>NC_047090.1:78961231-81757064 GCF_902459505.1 Geotrypetes seraphini | reverse complement strand
CAACTTATTTCGTCCAATAAAATGGTATCTTATTTTCCATTTTTTGTTTTATTTTTATTTGTTAATTTATAAAGTGATTTGTTATTTCTCTTTTTTTCAAATTTACATCTGCTATCTTTATATTTTGTTCAGTATTGGGGGATATGCACCACTGTTTCTTCACCCCTAAACTGTACCGTTCCTTCGGTTTGTAACACAAGCCAGCATGCTTAATGCTTTGCACTGCTCCGATGGTCATAGAATTCCTATGATCGTCAGAACAGCACAGAACATTCAGCCCGCCAACCAGTGCTAAAAACCTCTTCTGTGCTTTTGTAAAAATTGGGGGTGGGGTGGGGAGTTTAGTTTGTGATTACTTATTCCCTACTGGGTGAGGGTGGTTCTGTGTCCTGTGTGTATGAAAGACATGGTTTTCTGTTAGCGTTGATCAGCCTTGTTTGGTGAAATGCATCAGGCATGGTTCCTGGGAACACCTTGAATATACTTGATTTGAATCTCCTTATTGGCTGCCGATCTTTTGTTCCACATTGGATTCTTCGGTGGACCGCTTGCCTTGTTGTTTTGTTACAAATTAACATACATGGAGTGGAACATACTAAAGGAGTTACCCATATGTATGTATTTTTATACATACTGTAGCCCACTGTAGCCCAGGACAGGGCTCAATAGCACTCCCAGTGGATACCACAAAATAGCACACTGACGTGTGACCCAAAATGGAGTCACCCTGCAGGACTGGACTTTAAACAGGAACCATAAATCACAGCTACAACAATTGTAGTTCATAGGAGAATCATTCCATTTTAATCATTCCTTCACAAAGGTAAGTAGATCATTAATGTAGCAGAAAAATTGTCAGAACTTCAAACAGCCTCAAAACAAAAATACCAAAAGAAGCAAGCAACTAAAACAGCACGAAATAAAGTTCAAGGCTTGCTCTCAGCATTAACTTAGTCTCAGCTGTGCCTGAGGATTCAGTTCTCCACAGAGCTAGTACTGACTGCTCCCAAGCAGGCAGTTTCAAAAAGCACAAATACAGTTCATGGCACTTGTTCCATAGAGCCTCTGGCCAGTTCAGAGCACTGCCAGGAAAGGAGAGTGTCAGGTTTTGCAAAAGAAAGGCCTCAATACAGGCTTTCAAAATTCCCTCCCAGGATGATAGCAAAACCTCTCCCAAACAATACACACTCCCAGCTTACCAAAACAAAAATAGTCCCAAACAATCCAGAGCAAAAATCACCACTTACTATTTGCTGGTAGAGACCCAGTCTACCTGCATGGCTTCAGCAAAATCCGGAGCGTACTCTGACAGACTTTCCTCACACTCCATGGGCTGTTCTTCTGGAAATAGCAGCTCCTCAGCTTGTCCAGCCTCTAACAGCTCCATGGGAATAGGGCGGTTGCTCCTGCTTGGCCCCGGGGACTCCCTAGGGAGAAAAGGCTTAAACCTCCTCCCTAGCTGGCTTCCCTGTCTGTTCTCAACTGCAGGTTTAAATACCTTGGGGCAACGCCCTACTCTAGTTGAGTCAGCAGAGTAGCTGGGACCTCTTGGGCTCCCCCGGTGGTGGCTCGGGGATGAATCACCCAATTCTTCATCAAATAAATCAGGCTCCCTCTGGTGGTCACAGGATAAACTATCAGTCTCAGGATTTACATGCACCTTCCTGATTCCACCTCGGGTTTTCATTTTTACTTTTTTTCCTGAACTAACAGGGACCCTGGCAGGCATCGTGTCTGCCTGGTCACAATACATATGGGTTACAGTTGGATGACATAGAGTGAGACAGTTGAGAGGAGTTGCAAACTTGGTTATTAATATAGACATGTTTCGGATAGTATTACTGCTGTATAATGCATTTGAACACTTTTATATATGTTTGGAAAGGGTTCTGAGTTAAAGTCCTGGGCAAGTAGGTGGGAAGGGAAGGAAAGGGGGATTTGTTCAGAGATGTTTGGGGCTTGCATGGAACTAAAACTGTACACTGGCACTAGTATGGTAATCTTTGTTATTTGTTTTGAATTTTATAAAAAAAGAAATACAAGTGGAAATAAAGAAGTAAATAAGAAAACAGGTAAACAGGTGGGGCAGGGGGGTGGGGCGTGGGCAGGGCAGGGCTAGGGGGCCCAGTGTACTTGTGTGCCTAACATCTGCCCTGATATTATTGTTAGTATCTTAACAGTGTTGTGCTTGCAATGCGCCAGCAATGTATTTTTCAAGGTGTGTGGAGCAAAGCAGACAGTCCTCCTGGTCAACGATGGCCAACCATTTTGCCTCGCGGCTGCTTCAGGGCCTTAACAGGACCTGTAGAAATAAATGAAAGTTAAAGATATGCTTGTCCAAAGAAAAGTTGGCAAAGTTATGTTTCCCAGCTCTCTTCTACTAACTTCTTGCTGGCACTCTCATCTGCTCAGTTCTTGCCCATGAAAAGATGGCTGCTGTGTGTTGACCTATTCATAGGACCTCCCACTTTCAAAAGGATCAATTGAATCACGACAGAGAAATTTATTCAAGAATGAAATTATTAAACAACTTTCTGAATTCAAAAGAAATTACATCATTCTACTTTGGCATTTGCGGTAAGTCAACTGGTTCTTCTGTATTTGTCTTTTCAAGTTGGGCTTTGATTGCTTTCATGTAATCCTTGATATATTGTTTGTAAGATTCTTTTGTAAGAATGCGGTTTCTTGAAGTTTATGGTTCAGGACTATATCAGTACCACTAATAACTGTTGATTCTGCACCCACATCTTGGATCTCAGCAGAGATTGTTGTGCTAATGGTTTTTTTTAAAATATGGAGACAACCCCCTAACACCATCACAATAACGAAGGACACATGATAGGGCCCAGTCTTTGTCTTCCACTCTTCGTGGCTCAAAAAAATGACCGTATTCAACTCCATTTCAGAGCCCACTCAGAGGCAAAAAATGTCATCAATGTACCTAACACATAATTTTATACAAGATTTGAAGGGGTTGTCGAATAACCATTGTTTTTCAAAAGCTTGCATGAATAAATTGACCACAGAAGGGGCCATTGTTGTCGCCATGGCGACCCCTGATATTTGCTGAAAAAAATGGTCACGTACTTGAAAAAATGATTTTTCATGGCCAAAGCTGCTAATTTCGTTATGAAAGGTGTGGGAACCCTTCTCCCAACCACATCCTCCTCTAAGCTTTCCGTGAGGATGTTGAGAGCCTTATCTTATAGGATCACTGTGTATAAAGGATTGAACGTCCAATGTGTCAAGATATGTGATCTCAGCAACACTGGGTAAACAAACAACAGAAATTTGTAGAACTAAATTGCACAAGTATAGATCATATTCCTGTATTGTCACGGGGAGGGGATAGAAGGCAACACTTCTGAGGAGGGCGTAAAAATGGATCTACAAATTAAATACAGAAGAACCAGTTGATTTAAATGCCAAAGCAGAATGGTGTTATTTCTTTGAAGTCAGAAAGTTGTTTAAGAGTTTCATTCTTGAATGAATCTATCTGTCATGATTCGATTGGTCCTTTTGAAACTTGGCAATCCTATGAATAAGTTAACGTGGAGCAGCCATCTTTGCATGGGCGAGCACTGAGCACAGATGAGAGTGCCAGCAAGAAGTTAATAGAAGAGAGCTGGGAAATATGACATTGCCAACTTTTCTTTGGACGAGAAGCATGTCTTTAACTTACATTTATTTCTACAGGTCCTGTCCCGTTAAGGCCCTGAAGTAGCCGCGAGGCATCGTACGTTGAGAGGACTGTCCGCTTTGCTCCACACACCTTGAAAGATAAATTAGTGGCACATATACCACATGACACTGTTAAGATACCAACAATAACATTGTTAAGACTATGACAAATCAATTCAAACTGAAGGATTGCAGAATTGTGCTTTCAGAGGTTTTTCTGCCAATGAAGTTATGTGCCCTCTCAAGTTAGGGGAGGCTTTCTACTCTTAACAGGGTTCTGAGGCTTCTCTTCTGAATATAAACATCATCCTGTGTTCTTTTCTAATGAGATAAGCATACATCGGTTTTATTGAAAAGTTTATGAACCCCCCACTATTTACCCTTCTCTATTGAGAATATTAACCATTTCAACCTAATCTTTCTTTTCTATCTTATTTATTTAAAAAAAAATTATATACCGCATAAAAGCTATACGGTTTACAAAATTACATGCATACATATTAAAAATACTAAAACATGTTTCAACAGAACAAACACAATAATAACATTAACTAACAATATCATTATTAAACCCTTCTTTCAAATTCATCCAACAAGATGGAAAGACAAAATCCCATAAAAACATTTACAGGATGGTAAGGCTTCAGCAGCAAATATTAGCACATGAAGGCATTGACAAATAGTTGTGTCTTCAACATTTTCTTAAAGTTCAGTCTCCCATCACAGAATCGCAGAATACAAGGCAACGAATTCCAAAGCTTGGCACCTGCTACAGTCAGCATTTTTGCCCCAATCTTAACATGAGAGACTAACATCTTACCCTCCAAATTCAACTTCATACCATTTTCAGATCTCAAACATTTTCTGGGTTGATAGATTTAAAAAAACAAACAAACTCCTTTAGTGCCCATAAAAGGACATTACCTCCTATCCCATGACTTTCTAATTTCCTCAAAAGTCTTTCATGAGGTACTTTGTCAAATGCCTTTTGATAATCCAAATATACAGTACAATATCAACTGCTCATTCCACATGTTCATTCACCCCTTCAAAGAAATGTAGTAGATTTGTTGAGGCAAGATTTCACTTGACTAAATTCATATTGGCTTTCTCTCATTAATCCATACTCATGTATGTGTTCTGTCATTTTGGCTCTCTTTGGTTTCTAACACGGCCCGGAGTGCTAAATGCTCTGACACTGCTCTGACACTCAAAGAATTCCTATGAGCGTAGGAGCAGCATCGGAGCATACTGGGAGAGACCGTAGATCCATCAAGTCCAGTATCCTGTTACCAACAGTGGTCAACCTAGATTATAGATGTAAAAACAGATATCAGCAGAGTACTTTAGTTGATACAGAGGAATCAAATAGAAATTGAACAGGTGCGATGACAGCAATGTTGCTTGGAAGACTCTATAATCCAAAGACTAAGCATAAGATCAGTCATCACTAGCTAAGAGGTGCCCTCCACAAAAAGACTGAAAATGTCACACATCCTCTCTTTTCATTTCCTGGAGGCCTTGCAAAAGCATCCAGGGGTAAATTCTCTATTACTGCGTTTAACTTAGGCGTGCTTTGGACGTCCGAAGTAAGTGAATAATTACGGAGTTAAGGGTCTTAATTAATGTTAATTGGGAAATTAACGACACATAGACATCCCTATGAGGTAGTTGACGGACTGACGTCTATAGAAAGCATAGTCCCGTCTCCAGCTCTGGACGTGGGCGTTCCATGGGCATTCCGTGGGTGTGCCAAATGGGGACGCTAGATGAGCGCTACCTGAGCGAGCAACTGCGTCTAAATATCGTGTATTATGTAGACGTAAGAAACCCTGGTCTAACTTGGATTTCAATGCCGTTTCAACTATCGTAATTGCGGCTCTTTGTTAGACGCGAGGCAGACGTCCGCTGTGTTTTTTCATCAATAATTCCAATAGTGAGTTTGAATAGGTAATTTTCATCTTTTCTCTGTCCTAATAAATATAATGACACCATAACAATGGAACACATTATATTGCATGGATAACAAACCACATTTCTGCCCAAACAATAATATAATTTACACATGGCTTTTACAACCCCCTTTTTTTTCTCAACAAACAGCACTGCAATCGGCTCTCTTTTGAAAGCAAAGAAAAAACAGCACACATTATCAGCACTTAAAAAGAGAATAAACAGATACACACCTTAACATTCAAGCTTCCCTCATTGCAAAATGGAGGTCTTCAGTTGCACAAAACTGACCTCATTGTGACCTCATCAATCTGCACCTTCAAAGTAGTATGCCACAATTAAAAGATGTGCTGGGTGTAGAACTCACAACCTCTGGATGTTAGGAGCACAGGCTGGCGCCTAACACATAGAGCTACAGCTGCTTCTACTAAGGTCCATCTCACCACCCGTTCATATCATACTTGACTGAGCTGTCTATGCTCATTAGCTATCATATCAGGATGAACTCAAATAAGTTTAAGCAAAGGAATGCCTAAAGATTTGGAAGGTTTTCAAGTAGAAAACAAATATCAACTATGTATTAAAGAATTGCAGCACAAATGACGCTGATCGGTAAGGGCAAAAAAAACACCACTTTTCCGGTATGATGCCTAAATGGAGCAGATTACTTACGGTCATATATGCAATAGTACAGTGCTTAGAATGAAGATTAGCGTGTGAGAAAAATGGAGCTTCACCTCATATGCATTCAAGCACACTTGGGAATATGGGTTTGGGGCTCAGTGAAAGCAGCGCTTTTAACCATTGAGCTACCACTCTTTTGTCTCAGCCTACTATGACATTATAGCTAAACTCCTTTTCCCTTAGCACTTCACTAAGATATGATATGACAAGGGAACCAGAGGCATTGGAGCTGTAGCTCAGTGAGGAAAGGCACTCTCTACCAATCTTCCGGGCTTTGAGGGTTCAAATCCCAGCCTGTATTTTACTTGTGGCATATCTACCTTCCAGATGCACTTTGATGATGCTTTCCACTTCTTATAGGAGTTGAATATAACATTACTGTACAACTTTGCTGTGTAGCAGAAAAATAAACTTTTCCCCCTTCCATGCTAAGAATTTGAGTTCAACTCATCTTATATTTCTCCTTTTAAACATGGCATACTTTGTTAGTTTATATCATGGTAAAGTATACATTTCTGAAATGGTGAAGAAACAATAATATACAACTGCAGTGTTTTGTCTCGCCAAACTGCTATAAGCACAAGAAAGCATTACTAGGTCAACACGGTAATGCTCCTGTTCGGAGCTCTGACCTCTGAAACTCCCTGGTTCAACTCCTACCTTTGCTCATTTTAATAAGGTCCTAGTTTTTTCCTATTAGCTCTTATAACAGGGTCTACATGGTGGACTTTGCCATTTGTAAGGTGCACATTTCCCTTTCCAGGCAAACCTATTTTCAACTTACCATGGCTCGGACCGCTGAAAAGTTCTCAGCCCAACCAACAAAGTTGGGGCAGCCTCCATTGAGGGCTATACACTTAGTCCAGCGATGTTCTACTTTTTTCATTTCGTATTTTTCTGATGGAACAAAAAAAGTGGAACATCACTGGACTATGTGGGGCTCATAATAATAATTTAAAAAGTTTAAAAAGTGGCCTAAATGGCTACTTGGATGATCAAAAAGCCTGATCGTCTAAGTACCCATAATCAAAGCTGCCTCTAAACGCACAGAGAGAAAAGGGGCATTTTTAGAGGAGGGGAAAGGTCGGGCGGTGGGCGGGAGGTGGGCCGACCTTTGCCTAGGCATGCAGCAGGTATAACCAAAACTTTAGGCAGGTTGCCTAGTCGGCACTTATAAGTTTTGACTTAGATCAAGTCAAAACAGGTTGGGCCCATGTGTTTAAGGCCCCGCCCACAGGAAGAGCCTAAGGCTCTCGGGCCTATTCTGGTTGGTCCAGGTGCCTCAGGCCCCACCTGTGGGTAGGGTTTGAGCCGCCTGGGCCAATCCGGCCCCATTCCGGAGCAGGCTGGCCTGCCGGACGGGCGGGCTTGGCACCTGTCCGTCCGGCCAAAGTTTTCAAGGTATGGGGGGGTGAGATTGGGGGTGGGAGGGTCGTGGGGTTGGCTGGGTGGTCACGGGTCAGCAAGGGGGGCGATCGGAGGTTCGGTGGGGGCGGTCGTGGGGGGGTCGATTCGAGGGCAGGAGGGCCTGGGATCCCTCCTGCCCATATTTTAGTTGGGGTGGGGGGTAGGGGGTCCACCTGGGCAGGAGGGGTTGGTCTCCCTCCTGCCTGATCTTGTAAGGGGTGGGGATCACGTGGCCATGAGGGCTTGGGCTCCCTCCTGGCCGGATTATGTGGGGGGAGGGGGGTTGGAAAGCACAGGGCCAGGAGGGCTTGGGCTCCCTCCTGGCCCCATCAGACTCAGGGGGAGGATTGGGGATTGCAGGGTAGGAGGGCTTGGGCTCCCTCCTGCCCCAAACGTAATCAGGGTGCCGCTGGGGAAGAGGGCTTGGGCTCCCTCTTGCCCTGATCGAGTCGGGAAGGTTCGGGGTGCCGCAGGGCAAGAGGGCTTGGGCTCTCTCCTGGCCCGATCGTTGTAGGGGGGGGGGGGGTGGATTCTGTAACCGGTGTTGTTTTTGACACACCGGTTACAGAATACAGCTTTTAGGCGAAGGACTGGCTCCTCCTTCACCTAAAAGCCCTTGTTTTGGACGTTTGGGGCTTAGGCTTTTTTTAGGTTGATTATAGGGTATAAGTTTAGATGTAGTGGTGGTCTGGGTGTTTAAACAGCTTAACGTAGAGGCAGGCCATTATAAAAAAAAACCTCATTTTGGACGGTTTTTTTTTGATAATGGACATTTTCCCTGCTTCTACTTTCAACGTTTAAGGACTTAGGCCAAAAGGGGTCTTAGACGTTTTTTTTATTATGCCCCTACAAATGTATAGCCCTCGATGGAGACTGTTACAATTTTGTTGATTGGGCTGTAAAGTTTTCAGCGGCCCCTTGTAAATGAGATCTTACCAGAGGCATTATCACCTCCTTTTTCCTACTAGCCATTCCTCTTGCTATGCATCCAATCATCCTTATAGCTTTCACCATAACCTTTTCTACCTTTTCCTTAGATAACTTAAAAATGATATTCCTTAAAGGACTTCTTCCAGCACACTCACTCCTTCTTAAAATCTCATATTCTGCCATCTTCTATCAGATGCATTTCTCTCCTCTGAAGTCATCATTATACCATGAAGAGATGTGAAAGTGTTCAACTTTGACACTGTCTTAGGAGCCAAATAATCTGCTGCCCTTATCAAATCCCTATTCTGTACTGAGATCAGATCTGAAACATACTCCAATTAGGGAATCAAGGCAGTAAGACAAATTTAATATAGTAATATAGTAACAGTAATATCACCCCATTATCTCAGGAAACAGGTTGACACGCATGTGGCTGCCCAAAAAACTTCACAAATGTGTTGCCACTAAACAGAAGTCAGAACAAGGAAGGAAGAAAGATAACTGTAACCCAGATAACCTTAATGTTGGAGATGACCAATGAAAAAATATGAAATCTAACATATGACTGCTAAATGTGCCCAACTGGGAAAACCAAAGGATGCTTATCCCACCCTTCAAACAAAATTTATATAGACACAAGACATCGTCAAAATGTATATTAGAATCCTCCATTTAACTGAATTAAAGCTTCCTCTTCTCTAACTCAATAGCAGGGGCTCAGCAAATTAAAAAAAAAAAAATTAAAAAATCCCCAAATGTATCCTCATTTCTAACCAACAATTGACCTCATGAATACACTACACCTGCAAGTTGATATTCAGAACTATAACGCTGTTCTCTACAGCAGTATTTTTCAACTCGGTTCTGGAGTACCCCCTTGCCAGTCAGGTTTTCAGGATATCCACAGTGAACATGCATGAAAGAAATTAGCATATAATGGAGGCAGTGTGTATGCAAATCAAGTTTATGTAAATTCACTGTGGATATCCTGAAAACTTGACTAACAAGGGGACCGAATTGAGAAACACTACTGTACAGCACAGGAGACAGAATGCCATGGAGAACAATGCTGACAAATAACTTCCCACTGTCAACACTAATAGCATGCAAATCATATGCGCGCTATCAGTGATGAGCATCGGGAAGTTAATTTTCAGTAAAGAGGAGGAACACTTCTGGCTCATGCACACTCAATATATAGGGAATGTTGCTTGCAATAGTGAGGGCTGTTTTAATCTAGTGAGCGTTATTTCAAAGCAGTGTGCTCTTTCACTTAAATAGTGTACACTACTGCAAGACCCTGCACACTCAAAATTTTAGATTAAAACTGACATAGGAAATATTATGGACATTTCTCAAATGTGCAGGGGTAAAACTATGGAATGCCCTTGTTAGCCAAATTCAGAAATGCAGTGATAGGAGCTCATTTAGAAAACTTAATTATTTGTTGATGCATTTTTCTTAGTACTGATTGTTGTTATAATTAATGCTGTCTGTTAAAACAAATCTGGCCAAGTAGAAACATTTTATGTATGTAATCATTTTGTAAACCGTTTTGATATAAAATGGTATAGAATTTTTTTTTTTTTTAGTTCAAATTTTTTATTGGAAATTTGGGGATGATAACAAAGGACAAGAATCACAAAACAGTGAATGCACAGTCAACATGAAACAAGCAGAAAACAGTTAATAGATTCCACTGCATAAATAGCCCCAAATAGCTAAACATAAAATAAAAATAAATAAATGCACATCCCTAGTAATAACCCAGCTGATGTTCTATCACTGAATCATCCTCTCTCAGCCAGGTCTCAATAATACATACAAGATCCTAAGCTACATTTAAATACCAGAAACCCCTCCCTTAAAGAATATAGAATCCAAGTGGAACCTTGAGGCAATGGGAGATAAAGTGATGTGTCCAAGGTCACAAACATTGTCTGTGTCAGTAGTGGGAACTTTAATCTTGGTTTCTTGAGTTGCATCCCTCTATTGTAACCACTAGACGCTTCCTTCTGTCGTAAAAGAAGTAAATGGATATTTGAGAGGGATCGGGGATAGAGGCTGAAAGAGACAGGGAGAAGAGAGAGAGGAAGATGGAGAACAGAGGAGCACTGAAGCTAAGACAGCAATAACTCTCTGCTTCTCAAATCTAATCCTTCCTCTCCTCTCAATCTGAAAACTCTCCTAAAGTACTTATTCTGCTCTAGATTTTGGTGAAAGAATTCCAATTGGAATTTCTATTTTTACTGAAGCATTGCTGCAATAAAAATTTGTACTGCAAATATTTGGATGATTTCTGGTGATTTGGACAAATATTGCACAGTACAGATATTGTGACAGGGAAGAGCCTGTCACTGGTTTAAACCCTGCTTTAAACCCATCCAATAATGAAAAAATTCCCTATGCCAAGAGAGAGAAACCTACCCGCTATGCCTGTGCCTAGCCCTAACCTAAGGGAAGACAGGGAGGGCAGATCAGAGAGGATATTGCAGAGAAGAGCAGGAATCCTATTACATTTTCCTATCACTCCTTTCATAAAGCCAATACAAGCATGCAGGCTAAACCCCTTTACAACCAATCTGACAGAGCAAGGGTTAAAGAAAGGAGAAGGACTGAAAAGCTCAAGGTTCTCCTGGGAGCCAAGGTAAAGCTGAAGACACAGCAGGATAAATGAAACCCAGCTGTCCGTACAGGCAGGCAATCAGGAACCCAGGGAGGAGAAAGCTTCAGAGAAGGTAGAGAACTCTCAGCAGGAAGCTCATTCCAGTGCCTCTGCCTCGTAAGCACTTCATTCCAGGCTGTACTAAAGCAGTTAGAAGTCCAGCTCTAAGGAGCTAGAAGGGAGGAAAAGGCAGCCAGGGCAGAGATATTTTGAAGTTGACCAGGGGAGAAATGTATCTGCATGTTCGGAAGGTGAGGAAATTCCTATGGAAATAGGAGAAGTTTATTCTGACATGGATAGTGACCATGGGATGGACTGGAGCCCAGAAGCAGTAAGTGAGACTGGAGAAAGCATGAATGAATGAAATCTTGTGCGGAAGTTAATGCAAACTTACTAAATGCCTGACGATGGTCTATAAGCTTGTAAGAAAGTATTACAGTTCTTATGAATTAATGTTTCTTGAATGCTTTGATGCTAGAAATGGTAAAGCCAAGATCCCTTTAATGCTGGGGAAGCTTGTTGAAAGGGGGATGGGCTAAGATTGGTTACCGTGCAGAGGGAAAGGGACCCTTAAGACTGATTCAAAGCCCTGACATTCTAAATCACCTGGAAGTAGGAACTGGGGAGGGATATAGACCATCCATATTAAAGACTGGTTAGAAGGGGAATATAGCTCAGGGAGTCAGGTGGTAAAATTTCCTGAAAAGCCTTAAATTCAAGTATGGCTATGATTCAAGCCAAAGAAAGGAAGGGCGCCAGAGCAGGGTGGCCACCAGGGCCAGCCCTGGTGTCTAGGGGGCTCCTGAACTTTGGCTCTGGGAGCCAGAAAGCTGCAGAGACTGAGGCAAAGTGGCAACTGAACTTTGGAATGTAAAAGCATGCTTGGAAGAATGTTTTTGTTTTTTTTTTCTTGTGATTTCATCCTGAAAGAAAAGTTGTTTTGAAATGAACTGTGATTTTTGGAACTGAGTTAGCCCGAATAAGGATAAGCCTAGGAGGCTACCAACATACCCTAGTGCAAGTTAAACTGGGCAATAAATGTTAAAACGCTGACTAGTTTGTGGACAGCATTTTCTTTTCCTTTTTTCCTCTGATGCTATTATTCTGTGGTACCTCAGGGAACGCTTGGTCTTGTGCCTGTGCCGGAAGCTGGGTTACTGGATCACTAGACAGAACCGCCCCCCCCCCCCCAGCGCCGTCACAATATGAAACAACATTATTTTACATTATTATCTCAGATAAAATTTAAAAAACGGAACATGATTTTATTTTACTAAAGAAGACTCATATTTTCTCAGTTGTTGTTGAAGGCAAGCTTTACTCAGGAACAGTGAGTATTTTCCCATCCCTGGTGGGCTTACAATCTAAGGTACCCTTTTACTAAAATGCATTAAAAAATGGTCTTAGCACATTTTAAGATGGGCCTGACCTGTGTGCTAAGCCTATGTTTAACATGGCAGTAAAACCAGGCAAAGAAAGCCCTGGCATAAATTGGGGAGGCCTAAATGTTAGGGCGTTGAGTGCCAGCTAAGCATGCTTAGGAGACCCTAAGTGTGATTCTAAAATGGGAATCTAAGTTTTTATAGGCTCGGTGCCTGGATTCTATAAACAGTGCCTAACTCTGTAGGTGCCTGAGAACATAGCACTTACCACATGTCAATCAAAGTTAGGCACTATTTGTAGAATCACACCTGGTGGTGCCTATGTGAACTTAGGCGCTGGTAGGCATGTACACCTTAGCTACCAGTATATTAGACCAGGGTTTTCCTGGCTTAAAATACCAGCACTTAACTTAATCCACACCCAAACTCTGTCCTTAACCACACCTACTTGGTATGTAGGCGCAGGTAGGTGTAGAAGCCTACTGCAAGGTGGTACACGCCTTTCGGCAAATTAATTTTTAAAATTGTTTTTTAATTGACTTTTAATGGCGCTTTCAATTAACCGCGCCAATTAAGCCAATGTAAAAAAAATTTGTTAATCACCTAAATTAGCAAGGCACACTAATGTAGGCACTTAACTTTAGATGTTGTTTATAGATTCGGGGCCTCTGTTTTTATACCTATTCATAAGTTCTAAAGCATGTTTCAAATATTTTATTAACAAAAATGTTTGAATCAAACCAAAAGTATCCAAAAATGAACTGAATTTCTTTTAATTGCACATCCCTAAGATCAATGCATTTATTTATATCAAAATTATCCACTGTGGTTTTCATTTATTTGACCAACAATGAACCATTTTTTCTCATTCTCTCTCCCCATTTTTCCCCTGAAGCTTCGCATCTATCAATAATGGTTCTGATATTCACCTGGTGTAGCAGCTGGAATAAGTTAAAGGCCAGCCACTGAGCTGATGTATAACTTATTACATATACTTAGCGTTATATGTATAAGCCATGGCACTGAAGATACATGCTGCTATGTGGGACATTTTAAATATTTTTCACATGTAAACTCCTGTTGTATGTTTTTAAAGGGACATTTATGAAATTAGTTTATGAGTTACATGCATAAAAGTATACCCACACTGCTCCTTGTGACTCTGATCAAGCCACTTAATCTCCCATTGCTCTAGATACATTAGATAGATTGTGAGCCTGCCGGGGTGGGAGTGGCCAAGATGGTGGCACTAATCTGGCAGTGCTGAGAATGCACCTGTCGCTGCCTATCTATTCTACGCCACCAGAATGCTGCACACTAAAAGGAAAGGCAGTGTGAGGGCGCCTACCTCCTCAACACCCTCGTCTGCCCTTGTACAGCGAACTTTGGAGCAGTGCCTGCCAATGGTTTGCTTTGGATTTGGTGAGTTTAGCCCTGCTGCGAGACAAGGGGAGAAGACTCGACCTCGCTGGAGCAAGAGATCTTGCTCTTGCCAACACCTGTAGTCCTGCCTTCTTGTCCGGCAGATTCGGCTGCCCTGGAAGTAGAAGAGAGGGAAGCTGAAGTTCCACCTGACCCTGACATAGAGGGAGGATCCATGGCAGATGAGCTTCTGCCGGTGCGGACCAGCCTCAGGGATTTTTTACCCACAAATGAGGACACTCTATCGGCAATCCTGAAGACCCTCCAGAAATTGGATACTGCAACTATGAAGATGGCAGAAGAGGTAAAAGCTCTTGGAGCCAAGTTAGATAACTTTACCAAGATTTTTGAAAAAACAAATAGTGAAACAAAAAATTCAATAATAAAACTCCAAAATGAAGTACAATAATTACAAACTTACAAGACTATCGCGATAAAAGATAATATGGCGCTACAACGTAAGATAGAAAATATTGAAAATTATAACCGACATTTGAATGTGAGAATTTTGAACTTTCCCAAATCTCCCGGGATCTCCCCCTATGATATGTTCAAAAAAATATTAGGTGGAGGCATTGAGATATTCCTCTGAATTTATACCCCCTTTAAATAAAATTTACTACTTGCCTCTATCTTTGAAAAATGCCCAGGAGATTAGGGAAGGGGAAAATATTCAATTTTCACAGGTTGACCTAAAAAACATATGCGCTATTCTTGAGGAATCTATCTCTGAGTCAACTCAAAGAACAACATTATTTATATCTTTTGTTTTCCAGCAGGACTTACGGCCTCTTTTACAAAGATGCTCTAATGGCCCCAAAGCCCATAGAGATATAAAGGGCTTCGGGGCTGTTGCCGCATGGCAGCTGCTAGTGCGGCTTTGTAAAAGAGGCCATTGGACTCATTTATGAAACTATACTTTAAGGGCTCCTTATACAAAGGTGCGCTAGCGTTTTTAGCGCACGCACCGGATTAGCGCACGCTCTAGTGCTCGCTAGCCGAAAAACTACCCCCTGCTCATGAGGAGGCGGTAGCGGCTAGCGCGCAGCATTTTAGCACGCGCTATTCTGTGCATTAAGGCCCTAACGCACCTTTGTAAAAGGAGCCCCAAGTCTTCCAAAAATTTATTCTGTGGAAAAAGAATATGGGCATATTTAGATGTAACAAAGTCCACTCAGGAAAGTAGGAAGCAGTTCCTGTCTTTAAGACAAGAAGTTGTATCTCTGGGCGCAACTTTCCTTCTAGCTTACCCTTGTAAGTGTGTTGTGAAATATGCACAAATTAAGTATGTATTCTTTCTGCCAGATGAATTAAAATTCTTCCTGGAGCTGAAGAAGATAGCCTGATGGAGCACACACAGGTGCATTGAATTATTGGCAAGCCATCTTGTGTTATAGCCTTACCTTTGTTATTATTTGTCCTTTTGATTAAGAAATGTTCTTCTCTTTATTCTGGCGATAACTCCCCTTAATTTTATTGGGGTTTAAGGAAGAATATATAATTATTCTACATATCAAAAGTTTTCTTTTTCTGATGGCACATATTAACTTTATTCTGCTGAATTTCTTTAACAAGAAGTTCATTTTCTTGTAAAAATGATTGAAAAAGTGATAAATAAAGAATTTTTTTTTTAAAAAATCTTTATTCATTTTAAAACCAGCATAAATCAAGAATTAAAAAAAAAAAAAAAAAAAAAAGATTGTGAGCCTGAAAGGACAGACATGGAAAAATGCTTGAGTACCTGAATAAATTCATGTAAACCGTTCTGAGCTCCCCTGGAAGAATGATATAGAGAATTGAATGAAATAAACATGGTGAAAAGAACCTGATTGAAGGCATATTCTGGAGCAGAGTTTGGGCTGAGTTGGGGCAGAGTCATAGTTTATGTCAATGGTCTCCAACCTTTTTCATGTAAGGTGTCACAGTGTGAATACAAGGAAGCTCTGAGGGTTCATCAAAAGATTTCAAGCTTACACATACTACTAATGTTGTAAACTGCCTTGACCTGCTTCTTCAGACTGGGTATTAAATATTAAACATTAATAATAGTGTTAATTCTACAATATTTCAAGAATACATTTTAAAAACTCACTTTATTATGGATTGTTGGCAATAGCAAATTCCATAAATGAGACAGATTGCAGTTATTATATCAAGTGAGCAAGAATTAATGCATTTTACAGGATTTGAAGAGCATTTCAGACAAGAGTTTGAGGGCCACAATGGAGAAATTCAGGGGTTGCATGGGGTCCATTGACCGTGCATTGGAGATCACTACTTTATGTGGTACTTTCCATGCAAGCATTTACACTTGCCCCTGAGCATGTATAAACGTCCATGGCTTCAATCTAGCCACAATATCTGTCAATGTATTTTAGAGGGTATCTGAGTTCCTTTCACTAAGCTGCTGTAAGCTCTAGCAGACGAGGAGGTGCTGAAAAGTAGTTCTCAGCCCAACCAAGAAGGGAATGATGTGGAGCCATGAAACTCACAAGTTATTCCATATATTCACTCATAAGTTCAACACACTTGGCACATCATGTCTGAAGTTTCTGTAACCCTTCCAAAAAATTCTCTGATGTCTGAAATATTGCTCTGCTGCTACAATCACCTTCAAATCACTTCAAACTCTTTTTAAGGTTTGGAAACAGAAAATAGTCAGATGGAGCAAGATCTGGTGAGTAGGGTGGATAGTCTAAGCACTGAAATCCCAACTGTGTCAAAACATCCATCGTTTTGCCAGCCTTGTGAGTAGGTGCATTGTCTTGCAAAAAGAGAACTCCTTTCCATAACTACCCTCTCCTTTTTTCCTTTCAATGCCTCCTTTAATTAGCACAGCAAGTTACAGTAGTATTATGAATGAACTGTTTGGCCCCTTGGAAGATAGTCAGTCATTACAACACCTTCCTGATTCCAAAACACTGTGGTCATAACCTTTGCCGCTGATTTTTGGGTCTTGAATTTCCTTTGCCCTGGAAAACCTGAGTGCTGCCACTGCACAGACTGTTTTGTCTCAGGATCATGTGTCATGAACAGCAGCTAGTTGTTCCAAAAAGTTGGCACCAGCTCGCTGAAAATGCTGCAAAATTAACTTGGAAGTGTCTACTCAACATCGTTTCTTGTAAGCATTCAAACTAGAGAATGACATGGTGACAAAATTCATCACCGTTCCCGCGGATAACCTCGGGGAATAATCCCATGTCATTTTCTAGTGTCTATTTCAACCTCAGTCCTTCTACACCAGCATTCTTCAAAGCAAAGCTTGCGGGTCAATGGTTGTGCCCAATTATACTCTGATTCTTCCCTCTCTCCTTAAAGAATGACATGAAGATGGTTTCCCGTGGTTATCCGCGGGGACAGGAACGGTGATGAATTTTGTCACCGTGTCATTCTCTAATTCAAACATCTGGGCACCCACTTAGCTGACAGCTTCTGCATACCCAGCTGCTCATGGATTATGCATCTAACATGTTCCCTGGATATCTGTAGTTTCTCAACAATTGTTTTAGCCAATATTCGCCGATCCACCAAAGGTCATGGACATGCTCAACAATTTCAGGAGTTGACACCATTTGAGGCCTCCCAGCCCTTGCTGCATCTTGGGCCTCAAAATCTCCATGCTGAAAGTTTGCATACCACTTCTTCACTGTTGGGCATTTGATGGGCATTTGTCACTCAATGTTTGCATCATACATTCATGAATTTCCTACAGGAATTGTGCCTACAGGAAAGATAGGCACCGGAAATGTAGGCCAGGGTTTTCCGGGCCTACATTTCCAGTATCTATCTTTGCGTAAATCATGCCTATGTAGAAGCTTTAGGCCGCCTAAAACCACTTCCAGCATTGGCCACGCCTACATTGGTGTTAGGCGACCTAAAGCTTCTACATAGGCACATTTCTGTTGCCTTTTATTTAGGTGCTTCAACCTTGCCGATTTTTGCTGTTTCTTCCAGTGTTCTTCAATTAACTTAGATGCCAGTAGGACATCTACTGGCACCTAAGTTTAGGCACCAGCTTTAGAATTTTCCCCTTGGTGCATGAAAAATATGCTATTGAAAAATATGTTACAGCATTGTGCGGTATTTTCCCTGATAGTGCACATTAACTGGCGCATTAGCCATTTAAAAAAAAATATTTTGGGAGGGGGGCGTGTCTAGGGTTATCAGATGTCCAGATTTACCAGGACATGTCCTCTTTTTAGAGGATACGTCTGGATGTCCAGAAGGCTTTTCAAAGCCTGGCATTTTGTCCGGGTTTTAAAAAGCTTCCACCTCAGGAGGGCATCTGCCCTTGTACAGGTACCATGCCCATGGGCATGATGTCATCGTGTTGTATCTGTGCATGCGTAGATGCCCTCCCGACACGGTCCCGAGAACCAGTTGAGGGGGCGGGGCTTGGGGGGTGAGGTTGGGTTGGAATGGGGTGGGTATGGGTGGAATGGGTGGGCCTGGGGGCAGGGCTATGGGTTCAGATTTAAAGGAGTAAAATCTGGTAACCCCAGGCGTGTAATGAGTGGAGAATGGTTTGGAAGCATTAACCAGTTAAATAAAAGGTGGTAAGGGCTCATATGTTACCTTTTACAGGTACACACTCAATAGTGAGCATTATGCTTGAACTGGGAAGAAAAAAAATTCAAAACTGCCTTAAATTATGCTGTATTGCATCTAAGTTCAGCCCGTGGAAAAGTCCTGCATTAGGACACACTGGGCCTGGTTCTATAAATGGTGCCTAGGTTAGCGGCTTCTAGGCCAAGGATGCCTAGCTATGCCTAACTAAAAGTCATGCACAACTTAATTGTTTTTAATTGGTTAAATTACGTTAAACATCAATTTTTTTAAATTGATATTTTAGGTTGTGTGCAGATATCCACATGGTGCCTACCGACACCTAAGTCGAGGTGTCCTCTGATGCCTACCTGAAAAGTAGACATGGTTAGGGGCAAAGAATAGTCATGGTAGACTAGGCATTTGAGGTAGACACCAGTAAATTAGGCCAGGTAAAATCTGGCCTAATATACTGTTGCATACCTCTAGGACACCTCGTGATGCCTAAGTCCGCTTAGGTGCTGCTAGACATGATTCTATAAATGGCGCCGTGCGGTTGATTGAAAACTACATGCAGCAGCGCTTACAAGTTAGATGCTGTTTATGGAATGAGGCCCACTAAGCCCAGATTCTAACACCTTTTAGTAAAAAAAAAAAAGCCCCTTTATTAAGGCCAAATTTGTTGGTTATGTCATATTACATTTATTTGAATGCAGCTTTGTTAAAGGCACCTTAAATAAACTGAATGTATGCTAATGAATGATCCCCTAGCTGATCATAAAAAATACTCTCTCCAGTTCTTTTTATGAGCTTTAAACAACAAGCCCCATTCTGCATGCTGATGTGAGATGGCCTGAGCTTCCTGAGATCTTGTGCTGCTGCAGGCTTTTTTGTTAGAATGCCATTTTCTTGACCACTAGGCTGCTTTTTGGATTTTAACGCAAATACATCTTATAACTTCTCATCACTATGCACCACAAGCTTGTTCTCTATCTTTATATATGGTTTCGAGCGATGTGGCTACTAGACCCATCATTTTCTAAAAGCAATCTTCTATAGAGAACTGTCTGCTTGTCAATAAATTCTGTTGGTACAGTAGTAGACTATCAGTCCAACATCGCCATTTCCAGGAAAAGAATCAAGCTTGGTTGCTCCTTAAGCTTCTTTCACAGTCTGCTGCAGCTGTAAGGTTCATTAGAAAGTTTCAGTCTGTAGAAAGAACAGATGTTTTATGAGATTATGGCGACTGCCAGAAACAAAAGTTTATTTTAGAAGTATGAAAAAAGTGAAGTAGTACAGGTAATTATTTGTACTTTTTTTTTTTAACTGTTGCTTTCTGGCTGTCACCCAAGTCAAATTATGCACTGTTCCAAATCCTGAGGTATTCCTTGGCGCAGACATAAGCTGTACTTTCCTGATAAACTAGAAGTTGGCTGAAAAGTTGATTGTGGGTTTTTGTTTTTTTTTAAGCCTTGGCAAGATGCCATTTACTGGAATAGATGTTATGCTACATAAATTATTTCACATGTCCTAAAGGTGTGGATGGTTATAGCGGCGGCTTTAATTATCCTAATATTAAGCAGATCAGTAGAACATATATCACTACCAAGGACGTCTTTTATTTTTGGTGATTGCAAAAGACATTTACAGGACACAAATAAGAAAAGACACACTCAGACAAGGAGCTGCAGTGGGGACTTGGTGGCAGAGCTGAAGACCAGAGAATGATGACCATCACACAATTTTGTGCCATTTTTAAAAGTATCTCTTTGCAAAACTTGGAGAATCTTTGTGTTTGAATTAAAGATTTTGCAAGTCTAATGTAAATGGGGCGTGATATTCAAAACTATTTATTTATGTATGTTATTATTTGTTGGTGGCTTAAGGATGCTTCTGCAAACTGTAGAGCTTGGTAGAAGCAATTTATGGTTGCCTTTGGAGGGGGTCCTTAGCTGGTGGTGCTTGGGGATCCCACCAACTACAGAAAACATCAGGGCTGGTGTCAGATATGATAGGACCCAGGTCAGAAAATAAAGGAGCATTTTGGACCCCAGTTTGTTTACAGAAATTAGATAGTTCAAAGTCTAATAGATGCTGGCACTGTCATCTCGAAGCTGGGACTATGGATCATTTATTATACTATTGTCCCTTGATACTTAAATTTTGGAGATCTATCTGGGATCAAGTGAACAATATATTGGAAAATCCAGTGGCATTGACGTACGATACCATCCTATTTGGTACGTTAATGAGAGCTAAAAGTCAAATATCTGCTAGGAATAACAGACTTCTCTTCGTAATGACAGGGGTTGCCATACAACTTATTTGGAAGAACTGGGATAGGTTAAATTACTGCTTCAGGAGTCCAAAGCTGAAGCTTCAAAAGCCATCATCTATGTTGAATTGATTTGAAATTATTTTATTTATTTATTCAATTTTCTATACTGTTCTTCCAAGGGAGCTCAGAATGGTTTACATTAATTTATTCAAGTACTCAAGCGTTTTCCCCTGTCTGTCCTGGTGGGCTCACTATCTATCTAATGTACCTGGGGCAATGGAGGGGGGGGGGGAGGATTAAATGACTTGCGGTCACAAAGAGCAGCGTGGGTTTGAACCCACAACCCCAGGGTGCTGAAGCTGTAGGATAACTCAACAACAGCTTTTGACACAATAACGTTTTGTGTGTGATTACCATTTGGCAGTTGTTTTCATCAACTTTGCTATCATCCTCTTATCTTTCACAGGAGAGGATTGTTGAATAATGCTCCTCCCCACTTGAGAAACCTCCTCCCCATTCCACCATTGCTCTTGCTTCAGGATGTTTTGGTTAGATCAGGTTTAATAAACACACACTCACCAACATGACTCATTAATTCCCTTTTTCTGCCAGCCCCTTCCCTGTAGTTTCCTCAGTCCATGCAAAACCACTGTTCCGTGGACTTAAGGTGTTTTTAGAAAACTTTTCCATTTTTCCCACTTTAGGGCTTTTAGCAGCACTGCTGCAAGGTTACTCCGTCCAGTGTATATGTTATAACCACTTGGTTATAATATATACATAGAAACATAGAAATAGACGGCAGATAAGGGCCACGGCCCATCAAGTCTGCCCACTCCAGTGATCCTCGCTATCTATCTTTGCGGATAGATCCCACATGTCTATCCCATCTGGCCTTAAAATCCGCCACACTGGTGGCCTCAATAACCCGAAGTGGAAGACTATTCCAGCGATCAACCACCCTTTCAGTGAAGAAGAACTTCCTAGTGTCACTGTGCAGTTTCCCGCCCCTGATTTTCCACGAATGCCCCCTTGTTGCCGCGGGACCCTTGAAGAAGAAGATGTCTTCTTCCACCTTGATGCGGCCCGTGAGATATTTGAATGTCTCGATCATATCTCCCCTCTCTCGACGCTCCTCGAGTGAGTAGAGCTGCAAATTCCCCAACCGCTCCTCGTACGGGAGCTCCCTGAGTCCCGAGACCATCCTGGTGGCCATCCTCTGGACATTCCAAAAGCCAAAAGAAAACAAAAAATAAACAGTTTTGCTTTTCCTCTGAGCATATTCCTTGCTATTTTATTCTACATTTCCTTTGCTTCTGACTCATACAAATATAATTATTGGATAGCCCTCCTTAAGGTCTGTTAAACATGAAGAAGCTGCTCCTGAATTGTCTGGCAGCAGGAGATGAAGAAGGATTGGTATCTAGAATTCTGTTAAGTGATGAAGATAGGGAAGGGAGTAGCTATACAGTGGTGTAGCGAGGGAGGTTGGCGCCTGGCATCACTGTGCCATGCTCCCCCATGTACCTCTTAAAATGTTTGCTGGCATGAGCAGCATCTTCCTATAACAGGAAGAAAAATTAAATAAATTTAAAACAGAGAAATTGGTGAGGAAGTGCTGAGGGCTGGTCGGGGGATGGGCCCTTGTACAGAGCCTGCGAGCTGCAAGTAGATCATAGAAGTGAGGGACAGAGAGTCTGCAGCAGGAAACTGCACATAATAGTCTTTATCATTAAGAGCCCCAGAACGTTATTGTGAGAGGAAAGCAGAGAACTTAAGGCAGCACCAGGAATTGGTGAGAAAATAGTGGGGCTGCTTAGTGAAAGTTTCTAGGTCTACTCTGGAGTTTGTTTGAGGAAGGGATGGATATTTTTGAAATAATATTTCCTGTAAATGTTTTTGATTTCATGAGAAATGCTGCAAATAAAACTCGCTTATGAGCTGTTGAGCTGAGTTTGTGTGAGTTGTGGGTCAAGAACTTTATCTGATACCTGATGGCTCTCATGATTTGTTGAGATTTCTAAATTAACTCTGGAGTTATTTTTCAAAGGAAAAGTGATAAGAACTTTTAAACTGGATTTTTAAAGAAAATTTAAACTGGATTTTTGTGATTCCTGTTGGTAAAAATAAATATTAAGTACTGGGAAAAAGAGAGTTTTAATCCTTTCACTGTGTAAGACCACTGTTCAATGTAGATTGCCTAGTATTATTGGTGTTTGAGGCAAATGTCTTGTATTTAGTTTTGTGTTCAGCTGTTTTCCTTGCTGCAGTCTTTTCTGATTGCTAATCTGCAGAATCCTTGACCACTGTACACAGTTATGTGAAATTTGGAGAATCTGAAACTAATTTTTGAAAGCTAAATGTTCTTTTGAGAACCGAGGGTCTGGAGCCTTGGGAATGATCTATTGTCTTGGGAAACCTCTGACGTATCAGGAAGTTACATGAGAGGGGGGCAAGACACAGCAGAGGTTCCTCAGTCAACCACAGGCAGCATGTGAGAGTGTCTGGGGCGAAGCCAGACCCTCAACAGTGTTTGACCTGGGCCCAGCTTTGTCTCTCGGAAGTCCTAAAGCAAGTACTTAGAGCTCCTTTTTCTAAGGTGTGCTAGTATTTTTAGCATGTGCTAACCCTGAGCTACACGAAAAATATTAACGCAAGCGTTATGACGGCGTTAGCGTGTAGCGTGCGCTAAAACCGCTAACACACCTTAGTAAAAGGAGCCCTTAGTCTGAAGAGAGGTGGAAGCAGGAGTTTGAGTAGCAAGGGAAAGGCCAAGAAAAGAAGACAAGAATGTGATCAATGGGATTAGAGAAGTAAATTATCCAAAACAAAGAAAATAAATTTGTATTTTCATTTTAGTGATTGGAATATGGCAACTTTAGCAATGTGCAGTTCACTCGTATTTTGCATTTTGTGCTGCATAAGAGGAAATGTTATTCCTGAGAGAATTTTGTACTATAAAAATGTTAAATTCGGCACACTTGATCTTTATCAAAATAACACAATATAAAATGCTCTGAGTAATTTAAAATGCATTAACTAGAAGTTATTAGTCAAAGATACAAAATGTCTAGCATTTTTTGTACAGAATTCCCTAGGAATATTGTTAAGATATAACATAAGCCTATCTCTTGCAATCTCACCACTCCCCCTCCCTTCTCCACATCCTGTGGGACCCTATTCAGGTCTAATCTCTCCTCTCAGGGTGATGAGAAGAAATGTTGCTTTTACTGAGGGCATATTTCATGCTGCTTTCCTAGGTGCCTTAATAGTTACTTCTGACATAGTTAAAACTCTATTTTTTACCTGGGGCAAGTGCACCATTGAGATAAAGAGTTGCAGAATGAAATAACCACAGAAGGATATTATATATCAGTGTTTTTGAACTTCTTCAAACCAAGTACCCTCTAAGTCTAACAAATATCAGCTGAGTACCACCACCCAAGCTCTGCCCCTGGCCCACCCTCTGATTCCACCCCCATAATAATAGTACTAATTGTAATGCAATTTCTTCCATTCATTTTTCATATACACATAATACATAATGGTAACCACAAAATTAAAAAACACACAGAGCACACTGTATGCAAAGAAAGTGTTAATTATCATTTATATTTGGGGGTTTTATTCAAAGAGGTCAAGCAGATGACTAAAATATGCAATGTCACCTCAGTAACAACTATAGAAATATAGTGCAAAATATAGACAGCAGATAAAAATTCTCAAAACTGACACACTTTGATCACTAAATTGAAAATAAAATCATTTTTCATACCTTTGTTATCTGATGATTTCATGAGTCTCTGGTTGCACTTCCTTCTGACAGTGCATCCACTATGTCTTTCTTTCTGCCTCCTGCACACTTCCTCTCCTCCAGACCGCATTCCCTTCCGCAACCAACATCTTTCTCTGTCCCTCCATGAGTCCAACTTTTCTTCCTTTCTCTGCCACCCCTATTGGCAACATGTCTCCCTCTCTATCTCTCATTGTCTCTCTGTCTTACTCTCATTCCCTCCCTTGCTGCAAAGGGAATGGGAAAAGAGAGAGAGAGAGAAATCCAGAGTGCATATCTCCCATCCCTTCTACTGCCACATCCAACATTTCTCCCTCTCTCATCCCCTGGATGAGTATTTTTCACCACTGCCCACCGGTCCCATGCACATTTCTTCTTCTATCACTCCTTTCCAACACCATGCCACATCTCTCCCTCCATCATTACGTTCAACATTCCTCCCCCTTGCATCCCCATCAATCTGTCCCTCTGTTCTCTCTCCACCACCATATACAACATTTCTCCCTCTCATCCTCTTCCCCATGCATCTCTACCGTACTCCTCTTTCTCTCTATGCCCAATTTTCCTCTTTCTTCCTTTCCCCATGTGCATCATCTTTTTCCCTATCACTCACACACTGATGTCCAACAATTCTCCATTTCTATTTCCTCCCTCCCTCTTATGTCCCAAGTTAGTGCCCCCTTCATTCCTCCTTTCTGTGTCCCATGTTCATGCCTCCTCCCTTCCTTCTGTGTCCCAAGTTTGTGCCCCCTCCCTGCCTTTTTCCAAATTCGTACCCTTCCCATGTCCCAACCCGCTCCTTCCCCCCTCCTTTCTCCTTGTCTCAGATCATGTTCTCTCTCCCTTACTTGCTTGTTCCAGGGCCACACTCGCTTCCTTCAGGGCCGTCCAACTGGGCTGCTCCTTCTGCCTTCAGCGGCACTTGTTGCAGGGATGTGTGGGCAGCAGCTCTTATACGCTGCACGTGGCTGACCCACAAGCCTTCCCTTTGCTGTCAGTTCTGGTATTAGAGAAAAGGCTTCCGGGTCAGCCATTTGCAGCATGAAAGAGCCGCTGACGCGTCCCTGCAACAAATGCTGCTGAAGGCATGCAGGAACAGCCCACCTGGAAGGAAGTAACTGGGATCCCCCACTGATCCAGAAGGCTTCCCTCCGACATCAGCTCTGACATCAGAGGGAAGCCTTCTGAGTCGGTTTCGGTGGAGAGGGGTGGGCAGGAAGGAGGGCATGGGATCCCCGTGGTAGCTGAGGCTTCGGCAGGGGCAGGCAGGCAATAAGGAGAGCATAGGATCCTCGGCGGCACAGTGCCGTGTACCCCCAACAAGCGGCTCACGTACCCCTAAGGATACGTGTACCGCATGTTGAGAAACACTGTTATATATCGCACAGGGCTGGCATTGGGGGAGGAGGGCAAGTAAGGCTACTGTCCTGGGCCCACAGCTCCAGGGGACCCCCATGGGCTGAGATGCCCATGGGCTGAGATGCCCTTCCACTCTCCCCTACGTATTCCAAAGCCCCCCTCACCTTTTAAGTGCAAAGGGTTGCTGGCACTGTAGCGATTTTCTAGCGCTGCTCACAGATTATTTGGCACTATTCCTCTGTCATGGTCCACCCGAGCGGCAACAGGAAGTTGAGTCAGAGGGGGTAGACTGCGATAGGGGAACAGTGCGAGGAATTGCTGCTGTGCCAGTGATCCCTTTGCATTATAAAAAGTGAGGGCATCTTTGGAACAGAGTGAGGAGAAGGAAAGGATATCCCTGGAGCAGCTTATTTTTAAATGAAGGGAGGGATGCTGGATGAGAGGGCATGTGGGGGACCCAGGTGTGGGGGGAGGGAGGGAAGGAAGGAGGTCGGGAGAGATTCTAGATGGGAGGATATTTGGTGGGTAGGGAAATTGGGGGAGGGGCAGGGTAGAGAGGAATTTCGGGCCCCCTCCTAAATTTCTCCCGTGGACCTCAGCATGTTCAACACTGGCCCTGATTTGTATGTTGCCTTGGTCCTAGATAGGCATAGAGCAACCCAGAAATTGAAGATTAGAATAGATTAGATTAGATTAGATATCACGTCACCAATATGTCCGCAAAATTGAATGAACGAGAAATAAAATGAACTTCTGGCTGTTATCTGTTTCTATGGATTTCAAATTTTTTGGGGGGTTTGGTTTCCTACACAGATCTGTCCTTTCTTTATTTGCATTCCTCCTTTCCATCTTGCTTAAGAAAGACTAGGCATCAGGTGAAGTGCTCAGAAAGCAATCTTTGCCTAGTGACCAGGAATAAAGAGAAGCTCTTTTAGGCCCTGTTTTCCTTAGGCAAGGGCTGAAGGAAATCATTCTTTACAATAGACCAGGGATAGGGCACTCCGGTCCTCGAGAGCCGTATTCCAGTCAGGTTTTCAGGATTTCCCCAATGAATATGCATTGAAAGCAGTGCATGCAAATAGATCTCACGCATATTCATTGAGGAAATCCTGAAAATCCGACTGGAATATGGCTCTCGAGGACCGGAGTTCCCTACCCCTGCAATAGACCCTTTGTTCTACGTGCTACCGATTTTCTGGAAAACGTGAGATGCGTTGATGGTAAGAGAAATAACCAAGCAGTGCAGCAGTTCTGCTCTAGACCATGCATTTTTGAAAATATTTTCCTTTTGGTGGCTGCATGAGGAGTGAGAGCTTTTAGTTCAAATCCTGAAGACATGTAATTATCACACTGCAGCCATTAGCAGAAATCAATCTCAGAATTACCAGATTTTAGCTCAGGATGTGCATTGTTCAGTTATATTTCTTCCTCTCTTCCTGCTGCTGAGAAAAAAACTCCAGCAGGGATATGTCAGCTCTGGATACACCTGGCGGCTCTGCAGAGACATCAGGCCTAGATCTGAGGGTAAGAAACAACAGTGGTAATATTTATTGTGGAGAGACCAGTCAACTTCCCTGCATTTGAAGGGACACAATTTTGTGCTTGCTAAATTAGTATTTAGCACAAACATATGATAAATTAGTATTTTTCAATGTTTTCTTGGGGGGAAAAAAACAAAGCCATTCAGTCAAATGCCTTTCAAAATGACTTCATTACGTATCCTCACCCCTACCACATACATCCCTCCAATCTGCATTTCAAAACTGAGTATCCTAATTATGAAATGTCATCTGCATTTTATAAAGGCCAATGTGCAGGGTCCAAAATGAGAATAATTATATATCATTATCTTGTTTCTCCTGTCTGATTTCCTCATGATGCCATAATCCAGTGTCCACATTTTATCTTTAATATATCTATGACTATAATAAAATGGATGGATCCGTAAAGCAGATTATAAATCAACATCTGCTTCTCAACCAATCACTGGGCTTTGTCTGCCAGCCCAGTTTTCTTAAGGGCCTGAACTGATTGTTTTGTTTTGAACATATTCCTGATTAACCTACCTTCTAAAATGGTTATGGGACTAAGGGCTCCTTTTACTAAGTCGCTCTAGCGGTTTAATGCGCGTAATGGCACCCGCTAAACCACTGGATGCGCTAGCCGCCACCGCCTCCTCTTGAGCAGGTGGTAGTTTTTGGCCAGCGCGGGGGTTAGTGCGTGATGAAAATTCACGCTCGTTAACCCCCGCTAGCGCGGCTTAGTAAAAGGAGCCCTAAGTGTACATCTCTGAAAAGAAGACGCATCTATTCTGAACACTAAAAAGCAAGCTCATGCTATCATTAACTATGAAACAATTTGTTCTATTATGATAAAAACATAAGAACAAAAGAATAGCCATACTGGGACAGATTGAAGGTCCATCAAGCCCAGTAGCCTTTCTCCAACAGTGGCCAACCCAGGTCCCAAGAACCTAGCTAGATCCCAAGCAGTAAATCAGATTTTATGCTGTTTATCATAGGAATAAGCAGCGGATTTCCCCAAGCCATCTCAATAATGGCCTAAGGACTTCTCTTATAGGAAAGTAGCCAAACCATTTTTAAACCTTGCTAAGCTAACTGATTTCACCGCACTCTCCGGCAACAAATTCCATAATAAAGTACAATGGACCAGGCATATACCAGTTTCAGCAAGTGTTAAATCTAGTGCCCAAAGTTAGGGCATGGGCAGCGGTAATTAGCGCTATTGTATAAGGAAATGTCAGGTCTTCTTTAACTACAATGAGATTCGATATGTAGCTGCTGCAGTCAGCATATTTTAAACATCAGTCGTGGCAGTGAAAAATTAATCCAGATATTCAATGCCAGTATCTGGATAGTGGCTGCTGTGGAATATCTGGACAAAGGTGACTGGTGCCATAAAAACATAAGAATAGCCATACCTGGGTCAGACCAATGATCCATCTAGCCCAGTGGTCTCAAACTTGAGGCCCGTGGGCCACATGCGGCCCGCCAGGTACTATTTTGAGGCCCTCGGTATGTTTATCATAATCACAAAAGTAAAATAAAACAGTTTTTTGATCATATGTCTCTTTAGCTATAAATGACAATATTATTATTAAGACTTAGCCAAAAGGAAAGATTTATAAACTCTAAAGAGTTTTACCTCATGCAAAATTGTCATTTCTTTAATAAGACATTAACTATTTTTTTTTTTCTGAGGCCCTCCAAGTACCTACAAATCCAAAATGTGGCCCTGCAAAGGGTTTGAGTTTGAGACCACTGATCTAGCCCAATATTCTGTTTCCAACAGTGGCCAATCCAGGTCACAAGTACTGTACATGGCAGAATCCCAAATAGTAGCAACATTCCTTGCTACTGATCCCAGAGCATGCAGTAGCTTCCCCTATATCTGTCTCAATTGCAACACTATGGATGTTTCCTCCAGGAACTTGTCCAAACCATTTTTTAAATTTGCATTAATAATATACATATTTCACCCAAATGAAATTAAAAGAAATAAATTTGTTGAGTGAAAAAATAGTGAGGGAAGAAGAGGGAAAACAAAACAAAGGAAGGCATAGGTTACAATAATCTATTATTAAAAGGGGAGGAGAAGAATTTATGAGGATTCTAAATTAACATTATACTAAGTTATTTAGCCTTTTTGCTGTCCCAAGAGAACTAGGTAGCGCTGCTAAACATCGCTGCTAACCAGACTACTCAGATATTAGTTATCCTGTTTCCACGAAAATAAGACCTATCCCGAAAATAAGCCCTAGCAAGATTTTTAAAGATGCTCCTAATATAAGCCCTATTCCCAAAAATAAGTCCTAGTTAAGATTGACCCCCGAAACCCCCCCTGAATGTCCCTGACACTCCCCGACTCCATCCTTGACACTAGTGCTGCCCGATTCACCGAAAAAATTGGGCTTGTCAATTCAGCAACCCCCCACCCTTGCTGCTTTAGGAGGCCTCGGAGCAGAGGTATGTCATTCTCACGGTGGGAGGGTCAGTGGGATTCTACTGCACAAGGGTATGGGCGAGAGGGGAAGAATGATGCTGCACATGAGGGAGGAGTGGGGGGGAGAAAGGAAAAAGGAAGAATTGAGGTAGAGGAGAGGAAAGGAGAGATGATTGTTGTACATGAAAAAATAAGACATCCCCAAGAATAAGCCCTAGAGCGTTTTTTGGACCCCAAATTAATATAAGACAGTCTTATTTTCGGGGAAACATGGTAGATAGTGCTGAGGTGGTCTGTAAGATAGTAAGTAACACTATTCAGATCATGTGCTAAATATCAAGGGATTGACCTGACCACTAGAACTGTCCTATTAACCCTCCTTTCTGAATTACTGTCTGGTCTGGTATGCTTGACTTACTGTACCTGCCGGACCCTACTCTAGCACCTATCTGTGGAGGAGTTTGTCTGCTCTGTCCTATCATGGTTATAAGAAGTGTTTGTTCTTGCTTGATATTGTAGCTCCTTTTTGACTCGTATTACTCTGTTTCACCGGTTTGGCCTGCTTGCCAGCAAAAGCAGTGTAAACCATAAATGTATTCAGATAGCAGCACCTCCTGTTTGGATAAGTGGTTTTGAATATTGGGCCAAATGGTATTGCAGCGTGCAGTTCCTTTAAGCAAAAGCGGACGACTGATGCTCATAGCATTATTTCTCCTTATGATCTTTGGGAAGGAAGAACACTATCTACACAGTATTATGTTTTTGCAATGGTGCCAGTTCTGCTAGGGTGGAAGAGGGGAAGCTGTGATTGGGAGAGACGATTTTTATTCTTCATGCTGAAGCTGCTGTGTTTTCACAGTGACGTGCGTGGCACAAACGTTTCTTTTTTTTTTTTCTGATTATACTGAGCCTGACATTAATTGAGCCTCCAAATCTGTGATCAATCAGAGGGAGCTGTTTATTATGTACAGCCTTCCCTATTTATAACAACTACCCCTGTTTCAAGTCTGACTGCTAATAATCTGAAGTGCTTCGGCGCTTGATATAACTGTCATATTCTGTTATGTAAAATCTTCAGTGCAGTAAGCATGTTTCTTGGCTCAGAGTCAGTTTGTTTGCTGGGGGTGGGGTGGGGGGATGAGATGATATAGGCTTTGCGAATAAAAGTATACATTGTTACATTACATTACATTACGGATTTCTATTCCGCCTATACCTTGCAGTTCAAGGCGGATTACAAACGATTTGACTGGACATTTCCAGAGATGATCACATTACAGAGGATTTTACTGGACATTTTCCAGTGAGGATACAAATTTTTTTTTTTTTTTTTTTTTTTTTTTTTCTTGGGGATCTTATGGGTTGGATAGAAAACTGAACAGTGCCTAGCAGTGTGATATTAGCAAATGGAAATGGAACACAGTTAGAGTAGGCAAGATTACAATCTTTTTATGGTCTGTTTATATGAAGGGTGATTAGGTGTGATATTTGGGGGAGGATTGTCTGGTGGTAGATGAGTTCAGTCGAGGTAGGTGAATTTTCTGGAGGTAGGTGAACTTGGCTGGAGGTAGGTGAAGTGGTTTAAGGTTTTTGGATGAATTTTTTAAAAAGCAGGGTTTTGATTTCTTTACGGAATGTTTTGAAGTCGTCCGATGTTGTCAGCAGGTTGGAGATGGAATTGTCCAGTCAAACAGCCTCAGTGAAGAAGGGATTCAGGTTGAATACAAGTATTCCTGAACAATAAACATGCTAATCTAGCTAATCATAAATTAACTCTTTAGAGACAAGCAAATTCAATTCAGTTTGTATTAATATGAATCCTTCTTACTATCTGTAGCTATTGCGTTGGGAGGTTTGTGGAGCATAGACTCGAGCCACACATTTCAGTTTCTATCCCCGGAAGGTTGATATTGCCACCCAGAATGAGTAAAAATGAAAAATATTTTACATCCTAGCATTGCACTCTATGGACATCTACTTTAAGTAAAATGGCCTGCTGTTCCATAAAATACTCACTGAAAAACTCATGACCCCCCCCCCAATGATTCTTAAACATGATTTATGAATTACAAGCCACAACGATCATCATGCACATATCAATTTGGATTACTAAGTAAGAAAACCTCAAGTAAGTATTCATAAACCCCCCCCCCCCCCATTTTGGATCAGCTCATATGATTTTCTTGAATAAACAACATGTTTCTGAGAATAAAGGATTTCTCGGGTAAATTTAAGGATTCATCTCTCATTTGACAATCTGCAAAGCCTGTCTAGTGGAATGAAGACTATTATTCAGCTGTAGCCATTTTAAAGTTTCTTAATTTTCTTTGCTTTCAGTGATAGGGAATGGTGGAGGGGGAACAACTGCATGTAAAACCTCAGTCAAACATATCCCATCCCTTCTGGCTGCAGAAAAGATAACAGGTAGATTACCAGTATTATTTGGAAGTATTTTATTTTTGAAAAAATAAACTAGGCTAATATCATCTGAAATCAGAGGGTGGAAGCATCCAACTTCCCAATATTTATTTTATTTATTTACTATTTGGCATCCTATTAATAAATGGACTTTTAGAACTGTGAGAGTATTAGTGCATTGGGAATGGAGGGCGTTATTTGATCAACCCAATCCTCTGAAGTAACGAAGAATTTTACCAAAGAAAGTGTATCATCCCTAACTTCCTTGCCCTGTCTATAGCTGGCTATTCTATGATTTTCTGAGTCAAGTATCAGGTAGTGTGAGCTCATTTGACATTGTATCCAGTGGCCACTAGATGTCAGCAGAGAATGTGATTTGGGAGTTCAGCCTCGCTGTTGGACTTTGGAATGCTGACAGCTATCAAGCGGTACCTGTGGTGTTGTGTATAAAACTGGCATAACTGTTTGTACATTTAAAAAATGTAACAATAAATTAAACATAAGGAAAGGAGGGGTAAAGTTGCTAATAAATACAGTGTCAGACTGCAATAATTTAATACCAGGTGATGAGCCTCTGGGTACTAGAAGTGACTTGAGATACCTGGAAAGTGACTGTAGCTGAATAAGAAGAACACTAGCGCCTGCTGACTTAAGTCACTGGAATTATTGCTATCTTAATTTGAATTGATATTGTGCATTTATATTTGGCTTAGGGTTATCAACTAATTCCATGTCATTTGGATAGGATGAGTCAGTCCTGGTTTTATCAACAATGTATCTATGATATGGAAATTTGGATTTAGATTAATACCGTTTTTTTCAGCTGTGGCTCAAGGCACATCGCATTAAGGTGCAGTAGGCATTTTTTTTAAGTCCCTAGAGGTCTAGCAATATAAGTTTGTATCAGAGGCAATGGAAGGTTAATTTACCCCCCTCCTTTACAAAGCCGCGCTAGTGTTTTTAGCGCCAGCTGCCGTGGTAACAGCTCTGACGCTCATAGAATTTCTATGAGCGGCTGAGCTGTTACTACCACGGCTGACGCTAAAAATGCTAGCGTGGCTTTGTAAAGGAGGGGGTTAATGTATTGTATTTATTTCTAGTCTGTCTATTACCTAGGCAGTTTACAATAAAACATCCATAATCATATATGATACAACATTGAGATCTGAAAAGCACATGTTGCTGGATGTGGGGATAAGAACAGAAATACATTATGTAAACACAGAAAAGCCCTCTTTTTCTGTGGCAGGTCAGGTTCTGTGGAACAGTATTCCTGGCAGTTTACCTTTATGTGAAAATGTGTTGAAGTTCAAGAAGTTATTAAAAATTCATTCATTTTTTGTCTGAGCATTTCATTGAAATTAAAATTGGAAGAAGTATGACCACCTAAATTTTCCTTTCTGGTGGGCAAATTTGTGCTCCACCTATAGATATGAAAAAAATGAATGCCGATAGTTTGGGGCACAGTAATTTATTTAAGCTGGTTTGGGGGCCGTTGACATCATATATTACCTCACTTTAGTAGGTCTTTGATTATGAGTCAGTTTTGGTTTATTTTCGTACATATCCAGGAAAGGGGGGGGGAGCTATTTCTGTCCTAATTTGACTTTTGAGTATGTCTACCTGGGGTGGGAGGATATTTTTAATCTGAATAGGGTAAGGTTATTGGGATAGTCTATGTTTCTGTGTTTTATTGAATAATCATTGGGTGGGGGGGGGGAGAAAATGGTTGGTTATGCATATTTGTAAGTTGAATGTGCTTTTATTAACTTATTATATGATATATATTTGCGTATTGCACTTTTGAAGTTTAGAAAATCAATAAAAAATTTTAAAAAAACAACAACTTTGTTTTAGGAAGATTTTTCTATTATGCTGATTCCAAAGATGTTTCCTTACTTTTATTTGATGTAATTGATGTTTTTTTTGTAAATGTTTAATGACTTTGGATGTTTCTACTGTAAGTCTCCTAGGTTTTAGGTGATGAATAAATAAATAAATAAACATAAAACAAAATGGAGGGGCATTTTCAAAAAAACTTCCAAGTTGGAATTGGAGTGTTCTGCTCCATAACATCCAAAAGAAAGGTCCATATCATAGCCATTTTCAAACAGGAAAAATTTGTTGGGAATTCCTTTTCGAAACTATGTGAGAAGAACATTCTTGTGCTTACAACATCAAAAATGAACAGCCATTTTCCAAAATGAAATGTCCAAAATATGGATGTAAAAAAAAGCAGGCACAAATAGTGTCTGTCTGGCATCATTTCTACAAAAGTTGTCATATACACTTCTCCCTCCAGATTCACGGATATAGGACTCGCAACTTCGGTTATTCTCAAGATTCTAAACCCGGAACCACCCCCACCTCCCTCCTACCTCCTGGACCTCTCCATACCTTACCTGGTAGTCTAGTGGTGAAGCAGGGCTTGAGCGATTGTCCTATGCTCCTGCCCCGTGCAGAGCCGTCCACAAAAATGACTGCTGTGAGTTCACGTGGTCTCACGAGACTACAGCGGGAGCTCACAGCAGACATTTTTGGTGACGACTCTGCACTGGGCAGGAGTGTAGGATGATCGCTCCTGCCCCGCTTCATTGCTAGACCGCCAGGTAAGGTGTGGAGAGGTCCAGGAGGCGGAAGGAGATGGGGGTGGGTCAGAATCGGTCCTAAAAGTTATTCGTGTTTTTTCAATATTCGCAGACTGGTTCTGCCCCTAACCCCCGTGAATATTGAGGGGGAAGTGTAGATGTTTCTGCAGGGCAGCGGCAGCCTAGTGGTCAGTGTATTGGATAAACAACAGGACCCAGGTACAAATTCCACCTTAATTCCTTTATATGTTATTGTGAGCCCTCAAGGAATAAATAAAAACCTATTGTGCGAAAAAGGTACACTACTACAATGACCATCATGCTTGTAGGTGTCTTATAAATTCAACTACAGTAGATATTTCTATGTTCCAGGAGGGCACAGATATTTGTACAAGAATAAAATAGTTAGATTAGGAGTTACAACTGGATCCCATCGTTTAAAGTCCACTGCACTGACCACCAGGATACTCCTTATACATACATGCTGTTCTGTTAGGAATAGCCATAATACCCGAAGCTGTCATAGAGCCTGGTATCCACAGTCACTTAATTCTTAGGGGGATAGGAGGGGGGTCAATAACCACTGGGAACTTAAGGAAGGGTCATGCCTTCATCCTCCCAGTGGTCAGCTGTTCAGTCAGGGCCCCTTTTTGTTCCCTGAACATGTTTGAAACAGGTCTTGATACAAACAACCTTCTTTTTTCCTTGGACATTTCTTCCCTAGTCTTGCCCAAAACATGCCTCCACTATGCCCCCCTTGCAATTTGGAGAAACTGCAGTGAAAAACATCCCAATTCTGCCTTTTGAAAATCAGAGTTAAGATGTTTTCCACAGATGGACCTGTTTTTGGCCATTTCTAAACGTCTATCTGATTCGAAAATGAGCGCCAATGTATATTGCTTATTCTTGATTCTCTTTTAAACTTTAGCGAAGCTGTTCGTTATATGGCTGTAAGTACTATTCATATTGTTTTAGGCCAGGACCAATATGGTAGATTAGCTCCTCCTAACCATCATTTGAATCAGGACATATGTCTTTTGGAAGTTCCCTTTCGCAGGCTATAAGTTAGGAACTTGTTTCAGAAATTGAAGTTGGTTTTTGTTACATAGAATTTTTTGGACCCCAGTTCGTTTGCAAAAGTTGGACAGTTCAAAGTCTAATAGATAGCTGGCATTGTCATCTTGGAGTAGGGACACTGGATCATTTGTTGTTTTATTGTCCCTTGATACTTAATTTTTAGAAATCAATATGGGGACAAATTAATAGGATATTGGAAACATTGATTCCATTGTCCTATGATGTGATCATTTGTGGAACGTTGTTGAACGCTAAAAATCCATTAGACAGGTATAAAAGCAAGACACCTTATAATTATGACAGGGATTGCCATGCAAATGATTACTAAGAATTGGAAAAACTGGGACAGGCTAAATTTTTCCTTTTGGTGGGAAACTTTATGTCTATGTTATAGATATGAAAAAATGAATTCAGAAATATTGGGTCATAATAAACTATTTAAAACAACATGGGGTCCATTAACGAATTTTGTTAACTCTGATTAGTTGTATAATGTCTTTATTTCCTATTTGATTTGCACACACATCCAGGTAGGGTAGGAGGGAGGGGGGAAATAAATTTTGTATTCTTTGATCAAATGTAGTGCTGTTCATGATATTAATCGTATGTAAAATGTATTGCACTTCGTACTCAAATTGAAAATCAATAAAGAATTAAAATAAAAGAAATTCAAGTTGGTACTGTTTAATGCTAGGTCTGTGTGAGAAACAAGGTGCCCATCCAATTTGATCATATAGGTGACAAAAGTTGATATTATTTGTATAACAGTGTCTTGGCTTTTAGCAGTAACTCAGTTATTATGAAACAGCTTTGTCTACCTCAGTTTTCCATTTTTTTCAAAACAATTTTACCCCCTTAGTTTTGTTAAAAAGGAAGTACTCAAGTTAGAGGGTATGGAGGTTGTAGTTATGACATCTACCCTGTTAAATAATGTATCATGTTATTGTGTCCCTGGTGTTCTTCATCGTGCTTTTACACCTTTAAATGAGAGATAGTTGAGTTAGATTTTTAACCTTCATCACACTGTTGCCTTTGCTAATTTTTGCATGCATGATTACCGTATTTTCACGCATATAACGCGCGCGTTATACGCGTTTTTACCTACCGCGCATACCCCTCGCGCGTTATATGCATGAGCGCGGTATACCAAAGTTTTAAAACATAGTTCCCACCCCGCCCGACGCCCGATTCACCCCCCAGCAGGACCGCTCGCACCCCCACCCCGAACGACCGCTCGCACGCGCTCCCATCCGCACCCGCATCCACGATCGGAGCAAGAGGGAGCCCAAGCCCTCTTGCCCGGCCGACTCCCCGACGTCCGATACATCCCCCCCCCCCGGCAGGACCACTCGCACCCCCACCCCGAACGACCGCCGACTTCCCGACAATATCGGGCCAGAAGGGAGCCCAAACCCTCCTGGCCACGGCGACCCCCTAACCCCACACCGCACTACATTACGGGCAGGAGGGATCCCAGGCCCTCCTGCCCTCGACGCAAACCCCCCTCCCCCCCAAGAACCTCCGACCGCCTCCCAGCCGACCCGCGATCCCCCTGGCGACCCCCACGACCCCCCCACCCCCCTTCCCCGTACCTTTGGTAGTTGGGCCAGAAGGGAGCCCAAACCCTCCTGGCCACGGCGACCCCCTAACCCCACCCCGCACTACATTACGGGCAGGAGGGATCCCAGGCCCTCCTGCCCTCAACGCAAACCCCCCTCCCCCCCAAGAACCTCCGACCGCCCCCCAGCCGACCCGCGATCCCCCTGGCGACCCCCACGACCCCCCCACCCCCCTTCCCCGTACCTTTAGTAGTTGGCCGGACAGACGGGAGCCAAACCCGCCTGTCCGGCAGGCAGCCAACGAAGGAATGAGGCCGGATTGGCCCATCCATCCTAAAGCTCCGCCTACTGGTGGGGCCTAAGGCGCGTGGGCCAATCAGAATAGGCCCTGGAGCCTTAGGTCCCACCTGGGGGCGCGGCCTGAGGCACATGGGCCCAACCCGACCATGTGCCTCAGGCCGCGCCCCCAGGTGGGACCTAAGGCTCCAGGGCCTATTCTGATTGGCCCACGCGCCTTAGGCCCCACCAGTAGGCGGAGCTTTAGGATGGATGGGCCAATCCGGCCTCATTCCTTCGTTGGCTGCCTGCCGGACAGGCGGGTTTGGCTCCCGTCTGTCCGGCCAACTACTAAAGGTACGGGGAAGGGGGGTGGGGGGGTCGTGGGGGTCGCCAGGGGGATCGCGGGATGGCTGGGGGGCGGTCGGAGGTTCTTGGGGGGGAGGGGGGTTTGCGTCGAGGGCAGGAGGGCCTGGGATCCCTCCTGCCCGTAATGTAGTGCGGGGTGGGGTTAGGGGGTCGCCGTGGCCAGGAGGGTTTGGGCTCCCTTCTGGCCCAACTACCAAAGGTACGGGGAAGGGGGGTGGGGGGGGTCGTGGGGGTCGCCAGGGGGATCGCGGGTCGGCTGGGAGGCGGTCGGAGGTTCTTGGGGGGGAGGGGGGTTTGCGTCGAGGGCAGGAGGGCCTGGGATCCCTCCTGCCCGTAATGTAGTGCGGTGTGGGGTTAGGGGGTCGCCGTGGCCAGGAGGGTTTGGGCTCCCTTCTGGCCCGATATTGTCGGGAAGTCGGCGGTGTTGTCGGGAAGTCGGGAAGTCGGCGGTGTAAGGGGGGTGGGGGGGTCGTGGGGGTCGCCAGGGGGATCGCGGGTCGGCTGGGGGGCGGTCGGAGGTTCTTGGGGGGGAGGGGGGTTTGCGTCGAGGGCAGGAGGGCCTGGGATCCCTCCTGCCCGTAATGTAGTGCGGGGTGGGGTTAGGGGGTCGCCGTGGCCAGGAGGATTTGGGCTCCCTCCTGGCCCGATATTGTTGGGGAGTCGGCGGTCCTTCGGGGGGGGGGGAGGGATGTATCGGACGTCGGGGGGGGGGCATCAGGCTTTCAGGATGGGGACAGACCTTCAAGGGGGGACAGTGCACGGAAGTCAGGGGGGGTGAACGGAGAGTCGGGACAGCGCACGGAAAGTCAGGGCGGGCGAAAGGAGCGTCGGGCAGCATGCGCGGTATACCCGTGAGCGCGGTATTTCAAAGTTTTTGTGCAAATCATCGTGATTTCTGCGCGCTATATTCGTGTGCGCGTTTTATACGGGTGCGTGTTATTTGCGTGAAAATACGGTACTTCTGATGATACTGTGGTTGATTTTTTTTTCCAACAAATTATTCATGGACCTACATGTAAAGAGAGGCATACTTTGGACTCTGTGTTCACAGATAGGTGGTTGCCCAGTAGTTATACAAGTGTTCATGAGAGTAAACCTGTACGGTGGTCAGACCATTGCCTCTGAAATGTAGAAACACAAATTAAAATGTAGTGACACTTTTAGATAACTTGATCGAAGACTGGAAAGTTGTTTCGCTTCCTTAATTGAAGTATTTTGATCTTTGTGATGCTAATGATGCAATCTAGTTTTGGAATTCTGCCTTAATTAGTTCTTTAGATGAAATTGCCCCATTAAAAGAGTGCCATCACAAGAGAACATGAAGCATTTCCTTGTCAATGATGATTTGAAAGTTTTGAAGTATAAATTAAGGAGAAATGAATGGGAAAGGCGGTATATCAAATCAAGAAAATACATAAATACATAAATATCCATCAGGAGTTACGTTTGAAGTTTATCATCGTAATGCTCTTCATTATAATTCTGCTACACTGCTTGCAGAGACAATTGTATGATAAAATACTAGCATCTTCTTCTGCCCAATCTAAGGATTATATACTGTAGTTAACAAGTTACTTTCCAAGGAATTTCAAATTAGCGATTCTCAAGATCTATTGTCTTTTCAGAAGCTGATTGAAACATATAATTTGGCACATTTAGGCACCACAGTAAGGTTTTTTTTATGTCGATGACTGAAATTGGACATTGGAATAAAGTTCTCTGAGGCTTTTTGTTTCCTGACACAATTTTTCTTCAAAGTATACAGTGGTTTTTCTTTAAGATGCTTTTTCATTAAGACACACAAAAATTGGATAGAGTAATTAATCTTTCCCAGTTGTATTTGTCTATTATAATCTCTTTGTCTCTACTGTTATATCAACCTACAAGAACATTGCGATCAGCCTCCATGTCTTTATTGGACGTTCCATTGTTTCGCATTACCAGACTAGATGATCACAGGCTCTCAGCTTTTTATGTGGTTGGACCTAAATTATGGAACACATTATTTTCATTTTGGTATGTAAAACAAGGAGGCTCTCCTCTCTCTCTGTTCTCCTTTATTCCCTTTCTTTGCAATTTATTTAGGCTATTATAGCATGGACATCTAACTATTCCACATACAGGTTCAATCTAAATCATCCATACACAGGTTTCTCACTGTCAAGTTGCTTCCATTCCATACTTTCTTGGGCTTCAATTTTATTCACTTAATTCCACAGGTCAGTCATTTATTATATATATGCACACATCACTTCACATTCATTTTAAAAATCATTTTTGTTTCACATCGTCACAATATATTCCATACTACCTTGGTTTCTTTATTATTCACTCATTTCCATATGTCAGTCATTATTAATTATCTTATATGCACACATCACTTCATCCAATCTTAATTTCACATTTATTTTAGATATGTTTATCTTATATTGTCATAATACCTTTCCCCTTTAGAACCCTTGACGAAGGCGTGCTTTCCGAAACACGGACCGTGTTGGGTCCCGTGCACTCATACAAGAGGACCATTTGTTTGGAAAGCTACATTGCATTTTTTTAAAAAATAAAGATGACTGAAATTGGACAGTGGAATAAAGTTCTCTGAGGCTTTTTTTTTTAACCATGAAAATTTATTGAGTTTTCAAAAAGTTATATGAAACAAAGAACAACAGAACATCAATTAGCGTCACAGTACATCAGTGCAAATATCAATCTCGAGCATAGAAATATCATATCAATTTGCGTGCTTATATTTGTAACAAAAGAGACAGAGAAAATTATTATAGATGGAAAAATATCTTTAAACACTGCTTGGTAGTAATTGGAGATATATTTGTAAAGGAAGCCATTGTTTATTAAAGGAAATTGTGTTTGCATATTTAGTTGCAAGGGTCAGTTCATATTTATAGTATTGTAATACTAATTGCCACCAGTGGTGGGAGGAAAGAGAATTGGCCGATTTCCAGTTAGAAAGAATATTTTTAAGTGCTATGGAAAGAAGAACATCTAGGAGTTTGGTATGGTTGTCATTAATAACTGGAGCCTGAGATTTGAATATTATTATGGAGAGGGAAATATCAAGTTGAATATCAAAGATTTTTAGAATAATCTCCCATATCTCTTTCCAGTATTGCATCACATATGTGCATTCATATATCATATGAAGTAATGAGCCAACAGCTTACTCACAGTTCAAACAATTGTTAGTCTGGAGAAGACCTGCCAATGAGAGCTTGTAGGGAGTCCACAAGGCTTTATGATAGAGAAAAAACATGGATTGTGACATATTGGCGGAGGCCAGTGGTCGTGCGGATTTCTTCCAAAATAAATACCAAGCATGTTCGCTTAAAGAGGAGTTACAATCTTTTTTCCAAATATGCTGCAGAGTCTCAATAGATGAGGTGTCAGCAGGCATTAGCATTTTGTACAGATTTGAGGTCGTGTGACCACTTTGTAATAAAATGGTGGCTTGAGTTGAAATAGAGGGGGACTGGGTGTGGAAAATTTGTAAAAGATTTTAGTGATGTAAACAGTGATAAAGTTGCAGCCATTTATAATGATCCTTAATAGCAATTGAAAATTTGTCTCTTAACCTGGAAAAGGGAATCATAGTTTTCTCAGGGGATAGAATATCATGCAATCTAAGAATACCTTTGTCTATCCATTCTTTCCAGAAAAATTGAGTTCTATTAATAAGTATTTTAGAATTAAACCAAAGATAGGAAATTCAAGCAGCTTGTCAAAGTCCTATAGACATTGATAGGTAGAGAGTATGTGGATTTTTAATGAACAAAGATGGCGCTGATAAAAGTGTTTTTAAGGGGATAGGTTGAGATATTTTTTCTTCAATCGAATACCATGAAGGGGTGTAAGTAGAATGATCAGTGAACCAATGAAGTCCTTGTTGAGTAATGAAGGCTTTATAGTAACTAAGGGGTTCTTTTATCAAGCTATGGTAGGGGTTTAACGCACCTAATACCGCACATTAAACTGCCTGCCATGCTAGCTGCTAATCCCTGCATTGAGCAGGTGTTAGTTTTTTAGCCGGCCGCAGGGGTTAGTGCATGATGAAATGTCCAACGCACTAACCCCGCTAGCGCGGCTTGATAAAAGGACCCCTAAGAAAATCAGGAAAGAACACTCCTTCTTGTTCTCTTTTCAGTTTAAGCTTTCTCAACACCACTCTGGGTTGTTTTTGTTTCCTCTGAGGCTTTTTGTTTTCTGACACAATTATTCTTCAAAGTATAGAGTGGTTTTTCTTTAAGATGCTTTATTGTCTTTATTGGAAGTTTCATTGTTTTGCATTACCAGACTAGATTACAGGCTCTCAGTTTTTTATGCGGTTGGTCCTAAATTATGGAACATATTATTTTCCTCTTTCCGTGTAAAATGCAATTTGCAGTCTTTTAAGAAGAACTTGAAAAAAGGTTTTATTTCAAAAAGTCTTTGCTGTTGATTTATAATGAAACTAGTCTTTAAGCCCGTTACATTAATGGGTGTTAGAATATATGGCTATCTGTCTTTCTTTCTGTCTCTCTCCCTACCCCTGTCTTTTTTTTTCTATCTCTCTCCCTCTCGCTGTCTTTCTTTCTGTCTGTCTCTCCCTGGCCCCCTTTGTATGTCTGTCTTTCTGTCTCTCTCCTTGCCCCTGTGTCTTTCTTCTTTTCTTTCTGTCTCCCTCCCCACTTCCCTGTGCAGCAACCGCAGCATTCCCTCTCCATCAATTTCCCTGTGCAGCAGCATTTTCCCCCTCCCCCCACTTCCCTGTGCAGAAGCCGAAGCAGCATTCCCTCCCCCTCCATTTCCCTGTGCAGCAGCATTTTTCCCCTCCCCCCACTTCCCTGTGCAGAAGCCAAAGCAGCATTCCCTCCCCCTCCATTTCCCTGTGCAGCAGCATTTTTTTCTCCCCCCCACTTCCCTGTGCAGAAGCTGAAGCAAATTTGTGATCCTTCCTAAACAAATGCCAACACCCCTATCAGCCCTCTTCCCCCCCTTCCCCCCCGCTTAGCTTACCTGAAAAGACATGGTGGTTCGGTAGTGGTCAGGGCAGGAGCAAATCCCACTCATTCCTGCTCCTCATTACTCCTGTTAAAATGGCTGCCTCAACCTCTAACAGTAGTCTTATGGTACTACCACTAGGGGGGTTCAGCCTCTACTAATAATACTGTGAGACTACCATTAGAGGTTGCAGTAGCTATTTTTAACAGTAGCCACAAGGAGCATGAGTGAGTGGGGCTTGCTCATGCTCTGGCAACCACCAGACCATCAGGCATTCCAGGTAGGCCCAGGGGGATGCCATGACCAGAAGAAGAGCAGAAGTAGGTTTGGCCTTTGATTGAGGTAGGAGGAATGGAGGAAGGATCATTATTTTGTTCAGGGGTGGGAGGGTGAATTTGCTTGGAGTAGGTATGGGAGTGAGGAACAGTGGATTGCACTTATGTAGATCTCAGCCGATATTCAGCCAGGACCTGCAAAGTGTTTACGAGGGAACAATTGAAAAGTTCTCAGCCCAACCAACAAAGTTGGGGCAGTGTCCATCAAGGGCTACACACTTAGTACAGTGATTTTTCACTTTTTTCATTCTGTTAGAAAAATATGGAATGAATAAATTGGAAAATTACTTGACTAAGTGTATAGCCCTCAACGGAGACTGCCCCAGCTTTGTTGGTTGGGCTGAGAACTTTTCAGTGGCCCCTCATACCTCCATAACATCAATAATCTCACATGAACTAAATAAATGTGTTTGGGAGAAGTTGGTATGTGATAGAAGTGGACATTTAAATTCCTAAATGTTCCAAGACAATTTTGCATGAGTGTTGTTATTATGACACATTTTAATAGGTAGAGAAACACTTGAGCATCAGGGAGAAGATCTGTGATGAGAGGATCATTATGAGTGCCATTGATATACAAATATTGGCTTATTCATAGAATTGCCTTCAGGAATCACTGAGCCAGTTCCATTGACTGAATATCACATTACATTACATCTATTTAGTTTATGTGAGCTTAAAGTTTGAGTATATTTTCTGGCCTGTACCTTGATAAAATTAGGACAATTAGCAAAATTAAAAATGTTCCAATGAGGAGTATATTGGCTACCAGGAGGTTTTTTTAGAGGAGTGAAGAGTAGAGAGCAGAAGTTTTATCACATATCAAAACATGGGGGATAATGAGAAAAAAGAAGCACTACAAGGTGAAGAGGACACTAGACAGCTCCCAGCTACTCAAAACGGTCACTTCTGGGTGCACCACTGCTTCCATTGTTCCCCAGGTGAGAAAAATATCTTGCAGACTAGCTTGTGCACACGATGGCAGAGCTGAGACAAGGGTAAAAAAATAAACATGTTGAAATGTGGCTACATATGGCAGGAGAAGCAAACTTAGTTTCCAGTCTCTGCAAATGCAACTTGACAGAAAGTCTGACTCAATTCCTCTCCCTATTTCTGCTTTATAATAATTTTATTTATTTAATTTATTTGTTATTTATATACAGGGCTGTGGAGTCGGTAGATAAATGTTCCGACTCCTCAATTTTTTGTACTTCAGACTCCAACTCCGACTCCAGTACCCGAAATTTCCTCCGACTCTGACTCCTCGACTCCGACTCCGACTCCACAGCACTGGTTAATTTTCAGATCGTTAAAATGGAATGTCAAATTGAGAGAAATGAGCATTTTCGACACCACCTTCTTTTTGCTTTTAATCAAGGTTCTAATAGAGAGTTGCGCGGGGACAGAAATCCACCCGTCCCCGCCAAAGTCCCACCCGTCCCCACCCGTCCCCGTGAGGACTCCCACCCGTCCCCACCCGTCCCCGCGAGGAATCCCTCCATCCCCACCCGTCCCCGCGAGGAATCCCCTCTGTCCCCGCCCGTCCCCGCGAGGAATCCTCTACATCCCCGCCCGTCCCTATAAACTACAGAAATAGTTATTTCATTTAATTATGCTACTAAATTAAAGGCACTGGTAGAAACCCATTTAAAAATAAGCAAAAAGACTTTATTAATTTGGAAATATTAATTGGGAAGAATACATACTTTGTAAACGGGTTTCAACCAGAGCCTCTAATGTTTATAAATTTTTATCAACACAACTAATATACTACTTTATCCTGAAGAAAAAAAAAAAAAAAAGAATATTTTTCCTACCTTTATTGCCTGGTTTCTGCTTTCTTCATGTTCTCATTCAATTCCTTCCATCCACTGCCTCTCTTCTCTCTGTGTCTTCCATTTGCTCTGTTACTGTGCTTCTCCCTTTCTCCCCCTCCCAAATTGGTCTGGCAACCATCTTTTTCCCTCCGCTCCCCCCATAGTCTGGCACCTCTGTCTTCTTCCCTGCCGGCATCTTCTTCCCATTCCCTCTTCCCCATTTCCTTTCAGTGTCCTTCTCCCCCACCATCTTCCCCATGTCCTGTCAGGCAGCATCCTTCTCCCCCCTCTGCCTTCCCCATGTCCTTTCAGCATCCTTCTCCCCCCTCTGTCTTCCCCATGTCCTTTCAGCAGCCTTCTCCACCCCTGTTTTCCCCATGTCCTTTCAGTGGCATTCTCCACCCCTTTGTCTTCCACAGTGCTTTCAGGGTCCTTCCCCCCCCTCCTCCCGTTTACCCCATGTCCTTTCAGCGTTCTTTTCCACCCCTTTGTCTTCCCCAGTGCTTTCAGCGGCCTTCTCCCCCCTTAAGCGTCTTTTCTTCTCCACTCCACCTTTCCTCCCTCCCTGCCTCCACCTTTGTGGCGCTTTTGCACCCGACCGACAACAGAACAGGCCCGGTCGGACAAATCTCCCTGTCCTGTAGCCGCAAATCTAAATTACCTTCTTACAGCAGCTGGAGTAGTGAAGCTGCTGTAAGAGGTAATTTAGATTCGCGGCTACAGGGCAGGGAGATTTGTCGGCCGGGCCTGTTGTCGGTCGATCGGGGGACCTGACCGGCTGTGCACATTCTCCGGGGCGGACCGCCCCCCCCCCTCTTTTGTACGCCATTGCCTTCTCCCTACCTGCCCTGCCTCACACAGCCGACCGGAAGTCTTCCTGATGTCAGCGCTGACGTCGGAGGAAGGGAGGGCTTTGCTTAAGCCCTCCCTCCGACGTCAGCGCTGACATCGGGAAGATTTCCATTCGGCTGTGTGCTGCGACAGGGCAGGTAAGGAGAAGGAGACTACCCTCGCGGCTCGAGTGCACTGCGATCCAACCCCGCAGGAACCCCGCGACCCTCGGAGGCGTCCCCACGGGATCCCCGCGACCCTAGGGGGCGTCCCCACGGGATCCCCGTGACCCAAAGGGGGAACCCGCGGGTCCCGCGGGATTCCCGTCATCCCCGTTCCCGTGCAGCTCTCTAGGTTCTAAGGCCGCAGAAGCTGCTCGCAACATTTGTGCTGTGTATATAGTGGGTGCTATAGCTGAAAGAATCGCTCGTGATTGGTATGCCAAGTTCATAAATGGAGTCGGTAGATAAATGTTCCGACTCCGACTCCTCAGTTTTTTGTACTTCTGAATCCGACTCCAGGTACCCGAAATTTCCTCCTACTCCGACTCCTCGACTCCGACTCCATAGCCCTGTTTATATACCACCCACAATGGAGGTTGTCTAAGCGGCCTTAGGCCCCTCCCACTGCATCCCAAGATGCATTGTGAGGGGGGAAGCCTGTCATTCACAATATGCGATCCTGTAAGCAGGAGGGAGTGGGCTTTCCTCCTGCTGATTTTGCAGGGTAAGGTACGGGAGTATTTGCCCTCTTTGTCCCTTCCATTTTTCTGTGTCTCCACTCCTTCCCCCTGCTCTGGTATATCTCCCTTCTCCTTTCCTTCCTTCCTTCCCACCCCAACTCACCCCATGGTCTGGCATCTGCTTCCCTTCCCCCATTCCCTGTGATCTCTTCTCTCTTCTTCGTCCAGTTCTCCCTCTCCCTCCATGCTCTGGCATTTCCTTTCTCTCTCTCTCTCCTTTCCTTCCTTCCTGAAGGTTTGGCATCTCAGTCTCCTTCCCTCCCGCCCCCATGCCCTGGCACCTCTCTCCTTTCCTTCCGTTCCATCTCTCCCTCCCCCTCTATACTTTGGTATCTTCTCTCTTACCTTTCCCTCCCTCCCTCATTTCTCCCTGGTCTGGCATCTCTGTCTCTTTCCCTTCCCTCCCCCAATGCCCTGCCATCTCTTCCTCACCCTCCATGGCCTGGCATTGCCTTCCCTTCCTTTTTTTCCCCTCCATCCTTTCTTTCCCCATGGTCTCCTCTTCTTCCCTGATCCTTCCCTTCTTCCCATGGCCTCCTCTCCCTTCCCTGGTCTTCCTTCTCCCTCCCTCTCTTTCTCTCTATATCCCCAGTTGGGTGCAGCATTTCACTCCCTCTCCCCTCTCTCTGTCACCCTCCAGTCTGCAGCACAACCTTCACAATTCACTGTTCTTGGCATCAAGCCTTCCTCTATGCTGGGTCCCATCTACTTCCTGTTTCCATAAAGGCAGAACCCAGCACCGAAGAAGGCCCGACGCCAAGAGCAGTGAATTGGGAACACTGCTGCTGCTGCTGCCTGTAAGAGGTTTTTGACACTGGCACCAGTTGTCGGAGCATTCGGATTGAACCCCGCATGGTACACCACTGTTCACTATCTTGCCTATGGGGGGGGGGGCACCACTATCCATAACACATGCTCCCCCACCCCCGGAATCACTGACCTCCAAATACCTGTTGGTGCTGCTGCTGCAGATTCACTGACATCCATGCATCCCCCTAGAACCGCTGATCTCCTTACACCCGAAGGTTCTGCCGTGGTCAATCCACTGTATGTTGAACCGGGCAGAGTCTTTAGCATCTGAGCATGCTCAAGGTCTGCTGATTCCCGCCCCCTCTGAGATTCTCAGAGAAGGCAGGAACCAACAGGCTTTGACATGTGCAGATGCTCAAAGATACTCAACGCCCCATCCTGTTCAACATACAGCGGATCAGTGGCAGCACAATCCTTGAGTGTATGGAGGTCAGCGAATCTGCAGTGGCAGCACCAACGGCACAACAGGAGACCAGTTAGAAGTAGATTGCAGTAATTTAACCTACATTCTGTTCTCGTAGGCTTCCATGACTGGTGTCATGATTGTTGCAGTTATCCAGGTCTCGCCTCTTCTGGGTAGGTTGAACTGACGTTTCAGCCATGATGCTGTGGCTTTCTTCAGGGTATGCTAAGGTCTGTAATTTGCTTTTATGTATAGTGAGTCATTTAACCTGATTGGCTGGGGCTTGAGGTGATTGAGGCAGGAAAGTCCGTTGGTCATGAATTTTAATTTTGGCAGGAAAGTCCATTAGTCACATTCTCTTTTTCACCAAATTTGACACACAATATCATAGCAAGTCCAGATTCCTTACCAGCAGAGGCAGGTCCAGTCTCAGCATTCTTTCAAGTCAGCTTTCAAAATGCTTGATGGAAACCAATGGCAGGGCAACTTTAGAAATTCTTATTGACATCACACTGAGCTCAGATCTCTCTTAGATTTCAGTATCTCTTTTTCTTCTTTAAAAAGAAGTCACTTGGTACTATATGTCAAATGATATGAACAGAGCCTTATGATTTTAATGTAATGTAATTTCTCATTTACATTCCACACTTTCCACAATCAGTAGGCATTAACCAAGGACATGGCTACAGTTTGAGGCACAATATATTTTCATTTAAATTGAAATTTATTAGCTATCTTCATGAAGAAATTCACTCATAATGATGTGTCTTGACAAGTAATTTCCATGCACATCTCTCAGTCATCATAGATATCTTGAAAACTATACTGACTAGTGGGAGTACCCAAAGGATTGCCTTAAGAAACACTGCTTTAAATCATATTGCACTTTTTCTAGGGTTACCATATGGCTTCAGAAAAAAAGAGGATGGACTGAGACATCCAGGTTTTACTTCGATTGAAAGCAATGGAAATAAGGAGGACAGATTGAGATATCTGGGTTTTACTTCCATTGCTTTCAATCGAAGTAAAACCAGGATGTCTCAATCCGTCCTCCTTTTTCTGGAGCCATATGGTAACCCAAACTATTTCTAACTCTAATTTATGTTAAGGATCATTTTCAGTGTTTGATGACTAAGCTAAGGATATCTACTTACTCCTGGCAGAATTCTGTGCATACATTTTGAAAATTCTGCACAAAATATTTTAAAATTTTGTGCACAATATTTCAAAATTCTGCAAAATTTATTTGCATTGTTTTCCACAGAATTCTCCTATCCTGAGGCTTGAAATTCCTTCCTGCCTTTTACTTTCTCAGGTTCCCACCTTTTCATTTCACTCACTCCAACTGCAGTTCTATCTCCCTCTAAATCCCACCCCTCTCTTACTTTCACCTTGAGTCCCTTCCTTGGCCCCCATAGTCTGTCATCTCTCTTTCCACTAGCTTTCCTCCATTCCCACCCCTTTTTCTGGCTTTGGTCACTCTGTCTCTCTCTACCATCCTTCCACCCCCACTTGGGGGTCCAAAATCCATGACCCCTCACCCCACCCACCACCTCTCTTTCTTTGATGTGATTCTATTAAAGGCACCTATGTGTGATTGACATGTGGCCAGCACCACTTTTCTTAGACACCAGCCAATTTAGGCACCATTTACAGAACCTGGGCCAAAGTGTCTATTTCAGTAGGATTTAGCACAGTAGAATCCCAAATGATTTGTATTCAAATTTAAATCACTATTCAATCAAATACCAATAATGTATTTGGGGCACTATTTGGAGGCCACTCGAATCAAATATGAATATTTGGTACAGCCCTAGTTAGATCTCTAACACTGTCATTACAGTATGGGAATATGTCTAAAATCCCACCTAAATCGGCACTTGGATGATCAAAAAGACAGGTTGTCCAAGTGGTGATAATCGAAACGGGTTTTAGACATTTTCAGTGCCGCAGTATGCCCAGAGCTGAAAGGGGCATTTTAAGAGGAGTGATGAGGGTGGAATTTGGGTGGGACGTGGGTTGACATAGACTTAGTCATATTGCAAGTATAATTGAAAGTTTAACAAGACTGCCTAGATGGAACTTGTACGTAGTGACTTAGGCAATCTAAAAACAGGTCCAAATGCCCAGAAGGTATCCAAAGTGACCAGATAACCACTGCAGACACAAAGTACAGAGCCCCCATACTATAAAAATTGGAATAAAAACGTACATACCAGCCTTGAGAACATCAGCACCTGGCATAAGAAAGCCTAGTAGAGCTGCATAGATGTGGCGTAAGTAGTCTGGGGGGTGGGCTAGTGAACCATAGAGAGGAGGACCCAGGCTCATAAGCCACTCTAACCCCTGCATTCATGGTGCAACATGTGCACCCTCTAAAACCTCCCCAAACCCTATTGTACCTTCAGCCATAAGGACTTTTGGGGTGGTAGACATGTGAATCTAGTAGGTTTTGGGGGGCTCATAAGGGAGTTAGGTGAGATATTTATGTGGCAACCTTTTTGTGAAGTTCGCAGCAGTGCCCTGTAAGGTGCCCCACTACTCTATTGCCATGTCTGGGTGTCCAGTCCATTGCTTTGCTGACCCCACCCATATCCAAAAGGTCTTGTTCTAGGCGTTTTTGACTTGGATGAATTTTTGGACGAGAATGGGGTATAAAGATAGACGACTTAGTGGTCTGGACAATCAAACGGCTGGACGTAGAAGTAGACGATTCTCCAAAAATGAAATATTTTGGATGTATTTTTCAAGAATGGACTTTTAACATGTCTGACTTTGGGTGACTAGCAACTTAGGCTTAAAAAGGACTTAGACATATTTTTTTGATTATGTCCCTCCATGGCACTAACTGCTTATAAAGGCGTCTATAGAACACTCAATCAAATATACTGGGTCAATAGTATAGCAAGTAGTCTCCCAAAGAATAGAATCAAACAAATAAACAAAAATAAAGGAGAACTCCTTATGTGTAGAAGAGAAGACTTTCAACCAGAGAGGTGCTCAGAACCTTGAATAAAGGTGATGAAAAACACTAACTGGGGAAAACCCCTATAAGTGTTTCAATGCTCTATCATTGCATCTTCTCCATTGGAAGAAAGAAATCCGTGAAAAACTTGTGCAAAAACTTAACTGGTGTCAAAAATATATATATATAATATAAGCAAAGCGTGCTTGTAATAATGTGCTGAAACTTAGCTTGCATGGGTGGTTAGGAAGCAGGCTCACTCCAGCAGGCTCTAATGCGTTTTGCCATTGGCTTCCTCAGAGAACCTTCAAAAGCTGGAACAGAGTGAAACTTCTTCCTGCCAAAGCAAAGACAGATACTGTTAAAATTACATTTTTATGAAATCAGTAAATACACACACACTTAACTTAACTCCCATCGCCTCCGACAGTTACCTTCCTCGTCACCCAAAATTACATCACTTCCTGGTAATGTGACCTGCACTTGAACTCCCAGATCATATGCTGATGCAACTGTCAGTCGTAGTGGAGGAACGCCCACCGTTCCACTTCTCTATTCAGACCAGCTGGGCTGACAGTCTGCCAATGAAAAATCCAGGCTTGTTCCAGTTTCCATATCAAAGCTTGCTTGTTCCCGCCCCTTCTTAAAGTAGGGGCTTCCAACACTACAAACTTCAGTTCCTCTAAAGAGTGGGATGAAGTTTGCCAATGTTGTGTAAGAGGGGCTCCCATGTCGCCTCGATGGATCTTACGAAGGTGTTCCGTGATCCGAACCCGGATGGTCCTGGTGGTGTGACCTATATACAAGAGTTGACATGGGCATATAATCATATATACCACTCCCTCGGTGCTGCAGTTCGTGTATTGTTTTATTATAGAGGTTTTATACAAAATAGAAAAATTAAAAGTGAATGAAATAAATGTTAATTAAGATATTCTTTTATATCTTTGGGACTAATGAGGTCTTAGGCCGCTATAGTTCAATTACTTTTGTGGTGATCTGAAGATCCCTAGAAGATATCATTAATTTTGTTCTAGCACTGTCTCAGTGTAAACTTGTGAATTTGTCTCTCGAAGAAACAGTGTAAAAGGTTATGGAGTGAATGCTTACAAAAGCAGGTCATTCAAAGAATCTGATGTGTATATAGTATTAGCTGTTGAATATTACTTTCTCCTGCACACCTTTAATAGAATATATTATTTTTCACATAACTTGTTGAGTATATGTGGCTTGTCTCACCTGGCCCTGCGTCCTGCCCTTGCACACAATACCACATAAACTAATCATCAAGATTATAACTGCATTGCTTGCAATGTAAGAACATAAGAATATAAGCATTGCCATACTGAGATAGATAAAAGGCCCATCAAACCCAGTATCTTGGTTTTTTTTTTTTATTTTTTTTAAATTTATTTATCATTTTATTACATCCCATTTTACAAAGATGTTAAAGGAAATACAAAGATTATAATCTTACTTAGTTAAAAAACTAAGAAACAAAAATAAACAATGAAAACAATCATCAAATACAGTCCACAATTAGAGAAGAAGAGACAAAATTAAGTAAAGCCCCTCGGGAAAGGGGAACATATACCCAAGAAAATCACAAATTAGGAAATAGAGCAGTGTAAGATGTTATCCTATCCATTAATTAATACCGCATTAATAACCTGTTTCATTCGGACTGTTTAGAGATTCCTTTACCCTCCAGGAAAAAACCTAATTGGGCAGGTTCAAAGAAAATATATTTACTCCCTTGATAGGAGACGAAACATTTACAGGGAAATCTTAACTGGAACACTACCCCCAAAGCAATCACCTTTGATCGATAAGTCAAAAATTCTTTCCTCCTAGATTGTGTCCATTTAGAGACATCCGGAAATATATATATCCTTTCACCTAAATAGGTGACCGGTTTCAAATTAAAATACAATTTCAACAACATTTCTTTATCTTGTAGGAATACCAAAGAGACTAATAATGTTGCCCGCCCCTGAGTTTCAATATCAGATGATTGCAAAATGGCTGAAACATCCAACTGTGTTTTTTCAGTTTCCACTACTTTTTCCTTTTGCATTTGTTTTAAATAATAAATTTTTTGTGTCGGGGGAAGACTTGCTTCTGGGATATTTAATACAGTCAGCATGAAATTCTTAAACAGTTCTTGAGGCGGCATAAACTTAGCAACCGGAAAATTAAGGATTCTCAAATTCAAATTTTTTTGTTGGTTTTCTAAATTTTCAATCTTCCTCAAGATCATCATTTTATCTGTCATTTGTTTAGTAAGCAAATTCTTAGTCTCTGTTGTTAGTTTCTCTAAATTTTTAAAATCCACTTGATGTTGTTGAATAGAAGTCTCTAAAGAACTTATCCTAGTGGTAGAATTCAAGGTAATAGAAACAAAGTTAGTGCATACCAAATGTAGATTCTCTATTGCAGTCCAGATGGAATCCAGTGTTACTGCCTGTGGTCTCACCAACGGCTTGAGGGAGGAGATAGCAGCCAGATTTTCTGTAGTTTCTGCCCCAAGAGAAAGACTCTGGGCTCCTACAACCTCACTACCGCTCGCTGCCAGAGGCTCCTCACTCCCTGAACGCTGCACCTCCGACACCGGGGTCAGCGTAGTTATAACTACTTCCGGATTTATCGCGGCAAACGAACATGCCTCTCTCCTTGCACCGGGGGAGCCCTCCTGCATGTTCTGCTCCGCCGACGTTTCCCCGGGTTTGGGAGGGGTATGCGGTCCTCGCGGGCTCAGCGAGAGAGACATCTCGCTGTCCAGGCTGTGAGCTTCCTGGCTCGCAGCAACAGCAGAATCGCCCGAGGTGGAAGGTTGGACTGTAAAAGCAGTGATTACAGTCTGTCTCGGCGTCGAGGATCCTGAGGTAGGTGGAGGGACACCCCTCTGTTTCCCCCTTCTCTTCGGCATGGAAACAAGTTACTTCAAAAAAGATTTTTAGTGAAAAAATAGACCTTTAAGATGGGAGTGCTCCTCTCAGTGTCCTGCTCCAGACGCCATCTTGTCTCTCTCCCCAGTATCTTGTTTTTATCAGTGGCCAATCCAAGTCACAAGTATCTGGCAAGATCCCAAAAGAGTAAAACAGATTTTGTGCTGTTTATCCTAGAAATTTTCCCAAGTCCATCGATATAGGAAGATGCTAGACTCATCGGATGTCAGTTTTGCATCTACATAACATACCGTATTTTTCGCTCCATAAGACACACTTTTTCCACCCATAAAAGTGGGTGGAAAAAAGGTGCATCCTATGGAGCGAATACCCAAACCACCACTCCCGGTTACCTTATTTTAATTTTGGTACCCTCCCTTGCTGGACGCGGCTGCCTCTCTAGCGGCAGAGTGGCATGCAAGGCTGCCTGCCTGGTCAACTGACGCGGCTGCCTCCTCTTCCCTTCTGTAGCTGCAGAGTGGTGCACAAGGCTGACTGCCTAGTCCTGTGCCACTTCAGTTCTCGCGGGAAGTGGTGTGGGACCAGGCAGGCAGCCTTGTGCGTCACTCTGCTGCTACAGAAGGGAAGATGAGGCAGCTGTGTCAGCTGACCAGGCAGGCAGCCTTGCGCACCACTCTGCCACTGGAGAGGCAGCTGGAGACAGTGAGTTCTGCTTCCCACACACTCCTTGTGGGCTGGGCATGAGCAGCCGCCATCGGATCCGGAAGGCGAAGGGAGTCCCGGTATGGTGGTGCAGCCCAGAAGAGAGTGAGCGGCTGCAGCAATAGTAGCAGCGGAGGCTGGTTATGACCTCTTGCTTCCTCCCTCCCTTCCCCCATGGCAGCGCTGGGCGGCACATCCGGGCTTCAGTTGCCTCCACCGCTGCTTCTCTGACTCCCTTCATATTTGGGTGAGACATGGAGAAACTTGCCCATCAAGCTGCGCCGGAGGAACTAAAGGTACGGGGAGAGGTTGGAGAGGGTACGGGGGAATGCCTGCCTAACTGCTTGCCTCGGGGGGGTGCCTTGCCTTGCCTTCCTATTTCAGGGTGGGGATGAGGAGTACAGGAGGAAGGAAATGACAATCCAGCATAAGAACCAGGGCAATCAGGGGAGGGAAAGAGACAGAGCAAAGAAATGCTGAAGGAGGAGGGAGCATAGGGACAGGGATAAGGAATAATGCTGGAAAGAGGAGGAATAAAGATATAGAGATGTGATAATTAATGGAAGGGGAGGAAATGGATAGTGAAGAAGAGAAGAAAGATTATACACTTTGGGGGGCCCTGGCTGGCTGCTTGCTTGCCTCAGGGTGGGGGGCCCTGCTTGTCACTAGGCCTGCCTGCCCTTTGCCCTGTCCCTGCCTACCACTAGACCACCAGAAGGGGACAGGGTACAGAGCCTGGCAGGGAGAATTTGGTTCAGAATGGTTTTTTTTCTTGTTTTCATCCTCTAAATTTAGGGTGCGTCTTATGGTCAGGTGCGTCTTATGGAGCGAAAAATATGGTAACTGAGAAAATATCAATTTCATTACTTCTTTTATTGCAGTTAAAATGATAGAAAAACATGCTCAAAATATATATACATAGCATGCAAAGCCATCAGCCTTTTGTTTATTATTTCTGTATTCTTTTATTCAATGTTGTGCTCCTGCGCCATTTGAACTTACAATGATCACTCTTCATCAACTTCATCCAATCTAGCTATAGTTTCATTTGGTACACCCCAGCAGGAACTGCCACAGCTAAGAAACAAGGCAGTTGAAAACTAAACATGTTGATTTCTGGATATAATTAACACCTCATATGGAACACACCATGCCATTATGACAAAATTCATCTTCATTTCTGGCCAGCTGCCAGAAAGGACTCCTGTTGAGAGATTCAAGTAGAATCTCAAAGTCCCCCCAAAACAAACAAAATGAAAATAGTAATAACAGAATGTTGCATCATGAGCTGTTTTGTTCTGAGTTAATTTTGATTATATTTTGTGAAGATGTAACACATACATAGGAACCCAGCATGCTGGCAAGGAGCACCTTTCTGTGCTGTAAAGACATCTGTTGGTACTGTGATATTGCCCAGGCCGTATGCTGTTGTCAAACAAAGGCAGCATTACAGCCTTTCTTCAGTGCTATGACACACCCAGATAAAGCTGAAGCCTAGACTTATTCTGATATGAAAACAGCATTTGTGACAAGTTTTCCTTTCATGCATGGAAAAAGGCTCTTGGTATACATTCACCTGTTTTATTCTACTTTTAGAGGATTTTTCACTGTTATCTAGCCCTGCTAGGGTCTGGGGCTGCTAGGATGCCTTTGCTATACCTGCTAAAAATATCTGCAATATTTTTAGAGGCAGAATTCAACTAGAGGTGACTTTTTTTTTAGCCCCTGCCAAAGTTATTTCCAAATATGCTAATTGGGCCATGTCCGGGCACTAGCATTGGATATCTGATTTTATCTGGCTGGTTATCTCCTATGCGATTGCGAGATATTTAACACTTAACAGCATAAGTGGTTAAGTGCTGAATATCGGCACTTAATCACATAAGTGCTGACTCCACCTCCAGACTGCCTACAAAATAGCCAGCTTTGAATTTATTCAATTTCCTATACTGCTCTTCCAAGGGAGTTCAGAACAGTTTACATGAATTTATTCAGGTACTCAAACATTTTTCCCTGCCTGTCCCGGTGGATTCACAATCTATCTAATGTACCTGGGGCATAGGGGGATTTAGTGGTCAGTGATGATATTTAGTAGCACTAACTGGTTAAATGCAGCTGAATATCAGCAGATATTCCCATACAAATGATTTAACTGGCCAGGAACCATTTTTGGCCATTTAAATTACTTTACATTTTGACCCCTTATTTTTCTACATTATTATTGGGGGTTTTTTTTTGTGAAAAAGAGGTCAACATCAAATCAATACCTCATGTCAAGCTGGGAGAAGCTAAGTATGTATTCTTATCCTGGTTGAATATGGAGAGTATTTTAGGGGAGAGGATCTGGGGCTGGGAGAAGGTCAGAGAGTGCCAGTACTCAGGTGCTTTTGATTGAAGAGACTGGGCAAAAACAAAAGACAGATGATGATCTGAGGGTGCCAGAACCATACCTCTCTTAATATCCTAAGATGATTCCCATCCTACCCTATGACTTTACTTTTTTTCAATTTTTTTGAGTTCAACACCAACTTCTGTAAATAGTATCTACCCTTTGGAATCTCTTCTCTTTTCCTCCATTCTCTGTTTCTGAGGATAACGCTCATTGTCCTTGTCTAATCAGCTCATAACCTTGAGGTCATATTTGACTCCTCTCTCTCTCTCTCTCTCTCTCCACATATCCAAGAGACTGTTAAAATCTCTCATTTCTTTCTCTATTAGGAAAAAAGTAGGGATGAACAACAGACTTCCAACAGGAGCCAGGAGAGTATCCAGGTAGCAAACCTATTGTATAAATCCACAAGAACAAATGTACACAAGAGACCTGACACAGCACTGTGTTTCAGCAAAAAACACCTGCCTCAGGGTTTATAACACTCTCTGTCAGGACTCGCATATAATAACACAAACAGGATTTGTTAGAGCCACTTTCGATAGGACGTCTAAGTCCGACTTTGAATGTTTCCCATAAAACATCCAAAGACAGAGGCAAAGAAATGGCCATTTTTCATATAGGTTGTCCATATAATTTTGTTTTCAAAAATCCCCTACTTGGGCATCTTGGCTGCCAAAATTTCTAGACTACCAGGACATCTAACTTTATTTGCCATTTTCGACCACAAAAGCGTCCAAGTTAGAAACGTTCAAATCAGCATCATTTAGATGTGGGCAGGGCCAGCATTATAATGGACTAGCTACATAGACATCCCAATAGAGCACTGCTATGAGCTTCATATAGGGGAGAGTGTCGCGTGGTGGTTAAAGCTACAGCCTCAGCACCCTGAGGTTGTGGGTTCAAACCCACGCTACTCCTTGTGACCCTGGGCAAGTCACTTAATCCCCCCATTGCTCCAGGTACGTTAGATTGTGAGCCGACCGGGACAGAGAGGGAAAACTGCTTGAGTACCTGAATAAATGCATGTAAACCAATCTGAGCTCCCCTGGGAGAACGGTATAGAAAATTGAATAAATAAATAAATAAAATAAAGGGTACCAGATGCATATCTCATCATAATCCCCTTATAATATATGATGATCCCTCCAAAACCTACTATACCCACCTATCTACCACCCTATTAGCCCTTATGGCTGCAAGTGGCACGTATATGGCATTAGAGCAGAATTTTGGTGAGTTTTGGTTGATTCACCCCCTCCACAAAAACAAAACAAAACAGTACATACCTGTTTGTAGAACAGCAGCATCTGGTATGAAAAAGGTTAGAAGAGCTTCACCCAGGTGTCTTATGTGGCCTGGTGAGTGGGCTAATGAGCCATAGAGATGAGGACATAAGAATTGCTGCTGCTGGGTCAGACCAGTGGTCCATCGTGCCCAGCGGTCCGCTCCCACGGCGGCCCCTAGGTCAAAGACCAGTGCCCTAACTGAGACCAGCCCTACCTGTGTACGTTCCGGTTCAGCAGGAACTTATCTAATTATGTCTTGAATCTCTTGAGGGTGTTTTCCCCTTATAACAGCCTCCTGAAGAGTGTTCCAGATTTCTACCACTTTCTGGGTGAAGAAGAACTTCCTTACGTTTGTATAGAATCTATCCCCCTTTTAACTTTAGAACGTGCCCTCTCATTCTCCCTACCTTGGTGAACAACCTGTCTTTATCTACTAAATCTATTCCCTTCATTATCTTGAATGTTTTGATCATGTCCCCTCTCAGTCTTCTCTTTTCAAGGGAGAAGAGGTCCAGTTTCTCTAATCTCTCCCTGTATGGCAACTCCTCCAGCCCCTTAACCATTTTAGTTGCTCTTCTCTGGACCCTTTCGAGTAGTACCGTATCCGTCTTCATGTACAGCGACCAATGCTGGACGCAGTATTCCAGGTGAGGGCGTACCATGGCACAGTACAGCGGCATGATAACCTTCTCCGATCTGTTCGTGATCCCCTTCTTAATCATTCCTAGCATCCTATTCGCCCTTTTCATTGCCACCGTGCATTGCGCGGTTGGCTTCATCGACCTGTCGACCAGCACTCCCAAGTCTCTTTCCTGGGGGGGGTCTCTCCAAGTAACACCCCGTTCCGCATCCTGCATTCATGTATAAGATTTTTGTTACTGACATGCATCACCTTACACTTATCCATGTTGAAACTCATTTGCCATGTCAAGTGTGTTTATGTCACATTGCAGATCTTCGCAATCCTCCTTCATCTTCACTACTCTGAATAACTTAGTATAGTCTGCAAATTTAATCACCTCACTCATCGTACCAATTTCCAGATCCTTTATAACTATGTTGAAGAGCATGGGTCCAAACACCGAACCCTGCGGCACTCCATTGGTGACGCTTTTCCTGTCCGAGTATTGTACATTTACCCCTACTCTCTGTTTCCTATCTGCCAGCCAGTTTTTAATTCACGTGAGTATTTCACCCTCGATTCCATGGCTCGCAATTCTTTGAAGTAGTCGTTCATACAGAACCTTGTCAAACACCTTCTGAAAATCCAGATGTCAACAGATATACAATGTCAATCGGGTCACCCTTGTCTATCTGCCTGTTTACTCCTTCAAAGAAGTGCAGCAAGTTCATCAAGCAGGATCTTCCTTTGCTGAAGCTGTGCTGGCTGGTCCTCATCAGATTGTGTCCATCATGGTGCTCAATGATACAGTCCTTTATCAGCGACTCTACCATCTTTCCCAGTACCAAGGTCAGACTCACCGGTCTGTGGGCTCCCGGATCCCCCTCAAACCTTTTTTGAAGATCTGCGTAACATTCGCCACTTTCCAGTCTTCCAGAATCCTTCCCGATTTGATCGACAGATTGGCTATTAGTTGAAGCAGTTCAGCTATAGACCCTTTCAATTCCTTGTTTACCTTCAGATGAATGCCATTCTGTCCCGGGGATTTATCATTTTTAAGCCTATCAATCTGCTTGCATACCTCTTCTAGACTGACCATCAACCCTGTCAGTTTCCCATCTTCGTTTCCCACGTATAGCTTGTCGGCTTCTGGTATGTGGTGTGTATCCTTTTCGGTAAACAAAGATGCAAAAAAATGTGTTCAGTTTGTCAGCGATGGCTTTGTCCTCCTTTAGCACTCCCTTTATTCCATGGTCATTCAACGGCCCCACCGCTTCCTTCACGGGTCGTTTCCCCTTAATATATCGAAAGAACAGCTTGAAGTTTTTCGCCTCCTTGGCTATTTTTTCCTCGTAGTCTCTTTTGGCCCCTCTTACCACCTTATGGCACCTACTTTGATTCTGTTTGTGCTTTTTCCAGTTTTCGCCCATTTTTGACCTTTTCCATTCCTTAAACAAAGTCTTCTTGTCTCTGATCGCTTCTTTCACCATTACAGTGAGACACGCCGGTTCCTTGTTCTTTTTTCTCTTGGATCCCTTGCCGATACGCAGTATATATAGATTTTGTGCCTCGGTGACTGTGTCCTTAAAAAGAAACCATGCTTGTTCTAACGTCTTTACAGTGCTTATTCTCTTCTTAATCTTCTTCCCCACCATGAGTCTCATCCCTTCGTAATTCCCTTTTCGGAAGTTCAGTGCCATGCCCGTCGTTCTGGCTCGATGTTTCGCCCCTGTGTCCAGGTCAAAGAGGATCATATTGTGATCACTGGTTCCCAGCGTCCCCTCTACTTCTACACCTTGTGCCAGTCCTCGTAGTCCAAATAGATTTAAGTCCAGAATTGCGTTTCCTCTCTTATTCTCCTTGACAGGTTGTGCCAGGAAGCAATCGCCTACAGCATCCAGGCACTTGGTCTCCCTACTGCAACTGGAGGTGCCTAGGTTCCAATCTGTCCCCAGATAATTGAAGTCACCCATGATAACTGCATTGCTTCCCTTGCAGTTGCGTTTAATCTTGTCTGTCATTTCTCCATCAATTTCTTCAGACTGCCCTGGGGGTCGGTAGTAGATGCCAATCTTTGTTTCCATTCCATTTGTTCCCTGAATTTTGACCCATAGAGACTCTAACTTATTCTTCGTGTTCTCTCCGGTAGACTCAATTCCCTCTTTGACGTGTAGGGCAATGCCCCCACCTTTTTGGGCCACTCTGTCTCTGCGGTATAGCTTGTATCCTGGTAGCACAGTGTCCCAGACGTTTTCCTCGTTCCACCATGTTTCCGTGATGCCGATGATGTCAAGGTTACCTTTTTTGTGTCATAGCTTCTAATTCACCCATCTTATTCTTTAGGCTCCTTGTGTTCATGTACATACACTTGGGTTTGCAGCCTGTTACTCTTTTGCATTTCCTTTTCTCTTGTGTCCCTTTCGATCTTTCAGGATTTCTGCCTTGCTAATGATCCGGTGAGTCTTCCCCACTATCTTTCTGCACGGTATCCTCTGGGTATACCGGTTCCTGAACCATTGACTCTCTGTCAACTGTCGGCTTTCCCCTTCTTCTTAGTTTACAAAACTTCTCAATTTCTCTCTTGATGTTGCTTGCAAGTAGCCTCGTTCCGTCTCTGCTGAGGTGGACTCTAACCAATACATTTATGGTGGAAAGTGTGAGGCCACCAAAATCCTACTCTACTTCCATATACTGTAGGTGCTACCTGCAGCCATAAGGGCTATTGGGGTAGTAGACAGGTAGGTAAAATAGGTTATGGGGGAGTTTGGGGGGGGCTCACTATATAGTATAAGGGGGTTATGGTGAAATGTACATCTATCACTCTTTATGTGAAGTTCATAGCAGTGCTTTCTAAGGTGCCCCACTGTTCTATTGGGATGTCTCTATGGCCAGTCCATTACAATGCTGGCCCCTCCCACACCCACATGGTCTAGATTTGGATGTTTTCAACTTGGATGTTTCTGTGACCTCATACTTTCCAACATAAATGTAATGGTTAGAGTGTCTTATAGGCCTCCTCCTCTCTATGGCTCATTAGCTCATCCACCAGTTTACTTAAAACACCTGTGTGATGCTCTACTAACCTTTCCCATACCAGATGCTGCTGTTCTACAGATAGGTATGTGGTGTTTTATTCATATTTTGGGGATGGGAGGGGGTTAGTGACCACTGGAAGAGAGTGTGTGTGTGTGTATGTGTGTGTGTGTGTGTGTGTGTGTGTGTGTGTGTGTGTGTGTGTGTGTGTGTGTGTATGAGGGGTTCATTACTTAATCTCTCCAGTGGTCATCTGGTCAATTTGGGTACCTTTTTGGCACTTAGATGTTTCTAAAACAGGTCTAACTTGGAACATATTAAATTCCATCTAGGACGTCCTGGAAAATGTTCAATTTATGCCACAAAACGTCCCAGTCTAACCTAGCCCACAGCCCACCCAAAACATGCCTCTAACATGGCCTTTTCTGAGTTTGACATTTTAGAGGGCGAATGTTCCACAAAATGTTTAAGTTAGTTGCTTTGATTATCAGCACTTGGACCATTTGCAGAGAAAAATGTCCAAGTGCCAATTTTGGGAAGTTTTTGTGCGTTGAAAATGCCCCTAAAAATCTATCCTAAGTGAAGAAAGTGCACTTTAAAATGCAGACTGCTAACGTCATGATTGGTCTGCATTTTGGATCTCTCATGGTTCCTGTTAGAAATCTATTGTTCGGCTCCACTTTTCTCCTATGGATATTTTTTCATGGGGTTTCCATCTTGGGACTTTGGTTTTGGTTTTCTTTCTCTATAACATCATCAAAACCAGTCCCTTCCTTTCTGAGTACAATATCAAAACCCTTATCAGATTCTTATCACCTCATGCTTAGATTACTGCGACTTGCTTCTTATAGGTCTCCCACTAAATATCATACTATACCATATTGTTTCTTATACCCCACAGATTTTCAACTAGGATTCATCACGGTATATAATTAAGATGATGAGTAGTTCTTAGGCTACATTAGGAGTTTAGGAGACATGAGCAAATATGCAACTTGCTAATCACATAGAGAAGAATATTCTTCTAGAGCTGAAGTAGTCCATGATCTGACATAGTGATATGGGTAGATTATTCCACACTTTAAAGGTAGCAAAACCTGGATATCTCAATCCGGCCTCCTTTTTCTGGAGCCATATGGTAACCCTACTTTTATCTGTACCCCCCTCTCTTCCATTGCCAACTCCAGACTCCATTTCTTTCATCTTGCTGTGCTGTATGCCTGGAACAGACTTCCTGAGTACCATGGGGCCAAAAATTCATCACCATCCCCACAGTCTTAGTTTTCTTCCCTGCTTCTCCTTGCTCAAAGCAAAAAGATGATTTTATTCAATTTTATGTGCTTGAGGCATTGCAAATAAACATTTTAAGCCTGTAGTGGGGTTACTTTCTAACTTTTATTTTGATTGAAATAACATCAATAACAGTACAACTTGTGAGGCATGCTAAGTTCTGCATTTTCGTGATGGACTTGTGAGTCCCCATAGAGCAGTGGTTCCCAACCCTGTCCTGGAGGACCACCAGCCAGTTGGATTTTCAGGATAGCCCTAATGAATATGCATGACAAAGATTTGCATATAATGGAGGTGACAGGCATGCAGATCTGCCCCATGCATATTCATATTCAGAAAACTTGAGTGGCTGATGGTCCTCTAGAACAGGGTTGAGAACCACTGCCATAGAAGACATTGGTAGAAATATTCAAATGGTCTTTGACCTTCCCATCCCCTGTCAAGAAGCTGAAAGGAGAGCAGGCTGTTAGTAGCTGAGACCCAGGCCCCAGTAAAAAGGTAAAACACTCTCAATTCAAAACATTTAATAAATACTTGTACTAAGAAAATAAAAGTCATTCTTCTCTGTGTACATCATAATTTATGGAAATGAGAACATTAATTAAATGCCTCAGTTGTACATGTTGCAAATTTCCTATCATGTACTTTATATATGGAGCAACAGGTCGGCAACATGAACAGCATTAGCTCCGGCACAGGTAGTGCAAAACATCTGTACCCCAGCTGATCTCATACGAGGCTAGTCTTTGTTCTGAGCTTTTGCCATTCATGCCCACACAGCTCAACGTTTCTGAGTGTTTATGCTTCCCGGCATGTTACTTTCTTTAGTACCCCTAATTATGTGTCCGGAGCTTTTAATATCATAGTGTCATCCACTGGATTGACTCCCCTACCCCTGAGGCAGGCTTCCCTCTGGAGGCCGAAACACGGACCATGTCAGGCAAAAAGAAAGAGGACATTATATTCATGTACTTATTTTTTTATTTGTGATTACAGTTAATAAAGCTTATCATTTACAAGGCTGATGTGTACAGTCCCACTCCCTACTTGTTTCTTTGTACTAGTCTTTTCATACCATCAGATATACTATAAGTGTACCGAACAAATGTAATCTCATGTAGCTAGCAAGTGAAAAAGTTTTCAAAACTCCCAGGAATTCAGGTGTTGTAGATATATTTGAAGTCTATGTAAGCAACAGTTTAAATTGGTACACAGGACATATTGTCCCAGAGGGAGATGGGAAGGTTTGAAGATGGATATTTGTGCAGATTGGAGATGAGATTAAAAGCAGCATGTGGGTGACAGACTGGGTTCTTAAAGACTGGAAGTCATTGACAAGCAGAATTGTTGCATGTTTATAATGTAAGCAAATCATTAGTCACATTAAAATAAATATGAGCATTCCCAAGGTGAAATTCAAAGAGTTTTTTTTTTTAACTTACAGCCATTAACTTAAATCAGATGAGTGAGTTCAACTGCTTTAACTACATGATTGACTAATCACTTCATACAGACTGTCTTAAATGGGTTCTTTTTCATATGTGTTTTTATTATTTGTTTTTCCTCCCATTTCTAGCCTACCTATTAAGTAAGCAAATTATATTAAAAATGTACATAATGCAAAAACATAAAAATATTGCATCAATAAACATACTGTCTCTACCAGATCTTCTAATTCACACCTAAGAGAAGCAAGCAAGTGAAAACAAATACGCTTTTAACTGCTTTTTAAATTCTAATAGATCAGTCAAAAGATAGTACAAGGGCGCGATTGCACTCTTCACCATCAGGAGGGATGCCCAATTCCTCCTGAACCCCCGACAGACCTCCAGGCCAACCCCCTGGACCCCCACCCTCTAAGACCCCCACCCCCACAAGAACCTCTCTGGACCTCCCTCTAATCTTTTCATTATGACCGATTGGATGGGTCCTCTCTCCGGAATCTTAGGTTGGCCCTTGTGCCTAAGTCCCCGCATCTCCACCTGGGTGATTCTGACATAACAGCCTTTAAGGTTAGGTAGCACATTGTGAGGGGCATCCGGTGAAGTGATGTTGGTCCCCCTCACAAAGGAAGTGATCAATCAAATGGTTAGAGCTGCGAGCCATCTGCCTGGTGCTACAGGTGCTAGAAAGCTAACTACAAGACAAAGTGGTACGAGTTTTCACAGACAATACAACAGTGGTAGCCTATATTAATTGGCAGGGAGGCATCAAGAGTACTCCCCTAAACTTGGAGGCCCAAATGTTGTTTCAGTGGGCGAAGATCCATCTGTTGGCTCTCTCGGCAGCACATGTAGTGGGATTGGACAATATGCAAGTGAATTTTCTCAACCATCAGACTCTAGATCCCAGGGAGTTGGCCCTATCTTGGAAGGCATTCCACTATTTTGTGAGTCATAGTGGACACCTGATGTTCCATCTGATGACATCAGCGGCCAACAAGAAAGCAACTCTGTTCTTCATCTGAAGATACGAACCAGAAAAGATAGCTTGGATGCCCTAGTGCAGCTGTGGCCACAGACAGGGCTTCTATAAGTCTTCCCTCCATGGCCCATGATAGGCAGGGTCCTGCAGAGAATAATGTTGCACTGAACTGACTTCGGTGTACATGGTATGCAGACCAGGTCCATCTAAAGCAGGGGTCTCAAAGTCCCTCCTTGAGGGCCAAAATCCAGACGGGTTATCAGGATTTCCCCAATGAATATGCATGAGATCTATGTTCATGCACTGCTTTCAATGCATGTTCATTGGGGAAATCCTGAAAACCCAACTGGATTGTGGCCCTCAAGGAGGGACTTTGAGATCCCTGATCTAAAGAGAGACCAGGGTCTCAGGCTACCCTGTCATACAGGGTTACTCTCACAGAGTCCAATTGTCCTGGCAGATCTAGAGCGCTTTTGGTCTTATGGCATGACTTTTGAGTGTGCAGCCTTAGTGCACAAAGGCCATTCAGAAGTGGCGATTGCCACTCTTCTTTGGTCCAAGAAACAGACATTTTTGGCTTATGCGAAGGCTTGGAAGTGTTTTCAGAGCTGGTGTGCACAGAAGAGTGAAGCCCTGGTCATGGCCATGATTCCTTTGGTTCTAGCATTCCTTCAGGAGGAGCTTGAAAAAGACTTGGTAGTTGGCTCCCTCAAAGTACAGATAATGGGTCTTTCGTGCTTCAGGTCTCAGATTGATAGAAGGCCATTAGCCTCTTGCCTAGATATGCCTCTTCCCCTCTCCCTGCAATTGGAGCAATTTGAGCCCATCTCATCCCAGTGTGACCCATTCCTCTCACAGGCTTTTCTCTTGTCTTAATCCCCTTGCATTCTCACTGTTTCTGACACTTTATTGCTTAGACAGTACAAAGCTTTTTTATTTTTTATTTTTTGTTTGGGGGGAGAGGGGCAGAGGCTCAGCCCAGCAGGATCCTATAGCACATCTCTCTCTAGCTTCTGAGTCCTCCTTCCCCCACGTCCTCATGGTCGCTGTAATTTTAAGTCTTCGGGCAGCCACTGCGCAGCATCAATGAGCAGACCTGCCCTGGAAGTGTTCATTCTGCAGCGATGCTCGTTGATGCTGCGAGGTAGCCGCCTGAAAACTTAAAATTATAACGACCGGGAGGAGGTGGGTGAACGAGTGCAGCCGCCTATAACCGACTCCTCCACCGCCAATCTTTGGGGAGGTCATGCTTTATTGCATGTTTGGTTTTGCCATTCTTTGCTGTGCCAGCAACTGTCAATTTCAAAAACCCGCTGGCCAGTAAAATCTGAATTTAAGTATGGGAACACACTCTTGCGTTTTGAAACTGACAACCTAGAGCTCATGCACAGAAGAACAGATAGGCTGGGAGAGGTATGAGCTTTCACAAGTAGCAGGGAATGATGTCCACTCTTCCACTGGGGAGACTAGAAATACAGAATGTAGCACAAGGGTCCTGAATGTCCTAAATCTTTCAGGAGACTATCAGGCTGTCTTTACCCTGGTCAGAATTTGAATTGTTTATTACACTGTATTCATCAGGTATGTTCACCTTATCACCAGAGTTGGACATAATATGGTATATTACAAAGAAATTTGTTACTGGTAATGTATTATTTTTCCGAGTAATACATATTTTTCACAGTAATCTGCCTAGACTAGTAACTGAATTCCTGTTTCCTAATGAAACTAGTAATTGTTTTATATTATTTTTGGAAAGTAACTTACCAAACACTGGTTACTCATTACTTTAAAAGTAATATATTAGCAGTTATATGCTGTCAGTAATGTATAACAGGTAATATATTACTGGTACTATTACTTTTCTTACCCTTTCCTTCAATTTATTTGTTTTCCTTTGGCGGTACTAGAGGGAGTACAGAGAAGAGCGACTAAACTGATAAAGGGAATGGAAAATCTCCCATATACCGACAGATTAAAGCAGCTAGGACTTTTCTCCCTGGAAAAGCGGAGACTTAGAGGAGACATGATAGAAACCTTCAAGATCCTGAAAGGCATAGAAAAAGTAGACAGGGACAGATTTTTCAAATTAAGGGGCACCACAAGTACAAGGGGGCACTCGGAGAAACTGAAAGGGGACAGGTTTAGAACAAACGCTAGGAAGTTCTTCTTCACTCAGAGGGTGGTGGATACATGGAACGCGCTTCCAGAGGCTGTGGTAGACAGGAACACATTAAATGGTTTCAAAGAAGGTTTGGATAGATTCCTAGAAGAAAAAGGGATTGAAGGGTATAGATAGATATAGACCACTGCTCAGGCAATGGGCTTGATGGGCCACCGCGGGAGCGGACCGCTGAGCAGGATGGACCTCTGGTCTGCCTCAGCGGAGGCAACTTCTTATGTTCTTATGTTCCTTTGACAATTGGCATTCTTTCAGATTTAGATTTATTGTCTATTGTTCATTGCTTTGTTATCTCCTCAAGAAAGACAATATATTAAATTATAATAAATGTAATTCCCCTGGGGAATGAGAGTGCAGGAGTCTGGGTAAGATTCCCCAGGATATTACTATCTTGTCAGGCCAGAGCCTGACAGGCAGGGGGAGGAGTGTTGGGTGCTCTGGGGAGTGGCACAGCCAGTTAGAATTTACAGTATGATTATGAATTCACTTTACAATAGCTGAGTGACAGTAGATGTCAAAGAGGGGAAGATAATTAAGGGGAATAAAAGTCATTGGGTTGCTATGGAAGAGGTCTTTGGTCTCTTGTGCTCCCTGCCATTGACCCATGAGGGGGTATCCTATGAAACGTCATCACAAAGGCTCTGGAGAAATATAGAGAGAGTGGATATCACTTCTGATGAAGTAACAGGATTCCAAGAGAGTGAGCTCAAGGGTGGAAGAGGAGAAGCCCTGTGAGCTAGGCATGAAGAGACTGCCTGCAGAGTGACTGGAGGTGGGTGAGAAAACCCACGCACTCTAACAGGGAGGTCTGGGCCTCAATTTGAATCTGACGACTGGGGAATGTGCCCAGCAGAATCAACAAGTGATTTGAATTTTATAGTTTGTAGATTTGAGTTTTTTTTAAGTGCCGCCAGGGGAATACCCAGGCGGAAGTTTCTGAATGGGATAGAGATTGGAGGTGAAAGGGACAGAAATACACTGCTGTAAATACGTGCTTGAATATTTTAAGCTAAGCAGGATAAAATCAATTGCAATACCCCATTTTCAATTGAGACTCACAGTTTTGTTTGGATACTATTTGACATTTGAGCAGTAGCATAGTGAGAATAGGAGGCACCTGGGGCAGTGGCACCCCCTACTCTCTTCTCTGCCAACCCTTTCCTTCTCAGTCCCCCCACCATGTGTGCACACCTTCTCTTCCCCTATAACTCTAACTCTATGCAGGCATGAGCAGCATCTCCTACCTGCTGCCTGCGCTGACTTCAGCACTTCCTCTGACGTCACTTCCTGGTCCCAAAGAACTAGTCGGTCTCAACAATTTGAGCGGGACCAGGGTTATATAAACAATAAACCATAAGATATTACTTAGTAATATATTATTTGCCTAACTCTGTTTATCACGAGCTTATAATGGCACATGTCACAAAGGACTTATATTTCAATGGTTTCCCCCCCACCAAATTCCCAAAGGCAGAGATTGATAAGTGTTTGAGACTTGGTTGACTAATCAGAGTAATAAAAACAGTGAATGCCTGCAGTGTACCATATTAGCTAACTACCAGCATTATAATGGTAAAAAGATGGCAGCCAGCTATCAGTCTCCCATATAACACTATTAACTGATGCCTGTGTCATAGGTTGGAGGGTATCAACTTAGCAGGCCTGGGCAGGCATGCTCTGTGTTTAGTTGCTTAGTGTATCTAAAGACTGTGTCATCAGCTTTAATGTGCCTCATTAATGTTTTCTCCTTATCGAGTTGGCAGTGCTTTTCCTTTAGAGAAATATTCTGATGCTCACGTTATAAGTTAAAAAAAAAAAGAAAAAAAAGAAAATGCTGATGGCTCAATATCTTGCAAATTTATGGATGATGAATTCCACTAGGGACTGCAGACATGACATGTGACGAAAATTAGTATGCCCCGTACTTACTAATGCAAAAAGATAATAGCTACAATGTGGCAAAAGCCTGGGAGAAGAGGGAATAGGTAATTATCACAAAGCACAGCCCATGCGTAATTAATCCCTCTCTTCAGCAGGAATTCAGTAGCTATAACTTTAGAAAGAGAAATAAGCTAGGTCAGATGAGGCTTTAATTAAGGCTGTACAGTGTTGGTGCTTCTACAGCAACATGAACTGTTTTCTGACTCCATGTGTGCATGAGGCACTACAAATATTTTCCTAACATCTTTATGGAGTGCTGCTTAAGCATGTTTGCCACTTACTATATATCCTCCCTTATTAGCATCTAGAGTTGATTCATGCTGAAACAGAATATATGTTCATAGTGTTAATTTCAGGATATTTACAGAGCAGAGGTTCTTTAGTCATTGAAACGACGTAGCTGTTTTCCTCTCCTATGCCCAACAATAAGAGCATGCAAGCAAAAATCCACATTTGTGCATAGGCAGCCAGGGAGAGGGGTGGATAGGTGGGCAGGTAAATACAAAGAAGGTGCTCATGTGGCAAATATGCATACAAATGACCAGAATCCTGGCCTATTTGCGTAAATGCTTGTATTCTGTAACTTTGAGAGTGCGCAGTTTGTAGGTGTGTGCTCACGTGGATAGAGGCTGGGTGTAGCAGGGACAGGACTCACATACGTTCACATATACAGTAACTGATAGAAAACTGGAAGTTACATGGGTGACTTGGAGTCTAGGTGTGAGCAGTTATACCAGCTCTAGGGATGGCTAAATAATAAACCTAAACCTAACTCCGAAAGCACAGGGCGTTGGTACATGTGCATGCTGAAGGCTGCTGTGTCCCTGCCCATTCTACAACAGGAAGTCTGCACTGGGGTGAGAAGTGACATGGCCAGACTCTCAGTGTGTGTGTGTGTGCAGGTGTTGAGGCTTGGTGTTTCTTTGTTGTTTAGCTGATAGCTTGTCTGCTCCTTCCCACCTGTTCTACTGGTCACTAAGGGCTAGATTCTCAAAAATTTACATTAAAAACTGATGGGCTACTGTTGCAGCTGTTAATGTAGCGATTTTAAAAAAGTAATTCTCCAAACAATGCTCATGCAAATGATGTTGGCGGAGAGTAGCAAAGGTTTGCTAAATTTGCATGTGCCTATCGCTGGTGATAGCGATGGTCCCTGCACAGAATAAATGCAAAAAACAAACAACAAAATACCCAAAATCGATCCACTGAAGTCAATCGATCCCCCCACCTGACACCCGCGTAGCAGCAGGAGAGATGCCCACTCCCTCCTGCTGCCAAACAATGACCCCCTGACACCCTACCCAGCAGCGGAAGAGATGTCCATTCTTTCTTGCCACCAAGCAACATACCTCCTGATACCACCACAGCAGCGGTAAAGATGCCCACTCCCTCCTGCTGCCACTGTCAAGTGACCTCCCCCTACCCGACACCACTCCCGGCAGCGGGAGAGAGGCCCACTCCCTCCCGCCGCTAAGCAATGCACCCCCTGACCTCCCCCCCGGCAGTGGGAGAGATGCTCATTCCCTCCTACTGCCAAGCAACGCGTGCTCTGTTAGCGGGAGAGATGCCCACTGTCTCCTACTACCACACAATTTCCCTGTGCCTCTGACAACCCCCCATCCCCTCCCACTTACCTTATTTACAATGGCTGGCCGGAGGGATGCCTACTCCCTCTGACCAGCATGCCCGCCTCTTCAAAATGGTGGGCCTTCCCATCCCTGTTGCATCCTGGGATGCACTGGGGATGGGCCTGAGGTTCTGATTGGCCCAGGTTGTTTAAGGCCTATAGGGGTACAGTAAGTTTTGGGTGGGTTTTGGAGGGCTCACCATACAGTATAAACAGTTTATAGTGAATGTTTTCCTAGGACTTTTAAATATGACATTCACTGCAGTACCCCTTAGAGTGTCACTCTGCTCTGCTCAGATGTCTGTGTGGCCAGTTTGGTAAGAATGCTGACTGCTTGGACATCCCAATAGCTTGTTTTCGTGCATTTTTTATTTGGACATCTTTGTATTAAAAAATGGCCAAAAAAGAGAGACATACTAAGGGCCAAAACGTCTAGATAGGTCATTAAAAAAAAAAAAGATAGATTTCTTGCTGTTTTGAAAATGGACATTTTCTCTACTGGATTTCTGGACGTCTTTCCCAAAATGTCCAAACTCAGACTTAGATGTCATCAAAAATGCCCCTCCGCAGGTTTAGAAGTTCCAAAAACATGCTGAAAGTATATGAGACAGATGGGGCATTAATTACTACTACTACTGTAGTAATAGTAAGAACATAAGAACATAAGCAGTGCCTCTGCCGGGTCAGACCATAGGTCCATCCTGCCCAGCAGTCCGCTCCCGCGGCGGCCCAAACAGATCACAACCTGTCTGAATCGTCTGAAGGGGCTCCCCTGCCACCTTGGCCTCCCAATTTGGTCCTGCCTTCCCATCAAAGTCCCAGCCCTCCGGTCCTGCACATGCACGACCTGGTTGGTTTATACTCATTACCTGACAAACAAAAGTATAGAAAGTTTGTCAGGTAATGAGTATAAACCAACCAGGTCGTGCATGTGCAGGACCGGAGGGCTGGGACTTCGATGGGAAGGCAGGACCAAATTGGGAGGCCAAGGTGGCAGGGGAGCCCTTTCAGACGATTCAGACAGGTTGTGATCTGTTTGGGCCGCCGCGGGAGCGGACTGCTGGGCAGGATGGACCTATGGTCTGACCCGGCAGAGGCACTGCTTATGTTCTTATGTTCTTACTATTAATTATTTCTATAGCGCTATACTCCCCCCTCATATTCATGGGCTTGGCACTCGCAACGTCAGTTTTTCGTGAGTCTCTCCTCCCAGACAACTCCACACTTTACATTTCAATCCTGGTGGTCTAGCAATGAAGCGGGGCAGGAGCGATCTTCCTATACTCATGCCCTGTGCAGAGCCACAATCAAAAATGGCTGCTGTGAGACTGCAACAGGAACTTATGGCAGCCATTTTATATTGTGGCTCTGCATGGGACATGAACATAGGAAGATTGCTCCAGCTCCACTTCACCGCTAGACCACCAGGATTGAAAAGTAAGATGTGGAGAGGTCCAGTAGATGGATGGGAGGTGGTTCAGAGTGAGCTCTAAAAATTATTCACATTTTTTTTCTTATTCATGAGGTGACTGTGAACCTAACCCCCGCGAATATGGAGGGAGGAGTGTATGCAGTTTTTTGAAAGTGTATATGACAAGAAAATGTCCTCAGACCCAAAGATTATTTGGACTGTTGCAGTTCTATAGTCTGTATGAACCTTACCCTGGAAAGCATCAAGATTTTGTGAAAAGAGAAGATGGAATGATAATTTTCCTAAGGGTTTTAATGAGGAATGGCAAGTTAGAAGCATGCCTAGAGTGACCTTAAATCACTGAGAACAACTGACAGCATATTTCTCCAGCCAGTCATGTCTCTGCTCACATTACTGCACAGCATGATCTTTGAAATCTTCGTTTTCTAATTTCCTTCTGAGTATAACATGTGAGACAGTGTCAAAAGTCTTACTGAACGCAGGATGTAACACATATGCTGATTGCCCTTTGTTCAACTTGTTACTGTGTTACTGAAGCAAATCTGATTTGTTTTAAGAGTTCTTCACAAATCCATGTGGACTGATTTTTTAATTATTATTATTATTATTATTTTGCTGTTATCTACCTGAAGAACCAATTACTGGTGGTTAGCGCCAAAGCATTTCCAGATACTGACTTCAAGCAAAGTAGTGAATTCTAAAGTCCCTCTTTTCCCCCTTCTTTTCCAAGATAGTCATATTTCTTCATTTCACAGTTTACAAAATCCCTCACAAGTCCTCAGAGATGATTGCTAATGCTTCTGCAGTAGGATTTCCATTTCTTAAAATGGAAATAAAGTGAATATTATCAAAATATACCAACTCCAAAATATTATAACGTAAATCTATCTTAATAACATACTCTTTCTCTGTTCTGTGCTCCTAACTTCCTATCCTTGTTGCTAAATATTTTGGTTATTTATTTATTAACTGTCTTTTTTATGAAAAGGTTCACCCAATGTAGTTTACAATACACTGAATAGTAAGATTGAGAGGGGACATGATTGAAACATTCAAGGTACTGAAGGGGTTAGACTTAGTAGATAAGGACAGGTTGTTCACCCTCTCCAAGGTAGGGAGAACGAGAGGGCACTCTCTAAAGTTGAAAGGGGATAGATTCTGTACAAACGTAAGGAACTTCTTCTTCACCCAGAGAGTGGTAGAAAGCTGGAACGCTCTTCCGGAATCTGTCATAGGGGAAAACACCCTCCAGGGATTCAAGAAAAGGTTAGACAAGTTCCTGCTGAACAAGAACGGGCGCTGGTAAGGCTAGTCTCGGTTATGGTGCTGGTCTTTGACCAGCGGGCCACCGCATGAGTGGACTGCTGGGCATGATGGACCACTGGTCTGACCCAGCAGTGGCAATTCTTATGTTCTTAAGTATTTTCCCTATCTGTCCTGGCAGGTTCAAAATCTAATTGTGGAAATTGGGGCAATGGAGAGATTAAGGCCTAGATCAAGGATCTCAAAGTCCCTCCTTGAGGGCCACAATTTAGTCGGATTTTCAGGATTTCCCCAATGAATATGCATGAGATCTATTAGCATACAATGAAAGCAGTGCATGCAAATAGATCTCATGCATATTCATTGGGGAAATCCTGAAAACCCGACTGGATTGCAGCCCTTGAGAAGGGACTTTGAGACCCCTCGGTTAGACCGTGTGGGTCTGCACTGATTCGATTTTTTGGTTGATTCAGAAAGAGGTATTGATGTGCTAAAAAGTATGCATGCAAATGATTCACGTGGATGATTCACGTGGATTCACGTGTAATCCCTGACTCTGCCGTCCGATGATTGCTGTGAGGGTAACTCTCACACATGCACAGAGCCAGCAGAAGAAGTCCAAACATCTGAGAGGCAGGGGAAGCCCCAAAAGCAGCCTCCTGCCACTCAACTGTTCGTGGCAGGAAACCTTTTTTTTAAAAAAATGGGCACAGAAGCTGTGCATGTTACACGCACACAATATCTGTCCCATAAAAAAAAGAGAAAAAAGCACATCACAAACGGCCCCCCCCCCTGTGCCAGTGAAAACGGCAGGAGGAATGCCCACTTCTTCTTGCCATGCCGAGCCCACCCTTCCTGCAAAAGAAAATTGGAAGGAGGGAAGCCTACTCTGTCCTGCTATTCCAACAACCCTCCCCCATGGCAGCAAAATGGCAGGAGCTGACCACTGGTCTGACCAGCAGCGGCAATTCTTATGTTCTCAGACCCCGGGTTGGCTGAGATAAGTACCAAATACACTTTTACACTTATTTAACCCAGAAATAATACGTTTAAACAACAAAAATTTAAAGATAAGACTACAAAAAGGATATCAAATTGACAGCCAATGATGAAGCACCACAATTTGCTTCCCACGGTTTAAAGTTTATCACTGTGGAGGAGTGGTGGGGCTGAGGCGTCCTTTTGAATTCTGAAGAGATGCACTAACACCTAAGAAATCCAGAACCTATATATATTGTTATTGAAGTAACAAAAAAACCAGGCTTGATTTAAAGATGTTTGCCTACCGACCAGAAGATACAACAGAGGTGTTAACACTGGAACAAAATCCAACACAGGAAGAAGAGGAAGCAACTACGCTTGGAAAAGAAACTTTAGAGCCATTTGAATCTCTCCCAGCAGATATGATGCCTGCCAGCAAGGGAGACTTACAATAATGGATGGCCAATATGAAGGTTTCTTTAGCAGTCTTCACTTCAGACATTAAAATAAACATTGATGGCCTTCATAAAAAAATGGATGATATGGCTCAGAGCCTCCAAGAATTTGAGGAGAGGGTTATTACGCACGATCAGGAGATAACTGAAATCAAACAATCAGTAGAAGAACTGCTTCTTAAAGTAGAAGATGGAGAAAATAGGATGGAGATTTCGGGGAATCCCTGAATTGGAAGACCTTAAAGAACCATCAGCCCTCATACAAGCCATATGCCATAAGTTCCTACAAGCAGAAAACCCAGATGCAGAGCTTCCAGTTATGGAATTTGAATGGATACATTGAGCTCTGCGTCCATGCAAAACAGAGAGACCAAGGGACATAATAGTATGTTTCCTAAGATATCCATAAAAGGAGAGAGTTCTGCAAGCAGCTCGGAACATTGGTCATTTGATGTGGAACAAAGTAAAAGTGGAACTGTTTGCGGATATCTCTTCAGCAACCTTGAAATGGAGAAGAGACTGTCATGAAGTAACTAGATGCCTGTAACAGAACAATATCCGTTACAAATGGCACTACCCATTTGGGATTTCTTTTATGTCACAAGGCAAGCTACACAAAGTTGGTTCAGCTCTAGAAGCCCAACAGTTACTTCTACAGACCAAACTTTGGACCACCGAAGGAGGAAAACAGAAAAAGGAACCATCGCAAACTCCAACTATGGAACCGCCAAATAAGAGATGGCATAGAGCAAAACAAAAAAAGAGATTACAACGACAATGAGAATAATTCCTGATACTAATATTTTTATTTAATAATTTTTTGATAAAATAAAGATAAGATGTTTTAAAGGGGTAGGTCTTATGAAAATGATGGAGAACAGGGTCTAAATGAACTTCTTCGACTCTGATGTCTGGAATTGGACTTGGCACGTAGTCTTATTGACTGGTGTCTGGATCTAGACCCAGGGACAGAAGACGAGAGAGATCTGGAGGGGTAAGTGGGAGGGGGAAGCAAGGGATCCAAGGTATACTAGTTTTGCTTGTAGGAATGATTGGATGGGGAATGGGTACTATGGGTAAGGGGCTTACTGGGGGAGATAAGGTGACCTGGGGAAAAGATTTTAAGATCTGCAAATTTAGGAAAGTATGAAAGAATGAATGATAATAAGATAAGATTAGGAAGTCTAAATGTGAATGGACTTAATATACCTCGAAAACACCAGTTACTCCTGAAGGAGTTGAAGAGGTTGAAACTTGATATATGATTTGCACAAGAAACGCATTTTCAAAAATTAAGCGAAAAGATGGTCCATTTTAAAGATTATCCGGTGAGAATATGGGCCCCTAATATAAAGGAGAAAAAGAAAACAGGGGTGGGAATATTATTTGAAAAAAAAATTGAAAGTTACGACGAAAGAGGAATGGAGGAGGGTGAATTTGGGTAGGTGAATTGAATGGGATAAAGGCGACCTTGGTGAATCTCTATGCACCTAATATCAATCAAGGGAAATTTTTTGAAGATCTTCTAAGTATAATTTTTAAAAAAACAGGAAGGGCTACACTTAGCAGGAGGGGACTTTAATCTCGTTTTGGACCCTTATTGGGATACTACGAGTACTAAAAGCAATAGAACAAAAAGAGAGGAAACAATTAAAAAGATTTTTGGAAGTATTAAATTTATTGGATGGATGGAGCAATTTACATATGTTAGGAAGAGATTATACTAATTATTCTTCTCCACATAAAGTGTATTCCCGTATTGATATGATTTTGGTAGATAACTCTCCCTAGGAGGTAAGTTAATAGATGCAAAAATAGAGGAAACTAGCTGGGCAGACCATGCTCCATTATGGATAGATATAACTTGGGGATATGCTAAAATAGGGACACAATATTGGAAACTGAACGATACCTTATTAAAAGACCCTAAGGTAGTCCAGAAAATAGAACAATCTATCAGAAACTTTTTAGATAACAATAGTATAGATCAACCTTTTTACACCTATGGATCGGCAGAAATAAAATAATTATTCTGTGGACCGGCATCAGTCCGTGGACTGGCGGTTGAAGAACACTGGGCTAAGTCGTGGGCTGGACTGCCCATCTCCACCCAATCTCCACCCCAGACCCCGCCCCCATAATAATACTAATTGTACCTTGCACGTCCCATGCCTCATCTGGAAGCCTTCCCTCTGACGTTGCAATGTCAGAGAGAAGGCTTCCGGTTCAGGCGCAGGATGCCCGTAGGAGCCACTGCCTGTGGCTTTGTGCACTGAATCAGTTAGGAAGAGGGAGCTGGCTTGAAGATAACGCCGCATCGATCGCACTGTGGACCGGCCGTTGAAGAACACTGTTTTGGGCTTGATGCACATGCTGGCCCTGTGGACCAGCAGGAAATTTCTGTGGACCGGCACTGGTCCATGGACCGGTGGTTGAAGAACACTGGTATAGATCATTACTCACCCATCACGATTTGGGAATCTTTAAAAACTGTTCTAAGGGGAGAGTTGATTGCTTTAGCCTCTTATAAGAAAAAGATTTTGGAAAAGGAGGAAAAAAGATTAAGAGAAAAATTGATGGGATTAGTAACACAGCATAAAAAGGGAATTGGTGGCGAACAGATTAGGACCCAAATAAAAGAGATTCGTATGACTTTAGGGAAAATGGAAGATGAAACCATCCAATTTAATATAGATTGCCTTAGACTCAAACATTATGAATCTGGGAATCGTGCAGGGAAATTATTAGCACATCGCATTAAAATTCAACATCAACAAAGTAATATTATAGGCATACGATCTGAACATGGTGATCTCCTGTTAAAAGATAAGGAGATCCACGATAGGTTTGTGGATTTCTATAAAAATCTATATACATCAGAGTATCAGGGACAGGAGGAATCCCCGACACAATATCTGTCTCATTTAAAATTAAACAAGCTCTAAGATTTAGAGGTCCAAAGATTGGATGAAGATATAACTGAAGATGAGATTCGAGGAGTAACAAATCGAATTAAATTGGGCAAGTCTCCAGGAATGGATGGATTTACAGGATTGTTTTATAAAAAGTTTATATCTTATGTAACTCCTCTTTTAGCAAGACTATTTAATAATTTAAAAGATAGAGAACAATTACCATACTTCATGAGATTGGTGGGAATCACAATAATTCCTAAAACAGGAAAAGATAATACATATTGTACTAGCTACAGACCCATTTCATTGTTAGGAATAGATACAAAAATTATGTCCAGAGTTCTTGCCAATAGATTGTTATCATATATGCCATCACTTATCCATCCAGACTGCACTTTGAACATCTGCTTAATTGAAACATTAGTTTTTGACTTTACATTTCTCTGCAAGATATGCCATAAAACCTTTTGATGTGTTTATATTCAGTTCACAATTCATTTTCATAAAGTAGTGTGGTGCAGTGGAAAATATTTACAACATTTTACATCAGCTTCATTCAGGAAATGATGCACTAAATCTCATAAGAATCGGCTGAGTTCTGTGGAAGATATGACAAAAAAACATTTTGGTGTGTTTTTTTCAGTTCACAGTGTAGATAATATGTGTTATATAATTAGCTGTACCAGGGAAGTCACTGCTTCTCCTTGAAATCTTGGACAAGTCACTCAACCATCCACTGAATCAGGTACAAAACTTAAGTCCTCCAGGGCAATGAAAATACCTACTGTACCTGAATAAAACTTGCTGTAAGAACTATTACTGAGAAATGTGGGATTTAAATCCAAATCCAAAATCCAATATACTCTAAAGTAATACAGAACGCTACAAATGTTGTCCAGGACCTGAAGAGCAATTCTACCATACCATAATAGCTCTAACATCCATGAATCATGTAACAAGGACCTACTTAGGAAAACACAGCACCAAGCAATGCCATGGATACCAGAACATCAGTAAACTTACTGGAAAAATAGAGAAGCCAGATTTGGGAGGGGGGGATACTTTGTGTTTACATGTGGTTGAGAACAATTGTTGGGTATATTGATTGATTCTATGTATTTGGTTTTCTTGATTATTGGGTGGAAGGGAGAGTTAAAATAGTTGCTTATTTATGTTTGTAGGATCAATGTGCTTTTCTTGTACTATTATATGTATATAATGCATATATGCAGAACACAGGTAGACCCTCACACTGTTTATAATAATTAACCTGATTGGAAAAATTTTAAAAATCAGTATAGCTTGCCAATCTTATGTTTTCAGGCGGAGTTCCTGGGACACCAGGCCGCTCAGTGGTATAAATTAATATCTGGATTTTTGAATAAGAAACCAAAGACTGGTCTTCGTGACATCTGGAGCATTGAGATAAAGCAGCGGATTTCTGCATCTCAATGGCCATGAATTTAGTCTTGGAGGTTGCAATATGCGATGTCTGCATCTATGAGACAAACATGGTTGTTTTTATTACATAGAGTGTTTTGGACCCCAGTTCATTTACAGAAATTAGATAAGTCAAAGTCTAATAGATGCTGGCACTGTCATCTAGAAGTAGGGACATTGGATCATCTATTATTCTATTGTCCATTGATACTTAGCTTTTGGAGATCCATTTGGGATCAAGTGAATAATTTACTTGAAAATCCGGTGGCATTAACGTATGATACTGTGTTATTTGGTACATCAATGAGGGCTAAGAGCCAAATATCTTCTAATAATAATAATAAAACTTCTATTCATTATGACAGGGGTCACCATACAGCATATTATGAAGAACTGGAAAAATTGGGATCAGCTGAATTATAATTTTTGGTGGAATTCTCTATGCCACATTTTTAAAATGGATCATGTGATAGCTATACAGCAGGGTCATTTTAAGAAATTTAAGGATGTTTGGGAGCCATTAACAAAATTTTGTAATGACTGAATATTACTTTTTTCCCTTTGAACATACACGTCCAAGTTAGGGGGTGGGTTGGGATACTTTGTGTTTACATGTGGTTGAGGACAATTATTGGTATATTGATTGATTTTATGTATTTGTTTTTCTTGATTATTGGGTGGGAGGGAGAGTTAAAATAGTTGCTTATTTATGTTTGTAGGATCAATGTGCTTTTCTTGTACTATTATATGTATATATATTTGTTTTGCACAGTTGTAGTTTGGAAAATCAATAAAGATTTAAAAAAAAAAGGAAAGAAAGAGGTAGAAAAATATTAAACTGAACCCTCAAGAAACCAAAGTGTAACACCAGAGAAAGAGAAAACATGATGCATTCCCCCCTACACTGTGCAAAATATAAAGATAGCAGACATAAATTTCAAAAACTGACATATTTCAATCACTAAATTAAAAGCTAACAAATATAAATTTTAAAAAAGTGGAAAATATGATGATTCTATTTTATTGGACTTTAAATACAAGTATTTCAATTAGTTTTCAGAGGCCAAAACCACCTTCCTCAGGTCAGGAGAGTTAGGGTATCTTGGAGTATTGTGTTCAGTTTTGGAGACCGTAACTGGCGAAGGACACAAAAATGGCTTGAAGCAGTCCAGAGGAGGGTGATGAAAATGATAGGAGGTTTGTGACAAAAGACGTATGAGGAGAGACTGGAAGCCCTGAATATGTATACCTTAGAGGAAAGGAGGGACAGGGGAGATATGATTCAGATGTTCAAATACTTGAAAGGTATTAACATAGAACAAAATCTTTTCCAGAGAAAGGAAAATGGTAAAACTAGAGGACAGGGTGATGGATGCCTGGAATGGACTCCCAAGAGAGGTGGTGGAAAGGAAAATGGTGACGGAGTTAAAAAAAAGCGTGGGATGTACACAGAGGATCTAGAATCAGAAAATACTAGTAATTATTGAAGAACTAAGGCCAGTACTGGGCAAACTTGCACAGTCTGTGTCTGTATATGGCCGTTTAGGGAAGGATGGGCAGGGGAGGGCTTCAATGACTGGGAGGGTGTGGATGGACTGGAGTGAGCTTTGATGGAGACTTCAGTAGTTGGAACCTAAGAACAGTACCAGGCAGAGCTTTAACATTCTTGCCCAGAAATAGCTAAGGAGAAAAAGGAAAATTTTAATAAAACAACAAATTTTTAGTTTGAATCAGGTTGGACAAAATAGATGGACCATTTGGGTCTTTATCTGCCGTCATCTACTATGTTACTATGAGAAAGGAGGGTTTACTCTCCAACTATTAGTCCGATTAAAAATATATTACCTTATTTCCATATTAAGAACATAAGAATAGCCTTACTGGGTCAGACCAATGGGCAATCTAGCCCAGTATCTCGTCTTCACGGAGACCAATCCAAGTCACAAGCACGCCAATGCTGAGACAATATCAGTCGAGCAGTTATAAATGCCAGGTCCGTAAGTTTAGATTGAGAGGATGTTAACCCCTCCACTCTTCCCAACAGTGCCTTTTCAGCATTTATTGATGAAGGGGGAGTTAAAGCCTTTGCAGGCCTTAAGGATCAATAGCATTTGGAAGCGAGGGATCTTTTTCCTTATTTACAGGTGAAAAACTATATTCTGACATATAAAGGGATGGGTAAAGAAGTTTTAAAGAAATCTGAATTTGAAAAGGGGATAGAGAATCCAGTTGTAAAAGGATGTATCTCTTGGTTATATTTACCCTTCTCCATTGAGAATATTGGATATTTAAACCTACTCTGTTTTCTTTCAACCAGTTCTTAATCCATAATAGGACATTATCTCCTATCATTTCCTCAGAAGTCTTTCATGAGGTACTTTTTGTCATAGGTCAGATTAATTGAGAGAACGAGTATTGCTGGGATTTTGCACCATGAAAAATGTCAAATCTACGAAATATCGGTTATCTTCAATCTCTTATCAAGCGGCTTCTTTTTGAAACTCATTACTATTAGAAATTTGAAAGATTAAGAATTACTGGGAGTTTAGATGGTTGCTTAAATCTTTTATATTTTGAAAATTTGTTTAATTGAATGAATTGTGATTTTAAGATTTTTGTTTTCATTTTGTGAGCTGAATTATTGGTTCAATTAGTCTTAGGGCTCCTTTTACTAAGGTGCGCTAGCGTTTTTAGCGCACGCACAAAATTACCGCGCACTAAACCGCAATTTAGCGCACAGTATTCCACGCGTTAAGGCCCTAACGCACCTTAGTAAAAGGAACCCTTAATTTTGTAACCCACAATGAACTATTTGTGGTATTTGCAGGCTATAAGCTTTGTATAATGATTTCAGTGTGTGTGGAACAGAAACTTGGTAGTCTATGAATACATTTCAGTATTAATATGTTACCTACTATAACAAGTGGAACTGCTTAGATTCTTGATAATTGTGATGAAAGCTTTAAAGCATATGAGGTTATTTAAAGATACTACGACTTTGTATTAGAAGATTTGTATAAAAAGCCTGCAATATAAACAAGCTATTCACTTTAATTCGGTGTTATAAGGTTCTTGAAATAGATCTGGTGTGAATGCTGTTAGTACAGCTAATAACTATGGTTTTAGTCATCATGGGTAATTCATTATTTTTCTACTCAACAATATGAATAAATAGCTAGTGAGTGAGTAGTTAAGTTTCTGTTAGAAATATAGGATTTTGCATACCGTGTTTCCCTGAAAATAAGATTATCTTATATTCATTTGTGCCCAAAAAAGGCACTAGGTCTTATTTTCGGGGTATGCACATGGTCATCTCTCCCTTCCACTCCTTCATCCCAATTCTTCCTCTTTCCTTTTTCTCCCCCACATGTGCAGCATCTTTCCTCCCCTCCCTCCCATCCCCTTGTGCAGAAGAAGTTTGACCAGCTTCTATCTTTCCCTTCCTCCCATCCCTCGGGCAGCAGAACCCTTGCCCAGCTTCTATCCTTCCCTCCCTCCCATCTCTCGGGCAGCAGAGCCCTTGTGCAGTATCCCTCATGCAGCAGAACCCTTGAGCAACCCCCACCCCCACCACATAGCCAAACCCCTGCTGACCCTCCATTTTTCCCTCCCCGCCAACCATGAGCAAGCCCTACCTTCAACCAAAGCAGTGTTGGGCAGGCAGCACTCTAAACAGGCTGCTTCGGCCTTGTCCATCGGGGATTTCCCTCTGCCACGATACTGAGCAATATACTGGCCCTAAGTAAGGCAGGACGCTTGATTAAATTGGCAGAGCATCCTGGGAACCCTTGAAAAAGCCATGTAATTGGCGAAACGGGTCCCCGTCGGGCTTGTCAGCAACTCTGCTAGTTTAAGCTAAGTAACTTTTGATAGTCAAATAAAAATACAACAGTATTGGATAAAATATTTATAAAAATAGGAGGAGGAGGTTAGAGGGTCAGTGATGGAAATCGTGAACCATTGAAACCTGAGCCAGGTTGGTTTCTGAGATCCATTATCCTCTATTCCCTGGATAATTCCCTGTAGTGGGATTCTCATGTATATTTGAGTTTATCTCTGCACAATCCCATGAACTATCTTCTTAGACAATCTCTGGTTAACTCCCCCCCCCACACACATATATATCTATAAAGCTGGAAGATCCCAGTGCTTCTCTCTTTCTTTGCTGTTTCCATCTTCCTTTGGACCAGTACTGGATCCAGCTGCAACCTCTGCAAACATGTACTTCTAAACATGTGCTTTCAGGCCTATCATGCGGCCATGTAAGGACTTTTTAGCCATCATTCGTGAGTAATTTGAACCTTTAATCTTAGAGATATTTTGTCTGTGTATTTCTATTAACTCTTTTCTTAAAGATCCTATCTGTAACTACGGCTCTACCGGCTTGGTTTTTAATGCTTTTAAATAAACTTTCAATTTGCTTATAAATGTTCTGAGTCTTACTGTGTTTCCCCGAAAATAAGACCTAGTGCCTTTTTTGGGCCCAAAATTAATATAAGACAGTGTGTTATTTTCAGGGATATCTTATTTTTTTTTCATGTACAATGATCATCTCTCCCTTTTTCTCCTCCACCCCAATTCTTCCTATTTCCTTTCTCTCCTGCACATGTGCAGCATCTTTCCTCCCCTCTCACCCATCCCTTGTGCAGCAGAACCCTTGCAACTTGTATCCTTTCCTCCCATCTCTTGTGCAGCAGAACCCTTGCATCCCTCCCTCCCATCCCTTGCAGCTTCTATCCCTCCATTCCTCCCATCCCCTGTGTAGCATCTTTCTATCCCCCACCACCGCCACAGTGCACCCCCCCCCCCCCCGCTGACCCATCTCTCCCTCCCATCTGAACTGTGAGACTAAATGTACCTTATAACAAACCGGCAACATTGGCAGCAATGTAGACAGGTTTCTTCGCGGCCTGAGCCTGATGATGTCATCAGTGATGCAGCAGAGGAATGGCCCAGGCCATGAAGGAGCCTGTTTACATTGCTGCTGATGCTGCCGGTTTGTTATAAGGTACAAAAAAGAAGGCAAAAGATGTCAGTAAGGACTCTATGAGTGTGTCTATCAGCTAATCACTACTAACAGACCAAACCACACAAATACCAAATGTCAATTGAGGAGTAGGGACGCTCTCAGTGTGAGGTTATTAGCGACGGGAGAACAAACTCCAGTGCTTCCACTACAAAGACGGAGGTGAATCACCCCGCCTGCACACCATCATCGGGCGTCCCTAGTGTGCAAAATCAACTGTGCAGAATTAATAACAATAAATAAGTCACAAACAGTGAACTAGTGAGAGAGTGAATCAAACTGAAAACCCACTCATAGAGTCCTCCCCAGCCTAATCCCCAAGATACAAAATGAAACCACAGCCAACTTAGCATTTAAAGCGAGCCAAATGAAGTCAATAAGAATTGCAGGAGACCAGAATAGTCATTGGATCAACCGGTTTCGGGTGAAACCCTACATCAGGATCTTAAGGCTGGAGCAGAACCGGCTGGGAGGGAAGCAGGAGAGCCCGCAGAGGCAACTGACCGGGCTTAAAAGCAGATCCAAAATGACATCAGACACTTTCAACCAATCAGAAACAAAAAAGAAGAAAAAACAAGGAGGAGTCACCAAAAGATCAAACAATAGTATTCCACTCCACACATTCATTGAGGCCCCCCGGAAAGACCGTGCCAAGCTTAAAAATCCAATGTTGTTCTCTCAATTGAAGTTGTGTCATTCTGTCTCCTCTGTAGGTATCAGGAATTTGTTCCAACACCATCCATGTTAAGTGTTGGAACTCATGGCCCAATTGTAAACAATGGGAGACCATAGGAGCCGACTCGATAGCCTGGTGAAGTCTACTCTTGTGTTCCGTCAACCTGGTTTTGATCATTCTGCATGTGCGACCTACGTAGGATAACCCACAGGGGCAATTGATGACATACACAACCCACCGTGATTCACAAGTGGTGTGACTCCTTAACTGAAATTCCCTGTGGGTATAAGGATCATGCCAACAAGACGCAGTGATAGTATTTGCACACATGGAACAACGCCCACAAGGTAGATGAGAGCCAGGACTGCTCTTAGTGACACGAGTAGACAACAAATTTTTTAGATTCCTGGGGCGCGAGAATGCAATGAGGGGGGGTTCCTGAAAGAAAGAGTGGAAACTCAAAACCTGCCAATGTTGTCTGATGAGGGCAGCCATTTGTTGAGCCCGAGGGGAATATGTTTCTGATTGGTTGAAAGTGTCTGATGTCATTTTGGATCTGCTTTTAAGCCCGGTCAGTTGCCTCTGCGGGCTCTCCTGCTTCCCTCCCAGCCGGTTCTGCTCCAGCCTTAAGATCCTGATGAAGGGTTTCACCCGAAACCGGTTGATCCAATGACTATTCTGGTCTCCTGCAATTCTTATTGACTTCATTTGGCTCGCTTTAAAAGCTAAGTTGGCTGTGGTTTCATTTTGTATCTTGGGGATTAGGCTGTGGAGGACTCTATGAGTGGGTTTTCAGTTTGATTCACTCTCTCACTAGTTCACTGTTTGTGACTTATTTATTGTTATTAATTCTGCACAGTTGATTTTGCACACTAGGGACGCCCGATGATGGTGTGCAGGCGGGGTGATTCACCTCCGTCTTTGTAGTGGAAGCGCTGGAGTTTGTTCTCCCGTCGCTAATAACCTCACACTGAGAGCGTCCCTACTCCTCAATTGACATTTGGTATTTGTGTGGTTTGGTCTGTTAGTAGTGATTAGCTGATAGACACACTCATAGAGTCCTTACTGACATCTTTTGCCTTCTTTTTTGTATCTTTTTAAGCACCTTTTGGCAAACGTATAGGAGTTTATAGTATTGGTTTGTTATAAGGTACATTTAGTCTTACGGTTCGGATGGGAGGGAGCGCTGCTGCTGCCGGCGACTAGGGCTTATTTTCGGGGGTAGAGCTTATATTAACCTTTTCCTATCGTGTGTCCCGGATGATGGGACATTCCAAAAATGTCATTGCCATCATATGTCCCATACTAATAAAGAGCCAGGAACACAAAATATTTGAATTTACAGACTTATGACTTATTTACATTATGTTTACAATAGTCGTAAATGATAATGGTGAATAATACAAAACTTTGCTAAAATAATTATGATTGGAACCAGCGTAACATAAAATGTATTATGATAGGAAAAGGTTAAGGCCTACCCCGAAAATCATGCTAGGGTTTATTTTCAGAGTAGGTCTTATTTTTGAGGAAACACGGTAGTTCTTGATATTTAATAGCTAAATTTTAATCAAGTGAGCTAACTTTCCCCAAATTAATAGTTTTATATAATACATATTTCTCTATCATTGATTAAGTTATGTCCATTTAATAATAATTTTTATAAAATATTTTAATGGTGGAGAATGTGCAGGCAATGAATAATAGTACAAGATAAAATTTTTGTGCTTTAAGAGTAAATAGGAATTGTATTGTTCTGCTGTGTGCTTTAAAGAAATAAGCAAGTATTGAATTTGTAAGAGTTAAAGTAAGAAAAAAGGTAATTATTGTTGTGCTTTATTGTGCTGCTTTTAAAAGTAATTAAAAGGGTATTTTAAAGGGGCTTTAAAGAAAATAGGAAAGTATTGAAATTGTATTGGGCTGTTTTTATAAAAATCCTCACCATTGGTGCCATGTGGACCCATCTTTCCCTGGTCTAATCTAACACTGTTAACTGTTTCTATCCATTTTCCAGTCAGCCTGCATCCTGGTGAACATATATTATTAAAATATATGGGAATTGATGCTTGACGACTCTATTCTTTTCCTTAAACTATTTCCTCCTAATCTTCCATTTGATGAACGGCTGATACACACTTTTGCCTCATAGCTATCATTCTAAGCCTCTCTTCTCCAGAAAGGAGAGCATTTCTAAATACACCAGGCTTTGCCCCAGTACCAATGAGTGAATTAGGGAAATTCAGGGTATAAAAATGTTCTGGCGTAAAAACAGAACTGATTCTGCAGCATATACTGATGGTACTACACAGAAACCCCCTATTTTAGGTGTAGACAATCCCACCTTATTTAGGCAGTGTGTAGTATCATCTGGGCCTAACCCATGGACCTACTGTGTATCTGAGGATATAGCCTCTATCTATGATGTTGTCACAACCCACGAGCTCCTGAACACTGCAGCGAGCTGTGTTTCAAGTGACCTTAACTGCTCCCAGCATGTACCCTTTAACCAGGGAATCCTTCAGCCTTCTTAGGCAACCGCCTAAGGTAAAAACAATTGGGTCAAAGTTCTCAGAGAAATCAGGTAAGGGAACAAGAATGTCACACACCTCCAAGAATGTCAGGAAAAATAAAGATGTATTTTATTTTTATACTTCTGGTTACTTTGTCCAGGAATTGATAGCAAATTGCAATATTTTCAATGCAAGTTGTAGAATACTTTAAACACATAGCTTCACGCCAACCTGGCCTCCCTGGCTTTACACACACCAGCCTGGATCTAATTCCAAAATACCAAATCAAAACAACCACTTTCGGCTGGACTCTAGTCTTTATATCACAGTCCTGTTTTTATACGTTCTTATGTAATTTATTATTTGTTTTTATGTAATCGTATATTGTTCACCGCTTAGAAACTAGAATAAGTGGTCTAAAAAATATTTTAATAAACTTGAAAACTTGAAACTCTTCACCAGCCTTCTATGTTTAGGAAAGCTACAGCAAAAATTCCCTCACCATGAAAGAGCAGAAAAGAGAAACAAACTACACTCCTGCAGTAAGGAAAAATAAAGTTTTACCAAAAATCAGAAAAAAAACCTGCTAAGGTTGTAGCTCTGCTACGGAGTGCCTGCAGATAGGAAACTCTTCCTAAAAGGAGCTCCACTGTGTTTGCCGTTCTGTCAGAATTTTATCTCCCCCTAATTAGCCTCCAGCTGGGCTGAGAGGGAAAACACAAAGTCTCCTTAGTTTGCAATGTTATATAGTCTAATGTCACAGTTCAGGTATTGCAGTGATCCCGAGTCTAGCTTTGATAAGCCCACAGAGTTCAGCATACAAGCAACTTTAGACTCAAAACTATTAAGCACAAAAAAAAAGATAAGAAACAAAAAAAAAATAGTCAAACACTTCCAACCTTTGCTCAGTTGGTGTCCATTGCCTCCAAACCCTCGCTAGGCAGACTTGATACTCCAATGTCCATTGGTTCACAGTTATGTAGCTGTCTCTCAGCTTCAGTCTCCAACATATCTGACATGTCCACCATGTCCCAATCGTGGCTCAGTTCCCCAGGCTTCAGTTGAGGAGGAGTGTGCTCCCTCTCGAGCTCACACTGAAGGCTCCTCCAGAGACTCTGTGTCTCAGCTGCTCTGTTTTAACCTCCTTCAACTCGCCCCTCCCTGCTCTCAAGAGGGGGAAGGGAGAAAAATCTCTCTGTAGCTGAGCCTGCCTCTGTGACCACTTCCTGTTCTGACCTGGGCCTTCTGGGAGTTGAAGTTTCTTAACTCCCAGGTTCCTTTGAGCCCTGACTGCAGGCTTTGGCGAGTAGCCTGACACTGGCCTGAACTTCCCTTGGAAGTCACTGTCTGGCTCCTCAAGGTTAGTCCCAGGGAAGTCAGCGCTTATGTAATCCTCTGAGCCAACCTGGTCAGCTCTCCTACATAGGGGTATACTGATCTTCTTCACTAACCCTGTGCCAAAGCTAGGAAGAGAGCTAGATTTGTCACAATGTTGAATCAAAATTTCAAACATATTGCTCATTGTATTCTGTGAAATCACAGCGCAAAAGGAATGCGGCTTATCTTTGGTTAACTTGGTCCATATATAAGAAAATGATAAAGGAAAATGCAGAATTGAAAGAGAAACTAGTAGCCAAAGAGAAAGAATGTGCCTTATTGGAACAGGAAAAGGAGTTTTTAGTGACACAAAATTCTTGTTTACGGTACCAGTCAGACTCTTTAAAAGAGCATGTCCAAAAGCAAATAGCTCAGGAAGGTCACATGCAAACACAAATTGCAGCTTTAGAATTACAAGCAAGCCAGGTTCCTGGTTTAAAACATTTGGTTAGGGAGCTCTAATTGCAGACCCCCCACCCTAGATAAAAATGCAGACCATGCCCATTGCTTCAGGGAAATGCAAGGCCTAAAACAAAAGCTTCAGGACTTCCATTTACAAATTTCAGCCATTACTGTGATTCCATATAAGTGGTTAGATACAAATAGAGCTACAATGAAGCCTGTGTCCACAGTGATAAAGGTATCACAATCTCAGGCCATGGCAGGAGGGGAAACACAGATGGTTAGCTCGCAGCCCTTATCCCAAACAGATATGGAAGTCATAGCAAAGCAAGTAGACAAGATAGACCCCCATAATTTTCCCCAGGCCTTTGTGATATTAGACCAGAATATGCAGAGCAGATGAACAAGGCAATTAATGTAGCCAAACAAGTGGGATTCTCTTTGCTGCACTTAGCCACTGCTTTTTGTATCTCTTTTGGTATGAGAACATTCAAGGCTCAAAGTGCAAAGATCCAACAAGATAAAAATGAAGGAATAGAAGATTATGTCTGTAGAACAGTTCTATTACTAATAATGACTGGGGTACCTGAGGGAAGAGATCCACAAGTTCTAACACCAGAAGATCTATTAGATTGCCAGATAGATACAGAGGACCTTAGAAAAATGCATCCAACTATAGCCATTTCTTTATGTTCTTGGGCAGCAAGAGAGCCTGCATCTGCTAGAGATTTGTATGTGAAGGCCATGAATGTCCAAAAGTATCAGCCCTATGCTTCAGACCCAGTAGCCACAGCTGGACCTGTTTTATACCCAGATCTAAAGCCAGCACTGCGTCCAAAACCCCAGTACATAGATACACAACATAGCTGGCATTCTGATCTAAGCTCTCATGAAAATAGGTCTGAAACTGAAAAGTCAGTATCTCAGTACTTAGATGGTGAAAACCGCATGCTAGCTTGTGACATTTTAAATCTTATGGTGAGGACATGAGTTATTGGAATGATAAACCAAGCCATGTCCTCATAGCACGAGTTTTGCATCTTGTTATGCACGACTTCCAAAGGGAGAAAAATCTGCCCCAGATAAGCAAGAAGGTGTAGCTGCCTATCCTACTCTCTCAGGAAGAGATCTTGCCTCAGCCGTTCCTTTCTTTGAGACATGAGGAGACGTGTCCAGACTTTTCCACGAGAGTTGTCATTTTGCAGATTGCAGTGGGACCCAGGTGGCAGACATATGGTGTAGACTGGACAATAAACTAATAGAATTATTGATTTAAGTGACCTTTATAAATTTAGAAAAGTTATGCTAGACAGTATAAGAGTATCAAGTAATCTTGATAATGTTTTTTTTTCCCTTTAATCTCAAAAACTAACACCGTGAACCACTGTACCTTCAATTAAACTTCTCTTGTATTTTTGTAGATTGAAGTGTCCCTGCTTGCATTCTCTTATGATTGTGTGACAGAGCCTGGAAATGAAAGAAGTCCTAAAGGAAACCGGAAAAACAATAGAGCCATTTTCGTCTAAGTCGCAAGTCGTCCAAAGTAAAAAACAGCCTTAGACACATTTTCGAAAAATACGTCCAAAATTTTTTTTCTTTCAAAAATTGTCTAACAATACGTCCTGCCGATCTGATCGTCCAAGTCGCTAAATCATCCATCCTTATACCACATTTTCGTCCAACTTTTCGTCCAAGTCAAAAACGCCTAGAAAAAGCCCTGTTGGATGTGGGAGGGGTCTGCAAAGTGATGGACTGAATACTCAGACATGCCACCTAAATAGTGTGGTACCTTACAGGGCACTTCTGTGAACTTCACAAAAAGGGTGCCATGTCTTCACTACAGCTCCCTTATAGGTCATGGTGAGCCCCCCAAACCACCTCCAGAATCCCCTAGACCCACTTATCTACCACCCCAATAGCCCTTATGGCTGCAGGAGCCACTTATATGCCAGTACAAAAGGGTTTTGGGGGGAGTATAGGGGAGTGCACATGTTTAAGTATCAATACAGTGATTACAGGGGCTTATGGGCATAGGTCCTCCTCTGCATGAGTCCCTAACCCACCCCCAAGACGGCTTAAGCTGCCTCTGTGCTGGACGACTAGGCTTTCCTATGCCAGGCTGCCAGGTGATGATGGTTTGGAGGCTGAATTTTAAAGATGTGATTAATATTTTTATGAGAGGGGATCGGTGATCACTGGGGTAGTGTGTGGGGGTCTGTTTTATGTATTTGCAGTTCTTATCTGGTGACTTTAGGTGGGTTTTTGTGACTTAGACCATGTTTTACATGGTCTAAGACACAACGTCCAAGTTCTGTCGATCCTGGGCTATATAACTTTCGGTTATACATGCTGTACAACTAAGCCTAAGCCAGCCCATGTCCCGCCCAACTCCCGCCCTTGACACTCATCCTGAAACGCCCCGTTTAGCTTTGGTCGTTCAGCGGCACTATGAAGGCCTAGGTCATTTAGAAATACATCCATTATCGGTATTTGGACAATGTTCGTCCAAGTGCCGACTTAGGCCGGTTTTTGGATGTTTTTCTCTTTTGATTATGAGCCCCTTAGCGTCCAGACAGGCTATCCCAGATTATGCCTTTTCTGTTTATCTGAAAAATTTACCTTGTTCATGTGTGCACACAAAGAAGTACTTCCAGCGCTGTGACCTTATATTGGGAATCCAATGGATACTAAATATGAACATGATTCTTTTGATTAATAGTGTGTTTGATTTCAGATGAAGTTCCGCCCTGAAACCTCAACTGATGAAAGAAAGCCTGCTGGAGCTCTATGTTTGTCTGTTTGTGTTATGTGATCTCTGTGCTGTAATTTAAGTAATTTATTAATAATTTGAGGTTCGTTAGATGAGAGGGTTTTGAATACTAAGAGCAGAATTTTGAAAGTGATACGGTGGTTAACTGGGAGCCAATGAGATCTGATTAAAAAGGAGTGACATGATCGTATTTTTTGCCATTATGAATCAATTTAACAGCAGTATTTTGAATTATTTGAAGACGTTTCTTTTCTTTTTGTGTAATATTTATTAATAAGGAATTACAATAGTCGAGTTTAGCGATAATTAAAGAGTGAATAAGTATATTTAATGATTTTGGCTCTAGAAATTTGGAAATTGAGCAAATCATTCATAGCCTATAGTGTACAAGTTCTTATATAACATGGCACCCGACTAAATATCAGTCAAGTTTCCTCCATATGTCCCAAATAGACCACTCTGCTCCCAGGAGGAAATACATCTGCAAATATCTCCCGGTCATGCCCTCCAACTCCAGATTGCCAGATGCTGTTCCTACTCCCACTTCCTATGAAGCTATTGGAATCAACTGCCTCTTCACATCTGTTCCCTCGAAGGGCTTCTCAACTTTAGGAGAGAAATAAAAACTCACCTTTTCCCCATGAATCCAGACACTCCCTTCTAACCAATTGTATTCTAATGTACACTTAACAAGATCCACTTTATGTATGTTAACTTACAATGACCAAATTGTATGCTAAACTTGACTCTACGCATGTCAACATAAAACGACTGTACACAGCACATATAAGCTCATAATCCGTTGTCTATGCACTATGTAACATAAAAACATAGAAACATAGAATATGACGGCAGAAAAGGGCCGATGGCCCAACAAGTCTGTCCACTCGAGAACCCTCCCTCCAACTAGTTTGCCTACTCAAGGACCCTTCTTCCCTGGAGTATCTATCGATTGAGCATAACTCCGTAGTACTCCCACCTGTTTGTCCCATTGACTCTTGAAGTCGAGCACGCTACTGGCTTTGACCACCTGGTGGGGAAGATCATTCCATCGATCAATCACCCGTTCGGTGAAGAAGTATTTCCTGGTGTCACCATGAAATCTTCCTCCCTTAAGTTTTAGTGGATGCCCTCTTGTCGCCTTGGGACCCTTTAGAAAAAAGATTTCCTCCTCCACTTTGATGTGGCCCATGATGTATTTAAATGTTTCTATCATTCTTCAGTTACGTAAAGGGGAAGTGACCAGCGAGAGAGGAGGTGGGGCCGTTGGATGATGGGGATAGGAAGGGAGTGATTAAGGAGGATAAAGAGGTAGCTGAGAGGTTGAACACGTTCTTCTCGTCGGTTTTCACGAGAGAAGACACATCTAATATACCAGACTCAGAGGAGCTCATGAGTGGAGAACAGGCCGAAAAATTGGAGCACATAGAGGTAAGTAAGGAGGATGTCCTCAAACAGATAGACAGGTTAAAATGCGGCAAATCACCGGGCCCAGACGGGATCCACCCAAGGGTTCTGAAGGAACTAAGACAAGAAATAGTGGGCACAATCCAGCATGTTTGCAACCTATCCTTGAAAACTGGAGAGGTACCAGAGGACTGGAAATTAGCGAATGTCACACCTATCTTCAAGAAGGGATCGAGGGGTGACCCCGGGAACTACAGGCCGGTGAGCCTGACTTCAATTATAGGGAAGATGGTGGAAGCTATGATCAAGGACGGCCTTTGCGAGCACATCGAGAGAAATGGCCTACTGAGAACAAGCCAGCATGGATTCTGTAATGGAAGGTCGTGCCTAACGAACCTTCTGTACTTATTTGAGGGAATAAGCAGTCGGGTGGACAATGGGGAACCCATAGACATCATTTACCTCGATTTTCAAAAGGCTTTCGACAAGGTGCCACATGAAAGGCTGCTTAGGAAGCTGTGGAACCACGGGGTGGGAGGGGATGTGCACAGATGGATCAAGCACTGGTTGTCGGGTAGACTACAGAGGGCCGGAGTAAAGGGCCAATATTCTGACTGGTGGGGAGTCACGAGCGGTGTGCCACAGGGATCGGTGCTGGGGCCGTTACTCTTCAACATATTTATCAATGACCTGGAAAAGGAGGCAAAGTGCGAGGTTATAAAATTTGCAGACGATACCAAACTGTGCGGCAGAGTTAGGTCCAGGGAGGAGTGTGAGGACCTGGACAAGCTGGAAGACTGGGCAAACAAATGGCAAATGCGCTTTAACATGCAAAAATGCAAGGTCATGCATATAGGGAAAAAGAACCCGTTGTTCAACTACAAATTGGGGGGGGGGCATTGTTGGGAGATAGCAGACTTGAAAGAGACTTGGGTGTGCTGGTGGATGCATCACTGAAGCCATCTGCACAGTGCGCAGCAGCCTCGAAAAAAGCCAACAGGATGCTGGGCATCATAAAGAGGGGCATAACAACCAGGACGCGGGAAGTCATCATGCCATTGTATCGAGCGATGGTGCGTCCGCATCTGGAATACTGCATTCAATATTGGTCGCCGTACCTCAGGAAGGACATGGCGGTACTTGAGAGAGTCCAAAGGAGAGCAACGAAACTGGTAAGAGGGCTGGAACACTGCCCATACGCCGAGAGGTTGGATAGGCTGGGGCTCTTCTCTCTAGAAAAAAGGAGGCTCAGGGGAGATATGATAGAGACCTTCAAGATCATGAGGGGCATAGAGAGGGTGGATAGGGACAGATTCTTCAGACTGAAGGGGACAACAGGTACGAGGGGGCATTCGGAGAAACTGAAGGGAGATAGGTTCAAAACAAATGCAAGAAAGGTTTTTTTCACCCAAAGGGTCGTGGACACTTGGAATGCGCTACCGGAGGAAGTGATCAGGCAGAGTACGGTACAGGGATTCAAACAGGGATTGGACGGATTCCTGAGGGATAAAGGGATCGTGGGATACTGAGAGAGATGCTGGGATGTAGCACAAGTATAGAAAGCTAACCAGGTAATAATAATAATAATAATAATAATAACTTTATTCTTGTATACCGCAATACCATGGAAGTTCAATGCGGTTAACAATAGAAGAGACTGTACATTTACAGCGATGATACATATTATAGTGTTGTTACATTTACAGAGATGTTACATAAAATAGCAGTAATAAAAAGTCATATACTGAAGAGGAGGCTATGCATATACAGCGATGTTACATGTTATAGCGGTGATACATTTACAGTGATGTTAGATGTGAGGAAATGATAAGGCAGGGCAATTAGATAACACAGAGATAGAGTAAGAGAGGCCATAGTGGCTTGGGAGGGGGGCGTAGTCAGAGGGCATGGAGGCATATCGAGGTCAGGAGGGTGCAGGGAAGGGGGGGAAGGCAGCGTTAGCGGAATTTGTCGAAGAGGTAGGTTTTTAGTGACTTCCTGAACAGGTGGTAGGGCGGGGAGTTGGAAATGAGGGCAGTAAGGCAATTGTTCCATTTGCCCGCTTGGAATGCTAGGGTTCTATCAATGAATCTCTTGTAGAGGCAGCCTTTTAGGGAGGGAAAGATGAATAGGTGGGCGTTTCGTGTGCGAGAGGGGCCTGCTATTTCAAGGTGCTCAGACAAGTAGATTGGGGAAGATCCTGTTAGAGTTTTGAAACAGAGGCAGACGAACTTAAAGATGATCCTTGCCTCTACTGGAAGCCAATGGAGTTTGGTGTAGTAGGGGCTAACATGGTCGTATTTTTTGAGATCATAGATGAGGCGGACGGCCGCATTTTGGACTGTTCTAAGACGTTTGATGGTATTTTTATAGGATCCCAGGTAAATAATGTTGCAGTAGTCTAATATGCTTAATACCAGGGATTGAACGAGTAGATGAAAGGCTTGGTGGTCGAAGTAACGTTTGATGGTGCGCAGTTTCCAGAGGGTATAGAAACATTTTTTCACCTGGGCACTGGTATGGTCATCGAAGGTTAGGGTGCGGTCCAGGATGACTCCAAGGATTTTTATGGTGGGTAGGATAGGGTAATCTAGCCCATTCAGTCTTAGGGAAGTGTTTGTTAATTTATGGTTGGGACTCGCTAGGAAGATTTTGGTTTTTTCAGAGTTCAACTTTAATTTGCGTTTTGAGGTCCACAGTTCTAACTTGGTGAGGATAGATGCGATGAGTTTTTCCGTTTCTAGAGTGAGTGAGGTAATGGGAACAATGATGGTGATGTCATCTGCATATATGAACGATTTTAGGTTTGAGTTTGCTAGGCTTCGTGCCAGAGGGGTCAAGTAAATATTGAATAGGGAGGGGGATAGGGGAGAGCCTTGTGGGACTCCACAAGGGTTACGCCAGTGGTGGGAGAAGGCTCCATTACTGTGGACTTGGTAGGTACGGTTGGTTAGGAAGCCTGTGAACCAATCTATTACCTGTCCGGAGATGCCGATGGAGTCAAGGCAGTTGAGCATAATGTCGTGGTCGACCAGGTCGAAGGCGCTGCTCAGATCGAATTGAAGTATCAGGGCGCTTTTACCCAGCGAGAACAGATGGAGGAGGTAATTTGTCAGAGCAGGTAATAAGTATAGAAACCCAACCAGGTCGTGCATGTGCAAGACTGGAGTGTTAGGACTTCGATGGGAAGATAGGACTTCAATGGGAAACCAAGGTGGCAAGGGGGCCCCTTCTGGTGATTCAGACAGGTCATGACCTGTTTGGGCCGCCGCGGGAGCGGACTGCTGGGCAGGATGGACCTATGGTCTGACCCGGCGGAGGCACTGCTTATGTTCTTATTATGTTCTTATGTCCCCCCTTTCTCTGCGTTCTTTAAGAGAATATAAGCGCAGTTTGATCAGGCGTTCTTCATATGGGATGTCTTTAAGTCCTGAGACCATCTTCAGGTATATTAGTGACAGAAAAAGGAACACAGGCGGGATAGTACGCCTTAGAAGACCGGACGGAAGTTACGTGGAAGCAGATTCCGATAAAGCCGAAATACTGAATGAATACTTCTGCTCTGTCTTCACCTGTGAGGCACCGGGACACAGTCCGCAGTTGAAGGCAACACAAAGCACAGAAGACCCGTTTCAGAATTTTGAGTTCACACCAGGTGAAGTTTACAGTGAACTGGCAAGACTCAAGGTGAACAAAGCCATGGGACCAGACAATTTGCACCCAAGAGTGCTCAGAGAATTGAGCGATGTCCTGGTGAAACTGTTGACTGAGCTATTCAATCTCTCCCTAAGTAAGGGGAAAGTTCCCCTGGACTGGAAATTAGCTAATGTCGTTCCTCTGCATAAAAAGGGTTGCAGGGCAGAGGCTGCGAATTATAGACCAGTGAGTCTCACATCAATAGTGTGCAAACTCATGGAAACACTAATTAAAAGCAAATTGGACACGATCTTGAATGAAGGGAATCTTCGGGATCCCAGTCAGCATGGATTCACCAAGGGTAGGTCCTGCCAATCCAATCTCATCAGCTTCTTTGACTGGGTAACAAGAAAGTTGGACTTGGGAGAGTCTTTGGACGTCGTATACCTGGATTCAGTAAAGCTTTTGACAGTGTCCCACACCGCAGGCTGCTAAGCAAGATGGAATCGATGGGGTTAGGAGAGACACTAACTGCATGGGTCAATGATTGGCTGAGTGGCAGACTTCAGAGGGTGGTGGTTAATGGTACCCTCTCTAAAACATCGGAGGTGACCAGTGGAGTGCCGCAGGGCTCAGTCCTGGGTCCACTCCTTTTCAACATATTCATAGGGGATCTGACTCAAGGGCTTCAAGGTAAAATAACACTATTCGCCGATGACGCCAAACTATGTAATATAGTAAGTGAATGCAGTTTACAGAATTATATGGCGCAGGACCTGCTTACATTGGAAAGTTGGTCCTCAACCTGGCAGCTAGGCTTCAATGCTAAGAAATGTAAGGTCATGCACCTCGGAAGCGGAAATCCATGCAGGACGTACTTCTTGAACGGAGAAACTTTAACTAGGACTTCAGCAGAACAAGATTTAGGAGTAATCATCAGTGTAGACATGAAAACTGCCAATCAAGTGGAGAAGGCTTCATCTAAGGCAAGGCAGATATTGGGTTGTATCAATAGGAGTTTCGTCAGCCGAAAGCCTGAAGTCATAATGCCATTGTACAGGGCCATGGTGAGACCTCATCTGGAGTACTGTGTGCAATTCTGGAGGCCACATTACAATAAAGATGTGCGCAGAATTGAATCGGTTCAACGGACGGCCACCAGGATGATCTCGGGGCTCAAGGGTCTCTCGTACGAAGAGAGACTGAACAAATTGCAGCTCTACACTCTCGAGGAACGTAGGGAGAGGGGAGACATGATCGAAACATTTAAGTACCTCGCGGGACGTGTCGAAGTGGAAGATGATATTTTCTTTCTCAAGGTACCCTCGGCCACAAGAGGGCACCCGCTCAAACTCAGGGGCGGAAAATTTCATGGCGACACCAGAAAGTATTTCTTCACAGAGAGAGTGGTTGATCATTGGAAAAAGCTTCCAGTGCAGGTGATCGAGGCAGACAGCGTGCCAGACTTTAAGAATAAATGGGATACCCATGTGGGATCCCTACAAGGGTCAAGATAAGGAAATTGGGTCATTAGGGCATAGACAGGGGGTGGGTAAGCAGAGTGGGCAGACTTGATGGGCTGTAGCCCTTTTCTGCCGTCATCTTCTATGTTTCTATGTTTCTATCTTAGTGGCATTCTCTGTATCGACTCCATTCTCTTCACATCTTTTTGATAATGTGGCCTCCAAAATTGGACACAGTACTCCAGGTGAGGTCTCACCATGGATTTGTATAATGGTAGTATGACTTCCGACTTCTGGCTGATAAAGCTCCTTTTGATGCAACCTAGCATTTGTCTGGCCTTCGCTGAAGCTTTCTCCACCTGATTAGCAGCTTTCATATCTTCCCGGATGAGAACACCCAAGTCCCTTTCTGCAGTAGTTCTTGTTAAGTTTTCACCGTTTAAGGTGTATGTTTTGCGTGGATTTCCGCTCCCAAGGTGCATTACTTTACATTTCCTGGCATTAAAGTTTATTTGCTAAGTACTGGACCATTTTTCCAATACAAGCAGGTGTTGCTCCATAGTGTTGGGCCTGGTTGCACTATCAGGTTCAGAGGCCCTGCTCACAACACTGCATAGTTTAGCGTCATCGGCAAATAGTGTAATTTTGCCTTGGAATCCCTGAGTCAGATCTCCAACAAAGATATTAAATAGCATCGGGCCCAAGACCGAGCCCTGTGGCACTCCGCTGATCATTCTCTTTGAAGCCTTCCGCTAAGCCAGTCTTGTACCCATGCTGTCAGAGTTTCTCCTAGTCCTAGCGAGTTCATCTTATTTAATAATCTTCGGTGTGGAACACTATCAAAAGCCTTACTAAAGTCCAAATACACTATGTCCAGGGACTCGCCCTCATCCAGTTTTTTTGTTACCCAATCAAAGAAGCTTATCAGATTGGATTGACAAGACCTTCCCGTTGTAAAGCCATGCTGGTGGGGATCTCTTAGTCTTTCATCATCTAGGAACGTGTCTAATCTGTTCTTAATCAATTTTTCCATGAGTTTACTCACTATTGATGTCAGACTCACCGGTCTATAATTTTCAGGCTCCGACCTACCTCCCTTTTTGTGGAGCGGGATAACGTTTGCAATTTTCCAGTCTAGGGGTACTTTTCCCTTGCTCAGGGAAAGATTGAAGAGCACGGCCAACGGCTCTGCCAGGACGTCTCTCAATTCTCGAAGTACTCTAGGGTGTAGATTGTCCGGGACCATAGCTTTGCTCACATTTATTTTTAATAGCTCACGGTAGACTTCGCTTGCAGTAAATTCCATGTCTTGGAATGGGGCTTCCGAACCCCCCCCCCCTTGCCTGTAGCTGAGGACCGGATCCTGGCGCTTCGCAGGTGAAGACCGAGCAGAAGTAGTTATTGAGTATTTCTGCTTTGTCTGCATCTGAGTCTGTAAAGTTACTGTCTGGTTTCTTTAGGTGCCCAATACCACTTGTGTTCTTCTTCTTGTCGCTAACGTATTTGAAGAAGGATTTCTCCCCCTTCTTTACCTGCCTAGCTATGTTTTCTTCCATCAGGAGTTTGGCCTCTCTGACTGTCTTTTTAACTTTTCTGGATTTTGCCATATAGGATTCTTTAGCTTCAAATTGCTGTGATTGTTTGTAGGTAACGAATGCTTTTTTTGTTTGTTTTACTAGCTCTGATATCTCTGCGGAGAACCACTGTGGTTTGTTGTTCCTGCTTCGTTTGCTCACGGTTTTTATATATATGTTAGTTGCTTCCAGCAGTGTCGATTTCAGAGTCGACCATAGATCCTCTACATTGTCTGTCGTGCTTTGATTTTGCAGCACGTTGTAGACGTAGTCCCCCATGCCTTGAAAATTAGTTCCTTTGAAATTTAGTACCTTAGTCGACGTATTTGACCTAGTGTTTCCTTTCTTGAGGTGGAACCACACCGTGTTGTGATCGCTGGATGCCAAGGTGTCTCCCACCGATACCTCTGTTACACTGTCACCATTGGTGAGCAATAAGTCCAGGGTAGCCTGACCCCTAGTGGGTTCCAGTACCATCTGCTTTAGGCATGCTCCTCACATGGAGGCTAGTATCCTCTTGCTGACGCTGGTTGTAGCAGAAGGTTCGTTCCAGTCCACATCGGGCTTGTTGAAATCTCCCACTAGCACTGTATCTCCACGCAGTGTTAAGGTCTCAATGTCTTTCAATAGCTCATCGTCTGCTTGCTCCTTTTGTTTAGGCGGTCTGTATACAACACCAAGATACAGGCATTTGTTATTGCCCCTGGCCAGGTTCACCCAGAGGGACTCTCCCGTATGTCAACCTTGTAACCTGTTCTGAGTTTGTTTGGGAGTTCGGGATATAAAATGAACCAAATACATAACACAAATAAATCTTTCTAGAATAACATTTAGCAAGATGTGCATGTAAATCCAAATTGTTGCCAATTAGCGCCAATAATTTCAGTGCTATTAGACTTATCAATTAAATTTTAAGCGCCATTTATAGAATTCCCCTGATTCAGCACAACACACAAACACATAAAACCATGTTTATCTATCCAAGGCAGACAAACAGGACAAATAAGAAATTAGGGGGTTACATTTATCTTGGGAATGATTAAAACATGGATATTAAGCTGGTAAGAGTTAAAAGCAGTCTCAAAAAGGTGGTCTTTAGCCTTGATTTGATTAGGCCAGAGATGAAGCCAGACGTTCTGAATCAGGAAGTCTATTCCAGGTGCATGGTGTGGCAAGATGGATGGAATGGAGTCTGGATTCTCTGGAATTTATGATGGAAGTACAGGGCACATATTTAAAATGACTTATCTTATGAACCAATTTCCTGGGGAGGGGTATAAGTAGAAATAAGAGAGGAAATATACTGAGGAACTTCAGAATGAATACATTTGTATGCCAGTTAGAGAAGTTAGAACTGTATACAGAAATAGGGAGCCAATGGAGTGACTTGGGGTGTTATGTGAGTGCAGGTGGAAGATAAGTCATGCAGCATCTGCAGCAGTCTTGGGCCCGATTCTATTCTATTCAACTTATTCATAGGTGATATGACCCAAGGGCTTAGAGGAAAAGTATCTTTGTTTGCCAACGACGCCAAACTATGCAACATAATAGGCAAAAGCATTTTGCCTGACAGTATGATGCAGGACCTACTACTACTGGAACAGTGGTCATCGACTTGGCAGCTATGCTTTAATGCTAAAAAGTGTAAAGTAATGCACCTGGGTAAGGGAAATCCATGCAGAACTTACACACTAAATGGTGAGACCTTGGCTAGGACCACGGCGGAATGTGATTTAGGGGTGATCATTAGTGATGACATGAAGGCTGCCAATCAAGTGGAAAAGGCTTCTTCCAAGGCAAGGCAAATGATGGGTTGTATCCGTAGGAGTTTTGTCAGCAGGAGACCTGAAGTGATAATGCCACTGTACAGATCCATGGTGAGACCTCATTTGGAGTATTGTGTTCAATTCTGGAGGCCACACTACCGGAAAGATGTGCGGCGAATTGAGTAGGTTCAGCGAATGGCCACCAGGATGGTCTCGGGGCTCAGGGATCTCACGTATGAAGAAAGGCTAAATAAATTGCAGCTGTACTCACTAGAGGAACGAAGAGAGAGGGGGGACATGATTGAGACGTTCAAATATGTCACGGGCCGTATCGAGGTGGAAGATGATATCTTCTGTCCTATAGGTCCTTTGACCACCAGAGGGCATCCGCTGAAAATCAGGGGAGGGAAATTTCGAGGTGATTCCAGGAAATACTTCTTCACAGAAAGGGTGGTCGATCATTGGAACAGTCTACCTCTGCAGGTGATTGAGGCCAACAGCGTGTCAGATTTTAAGAGAAAATGGGACATTCACGTGGGATCTCTAAGGGAGTAAAGTCAGGGGGGTGGGTCATTAGAGTGGGCAGACTTGATGGGCTATAGCCCTTTTCTGCCGTCATATTCTATGTTTCTATGTTTCATAATTTTAAACAAATTGAAGGGGAAAGAGATGGTGGGTAGTTACAGTTTTTTAAAAGATAAACATATGGTTTCAGCAAGGCAAACACTAGTTTAATCTGTGCAGATGACATGGAGTCAGTCTGTAATCCTACCCAGAGAGTGGGAGGAGACTACTCAATGCGTTGGATTATATGGACTACCAGCTGCCTAAAGTTTTATCGCAGACTTCCCTGTACTGTATATACTTGCTTAGCTGGAGCTGGCTCCAGTAGAAGCGCCACATTTTATGATGACTGCTGCTGACCTACATGCATAAGTGTATCATTAGCATCTCCAACCTTTCATTTTCCTGAGCAAAGAAGAGGGGGTTCCTTTCCCATCTGCTTAAAGCTTTGCACCTGGAACCAAGGGCAGCCCCCTGCCAGCATTGCCTCACTGATTAATTCCAGAAAATAGGACAGATGCTTCCACACTGCGACACCTGCAATAATTACATGAGCTCTCTTACGCTGGCAGAGAAAGAGAGAGAGAGAGAGAGAGAAAACCGAGGCATTATTATATCTGCCAATCACTGTGGCGCTAATTGTTTGATGAAAACTGTATTGGAACATTTTTTCCTTGTATGGCTGACCTCTTTTCTTGCCATTTATTTATTATTACATTTATCAGCAATGTTATTAATATAAATCAACCATTTGCTAGAGATTATAGATGGAACAATTGTGTATAAAATGCAATGCATTCATACAGAGAGGATTGATAAAAGTGAATATTCAATGTATATGGATGGAAACTCAGAGGCTGAATGAAATATTAAGACCTGGTTCTGAGGAGCAAGAAAATGGGAGGCAATTATCAGCCAATCAGCAATATCCTGGCCATGAGCTTAGACCCCTGGCTCAGTGGTTCAAACCACAAATTGGAAAAAAGTTGTTCAGAAATCTGTCTGGTAATAGTGTTCAATTCTTGTGTTTCAGTAAGAAGAAAGCTGTGTGTTACTATAATGTCTGAACTACTATATAATAAGCATATCCCTTTGCATATATAGTACACTGTCCCTCAGGGTCCAAGTTCATATGAAATAAAATCACTTCCATAAAATCTGAAAACTCTGCTGTACTGTGACTTTTTTTTCTACAATGGAACATAAAATGAATTGCATTGATTTGGATTCTTGTTTTCCAATACAGTAAAAAAGGCAAGCTCAGGATTGCTGCAGGCCGTTCCTAAAATTCTTTTTACGTCTTCATCAAAGCCCCCAGGTAAGTATAAGCCCTCCCATAAATGAATCATTAAATACCTTTACAAAAATGAGAAAAAGGGATAATGTCTGGAAAGCAGTATATACTAATGCTTAAAGTATGGGACACAAGGTTCTGGATCAAGAGGCTGTGATGAAAGAGGCTGATTTGGATTTAGTAGTGATCATGGAGAACCATGACTAGGATATAGCGTGTTAAAATGTCACTTCTGGCACTAGCTATGCCAACAGTAGTGTTAGGCGTTGTTAGTCGCAATGCAGGTGCCTTATTTTTAGGCACTAGTAGGCACCTACATTTTTTTTTAATGCTATTATTTTTTTTAAACAGCATTTTGCACTTGTTAGCTTCCAGTAGTGTTTCTGATGTTATAGAGGGTGATCAACTGGCATCCAGTGATCCATGGTGTGGTTTCATATTAAGACAGGTGTAGAGAAATAAAGGTTGTAGACTTTAAAATAACTAACTTTGTTCAGATGGAGGATTACTTCAAGGAATTATCTGGATGGGAAGTACTGTAGTAGGCAGACAGTGGGCAAGGCTGAAGGAGCTATTCTAAGGGTAAGAAATCAATTTGTAAGGAAAGTAAATAAAAGTAATAAGTAAAGAAGGCCACTTTGGTTCTCAAAAGTAATAGCTGAGAATATAAAAAAAAGAGCTTAGCTTTCATAAACTACAAAATTATGCAGAAAGAGGAAGAAGGTAATAATATCTGGAAAAGTTGAGAGAGGTTGATCAAGTAGTCAGGAAAGCAAAGATGCAAATGGAAGAAAAAAAAATAAAAAAATACAGTAAAATAAGGGGACATTTTTTAGATATGTTAGTGATAGGAGAACGTACAATGGTGGCATTGTGAGAATCAAAGGTGAACGGGAGGAATATGTAGATGCTGATATTGTGTAACAAATATTTCTGTTCTGCATTCACAGATGAAGCGCCAGGAGCAGCACCACAGAAGACAATTAGAAATAGGGATAGAGATGTGGTAGACTGAACAATTTTCAGAGGACTGTGTTCATGAGGAGCTAACCAAACTAAAGGTGACAAAGCAATGGGACCAAATGGCATACTGAAGTAATTTAGGGAAGTTCTGGCTACTCCACTGGCTGACTTTTTCAATGCTTCTCTAGAGTCAGGAGCAGTGGCATATCAAGGGTGGGAGGCACCCTCTTCTGCATCCCTGCTTCTTCCTAGTCTCCCCCCCCGACCATGCATGCCCCTTCTCTTCTCCCCATACCTCTTTCACTGACAAGAGCAGCACCTCCAACTTGCTGCCCACACTGGTCTTGGCTCTCCCTCTGTCACTTTCTGGACCCGTGACCAGGAAGTGACCTCAGATTGAAAACCAAGGCCAGTGTGAGCAGCAGGTTGGAGATGCCGCTCATGCATGCATAGAATTAGAGGAACAGTGGGAAAGGAATGCCTGTGCACAGTGGGAGAGGGGCGGAGAGGAGGAGAGGTTCTAGCACCCCCCCCACCATGACAGCGCCCAGGGCAGTCTGCCCCCCCCCTTACTACGTCACTGTTCATGAGTGGTACTGGAGGACTGGAGAAGGATAGATGTAATCCGTCTCCACAAAAATGGAAGTGAGAACTACAGGCTGGTAAATCTGACTTCTGTGATAAATAAACTAATGGAAAAGCTTTTAAAACAGAATAGTGAAGTTTCTGGAATCCAATGGATTACAGGACCCAAGGCAAAATGGATTCACTAGAGGCAGGTCTTATCAGACAAATCTGATCAATTTCTTTGACCGGTTGACCAGAGAACTGGTCTTCATCATAACATGTTGTCACAGTCCTTACCCCTGGATAGTGTAGCGGGCCCTGTAACTATAACAAATATTGAGCTGGCATGACTCCCATGGACATAGGGAACCCTTCAGGTTTAAAGTCTGTTGTCTACAATAGGGCTGCAGGTAACAACAAAATACAGCAGCAGAACAGTTTCCTAAATTGAAAGAAGACACTCAACAACGATTAGATACATTTCGTGAATCGATTAGACTTTCTAAAATTAAGAAATTGAAACGTGACGGGAGTGATTACAATCAGAATCAAATTTACACCTGGACTTTTAAAAATAAAGATAATAAAAATATTCAAAAACAATCATTCCAGGATGACACTACTACTACTGATTCCGGTAGTGACAGTAGTGCACAGAGCTATGTATATCAACAGATGGGACAAGGTTCTCGACAACAAAGAAGTAGAAATCGGAGTAGAGGATCAACACGAGTGGGGTTTCAAGGACGAGGACAGTACAGCAACCGTCCGAACACTCATTCACAACAACAACAATAGTAGAATCTTCGATAATAAATATTACCAATCGGCAATTGACACAGCAACAGAGTGAGGTTTTGAATTTGGGGTTAGGTTTTGTACCTACTCCTCTATATGATCCTTTTCAATCTCGTAGAGAAATTTACAGATTTTTACGAAAATTACAATTAAAAATTTATTTCAAGATCATGTGTTTAGTTCTGATGGCTCAATAATTGTTCCTAAGTCATCTTGGTGTCCTCCAGGTACCTTACATCATCATATCAACACTTTTAAAGATTTGATAATCAGGGATTTGCAAATTTTGGAACAGCAGGCTCAGCCCTGCAAATCAAACCTGTCTTCAAGTCAATGGAAAGCTCTTCAAATGTTAAGTCATGACCCAACTATAATGATCTCTCGTGCAGACAAAGGGGGAGCTATTGTAATTCAGTCCCGGGAAGCATATTTGAATGAAGCTTATTCCCAATGAAATAAAACTGAGTTTTATCAACGACTCTCTAGTGATCCGGTAAAAGAATTACAAAATGAAATAAAGGATGTAATTACAAAAGCCTTGAAAGAAAAAATCATAACATCCAAGGAAGCCTCATATTTAGTAGAAATGTATCCCCGGACTCCACTTATTCAGTTTCTTCCTAAGATACATAAAAATATAAACAGTCCTCCGGGCCGTCCTATTGTGACCATGCAGAAGTCTGTGTTAGAACCATTGTCCAAATTTGTGGACATTTATCTCCAGAAAATAGCTAAACAAGCTGTTTCTTTTGTAAAAGATTCCACTCACATGTTGAATATTATAAATGAAATGGATAATGTAACTGATCAAGACTGGTTAGTTACTTTAGATATAACTTCTCTCTATACGATGATCCCAATAGATAGAGCTTTAAATATATTGGAGGGTATTTTTAAAACAAAAACATGGATACGAGACTTACTCCAGCATTTTTGTTAACACTTACAACTATAGTACTAAAGAGGAATTATTTCATGTTTGAAGAAGAATATTTTTTACAGGTACATGGGATCGAGATAGGGACTTCTTTGGCTCCATCGGTAGCAACTATATATGTAGCGGATGTTGAAGAACGCTATATATACCCTAGTCCATTATTTCAACATGTAAAATTATGGAGAAGATTTTTGGATGACATTATTTTCATCTGGTCAGCTATGAAGGAGGAATTGTTAAGATTTATGGAGTGGTTAAATACGATTGACCCTTATCTTCAGTTTACAGTTACTATGAACCAGAATGTGATGGATTATTTGGATATCCATATTATGAAAACTAACAACACTTTCCAAACATCTTTGTACTGGAAGAGTACAGTTCGTGCAAGTTTTTTATTTTATCTTAGTTTTTACCTCCAGGAATTAAGATCGAATCTCCCAATTAGTCAATTCTTGAGGATCCATCGCCTTTGTTCCTCATTGGAGGATTATAAGATCCAAGCAAAAGTTCTTTGGCATCGGTTTACTCAGAGGGGATACCCTAAGACAGTTATAAAAATGGCATACTTAAGAGCAAGGTATGCCAATCGGGATCTTCTCTTACAAACAGAAAAACAATCTACTGAGTTAGAATTGATATATGTGCAGAAATTTACAATGTTATCTGTGAAAATAAAACATCTAATTCTTAAACATTGGCATATAATACAACTATTAAATGATATGCCTGAGCGCCCAATATTTGCATATCAAAGACACCGAAACATAGGTGAAATTATTCATAGCCCAATTACATCTGGTCAATATGGACATCATGAAGCGTGTGGGCATTGCCAGTGGTGTTCTCTTACTATGTTGGGCGAACTGTGGATACACCCACAAACGGGAGAAGAAATCTATTCACGAAGAACCATCAATTGTGAAACAATGAATGTCATATATATTATCCAATGCCCATGTACAAAGGTTTATGTGGGCAGAACTTATAGATCGGTCAAAATACAGCTGAATGAACATAAATCTAGAGTTAATACTGAGACAGATACAGCCCCAATAGTTAACCATTGGAAACTTATGAACCATACTTGGCAGGATATAAAATGGTGCATCGTTGATACTGTACATGTAGGGAGGGAGGGTGGAAACGATAAAAAAGCTTTGAATATTAAAGAACAAAAATGAATTTACTCTTTGAATACTTTGGTTCCAAATGGTCTGAATGAAGAAATCGATTGGATGTCCTTAGTTTAATAGGTTCTTTAACATTGTTGTCATCTCTGGTCCGTTCTCGATATCCTTTGGGAGTTATCTGCCCCCTCCATGTAATCACTTCCAGTTTAAAGTTGTGTTAAAAACCGGATCTGATGACAGACGCTAACACAATATGATATTCTTTGGAGAGGAGCGGCAGCTTTGAAGCACAATAGTAAGTTATTACATTTTAAATAAAATTAAGATAGGAGGGATGTCCTGGTTAGAAACTATGATATAGTAGTATTCAAATAAATTAAGTATGAAGGATTGATGTTCTCAGTGGTTAAAACCGTTTAATTTTGTGTTTTTTAGATTATTTGTGGGGGCCTCAACCCTGGTGAAAAGTATTCTTGAAACATGTCCGTGTTGGTAGAGGCGCTCCCAATATTCAACTATATACAATAAGAAAAGATAAGTATTTATAATATGAAAAACAGTTGGCAAAATATATATATAAAATCTACAAAAAGTATAAAATAATGAACCTATGATGATTATTATGATTTGTTTCACATAAACCAGACGGGTTCTTTAGCCCTCTGAGGATCATATCAAAAAAGAAAAAAAGACAAAATAGGAAGACTGGATTGATTATATTGGTATCATTATGCTATGGACATAGATTAAATGTTTAAATATAAGTAAATCTGACATTAATCTAATCTAATCTAATCAGAATATCTGAATCACACTTATCCTGTACAGATTTAACATAATTTACAAGATAAGATGTCCAAGCAGAATAATGGGAAATAGTTACATGGGGTTGGGGAGGTTTAGCCTCCCCATGCCTCTTACACTGGGCATCTGTGGTCAAACACATGCAAATAATGGCTTTTAAAATCATTGTACACAAATTAATACAAGCTACACATGTAAATGGTGGCATTTATACATATATATGCTTCTAAAACAAGAGCCTTAGCTAGACAATTAGAAAATTGAATTCCAGATCTGAGTTCAAGACAAATTAAACACATGCACTCTACGTATTTCTCTTATCAAAAAGGCTTAAAATCTAAAGCCTCTATTTACTAAGCTGCTTTATGGCAAGAGTGAGTGTTATTTGCCAATAACAGAGCTTAATATGTTTTTTTAATACAATGCATATTAAATAATAATGAGCTGTGAAGAATGCATATATGTACAAAGCAGCTTATTAATATCCAAAATGAATAACACAGTTTATGGCAAATTGCACAAGCTACATTATTCAGTGGAAGCTAACAACACATCATAAGGTGCTACTAACTTTCTTCCAGTCAAATATGGGAAAGGGGACCAGTTACAAACAATGTAACAGGAGTGATAAAATGCAAGTATTGAACTGAAAGAAAATCACTCCATGGACCTGTTCAAAGTAATATATGGATGATATAACAGAGTTCGCAGGCTTGCTCAGAATCATGGAGGGGAAAACTGGGGCGAACCCCAGAGGAAAAACCACCTCACAGCCCAATCATCGCATGGACAAGTAAACCAGAGGTTATATCAATTCATATATGTTTTTACGTTGTGAAAAAACTACGGTTTACTATAGCTTTTAAAGCTGTTAAACTGCGCGTTGTGCACTTCTCTATGTGAGACAACAGTCCTCTGTTGGAATCTCCCATCGCATGAGTGTTTCTCTTAAGATTTTTCCTGTGTGTTCCCTGAGGCAGGACCGAAACATGCATGTCGGAACTCGCAAGCTGCAAACTAAGTTTGCCTAAGTTCTTTGACTATAAGCTATAGTAAACCGTAGTTTTTTCACAACGTAAAAACATATATGAATTGATATAACCTCTGGTTTACTTGTCCATGCGATGATTGGGCTGTGAGGTGGTTTTTCCTCTGGGGTTCGCCCCAGTTTTCCCCTCCATGATTCTGAGCAAGCATGTGAACTCTGTTATATCATCCATATATTACTTTGAACAGGTCCATGGAGTGATTTTCTTTCAGTTCAATACTAACTTTCTTCCAGCAGCACTGGCCTGCTAATATCTATCGGGATTTGATATGCCCCCTTTCTTGGAGTTCAGGGTGGTGTACAATTTTTTCTTTATCTGTCCCAGCAGGCTAACAATCTAACTATGGTTCCTGGGGTAATGGAGGGGTAAATGACTTGCCTGGGGTCATAAGGAGCAGAGTTGGGATTGAACCTGCAAACTCAAGGTGCTGAGGCAGCATCTCTAAACACTAGACCAATGTGCTTGGTGACTCAGTTTAAAAGGAATGAGAAAACTTCCTTCCCAATCAAAATTAGGATGGCCATTCCAGCATCCTCACTTCGATCTCATTCCTTAAATAATTATGGTGCTCTTTGGTGGCAGCAGATTCAAAGAGCTCTCAACGTTCACCCAGAAGTTATGACTCTTCTTTATAAGAATATCCAAAAAGTTAATTTGATAACTATGATAATGTATTCTGTAGTTGGCGCCATTGTCAGCTGTTTTAAAAGCGGCCGCCAATCGTGTTTCAGTCACAAGATGGCACCTGATGCAGAATCACGCCTCCAGAAAAGGTAGGCATCAGCAATGTAGGCCAGGGTTTTCCAGGCCTACATTTCTGACACCTGTCATTGATGTGAATCGTGCCTCTGTAGGCCACCTAATGCCACTTCTGGCATTAGCCTTGCCCACAATGGCATTAGGCAGCCTAAAGCGCCTATGGAGACGTGATTACGGTGCCAGTTTTTTAGGTGTTGTTAGGTACCTTGAAACTCATTTAAAAAAATTGTTTAAATGGTATTTTTTCCTTTGTTTGGGTACCTACCAGCGCCTAAAAAATCACTGGTTGGAGAATCCTGACCTGTGTTTATTCCTTGTACTGAGCCAGACATATAAAATATCTTCTTGGTGAACACTGAATCTGCTACTTAATAAAATTCTCATATGGACCTCCTCAGGCCTCCCTTTCTTTTAGAAGAGCATTTATCTGCTCTTTCTTTGGGCTTCTCTAATTTGCAGAATATAATTCATCTGGATTTCCAAGATGGTAGTTTTAAACAATTTCTATGCTTCATGCAGACCTTTGATCTTTGCAACTTCTCTCTTTAGGTTCTTTGTAACTAGTTTCCTCATTTTGTCATAGTCTTACCTTTATAGTTATGTTGCTGCACTAGTATTATTTAATTCACTTCCTCCAATCATTATCTCAAATCTGGTTGTATTATGGCCACTACTTCAAAGTGGCTCTACTCTTCTGTATTGCCCTGTACCACATTTTACATTCCAGTGAAATCTAAATCTAATGCACCTGTAGCTTCCCCTCTTTTCAGTTCTAGGACCATGAAACTACTGTATTTATAACCTCTAGAAACTTACTAGCAATTGCTTCAGCTAGTTTGGAACCAGCTTTTTCCATATTTTTTACCATCAGCATACCTTAATTTCCCTTTTTTGAAGGCATCCTTTGTAGACATTCAGCTTTGGACCAGGTGCTGCTAAACATTGACAGCTTTCCTCAATGATCTAATTTAAACAACTGCTCTGTCTCCTTTTGGAATTGAGCTGCTTATTGTTAATCTTTTGTAAAACACATTAGTATTATGTTACTAAAAGGCATTAGATTTTTACACTTTACGTGCCACAACAGCAGAAATCAGCACACATTATTCAGCAAGCTATTTTATCCTATTGCAGTTTTCGGAAATTAATTAAGACCACATTGTTCGATAAGTTTATTACTTAGTGAGTTCTATTATTGAAATTCTATTTTACAAATATTTGTATTTTTTACTGTATTATTGTATTTCGCTGATTGTCCAGCTCTTTTTAGTGTAAACCGCCTAGCACTTTTAGTTATGGCGGTATAAAAGAATAAAGTTATTATTATTATTAAGTGCAAAGGCTGTTGTTGGGGTATGCTTGGCATGTCCTCTGGAATTAACACATGGACATATGCATCAACATTCATAGAACTTGATCACAGTTGACGTGGCTGTACTTAGCACCTCCTGTTGAGTAGGCACTAAAGTTGAAGATGCACTAACTGCAGAAATAAAAGTTAGTGCATGTTAAGGAAAGTATGCTTTCCGCATTATACAGTCCATGCCCATTCTTTGCCCATGACTCCTCTAGTTCCTGTCTCCTAACACAATACAGTATAATCTCGTTATAACGGATTTCAAGGGACCTGGAAAAAATAGTCTGTTATATCTAGAGTCTGTTATATCCAGAGTTGCATTTTTTAAAAACTTTATTTAGGTAAACTTGAAACAACGTACAATCAATGAACAACAGTCACTGCATAAGCATATCAGCAACATCAATAACAAAACTCAGCAAAACATTGGTATGACATAAAATGATTGCAAAACCAGAACACTAAAAGATGTTCTAAAGCATTATGTCGCACGTACTGGAAAGAAAAATAATCTGTCATCTTCTTCTGGGCTGTATTTTGATACTGTATCACCGGCACACCACGCACTTTGTAGGCAGAGCCTGTATGTCGATTATAGCCGAACAAAACTACAGCTAAAAGTGGCTCTGGGGACCAAATTGTTTGTCCGTTATATGCGAGTCCACTATATGCGGTGATTTTCTGCATGTTCATAAAGGCACACAGACGGGACCAGCGGATCTCATCTGCTATAAACGATATTATGTTATAAGTGAGTCCGTTATAATGAGATTATACTGTATGCATTTAGGCGCAGATTCTCTAACCAGCACTGTTGTTGGCAGTTGCCTTAATAGCGACCGCTGATCGCGTGTCAATCACATGATGGCACCAGTTAGAGAATCGTGCCTCCAGCAAAGGTAGGCACCAGAAATGTAGGCCAGGATTTTCCAGACCTAAATTTCCAGCACTTATCTTTGATGTGAATCGCGCCTACATAGGTGCTATAATGCGCCTAAAGTCACTTCCAGCATTTGCCACGTCTGCAGTGGTGTTAGGCACAGTAAAGCACCTACAGAGGCATGATTCTGGTGCCAATTTTTTAAGTACTTCAAATATCAGTTAAAAACGTCATTTAAATTGCGTTTTTCACTGAGCTTGGTTGCCTACTAGCACCTAAAAAAATGGCACTGTTTACAGAATCCGGTCCTTAGTGTGCAAATTAGTACACACAAACTATTCTGATGTTCTTTTAAGAACATAGGTCAATACAGGAAGATGGTGTTAGTACTCTGACTGTAATCATGAGGAAGCTGGACTTAGATGATTTGAGTTTTGGGGTGAAAATAGGCATAAGAACCATCAGCAATCTGAGATATGCAGATAATACTACCCTGCTGGCAGAGAGCGAGAAGGACCTCAAGAAGTTGATCATGAAACTGAAAGAAGAAAGCGAGAAGATGGAACTTTACCTGAACATCAAGAACACCAAAATCATGACTACCACCAACAAGAAAGATCATATAAAGATCAACAATGAAGAAATAGAAGTGGTTCAGAGCTTCGCTTTCCTTGGGTCCCTCATTGATCATAGTGGCAGTACGACAGCAGAGATCAAGCATCAATTAGCACTGAGGCATGCAGCCATGGTGAGTATGGACCAAATATGGAAGTACAAGGATGTCTCAGTCACCATCAAACAAAGACTGAGCACTTCCATTGTGTTCCCAATCACAACATATGGCTGCGAGACATGGACACTCCCGAAAGCAAATAGAAGAAAAATTGACGTCTTCAAGCTATGGTGCTGGAGAAGACTTCTACGAATCCCATGGACAGCCAGGATCACCAACAAAGATGTTCTTGATCATATAAACCAAGAGTTGTCCCTGGAAGGCAAGATTATCAGACAGAAACTGACTTATTTTGGACATGTGATGAGGGTGAATTCACTAGAAAAGAAGGTGTTATTTGGAATGGTCAGTGGTAAAAGGAAGCAGGGGAGAGATACCATTAAGAATGACATGGGAATAAACATCAAGCAATTGAAAGAAGCTGTGGAAAACAGGGAAGCATGGCGAGGTCTGACCCACAGAGTATCCAAGGGTCAGACACAACTGGATGGATAGTAGTAGTAGCAGTCATTCTATATTCTTATTTATGCAACAGACTATTTTTGCCTATATCTGGTCCACAGCTACAGACAAGGGAAAGCTCAGAAGACCCGTTTCGAGATTTTGAATTTACGTCCAGCAGCGTCTACTATGAACTTTCTAAGTTCAAAGTGAACAAAGCCATGGGACCAGACAAACTACATACCAGGGTGCTTTGGGAGTTCAGTGATGTCCTGGCGGAACTGTTATCCGCGCTCTTCAATCTTTCCTTAAGTACAGGAAGAGTCCCATTGGACTGGAAAACAGCTCACGTCATTCCACTCCACAAAAAGGGATGCAGGACGGAGGCTGCAAATTACAGACCAGTGAGTCTCACATCGATAGTGAGTAAAATTATGGAAACACTAATCAAACACAAATTAGATACGATCCTGAACGATGAGAATCTATGAGATCCCCATCAACATGGATTTACAAAGGGAAGGTCCTGCCAATCCAATCTGATCAGCTTCTTTGACTGGGTAACGAAAAAGCTGGATATGGGGGAGTCCCTAGACGTCGTGTACTTGGACTTCAGTAAGGCTTTTGATAGTGTCCCACACCGCAGGTTATTGAGCAAGATGAGTTTGATGGGATTAGGAGAAACGTTAACTGCATGGGTAAAAGACTGGCTCAGTGGTAGATTTCAGAGTGTGGTGGTGGTGGTGAACGGTACTCTCTCCGAAACGTTGGAAGTGATCAGTGGAGTGCCGCAGGGTCCAATCCTATTTAATATCTTTGTAAGGGACCTGGCTCAGGGGCTTCGAGGGAAAATTACATTATTCGCCGATGACGCCAAACTATGCAACATAGTAGGCAAAAGCACAGTGACCGACTGTATGACGCAGGACCTATTCTTACTGGTCCTCAACTGGGCAACTAAGTTTTAATGCCAAAAAGTATAAGGTCATGCACCTTGGCAGCAGAAATCCATGCAGAACTTACACCCTAAATGGTGAGACCTTAGCAAGAACTGCAGCAGAACGGGACTTGGGAGTGATCATTAGTGAAGACATGAAGACTGCCAATCAAGTGGAGAAAGCTTCATCCAAGGCTAGACAAACGATGGGTTGTATTCAAAGAAGTTTCATCAGCCGGAAGCCCGAAGTTATAATGCCGTTGTACAGATCCATGGTGAGACCTCATCTAGAATATTGTGTACAATTTTGGAGACCACATTATCAAAAAGATGTGCAGAGAATTGAGTTGGTTCAGCGAATGGCCAGCAGGATGGTCTCAGGACTCAAGGATCTCCTGCATAAGGAACAGCTGGGTAAGTTGCAGCTATACTCACTCGAGGAACGTAGAGAGAGGGGAGACATGATTGAGACGTTCAAATATGTCACGGGCCGTATTGAGGTAGAAAAGGATATTTTCTTTCTTAAAGGACCTATGGCGACAAGAGGACATCTGTTGAAACTCAGGGGTGGGAGATTTCATGGTGACACCAGGAAGTATTTCTTCACCGAAATGGTGGTTGATCATTGGAATAGTCTTCCACTGCAAGTAATTGACGCCAGCAGCGTGCTGGATTTTAAGAGAAAATGGGATAAGCATGTGGGATCACTTCAAGGAAGAAATTAGGGGTGGGCCATTAGAGTGGGCAGACTTGTTGGGCCATGGCCCTTTTCTGCCGTCATCGTCTATGTTTCTATGTTTAATATACAAATTTGCAATAAATCAAAAATAAAAATGCAACATTTAGGGGGGAATTAATGTGTGCTGCCGTTACAATGGGTTATTTTACCACAAGCTGTGCTATTTTAGCACAAGGTCTCATTGGATAAAATGGGACCCTGTTCTAAAATAGTATGACTTTTGATAAAATAACCTGTCTTAACAGTACCAAACATTGACAAATTCCCCCTTTAGTAGACAAATTCCCCCTTTAGTGATTTAAGCAGAGGGTGACATGAGTGTAGCGAGGTTGGTAGAAGATGAGTCATGCAGCAGAGGTTTGCAGGGGAGAGGTGGCACTGCGGAAGATCAGTTAGAAGTAGATTGCAGTAATCTAAGCGTGAGGTTACAAGAGTGTGGACAAGGGTCTGGGTAGTGAGCTCAAAGAGGAAGGGTTGAATTTTGGTGATGTTATAGAGATAGAAGCAACAGGCTTTAGCAGTTTGTTGGATGTGCGTAGAAAATGAGAGGTCAGAATCAAAGACGACTCCAAGGTTGCAAGCAGAGGAGACTGGGTCGATAACAGTATTATTTACCGAAATGGAGAACGGAGGAGCAGAGGGTTTAGGAGGAAAGAGGATCAGCTCAGTCTTGGACATGTCTAGTTTCAGATAACGGCAGGACATCCAGACAGCAATGTTAGCAAAACAGGCAAAGACTTTTTCGTGGACTTTAGGTGAAATTTCAGGAGTAGAGAGTCATCAGCATATAGCATATAGGTGATACTGGAAGCCATGGGAGATCAGGGCACTGAGGGAAGAGGTATAGAGAGAGAAGAGGTCCTAAGACAACTCTGGGGTAAGCCAATCACTAGCGGGGTAGCAGCAGAAGAGGATCCACCAATATTCACTAAAGGTGCATTGGGAGAGGTAGGAGGCAAACCAGGAGAGGACAGATTTGTGAAATCCAAGTGAGGACAGCATATCAAGGAGTAAGCTATGAGTAATAGTATCAAAGCAGCATACAGATCAAGAAGGATGAGGATCAAATAAAGGCACTTAGATCTGGCCATGAACAAGTCACTGCAGACTTTGGTGAGGGCAGTCTCTGTGGAGTGTTGGGGGCGAAAGCCAGATTGTAGAGGATCAAGAATCTGTCGAATAAAAAGGAAATCCAGGTAGCAACGGAGAACAGCACACTCGAGTAGCTTGGATAGGAATGGAAGAAGGAAGACAGGGTGATAGTTGGATGGGCAGGTGGGGTCCAGTGAGGGTTTTTTGAGAAGAGACTTAACCAACGCATGTTTGAAAGCAGCAGGGACAGTTGCAGTGGAAATGGATAGGATGAGAATATGGCAGATTGGAGGGATAACAGTATGTGAGATAGGATCAAGCAGAGGGGTGAGAAAAGATGCGTATAGATGCAGTATTCTTATATAATAAGATGTATGTGTCACATAATCTTTCTTGCTTTTTCATCATTCACCACTTTTCTCTTTTACATGTTATAGCAAAAGCTGCGTCTACCTCTTTTTCCCCCAACTATTCAGGAGACTTGAACCAGAAAAAAGATGGAGTGGGAATCAGGAATATATCTGTCCTTCCCAATGATTTAATTAGTATAACATGCCCTCTAAGCTTAATATTAGTGAAGTTTAGCCATACCATACAGGATTGTTGAATACCTGCAAACCTGAGCAAAATGTTAATGGCCACATATCTTAACACAAAGGTTTTTTGAAAGGACATTCAGAATGGTCCTTCAGTCTACAGAACGTCATTGTGAGGCATGCAGCTGGTTGTGTGTTTTCCATCGTAGTCCAATGTTTCTCCCTCTTCCCCCCTCCCTCCCACAAGCTTTTAATTGGAGATCTATCTGGAGGAGACACACACACTATATTGTTGCTGGAATCTATTTTCAGATTTTTAAGTCTCCCAATTAACTGCTTCGATATGTTTATGAAATTCCTAACCTGATCATACCAACATGCCCTGCATTTGGTGGAGATATTTTGATGTGAGTGGGAGCTGGTCGTGGTAATACTTCAGTAATTGCTGGCTCATTTACGGGCTATTTAGCTGGAGCAGTGAGCCAGATGAGAACAGCTAATGAGCACAGCTTCTTGCTGTAATTAGGAGAACAGTGGTGCCTCACAAATGATTTACAGTTTGCAAAAATCAGTGTATTTACTGAGGTGTTCATGTGCTCTGTAAAGTTGTGACAGAGTAACAAGTCTGAGCTGTCAGGGTTAGGATTGATGCTGTAACACCAAATCCTACCCTCCCTCTCCCCTTCCCCAGCTAGCTTAAAGGAAAACTGCACTCAATTGCACTTTAAAATGCTTCCAGGGTCAATGCTTCAAATAGCAACATGAACCTCATATTGATTCAAAACTTTCCTTGTTAGTACTGACACTTTTTAAGCAAGTGCCCTGCAGTTGCCATGAGCCCTTGGGAGCAAACACAATATATTATTGCCCAGAATTATTTCTTATTGGTCTGTGCTCCGTGCTGTATGCCATGATAGTACAACCCAAGTGTTTTCAATGGCTACAGTACTTTTGGCAATGGCCTCCTCCTTGGGCCTGCAATGAATTTTCTTATTTTCTGTAAAGTGCTTTTCTATAAGTGCTTTATATATCACAAAGTGCTTATTTGCTAAAGTGCAATATTCAATAACTTAATCACATTTAAAAGCTCAATGAGCTAAAAACATATCTTTTTCTTTTTGTTTCGTTGTTCATATCGGGAAGGGACCTGTCATTCGACATGTTTTGCCAATAGGCTGTATCAAGAATTGTCCCCTGCAATATAAGCAAACTAAGATCAAACTCTACACATATAAAAAAAACCATTACTTTTAGGGATATATCGTTCAAACTATATAACTAAAGAGAATAATTACCTCTTATCCCATTAATCTGCACCATCCCGATCTGTTAGTTTAGAACCAAGATGGCCGCGGCATTCTTTTGTACTGTATTTAACCCTCCCACTTTACTGACATCAGAGATACAAAACATTGAATCAGGAATCACACTAAGGACATCCACTCTATTTCCTGGTTTAACTGTATTTCGTAAGGTTCTATCTCCGTTCATAATGACCTCCCTCCCACCCTTCTTTTACATGATCTATAATGCGCCATTGAATGTCCTCAATTTGATGAGCATACCGCTGCTGGTGTTCAGCCAGTGGTGCCTCTAATACTTCATTGAGAATTCTAGATTTATGTTCGTTGAGCCTGATGTTCAACGGTCGGCTCGTCCTACCTATATATAATAATTTACAGGGATTATTATAATATACAACTTAAGATTTTACCAACACGAGTGGCCAAAATATTCAATAAAACACCATAAACAGTAATCCACTCAATCAGAAAAGTGCATATCTTACTCTAATATTACTGTATCATCTCTTCTTAATTCAGGAAAAAGGCCTTAGAAATGGAGTCTACGCACAATCTTATCATAGACTGAGAGTCCACGTAGTTTACAAAGCTCCGTGCTCCAGTCATCGGCCAAAAAACCTGAGTTCTTTATTTAGTCTTTTTACTCAACTAATTTTTTCTATTTCATATTTTAGAATTTTTTAGATATTTTTATTTTTCTTTGAAAAGTTCATTAAATCATTTCATTTGTCTTATAAAATATCATTTAGCTCTTTTCAAAAGTCACTAGAAATGCACTTCTCCTTTAGTTTGAAAAAGATTGACAGCTATTTACTTATATAAATCAACCCGAGTGGTATATATGATCAAAATCACAACTCAATATTTAAATTCCACTCATCTTGGAAAAGTATATTGTATGTAGAAAAAAATCTATTCCAGTTTATACAGGAAAAGGCCTCAGAAATGGAGCCTATGCGCAGTCATAATGTCATAGACTAGATTGTTCAGCGTAGTTTAAATGCTCTTTGCTCCAGTCATTGGCCAAAAACCTGTTTTATAAAACTCTAACTTTCCCAACTGTAGATCACTTATTTATAAACTTTTTTTACACTATCATGAAATTTTATTGAAACTATTGAGAAATTCAGTTTGATTGTTATAGATTCTCATCCTATCAAACATGGCGTTATAATGTCTGAGGATCTCAAGGCTACAAAACAATGTGACAAAGTGGTGGCCTTATCCAGAATGATGCTGGGCTGCATAGAAAGAGGAATCGTCAGCAGAAAAATGGAGGAATTAATGCTCCTATACAAGTCATTGGTGAGGCCCCACTTAGAATATTGTGTTCAGTTCTGGAGACCGTATCTTGCTAAGGATGTAAGAAGACTTGAAGTGGTCTAGAACAGTGTTCTTCAACCGATGGTCCGCGGACCAATGCCGGTCCGCGGAAAATTCCTGCCGGTCTGCGCAGGGCCGGCGATCGGATTGGGGCCATCGGCAGTGTCTGGGCTGCAATAGTGATGAGCGGCATCAGTGCCCCCCCCCCCCCCGCAACGCAATTCAAGATCGGCAAGGGCCTCCTTCTCCCCCCGGCATTAACAGCACTTCAGATTGGCAACACGGTGCTCAATCCAAAGCTTCCCTCTGACTCAGCTTCCTGTTTCTACCCAGGCAGTTCAAGTCAGAGGGAAGCTTTGGATTGAGCACCACGTTGCCGATCTGAAGTGCTGCCAGGGGGGAGAAGGAGGCCCGTTGACGATCTTGAGTGTCATCGCGGGGGGGGGGGAGGAGAATCTTGGAGAGAGCATGAACTCGAAGGCCTTGAGCATGCGCAGATGCTCAAGGCCCAGCAAACAAGAAGACGCAGATCTTCGAGCACTGGTATGTCCTGTGCGTTGGTGCCGGTGCCAGATGGGTTAAGCAGTGTGTTCGGATGGGTGTTGGGGGATGCCAGGTCGCAGCGGGGTGTGTGTGTGTGTGTGTGTGTGTGTGTGCGATGAGAGCGGGGGGGGGGGGAGGGTGCCGGATCGCGGGGAGCGCCGCTCACAAATCGAGGCAAGCTCGGTTTCCGAGGCGACGATTTTATGAATGTTTTGCTTGTCTTGCAAAACACTCGCAAACCAGTGCACTCGTAAACCGAGGTACTACTGTATTGGCATGTAATTGCCAACGTACCCATTCTAAAATGGCAATTATGTGCATAATTGCTGATATAGAATTTGTGGTTAGCATGTAGCATCCTGATCCCTAAATTTTGCCAAACTTTTCAGAACTATCATCAATGTATTTGGTTGGTATAGTATGGGGCAATTAGATATATTTTCAGCTCAATATTATCCATATACCTCTGGATTATATATATGGTGCCCATAAACGCACACCAAAATGTGGTACGCATCGGACATATTCCATAATTGCATGCATACTTTAATTGACAAATGAGCAGTTCATTTGCAATAATTGGACACAAACAATCCATTATCGGTGCTAATTAGTAACAATTAAAATGTCAGCATTCTATAAAGATGCACATGTAACTTTTCCTCATGGATCCAAAAGGGGGCAATGGCCATTATCAATGGGTCAATGGCATTCCTAGAAATTGCATGCAGTGTTATAGAATATGGCAGATCCACACCAAATTTAGATGTGAGGATTTACACCAGGTTTCAGTTGGCGCAAATCTTCATGCCCAGCAAAGAAGTCACATCTCTACAAGAATTAAAAGATCAGGATGAGGATCTGGAGAACAGATCCAAATGATGCAATTTACACTTTAAAGGTATCTCCAAAACTGAACAGTTTAAAAATTGTACCTTGGTGGTGGCTGATATTTGTGGAAAACTGCTGCAAACCGGAGGAGAAGAGATAACCCAAGATTTCCATATACAGAGAACTCATAGAAGTATTGGGCCAATAAAGGAGTCAATGTCATTGGATATCATTGCCTGCTTGGCTGATTTCCACACCAAAGAGCTTATTCCATCCAAGGCTTGACAACATCATGAGTTCCAGTGGAAAGATCTCAAAATTGACATTTACCAAGATTTAACCTGGACCAACTTACATAAAAAGCCGTTTTTATAAACATTTTATGGTTGAACTGGTGGTTGTAGAGTCTATTGACAAGGGTAGGGGATGGGGTGAGGGACGGTAATATTCTGCCTCCATCTATGAATGAGGCAGGAGTATCTGAATTATTGAAACCAAGAAAGGATCTCTCTCTTTGTGGGTCCTATCAACCTATCTCAGTTTTTTTTTTGCAGTTCAAAAAATTTTATTGAGTTTAGTACATGAAGTACAATAAATGTTAACAAGGCAAGAAACATGCATGCCGTACCAATGCAAAGATTCACAAAATATTATCTACATAATGTAATACAGCAGGCAGACCTATGCCTATCTATAAGGAGGAAAGTAGCAGCACAACATGCAGCCAAAAGTACATGTAAAATCCAAAAACACAGAGCAAAGAGAGACACCGGAGCCATACACCTATAGGAACACTGGGAGTGAGCTATAAAATAAGAGCCAGGTTTATATGATGATATCCATGTTTCAGCACATGAACTGAATGTCGTCAGCCTGTGTTGCAATAGGAGTTAACCGGACTCCATATTTTAGTATAGGAACTCATGGCCTTATGTATTTCCGCTATAACACTTTCATATTTTACGGTAAGGCATAGCATATTCCACCATGTGTTGTAATTCACCTTAGACATGTCTTTCCAGCAATGTAATATGCTTTTAAGGGCTAGAAATATCAATATGTTGAGCAGTCGCGCATTGTGATCAGGCAGTGCATGCGGGAGGCCATGATGACCTAGTACAATAATGCTCAAACTTAGAGGTTCTGACATGTTTAAGATATTAGAAATAGTTTCCCAGACTTTATTCCAATAACCTACTAAGTGTGCACAATCATAGATCAGATGCGTTAAGGTGCCCTCCTGCAAATTACAAGACCAACACATGGGAGAAAGACCAGTTGAGATTTTTGCTACCTTAATTGGGGTCCAGTGAGTTCTATGCAACAGAAAGAACATAGATTGAAGAATGCTGGCAGATCGAGAGGATTTAAACAAATTTTTCCAGACTGCCTGCCAAGTTTCATCCTCTAATGCTAGTCCCAAGTCTCCATGCCATGTATTCATCACCTTCGACAACGTAGATGACAAAATTATAGCTAAGATTCTGGCCATTAAGTTTGGGAGGGTGCTGCTGTGACTTTTCCATGTTGACCAGTCAGGGTTTATATTGCAAAAGCAAGTAGGGGACAATATTAGGAAAATGTTGCATTTGATCTAGGGGAGCTCAGCAATTACGAGCTAAAATAGCTTTGTTAGCAATAGATACAGAGAGAGCTTTTGATAGGGTGAGCTGGGCCTTCCTATGGGCTGTAATACATTACATTACATTACATTAGTGATTTCTATTCCGTCATTACCTTGCGGTTCAAGGCAGATTACATAAGAGTTGTCATGAAGTTACAAGATATATAGGCGGATTACATAAGAATTTCGTGAAATTAGGTAATACATGTTGAGTAATTTGAACATTTTAGATTTGATAAGGAGTAGACAGTATAGTAGGTGGAGCTTGGGATGGATCTGGTTGTGTTAAATAGGTTTTATGTATTTTTTGAAGAGTACAGTTTTTGTTTCTTTTTTAAAGGTTTTGTAATCTGTGATCGAAGACAGCAGATTGGTGAGTTGTCTGTCTAGTTTTACTGCTCTGGTGGCCATTAGGTTGTCATATAGTTTTCTTCGTTTGACATTTTTGGTTGGCGGGTGTGCGGTTCTCCTGTGTCTGGTTCAGGTGGACTGAGTTAGTCGGTTGTTCAAGTAGGTTGGGCTGTCTCCGTTTATAGCAATGGAAGGGATTAGGGTAACATTTCTGTTCTTGGGTAAAAGCCTTCCCCAAATCATCAGTGGCAAGTTGCAGAATTAAGAGTTCTTATACTGAGATTTTTCCATAGAAAGAGTGACACGGTGGGGATGTCCACTTTCCCCTCTGCTTTTTGCATTATCGATAGAACCATTAGCGGCTTCTATTAGGCCACATCTGGATCTGAGAGGTATCTGGATTGGGGATAAAGAACATCAAATAGCACTTTTTACAGATGATATTTTGCTGTATGTTATGGACTCAGGAGTGGAAGAGTGACCTAGTAGTTAGAGCAGCTGCCTCAGTACCCTGAGGTTATGAGTTCAATTGCCACTACAGCTCTTTGTGATTTAGAGCAAGTCATTTAACACTTCATTGCCCCAGGTATAAAATAAGTACCTTTCTAATATATGTAAACCACCCAGAAAAAGTGGTATATCGAGTCCCATCCCCTTACTCTTTGCTGTAAAGGAAGTTTTATGGTATTATGGCACACTGGCAGGGTTCAAAGTCAACATGGATAATACTACCTCACATGTTGAAGAACAGAGATTATTACAGGTATTTCCCCTTAAAATGGCTAAATCTGACTTTGAGTATTTGGGTTCCCAAGGTAATGTGAATTAAATTATTCCCGCATTATTAGGCAGGTCAGGTTAGATCTGAGAAGATGGCAGGAACTTTGGCTATTCTAGTGGGGGGAAAATCACAGTCTTGAAAATGAATGTTTTGCCACAACTTGCTCTTTCTTTTTCAAGCACTCCCATTGCGTATTCCTAGGAGGGTGCTACAGCAATTATATAAAGAATTATTTAATAACTAGTCATTAAGCCCGTTACATTAACGGGTGCTAGAATACTGTTCACCCTCTATGTTGCCCCCTTCCATTCACTGCCCTCTCTTCTCTTTCCATCCAGTGTCCGCCCCCTCTCTCTCTGTCCCATATGGCCTCTCTCCATCTCCTCCTTCCTTTTGCCTTGGTCTGGCATACCTTCCTCCTTCCCTCCAAGCCATTCTCTCCCCCTCTGCTCCCTTTCCTCATTTAACTACTTCATTGGTCAGAAGCAGCATTCACAATTCATTGCAGTTGCTGGCTTCAGGTCTTTCTCTCTGGCCGGTCCTGGCCAGAGAGGAAGGCCAGAAGCCAGCAACAGCAGCGAATTGTAAACGCTGCTGCTGCCTGAAGCACCCGAGGCAGACGCTTCTCTCCCCTCACAGCACAACCCCCGCTGACTCTGCGACCCTCCCAGCAAGATGACTTTAATATCAAACCTCCCTCCAGTGTTGGCAGCCGCAGCACGTTAAACAGGCTGCTTCCCGGTTTTCTTATGCCTTTGAGTCTCTCTGTCGCGTCATTGATGACATCAGCAGTGACGCGGCAGAGGGACTCAACTGCAGGAGAAAGTCGCGAAGCAGCCTGTTTAACGTGCTGCGGCTGCTAACGCTGGAGGGAGGTTTGTGCCGGTATGTGCAGAAGCGATATGTCTCTCCCCCTCCAGTACCTGTGCAGCACTTTGCTGCGGCTCATCCTCCCATCCTGAGTCGGCCACAGCGCTCAAGTCTGTTTCTCCCGCTTTGTCTAGCCGCCGCATACGCACTCTGGCCACGGACCTACAGATCACGGATCAGGGATTACAGATCACGCAGGTCTGAGTGCGCATGCGCGGCTAGCATTTTATTATATAGGATAATAATAACAACAGTTTATATACAGCAGGACTGGGTTTATTTGGAACAGAAAATCCCCTAGATTGACTAAGAGTATTCTATGCAGGGCTTGGAAGCATGGGGGAAGGGCAGTACTCAATCTATTTTGGTATTACATGGCAGCACAAGTGAGATTCTTACTGGATTGAAATAACAGGGGAAATTAAGCAAGTGGTTCAATTGCTGGGACATATACATTACAATATTGGTTATGGTTCTCCCAAAATCCTAGGGCAAAGGTGAGAGCACTAAGTAACCCATTTTTGGGACATCTCTTAGAGGTGTGGGAGGACATTCAGAGGAAGTGGGGACAGTGGGGTAAATTTTCTTTGCTAGGCTTTCTGCAAATTGAACCAGCATTTGTGGTGGACTCTGAAAGTAGAGCGTTTGCTAGGAGGGAACAATTGGGTCTAGTGACATTTTGGGATATATTGAGGGGGAGAGAAATGATTGCTTTTGAGGAGCTCATGGAGAGGTTTGATTTGACAGCAGGGGATTGCTTGTCACATGGTAGGGGCCGCTGAAAGTTCTTAGCCCAGCCAACAAAGTTGGAGCAGTCTCCATTCAGGGCTATATACTTACTGCCTGTTTTACAAAGTTGCGCTAGCGGCTGCCATGTGGCAACAGCCCCAAAGCCCTTTAAATCTCTATGGTGAGATGAAAAATCATTACCCCTGTGAGGATGATACTGACCTAAGTCCTGCCATTCAGGTGGGTGAAGAATCAGCTTCAACCCTATGGTTGACCTTGACACAACTTCTGCCTATTGTACATATACAGGAACTGGAGTTTGACTAGAAACCAGACTGAACAGACTGTACAGATCCCCACCCATGTTATGCAGACTACAAAACTAAAATACAGCTGAATTTAGAAGCTTGATCTTTAGACCAGCCTGAGTTGGAATGCATGAATAAGTCCCTTTGATCCATAGTGGGTACACAAGATAAGCCTCCAGCCCAAAAAGTGGTTATGCTTGTCTGGTTTTAAAGAGGCAGGCTGTACATTATGATAATCATATTATAGCCAATGAAATGGTTAAGGAAAATTTATTTCACCAATCCAGGATAAGGGTAGGAGGGAGATTATTTGATAAAATGTGTATATAAACAGGATAAAATTGTTATACAAACTCAGAGAAATTCTCCACTCTGAATTTCTCCTCTTTATCTGGATTATAATAGCTGCTGCATAGCCATTTGTATTGCAAATATAAATAAATTTAAAACTTATTATTCACTATAAAGAGACTGGTCTTGGTCATTTCTGAGGTGGCCTAGCAGCAGCCAGCTTCAATGGGCTTTGGGGCCGTTACCGTGCAGCAGCTGCTAGCACGGCTTTGTAAAACAGGCTCTTAGTCAAGTGATTTTCCACTTTTCTCATTCTGTCAGAAAAATGCAGAATGGAAAAAATGGAGAATTGCTGGACTAAGTTTATAGCCCTTGATGTAGACTACCCCAACTTTGTTAGTTGGGTTGAGAACTTTTCCGCAGCCCCTCATATGCAGCTGAAACATTTTGTATCCTGGGGTAGCTTAGGAATCCTCTGATGTAAAAAGAATATTTAAAGAATCTATGGCTACACTTGGGTAGGGTTCCAAGACCTCTCTCAGTGCTATTTTCTTATTTAAGGGGCATGGAGCTAGTTAAACACCAATATATGTTGATCTGGGAAGGGGACCTGGGATGTGAATTTACTTTGAGGAAATTGAAGAAAATCTGTATAAGTAGTTACGTGATCATCCTCAAGTGTTTTAGTACAAGAGAAATGCATATAAAGTGTTAACCACATGGTACTATACTTCAGCTTGCTTGAAAACTATGTTTGATAATGTCTCTGTTCAATGTTGGTGGTGTGAGATGGCAGTGGGTACCTTTCTTCATATTTAGTGGAATTGTGATAAGATTTAATCTTTCTGGGAAGTGTTTATGGACAATTTGTCATCAGCAGTGCTTGAGACTGTCAATGCTTCACTTCAAACCTGCCTTTTGGGCTTGATGAATGAGAGATACCATAGCTGGATGAATAGGTTGTTGCACTTGGGTTTTGCAGCAGCTAAATGTCTTAGAGCTCTTCATTAGAAGAGTACTATACCTCCATCAGAACGAGATTGGAAAGATTGTGTGCGATTGTTAGCGAAGATAGAATACATTGCAAAGAAAGGGTAATTACGAAATATAGTTAGGTTGGATTTCAAGAAAATGTTGAAAACACAATTGTTTGTAAATGCTTTCTTATAATAAGATATTGTGTGATGTACTTACCTGCAAATGCCTTTTTGAAAGCGATTCAGGATCTTATAGCAAAGTTTGTACTGTCTACTATTTATGACTGTTATTAGGATTATATGGCATTTAAATTTTTAAATAAATAAATTTTAAAGATTGGGTTAAAATCCAAGAATGGCTTTTCTAATGTATATTTTAAATAGTATGGGGTACAGGGAGGGCCAGGAAAGAGTATGTTTGATACTGGTAGAGTACTCTGAAAGAACTGCTAGGGAGGGGGGCGGGAGTTTTGAAGGATTAGTGGATGTGGGGAGATGGTATGAATGTTCAGATGATCACCGTACAGGTCATGGGCCTGATGAGCCGCCGCGGGTGCGGACTGCTGGGCGCGATGGACCTCTGGTCTGACTCAGCAGAGGCAACTTCTTATGTTCTTATGTTCTTATAATGTGAAGAAAGTGATATGTTTAGTACCTATAATGTATGCTGGAATATTGTTATGGTGGTTTTAGATTTATAATAAATAACCAACAAAAATTCAATGACAAAAAAAATTAGATTGGGAGAGATCTCAGGAAACATAAAAAACCCCATGCTCATCGTGGCCTCAAAGTTTTTTTAAAGGATTTCTACATACCCAATCACAAACCATATGATGAAGTTAAGAGGTGATAGATTCAGGAGTAATCTAAGAAAATACTTTTTTACAGAAAGGGTAGTAGATGCATGGAATAGTCTCCCAGAAGAGGTGGTGGAGACAGAGAATGTGTCTGACTTCAAAAGGGCCTGGGATAGGCACATGGAATCTCTTGGAGAGAGAAGACTATTCCAGATTATTCTACCACCCTTTCTGTAAAAAAGTATTTTCTTATATTACTCCTGAATCTATCACCTCTTAACTTCATCATATGGTTTGTGATTGGGTATGTAGAAATCCTTTAAAAAAAACTTTGAGACCAAGATGAGCATGGGGTTTTTTATGTTTCCTGAGATCTCTCCCAATCTAATTTTTTTTGTCATTGAATTTTACTATGGATGGGCAGACTAGATGGGCCATTTGGCCTTTATCTGCCATCATATTTCTATGTTTTAAAAATCTAATTTAGTTTATAGTCATCCAGGCTATATTCATCATTGCTGTATTTTTGCCACAAAAACTTTAACCAGGCAAAAATGAAATGTCATTGATCAAATCCATGAGGGTGGCTCTGATTACATTCACACAGCTTCCCATTGCAACAAAAGTGAAACTGCAATATGGTGTTCCAGTCACCATTTTGTAAAAAAAAAAAATTTAGTTTATTTAACACCCACCCCCCTTTTTACAAAACTACGATAGCGTTTTTTAGCACAGGCCGGCATACTGAGCTATAATATTTAAAGCACTGCCTTTCATAGGTGGGCTAAGGCTGTTATGGTTTAGTTTGTTATATAGGTTTTGAATGTGTGTTTGCAGTCTTTTGTGTTATTTTGCTAAGTGTCATATTTGACAGTAGGCCCTTGACAACCAAAATAAAATGGTCTCCACCTCCTGCAGAGTTATTACACAAACAATAACTCATCTGATTTAATCAAAGTGTCCCGCACTGGAAGGAGTGTGTGCTGCTCTTGAGATGATCACAATTTGAATATTATTTTATGATGTGTTGTAAGAGGGATAGCTCCCTTGTTTGAGAAAAAGAAATATAAATATGATACAGAATTAGAGCTTCAGGGTTTATATTGAGATTCTCGGTAATCCTTTAGAGAATCCACACAGCATTTATTGAATTTATTGAATGGTGCTATCATTTATAATGATGGGTTTACCGTACTTAGTAGCTGAAACTAAAAGGGAGGAGGGCTTCTTTTTGCACAGAAGTTTGCGCTGTGTTATACAGGATGACTAATTTTAAAAAGGGGGTGGGGAAAGGGTGTGTGATGTGATTGTGGACATGCTATATGGCAGGGGTGCCCAACACGTCGATCGCGATCGACCAGTAGCTCAGGAAGGCAACGCGAGTCGATCGCGGAGCCCATCCCGGGCTCCGTGATAGACTCATATTGCCGTCCTGATCTACCGGGCCGATCAGCCTTCCTCTCCAGTGTTCTCTCTAGGGCCTTTTAGCTGGGCGGTCCGCCCAGCTGTCATCTGCTCCTGCCGCCGCTGCTGAACATTTTAAAAAAACCGGCTTGGAGATTTCAGCCCGTAGCGAACTTATGCTCCGTGACTCTAACGTGTGCGTGCCGGTTTCCTTCGCTTCCCTCCGAAATCGGAAGTTATGTCCGGGAGGGAAGGGGGGGAGAAGGGAAGCCGGCATGCACATGTTGAGAGCCCTGAAGCAAGCGTTCGCAACGGGCTAATGCGGGAGACAGGTTAGTGAAGCATTTGTTCTTCTTCCTGCCGGGTCCTGCTTACTTTCTGTTTCCGCGAAGGCAGGACCCGGCAGCATTTCCCCCAATAGGTTGATCACGATCTTGGGCTGATCAGCCTTCCTCTTCCCGACGGCAAAATTGACGTCGGGGAGAGGAATGCTGGTTGGCCGAAGCAGGGAGAGCTTGGGGCCTGTTATTGGTAGCGTTTGGGTCCTGGTCCCCGATGGCAATGGCAGTGGCAGTGGCTTAGGGAAAGGCAGGGAGAAAGAAAGAAAAAGGGCAGGCAGGGAGACAGAAGGAAAGAAGAGAAACAGAAAAAAAAGAAAGGGAGGCAGAGAGAAAGAAAGGGCAGGGAAGAGGAAGGAAAAGTTGGGGGAAGGAATGAGGTCTGGAGGAGAGGAAGCATACAGGCTGAAAGAAAGATTGGATGCACAGTCAGAAGAAGAAAGTGCAACCAGAGACTCATGAAATCACCAGACAAGGTAGGAAAAATGATTTTATTTTCAATTTAGTGATCAAAATGTATCTGAATTTATATCTGCTGTCTATATTTTACACTATGGTCCCCTTTTACTAAACCGCAATAGAGTTTTTTAGCGCAGGGAGCCTGCTATCGTGGTTTAGTAAAAAGGGAGGGGGGTATATTTGTCTATTTTTGTATGGTTGTTACTGAGGTGATAGTGCATAGAGTCATCTGCTTTGACCTCTTTGAAAAACCCTGGAATAGGAATGATAATTAACATTTTCTATGCGTACAGTGTGCGTTGTGTTTTTAAAAAATTTTATTGTTGGTAGATCATTTTGACTTGGTCATTTTAAAAGTAGCTCGCAAGCCCAAAAAGTGTGGGCACCCCTGCTATATGGAAATGTCGTTTTGGCTTGTCTCTCTCCATACCTAACTTGCCTTTCTGTTGCCATCCCAAATATTTCTGTTCAGAGTTGCTGCTAATTTTTCATAAGCAAAATATAAAAGTCTAACATACCAGTGAAATGAACTAATTGAAAATGATTTCCCAAAAACATTTCTTTGTTGAGTATCTTTTGAATGCATCCCCATTAAATAAAATTCACTGTAGTCAGAGCTGTAAACATATGTGGGTTGAAAAGTTAATCACAGTGGCCTAGTTACCACATGATGCCTTGATTTTATCCTAATAAACTGCATCCTGATGATCTGAGTCTTCCCCTACCAGGCTGTTTACCCATTAATTAAATTAATTTTCCGTAAATGCATGCATATTGCAGTAATATGCAGAGCAAACTGAACTTCAGCTTATACTATATTTATATTTTAAAACTCATTATAAATTAGCAATCATCTGTTATTTGTGAACTCATTCCTTAATTAAAATAGCACTTCATATAAATATGAAATGATATTGATATGAACAAATAATATAAATATTGATTTTGCCATGCTGCCTTCTGCATGTAATTCAATGTAAACTCTGCTCCATTCACTAGTCAGACCCAGGGATTCTGAGGGAGATAAGAGACCATCAAGCAAACCATATACCTAAGGACCTTTCTTGGCTGTTGAAAGTTAATCTTTAAAGGTGTTTAGCCTCCGTAACACATTAGTTAATTCAACAGAACAGTTTACTGAATTGATTTCCATCTGCAAATGTCAAAACCTAGATTTTGGCTGGCCAAGTTAGCCAACCACTGCTGAAAACTTATATTTTCTGGGAAACATTATAGACTCACTAAATCACTCCTTACTCTTTCAGCAATACCCAATAGAGCAGCAGCTTTTCTCACAAGACCTGTTCTTTGGGGTAGGCAAAAATTAGAAAATGGAGCAGACTCAAGCAAACAGATCTGTTGGATCTTCTTCTCCAAAGGAGATTCTTCTACTCCCTTTGGGATGCAGAGACAATTTGGACACCTGAATTAGCAGAATCCGTGTCTTGGGTAGAGTCCTTGAATTTCTCCAAATTCATTGTCTTCCCTTTCTTGGTGCATTGTCCTTGATACTTCTTCTCTCATACACCTTGAACCTCCAGTAATCTGTGGAGCTGGTCCACCAACAATAAGTTCTCTTTTTACTTTTTCATAGACACATAGAATCACTCCATACATTTTCAGGCCTGGAGCCCATAGGAAACCTGTGTGGACAAATTTTTTAATAGGCTCATCAAGCTACAAGGGTGTGTGGAAACCCCCCAAATAGATTTCCCTTCTATTCTAGGGAACATCTTTATTTCAGATCCTCTCTCTCAACATTTGAGTTCCTGCTTTATCAAGAAAGGTTGAAAAACCTATTTTTCACTTGACCAGAAACCAACGTGCCTAAAAGGTCATTTTCCCAGAACCTAGGAAACACTTGAATCCTGATTGCTCTGCAAGAAAAGCTGGAAAGCACAAAAAGTCTAAAATCTCTCCCATATTTTATAAGGGGTTTTATATTTAATAATTATATCATTCTAATGAACTCAGGAGAGATATTATTAACATATACAGTATACTTACTCTTTCTCGTTAGCAGTGGGGGTCACTATTTTTCTTCTACACAGACAGATCTAGAAAGTATTTTTCTAGATCTACAAAGGGTTGCCTTCCCTTACTGAATGCTCCAAAGAAAATGGTGTAGTATGCTATTTTATCTGCTTAGCTGATGACATCATCGTGGAGTTTCAGATAAGGTTGATATAGATATGGTTTGTTTGCTTCAAAAATTTACAAGGGCCTTGTGTTTCTGTCTTCTCCCTTTCCAAAAATAACTTTAATATTCCTGCCTTATGGACCATACCTTGCCACTGAAAATGAATAGCATAAATGGGGATTCAGCAAATCCTACTTTCCCATTCATTTGGTTCATGTAAAGGCATACATATTGAAAATACCCTCATTCGTTGCAATTTGCCATTCAAACAAATTAAATGCACATCCTTACACAAATCATGGGATCTATGCTAACAGTCCTTAACTGTGGGGAAGCAAAGGTAAATTGGAGATCATATAGACTTTGTAGTATTGGAAGAGGAATGGAAACTTGACAGACTAAATGAACTCCAAGATCTTCATTTGAAGGCATTTTTATTTCAAAAATCATTTGAGATATACGATCTGACCTCAGGCATGACGTTTGTGATACTTCTGAATTTGAACAATTACTATGTGGAAGCTTTGGCTCTCTGACCCTGATTCTCATAGGGATGCTGTGTCCCATTTATTCCCAAGGAATACAAGGTGAGTTACAACAGTAAAAATATAAATTAACAATATGTTCATTAGATGTTAGCACAGGTCCACGCTAACATCTACTGTGTGATAAAACAGCCAGCAAGGTACCAAAAACCCATGCTAGCTATTTAATGCCAATATGGTGGATAGTGGGTATTACAAGGACTAACCAGAGGATTAGCCATCCGTGCCATCTAGTATATGGTACAGTACCATGTGCTAGCTGTCATGACTACCAACAGTGCAGGTGTACCTAGCGCTATCTCAAGAGAAGATGCTAAGTACAGCAACACTACCAGCAGTCCAGTAGTGTGGCTACTGTCAGAGATACCAGCAGTCCAGTAGTGTGGCTACTGTCAGAGATAACACACATACACATACATACACATTAGGAGTGTCCAGAAAAACCTAAAATTGGAAAAACTGGGGTGAATTGAAGTTTTTCCCATTAATTTGATTGTACTTGGAAAAAAAATAATCTTTAAAATTTTTTTTAAGCGCAACCTGGGGTTGCTCAAAGCCACTGATTACAAAAAGCTCCATTTTTTAAAAAAAACTTGCTATTATTTTTGCTTAATGGAGCAAATTTCTTGGTATTATTGCTATAACCGTATGTTTTCACACTCAGCAATGATACATTGAAAAAAGACATGCAAAAAAATCTAGCAGTATTTTATTAACCCCACTCCCTTTTACTAAGCCAAAGTAGAGGTTTCTATCATGACCTGGAGCGCTAATGCTCTGACGCTGCTCTAACATTCATAGAATTCCTATGAGTGTCAGAGCAACGTCGGAACATTTAGCCCTTCAGACCACAGTAGAAACCTCTATCACGGCTTAGTAAAAGAGGGCCTTAATGAACCTTAAATATCTGCACTTTATTGTGGAAAATAAAAATTTAACAGACATCGGTAATAGCTAAACACGTACACTTTGATGGAGTCATTTACCAGTGGCATTCCAAACAACTCGATCATTCAATGTCTTATTGAGATAGTTAGGATAAAGCCTGCAATGCTGTTCAACTCCTTGTAACAAGGCCTCATGCTGCACTGCATGAGATCTTGTTGCAAGGAGTTGAACAGCATTGCAGGCTTTATCCTGACTATCTCAAGATAATATTGAATGTTCGAGTGTTTGGAATGCCACTGATTGGTGTAGCATCTAAGCATTTCTGGGTATCCCCCTCAAAGCAATCCACCTTAAAATCCTAAACTCCATCCCAAATTCCAAAACCATACTCTCATCAATAGGCTCTACTTCTGTGGAAAATTGGGTCTGCTTTTTTCTGTCTACCCCTTCATAGCCAATATGTCTCACTGACATCCCTGAAAGACATACCCGTTAATTGCCATTGGTGGTTCTAGTGGACCTTGCCAGGAGCAGTTCCCCCCTCTGCTCGACCTGGGATCCTTAATGATATTAAGGACACCTATAGGTAGTATTGTGGTACTACTGCTAGGGGGTATTCTTCCATACTGTATAAGGAAATAATTTCCTTATGTGGAAGGATGCACATTAGGAGGAATAATCGAAATCACAGTTACCGGATGCTAGGGTCCACCTTGGTGATTAGTGTCCAATAAAAGGATCTGGGTGTCATTGTAGACAATGTGCGGCAGTAGCCAAAAAAGCAAACAGGATGCTAGGAATTATTAAAAAAGGGATGGTTAACAAGACTAAGAATGTTATAATATCTCTGTATCGCTCCATGTGCAACCTCACCTAGAGTATTGTGTTTAATTCTGTTCTCTTTATCTCAAGAAAGATATAGCGGCCCTAGAAAAGGTTCAAAGAAGAGTGACCGAGATGATAAAGGGGATGGAACTCCTCTCGTATGAGGAAAGACTCAAAAGGTTAGGGCTCTTTAGCTTAGAAAAGAGACAGCTGAGGGGAGATATGATTGAAGCCTACAAAATCCTGAGTGGAGTAGAACGGGTACAAGTGGATCGATTTTTCACTCCTAGAGGACACTCAATGAAGTTACAGGGAAATACTTTTAAAACCAATAGGAGGAAATATGTTTTCACTCAAAGAATAGTTAAGCTTTGGAACGCATTGCTAGAGGCTATGGTTAGAGCGGATAGGGTAGCTGGTTTTAAGAAAGGTTTGGACAGTTTCCTGGAGGAAAACTCCATAGTCTGTTATTGAGAAAGACATGGGGGAAGCCACTGCTTGCCCTGGATCAGTAGCATAGAATGTTTCTATTCTTTGGGTTTTGGCCAGGTACCAGGAACCTGGATTGGGCTTGATGGACCATTGGTCTGACCCAGTAAGGCTATTCTTATGTTCTTATGATGCCTCCTAGCAATAGTACTGCAAGACTACTACTAAGGATCATCAGTGCCATTATGGGTCCCAGCACAGTCCTAGGTGGGAGCAGAGGACCCACTAGAACTACTAACAGTGACTCCTGAGTAAGTTCTGGGATGTCAGAGGGAGAAGGAGGAAGGAGCTTATCAGTGGGAGTATTCACACTATCAAGCACTGCAAGTAATGTTCTGTGAGCCTACTGAACATAAATAACCCCTTAGGGCTTTGAAATATGGGGGTTATGACTTTAGGGAAGATCAGATTGAGGGAGATGCCTGGAAGATGGGAACAGCGATTGAGATATATTGCATCAAGAAGATGGTGTTGAGAGAATGGGACTTCAAGGGCAATCAGATCAAGAGAGGGGGGTGTCTGGAGGATGACAACTTGGTTTTGATAGGCAGTGCCCAAAAGATGTGATCTTTCACTGTGGGGGAGATTAGCACAAGAGAGAAAGATGCAGAAGGGGGGAGGGCACCACCACAACATTTCTTTTTTTATTTATGTTCAGTAAGCTCACAGAACATTACTTGCAATGCCTGATAGTGTGAATACTCCCACATTATGTTGTAGTACATGTTGCATGATGCAGCTTTGTAACTGTCTGCCTTGCATATTAAACACAGGAAATATGCTGGGCATGCCCCCTTCTTTTTCTGTACAAGTTTTGCATGCACCACTTTACTTTTTACTGTTATGTATAAATATTTTTTTATTGATGATAATAAGCTGTCAACAAACAATGAGTAACAATTTTTCTCAAATTTTTTCAAGGATTGAGATTCTATTTAGGGGTTTCTTTTTCATTGTCTGCATATTCACGATATGTTACTGCTTGGTGTAGACTCTAGAGTATTATTGTCATTCCTATCACAATATCCTATGGTGTAGCAATTAATCGAGAAATTCGTAACATTCAGATGTTACCAGTGTATTTTCGCTGATCTAACTTTCTGATCTTCAGATTTATCATTTCTTTTATTTCTCTCTCATCTTTCTTTTCTTTATGTTCCATTTATTATATTCACTTTATTTATATTACTACAGAGGCATTGGAGTTATTTTCATTGTACCTATATGAACACTTTAAGACTGATGCATCTCTATTTACATGTTTTGTTATTGAAATTCAATAAAATTTTTCATAAACTTAAAAAACAAACAAGTTTTACAAAATCAAACATGTCCCCCAACCTTCCTCCCCCCCCTTAGCAAATAAAAGCCCCAACCCTAACCCCCATCCAACTCCCCAAACTTCCCTTCTCAAAGAAACAAGCCCTCCCCAAACCTCCCCCCTCCCCCTGGAAAACCAGACCCCCCCATCCCAGGGACACCACCCATACTTTTTACTGTTAATGTGTAATAAAATATTCCCATTATCTAGTCAACATAATGTGGCCTAACAGTGAAAACCCTTCCATTCTAACAGTATCAAATGAATCCAAGTTCCAAATACGTTGAACATAACATCAACTAGGAAAAAGCCAGGTCATTAACATTTTCTAAACCCATGTTCTGTAGCTCAGAAGGAAATGAGTTCCATATAGATGTTACAAAACTTCTAAGATTACTTTTCCCAGTAGATGACAAGCAACACTCTGTGACCGAGGGAAAGCCAACAGAAAGTTATTTCTGGAACACAAGTGATGCAGTGGAATTCGAACAGATATCCATTTATTCAAGCAACCTGGCCCAAGACCCCCCAAGCTGCTTTGTGCATGCTGGTGTGTCCAGCCTCTGTTGTGATGTTCACGGAATAATCTTGAATAATTCTTCCCCATCTCCCATTACCTGGGGTGATCCTTTGAGTGTACATTAATACAGTAGACTTTAAGTCACATATGCTACAAAACAGATCATAAATAATGAGATACTAAAAACCCAACTGTCACTGAGGTAGCAATTACTAGTGCCTCTCTCGCTTCGGCAACCCTGAAACACTGCAAACAGAACAAACAATTAGAGCAATAATTGATGATCAGTACCTTCTGAGCTTGCGGTGACCTGGTGGTGGCTTTATGAGTCTAATAATGAGAACACCTCTTACTTAGTGATTAGTGAATGCTGTTTGGTGCTCACCGGTGGTGCTGGAGAAGTACATCTGTAGCAGACAAAAGGTTCTTATCTGCCCTTTTCAGTTAGTTGGTCCCTAATGAACCAAGTTTTTGTCCCTTGCTGTTTTTAGATGCCAATTAAACTTGTTTATGGAACAGACAAAATAATTAAATGTGTGCTGTATTCCCCATTGCTCTGCATTGCTTTTAGATAGAATTTGGTAAAGTTTCTTGTGATAATAAATCTAAACTGTATAGGTTTTTAATTACATATTTATCATTTTACCTTTACATAAAAATACTGGTTAGTGAAATAGTATAATTTTGTGTTGTTGATATTTTTAAGTTCAAATTCTTTATTGGTATTTAAGTAGTACAAAGAACAAAGGTTATTCCCTAGAATATATACAGCTTTCTCAATATAGAAAGGATATTTAAATGAACTGTCTCCATTTTCCTATATCATCACTAATGAGATGGAACAGCATTTATAAAAGGTGTCTAAAAACAGAAATAACCATCCAACTATGCTGTGAACATCCAAGAGCAGCCCATAACTGACCATGGTCATGTTGAATGGCACTCAACAATGTACATCCCTGGATGAGTGGCATAAACCAGAGTTTCAGAACTTCTTCAAACAAGTGCCTTCTAAGTCTAACAAATATCAACAGAGTACCCCCTGCCCAAGCTCCGCCCCTGACCCCCATCCCCATAATAATAGTACTAATTGGAATGCGATTACTTTCATTCATTTTTCAGAGTACAATAAAAATATGAGTATAGGTTTATTTACGTTACACTTATTAATTTGTGCAATTATTCTGTGTCTGGTAATTAATATTTAAGAAAAGATATTGATTTTTATTGAAATGTTTTATTTCTTTGATGTTAATTTAGCAAGAATGTGAGCCTTTGGGACAGTCAGGGAACTCTAAGTACTTTCTTTTCATCTTAATTAATCTTACTTATTGCATTTCTTCTGTTTCTACTGTAAACCGCTTAGAACCTCACGGTACAGCGGTATATAAGAAATAAAATTATTATTATTATTAATAATTACTCATTTATTTCAGCTCTTTGTATTCAATATGGGGCTCGTAATCAAAACAAAAAAAAACGTCTACAAAGTAGCCTAAATGGGTACTTGGATGATCAAAAAGCCTGATCATCCAAGTACCCATAACCAAAGCTAGATTTAGACATATCTAAAACCAGCTTAGGCCTTTCCCCTGCCTCTAAACGCATAGAGCAAAAAGAGGCATTTTTAGAGGGGAAAGGGCAGGAGGTGGGCCGACCTTTAAAAGGTGTACAGTAGGTATAACCAAAAGTTTAGGCAGGTTGCCTAGTCGGCACTTATACGTTTTGACTTAGAACAAAGTCAAAACAGGTTTAAGTGCCGAAAAAGGGGCCGCTGAGCTCATCGCAGCTGCCGCGATGAGCTCAGTGGCCCTAGCAACCTGCCCACCCCCCACCACAACCATTGCGGCAGGAGAGATGGCTCATCTCCCCTGCCATGACAGCAATCGGCCACACCTCCCCCCTGAACCACGGCACTTCGGGGTGAGGTTTGTGATCCTCACCCTGAAGTGCCGCAGTCTAGGGGGGGTGGCCGATCGCCATCGCGGCAGGAGAGATGCCCAATCTCTCCTGCCGTGATCCACCTCCCCGACAAGATCATGGAAGGAGGGAACCCAATCCCTCTGTCCCGCCGAAACTCACACCCATACCCGTGACAAGATCGAGCAGGAGGGAGCCCAACCTCTCCTGCCCTGGTGACCCAAGACCCCCCCCTGACATTATTGGGGCAGGAGGGATCCCAGGCCCTCCTGCCCCGGCGACCACCCCACCCTGCTGATCTGATATAGGCAGGAGGGAGCCCAACCCCTCCTGTCCCAATGGAACCTCCACCCCGCCGATCCAGTCTGGGCAGGAGGGAGCCCAACCCCTCCTGCCCAGGCGACACCCCCTAAGATACGGGCAGGAGGGATCCAGGCTCTCCTGCCCACAACACCCCTCCCCCATGAATACCCCCCAAACCCTTGATTGGCCCCCCAAAACCCCCACACCCGCCGACCCCGTGACACTCCACCCCCACCTCCAAGACCCCCCCTTTACCTTAAAAAAGCCCCAAGCCCATCCATCCATCCGGCCCGCTATCCTCAGAATGGTGAGCCTTAGGGCCTAATTGGCTCAGGTGCCTCAAACTCAGCCCACAGAAGAGGCCTTAGGCGCCTGGGCCAACCGGAATTGGCCCAGTTGCTTTAGACCCCATCCACAGGACGATGGCGGGCCTGCCGGATGGACAGGCTTGGGACCCGTCCGTCCGGCTAACTTTTTTAAGGTAAAGGGGGTGTCTCAGGGGTGGGGGTGGGGTGTCACGGGGTCGGCGGGGGGTGTCGTGGGGTCAGCGGGTGGGGGGATTTCAGGGTGCCGATTGGGGGTTTGTGGGGGCATTCATTGGGGGGGTGCATTGTGGGCAGGAGGGGCTGGGCTCCCTCCTGCCCAGATCAGATCGGCAGGGTGGGGTGGTCGCCGGGGCAGGAGGGCCTGGGATCCCACATGCCCCTATCGTGTTGGGGTGGTGATGGATCGCGGCAAAAGAGATTGGCTATCTCTCCTGCTGCAATAGCAATCCGAAGTGCCGCAGTGGACAACACTTAGGTATCGTTATCACGGGAGGGGAGATGAGCCATCTCTTCTGGCACGATCGTTGGTGTGGGGTGTGGATTCTATAACTGGTGTTCTTTTTGACAGACACCGGTTACAGAATCCAGCTTTAAGGCAAAGGATTGGCTCCTCCTTTGCTTAAAAGCTCTGGTGTTGTGCATTTGGGAGTTAGGCTTTTTTTTTTTTAGTTGATTATATGTTGTTAGTGTAGATGTAGTGGTGATCTGGGCGTTTAAACAGCTGAACGTAGAGGCAGGCCTTTATAATTAAAAAAACCTCCTTTTGGACATTTTTTTTGAGGATGGACATTTTCCCTGCTTCTACTTTCAGCGTTTAGGGCCTAGGCCAAAAGGGGACTTAGACGTTTTTTTTTTTTTATTATGCCCCTCCACATCTTTATCGAAACCAAGTGGTAGTAAAACTAAGCGAAAAATTGCTGCTGAACTTTAAGATTTCCAAGAAAAATGGGAATTAGAATATTTTTGCCATGAAGTAAAAGATAAAATAATTTGCTTGATATGTAATAATGCTATTAGTGTGTCAAAGTTATATAACATTAAACTAAAATAAAATAAAACTTAGCCTTATATATCGGGTCTTCAACCAGAGGAAGCTCGACATGGTTAACAATAAGTTAATAAATATACTAAAATACATGGAGATTAATTGTCAAAGTGTTTAGCAAATAGAAAAGTTTTCAAAGATTTGAAGGAATTGGGACACCTCAAAATTAAAGGAAGCTCATTCCATAATTGGGAAAATTTTAAAGCTAAGAGAGGCTGAAATTCTTGACTCCTTTAATTCCTCTCTTAGAAGGGAGGGAAAGTTTAAATCATTGAGTACCTCTCGCATATGAAAATCTGTAAACGTTCCATAAAAGCGGAATAAAAATACCGTATAAAATTTTAAAAATAATACATACCTATAGTACTAAAAGGAGATGCATAAAACATTTGTATATATTTGTTTTTACAGACTTGTGTGGTAAAGTGAAAATTGATAAAGCCCTGAAGAAATGGTCATATACCGTGAAACGTTGGCTAAAATTCTGTTTCACATACCTTCACAGCACAAAGGCAGCTAGTTATCTCAGTCCTGCACCAAAATTGAGTAGTGGTTATAGCACATTCTCCTTGGAAGTCTTTTGCCGATGATATGGGTGGAAGCGGTTTGAGCATTTATGCTCTACCAAGATAATACCTGAGGCTTTCTCTTCCTTTGAGATGGTGCTCTCAAATTAATAAGTGGAGCATTTATATTGAATATTAAAAATAATACATATACATTTAAACTGAATACTGAGATAAACCGGAAGCCAATGAAGGCTCAGAAGCAAAGGGGTCACATGGTCGAATTTGCCTTTTCCATAAATCAAGTTCGCAGCCGTATTCTGAATCAATTGCAATCTTTGAAGACAAATCTTTGTGATGCCAAGATAAATAGCATTACAGTAATCTAGCTGAGAGAGTATAATTGATTGGCCCAGGACAGAAAAATGACGTTGATGAAAAAGAGATCTAACCTTCCTCAGCATTCGCAAACTGAAAAAAACATTTCTTAACCAGAGAGTTTATTTGGTCCTCAAAGGTAAGGGAAGAGTCGAAAAGTATTCCCAAAATCTTAGAGGAGAACTCAGTTTGTAGAGGTGCTTCAGAGTCCAGAAGTACAGTGGAACGGAGATAGTCCAGTTTTGGGCCTAACCACAAGAGTTTAGTTTTTGGCTGCATTTGACTTCATCTGAACAGACACAGCCCAAGCTTGAAGTTTGGAAATACAGTGGTTTATTCTAAAAGTTAAATCAGTAGGGAACTTGGAGGCGAGGAGGATGGCAGTTTGAGTGCAGAGCTCCTCTCCTTGGACATTCTCACTAAAGATTTTATGACTATTTGAATCCCAAAGTGATTTCAGATGGCTTCAAGAAAACAACTTACACTGGATACTGCGTTTGCTACAGATGGAAAAAGTAAACAATAAAAACCAAACCCAGTAACACCATCTAAAATATCTTTGCCTGAAGATACTATGGAGATCCTTGAACAACTGGGGGAAAGAATGAGAAATTTACAGGTAATGATGGAAGATAACTTCAAAAAGCTTGATGACAACCCCTTAAAATTAACTTCACTTCAGGAAGAGGTGACAAATGGCTTAGTGGTCAGGCAGCTGCCTCAAGAGCCTGAGGTTGTGAACTTGATTCTCACTGCAGTTCCTAGTGACTCTGGGCAAGTCACTTAACATTTCATTGCCCCAGGTACAAAAATACGTACCTGTCTTAAATATGTAAGCTGCTTTGATTGTGCAAACCACACAGGAAAATATATATACATAAAATATATATATACATAAAATCGGTTCATAGACAACGGCGCGAAAGACAAAAGCGCGCGCCGACAATTGAGCGTAGCGCGTGCCGCCGCGCCGCTCTAAATTACAGTTTTTAGGGGCTCTGATGGGGGGTTTTGTTGGGGAACCCCCCCAGTTTACTTAATAGACATCGCGCCGGCGTTATGGGGGGTTTGGGGGATTGTAACCCTCCACATTTTACTGTAAACTGAACTTTTTCCCTAAAAACAGGGAAAAAGTAAAGTTTTCAGTAAAATGTGGGGGGTTACAACCCCCCACAATGCCCCCACAACGCGGCGCGATGTCTATTAAGTAAAGTGGGGGGGGTTCCCCCCATGCCCCCCCATCGGAGCACTAAAAACAGTAATTTAGAGCGGCGTGGCGGCGCGCGCTATGCTCAATTGTCTGGGCATGCCTTTGTCCCGGCGCACTTTTGACCTGACATCCATAAAATTAAATCGATTCACAGTTAAATACGGTACATAAAATATGCTCAATTGTCTGGGCGTGCCTTTGTCCCGGCGCGCTTTTGACCTGACATCCATAAAATTAAATCGATTCACAGTTAAATACGGTACATAAAATATTACCAAAAAATGAAAATGCTTCCTGAAAAAGCCAGGTTTTATTGGCCTTGTGAATAACAGAATAACTGATACAAGCTCTATCGCCAGGACAGAACAGGACAAAAAGGAGGTGGAATAGCCCTATACATAAAAGAAGGCATACAATCCACACAAATGGACACAGCAGAGACGGTCAGCAAGCCGGAATCTCTATGGGTTAAAATACCGGGAAGGAAAGGGCCTGAAATAAAGATGGGCCTATTTTATCGCCCACCTGGGCAAACCAGAGATATCGATGAGGAAATGGAAGCCGAGATGAAGCGTGAATGCAAAAGCGGCAACACGGTTATTATGGGAGACTTCAACTACCCTGGGATAGACTGGAGGCTTGGAAGCTCGAAATGCGCTAGGGAGACAAAATTCCTGGAAGCTACACAGGATTGTTTCATGGAACAGCTTGTTAGAGAATCGACAAGAGGAAATGCCACTCTGGATCTAATCCTAAATGGGTTAAGGGGACCTGCAAAGGAAGTAGAAGTAGTGGGACCGTTGGGAAACAGCGATCATAATATGATCAAGTTCAAGGTTGAGGTAGGAGTGTCAAAAGGCAAGAGATCCATTGCGACAACCTTTAACTTCAGGAAAGGAAACTACGAAGCAATGAGGGAATTGGTAAGGAAGAAACTTAGGAACACTTCCAAAACATGGCTAACGGTAAATCATGCCTGGTCCTTCTTCAGGGACATGGTGAGCGAGGCGCAAAATCTGTATATCCCCAGATTCAGGAAAGGGTGTAAAAAGAATCGAACAAAAGACCCGGCGTGGATAACCAAAACAGTGAAGGAAGCGATAGGCAATAAGAAAAAATCATTCAAGAAATGGAAAAAGGACAAAACTGAGGGGAACTGGAAAGAGCACAAGAAGCATCAAAAAGAATGTCACCGTGAGGTCCGGAAAGCCAAAAGAGAGTATGAAGAGAGGCTAGCCAGGGAAGCAAGAAATTTCAAACCATTCTTCAGATATGTTAAAGGGAAGCAGCCGGCTAGAGAGGAAGTGGGACCGCTGGATGACGGAGACAGGAAGGGAGTGGTGAAGGAGGAGAAGGTAGTGGCAGAAAGGCTTAACATGTTCTTCTCGTCTGTATTTACAAATGAAAACACGTCCAACATACCGGAACCTGAGCAATTCTTCAATGGAAGTCAGGCAGAAAAATTAACATCCATAGAAGTGAGCCTTGAGGACGTTCGTAGGCAGATAGAAAAACTAAAAACTGACAAATCCCCGGGTCCGGATGGCATACATCCAAGGGTTCTGAAGGAATTAAAGGAGGAGATAGCGAAACTACTGCAGCAAATTTGCAACTTATCCCTGAAAACAGGCGAGATCCCGGAAGATTGGAAGATAGCCAACGTTACGCCCATCTTTAAAAAGGGATCAAGAGGTGACCCGGGAAACTACAGGCCGGTGAGCCTGACTTCGGTTCCGGGGAAAATGGCAGAAGCACTGATAAAAGAAAACATCGATCAACATTTTGAAAAACATGAACTTCTGATAACCAGCCAGCATGGTTTCTGCAAGGGAAGATCGTGCCTAACGAACTTATTGCACTTCTTCGAAGGGATCAACAAACGGATGGACAAAGGAGACCCCATAGACATCATATATCTAGATTTCCAAAAAGCCTTTGACAAGGTGCCCCATGAACGTCTACTCCGGAAACTGAAGAACCATGGGGTGGAAGGAGACGTACATAGATGGATCAGAAACTGGTTGGAGGGTAGAAAACAAAGGGTAGGAGTGAAGGGTCACTACTCCGACTGGAGGAGGGTCACGAGTGGTGTCCCGCAGGGCTCGGTGCTCGGGCCGCTGCTATTTAATATCTTCATAAATGATCTAGAAACAGGGACGAAGTGCGAGATAATAAAATTTGCGGACGACACCAAACTATTTAATGGAGCTCGGACTACAGAGGACTGCGAAAAGTTGCAAAGGGACTTGAACAAATTAGAAGAATGGGCGGCGAAATGGCAGATGAAGTTCAACATTGAGAAATGTAAAGTATTACATGTGGGGAGCAGAAACTCGAGGTACAACTATACAATGGGAGGGATGTTATTGAATAAGAGTACCCAGGAAAGGGACTTGGGGGTAATGGTGGACATGACAATGAAGCCGTCGGCACAGTGTGCAGCAGCCGCTAAGAGAGCGAATAGAATGCTTGGTATAATCAAAAAGAATATTACAGCCAGAACGAAAGAAGTTATCCTGCCGTTGTATCGGGCGATGGTGCGCCCGCATTTGGAGTACTGCATCCAATATTGGTCGCCGTATCTTAAGAAGGATATGGCGTTAGTCGAGAGGGTTCAAAGGAGAGCAACACGTCTGATAATAGGTATGGAAAACCTGTCATATTCTGAGAGATTGGAGAAGCTGGGTCTCTTTTCCCTGGAGAAGAGGAGACTTAGAGGGGATATGATAGAGACTTACAAGATCATGAAGGGCATAGAGAGAGTAGAGAGGGACAGATTCTTCAAACTTTCGAAAAATAAGAGAACAAGAGGGCATTCGGAAAAGTTGAAAGGGGACAGATTCAAAACAAATGCTAGGAAGTTCTTCTTTACCCAACGTATGGTGGACACCTGGAATGCACTTCCAGAGGACGTTATAAGGCAGAGTACGGTACTGGGGTTCAAGAAAGGATTGGACAAATTCCTACTGGAAATGGGGATAGAGGGGTATAGATAGAAGATTACTGCACAGGTCCTGGACCTGTTGGGCCGCCGCGTGAGCGGACTGCTGGGCACGATGGACCTCGGGTCTGACCCAGCAGAGGCATTTCTTATGTTCTTATGAGCTCCTTTCCAAATCAAAACAAGAAAAAGCCCTATACTATAGTTTATTATTTATATTCTGCCTTTAAACAAGGCGGATTACAACCAAGCATACATAATAAAAAAATAACCAAAACAAAACTCCTACTTTGTGTGTCTTAGAGTGCTGCAGTCTCCTCCCTTGAGATAATTCTTTGCTTGTTCAATCTGAATTCTGCCGCTTGGCAAAAGCCCTGAAATCCTTCAAATTCATATGGGCTTCGGGGCAGTTACCTTAGCGGCCCGTTCTATTGGGCTTTGTAAAAGAGGAGGCTAGTTAGGTGTACCAGGGAAGCACCTTTTCTTTTCCACTTGAGGTTTCTCTTCAGCTGTTCATGCTATGTGTATAATAAGGTGCTGTCTCTCTGCCACCCCTCCCCCCACCGGGTCACCTTTCTATCTTCACTTTTTTGGCTTGACATTTTATTAACAAGTGGTTATGAAAGAGGTTTGAAAATCTGCCATCTGCATGTGATCACCTCTAAAAAACAAAATCACAAATGGTTCCCTTTTTACTGTGGGTTGAAAAGCCAATTTGTATTTTCAGATTGATACAGTTGTTGTCAACAGACAAATAGCAAATAAACCATTTGCTATTTCAATCCATCAAAATAGAAAACATATATAAATTGCATTTCCACTCTCCAGGACCAATTTCCACCCGCCCCCCACCCCCCCAGGTCTAGAAATAAAGATGTAAATGTTAATCTTACCCAGGCCCCTACTAAGGCCTGCAATTGGGTCCTGCTGATGTAATCTTCAGCAGGCATTAGTGTTTGATATTTTAGCTTACAGTGAAGGGAGAGCGATGTTGTAGCTTAATGAGATTTAAAGGAAACAAATGAGTCGGACTCACCTGCTGCACAGAACAAATCACCCGTTCTTTGTCTAACTACATAAACCGTTGCATGTAAGGCTACGGGATCCAAACTAATGTGGCCTTCCTGATTGATTCCCTTTGAAGAAATAATTGACTGAAGCAGCAGTTTCCTTATGTTAGTTACAATCTTTTTTTTGCTCTTGATAATAGAAAAACCTTAAGTGTGCTCAATACCAGCATCTAGATAGTAAAGGGATTGAATGCCGAGCTTTTCCTGTGCACATGTATAAACTAAAATAAAGCAAAAAGGCAAAGGGGGAAGGTCATACACATGCGGAGGGTAACTTTATATAGGTAGATTAGTTAGAGAAGTGTCCTGGAATATGGGGCTTCCTAAATGTGAACCGGTAATTTATAAACTCTTCTATCTTATATATGACAAAAAATATCAATAACTAGAATTGAATGCTCGTTATTATATTCTTCTATCAATCGCATTCAGGTATACAACAGCATCCAAAAGAGTCACAGCTTAATAATTGAAAAGCTTAAGATTGAATGTGACCCATTGCTATCTCCATATGCTGCCATAACACCAGCTACAGAAGATTGTCACAGCAGATAAGTTTATGATTTCTTTGTTTTGAGTTTTTTTGATTTGAAAAATCTGATATGTTCGATACATTTGATATATTATTTATCTAGAAAATATTTTTAAACTCAAACCTATGAAGAAGTAAAGTAAACTGTGGAGTTTTTATGGCCGAGGATGTGTCTGCATCTTTAAATTTATTATTTGAAGTTGCTTGGTCCGCGGGATTCATTTTATATGATCCAACGTGACGCTGAAGTCTTTTCTCCACTAGTTAAAAAATAAAAAGTTATTAAGCTGTGACTCTTTTGGATGTTGTATACCTGAATGCGATTGATAGTACTATCTTATATACGTACATGTGAAAAGACTAAAATAAGGCAGTCTTTTAGTGTATGAGTATAGCAATATCACTCCTTATAGATATATTGTGGCGCTGCCGGTGCCGGCTTGAACGAAGGCTCCCGGTCAACGCTCAGAAAGACCGCGCTCAACGTGCTTCCAGGATATGCTGGAAGTCCTGCTAGTTTCTTAGTCAGTAAGGAAGCACAAAAAAAAATCAGGAACAATAAAGTTTCTAACATATATCGGAGTCTCAATTTATTGAGTGCCTTGTCCCCTAAGTCCGGGGTTTAGATCATTGACTTCATGAATAAAATAAAACATGAAAAAACAAAAATATCCGGGCTGTAAAACCATAAAGCCCTCACCTTTCTTGCAGGTATCAACAGGTACGCACTGCAACAGTCTCTGATAATCCAGTCCCACTAATCCTGCGATTCCAAGCAGGGCAGGAATCAGATTATTAGACCTTCCAATTGTATGCAAGAGTTCAATTAGGCCTGGCTTGCAACAGGCCTGCTCCAACCAACTTAATAAGCAGTTGGTGGGGGAGGAGAGTAGCCGAATCCAGTTCTTTAGTATACTTGCCACGAATGGCCCCACAATCCCACCCAAGGATCTTGTGTGGATTCTCCCCAACTACTACCCCTACACAGAGTCCATCATGCAGTCCCAATCAACCTCAAAAAGAAAAAAAAAACAAAAATCTTACAAACAAAATAAACCTGGTTTTAAGCTACCAGGTTAAAGCACCTTTACAGCCGTGAGCCCAGCACTACTCACTAGCCTCAAACAGATGCATGCAGGTTTCACAAACAACTAGCAAGAAAAAAGATCACAAAAATCAAGCAGAGCCAAAAAGGTAAAGTCATAGTACTTAGCTCTCATCCATGGCTGAGGTTTCCGGTTCCATGGCAGTGTCCATGAACTTCATGGGCTCCGGGTTTGCTAGCTGGCTAGCTTCAGGTACAGGGGCTGCATCAACCATTTCTATATCCTGGTTCCTCTGAGGTTCAGGAGAGCCGTCCTGAGGACCTCCTTCCTGCGCTGACCCAGGGTAAACTGACTTGTTCCTTCTCAGTGCTGCCTCTAAAGCACTGAGGCGACCACACCCTGTTCTGTGAGGGGGCAGGGCAGCCTGTAGCTGTTGCTGGGATTTTCCTGGGACTCTAATTATGCCCAGTTGCTGTGAATTACCTAAGCTTGTGTTCTTAGGCCGTTGCTTTGAATGAGGCACCTTCCTCTGCTGCAGGCTGTTCTCCCCATATTCCTCACCTCCCCAGGGTCCAATAGCATGGGGTTGAAATGGGAATTCAGAGCCTATTTTTCTATTCGTGTCCAACCTGTCACATTGGTTAGCCCTCTTTAAGATTAGATTAGGGTTAGGCGCAGTCTTCCCTGGCATAAGCCGAGCTTTAGGGCTAGGGTTGTGACAATATACAGTATCTTAGTTGCAAAAACCTTTAATTTCCTGATGGAATTCTGAGCTTTAGGAAAGCAATAAAGACCTACCTCTTCCCATAAACTCCTTCATTTTACTATTCTTTAGTACTTCTTCCAGTATTTTTCCTTAACCCACCCCTTTTAGCCATTGTGATGAAACTGATCCTCACTATGTATGCTACCTCTGTATGCTAACTCTATGGGCGCGCGCTAACCCCCACGCTAGATGGAAAATACTAACGCAAGCTCTATGGAGGTGTTAGCGTGTAGCGCATGCAGCAATGTAGCACGCGCTAAAACCGCTAGCGCACCTTCGTAAAAGGAGCCCAATGTATGTAAACTTAGATAACAACCTAAGTTGCTAAATTGTATGCTAAATTTGACTCTCCATGTATATCAACCCAAGAAATTGAATCTATATTGTACATATGTAAATTATTACCCATTTGTCTGTGCATTATGTATGTCAACATGTAACCCATTCTGAGCTCATTGGGGAGGACAGGATATAAAATGAACCAAATAAATAAAATATATAATTATAGGAAAATGACCTTCTGAGGTATAGCCTTAGAGAGCATATAGTTTAACGCTAAATCTTAAAAGTACTTTTCCAACTTCTTCATTAGGTCAGATTTTTAATATCTATGCATTTCTCAGTCTCAATCACCAGTGAAACTGTCTCCAACTTATTAATTATGAAGTGTTAAAGATAAGTTAATCAGTTTCTAAATATATTTAAAGCGATTGAGAATAAATGTATGGATATTAAAAATTTGACCTAATGAAGAAGTTGGAAAAGTCCTTTAAGATTTAGTGTTAAGCTATATGATCTTTAAGGCTAGCCGCTACACCTCAGAAGGTCATTTTCCTATAATTAATGGTTTCTGCATCTATCTAAGGCAGTGTTCTTCAACCTTTTTACACCTATGGACCGGCGGAAATAAAAGAACTATTTCATGGACCGGCAAAAGTACTAAGACTGAAATTTTTTTTAAAAAAACCTTCTCCTCCCCGTCCCCGCGAGCTCAGTCCCACAAACCATCTGATCCCATCCGTACAAGCCTCAAATAGGTGGAGGGGCATAATAAAAAAAAACATCTAAGTCCCTTTTTGGCCTAAGTCCTTAAACGTTCAAAGCAGAAGCAGGGAAAGTGTCCATAACCAAAACAAACGTCCTTGTTTTGATTATGGCCTGCCTCTACTAAACGCCCAGATCACCACTACGTCTAAAAGTGCACCCCCACGACATCTACACTTTTTGGCCATAATGAACCAAAAAAACGCCTAAGCCCCAAACGTCCAACAGAAGGGCTTTTAGGCGAAGGAGGAGCCAGTCCTTCGCCTAAAAGCTGGATTCTGTAACCGGTGTCTGTCAAAAACAATACCAGTTACAGAATCCCCCCCCCACAATGATCCAGGCAGGAGGGTGCCCAAGCCCTCTTGCCATGTCAAACCACGAAACCCCCCCCAACAACGTCGGGGTAAGAGGGAGCCCAAGCCCTCTTGCCCCGTCGAACCGCGGCCCCCCCGACAACATCGAGGCAAGAGGGAGCTCAAGCCCTGCTGCCCCGCGATCGCTAACCCCCCGATTATGGTCGGCCAGGAGGGAGCCCAAGCCCTCCTGCCCCGGGTACCCGCGGCACCCCCGACAATATCGGGGCAAGAGGGAGCTCAAGCCCTCTTGCCCCGACGAACCCCCACCTACACGAACGGGCCAGGAGAGAACCCAACCTCTCCTGGCCCCGGCGAACCCCCCCACCTACACGAATAAGCCAGGAGGGAGCCCAACCTTTCCTGGCCCCGGCGACCCCCCCACCTACACGAACGGGCCAGTAGGGAGCCCAACCTTTCCTGGCCCCGGTGACCCTCCCACCTACACGAACGGGCCAGGAGAGAACCCAACCTCTCCTGGCCCCGGCGACCCCCCCACCTACACGAACGGGCCAGGAGAGAGCCCAACCTCTCCTGGCCCCAGCGACCCCCCCACCTACACGAACGGGCCAGGAGGGAGCCCAAGCCCTCCTGGCCCCAGCGATCCCCTACCCCCTACTACAATAAGGGCAAGAGGGATCTATTCTGGTTGGCCAATGGCACCTCAGGCCCCACCTGTAGGCGGGGTTTCTGCCGCCTGGGCCAATCCAGCCCCATTCTGGATCCGGCTGGCCTGCTGGACGGGCGGGCTTGGTACCCATCCATCTGGCCAACATTAAAAGTATGGGGAAGGGGGGTGGGGGTGGAGGGGTCGTGGGGTCGGCCGGGAGGGTTGCGGGTCGGCGGGGGGGCTGAGGTTGTGTCGAGGGCAGGAGGGCCTGGGATCCCTCCTGCCCGTATTGTAGTGGGGGGTAGGGGGTTGCCGGGGCCAGGAGGGCTTGGGCTCCCTCCTGGCCCGTTCGTGTAGGTGGGGGGTTGCCAGGGCCAGGAGAGGTTGGGCTCTCTCCTGGCCTGTTCATGTGGGTGGGGGGGTCGCCAGGGCAAGAGGGCTTGAGCTCTCTCTTGCCCCGATATTGTTGGGGGTGCCGCAGGTGCCCAGGGCAGGAGGGCTTGGTTCCCTCCTACCCGACCGTAATCGGGGGGGTTAGCGATCGCGGGGCAGGAGGGCTTGGGCTCCCTCTTGCCCCGACGTTGGGGGGGGGGGGTGATGTATCGTGGCAGGAGAGATTGTTGCGGTAGGTAGGTTGTTGGGCCGCGATGGTTCCTGCCGCGATGGTTGCGGTAGGTAGGTTGCTGGGCCGCGATGGTTCCTGCCGCGATGGTTGCGGTAGGTAGGTTGCTGGGCCGCTGAACTGATCGCACCAGCGGCCATCAGCTCAGCGGTCCCTTTTTCGGCACTTAGACCTGGTTTGACTTCATCTAAGTCAAAAAGGTCTAAGTACCGACTAGGCAACCTGTCAACTGTTTTGGTTATATGTGTTGTACGCCTAGGTGTAGGTCGGCCCACCTCCCGCCCACTGCCCGCCCTTTCCCCTCCTCTAAACACATCTCTTTTCTCTCTGTGCGTTTAGAGGCAGGGGAAAGGCCTAAGCTGTTTTTAGATACGTCTAAAAACTAGCTTTGGTTATGGGTACTTGGACGATCAGGCTTTTTGATTGTCCAAGTAGCCATTAAGGACACTTTAGACTTTTTTTTTTATTATGAACCCCTTATGATTTTATATTGAATGCATTTTATTAAAGTATAAAAAGAAACAATATTCTGTATAATTGTTATTTTATAAATACAAATAATACAGAGCAAGGATCAACAAAACCTCTGTCTCCCCTCCCCTTCACATATATCCCCTCTACTATCAAAAAAACTGAATAAGCCAAATTATTACAGAATGGTACACAGAAATATTCTAACAGAATACTGCAGTCACACATGACAGGAATAGTGTTAGATGAGTGCAACTAGGGCAACTTCCCCCCTGGTCAGAGAGAGCCCCCAGTTATGTCAAACACCATCTCTAGCAGGATACATATTTCAAATCTGATATATTCTAATCACAAGATAGAAATAAAATTATTCTGGTTTCTGCTTTCATCATCTTTTCACTCTCTTCCATCCAGCGTCTGCCCTCTGTCTCTTCAATCCAGCATTTCCCCTTTCCATATGATATCAACCTTCTTTCTAAGCCCCTCTCCCCTTTCCCCTTTCCATCCAGCCTGTGCCCCCTCTCTCCTTTTTACATGATTCATTCTGCTCTCATTTTTATCTCTCCTACACCAGATCTAGCATCTTTGTCTCCCTCTCCTTATTTCTTATCTGACCCCCTTCCCAACATCAATCTCTCTCTACTGTCTCATTCCTCTGTTTCTCCCCTTTCCCTCATCTGATCTCTCCATTCTATCCTAACTCGTTCCCCTCCTCTAATCTCCTGCCAGCTGTTTCCTTCCTATTTTCCTTCCTCCCCTGCGCAGGAGTACCCCTTCTCTCTCCCCCCTCCCCTCCCCCGCCATCCTTCCCTCTCTAGCAAATGTTTCCTCTCTTTAGCCTAGTGTCAGCTCTCTGTGCTTTTAACTTTTGCACACAGCTGCCCTTAAACAGTAGTTTAGCCACGGTTTCATGAGGCAGCCTCGGGACCTTTGGTAGGCTGGCCCACATCGCATCATCGAAGCGGGCCGGCCTAGCAAAGGCCCCGAGGCTGCCTCATGAAACCGCAGCTAAACTACTGCTTAGGGGCAGCTGTGTGCTGAAGTTAAAAGCACACAGAGCTGCCGCTGCTGGTCTGGAGGTGTGGAGACATACACGGCAGGAGGCAGGAGACCCGGTGAAGGCAGGAGGCAGCAGTCCAGGCATACGGGACGGCAACAGGAAGTTGCAAGTCAGGTGATGCTGGCATCGCAGCCTCTCTTCCTGCCTAGTGTTCAGTTTGTGAAGACCCGAATCCTTCATGGACCGGCAAGAAATGTTTGTGGACCGTAACCGGTCCGCGGACCAGCGGTTGAAGAACACTGATTTAAGGAGTGATATATCTATAAGGAGTGATATTCTCATACTTGTGAAAAGTACATGTGTGCAAATGGATGTACACAGATTTGTGCACAAACATTGATACAATGTGTATGCTGACATACAGGCCAGGGATATAAGTAAAATGGCTCCATGAGTTTGGAAGCCTAACTTTGGGAATGCTAATATTACCATCCTGGCTCAACTTATAGTGTGGTGAGGCAGATGTTGTTCCCAGTCTGTGTCCATAGGAGGGACCTATATAGCATGTCCCAGACTTGGAAGAGACACTGCTGGCACTAATAGATACATATCCAACACCAGAAAGATAAAAGTCTACTGTGACAGTGTAAAATTCCTTTCACAGGCCAGTAGAGGGAGCCTGAGCAGTGCTATATGGAGCTAATTTGCATAGAGACCTTGCAAAGGCTGCTGGGAGCTGTCCATTCACCATATGTGAAGTAGGGTGCTGTAAAGGACAGTTCCAGAGCAAAGAGCTTAGAAGAACAAGATCTGCTTCAGGAGCCTAGGTGACCCTCAGGAAGGGGAATGCTGATTTTGGTCTAACTTCTGGTAAGTCCTCAATACCAGTACTGACTGGAGCTGACAGGGGGCCAAGTGCAGAACAGGAAATGTCCAATACTGACAGGGGGCACAGTGCAGCAGAGAGAGATCTTGCCTTGTATTAGCCTACCCAGCAGAGCTTGGAGTGACTGGGAGAGTCCTCACAGAGAGCAGCTGAGGGACTGGAAGGAGTCCTCATGGAGAGCCCTCAGAGACAACTGAGCAGCTGGGAAGGGTCTAGAAGAAGGAGTAACCAGAGGACCCAGTAGAGCTTGGAGTGACCAGTGAGGCCTCAAGCTTGGCAACCAATGGTGGGACCAGTGAAGTATCCAGGACCCATGGGGAACCCAAGTAGCCATGGAATAGAGGAACGGCGGTGGCCCCACAAGTAGCTAGAATAGCTGAAGGAGTATAAGGTCCGAGGCTGTTGGTGACTGGCGGGTGATTGGTGGAGGGACCAGTGGGACTGGTGGCGACTAGCAGATAGACCAGTAAATTATACCAGAATCTGCCAGAAGACTCAAGAGGAAGCAGTCTGTAGACCTTGAGAACATTGTCCAAAGTGCTTGGGGATAGAAGAGTAATGGGTAATGACTGCTCAGCGTGATCACATGATCACATTCTGTGGCAGTGGTGGTATTGTGAAACTGCCCATCACAACTAGAGGAGGGGATTCCAAAACTGCCAGACAACCCCAGGTGAAAAAGAAAGGGGGTGGCTGAAGTAGAGGAGGAGGTCATGGAACCCATGGGGGGCAGCCACCATCAGAGCTCTCTGTACAAGGGGAGGGGAGCTCTGCCTTGGGACAGAGAAGTGACGGGTAATGACTGCTTGACCTGATCACATGATCACACCTACACAGATGTGCATGCTAGAGCCCATATACAGATTGGCTCTCGGCACTCGCTGTCTATATAGGCTACAGTTTATTGGCGGTTTCAACTGATTTCCATTTAACCTGGGACCCCTGATGAAGGCATGTTTACCGAAACACGGACCGCTTTTGATATAATAAACTGAGCCTGCATCATTGTACGTGGTCCTGCAGTTTTGTTTTGCATGCTAGAGCCCTTGCATATCCATAGAACAGGAAATAATAGCTATGTAGTAGAAGTTGGGATGCAGGGCCAGTATGAAATGGAACAATTCATTGTGGCCAATTCATCGCAGGACGTTCCATCGCAGCTGTAATGAACTGGCCTCAATGAATCATTCCATTATGAGAGGGAACAGGCACTGGAGAAAAAAAAGCTGTGAGTGCTGAATTATCCCATTCCAAGTGGGTAAGGGGCACAAGGAGGAGAGGGGAAGGAGGGCATTGCACCCCAAATGCTAAATTGCACAGACAGAGAATTTGGGGGTGGCATGGAAATCTCTTTGGGAGGACGGGTTCGCCTGCACTGCATCTTATATGCCCCTCCCCCACTGGCCACAGCTTTCAGTGCGAAAGCTGAGAGAAGGAAGTTGAGCTGTTGGAATGGTGATGGGCAACCTCAGGGACCGACATGCTGGACCGGGGAGAGTGAAAGAGAGGCACAGATGACAGGGACCATGCATCGTGGTCAGTTCAGTACTAAAACAGCTGCGCTGAACTGTCCATGATGAATCAGCCATGATGAATTGTCCTAGACTCAGGCCAGTACACTAAGAAACCATTCAAAATCAATTGTGCTGCACTGGCACATAGCTGCCGGGGGGCACACTTTGTCTTATCAATGCCTAAGTTAAGGGTATAAAGAGATTATGGTTGCTTGGAGGAACTAGAGAAGCAGAAGAAGATCACTACACTCAGAACTTATTTGAAAACTTTCAAAATTCAGACAGGTTTGAAAATTCCCAGCATGGTGTTTATCTAGGCTTTTCTGGACATCTCGGCAGCATATATTTGGAAGTTTGGGAGATGAACAATTGGTGGTTTGATTATGGACCAAACATTAGAACTTCTCCCTGGAATCCTGCCCCTAACACTCGGTATGAGTACCGCCTGTTGAGAAGCATTGGTCTATCCTAAAAAGAGAACATATTTCTGGTAAATCTGGACATCTGATAACCCTCCTCCTGATAGCTCTTCATTCCCTCATGGACACACTGAGAGAGGGGGGGGGGGGGAACAGATGGTAATGATATTTAAATATGTGCATCTTGTAGCAAAGCACAGAAGCACCAGGACCTCAGTCTCCTGGGAGTAATTATTGAGCACCCTTCTGATGGATATGCTCCCATCTCTTTTCCCTCTTTCTCCTGTCTCTACCTCTCTTTCTCATCATCTCTCTCTCTCTGCACCTCTCTATCTCTTTCTTCTACTCTCTTCTTTCACACTCTCTCCTCACTATCTGTATTTATGTCTCCTCTACCTCTCCTCCTCTATGTAGATCCTAACTTCCGCAAAGAAACGTTTCTTCATATGTAGTGCTATATATCGCGGCACATCATGGGAACATTGTTTCACTACCATGGTAATGTATTTACATCACTGACGTTCTCCATCTACGGTTATACTGCAGACGTTTTCTAAGGTGTATTTTCGACATGAGATGGCATTTATGAGCTAACAGTAATACTGTCTGATTTCCCAGACATTTATCTCGGTGATTGTCAAAACACGCCATTCGTTAAGTGTTTTTTGATTATCACTATTACATTTTGAATGTTTTCCAGGCAATGTCTAACCTCAGCTTTAGAATGCCCCTCCATACCAGCTATCATCTCAAGTCTCTTAGAGATAATATTCCTACGGGACAATTTTTGTGTGTATGACTTTTGTGCTATACCACACATTAATTCAGGCATCATGTGAAGGGCTTGAAAGAACATTTTGTACAATGAGGATATCCATATAATATAGTTTAAAAGCATATAAAAGAGCACCATACACCCACAAGGAATGGGGTTTACAAACTCAGACATAATAAACAAAATTAATTAGTGTGTGTTTTACCTTTTACTGTTCATTCACACACTGTGTGTGTATTGGCATATGCTTAGTGAACATCCACACTTAATAGAACTCCCCAATTTTTATTTTTACCAGGGGTAGAAATTTAGGGGAAATTTTATCAAGTTCTCCTACTGCAATTGAACAATAGTGAGGTCATTTTAAATGTGGGAAGTGTGTATACTGCTCTTATGCATTGGAGACAACTTTCTTAAGATGCCTCAACAAGATATGTTTTTATTTACATCAGCATAGTACTACCGCACTATTACTACTATGTAACATTTCTATAGTGCTGATAGACATATGCAGCACTGTACATCAACACATTTAAAAGACAGTCCCTGCTCAGTAGAGCTTACAGTCTAATTAAAAGGCAACAAGACAAGTAGGGGCTTAGGGAGTTTCATGGGTGCTTTGGGTGAGGGGGTTATGAGTTGAATGTATTCTTGAAGAGGTGGGCTTTTAGTCTGGTTTTAAATAGTTCCAGGAACAGAGCTTGACACACTGACTCAGGCAATTTGTTCTAGGCATATGGTGCAGCAAGAGAGAGGGGACATAGTCTGGAGTTGTCAGTAGAGAAGAAGGATACAGATAAGAGAAACTTACGCAATGAATGGAGTTCCCAGGGAGGAGTGTAAGGAGAGACACAAGAGGACAGATATTGAGGAGCTATAGATGGAATGCACTTGTAGGTCAAAAGGAGTTTGAACTGTATGCAGAAGTTGATGAAAAGCCAGTGAAGTGACTTGAGGGGAGAGGTGATGTGAATGTAGTGACTCTGGTGGAATGTCATGCAGCAGCATTCCGAATGGAATGAAGGGGAGAGAGATGGTTACGTGGGAAGCCTATGAGAAGCAGGTTGCAATACTCTAGGTGACAGGTAATAAAGGTGTGGATAAGGGTTTTGGTAGTGTGCTGAGAGAGGTGATGTTATAGAGAAAAAAGCAACAGGTTTTAGTGGTCTGTTGGATTTGCTCAGAGAAGGAGAGAGAAGAGTCAAAGATGACACCAAGGTTGAGAGCTGATAAGACAGGGAGGATAACAGTATTATTCACTGAGATAGAGTGGAGGGAGAGGAGAAGTAGGTTTGGGCAGAAGGATGAGTAGTTCAATCTTGGCCATGTTCAGTGTCAAAAGCAGCAAATAGATCAAGAAGGATGAAGATAGAGTAATGGCCTTTGGATCTGACCAAGAAGAGGTCATTGGAGACTTTGGCAAGGGCAGTTTCTGTAGAGTGCAGGGGGCGAAAGCCTGATTAGAGTGGGTCATGGATGGCTAGGGATGATAGAAAGTCCAGTCAATGGCGATAAACAGCATCTTCAAGTAGCTTGGATAAGAAGGGGAGGAGGGAGGTGGGTGAGTAGTTGGCAGGACAAGTGGAAGAACATAATTTAAAAAACGTCTAAGTCCCCTTTTGGCCCAAGTCCCTAGACGCAGAAAGTAGGCAGCAGTGAAATGTCCATTCTCATGAAAACCCGTCCAAAATGAGGTTTTTTTTTGTTTTTTTTTTAGAATGACCTACCTCTACGTTGAGCAGTTTTAATTGCCGAGCCCACAACTACGTCTATCCTTACCACACATTCCCGACCAAAAAATCGCCCAAGTTCCAAATGCCCAAAACAAGACCTTTTAGGTGAAGGAGGGGCCAGTCCTTCATCTAAAATCAGGATTGTGTAACTGGCGTCTGTCATAAACAATACCGGTTACAGAATCCTGGAACTGTATTCCCCCCCCCCCCCAATTGAAGTAGGAGAGATGCCCAATCTCTCCTGCCGGACACAAAGCATCCCCCCAAAAAAAACCTCACACGATTACCAGAAGGAGGGAGCCCAAGCTCCCCTGCCGGAAGGAACCCCCTCACACACAAACCCCCATGATTACCGGCAGATGGAAGCCCAAGCCCTCCTGCTGGACAGACAATCTCCCACGAACCCTGAACTGCTCACTGGCAGGAGGGAGCCCAAGCCCTCCTGCTGGACAACCTCCCCCTGAAACCCCCCCCCACTAACCTTAATTGTTGGCCGGATGGGTCCTCCCTCCGTCTGGCCAGCAGGCCCTTCCCGGTGCATTGTGGGAGGGGCCTAGGGCCTGATTGGCCCAGACACCTAAGGCCCTGCCCATAAGGAGGGGCTTTAGGCACCTGGGCCAACCAAAATTAGGCCAGTTGCCTAATGCCCCTCCTGTGGGTGGGGCCTTAGGCACATGGGCCAACCTAAGATCGTTATCGCGATCATTACCGGTGCAGGGGGGAACAGGTTGCCTGGGCTGCTGAGCTTATCGTGGCAGCTGTGATCAGCTCAGCGGCCTGATTCACAACTTATACCTGTTGTGACTTGGTCTAAGTCAAAATGTATAAATTCTATCTGGCAACCTGTCAAACCTTTTTGGTTATGGCTGCCAGACGACTAAGTCTAAGTCAGCCCACCTCCCGCCCTATCCACTCCTCCAAAAACACCCCTTTTCACTCTAGGAGTACAGAGGCAGGGTAAAGGCTTAAGCTGGTTTTAGATATGTCTAAAACCAGATTTGATTATTGGTATTTAGACAATCTGTCTTTTTGATCAGTACTGACTAAGGCCACTTTTTTGTACTTTTTTAAAATTATTAATGAGCCTCTTAGGGCACAATAAAGGTTTTTTGAGGAGCGGTGTCATTATGGCATTGGGGACTGATGCAGTGGAAGTGATAGATTGAGGATGTAATAGATAGAAGGGATAACTGTATTAGAGATAGTGTTGAGTAGACAGGTGAAAATCAGGTCACAGGAGCAGGTAGTGAGTTTGGAGGAGGAGAGAAAATGTGCAGTTTCCTCTTCAGTGATTTTAGCAAAGGAAGAAAAGGTGGCAAGGGCCGAGGGAGGGTTGACAGAATGGCAGGGGGAAGGAGAGGCTGAGGTGACTTGGTTGAGGTTAATTTTGTCGTCTTTGTCATAGAAGTACTCAGCCATAAAAGCGATGGAGGGTTTGGAGGTGGGGGCACTTTGAGCAAAGAGTTCAGAATGGCAAAGAGACGGCAAGGGTTGGAGCCGAGAGTCAGATGGGTATAGTAGACCCATTCGGCAAGTGAAAGAGCAGACTGGAAGGAAGTCAGCAGGGTGCGGGATTTGAACCAGAGACATTCAGCATACCTGGCACAGGAAGTAGTGGATGCAGATTGAAATAGTGCTCAAATAATATTATATTTGATGTCCATGCAGTTTATATAAAAACTGTATAGCAAAACACCTTAGCAATATTAGAACTCAGAGAATGGAGGCACTTTAATGGAACATTAGATATAACATAGACATGATGTCATGAACATTCATTTTGTAGCATTGTTAAAAATGTCACAAGATGTTTCCAAAATTCTTATCTATAAAGAGCAAATGTGTATTTATACATAGAATACAATTCATCCATTTGGTTTAAATAAAGAGATTGAATGGTCTAATTTTTATTTACAAATGATCATGTGACCTGGGACTCCCAATCAGACTTGATGACAGTGTGCAAGCACCAGTACATAGTGTTTAATGGTGTCATTTATAAAAAAAAAATAAAAAAAAAAATCAGTTATGATATGAAGAAAAAGCTCTATGGAAGAGGGATAACTTTCCTGATTGGCAGCCAACAGTCTTTGCTTATAGTGTTATTTGCTACATGATATATCTTCAGTATTATTTGGATTAAATGAAAATGGTACTTTTATTATTATAAGTACTTTCTCCTGATGAAGCTTATTGCAAATTACAATTATTATATATCTTTGAGATAGATCACATTTTTCTATTATAATTTTTTTTTTTTAGTAGTTTGATCACATCATGCACTGATGACCAAATTTGCGTGTGGATTATCACATCGTGTTCAAGATTTTGCATCTTTACAAGTGGCAAATTAGATAAGTAACAGTTGATTGACTTTATAATTAAGTTTATGTGATCAGATTATATGGTTTTATGAGCTCTTGAATACATGCATAATTTATATGGAATGAATAACAGATGGTAACACTGATGTGTCATGATGGTATCCGTTATTGGTCACATGCCCCTGTGACCTCACAGTTGGAGCACTGAGCACATTACATCATATATATGTGTTATTGATTGATGATATTAATTATTATGTTCTTATGTTCTTATGTCTATACGAATATTTATTTGTTCTTTAAGAATTACATTTTTGTTTAGAAAGTCCCCTTCTTTATTTAATGTCACTGGGTTTTACTTTAGACACCTTAGAGTAGAGATGGACAATTTGGTGTTGCTAAAAAGCCCAAATGAAGTCTGTGGTGAAAAGTTATTTTTATGTCATTTGCAAATATTTTGAGCTGACTAATTTCAGATTGTTGGTCCAAATTCTGATTTTGACAAAGCTAGATTATTGTAACATCATTTATATAGGCTGTTCAAAAAATTTGATTAAACTACTGCAAATTTTCCAAAATACTGCAGCCTGTCTGATGTTTTAGATGCATTATCTTACATTACAGATATAATTTTATGTAACATGTATAACTCTATCGGCCTCTTTTACAAAGCCGCCCTAGCGGCTGCCATGCGGCAACAGCCCCGAAGCCCTTTAAATCCCTATGGGCTTTGGGCCCGTTAGTGCAGAGCAGCGCAGCAGCTAGCGCGGCTTTGTAAAAGAGGCTGTATGTAGCATTTATGATTCTATGTATAATTCCATGTAGTGATATGCTGCTTGTAACCCACCTAGAGCTCCAATTTTGAGGAATTAGGCAGGATATAAGATTGCACATAGCATAACATCTATTTGGCAGTGGCCACTTTCTATGTGCAATTGCACTGGCTTCCAGCTGAAGCCAGAGTGCAATTTAAGTTTTGCACTACTGGCTTCAGAATTCTAGATGGTATTGCTCCTCTGTAAATTAATTTGATATCTCTTCTTCATCAAGGTGATCATTATAACACAAGTAACCAATCACTGTTACATTTTCCAACTATTAAAAAGAAAACATCTATTAGGTTGTTGAACTCTTCTATGTTATATCAGGCTATTCTATCCTGGAACTCTTTATCTACTGCCATAAGATTGATTAATAACTATCATTTTGTAAATCATTTAAAACTTTTCTTTTTCAAAAAATGTGTCTCAGAAGGATTGATGTAGTTTGTTGTATCATAACATTTATTCTGTTAGCTTCTGGTCTTATTGTTTTAACCAATTGAAATCTTTTTGTTATCCACGCAGAACCTTTGAAGGTAGACATGGAATATAAGCTCAGAATAACATAACATATTTTTGTTTTGTCTCTACTACTGTACATTTACAGACTTGCAATTCCAATTTCTCTTAGAACAACAGCATAAATAAAAAGGATCAAAGCAAGGACTAGCCATGGAATGCTAATGGAAAACAGACTTAAAGATCTCAATCTGTATACTTTGGAGGACTGGCAGGAAAGAAGAGATATGATAGAGACGTTTAAATATCTACATGGCATAAATGTGCATGAGGCAAGTCTCTTTCAACTGAGAGGGAGCTCTGGAATGAGAGGGCATAGGATGAAGTTAAAAGGCTCAGGAGTAATCTAAGAAAATACTTTTTTACAGAAAGGCTGGTAGATGCATGGAATAGGCTCCCGATAGAGGTGGTGGACACAAGACCGTGTCTGAATTCAAGAAAGCATGGAACAGGCACATGGGATCTCTTAGGGAGAGAAGGAGATAATGGATGCTGTGGATGGGCAGATTGGATGGGCCATTGGCCTTTATCTGCCATCATATTTCTATGTTTCTATAGGCCAGTGTCTCAAACTTTTTTAGCTGCACCATACTAAACGGAGCAAATGATTTTCACGGCACATTATAATTGAAATTATAAAATTGCAAAACCAACAAAAAAATTAAATTTGAGTTATTTATTTAAAGTTCTTTAAGCTATGTATGGGTAATTGTAACAATGATGAAACTAAAGTAGATAGAAAAGAATTGCTGATCAATGCGATGGATGTGCTTGTTTTTGAATGCAAAATAACTCAAACGTGGCTCGATAGTCAACAAGCAAACACACATTTCATCATCCACCATCTGCAGTAATTCCCTTTTTTGTAAAATTAAATTTCTGTGCTGACTATATCTTTACTAGAGAGTTTATAGCTTTCTTGAACAGTCTTTGTAGATTTCCTTACTGAAATCTCTTCAAGCTTTGTACTGAAAACAGGATTCCTCTGAATGGCCAAACACTATTGAACTCACTCTGAGTTATATTAGCAAATGTATGAGGTTCTTATTCTTCTGTAATCTTAGTATTATCAGCCAGACTCTGTAGTTCTTGAACAACTTTCTTTAATAACATGAAGTAAAGACTAAACACTTACATGGTGATGACATAACATAACAAATTCACTTATAAACCATAGTAACCTCTCAGTTTGACACAGTTAACAACAATCAAGAGACTATACAAGCACAGTGTATTATAATCATATTCAGAAGAATTTGTCAAATAAGTAGGTCTTTAGCATTTTTCTAAAGGAAAGATAGGAGTTGGAGTTTGTTATCAAGACAGAAAAGGGTTTATCAAGTTTCAAGTTTATTTCGTATTTGATAAAATCGCTTTTTTCAAATATTGAAAAGATAAAATTCTATGAAAAAAATCTTTTGTGTATGCACCCTTTTACAGTTGGAAATGTAAATAATCTAAAATGCTGAGAAAAGCATTTCCTATCAGTTAATTTAAAGCGATCAATAATATAATCAGGTATAAGGCCAAACAACATCTTGTAACAGTTACAACCTAACTTGAATAATATGACTTCAAGGCAGTTCAAATTTAACAGAATCTTCTCACTCTACTAGCCCTTCCTATTCAAAAAGGGAGCTGGGAGTGTGTCCACATCTTGTGGAAATAACACTGTTCTCCAGACTTAGGGCCTGTTTTACAAAGCTGCGCTAGCAGCTGCAGCGCGGTAACAGCTCCAAAGCCCATAGAGATTTAAAGGGCTTCGAAGCAGTTGCCACGCAGCAGCCGCTAGCGTGGCTTTGTAAAACAGGCCTATAGATATAAAACTAAGCTGTGTTAGATTGTTAGAAATAAAGGGTGAAAACATGATGGGAGTACAATGCTAAACTCAAATTCTTGTACAGCCATGAGGTCTACAAATATGGCAATTGTTCTCTCTCACACTGAAGGGCTGGCTTAAGGTCTGCGGATGCAGCCAGGGAAGCTCTCTGGTAGAAGCAAAGCCCTCTAGGGATTTAAATCAACAGAGCACACTTTAATTATACATCTTAGCATAAACACTTAAACGTGTTCTTATATAAGAAACTGACAAGTGCCCACATAAGGTGGGGGCAGAACAATTTCTGTCAGCTGAAAATCCAAGTTCGCAAAAAATAAGAAGATCCAAGCAGTAACAAAGCCTTGATTGCTTTGTTGCTCAAGTTAGGATAACTACTGCATAAAAAAATAAAAGGACCAACCACTTCATAGAATGAGGCTTGTCCGGGCAGTTGTATTCTTGCACACACAGACGGTCATAACATTGATAAGACTCTTGCGTGCACATATCATGTCATCTATTCTAGTGTATACTCATGAAGTGAATTTTTTAAAATAAAGTAAAACTCTGGAATCTCTCATGATACACCTGGAATCTCTTTGGGGCACACTACTGTGCCGTGGCACACAGTTTGAGAGACACTGCTATACGTAAATAAGACCAGGATGCTGAGTCTGCAGTTTAACAGATCCCAAGAAGACTTCTAAAAGTCCAGATGATGAGCAGAAGAAATTAGAGGAACTGAATTAATAAAACATACTGGGGTCCTTTTACTAAGGCGCGCCAGCTGTTTTAGCGCACACTAAACATTAGCGTGCGATAAACGCTATCACACCCATAGAATATAATGGATGCATTAGCGTTTAGCGCATGCTAAAATGGCTAGAGCGCCTTAGTAAAAGGACCCCATTGCTTCAGTTATCTTTGGCAAAAAGAGAAGCGAAAGAATTTATGCTGTCTTTTACAACGCCGCGTTAGAGGTTTCTATCGTTGGCCAGCGAGGTAAATGCTCTGACGCTGATAGAATACCCATGAGCATCAGAGCATTTACCTTGTAGCTCCGCAGTAGAAATCTCTACTGCAGCTTTGTCAAAGGAGACCTTGATTATTACAGTATCAGAAAAGGAAAGCAAAATCTAAGATCAAATATTTTGGCAATGTGATATACTTTGCTATGTAGATTAGACACATTAAAATCTCAAAATAGTACTGAACAAATTGATCTAATATGTCTTCTTTATTATCATGATAAATTACTGCTTAGTTAGCCAGAGGGGGAAAAAAATCATCTTTTGCTTATTTTTTTTTCATGCCACATTTGAACTTTGAAATGTATTTTTTGGCTCAACAAACTGACAGCAACAAAGTCAACAGCTCTGTTCTGAATTTTATCCAGCCCTGCGGTTCAAATACAAGGACACTGGATGCAAAAAGAAGGCTACTCTGGATCAGTCTGTCTTTACTTTTATAAAAGCTTATCTCACAGGGTGTCATCCTTGTCAACACAGCAGAATACTAATGGAGATAGGCTAATAGCTGACTGTGGGGATGTTGGATTCTAGCGAAGCCGACAGGAAGCACAAAAGTGAAATCTGAAATGTGTCACTTTCTGACAGGCTGTAATTTATTTCTGTGCCATAAGTTTGTACCAAGAGCTCCCATGCTTAACTCTGGCCTGTTATATGAGTTACAGCTATAAAAATCACCACCGCTGCTTATGAACTGTTACATTATAGCAGAAATCTCATCCTTGCTCTTTACAGTTTGGATTTTATTGTCCTTCTGATGTGTTCAGACATTATTTAAGGGAAGTACTTGCCAGTATAAGATAGCTAAGGGACATGTTTACTAAAGTGTGGTAAGATTTTGCATTTACTGCACCTTAACTGCCAAAGCTAGTAAAGAGCAGATCTGGCTAGGCAATTACATCAACGGAGCCAGGTTAACCTACAACGCTTTTTGGAAAGAAATTAAGACAGCACTATTCGACAGATTTATCTCCTAATCAGATACCATTTTAAAACTAATAACTCCACACTGATAACTTTGAGCTAAATGTGTATTTTTACTACTTGTATTCTGTAATTTCGCTGACTGTCCAGTGATATTTTCGCTATTTGAACCCTGTAATTCGCTGATTGTCCAGCTCTCTTCAGTGTAACCCACCTAGAAGTCGTAAGATTATGGTAGTATAGAAAAAAATAAAGGTTATTATTATTAATAAAGTTAATTATTATTAGATTAGATTCGTGATATACTGCTTTCCTGTGATACAATTGAAGCAGTATACGTTCACGTGTAAAGCCTATACAAGAAATACAGGAATAATACCTTGCATCTGGCCTGCATTTTCCACCCAAGGCAGTCACATACTGCAAAGGCATTGTGGTACATGCAGTCTCCAATAGTGTAGGTGCTCCTGTGCTACCACATTTCATGCAACACTCAAGAAAGATATAGCGGCATTAGAAAAGGTTCAAAGAAGAGCGACCAAGATGATAAAGGGGATAGAACTCCTCTCGTACGAGGAAAGACCATAAAGGTTAGGGCTCTTCAGCTTGGAAAAGAGACGGCTGAGGGGAGATGTGATTGAAGTCTACAAAATCCTGAGTGGAGTCACATACAAAGACTAGGGGACACTCGATGAAGTTACAGGGAAATACTTTTAAAACAAATAGGAGGAAATATTTTGTCATTCAGAGAATAGTTAAGCTCTGGAGCGCATTGCCAGAGGTTGTGGTAAGAGCGAATAGCGTAGCTGGTTTTAAGAAAGGTTTGGACAAGTTCCTGGAGGAAAAGTCCATAGTCTGTTATTGAGAGAGACATGAGGGAAGCCACTGCTTGGTAATAACCAAAATTCAATATCTACAGAAGTGTATAGTATTGGCTGAATATACAAAATCACTTCCTTATACACATTAGTACTGCAGTCCTGCAGAGTTCTTTATGCCATGCCTCAGAGACCACGTATTTCAGCAACTTGTGCTAAATGTTTGTGGTGGTCAAAGTCTCAATCATTGGCAGAAATGGCAATTATAAGTACAATTTTAGATTCAATTTAATTAAAGAGAAATTTACTCTTTAAACTCAATTTAGGTTATCTCTTAATATGCATGTAATAACATCTTTTTAAGCCACAAATATCATGAGAATTGTGAAAATAGTGCCTATACTTTAAATTAAAGCACTTATCTTGAATCAGTCTGTGCACTGCTTTAGTCCCTACGGGGGCCGCCGTTTCACCTGGAGTGGCTTCTTCAGGGGAAAACGTGGACAGTGCCTATAACAGAAAATAAAGGCTTGAAAAATGCATTTTAACATTATTCAGACATTTGTGAGAACATTTAGTTGTTAAATTTTAAGTCTATGTGTTTATGTATGTCAGCAAACTTACGAGAATGAAATTGCTCACAGCGTACAATTCTCCAAGAATGGCGTCGGTAACTAACTAAATTGAGCCATTTAAATAACCAGCTGGGTACATGCCGGTACCGCGTCAAAAACGTCGGATACGTCATGACGTCAACACAGCTGAAAGAGGTCCGAAAATCCAAAAAAAAATTTTTTTTTTTGGATTTTCGGACCTCTTTCAGCTGTGTTGACGTCATGACGTATCCGACGTTTTTGACGCGGTACCGGCATGTACCCAGCTGGTTATTTAAATGGCTCAATTTAGTTAGTTACCGACGCCATTCTTGGAGAATTGTACGCTGTGAGCAATTTCATTCTCGTAAGTTTGCTGACATACATAAACACATAGACTTAAAATTTAACAACTAAATGTTCTCACAAATGTCTGAATAATGTTAAAATGCATTTTTCAAGCCTTTATTTTCTGTTATAGGCACTGTCCACGTTTTCCCCTGAAGAAGCCACTCCAGGTGAAACGGCGGCCCCCGTAGGGACTAAAGCAGTGCACAGACTGATTCAAGATAAGTGCTTTAATTTAAAGTATAGGCACTATTTTCACAATTCTCATGATATTTGTGGCTTAAAAAGATGTTATTACATGCATATTAAGAGATAACCTAAATTGAGTTTAAAGAGTAAATTTCTCTTTAATTAAATTGAATCTAAAATTGTACTTATAATTGCCATTTCTGCCAATGATTGAGACTTTGACCACCACAAACATTTAGCACAAGTTGCTGAAATACGTGGTCTCTGAGGCATGGCATAAAGAACTCTGCAGGACTGCAGTACTAATGTGTATAAGGAAGTGATTTTGTATATTAAGCCACTGCTTGCCCTGGATCAGTAGCATGGAATGTTGCTACTCTTTGGGTTTTGGCCAGGTACTAGTGACCTGGATTGGCCACCATGAGAACGGGCTACTGGTCTTGATGGACCATTGGTCTGATCCAGTAAGGCTATTTTTATGTTCACTGTCAGACCTCTTCAGTGATTCTAGAGCCAGGAATGGTTTTCGAGGACTGGAGAAGGGATGATTTGGTTTCTCTCCACAAAAGCAGACAGAAAGAGGAAATTGGGGAGTACTGGCCAGTGAGTCTGACCTCTGCGGTAAATAAATTAATGGAAATGCTTCTAAAACAGAGAATAGTGAGATTTCTGGAATCCAACGACTTACAGGACTCAAGGCAGCCTAGTTTCACTAGAGGTAGGTCTTTTTAATCTGATTAATTTCTTTGACTAGGTGATCAGAGGGCTGGATCGAGGGAGAACGCTAGATGTAATATACTTAGATTGTAGCAAAGTCTTTGGCACTGTTCTGCATAGATTTATTATAAATAAACTGAGTGCCCTCGGTATGGGCTTTAAAGTGACTGACTGGGTTAGGAACTGGTTGAGTGGAAGGCAACAGAGGATAGAAGTAAATGGAATTCACTCTGAGGATAAGGATGTTACCAGTTGTGTCACAAGGTTCGGATCTTGGGCTATTTCTTTTTATCATTTTCATAAGCAACATTGCTAAAAGGCTATCTGGGAAGGTTTGCTTCTTTGCAGATGTTTCTAAAATCTGCAGTAAGGTAGACACCTCTGATGGTATGGATAATGTGAGGAGCGACCTAGAAAAACTTGAAGAAAGCTTGACGAAACGCATGCATGTTATCCTATGGTCGTGTTAGCGGACGTATTGATTCAGTGCACGCTAAATCCGCGCTAAAAGGTTTAGCACGTCTTTGCAAAAGAGGGCCTTAATCTCCCATGCATGGGGAGATTTAAACGTCACAGGTATGAAGATGTTTGATAGGACCCGATACATATTGATTTATGGAGTGTTTTTTGAGTGTTGATTAATGACGCTGGATGGCTTTTTTAGGGGAACTGGCCTTGAAGCACACCTCTGATGGTCCACTAACCCCCCTCTTTTACAAAGGTGCGCTATGCTTTTTAGCGCACGCTAAATATTATCGCGTGCTAAACACGAGCTAAACGCCAACACGTGCATGTTATCCTATGGACGCATTAGCGGTTAGCGCACGCGTTGATTCAGCGTGCGCTAAATCTTCACTAAAATGCTTAGCGCGCCTTTGTAAAAGAGGGCCTAAAAAAATTGTAGCAATATAACCTTTTGGATTTTGTTGCTAAACTATTGAGAGGTTAACAAGAGATTGATTATTGGTTGTGGGGACAGACATAAACATAGTTTGGAAGAAAGGTGGGAGAGGGGAGATTTGTATGAAAGTGACGTTTAAATACCTCCATGGCATAAGTGTACAGGAGACGCGTCTCTTTTTCAATTGAAAGGAAGCTCTGGTACATATGAGGGGGCATAGGATGAAGGTGAAAGGGGACAGATTCGGGAGTAACCTAAGGAAATACTTCTTCACAGGAAGGGTAGTGATTTTGTGGAAAGGCCTCCCAATGGAGGTGAAGTACATAGTATTTTATTTATTTAATTATATTATTTATTTTTTTTATTTATAGAATTTTATAATATTACCAAGCATATACATCTTGTACAGCAAAGTGCGGTCAAAGACATAATAAACTAAGTTCCCAAAATTGAAAATATACAGTAATAGACAGTTAAATTTGAAAATAAAAGTACATAAATAAAATAAAGATAAACTGATTTGATCGCACACTAGTCCTCAATAATTGGATCCAAGATTTAAAGAGTAGAACAAAATAAGTCAAATAAGTTGACAGGAAAACCATGTCTACTACAGTACAGGGAGCTAACCTTCCTTAGGCGCAGTTATTCCTTTCTCAATAATTATATTATTTATATACCACTTATAACCTAAGTGGTGTGCATTCAGGTACTCAAGCATTTTTCCCTATCTGTCCTGGCAGACTCACACTCTATCTAATGTACCTGGAGCAATGGGGAATTAAGTGACTTGCCCAGGGTCACAAGGAGCAGTGCGGGATTTGAACCCACCACCTGAGGGTGCTGAGGGTGTGGCTCAAACCACTGTATGGGAGAGGAAGGGATAGTAGATGGCATGGATGAGCAGACTGAATAGGCCATATATGTTTTTATTTGCCTTCAGTTTTCTCTGTTTCTGTGCTACTTGCGAGCAACATAGCATTTTATCCCCACAACAATTGTGCACCTCAAACAGTAAATATTAATGTGAGCACAGTTTAAAAACAAGCTGGCTAAGTTCAGAGTGCAAAGTGCACACATACTTGTTTCTCTGTTCCAAATTGCCATCTCCTCCCCACATCCTCTCCATCTCCTTCCCCTCTGCCTCTCTCTGCTGCAATCCCTTTTCCATCTCCATCTGAGATCACCATCCTATTCCCCATATCCTTTCTGCTATCTCTAATCTCTATTCCACTTCTGCATACACAAGAAATATAAAAGGATAACTTTATCAAAATGAAGCATAAGTCAAATTTGCATTATTTAATGGCACGTGCCTTCACTTCCCCCCCACCATACCTTTAGCTCTTCACCGGCACAAGCAGCAGCTCCAATATGCTGCTCACACCAGCCTCGGCTCTCCATCTCATGTCGCTTCTGGGTCCTGCAACTAGGAAGTGACGTCAGAAGGAGAGCCCATGCTGCTCCTATCGGTGAAGTTAAAGAGGTACAGGGAAGGGACATGCACATGTGCAGTGGGGGGAGGGGGGGGAGAGAAGGGGGGAGGAGTGGGGGCAGAGAAGAGGACAGGGGGTTGCCACTGCCCTGGGTGCCTACCACCCTTGCTATGTCACTGCTAGGCAGAAGCCTCAGCTGCACTGGTACTAATTTCCGTGTGCAATAGCTGAGCTAGCCACTTTTTTGCTTTAAAATACAATGGCCAGGGAAGAAGGAAGCCTTAGAAAAAGAAATTCAAACTGGGCTGGATATTAAAAGCAACCACAGTTTACCTCTAAGAGTGGTCTTCTATCCCCCTTACTTCACTGACTATGTGATCCCTTCCTTTGGCTCAGAAGCTGTGGGGATATTTGCAAGTCAAAATTCAGTTCCTTAGAAGATCCACTAGAGGTCTCTACTATCCTTATATAGAGCAGAACTGAAGGACTCTACACTAGGCAGAGAGATGGCTGGGTAGAGGGAGAGCAGTGGCTATCTGAAGGAGGAAGGAGTAGTGGCATCAGCTGAGTTTGCTCAGAAAAGCTATTTGCTCTTCTAAGCATGCGCCAGACACAGTTCCCCTTTTTACTGGGCTACTCTGCACAAATAGCATGCAAATGATTTGTATGCTATTTGTGTTGAGCTTGAGCATTACCCGATACAAAAAAAAAATCACACCAACCCAGTATTTATTACATCTTGTCAAAGTTTAGAGAATCAGAGCCCAAGTCTTTGGGAGAGTGAAAGTGGAGAGTAAGTGTGAAAGCTGTCCTCCCTTTTATTGCTAGTCCTGGCCCTGGTCTCCACACTATACACTGACATGCCCCTTTATACTTAAATACTGTAATAATATTACCCAGGTATAAACTATGTTGAAAACTCTCTTAACATGAAATCTTGCTAAATGTCCTCTGACCCAGAATGTCCACGAGTAGTAAGCCTGTCAGCAAACACCTATGTATGTCCTCTCCCCCTAGGCTAGTGGTCTCAAACTTGTGGCCCGGGGGCCACATGCAGCCCGCCAGGTACTATTTTGAGGCCCTCGGTATGTTTATCATAATCACAAAAGTAAAATAAAACAGTTTCTTGATCATATGTCTCTTTAGCTATAAATGACAATATTATTATTAAGACTTAGCCAAAAGGAAAGATTTATGAACTATAGTTTTACCTCATGCAAAATTGTCATTTCTTTAATAAGATATTAACTATTTTTTTCTGTGGCCCTCCAAGTACCGAAAAATCCAAAATATGGCCCTGCAAAGGGTTTGAGTTTGAGTTCACTGCCCTAGGCCTTCAGCATTATACTTAAGATTGTCAGTCCTCTCCCCTAGTTCTATCAACAAATTGTAAGCTCTGCACAGCATTCCTATATACTTCTATCAGATGAAGGAGACAAATATCCACTAATACTCTCTGCTGCCCTCTCTTGAAACTGGAAGCAAAGGAGATAAAATATAAAAGCTCTTTTCATGGAGGATATCATCTTTAAAAAAAAAAAAAAAAAAAAAAAAAAATTACCTCAAGACGTAGGCCTCCTTTTACAAAACTGCAATAGCAGTTTCTAGTGCGGGGAGCAGTGCTGAATGGCCGGCGCTGCTCCCGACGCTCATTGAGTTCCAATGAGCGTCGGGAGCAGCGCAGGCCAATCAGCACAGCTCCCTGTGCTAGAAATTGCTATTGCAGTTTCATAAAAGAGGGGGTTGGTCTTTTGTAGTCCATCTTCTACCAAGTCTGAGGCTTCTGGCTGCTAAACTTTCAGCTGGCTTCTGGAAAGGAGAAAAAAGGAAGGAAAAAGACAATATTTAGCTAGTGTTTTAAAAAAAATGGTGGCATCCATGGGCTTTGTATACCTGGGTATTTTGTAATGGGCCATAGCAAAATGAATATGCATGAAAGAAATTTGCATATAATGGAGGCAGTGTATGCAAATCAAGTTTATGCAGATTCAATGTGGATATGCTGAAAACCTGACTGGCAAGTAGGTACTCCAAAACCGTGTTGAGAAACACTGGTCTAGCAGGAAATGGGCAGAAGTGATGCGCACTCACTCCTGCCTGGAGCCTGCTCTTCAAAATAGCTGCCATGACCTCTAGCGGCAGCCTTGTGATACTTCAGAGTCACAGGGAGCTGCAGTGGGCATTGAACCCAGTTCCCTGGGTCTCAGCCTCTGTGCTAACCATTTGGCTACTCCTCTCTACTGCATAGAAGGCTGCCTGACACTGTTCTTACTTACCAACTGCTATTGAGGCCCACTCCAGCCTATCCAGATCTGTCCTTCAATAATCAGAACACAGGCCATAAAAATCTTCTCTGTTTTGCTATATTTTGGACACAGACCGTCAAAGTATGCCCAGCACTGACCTTACTTCCCAACTACTGGAATTGCCATCTAAGCACCACTAAGGTTTTTGTTTTGATTCCATTTTCTTTCCATATAAGTATCTCTGATAACTTGAAAGAGGGTTGAGGGTGGGTTTTCAGATTATACAGCCAGACAAGGTTGCAAAGGGAGAACAAAACTCTTTATTAACTCAAAGGCTGAGGCCTATTACTTCACAGGTATAGAAAGTGAGGTGTAAGTCTCTTGAGATTCAGAGAAAATCTTTACACAGGCCCCAAAAAGCATAGTTTATACAGTCTCTCTCTTGGGTTGTGCACATGCATGTCTTGCACTAGCCAGACCTCAAGAATCCCACAAATTATCCAAGTTAAGGTTTGTCTTACCTCAGCAAGGTAGGGAAGCTTAGGGCTACTTTTACTAAGGTGCGCTACTGTTTTTAGTGCATGCAGGAAATTACTGCGCACTACACTGCATGCTATGCTTCTAGAACTAACGCCAGCTGAATGCCGACGTTAAGTCCTAGCGCGCTCGGCAATGTAGCGTGCGCTATTCTGCGCGTTAAAGCCCTAGCGCACCTTTGTAATAGGAGCCCTTAGGGTTACCCAATTTTACTCCTGTAAAAATCCACCCCTTGCCCACCCAATTCCACCCAGCCCTGCCCTGTTCTGCCCAAGCCACACCCCGTTGTACCCCAGCCTCGCCCCCTCAACCTGTTCTCATGCTCGAAGCCGCATCGGGAGGGCATCTGCACATGCGCAGGTGTGCACATGCACGTGATGTCGTTGCATTGCATCTGCACATGCGCAGATGTCCTTCTGATGCGGGCCCGAACTGGAAGCTTTTTAAAACCCGGCCAAAGTGCCGGGTTTTGAAAAGCCATCCAGATGCCCGGGCATGTCCTCTAAAAAGAGGACATGTCCAGGTAAATCTGGACATCTGGTAACCCTAGAGTAACTACACTTAGGTAACATAGAAACATGATGGCAGATAAAGGCCAAATGGCCCATCCAGTCTGCCCATCCACGTGACTATCCCAGGCTTTCTTGAAATCAGACACAGTCTCTGTCTCCACCACCTCTACCGGGAGATTGTTCCACGTATCTACCACCCTTTCTGTAAAAAAGTATTTCCTTAGATTACTCCGGAGCCTATCACCTCTTAACTTTATCCTATGCCCTTTCATTCCAGAGCTTCCTTTTAAATCAGGGGTAGAGAATTCCGGTCCTCGAGAGCCGTATTCCAGTCGGGTTTTCAGGATTTCCCCAATGAATATGCATTGAAAGCAGTGCATGCAAATAGATCTCATGCATATTCATTGGGGAAATCCTGAAAACCCGACTGGAATACAGCTCTCGAGGACTGGAGTACCCTACCCCTGTTTTAAATGAAAGAGACTTGACTCATGAACATTCACATTACATAGGTATTTAAACATCTCTATCATATCTCCCCTTTCCCACCATTCCTCCAAAGTATACAGATTGAGATCTTTAAGGCTGTCCCCATACGCCTTATGACGAAGACCACGCACCATTTTTAGTAGCCTTCCTTTGGACCTAGTCCATCCTTTTTATATCTTTTTGAAGGTGTGGTCCCCAGAATTGTACACAATATTCTAAATGAGGTCTCACCAGAGTCTAATATAGTGGCGTCAATACTTCCTTTTTCCTACTGGCCATACCTCTCTCCCTATGCATCCTAGCATCCTTCTAGCTTTTGCCTTCACTTTTTCAACCTGTTTGGCCACCTTAAGATCATTACATACAATCACACCCAAGTCCCATTCTTCTGTCGTACACTTAAGTTCTTCACCCCTAAAGTGTACCGTTCCCTTGGGTTTTTTCAGCCCAAAGGTAGTGAAGGCATATGCTGTGGATCAGCATCTTTCTTCCCTGGACTTTCTGAACCCAACTCTGGCCCCTCGTTTTATACTTCCTAGCAGCTGACCTCCTCTCACTTCCCATCCCATGTCACTTCCTCTTTGGGTAGAACTATGCGGATTCTGTGAGGGAGTAGTCTTACGGGAAAGAAGAATGCTTTTATCTGTTATAGAATAAACTCCACAGTATCTCAGGTATGCAATGGATAATTTTTTTGTCTGTCCTCCATTCCATAGATTGACTTGAGTCAAAATCTTTTGTTTTAATTAAAAGGTTCAGTCTGGAATTTGAAATTCCCCAAACAACAACATGCAGTTTAGCAAATATCATAAATGGGCATTATGTACCCTGATCTAGTTCCAAGGCTGGTAGGAAGTGAGAACTTAGAATAAGTGTGCTATGCTCTCTGGCCTACCTTTTACTTTCCTTAGCGACTCCAGAGAACTTAGATCAGTTTTCATGCAAAAAAAGACAGAAAGTAAGAGAAGACTGGAAAATCAACAGAGAAAAGGCTCTGTACATTAGAGATCTCAAGTATCATTTAAAACCCCTCTGTCATTCCACAAGTGGACAAAAGACTCCAATAGCTGACCATCATATCACCCTTCAGTCTGCAAGTTACAAATGGTAGCTAATGACATTCTGCATTTTTTTTCAGTGGCAGCCTTTGTAAGGCTAGAGTGCCTCCTGAATCAGGCTGATGGACCTATTGGGATTCTTTTTAGAGTGTATTGTCCTCCTGTATGTACTATGCTATTATCCTCCCTAACAGATGAGAAAAACTTGCTGGAAATGTATGCAGCACAGCAGAAGCGACTGCAGGGGAGAATTGCAGACCAGGTCAAAAGAGTCCAACTAGTATGGCACCATTGATGAGACCAAAGGTGTTGTGGATCCCCTGCTGAGTAGCTGAGAGGTGCTGAGGGAGCTTCCAGGCTATAAAGACAATTTTTTTTTCTCAGCCTTATTTCTTTATGAAAGTATTTCTTGAATGTTAAAAGTTTTCTATTTGATCCAGCTCATGCTTCCTATACAGAAACACATATCTTTTGCATCATTTGCAAAGCAAATGCAATACTATGCACTTTTCCATGGATGCAGGGATTTCTTAAATATCTGGTAAGAAATAGTACTATGGTTGCTTTGTCAGTCCACTTAAATATATACAAAAAGTTTAACTTACAAACAATGACGCCTTTCTTTTTCATTAACTTAATATACCTCTTGACTAGTTTTCAGGAGCATCTTCTAATGCCAGCCCTAAATATTAGAATAGATAAGTGAATCATTAAAAAAAAAATTCCAGCGGTAGTCTCTTTCTCTCTCCTTTTGCGTGGCTTCTCTTCCTCTTCATGAAAAGGAGTGCCTTGTGGCCAATATTTTGACAACCAGAATTAAAGTATTGGTATTTTACTATGGCCCCCTTTTATCAAGCTGCGTTAGGGTTTTTTTTATTGCCGTCCACTGCAGTAAAAGTCTGACGTTCATAGTAATTCTATAAGCGTCAGAGCTTTTACCACCATGGCCAGTGATTGGAAAAAAACCCTAACATGGCTTGATAAATGGGGGCCTATATTAGATGTTTTCTTCATTTGTATCTCTCATTTTTATTTTTATACAGATACTGTTTTGTCTTTCTCTTTTTTGCAATCTCTTGTAGGTTATGAACCTTATCTTTTATTCCCATTACCCTTTTGGTTTGAAAGACATAGAAGTATGTTTTCCTCTTATTTTTATTTACTTTCCTAATGAATACCAGATACTCAATCCTGAACCCACACATGAAAAGGGCCATCAACTTGACATCGCCGCTTACACATCTCCCAACCTCAACACACAAAACATCCACATCACCAACGGCTCTTGGAATCCAACCTTATGGTCCGACCACTACAAGTACACCTTCACCATCAACTGGGTGCATAATAACATCAAACCTATTCCAAGCACAACCAGCTTCAAGTCCAGACAGAAAATCGAACCCACTACCTTCTGGGACACAGTAGACCCAGCACTAGACTTAAACAACCACAAGGAGTTCATAAACACATGGCGTTCTATTAGTGAGACCACTTTGAACAAACTAGCACCACTAAAAACAAAAAACAAAATAAGCAGACCATCAGACAAATGGTTTGACGCCGAACTCCTACACCTAAAGAGGCATTGCAGACAACTAGAAAGAACATGGAAAAAACAGAAACAAGACCACAATAAAACAGAATGGAGATCCCAAATCAAACAATACAAAATCAACTGAAGGAAAAACGTAAAGACTACTACTCCAAACTCATTGGCACTGAAAAACCAGACACCAAAAAACTTTTCAGCATTGTAAAAAACCTCACAGATACCAAACCCTTCCTCACCACCCAAGGAACCCAGACTCCATCAGCTTCACAACTATCGGACTACTTCAAAAATAAAATCATCACAATCAGAGCCACATTCAACAATTCTCAAAATATCATAGAAGAGATACTAATAAAACCCACAAAAGACGAAGCCATCTCAGCAGATAGGACCTGGACCAACTTCCCAACGACACAATGGTCAGATCTGGACCGGCTGTACAAAAAATACAGCAAATCCTCCTGTGATTTGAACAACTGTCCTCCTTACCTATTAGCAACAGCATCCACCAAATTCATCGCTTGTCTCACGCTATGGTTGCAAACCACTCTCAAGGAAGGTCAGTTCCCTCCGGAACTTGGCGAAATCATAATCACCCCCATACTAAAAGACCCCAAAGGCCCAATAGACAACCCAACAAATTATAGACCAATCGCTTCTATACCACTATACATCAAACTCATAGAGGGTCTAGTAGCACAATATCTATCCTACTACCTAGAAGACCACCACATTCTGCATCCAACTCAATCTGGTTTCAGAGCTAATCACAGCACAGAAACATTACTGGTATCTTTACTTGATATAGCCCGACAGCACCTCAGCAAAGGAAACAAGTTACTAATCATCCAACTCGACCTTTCAGTAGCATTTGACTTAGTAGATCATCCAATACTTCTCCAGACACTAGATGCCATAGGAATAACTGGTAAAGTTCACAACTGGTTCCAAGGATTCCTTCAAACAAGATCATATAGAGTTAAGTCAAAAGATATTTTATCCGAACCCTGGACAAACCCCTGCGGAGTACCACAAGGATCCCCACTATCGCCCATACTATTCAACCTCTTAATAGCTTCCTTAGGCACTGCCCTAGACGCCCTAAATATAACTTCTTTCAGCTACGCAAATGACATAACTATCATTCTCCCATTTGACATCCAAGACCCCAGCTCCAATGGACACCTAAAAACAACACTGGAAACAGTAGAAAAATGGATGATGAACCATAAGCTGAAACTGAATGCGGAGAAAACCAAATTCCTACTACTAGAGAAGGAACAAAAGCCATCTATAACAGAACTGGAAGTAAACACAATCAAATATCCCATACAGAGTACTCTCAAAATTCTAGGAATACAATTAGACAGACGCTGCACTATGCAGACACAGATACACAAAGTCATACAGAAGGCATTCTTCACCATGCGAAACCTAAGAAAAATAAGAAAGTTCTTTACCAAAGAACACTACAAGATCATTGTACAATCCCTCACACTCAGTACCTTGGATTACTGCAACAGCCTCTACCTACCATGCCCAAACAACATGATAAAACAACTACAGACCGTTCCGAACACAGCCATCAGACTCATCTACTGTCTCAGCAAATTTGACCACATCACTCCCGCCTATGTAGACTCTCACTGGCTTCCGATAAAAGCAAGAACTCAATTCAAGTTCTATTGTCTACTATTTAAAGTAACCCATGGAACTGCCCCCTGTTACCTAAACAACCGCCTATACCGCTACCACTCATCCAGATCAAGAAGAACTCAAAACCTATTCACCTTCCCCCCTCATAATGGAACCCGACGTAAGAAACTATACAACAGCCTTCTAGCGACACAGGCAGCGAAAATTGACCCCACCATCACCAAACTAATGATCAACACAACAGACATCAAAGTGTTTCGAAGAGAAATCAAAACATTTCTATTCAAAAAACACGTCCTTACCAACTAATATCCTCCCCTTTCGCACAAGCTCTCCCTCTATTGAATAACACATTAGTCTTCTCCTAGAACCTGTCCTTCCAAACATATTCTGACTCCTATATAAGCATTTACCTCACTATCCAACAAACTTCTTACGTCATTATTAGGTAACTTCTAGTCTGTAACCCGTACATACTGATATTCTCTACTGTATCCTGTTATCACTTGATTCTCTGCTATGTAATTCTTACAATTGAATCCTCTACCACACCATGTAAAGTACATGAATCACTGTTATGTAATTTCTCTAGATAATCGTTGTTACGCAATTCTCTCGGTAATGTCCAGATCTCTTATAATTTGTAATCCGCCTAGAACCGCAAGGCACAGGCGGAATAGAAATCACTAATGTAATGTAATAGGCTTGTGGCCCTTACAATATCTCCTTTCAGTTTTGCCTACTGCTTTTCCACTTCTCTTAGATCAGGGGTGTCAAAGTCCCTCCTTGAAGGCCGCAATCCAGTCGGGTTTTAAGGATTTCCCCAATGAATATACATGAGATCTATTAGCATACAATGAAAGCAGTGCATGCAAATAGATCTCATGCATATTCATTGGGGAAATCCTGAAAACTCGACTATATTGTGGCCCTCAAGGAGGGACTTTGACACCCCTGCCTTAAATGCTCTCATAGTACTAATGGCTCCTTGAGGTACTTCCTCATTTTGACAGTTAATTTTCCTGAAGTCTAGAACTCTGTCTTTTGAATGAGCCATCACACCTTTGCCCTAAATTAAGAAAAACCATCCATTGCTTACTGGATCCTAGGTGATCACTGACTACAATATCAAAAACACTCTTTCCATTCTAAAGCACTAGTAATGATTGCTCCTGCATGGATTCCATTACCAGCTGATAGCTCTTCACTTCTGGATATTTCTGTCCTTTCACCTCCACTTCATATATCTTGACTCCCTCTCCCTTTCTTCCCTCTGTGTCTCTGTGTTTTTCTTTCCTCTCTTCAGTGCCTCTCAGTTCTTATCTCTTTCCTTCTTGTGTAGCTTTCCTATTCCTTTATTTTTTTTCTCCAGTATGTCTCTTCTCTTTTTAATCTTCTCTCCACTACTGTGTCTCTGCTCTTTTCTATCTTGACAGGGCCAACAAATAGTAACAGAATGCACTAGAGAATGCACTAGGGCTAATGATCTCAGAATGAGCTGGCCCATAGGCATACGCTACCATACCTTAATATTTTTTTTTTTTTTTTAGGCAACATGTCGGCTCAGAAAGGGAGCATTCCTGCACTAACCAGTTAGTGTAGCTAAATTACCACACACTAAATGATTAGAGCACTATCCATCTTCAAAATAGGTGGGGGTAATTTAACAAAATGGCCACACACTAATGGCAACATTAATGTATAGCCATTAATACATAAAATAGGAAAAAGCCTTTTTTTTGGCTGTGGTAATAATGGCCTTAGCACGTGGGGAAAACCCACATAAGGGCACACTAAGGCCACTTTTTACAGCAGCTTAGTAAAAGGACCCTTAAAAGTAACTTAATCCCAAACTATTTTAAGTTTTTCTGGCAAAATTGTTCCATAGCCCAGTCCCCACACCATAAAACAAGACACTTGTGTTCAAAGAAGATGGCACTCCCTGTCATCTAGAGAAAAAAAAGAGGTTAGAAATAGAGTATGTATAGAGAAGGAAAGAAAAAGAAAAGTGAAAGGAGGAAGAAAAAGGATTGAAAGGAAGAGAGAAGAGAGTGAAAGTGAAAGTAAGAGGGGGTTTGGGAGAACAGTGGAAAGGAGAAGTAGAAGCCTTGGAAGGCAAGAAGAAGGGGGAGAGGTGGGGGAGGAGCTCCTCTGTCCCTCCCCTTCCCTCCAAATTTACTTTTACTGATCATTAAATAGACAGGTGGAGGGGAAAATTAAAACATGCATCTAAGTCCGATTCAGACCTATGGAGCTAAACGCCCAAAGTTGGCAGTGAAAAAAATGCCCATTTTCAAAAAATACATCTAGAATTTTTTTCTCTCCAAAATCATCTATCTGGATGTCCAGGCTATTGTTTGTCCAGATCACCAGAACATCAATCTTTATACCACTTTTTTCGATCAAAATATCATCCAAGTCCCAAACGCTCAGAACAAGTCCATTTGGACGTGTCAGGGGCCAATCTTGTAATGGACTGGCCACCTAGACATGGCAACAGAAAAGTGGGGCACTTTAGAAGGCACTGCTGTAAACTTCACAAAAAGGGTGTCACATAAATGTCTCACCAGAACTCTTATAGATTATGGTGAGCCCCCCAGAACCTACTATACCCATCTGACTACAATCTCAATAGCCCCTATGGCTGCAGGTGTCACCCTTATGACAGTAGAGTAGGGTTTGGGGGGTGTTGTTGGGCGCACATGTTCCACCATAAATGTAGTGGTTAGAGTGGTTTATGGGCCTGGGTCCTCCTCTCTATGGTTCACTAGCCCACTCCTAGGCTATTTAAGACACCTGTGTGCAACTCTACTAGGCTTTCCTATACCAGGTGCTGATGTTCTGAAGACAGGTAGATACTTTTTTTATTCCGATATTTATGGGTGTGTAAGGGGGTCAGTGAACACTGGGAGAGTGTGAATACCTTTTTAGCACTTATACCTGTATTTACAATGTCTAACTCAGAATGTTTAAGTTTCGTCCGGGATGTCTAGTACAACATTTGATTATCCCTGCAGGATGACTAAGTCTAGGTCGGCCACCATCCCACCCACATACTGCCCTAACCACTCTTCCAGATATGCCCCTTTTAGCTTTGGGTGCACAGCGGGATTCAGAGGCCTAAAAAGTCCCGGGACACGTACAGAAAATCAGTTTGATTATCAGCACTTGGATGACCTGTCATTTATGTCATCCAAGTGCCGACTTGGGCGGGTTTTAGATGTGTTTAAGTTTTGATTATGAGCCCCATAGATTCCACTTCTACCTATTTAATGTCACAAAGGATGAATGAGCTAACTAATTTATATGCTATTGGTAGGTGGCTTAGATGATAAAAACAAATCTTCTTGTTGGAACACTTTCCAGCTATCAAGACCAGCAGTGAAAACACATTCACATACAGAATTGCTGCATTAAAACATTTTGGCCCCCTTTTATCAAGCCGCGTTAAAGTTTTTTTTATTAATGGCCCCTGAGGTAAAAGTTCTGATGCTCATAGGAATTCTATGAGTGTCGGAGCTTTTACAGCATCTGGCAAAGGACATAAGAAGACTTGAAGCGGTCCAGAGAAGGGTAAAGAAAATGATAGGAGGTTTGCGCCAAAAGACTTATGAGGAGAGACTGGAAGCCCTGAATATGTATACCTTAGAGGAAAGGAGGGACAGGGGAGATATGATTCAGACGTTCAAATACTTGAAAGGTATTAATGTTGTCATCACCACTATAGCCCAGGGCTGGGCTCTATAGCAATCCCAGTGGTTAACATAAACAGTACACCAGCGTGTGACCCGGCATGGAGTCACCCTGCAGGACTGGATTCTCAGCAGTAATCAGAGTTAAAGCCAAGAAAAATAAAGTTCCAACAATGGTAGTAGTTGATAGAAATAGTTCTTTTACTCCATCCTTCATGTAGGTAAGTATTCCATTAAACTTTCACAACATTGGTCAGGATTTCACACAGCATTACAGAAATATTGTCAAAATGGCAAGAAAAATAAAACAGTCCAAAAATAAAGTTCAAAACTTTCTTTCACTCCTAAATAAGGTCCCAATTGCTCTTGAGACCACAGCTCTCCACAGAGCTAGCACTGCCTGTTCCAAAGCAGGACATTTAGTAAATCAAAACTGCAGTTCAGGATAATAGTTTCCCCAATTCTCAGTCCTTAAGAAAAAATGAGGAAAGCCTCTGGCAACATTTATGACTGCCAGGAAAGGAGAGTGTACAGGTTTTGTCAAAATACAGCCACAAAACTGGCTTTCAAAATCCCACCCAGAGTGAACACAAAACCTCTCCCCACACACTCCTAGCTTTCCCAAAACCAACATAAAAAAAACCATACAGCAAACAAACAGTTCCCAAAAAATTCAAACTCAATGTTTGTAGCTTGAGGCCAAGTCCACCTGCATAGGCTCAGGGTAATTAGCTTCACAACCTGCACAAGCTTCTTGACATTCCATAGGCTCTCCATTCAAAAGTGGCAAGTCCTCATCTTGCCCGGCCTCTGTCAGCTCCATAGGCATAGGGTTGTTGCTTCTGTTTGGCCCAGGTGGATCTTTAGGGAGGCAAGGCCTGAACTTCCTCCCTAACCGGCCTGCTGGTTTGAATGCCACTGCTGGCTTACATACCCTAGGGGTGTGGCCTGATCTGAGGGAGTCAGCAGAAGTCCAGGGGCCTCTTGAGCTCCCCCGGTGGTGACTCGAATCAAGCTCACCTACTTCCTCCTCAGATGAATCCAGCTCCCTCTGGTGGTCAATTGCATTATCTCCCAAAATATAACCCTGGGAGATCCTGGAATTTTCCTTCCGTGTTTTTATTCTTACTTTTTTCCCTGGCCTAACTGGGACCTTGGCAGAGCCCGGGTCTGACTGGTCACAATGTAGAACAAAATCTTTTCCATAGAAAAGAAAATGGTAAAACCAGAGGACATAATTTGAGGTTGAGGGGTGGTAGATTCAAGAGCAATGCAAGGAAATTCTACTTTACAGATAGGGTGGTAGATGCCTGGAATGTGCTCCCGAGAGAGGTGGCGGAGAGGAAAACAGTGACAGAGTTCAAAGAAGCATGGGATGAACACAGAGGATCTAGAATCAGAAAATAATAGTAAATATTGAAGAACTAAGGCCAGTACTGGGCAGACGGTCTGTGTCCAGGGCAGGATTAACCAATAGGTCAAGTAGGCATGTGCCTAGGGCCTGAAATGATCAGGGGGGCCCGATGAAGGAGGGCATTAACATTGTTTTTTCCAAACGGCGATGGGCCCCTCCAGAATCGATCGGCAACCCAGCCCCCCCCGATCAGCAACGCGGGCCCCACCCCAATCGGCAACGCAGCCCCCCCATCGACGGAAAGTAAGACAAGCAAGCAACGTGGATAAGAAAGGCAACGGGAACTGTAATTGTGCAAGCGGTGCTGCTTGACCAAAGCTTTCCTCTGACGCAGCTTCTTGTTTCCGCCTGGGCGCATGGTGGGGCGGGGCAGGGGGCCCAGTGTACTTGTGTGCCTAGGGGCCCTCAATGAATTAGTCCTGCCCTGTCTGTGTCTATATATGGCCTTTTGGTTGGGACTGGGCTGGGGAAGGCTTCAATGGCTGGGAGAGTGTAGATGGGCTAGAGTGAGCTTTGACAGAGACTTCAGTAGTTGGAACCCATGCACAGTATAGGGTACAGCTTTGGATTCTTGCCCAGAAATAGCTAAGAAGAAGAAAAATTTTTTAAAAAATTGAATCAGGTTGGGCAGACTGGATGGAGCATTCGCTTCGTTATCTGCCGTCATCTACTATGTTTTTTTTTAGCAGTGGTCTACAATTTAAAAAAAAACTCTTACACACCTTGATAAAAGGGAGCCATAGTGTGGGGGATATGTAATGTGATATGTTCCAGAAGAAAACCAGAAGTCAAAGAAGATGCCTCCAAAAGAGCCTGCTCTTAGACTTGCCATACTAATACATAATGGCAAAATGATTGCAGTACTTTCCATTTCCAGTACATATGAAACCCTAGTTAATGCATCATAATTGACCCCAATGCCACCAGCTCTGCAGGCTGTTCTAAAGCTAATGAAAACCTCACAAAAAATTTGAAAAAAAAACAACCCCCAGATGCTTGTCACAACTCAATGTAGCTGCCGTCGCCATGGTTTTCCATGCACTGACGTGTAGCTGCTTGAATATCTATGATAATGACACTTGAAACTGCATGAATCTGGGATGAGAAGACTCGTATTAATCAAATGGTGGCAGTGAGTGAAACAAGTGATTGATGTTATCTCAAACAATTAGCAATGCAAAACGTCATATAATTTGGTGAAAGTTCTCTCTTTTTCAAATCGCATATAAACATAGTCCTATTTCTTGTGGCATTCAAAAGCAAATTCTGGGGCAAGAGATATCAGATTTTGTCAGAGATATTAATGACATTCTCTGGCAATCATTGGGCTCATACGCTCAGATTTGAAATGAAATAATGTAAAGACACATACGCAGGGGGGTGGAGAGGAAGGGAGGTGCTGGTGCCCCCACCAAGACGGCACCTGGGGCAGTACACCCTCCTTTACTATGCCACTGCCCCTTAGCTACTTGGTATGAACTACAACAGGGAACTGTTTTGCCTTCCTAGCCTAAAGCCCTAGCCATATAGACTCAGAAATATCCTGCTAAGGAAAATCAAGGAGAAAATATCAGGAGAAATGGCAGAAAGTAAAAGATCCAACACTAAGGAGCAGAAGAGAACAAAGAAAAGCTCATGGGATCTGCCACAATAAAGAAACTTACAGTAGAGTTCCCATTCTGGGAAGAGGAGAAGAACCCACCAGAAAGCATTCTCTGCTTTCAGGAGGTTCTTAAAGTATACAAGAGACTGTCAGTGATTGAAATAATTTTGTTTTATGCTGCTGTCTGTGTTAGTGTTACTTTAGCGACTTCTGTCACTTTTTGCTTAAAAGCTTTTAATTTAAGCAAAGGCACCGGTTCAGAACATTTAGGGCTCCTTTTACTAAGCTGCGTTAGGGCCTTAACGCGCGGAATAGCACGTGCTAAATCGCTGCGCGTGCTAGACCTTAACGCCAGCATTGAGCTGGCATTATTTTAGAAGCGTAGCGCCTGGTTTAGCATGAGGTAATTATGTGCCTGCGCTAAAAACGCTAGTGCACCTTAGTAAAAGGAGCTCTTAGTGAGTGGATTTGCAATGCCAGTTTCCTCCCAGTGAAAACTGGCCCTGACTCACCAACAAATTTGATAATTTTACTAAAGTAACCCACCTTATGCTTACCCCAGCGAAACAGGGTTGTACCACTATTGCAAGTGCCTTCATTTGCCCTATTTGTGACTCTCCTTTGAGCGAGTTGTAGGCAAGTAGTTGGGATCAACTTATTCATGTCTTGGTCTAGTAACTGCAGAGTAATGTGTGACAGAATTAAAGTCAAAAAAATCTTTCACGAATCTGTATCTGCCTAATTCGACACACTGGTAGATTTCTTTTTCTTCTTTAAGCATGGAATTTATTTTTGCTGTTTCATCACTATTAACTATGTTGTATTATTATTTGCTCCATATTATAACGCCCCAGCTGATCTATAACCAAGGAATAAACTGGAAGCTGGATATAGCATTTTTACTTCCGCATGAAGAAGAAAATGATGATATAAAGGCACAATCTCCCTACATTGATAAAAACAGTAGCTTAAATACATGAAGCAATACATTTTGATGGACTGCATTGCTACTAGTCAGCAAAATAGCTTTTTCTTGTGCTTCATTAAAAAATAAAGTTTATGCTCAGGGTGTCCCTTTCCAAAGCACCCAACCAATGGACAAAAAAGGGAGGTGAAGGGAGAGGGTCTCTATTTTCTCAGTTTTAACTGTATATGCGCAAATATAAACCTAGATTTTTGGGCCCAAAAATGGAAGTCTCAGTTTATATTCAATCTTACTACTACTACTTATTATTTATATCAGGGGTGTCCAACCTGCGGCCCAGTGAAGTATTTTGTGTGGCCCTGGTCAGTGTTTTACTCTGCTGTCCCTGGGTGTTTACCACCTTGCCGGCTCCCTCCTCTGTCTTGCTGCAGCGTTTACGCGTTTGTGCAGCCCCAGAAACATTTTTTTCGGCCAATGCGGCCCAGGGAAGCCAAAAGGTTGGACACCCCTGATTTATATAGTGCTGCTAGACATATGCAGCACTGTACATTAAACATGTAAGAGACAGTCTGCTCAATAGATCTTACAATCAATTAAAAAGACAAACAGAACAAATAAGGGTTAGGGAATTTCATAAAGAAAGAATGATAAAACAGACGTGGACCCATCAGAGGCCTCTCACCCAGTGGTGAGCCAGGGCAAGAGTGATCCTCTTATGCTGCTGCCCCCATGCAGTCTTGTCAAAATGGTTGATGTGAATTCCCACAATAACCTCGTAAGCCTGGCACAAGTTTAGTTTATATTCAAGTCATGTCAACCTTTTTTCACCTTTTTTATGGGGAAAAAGGTTATGTCAGTTAATTTGGTGTAAAAGAAAAAAATAAATAAATTGAAAGCACTTACAGAGGAAAGGTGGGAGGGAAATGAGGACTGCTTGGGGGATGGACCCATGCACAGAACCTGCAAGCTGCAGGGAGATCACAGAGCTAAGGGTCAAAGGGACAGAGTCCCAGAACCGTTTTTGTGAGCTATAGGGGAGTAAAGAGAGATTAAGACAGAATTAGTGAGGCTACTGAGGGCTAGATTTTCAAAACACTGGTTATAAAACCAAAGGGCTGCTGTCACAACCATTATAGTAGCGATTTTAAAAAAGCGAGTCATTCTCCCAAAATGCAAATGAGGTTGGCGGACAGTTGCAAAGACTCGCTAAATTTGCATGTGCCCATCGCTAGTTATAGTGATGGGCACATGTGCAGAATAAACGGAAAAAAACAAAACACAACAACAATGGGAGAGATGCCCAATCTCTCCTGTCCAACTGACACACACCCCTGGCAGTGGGAGAGATGCCCAATGTCTCCTACTAACTGACACATCTGCCCGGCAGTGGGAGAGATGCCCAATCTCCCTTGTCCAACTGACACATATCCTTGGCAGCGGGAGAGATGCCCAATGTCTCCTGCCATCAACCAACACCCCCTCAGGAGTGGGAGAGTTGCCCAGGCTCTCCCGCGGCCAGGCAATACCCCCTTCTCATTCTTCCAACAACCACCATCCTTTCCCCCTTATCTTATTTTCAGATGGCTGGCCAGAGGGATGCCTACTCCCTCCGGCCAGCAGGCCCGCCTTTTCAAAATGGTGGGCCTTCCCTTACCCGGTGCATCCTGGAATGCACTAGGGAGGGGCCTGAGGCTCTGATTGGCCCAGGTTGTTTAAGGCCCCTCCTATGGGTAGGGCCTTATACATCTGGGCCAATGAGAGCCTTAGGCCTTTCCTCGGATGTCTTGGATTTCTAGGAGGTTCTGTGGTGCAGAGCTGTTTCTAGTCAGTATTCTTTATATACTGGCAGGCTCTGTGGAACTGTGGAGTACTGAGTTTCATTATTTCTGAATCAAAGATACTTGGATATTCAGAAAAAGCTAAGGTGACTCAGATATTGTGTGAATGTGTGTGTTGAAACTCTGTGAGCAGATTTCATATCAGAAGCATTTTTTTTTTTTTTTTTGGGGGGGGGGGTCCTGGGAGTGTCAGCTTAGGGATAAAAGAATTATCTGTTCTTTTGCATAGAAATATAGATAGTAAAAAATATGTTTATTTACACATACATATGTACATGCCTGTCTCCAGAACATCAGCACCTGGTATAGGAAAGCCTAGTAGAGCTGTACACAGGTGTCTCAAGTAGCCTGGTGGGTGGGCTAGTGAACCATAGAAAGGAGTAGCAAGTCCCATAAGTCACTCTAACCACTACATTCATGGTGGAAAATGCGAACCCACTAACTCCCCCCCAAACCCTACTCTACTGCCATATAGGTGTCACCTGCAGCCGTAAGGGCTATTCAGGTTGTAGACAGGTAGATATAGTGGGTTTTTTTGGGGGGAGGGGGCTCACCATAATCTGGGAATTCTGGTGAGATGTTTATCTGGCACCCTGAAGTTCACAGCAGTGCCCTCTAAGGTGCCCCATTGTTCTGTTGCCACGTCTGGGTGGCCAGTCCATTACAGGACTGGTCTCTCCCATGTCCAAATGATCTTGTTCTGGGCATTTGGGACTTGGATGAAATTTTGGTCAAAAATGCGGTATGCAGATATATGTCCTGGTGGTCTGGGCGTCCCAAAACCTTGGACGTCCAGATAAAGGATTTAAAATTAAAAAATATTTCTAGATGTATAGTGATTTGCCTTTCGAAAATAGGCATTTTCTTACTGCTGACTTTGGTGCCATACCATACATCAGACTTAGACGTATGTTTAAAAATGCCCCTCAATGTCCATGTGTGTGACTCAGTGAACTACATTTTTTTTTTAAAACCCTCCTAAATATTTCATTAGTGTTAAAAATGATGCAGGGGGAAATATAAAATGGTCTTAAACAGGATTTATTTTAGGTATTTATGTATTGCCTATCAAGGTTATCTAAGTGGTTTTCAATCAGGTACTCAAGCATTTTCTCTATCTATCCCGGTGGGCTCACAATCTATCTAACATACCTGGGGCAATAGAGGATTGAGTGGCTTGCCCAGGGTCACAAGGAGCAACACAGGATTTGAACCCCCAACCTCAGGGTGCTGAGGCTATAACTCTAACCACTAGGCCAAAATGACAGATGTTCAATTTTTTTCCCCTGAAAGAAATTTTAATCATCACTTTACCAGTGCTAAATCTACGACTGACACATTGCATACAGATTTTTGATATAGGATTGAATGATTGGCAAATTCACACTAAACCTACTGTCAACACCATGAAACCTTTACCAATTGTAGAGTCTATACAGAAGATACTGCTAAGATGTTGACCTTTACAGCTTCAAGATATAATTACCCGAAGTGGTTCAAAACACTCTATACTAAACTAATCCTTAATACCACTTCCAGACAGGATGTATCCAATATGTATTTTAGTATTCGTTCAGGAAAAAGGCCTCAGAATTGGAGCATCAGAGAGGTGTATCCATAAGATTTTGAATAGTTTGAAGAAAATATTTAAAATATTTAAAAAAAGTACATATATTTATTTAAAAATAATTAAAAATAATTTAAGTGAATTAAAGAAATTTTCAGGTTTTTTGACCAATGATTAGAGCAAGGAGCTGCTACGTTGAAGTTTCAGTCTGTGATAGGACTGTACGTATGCTCCAATTCTGAGGCCTTTTTCCTGAACGAATACTAAAATACATATTGGATACATCCTGTCTGGAAGTGGTATTAAGGATTAGTTTAGTATAGAGGACCTTTACAGCTTGTCATAGAAAAAATTTGATCAGATTCAGATTCTGGTGTCACTTCTGCAACAGCAACACAAAATCCCTCTACTACAACCATGTAGCAAACAGAATCTGTGGACAGCAGATCTGCAATATTTCGGTTGAGGCTGGTGGCAACCATTATTGAGGACATAGGAGCCAGCTCTTTAGGTGCTGTGGGTGCTTGAGCACCCACAATATTGAGTGAACACCAAACAAACACATACAGATAAACTGATGTGGTAGCACAGCAGACGTTTGCATAGCCTTTTCTGTTCCTTGGATAAAATGAGGTCCACAGTTTTCACCACTATCAAAATACAAGGAAATGTATGTTTGCTTTCCTAATAATCCAAAACCATAGTGAGCAATTTAATTTCTTATGCATTCTAGCATATCTAAGTATTAGACTGTCTCATACCTAATTATTATTATTTTCCACTTGCAAAATAAATAAATTCTATATTTTGCTAACATTGAGCCTGGTCTATTTCCTTGTCACAGGGTGTTTGAATTTGTATTTGGGGAATACAGATAAAGAGATTTTATAATCCAGAGTGCTACCATAATATAAAGTCTTTATTTCAGTTTCCTGGCTACAGCCAGGTCATGTGTGCAGCCACTGTTAGCTTCACCAATATGTTCACCCACCCTCCTTCCGGCGCTGTACTTTTACATCTTCGGGCAGCCGCTACACAGCATTCAATGAGCAGGCCTGCCCCGGAACTACTTCCAGGGGCAGGCCTGCTCATTGACGCTGCACGGTGGCTTCCCGAAGATTTAAAAGTAGAGCACTGGGAAGAGGTGGGTGGAGGAGTTGGGAGCTGGTGAGACGCTGTGCTGCAGGATTCTGCTTGCTAGGGCAGAGCCTCTCCCCCCCCCCCCCCTCAACAAAACAGCATTCTGTTAAGGGCTAAATCAGTGTTTCTCAACTTTTTCAAGCCAAGTACCCCCTAAGTTTAACAAATATCAACTGAATACTCCCGCCCAAGCTCTGCCCCAGACCTCTGAAAGCTCTGCCCAGACCTGCCTAAGCTCCGCCCCAGACCCCACCCCCATAATAATAGTACTAATTGTAATGCAATTTCTTCCATTCATTTTTCATATACACACACATTATAATCTTATTAACAATACATGATGGTAACCACAAAATTAAAAAAACACAAAGCACACTGTATGCACAGAAAATGTTAATTATCATTTATATTCATTTTTTTTCGGAGGGGTCCCCGTGGGAGTCTCGTTGACCTAGGGGGATCCCTGTTCCCGTGCAGACCTCTAATCTGTTCCTGAGGTGACATTGCATATTTTGAACTCATTTGCCTTGACCTCTTTGAAAAAAAAAAATGAATATACACAGACTCTGTGTGCCTACGTGCTGAGCTCCATGCCTACGTGACAGAGACTGTTGCTGATTCGTGGGGAGGTGTCACGTGCAGGCTAGAGCAGGTGGACAGAGTCATCCTCCTCCACCCCTCCCCCAGAACAGTAACGCTTAACTCCCTCCTCAGTATCTAGGCGCAAATACAGCCGCTGTAGGAGACGGCGAAGAGGAGAATGTCCCAGAAAGATTTGCTAAGATCAAGAATCCTTTTTTTTGTTGTTAAAAAAAGAAAATAAAATGACATGCTCTTTTCCTGTACGCAAACTGAAATGCAATGAGGAGGAGGGGCCAAGGCTATGAAGACTCAGGGCTGCTGACTTTAGGAGGGGTGGTGGGAATGAATGTAGGGAAGGGTTTTTGTTTCCTGCTGGAACTCTTGGAGGGAGGTTGCTGTAGGCGGAAAGTCTCACCTCTGCTGCCCGCCCTATCTTCCAGCCTGCAATGACGTCTCCTCCCAGCTCCTTTCTGGGGTGATTTTTTTTCTTCCTGTTTTGTAAACCAGAAGCCTTTATTGACAACAGGCCTAGGGAAGGATGCGAATAAGATTTCGGCATGTTCACGTGTTTACAGGTATGCAGGAAATACATATCAGAATTCAACAGTAAAAAATCAAATCTACTGTATGCAGTCAAGGTAAAATAATAAAATTGTGCAGAGGCAGGCAAGGAAATCGTGGTTGTTTTCAATAAGTAAACACGTGGGTGGGTACATTGCTATCGATTTGGCATCTATACAGTGAGGAGAAACCTATTCTGCCCTGGTTGTGGGAAGAGAAACTTTTTACTGTTCTTGAAGCATATGTTGTTAACTGAAGGCTGGGCAATAAGGTGGCAGAGCTACTAAGGTACCAGAGTTGGGCAAGTTACTTTGTAACAAATTAGTTCCTCTGGGAGGATGAGGTATAAATAATAATAATAATAACTTTATTCTTCTATACCGCCACAATCTTGCGACTTCTAGGCGGTTTACAATCAAGAGAGCTGTCAAGGTAAAATAATAAAATTCATGAGCCACCGAGGTGCCAGCATCTGTGACTCAGGGACGCTACTGCTGCCTGCCAAGCTTGGCAAAAGGGACTCCTGGCCAACTGCAGATGAAGTCCTCAGCTGAAAGCTTGGGGGTCCTCATCAGCTGAGTATTTCTATTTTATATTTACATTAGAGGCTCTGGTAGAAACCCGTTTACAAAGTATGTATTCTTCCCAATTAATATTTCTAAATGGATCTCTACCAGAGCCTTTAATTCAGTAGTATAATTAAATGAAATAACTGTTTCTGAAGTTTATAGGGACGGGCGGGAACAGAGGGGATTCCTTGCGGGGACGGGCGGGGACAGAGGGATTCCTTGCGGGGACGGGCGGGGACAGAGGGATTCCTTGCGGGGACGGGTGGGGATGGAGGGATTACTCATGGGGATGGGTGGGGATGGGTGGGATTTTGGCAGGGACAGGTGGGATTTCTGTCCCCGCGCAACTTTCTAGAACAGATACAAAAAGAAAATGTTGAAAACACAACTATTTGTGAATGCCTTTCTCTGGTACCTTGCGGTTGTTAATGCTTTTCTGGAATTTTATGATAAATTTTCAAGAATATTTTGAAAATGCATCTGACTACTAATGTCTTCTTGTTTTAATCTTGTTGAAACTTGACCAGCTATTGCTTGTTCATACTTTCTTGAAATCTTGTGATACAGTGTGGGGAGGATGAAGTCTAAAAACATGTTAAAATGCGTCTGACTATTTCTGCCTTCCGGTGTTACACTTGTTATTATCTGTTTCTATTATTTGTAAATGGAGTTTAAGATGATTTGTATGTAACTTGTAAACTGCATAGTCAATATGTGGTATATAAATTTTTAAATAAAAAAAAGACAAATATAGTGCAAAATATAGACAGCAGATATAAATTTTCAAAACTGACACATTTTAATCACTAAATTGAAAATAAAATCATTTTCCTACCTTTGTTGTCTGGTGATTTTATGAGTCTCTGCTTGCACTTTCTTCTGACTGTGCATTCAATATTTCTTTCTTTCTTTCTGTCTCCTGCACACTTCCTCTCCTCCGGACCTCATTCTCTTCCCCAACCAACATCTCTCTCTGTCCCTCCATGAGTCCAACTTTACTTCCTCTTTCCTCCACCTCCATTGGCAACATGTCTCTTCCTCTCTCTCACTGTCCATCTGTCTTTTTCTCATTCCCTCCCTTACTGCAAAGGGAGTGGGGAAAGAGAAATCCAGGGTACATCTCTCCCACTCCTTTGACTGCCACATCCAACATTTCTCCCTCTCTCATTCCCCAGATCACGCGCAGCATCTTTCACCGCTGCCCACCAGTGCCATGCCCAACATTTCTCCTTCTATCACCCCTCTTCAGCACATGCCACATCTCTCCCTACATTCCCTCCACCAATATGTCCAACATTTCTCCCCCTTGCCTCCCTTTCAGTCTGTCCCACCATACCCGACATTTCTCCCTTTCATCCTTCTCTTCCCCATGCATCTCTACCTCACTCTTCTCTTTCTCTATACCAAATTTTCCTTTCTTCCTTTCCTCATGTGCACCATCTTTTTTCCTCTCACACCTTCATGCCCCTCTCTTTCTCCATCCAAATGCATCTTTCCCCCTCTTCCTTTTCCCTTCCAACCATGTGCATCTCCTCTCTCTATTTCCTTCTACAGTATTCCCCTTTATCCATATGCACCTCCTTCTTCTCTCTTCTTTTCCTCTTCTTTCATGTGCATATTTTCTCTTTTCAGTTCTCCTTCCCTCCCCTCCATCCATGTGCATTTCCTCCTCTTTCTTTCTTTCCTCTCCATCCCATAAGATGCATATCCCTTCTCTTCCATCCATGTCCAACATGTTTCCACACCCATCCATCCAACCAGGCTTACCAACTTTCTCCATTTCACCACAATCCTCAGTCCAACATCACTCCCTCTCTCCTATCCCCTCCCCGGCAAGTCCAGCGTTTCTCCTCCTCTAACCTTCCTCATTCTGCTGCCCTACCACTGCCTGACCCGGAATCTGGAGTTCACACAGGGCCCAGCACTAGTGCTGGCTTCAACAATGAGCCTTCATGTCCACGTGCTCAGAAAGGCCCTGTAGACTCCACCCACTTTGACACATTTATGTCAGAAGGGCGGTACCATCAGGGCCTCACAAGTGGATAGACTCAAAGTCTCTTTGCCAGTTGTTGGGCCTTTTATAGGCTCTGGACTCCCTGACAAGCAGTGGGAGGGTAGTAGAAGATGGAGGGCTCTTCATCGCTGGAGTTAGCTTGGTGTTGCCCAAACTGTGGGGGCCAACACGGCTGACCCAGAGGGCTTCCTTCTGAAATCAGCACTGACATCAGAGGGAAGCCTTCTGGATCAGCTTCAGCGGATGGAGCATGCTGCTGGAGGAAGGGGGGTGGGGTGGGATACCCACACTGAGTACCCCCCCAAGTGGCTCGTATACCCCTAGGGGAACACATACCATATGTTAAGAAAAACTGGGCTAAATTTTTTTTTTAAGATTCTTGATATTATCACAGTGTGGTGTGACCTGAAGATTTGGGGGAACATCAAGAATGCACAAAAAGTGTGAACTGTTAGGTCAGTTCACATCCACTGTTATAACATACATCTAAATGAATCTGGAAGAACAGTTCAAACATTACTTAAGGGAGACAGGCATACAAATGCAATGATCTCATAAGGTCTGGTTTCCTGTAGTACTAAAGCTTAAAAATGCCATAAGATGTGCAGAAATCATATGGCATGCAAAATTTTGTTTGACGTGTTTATCAGAACATCACATTCTGTGGAGTATCATTCTTAGACTGCCTTATGTATGCCACTCTTTCATACCTCCAGCAGATGGCAGGTACAGAGCCTTTCTTAAAATTTTAAAAGACATCTGCAAGCCACTAAAAAGAAAACTAAAGTCTTGAGAATGGAAAAGAAAAGAAAACTTTTGTTTCTAGTGCACTTTAGAAAAAACATAAGACCTTTATTTTTATCCTTGGTGATTAATGCATATGCAGAACAGAACTGTACTTTATCAATGGAAGATGCCTGCCATTCCAGAAATACAAATTAAGCCTCAGAAGATGTAGGCGAAAAATCCAGATGCTAATTAAAGCACTTTAGTGAACAAAGACATTTTTGGCAATTATTTTAAGCAATTGCTTAACAAGAGAAGGAGATTGTTTGTTTTATTTTTGATAGCTTCATATTTGTGCCTTAACTTTCCTTATTGTTCTGAGACAGCAGTTTTTGGTAGGTACACCTCAAAGTCTTGATGACTCCCTTGTGTTTACAGTCCACTATTGTCATTCTGGCTTCATATATAAGCAATTAATAAGTAATATAGCATTTGTTAAACACTATGGGGCTCATAATCGAAAGAGAAATACGTCCAAAAACCGGCCTGTCGGCACTTGGACGAACATTTCTCAAAAACGTCCATGTGCCGATACTAAAAATGGGTTTTGGATGTATTTCTAAACGTCCTAGGCCTTCATAGTGCCACTGAATGACCAAAGCTAAATGGGGCGTTTCGGGAGGAGTGTCGAGGGCAGGAGTTGGATGGGACGTGGGCTGGCTTAGACTTAGTCGTACATCATGTATAATCGAAAGTTATACAGCCCACGAGCGATGGAACTTGGACATTGTGACTTAGACCAGTGGTTCCCAACCCTGTCCTGGAGGACCACCAGGCCAATCGGGTTTTCAGGATAGCCCTAATGAATATACATGGAGCAGATTTGCATGCCTCTCACCTTCATTATATGCAAATCTCTCTCATGCATATTCATTAGGGCTAGGACAGGGTTGGGAACCACTGACTTAGACCATGTAAAACATGGTCTAAGTCAGGGGTGTCCAACCTGTGGCCCGAGGGCTGCTTGTGGCCCCGTGAAGTATTTTGTGCGGCCCCGGTCGAGGACGATGCAGTGTTTTCCTCTGCTGCCCCTGGGTGTTTACCATCTTGCTGGCTCCCTCCTGTATCTTGCTGCAGCGTTTGACGGATGGACGAAAATGTGGTATAAAGATGGACGATTTAGCAGCTTGGACGATCAGATCGGCAGGACGTATAATTAGACGATTTTCAAAACGAAAAAAAAGTTGGACGTATTTTTTGAAAATATGTCTTAAGCTGTTTTTTACTTTGGACGACTTGTGAGATGGACGTAAACGGACTTAGACGTCCCTTTCGATTATGCCCCTCTACAGGTGATCTTTGTCAGCTGTTTGGAAAGGCTAAAGTGGGAAGGGTGGGATGAGTTAAAATCCTTGAGTTAATGGGGGTTTCTTTCTTGGCCTGAGCCTATAATTGTCGAACATCACACACATAAAAAGAGAAAAAAAACACCATCTGCTGCTGCCCATGCTCTGTCCCATCCCTAACACACAATAATAATAATAATAATAATTTTATTCTTATATACGCAATACCGAAAAAGTTCTAGGTGGTTCACAACAAGGTGAGCTAATACATGGGATACAGATAATATACATATTAGAATAATGGACTTAAAAACAGATAAAGTCAGAAAGTGTTTACAATATAATGCAGAAAAGAAAATGACAGTTTAAAATTGGGGAAGCATTGTTGACAGTTTAAAAAGAACTTGATTGAAAAAATGAAGCAGAATGTATTAAGATACACATATGCATTAAGATGTACATAACTGCAGTGAAGGCAGCAGTGCAGATTTCAGCAACCACAGGCCACATCATGGGGGTGGTGGGAATGCAATTGGACAACTAGAAGTTGCTCTTTGACCCGCATAGAGCCCTCTTCAAAGTTTCAACACAATGATGCTCCCAATAGGGTATTAAATTCAAGCTTATATACTGCAATGGCATATTGTGAAGTATAACAGTGTCCAATTATTCCGTGAAAATGGGACCAACAGGTTGTTGGATAATCAAAAGTCAGATTCAAGTTCAAGTTTATTAAAAATTTTATTAATCACTTATTCAAAATTCTAAGCGATGTACAAAAAGTAAAATTACAAATTTCTGGGAGAAACAAAACAAATGAATAAGACTAACCTGACAAAACATACTAAACAGAAGGAAGAGATGGGGAAAGAAATTCAAATTGTTGATAGTAAATATGACAAGTAAGGCAAAAACAACAGGGAGGGTGAAAGTGGTAGACTCAAAATAAGTCAGGAAGTAAGATTCATTAGAGGCTCCTAAATCTAGCTTTCTAGCAGTCAAATGCATCTTTAAAAAGAAAGCATTTTAACTTGCTCTTGAATTTGTCTAGGTTGCGTTCATCCCTTAAATGAATAGGGAGGGAATTCCATGTTTGGGGAGCTGTGACGGAAAATATGAATTGCCACCGTGTGTTATTGTTTTTGAGAGAGGGAACAATTAATAAATGTTGGTCGTTGGACCTATGTATTCTTGTTGGAGTGTAGGGAATCAATAGTCTATGAATGAAGTCGGGAGTTTTATAAAGAAGGGACTTGAGAGTTAGCAAACATATTTTATATGTTATTCGATGAGCAACTGGTAGCCAATGTGCTTTCTTAAGGAGGGGGCGTCACATGGTCAAATTTCTTGGCTTTCATAATGAGTTTAATTGAAACATTTTGAATAATCTGTAGACGTCTTGTTTCCTTTTGGGCTATTCCCGTAAATAGAGCATTACAATAATCAATTTTTGAGATTACCATTGAGTGAATTAATGTGTTAAGTGACTTGGGACATAGGAATTTTGAAACTGAACAAATTTGACATAGTCTGAAGAAAGTTGATTTGACAATGCTAATATGGTCGTGATAGGTTATTTTTTTTAATCAAAAATAACCCCTAGGATATTAATGTAGTAACATGTCAACTGTAGTGTGACACCCTCAATAGTGATTGGAAAATTGAGCTTTGGACCGTCTTTCCAGAGGAAGAGCATAACATTTGATTTATTAACATTGAGAGCTCATCTGTTAGCATCAAGACATTGATGAAACTATTCGAGTTTCTTATTGATTGTTGTTGTTTCAAGAGGGTTATTGGAGTCTAACGGGTGCAAAAGCTGAATATCATCTGCATAAGCAAATATGTTAAAATCAATGGATTGAACAAAAGTGGCGAGAGAATGGACCCTTGGGGGATACCATGTGTTGCTGAGAAACTTTCTGAGGAAGTATTGTTGAAAGACACAGTTGAGGGACGATTAGTGAAATAGGATCTAAACCAAGAGAGGACCTGATCCGTAATGCCAATAGTCTGCAGCCTATCTAAAAGAAGATTATGGTCAATTGTGTCGAATGCAGATGAGAGATCAATAGAAATTAGGAGAACAGATTTATGATGATCCAGATGGTAGAGTATTGAAGTAGATAAGCTGATTAACGAGTGTTCTGTAGAGTGAAGCTGCCTGATACAGAAAAAGTGGATGAGGGATAAAAAAAAGAAAAGAAATATATTGAATACATACAGTATTTCAAAAAAGGAAACAGTAAAAAAAATTTAAACTTAATTCACTTGCCTCCTCCCCCCTCCGATATTCAGTGTTACTTAGCTGGCTGGGAACAGCTCCCATCTGGCTAAGTTCTGCTTAGCTGGCTATCCACTGATATTCAGTGGGAGTTAACCACTGAATATGTGATTTGCCGGATTAGCCGGTGACCAGCTATGTCACGCAACATAGCCAGTTGCTACCAATATTCATTGGTTGGCCAGCTAAGGAACGTGGCCAAATGTTAATTATCATTTATATTCTTTTTTTTTTTTTTTTTTTTTTTTTAAGAAGTCAAGGCAAATAACTTTAAATATGTCACCTCAGGAACAGCTACAAATAAATAGACAAATATAGTGCAAAATATAGACAGCAGATATAAATTTTCAAAACTGACACATTTTGATCACTAAATTGAAAATAAAATCATTTTTCCTACCTTTGTTGTCTGGTGATTTCATGAGTTTCTGGTTGCACTTCCTTCTGACTGCATCCAATATTTTTTTCTTTCTGCCTCATGCACGCTTCCTCTCCTCCAGACCTCATTCCCTTTCCCAACCAATTTCTCCCTCTGTCCATCCATGAGTCCAACTTTTCTTCCTCTTTCCTATACCTCCATTGGCAACAGGTATCCCCCTCTCTTTCACTGTCCATCTGTCTTTCTCTCATTCCTTCCCTTTCTGCAAAGGGAGTGGGGAAAGAGAAAGAGAGATCCAGGGTGCATCTCTCCCACCCCTTTTACTGCCATATCTAACATTTCTCCCTCTTTCATCCACCAGATCATATGCAGTATCTTTCACCACTGCCCACCAGTGCCATGCCCAACATTTCTCCTTTTTCCAGCACATGCCACATCTCTTCCTCCATTCCCTCCACCAATATGTCCAACATTTCTCACCCTGCATCCCTTTCAATCTGTCCTACTGTTCCCTCTCTACGACCATACCCAACATTTCTCCCTCTCATCCTTCTCTTCCCTAAGCATCTCTACCTCACTCTTCTCTCTATATATGCCCAACAATTTTCTTCTTTCTTCCTGTCTTCATGTGCACCATTTCTTTCTCTCTCACTCACACACTCATACCCAACAATTCTCCCTTTCTATTTCCTCCCTCCCTTCTGTGTCCCAAGTTCATGCCACTCCCTTCCTCCATCCACATGCATCATGCCCCCTTATAATGGCTCCAACAGATGAGAAATCATGATAATGACTCACAAGGTGGTACTTGGCTTTACAAGTGTAATGCCTCCTTCAGGACAGCTCTGGTTTCAGGGCCCAAATTGGCTGGAGTCCCCCAAAGGCAGTCTTTGTCAGTCCCTCACTCAGTTAGCACTCGGTGACTCCACCTGGGGATAAGAAGTGTTAACAGGTGGGTTCATGAGAGGCTCCTGAGAAAATTAAAGTGTCATGGGATAGGTGGCAAAGTTCAGTTGTGTATTAGGAATTGGTTATCGGATAGAAAACAGAGGGTAGGGTTAAATGGCCATTTTTCTCAATGGAGAAGAGTAAACAGTGGAGTGCCGCAGGAGTCTGTACTGGGATAGGTGCTATTTAACTTATTTATAAATGATCTGGAAATTGGAACGACGATTGAGGTGATTAAATTTGCAGATGACACTAAACTGTTCAAAGTTTTTAAACCGCATGCGGGTTGTGAAAAATTGTAGGCGAACCTTAGGAAATTGAAAGTCTGGGCCTCCAAATGGCAGATGAAATTTAATGTGGACAAATGCAAAGTGATGCACATTGGGAAGAATAACCTGAATCACAATTACTGGATGCTAGGGTCCACCTTGGGGATTAGCACCCAAGAAAAGGATCTGGGTATCATCATAGACAATACGATAAAAACCTTCCACCCAATGTGTGGCGGCAGCCAAAAAAGCAAACAAATTGCTAGGAATTATTAAAAAAGGGATGATTAACAAGACTAAGAATGTTATAATGCCCCTGTATTGCTCCATGGTGTGACCTCTTCTGGAGTATTGCGTTTAATTCTGATCTCCTTATCTCATGAAAGATATAGTGGTGCTAGAAAAGGTTCAGAGAAGAGCAACCAAGATGGTAAAGTGGATGAAACTCCTCTTGTATGAGGAAAAACTAAAATGGTTAGGGCTCTTCAGCTTGGAAAGGAGACGGCTGAGGGGAGATATGATTGAAGTTTACAAAATCCTGAGTGGAGTAGAACGGGTACAAGTGTTAAATATTTCAATCCATCAAAAATTACAAAGACTAGGGGACACTCGATTAAGTTACAGGGAAATACTTTTAAAACCAATAGGAGGAAATTTTTTAAACTCAGAGAATAGTTAAGCTGTGGAACGTTTTGCTAGAGAATGTGGTAAGAGCGGATAGTGTAGCTGGTTTTAAGAAAGGTTTGGCAAGTTCCTGGAGGAAAAATCTAAAGTCTGTTATTCAGAAAGACATGGGGGAAGCCACTGCTTGCCCTGTATCGGTAGTATGGAATATTGCTACACCTTGGGTTTTGGCCAGGTACTAGTGACCTGGATTGGCTACAGTGAGAACAGGCTACTGGGCATCTCAAGATCTTCAAAACACATGCTCATAGAAATACTCTAACCCATGCAACCCATGAGAGCACTACATAGGTTACTATTATATTTATTATTTATGTATTTTTGAGACTTCTATAAGAGCATTATTATGAACTTGACCTTTGATTTTGAAGTAAATTACTTGAATAATTAAGTGGAATATTTTTTTATGCACCTTAGTTTTGTATATTAGTGTAGCATTGGTCTGACCCAGTAAGGCTATTCTTATGTTCACCCTCTTCTCCCCTCAGTCTATCCTTGGCTACTAGGCCTTAGCCAGTTAAGTCTGCAACAGCAAAATTTTACCCGGATATTCAGTGCTGATGGCCAGATACAGCCCTGGAATTTAATATCCGGGATCTCCATGGACTGTGGGAGGTAGCCAGGCTGCCTTTTAACTAAATGTAATACCGGGGAACAGAAACTTGTGTGCATTTCAGTGACAATGTCGAATAAGCAAACTTTAAAAGAAGTCTTAGCTCTAGAGGTAAACAAGAATCCGAAAAGGGGAGTCACAAACCAGAATGGGAAAGAGACAAAAAGCCTTAAATCCTGAAAAGGAGAACACATTTTTCAAGGAGAGTTGGAGAGAGATTTCCTCTCCCAGCCTCCATGGCAGGCAGTCTTATTAGTCAGGAGGGAGAACAATCAATTCTAAAATGGACATTAGTGCTAAGCCTCTCTATAGGCATCCACAGGGAATAGTTGGAGTCTAAAGGGAATAGGGGGAAGAAAGTTCCATTGACCAGGAAGTCTCTACTCTGGAAAAAAGTTGCTGCTTAGGGGCAATTTATTATTGCTTGAATTTGAGGACACTTTTGTTACTCTGTGTGAGGAAGTCTATAGTATGCTACCACTAGATACGCCCTCAAAATGTCAGAGCTACCACTAGATATGCCTTCAAAATGTCAGAGCTACATACCTTAACATAGAAAGCTCCTCCTTAGGGGGAAGTGACATGGGAAAGAGGAGTCAGGAAAGCAGCTGCCAAGAAGTCTAACAGGCAGGTCCAGTGCTAGGTTAAAGAGACCCAGGGGAGAAGAGGTGATTCTCATATTCGCCTCAACTACAACCACTAGATACTCTGCTTGGCTGAAGTAAGCCAACCTTTCCTTTGCTGAACACCAGAGCTGACAGTGGGTCATCTTTTGTGAGCCATGACCCATCACACCTTTGACCTATGACCCAAGGTGCATTTTTCCAACTCCAGACGCAGTGTCGGCAGATAAGGCTACAATTAGAAACATAGAAACATGATGGCAGATAAAGGCCAAATGGCCCATCCAGCCTGCTCATTCACAGCATCCACTATCTCCTCTTCTTAAGAAATCCCACATGCCTGTCCCACGCTTTCTTGAATTCAGGCACAGTCTTTGTTTCCATCACCTCTACCTGGAGACTATTCCATGCATCTTCCACCCTTTCTATAAAAAAGTATTTCCAGAGATTACTCCTGAGCCTAACACCTCTTAACTTTATCCTATGCCCTCTCATTCTGAAGCTTCCTTTCATGCGCATTTATGCCACATAGATATTTAAATGTCTCTATCATATCTCCCCTCTCCCACTAAAATCACTTGATCAGCTTATTTTTGTACCCCTCAAGCACGATCAAAATAGTCTCAACAGTTTCATGTCACTGGCACTATATGTATACAATAAACTTAAGCATAACAATATTTTTCAAACACTCAAAAAAAGTCTGTGATGTGGATTTATCTGCTATTTTTTCTCCGGTCTTTGCAAATCAAAACAAAAGTGACTAAAAATGATTACGGTACCCCCTCCGAAGGTACACCACCTTGTACTGGTAGAGAGGCTTGTGTGTTTCAGTGACTCAGAGGGCTATGCTGTAGGGTCACCCATATCAGACAGACCTCTGAGGAGAAACCAGACAAAGAGTATCCCAAACATCCTGGGAACCAAGATGGTATTGGAGAAGGACACTTGAGAGTAGTTTTCTGGTTCATGGACTGCTTTAACGTGTTGTACCCTGTAGTAATGGAAAAGCAAAAGGGAGTTGCCCATGTCCATAAACCCCCATCCATGGGAGCCTCGTCATGTTTGGAGACTATGATACCAGGATTGCCTAGCTCACAAGATATGGCTGTGTTTTCTGCTTTGGGAAGGATACCTGGTGTTATGGCAGACCTCAATGTGGACCGGGCTTTGTTTAACCCAGAATAGTATTCTGCATCCCCATGCCCTGGAAGTCAAACAGATTCGAGACAGGGAGTCTTGTCATGGAGTCAGGAGGATGGTGTTCCTCTGTGGAGTGGAGAAGTGGCAGAGTTGAAACCCTTTGTGAGTGGTGACTCTGTCATGGAAGTAGACCCATTCTATTTTAAAGTCAGCAGCCTCAGGGGGGAAAAGCTTTGTGCCAGGGGAATTGCAGAAACCAATGGCGGTGGATATAAACGCCTTATGGGACAATATACAGGATTTAGACAATCTAGTGAAATTCTTATTTTATGGAACAAAGAAATATAATGAGAATGTGTTTTTGTCTTTATCTTTTTCTTTCAAATGAGCAACTTTTTTTTTTAAATCTATATGTGTATATTTCCTGATGCTGTTTTTTTATAACATAGATACAGATAAGAATTCTTGTTTTTAAGCCAAGAATTCTTGTGTTTGGTGTTATATATTCATTGAAATTTCCAGCTAGATATTTTTTTGTTGCTAAGTGGTAGAATTATTTTTTTCTTTGACCCCAATATAGTTGCTAGAAAAATTTTGGTCTCTAAAGAGTTGGAAGGAGTACTGGTTTCATCCCATAAATCACTGTTATAAAAACCACTATTTTCAAAGGTACAGCTGTAATCAACCCCAAATGTACAAAATCAAAAACGTGCTGTTAAAGACTTTCATTCACACTAAACAATTACATCAATATGCACAAAGACAAGTGGAGAAAAACAGACCTCAAAATTTTGGCTCTAGAACACAAAAAGTGAGCTTTCAAACTTGTGCTTCAAAAACCGTTTTACTGTGGGATGTATGAATCGTGAGCAATAAATAGCAAAAATCTTATAAACAATGATAGCAATCCAATTGTAGCAAGCATTCGTGTAGTATTTAAAAAGCTAAGGCCCAAATTCTGTAACCGGTGCCTAATGTTAGGCACCTATTTTAGAGGCGCCCAACTAGATAGGCGCTTATCTAAATTGAATAACAAGATCAATTAAGCTTTTTAATCAGCACTAATTGAAACTTAAGCGCCTATCAAGAAAGAGTGATTCTGTAAAAAGGCACCTCTAAAAATTTAGGCAGCCTTCATAAAAATAGGCGCTATGCACGTTAGGCGTGAGCGTAGCTTCATGTTAGGTGCCTTGTTACAGAATCACTGCTCTTAAGCATGCTTAAGTGCTCGCATGGGCGCCTAAGTTTTAGTCATGCCTAGAGCTGGCCTATTTATTGGGCGCCTCCAAAATAGGTGCCGCTCAGTGTGATTCACTAAACAACACCCAATTGTGCTTGAATCATGCTGAACAGTGCCTATATCGGCGCCTAACTTTTGGGCACTTCTTATAGAATTTGCCCCTCAGTAAAACCGTGGCTATCTCTGAACATGGATTCCACAGTTTTCTGGTGAAATGTGGATTGAAGATTAAGAAAATAACAAGATTAAGAACTTAACTTTTCCCCTGTGGTAGCACTCAAAGCAGCGAAACAGGTGGACCCCTGTCGGGAAGTTATCAAATGGGGCCTTAAACAATTTGGGCCAATCAGAGCCTTAGGCCCCTTCTCGGTGCATCCCAGGATGCACTGGAGAGCGGAAGGCCCATTTTGAAGAAGGGGGCTAGCTGGCCAGAGGGAGTAGGCAACCCACTGATCAGCCAACTAATTAATGGTAAAGGGGAGAGGGGTCAGGGTCAGATGCGGGGGGGGGGGGGGGGAGGGAGGGGAGGAGAAAGGGTGTTTGCAGCTGGAATCCAGCAGAGTGCTCATTTTAATATTGAGCCCATTTGCATGGCAGTGTCGGAGACTGCTAGAAAGCTCACTAAAGACAGAGATAAGCCGTTTTGATAATCCACTGCTAAAATACATTCAGGCTAAACTGTTGGAAACCAGTTTAGCGACTGCGTTAAAGTTTTGAGAATCTGGCCCTCAGTGGCTTCTGATGTTCCTCTAATTTTTCAGATTCTGTTTCTAGATCTATTCTCTTTATTTTCTTTCATTTCAGTTTTACACCTTTCCAGACCAGCCATCCAGTTCTCTCCATGGTCTCACTCTGCTACACTAATATACAAAACTAAGGTGCATAAAAAAATATTCCACTTAATTATTCAAGTAATTTACTTCAAAATCAAAGGTCAAGTTCATAATAATGCTCATATAGAAGTCTCAAAAATACATAAATAATAAATATAATAGTAACCTATGTAGTGCTCTCATGGGTTGCATGGGTTAGAGTATTTCTATGAGCATGTGTTTTGAAGATCTTGAGATGGAAGTTAATTATGAAGGTCATATGGATCCACCTATATCTGGGCATTGAGACATAGGACTAGATAAGTACAAATGAACTTATTTAAATGAACTTATTTTTGTACTGTGATCCACAAAAGTGTGCTGTGATGGTGGATTTCTTTGGCCTTTATATATGTGTTTGTTTATTTGAACACATTTATGGGAAGACACAAATCTTCACTGAGCATGCTACATATACAGTATTATAATATTTATTATGTATTTTTTTTTCTGTTCAAAATTTTTTTATTGATTTTCTTAGAAAAGAACAAAGTGAAACCAGTGGAATGCTTCCAAGGGGAAGCGTAGTACAACAAGTAATAACAAACGCAAAATTCTATCCTAATTAGATGATATCAAACCTGACATTATTTATCTTCAGGAAACACACCTTAATTCCATCGACTCTGCTAAATTTACTAAGAAAGGATTTATTATGTATTTTTGAGATATCTATATGAGCATTATTTTGAACTCACTCTGCTCCTCCATCTGTATCTCCACCTCCTCAACTTTTTTTGCATATGTCACTCACATCACTCAAGTCACTCGAGTTTGAAGATTATCTCCATGATGCCCACCCTTATCTTGTTGAGACTGCTGTTTGAAAATCTACTTCCTCTCCTCCAGTGCACCATCTTTTTAGCCATGCACTCTCCCTATTCATTATCCGCCACTCCATCACCTCCCAACTCGTCATGCACATGGTCAGCAGTCGTCATCATGCCTGTGCTTTTGTAATCAGGCTCACTTCCCAGATATGCATATTCCTTGAGATCCATAACTTTCTTCTTTGTAGTCATAATCGTTGCTGGGTGTTGAGACCAATGCACAACGGGGCTTTTATTCTTATAGAGCTCAGGTTACTTGCTCGGTATCACTCAGGTGCTGCAGAACTCTGGGGCTAAGCAGCCATATTAGGTTGTAACAGATTATAAACTACTTTTTTTTAAGACTGATGTGATTAAACTCTGCTTCAGTAACTCAGAAAATATACCTTCTTCTAAAAAGGAATCAAGTATTATCTGATGTCAATTACCAAATGTGATACTAGTAGCCTTATCCTGGTCTAAAGAACAGGCAGTAGCTCTAATTTATTTCATCAATTTATAAGCCTGCTTCTGATTCAGTATCTACAGGTACATGTATCACATCTCTTGCTTAATATGGCAATTCAAGGTACATTTCCAAGTACACTCTGGACATGACCTTGAAAAATTGGGCTAAGTGATTATTGGTTGCTACTGAGGGCCTTTTACATTGAGTTGACAACTGCTTCACAACTGGAAACAGCTCTCCAGGTCTGTTGCCAGTTAATTTAATCCTCTGGGCATAAACATCTTTTTTATTTAGGGATACTGCCTCCTTCTAGTTCACCCTATTCAGATCACAAGCAGCTGCATCTACTTTTTCTCAATATGTCCGCCATTTCCTTTTTGACTGCCTATTCTGTTTTGGATTGGTAACTAATTAAGGGGTCCTTTTGCCAAGCTGCAATAGAGGTTTCTACCCCAGGCTGGCGAGGTAAATGCTCCGATGCCCATAGGAAATTCTATGAGCGTCAGAACCTGAATCTTGCTAGCTCGTGGTAGAAACCTCTACTGCAGCTTTGTAAAAGCCAGCGTAAAATAAATTAACTAACTACTGTAATTAAAAGCTAGAAAGACATTTGAACAGAATAGTTGGTTTTCTCATTGAAAAACACACAATTAAGCTATGAAATTAGTTGCCTGAGTATGTGGTCAAGGCAGGTAGCACGGCTACATTTAGATAAATTGCTGGAGGAAATGCCCATACATCATTATTAGGTAAAGTTACTGTTTATCACTGAGACTGAGCAACACGACATGAATCTACTCTTTGGAATCTTGAAGGGTACTTTTTGACCGGGTTTGGTCACTGTCAGAGAAATCAGTTTGGTTTTAGGGAAACCCGCAGTGTGGAAACACTTGTAATTTCTACCACTGATGCGCTGGGCCTAGCAGTCTGTCTTATGTTCCTTTATATCTATAACACCAGCAATTGTCCTACAATGATATCTTCACAAAAACCTGAACTTGCTCTTAGTACTGTAAATAGTTATAGAAATAAAATACATAAAAATAAAATAATATCAATTGAAAAGGATATTCTTTTATGCCCTTTTATCAGCATTCAATTATATATTTTATATCACCAACATTGCATTAGTGAAACCTTTAGCCGATAAACAAAAATTTTAAAAATGATTTCTGAAAAGCATCACACAGAAGCCTTCACAAATACAGCACACACTGTACCCTCACTTATACATAACCTATTATTTGCAAACTGTGAGCCTTTGTATGCCAGGTTACAGATGGTGTTTAACCTCACCTTGCTTCATTATTTACAGAGACTGTAAGCTTGGCCTTCAGTTTCTTTACAGCCACAATTTCTTGAGACATACATTCTGTGTATAAATGTTAGTGTTAGGGTGTGTTAGTAAAATTACATCCCTTGGGGGGGGGTCTTTGCCATCTTAAATGGTTTCAGCATTATTGTTTCTTGCTTAATAAAGACATTTAACTGTGCACCGTTTAACTGTGATCAGTGTGAGTGAGGAAAGGCAGAAGACATAATTTAAATGTGCATGTATTATCTTTAAGCTTCTCTATGGAATATTTCATTCTTTAGTTCCCTTATATTGGAACCCCTTCAGATCTTGCCATTTGAGGAATACACAGAGATATAAACTATCTTTCCCTTCTTTTAAGGGTATTAAATCTATAGGAAATCTTTTGCCTTCAAGCTGGTGGAGATGTAGAATGGACTTCCTGACTCCATTAGCCTGATAGGCCAACTACAACAATTTCGTAAAGCCCTGAAAACTCTGCTGTGTCTTAACTATAGTATCAAAGAACTGACGATAATTTGTTTTCCCTCTATGCTCTCTTTCTTATGTACTCTAGTCTTAATTACATGTGAACCAAGTCGAGCTCCGTTGGGAGATGATCCAGTATATAAACTGAAGACTAGATTAGATTAGATTAATTAACACAGGTTAATGTAGGAGCTAAGACCCACATATGTTGCTTATACAAATGTTGGGGAATTTTCTCTATAACACGTTATTTGATGAATAAAGCTGACATTTATGTTGTAAGTTGAATATACTGTATAACCCTTCATCCCCATTAGTCATTAAAACAGGAGGGCAGGAAAGGAGGTCTCAAACCAGCCCTCTCTTTTGTTTTCTTTAGAAGAGAGGCAAGGTCTCCAGAGAGACATGCAGGGAGGGGAAAGGACCTTGGAAAGCTTGTTTTTAAAAAAGACCCTTGGGAGGGAGGGTACATGGTATGGCCCTTTAAACACATTTATAATTCATTCGGGAGACAAGAAGCATGTAAGAAAGGACCATGGGGGACTTTTTCCATATATTCATGCAGATGGAAGGGTCAGAATATAATAAAATAGACTGCAAGACACATTTAAAAATAAAATCATAGTATTGATGGGATGTCTGTGTGGCCAGTTCACTAGGACTGCTGCAGACAGACCTCCCTATAGCTTGTTTATCCCTTCACTGCAGACCTTGTTGGTTTTTCTTCATTTTTGTTTGTTTTGTTTATCCCTGGGATATTTTTTCTTCAAAATGATACTTACAGACAGACATATTTTTATTGCATTCCATGGGGATCAGGAAAAGCAAATGAGGAAGGCCTCCACCCAGTTGCCTAAACTCGGCAAATTCCTGGGTTCCCATCCCTACTGGAAGCCTTGTGTCATTTTTTTTGTGCATAGCCATTATCTGATACAAGACTTTTGGGCAGTAGTTTAGCAAGGGTAAGAGGTGTCCCAGACAGTGGCACCCCTTGCCCTATTCTTCACCCTCGCTCCTTCTCTGCCCCACCCCCAACTGCACATGCGTGCACCTTCTCATACCTTTTTAATTCTTCGCTGGCACAAGCAGCATCTCCAACCTGCTTCACACTCTGCTCTTGGCTGTCCCTCTCACATTACTTCCTGGCCCCTGGTTGATTTTATGTGTAACATATCAATTTTAATGCTTCTTGTGCATCCCACTGTGCAAGAATTCTCAAAGTAGATTTGAAGAAATCCAAGGTTGCCTGTTGATAAACAGAAGCTTGTATTTGTAAGCATTTTTTTTCTGAGTAAGAGGTGATGAAAAACTGAAAAAGCAATTATTGTATACAATACATTGTGACAGATATACGGAACAAAACAGGACATTACATGAAGGGAAACCTTCAGCATGCCATCTCTTTTGTCTGCCCAGCATTATCTGAATCAGTTACAACTGATCATTCTCTATTTAACTGGGCAGGCACATCTGTAGGAAGGAATTTTTGCTAGAAAATCCACTGCTGTACCTACTGATTTTGTTGTACCTGTCAACCTGATAAACACCATTCCAAGTGAAGGAAGTGATGTCTTCACATCGGCTAGTGATGGCTCATGGAAGATGTAATATTTTCAACACAGCCTGACAGCATTTTGTATGAAATCTCATCATATGGTCCTAGGGAATGTCCTAAAGAACATGCTGATGGATGTAACCTCTTCCACAATAAAAAGGGGAACTAACCAGAAACAAGGATAGTGAGGACATGCACATAAACATTAATTTCTCCCCAATGCCCTCTGTCCCAAACCAGGTTAATAAGTTCTGAACTGGAGCATCTCTACCTGTTAACACAGAGCCTCAAAGGATCACAAAATTAAACTTCAATTTACTAAAGAAATAACTACATAATTTGCTAATAACTAATTTGCTAATACCATCGTGGAAGCCCAGACTAGATGTATTCCACATATTAACAAAGGTGGAAAGAAGAGGAAATGAGAGCCGGCACGGTTAAAAAGTGAAGTGAAAGAGGCTATCAGAGTCATAAAAACATCCTTTAAAGAATGGAAAAAGCATCCAAAATGAACAAAATAAGAAGAGACATAAGCACTGGCAAGTTAGATGCAAAGCATTGATAAAGAAAGCTAAAAAAGAATATAAAGAGAAACTTGCTAAACAGGCAAAAACTCATAGTAATGATTTTTTTAGGTACATCAGAAACAAAAAAACCTGAGAGAATCCGTGGGACCGTTAGATGATCAAGGAGCAAACGGAGAATTTAGGAATGACAAGGCCATGGCGGAGAAACAATGAATTCTTTACAGAAGATGTAAGAGATCTACATGAACCAGAAATGGCTTTCAAGGGTTATGATGCGGAAGAACTGAATGAAATCTTGGTGAACTTGGAAGAAGTACTAAGCCAAATTGACAAGTTAAAGAGTGATAAATCATCTGAACTGGATGGTAATATATCCCAGGGTACTGAAAGAACTCAAACATGAAATTGCAAATCTGTAATACCTGAAGATTGGAGGGTGGTCAATGTTACACCAATTTTTAAAAAGGGTGCAAGGGGAGATCTGGGAAAATATAAACCAGTAAGCCTGACTTCAGCGCTGGGCAAAACAGTGGAAACAATTAGAAAAAATAAAATTGTAGTACATGTAAACAAACATGATTTAGTGGGACAGAGTCAGCTTGGGTCCAGCCAAGGAAGGTTTTGCTTCACCAATTTGCTTGACTTCTTTGAAGGTGTGAATAAACATGTGGATAAAAGTGTGCCTAGATTTTCAGAAAGCTTGTGACAAAGTTCCTCATGAGAGGCTCCTGAAAAAATTAAAGAGTCATGGGATAGGAAGCAATATTCAGTTGTGGATTAGGAATTGGTTATCTGACAGAAAACAGAGGGTAGGGTTAAATAGCCATTTATCTCAATGGAGGAGGGTAAATAATGGAGTGCTGCAGGGTTCTGTTCTGGGACCAGTGCTGTTTAACTTATTTATAAATGATCTGGAAATTGGAATGATGAATGAGATTATTAAATTTGCAGATGACCCTAAACTGTAAAAGCTGTTAAAATGCAAGCAGAATGTGAAAAATTACAGGCAGATCTTAGAAAATTGGAAGACTGGGCGTCCAAATGACAGATGAAAATTTATATGAACAAATGCAAAGTGATGCTCATTGGAAAGAATAACCCTAATCATAGTTAGCAGATGCTAGAGTCTACCTTGGGGGTCAGCACCCAAGAAAAAGATCTGGGTGTCATTGTAGACAATACGCTGAAACCTTCCATCCAATATGCGATGGTGGTCAAAAAAGCAAACAAAATGCTAGGAATGATTATAAAATGTGATGGTAAACAAGACTAAGAATGTTATAATGCCTCTGTATTGCTCCATGGTGCAACCTCATCTTGATTATGACATTCAGTTCTGGTCGTCTTATCTCACAAAAGATATAGCATAACTAGAAAAGGTTCAAAGAAGAGCAACCAAGATGATAAAGGGGATGAAACTCCTCGCACGAGGAAAGACAAAAAAGTTTAGGACTCTTCAGCTTGAAAAAGAGTCGGCTGAGGGGAGATATGATTGAAGTCTACAAAATTCTGAATGGCTTAGAACAGGTACAAATGGATTGATTTTTTTACTCCATCAAAAATTACAAAGACTAGGGGACACTCAATGTAGTTACAGGGAGATACTTTTTAAAACCAACAAGAGGAAATATTTTTTCACTCAGCGAATAGTTGACCTCTGGAAAGTATTGCCAGAGGATGTGGTAGGAGTGGTTAATGTAGCTGGTCTAAAAAAGGTTTGGACAGTTTCCTGGAGGAAAAGTCCATATTCTGTTACTGAGACAGACTTGGGGGAAGCCACTGCTTACTCTGGATTGGTAGCATGGAATGTTGCTAGTATTTGGGGGTTTTGCAGGTATTTGTGACGTGGATTAGCCACCATGAAGACAGGATACTGATCTAGATGGACCATTGGTCTGACCTAGTAAGGCCATTCTTATGATAAACTATTTTCATAATAGATTAGGTGAATGAAATAATGAAAAGGGTATCATTAAAAGAAACTATAAAACACATAGACCAGGGGTACCCAAAAGGTCAATCACGTTGCCTTTGCGCTCTACCTGCTTCCTGACGCAGAAGCTCTGAGCTGACCAGCCTTCCCTACCCAGCATCAATTCTGACGGAGAGGAAGTTCCGGGCCAGCCAATCGTTGCCTGGCTGGCCCAGAACTTCCTCTTCGACATCAGAATTGACGTCAGGGATGAAGGCTGGTCGGCCCGGCGCTTCTGCATCAGGAAGCAGGGAGAGCTTGGGGCGGCGGTGGTTTGGAGGCCTGTTCCCCGATGGTGGTGGCAGTGGCTTGGGGGAGGGCAGGGAGAAAGAAAGAAAGAAAGGGGGCAGGCAGGGAGACAGAAAGAAGGGGGGCAGGGAGACAGAAAGAAAGAAGGGAAACAGAAATAAAGAAAGGGGGGACATGGAGGCAGAAAGGGGGGACAGGGAGACAGAAAGAATGAAAGGGGACATGGAAAGAAAGACACAGAAAGAAAGGGGGCAGGGAGACAGAAAGACAGACAGATAGAAATTAAGAAGGGGGCAGGGAAAAAGAAAGAAAGGGGAGGGGCAAGGAGAGAGGAAGAAAAAGTTGGCGGAGGGAATGAAGTCTGGAAGAATACAGCAGGCTGAAAGAAGGGAAGAAATATTGGATGCAGTCAGAAGAAGAAAGTGCAACCAGAGACTCATGAAATCACTAGACAACAAAGGTAGGAAAAATGATTTTATTTTCAATTTAGTGATCAAAATCTGTCCATTTTGAGAATTTATATCTGCTGTCTATATTTTGCATTATGGCCTCCTTTTACTAAACTCCAATAGTGATTTTTAGCGCAGGGAGCCTATGAGCATTGAGAGCAGCGCGGGGCATTCAGCAGAGCTCCCTGCGCTAAAAACCGCTATCGTGGTTTAGTAAAAAGGGAAGGAGTATATTTGTCTGAGATGACATTGCATAGAGTCATCTGCTTTGACCTCTTTGAAAAACCACCGGAATATAAATAATTCACATTTTCTCTGCGTACAGTGTGCTTTGTGTTTTAAAAAATTTTTATTGTTGGTAGATCATTTTGACTTGGTCATTTTAAAAGTAGCTCACAAGCCCAAAAAGTGTGGGCACCCCTGCACTAGGGCATAGTGGTCACTTATATCTACAAGCAAGGTGATAGTCCTGGGGCTGAACGAGTTAGGCCCTAGGACGAGTATTTTTCTACATTTGAGGTAGATCCCATTGCAAAGGCTGAACTAGTTCAAGTGGGTTCCTCAGAAGTCCTTTTAGGGTTTTCCTGGTGGTGCCTTTCAGTCTTTTTAATGTGTTCAATGCCTCAGGAGGGAAATGCTGCTCACCAGAGCTGCTTGTTCCAGTACATCTGGACTTAAGCAGAAGCCTCTCTGGGCATCTTTTTTCTTAGCTGTTGAACAGTGCAAAGTGATGAATGGCTTACATGCTACTTTTCTTGCGCTGTTGGGGACTTCTGGCTGGCTTGCTTAATCTTCCTTAGTGCATGGTTGTGGGCTATAGGCAGGCAAAGCCTATATCTGTCTCCCTCCTGGCTGATTGATTGACCAAGAGATCTTGATGTTGAGCACAGTTGTCATGCTGGTCTCATTCCATTGTCACTTTAAGTATGCTCTTTGAGAGGCTGCATTAGAGATTAGGTTGCTCAGCCCCTCTTAAGTCTTTTCAGAGAATTTGCTTGTGCTCTCTTTTAGGTTTAGGCTTACCTCTATGACTGATGCTTTTCCCAGACAATCTTGGAGTCTCTGCAGACAGGCCAGAGTTAGGCCCTGGTCCTTGTCTCCTGCGGAACTCAAAGGCTCCTTTTCCTTGGAGGTAAGGTTCTTTGTGTGTTTCTGATGCCAACTCTGAGATATGGTTGCTTCCTCCCAGTGAGAGGAAGTATCTCAGCCAGTCGTGGCAGCCTGTTGCACCATGATGGGCCCTCTCTGTGGTCCTGAGTATTGTTTGAAGCCTTTTTATCTATATTTGGGGGGGGGGGGGAGGGCATCATTTCTCAGTCTGGCAGTAGTTGTGGTGGCCATTTCTTTACCAGGTGGGTCTCCACACTTGGTTTTAGGCGATAGACCTTCATTGGGGCTCCTACAATTGGTGCCTTAATTCCTCCCCAAGTGATCTCTGTGGTTCAGCTGAATTGTCAGTGTCAGTTGGTTGAGAGCTGCCAATGAAATTAACTTGGGGGGGCTGGCTGGCTAGTATTTCCTTGTTAGGGGTGATGTTCCTCATCTGACCAGGATCCAGGAGATGCTAACTGTTGTGGTCCCTTGGCCTCAATGGTATTAGGAATTTAGAGTGCCAAAGCGCAGGTTTACCTTATTTGTATGCTTTGCTGTAAAACATATTCCCACTCCACTATATCAAACACTTTTTCAGCACCAAGAGAAAAGTCACAAGTGAGGATGAAGTATCCATACAGAGATTAAGGATATTGCAGATGAGTTCAAGGTAATCTGCTGAGGATTTATTCTGCATAAAGCCTGTTTTAAAATGGTGCACGATAGAACCTAAGATTTTGCATAGTCTTTGGTCTAAAATCTTGGCATATATTTTGCACTCCATATTAAGCAAAGACTTTAGCTTTTTCTGAAATACTGCCTGCATATGGAAAGGGAGAGCAAAGAGTGAAAAACACAGAGGACTTTAATAGATGGCTCAAAGCCTGGTGTCATCAAGAAGGCTTCAGGTACATAGGAGGGACACGAAGCTATATTGCACTGATGGACTACATATTACTACAGCAGGAAAAAGAAACCTTGCAGAGAAATTTAGACAATATTTTTCTAGGCATTTAAACTAGAAGGTGGGGGTGGTGTATGTACGAAGGACAATTATAGAGACCACCCCAGCAAAAGAAAATATGTGATAGTTTGGAGTAAAGACTGCAACATAAACAATATCAGCAACTCATTTCTTAGTATTGCAATGGAAAGTGAAACGAAACAAAAATCCATACGAAAAAGGAGATTATCGCTGAAAAATAGCTGGAAAGCGATGACCACAAATGCTCGCAGTCTAAGCAACAAAGTTCATGATCTGCAAGCCCTGATGTTAGAGGCAGATCTAGATATTGTTGCTATCGCAGAGACATGGTTTAGTGAATTACATGGATGGGATGCAAACATACCGGGATATAATCTTTTTAGGAAGGACAGAAATGGTCAAAAAGGTGGAGGAGTAGCTCTCTATGTAAAGATCAATATCCAAGCGACCGAAATGCAAGGGACCTGGGGAGAGGAAGAAGCGATATGGATTGGTCTGAAAAGAGAAGATGGAACTTCTATCTATGTGGGTGTAGTCTACAGACATCCGACTCAATCGCAGCAAATTGATAAGGATCTGATTGTGGATATCCAAAACTTTGGAAGGAAAGAGGAGGTTCTGCTGTTGGGAGATTTCAACCTGCCTGGAATGTTCCGTTTGTAGAATCGGAAAGAAGTAGGGAGATTGTGGATGCCTTTCAAGAGGCTCTGCTCAGACAAATGGTGACAGAACCCACAAGGGAAAAAGCAATATTGGATCTGGTCCTCACAAATGGAGAGAGTATCTCTAATGTTCGAGTGGGTGCTCACCTGGGAAGTAGCGATCATCGAATGGTTTGGTTTGATATAACGGCTAAAGTGGAGAGCGGCCGCATGATGCTTAAAGTCCTAGATTTCAAATGTACGGACTTTTATGCAATGGGAGAGTACCTGAAGAAAGAGCTGTTAGGATGGGAGGACATAAGAGAAGTGGAAAGACAGTGGTCTAAGCTGAAAGGAGCGATAAAAATGGCTACGGACCTTTATGTGAAGAAAATCAATAAAAACAAGAGAAAAAGGAAGCCGATATGGTTCTCCAACCTAGTGGCTGAGAAAATAAAGGCGAAAGAGTTGGCGTTCGTGAAATATAAAAAAACCCAAGAGGAGAGCAGAAAGGACTACAGGGTGAAACTGAAAGAAGCCAAGAGAGAGATACATCTGGCGAAAGCACAGGCGGAAGAACAAATGGCTAAAAATGTAAAAAAGGGAGACAAAATTTTTTAAGATATATTAGTGAAAGGAGGAAGATGAAAAATGGAATTGCTAGGCTAAAAGATGCTGGGAACCAATATGTGGAGAAAGCAAATGTGCTAAACAAATACTTCTGTTCTGTGTTCACAGAAGAAAATCCTGGAGAAGGACCGAGATTGTCTGGCAAAGTTACATGAGAAAATGGAGTAGATTCTGCGCCGTTCACGGAGGAGGGTGTTTATGAGCAACTTGAAAAACAGAAGGTGGACAAAGCGATGGGACCAGACGGGATCCATCCCAGTATACTAAGGGAGCTCAGAGAGGTTCTGGCGAGTCCTATTAAAGACTTGTTCAACAAATCTCTGGAGACAGGAGTGATTCCTGGGGATTGGAGGAGAGCGGATGTGGTCCCTATTCATAAAAGTGGTCACAGGGATGAAGCAGGAAACTACAGGCCGGTGAGCCTCACTTCAGTTGTTGGAAAAATAATGGAAGTGTTGCTGAAAGGATAATGTACTTCCTTGAATCTAATGGGTTACAGGATCTGAGGCAACATGTCTTTACAAAAGGTAAATCGTGCCAAACGAACCTGATTGAATTTTTTGATTGGGTGACCAGAGAGCTGGATCGAGGACATATGCTAGATGTAATTTACTTAGATTTCAGCAAAGCCTTTGATACAGTTCCTCTTAGGAGGCTGTTGAACAAACTTGAAGGGCTGAAATTAGGACCCAAAGTGGTGAACTGGGTCAGAAACTGGCTGTCGGATAGATGCCAGAGGGTGGTGGTTAATGGAAGTCGCTCGAAGGAAGGAAAGGTGAGTAGTGGAGTCCCTCAGGGTTCGGTGCTGGGGCCAATCCTGTTCAATATGTTTGTGAGTGACATTGCTGAAGGGTTAGAAGGAAAAGTGTGCCTTTTTGCAGATGCTACCAAGATTTGTAACAGAGTAGACACCGAAGAGGGAGTGGAAAATATGAAAAAGGATCTGCAAAAGTTAGAGGAATGGTCTAATGCCTGGCAACTAAAATTCAATGGAAAAAAATGCAGAGTAATGCATTTGGGGATTAATAATAGGAAGGAACCGTATATGCTGGGAGGAGAGAAGCTGATATGCACGGACGGGAGAGGGACCTTGGGGTGATAGTGTCTGAAGATCTAAAGGCGAAAAAACAGTGTGACAAGGCAGTGGCTGCTGCCAGAAGGATGTTGGGCTGTATAAAGAGAGGCGTAGTCAGTAGAAAGAAGAAGGTGTTGATGACCCCTTACAGGTCATTGGTAAGGCCCCACTTGGAGTATTGTGTTCAGTTTTGGAGACCGTATCTGGCGAAGGACGTAAGAAGACTTGAGGCAGTCCAGAGGAGGGCGACAAAAATGATAGGAGGCTTGCGCCAGAAGACGTATGAGGAGAGACTGGAAGCCCTGAATATGTATACCTTAGAGCAGGGGTCTCAAAGTCCCTCCTTGAGGGCCGCAATCCAGTTGGGTTTTCAGGATTTCCCCAATGAATATGCATGAGATCTATGTGCATGCACTGCTTTCAATGCATATTCATTGGGGAAATCCTGAAAACCTGAGTGGATTGCGGCCCTCAAGGAGGGACTTTGAGATCCCTGCCCTAGAGGAAAGGAGAGACAGGGGAGATATGATTCAGACGTTCAAATACTTGAAGGGTATTAATGTAGAACAAAATATTTTCCAGAGAAAGGAAAATGGTAAAACCAGAAGACATAATTTGAGGTTGAGGGGTGGTAGATTCAGGGGCAATGTTAGGAAATTCTACTTTACGGAGAGGGTAGTGGATGCCTGGAATGCGCTCCCGAGAGAGGTGGTGGAGAGTAAAACTATGACTGAATTCAAAGGAGCGTGGGATGAACACAGAGGATTTAGAATTAGAAAATATTAAATATTGAACTAAGGCCAGTACTGGGCAGACTTGCACAGTCTGTGTCTGTATATGGCCGTTTGATGGAGGATGGGCTGGGAAGGGCTTCAGTGGCTGGGAGGGTGAAGATGGGCTGGATTAAGTCTTAACAGAGATTTCGGCAATTGTAACCCAAGCACAGTACTGGGTAAAGCTTTGTATTCTTGACCAGATATAGCTAAGAAGAAAAAATTAAAAAATTTAAATTGAATCAGGTTGGGCAGACTGGATGGCCCATTCGGGTCTTTATCTGCCGTCATCTACTATGTTACTATGAAATGGGTTTATAATTTTGAGGATAAAGTGGCTCCATGAGACCTTCTCTGATGCAATTTATAGAAGCTGAATGCTCTTGCAATCTTGAGACAGGGAGCTAACAGGTTTTGAAAGTTGATAGTATTTTGCTGGGAACCCATCTGACACCAGGGTCATTTTCAGGATTAAGCTTGTTAGAGCTTGATGGCTTTCCAATATCTAATTGATTATATTAGGGCAGAGGTGCCCAAAAGGTTGATCACAATCGACCCATCCCGGGCCCCGTGATAGACTTGTGTTGCCCTTGCGTTCTGTTCTTCCTGCTTCCCCGATGCCAGGCCAAGCGCGTACAAGCACCGGGCCCACAACCTTTCCCCCTCCTCCGACATCAATTCTGATATCAGAGAGGAAGTTCTGGGCCAGCCAATACAACGTCAGAATTGACATCGGGGGGGGGGGGGGAAGGCTGTGGACCTGGCACTTGTACGCGCCTGGCCTGGCGTCGGGGAAGCAGGGAAAAATTGGCAGCGGTGACTTTGGGGGTAGGGTGCAGGGAGAGAGAAAGACAGACAGAAAGAAAGGGGGGGGGGCAGGGAGAAAGACAGAGAGAAAGAAGGAGGCAGGGTGAGAGAAAGAGACAGAAAGAAAGGGGGGCAGGGAGAGAGAAAGACAAAAAGAAAGAAAGAAGGAGGCAGGGAGAGAGAAAGAAGGGGGCAGGGAGATAAAAAGAAAGAAGGGGCAGGGAGAGAGAAAGAAGGGGGCAGGGAGATAGAAAGAAAGGGGGCAGGGAGAGAGAAAGAGAGACAGAATGAAAGGGGGGCAGGGAGAGAGAAAAGGTTGGACTTATGGAGGGACAGAGAGAGAAGTTGGTTTGGTAATGGAATGAGGTCTGGAGGAGAGGAAGCATGCAGAAGGCAGAAAGAAATATTGGATTTATAGTCAGAAGAAGGAAGTGCAACCAGAGACAGCAAATGTAGGAAAAATGATTTTATTTTAAATTTAGTGATCAAAATGTGTCCGAATTTATATCTGCTGTCTACTGTATATTTTATACTATGGCCCCCTTTTACTAAACTGCGATAGCAGTTTTTAGTGCAGGGAGTCTATGAGTGTCGGGAGCAGCGCGACGCATTTAGCGCACCTCCCTGTGCTAAAAAACGCTATTGTGGTTTAGTACAAGGGGAGGGGGTATATTTGTCTGTTTTTGTATAGTTGTTATTGAGGTTATCTTGCATATTTTAAAGTCATCTACCCTGACCTCTTTGAAAAAAAAACCTGAATATAAATGATAATTAACATTTTCTCTCCGTACAGTGTGCTTTGTGTTTTTTTAAATATTATTGTTGGTAGATCATTTTGACTTGGTTATTTTAAAAGTAGCTCGCAAGCCAAAAAAGTGTGGGCACCCCTGACATAGACCAACATATCTGTTTTGATTCTTCCTGTGCATCAATCACACTGTTACAATTCTCAAAGCTGGTCTGAAGAAATCCAAGGTTGCCTGTTGATAAACAGAAGCTTATATTTGAAAGCCTTTTTTTTTCTGAGTAAGAGGCGATGAAAAGGTGAAAAAGCAATTATTGTATACAATACATTCTGAGAGATATAAGAAGCAAAACAGAACATTACATGAAGGAAAACCTTCAGTATCCCATCTCTTTTGTCTGCCCAGAATTATCTGAATCAGTTACAACTGATCATTCTCTATTTAATTGGGCAGGCACATCTGCAAGAATTTTTGCTAGAAAATCCACTGCTGTACCTACTGAGTTTGTTGTACCTGTCAACCTGATAAACACCATCCCAAGTGAAGGAAGTGATGTCTTTACATCGGCTAGTGATGGCTCATGGAAGATGTAATATTTTCAACACAGCCTGACAGCATTTTGTATGAAATCTCATCATATGGTCCTAGGGAATGTCCTAAAGAACATGCTGCTGGATGTAACCTCTTCCACAATAAAAAGGTGAACGAACTAACCAGAAACAAGGATAGTGAGGAAAAAATGTAAAAGTAATCAAAACAAATATATAGTTGCATTTCTCTCTTTCTATATATACTTTAAAAAAAAAAAAAAAAATCCAAAAAGTGGCCTAAATCAGTACTTGGATGATCAAAAGCCAGATTGTCCAAGTACCGATAATCAAAGCTGGTATAGACGTATCTATAACCTGCTTAGGCCTTTCCCTGCCTTTAAACGCCTAGAGCGAAAAAAAGCATTTTTAGAGGAGGGGAAAGAGCGGGAGGTGGGCCGACCTAGACTAAGTTGTACAGCAAGTATAACCAAAACCTTTAACAGGTTGCCTAGTTGGAACTTATACGTCTTGACTTAGACCAAGTCAAAAAAGGTATAAGCAACGAAAAGGGGCCACTGAGCTGATCACGGCTACCGCGATCAGTTCAGCGGCCCCAGCAACCTGCCCACCCCCCACTGCAACGATTGCGGCAGGAGAGATGCCTCATCTCCCCTGCTGTGATCGTGATCCTCCCCCCGAACTGCCGTGGTTCACGGCAGTTCAGGGGATCGCGATCATGGCTGGAGAGATAGCCAGTCTCTCCTGCCACAATCTACCTCCCCCACACAATACCGGCAGGAGGGAGTCCAACCCCTCTGGCCAAGATGTGACCCCCCCACCGAACCAATACCGGCAGGAGGGAGGCCAACTTCTCCTGCCGAGAAGCGACCTCCTCCCCACGAACCAATACCGGCAGGAGGGAGCCCAACCCCTCCTGCCGAGATGTGACCCCCCATCCCGAACCAATACCAGCAGGAGGTAGCCCAACCCTTCTTGCCAAGGCACGACCCCCCACCCCTTAAAATACACGCAGGAGGGATCTCAGGCCTTCCTGCCCATGGTGCACCCCTCCACGAATGCCCCCTAACTCCTGATTGGCCCCCTAACCTCCGATCGCACCTCCCAAGGGGAGTACATTGAAGGTGATCATAGTGATATTCAGGAATGAGGTATCTAGCACTTTATCTAGGATGGGTTTGTGAACTTAATTGTCAGAATTTGTGTGTATATAAGTGGAGAGGCATAATCAAAATAACATCTAAGTCCCTTTTTGGCCTAAGGCCCTAAACGCTGAAAGTAGCATCAGGGAAAATGTCCATTCTCAAAAAAAAACGTCCATAATATGGGTTTTTTTTTGAGAATAGCCAACCTCTACGTTCAGCAGTTTAAACGCCCAGATCACCAATACATCTAAAGCAGGGGTGTCAAAGTCCCTCCTCGAGGGCTGCAATCAAGTTGGGTTTTCACAATTTCCCCAATGAATATGCATGAGATCTATTAGCATACAATGAAGCAGCCAGCACAGTTTCAGCAATGGCAGATCTTGTTTGACAAACTTGCTGCACCTCAAGAAGGACATGGCAGTTCTTGAGAGAGTCCAAAGGAGGGCAACGAAACTGGTAAGAGGGCTGGAAAACTGCCCATATGCTGAGAGGCTGGATATACTGGGGCTCTTCTCTCTGGAAAAGAGGAGGCTCAGGGGGGATATGATAGAGACCTTCAAAATACTTAGGGGCATAGAGAGGGTGGACAGGGACAGGTTCTTCAGACTAAAAGGGACGACAGGTATGAGGGGGCACTCAGAGAAACTGAAGGGAGATAGGTTCAAATCAAATGCAAGGAAGTTTTTCTTCACCCAAAGGGTCGTGGACAAATGGAATGCGCTCCCGGAGGAAGTGATCCGGCAGAGTACAGTACAGGGATTCAAACAGGGATTGGACAGATTCCTGAGGGAAAAGGGGATCGTGGGGTACTGAGGGAGGTGCTGGGATGTTGCATAAGTATAGACAGCTCACCAGGTCGTGCAGGTGCAAGGCCGGAGGGTTAGGACATTGATGGGAAGATAGGACTTCGATGAGAAACCTAGGGGGCCCCTTCTGGTGATTAAGGCAGGTCATGACCTGTTGGGCCGCCGCGGGGGCGGACTGCTGGGCGGGATGGACCTCTGGTCTGACCCGGCAGAGGCACTGCTTATGTTCTTCGAGGGAGTAAACAGATGGATAGACAAGGGCGACCCGGTCGACATTGTATATCTGGACTTTCAGAAGGTGTTCGACAAGGTTCCGCATGAATGACTACTTCAGAAAATTGCGAGCCATGGAATCAAGGGTGAAATACTCACGTGGATTAAAAACTGACTGAAGCATAGAAAACAGAGAGTGGGGGTCACTATTGTTTTTATATTTTTTTCAGATAATAATCATTTTGAGACTTCTGTGTGGGTTCTCTGAGGAAGCCTGGTCTGGCGAAACGAGTCAGAACCTGGAACAATTAGATGCCCAAGATGAGTACAAAAAATTATTTTTGAATTATTTATGCCACTTTGAGGAGTTGGAATTGTAATCAATATAGCATAATAATTAAAGTGCGATGATTGAACAAGTGAAGATTTTCTCCAGGGGTTAAACCCCGGCGTGATCTTTTTACTACCAGCTGATTGGTTCTGAGCAATTTGAATTTAGTTCAATTATTTATTTATAAATACAGAAAGAGTGGGTATTTTTGTATTATGTATCAGTTAACGTATTGCCCATGCATTTACTATCACTTCCCCTTTTTTATTTGGGTATCTTTGAAAACCCCCCAAATATAAATGATAATTAACATTTTCTCTGGGTATAGTGTGATTTGTGTTTTTATAAAAAAAAATGTTATGGTTACCATTATGAATTACATGTAATACGATATTATGTGTACATGAAAAATGAATGGAATAAATTGGGGGCAGGGTTAGGGCAGGATTGACAATTAATAGATGTCGCGTTTTGATGAAAAAAATAAATGGTCAAGTTAGGCATCAGATACTCTTGGTAAGCCCTTAAATAACTGGTAAGAAAAATTAGAGAATGACACGGTGACAAAATTCATCACCGTTCCTGTCCCCGCGGGAAACCATCTTCATGTCATTCTTTAAGGAGAGAGGGAAGAATCAGAGTATGAATGGTCACAACCATTGACCCTCAAGCTTTGCTTTGAAGAATGCTGGTGTAGAAGGACTGAGGTTGAAACAGACACTAGAAAATGACATGGGATTATTTCCCGCGGTTATCCGCGGGGACGGGAACGGTGATGAATTTTGTCACCTTGTCATTCTCTAAGAAAAATCTTTCATGAGATGAGACCAGTGATAGAAGATATCAGGAGGCCCATCAGCTTCCTAAATATGAAATAGATCAATATTTGAACAAAAAATATAATAGTCATCATTAGGTTAAAATGCTTGGACCTATCTAGTGCTGAAGGCACTATTGTATTTCACATAAGGTGACACACTATTACTTACATTAACTGGAAACTCCTTTCACCTTCACACACCCCAAGAGAATACTTAAGTAAATATACTGCTAGTCTAATACAGAAACATTTTTTTTCCCCAAAATAACGTGTTTTTTTTTTTTTTTTTTTAACCTGACTTGTACGTCAGTAAAAAAAAAGAATATCTTCCTCGCGACAAGTGGAAATTACAGGTTACAACAAACAAAGGAAGAATCTTTTTTTTAAATTGTCACAGTGTGTCTTCTTCAATCAAAGGTTGAAAAAAAAAACAAAAACAAAGTCTGCTCAGCAAAAAAACGATAGGAAAGAAAGACATTAGGATGAAAACAGTCGTGAAGGTAAATTCAGTCTGGAGACTCCCGATGGAAGCCACGGGGCGCGCCGTTGGTCAGCAGCCTATTAAGTTTCCTTCGGAGAGGTGGGAGGGAAGAAAGAAAAGGGGATTGGTGGGGGCAAAGGCGAGAGAGGACCAGCCGGGGGCTGGGAAGCGGGAAAGGCGGGATTAGAGCGCCTCGGGGCTGCATCATTCTCATCCTCCCGTCGCGCGCCGAGCGCGAGCCCCGGGGAGCTGCCTTTACGCCTCACAGCGGAGCTCCGCTAACTCTGCGGCGGGCGGCGGCGGCAGCCTTCTCGTCCGCATCCCGTCGCCCCCGCAGTCACTTCCTCAAAGTTAGCAACATTTTTTTTTTTTTTTTTTCAAGGAGCCTTTTTGTTATTTAAAACATTTGTTAGGCGAGGGGGAAGAGGTCGTGGCTTCGAAGTTTCTCCTCGCTCCTGCTCGGACGCTGAAAGTTTTCCCATGAGCTCCCCTCCGGCTATCCGCCCCCCTAGTCCCCCTCCGCAGCCCGGGACTAGCGGCCCCGGCATTTCCATTCACATCCAGATCGGGCTGAGTCGGGAGCCGGTGCTGCTGGATGCCAGCGATTTCAGCCTGGCGCACGTCCGCGAGATGGCATGCTCCATCGTGGACCAGAAGGTAAGCCTTCAGGAAGTCGGCTGACCCCCTCAGCTCACTCACAATGAACGGGGCGGGGGAATGGGGAGGGAGGTGCTTCCCCCCCCCTCCCGCCTTTCCCTTGAAGATCTTGGAGAAGGTGCGCCAAAACCTGCTTCTTTGGCTTCTCACTATTCCATAGCTAGTACCAGAGAGGAAGAAACCTAGTGCAGTCTCCAGGCAACTGGCCTTCAACGGAGAGGGGTGGGGCCCCGAACTTAAAAATCCAAGAAACTAGTTTCTGAGCTGATAAATGGTGGAGGTTTTGGGAGCAAGGGAGGAAATAAGTGGTCTTTAATGTAGTATCAAGTGTGTTGGAAGTTCTGAAATTTAGTACTCCTTTTTACATTCGTTGCATGAATAGCAGCGAGATAAACCGGAGTATGTGCTCTTTTCTTCTTCGTTTGTGTGTGTGTCGCCTGTAGCCTTCAAAGAAATACAACTCCTTGTATGCTGCGGTGCATAAAGCGTATGGTAGTTCCTGTTGCTTCTCTGCTTTCTTTCCTACTGTCTCAATGAAAAACAAAACTGGAAACCTCCCGGCGTGCACCAGGCTCTTGGCGGTCGCTGCACATAGAACACGTTCTATTTGAAGAGTTTCCTTATTCGAGTATCAGGGGTTTGAAAGTCCCTCCTCGAGGGCCGCAATCCGGTCGGGGTTTCAGGATTTCCCCCAATGAATATGCATGAGATCTATTTGCATGCACTGCTTTCATTGTATGCTAATAAATCTCATGCATATTCATTGGTGAAATCCTGAAAACCTGACTGGATTGCGGCCCTCGAAGAGGGACTTTGACACCCCTGGAATAGATTGATCACCTGCTTCCAATCTCCTTCAGAGTTCAGCAACAGCAGGATGAGGAGACTTTATCATATCATTTCATGGAACTATTGCCGCCTCTCTTGGTCTTATTCTTGGGTTCCTTTATGTTGTAGTTTCTCTTTTCTCTTAAAATCTAAGGTTTGTACCTATTATAATAACATTTTAAATCAGGCTTGCCCAACCTTTTTCTGTCTGGGATCATATTTTATATGTAGTAATATTTAGAGGTCCAAAACATGAACTGTCATATTTTGCCACGTGTTTCATAAAATAATGGTACAATATGACAGTGCATTGTCCCCTCAACTTTCACCTAGTCTTGTTCACCTGTGCAGCCTCTCCATACTTTACTCAGTTTCCTTTCCCTCACTTGGTTTCAGCTGCAGAAGAAGGAGCGAGATTCCTGCTTCCCACCACAACCTGGATCTCTGCAAGCTTGAGATATGTGGTCCAAGAAGTTTGGGCTGGTCTCATGATTTCAATTCTTGTGAGACTTGAAACCACAAGATCAACCCAAACTTATAGCATTGCAGGGCACATACTTATAGAGCTGAATTGCAGTGGGGAAGTAGAATCCCGCTGTAAAAACCACTAGAATTGTTAAGCTTCTGAGGGCTAGAAAAAAGCATTTGGTGGAGTGGGTTTTGGCCCAAGTGGTGTAGGTTGGACAAAGCATGTTTTAAAACCTCCTCAGTGTCCACACTTCAGTCCAGGTGGATTTCCAACACTCAGGGCTCCTTTTACTAAGGTGCGCTAGTGTTTTTAGAGCATGCAGGAAATTACTGCGCGCTACGCTTCTAGAACTAACGCCAGCTCAATGCTGGCGTTAAGGTCTAGCGTGTGCAGTAATGTAGCACCCGCTATTCCGTGCGTTAAAGCCCTAACACGGCTTAGTAAAAAGAGCCCTCAGTTTCAGAAGATTCTCAATTGGTAATTAAAACATGCAGTTTACTCAGTTCTTAAACCAGGAGTACTCAAATATGCAATTTTTGCATAAACCCCCTAATTCTTAAAAAAAAGTGTTGAAAATTGTGCATGCAAATTTGGGTTCTTATCTGATTTGCAAGCACAATTTAATTAAATAAGCTAATTAACGCTAATAATTACCATTTTAACAAACAAATAGTGGTGCTAATTGGAACCAATTACAAGTTATGTGCATAACTTTAGGTGCAAGATCCATGCAAAAATGAGCGGGTCATGGGCAGATCAGGGAGTGTTTCTTTAAATTAAGCATGCAGTTATAGAATAAGGCACGGGCATTTGCACCATGTTTCTACGTGTGCGAATGGCTGTGCCTAAAGTTAGGCCCGGTTTCTGGGTGTAAGAGCTATTCTGTAAACTGCACCTAACTTTAAGTGACATGACAGGATTAATTATACTTTTTGGTGGGTAAATGTGTGTACCACACATAAGTATGAAAGAATGATGGCGGAACGTTTGGGGAATAGTAAATCCTTTAATGATTTATGGAGTCCATTGACTACTTTTGTTGCTTTACAGTAAGGGTCATGTTTCTTCCCTTTTCATTAGATTTCTTTACACACGCAGGGAGGGAGGGTGGGTGGGGGAAGGAAAATGTACGTTGAGGAGTTAAATTATTTAATTATAATTTTGAAATCACATCATATATATTATTGTATTAATAATTAAGATGAGGATGGGAGTAAATGATTGTTTAATGTAAAAATTGTTTAGTTATTAGTGCGTTTTATGCAGTATTTATGATTTACCAATTGTATTGCACTATCAAAGTTTGAAAATCAATAAAGATTTAAACAAACAAAAATAAAATAAGTGTGGTTTATAGAATAGCTCTTTTTTCAGCACTGTTTTTTTAGGTGCCATATATATGATTATTCATTGTGATTATTCTGAAAATTAGAACCAGATTATTTTAAAGACAGAGTTTGGGAAAACTGGGGAATTATTGTACTTATAAGGTGCTTGGTTAAGAGTCAGCAGAATAGTACCTTGCCGTGATAAACTCAGTGGCAACCCGATTCAATAACTGGCGCTTGTGACATGGATGTTCGGGGGGAAGGGGGGGAGGCGATAGTAGTGAGATGGTATAGACAGTTCAATAGAAAAGTGGAACTGGGCCGTGATCATACCATACCATACAATTTCTTGTATCCTGCACTTTTCTACTAGGATTCATTACAGTATATAATATATAGGACAGTCGGTTTAAGTTACTGTAAGTTTTCTTAGATCAGAAATGGATAGGCTGCTATTGGATTACGAAGAGAAGAGATATGTCTTTATCATCTTCCTGAAACTGTAATATGATGGAGTAGAGTCACTATCACCCCAATCACCTCGGAGAAAGCTGCATGGATAGAATCCCTGTGCTAAAACCTGCTGGGAGTAGGTTCTTCACAGCAGGCCAAACCAAAGAAGCTCATTTGCATGTTGAGTCAAGTTGGAATAGATCTCACCCTGAGAAAAGTAGGAGCTTGCAGACAAGATCCAGAGCCCAGAAGGACACAGTGAGAGAGAGTTCTTGGCAACAGAAACTCCTAAGAGTGACCCTTGGGGGGATGCATGCTGGTACCTGAATTGACCGGTGACCAAGGTACTGGGAGAGACAAATTGACTGGTAACCAGTGGGTCCACGGGGACCAAGGTACTGGGTGACCCAAAGTGACCAGTGGGTCTACGGGGATCAAGATACCAGAAGACCTGAATTGACCAGTGACCTGAGGGTCCATGGGGACCAAGGTACCAGCAGAGACCCAAATGACTAGAGGTGACCTGTGGTGACCGGAAGAGATCCAAGTGACCGGTGGTGACTGGAAGAGACCAGAGAGAAAGAGGGAGAGACCAGAGATGCCTGAGTGACCAGTTGTCAGTCTCTACCAACAGCAGCAAAGTGACTGCTTGACATGTAGTAAGTGGGGAGCTGATGCAAACTTAAAGTTAAGCTATTCCAGACTTTGAGTCACTGAAATTCGAAGGTAGACTTGAATAGCTTTTTTCCGTTGGGGAAAAGGAAAGGCCAGTTTGAAGCATTGTGTTGTCCTTGACTTATGAAAAGAGTACTTGAAGGCTTGAATAATAAATAAGTTTTAAGAGTGGTCCTGAATATGGCCGAACTCCTAAACTGATCACATAAATTTGTGCCCTGTTTATTATAGCTGTTTCATTAATTCTCCACCAATAAAATATATTACTCTTAAAGAGAGGAATATATTTTATATTAAATAGATATTAATTTGGGGAATGCACTGCCTATTTAAAGTTTAGCTCTGTATGATATTAACCCCCCCCCCCCCAGAAACTTAGAGCATTTAAAGACAAACTAGAATTTTATTTTAACAGAGCAAATTTATTTATAAGGTTAGGCAGATAATGCATTAAATTTAGTTACAAGTTTGGGATCTTTACACAAGGGAAACTGCCACAAGATAAAATATTGTTGTAGAAGCAGAATTATTAATTTAAGCTGGATTGAAAGTAACTCACTCTGACATAGGCCCTTACTGGAAGAATTCTTCAGTGGCAGCACATGTCAGGGCACATGGTATCCTAAGTGGACAGGAAAAATTACAGCACGGTGTTATCCCAGGACAAGCAGGCATGATATTCTCACATGTGGGTGACGTCATCTACGGAGCCCCGGCGCGGACAGCTTTTCAAGCAAACTTGATTGAAGTTTCAAGTTTGCACACTGCACCACGCATGTGCGTGCCTTCTCGCCCACTAGAGGGCGCATCCCACCTCGTGGTCCTCAGTTCAAATTTTTCCGCGGAGCAAGAAAGCCCTGTGGATCTGAGCTCCAGTGTTTTTGCCTTCTAGCTGCCGCGTTTAGTTTGTTTTCCTTCGAATTAGTTCGCGGTGCTGTTTTTTCTTTTCGTTTCCCTTCAAAAAAAAAAAAAAAAAAAAAAAGTCTTTCGTTTTTCATCGGGCTCCGGGGGCTCCCGGAATCCGTGGCCGCGGGACGTCGGTACGTTCCCGGCCTTCTTCTTTTTCTTCGTGGATGTCCCGTCCTGTTACGGGATTCAAAAAGTGCAGCCGGTGCGAGAGGTTGCTTTCCATCACTGACCCTCACCGGTGGTGCATTGTCTGTCTTGGGCCCGAACATCCGACAGACTCGTGTGATCGCTGTGCTACCTTCCAAAACAGGGCCCTCCGTCGCCGTAAGGCAAGAATGGCCGAATTGTTCGCCGTCGACGCGCCGCCTAAGGCCTCGACGTCGGCCTCGGCTTCGGCCCCGGCCTTGACCTCGGCCTCGGTGTCCTCGGGGGCCTCGGCCTCGCCTCGGCCCTCTTCCTCGAAGGCGTCGTCAGTGAAGCAAGCTTCGGGTAAGTCCTCTGTTCCATCCCCTTCAGCAAAGAAGCCATCCTCGAGTCAGGCCAAGGCGGGTGGGTCGACCCCGGCCCCGCATCGGACCTCGACTCCGCACACCCCGAGGGAATACTCGAAACCGAGGTCGCCCTCCAGGGAGTGTGCCCCGGACTCGGAACTCCCCACCTTCGTGGGGATTCCGGCCTTCCAGGATCTCCTCCGAGCTCTGATCTCATCGGAGCTGTCGGGAGCCCTGGAAGTGTTGCAGCGTGCTGCGGTCCCGGTGGCCTCGACCTCGGCCGGGGCGCCTTCGGTCTCGGAGGCCCCGGCCTGGGCTCCCTCGGGAGCCCCGGCCTCGGCGACATCGGCCTCGGGTACGGTGGCCCCGTTCGCCTCGGTCTCGGCCCTGCCCCGGACCTCGACCTCGGGGGAACCCCCTGAGCGGAGTGTAAGGCCCAAAGAAAAGTTGCGCAGAGTGCGCCGTCTTTCCTCCTCTTCCTCCGGGTCTTCCAGACACGCCTCGCCCTCGACGCGACCTCGGACGGGGCGTCGATCGAGGAAGTCTAAGCGGCCCCGAGGCTCGCCTCGGCGCGACCGTTCCTCGTCGTTCGGGGGCGAGGCGCTGCAGGTGTCGGAGTTGCGCCTCGACAACCCGAGGCTCCTCCGCTCACCTCATGGGAAGTCTTCCCGGGCCGCCTCGCCGAGGAAACGGGAGAGTGTCCCACGAACCCCGGGGTCCTCACCCAAGGGTTCTGCGAGGAGGATAACTTCCCCTTCCCCCTCGAGGGCCCTCGAGAGGGGATCCTGGGATTCGGGATCGGTTAGGGATGCTCATTATTCCCATGAGGCCTCCCCCCTCTCCTCGGTGGGGCGGTCGAGAACCCCGTCCCCCCAGGCTAGGCCGTCCTCATTTTCATCCTTCGTTCAGGACATGGCCCAAGCCCTGGGGATTGACCTCATGGTAGGCTCTCGGTATTCCAAAGAATTTTTGGAGGAACAGGACCTCCCCACTCTTCCTAGGGAGGTGCCTAGACTCCCTCTCAACAGTGTCCTTCTGCAAACCTGGCTGAATAACTTGTCAAACCCTCTTACAGCCACGTCTGTACCTTCAAAAATGGAATCGAAGTATAGGACGATTCCCCCTAAAGGGTTCGATAAGGCGCAGCTCTCACACCAGTCTCTTCTGGTGGAGTCTGCTCTTAAAAAATCACAGCCCTCACGGGTTTCTGCGGCGGTTCCACCAGGCAGGGAAGGGCGGACCCTGGACAAGTTTGGCCGTCGCCTCTATTCAAATTCCCTGATGGCCACCAGGGTTCTAAATTACGCCTTCACCTTCTCCTCCTATTTGCGTGGTATGGTGAAGGACCTTCCTCAATATCGAAACTCGTTACCGGACTCCCAAAGAGCAGGATTCGATAAGTTTATGTCCAACCTGTCTCAATTGCGGTTGTACCTATTCCACGCAGTGTACGACGCCTTTGAGCTGGTTTCGAGGGTGTCGGCCCTCTCGGTGGCCATGCGCCGCTTGGCCTGGCTTCGCACCCTCGACATGGACCCAAACCTGCAGGAACGCCTGGCAGACTTGCCTTGTGTGGGGTCCGAGTTATTCGACGAGTCATTGGATGCGGCGACCAAGCGCTTGTCGGAACAGGAGCGCTCTCTAGCATCCCTGGTCCGCCCCAAACCTAGGCCCCCGCCGCAGAAACCCTTTCGGCCTCCGCCGCGCCGATACCCTCAGAAGTCGACCCCGGCTTTCTCGAGACCGCCTCCGAGACGTCCGTCTCAACGAGGCAGAGGGGGACAAACCCAAGCCCCGGCGCAGGGCCCTTCTAAGCCCGCGCCTTCCTTTTGACGGGCTGAGCGGACGGGGCGGGTTCCCCTCCGCACTTTCACAGGAACCCCTTCCTATCGGGGGCCGTCTTCGGTCCTTCCGGGAGGCATGGACCGGGATTACCTCAGACGCTTGGGTGCTCCGGATCGTCTCCGAGGGCTACTCGCTCAACTTTGTGTCCTCGCCGCCGGACAGTCCCCCAAGTTTAGTCCCCTGCAACCGTTCGCAGCTACCGACCCTTATAACCGAAGCCAAAGCCCTCTTGAAGCTTCGGGCCGTCGAGCCGGTCCCCAAGGACCAGTGGGGTACGGGGTTTTACTCCCGCTACTTTTTGGTCCCAAAAAAGACCGGGGACCTGCGCCCCATACTGGACCTCAGGAAGCTCAACAAATTCCTGGCCCGGGAGAAGTTTCGAATGCTATCTCTCCCGGTTTTGTACCCCCTCTTGGGGGAAGGGGACTGGATGTGCTCCCTCGACCTGAAGGAAGCATACACCCATGTTCCGGTGCACCCCGCCTGTCGAAGATTCTTACGATTCCAGGTGGGGGACCTCCACCTCCAGTACAGGGTACTGCCCTTCGGCCTGGCCGCGTCCCCACGAGTATTCACGAAGTGCATGGTGGTGGTTGCAGCAGCCCTCAGGTCACGTGGACTCCATGTGTTCCCTTACCTGGACGATTGGCTCATCAAAGCCCCGACCAGGGAGGGGGTTATCTCAGCGACCCGACAGTCTATTGCCTTCCTGCAAACTCTCGGGTTCGAGATAAACTTTCCAAAGTCTCAGTTGAGGCCGTCGCAGTCTCTTCAATTCATAGGTGCGGTGCTGGACACGGTGCGCCTACGCTCCTACCTGCCGACCCAGCGGTTGGAAACCTTGGTACGGATGAGCCGCCAGGTCTCTCAACTATCGAGGGTGTCGGCCAAGCGCATGATGATGCTGCTGGGCCATATGGCCTCGACGGTACATGTCACGCCGTTTGCGAGGCTACATCTGAGGATCCCTCAGTGGACCCTCGCGTCCCAGTGGCGTCAGGAGTGCGACCCGGTGTCTCGCCTCATTTCGGTAACTCCGCCCTTGCGGAAATCGCTGCGTTGGTGGACAGACTCTTCAAATCTGTCCAAGGGGCTATTGTTTCGCACTCCGCCTTTTCGCAAGGTCCTGACCACGGACTCCTCGGAGTACGCGTGGGGAGCCCATCTCGACGGTCTTCGCACGCAGGGCCTGTGGTCGTCAGAAGACCGTCAGTGTCATATCAACGTGCTAGAGCTGCGAGCCATCTTCCTAGCACTTCGAGCCTTCGTTCACATATTGCAGGACCAGGTGGTCCTCGTCCGCACGGACAATCAGGTGGCAATGTATTATGTGAACAAGCAGGGAGGAACGGGGTCATGGCCCCTCTGCTCCGAAGCTCTTCGCCTCTGGGAGTGGGCGGCCTCCCGGAACATCTTCCTCCGGGCGGTCTACATCCAAGGAGAACGGAATTGCCTGGCGGACAAACTGAGTCGACTTCTGCAACCGCACGAGTGGACTCTACACTCAGCAGTTCTACGCGAGGTCTTCGCTCGCTGGGGAACGCCACAGGTGGATCTGTTTGCCTCTCCGGAGACACACAAACTACCACTATATTGTTCTCGGATGTACTCGCAGGACCGTCTGGAAGCGGATGCCTTCCTACTCGACTGGGAAGGGAGGTTCCTGTATGCATTCCCTCCGTTCCCTCTGATCATGCGAACGTTGGTACACCTAAAATCGTCCACGGCCACGATGATTCTCATAGCACCTCGGTGGCCGCGTCAGCACTGGTTCTCCCTGCTGCTCCAGCTCAGTGCCAGAGAGCCTCTTCCCCTGCCTGTCTCTCCTTCTCTGCTGTCTCAGAGTCAAGGATCCATGTTACATCCCAATCTGCAGTCATTGCACCTGACAGCCTGGTTTCTTGTTCCCTGACTCCTCCGGACCTGTCTCAATCGGTGAAGGAGGTGTTGGAAGCCTCCCGCAAGATCTCGACGAGGCTTTGCTATGCGCAGAAATGGACCAGGTTTTCCACCTGGTGCTCGTCTTCTCACCTGGATCCGGTATCAGTTCCGGTATCCTCGGTTTTAGAATATTTGTTTCATTTGTCGCGCTCCGGCTTGAAAACCACTTCGGTGCGGGTTCATCTCAGTGCGATTTCTGCTTTCCACCAACCTCTGGAGGGACGCCCTCTGTCACTCCATCCCTTGGTGACACGCTTCATGAAAGGGTTACTCAGGGTTTGTCCCCCTCTTAAGCCTCCGTCTGTCGTGTGGAATTTGAATGTGGTTCTGGCTCAACTGATGAAACCCCCGTTTGAGCCACTCAACAAGTCCCTCTTGAAATTTCTGACTTGGAAGGCGGTGTTTCTAATTGCCCTCACCTCCGCCAGGCGGATTGGGGAGTTGCAAGCCTTGGTTGCGGACCCTCCTTTCACTGTCTTTCATCACGACAAGGTGGTTCTCCGCACCCACCCTAAGTTTTTACCTAAAGTTGTTTCTGACTTCCACCTCAATCAGTCCATTGTCCTTCCTGTGTTCTTCCCGAAGCCCCACTCCCATCCTGGCGAGACGGCGCTTCACACGCTTGACTGTAAGAGGGCGTTGGCATTTTATCTTCAACGCACCAGGCCTCATCGGAAGGTTCCTCAATTGTTTTTGTCCTTCGATCCCAATCGATTAGGGCATCCAGTTTCCAAGCGCACTCTGTCTAACTGGTTGGCCGCTTGCATTTCCTTTTGCTACGCTCAGGCTGGCCTTCCTCCCCCGGGTCGAGTCACGGGGCACAAGGTCCGAGCGATGGCAGCTTCGATAGCTTTCCTCCGATCCACTCCGATGGAGGACATATGTAAGGCTGCCACTTGGTCTTCGGTTCATACATTCACCTCTCATTACTGTCTGGACACTTTATCCAGGAGTGACGGCCGGTTTGGCCAGTCAGTTTTGCAAAATCTGTTTTCCTAAATTGCCATCCTCCCACCTGCCCTTTTTTGGTTAGCTTGGAGGTCACCCACATGTGAGAATATCATGCCTGCTTGTCCTGGGATAAAGCACAGTTACTTACCGTAACAGGTGTTATCCAGGGACAGCAGGCATATATTCTCACAACCCGCCCGCCTCCCCGGGGATGGCTTCCTTGCTAGTTATGGAACTGAGGACCACGAGGTGGGATGCGCCCTCTAGTGGGCGAGAAGGCACGCACATGCGTGGTGCAGTGTGCAAACTTGAAACTTCAATCAAGTTTGCTTGAAAAGCTGTCCGCGCCGGGGCTCCGTAGATGACGTCACCCACATGTGAGAATATATGCCTGCTGTCCCTGGATAACACCTGTTACGGTAAGTAACTGTGCTTTTCCAGCGATGATCTCAAGAGAGAAAGCATAGGTGATTCATCCTCTTTTATGGATTCTGGGGGATTGAAGTCCCATCCAATTACCGAAGCAGGAACCCAGGAGCAATGTCCAATCCTTGAGTCTGGAATAATATTCAGTCACAGCTCAGGAATTTCAATTCAAACTTTTTCTGTTCTAGATGTATGAGGCCATCTGATTTGCTTTTTGACTGGGCAGGAACTGATTGAATTTTAATACCGTGTTTTCCCCAAAATAAGACACTGTCATATTAATTTGGGGCCCAAAAAACACACTAAGTCTTATTTTCGGGGTAGGGCTTTTTTTCATGTACAATTATCATCTCTCACTTCCTCTAATCTACCTCAATTCTTCCTCTTTCCTTTCTCCCCCCCTCCTCCATGTGCAGCATCTTTCCTCCCCTCTCACCCATCCCTTTGTGCCTTCCCTCCTTCCCTCCCATCCCTTGTGCAGCAGAACCCTTGCACAGCTTCAATCCCTCCCTTCCTCCCATCCCCCTATGCAGCATCTTTCTATCCCCCCTTGTGCAGCCGAACCCCGCTGTGTCTCCAGGGGTACATGCCCAGCAACTGGGTTTTTTTTTTGTTATTTTTAAGGGAGAACTTGGTGGTATTGAGCACCTGTACCTTTTCCATTGCCAGCTAAAATTGACCCATGACCTCAAGTACTGCTCACTCCAAAATGCACACATAAAGAATGTAGAAACATAGAAACATGATGGCAGATAAAGGCCAAATGTCCCATCTAGTCTGCCCATCCGCAGAAACCATTATCTCTTTCTCTCTCTGAGAGATCCCATGTGACTATCCCAGGCCCTTTTGAATTCAGACATAGTCTCTGTCTCCACCAACTCTTCTGGGAGACTGTTCCATGGGAGAAGCAGTATCTTTAGATAATCTCTCCAGGTCCATCAGAGAAAGTCAAAGTACATTCAGCAGCCAGCACATAACTCTGTTCCTGAAAAATGTGGAAGAAATGAACAACAGAGACTGAACTGTCCAGACAATAAAGATAGAAGAAAATTTGTAGTTTTGGTTTAGTGATTCAAATAAGCCAACATTGAGAATTTGAATGTGAAGAATGCGGTTTGAGCACTGGGCTGACAAACAGGGAAGCCTGGTTCAAATTCCACTGCTGCTTCTTAGGGTTACCATAGAGCTCCAGAAAAAGAAGGTCAGATTGGGACATTTAGGTTATACTTCCATTTCTTTCAGTGGAAGTAAAACCCAGATGTCTCAATCATTGCTCTTTTTTTCTGGAGCCATATGGTAACCCTAGTAAGGCTCACAACTGGATCCAAATTTGCAGGACAGGGTAGATTAGTTCTGGGTTTACCCCTGTGCATGCTGGAACTTGTAGTCTTGCTTTTCTTAGGGAAAGCAATGGGGAAGTCAGAACTATAATGCATGAAATGGGGTAAACCTAGGTCTGGATCAACTCTGTTCTGTGAATTTGGATCTAGTTGGCAGCCTTATCCTTGTGGTCCTTGGGCAAGTCACTTAACCCTTCATTGCCTCAGGTACAAATTAGGGGCCCTATTGCTAAGCTGCACTAGTAAAATACTAAAGGGGCATAATCAACAAACTAAAATGTCCAAAAAACTGCTTAAGTTGGCACTTGGGTGTCCTAATCGCTGGGATGTCCAAGTGCCAATAAAACCTATTGCCTGGATGTCTGGTGAGACGTTTCTCCTGCCGTCCATCCAGAGTTCCAGGAGGCGTGTTATGGGCGGGATCAGGGCAAGCTTAAACCTGGATGTCTTACAGCAGGGCTGTCAAAGTCCCTCTTCGAGGGCCACAATCCAGTTGGGTTTTCAGGATTTCCTCAATGAATATGCATGAGATCTATTAGCAGACAATGAAAGCAGCGTATGCAAATAGTTCTCATGCATATTCATCGGGGAAATTCTGAAAACCCGAATGGATTGCGGCCCTTGAGGAGGGACTTTGACACCCCTGTCTTACAGCAATAATCAAACTTTTCTCAAAACATTCTGGATGGAACTTAGATGTTCATGGCTAGATCTGTTTTAGAGTGTCTAAGTGCCACAGAGGTTTCCAAACTGACCAGATGACCACTGGATACATTAAGGTATGACCCTCATGCTCCCTCCCTAACTAACCCCCTAAAAATTCTGAATGAAACAGTGCATACCTGTCTATAGAACAGAAGCATCTGTTATAGGAAAGCTTAGTAGAGCAGCACACAGGTGTCTTCGTTAGCCTGGTAGGTCAGACAAGTGAACCATAGGAATATCCAGGCCTATAAGCCACTCCAACTACTACATTTATGGTGGAAAGTGTGACCACCAAAACCCTACTATACTACTATATACAGGCACAGTAGGTGCCACTTGCAGCCATAAGAGCTATTGGGGTGGTAGGTGGGTCTAGTAGGTTTTGGGGGAATTTTGGAGGGCTCACCATACTTACATTATAAGGGTTTTTTGATGAGATGTACTTCTGGTAATCTATGTGAAGATCATAACTGTGCCCTCAAAAGTGCCCCACTGTTCTGTTGGTATGTCTGTGTGGCCAATCTATTACAATGCTAGCTCCTCCCACACCTAAATGGTGTCCATTTGGACATTTCTGTATATAACTTTGTAAATCTAATTGCTTTGAAAATACATCTCAAAGTATACTTGCCTAAGTCTTGTTTTTGTCAACTATATACATTTAATTATTCAGCAATGGATGACTTGACTTTGCATATGTTTTCTTCATCATAATTAAAGGTAGAACAATTAATTACAGCAGTAATGGTTTTCTGTAATATTGTTCAGTTCAAGTGGGTACATGAGTAAAATAACTTAGAAAAATATTTTTTCCATTTTCTAAATACTTCATTTTTATCTAATTTCTATAATTATTACTTGTGGTAGGGTATGTTCTACTTTAGATAGTGTTTCTACAGGAAGTAGAGGGAGTTGGTCTTAAGCTGAACCACGGTAATATAGGACTCTCTGCCATTATCTCCTCTGGAAACAGATTGTGAGGAATAAAATATTTAAAATAGACAAAATTATTGTCTCAGTAATGTCTAATAGTTTTCTCCTGCAAAATATTGTTATTCATTACCTCTTTGAACTGAAGCAAATATATTATAATCTACTGTGTATAAATACACAGGGGGATTATATAAAAGCATACCTTCCATGAGGAGTGTGATTGTTAAATGTGTTTATATATGTTCTTTTAATGCTGTTATAAAATATAGGTAGTGACAGGATTGCTTATTGCCCAAATATTCAAAGAGATTTAAGCTGGCAGGATAAGCTCCTGCCTGCTTAACCCTTTAATTGGCAGATGATGAAATGGCTTTACATAACTTGATGTTGAACGCAGCAACAGTGCCAAGTAATAGGCATTTGGAGATGCAGATCTTCCATTAGAACCATAGAAAACACATGTTGCTTCTGAGCAACAATGCCAAAGGGATAAATTTTGCTCTACAGGCCATCGATATTCTGTGGCATTTAGCTGGGCAGTACCCTTGAATAATGGTACTAACTGGACATTTTCAATGCAGGCCAGAGAGGGACAGTCTGAGAGCAGATTCGGGAAGAGCTAGCAGCTATGTGGGTTCAGGCAGTGTTCAGCGCTGTCCTAACCTTTGGTCATTTAGCTATGCGGGTGTTGGCAGTGAATATAGTGGCCGAAATTGTTGGATGTGCTCATCTCCCCCCCAAGATCTGGCTTCTCCCAAAATTGGTGGTGGTGATGGGGTGGGGTTTGGAAGGATTCAGGAATGGAGAGAGAAACTGACAGAAGCAGTTATGTGGTTCAAGCTGATATTCAGATGTGACCCATATAAGTGCGAGCAGCCATCAGCAGTCTGTTCAGCCCCATATATTCAATGCTAGTGGCTAACAGGGCCTGACATTGAATATCTAGGTCTAACTTAGCCAGTGACAGTCAGCATTTAAAAACATCTGACCAATGGTGGCTGAATATTGTCCATTCATTCTTATGGAAAAGGAATGGGCCCTAGGCTTTTTAAAAATATTCTACTGCTTTGAATCTCTGTTCAGGTTATAAAACTGTTAATGCAGTATTTGGGTGTACCGCCAAGAGTAGATAATGTTGAGAAAGAGTTTGTGAACCCCCCTTTTATGGTATTTTCTTCTTCCTCATTCTTCCTTTGTATACCTGATTGTTCTCATAGTAACATAGGGCTAGATTCATGAACCTGCCTGATCAGGAGGGGCCTGGGGCATGCAGAGTGTGTTCCCATGAGGATGAAGATATTCATAGTACTGTTTGTGAGTATTGTTGCCCCAAAATATTGTTTTTATAAAAAAATTGTGTATATAAAATACAGAATATAAGAAGCAAGTTGTTCTTTACAAGAAGGGTACACAAAATGATAACTTTATGCTGTTAGTTAGTAAAAATGTACAATAAGCAGGACTGCACAGGAACCTAACCCACTTTTTCTGTAGCATCAATGGTTCTATATTCACGTTTTCATCATTCACAGTGTTTTCTAGGAACCTAACCCCAGAGAATAGTGAGAATGCACTGTACCCCTCTCTATGCACCATAGCATTCTTCTGTCTCTGACCAATGCCTTATTGCATTGCTTTGTCACCTTGAGATCCCTCTCCTGAGTTGTGCTTACCGATTTCTCTCCTATTTGGTACATCTCTTTTACATTTCTGCACCCCAGGTGTATCACTCTGCACTTGTTCACATTAAACTTTTAACTGTCTGACCTTTGACCATTCTTCTAATTTTTGGAGATCTCTTCTAATGGTTTATACTTCCTCCAGGGTATCCGCTCTATGTACTATCTTCTACCCTCAAGCAATGTTTCTCACAAATATATTAAACAGAATCGACTCCAGTACTAATTCCTGAGTCATTCCACTACTGGTCTTCTTTTCCTTCAAACAAATTCCATTTCCCATGACCCTCTGTCGCTTGTCAGTCAACCAGTTTCCAGGCCAGTTCACCCTTTTGGGTCCTAAGTTGAGCCCTTTCAACTTATTCATGAGTTTTCTGTGAGGAACCATAACTTCATTTATTTCCCTGTATCATTTCTGATATGGAATTATTTTTTCCAAATTTTTTCTAAATGAAAAACTGATCCACATTAGGTGAACCATTGAGAAGAGACGATTAAATTAAGTAAGAGAAGGTGAGAACTGAACTTCGTTGACAAGGGTACAAGAGAATTCCATGAAGATTAAAAATTTATTAAAGTCCCTAATTTATTTATAGATGATGATGATTTTGTAAAGAAATGAGAAGCCGTTTATAATAAATGTTCCCTGAACCTAATGTAAAAAATTGGAAGTTGTAAAATAAATATTGGATAAGGAATTAACTTTCTTGAAGGAGCATGATGTCGGTTTCAATGTCTATCAAAGGATTACGACTAACAATTGACTCCTTCAGAAAGGATTTGAAGATGAAATTTGAGAAATTTAAAAGAGATGATTTAGATTATAAGAATGGAAACATATATCTATGGCACAAGGAAGACAGATATCAAAGTAATAAGATATTTTTCATGTGAATGAATGCCATTTAACTCTACCCTCTGTTGTCATGTCAGTCAAGCAATACTTAATTCAGTTTATTATTCAGAGACCCACCCCCAAGCCCCTCAGTTTGTTTTAAATCTTCCTTTGAAGAACTGTATCAAAGGCTTTGGTGAAATCTAGGTATAACATATAGCACATATATTCTGTCTAGTTTTCTAGTTAGGCAGTCAAAGAAATCAATTGGCTTCATTTGGCTCTTCTCAATGGTTATGCTGCTGGTAGAACCATTAAAAATAAATCTTTTGCACTGTTTTGATATCCATAAAACCTTTTGAATTAGAATTGAGTGTACTGCACTGTAGTTTGTCCCAGGATAAGCTTTGATTCAAGGGGAATTAAGGGTAACAAAGCTTTGCATTAGGAAGTTCTTGAATATACAGTATATATCCCTGAAAACAATATTCTGCTTGGTTTTGAATGGTGTAACTTAGGGGTCCGTTTTAGCGTGCGTTAAAAGCTAACTCATCCATAATGGATGCGTTAGCATTTACACACATTAAAACGGCTCGTACGCCTTTGTACAAGGACCCCTTAGTCTGTCTTATTACCCTGTCTGGCCCTTTTTACACCCCCCCCCTTAATTTTTAATTGAGAACATCAATGTAAAACATAAATGCTGTTAAAAAAAGACATATTATGGCATGGAACTAGCTTTTGTTGATCAGTGTCTCTAGTTCTTTGGTAGGTTCTCTAACGTAGAGGATGTTTATGCATTGAAATTAGTTTTAGAAAATGTTTTCACTGTCTTTCATTTGAAATACAGAAACATTAACACAATTTCATACATTCTGCAAAAATATAAATATAACCATCTGGCTCTGAGACAGAGTTGGAGACCTTTTCTGCATGCCAGGTATATAACAGTTTTTAGACATTGTGGAGTCAACCAAGTGAAATGAGCATGTGGTTGTATTACTCCTTAGAGACATCTGATAACCTTGCTATGCTTGTTATCTCCCTGTTCCTGTTATTTTTAGGGTAACAGATTGGGTTTTCATTCTGTTGTTCCCTACTCCTGTCTCTTTTGTTTCTCTCCTTAATGTGTCTGTTTTGCCACCCATGTTCTTTTTCTCCTCCTTTCTCTGGCCACACAACCTTTCTTCCTCTTTAATATGATTTAATGTAACTGAAAATATCAGAGTCAGTATTTGAAATAACTTTTCTGGCTACCTGCATAAGTCCTGCAGCATTCAGAGGCACTATCTGGTGAGGAAATCAGCTGACACAGAATGTGTACAAACAGCTGTGTAAATAATGGCACTAAGACCAGTATAAACATACCTGATCACTGGCCCTGAAGCTCAAAGAGACCCTCTTTATCCACCTATTTACTGATAAGTAAATATAGATCATCAGGAGTATATAGAACTAGTATTTTAGCCCGTTACATTAACGGGTGCTAGAATATATGTCTGTCTGTCTTTATTTCTGTCTCTCTCTCCCTCCCGCTGTCTTTCTTTCTGTCTGTCTCTCCCTGGCCCCCTTTGTCTGTCTGTCTTTCTGTGTCTCTCCCTGAGCCTGTGTCTTTCTTCTTTTCTTTCTGTCTCCCTTCCTCCCGCTGTCTGTCTTTCTGTCTGTCTCTCCCTGGCCCCCTTTGTCTGTCTGTCTTTCTGTGTCTCTCCCTGAGCCTGTGTCTTTCTTCTTTTCTTTCTGTCTCCCTTCCTCCCGCTGTCTGTCTTTCTTTCTGCTGTGGCTCCGCACACTCTGTCACATCCAGCCAGGAAGGAAAGAGGAAATGATGCCAGAAAGGCAGGAGGCAGCAGAGAGAAGCCTGCAGGGCTGCAGTAGGCAACGAATATGAATCTATGGCCATTGGTGACATATCATTCCAAAAACTGAAAAATTCTAAAATGCAAAATGTCTTTGATTCCGAGCGTTTTGGATAAAGGATGTGAACCTGTACTCTGAAGTCTATGTATGAGACATATTTCTTTTGTTATATTAGCCAAGCTCCTATAAGTAAAATTATGTCCATATAGGGTTTAATTTACAATCTGAATTTGAATCTTGCTAAATATCATCTATAAAACCTGCCTGTTATTTGTGTACCAACTGTCCCAAAGTTCCACTCAGTCTCTCTGCTGTGATCTTGGCATAAATCTTTATCAGCAGCCAAAGCAGCAGCATTTCCTCCCCCTCAATTTCCCTCCCCCCACACCACTTCCCTGTACAGCAGCAGCGTTTCCCCTACCCCCCTTTCCCTTCCCGCAGTCTGGCCGGCTCCCTTAGTCCCTTACCGCCCCCCCTTCCCTTCCTGCAGTCCCGACAAACCTGCCGATTCCAGCAGCGTCTGCAGCACTCTACACACGCTGCTTCTGGGCCTTCTACTGTCCTGATTTACTCTGGCACATCCCTGATGACATTATCATAGACGCGGCAGAGCAAATCAGGGCAGTAGAAGGCCCCGAAGCAGCGTGTGTAGAGTGCTACAGACGCTGCTGGAATCGGCAGGTTTGTAGTCAGGACCGCGGGAAGGGAAGGGGGGGGGCGGCAAAGGAGTAAGTGAGCCGGTCAGATGTCGGGAAGGGATGGGAGGGTCAGACCGCGAAAAAAAGTTACCGAGTGAGTGGGGAGCTGGCAAAGGAGTGTTTGTGGTCAGCGCTTCTCTTCCCGGGCTGCTATTTGGGTTCTGCTGCTGTGAACGTGGGGTTGTTTTAAGCACGCATGCGCACTCTGCTGACCACGGAACTACAGATCAGGCAACACGATGGTAAGCGTGCGCATGCACGCTTAGCGTTTTATTATATTAGATACTAGTTTTTTAGCCCGTTACATTAACGGGTGGTAGAATAGATGTGTAGACTTAGGCATTTCTTTCTCTCTGCCCCCTGTCTGTTTCCCTTCTCCCTTACTTTTACCTCCCCCATGTCCAGAAGCACCTCTTCCCTGCTCCCCCTGTCCAGCAGTAGCCCTTTTCCATTCCCTGCTTTACCCCTTCCCTGCTACCTCTGTCCAGCAGTAGCCCTTCTCCGTTCATTTTACCTCCCCCCTATCCAGTAGTACCCCTTCTCCCTTACCTGCTCACTGTCCAGCATCCGCAAGGCCGGGCAGCCTCGGGGCTTTTGCTAGGCCAGCCCGCTTTGCATTATCGAAGTGGGCCGGTCTAGCAAATGCCCCGCGGCTGCTGTTGCTGGTGGTCTGGGGGTGAGAAGGAGAGGCGTCATCAGAAGTCAGCCAGCGTCGGAGATCGGGGCAGGAACATTGCTGGGGAAACCGGCCCACAAGTCATAAACCGCTGAAGGCTCCTACTGCGCATGCGGCGATATGGAGCCATGGATCAGGGATCACGGCCGCACGAAGTTTCAACTGCGCATGCACGCTAAGGGTTTTATTATAGTGGATAGTAGTTTATTTACATAACAATATAGAAAAATAACAAACAGCAGTAAATTTTCCTATAATTCATAATAATGAGGCCCTTGTTTTAACACATACTCCAACCTCTCATAAGAAAACAACTAACCAACTTACCTCGCCTCCCAATTCTTCACCAACTGCCCGAATAAGACCTCTCGCAGAACAAACCTCTTTAATTACCCATCACTGAAATCATGTCACTACAAGAAATTCCTAGACAGAATGCTATCATTCCAGGCAGCTAAACTGAACACATGGCTAGCAAAACCAATACACGAGGCTGCATCATACGCTGACTTCAGAAAATCACTGAAGACCTGTCTCTTTAACGCAACCTGAGTTCTCTTCCCCGCCAATTTTATATCCCTGAAAGCCCTTTCTCTCCCCCCTCTATTGCATGTATATTGCTGTAAACCTCTCTTATTCTCATTGTAAACCGCTTTGATCTCTTGTATCCTATTGTAAACCACTTTGTTCTTCAGTATCCTGATCCAAACATTTGTTTCTTGTTGCAAATACCACGTTTTCTCATTGCATGTATCTGCTTGCAAGCCGCCCTGAACTTATGTATCCTGTTCAAACATATGTATCTTGTTGTAAACATCGCATACTCTTGCACGATTCTTGTTGTAAACCGCTTTGAACTTATGGTATAGCGGTACATAAGAAATAAAATTATTATTATTATTACTAGTCTTATAGCCCGCTACATTAACGGGTGCTAGAATATATGTGTGTGTGCGTGTGTGGTTTTATTTCTTTTTCTCTCTCCTTAGCCACTTTCTGTATTTCTGTCTTTCTTTTTTTTTTCTTGGCTGTCCACCACTACCCTTTCTCCCTTCCTTTAACCTCCCCTGTGTCCTCCACCACCCCATCACTGCTCACCTTATCCAGCAGCAGCCCTTTAATTGATCTTTTTATGTTTTTATTTCATTCTTGTCTCTGTTTCCGGGTTCAACTCTTAGTTTCTGTTCTTTCTTCTCCTCCCACGCTTTCTGCGATTACATTCTTTTCTCCTTCTAAAAATTCATTTCTTGTTGCCTGTCTCCATTCTTTGAATATTCTTACCAGACTGTCTTCCTTCCACCATTCTATTCAATTTTTCCCCCTCCTTCTAGTTTTTCCATGCTGCCTCCTAGTTCCATTTCTGCCTTTTCCTTCAGCCTCCCCATCTAATTTCTCATCCCTTCCTCATTTCTCCTTATCTGACCCTTTATCCTGGTCTTTCCTTTCCCCTACTTCATTGCTTTTTCCTTTTCCCCCATCTTATTCCTCTTCCCCTTTCCTTACCTCATCATCATTATTACCCCCAAGCCAATTCTCTTCCTCCCTTCCCAGATCGGATCCCCCATGAAGCGTAAGAGTGCTTCATTACATGTCTGCTTTTTACAGCTGCCCAGGCCAGAATTTCACTTTAACAGCATGTGACACTGTAGTGCTTTGTGACTCAATGTGCCAGTCGAGCCCAGGCAATACATACACGTCATGGAATGCTGGGGGTGATACGGGTGGTCTCTTTGTCTCTCTAACCGTTGGCGCCATGTCCCGCCAGGTGTGAGCGGGGCTGGGCCGTGCTTTGCTCATGCTTCATGGATGGCCGAGGAGGGCCGAGCAGCTCCAGGCCCGCAGCTCTGTCCCGGCGGTTTGAACGTGTATATGTTCAAAATTGTTATGCCGACCGTCGAACGTGTCTTCTATTATCCGGATGGGAGGTGTTCTAAGAATCTTGCTTGCGATGTGATTGGCAACATAGCTCGATTCCGCTTGGTAATGTTGCTGCTCTGAAGAAGAATCCTGTGTTTGGAGCAGATTATCTGAGTAGGAATTTCCCTTCAAGGCAGTGGCAGAGTCATGGGGGAGGGGGGCTCAAGGGCTGAAGTCCCCCTCCAAAATTGGGCGACGGGTCAAAAGCACGCGAGGATAAAGGTGCGCCGACAACTGAGCGCGGGCGCGCCTTTGTCTCGCGCGCTTTTGACTATGAACCCCAAAATTGTGGCATCGAATGTGGCTTGCAGAGTAAGTTTCTTTTCAAGTTCCAAGCGGCGGTGGAGGCTTATCTCTCGCTCCCTGCCTGCATGGGTTGATCTTAAAGCAACACAGGTCGACTCCGCTTGGTAAACTGAAGGAGGAATTTTGCTTTAAGGCAGTGGCATAGCCATGGGGGAGGGGGGCCCATGGGCTGAAGTCCCTCTCCAAAATTATGGCACCGAATGTGGCTTACAGAGTATGTAATTATGGGAGCCAGAGCCGGCAAGATCGCACATCACCTTGCAGTCTGAGAGAGAGACTCGAGAGAGGAGCCACTGCCGCCGCTGTGAACTTTTTGCCAGTAAAGTGTAAGGGAGCCGGGTGAACGTACAAATAACCTTCACCCATGAAGGGAAAGGGAGCCAGAGCCGGCAAGACCGCACATCACCTTAGCCACGGACCTACGGATCAGGGATCACAGATCACGCAGGTATGAGTGCGCATGCGCGGCTAGCGTTTTATTATATAGGATGATTATTATTATTATTATTATTAAATGTGATTACAGAACATAAAATATATGATCTATAAGTATCAGTCTCTTCTCTCTTGATAGTGATGGGACGGTGGTACTCTGAGGTGGCTCTTTGCTGATCTTTCCATGTTCATATATGTACTGTTTGTTATTACTCATGTCCTTCAAGTCTTATTTATGCCACAGTCTTATTCTTGACTCATTTTGATTGGGTTGGAGAGCCTTGTAGAAATTTTGGAGGCGTGATCCTACAACATCTGATCAACTCCCCATTTTTGGTAATAAAGATTTTTTGCCTGGCCAGGAGAAATAAGGTATTTAGGAGGTGGGCAGAGCAAGGCCTAATTTTACTAGCAGACCTTATGGACAAAGATCATAAGTTGCTGTCTTTTGTTGTGGATTGGGGTGATTGGTTTACCTGCTATCAGATCAAGCACTATATTCTCTCCCTGGATCAGAATAGATTTCAGTCAGGACTAGGGTTTAGATATGATACCTTTTTTCAAGCTTTCCAGGGGCGATCATATAATTATTTCAGTGGCCTGTATAATCCTTCATACATTGCAGACCCCTAGAGATTATTAAGCTTTATGGAAGCTTTGGGAATTGGACTTAGAGACTTCTTTGGTGTCCTTGGATGTTTTGAATAGTCTCAAAGGGATCCCATATTTCATTTTGGGGGCGTGTTCCAGGAGTGTCACTATAGAGTGCATATTTTACATAGTTACAATTACAGTACATAGATCAGGACAGATACACATTGCATTGTGTGTTAAATGTAATGTTGGCCATAATAATTTCTATCACTCCTTTTGGAAGTGCCGTCTGATTCGGAGATTTTGGGTCAAAGTTGGGGAATTTTTGTCTTTTATTGTTCAACAGTATCCCCTATTCTCTTTAACATCTATATGTCCTCCCTGAAACTCCTCCAATTATCCCCCCTTGAAACAATCTACACATATGCTGATGACATCCTTGTCCTCCTTGAGATAGACCAGAACTTCACCAACCTCCACAAGAACATTACAGCTTGCACAATGAGACTCCATTCCTGGTCCTTCTAGGTACAGATGAAATTGAATGAATCAAAAACAAAATTACTCTGGCTCGGCCCAAAATTAGAACACCTGCCCACCCTCTTCGCACTACCCTCAGGCACTGCACTGCAGCTTGAGTTCTCAAGCAAGGTCCTTGGCATCATTATCGATTCTTCTCTCTCCCTCAATGACCACCTCAACTCCTTGGCTAAATCATGCTTTTTCAGTCTCCACATGCTGAGGAAAGTAAGATCCTATTTTTGCCAACAACATTTTGCCGTCCTTGTCCAATCCATCATCCTCTCCAAATTAGACTACTGCAATGCCATCTACTTAAGCCTATCAAAAAAAAGTCTTCAAAGACTCCAGCTAATCCAGAATACTGCAGCCAAGTTGATCTTTGCAAAACGCAAGTCTGACCATGTCTCTCCACTCCTAGCCAAACTTCACTGGCTCCCAGTGATTTCCAGAATCCATTTCAAATGCTCCTGCCTGGCTTTTAAGATCATTCACGGCATCCTTCCTCCCTTAATCCCACTATCTTATAACTCCTCGAGTCCTGACTCTACCAGACCCGCCCAAATGTATAAATTATCCTTCCCCTCTCTACACGGTATTCACAATGCAGGCAAACTGGGAAAATCCCTTCTCTTTAGAATCACAGGTCTTTGGAACAACCTTACTACCCTGCTACGGAACCTGGGCTCCCTCCAATTATTCTGCAAGCAACTGAAAACCTGGCTTTTCACTAAAATGTAATTCTATCCCCCCTTACTCTTCTATTCTATATATATAAGTTCATGTAAACCTTTTTTTTCCTTCTCTTCCTCTATTTTAAGTTCTTGTAAACCGTGCCGAGCTCTACAATATCCGTGGAGATGATGCGGTATATAAACTTAAGGTTTAGTTTAGTTTTGCAGTAGAGCCCCAATCCTTTTTATTGGATAGAATCTCTACCTTAATTGTTGGTGGAAGAGGTAAGTAATAGAGACACATTTTTCCAACGAAAAATAGTGATGACATGTTCCTTTGTTGTATGCTTTTATTTATGGCTGTTATTTGCTGATGTTTGCTGATGTTTGATCCTGGTACATTGTCACCAATAAAATTGTTTGAAACTAAATTGTGACAGGATCTATGCTGCTTAATATTTACACAGACTGCCTTGATATAGTCCAGATAGTGCCAGGGCAGAATTGGAGCATAGACCAGGGTTATCTAGGTAGAAGCGATTTTCAGTGCTGCTACTCAGATAACTTAGGACAACAAAAGGCTATTCTAAATGAATCTGGATAGGTTGCCTGGACTGTTGTTGAATATCCCGGTAGTGCTGATACCTCACCAACTCTATCTGGATATTCAGTGGCAGCAACTCTCTGGCTGCTGCGGCTGAATATCTGGATTTTTTTTGTCCATGGTGGTCAGTGTTTAAATAAACACCAACGGTTGCATGCTCAGTATTAGTGGATCTTTTATAACTGCCTTTGTAAAGCAATTAGTAGCTATCAACACTAGTAAGCAAGCAATAGGTAAATGCACAAATGTCCTAAAAAGATATAACCAGCTATCTTGACTCCCTACTTACCTAATACTTTTTAACTGTCAACTGTGCAAACACCAGAACTGGGAAATAGAGCAGAAGAGTTTAAACATTTTTAAACTACAGTTGTCTTTTACAGACTATATACTGAAACAGATCTGTAAAAGTGCTGTTTTCTTTTTAATTCCTTGTATTAGGAGGTTAAACTACAGTTGTTTTAAAGGAAAAGAGGAACTTTATGTGAAGTTATGGATAGCAAATGAAATCAGAAAATATTGATGGTTGCTGTTTTTAAAATTTCTACAGAGAGCATGAACAAATATATAGGCCCTCTTTTATCAAGCCGCATAAGTTTAAAAAAATAAAAAATCACAGACCGCTGCGGTAAAAGCTCCAACCCGACCATGTGCCTCAGGCCCTGCCCCCAGGAGGGACCTAAGGCTCCCGGGCCTATTCTGATTGGCCCAGGCGCCTTAGGCCCCACCAGTAGGCGGAGCTTTGGGACGGATGGGCCAATCCGGCCTCATTCCGTCGATGGCTGCCTGCCGGACAGGCGGGTTTGGCTCCCGTCTGTCCGGCCAACTACAGAAAGGTACGGGGAAGGGGGTTGGGGGTGTCGTGGGGGTCGGCCAGGGGGGTCGCGGGTCAGCTGGGGGGGGCGGTCGGAGGTTCTTGGGGGGGGGGGCGGTCGTTGGGGGGGGGGGGTGTTTGCGTCGAGGGCAGGAGGGCCTGGGATCCCTCCTGCCCGTAATGTAGTGCAGGGTGGGGTTAGGGGGTCGCCGTGGCCAGGAGGACTTGGGCTCCCTCCTGGCCCGATATTGTCGGGGAGTTGGGGAATCGGCGGGGCAAGAGGGCTTGGGCTCCCTTTTGCCCCGATCGTGTCGGGGAGTCGGGGGGGCAAGAGGGCTTGAGCTCCCTTTTGCCCCGATCGTGTCGGGGAGTCGGGGGGGCAAGAGGGCTTGAGCTCCCTCTTGCCCCGATCGTGTCGGGGAGTCGGGGGGGCAAGAGGGCTTGAGCTCCCTCTTGCCCCGATCGTGTCGGGGGTGCCAGGGACCACACGGAGTCACCCACCGTACCACCCGATTCGGGTAAGCGCAGGTATCGGTGGGTGGCTTATTTGCGGGGGGGTGCCTTATTTTACATTTTTTTCTAAAAAGGGGGGGCTGTCTTATTTGATGGCCCTGCCTTATCATCGGGGAAACACGGTAGAAAAAAAAAAAAAAAATGAACAGTTAAGTCCCAGTTTTTGCCGCTGAGACTCTGCCCTCTCACTGTAAAATTAGACTCTACTTAGTCTGTCTTTAAATTTAAAAAATGTGTGTTGTTTTAAAAAACAATTATGTTTTTAGATGTATCTAAATAAAAATAATAACCAAACATTTATCTTTTTTTATGTCATCTTAGCATATTTTATGCTACAGAACGAATTATTTTTTTTAACATGTATTGTTATGGGAAAACGCGTTTCACATAACGAACTTTTCGCATAACAAACTTGCTCCTGGAACGAATTAAGTTCGTTGTGTGAGGCACCACTGTATATTTATCGTATCTTTCCTTTTGTTTATTTACCTTTACACATCCATGGGGGGAGGGGGGTTGGAAGGAGGGGAATAAATATTGATGGGGACATTTGGGTAACTTTATTCTTCATTTATACTTTATATTATGTTATATTATGTTACTATTATATGTAGGAAAACTAAAAATTTTGAATGATATATATGTTACCTGTACAGATATTAGTGTTCTTTTATTTGTATGGCACTGTTTTAGATTAAAAATCAATAAAGATTTTTAAAAAAAGCAAAAACGTTATGTAGCTTGAAAAAAAGGGGGGGGGGGGGCTTAATTTCCATTGCTTTGAGACGAAACACAGACAAATTGTGACTCTGCCATTTGTAAATACTTTAGCCAATTTCTTTCTAAATCAAGAAACTAAAGCTTTTCTATGTCATCTTCATTACAGATTCTTTTACAGATATCTCTAGCACAGGGGTGTCAAGCTCAAATCACATAAGGGGCCGAAATCTAAAACACAGGCTAAGTTGTGGGCTGGATTTTTTACTAAGATATTTGCCCCCTCCTTTGCTGACGCGCAGTGTGGGCCCCAGCGCTGGTGGTGGCTCTGATGCTCACAGGACTTCTGTGAGCATCAGATCAATCGCTGGCGCCAATATGTCTCCAACATATTGATTTTTCCCTTACAACTTTTCTCCTTTTTTCTTTTCTGCCTCTGTCCACTCAAATCTTGCCCTCTTTCTCATCCTTCTCCTTTTTAAATTTTCAGCTACCTATCAATTTTCCATCTTCTCTTATTCTGCAGCTCTCCCATTTCCCATCTTACTCCTTTCCCAGCCTCCTATTTCCTTCTATCTCTCCTTCTCTCTCCTCTTGGCTCAACATTTTGCTCCGTCTCTTTTCTGTTGTTCTTCTTCCCTCCCCCCTTGATGCTGAACAATGAGATGGAAGAAAAAAAAAAGAGATGCTGCATCTCTCTCTCCCTTCCACCCCCAGGCCTAACATTTCTCCATCCCCTTCCATCTCCAGATTCAACTTCTCTCCCTTTCTCTTCCCAACTGCCCCCCATCCCATCTCTCCCCCTGTCTGCCTGCCTCCCTCCCCCCAGGTCCACCATTTCTCCCTTTCTCTTCCCAACGGTTCTCTCTCTTTCTCCACATTACCCCAGGTCCAGTCTCTCTCCCTTCATCTCACTCTCTTCACAGCCCGTCGTGCCTTTCCCTCCAGCACCGGTCCGATGTCGCAGCCGGGGAATCTGCCGGCCTTGGCGATTCAGAAGTGCTGTGCGTGGCTCCTCCTCCTGCTTTTTGCCTGCCATGGTCTGTTTCCAATGATGCACAACTTCCTGTTTCCGCCCAGGTGGACCACGGAGGGCAGTGCTGTTCGTGGCTCCCCCTCTTGCCGAGTCGCTGCCAAGGCCAGTGGACTTTCTGGCTTGGCAGTGGTGGATCGACGCAGAGGGGAGGACACACTGGTCTCAAAGGGGAAGATCGGTAACGTTGCCGCGGGCCACATAAAAAGGCACATACTGTGCTCTAGCAGATACTCTTCTGAAACATAATATGATTGGACTCAAGTTGAAGCAGATATGGCTGTTCTCAGTCAAATATTGTAGGCTCCTAACCATTTGCTTTTCAGTATTTATAAAACATACACCCTTTGTATTTTCTCAGTAAGAACATTTTTAGCAAGTTTTGAAAGAGTGCAAATGGAAGGTGGAGCAGTAAGAGACATGTAATGCAGACGGAGTAGGATTCAATGGCACAGGTAGCCTTTAATGAGCTAGTGCTGATTTTTGGCCTGGGAATTGACAGATAACCTCAATGGATAAAAAGGCTAATTGAATCACCCTCTGTCAAAAGCTTTCGTGCTCTTGGGGATACAGAAGAAAGCTGTTTCTCACCAGTAAGATATAAAAGCCATGCAAAATGTGAGATACTGGTTTGATATGGTTTGGTTGTATTAGAAAAGCAAGTTGTTTGTAGAAGGTAATTGTCAGCCGTGTGGCTAACACATAAGTACCACAGAAGAAATTAATCATAGAGGAAGATTCTGTTTCACCTCTCTGCCAGCAAAAGCAATCATTTTGAGAAAGGATGAATGCGTAAATAAAGAGCGCAATAAAAAAATAATAGTAGATCTCTGTGAGCAAGCATGGAGTAAAATTACTGTTCTGGAAAGAAATTATAGTGAATTTAAAAGCAGAATTAAACATGAAGGTTTTATGAGTTTTACCGAGCTATTGGCTGAAAGTTAATTATGGTTCCCTGATACTGGAACTAAATATCAGAAAACTTAGTGGGTGATATTCAAAGATTTAACTGGCCAGAAATGACTCCTAGCTGGTTAAATTACCTAATTGGGGCTAACTGCAAATTTTCAGTGACAACTGGCTAATGTGTGCCCCAGGTACATTAGATAGAGTGTGAGCCTGCTAGGACAGGTAAAGAAAAATGCTTGAGTACCTGAATGTATCCCACTTAGGTTATAGGTGGTATATAAATGCTAAAAATAAATAACTGGTTAGCATTGAACTGAAAACTGGCTATTTTGGAGGTGTTGCCAGGGCAGAGTTGGCACTTGGTCAGTTAAGTATCAGAATTCAGCACTTAACTGGCCAGGTTAACTACATAAATAGGACCGCATAAAAGTCAGTCCTATCTTTATGTGGTAACCCAAAGTGAATTAAGGGCTGAATATTGCACTTAACTGGCTAACATAGAAACATAGAAAATGGTGGCAGAAAAGGGCCATAGCCCATCGAGTCTGCCCCTGCCAATTATCCGCTCCCCCTGAATTTACTCCCTTAAAGATCCCACGTGAGCATCCCATTTTCTCTTGAAATCCGTCACGTTGCTGGCCTCTATTACCTGCATTGGGAGTCTGTTCCACTGATCCACCACTCTTTCGGTGAAGAAGTACTTTCTGGAGTCGCCATGAAACTTCCCTCCCCTGATTTTCAGCGGATGCCCTCGGGTGGTCGAGGGACTCACGAGACAGAAAACATTATCTTCCGACTCGATGCGACCCGTGATGTACTTGAACGTTTCAATCATGTCTCCCCTCTCTCTTCGTTCCTTAAGTGAATACAGCCGCAACTTTTTTAGTCTTTCTTCATACGTTAGATCCTTGAGCCCCGAGACCATCCTGGTGGCCATTCGCTGAACTGACTTGATCCTCAGCATGTCCTTACGGTAGTGTGGTCTCCAGAATTGAACGCAGTACTCCAAGTGAGGCCTCACCATGGATCTGTACAACGGCATGATGACTTCAGGTCTCCTGCTGACAAAACCTCTACGGTTTTGTCCAGGGCAACCTCCAGGGCAACCCATCATTTGTCTTGCCCTGGAGGATGCCTTCTCCACCTGATTGGCAGCCTTCATGTCCTCACTAATGATCACCCCTAGATCACGTTCCGCCGTGGTCGTAACCAAGGTCTCACCATTTAGTGCATAAGTTCTGCACGGGTTTCTCTTGCCCAGGTGCATTACCTTGCATTTTTTAGCATTGAAGCCCAGCTAAGCGTTAGCTGGCTCTATAAATACGTAAATTAAGTGCTGGTGCCCAGACATGGCCCAGCCTTGAATTTCCAGGTTTAACACCGGCAGCAGTCAGCAAAACACAGACTGCTGCTGGCCTTTATTGGTTAATTCTATAAGGAATCACTTAGATTTAAGTGGCAAAGAACATGTGTAATTGCCACAAAGTCACATCCTTCTCCCCTTTCCACATCCACTCTTCTGACATTCAAGCTCACACCATCCCTTCTTCCTTCGCCCAAAGAACTTGAGATGCACCCACAGATCCTTCCCTTTCCTGGTCCCACCCTCTCGACCCTCCTTCACCTACTGCCATCTTTTCTTCCCTGAAATTACAGAAGAAGAAATCTTCTGTCCTCAGCCAAGCTTACTGCATGTCCCTCAGCACAAGGAATATCAAATGAAATGCAAGGTGCTGATAAGGAAGGCAAAGAGAGTCCTTGAAAAGAAGATTGTGCTGGAAGCAAAAACACACAGTAAAAACTTTTTTAGGTATATTAAAAGCTAAAAGATGGGAAAAGAATCAGTTGGACCGCTAGATGACTGAGGAATAAAAGGGGTGCTCAGGGAAGACAAGGCCTAGCGGACTGATTAATGAATTCTTTGCTTTGGTATTCACTAAGGAAGATGTGGGGAAGATACCGGTTCTAGAAATGGTATTCATTGATTATGAGCCAGAGAAACTGAAACAAAATCTCTGTAACACTAGAAGATTTAATGGGGAAATTTGATAAATTGATCAGTAACAAATCGCCTGATATACATCCCAGAGCACTGATAGAATTGAAAAATGAACTTGCAGAGCTATTCTTAGTGATTAGTAAATTATCTTTAAAATTCATGAGGGTACTAGAAGACTGGAAGGTGGCCAACATAAAACCAGTTTTTATAAAGGGTTCCAGAGGTGATCCGGGAAATTATAGACCGGTGAGTCTGACGTTGGTGCCAGGCAAAATGATAGAAACTATTACTGGTATAAAAACCAAAATGACAGAGCACATACATAAGCATGGATTAATAAGATAGAGCCAACATAGATTTAGTCAAGGGAAATCTTGCCTCAACAATCTACTACATTTCTGTGAAGGGGTGAATAAACATGTGGATAAAGGTGAGCTGGTTTGTTTTCTTACTTAACTTCATCTTTCTGTACAAGTGGATACCGCAGCGGCCCATGCTAAACGGCTTCATAAAAGAGGCCCTAAATCTGCTGATGACACAAAGTTGTTAAATCACAAGAGGATTGTGAACAATTGCAAGAGAACTTTATGAGACTGAGAGACTTGGCATCAAAATGGCAGATGACGTTTAATGTGAGCAAATGCAAAGTGATGAATGTGGGAAAGAGGAACCCAAACTATAGCTACATGATGCAGGGTTCCACATTAGGAGTCACCACCCAGAAAAAGGATTTAGGTGTCATTGTTGAGGATACATTGAAACCCTCAGCTCAGTGTGTAACGGTGGCTAAGAAAGCAAACAGAATGTTAGGAATTATCAAGAAAGGAATGGAAAACAAAGATGAAAATAATATAGTGCCTTTGTATCACTCTATGGTGCAGTCAGCTACACCTTGAATACTGTGTGCAATTCTCAAAAAAAGATATAGTGGAATTGGAAAATGTACAGAAAAGGGCGACAAAAATGATAAAAGGGATGGGACGACTTCCCTATGAGGAAAGGCTAAAGCGGCTAGGGCTGTTCAGCCTGGAGAAGAGACAGCTTAGGGGAGATATGATAGAGGTGTGAAATGAGTGGAGTGAAATGAGTAGATGTGAATTGCTTGTTTACAGTTTCCAAAAATACTAGGACTAGGGAGTATGCAATGAAGCTATTAAATAGTAGATTTAAAACAAACCAGAGAAAATATTTATTCACTCATCTTGTAAATAAATTCTGAAATTTGTTTCTGGAGAATGTGGTGAAAGCAGTTAGCTTAGCAGAGTTTAAAAAATATTTGGATAATTTTCTAAAAGAGAAGTTTATAAGCCATTATTATTCCTAAGATAAGATGCATAAAATCAGTTTTGTCTCCTTGGGATCTTGCCAGGCACTGGTGACCTGGGTTGGAAACAGGATACTAGGCTGATGGACCTTCAGTCTGTTCCAGTATGAATACTCTTATGTTCTTATATTGCTGCTCATTACTGATGATCTCTGTACCATTGCTTATGTAGGTATAGCAAAGTATTAATTTAAGTGTCTATAGACTTTGCAAAATACTGCAGCCCATTTTCTGTATGTAGCAAGATGGTCTGAGCTTGCCTCTCCACTGCTGTTCCACCTTCACTGGTTGGTTGCTTAGTCGTGCCCAGGTACAGTTAAAGGTTCTCTGTCCTACCCATAAGGTTTACCACAATGGAACTCCTCATTTGTCCTCACACGTATTCCCTAAATATTCCCTAAGAATTTTTTATGCTAATTTTAAGAATATGCTCTGATGCATTGCTGGTCACATATCACTGTTCTGGGTAGCCCCCCTCCCTGTGTGGATAGTCCCTCTATCCTTTATTTCTTCTTGTTGTGGGCAGTCAGCCTTGCATAGCTGGGGACAGCTCCTGAAGCTTTTCAGTGTTCATCCTGCACTAAAGATGAGCTATATTTGATGCTACACTAGCATCCTAGGGAGAGGGACTCTATTCACTATATCTGAGCCATATTTTGCAGCTCTTGCAGTCAGGGAAAACTAGTGGGCCACATCTTACTCTGCACTGGTGAAACTCAGGGCCGGATAACAGAGCGGAAATAGAACTAGGATGATAGCACTGATCAGGGAAGAGAAAAAGGAGGATAAAAAATAGTGAGCATGGGAAAGGAAGAAAGATAAGAAGTTGCATCAGAGGAGAAGCTTCCGCCCACACACACGCGACTGCAGGCAGGCTTCGCCGACATCATTAAGTTTCTTTACTAAAGCGCCGCGAAGGTAAGGGGGAGGGAGGGAGGGGGCTGCGCGTGATCGGTGACCGTGCGCCTTCCCTCCATTAACTGCAGGGACAAGACCATTCACCACTCCATGGGGTGGTGGATGGCCTTGTCCCCGTGCCCACAGTGGGCACTTTTTCCCCCCCACCATTTCGGCGGGTTACCCGTGGCTAGCTGCGGGTAACTTCCACCGTGTCATTCTCTAATACAGAATCTACCCCTAGATGTGTAAGTCATCCTGATTGCTGCTTGAGCTGAAAGTCATCAATGGGTGCTAACAATTAGCGTGTACTATGTTCTAAAACACCCATATTCCTTTGAGTGTCTTAGAACTTAGCACATTCTAATCGTTAGCACATGATAAGTTGGTTAGCATTTCTTAATGAATTCCCTCCTAAGTGTGGCTTTTAGATACTCAAGTTTGTACAAATATTTGCAAATTACGCTTCTACAACTTCTCTTAAATATCTGTAGAGTTCACAAGAATTCATGGTCTGCTTACAGGGGTCTTTGTAAACTTGCATAGAAAAGAATAAAAAATGTTCTGTGAAGTCATGAGCATTATGATCTCCATGTTATCAGCTGCTACTGTGCTCTTCTACAAATGACTTGGAGAAATGCTGCTTTCTAGTTTGTTCTTTTATTGTGTTACACAGTCATTTAGGGCTCCTTTTATGAAGCCGCATAAGCGGTTTAACGCGCGTAATAGCGTGCGCTAATTTGCCGGCCGCACTAGCCGCTATCGCCTCCTCTTGAGCAGGCGGTAGTTTTTCGGCTAGCGCGGGGGTGAGCGTGCGCTAAAAAGGTGTGTGCGATAAAACTGCTAACGCGACTTCGTAAAAGGAGCCCTTAATATTTTTCTTGATTTTTACTTTTTGGAGGTAATGGCAATTTTTTCTACCTGGGGTTTTTTTTTTCTTTATCACTATGTATTTTTCCTTGGAATTCATGCAGATTTTTATGCAGTAAAATAGGAAAAGGGGAAGGTTCTGAGAACAGCAGTCTTTATATCAAAAGTATAAAATCTAAGAAACAAACTTGAAGAAAAGACCGAGGTGAAACTAATGCACAAAAGAATAAACTGAGAATGTTTTTTAAAGGAGTTGCCAGGCACCACTTTGAAAAATGAGTTGGTCAAGTCATGAAAAGTACATCTTGGATGCAAAAGTGAACATATGATGTGCACATAGGGAAGAGATGTCTGTGTTCAGAGTGTTACATTTGCATTTTCTGTCTTGATGCATTTTTGGGATGAGTGCTATACATTTTCAGTGGTGTTCGTAGCAGAAGGATATTGTACAAGTTTTAGTGTGTAAGTGAAAGGAAAGCAAGGCTTTCTTGCTAGTTAATATTCACACATTGTCTGTTGTAAATCCTTGAGTGATGTACAAGAAAGGTGCTTATTATTATTTTTTAGTAAGTAGATACCTCTTCATAATTCCAGAGCATTGTGTGTTCCTTTCTGTATCTTACAATTGGACAAGATTGTCATGTGTATTATTTGCTTTGGTCTATTCATTTATTTGGAGATACATTGACAGGTAGAGTACTTTAAAATAACATTTCTGAATGCTTGAGCAAGGCTGGATATGTTAAAATGCTCAGCTTGACATGCATAGTGCCATCATACTTATTTTCTGCTGTACTGCATATTATTTGGATATAAAAGTCTATTTTATTTTTAAGATGTTTCCATTGAGTGTTGAGCATGAATTATGTATCCTTTAATATCGGCTGACTTCTAAATCCTGCTGTGATATGCCATGTGAAAGTTCATAAAAAGCAGGGAACATAGTAGGGATCCATACATACCTCCCCCCCCGTGGAGGCACGAGTAATGTTTAAATTTTCATGCCTCTGTTTTAAGTCAGCTTGGGGATTGGCATCTACATATCTGCTATCTCATTTCGTGCTCTATAGCTCCGTGAGGATAACCAGAAATTGTAACCTATTTGCTTACCTGAAGATTTTAGGCTGCAAGCTTAGGTCTTATTTAGACAGGATGCTTGCTTTTCAAGCAAGTAAACAACAGTCCAGGTTGGGTAATTATATCAGCAGAGCCATGCTGTCCTATAGCGCTTTTAGAAAAGAAATTAAGACAGTATTATTTGACAAATTTATCTCTCTTTTTTTTTTAATTTATAATTTTTCACAAATTGTTTAACAAGAATCTAAAGAAATTAACAATTGAAAAAGAAAATAATTATATTAAATTATATATAATAATTCCACATATATGACTAATCAGAGTCCACATATTGAAGAGAGAATCCATCACCTCCAAGGGAAGTTGGATCTAAAAGAAAAAGAAAAACTCATACAAATTACAGAGTGCGGTTGGATTTAACCATCTGCCTGGAAAGAGATCTGTATGGAAGGATCTGGAGCTCTAGACGCCGTCTTACCCTCTAAAAAGAAATTTAATTGGTCAGGGTCATAAAATATATATCTAACATTCTGGTAGGTAAGACAGCATTTGCAGGGAAAGCGTAACTGAAAAGTTGCTCCCATATTCAAAGTTAACTGTCGATAAGCCAGGAATTTCTTCCGTCTGGCTAACGTCAATTTTGATACATCAGGGAATATTGAAACTTTGGAACCGTGAAATTCCGCATTCTCAGTCCTATAGAATAAACGGAAAACTGCCTCTTTATCCTGAAGAAAAATGAAGGTTACCAGTAAAGTTGCTCTAACAATTATTTCTTCTTGAATTGATGTTTCCAGCATACCAATGAGATCCAAGTCTCCTGGTACAGTCCCTATGCTTTTGTCTTCTTTGGGAATATTCAAATAGTATAGCTTTTGGAGCGGTGGCATATTATTTTCAGGAAATTTCAACACTGATTGTAAAAAGGAATTAAATAAGTCTCTTGGAGTTTGAAATTTGGATACCGGAAAGTTCAACAGTCTAAGAGTTAAATTTCTATTTGCATTTTCCAAATTTTCCATTTTTCTAACCAGCAAAGACTTTTCCTTCAAATGTAAATTCATAGAAGCCTTTATTTCTGACACTGATTTTTCCAAATTGTCCGTTCTATTGAACTGCTTTTGGAGTTTCTCTTCCAAAGTTTTAACTTGTAAATTAGTATTCTGTGTTGAAGAAAAAAGTTGAGAGCATACCTTATGTATTGATTCAAGTCCACTCCAGATTGCTTCCATATCGATGACTTCAGGTCTTACTAGAGGAGGGGGCAAAGATATTCCGGGGATTACCCCATTAGCTCGCTGCTCCTCTGTCCCTGCTTCCTCACCAGCAACTGCTCCTCCGTTCTCCATTGTCGACTGCAAGAGAGTCGGCAAGCCATGGAATACTTCCGGGGTCAGGGATGAGTTCAGCAGCGTCAACGGAGAACTCGTCTCTGGCACCTCCTGCGCTGCCGACAGCATCCCCGACATCCTCCCGGGCCGCAGAGGAGCTCCAGGACCCATAGGGCTAAGCGAAATCTCGCTCTCTAAGACCGAGGTCTGCCCCTCTCGGTCAGCGGATGTGCCCGATCCAGCCGGTGTAGCATACGCTGTAATTGCCACCTGTCTCGCCGTTGAAGTGCCAGATCAAGTTTCAAGTTTATTTGATTATTTGATTAAACGCCTATCAAAATACTAAGTGTTGTACAATAATAATTAAAACATTGACAAAAGTACACAGAGACTAACATCTTAACATACTTAGTGGGTTTTTTTTTTTTTTGTTAATCTATAAGGATACAATAGGAAAAGAGGGGGGGAGAACTACAATATTTATTAAGAAAAGATACAGCAAAGGGAAGAACAATGGGAGGGGAAATCAAGAGTTGCTGGACTTGAAACGAATAGTCAATTGTATAGACAATTGTAGGCATCTTTAAAAAAGAAACATTTTAAACTATTTTTAAATTTCTGTAGATTGTTTTCAGATCGTATATATATAGGTAGGGAATTCCAAATCATGGGGGCAGTTACTGAAAAGATTGTATTACGTCGAGTACCTATTATTCTTAAGGATGGGATATTAAGAGTATGCTGTGAGGTGGATCTTAGAGCTCTCGGAGAGTCATATGGAATAAGAAGTCTGTCAATAAATGCTGGGACATGTGTTTGTATTGTTTTGAAAGTTAGAAGTGCTATTTTAAATGTTATTCTATATATGATGGGTAACCAATGGGCTTTTTGTAGAAGAGGAGTGACATGATCATATTTATTTGAACCTGATATAAGTTTGATAGCTGTATTTTGAATCAATTGTAAACGTTTTATATCCTTTAGGTTTATCCCTTTCAGTAGAGAATTACAGTAGTCCAATTTGGATATCACAAGGGAGTGAATTAGTGTAGTAAGGGATTTGGCATCGAGAAGGGGGGGGCCAAAGATCTAATCATCCTTAATTTATAAAAACAGTTTCTGACTAGAGCACTAATTTGATGAGGCAGGAAGAACGCCTCTCTTTTTGCCTCTGCGCTTAGGCATAGTTAAGGTAAAAAAAAATTTAAATGAAATAGAAATCGCCAAAGCCAAGCAGGAGCAGCTTTCAAGGGTGACTCACTCCGTCGCCATCTTGGATCTCTCTCTCTCGACAAATTTATCTCTTAATCTGTGCTTTTATTTTTAACATAATTAATTTTATTCCATCAATTTTAAATTTTAATGTCTTTTTTAATACAACAGGCTGTATTCCTTTTTCTTATCATTTTGTATTTCACTGATTGTCCAGTTTTTCTCTTTTGTGGAAACCGCCTAGAATTCTGATTAAGGCGGTATAGAAAAATAAAGTTATGTTATGTTATGTAAATGTTCCTATGCCCATTAAATCCCTATGGGTGTCTGAGTAATTACCGCAGCAGTAGCTGCTACAGCGGCTTTGTAAAAGGAACCCATAGATAAGCAAGGAGAAAAATGGTTTCTAAGGTGTGTTATGCTGCTATAAAGGAGGCAGTTTATATTTTGGCATGTTTGCTTAGCAGTGCTACCAGTTAGGGAGAGTAATTCTGTCTGTTTTATTACCTGTTTTTGTACATGTCCAAATCAACCTGTGCACGATGTAGAGCAGGAGGAAGATGCAGCAGTCGGTGCTGTGTGAATCTCAAGCTTGGAGGAATATAAAGGTGAGGGAGAAAACATGGAAAGGGGAAGAGGTGGAAGAGCCGCTAAATTGAATATATGGCTTGGAAAAATTATGTTAGAGGTCTCTTCCTATCTTGATTTTAGAAAATTGTTAAAGACTCAACTCTTTGATAGGCTGGTATCTTAATGCATTCTGCTTCATTTTTTCAATCAAGTTCCTTATATTCAACTTGATGTATTTTATCTGTTCTATGTATTACTTCTTTCCCTGCCATGCCGGTATTTTCTGCATTATATTGCAAACGCTTTCTGACTTTATCTGTTTTTAAGTCCATTATTCTAATTTGTATTTTATCTGTATCCCATGTATTAGCTCATCTTGTTGTGAACCGTCTAGAACTTTTTCGGTATGGCGGTATATAAGAATAAAATTATTTTTATTATTAAAATAAATTTGAAGAGTGTGAGGGAGGCACTGGGGAAGATTAAGAGGGGCAGAGACATGAGAACATCCTTAAAAACCTCTCTCTGCTGTTTAGCACACCACACTATACATCCACACACTTTCCAAACAACCTAGCATCCCAAGACCCTTCACCACATACCATATTTTCATTTAGCATTCTCACAATACCATTTATACATTCTCCCAAGCCAGTATTCCATGTTATTCTACTTGATACAACATCTCATGTACCCACTAGTCATTTTATATGAATGTTATTCACCATTAAGCAACATACACTATTTTTCAGTGGTAAGAAATGTACTGTTTTATGGGGTGTCAGCAAGACCTTTGAAGACAAACTTCAAGAGATTCTTAAGATCTTCATTCATCCCCTATGGCTTTATGAATAGTCATTTAGATTAATTATTGTATAAATAAGATAATAACTTAGCTTTTTTCTTTTATTTCTTTTTAACTTCTTTTTTCTTTTTTCTATTAAATGTATTGCATTGCTTTCTCTAGCGGTCAGCATATATCGCTCCCCTGCCGACGCGTTTCGCCTATCTTTGTCAAGGCATGGGGTCTAGGGAAAACACAAAAAACATGCAATATAAAATCTATAAATATAATTCTGAAAATCTTATTACTAAACCAGACTATCACTCCCAGACATACCTAGATCATTAAATGCTCCTGTCTGTAGTATTCAGCGGCTTCTAAAGAATGGCCGCCGCGTTGATCTACTCACTGAAATATAGAGACATCCCCTGACGTCATATCCGGGGATCAGTAACTAAGGTCAACTTGAGCTAACCAGTCAGCTGATTCATTTAACCCCTCCGGGGCCATGGAGTTCAACATGAACATCCATCGTAGCTCTTTTAAATTGAAAATTTTCTCTATATTGAGCTACGATGGATGTTCATGTTGAACTCCATGGCCCCGGAGGGGTTAAATGAATCAGCTGACTGGTTAGCTCAAGTTGACCTTAGTTACTGATCCCCGGATATGACGTCAGGGGATGTCTCTATATTTCAGTGAGTAGATCAACGCGGCGGCCATTCTTTAGAAGCCGCTGAATACTACAGACAGGAGCATTTAATGATCTAGGTATGTCTGGGAGTGATAGTCTGGTTTAGTAATAAGATTTTCAGAATTATATTTATAGATTTTATATTGCATGTTTTTTGTGTTTTCCCTAGACCCCATGCCTTGACAAAGATAGGCGAAAAGTGTCGGCAGGGGAGCGATATATGCTGACCGCTAGAGAAAGCAATGCAATACATTTAATAGAAAAAAGAAAAAAAGAAAAAAGAAGTTAAAAAGAAATAAAAGAAAAAAGCTAAGTTATTATCTTATTTATACAATAATTAATCTAAATGACTATTCATAAAGCCATAGGGGATGAATGAAGATCTTAAGAATCTCTTGAAGTTTGACTTCAAAGGTCTTGCTGACACCCCATAAAACAGTACATTTCTTACCACTGAAAAATAGTGTATGTTGGTTGATCTGTCTTGAGTTCACTACTAGATTTGTTAGAATGATTCACCATTAAGAGCATGTAATATGCACACATAACCCCAAACTCTGTGTAGGTCACCTAAAGTTTGGCATACAGTTTTAGGCATGGATCTTGGCTAAATTGGTGAGAACATTCAATAATTGGTCTTTGCATATTCTGTAACGTATACGCCCAATTCATTTTGTGCACAACTCTAAAGGGAGCAAAGGCAAGGGAGGGATATGGGTGGGTTAGGAATATTCTGAGGTGCAGAGTTATAGAATACTCTTATTTCTATGCCTAACCAACAGTATTTAGGCGTGAGCATTTATGTCATCCCTTGCCTAAAGTGAGGTACAAAAATGATTTACGCTAGTTCCACACTTAACTACCATTATAGAATTCATGCTTAGAACACATCATTTTGGCGCCATTCTTTGGATTCAATTTATGGAATCTAGCTCATAGTGCATACTTTTCTTAGAGTGTGCAATATATATGCACTCTTAACAACTTTCATTTCTATCTGGAATAAAACAAATGCAAAAATGAAAAATTTCTAGGTGCCATCCCTACTCCACACACGTACAAGACATCTTTATAGATACATACATGTGCTCTCTATAGAACCATCACTCACAGATGCAAGTATAAAAGTCCTAGTGGTGGCGATATTAAAGGGTATTAAAAATAGTAAAAAAAACAAACAAACCCAAACCCCAAAACAAAACATGTCAGGCTCACCTTGGGCTCCTGACTTGAGTTCCAGGTAGCTCCTTGGGGTGGTGGAGCCCCGTTGTACTGGTCATTGTGGCTAGCCTGGGACGATGCTGCTTGAAGGAGAGCAGAGTTGTGGCTCTCTTGAACACAGAAGGGCTCCCAATAGTGGAGAGAGAGGCACTCTGGGTTTGGCAGGCAGAGGAAAGAACTGAAGTCAATGGGAGCAGAGATCTGGCCTGCCCCATGGCTAGACTGTGGGTATGTGCATTTGAATTCATGCATGTTGACGTCAGCAGACAAATATGATATGGAAAAAGGAAATGGAAAATGTATTTACACTGGTGTGATATACAGGCATCCACAGACAGAAATGGACAGAGAGATTTAATAGTAGACATTCAAAATATAGCTGAAAAAGGGGATGTACTACTAGTAGGTGATTTTAATATGCCAGATGTTGATTGGGGTATCCCTATTGTGGGGTCTCCTAGAAGTAGGGAGATCCTGGATTCTCTACAAGGACAACTGTTCCAGCAGTTAGTAATGGAACCCATGAAGGATGGGTCCATACTAGACTTAGTGCTTACAGATGGGGAAAGTGTTTCTGATGTTATAGTAGTGGATCATCTGGCATCCAGTGATCACTGCATGGTATTAAGACAGGTGTAGAGAGGGCACATTCGACTTAAAAAACAAACAAACTTTGTTCAGATGTGGGATTACATCAAGGAACTGTTGTCTGGATGGGAACATCTGGAAGAAGTAAGAAAGCAGTAGACAAAACTGAAATAAGCTATTGTAAGGGCAACAAACCATTTTGTAAGGAAAGTAAGGAAAAGAAGGCCGTTTTGGTTCTCAAAAGTAATAGCTGAGAAAATAAGGAAAAAGAGGCTAGCTTTCATAAACTACAAAGGATCGCAGAAAGAGGAAGATAGGCAAAATATCTAGAAAAGTTAAGAAAGGCTGATCGAGTAGTCAGGAAAGCAAAGATGCAAATGAAGAAAAATTAGCTGATAAGGTAAAACAGAGGAACAAGAAATTCTTAACATATATTAGTGAGGAAGAAGTGCAAAGGTGGCATTGTGAGACTCAAAGGTGAAGGAGAGAAATATGTAGAAGCTGATAAAAATAAGGCTGAATTGCTTAACAAATATTTCTGTTTTGTGTTCACAGCTGAAGTACAGGGACTGGGACCACAGAAGAAAAATGCAAATAGAGCTGAAAGTTAGTGGCCCCTGATCAATTTTCAGAGGGTTGTGTTCATGGGGAGCTAGTTAAACTAAAGGTGGACCTAGCGATGGAGCTGGATTGTGTACATCTGAGGGTACTGAAGGAATTTAGGGAAGTTCTTGTGGCATCACTGGCTAACCTTTTCAGTGCTTGAAAGGAAAGGATAAGTTTTCTGTCTCTGTCTATGCTGGAAGTAAATCAAATGTAGAATGTTCGTGTTTACTCTCTTAATGGTTTGGGAAGAGGTCATTTAATCATGTTAACGAAGTTTCGTCTTTAAGACAATAAAGGCTCAAACCCCCCTGCCATGTACATATCCTGCTCACACACCCCCTCCCCTCTCTTGTCCATCCCCCTTTTCCTGTGATGGTTACCACTGACCCATGTGAAAGATATATAACTGAATGTACTCTGAAAATAAAAAAGGCTATCCCTTTAGAACACTAGCTGTTAATGCTACCAGAGGCCTGGAGAAGGGCGAATGTGGTCCCTCTCCACAAAAGTAGAAGTAAGGAAGAAGTAAGGAACTACAGGCCGGTAAGTCTGACTTCTGTGGTAAGTAAATTAATGGAAACACTTTTAAAACATAGAATAGTGACATTTCTGGAATCCAGTGGATTACAGGACCCAAGGCAACATGGATTCACTAGAGGCAGGTCTTGTCAGACAAATCTGATTAATTTCTTTGACTTGGTGACCCATAAATTGACTAGAGGGAGAGCGTTAGATATGGTGTATTTAGATTTTAGCAAAGCCTTTAACAGTGCTCCACACAGGCGTCTAATAAATAAAAAGTGCTCTTAGTATGGGACTGGGCTGAGTGGATGGCGACAGAGGGTAGTGGTCAATAGAGATTGCTCTAAGGAAAGGGATGTTATCAGTAGTGTGCCTCAAGTTTTGGTTCTTGGGCCTGTTCTTTTTAACATCTTTATAAGCAATACTGCTGAAGGGATGTCAGATAAGAATTGCCTCTTTGTGGATGACACCAAAATCTGCAATCATCAATAGTGAGTAAACTCATGGAAAAATTGATTAAGAACAGATTAGACACGTTCCTGGATGATGAAAGATTAAGGGATCCCCACCAGCATGGCTTTACAATGGGAAGGTCTTGTCAATCCAATCTGATAAGCTTCTTCGATTGGGTAACAAAAAAACTGGATGAGGGTGTGTCCCTGGACATAGTATATTTGGACTTTAGTAAGGCTTTTGATAGTGTTCCACACTGAAGGTTATTAAACAAGATGAACTCGCTAGGACTAGGAGAAACACTGACAGCATGGGTACAAGACTGGCTTAGCGGAAGGATTCAAAGAGTGGTGGTAAATGGTATCCCCTCAAAAACGTCGAGAGTGATCAGTGGAGTGCCGCAGGGCTTGGTCTTGGGTCCGATGCTATTTAATATCTTTGTTGGGGAACTGACTCAGGGACTTTGAGGCAAAATTACACTATTTGCTGACTATGCTAAACTATACAGCGTTGTGGGCAGGGCCTCAAAACCTGACAGTGCAACCAGGCCCAACACTACGGAGCAGGACCTGCTTGTATTGGAAAAATGGTCCAGTACTTGGCAACTAAACTTTAATGCCAAGAAATGTAAAGTAATGCACCTTGAGAGCGGAAATCCATGCAAAACATACACTTTGAACGGTGAAAACTTAACAAGAACTACTTCAGAAAGGGACTTGGGAGTTCTCATCCGGGAAGATCTGAAAGCTGCTAATCAGGTGGAGAAAGCTTCAGCAAAGGCCAGACAAATGCTGGGTTGCATCAGAAGGAGCTTTATCAGCCGAAAGCCGGAAGTCATACTACCGTTATACAGATCCATGGTGAGACCTCACCTGGAGTACTGTGTCCAGTTTTGGAGGCCACATTATTAAAAGGATGTGAAGAGAATGGAGTCGATACAGAGAATGGTCACTAGGATGGTCTCAGGACTTAAAGACATCCCATATGAAGAACGCCTGATCAAACTGCACTTATATTCTCTTGAAGAGCACAGAGAAAGGGGGGACATGATAGAAACATTTAAATACATCATGGGCCACATCAAAGTGGAGGAGGAAATCTTTTTTCTAAAGGGTCCCACAGCGACAAGAGGGCATCCACTAAAACTTAAGGGAGGAAGATTTCATGGTGACACCAGGAAATAGTTCTTCACTGAACGGGTCATTGATCGATGGAATGATCTTCCCCGCCAGGTTGTCGAGGCCAGTAGCGTGCTCGACTTCAAGAGTCGATGGGAAAACAGGTGGGAGTACTACAGATTTATGCTCAATCGATAGATACTCTAGGGAGGAACGGTCCTTGAGTGGACAGACTAGTTGGAGGGAGGATTCTCAAGTGGACAGACTTGTTGGGCCGTCGGCCCTTTTTTGCCATCATATTCTATGTTTCTATAGAATAGAGACCCCTGATAGTGTGGATAACATGAGGAAGGATCTAGTGAATCTTGAAGAATGGTCTGAAATTTGGCAGCTAAAATTTAATGCTAAGAAATGTAAGGTCATGCATTTGGGCTGCAAAATCCCGAGGGAATGGTACAGTTTAGGGGGTGAAGAACTTTTGTACATGAAAGAGAAGCGTGACATGGATATGTGATGATCTTGAGGTGGCCAAACAGGTTGAAAAGGTGACAATGATGCTTGGGAAAATAGGGAGACGTATGGTCAGTAGGAGAAAGGAGGTATTGATTTCTTTGTAATAGATGGGTGAGACCTCATTTAGAATATTGTGTACTGTTCTTGAGACCGCACTTACAAAAAGATATAAACAGGATGGAGTTGGTTCTGAGGAAGGCTACTAAAATGGTTGGTGGTCTTCGTCATAAGGCATATGGGGTTCTCAGTATGTATACTTTGGAGGAAAGGTGAGAGAGGGGAGATAGGATAGAGATGTTCAGATATCTATGTGGCATAAATAGGCATGAGGCCAGTCTCATTCAATTGATAGGACACTCCAGGGTTAGAGGGCATGGGATGAAATTAAGAGGTGATAGACTCAGGTGTAATTTAGGACATAATTTTATACATAAAGAGTGGCAGATGCATGGAATAGCCTCCTGGTAGAAGTGGTGGAGACAAAGATTGTGTCTGAATTCAGGAAAGCGTCGGACAGGCATGTGAGATCGTTTAGGAAGAGGAAGAGATTGTGGATGCTGCGGATGTGCAGACTGAATGGGCCATTTGGCCTTTATCTTCCATCATGTTTCTATGTTTAACAAGCTACTGAAAGTTGCATATGGAATGTGGTGTGGAGTGAGGGCTAGATTCATGAACATGGTCGTTAAGACTGTGTGAATCTTTGTTAGCCAATTTTTTTGACTGACTCTGGAACAGCGATTGATGCACCAACAAACCTCCATGGAGGTTCATGTTAATCCCTGTCCAATCAGTTGCTCTGAGAACAACTGACACATGCGCAGAGCCGGTTTGGGGAAGCCTTAACAGTTGAGTGGCAGGGGAAGCTCCTCAGCTGTCAGGACTTTTTTCTTTTTTTTAACGGCACAGATGTGTGTGTGTGTTACATACGCAAAATATCTGCCCCATTAAAAAAAACTGCTGGGCCAGCTTCCCTCATCCATGACGGCCTTCCCCAAAGACACCCCTATGAACTGGCACTGGGAGACCCCCTCCTTGTGGCAGCAAAAATTGGTAGGAGGGATGCCCACTCCCTATCAGGTGAACTCCTCCCCCCCCCCGTGCGACAGCGAAAATGGCAGGAGTGATGCCCACTCTCTCCTGCCAATGGAAGCCCCCCTTCGTGCCAGGCACCCCGTGAACCATCCCCTAAACTCCCCCTTTCCTCCCCAAAGAAGCAGGAGGAATGCCCAGTTCCTCCTGCTCCTGAATGCTCCCCAAGAATCCCCCTGTATCTTTGTGAGAAGTTGAGAGCAGGACTGGTGGGCCTTGGAGCAGTAGAGGCTGAGCATCCTTCCTGCTCTCAACTTCTCAAAAAGGTACCCGGGGGGAGGGTTGAGGGAAGGTTCGGGGAGCATCCGGTAGCAGGAGGGAGTTGGCATCCCTCCTGCCTTTTTTTTGGGGGGGAGGGTAGGGGATGGTTTGGGGGATGGTGGTGTCTGGCTCAAGGAGGACTTCCTTTGGCAGGTGGGAGTGGGCATAGTTGCTAAGCCAGTCAAAACCAGTTTAGCGACGATTGTTAGACTTTACTGCATCTAGGCCTGAATGCTGTAGTTCAGGGGTGCCCAACGCGTCGATCGCGATCGACAGGTCGCTCGCTCAGGCGACCCCAGTCGATCGCAGAACGGGTTCCCTTCTTCCCTTCTCTTTTTTCCCCTCCTGACTGGCCCGCTCCTGAATTCTGCTGCTGCCTCCGCTGCTCAACATTTAAAATAAAAAACAAAAAAAGGCTTGGAGAACTTATGCTCCGGGGGCTAACATGTGCTTGTACGGCTTCCCTTCGCTTCCCTCTGAAACCGGAAGTTATGTCCGGGGAGGGGGAGGGGGAGGGGGTAAGAAGGGAAGCCGGCACGCACATGTTAGAGCCCTGTTCGCGGGCTAAAGCGGGAGACAGGTCAGTGAAGCTTGCGATTTGCTCTTCTTGCTGCCAGGTCCTGCCTACTTTCTGTTTCCTCAAAGGCAGGACCCGGCAGCATTTTTCCCAAAATGTCGATCTTGGGCCGATCAGCCTTCCTCTTCCCGACCTCAATTGTGCCGTCGGAGAGGAAGTTCTGGCCAGCGGAACTTCCTCTCCGACGGCAAAATTGACGTCGGGGAGAGGAATGCTGGTGGGCCCGAAGCAAGGAGAGCTTGGCCGGCGGCGGGCGGCTTTGGGGGCCTGTTATCCGATGGCAGCGGCAGAAGCAGTGGCTTGTGGGTGGGCAGGGAGGGAGAAAGAGGGCAGGCAGGGAGACAGAAGGAAAGAAGAGAAACAGAAAAAAAGAATGGGGGCACGAAGAGAGAAAGAAAGAGAGGGCAAGGAGAGAAGAAGAAAACATTGGGGGGGGGGAATGAGGTCAGGAAGAGAGGAAGCATACAGGCTAAAAGAAGGGAAGAAAGATTGGATGCACAGTCAGAAGAAGAAAGTGCAACCAGAGACTCATGAAATCACCAGACAAGGTAGAAAAAATGATTTTATTTTAAATTTAGTGATCAAAATGTGTCTGAATTTATATCTGCTCTCTATATTTTACAATATGGTCCCCTTTTACTAAACCGCAATAGAGGTTTTTAGCGCAGGGAGCCTATGAGCGTCGAGAGCAGCGCTGGGCATTCAGCGCAGCTCCCTGCGCTAAAAACTGCTATCGTGGTTTAGTAAAAAGGGAGGGGGTGGGTATTTGTCTATTTTTGTATGGTTGTTACTGAGGTGACAGTGCATAGAGTCATCTCCTTTGACCTCTTTGAAAAAACCCCAGAATAGGAATGATAATTAACAATTGTATGCGTACAGTGTGCGTTGTGTTTTTTTTTTTTTTATTTTATTGTTGGTAGATCATTTTGACTTGGTCATTTTAAAAGTAGCTCGCAAGCCCAAAAAGTGTGGGCACCCCTGCTGTAGTTTATTCATAGAGCTAATGTGGGAAGAAGAGGTTCCAAGTCAGGATGTGAAAATAGGTGTGAAGACTTTAGTTGAGGTGCCATGAAGGTGCATGGCTACCCCAGTAAGAAATAATTTGACTGAGCAATAGTGAAGGCTCCAGAAGGAAACCTATTTGTAGGAAAAGTAGCTGAGTGGTTGAATGCCTGAAGGAAATATCTATAGGAGGAGAGGAAGAATTGTCTAGTGGTTTTAGCTGCTGTCTCAGCACCCTGAGGTCATAGGTTCAAGCCAAGTGCTATTCCCTGTGACCCTGGGCAAGTCACTTAAACCTCCATTACCCCAGGTAGCATAGTTACATTGTGAGCCCACCAAGATAGATAGGGAAAATATTTAGAGTACTTAATTAGGTTGTGAGCCAATAGTGAACAACTCTGATGGCTGTGCTGATAGGCAGAATATCATGTTCCAGGACATCCATTAGATGAGATAGAATCCAGGTTGCTTTGCTGTAATAGATACACATATAGATCAGTCTTCCCTTCTCTATAGAACTTAAGAGGGTGACGAGGGTTCCCAGTACTCTCTGCCATTCAATATGGCAAGAACTTAAGTAGTTCTGCCTTCTTTGTAGTCTTGAATACTCCTTTGGCTGTTACTATACTAGTTTGAGTAGCACAGTACCAGTATAAATATTGTCTGACCTAAGAGGCAGGAAATGTCATAGAGAATCTTTGGTAATGGCACTGTGAATCCAAGTAGACATCCCTCTTCCTGGATTAATAGCTGCTGCAAAACAAGAAAATTCACCAAGAGAATTCCAAATAAGACAGGAGAATCCAAGCACAAAGGACAAAAACTGTGGAATCAATGATCTTGATACTATTATCAATTTATTAAAAAGTCAACACACTGAAAGTCTTCACAATAAATGTTGCAGTTCAATAAAATGATCCAGTGATACACAGTAGGAGTGTTGTGCTGTGGACCTGACAAGGTCTGTGTTTCGGTCACAAAGACCTTCTTCTGGGGCCCTTTTTGATTTAACCACAAAATATGGTATACTATAGAGCATTCAGAATATGGTGTTTGTCAGAGCATTGTGCTGCCAATCCTAGCAGTAAAGGTGATTGGAAAAATTGAGAAACGCTACGGGAAAGATCACCTGATTAAAATCAGCAAGCAAATGCTCATATAGCCACTTTATTCCTCGCCTGTGGAACCAACTGCCTACTCAGATCAGGTCACTGGACATGCTAATGGACTTTTGGAGAGCAACAAAGACTTCTTTCCAAAGATACTGAATGAAGTGACTCCATGTAAATTGACCCCTTCAAAAGCTACTATCTTTAACCTCTCAGCCCTATATAGTTAGGAAATTGTCCACTTGTTTGCCTCTATCGTTATCCTCTCTTCCTTTTTTTTTTGTTTTTTTTGTCCTCTGTAGTCCCTGTCTTTAGCTTCATGTCCTCTTCTTTCACTGAGAATGTACTTTTGTAACCCGTTCTGAGCTGTTGGAGCTATTGGGATAGAAATCTAAATAAATAAATTATGGTGAGATGTGTATCTGGCACACTTTATGTGAAGTCCACAGCAGTATCCCCTAGGATGTCCCATTTTATCAAGCCACGTTGGAGGTTTTTGGTTTTTTTTAATCACCGGCTGCTGTGGGAAAAGCTCTGACACTCATAGAATTCCTATGAGCACTGGCGCTTTTACCACAGCGGCCGGTGATAAAAACCCTAACACAGCTTGTTAAAAGGGGACCTAAATTCCTAGTACCTTAGGTGATTTTTGCTATTAAATATAGAATTTGAGATACAAGATCTGGAGAGGGAAAGAGTATTTGAAAAACAGGATAAACAAAGGACAGTCCTGCAAGGCTAAACATTCTACTAGAAAACTAGATCTATTAAAATGTGAAGCTCCAAAATCTGATCAGATATAATTTGTACTTTTACAGTTTTCACACTTGGCTGGTAATATTATTAAGAAGTACTGGCACGTCATGCAGCAACATAATTGTTTTAAAGAAAAATCTATCACTATAGCTTATTCCAGAGTTTTAAACCTCTTCCAGTAAACTGAATGAAAATGTAAAGTTAGGATATTACTAATGTGAAAAATGTAGTATTTGCCACAATCTTTTAATACATTTATATTCCATTCTTCCAAGCTTACAAGTTGACTCATTTTATTTGATTAACTGTAAATGATCTTTTCAGAATTGCAGTAAGAAAACCTTATTGGCAACCAGTAATTATACACAGCAGGATTATAATAAAAAGTTTGTACTTTACTAAATAATCCAACTCAGATAGCAAGAATATTGAACAAGCAGTTGCATATACTCTTATTTAATCATAATAAACATAAAGATCAATTATCCAGATCTTATTCAAATAGAAAACCACAAACGATACCAAAGTAGTGTACACACTTCCCCATTACAACTGCATGTTTGACACTCTGAAATTCTTTACTTGGTAAGAGAGCTATAACATTTTGCAATGTTTTGAGGTCCTATTCAACATAAGTAATGGAAACATGAATAATCCTGATCTTAAATTTTCTGGTGCTTAAGTACTGCGAGAGGTTAGAGAAACTAGGCTTCTTCTCCCTTGAAAAGAGGAGAAAGGGGACATGATCGAAACATTCAAGATAATGAAGGGAATAGACTTAGTAGATAAAGACAGGTTGTTCACCCTCTCCAAGGTAGGGCGAACGAGAGGGCACTCTCTAAAGTTAAAAGGGGATAGATTCCGTACAAAGTTCCGTAAGGAAGTTCTTCTTCACCCAGAGAGTGGTGGAAAACTGGAATGCTCTTATGGAGGCTGTTATAGGGGAAAACACCCTCCAGGGATTCAAGACAAAGTTAGAAAAGTTCCTACTGAACTGAAACGTATGCAGATGGGGCTGGTCTCAGTTAGGGCACTGGTCTTTGACCTAAGGGCCGCCGTGAGAGCGGACTGCTGTGCACGACGGAGCACTGGTCTGACCCAGCAATGGCAGTTCTTATGTTTTTAATAGCCTTACTGGGTCAGACCATTGGTCCATCAAGCCCAGTAGCCCGTTCTCCCGGTGGCCAATCCAGGTCACTAGTACCTGACCAAAACCCATGGAGTGGCAATATTCTGATACAGGGCAAGCAGTGGCTTGCCCCAAGTCTTTCTCAATAACAGACTATGGATTTTTCCTCCAGGAAAATGTCCAAACTTTTCTTAAAACCAGCTATGCTATCTGCTCTAACCACAACCTCTGGCAATGAGTTCCAAAACTTAACTATTCTCTGAGTGAAAAAATATTTCCTCCTATTGGTTTTAAAAGTATTTCCCTGTAACTTCATTGAGTGTCCCCTAGTCTTTGTAATTTTTGACACAGTGAAAAATCGATCCACTTGTACCTGTTCTACTCCACTAAGAAATTTGTAGACTTCAGTCATATCTCCCCTCAGCTGTCTCTTTTCCAAGATGAAGAGCCCTAACCTTTTTAGTCTTTCCTTATATGAGAGGAGTTCCATCCCCTTTATCATCTTGGTCGCTCTTCTTTGAACCTTTTTTTAGTGCTGCTATATCTTTCTTATGAAGAGGATACCAGAATTGAATTCAATACTCCAGGCGAGGTTGCACCATGGAGCGATACAGAAGCATTATAACATTCTTAGTCTTGTTAACCATCCCTTTTAAAATAATTCCTAGCATCTTTTTTGCTTTTTTTGGCCGCTGCCACACATTGGGCGGAAGGTTTCACGTGTTGCGTACAATGACACCCAGATCTTTTCCTAGGGCGCTAACCCCCAAGGTGGACCCTAGCATCTGGTAACTGTGATTTGGATTATTCTTCCCAATGTGCATCACTTTGCATTTGTCCACATTAAATTTCATCTGCCACTTGGATGCTCAGTCTTCTAATTTCCAAAGATCTGCTTGCAATTTTTCACAATCTGCATGTGTTTTAACAACCTTCAGCAGTTTAGTGTCATCTGCAAATGTAATCACCTGCTTGAAACTGTGCAAGACTGGCTTACTAAGAACCTTCCGCTTTGGGATCCGTCTTGAGCGTGCCCATTGTCTCAGGCACCCGCAGACATGTGACTTGTGGCCTAGGGCTGTAATTATCAAGCTCCATAATTATAATCGTAAAGTGGAGATTTTGAAGAAGTACAAGCTTTTTAAGGATACTCTTTGTTTTGAAGATTTGGTGATAACGGATTTTCCAAGACTACTTTGCCAAGAAGTGCAAGTTGTTTACCTACTTTGTACAAAGCTTGCCAATAAGAAGATTCACTTTATCTTCACTTATCCTGTGGGTTAAATTTTAACATCAGGGTGTCTGGCACATTTTTGATATCACTTCTACAGCAGAGACATTAATACTAAAATTGATCAGCTGGCAGATCAGCTCATACTTGAGTGTCTGCGTCTCATGTTGGAAGCTGCTTTTCTGGTCTCATATGAGCAATTTTCTCTTTTTCAACCTATGTACATAGAGATATATATAATAACTTTACTAGTTTTGTTTATTTCTCACCCGCCCTTTTCCAGGGTGAGTTACATGTTAACATACAAAAAATTTTACATGAAAAAAACTATACAACGGCCTACTAGCCACTCAAGCAGCAAAACTAGATAACCAAATCTCCAATCTATTGATAACAAACCCAGACTACAAGATGTTCAGAAAGGAAATAAAAATTATACTCTTCAAGAAATCCTTGAATAAGGCTTAATACCACGAATACCGTTCTTCTTACCATCCTCTCTCTAACCCCTTATCCTACCTAACCCACTCTTGGAACTGATCTCTGATCTAACTTTGTAACCCTCCTTCCATAACTCTTTTTGTAATCCGCTTTAAACCGAAAGGTAATGGCGGAATAGAAATCTGTAATATAATGTAATGTAAAATATTTCAGAGACACACTATAACAAATTACATACTTACATATCAAATCAAATTACATATAACATTCATGTCGCATCAACGACAGATATCTTTTAAGGCCAAACCCACACATACATCAAAATATAAAATTCCATAAGTCATATAAGATGCCTCAATAACAGACATCAATAAACTAAATAAAACAAACCAGACCATCGAACACCTCTGTGACCAGCACGCAGCACTCAAGAGTCATCACTCCTTCTTCTTTCTTCACATTGCTCAATTGAGCAGAGCAGTCGAGCTGGCTCATGGGGCAAGATGTTCTGGACCAAGTGTTTAGGGACCAACTTCTGGACCAACTTCTGGAAGCACATAAAGACATTCACCAGTAGCTTGTATTGGATCTTATCCTTTACTTTCAGCCAATACAACCTTATAAAATATTCTGTTATATGCTCACGTCAGTCCAGTTTAAACAGAGCGCACCACTGAATTTTGGGCCACCTGAAGCGCTCCCAAGATAGATTCTGGTACTCCCAAGAACACCAAACTTCAATAGTCAAAAAAGGACAAACCATCGACTGTAACACCGTCCTAAACAATGTGGCTGCTAAATAAGGTCTCAATCCATTAACTAACCGAAGATGAAAATACACCTTCCGAACTACAGCAAGCACCTGCTCTCTCATAGTGAGTCCTGAATCCAAAAGCACACCAAGATTTTTCACCTCACGCTTTACTAATACTCTCTCCCCCAGCAACTCAACTGTCTCCGCATTGAAGCATAGGCCCTGTAATGTTTAAGTTCTTCTAGATATTTTATTACTTTTATGTCATAATTAAGGTTTGATTTGGGTTCTGGACTCAGTGTATCACTAGTTATGTGATCAACCATCTTTCTTCAATTTGGATTGGGGCAAGTTATGAGCAAAACCGGAGGGGGAGGTCTGGTGTTGGAAAGGTATTCATGGGGTAGTAGGGTTAGAGGTGGGGGAGGGTGGATAGAGTGTTGGGATTGTTTATATTTTTTCCTTGTCAAATATGTTTTGATATGTTTTCTGAGTGCTACTATTTTCTGGCTCCTTCCAGTTATCTTGGTTTTCTCAGGCTTTGACTTTTGGGAACCTATATTTCTCATCTCCTGAGTGAGGGTTGGGCACCTGAGATTCTTATGTTTTACTTGCATGCCCTAATTTTCAACTTATTATTTGTAGATTAATCCTTTGAAGCATTTCGTATTACAACATGGAACATTTCTGGTATAACATCTCCTGTTCAACATACTAAAATCTTGAAGCAGTTGCAACGTTATAAAGCTGATATAGCCTGTCTCTAAGAGACAAGAACTTTCTGATCTTGAGCATCAGAAATTAGGTAGAGATTGGGTGGGTCAGGTTTTTGCCTCTTCTTCTAATCATAGACGTGTGGGGATAGCGATTCTCTTTTGTAAATATTTACCATACATGGCCCAATTAATATTTCACAAAACTGACGGTTTGTTCTGTTAAAGGTCACAATTGGCAAATATACCTTTCATCTTCTTAACGCATATGCTCCGAACAACTATGACCATGATTTTTTTTCAAACAGTTGGTACATACAATATGCTACAGAACAAGTTGATGTGCCCTTGATTCTCATGGGAGATCTTAACCAAGTTTTAGATCCTGGTCTAGACCGCTGTGTTCTGGTAAAGGTTCCCCTTGGTGCTGGCTTGAGAGGAGTCCTCTGTCTTTGCTCGGCACTTGATTTGGTGGACTCCTGGCATCTTTTACGCCTTCAAGAGCATGATTACACTCATAGATCTAGAGTGCATGGCACATTATCAAGAATTGACTATATTCTCTTGTCCACTTTGATGTTCATGATGGTTAATGATTGGATCACTCTTTGGTTTGTGTAGATGCTAACATAGGTCATTTTCTTTGTGGTCTGAGTAGGTGTAAGATTTATATGAGGTGCCCATTTTCAGCAGTACCTCGCAAGTAAATGGGCTTTATCTTGTGAATAAATGCACTTTAATGAACAATACCGCAATGATCCAGTATTATTTTGGAACACGGCTAAAACAGTTCTCCGGGGAGATTGTATCGCTTATGTAGTTGCTTGTAGATGATACTTGCCTCAGAGCATTATACAATTAGAACATGATTTACATATCTCCAAATGGGCATATATCGCTCATCCCTCACCAGCCGCTGGGGAGGCTTTGATTGCAACAGAGGCAGCACTAAATTCTTTAATTCATGAACGTACCAAAAAATTACTGTTTTATCGGAAATATAAATATTACAGACATGGTAACAGATCTGCTAAGCTTCTGGTGCAATTAACCAAGCGAGCAGTGGGTATCTCGGTTTATTTCTAGCTTATATGAGTCCTCTGGAAAACTTCATAACAAGACAGAGGGGATTGCCCAGATTTTTCATGATTATTTTAAAACTTTTTATACAGCACCACCTTTAGGAACTGGTCCATCTGTAGTAGATTTGGAAGGTTCACTATAGTGAAAAGCAGATCATCGACAAAGGCAAGCATCTTTACTATATGATTAGAAATCGTGGCACCTGCAATATCTGGGTCCTTGGAAACCGTACGTATAAAAAGCTCTAAATATAACAAAAATAATAAAGGAGATAGAGGACATGGAGACCGGGATGGGAAACTGGTCAAACTAGAGGTAAGCCGGGAGGATGTCCTCCGTCAGATAGACAGACTAAGGAGCGACAAATCACCAGGTCCGGACGGCATCCACCCAAGGGTACTAAAAGAGCTGAGAAACGAAATAGCAGAAACATTTCGCCAAATAAGTAGAAGTTTCTAGTTTCTCTTGATGGTCTATGCAGTTGTTCACTGAAGAAGGGATATTACGTTCCTTTGGATCCCTGGGTAGAGAGTATAATTTGTCTCCTAACGATATGTCCTCATATACCTTCCTGAGGATTCTATTTAAGAAAAGTGTACACTCTTGACTGACTTTTAGTCAACAGGAATATGGGTTCCTGTTATATGCTAGTTACACAATTACACAAAAAGTAGGACTTATATAGGACTTTTTAGAGAAATTGCACATTATTGCCGCAGCTGACTTATGGGACAGCTGTGCTGACATATTGATCCATGATGAGGTTAAACCTCTACCAGGTGCTGATGTGTTGAGGTAGCAGTGCTGCCAAGTTATTGGATAACCACTTTTTAACACTATAATTGTTATGATGAAAATCCAATATAGCAGCAATAAAGAACTAAATCAAATGGTTGCTGGAGCTTGTTGCTATAGAGCTTTTGATTACAGATACTTTACATATTTATTTCAGCAGAGGCTCGGGTTGATTGCAGTAAATTAGACAGGGATAGAGAGCAGGGACAATGTAACCAACACTGGAGATGTTTCTATAAGTTGCAGAGCAGCAGCTTCAGAAAAACAAGGAAGGGAATAGAAGCCCCACTGATAGAAAAATGATCAACATGAATAAACAGATAATGAAGGAAATGACAAAATACAGAAGGGGGTATGCAGAAATACCTGTATATTCTTTGTATATAGACATCAATATGCCTGGCTTCAACGTATCAAAAAGACTCGTATGCCTGCACATCTTTTGCGATGCACTGAGGGAACAATGTTGTACTGGGATAAGCCAGGGCATCCAGGTAATTTATCTGAAACTTGATTACATGGAGGCCATAGTTCGTACAGGTATGTTAGATAGATTGTGACGTAAGCCCACCGGGACAGATAGGGAAAATACTGCATGGTTTTGCAGTGCCCGAGATCTCGTCCATCGGGCACTGCAAAACCATGCCGAAACAGATAATGTAGAGGTAATGTGGTCAACTCTGAAATCAGCCTTACACGAAGCAACCAACCGCTACATCAAATCAGTAAGTAAACAGCGAAGAAACAATAGACCACAGTGGTTCTCTGTGGAGATCTCAGACCTCATAAAAAAGAAGAAAAGAGCGTTTATCCTCTACAAACAATCAGGGAAGCGAGAATCCAAGGAAGAGTATCTGGCAAAGTCAAAAGCAGTCAAAACGGCAGTCAGGGAGGCCAAACCCCGAATGGAGGAGAACCTTGTGAAGAACATCAAGAAGGAAGATAAATTCTTCTTCCGGTATATTAGTGACAGAAAAAGAAACACAGATGGGATAGTACGCCTTAGGAAACTCGACAGGAACTATGTAGAATCGGACTCCGACAAAGCAAAACTTTTAAATGAATACTTCTGCTCGGTCTTCACTTGCGAGGTGCTGGGATCTAGCCCTCAGCTGCTGACGAGGGAAAACTCGGAAGACCCATTTCGAAATTTTGAGTTTACGCCCAGCAGTGTCTACGAGGAGCTATCAAGACTCAAGGTGAACAAAGCTATGGTACCAGATAAACTACACCCCAGGGTGCTCAGGGAGTTGAGTGACGTCCTGGCGGAATCGTTATCCGTGCTTTTCAATCTTTCCCTAAGTACAGGAAGAGTCCCGTTGGATTGGAAAATGGCTAATGTCATTCCACTTCACAAAAAGGGATGCAGGACGGAGGCCGAGAATTATAGACCGGTGAGTCTCACATCGATAGTGAGTAAACTTATGGAAATACTAATCAAATGCCAATTGGATACGATCCTGAACGAGGAGAATCTACGAGATCCCCATCAACATGGTTTTATGAAGGGAAGGTCCTGCCAATCAAACCTGATCAGCTTCTTTGACTGGGTAACAAGCTGGATATAGGGGAGTCCCTGGGTGTCGTGTACTTGGACTTCAGCAAAACGTTTGATTGCGTCCCACACCGCAGATTATTAAACAAGATGGGTTCGATGGGACTGGGTGAAACATTAACCGCATGGGTTAGGGACTGGCTTAGAGGTAGACTTCAGAGGGTAGTGGTAAACGGTACCCTCTCCGATACGACGGAGATGATCAGCGGAGTGCCGCAGGGCTCGGTCTTGGGCCCGATCCTATTTAACATCTTCATAAGAGACTTGGCTGAGGGGCTTCAAGGTAAAATTACATTATTCGCCGATGACGCCAAACTATGCAACATAGTAGGCAACCGCACAACAGATGAAAGCACAGTGCACAACAAAAGCTCAATGCCCGACAGTATGATGCAGGACCTACTCCTGCTAGAGCATTGGTCAAAGACTTGGCAACTAAGTTTCAATGCCAAAAAATGCAAGGTCATGCACCTTGGCGGCAAAAATCCATGCAGGACTTACACCCTAAATGGTGAGATCCTAGTAAGGACTGTAGCAGAATGTGACTTGGGGGTGATCATTAGCGAAGACATGAAGACTGCCAATCAAGTGGAGAAAGCTTCATCCAGGGCTAGACAAATCATGGGCTGTATCCGTAGAAGTTTCATCAGCCATAAGCCTGAGGTCATAATGCCGTTGTACAGATCCATGGTGAGACCCCATCTGGAATACTGTGTACAATTCTGGAGGCCGCATTATCAAAAAGATGTGCGTAGAGTTGAGTCGGTTCAGCGAATGGCCACCAGGATGGTCTCAAGGATCTCCCAAATGAGGAATGACTGGGCAAGTTGCAGCTGTACTCACTTGAGGAACGCAGAGAGAGGGGAGACATGATTGAGACGTTCAAATATGTCACAGGCCATATCAAGGTGGAAGAGGATCTCTTTTTCCTTAAAGGACCCACGGCAACAAGAGGGCATCCGTTGAAAATCAGGGGTGGGAAATTTCATGGCGACACCAGAAAATATTTCTTCACCGAAAGGGTGGTTGATCACTGGAATAATCTTCCACAACAGGTAATTGAGGCCAGCAGCGTGCCAGATTTTAAGAAAAGATGGGATTGGCATGTGGGATCTCTTCATGGAGGTAGTTAGGGGGTGGTCCATTAGTGTGGGCAGACTAGATGGGCCGTCGTCCTTTTCTGCCGTCATTGTTCTATGTTTCTATATGTTTTTATGAGTACCTGATTGCAAAACCGCTTAGATAAACCTTGATAGGTGGTATATAAATACCTAATAAACTTGTCTCATGTACAACTTAGATTATGAACCCACTTGGGCAAAGAAATAACTTGTATACAGTACCTGAATGTAGCTCATCTTGAGCTCAGATCTGTCCATCTGTTTTGAAAATGTGCACCAAGGCAGTTATATTTGATACAGTTTTGAAAGAGTGCTTGCAGTAAAATGGAGGAGTGGCCTAGTGGTTAGAGCTGCTACCTCAGTACCCTGATGTTGTGGGTGCAAACACAGTACAACTCCTTGTGACTCTGGACAAGTCACTTAACTCTCCGTTGCCTCAGATAGGGACAGATATGGAAAATACTTAGAGTACTTGATTAGATTATGAACCTCTCAGATGGCTGTGCCAGTGGGTAGTGTATTTATACAAACTATTAAAGAACTATTAAAAAACCCCAACAGATCAAAAAAACCTTTTCAAACTAACAGAAAAATTACTCACAACATCACAAGGAGACAACCAACACCTCAACACCAAACTCAACAGCGAAATGCTCTCAAAATAATTCGTTGACAAAGTAGACACAATACAGTCTCACCTTGACACTACCACACTGCAGACATTGTCCCCCCCACAACTGAGACAAAATAATTAAAACTACAACCAAGAACCTAACTCACTTCAAAACTGTCTTCCACAACGACATCACCGAGATACTAGACAGTATTCGCCCTACAAGCTCCAACCTTGACCTCTGTCTGCCACACCTCCTAGTGGCAGTGAAGGATGCCTTTGTACACAGGTGCAGTCCCCGCATACTGGAAGTCAGCGGTTATCAGACCGATCTTAAAAAACCCCACTCTCAACCCCAAAGTGCCCGGCAACTTTAGACCTGTCTCCAACCTACTCTTCGTCTCCAAGATCCTGGAAAAAAGAGTGTTAAACTAATTGCACCCCTTCATTGACAAAAATGGAGCCCTATCCATCTTTCAGTCGGGATTCAGGAAATTCCACAGTACTGAAACCGCCCTTCCAAACATCATTGACAACTGCTGGGAACTCATGGACAAAGGTAATGAAGTCCTTCTAGTGCTGCTGGATCTCAGCGCAGCGTTCAACATTATTCACCATACTCTCCTCATTGACCAACTCTCTGAAATTGGAATCCGAAACACTGCACTAAGATGGTTTGCCTCCTTCATGAAAAACAGATTCCAATGGGTTCAACTCAATGATGAGCTATCGAAACCAAGACCAATCAAATACGGTGTTTTGCAGGGGACTCTGCTATCTCCCCCTATTATTCAATCTGTACATCAGACCAGTCTTAGACATAGCCCACAAATACCTTATATAGATCCACTCCTTTGCAGATGACATAAAACTGTACCAACCGCTAGGAGAAACCCATAATGCCCAGATTGCAAAACTCCTAAACTGCCTCTTGGAAATCAGAAATTGGATGTTCTTCAAAAAATTTGCAACTAAATGCCATCATGACGGAATTCCTTTGGATCTGCAAAGAATGCTGCGACTGTTCCCATGCCCCACTGTGCTGGGACTCGACTACTATAACTGTGAAAGACCAAATGTGCAGCTTAGGAATACTCCTTGATGGCAACCTATCGTTTTCCAATCATATCTCTCAGGTGGTATGCTCATCACTCTACTACCTATGACAACTCTGAAAAATAAGGATCTACTTTTTAGAATCTGACTTCACCAAACTACTCTATGCCTTAATACTCTCCTGCATGGATTACTGCAATGCGCTATTGAACGGTCTAACGGCGAAGAATGAACATCGTCTCCAACATGTACAAAACACGGCAATCAAAACTTCTAAAAAACATCCATGCACATGATTCTGTCTCCCAGGCTCTAAAATTGGCTCACTGGCTACCCGTAGCCAAACACTGTGCCTTCAAGGCCTGATGATAGTGTTCAGATTCTTGCATGACACGGTGCTGGGCTACAGCTTCCTCTGTATGTGCCAAACAGGACCCTCTGCTTACTGGATGAAACACCCCCTGTCTGTGCTTTACAACTGGAAACTGCCAAATGACGTATGTACTCCCACTTCATACCGGGCCACTGGAATCGACAGCCCCCACAGATCAGATCTCTTGAAGGTCTCCTCAACTTTAGGAAAGCAATTAAAACATACCTCTTCACCTAACTCCACTGACCAGGACCGATGGATTACAAAGAAATGTATATGGTAACCATGGAAATTTAACCTGCAAATTGTATATTAAGTATATTAGTATTATATGTATTAGTATTAGTATTAGTATGTGTCAAGCTATATTAATAACTTGTATGAAAAACTTGCACTGTAAGGATGACTGAGACAAACAGTAACTTATAAACTGTATATTAAGTATATTAGTATTAGACCCTCATATATAACAAGTTATGATAAAAAAAACTTGTATCACAAATTGTTCTGTAATTATGGCAAATCATAACCTGTTAACTGTCTTTTATGTATGTTCAACTTGTAACCCATTCTGAGCTCTTTGGGAACACTGGGATAGAAAACGAATTAAATAAAATAAATAAATAGTATATCAAATCCAAAATAACCCCCCTTTTACAAAACCGTAGCATGATTTTTAGTGCTGGCCACCATTGTAACAGTTCCGATACTCACAGAGTTCCTATGAGCGTTGGAGCTGTTACCACCGTAGCCAGTGCTAAAAAACGTACTATGATTTTGTTAAAGGGAGGATGGGGGGTAAATTTTGAAACATTCATCATCAATACTTGGTTAAACCAACAATCCACAAATGTTGCATACTAATAACATTTCACTTGCTATTAATCTTTAGGTGTCTTTCCCTTTCCTTCCAAGATACACTTATAGGATATGATATGAATATGATGTAAAATAGCATACATATTCTTCAACTCCTCAAAGGTTTTCGGTGTCCTCTCACTTCAGTTCTGTTCTAGGAACTGAATTTCAGCTGCCCACCAAGTGTTCATAGCTAGCCTGAACATGTGTTAAAGCAGGATTATGTCGTAAAGCCATCAGCTTATTGTATTACATTACATTAGTATTTACAGATTAGTAATATGCCTTAGAAGGAGTTCAGTGTGATTTATGATATAGAAGAGCCTGGCCATATCCAGGGATTACATTATTTCATTAGGTTTCATGACCCATAACTTGATTTTGGTTTGTGCAGGCATATGATTATGGCATATGGTTTGGAGAGAAGATTGGCTATTTCTGGGTGCTGTAATTGTGATATTATGGGTTCTGGTATGGGCTTGATCAACTATCGAGATAAGGGAAGTGGTTTGTTTCTTGTTTGGTTTCAGGTGGTTGTAGCCTGTTTGGTGGGGGTGGGGTATTTTTCAAATTGACAGGGCAGCAGCTGCAGTTGAGTCCTCAGAGCCAATCACTGTCTTAGTTAGATCAAGCAGGTGGAAGGACTAGGAGATAAAGAGGTCATAAATGTAGGACAGTTTGTTGGAGGCAGAGTGAGCATTCTACAGGGCACACGAGAAAGGGAGAGATGAGGACTGAAGGAGTGGAATAGGTATAAGGTTAGGGCGGTTGCACATGTCAGGAAGCAGATGGCATGGAGAACCAGGGTTGGGATTGACATCCCCAGCTGTCTCTTTGCCACACTGAACTCCCTCCTCAAAGTGACCCCCATAACTCCTCCATCTCTGCCTCCCCAGATGATGGCTGAATACTTCCATGACAAGGTTCACAAGATCGCCCTTGAATTCGTCACAAAGCCACATCAAATAATGGAAGTGTTGCTGAAAGAAAGGATAGTGTATTTCCTTGAATCTAATGGGTTACAGGATCCGAGGCAACATGGCTTTACAAAAGGTAAATCGTGCCAAACGAACCTGATTGAATTTTTTGATTGGGTGACCAGAGAGCTGGATCGAGGACATATGCTAGATGTAATTTACTTGGATTTCAGCAAAGCCTTTGATACAGTTCCTCATAGGAGGCTGTTGAGCAAACTTGAAGGGCTGAAGTTAGGACCCAAAGTGGTGAACTGGGTCAGAAACTGGCTGTCAGACAGACGCCAGAGGGTGGTGGTTAATGGAAGTCGCTCGAAGGAAGGAAAGGTGACTAGTGGAGTCCCTCAGGGTTCGGTGCTGGGGCCAATCCTGTTCAATTTGTATGTAAGTGACATTGCTGAAGGGTTAGAAGGAAAAGTGTGCCTTTTTGCAGATGATACCAAGATTTGTAACAGAGTAGACACCGAAGAGGGAGTGGAAAATATGAAAAAGGATCTGCAAAAGTTAGAGGAATGGTCTAATGCCTGGCAACTAAAATTCAATGCAAAGAAATGCAGAGTAATGCATTTGGGGATTAATAATAGGAAGGAACCGAATATGCTGGGAGGAGAGAAGCTGATATGCACGGACGGGGAGAGGGACCTTGGGGTGATAGTGTCCGAAGATCTAAAGGCGAAAAAACAGTGTGACAAGGCAGTGGCTGCTGCCAGAAGGATTCTGGGCTGTATAAAGAGAGGTGTAGTCAGTAGAAGGAAGAAGGTGTTGATGCCCCTGTTCAGGTCATTGGTGAGGCCCCACTTGGAGTATTGTGTTCAGTTTTGGAGACCGTATCTGGCGAAAGACGTAAGAAGACTTGAGGCGGTCCAGAGGAGGGCGACGAAAATGATAGGAGGCTTGCGCCAGAAGACGTATGAGGAGAGACTGGAAGCCCTGAATATGTATACCCTAGAGGAAAGGAGAGACAGGGGAGATATGATTCAGACGTTCAAATACTTAAAGGGTATTAACGTAGAACAAAATCTTTTCCAGAGAAAGGAAAATGGTAAAACCAGAGGACATAATTTGAGGTTGAGGGGTGGTAGATTCAGGGGCAATGTTAGGAAATTCTACTTTACGGAGAGGGTGGTGGATGCCTGGAATGCGCTCCCGAGAGAGGTGGTGGAGAGTAAAACTGTGACTGAGTTCAAAGAAGTGTGGGATGAACACAGAAGATTTAGAATCAGAAAATAATATTAAAGATTGAACTAGGCCAGTTACTGGGCAGACTTGTATGGTCTGTGTCTGTGTATGGCCGTTTGGAGGAGGATGGGCAGGGGAGGGCTTCAATGGCTGGGAGGGTGTAGATGGGCTGGAGTAAGTCTTAACAGAGATTTCGGCAGTTGGAACCCAAGCACAGTACCGGGTAAAGCTTTGGATTCTCGCCCAGAAATAGCTAAGAAGAAGAAAAAAAAAAAAAAAAAATTTAAATTGAATCAGGTTGGGCAGACTGGATGGACCATTCGGGTCTTTATCTGCCATCATCTACTATGTTACTATGTTACTATGTTTCATTCTCCCTTTTCCACCATCCACTCTTGTTTCAGTGGAAAGTTAGTGAATGAGCCCATGATAAGAAACTGCAAACACTCGTAAAGAAGAAAAGTGTTCTCTAAACACTTTCTGGATGCATGGAGTAGCATTTGAGGGGAGGGGGTGTTGAGTAAAACAATATTACATTTCAAGAAACTCTGGTTAGGTACAGAAGATCCTTAGTGTGAAGACATGAGAAAAAAGTTAGAAATAAAGCAAGGCTATGCCATTACAATAGTAAGGAAATTGGACTGGCTAGATGGGCCATGCAGTCTCCATAAGTCCTTGAAACCTAGGGCTCCGTTTACTAAGGTGCGCTAGCGTTTTTAGCACACGCTGCATTGCTGCACGCGCTAACCCCACGCTACGTGCCAAGAATTAACACCAGCTCCGTGCTGGCATTAGTGTCTAGCGCGCGTAGCAATGCAGCGCGCGCTAAAACCGCTAGCGTAGCTTAGTAAAAGGAGCCCCTAGTGCACTCGAAGCATCATTCTTTTTATTCATAAGAACATAAGAATATAAGCAATGCCTCCACTGGGTCAGACCCGAGGTCCATCATGCCCAGCAGTCTGCTCACACGGCGGCCTAACAGGTCCAGGACCTGCGCAGTAGCTCCCTATCTATACCCCTCTATCCCTTTTTCCAGCAGGAATTTGTCCAGTCCTTTCTTGAAATCCAGTACCGTACTCTGTCCTATTACTTCCTCTGGAAGTGCATTCCAGGTGTCCACCACACGCTGGGTAAAGAAAAATTTCCTAGCATTTGTTTTGAATCTGTCCCCTTCCAATTTTTCTGAATGCCCTCTTGTTCTTATATGTTTTGAAAGTTTGAAGAATCTGTCCCTCTCTACTTTCTCTATGCCCTTCATGATCTTGTAGGTCTCTATCATGTCTCCTCTGAGTCTCCGCTTTTCCAGGGAGAAGAGCCCCAGTCTCTCCAATCTTTCAGTGTATGTGAGGTTTTCCATGCCCTTAATCATTCGTGTCGCTCTCCTCTGGACCCTCTCAAGTGTTGCCATATCCTTCTTAAGATACGGTGACCAATACTGAACACAGTACTCCAGGTGTGGGCGCACCATTGCCCGATACAACGGCAGGATGACTTCTTTTGTTCTGGTCGTAATACCCTTCTTAATAATACCCAACATTCTGTTTGCCTTCTTCGCGGCTGCTGCACATTGTGCCGTTGACTTCATTGTTGTATCCACCAGTACACCCAAATCTCTTTCAAGGTTACTTACCTCTAATACTAATCACCCCATTTGGTAGCTGAACATCGGGTTCTTTCTCCCTATATGCATGACCTTACATTTCCCTACATTGAATTTCATTTGACATTTATTCGCCCACTCCTCCAGTTTGTTTAGGTCCTTTTGTAGGTCCTCGCACTCTTCCGTAGTTCTAACCCTTCTACAGAGTTTAGTGTCATCTGCAAATTTTATAACTTCACATTTCGTCCCCGCTTCCAGGTCATTAATAAATACATTAAACAGCAGCGGTCCCAGTACAGACCCTTGTGGAACTCCGCTCGTGACCTTCCTCCAGCCCGAGTAGTGACCCTTCACTCCAACCCTCTGTCTTCTGCCTGCCAACCAGTGTTTGACCCATCTGTGTACGTCCCCTTCCACCCCGTGGTTCCACAGCTTCCTAAGTAGCCGCTCATGGGGTACCTTGTCAGAGGCCTTTTGTTTGAGAGAGCCTGAGAATCTGAACAAAAATCCAGTCCAAATATACAGATCTGCCAAGGATAATAAAGTAGTTTTCCAGTTTAATAATTATTGTGGAATGTACTGATTTGTAATCTCATTTGGCACCATGTGTTTACCACAGATGCAATACAGAAATATTGAAAACATTTTTGGACATTTAAACCACATAGTGCATTCAACATTTTAGCGTCTAAACCTGCCAAATATTTTGATGACAACTCCTACAAATCCATAAAATGTGCATACAAGTTCTTTTTTGTATACACATACAGTATGTTCTCTCAGGTTTTTAAGTTTTACAGATGTCAGAGATTTTGCCTCTCAGGAGGATGCATCGTAAGTTTTGTGGGAAAAGATGTCACAGTATTATACATATATAAAAGATGTGTTCTGACATTCATAAGCCTTGCAAGTGAATCCCGATCTCTTGTTAAAGGGGAACTTCAACCCAGAAAGGATAAAACTGAAAGTTCTTAATTCTGTGTTGGATCTCTTAAGCATTTTGATAACATTCGAAGATCATATTTAAGAAGTATGTGGTTGGTTTTTTTTAAGCAGTAGTTTTTAATCTGGTCCTTGAGTATCCCTTAGCCAAACTGGTTTTCAGGATATTTGGTGATTTTAATTTTTTAAAATTGGAAAATCACAATAATGCATAATAATTGCACAAAAAAGTCATATTTAACCTTGTATCATGCAGAGGTTGTGTCCAATTCTGTTCCCTTAGGGAACTGAAACAAAATGTGACCAGATGTGTCTAGACTTTTGCATGTAATTGTATGAATGCCAGGCAGGAAAGAGCACATGTGATACTGATTGTTTTAGTACTATAATGGAAATAGGCTGAAGAGAAAGGAAATAATCTGTAAAGCCAAGAAATACTTTACAAGATCTAAGTACTGAAAAGCAAATTCCTTTATAAATATTCTTGCCTGTTTGTTTTCTCTGTCATTCCAACATAGACTGGTGCTTTATGTCCAGTAAAACACATTGGAAAAGCTTTTAAAAAAACAAGGCCTGGAATACATAATGTCATGTATATGCAGAGTTTGGTCGATGATAGTACAGTTACTGAAAATCTGTATCCGTATTAAGGTGATCTAATTACTCAGAATGTGCTAAGGAGTGACAGGAGTACCTCATAAAATGGGGCCAAACTAAAGAAATGAGGAAATGTGGGCAAATACAGGCAAAAAGATCTACTTAGTTACAAGAGTGCAAGACATAAACAAAAGAAAAAAAATTACCCATTCAGTCAGCGGTGAAAAATTATTTAGAAAGTGTGGGAACTAGGAAAAGCTTTTAGGAACTGTGGCAGCATTATCTTTTAAATGTATTTTTTGGTTTTTGCTTGTTTGCACATTTTTTTTCTCTTTTCCTTTGTTTTGTCTGTTTGGGTTTCAGTTGATTTAAATTTCTTTTTATTTCCCACCTTCTTTCATCTGCTCTGTCTCTTCTTTTGTTGTGGGCTTAGCACAGCAATGCTGGACCCTTCTGTGCCAGGCTGACCACAGTGCCTGTAGCTTCTCTCAGACTCCTCGTGGCAGGTCTACCTCGATCCAGGTGTCAATTGTTAGGTAATCTGATGGTTTTATATAGTCTTCAGACACTATGGGCCTGATTCTATATATGGCACCTAAAATGTTGTTGATAACTATTTGTTAAAATTTATCAACCACTTAAATCTAACTGGTGTACATATTAAACATACATAATTATTAAAACAAACAGCCAAATGACAAGTAGTTACAGAAATACAGGAGTATTTATATCGGTGGTAACGTTTTTTAAATCATCCCTCCTCAGCCTTTCTCTGTTAAAATTATGGTGCTAAACTCAATTCTGTAAAAGTTAAGCGTATCTTATAGAATCAAGCTTAGTATATGTGCATGTCATAATTTTAGGTACACCCATTTAGGCCAGCTAAAACCAGGCCTAAATGCATGCACCTAGTTATGCACTAACCCAGTGGTCTCAAACTCAAACATCTACAGATGGTCTGCGCATGCGCGGGGATTATAGCGCGATCCGTGCCTGCAGATGGGGGCGTTCCTCCAATCACCCTCATCTACATGTTAGAACTTGCAGAATTCGTCAGACCTGCCCAGATCGGGCTCAATCGGGCAGGTTAGTGAATCCTGGCCATAGTTATTAATGTGAATTAAAGGAATAATGTACATTATTTGCTATATTGTTAAATGGCAAAATCATACAACGTTTGTCTTTAATTCACAATTCTTAGCGCATTGCAAGCTGTGAGGCACAGGACATGTCATGCCAAGAAAGAGATATATTATAGTCCAAGCTGAAGGATCAAATGAGAGCAGGGAAGCCTACACTCAGTAGGAAGCTGGTCCCATATTAAGAAAGGCTGGGAGGGACAATTCCAATAAACCTAATTGGGAGAAGAATGAGCCAAGATTAATATGGAGGGGTAGAACAATCCCTTATGATCTTATAACTTCCCTGAGAGAAATGCATAAAAAAGGAGAAGACGCAGGGGAGAAAGAAGAAGTGCTCACAGTCCATAGCAATGAGACTTGAAGACCTGACCAAGGAAGCCCTGAGGAAGAAAGGTAACCAGGAAGAGCCAATAATGGACAGAGAAGGAAAGTATGAAAAATGCTTACCTTTAATTGATTGAACTGAGTAGTTTTGAACTTTTAGACTAGCATTTCTCAACTCAGTCCTGGAGTATCCCCTTACTAGTCAGGTTTTTAGGATATCCACAATGAATATGCAAAAACTTGATTTGCATTCACTGCTTCTATTGTATGCAAATTTATTTCATGCATATTCATTGTGGATATCCTGAAAACCTGACTGGCAAGGGGGTACTCCAGGACCGAGTTGAGAAACACTGTTTTAGACTATGATCAACAGATAGGTTTCAAGTTTCAAGTTTCAAGTTTATTAGGATTTTATATACCGCCTATCAAAGTTATCTAAGCGGTTTTTACAATCAGGTACTCAAGCATTTTTCCCTCTCTGTCCCGGTGGGCTCACAATCTATCTAATGTACCTGGAGCTATGGAGGATTAAGTGACTTGCCCAGGGTCACAAGGAGCAGCGCGGGGTTTGAACCCACAACCCCAGGGTGCTGAGGCTGTAGATCCAACCACTGCGCCACACACTCCTCCTCCTAGGTGTGAAGGTTAAGATAATAAAAGGTCATGTTGAGCTTTATCCTCTACAGGCTGTTAGACTGAGCTCCTTATATTTACTCAGAAGGCGTCAAATTTGTGTTTTGGATGCTGTTTTAAGAAAAACATGAAAGAGACCCCCCCCACCTCGAGTCTGCTAGAGCAGTGGTTCCCAACCCTGTCCTGAAGAACCACTAGGCCAGTCGAATTTTTGGGATAGCCCCAATGAATATGCATGATAGAGATTTGCATATAATGGAGGTGAGAGGCATGCAAATCTGCCCCATGCATATTCATGAGGGCTATCCTAAAAACCCGACTGGCCTGGTGGTCCTCCAGGACAGGGTTGGGAACCACTGTGCTAGAGGAAAACTAATTTGCATATAAGGTCACAGTCTGTGAGAGACCAAGACCTAATTTGTAATCAGAGAACATTATTAGTATGTTTTTTCCCTGTTTTATCTCATTTGAAAGTTGTTTCAGAAGTACAGAATAATGGCGTTACATTCAGAGCGTCTAACAAACCGCCACCAGTTCAAATTTCAAATGCCATCAATGACATTGTCAAACTGATGACCAGTCAAAAACAACCACAACCCCTTCTGAAAAAGTGAATGACAGGCACCCAAAATTTAAAAAAACAAACAAACACTTTCCATTCAATGGTGCTGTTTAAACTTTCTGGCTCTAAAGAAAGAAAATAGAGCTACTCTAGCTTGGTTCAGAGTGTTGGCTTTTATTCACTGAGGTCTTTTTCTCCACTTGTTACTGAATATTTCTAGCCTTATTTTAAGGTTCACTCTTTGCACACTTTGTTTCAAACAAAGGAGAATGCGTAATAATATTTGAGGTTATGACATCCCCATTTTGACCGATAAGGTGGGATTCAAAGAAACTCATACATATTGGTAAAACACCACAAGTTTCAAGTTTATTTAAAATTTCTTATACCGCCCAATCAACCTTCTAGGTGGAATACAAAGTCATAAAAATGTGTATTGACTAACCCCCCCCCATAATTTAAGATGACAGAATATCATTAAAAACAATAATTATTAAAAACATTTAAAAACAAAGACAAATGGGAACAAAAGGGAAAAGGGCAAGAATTACAATAATCAAGTAGAAAGAAAACATATAGGGAACATAACAAAGGGAAGGGTAGCTAAAGATAAAATCAAGCTATGTAGCCCTGAAAAGGACATTTAGATCTTGAAGGCATCAAGAAAAAGGAATGTTTTTAACTTCGTTTTAAAATTATTAAGAATTGATTCTTCCCGTAAATGGGACGGAATATTATTCCAAAGAGAGGGAGCGTTGACGGAGAAGATGGTAGACCTCATTGTGTTGATATACTTCAGAGACAGGATAGAAAGGAAATTTTTGGCAGATGATCTTAGGGGTCCTTTTATCAAGCTGCGCTAGCGGGGTTAGCGCATCGGACATTTCATCATGCACCAACCCCCGCGGCCGGCTAAACAACTAATGCCTGCTCAATGCAGGCATTAGCAGCTAGCACGGCAGGCAGTTTAACGCGCATTAAACCCCTACCGCAGCTTGATAAAAGGACTCCTTAGAATCTTAGAAGGATTATGGTTAAATCTTGAACATTTAGAAAGAGGAAGGTTTATGAGTTGAGACTTATTAACAGAGTCCACTGAACAGGGGGAGTTGGGATTTATGCTGGCAACACTTGCTTTGGAAATGGAGCCTCTAATATTTTGGACATTCTTAATAAAATGAGAGGCAATAGTTTGACCAGTGGGTAATTGCACTGTCAATTATGACCACCTATCATTGCTGCAAATTCCAGTGGAGGGATAAACTTTTACTCTAGGATTGTACACAATTTACTGCATACAGCAAACATTGACGTCATAACAGTGCCACCTTCTGGATGTCATTCATACCTCTGAGGCGGGCTCAAATGCCGAAACACGGACCATGTTGGGTACATGACACAGACTGAATACACGATAGAGATTGTTGTACTGATATTTTAATAAATATTTATTCATTTTGATTTATCCCTGGCTGATGTGTACAGTTCCATCCCCCACTTGTACAATTTGTATTGCTTTCCCATGGGGTTTATTTCCTTGTTTTCTGACTTACCAGACTCAAATAGGGCACTTTGACCTAAGGGCTGCCGCGTGAACATACCACTGGTCTGACCCAGCAGCGTCAATTCTTATGTTCTTACAACTCACTGCCAGAGGATGTGGTTACAGCGGTTAGCTTATCTGGGTTTTAAAAAAAGGTTTGAGCAAGTTCCTGGAGGAAAACTCCATAGTCTACTATTGAGATAGACATGGGGAAGCCACTGCTTGGAATCAGTAGCATGACATCTTTTTTAGGATTCTGCCAAATATAAATAAAGGTGGAAAGAAGAGCAAATAGCAGCCAGCATGGTTAAAAGGTAAAGTGAAAGAGGCAGTGCCAAAAGAACATTTTGGAAAAAGGATCAAAATGAAGAAAATAAGAAGCAACATTAGCATTGGAAAATTAAATGCAAAGCATTGATAAAGAAGGCTAAAAGAATAAGAAGAGAAACTTGCCACAAAAGCAAAATCTTATCATATAACTTTGTCAGTACATCAGAAGCAGAAAGCCTGTAAGGGAACCTCTGGGTCTACTGGATCATCAAAGAGCAAAAGGGGCATTCAGGGAAGGTAAGGCCATACCCCCCCCAAAAGCTGTTTTTAGTTCAGGCTGGTGTGCTGAATGCTCTGTGCTGCTCCCGACTCTCATAGGAACTCTACAAGTGTCGGGAGCAGCGCAGAGCATTCAACATGCCGGCCTGCACTAAAAACAGCTATCCCAGTTTTGTAAAAGAGGTGTGTGTGTATAAATGAATTCTTTGCTTTGGTCTTTATACTGAAGAAGATGTAACAGATCTACATCGACTGTATCAGAAATGGTTTTCCAGGATGACAGTGCAGAGGAACTGAAAGAAATCTTGGTCAATATGGAAGATGTTCTGAGCCAAATCAACAAATTAAAGAGGATGGATGGCATACACCCCAGGATACTAAAATAACGGAAACATGAAAATACTGATCTGCTTGTGAAAATTGTCTATACAACCAGAAGATTGGAGGGTGGCCAATGTAACGCTGATTTTTAAAACGGGTTCCAGGAGTGATCCTGAAAATTACAGACCAGTAAGACACTTCAGTGCTTGCCAAAATAGTAGAAATCACTGTAAAGAATAACATTACTGAACACATAGACAAACATGGGTTAATGAGACAGTGAGCATACTATAGATTCAGCTAAGGGAAGTCATGCCTCTCCAGTTTGCTTTATGTGGATAATGGTGAATTGGTTGATATAGTGTATCTTGCCTTTCAGAAAGCTTTTGATAAGTCCCATATGAGATTCTGTTGGGAAAATTAAAAAAAAAAAAGAAAAACATGGGCTAGGAGGCAATGGTTAAGTGGTCATTTTTTCAGTGGAAGAGGCTGAACAGTGGAGTGAATAATGTACTTGGTCCTGTGCTATTTAACATATTTATAAATGATCCAGAAATTAGAATAACAAGTGAAATGACTAAAGCCCCCTCCCCTTTTTACAAATCCGTGCAAGAGGTTTTTAGCACCAACTGGCACGCTGAATGCTCTGAGCTGCTCAGATAGTCATTGTGTTCCTATGAACGTCAGAGCAGCGCAGAGCATTCAGCACGCTGGCCGGTGCTAAAAACCTCTTGCATAGTTTTGTAAAATGGGAGGGGGAGGGGTAAATTTGCAGATAACACAAAACTATTCCAAGTTGTTAAAATATATATGTACTGTGAAAGACTGGACATTCAAATAGAAACATAGAACCATGATGGCAGATAAAAGTCCAATGGCCCATCCAGTCTGTCAATCCGCAGTAACCATCATCTCTTCCTCTCTCTGAGAGATCCCATGTGCCTATCCCAGGCTTTCTTGAAATCAGACACAGACTCTGTCTCCACCACCTCTACCACGGGAACAAGGGCTTTTACTGCACCCATGGGAAGGTAAAAGGCCTTACTCCCATTTGCAGAGTAACTGGCTGCAATTTTTCTCATTTCTGTGGATTTCCCATGGGAAACCGTCCCCGTGTCATTCTCTACACCAGTGTCTCTCAAACTGTGTGCCAAGGCAAAATGGTGTGCCCCGAAGAGATTCCGTGTGTGCCATGAGAGATTCCAGAATTTTTACTTTATTTTTAAAAATTCCATTCATAAGTGTACACTAGAATAGATGACATGTACGTTATGTACACAAGAGTCTGTCAATGTTATGAGCATCTGCATGTGTAAGAATACAACCGCCAAGACAAGCATCATTTTTTGATGTGCTTGGTCCTTGATAACTAAGGGCAAGTAATTTTAGTTTTATTTTTTATTCAGTAGTTAAGTTGAGCAACAAAGCAATCAAGGCTTTGTTACCGTTTGGATCTTCTTATTTTTGCAAACTTGGATTTTCAGCTCTGACTGAAATTAAATAGAAAAAAAAGAGAATGATTGCAAAAGGTGGATGATGAAATGCGTGTTTGCTTGTCGACTATTGAGCCATGTTTTGAGTTAATTTGCACTCAAAAACAAGCACATCCATTGCATTAATTAGCAATTCTATTCCATCTACTTTAGTTTCACCATTGTTATAATTACCCATACATAACTTAAAGAACTTTAAATAAATAACTCTGAAATTTAATTTTAATTATAATGTGCCACGAAAAACATGTGCTCTGTTTAGTGTGCCTGAGCTAAAAAAAAGTTTGAGAGACACTGCTCTACACCCTCTACAAGTTCCAGACCCCCAATAAATTACCCTTCACCCCTGAGTCATGCTAGGTTCCCTCCAGGTCTACCTAAATTTCCTGATGGTCCTGTACCCTGTATGTAGCAATTGCCTTTACAAAATCAATAGCCTCATGGTGCTACTTGAAGTACTGCAAGACTATCGCTAGAGGTCACAGCAGCCATTTTTTACAGGCTGCTGCTAGGATCAGCAGCAGGTGGAACTAACTCCTTTCCCCTTCTTACCACTGGACCACCAGGGAATTTAGGTAGGCCCGGAGGGGGGGCATTCTTGACTGAGGGGTGGGAGAGGTTCTGGACCTGGGGGTATGTATAGACCTTGCCTGGAAGTGTGTGTGTGTGTGTGTGTGTGGGGGGGGGGGGGTTGGATAGCCTCATTGGGATTGGAGGGGGAGGGGGATTGGAGGAGCATAGGGCACCTTTTTATGTTATGTGGGTGCCAGCCAATATTCAGTGTCAGCACCTGCATAGCTAATTGAGGACTGGTTTAAAACAGTCTTAAATTCTCCCTATTATCTATGTAGGTTCTGGCACTGAATATTGCTAGCACAACAAAGAAAAATGGGGAGACCCAATGATCCACAGTGAAAACAATCCTCCGATGAAAACAAAAACAAAAAACTGTGGATACAGATGTTATGGAGATAATTTATTATATAGTGACACATAAAAACATGAAAATTCAATGAAAAAAGTACAATGATAAAAAATACAGTAATAAAAATCCAACCGGACCCTACACGGTCCGTGTTTCAGTGAATACGCCTTCCTCAGGGGTCCAATTGTTTGCAAACTCACATATAAAGAATTGGACTGACAACAGTCTATTGTCTTTAAACATGTGAGCAAAGAACACCGCAGACAAGCTGAAGTAGCAAAAAAACGCTATAGAGGAATATTGCTAGCATCCACATAACTCCTGGCTGCTCCTTGACTCATCCCTTAGCATCTGTGTGTGGCCTAGCTCAAAAATGGCTGTTTTGTGTTGATATTGACTGGCACTGCCTGGTTAAATGCCACTGAATATCAGCAGTTAGCTGGCTCCAAGTGATTTAAGTGGACTGGAGATATTGACTGGACCCTGTTTTGTCTCCTTAGTTTTAAAACTCTGGAGGTGAAACTCTCACATAGGTTCACTGTCCATAACCGACAGTATTGTTATTGATAGTTTCTGTATTTTCCCTATAATCCTGAATTAGATACCTAACAGAAGAAGACTGTGAACCCAGGGTTCTTGGATTGTAGGCAGCGTCATGATCAGTGGGAGTCTTATTCAGAAAAATGCTGTATTGTTGCATATTTTAGGTATCTGTTGTCTAATCATATTGTATGTATCTTTGAATGGTGAAACTGTTCCACTTTTTTCTTAGTCTTAAGTGAAATGTTTTTTTATGGGTATGTTCTGTCCACTCTGATATTGGGGATTTATCTTCACAGCTGTGGCGACAATGAGAGGCAATAGCATGTTTCCTATTAATAGAGTGAGACATATTTCCTGTTACAGGAACCAGGCATGATTTAAAAGTTCATTTTTTTTCCTGTCAAATCCTTTTAGATTTCTTAATATAAATAATTGTCAAACTTGAGTCAGTGTTGTAAAAGCTATTTATACAGTGAAGATACTTTTTGGTCATTGCTAGCAAAATTTTAACTAGATGTAGCTGCAATGTAAAATATGTAGCTTCACAGTTTATGTTACAGTACAAGCCTTTAAATTACTTTAAAAAAAAAAAGTTTAAATGTAGAAACATACAAAGGAACTTCTGTAGCATTGTATCTTCTGTTTAAAAATCACAGAGACCTGCAACACAGGAACTGAAATGAACAGCAAAAGGTTTTGAAAAATAAAACCCAAAACAACAAAACGTAAGTCAACATGATTACATCATTGGGATAAGATTGCAACAGGCTATGGAAATATTACAGGACTTCAAAAAGGGAATCGTTACTTATTTAGACATTCAGGTCCAGCCCTTAATATTGAAGGGCTGTGTTAACCACTGAGTTCCAAAAGGAATACCATTCTAAAAAGTGGCTGTAGGAAAATGGACAGCAAAGAATAGCTGGTAAACCAATCTATGGTACCAGAATAGGATACAAGAATGTTCTCAGTTGTCCAACAAGTCTAAGAGAGGTGCCATATGAACAGGATGCTTTATTTTGGATAACTACATTTTCCGGCCAGCTCCAGAACTGTGCAAAATAACTACATTCCCATCACACATGCATAATAACTCCCAGCAAATTAGATAAGAACCTACTACAAATCTGGAAAAGAAAGTTGGCTTCTGTAGGTCCTGTGGATTAACTTAATCATAAGTTCAACCTGTCAAGTGCATATATCATTGTTATGTGTTGATTTCCATACTGTCCAAGTTCTTTGTTCCATTTCCTAATTATGCATGCAACAGGGTCCTTCTCGTGTATGATTTTTAAGTACATAAGTAGTCGCCTCCGCCGGGGCAGACCAGAGGTCCATCCAGCCCAGCGGTCCGCTCACGCGGCGGCCCATCAGGCATATTGCCTGGTCAGCGGTCCCTGACTAATTTTATTGCCTACCTCTACACTTATCTCTAAACCTTCCACTGCTCTTATCTGTACCCCTCAATCCCTTTGTCTTCCAGGAACCTATCCAGGTCATCCTTGAAACCCTGTACTGTGCTATTTCTTATCACGGCCTCCGGAAGGGTGTTCCATGTGTCCACCACCCTCTGTGTGAAAAAGTACTTCCTTGCGTTTGTTTTAAACCTGTCCCCCTTCAATTTCATCGAGTGACCCCTTGTTCTTGTGGTTTCTTTCAAATTGAAAAATCTGTCTTTGTCAACCTTTTCGATGCCCCTCAGGATCTTGAAGGTCTCTATCATATCTCCTCTGAGTCTCCGCTTTTCCAGGGAGAACAGCCCCAGCTTCTTCAGTCTGTCAGTGTATGTAAGGTTTTCCATACCCTTAATCAGTTTAGTTGCTCTTCTCTGGACTCCCTCAAGCATTGCCATGTCCTTTTTGAGGTACGGTGACCAGTACTGTACACAGTATTCCAGATGCGGGCGCACCATAGCCCGGTACAGTAGGTCTTTGTATAATGACATATCTTGGGACCCCAATATATTTAGACCAAGGGCTCCTTTTACAAAGCGTTTTAGCGCACGCTAAATATTAGCATATGCTAAATGCTAACGCGTGCATGTTAGTCTATGGACGTGTTAACAGTTAGCGTGTGCGTATATTTAGTGCATAGTGCATCTTAGTAAAACTTGGGGCAAATATGTTTTCAAGAATTTATCTTTCTAATGTGAGAGACAATCTATCTTTAAAAATGTATATAGAAAAAGGAGTATACGTGTGATTAATAAATAAATAAATATGAGACAAATTGTTGGGCAGGCGAGTTTCTTTTTTTTTCATATTAAGTTTAAACATTCTTTATTGAAGATTTTTGGTACCCAACAGAAGAATAACAAAAAAAAAAAACCAGCAGAACAGCAAGAAACCTGTAGTACCTAGGAGGGATAACAGCATAGTTACATATCAATAATCAGATGTCTTCAAGTTGTAAATATTGTCTACAGTTAGACTAGGTACGCTAAACATCATGAAAACAAGAAGACAGAGATGCACTATCCAGTTCAAGACAAACTGAATTCCATGAAACAGATAGATGGATATCATGATGATTCTTCAAATTTTTAAGGATCACTTTAATAACTAAAGCCAGCAGAATATCTAATAATTTTGATTGACCCATAAACATAGGAACATTCAGAGCAGTGCTTCTCCAAATGACAATTGCCAAAGAAAGATCCATTGAGATGGAGAGATTTAGTTTAATAATAGCCCAAACTGAAGTCCAAAATGGACAAAGTAAATTGCAAAGGTAGAACATATGAGTGAGTGTACCATATTCTAAATGACAATGCCAACAATAATCAGAGGGTAGGTGCCTTTTCAAAAGAGTTTGTGTAGAGTCCAAATAGCACAATGATGAACAAAACATGTTTTGAGTAAGGGAAGTGAACATAGTAAGTTTCAATGGCTTAATCCAAAAATCTCTTCATTGTTCAGATGTTAAGTGAATACCAATATCATGTTCCCATACCTCATGAAGTGCACAAAGGGAAAAATCATCAAAATGTTTAAGATCCTTATAATTTCTGGAAGATGTGTGATTTTCCTCTACAATGTATTCATGTATTGGTAAAAACTTGGGAGAGTTCTGGAAAATTGAAGCTTACCTTTGGTCAAGCATTGTAATTGTAGCCAGTGATAAAATTGTTTATTGTGAACTTCTATACCACTACTAATGACTGGGGAGTCAATTGAGAATGGTTTGCATGAGCTTCTGTAGAGGTGTTACAATGCAGAGTTATTAATACCGGCATAACTATGGTATAATCCAGTGTCTCGCAAATCTTTCCGGCCGGTGGCACACTAAATCCAGGGCCACGGCTGGAAGGCACCCGGAAGTCGACGCGATGACATCGCGCGCATGCGTGACATCATCATGTCAACATCCATGCATGCGCAGAGGCCCATCTGGCCGCGACCATGCCGTTACAGGGAGAAGAGGTTAATAGGTGCAGGGAGAAGAGGAGAGACACCGGCCAGGAGAAGATTCAGCTGTGCTGGATGACTTCCTACAGGACGTGCCTCTCTTCGCGAGAGGCACGTCCTTTAGGCAGTCAGCCGGCGTGGATGACTCTCCTCCTCACCAGTGTGTTGTGGCACACCAGAAATATCAGGAGGCACATAGTTTGTAATACACTGGCATAATCAATCATCCTGCTTATGTTACCGCCATCATCCTACTTATATGTATATGTTCATACCAAATCAATTGTCCTACCTATATTCATATCTAATATTAGGTTTACTGTTGTAGCTAAGTACACAATATTTACACACCTCCTAAGCAGTTTGGCTTATTCAACTAAATATAGTCTATATACATGTATCTGTATCGTGTTTTATGCTTATCTTTGAAGTATCATCTTCCTCAGAGTCTAGTGAAGTCTAGTGAAACTCAAGAGAAGAGAGATGATAACATGCTTGAAGATCCATGAAAGATAATAAATGACTATCACATATCTGATCCAAAGTATAGATACCTTTATGCATCCAGGAGGGCCAATAAAGTGACTCATGACCGATTTGTATACGTGATTGATTGATAGTATGCATCCTTCACTTTAACCTGAAACATCCAATCTAAAAGCAATAATGCTCTAATAGTTCCAGCTACAATGGGGTGTTGCTGAATGAGTGGTGGAATCTTACAGCTGAGCAGAAAACAAAATTCCAAAGGAAAAGCATCTAGGTGTCACAAAAGGTAAATATTGTTGAAACCAATGCCATCCTTTTTTTTTCAGTTCAAAAGTTTTATTGAATTTAACAAGGAAATGAAAAAGCATACAACAAGATCAAGGGATGCTTAATACAAGTAGATATTACTAACTTATTACAGCTCCATTACATCCCGAGAACAAGGAACAAACAAAATATAAGGGAAAGGGAAAAGGGATGAAAATGTACAGAAAGAAAAACATGGCTCAGCAAATCTTGTAGACGCTAGAAAAATTATAGCAAGAGCCATGAAATTAATAATTCTGGTAGCCCAAACTGGATGTCATTAGAAAAGAGCAGTTAACAAGAAGCAGTAAGAAAAGCAGTTAGAAGAATAGGATAAGACAACATATTTGTAAATTATATTTCAAGGTTGATTAACCATACCAATGCCATCCTTGAAGTAAAAATACTCAGTGATATTTATAAAAGTTAGGATAGTTGACTCCACCATGTAATTTCAAGTTTATTTAAAATTTCTTATACCACCTAATCAGAACTTCTAGGCAATGTACAATACTAATGATAAGGTACATTGAACAAGTACAATAAAAATCAGATTTAAAATTAACAGAACTGGACAAAACTGGGGAATGTTAGCACATCAAATAACTTCACTTATGGACATACACCAAATATATGGGGAAATGGGCGAGAACTACAATCTTTGGAGAAAAGAACACAGAAAAGGGACAAATGATAGGATGGATTAAAAAAAATAACAGAAGGACAGTTATTGTCCAAAAACATCATGGAGCAAGAACGTTTTTAGCTTAGATTTGAATTGACCAAATACGGATTCTACGCATAAGTAATTGGGCATAGAGTTCCAGAGGGAGGGTGCAGTAACAACGAAATTATTAGATCTCATGGTGTTAATTAGCTTTAAACATGGTATAGTAAGGAGATTCTGTGACATGGAGTGGAGAGTTTTGGATGAGCTATAAGGGATCAGGAGTCTGTCAATGAATTTGGACTGATTATTCTGTTGGATTTTAAAGGTTAGAAGTAGGATTTTATAACTGATTCTGTGTTCTACCAGTAGCAAGTGTGCTTTATTTATTTTTTTATTTTTCACTATCATATGATACTGTATTATTTGGTACCTCGGTTTATAAGTCTTTATTCATTTTTAAAACTTTCAATAAGCATAACATTAGATACAATCATTTTATACTTTAACATCACTTAATATATCATCATCAAAGTTTAACACATCAAATATCCCTCCCCCCTTATACCCAACAATTGTACTTAAGCATAAGAAATCATAAAGTATTCCCTCCCCCCCCCCTGGACGTGTATGAATAAAGCTAAGAGTCAAATCTCTTCTAATAATAATAAACTTTTGTTCATCATGACAGGGGTTACCATACAGCAAATTATAAAAAACTGGAAAAATTGGGATTGGCTGAATTATAATTTTGGTGGAATTTGTTATGGCATATCTTTAAAATGGAACGGGTAATAGCCATACAGGGGCATTTTAAGAAATAGCCATACAGGGGCATTTTAAGAAATTTAGGGATGCTTGGGAGCCATTAACAAAATATTGCACAGAATGAATATTATTTTTTCCCTTTTTTTTAGCCAGTGTGCTTTAAATAGAACAGAGGAAACGTGATCTTATTTTTTTTGCGTTTAAAATGATTTTGATTGCTGTATTCTGCACTAACTGGAGGTGTCTTATTTCCTTTTTTGTTACCCCTTTATAGAGGGCGTTACAATAGTTTATGCAGGAAATCACGAGTGAATGAATCAAAATATTCAAGGATATGGGTTCAAATAGTTTTGAGAGAGAACGAATCATTCTAAGTCAATGAAAACATTTCCAAACAACAGTACTGATGTGGGCATGATAAGTAAACTTACTGTCCAAGGTAACCCCTAGCAGTTTTAAGGTGGGCACAATTTTGATTGGAAGGGACTCAAGTTTTAAGTGGGTCTAACCATGACTTTATTTGTTCCAATTTCAAATTAATGGTTGCTACATCTTCTGGGTTAGTGAGATTGATGGAATGGATTAACTGAACATCGTCAGCCTAAGTAAATATAGTAAAGCCAATAGACTGACCTGACCTAATGTTAGGAGCGGAGCCATAAAGATGTTAAAAATCAACGGTGATAAGATCGAGCCCTGCGGAATTCCGTGCTTGAGTGTAAAGGATTCGAAAGATGTTCCATTAAAGATGACCTTTGATGATCTTTCTGCAAAAAATGAAATGAACCAGTCCATTACTTGACCCGTTATTCTGATTTCCTGAAGGCGGGTTAACAGTAGCTTATGGTCAATAGTGTTGTCCAATTTTCTTTTGGACAATAGTATTAAATACAGATTGTGCTGAGAAATCTTAGGAGGTTTGTTGGGCCATAGAAATTGAATCAGTTTAGAGTCCAATAATTTATAGTAAGAATAGTCAAATAAGGCTTCATCATAGAGGTATAATTAATGATTGGAGTCACCATCATCTTAATAATCTCAAGGTGACTCCACTAGATGAGAAATAAAGATGACAATTTTTTTCAACATACCTTCACCAGTAGAAATCACTCAGACATCATTAACAGAGAGGGCTATCTCAAAATCTGTAGAAAACGGAATCCCTAAATATTTGAATCTCATTGGAGCCCATCTAAAAGGAAACAGTGAATAGTCCTATTTTAAACAGTGAATATTTAGAGGCAAGATATCAGATTTTTCCAAGTTCAGCTTGTAACCAGAGATCTTAGAAAACACATTGTTCTGATTCATTAAGGAGGGAATCGAATGAGTAACATCAGAGATGTACCACTATATCATCAGCATATAATGCAATTTTAACTTCCTGTGATTTTATTTTAATACCATGTATATTTGTAAAATGACAAATTGCAATTGACAGAGTTTCCAAAGCCAGATTGAAAAGGAGAGAGGACAGAAGACAACTCTGTCTGGTTCCTCTGGATAAAATTAAAGACTGAGATAAAAGTGAATTAATCCATAACAGAGCTATAGGTTGTATGTATAAGTCATGAATCATTTCAATGAAATGCTTATCAACTCAAACCAGTATAAGACATAAAAATGAAAGGGCTATATGAACCTATCAAAGGCCTTTTCCACGTCAAGAAAAATAGCTGCCATGGGTTTAAATTTAGGGCTCCTTATAGCGCGCGATAGCCGGAAATCTACTGCCTGCTCAAAAGGAGGCGGTAGCGGCTAGTGCGTGTGGCAATTTAGCGTGCACTATTCCGCACGTTAAGGGCCTAGAATGGCTTTGTAAAAGGAGTCCTTAGTCTTGGCAGCAAGAAGCATATGGCAATTGGAAATTACATTACATTAGAGATTTCTATTCCGCCATTACCTTGCGGTTCAAAGCGGATTACAAAAGAGCTAAAAATGATGGTTACAATGGAAGATCGTTTGTCATTTCTAGAGAGGTAAAGAGTAGGTCATGTAGTTTCTGTGTGGCGGGAAAAGGGAGGAATTTATTTCTTTTCTGAACATCTTGTAGTCTGGGGTCGTTATCAGTAGATTGGAGATTTGGTTATCTAGTTTAGCTGCTTGAGTGGCTAAGAGGCCATCGTATAGTTTTTTCAATTTTACTTCTTTGATCGAGGGGTGTGTAAATGGGGTGTGTGTTTTTCTATGTCTGACTGAGGTTGTTTGGATGAGGCGGTTGTTCAGGTAGGTTGGGCTGTCTCCTTTTAAGGTTTTAAATAACATACAGTAAAATTTAAATAGTATTCTGTCTTGAATTGGTAGCCAATGTGAGTTGATGTATGCTTCTGTAATATGGTCGTGTTTCCTCAATGAGTAGATGAGTCTTAGAGCAGTATTTTGGATTGTTTGTAGTTGTTTAGTCATTGTAGCAGGGCAGGGGAGGTAGAGGTTGTTGCAGTAATCTAGTAGATTTAAGATTAGGGATTGTACTATAAGCTGGAATTGTGTTCTTTCAAAGAATTTCCTGACTTGTCTTAGGTTTCTCATAACTGCGAAGGATTTCTGTATTGTTTTATTTATTTGTGGTTGCACTATTGTAACTAAAAAAACTAATAAAAATGTTTTAAAAAAATTATTTTTAAAAAAATGCATGAAGGATGTGCATACAATAGAGGTAATCTCTCTCATCCATATTCTTTAGAAATATCCAGAAAACATGGCCATTTTGCAGTCCTCAAGGACTGAACTTGGACAAGTCTAACATAGGTAAATAATTCTAGACTTACATTCTAGAGCAACAGTCTATAGTCATTCCTAGTAGTTTTATGGTAGTTTGAATGGGATAGTTGATTGAGTTGATTTCTATATTGGTTATGGGTGGAACTTTGTCATTTTCGAGGAGGATGAATTTAATTTTGTCTGTGTTGAGTTTCGGTTTGTGATATTTTATCCAGGTCACTACTGTTTCTATTGTTTGGTGTAGTGTATTTGTCATGGCGGTCTTTGGCTGATCAAAAGGTATGAGAATGGTAATGTCAGCTGCATAACTATAGGTGGTTATGCCTAGGTTATCCAGGTTTGTTCCGAGAGAGGCAATGTATAGGTTGAAGAGAGTAGGGGATAGTGGGGATCCTTGTGGTACACCACAGGGGTTGGATCAAGGTTCAGATTTTTCTTTATCTGATTTTACTCTGTATGTTCTGGATTTTAGGAAGCCTTCAAATTAAGAGTATATTTTATCTGAGATACCTATTGCATCCAAAATTTGCAGCAGGATGTATGGTCTACCAGGTCAAATGCTGCGATCAGGTCCAGTTGTATGAGGAACATTTTTTTTCCTGTGCTGAGGTGTTGTCTGGCTTTGTCAATGAGGGAGCCTAGTAATAATGTCTCTGTGCTGAAGTTGGATCTGAAGCCAGATTGCGTGGGGTGAAGTATATTATGGTCTTCAAGGTAGTTGGTGAGGAGTTTGGCTAATAGTCCTTCTGTCAATTTGATATATAGAGGTATTGAGGCAATGGGTCTGTGGTTGGATGGTATGTCTGTTGGTCCTTTTGGATCTGTTTGGTCTATATAAATCAGAATCTATAAAACTATGGCTAGCCTGGTGGATAATATTTTAGCAGGCATGTTTGCTTCTATGTTGATTAGAGAAATAGGACAATAATTTTTAGCTTCTAATGGATCTCGATCTGGCTTTGGAATCACCACAATTATAGCTTCAGCAAATGTACAAGAAGTAGTAGGATTACAGCTACTCCACACTTAACGGCCTACCAGGTTAATGACCTCCCAGATTTACAACCAGTATCAAAAGGGGCAAAAACAATCTTCCTACGCTTCTGTCCCATGAATGCCACGATTAAAAATGACTGAAGTTCCTACTGCAGTCTTATGAGACTGCGGGAACTCGGAAGACCACTGCGGAAACTTGTGGCAGCCATTTTGATCACAACTTTCATGGAACAGGAATGTAGGAAGATTGCCCGCTTTATCACTAGACCATCAGGGCTTTAAGGTAAGCTGTGGAGGGGTCTGGGACTTAAGATTTGAAGAGCAGGAGTGATCTTCAGCCACCCCTCAGTTAACAAACAATTTGCTTAATGACCTAGCTATATGAACGGAACTTGATTGTTAAGTGAGGAATAGCTCTATTAGAATTACTTGAAAAAGTTTAAGTAATCTAGATATTAACTGAGTATAAAACTTGCAGTAAAATTCAACCTGGAATCCATCGCTGCCAGGGATTGATGTGATTTCATAGTCTTAAGAACAAAATCAATCTCTTAAGTGTTAATAGGACCTTAAGTAGGATGAGGTAAATCCTGGAAAAAGCCATCAATCTTTACCTCAGAACAAACATTCTCAGAAGTAAGTAAACAATGATAAAAATCAGGAAAGAGTTCACATATGAGAAATATCAGTAACAATTTCACCATGATCGAAACATTCAAGATAATGAAAAGAATAAACTTAGTAGATAAAGACAGGTTGTTCACTCTCTCCAAGGTAGCGAGAACGAGAGGACACTCTCTAAAGTTAAAACGTACAAACGTAAGGAAGTTCTTCTTCACCCAGAGAGTGGTGGAAAGCTGGAATGCTCTTCCTGAGGCTGTTATAGGGGAAAACACCCTCCAGGGATTCAAGACAAAGTTAGACAAGTTCCTGTTAAACTGGACTGTAAGTAGGTAGGGCTAGTCTCAGTTAGGGCACTGGTCTTTGACCTAGGGGCCGCCGCGTGAGCGGACTGCTGGACATGATGGACCGCTGGTCTAGCCCAGCAGTGGCAAATCTCATGTTCTTATGTTTTCTAGTTTTCAAATAAGCTGCCAGAAGATGGCCTGCTTTATTCCCTTCAGTATAATACTTGGCAGATCTTTTAAAGAAGAAAGTTGCTGATTCTTCAGTGTTCCAGACCACAGGGTCAAAGAAAAAGGACAGGATTCTGAGAAAACTAGATGTGAGTAGAGTCCTCATACATTATCTAGAAGTCATCAATGAGTTCTGACTGTTGGACCATCTATTTGTGCTCACCAGTCAGGCTAGACGTGTTAGACTTGCATCTAAGGCTACCATTTCAAGATGGATACGGATGGCGTCAGCATGTAATGCCTATGGCAAGCAATCAGCAGTCTCCTTGAAAGCATGTTCCACAAGAAGCGTAGCTTTTTCATGGGTGATTTGTAGGGCAGAGACTTGGTCCACTCTGTTTGTTCTCCAAATTCTAGAGTGGATGTGGCAGCACTGAGGACACCGTCTTTGGTCCCGCTCTAGATTTCTGGGACTGCTTTTGTACATCTCTAGTGTCCAGAATGATACACCTATTGCACTAGAAAAAGATTAGGTTCTTGCTTTGCTAATATCTTTGCTAGTAGATAGGTGTGCCATTCTGGAACACTGCCCTGTCAGGATTTGTATATATAAGAAATGTAAATATGAGAATAAATTTACTCCACCTGCCTACTGTCTCAGTCAGGAAGTTTGAGTCAAAACTGAGATTTTGAGGTCAGTCAGACCTAAAGGATCTGAAAAATAATCTATTGCTATAACACATCGGGGGGGATTTTTGATCTCCATAAATGTTTCTGATTGTTATGGTTATTTTGATGTTCTAATTGTTCAATTAAAATGTTCAACATGTTTGTTATATGTTTAGAACAGAACAGATTTGTAGATTGAAGAGTCTCCCCATACCCCTCCTTCTTAGGTGTTCCTATACAGAGCTATTGCTTGCTTTGGTACAAAGTGAAGGGGCAGCAGAAACCTCTGGAGAAGGAAGCAGAGCTAAAAACCTAGAATGGATTCCTTCTGCATGGCTTGCAAGCATGGGGAGAATACCCTAATGTCCAGAATGACACACCTATTTACTAGAAAAGATACAGTGTTCCCCCGCGAATTCATGGTTTGTGAATTGCAGACTCACTCATTCGCGGTCTGCTCCGACCGCCTCTTCCTGTAGTAAAGTCTGGCTACACCAATCAGGAACTGTATGTCATTGGTTTAACTACAGTCTCAACAAAATGATAATATTATAGTTATTTTTCTTATGCTTTTCTTATGTACTTTAGTTTTTAATTAGCTCTTCCTTTTCCTATGTTTTCTACGATGTACTCTAGTCTTAATTATATGTGAACCGAGTCGAGCTCCACTGGAAGATGACCCGGTATATAAACCAAAGATTAGATTAGATTAACCGTTATCTCTTTCTCTCTCCAAGAGATCCCACGTGCCTATCCCAGGCCCTTTTCAATTCAGACACAGTCTCTGCCTCCACCACCTCTTCTGGGAGACTGTTTCATGTATCTACCACCCTTTCTGTAAAAAAGTATTTCCTTAGATTACTTCGGAGCCTATCACCTCTTAACTTCATCCTATGCCCTCTCACATTAATAATTCTTTTATATCTAAATGCCTCTTATATGCACTTCCCTGAGATTCAGATACAAAACATACTTATTGGTTTGTATCTAAGATTCCCCTGAGCTTCAAATACAAACTAATGCAACCATATTTATGCAACTTTTATAGTGATAAGACTGGCTATATAAAATGAGCTTTCATGAACATTATGCACTTGCTTTTCCTTCACAAGAAAATCAAAATGATTTGTTTTACTTCAGTAGTTCCTAATCTAGTGCATGAGCCTCACTCAGTGTGTCTGGCTTACATGGTATCAACCATGAATATTCAAGTATATGCAAATACAAAGTATTTGCATACAGTCTAAGATGCTTTTAAGAAAACTGTTCTGAAAAAGTCTTATCACAACTGTTTCCAACAAAACAGTAAATGGTAGTAGACATCCCAAGGTTGGTGTCTCATATGTAATGATGGACTACAGCATCTATAGGCTACCAATTTTATAAAGCTGCTGATCCCTGAACCTATGCAAGGAACCTGTAGACTGTTTACTTATTTTATAGAACCCACAGTTTTTTTTAATGTTTATTAAACTCCTGATATACCAGCATTCACTAAAAGAACAAGCAAAGAACAAGCAGGTAACAATCAAAATGCTATGACAGGAAAAGAACAACACAGATGGACAGGAAAGAAAAAAGAAGATGGGAACAGGGTAGGAAAGGCAGTTAGCAAGAGGGAAGAAAAAGGCTGTTGCTGATAAATTCCAACTAGTGTGCCAACCAATCTCCGTAAGCTAAAGGGACAAGTTTTTAGGGTGGTCCAAAATTTTTGATATAATTGTTCAGAGCACAGTTGAAAAAGGAGAGTGTTCCATAGCAAAGGTCTGGTCCGGAAGAATGCACTGTGACAAAATGATTCCAGACAGGAGCAATGAACAGATAGACAGTATTCAACTGCAAAGTGAAGGGAACGTGAGGTGGTATAAGTAATAATCAAAGACAACAGATAGTGAGCTCATTTTTACTGCATTTCAGAGGGGGTGTGGTTGATATTTGAGCCAATAGGATATCTGCTAACTAAAACGAAGGGGGGCAGGTTAGACAAATAGTGAATGCCTAATCATCATCAAATCCATCTTCCTTTTCAAATCTTTCCAGAAAGAAAATTAACTAGAAGACTGGTTCATGCTGTCCTGGTCAGCTTTCATAATTCCTGTCCTCAGAGATATGAAAAGAAGTTGTTTTGTTACATACAGGCTGAAATCCTTAAAATAAAACGTTCACAGAAGCCAATTATAGGTGGTAATAATTAATGAGCGCCTCGCCATTGTTGTGTAAAAACATATTATGCTGTATTATACTTTGACAGATTACTGTTCAGGAAAAGCCATTACTGAGTCTTAGTAGGCACCCTCAAATTATTCACACAACAGTAATTAGGTGTGTGGATTTGCAGCTGAAATGAAAAACACTTCACGCTATTTGTCTCACGCTCTGAATAAAGCTGTCATTATGGCACACAGTAGACACTCTGTGTTTCATAATAATGCTGCATGTTTTGTTCATTAACTTAATGAATTTAAAGAAAATGCGCAATAGGGTGGGGGAATAAAAGGTGGCATATCTTAGAATTTGACAGATACTGCAAAGTTACTAAGCAAAGAATTTCCAATGCTAGAAGTTTTAAAAGCCGGTATTCAGAAATATGTTTAGGTAATGCTCGTCAACCTGCATAAGGAATCTGATAAAAAGAAGGTCATTTTATAATCAATGTGAACATACAAAGCAGAATTTTACCTGCTCAAGTAGGCATTTATCAAATTGCTACAGCAAATACACACATAAAAACAGGCATTAAAAACCAAAATGCTACTATTATCTATTTTATTTATATACCACTTATATCCTAAGTGGTTTTACATTCAGAAACTTTATCATATTTCCCTATCTGTCCCGGCAGGCTCAAACCCATGTAGTATACCTGGGGCAATGGGGGATTAAGTGACTTGCGCAGTCACAAGGAGCAGTGAGGGATTTGAACCCACAACCTCTGAGTACTGAGGATGTAGAACCACTGTGCCACACACTCCTTTGGATTCTCTAAATGTTGCTGGAATTTGCGGGCCAAATTTTTGTTGCGATCCTGAGATGCACATGCAATATTATTACTTAACAAGTCAATTAAAACCAATTCCTGGTATTAATTGGCAATTATTTGGATTTATGCATGCTTCTGAATGCATACTATTCTTGTAGTTTGTGAGCATGCCAGTGCCAGGTTTTCCAGAAGGCCACCGACCAGGGCTCAGTAAAGACCGATTCCGACGTGCCTTCAAAGGAAATTGAAGATCCTGCTGGTTCTTATCAATATAAACCAAAACAAATGTCAGGACCAATAAAGGTTTTCAAAAGTATTTGAGTCCAACTTTATTTCTGCATTAGCAACCAGCTATAATGCAGATTTTGCCTTCAAACTTAAACAAAAATCTGGGCTTACAAAACTTACAGCCCACACCTTTCTTGCAGGTAAGTTCAAAACAGAAGAATGGCTCTATTGTAGCCTTGCCCTGATAGTTTCACAGTCCATAAAGGGCAACCTAAGGCTACCAAAATTACCCAGTCTTTACACTGGTACTTCACAATGGGTTTGTTTAAACACAGTTAGCAAGTGCTGCCTAGGCCTGAGTTTTAGCTGGCCTTTCCCCGCCAACTTAACAAATAGCTTGCGGGGGAGGGGAGTAGCTGAATCCACTAATTCAAAGATTGCCAAAAAATTGGCCCCACAATCCCACCCTGAGGATATTGTGTGGATTCTTCCCCACTACCACCCCTTTCTCATGGGCAGCTACAAAGTCCCATCCAAACTGAGAGAAAAAACAAAAGTCCAAATGTTCAAACAAGAAAAATACTTTTCTTCACTGTCACCAGCAATAAGGCACACCTGCAGCTGTGAACCTAGCCCTGCTCACACTGCCTGCCCTTGCCTTGTGCTTCCAGACAGCCTTAAAAGAAAACCAGATTCAACAGCCACCAAAAACCACAAAGAAATCAAACTTAGCTTTGATCCATGCAGCTTTCTTCTGGTTCCAGGGAAGTATCCATTAGCTCTATGGTATCCTGGCTGGCTGGCTGGTTGGTCTCAGGGATAGAGGTAACATCTGCCATCTCAACATCCTGAAACTGAGAAGATTCAGGAGCCCAGTCCCTTGAGCCTCCTTCCTGGGCTGCCCCAGGACAGACTGACTTGTTTCTCCTTAGTTCAGCCTCTAAATTCCTGAGCTGGCTACGCCCTAACCTGTAAGGGGGAGGGACAATCTGTTGCTTCTGCTGGGCTTTCTGATTAGCCCTAATTGGGACCAGCAGTTGTGTTTTAGCTGTGCTGTGTGCCTGCCTCTTAGGCTGTTCTTTCTTTAAAGGCACCTCCTGCTGCACCAGGCTATTCCCACTCTCATCTTCCCCTCCCCAGGGTCCTGTAACCTTGTGGTTCAATGGGAACTCAGGTCTTATCTGTTTGTCTCCATTCAGCCTGTCACTCTGGTTAGCCCTTATTAAGGTAAGTTCAGGGTTAGGCGCAGCCTTCCCTAGCACAAGCCGGGCTTTAGGGCTAGGGTTGTGACAAGTTGCATGCTGAAATTGTCTTGCATTCAACCCAAAAGGGAATGTGGCCGTGAGAGGGGCATGGGCAGGTCAAGGGTATTCCCAGAATTTATTTGCGATGCTCTAGAATTCTGGGATTGCATGCTGCACCAGAATTACACCAGGTTTCGCTTTATAGAATTTGATTTCAGAATGGATCTTTCTGGTGCCTAACTTTGGTAGTATCCACAAGGAAGGAGAATGCACAGAAAATGTACAGGACTTTATATCTTCTAACATACACACATAAATATTGATTTTTACTGGCACAAACTCCTGCTGCAAAATAGATGCAAGTTTGTTTGCAGCTTTAAGGGAGGCAGTTTTACCAAGGAAGATAAAAGCATCTGCTGACTTTATAAAATAAATGCAAACATATGCCCCTATATACCTTCACAGCCTAGGTGCTCTGTTATTTAACAGAGGCTCTCAACACTGTTTATTGTATAAAATGTTACAGTGCAAGGTCTGTTCTAAAACTTCCAGGACTGATTTTATAAAAATGTATTAAACAATCTTACAACTTATTCCATTGGGTCCACTTCAAAGTACTCCCCTTCCCAATGTATACAGTTTTCCCAATGTCATTTCCACTTCTGGAAAGTCCTTAAACGCATCTTCAGGACTCGTCAAAAGTTGCTGTGTCAAATTTTGCTTTATGTCTTCAATGGTGTCAAATCGCTTTCCTTTCAGCTTGGATTTAAGTTTAAGAAACAAGTAGAAGTCAGCAGGGGCCAAGTCAGGAGAGTAAGGTAGCTGGAGAAGAACTGTCATTATTTTTGCATAATATTTTGGGGATTTTGACACATTCAAAACACCTTCTACAACTTATGACATATTCTTTATAAGCCACTTTCAACATTTCATAAGTTTCGGTCTTACCCAGTTTAAAACAGATCTTCACACTAACACTGCTCACTGAGGTTGTACATGAAGAAAAATAGCCGATCACGAAAACACACTTTCACATAAAATGCTCTAGCTTGGATATGAAAACAGATATCAACAAATGGAAAAAGGAGGTTACTCGTGAGTTTTCAAGCTACTCAGTGCTGCCTAACGCATCTCAAAAGAACTTCCTGTTGGCACGCAATTCAAACTGTCCTGGAAATTTTTGAACAGACCTCGTATATCAAATGTAACAATGGGGAATCAAAGAAAAATGGGGAGACCTAATGATCCACAGTAAAAACAATCCACCGATGAAAACAAAAACTGTGGATACAGATGTTCTGGAGATAATTTATTAAACACCGACATATAAAACTGTGAAAATTCAATTAAAAAAGTACAATGATAAAAAATACTGTGATAAAAATCCAACCGGACTCTACACGGTCCGTGTTTCGGCGAATATGCCTTCCTCAGGGGTCCAATGGTTTGCAAACTCACATATAAAGAATTGGACTGAAAACAGTCTATTGTCTTTAAACATATGAGCAAAGAACACCGCAGACAAGCTGAAGTAGCAAAAAAATGCGATGTTCTTTGCTCACATGCTTAAAGACAATAGTCTGTTTTCAGTCCAATTCTTTATATGTGAGTTTGCAAACCATTGGACTCCTGAGGAAGGCGTGTTCGCCGAACACAGACCATGTAGGGTCCGGTTGGATTTTTATCACAGTATTTTTTATCATTGTACTTTTTTAATTGAATTTTCAAGATTTTATATGTCAGTGTTTAATAAATTATCTCCAGAACATCTGTATCCACAGTTTTTGTTTTTGGTTCCACAGAAATCTCTAGTCTCTCCTCTTTTGTACAATCTTAATACGAGTTCTTTAGGAAAAAATTCTATAGAAGTTGTATACAGTAAGAACGTCTCAGTCAGAGCCTTCTTCCAAGCAACAACAGTCTTTTTGACTCCATACTATAGAGCAGTGGTCTCAAACTCAAACCCTTTGCAGGGCCACATTTTGGATTTGTAGGTACTTAGAGGGCCTCAGAAAAAAAATAGTTAATGTATTATTAAAGAAATGACAATTTTGCATGAGATAAAACTCTTTATAGTTTATAAATCTTTCCTTTTGGCTGAGTCTTAATAATAATATTGTAATTTATATAAGAGACATATGATCAAGAAACTGTTTCATTTTACTTTTGTGATTATGCTAAACATACCGAGGGCCTCAAAATAGTACCTGGTGGGCCGCATGCGGCCCCTGGGCCGCAAGTTTGAGACCACTGCTATAGAGCATTGCCAGTATTTCTCAACCTTTACCTCAGACCCTTCCCATGGTTTGTCGATTCACCCACTATTTTCATCGATGATCCCTGATAACATCAGATTGCTGGGTGCAAGTGGTGAGTCAAGGCTACACCCTTCATTTACAGAAAACACCTCCAAATCATCTTCTGAAAGAGTTGAGTTTTAACTCCCATCAGAAGACCCTTCTTCATTAGGAGCTCTCAGCCCTCTAGCTCAAGTCCATAGAACAAGTACTCCCTCAGGAGAGGGATGGAAGGTTCTACTCAAAATATTTTCTCATACCAAAGAAGAACAGAGGTCTATGCCTAATTCTGGACCTCTGCACTCTCAATAAATACTTAGCGAATGAAAAATTTTTGTATGATGTCTCTGGGAACCCTGTTACCACTTCTAGAGAAAAACAATTGGCTTGGCTTTCTAGACCAGTGTTTCACAACTCAGTCCTGGAATACCCCCTTGCCAGTCAAATTTTCAGTGAAAATGCATGAAAGAAATTTGCATATAACGGAGACAGTGTATGCAAATCAAGTTTATGCATATTCATTGTGGATGAATGGCAAGAGGGTACTCCAGGACCGAGTTGAGAAACACTGCTTTAGACTTCAAAGAAGCCTACACACACATTTCTATCCTCCCAGCCCACAGAAAATGTCTTCGCTTTCGAATGGGCACATGCCACTTCCAATACAGAGTACTGCCATTTAAGCTGGCATCAGCAATCAGAGTATTCACAAAATGCTTGGGTATAGTAGCTGAACTTCTACATTCATCGTGCCTTATCTGGATGACTGATTAATCAAGACCCAAACCCCTCAACAAGCACATCAGGTCATGAATTCAATAATGTCTACTAGAGCTTCTTGGATTTACAGTGATTTTCAAGCAGTCTCATCTCTGACCCACTCAAACTCTAGAGTTAATTGAAGCAATTCTAGACATGACTCAGACTTGCACTTTTCTACCTCAACAAAGGCTCAATTCTCTCATACGGGATCTGTCAGAAAGTTTCCTTTCTGCAGTGCATCTCTGCTCACCAAATGATGTGTCTCCTAGACCACATGGCCTCTGCGATTCATGTGACTCCTTTTATCCATCTACATCTCAGGGATCCTCAATGAGCACTCTTGACCCAATGGTCTCAAGCAACTGGAACTCTATGGGGCTCTTAATCAAAACAGAAATATGTCTAAAAAAACCACCCAAACTGGCACTTGGACAACCTAAAAGACAGGTAATCCAAGTGCCAATAATTGAAATGGGTTTTTAGACGTATCCAGAGACTTTTTAGGACTCTGAATCCCACTGTGAGTCCAAAGCTGAAATGGGTGAATTGAACACAATACTCCAAGTGGGGCCTCGCCATCGACCTGTACAGGAGCATCAACACCTTCTTTCGCCTACTGGTCACTCCTCTCTCTATACAGCCTTGCATCCTTCTGGCAACAGCCACCGCCTTGTCACAATGTTTCTTCACCTTTAGATCTTCAGACACTATCACCCCAAGGTCCCTCTCCCCATCTGTGCATATCAGCCTCTCACCTCCCAGCACATATGGCTCCTTCCAATTTCTAATCCCCAAATGCATTACTCTGCACTTCTTTGCATTGAATTTCAGTTGCCAGATATTAGACTATTCTAACTTTTGCAGATCCTTTTTCATGTTTTCCACTCTCTCCTCGGTGTCTTCTCTGTTACAAATTTTGGTATCATCTGCAAAAAGGCAAACTTTTCCTTCTAATCCTTTGGCTCACAAACATATTGAACAGGATCAGCCCAGGGAACCAATCCCTGAGGGACTCCACTACTCACTTTTCCCTCCTCTGAGCGTATTCCATTAACCACCACCCTCTGGCGTCTGTCCGTCAACCAGTTTCTAATCCAGTTCACCACTTTAGGTCCTAACTTCAGCCCGTCAAGTTTGTTCAAGAGCCTTTTATAAGGAACTGTATCAAAGGTTTTGCTGAAATCTAAGAAAATTACGTCTAGCATATGCCCTTGATCCAATTCTCCAGTCACCCAATCAAAGAATTCAATCAAATTTGTCTGGCACGATTTATCTTTTGTAAAACCATGTTGCCTCTGATCCTATAACCCTTTTGATTCTAGGAATTTCACTATCCTTTCTTTCAGCAATGCTTCCATTATTTTTCCAATAACCGAAGTGAGACTTACTGGCCTATAATTTTCCGCTTCATCTCTGCGACCACTTTTGTGAATAGGGACCACATCCGCTCTTCTCCAATCCCCAGTAACCATTCCCGTCTCCAAGGATTTATTGAATAAATCTTTAATAGGACCCGCCAGAACCTCTCTAAGCTCCATCAATATTCTGGGATGAATCCCATCCGGTCCCATCGCGTTGTCCACCTTCAATTTTTTAAGTTGTTCATAAACACTTCTTCCATGAACGACACAGTATTTACTCCATTCTCATGTGTAACTTTGTCAGGGCTCTTCAGCTTGGAAAAGAGACAGCTGAGGGGAGATATGATTGAAGTCTACAAAATCCTGAGTGGTATAGAAGATTTACAAAGTATGTTGTGACTTAGCCGATCTAATATCAGGTCTTTGTGTCATCAGCAAATTTAATATCTCACTAGATATTCCCATCTCTAGATCATTGATAAATATACTAAAAAGCAGTGGTCCTAGCACAGACCCCTGGGGAACCCCATTATTTACCCTTCTCCATTGAGAATATTGACCATTTAAACCTACTCTCTGTTTTCTATCTTTCAATGAGTTCTTAATCCATAATATGATATTGCCTCCTATCCCATGACTTTCTAATTTCCTCAGAAGTGTTTATGAAGTACTTTTGTCAAATGCCTTTTGAAAATCTAATTACACAATATCAGCCGGCTTATCATTATCCACATGTTCATTCATCCCTTCAAAGAAATATAGTAGATTGGTGAGGCAAGATTTCCCTTGACTAAATCTGTGTTGGCTTTCTCTCATTAATCCATGCTTATGTATATTGTGGCACCGCCAGTGCCGGCTTGAACGATTGGCCCCGGTCGGCGCCCAGAATAGCCTGCGCTCAACGTGCCTCCAGAAGACGCTGGAGGTCCTGCTGGGTTTTTTAAATCAATATAAAAAAAAAACCAAGTCAGGAACAATAAAGTTCTTATCACAATAAGTCTCAATTTATTGAGTGCCTTGTCCCCTAAGTCCAGGGTTTAGATCATTTACTTCATGAATAAACCAAAACATGTAAAAACAAAAATATCCAGGCTGTAGATCATTTACTTCATGAATAAACCAAAACATGTAAAAACAAAAATATCCAGGCTGTAAAACCATAAAGCCTTCACCTTCCTTGCAGGTATCAACAGGTAAGCACTGCACAGTTTCTGATAATCCAGTCACACTAATCCTGCGATTCCAAGCAGGGCAGCAATCAGATTATTATACCTTCCAGATGGTATGCAAGTGTTCAATTAGGCCTGGCTTGCAACAGGCCTGCTCCAACCAACTCAATAAGCAGTTGGTGGGGGAGGGGAGTAGCCGAATCCACTTCTTTAGTATACTTGCCACAAATGGCCCCACAATCCCACCCAAGGATCTTGTGTGGATTCTCCCCAATCTACTACCCCTTCCTACAGTCCTCAATGCAGTCCCAAATCAGTTGCAAAAAGGCAAACAGTAAAAATCTCACAAAAAAAATGAACCTGGTTTTAATGTTACCAGATTCTGGCACCTTTATAGCCTTGAGCCTAGCACTGCTCATCAGGCTTCCAACAGGTGCATACAGGTTTCAAAAGAAAACAAAACCAGTAACAAAGTTCATTCAGTTAAGCACAGCCAAAAAGATAAAGTTACTGCACTTAACTTATATCCATTGCTGTGGCATCTGGTTCCATGGAAGCATCCAAAAACTCCATGGGCTCCAGGCTGGCAAGTTGGCTGGCTTCAGGAACAGGGGCTGCATCTACCATTTCGATGTCCTGGTTCCTCTGAGGTTCAGGAGATTGGTCCTGGGAACCTCCTTCCTGGGCTGACCCAGGGTAAACTGCCCTGTTCCTTCTCAGTGCTGCCTCTAAAGCACTGAGGCGACCACGCCCTGTTCTGTGAGGGGGAAGGGCAGCCTGAAGCTGTTGCTGGGATTTTCCTGGGACTCTAATTAGGCCCAGTTGCTGTGAATTACCTAAGCTTGTGTTCTTAGGCCGTTGCTTTGAATGAGGCACCTCCCTCTGCTGCAGGTTGTTCTCCCCATATTCCTCACCTCCCCAGGGTTTTGTAACCTGTGTTTTAAATGGGAATTCAGAACCTTCTTTTTGCTTTATGTCTAACCTATCACATTGGTTAGCCCGGGTCAAAGCCACACCAGGGTTAGGAGGAGCCTTCCCTGGCACAAGCCGAGTCTTAGTGCTAGGGTTGTGACAATATGTTGTGTCCCTCCAATCCTTTTGGTTTCACCAGGCTTACGGTAGTTGTCAATAATCCTCTCCAATAATCCTCTTCTCAAAGACATGATCCTGGCAGCTAAAGAATCCCTCAGTGCCGGGCAAAAAATAAAATTGTGGAACATGTAGACAAACATGATTTAACGAGAGTCAGCATGGGTTCAGCGGATGGACTTGACTTCTTTGAAGGTGTAACTAAAGATGTGGATAAAGGCAAGCCGGTTAATGTAGGGTATCTAGTTTTCCAGAAAGTTTTTGATAAAGTTCCTCATAAGAGAATCCTGAGTAAATTAAAGAGTCATGGGATAGGAGGCAATGTTCAATTGTTAGTGATCTGTAACCTGTCACTAAAATCATCTGTAGTACCTAAAGATTGGAGGGGGCACCAAGGGAGATCTGGGAAATCTTTCACCTTGCTCTTTGCTTAAGTATCCAAGTTCTCTCGAAAGTGAACTAAGTGTCTGTGCAGATAATGGACTTTAATACTTGTGCTACAGCCAAGCCTATTGAAATGAAAGAGCATATCCTCTACTACAGGGCTGCCCAAGTCCGGTCCTCGAGATCTACTAGCAGGCCAGGTTTTCAGGATATCCACAATGAATATGCATGAGAGAGATTTGCATACCAAGAAGGCAGTGCAGGCAAATCTCTCTCATGCATATTCATTGTGGATATCCTGAAAACCTGGCCTGCCAGTAGATCTCGAGGACCGGACTTGGGCAGCCCTGCTCTACTAATTGTGTGTAGTTGTCTGCCTTCTTTTTGCCAATAAAGTTTTTCACAACAAGAACAAATGAAGACCGGGCATATGATTTGATTTCATTCATTGATGCTATGAAATGTGGGTCATTTATAAGTTGTTTGATCTGTGGACCATTGAAAATTCCTGCCTTCAGGGATCCAAGTTGGTGTTCAGGACAGAAGCTGAGTGAGGAGCTCCTCACCAGCACCGTTTCATTGACCCTCCTCCCCTTTACCTGAGCCGTGATCACAGTGAATGTGCTGCTTCTGATATCTCTGGAAGCCGGTCTGTGCTCCGGTGCATTTGCTTTTCTTCTTGGGCATGTTTAGCACTGTTGGACCAAGTGCGAGAACACGACCAAATTAATATGGGGAAGAGGAAGGGAGCAGGAGCAGCCCGGCCGATTACTTCGGTGACAGGGACCTCCAAGAACTTAATCCAGATGACGCTGGATGAAGGAATTACCCACCAGTTGAGGGGGACATCCCCCGACCTTGGGAGGAACGTTGAGCATGGTGGTGAACCTCAGTGATGATCGGGTTTCTCTTAGCCCGATTCAGGGGCGAACTCCTGTTCAATCTGGAAGTGTAAGCCCTGAATTGACCGTGCCAAATCAGTTAGCCCAAGAAGGTGTCTTACTGCTGAGCCCCAGAGGAGCAGAGGGAGGAGAAGTAGTGGTGGAGGAAGGATCCTCCTCTGGAGCCCAGACATCAGCAGTCAAATCAGTGGCCAGTGAAGCCCAACTCCTGTAAATAACATCATTTAATTTGGACAGTTGACTAAGCCCGCAGTAATTAATTTAGAGAAACTGTGGAGGGCTATAGTAGTTATGGACTCTAACCTCCAGAAGGCAATGACCATGGTTCATGCGGATTATACTTCTATCAGCTCTCAGATAGTGACCCAAGAGAAAATGTTAAAAGATCAGGGAGAAGCCAAATGGGGGGGGATTAGAACTAGGACTTGGGTATGCTGGTGGACACAACAATGAAGTCAACAGCACAATGCGCAGCAGCCTCAAAGAAAGCAAACAGAATGTTGGGTATAATTAAGAAGGGTATTACAGCCAGAACGAAGGAAGTCATCATGCCACTGTATCGCGCAATGGTGTGCCCGCATCTGGAATACTGTGTCCAATATTGGTGGCCGTACCTAAAGAAGGACATGAAGATACTTGAGAGGGTTCAGAGAAGAACGACAAAAATGATAAAAGGCTGGGGCTCTTCACCCTGAAGAAACGGAGACTCAGAGGAAATATGCTAGAGACTTACAAGATCATGAAGGGCATAGAGAAGGTGGAAAGGGACAGGTTCTTCAGCCTATTGGGAACTACAAGAACATGGGGGCACTCAGAGAAATTGAAACGGGACAGGTTTAGAACCAATGCTAGGAAATTTTTCTTCACTCAGAGGGTGGTAGACATCTGGAATGCGCTTCCGGAGGATGTGATAGGTCAGAGTACATTAAGGGGATTCAAAGAGGGATTGGACAAGTTCCTGAAGGATACGGGGATTGAGAGATATAGATAGAGGTAGAGATAGGATTATGGAAAGGTATAGATAGAAGAAAAATGGGGATTGAAAGGTTTTAGACAAAGGATCACTTACAGGTCATGGACCTGATGGGCCTCCGCGGGAGCGGACTGCTGGTTGCGATGGACCCCTGGTCTGACCCAGCGGAGGCAACTTCTTATGTTCTTAAGCTATTAAGAGGCATGAAGACCAGATAACTCAAATGAGAAATGTAGATACGGAGATTATTAAAGAAAGATCCTCTATTCAAAAGAAACTGGAATATATGGAAAATAAACAGAGAAGGAATAATTTAAGATTATTACATTTTCCAAAATCTCCAGTAATATCTCCACTTGAAATGGTTCAAAAATATATGAAGGAAATCTTAATGATTCCACAAGAAAATCTACCACCCATCACCACTGCTCAATATGTATTTCTGGGAAAGAAACAGAATACACTTTTCCCTCCATATTCGCGGTGATTGGGGATTTACTAACCCGTGAATATGGAAAAACCGCAAATAACAGCAACCAGTGTTCCCTCTAAGCTGCGCTGGCGTGCGCTGGCGCACAAAATATTACATCCAGCGCACAAGTTTCACGTCACAGCGCACGGCGGGCAGGGCGGCGAGAGGAGAATCGGGCGAGTTGGCTCATAACTTGCTGGCGCCCGATATTTTTAGCGCACAGCGAAAAAAATTTTGCTCACAACACCCGCCCGCTTAGAGGGAGCACTGACAGCAACGTATCTATATTTTATGCTAGCAGGCTCCAAAGGGCAGAAAGACTCAGGCTCTGGGCAGAAAAGTGGTACACAAAATGGGGTTAACCCGCATGAGATGAGGGTTCGCTTATTTGCATAGAGTTAAGGGTTGCCATGTCTCATGCGGGCTAAACCCAGGCCCCTTGCGGCAGTGAGGAGAATAAGTAGCAGCCACTGCCTGACTCCCGGCGCAGAGCCTCAGGTTGAAATGATCTCCGTGGCCGCCCTACTTCTGCTCCTCCACCCTTCCATCGCATCCTCCATCAGCCTCATGTTTCACCTCGGTCTCTCAACACCTTCACCACCACCTCCTTGACACCCTGCCTTTCGCCATGCTGGTAACCACCCCGGGCAGGCGACTGACACCTAGATTTGACATCATACGCAAACCACTGACGTGTGCGTAATCAGGTCGTTACCTAGGAAACCGCTGCTCTGTTGCCAAGGACAGAAGCAACCTGTGGAGGGAGTTGGGGAGTTAAGTGGGAGGTGAGGGTGTAGAATTCAAAATGCTAAAAAAAGCCTTGAAACCTGGTGCTCTGTGAAAGCTGGTAAGCAGTGATTTTCTCTGAATGAAGTACTTGGAAAAATGCACCAAAATTTTTATCGGCACTCTACTGTACTGTGCTCATGGATGACATAATTTTTTTTTGGGGGGGGGAGGAGTCAGCATGCTACAAATCATGATAATCGAAATCGCGATTGCTGAAACTGCGAATACAGAGGGAGAAGTATAGTTCAACTCTTATTGAAATGCCAGTATTGGAAGAGGGAGAAATGAACCTAACAGATTTGTGGGAGAACTCCCTAGAAGTGATTAAGGAAAGACCTACTCTCTTGGTGACATTTGCCCTGGAGCATGATAGAGATTTAATTTTTAGACTTTATTTCAGATATATGAATGATAAATTTTTTGGCTCGGCTATTTGCATTTTCCCTGATATTGCTCAAGTAACACAGAAGAGGAGAAAATACTTTCTGCTTTATAAATCCAGGATCCAAGCCCTGGGTACATCTTTTATCTTGAAATTCCCGGCAAAGTGTTGCGTTTCGTTACAGGGGAAAAATTTCTTATTTTTCAAACCAAAACAACTGTTAGAATTTATTCTGGCCAAAGAAGGTGGGAACATGACGATTGGTCCAATAGCTCTTCCTGCAGTTTTTTCTATCTTAGTCTCCCAGTGCTGTCCTTAAGATGGTTATGTATTTCTGGATATGAGAATTTTATTACTTGGATCTCTATTATTGTGGACTAAATAAGGAACAATTTTTTCTTTTGCTGTATCAGTGGTTGAAGTGATGCTAGGTTTATATTTCTTTGATTTATTATTTCAAATCTATATTCAAATATTTGATTTGCAAGTTTGAAAATTGAAAAGTTGAATAAATAAATAAATGAAAATTCCTGCCTTCAGTTTTTTCATGGTAAGTCCAGGTAACATATGCGTTATGGGGCTCATAATAATAAAAAAAAGTCCAAAAAGTGGCCTAAATCAGTATTTGAATGATCAAAAAGACAAATCGTCCAAGTACCGATAATCAAAGCTGGTTTTAGACGTATCTAAAACTAGCTTAGGCCTTTCTCCTGTCTCTGAACGCCTAGAGTGAAAAGAGGCATTTTTGGAGGAGGGGAAAGGGCGAGAGGTGGGCCGATCTAGACTTAGTCGTACAGCAAGTATAACCAAAGGTTTAACGAGATTGCCCAGTCGGAACTTATACATTTTGACATAGACCAAGTCAAAACAGGTATAAGTTCCAAATAGGGGCTGCTGAACTGATCGCGGCTGCTGCAATCAGCTCAGCAGACCTGGCTATCACGATCCCCCCTGAACTACCATGAATATTGGCAGGAGAGATGCCAAATCTCTCCTGTCAAGGCTCACCCTCGACACCCCCACACCCCCTCGAATACCGGCAGGAGGGATCCCTGATGAGGTGCACAACCCCGCCCCCGACAACACCGGCAGGAGGGATCCCAGGCCCTCCCCTGGACCCCTCTGACAACACCGGTAGGAGGTACCACAGGCCCTCCTGCCGAGGTGCACCCCTGCAACCCCCCTGAATACCAGCAGGAGGGATCTCAGGTTCTCCTGCCGAAGATGGCCCCCCATGCCCCGCGAACCCCCCACCTGCGAACAACCCCACCACCACCCTGGACCTCCCTCCCCACCACCCCGGGCCCCCCACATTAACCTTTAACATTGGTCGGCCGGGTTTCCGGTCTGTCTATCCGGCAGGCCCGCTATCCTTGGAATGGCGGGCCTGCCCCTTCCCGGTGCATTGTGGGATGCACCGGGGAGGGGCCTAGAGCCTGATTGGCCCCTCCATGTATTCAATGCATGAACCATCTTTATTCAAAGCCTTTACAAATTGTTTCATCAAGCCTAGATTTATATGCAGTGGGGGGCAGTATGATTCTATCTCAACATTTTGTCCTCCAACCACCATATATTCCCTCGGAGGCCAATCTTTTTTTGCACAATGTTCATGTTTGGCTCTACTATCCCAAAAGCATATCTACTATCCCATAACCATATCTAAGAAACTAGAGCTGATGCGGTCTATTCAATGCAATTTTCTGAATCAGCGCCCCAGATAACCTCAGGAACAGGTCAACAACCCAAGGAACCAAGACATTTTTGTTGTTGTTGGCCTGTGTTATCCTATTGCACCTAGTTTAAAATCTTCTCCCTGGTTCACAAGGCTTTATATTGAGACTGCACCCTCACACACACACACACACACTTTGGCCTCTCTTCTGATTCTATTTGCAACTCCCCACTTCTTTCGTGCATCTATTGGACGATGATTGGTTCTCCCACCTGTTTCTATAGCCCATTTAGAGTGTCCACTCCTTTGAAATTCTTTACATGCTAACTGTGCACAAAGATTCACCTAGATCAGCAGACAGCTCATTTAAATTATTCGGTAATGAAGATATCAACTATTCACTTTATCTTTATTAGAACTGTGTAACATATTATCCATTTCACAACAGTGAACAAATTGAAATTAGATCAATTATAGACAACAAAGTTATCTACCACAAAATTAATAAACTTTCACCCATAAAATTACATCATCCTGGAGGTGAAGATCAAGTAAATAATTATAAAGAGAAAGAAAAAAAAATCTATATAGACGGCTAGAGTGAGTAGGCAGGGACTTAAATTGGAACATTAAGAGTAACAATCACCAATGTCCTAGATTCTTATTTTGACATGATAAACAGCAACAATTGTTTAGGGTCATAAGAACATAAGAATAGCCTTACTGGGTCAGACCAGAGGTCCATCTAGCCCAGTATCCCATCTTCACGAAGGCCAATCTAAGTCACAAGTACCTTGCAAAAACCCAAATAGTAGCAGCATTCTATGGGTCATAGTATAAATTCTGTTGACCCTCACACATTAAGAAACATCTGCATGTAAATAGCAAATACCCCCCCCCCCCCCCACCAACAAGAAGGGTAGTGCCAGCACCCTGCTTTTGCCTTGTCCCTGTGCATACTATTTCCTTCTATCTTTTTCTCCTCACCTCTCTCTTTGTAGTCTTTCTTTCAGACTGTTTGACCACACTGTAAAGGCTATTTTCTCTTACCTAGTTTCTGTTTGTGTCTTGCATTTTGGAAACACTGTAGTTCTGACTGAGTCTTTGGTTCAAATCTGCCTCAGCAGACACATTGCATTTTGTGGTTTGTGTTCTGCTGAATATTGGGCTTCCAGAGCCAGACTTTCTTGTTGACCTTGCTAAGATTCCGTCATCTGAAAGATTTTTGAGCTTTCTAGAACATTGGTTCCCAACCCTGTCCTGAGGGACCCCCAGCCAGTCGGATTTTCAAGATATCCCTAATGAATATACTTGAGAGAGATTTGCGTATAATGGAAGTGACAGGTATGCAAATCTCTCTCATGCATATTCATTAGGGATATCTTGAAAACCCGTCTGGCTGGGGGTCCCTCAGGACAGGGTTGGGAACCACTGTTCTAGAAAGCTCAAAAATCTTTCCCAGTCCATATTTTCTGGGAACCACTGCTCTAGAATTCATTTCTTTGTGTTTGTTAAAATTCTGAACTATTTTGTTTACACTGCCTTCTGTCTCATTTAGTGCTCCTCAGAAATGTGTGTTTTTAAAAAAAAGAACTATTGGGATTATATTCAAAAGATGTTATACGTTCACTAGCAGCCAATGAGCATATGACCTCATTATCTGTAGCTTTTCAGATCCTATATGGATAGTTTTGGGATGAAAATCTGACTGAATTTTTCATATTAGCTCTATAGAAGGAACCAAGTTTGGGGCAAGGGAGGGTAAAAAAAAATATCCAGATAGTGGTGATGTTCAGCTACTATCTGGATAATTTATAATTTAATTTTGGCCTGCTGCATAGACTGGATAGTGCTGGCCTGTTGACCACACTATACATATTCAATGCCATTGTCTCTAGATAAAGATACTGAAATATACCAATTAAGTTAAAAGCTAATGCTGGTGTTTTACTTGATCTGGTTACAGTGCTGGCTGAAAACTGGGCCCGCAAGTTAATGCACAAACTGAGATCTTGTCAGCTCCTCTGTCTGCGGTGCTTCATTCTTTACCATAGTCTGAATTAGAAGGCCCATGGTACTGCGTTGGCTAATTATAAAAACCTGATGTCAAGAAATTCACTAGTCTAAAAGCAAACAAGTCTATATTCAGTAACACTTATTCAGAAAGCAGGTGCTGCTAACTAGGTACGTGCTAACTAGGTATGTGGGCAGGATATTGAATGGATATTGCAGCCTTTGCTTATCCATCTAGACCAGGGGTAGGGAACTCCGGTCCTCAAGAGCCATAGTCCAATCAGGTTTTCAGGATTTCCCCAATGAATATACATTGAAAGCAGTGCATGCAAATAGATCTCATGCATATTCATTGGGGAAATCCTGAAAACCTGACTGGAATACGGCTCTCGAGGACCGGAGTTCCCTACCCCTGATCTAGACCAATTTGATGCTATTCATATATTTTCCAGTAGATAAAGGCTGAGTTTAGAGCAGAGCCAGTTAGTGACCATATTCATTCTGTTAACTGGATAACTACATGTATCTGGATAAAATTAGAACAGCACTAAGGCTGAACATCCAGTGGCCAACATAAAAAAAAGAAATGCTGATTGCTGTGGTTCAGTATTATTATTTATAAATTTATTCACTTGTTACAACATATAACAATTACAGACAATTACACAATATTCCAAATAAAATTATGCCAAACTTAAAGTATTGTCAAGTCCACATTATTATTGGGGCTGAATATCAACTAAAGGAGTCACATCCTAGAAACATAGAACATAGAAACATAGAAATAGATGGCAGATAAGGGCCACGGCCCATCTAGTCTGCCCACCGCAATGACCCTCCTCTACCCATCTCTGTGAATAGATCCCACGTGTCTATCCCATTTGGCCTTAAAATCAGGCTCGCTGCTGGCCTCAATGACCTGAAGTGGAAGACCATTCCAGCGATCAACCACCCTTTCAGTGAAAAAGAATTTCCTGGCGTCACCGTGCAGTTTCCCGCCCCTGATTTTCCACGGATGCCCCTTTGTTGCCGTGGGACCCTTGAAAAGGAAGATATCTTCTTCTACCTCGATGCGGCCTGTGAGATACTTGAACATCTCGATCATGTCTCCCCTCTCTCTGTGTTCCTCGAGTGAGTAGAGCTTTAATTTATCTAGCCGTTCCTCGTACGGGAGATCCTTGAGACCTGAGACCATCCGGGTGGCCATTCTCTGGAACGACTCTAGTCTCAGCACATCCTTTCGGTAATGCGGCCTCCAGAATTGCACACAGTACTCCAGGTGTGGTCTCACCATGGATCTATACAATGGCATAATGACTTCAGGCTTACAGCTGACGAAACTCCTGCGTATGCAACCTATGATTTGCATTGCTTTTGAGGAAGCTTGCTCCACTTGATTTGCAGTCTTCATCTATTACTTCCTGACAATCACCCCTAAGTCTCGTTCTGCTTCAGTTCTTGTCAGGATCTCACCATTAAGGGTGTAAGTCTTGCATGGATTATGGTTGCCCAGGTGCATGACTTTGCATTTTTTGGCATTGAAGTGAGTTGCCAGCGCTCTAGTAGAAGTAGGTCGTGCATCATGTTGTCGGGCATTGAATTTTTGTCTGTTGTGCTATTGCCCACCACATTGCTTAGTTTGGCATCATCGGCGAATAATGTTATTTTACCTCTGAGCCCTTCTGCCAAGTCTCTTATGTAGATGTTGAACAAGATCGGGCCCAGGACGGAGCCCTGCGGCACTCCACTGATCGCCTCTGTCATTTCGGAGGGGATGCCGTTCACCACTACCCTTTGAAGCCTACCTCCAAGCCAGTTCCCAATCCATTTCATCAGCGTGTCGCCCAATCCTATAGAACTCATCTTGCTCAGCAACCTGCGGTGTGGTACGCTATCGAATGCTTTGCTGAAGTCCAGGTATACGATGTCCAGGGACTCCCCAACATCCAACTTCCTCGTCACCCAGTCAAAGAAGCTAATCAGGTTGGATTGACAGGATCTCCCCTTAGTAAATCCATGTTGACGGGGATCCCGTAGATTCTCCTCGTTCATGATCGTATCCAATTGGCGTTTGATTAGAGTTTCCATTAGTTTGCTCACTATTGATGTGAGACTCACTGGTCTGTAGTTTGCTGTCTCCATCTTGGAGCCTTTCTTGTGGAGTGGAATGACATTAGCCGTCTTCCAGTCCAACGGGACGTTACCTGTACTAAGGGAGAGATTGAAGAGCGCGGATAGCGGTTCCGCCAAGACATCACACAACTCCCTGAAATCACGCACAATCTAATCTTTTTCTATATCGCTTCACTTAGGGCTCCTTTTACTAAGCTGCGCTAGTGGTTTTAATACGCGCTTAGCGCACGTTGCATTGCTGTGCGCGCTAGATGCTAACACCAGCATTGAGCTGGCATTAGTTCTTGGCGTATAGTGCGGGGTTAGCGCATGCGGCAATGCAGCGCGAGCTAAAAATACTAGCGCACCTTAGTAAAAGGAGCCCTTATTTTCAACCTCTAAACTTGTAGGTGAAGAATCTATTTTAGATTTGCCCTGAAGAAATATTTCCAATTGGGCTGAATCAAAAAAGATATACTTATTCTCATAAGTCATCAAATACTTGCATGGAAATTTAAAATAGAATAAAGCCCCCACAGCTAAGACAGAAGGCTTGAGCTGTAGGAATTTTTTTTTCTCCTGTATTTCGTCTCTTACAAGGCCATGGAATAGAGGGAGATATACTCAGATGGATAGGCAAATGGCTAGAGAACAGAAAACAGAGATTGGGCATAAATGGGAAGTTCTCAGAATGGGGAAAAGTGACTAGCGATGTACCCCAGGGCTCGGTACTTGGACCCATCTTATTTAATCTCTTTAATAAAACCCTAAGCGGCACATGCGCACTCCCACCTGTGTGTTCCGTTTGTCCATGGCCAGAAGGAATGCGCATGTGCGCCTACAACTGCCCCACACTTTAGGCCCTGTCTGCATTCCAGTGACAGCAACTGAGTGGTGGAGAGCAGCCCTGCTCCGCCCGTTGACCCTCCACAAACCTCCCGGCTCCAGCAGCATAGGCAGCACTTTAAACACGCTGTTTCGCGCCCTTCTACTGCCGATTTCCTCTGCCGCATCTCTGATGACATCATCGGAGACAGACGTGGGAGAGGAAATCGGCAGTAGAAGGGCGCAAAGCAGCATGTTTAAAGTGCTGCCTAAGCGGCTGGAGCCGGGAGGTTTGTCGGCGGTGGGAGGGTCGGATAGGAGGGTCAGGAGCAGGCCAGATCGAGCAGGACAACGCAGTAAAAGAAGGGGGAGGGGCCGAACGGAGCAGGCCAGATCGCGGTAAGAGAAGGGAAAGGGGGGTGGGGGAAAATGCTGCTACTGCTACACAGGGGCCTGGAGGGGAAGGGAAATACCTCTGCTGCTTCTGCACAGGAAAGGGGGGGGGGGATAGGAGGGAAATGCTATTGCTGCTGCATAGGGAAATGGGATGGAAATGCTGCTGCACAGGGAAATGGGAAAAAATGACAGACAGACAGCGGGAGGGAGGGAGACAAAAAGAAAGAAAGACACAGGGGCAGGGAGAGGGACAGAAAGACAGACAGAGAAAGGGGGCCAGGGAGAGAGAGAGAGTCAGCGGGAGGGAGACAGACAGACATATATTCTAGCACCAGTTAATGTAAAGATAATAAAATTCTAAGCGGCGCATGCGCACTTCTACCTGCGTGTTCCGTATGTCCGTGGCCGGAAGGAGTGCGCATGCGCGCCTACAACTGCCCCACACTCGCGAAGATACAGAAACAAAGAAAGACTAACAGACAGTCAGGGAGAGAGACAGTAAGACAGGGGGCCAGGGAAGAGACAGAGACACACAGGGGGACAGAGACAGAAAGAAAGGGAGGCAGGGAGAGAGATAAAAAACATAAAGTAAGAAAGAACGAAACACCTCAGCGACCCATTGTGCTAAAAGTCTACACATCTATTCTAGCACCCGTTAATGTAACGGGCTTAAACACTAGTATTTTCATAAATGACCTGGAAGAAGGAACATCCAGTGAAATCATCAAGTTTGCAGACGACACAAAGCTATGCCGGGCAATCAAATCGCAGAAGGACAGCGAGGAACTCCAGAGCAACTTGAATCAATTGGAGAAGAGGGCAGATAAATGGCAGATGAATTTTAATGTGAAAAAATGCAAAGTGATGCATTTAGGCAGAAAAAATAAAGATCACAAGTATAGTATGTCAGGTGTAACTCTGGGAAAGACCGAACAGGAAAAGGACCTGGGTGTACTGATAGATAGGACTCTGAAACCGTCGGTGCAATGTGCGGCGGCGGCGAAGAAAGCAAATAGAATGCTAGGCATGATAAAGAAGGGTAGATCAGAGAAATTTATAATAGCGCTCTACAGAGCCATGGTCAGACCGCACCTGGAATACTGTGTCCAGCATTGGTCTCCATACCTAAAGAAGGATATAAAACTGCTAGAGAGGGTACAGAGACGAGCAATGAAGCTACTGAAAGGTATGGAGAACCTGGACTATGAGGAACGACTTTGGAAACTGGGGTTGTTCTCCCTTGAGAAGAGGAGACTATGAGGGGATCTGATCGAGACTTTCAAAATACTGAAAAGATTCAACAAAATGGAGCAGGGAAAGCAGTTATTTACAATGTCCAATGTGACATGGACAAGAGGACATAGACTGAAGCTGAGGGGGGACAGGTCCAGGACGAATATCAGGAAGTTCTGTTTCACGCAGCGAGTGGTGGACACCTGGAATGCTCTCCCAGAGGAAGTAATTGCAGAATCCACCATTCTAGGATTTAAAGGTAAACTAGATGCATATCTCCTTAAGAGTGGCATAGAGTGATACGGGTAAGGGTAAATTAGATGCACATCTCCCTTGAGAAGCATATAGTGATATGGGGACTAAAACTATGCCAGGGTACACCTGGCGGGGCCTCCGCGTGTGCGGATCACTGGACTTGATGGACCCAGGGTCTGATCTGGAGATGGCAATTCTTATGTTCTTATGTTTAGAGATGTCTGGGAAAACTTTTAATTGTTGCCCACAAAACAAAGCATTTTTATTTGCAAAATATAGTTTAAGAATATCTTGCCTTTCTATTATAGTTCTAAAGGTTACCAACAATGTTGCTCTGTTGGCTATATAATCTTTTGAAGATTCAAGGAATTGGGATATATTTAAACTATCAGGTGGTGGTTCAGTATTGACCTTAAAATTTCCAGCTTGGATGAACTACAACTCTGAAAGGTGCTTGATAGGGAAAATGATAGAATTCTTTTATCTCTTTTTTTTAAATCACAGTTAAGAAAAGATATGTATAGAAATAATAAATAGTAGAAGTAGTAGTTAGGTTCACTTAGTACGTATGTAATCTAGGCTGCCAAGGTAAATGCGGGGGAGGAAAAATCTTAGATTCTTCAGCTGCTATGACAACTAGTCAAGCGAGTTCCACTGCCATGATGACCTTAATCCCCTGTGCTCTGTTTCAGTATGAAACCTTTTCTAAAGAGCCCTTGATGCTGAAAAAGGAGCTTTGTTAATGATTCAGAGGCCTCTTCAATAGAACAACAAAGTAGGGATTCCTTGAAATTGAACTGAGATTTAGTGCAGTTACTTGCCTTGGTTAAATTGGATACAAATCTGTGTCTGCCATTTGAATCACGACCATCTTAATGTTGTTTAAGAAAAAACAATCATTAAATTTTTTGCACCGGTTTCGATGCTGCTGGATTATTGCAACTCCCTATATCTTCCTTGTCCAGCCACTATGATAAAACAACTCCAGACCATGCAAAACACCGCCCTCAGATTGATCTACTCACTCAAAAAATATGATCACATAACAACTGCCTTCTTAGACTCTCACTGGCTACCCATACAAGCACGAATCCAATTCAAATTCTACTGCCTGATATTCAAAGCATTACACGGCTCTTCCCCCTCCTATCTAAATAACCGCTTAAACCAAATCTCCACCTCAAGACACAGAAGAACCTCGAACCCTTTCGCCTTCCCCCCACTCAAAGGCACACAACGCAAGAAAATGTTTGACAACCTTCTAGCAACACAAGCAGCAAAAATCAACCATTCCATCTCCAATCTTATGACAATATCAGACAACTTCAAAACATTCAGAAAAGAAATCAAAACCCTGCTTTTCAAAAAATTCATCAAAATATCTTAACCCCTCCTCTTTTACCTCCAGAAGATTCACCCACCTTCAGATAACCTTCCCCCAAATTACCCACCTTAACACCTTCCAATTAAACAAATACCATAAATAGATTGTAACCTACCCTCTCTAACTGAATTCCATATGTATTTTTCATACAGTTCTTCACTGTCAGTTTAATTTCCATCCTATAAATTCATATAGAATTTTTCTTTTTTCAACCATCTTTATTTTCTCTTCTTTATTAATTTCTAGGTACTTTAGTTAGATTGTGAGCCTTCGGGACAGTAAGGGAATTTTTTAAGTACCTTCTTACTTCTCATTTATAATCTTAATGTATATTTTCTTCAAACCGCTTAGAACCTAATGGATGTAGCGGTATATAAGAAATAAATTACATTACATTACATTACATTTTGTCAGTCTAGCGACCTTTTAGTTTTTACCTGTGTCATATTGTTCTTGGTTAAAGTAACCACTTGTATTTGCTAAATATGGTCTAAGCGTAAAGGATGCTGAGCTGGGAGCCTGCTGGGAAAGAAGCAGAAGGCAGGAGCCCTGCCATTTTAGCCAGTTGCCACTGAATGGCATTAGAAGCTATGATGAATAGTTGTTTCAGAAAGAAAATCCTTGTTCAGACCTTGTTCAAAGGCTGCTTGGGAGACCGAATATCAACAAATAACAATTTGTAAATTTAAATTAGGTAAAAGAATCAACCTACTATTAAGCGTGATACAAACATCAAGAACTTTGCCCGTAAAGAACCAAAACAGATTCCTGAAGCTCAGAGAGGGCCCTCTGGGAATAGAACATTGTTCCCAGCAACTTGGATCTTTTAGAGTTATAGATAGAAATAAACCTGGACACTTTGGCCTGGAAATGGACTTTTGGGGGAGTTGAGTATATGAATTGTCTCTGCTTCATGCCTGACAGAAGAATACAGATGTTTATCTCCTTGTTTTTCTTATGTCTACCATCTTAAATTGAGTCTTCTGTGGAGCCAGCAAGAGAAAACATGGGAGTTGATATTCAAAAAGGTTTAACTGGGCAGGAGATACTCTTGACCGGTTAAACCCTGCAGAGCTGGTTAGCCACAAATATTCAGTTGCACTTAACTGGGTAGTGTCAGGGAATATTTACACTAACCAGCCAATCCCTAGGTAAAGGGTAGTCCAGAGGTGTAGCTTGGGTAGAGCCAGTGGTGTAGTGAGGGAGGTTGGTGCCTAGGGCAGTGGGACCGGCATCACCAGGCTGTGCATCCCCCACTCTTCCCCATCCTCCACTCTTTCCCACTGCTTGGGCACCCTTCAACTCTTCCCCACCGCTTGTATTAGCATCATCTTCCACCCGCTGCTTGCACCAGCTTTGGTTCCCTTCTGGTGTCATATCCTGGTCCCACAACCAGAAAGTGATGTCAGAAGGAAGGGAGTCGATACTAGCATGAGCAGTAAATAGAAGATGCTGCTCAAGCCAACAAACATTTAAAGAGGAACATGGGGGGCATAGAGGAGGAGAGACACACAAAACACAGACTTTCAATAGACACAGAACTAGAAATAGAGAGCAACCCCAAGGGAGAGATCGAGGCATCAGGTTGGCGTTGATGTCTGACATCATCCACCAACTGTGGAACATCTAGATAAAGGAAGAGTACAACTGTGTATGGCTGGAGGTGGCTGCTCTTACTTCCAGATCCCTAAGGGAGAGAGCAAGGCATTAGGGCGGCAGCAGCATCTGACATCATCTGCTTCTGCCGGAACATCTAGATAAAAGAAGAGTGCACCTGTGGCCACTGGGCATGCAGCCATGGGGTATGCCCAGCCCGGAAGGAGCTAGTGGAGCCTGAACCTTGGACCTTTATCTCTCTTTGGGGTATAATTTTTTTCATAATATATAATGGTGAAATGTAAGGGAAAGGTTAAGGGTACTAGTACTCCAATATCAACAGGCCCTATGGATAAACATGTTCAGTTGAAACTACCTTCTCCTACTTTAGACAAACTTTCTTCTTCTGGTACTTATTTGAGTGAAGGAAGGTGTTTCACTCCTTCTCCTCCTTTTACTTCTTTTGCCTCAATGAGGAAGGACATCTCCCCAAGATGGTGCTGTCCCTAAGGGAAAGGTATCTACAGAGAAATACACTTTCTTCAACACAGGCACGTGCTGTCTGTGGTGTTCTGACAGCAGTGGTGTATCCTAACTTGACCAATATAGTTGATTAACCTCAGGATATTACTTTAAACAATATTTGGCATATGGTGGTTAGGACTGAAGAGTGTATAAAATTTACTGTTCCTCAGCTTTGTAATTTTTCTCAGCAGACTATAGACAAATTTCATGATATGGACTCGCAAATTAAGCTAATGGACACCAAACTAACACAAATGTCCTCTTCTTTGAGTAATTTCCAGTCAGCTTCTATAGCTTTTCTTAAGGACAGATTGCTGATCCAAAGGCATTTGAAATTCCTAGAAAATTGAAGATTTGTTCTAAACGTTATGGGGCTCATAATCAAAGCAAAACAAAAATGTCTTAAAAGTGGCCTAAATCGGTACTTCGATGATCAAAAAGCCAGATCGTCCAAGTACTGATACTCAAAGCTGGTTTCAGACGCATCTAAAACCAGCTTAGGCCTTTCTCTTGCCTCTAAACACCTAGAGGGAAAAGAGGCGTTTTTAGAGGAGGGGAAAGGGCGGGAGGTGGGCCGACCTAGACTTAGTCGTAGAGCAGGTATAACCAAAAGGTATAAGTGCCGAAAAAGGGCCGCTGAGCTGATCGCGGCTGCCGTGATCAGCTCAGCAGCCCCAGCAACCTGCCCACCCCTCACTGCAACGATCACAGCAGGAGAGATGGCTAATCTCCCTTGTTCGATGGTGATCCCCATCCCCCCCAAACTGTGGCACTTTGGGGTGAGGATCGTGGCAGGAGAGATGAGGCATCTCCCCTGCTGTGAGCCTCCTCTGAAGTGCCGCAGTTCGGGGGGGGGGATTGCCTTCGCTGCAGCAGAGATGCCCAATCTCTCCTGCCGCGATTCCCCCCCCCCCCCACTGAACCAATCCAGGCAGGAGGGAGCCCAACCCCTTCTGCCCCGATGAACCCCCACACTCCGATGCGATCCGGGCAGGAGGGGGGCCAACCCCTCCTGCCTCAGCGAGCCCCCCCAACCGATATGGACAGGAGGCAGCCCAACCCCTTCTGCCCACGATGAACCCCCCCACGACCGCCCCCCCAAACCCACAGCAGGGTCCTAAGGTGCCTGGCCCAATCAGGCCCTAAGGTCCGCCATTCAGCTGATGGCGAGCCTGCTGGGCAGACGGGCTTGGAACCCATCCGTCCGTCCAATGGATTTTAGGTAAGGGGGGTGTCGGGGTGGGGGTTGGAGTGTTAGTGGGAAGACGGATGGAGGGGGTGTCGTGGGGTTCCGGGGGTGCGATCGGGAGTTCAGGGGCAGTCGGGAGGTTCATCGTGGGCAGGAGGGGTTGGGCTCCCTACTGTCCGTATCAGTTGGAGGGTGGGGGTTCATCAGGGCAGGAGGGGTTGGGCTCCCTCCTTCCTGGATCGCATGGGGGGGGAGTCCGTATCGGTTCGGTGGGGGGGGGGAGAGGTGGATCACGGCAGGAGAGATTGGGCATCTATCCTGCAGCAATGGCGATCCCCTACTCCTTTCCTGCCTCATCTCTCCTGCTGAGATCCTCACCCCGAATTGTCGTGGTTTGGGAGGGTGGGGGATCGCCATCGTGGCAGAGGAGATAAGCCATCTCTTCTGCCTCGATTTTTGCTGGGGGTGTGTGTGTGTGTCTGTGGATTCTGTAACCAGTGTTCTTTTTGACAGATACCGTTTATAGAATCCAGCTTTTAGCGAAGGACTGGCCTCTCCTTCGCCTAAAAGGTCTGGTTTTGAGCGTTTGGGACTTAGGCTGTTTTTGATTGATAATGTGTTGTAAGTGTAGACATAGTGGTGGTATGGATGTTTAAACAGCTGAACGTAGAGGTAGGCCATTCTCAAAAAAAACCTCATTTTGGACGTTGTTTTTGAGAATGGACATTTTCCCTGCTTCTACTTTCAATGTTTAGGGCCTAGGCCAAAAGGGGACTTAGACGTTGTTTTTGAATATGCCCCTCTATGTATTTGGAATTTTCCTATTTGTTACTTTTTGTCTCCTGATATTGTTGTGTAAATATTTAAAGGAGATATTGCTGTTTGATAAAGTAGAGGAAATAATTATTTCGGAATATCGCTATGTTTTTGTTTCTCAATCTAGGGTGGTCTCTGAAGGTGAAGAGAAGGATGCCAATTTGGGATCTTTAAATTTGACTGATTTCCTGTCATCCTCTCAGGAGGAAATTTCCACAAGGAAATCTTAGGTTTCATTGCCGACTGAACAGGAGAAGATTAATATATTGAAATTATATTTTCAGAGGAAAGATGTTCAGTTTTGTGGTCATCCAGTCCGGATTTTTCTGGATGTGGTTAGATCCACACAATTGCGTCAGAAAGAGTTTTTGAAGTTGAAAGTCAGGGTAACAGTGTTAGGAGAAATTTTCTTCCTACAGTTCCCCTGTAAATGTGTGGTAACATTGAATTTTACATGATATATTTACTTGATCCTACCCAGCTTGAGAGATTGCTTAGTGAAGAAGAAGGATCTCTTGAGAGATAAATGAGTGAATATAAATATGTTAGAAAGAGTTGAGGATGGATGTGGGGTTCAAATTGCAATGAGTGTATTTTACTTAGAATATTTCTGCAGCCGCTTCTCATTGGTGTGTACTATTATTTCTTTGTATTTCATTTGTATAAAATATGTACTTTATAAATACAAGTAAAAAATATGAAGACCAATATTGAATTGGAAAAGCACAAGAAAGTAAACTCAGCAAGTACTGCAGCACTGGAGAAATAGTAACATAGTGTGAGCCATCAAGTCTACCCAATAGTCACATTAATTTTTGAAGTAATGTTAAACCAACAGTCCAGTAATTATTCATTTTACTTGTTCTTCCACTATAGAATATTTTTCCCTTTCCCCTGATATAGGCAAGACCTGTATTCTGACTGTATGAATATGGTAAAAATGTGCATTAGTGCTCCCGATCCCTATTGCCACACATGGGACACAGGCCATAGAAGTTCACCCAGCATCAGCCACTGACTCCTCCGCTGGAGTCGCCCTACAAGCTAACTCCAGCCTATCCTGATCTGTTTTGGTACATACAGGACCCAGACTGTAGATGTCTTTCCGGCATCAGCTTCACTGCTGGGGCTGCCATTTAAGTACCACTCCTGCACACTCCTGCTCATCATAAATGAAGTTATAGCTCTTGATCTGTAGAATTTTGTGTCGATACTATCCTTTTTTATTCAGGGACCCTTTGTGTCTATCCAAAGCATTTTTAAACTCCACCACAGTTTTTGCCTCTACCACTTCTCCAGGGAGGGCATTCCAGGCATCCATAACACTCTCCAAGAAAAGTATTTCCTGATGTTCTTCCTGAGTCTACCACCCCGCAACCTCATTGTATGTCCTCTAGTGTTATCATTTTCCATCCCTAGAAGAGATTTGTTTGTAGATTAATACTCTTTATATAAATTCCTATATCATATCTCCTCTATCTTTTCTTCCCTCTAGAGTATACATATTCAGGTATTCAAACTTCTCATACATCTCTCGGCACAATTCAGATATAATTTTTGTCACCTTCCTCTGGGCTGCTTCAAGTCTTCTTACACCCTTAGCAAGATATGGCCTCCAGAAAAATATTCCATGTGTACAGAAATATTAACACTTCCCTTTTTCTGCTGGTGATTCCTCACGTTAAGGCTCATTCTTATCAGCTTCTCACCCCCTAGCATATACAGCTCCTTTGGATTTTCACTCCCCAAATGTATCATTTTGCACTTCTTTATGTTAAATTTGAACTTTCAAATGTCAGACCATTCTTCTAACATTCTCAGATCTCAGGTTTTCTACTCCCTCCCTCTTTTTGTACTGAACACAATCAATAGTGTAGCCACAGAGATCCGGGGCCCAGCCTCCCCTCAATTAGTCATATCCTATGTTGTGGATTGTGGGGATCCCAAAGTTTTCAAAAAACAGCAAGGGAATATATTTATCCAAGGTGATACTTATAAATCACTGTTGTACTAATCACCTTTGTTTTACTTCAAGCACTAATTTCAACACAAAGCTGATGTGGTTAAGTGAACACTCAGACCCACAGCTGAGGTCCGGTGAAACAAGTTCACGGGGCAGCTGTTAAGGAGACCATCATAGTTGTTCACAGTCTCCTCCACCAAACAAAGACTAAATAACAAAAAATAAAACTTAAATGATGGTCTCCTTAACAGCTGCCCCGTGAACTTGTTTCACCGGACCTCAGCTGTGGGTCTGAGTGTTCACTTAACCACATCAGCTTTGTGCTGAAATTAGTGCTTGAAGTAAAACAAAGGTGATTAGTACAACAGTGATCCCAAAGTTTTGTCAGCTGAAGATCATCTCCTCCTCCTTCAATCTAGCAGCGAGAAATCTCTAAGCTCTGTGGCTGGTAGCAGTGTCCCTGAGTTGCTATCAGTTGCAGAGCTTGGAGAGCTCAGGCCCCTGGTGGGGACTCCCATCAGTGCAGGTATTTATATTTTGCATTTGTGGTGGAGCTATCTGGCTTCACCACAGAGCACAATACAAAAAGATCTGTGGTGCGCATATCCAAAATCTATCATATTACAGTTAATACATTCAAAATAAAACACTTTTTTCTACCTTTGTTGCCTCCCTCCCTTCTGCCTCCAGATCCAACATCTCTTGCTCTTTTTTCTTTTCTTCTCATTGTCCAACATCTCTTCCATCCTCCTATCCACCCTAGGTCCCTTGTATCTTTTTCTGTCTTACCTCCCTCTCCTCCACCCTAATCCTCCCTCCACATAATTCATCCCCTTCCAGTCCATCTTTTCTCTTTCTACCCACCCTCTCTGCCATTGAGCTCTAACAGACTGGGTTGACTAACTGATTTGATAGATTGTCTGGTCTGGTTGACTGATTGACTGACCTACTTGTTGGCTAACAGATTGGTTGAATGACTCATTAGTGGAGGGATTAACTGGTTGACTGACTGATGAGACTGTCTGGGTGTTGGAGTGATTTACTGAGTGACTGACTGACTGATTAGCTTGAATTTTAGTGTGGTAAATGTTCTGCTCCAAATGTGCTCCTACTAATATACATGTAAATGTATTTGCCATTTCTGTAGATATCAAACCTTAACTGGCAGAATCTTGGGATGATAAGAAGTGTTGGGAAAGCAGTCTTTCAGCAGCTCCTATTAATAACTCACTTGGAAATATGCTGGCCCAAATTAAAAATGAGTTTTCCAGTGTAAATACTTCTTGCTTCCATCACTTTTTGTCATTATTGTGCTTGCAGTTTCCTGAATGTGGTTTCTATGGAATGTACGATAAAATCCTCCTCTTTCGCCATGATACCAGCTCAGAAAACATTCTTCAACTAGTCAAGTCAGCCACTGAAATCCAGGAAGGAGACCTTGTTGAAGTTGTCTTGTCAGGTAAAGTGTGAATGAATTCTAGGTCTACTTTGAGTGCTACGAAGGGCTACTGAAAAATTCTCAGCCGAGCCAACAAAGTTGGGGCAGTCTTCATCGAGGGCTCTACACTTAGTCCAGTGATTTTCTACTTTTTTTGTTTCATGCGCGCTAAAATGCCGCACGTGCTAGCCGCTACCTACTCTTGAGCAGGCGGTAGTTTTTCAGCTAGCACGTGCTAATCCGGTGTGTGTGCTAAAAACGCTAGCGCACCTTTGTAAAAGGAGCCCAAAACGCCCTGCTTTCTTTTTCTAGTACTTAATCTTTAAGTAATGAATAACTTTCAGTGTAATGTGGTCAAATGGGTTAATTTCATATATCACAGACACAAAATTAGTTTCTGCTACTAAAATGTAACTCCTAGTGACTTGGGACTCAAAGAAAAAATTTTTTTCATTTTGCCAAAAGGTTGTCAAAAACTTTCAGAAAAAAATGGAGAAAACCCCCCCTTAGACTTAAGTAAAACCAATATTGACAAAAGTCTGTGCTTCCATAAAAACAATCATAGATTTAAAAAAACTCTCCGATATATGTAGCATCAAGATGGCAGTAATATACTGGGTCAATGTGCAATGTAATAATTCCCAACATTCACTTATCTGATCTGTAGCTGATATTTAGGAAATCCTCCGCATTCTACAATAGTTATAATCCTATGGGCCACATAAGAATAGCCTTACTGGGTCAGACCAATGATCTATCAAGCTCAGTAGCCCATTCTCATGGTGGCCAATCCAGGTAACTAGTACCTGGCCAAACCCAAGGTGTAGCAATATTCCATGCTACCAATACAGGGCAATAACAGACTATGGACTTTTCCTCCAGGAACTTGTCCAAACCTTTCTTAAAACCAGCTACGCTATCCACTCTTACCACATCCTCTGGCAACACGTTCCAGAGCTTAACTATTGTCTGAGTGAAAAAAAATTTCCTCCTATTGGTTTTAAATGCATTTCCGTGTAACTTCATTGAGTGTCCCCTAGTCTTTGTAATTTTTGATGGAGCGAAAAATCGATCCACTTGTACCCGTTCTACTCCACTCAGGATATTGTAGACTTCAATCATATCTCCCCTCAGCCGTCTCTTTTCCAAGCTGAAGAGCCCTAACCATTTTAGTCTTTCCTTATACGAGAGGAGTTCCATCCCCTTTACCATCTCGGTTGCTCTTCTTTGAACCTTTTCTAGCGCCACTATATCTTTCTTGAGATAAGGAGACCAGAATTGAAGGAAATACTCCAAATGAGGTCGCACCATGGAGCGATACAGGGGCATTATGTCATTCTTAGTCTTGTTAACCATCCCTTTTTAAATAATTCTCAGCATCCTGTTTGCTTTTGTGGCCACCGCAGCACATTGGGCGGAAGGTTTCATCGTATTGTCTACAATGACAACTAGATCCTTTTCTTGTGCACTAAACCCAAAGTTGAACCTAGCATCCGGTAACTGTGATTCAAGTTATTCTTCCCAGTTTGCATTTATCCACATTAAATTTTATCTGCCACTTGGATGCCCAGTCTTCCAGTTTCCTAAGGTCCACCTGCAATTTTTCACAATCCGCATGCGTTTTAACAACTTTGAACAGTTTAGTGTCATCTGCAAATTTAATCACCTCACTCGTCATTCCAGTTTCCATATCATTTATAAAGTTAAATAGCACCGGTCCCAGTACAGACCCCTGCGGCACTCCACTGTTTACTCTTCTCCATTGAGAAAAATGACCATTTAACCCTACCCTCTGTTTTCTATCCGATAACCAATTCCTTATCCACAACTGAACTTTGCCACCTATCCCATGACTTTTTAATTTTCTCAGGAGCCTCTCATGAGGAACTTTATCAAAAGCTTTCTGAAAATCTAGATACACTATATCAACTGGCTCACCTTTATTCACATGTTTATTCACACCTTCAAAGAAGTCAAGCAAATTTGTGAGGCAAGATCTCCCTAGTCTGAACCCATGCTGACTCCGTCTCATGAAACCAATTTTACTTTTTATAATTGTTTCTACCATTTTGCCCTGCACCGAAGTGAGGCTTACCGGTCTATAATTTCCCAGATCTCCCCTGGAGCCCTTTTAAAAAATTGGCGTAACATTGGCCACCCTCCATTTCATTTTTTTGGCTGTATATTTGTAGTCCCCTATTTTTTTTAATTGTTAATTAGATGATGGTCCGCCGGTTTTTCTGCATCTGTAACCACTTCTGCTGTGCTCACAGCTCAGGGTGGCCTTTATACACAGGTGGGGACCAGACTCTGATTTCCCATACTAACATGTTTCTTGCTCTTATATGTACCTATTTAAATTTATTCTTGTCTAACTTTTGACTTATATTTCCAGTGTGTTCAAATAAAAAGGTAATCAGTTATGTTAGTTGCTCAATAAAGTGATTAATAATAGGTAACTAATTACAACATTCTATAACAGCACATTACACTCCAGTCCAATATTTAGCAAGCAGTGTAAAGTAAGCTTTTGTTCTCAAGTCAGTTGGAAGTAAGTACAGAGCACATTTATACATTGATTAAAAGACTTAAATCCATTAAAGACTGTCAGAGGGGCATTAATGACTACTTCAGCTCTTGATGATAACTGTGGGATACTGAGATTGTTATTGACAAAATAAAATCAAGGTTTTGCTAGCCTAACTCCAAGTAATCATGTCATGGTACAATTCCAACTTCGTTTTAGTCCCAATGCAAGTCTAGCGCTACTTGTATTTTTTTTTATTATTATTTTAAAAAAGCATTTGATGAAGCCAGAAAGCCAGAACTTAAAATTGAAAAATTCTTTCTTAAATTCATTCTCGTAAACTGTGTAAACCAAGAACAACTTTTCCTCTCACCCTCCCCCCACACTGGTTAAGTCTCTCATGAATTACAGTCTTCTTAAGACCTTTCAGCCTTCTGTAGTCGTCACTGAAGATTCACAAGTTTCACCATTGCTTTCACAGCTTAGTAAGTAAAAGCACTACAGTACATGCAAGTCTATAAGGGAGTATGTAAGTAGCATGCAACTACAAAGGGGCATACACACAGGTGGAGTATGAGTGCATGATCTACTTACACCTGCACCTTATAGAACACTATAATTTTTGCATTCTACATGGCACACTTAGGTACACCAACTTATGATAGCCAAAGATCTGTCATAAGTGGGCATCTCCTTATTCATAGTATTGTGAAATGGTGCCAAGATGCCTTTATAGAATTGGTACTCATCATGTGGCATCAAGGCACCTAACATAAGGTGACAAATTATACAATTGCCTCCTTTGCGTATGCTTTGAATAGTCAACTAAAACACTGTGACAGATCAAAAGCAGAAAAGTTCTGCTAGTGGTGTTAATTGGCACAAATTGACTTTAATTGCAGTTAGGCGCATAACTGACAGTCAGTATTCTGTAAATTGGGCGGGCAGTTCCATAGCATGGAACTGCAAGGGAGGCATGGACCTAGTTAGGGCATGGGCAAGTCAGAGACATGCTAGGATTTATGTATACAGTTAGGTCTGAGTGTTTGTGCTCACGTTTAAAATTAGAGATGCAGAAAAAAATCACTCTGATAATATTTGTAAATATGCTGTATCAATGGTTCATAAACTGTTACTAAATTTTACGCTCAGAATCATGGAGGCAATAACTGGGGGGAAAACCCCCGACACAACTGCCTCACCTGCAAGCTATAATATAAGTTTGGTGTTCTTTTCCAACTAGACGTATACAAGTGAATAAATTTAGCCCTAGTGGCATGTTACAAGTTTACATATTTGAAATACGCAATGATTGGGCGGTGAGGTAGTAGTGTCAGGGGTTTTGCCCCAGTTATTGCCTCCATGATTCTGAGCATAAAATTTAGTAACAGTTTATGAACCATTGATACAGCATATTTACAAATATTATCAGAGTGATTTTTTTCTGCATCTCAAATACTCTTCTTTATCACTCGACTTTTGAATGATTTAAGTGCATTGCCCCTATCGATGTGTATTTGGCACGTTTAAAATTAGGCACAGAACTATAGACTTAACACCAGTGGCGTACCTAGGGTATGTGGCACCCGGGGCCCATCATTTTTTGACACCCCCCCCCCCCCCTCATGGAAAATTTTTTTTTTTTTTTTTTTTTGCAATAACCATGAAATGGAATAAATGGTCAGAATAGAAACAGGCAGTGAAAATTTTCTTTTATTGAACCTCATTTATGTAACCATTATTCCAAACATAACATAACATAAATTATGTCGGAATTGTCATGACATCAGAAGTACATATGGAGTAGTTGCAGGTGATGCTTGGGACAGTTCTGATTATGTTAGTTTGGTTTTATGTGTTTTTTGAATAGAAGGGTTTTTATTTCTTTTTTTAAGGTTTTGTAGTTTGTGGTCGAGGTCAATAGGTTGTAGAGTTGGGGGTCAAGTGTTGCAGCTCGAATGGCTAGGAGGTTGTCGAACAGTTTTTTTCTTTTGACGTTTTTGGTTGGAGGGTGTGTGAATGGTGCGTGAGTTCTCCTATGTCTGTTTGAAGTGGATTGAATTATTTAGCTGAAGAAATTAGTTACCCCCCCATTCCACACACATTAATTCTCTTCCATTTTTGTTCCCATTATAAAAAAACACTGATAAGTTCCCAGGAAAAAAATACATTAAAATAAGAAGTGAAAACAAAGGCCCCTACAGATGAGAACATAACATAAGAATAGCCTAACTGGGTCACACCAATGGTCCATCATGCCCAGTAGCCCATTCTCATGGTAGCCAATAGTGCTGCCCGATTCAGAGAAAAATATTTCATTCGATTCGATTCACCCTGTTGAATCGATTTTTCGATTAGATTCACTGTTAATGACACCGCTTTTTAAGTTTAAACAAAGTATAACAATAAATTTCACAACAACAATAAATTTCACAAAGTACTTAAAAAAAAAAAAAATCACATTTTTCCATTAAAGCAGTTCTGGAGACATTTGCTTGAACAGTCTTTTTTCCCAGTCCATAAGCAAGCAATATGAAAAAGATTTCCTTAATTATCTACTCAAACATTTTTGCTATTTACTTTCATTGTACCTAGACTATTATTCAGTAGAAAAAATTTAGTTTGTTCAATCAAGCAGAACATTCACTCATAGAAGTCCAATGTCCACACAGGATTTGATTGAACAAACCATATTTTTTCTACTGAATAATAGTTTAGATATACTGAATAGCAAAAATGTTAAAGCCACACAGAAAAGCAGTAAAAGTCAATAGGTTCTCCAAGTGGGAACAACCTGATGTCTCAGCACTTGAGGAAAAGACCACGTAATAATGTTTATAAGATAAATCATATAAATGATTATACTGAAGCAGGGTGTCCTCAGCGTGAGAGGTAAGCGAGAGGAGAGAATTCTCCAGTGCTTTACACAATAAGGCTCCTCTGCCTGCAGTGCACACCATCATAGGACACCTCAGGTGTGCTCAAATTAATCAATGTGATAAATTAAACAGTGATAAACAATTGGTCAATCACAAGAGTGCAAGATCAAACAGGTTGTTCCCACTCAGAGAACCTATTGACTTTACTGCTTTTCTGTGTGAGTAGATAATTAAGCAAATTTCTGATAGCCTACAGAACTGATTCTCACCTTCCATCCCCAGCCCCCAAGACTTACCAGACCCCCCCTGCCGATGCATTTACTTACTGCCTGAACTGGATATTAAATCGTGGGGAAGAGAGGAGAAATGCGGGGAAAGAGCCAGCCAAAATTAGTATTTGTTGCTGCTGAGTGCACCAATCCAGGGCAAGCAGACGCTTCCCCCATGTCTTAATAACAGACAATGGACTTTTCCTCCAGGAATTTGTCCAAACCTTTCTTAAAACCAGCTACGCTATCTACTTTTAACATAACTTCTGGCCACTTCATTTTTAAGCTTAGATCTTTCCTTCCAAACAGAGACCTTGCTAGATGTCAAATACAGCACAAGGTAACTTCACATGGACTTAACTGTGCAGGAAATGAATCTCCTCATACACCCACCATATAGTGCAAAAATGTGCAAAGGTCTGTTTTTTTCTTTCGATCACTACATAGCCTAATGCCACACAAGCAGCGCTGTTACAAACATATTCTGAAGGTCAATGCTAAGGTTGACAAAGTTTCCTTCCTTGGACCAGAAGGAGATACTGACAAACCACTGGAAGAGATTCTAAAACAACTACCCAGAAATAACACCCAAAGACCCACTCAGTGTGTGAACCAGTTGAGTGGAGTGGACTAACTGGGGGTGGAAATGGGCCCAGAGTTTGCTCAGCAGAATTTCCCAGACTACCTCTTCCTCTCAACACACTGACATGCTACCACCACCACCAACACTAGGAACACCTCACCGAGTATGCCAGCAATGCTTATAAACTTTATAAAACACATTATTATATTTTCTTATAAAGCATATATTTTAACTGAACTCAGCCTTGCCATTCACAAAAATAGAAAAGTTCCCATTTCAAGCTGTCTCAAGTACACTTTTCAAATCTAACATATTGTAATCACAAAACAGAAAATAAAATTATTTTTTCTACCTTTTGTTCTCTGATCAATATTCAAATCTTGTTGGTCCCAGGCTCTTGTTGTCTTGCTTGCCAGGGTCTCCTTTCTCCGTGCTAACCATCCGTCTGCCATCTCTGTTCTCCCCTTCCGTTTCCCTTCCCTCTCCCGGAGATCTGGCATCTTTCCTTTTTTGTGTCTCCATCCACAGATTCACCTTTTCTCAACTCCCCACCACCCCAGGATCCACCATCTCTCCCTTTCTGTTCCCAACTATCCTCCTATCCAGTATCTCTATCCCCCCTCCACACCATCCCCTGTTTCCAAGTTCTCTCCCTTTCTGTTCCTTCCCTCCCTAAATCCCATTATGCACCATCTCTCTCCCACTCCTCTGTTTTTAGACCCATTATTTCTAACCCCCAAAGTCTGGCATATGCACGTATCTTTGAACCCCCCCTTCCCTCTCTCCCTCTGTGTACTTTTACACCAGGACCCCCCTCCCCCGAAGGTCTGTCCCCCCTCAGAAGGGCTACACCCCACCCCTGAAGACCTGCACCCCCCGAAGGACTTTACCTCCCACCCGAAGGTCTGTCCCCCTCTGAACGCCTAAACCCCACCCCTGAAGGCCTGCACCCTCCCCGAAGGATTGTACCCCCCACCCGAAGGTCTGTCCCCCCCTGAAGGCCTGCACCCATCCCGAAGGCCTGCACCCACCCCGAAGGCCTGCACCCACCCCGAAGGCCTGCACCCCCGAAGGCCTGTCCCCCCCCTTGAAGGCCTGACCCCCCCTTGAAGGCCTGCCTGCTTGTCCCCCCTTGAAGGCCTATCCCCCCTTAAAGGTCTGCCTGTCCCACCCCCTTGTAGGCCTGCCCCCCCTTAAAGGTCTGCCTGTCCCACCCCCTTGTAGGCCTGTCCCCCCCTTGAAGGCCTGACCCCCCCTTGAAGGCCTGCCTGCTTGTCCCCCCTTGAAGGCCTGTCCCCCCCCTTGAAGGTTGGCACCCCCCCAAAGGCCTGCACCCCCTTGAAGGCCTGTCCCACCCCCTTGTAGGCCTGTCCCCCCCTTGAAGGCCTGCCTGCTTGTCCCTCCTTGAAGGCCTGTCCCCCCCCTTGAAGGCCTGCACCCCCCCTTGAAGGTTGGCACCCCCCCAAAGGCCTGCACCCCCTTGAAGGCCTGTCCCACCCCCTTGTAGGCCTGCCTGCCTGTCCCCCCCTTGAAGGCCTGCACCCCCTTGAAGGTCTGCACCCCCCCCCGAAGGCCTGCACCCCCCCGAAGGCCTGTCCCCCCACTTGAAGGCCTGCCTGCCTGTCCCCCCCTTGAAGGCCTGCACCCCCTTGAAGGTCGGCACCCCCCCTGAAGGCATGCACCCCCCCTGAAGGCCTGTCCCCCCTTGAAGGCCTGTCCCCCCCCCTTGTAGGCCTGCACCCCCTTGTAGGCCTGTCCCCCCCCCCTTGTAGGCCTGTCCCCCCCTTGAAGGCCTGCCTGCCTGTCCCCCCCTTGAAGGCCTGCACCCCCTTGAAGGTCTGCACCCCCCCCCGAAGACCTGCACCCCCCCCCTTGAAGGCCTGCCTGCCTGTCACCCCCCTCCCCCTTGAAAGTCTGCCTGCCTGCCCGCCCGCCCGCCCCACCCTGAAGGCCTGATGCCCCGACCCACCCCGAAGGACCATTCGCCCCCCTGGCCTCCCCGCACTACCTATGAAGCAGCCGCAGCAGGATCGCGACGTCAGCTATCTTTGCGCTGCTTAGGAGCTGCTTCCTGCGCCGGGCTACCTTAAGCTACTGCCCCCCCCCACGCCCGAAGGACCGCTCGCCCCACTGACCTTCCAGCACACCTATGAAGCAGCCCGCAGTAGGATCGCGACGTCAGCAATCCCTCAGCTGCTTGGGCGCTGCTTCCTGCGCCGCGGTCCCGCCCCCTCCTCTGACGTCAGAGGAGGGACGGGACCGCGGCGCAGGAAGCAGCGCCCAAGCAGCTGAGGGATTGCTGACGTCGCGATCCTGCTGCGGGCTGCTTCATAGGTGTGCTGGAAGGTCAGTGGGGCGAGCGGTCCTTCGGGCGTGGGGGGGACTGAGCGGCAAGGCCGGGAACACCCCCTCAGGGCTGGTACCCGGGGCGGCCCGCCCCCCCCGCCCCCCCCTAGGTACGCCACTGCTTAACACTAGTATTCTATAATGGCAGTTCCAAGTGGAACTGCTGTTACTAAACTTGTGCTTAGCTTGCATCATTCCGGCTTCTAAATTTCAGTAACTTTTTGAGATTTTACCCCATTATGGGTTAAACTGAAAAGTTCAGTGTATTTTTTTTTAATTTACAAGTAGATTAAGCAGTAGGTAAGTAAAATCTCTTTGTTAAAGTTAAGCAGTAGGTTAGGGAAAGTATCTTTGTGCTTGATTCCTACTCACTCCAGGTTCAATATTTGATTTATAGGCTTGTAAGCCAGTTAAGAAGATAGCAGGAACATTTTTCATCACAGGGCTCAATTGGAGATTTCGATGAGGAAGTGAATATCCCTTATCAAAAGATTAAGGGCTCCTTTTACGAAGCCGCGTTAGCGGTTTTAGTGCACGCAGCTTTTTAGCGCGTGCTAAACCCGCGCTACGTGGCTAGAACTAATGCCAGCTCAATGCTGGCGTTAGTGTCTAGCGCAGCCGGCAGTTTAGCGTTTGCTATTACGCGCGTTAAACTGCTAATGCGGCTTCGTCAAAGGAGCCCTAAGTCATGGTGTTCTTGTGGCTCTTGGAGATTAGTTGGATTCTCTTCTTCTTTCTTCAATTTGGAACTTGTTAAATTCTTTAGGTGTTTCACATTCATTAAAGTAATGATGATCTTTTTCAACCTGGCAATTTTTCTTGGAGGGATTGCTGGGAGTTGCTGGGAGTTGGGATCTGGGTCTCAGTGGAAATTTAGGGGTGTACTCCTCCTCTGTAATACAGTTTGTTAATGCTAGTTTTCTCATTGCCATTGGAGCCATCTTTGTGGTACTGGGATTCCTGGGATGCTGTGGAGCTCAAAAGGAGAGCAAGTGCCTTCTGATCATATTCTCTATTATTCTTATTGTCTTCATAGCTGAAGTAGCTGCTGCTGTTGTTGCTCTGGTCTACATATTGATGACAGAAATCCTGCTGCAGAGATGACTATATGTGGCAGGATAGAGTACCTGCCACTGGCCAGTGGAGGGAGCTTGAGCAGTGGAGCTCATTGAGTCTGAGAGGAGAGCTAATCTGCATAGAGCTACAAGTGCTGCTAGGAGCTGTCAACTCACCCTGAATGGAATGTGGTGCTGGGAGCTGGGTGACCCTTGTGCGGAGGAATGTTAACCTAACTCCTAGTAAGCCCTGAAGGCCACTGTTGACTGGGGGCCTGGTGCAGTAGAGTAGGTTGGCCAGGATGACCAGCCCTGAGGGGGACTGGATGCAGATGGTGGGATGGTCTGTAGGGACCTATACACTGGCAGAGAGAGAGAGATTTGGCCCTGTTGTGAAGTCCAGTGGTGGGAGGGTCCATGGGGACCTATACACTGGCAGGAAAAGAGCTAAGAGTAGCCAGAGGGCCTAGTAGAGCCTGGAGTTAAGGAAGTACTGTATATTGGAATTAGAACTAAGAATGGGAAAGCCACACAATCTAACAAGAACATCCGCTTGCTCTATTGTAGCATTAGTAAAAGTGGATAATCTCACACAAACATTTTGTACAGAATATAAATGTGCTGTCAGATTTATTTTCTGCTAAAAAAAACCTTCCTGCTTTGCTTTTACCAACTGCTCCTCTTGCTAGAAATCTCTTTTTTTGAAGTCTATCTAGTACCTGTGACCCTGTCTGGCCACAGTCAGTGAGACGATACTAGGCTCAATAGTCCTTGGTTTGAGTCAGCTTAATTTTCCTTTTCTTTATGAAGTTGTACATGTAAATAACATGCAGTTAGAGTTATTAATCTATATTAATGCTGTTAATATTTTTTATTTTACTGCGGGTTTCATTTTATGCAATGTGAAGCTAGCTATTAATATGTGTTAATGGAATTAGCTCATGTTAATGTGATAGCTCACATTAGTAACTTTAACTGAGAATATGCAATATCTAATTTGGAAAAGAATTCTATAAAATGCAATAATTCTGATTTGTATAAATAGAAATGTGTGGATATATTTTGCACACAAATTGTAAAATGTTATCTATTGATCTTTTGTGATATTACAGCGAAATAGTGGGCTAGCTATAGCAGATTGATATCTACCTTCTAAAGCAAAGTAAGAGAACTTTAATAATGAACCTGAAAATGACAATACATTGTCAATAGTGTTCACAGACCAGAAGGAGGTCTTGCTTTTGAAGTGGCCTTTGAATACAGGGAGAGATATAGGGTTATTTATGTCTATTAAATTGCACTAGCAAATGGAACTTTCCCATGTGCTAAGCCCATTTCTAGCATGTCTAGAAATCAAGCCATTTCCAGTGTTTCTAATGTTTACATTAGCATGCGTAATTTGAGAAAAATTGATGGGGGCTCCCGCGTAATGGACTCACTAATTATTTAGTATGCAATAATCCAGAATGCACTAGCTGGATAGCATGTCCATGCCCATTCTCCGCCATCGACATGCTCCTCCAGAAAATACGTACAAAAAATAAATACAAGATTCAGGATTTTTTATTTTTGATATACTGTCTATAAAAGTACGTATGTAGACGGTGTACATTATAAAAAATTATAAAAATAATTAAAGGAAGCAAATAAAAACGGTAGTTTATCAAATGTTAAAAATACTGGACAAATTTAAATTAACATACATGAGACGAAAGGATAGTAGGGGAGGGAGAGGTTGTTTAAAATACATCGAAGTAAAATTAATAAAAAAAGGATGGTAAATGGGGAGTGGTAAAAACAATAGGAGGGGATCACTTCAGAGGAAGTGTTAAATATTTCAAAACTATATATGAATCAGGAAGTTAGAAAGTGGAGGCTGATGCTAGATAATGAAAGCATCTTTAAATTTTTCAAGTACCTTTCTTATTTCTAATCTTAATGTATATTTTCTGTAAACCGCTTAGAACCTAACGGATGTAGCGGTATATAAGAAATAAATTACATTACATTACATTACATTTAAAGAGGAAAGTTTTAAGTTTAGTTTTAAATTTTTCGTGCTTATCGCATGCAAACAGGTTACTTACCATAAAATGCTTTCATGCGCTTTGTGATAAGCATTTTAACTAAACACACGTTAGGGCTTAATTCCCTTTAGCAGATATACCCCATAAGTGAAATGATCTAATTCTGCAATGGAGCTATTTAATTGCTTTCCTCTTAATTTCTTTGTAGCTTCTGCCACATTTGAAGATTTCCAGATCCGACCACATGCCCTATTTGTCCATTCATACCGAGCCCCAGCCTTCTGTGATCACTGCGGAGAAATGTTGTGGGGTCTTGTACGCCAGGGGCTGAAATGTGAGGGTAAGTAAATCTTTCAAAAAATTAGTATAATGCCACTTTTTAAAAGCAAAATGAAGGAATGTAAATAATTTTTTTTTTAAATTTATCGATTTTAAACATTATCATTTATACAGATAATAAAGAGAGATTAGAAAATTACAAAGTTTTACAGACATTAAGGGATATTCCCTACAGCAATAACCACTATCTCCTCTAATCCACATAACGAAAGAATGTATTCTGATATTTACTTAAAGATACAGTTATATATAATCATGATCAAAGATCAAATATTTATGGTGTGAAATACATCTAAACTCTAATTATAATTAATTCAAGTGGGAACTAATTAATATTTTCATGAAGCTGCAAAAACTGTTCTACCTGCATAGAATCCCAAAATACATATTCACATTCCTTAAATTTCACAAGACATTTACATGGAAACTTTAAATAAAATGTGGCTCCCAAGGCCAACGCCCTTGATTTCAAAGCTAAAAATGCTTTCCTTCTTAATTGGGTTGCCTGGGCCACATCTGGAAAAATTAATACATTATCTCCACAAAATTTTGCAAGCTTATTTTGAAAATAAGCTTTCATAATTAAAGATTTATCTATCTCTCTCACACAAGTCACCAGTAGGGTGGACCTAGTTTGAATTTTATCCTGTGAATCTTCCAGAAAATCAGTTAAATCAAACTCCATCTGTTCCAACTGGTCTACACCTAATTCTGCATGAATTTTCTTTTTCTGTGGAATATAATATAAATTTGTTATGGGCAATGTCTCTGCATCTGCCAACCCCTAAACTTCCTTAAAATATTTCCGAATCAAGATTTCTGGGGTCAAGTAAGTTTTTGGAAAGTTGACTAGACGCAGTTTTTTTTGCCCGTAAAATGTTTTCCATCTTCTCAAATCTAGTATGGGTAATGTGTGAATCTTTAACAGCTGAAGAAGATACAGCTTGTAATGTTGATATATGAGACTCTGTTGTTAAAATACGTTTCTCCATAATCTTTAAATTTGAGTCAACATTTTCTAACTTATATACTACTTTCTTCAAAAATTTTACATTTTGAATCACCACTGACATTAATAACCCCTCTACTCTAGTGTTAATCATCCATAAATCTTTAAGGAAAACATCCTGGGTTCCTCGTACAACTAAAGCCTTCTCCTGAAAGGATATGGCTTTAGGCATCTCCTCATAAGTTAGTGAGGAAGATACCAGTTGTCCCGATAGTACCACAGGATGAGAACTGGAACCATTCTTGGGATCCAAACCTACAGTTGTATTAGGTGGAAGGGGGGAGTTCTTTCTAAGGGGCTGAGCGATGCCCCTGATAGTGAATCAGCGCCCTGACTATGTCCAGTGATTGGTGTCTATGTACAGCCATTACGGGTGTCGATATCTTTGCCTTCCCTTTCCTTTTCCCCATCAGATTATTTATTAATATTTTCATACATACAACTTGTAATAGTTCCCCATATCTCCCAGGGTCTCCAAGGGACTCCCAAGGGGCCTGGCGTGTCCCTTAGGGCATGCCCCTTTGGCCATACCCTGCGGCCACGTGCCGCAGTTGCGGCGTCCTTTTCACTCTCAAGTGCAGGACCCGGCTGATGTCAGGGCGTCTGTCTCCACAGGTGCCCACCGAGATTCAGCACCCGAAGTCACAAGCTCTAATGTTGTTATAGAGAGCGCTGCTATCCAAAGCACAGGAAACAGTCCCCCAAAACAGCACCTCAAATCAGGTAGTTCTCCTGTAGTGTAAATAATTACAAATTACAAGTGTCAATTCTTTCTTCAACTTTTAGGGATACACCTTAGCTAGTACTAATGTATTTCAGTATAGTATAGTATTTTTTTTTTTTTTTTAAGTTCCTCATCCTAATAACATTGACTCCTGCCTTCCTTTGCTTCTCAAAGATTTTTAAAGGAATATGTGACTGCTTAACCAATGGCATTAAGGCTTGTATATTTGTATTGTTTTCACACTATAAAACAAAGTCTGATATCAGCAGGAAATTGACATTTCCAATTTTTAAATTCACTGACTCATGACTTTGGGCTCTTTTAAGAAATTATATTATAGATTTTCATTAACAACAGATTAGTTTAACAAGCTGCTATGCTTGAAAAACACAATTTTAACAAATTAGCATTCATATTTTTAAAATATTTTCTGGAAATTCTTTAGCTATGGTCTGAGGCACCAGCTAATAGCAAGACAACCAAAATAGCTTTTAATAAAGCTGCTACCAAGAGGAAAGTTCACATTACTCATAGGCTTCACTGGGGCCTCAAGTTTCTAAAATAACAACTCCACCATTTGCGAATTCCAGTAGAAAAAACAAACTTCCACATTATTTGGTACTGTTCAATAGCATTACATCAGGGGTGCCCAACACGTCGATCGCGATCGACCAGTAGCTCAGGAAGGCAACGCGAGTCGATCGCGGAGCCCATCCCGGGCTCCGTGATAGACTCGTGTTGCCGTCCTGATCTACCGGGCCGATCAGCCTTCCTCTCCAGTGTTCTCTCTAGGGCCTTTTAGCTGGGCATCCGCCCAGCTGTCATCTGCTGCTGCTACCGCCGCTGAACATTAAACCCCCCCCCCCCAAAAAACGGCTTGGAGATTTCAGCCCGTAGCGAACTTATGCTCCATGGCTCTAACGTGTGCGTGCCGGCTTCCCTTCTCTTCCCTCCGAAACCGGAAGTTATGTCCGGGGGGGGGGGGGGGGAGGGAGGGAAGCCGGCATGCACATGTTGAGAGCCCTGAAGCAAGCGTTCGCTACGGGCTAAGGCGGGAGACAGGTTAATGAAGCATTTCCTCTTCTTGCTGCCGGGTCCTGCCTACTTTCTGTTTCCGCGAAGGCAGGACCCGGCAGCATTTCCCCCAACAGCTCGATCGCGATGCTGGTCGGCCGAAGCAGGGAGAGGTTGGGGCGGCATCGGCTTTCGGGCCTGTTATTGGTGGCGGTTTGGGGCCTGTTATTGGTGGCGGTTTGGGGCCTGGTCCCCGATGGCAGTGGCTTGGGGGAGGGCAGGGAGAAAGAAAGAAAAAGGGCAGGCAGGGAGACAGAAGGAAAGAAGAGAAACAGAAAAAAAAGAAAGGGAGGCAGAGAGAAAGAAAGGGCAGGGAAAGAGGAAGGAAAAGTTGGGGGAGGGAACGAGGTCTAGAGGAGAGGAAGAATACAGGCTAGAGAAGGGAAGAAAGATTGGATGCACAGTCAGAAGAAGAAAGTGCAACCAGAGACTCATGAAATCACCAGACAAGGTAGGAAAAATGATTTTATTTTAAATTTAGTGATCAAAATGTGTCTGAATTTATATCTGCTGTCTATATTTTACACTAAGGTCCCCTTTTACTAAACCGCAATAGAGTTTTTTAGCGCAGGGAGCCTATGAGCGTCGAGAGCAGTGCTGGGCATTCAGCGCAGCTCCCTGCGCTCTAAAAACTGCTATCGTGGTTTAGTAAAAAGGGAGGGGGGATATTTGTCTATTTTTGTATGGTGGTTACTGAGGTGATAGTGCATAGAGTCATCTGCTTTGACCTCTTTGAAAAACCCTGGAATAGGAATGATAATTAACATTTTCTATGCGTACAGTGTGCGTTGTGTTTTTTTTAAATTTTATTGTTGGTAGATCATTTTGACTTGGTCATTTTAAAAGTAGCTCGCAAGCCCAAAAAGTGTGGGCACCCCTGCATTACATGAATACTTTTATGTTTTGATATACAGCCTGCATATATCTAGTATCACTATAGAAATGATAAGTAGTAGTAGATAATCATCTTATATTTAATTCTATGTCGTCACTAATACAGAAATCATGTTATACACTAAGACAAATACAAGCAGCTTGTTCTTTTCTTGACTTAGCCTTTATTCATCTACTGATTCATTTTCTAATTATGTCTTATTGTAACTACTGTAGTTATTTTCTTTATGGTTTATCCCAGTATCAGTTTTTTAGGTTACAAGTGGTTTGGGGGATCGATGTAGCCGGCAGCAGGAAGGAGTGGGCATCCCTCCTGCCGGGGGACTTTGAGAGAGGGTTCGAGAGTAGCGGTGGGAGGGATTTGGCCTACCTCCTTCCACGGACAATGTCGGGTGGGCTCAGGGGTGGTGGCGGTAGGAATCGGACATCCCTCCTACTTGTCAAGTTCACGGGGGATTTGATGGTTCCCTGCTGCAGCTGCTCAGTTAATTTCAGCAGGGGATTCCCTTACCACTCAGCCGATAGGAAGGGATCAGGCATGATTCTCTAACCGGCGCCTGTGACATGGGTGCTGGATAGAGAATCAGGCTGGTTAGGCGGGGTTGGGCTTCTGTTCCCTTAGGGCAGACACTGTTCTGTACAGCAGGGCTGCCCAAGTCCGGTCCTCAAGATCTACTGGCAGGCCAGGTTTTCAGGATATCCACAATGAACATGCATGAGAGAGATTTTCATACCAAGAAGGTAGTGCAGGCAAATCTCTCTCATGCATATTCATTGTGGATATCCTGAAAACCTGGCCTGCCAGTAGATCTCGTGAACTGGACTTGGGCAGCCCTGCTGTATAGAATGCCGGTGTGCGATTCTCAGCTGCTTCTTAGGCGACTGCAGAAACCAGCATCCTATACAGAATTTCCCCCTATGTGTTGTTAATAAGATTATATTGTGTGCATGTGTGAAAACAGAATGGAAAAAATGCTATTACACTTAGTACTATTATTATTATGGGGTGGGGTCAGGGGGTGGAGCTTTTGGGCCCCCCAAAACTTAAAAGCATTCCGCTGCCTATGGCTGATGGCTATAGGAGAGCTAATGAGAAGAACTGAGAAAAATTATTCCAGAAGTCACAGAAAAGCACTAATGACAAGATAGTGTGTAAATTAGAGTTTAATCATCTCTGAAATGATATTGTTAAGTGTTAGAAGAAACACTGGCATTTTATAATATCTATGAATACTTTTGCTGGTAAGGAATTGTTGATTGCATATAAAAGAGAAAGGAATCTAAGAGATTTTCTGGTGTCATCAGTATTTACTGCCCCAGTGAAGGTTACTACACTTGGCCATTTTCCATGTGGTAACTGCTTGATTTGTCCAGTTAACGCTGTTGTGGATTTGGAAAGTCTCCAATGTGGATTTCTGTAAAACAGAAATTTCTGGAATCCATGAGTTTGCAAGATCAAGACAGCACAATTTAACTAGAGGTAGATCTTATCACAAATCTGAGTAATTTCTTTGAGTGACTTGAAAGTTGGCTTGAGTGAGATTTGCAGCAAAGCCTTTGGCACTAATGACAAAGTATAAATAAAGTATGGGTCCTAAAGTGACTTGTTAGATCCAAACTGGTTGAGTGGAAGTGTAACAGGAAGAAAAATAAATAAATTTAAAGCACTTACAGGGGAAAGGCAAGAGGGAAATTCTTAGAGTTGTCTGGGCCCATGCACAGATCCTAGGACCTGCAGGGAGATTAAAAAAATAAGACAGAGAGTCTACGACAGGAAGCTTGGGAGAAGCTGCATTTAATAGCAGTTGTTTCATTAAGAGCCCTAGGACCGTTATTGTGAGCTAGAGGAGAGCAGCGTTTAAGGTAATACCAGGAGTTGGTGAAAACTTATACTTCTGCTCTGTGTGTGTTGAAGGAGTGAATATTTTTGAAATATTTCCTGTAAATGTTTGATTTCATGAGAAATGCTACAAATTAAACCTGCTTATGGGTTGTTGAGCTTTGAAGGAGATTACAACTGAATTTGTGTGAGTTGTGGATAAAGGACTTATCTGATACCTAGCGGTTCTTATGATGTATTGAGATGTCTATTAAATCCCTATGGGTGTCGGAGCTACCACAGCTTTATAAAAGGAGCATTAAGTTTGGAGTTATATTTCAAAGAAAAATTGATTAGAACTTTTAAAGTGGCTTATAGGATTTAAACTAGATTTTTGTGATTTCTGTTGCTAAAAAGAAATATTAATTACTGGGAAATAAATAATTTTAATCCTTTCACTGATTCAACTCAGATTGCCTAATATTATTGGTGTTTAAAGCAAATGTTTTGTATTTAATTTAGTATTCAGCTGTTTTTCGGCTGCAGTGCTGGAGTGCCATCCTGCAGTCTTCTGATTGCTAAGCTGCTGAAACTTTAACTAGTATGCACAGTTGTGTGAAGCTTGGAGAATCTGAAATTATTTTTTTTGAAAGCTAAATGTTCTTTTGAAAACTGAGGCCTAAATTCTCTATTACTGCGTTTAACTTAGGCGTGCTTTGGACGTCCGGTAAACGTAAATACCAATTAACTATATTTAGGCGTGAGATAGACGTCCCGCACAATAGACGTCCCTCGTCGCCCAAAATAGACGTGCTCAAAATAGACGTCCCTCGTCGCCCAAAATAGACGTGCTCAAAATAGACGCAGGTTTCTGAAACGTCTCCAATGGACCCGTGATAGACGTGAGTACGGGTTTTTTTTTTCTTATTTGTTTTTTTTTTATTATACTTTATATATACTCTTTATTATCACACATTCAAGCATTGATAAGTATAGGATGATGAAAAACATAACTAAAACACAGTATCAGAATTGTACAGTTAATACAAGGAAAAAAAATATGTTATGTTTCAAAGGAAAACTAGAAAATGAAACGTACCGAGTGGGTGTTGAACTTACATTATCAGTATGGAAGGTGGGAACCGGTAGATGTGTGCTACACAGAAAGCTGTACAGGAATGTCATACTCACCTCCTATTAGAAGTGGAAAGGATAGGACTTTGAACACCATATAGACTTTTTATAAACATCGTTTAACTTCCACAAAGACTGGCAGGAAAGGCACCCTAAGTCATCCAATAAGCTTTCTCTCGATTTGCCAGAGACATTATTTCAGAGAGGATAGTTTAGAAGTGATATCTTGCTCGAAAGAACACTCTCCTGCTCTTAAAACATTGCAACAATCAGCTCATTCTTCACAACAAGAAACAGAATCAAAACACAGATTAAACCTGAATGTGGCTTCCAGTTCACAGGAAGAGGAAGTAGCAAGCAGCACAATGCTGATCTCATTGTGACATCATCAAGGTGCACCTGGAAGGTAGATATGCCACAAGTAAAAGACAAGCCGGGAGTTGAACTCACAACCTACAGATGATCGATATAGTGCTTTTACTCACTGACCTACACCTGGGTCTCTGGTTCCCCTGTCATAGCATACCTTAGTGATGTGCTAAAGTATACTCTACTTAGCTATCATATCACAGTCAGTTGAGGCAAAAGACTGGTAGCTCAATGGTGTAAAGCACTGTTGTCACGGATGCAACACCCATATTCTTAAGTATGGTTCAATAAATGTAATACAGAGTCAAAATTATGCTGTTTATTTTATCAAACCCAAGCTCAACTTTGTAATGTATTGTGTATAGTCTCGCTAATGTGTTTATGATGAAAATGAGATGCGATAGGTGTATATCCTATATAATAAAACCCTAGCCACGCATGCACACATACCTGCGTGCTTCTGTGATCTCTGCTCTGTGATCAGTAGGTCTGTGGCCAGCAGGAGTGCAGATGCAGCAGCCAGGTGAATCCCCCTCCCGCCCTCACTCACCACCAAAACCACCACCGCCAAAACCTCCTCCTTCTGCCCAGCCGGGAGGAGGGCTCCGAGTCGCTGAAGACTGTCCCAGATCAGCTTACACGGTCCCTAAAAAATGAACCTTTTCATCTGAGGCGCGAGGCTGCGGTGACCTCCCTCCCCCGGCTCACTAAGGTTTCGTCTTAAGAAATTCAAATGCGTTGTTGAAAACGCAAGTGACTATTCTCTGTCATCCTAGACACCCCTGCAATACCCCAACAACACACTCCTGCAGCATAAACCCCTCATGTTATAATCAAGTAAAAGACAAGCCTGGAGTTGAACTCACAACCTATGGATATCTATGGTACAGCGTGTTTTATTCACTGAGCTACTGAGCTACTTAACTCTAGCTCTAACCCTAACCATAAAGTAGCATCTGACGTCATAGCTTGTACATAAAGCCATTTCTGGAGACTCCCATTCCCAAATCCCCAACATAGCTCAGTGCTTAAAAGCACTACATGTATCTTCCAAAGGTCAGGGGTTCAAGTCCTGACTGAGGTTACCAAAGACATAATATTCTTTTTTTTTCCACCCACTCAAACATGCATAGCTAAGCTAAACTTGTCATTGTGTTTGGGGGAGGTGAAGTTTCATTAGGTTTACATGGTAAGTTTCGAAGCGTTCTGCTATACTTTTTTGTATAACAGCGATATCGGCGTGGTTTAGGATGTAATCAACAGTGTTGATGTAGCGCGGGTCGGCTGCTGCAAGCACGCCCAAGCGGCACAAAAACGTCATCACGTTGTTTTGCGTTGTGACATCATAGAATCACCCATTCTTCATACGCAATTATTTCTCCTAAAATGGCTGCCAGGAGACAGCCCAACTTCAGCACTGCTGACAGTAAACTCCTGGCAAGGCTGTTTTTAGGGCATGAGCACCACTATTTTAGAGTGGCAGGCCATCGCAGGTCATACCTGCAGTTCAGGGACTCCTGGACCCGCCTGACCCGGCGGTTCAATCGTAGAGCCTCCTGTCCCAGGGAAGTAAGTATTCCAAGTCAGGCCCTCACAAATAATCATGTAAAATGTAATGATGGAAACCTGTCTCAATCAAATTGTTCATGTTTTTGTGGGTAAATTTTGATTCCTTCTAAAAACTACAATTGTGCATAATAAATCTTTTACATTGAATACTGAAATTAAAGCACATCCCAAAGAAGCAGTAGTAGGATTTCAAATGACAAATTCAGCTCCTAGAAGGCATCTATTCCATTCACAACATTCACACAACTAATTTTTGGGTCACAAGCTTCGCATTTGTAATAGAAACATCTTGAAATCAACTTTGCCAAAGGAAAACAAATACCTTCACCTTTCCTGTATCAATCTGCTGGTCTAGGGAGATAGTGGCATGATGTTTAAAGTGACAGCATCAGTACCCTGACATCAGGGGTTTCAAGCCACGCTGCTCCTTCTGACCAAACTATTTTATTGCCCCTGCTGCATGATTGTAAGCTCACCAGGACATGCTGTAATGTGGGGCAGTGCTGATAGGCTACAGCCTCAGCACCCTGGGGTTGTGAGTTCAATCCCACACTCCTCCTTGTGATGCTGTCCATGTCACCTCACCCCCCCCCCCCCCACTGTCCCAGGTACAGTAGAGAGATAGCGATGCCTCCAGCACAGAAAGGTGAAAATGCTGGAGTACGTGAATACATTCATGTAAAACATGTGGCAGAAGGGGGTGGAGGCAGACAGCAAAGCGGGTAGGGGCTCTTGGAGGGCAGCGTACTCCATTTTTATGTGCTTATAGAGGTCAAGACTTAAGTAAACATGTTATGCCACAGTGCTAGATGGCACTCATCATATCCCTCCCTCTCTGTTCTTTCTCTCTCTCTCTCTATTATCCAGGTTGAGGATCTCAGGAAAAGGGGGCGGCTGCTGAGGCGCCAGGAGCGGGCCTTCCTTGAGGGGGTGAGGGAGGAATTGCGCGCTGAAGCCGGTGAGTAATGAGTCCAGCGTGTGTTTCTTTGTGATCAGCCTACCAGAATAAATAGATGAAAATGCTTGAGTAGCTGTCAACCATTCTTAATCATAAAATCTGCAGTAAAGCTGCTATTGTGATATCATGTCACAATGGCTTTATGGTGTTCTACTTGCCTCACTTACTTACGCTACATTTTGATGTTTACAGTGGAGTAGGTGTTTTGCATCCTGTTATTAGCATTTGAAGAAAATAACGTAGTAAATAATGTCATGTTCAAAAGTGTTGTGGACATATCTGACTGTATCCTATTTCTCTCTTGTCAAGCAGCAGCGCAGGCACCCCCTCAGGAGGCCCCGCAGGTGATGGAGGGAGCCCCACCCTGGTCCTCAGCAGAGGAGGAAGAGGAGGAGGAGGCCTGGCAGCCCTCAGGACCGCCCACACCACCACTGCCCCCTGGACCTCCACCACTGCCACCTGGACCTCCACCACTGCCCCCACCACTGCCCCCTGGACTGCCTGCCCCACCACTGCCCCCTGGACCCCCACCACCTGCCCCCCCACTACCTCCAGGACTACCACCACCATCCCCTGTTGGACCTTCCCCTTCCCCCACCCATAGCCCTTCCCCTCACTCTCCTGCCCTTCCTGTTCCCATCCCACCCCCTTTCCTTGCTGTTCCCCCCCAGGAGCAGCCCGACCAGCCTCAGGAGGGGACGGCCAGTGAGATGGCGGCCTACTCTGCCATCTTGGAGGAGGTGCAGGTAATGAGAGGGTGTGTGGAGAGGATGGAACATGCCCTCTTGCGGCTGGTAGCCGAAAGAGGGCATGGTGCCAGCAGCCATACACCCTCTCAATGACTGCACCTCTTCCGCCCCCCTCGCCTGAGGTAGCTCAAGCTGCTCTTGGGGGGCACCCACCCTCTTTCCCTGCGTTGTGTGTTATGTAAATAGTTATTTTTTTCTAAAGTTTACATTTAAAAAAAAGTTTTCTATTAGAATAAAAATTTTTTTTATAGTTTAAACTTTCCTGTGTGGTTTTAACCTTGTAGCATCAGCAGTTTAGTGGACAGAGTCCAAGGTAGATAGGGGTTCAGGAGGGACTGCTGAATGGGCCCTTTTCAATATAACAACAAGGTGACATATAGAAAGTTTGACAATCTTTATTGGGGTCTGTCATTCATTCTATTACCTGCTAGCCACTCTGATGTCAAATCATTGCAGAATCTAGGAAAAAAGTAAGTGAATGCAAGGGTATATGCAACTGTAGGTAGATGACGACATCTCAGCTATGATGTGCAAAGTAAGGCAGTCCCTGTTCCAAAGTAAATGGCTACATAATGAAGAGAATATAAGTCACTGTGGTAGATTTGTTGTTAAGGAATAGGGTTACTGCTACTAAGAGTTGGCTCCACACCAGGAGAATCCAAATGAGACATGTGGGTTTTTCTTCCTTTCACTGAAGGTGATTGAAGTAAAGGCCACATACCTCAATCTATCCTCCTGGTTCTTGAGCTGCACTATTTTGGTTAAGCAGGTGTGGAAACCACAAAGATGCTCACAGCTGCAATGCTCTCAGTAATACAAAACTCCATCTGACAATACTGCAGTTGCCTGTCTAAGACACCTGAAAACAGAAAAGAGGAGAAGCTGGTTTACACAAGGTTCACAAACAGGGGGTTCAACCCCCAAGGTCCATATCTGTCCTCCCTTCCCTGAAGCAATGTGTTAACCTCATTTATGTTGAGCTGCTTAGATGTCACCGTGGTAGAGTTGTTAAAGCAATAGCCTTAACTCGCTGATGGTGTGGGTTAATATCACCTGTAATCCTCCACTGCTACTGTTTAGAACTCATGTGAGGGAATAGACTAACTGAAAACAAAAAGTTTGTGTGCATATAACAGCAGGAATGCGTGCCATGGTGTTCTATGAGGCCAACATTATCAATTTACTATTGTTCCTGAAAGTCATCAAGGATACCTGTGTGACGAGAACAATAGAAGTGTGAAACATTTATTTCACTCATCAGAAGAGTGACTCAAGTGAAGAATAGTAGAGTATCATTCTCACCTACAACTGTTTGGCTAGGTGCAAGCTGGTGTGCTGAGCTGATGAGCATAGTTAACCTGAAATGAAGAATAGAGAAACTGTTAACAAAGACCTATGTCTCCAAAATGAAACACTGAAGTTGTGGCAGAACACACACCTAGAAGTAACAGAGGTGCTAACATACCTTTAGACTCCTTATTAAAAATGGCAGCCATTAGCCACTCATTAGGAATTTTCCACCTGAACCATGTACACTGATTGGATGTCCACTGAATGGCAGTGTTTCCCCCCCCCCCCCCAACACACCCAACCTATTCTTATCAATGAGTTAGTACACAGAACCATTCCTCACCTGATTTTAACTTGCCTGTAATTTGATTCTACAAAGAATTAACTTTAGCTCTATGAGTAAACCCTCTCAGATGTGTGAACACATCCATTTTACTTACATATCCATATTTCTACCAGTAAAATATCTACCAGCATGGTCTTTATCAGTCTTCTCAGTCATTTTTGTCAGCCCTGTGGAATGGAGAGTAAGAGATATCAGAAATAAAATAACTATTATAAAGAGAAGTCAGTTTTTGCTGGTTGGTTTCTTTAGTTCTATCATAAGGACACCTAAGTAGCTTACAAATTATCATTCTCACCTGGACTTACTATCTGAGCTGCTTCTAGAAAAGATAAAAAAACATATTAGAATGACATGTAGCTTGTTAATGGCTCTGTAGAATAGAGAGAAATGGGAGGCAGAGATAGGAAAAAAAAAGTAAAAGACTAACACAGAGTAAAGTCTCAAACATCTGCATAAGGAATAGGACAGAATAGAAAAGAAACACTGCTCACCTGGACCTTCTTATACCCATGCACGCCTACTTAGCGTCTGACGTCAGTAGGACGGGAAAAGTTTCTCAATGCCTATTGGGCACTGTTCGGGTGCGGTTCCTTGGCCCGCTTCCTAACCACGCCCATCACACCTCATTGGCTATCCTATGGGGGGGTGTTTGAACGTGTTCTACAAGTAGCCTGAAAAGATATCTTCACCTTACAACATGGCTCCAAAACGGAAATCGAATTTCTTGCATGGAGAGTTGCAGATATGGAAAATGGAAGTGGGGCAGACCATGACATTATGAAAGCAGGGAGAGTGGTGGGTGTAGGCATCTGTGTGTAACCTGGCCTGGCCCCTTCTTTTCCCTAACAATTGATTCCCCTCCACACTTAACACAAAACCTAAGTCCTCAACAATCCCTCACACCAACACCCAGAAAAATCCATAAACTAAAGAAATGGGGGTGGGGAGGAGTGTCAAAGGCAGAAGGGAGTATAAAGGAGAACAGGCAAGTCATAGCACAAAGTTTCATCATTGAGGAAACGGAACACCACAAACACCAACTCACATGAGGGGGTCTTACATAGGAAAAATGGCTGTGCCAAAGCTTTCTATATACTAAGCACGCCTACTTAGCGACTGACGTCATAGGAACCGTTAGGATTCAAATCTAATTGGATGTGCATTGGATGTGGTTTTGCAATATACAGCTGTAGTGACATTGTAGTAATTTCCTTCACATCTCTAAGCTCTATGTTCTAAACAATGTTACCTCTATAGCTCTATGCCTTAAGGCATTGCTTTTTTTCATCTTCCATACTTCAGGGGGTTCAAGTCTTGAGTAAGGTTAGCAAATAGGTTATATTCATTTCTCAGCCAGGACACCTGGTAACTCTTTAGCCTTGCCTTTACATATCAATATTTTGCTTCAGCTTTTATTATGTGCAGCCCATTGTCTAATATTTAATGCAACCTGTTCTCTCTCATGCTGAACACCCTCCCCCCCCCTAACTGGATCATTCTTCAACACCTGGTCAAGCCCTCTGAAGTTTGATTTAACTCATAGCTGTTGCCCAATGCCTATATTGCATCAAAAGAAACACATTCCTACTAGAATGGCTTGCAGTTAGGAGCAAATGAAAATATCTCATGCACCTGTGGCTGCAGAATGCTGAGGAGAAACAGCAAATTCCACCACTTCTGAGAACTGTTAGGATGCCAGGAAACAAAAGTGAACAACAAACAGCAGTGCAATCGACTCTCTTTTGAAAGCAAAGAAAAACCAGCACACATTATCAGCACTTAAAAAGAGAATAAACAGATACACACCTTAACATTCCAGCTTCCCTCATTGCAAAATGGAGGTGTTCAGTTGCACAAAACTGACCTCATTGTGACCTCATCAATCTGCATTTTCCAAAGTAATATGCCACAATTAAAAGATGTGCCGGGTGTAGAACCCACAACCTCTGGATCTTAAGAGCACAGGCTGGTTCCTAAGCCACAGAGCTACAGCTGCTTGACTGAGCTGTCTGTGCTTCATTAGGAATCATATCAGGATGAACTCAAATAAGTTTAAGCAAAGGAATGCCTAAAGATTTGGAAAGTTTTCAAGTAGAAAACAAATATGAAATATGTATTAAAGAATTGCAGCACAAAGAACGCCTAAACGGAACAGATTATTTACAGTCCTATATATGCATTAGTACAGTGCTTAAAATGAAGATTAGCGTGTGAGAAAAACGGAGCTCCACCTCACATGCATTCAAGCACACTTGGGAATATGGGTTTGGGGCTCAAGGAAAGCAGTGCTTTTAACCATTGAGCTACCACTTGTTTTGTCTCAGCCTACTATGACATTATAGCTAAACTCCTTTTCCCTTAGCACTTCACTAAGATATGATATGACAAGGGAGCCAGAGGCATTGTAGCTGTGGGTCAGTGAGGAAAGGCACTCTCTACCAATCTTCTGGGCTTTGAGGGTTCAAATCCCAGCCTGTATTTTACTTGTGGCGTATCTGCCTTCCAGGTGCACTTTGATGATGCTTTCCACTTCTTATAGGAGTTGAATATAACATTTCTCCTTTTAAACATGGCATACTTTGTTAGTTTTTATCGTGGTAAAGTATACATTTCTGAAATGGTGAAGAAACAATAAGCGGTATAAGCAAATCCAAACTGCTGTAAGCACAAGAAAGCATTTGTAGCTCAACACGCTAATGCTCCTCTTCTGAGCTCTGACCTCTGAAACTCCCCGGTTCGACTCCCACCTTTGCTCATTTTAATAAGGTCCTAGTTTTTTCCTGTTAGCTCTTATAACATTTCCCTTTGCAGGCAAACCTATTTTCAACTTACCATGGCTCGGACATCCTACGCAGTGATGAGAGCACATTAACCAGGCGATCCACAAATGTCATCTTGCTGTCAGAGGAAAGGTTTCTCTCATCACTGCGTAGGATGTCCGAGCCATGGTAAGTTGAAAATAGGTTTGCCTGCAAAGGGAAATGTTATAAGATCTAATAGGAAAAAACTAGGACCTTATTAAAATGAGCAAAGGTAGGAGTCAAACCGGGGAGTTTTAGATGGCAAAGCTCAGAAAAGGAACATTAGCGTGTTGAGCTACAAATGCTTTCTTGTGCTTGGATTGGATTTGCTTATACCGCTTACTGCCGTTGTATATTATTGTTTCTTCACCATTTCAGAAATGTATACTTTACCACGATAAAAACTAACAACGTATGCCATGTTTAAATGGAGAAATGTTATATTCAACTCCTATAAGAAGTGGAAAACATCATCAAAGTGCACCTGGAAGGCAGATACGCCACAAGTAAAATACAGGCTGGGATTTGAACCCTCAAAGGCCAGACGATTGATAGAGAGTGCCTTTCCTCACTGACCCACAGCTCCAATTCTTCTGGTTCCCTTGTCATATCATATCTTAGTGAAGTGCTAAGGGAAAAGGAGTTTAGCTATAATGTCATAGTAGTCTGAGACAAAAGAGTGGTAGCTCAATGGTTAAAAGCGCTGCTTTCACTGAGCCCCAAACCCATATTCCCAAGTGTGCTTGAATGCATGTGAGGTGGAGCTCCGTTTTTCTTACACGCTAATCTTCATTCTAAGCACTGTACTAATGCATATAGGACTGTAAATAATCTGTTCCGTTTAGGCGTTATTTGTGCTGCAATTCTTTAATACATATTTCATATTTGTTTTCTACTTGAAAACGTTCCAAATCTTTAGGCATTCCTTTGCTTAAACTTATTTGAGTTCATCCTGATATGATACCTAATGAAGCACGGACAGCTCAGTCAAGCAGCTGTAGCTCTATCGGTTAGGAGCCCAGCCTTTGCTGCTAACATCCAGAGGTTGTGGGTTCAACACCCACCACATCTTTTAATTGTGGCATATTACTTTGGAAGATGCAGATTGATGAGGTCACAATGAGGTCAGTTTTGTGCAACTGAACACCTCCATTTTGCAATGAGGGAAACTGGAATGTTAAGGTGTGTATCTGTTTATTCTCTTTTTAAGTGCTGATAATGTGTGCTGGTTTTTCTTTGCTTTCAAAAGAGAGCCGATTGCAGTGCTGTTTGTTGAGACAAAAAAGGGGGATGTAAAAGCCATGTGAAAATTATATTATGGTTTGGGCTGAAATGTGGTTTGTTATCCATGCAATATAATGTGTTCCATTGTTATGGTGTCATTATATTTATTAGGACAGAGAAAATATGAAAACTACCTATTGAAATTCACTATTGGAATTATTGATGAAAAAACACAGTGGACGTCTGCCTCGCGTGTAACAAAGAGCCGCAATTACGATAGTTGAAACGGCATTGAAATCCAAGTTAGACCAGGGTTTCTTACGTCTACATAATTCACGAGATTTAGACGCACAGGTTCGCCCAGGTAGCGCCTATCCAGCGTCCCCACGTGGCACGCCCACGGAACGCCCACGGAACGCCCACGTCCAGAGCTGCAGACGGGACTATGCTTTCGATAGACGTTAGTTCGTTATGTACTACCTAGGGACGTCTATGTGTCGTTCATTACCCAATTAACATTAATTAACACCCTTAACTCCGTGATTATTCAATTATATCCGACGTCCAAAGCACGCCTAAGTTAAACGCAGTAATAGAGAATTTAGGCCTGAATGTCTAAAGCCTTAAGAGTAATCTGTTGTCTTAGAATTCTAAGAAGTTCTCTGGTGCAGAGTTGTGTCCAGTTAGTATTCCTAAACTAAGTGCTCCTTTTACAAAGCTGCGCTAGACGCTAGCATTGAGCTAGACGCTAGCATTGAGCTGACGTTAGTTCTAGCCGCGTAGCGTGGGTTTAGCGTGTGCTAAAATTCTGCGTGTGCTAAAAACGCTGTTGCAGCTTTGTAAAAGGAGCCCTAAGAGGCTCTATGTGAGGAAGCTGTGAGACTGTGAGGTAACTACTGAAGAGTTTCATTATTTCTAAATCAAAAATATTTAGATCTATAGATAAAGCTGAGGTTGCTCAAATATTGTATGAATGTGTGTTGAAACTCTGTGAGCTGATTTGATATCAGAAACTTTTTGTTTGTTTGTTTTCATGGGAGGGTCATCTTAGAGATAAAAGAATTATCTGTTCTTTTGCACATGCAGTTAAAAATACATACATGGCCTTAGCCTAAGATGACACTGACTTTAGCCTGCCTTCATCCAGCGAGGTTAGAGTTTTGCTTCCTTTCATTTACAAACATCTGGATCTTCAGAGGGGCTACTGTTTCAAGAAAGGTGAAAGGACAACAACTCAGTGGTATCCAAGGCAAGAAAGCAGTAATACTGGTGAAAGCAGGGTTTTTTGGATTACTTTATTTTTGTCTGCAAACATATTTACATTTTTGTTTGTATTTTTTTGCACTTTAGGAATAAAGTTGGTATTAAGTTGAAAGACATGACATGTTTGAAGTTGAATATTATCACTAACTTAAATGGTGTAATCAGTGTAAATCTGATCACACATGAATGGCAAATTAGCTTTGCTATTTAAATTTAATTTACCTTGTTTAAACACATCTGATAAAAATTGTTGGATATACCATTTTAGTTTTCTTTCACCCTCAATTGTTATTGTTTACTTTAAGGGCTCTTTTTATAAAGGTGCACTAGCGTTTTTAGCACATGCACCGGGTTAGGGGATGATCTTATCTGCCAAAGAGAGAAACCAGAAGATGCTTGGATGCATGGGAGAGGAATGGCTAGCAGGAAAAAGGAAGTGGTAGTGTCTCTGTATAAGTCTGTAGTGAGACCTAATTTGGAGTTTTATGTACTAGGGGCATAGCCAGCAGTCCTTATGTTTTTGTTTTTTTTGGGGGGGGGTTGGGGGGCAGGAGTGGACTAGGGAGTATGCATTTCCTCCACCCACCCCAAGATAAATAACTTTGCTGAAGATGTTAAAGCCTCACCAGCTGAAGAAATCCACTGTCTGAGCTACCCTCTGAGCATGCTTGGGCAGTTCTGGCATTGGCAGCTAAGGGCACACAGTCAACACTCACACTTCTGAAGCAACACAAAAGGTGGAGGGGGAGTAGCTCAGGTATCAGATCCACATGAACTGATCAGGCTTGGGGAGTTCTGGTGTTGGTGGCCAGAGGCATGCCAATGACTTCTTTGTTCCTGAAGCAACATGAAGGAGGGGGGGGGGGGACTTGGGAGGCAGATCTCTTTGGTTGGTGAGGCTTCAACATCCCTACCGGCCATTGAATGGGTGCTGAAGTTTGGAGGGAGATTGATCCCAAATTCTATGGATCCAGTCTCCCCATGGCTATACCACTATTGTGTACAATTCTGGAGCCCATATTTAAACAAGATATAAACAGAATGGAGTCACTCCAGAGGATGGCTACTAAAATGGTCAGTGTTTTCATCATAAAGCATATGGAAACAGGGTGAAATGTTTCAATATGTATATTTTGAAAGAAAGTAGAAAAGGAGAGACATATGATACGATAGAGATATTCAAATACTTTCATTGCAAAAAATGCACATGAGGTAGTCATCTTCTAGTTTAAAGGAAGCTCTGGAATAGCTCTGGAAGGTGAAAAAAATAGACTTAGGAGTAATCTAAGGAAATATTTTTTATATGGAAAGGGTGGAGTATACTGAAATATCCTCAGAACCCTAGATGCGATAGGCAAACCTTCTGTCATGTGCCCTTCCCCCAGGGGCAGCTTAAGGCCCTGTCAAGTTTAGCATTTCCTCATCCCATCTCTATTCCCTCTCCATGGCCAGCATCTCTCCTTCTTCTTTACTCCCCCTATACCTCTATAGACAGCATCTACTCTTCCTTGCTCCACTTCACCATTCCATGGCCAGCAGCTTTTTTTCTCCTTGTCACTTCACCTCCTCTCCCATGACCAGCAGCTCCTTTTCCTCCCTAATTCCCCCATGTGACCAGTACCTCATCTACTCCTTCTTTTCCAACTTCCAGCCCATTGCCAGTGCTCCCCTAACTCATCTTATACCACCCTGAGAAAATTGAATACTGTGCAGGTCCATTAAGTACAGACCAGCACTGAAGACTTGCCATATCCCACCTTTCTTCAATAGGGTTTCAGAATAAGACAACATCTGAATGTGGGCCTTTGCTTACAAGGCCCATACCAAATCATACCATACTGATTCTTGTATCCCGCAAATGTCAGCTAGGAATCATTTCGGCATACATAATATTAGAAATGATACAAAGGTACAGGATTCATATATATAAATTTGTTATAATAGGTCAGTGCAGAGAAGTGAATAGATGAGTTTTCAGTGCCTTCCTGAATTGGAAATATGTATTAAGCTGACGTAAGCTGCTTGGGAGTTCGTTCCAGATTTTGGATCCTTGGAATTCCTCTCCCATACATCCAATACAGTGTTCAACCAGCTTTAATCTTAGGGTTAGTGCAGGTGGGAGGTGGGAGATGGCAGCAGAAGACCCAGCAAGAAGGTGATTCTTGCATGCAGTGGTGGTGTGCCACTGGCCCTCAAATTCTGCTACCTTAGGCAGATGCTTACCTCATGGATGGTAGAGATGACTATCTGAATTCAGTTGGAGAAGCATAAAGGATCTCTAAGAGTTGAAAGAATTATAGAGCTTGTTAGTTATATGGGCAGAGTAGATAGACCATATGGTCTTTATCTACTGTCATTTTGTTTCTATATTAAATTTAATAAATTTTATTTATGTATTAAGTTTTCTTCTTTTCTGGGTGCCTTGTCCTCTCTCTCTTTTACCCTTCCTTCCTTCTCCCTAACTCAATCTGACTTTTCCTCCCTCTCTTATTCTTTCCCTGCTTATATTGGTTTGGTTTATTTATTTATATCCCTCCCTTACCCAGGGTTACAAACTAACATACAAAACTACAAATTACATATAAAAATACATACAAAAGCAGCAGTAAATACACCCACAAAACAGCAAAAATACAAACAATAAAATACAAAGGTGGCCAGCACATCACTGTCATCATCTCTTCTTCATTCACCACACAGTCTTATACCCTGTATTTCATCTGGCAAAAAAAGATGCCATTTCAGCTGTTTTTGTAAAATTCTTTATGTTCTATTGCATCTCATCCTTTCCCTTCACACATTATGATGTGTTATTTTTTTCTCTCTCTCATTCTTCTTCTCCAGCCCACCCATATGTACTTCCCTGAGCCATGGTGCTAGATTGGTTCATTATTTCCCTGGACGGCAAGCAGAGTCAGAATCAACTAAATGAAGTTTTTGTAGTTTTCTCCTGCTCTGTAGTTAAATACTGTTTTCTGTGTTCCCCTTTGATGACAGGAAAAGGTAATGTGGATATTTTTTATATAGCAAAATGCAAGAAATCTTTTCAGAAAGACCAATTTAGAAGTGTAACTCACAAAGTTAGGAGCACAAATTCTTAACCCACAATTAATGACACAGTTCAGAGGAACAGTCAAATCATTATACATACCTTATAAAATAAAATAATTTACTGGCACCCTTGAATACATAGAGAAGCATAATCAAAACATACATCTAAGTCCGATTTGAACGTACGGCGCTACTCGCCTAAAGTCGACAGCAGCAAAATGTTCATTCTCAAAAAGTATGTCTAAAACTTAAAAAAAAAAAAAATCGTCTAAATGTATATCCAGAAAATTTTCTAAATGTATGTCCAGGCGTTTGATCATCCAAACCGCCAATACATCTATCTTTATACCACATTCTCAACCACAAATTTGTTCAAGTCCCAAATGCCCAGAGCAAGACCTTTTGGACATGGGAGGAGCCAGCATTATTACATTATATTAGTGATTTCTATTCCGCCATTACCTTGCGGTTCAAGGCGGTTTACATTCAGACTAAAATAAGAATTACATTCAAAATTTGAAGGAATAGAATAAGCGATGATATAAAATTTTTAAAGTAATAAAAATGTCAGGTAAAAATAGTTATCAACGGGAAGTAGAAGTTTTTAGGAGATAGGAATAGGGTGAATTATGGGTTTTAGATAACTTTTGGTAAATAGAAGAGTATTAGAGTATTAAGGTATAGAGAGTGGTGGATGTTGGATTGGGATTGGTCGTGCTGGATAGGTTTTATGTATTTTCTGAAGAGTAGGGTTTTAGTATCTTTCTTGAAGGTTTTGTAGTTTGTAGTTGAAGATAACAGAGTGGTGATTTGTCTGTCCAGTTTAGCTGCTTTGGAGGCTATAAGGTTGTCAGTTTTTTTTGTTTGACATTTTTGGATGATGGATGGGAGAATAGTAAGTGGGTTCTTCTGTGTCTGGTTGAGGAGGATTGATTTAGTCAGTTATTCCAGTAGGTTGTGCTTTCTCCGTTGATAGCCTTGTAAAGTAAGCAGTAGAATTTGAAGTGCACTCTCGCTTCTATTGGAAGCCAGTGCGAATCATGGTATGCCTCTGTGATATGGTCATATTTTTTTAGTGAATAGACAAGTCTTAGGGCTGTATTCTGTACTTTCTGCAATTGCTTCATTATGGTCGCGGGACATGGTAGGTATAGTATGTTGCAGTAGTCTAACATCCCAAGAATAAGAGATTGTACCAATAGTAGGAATTACTTCTTTTCGAAGAATGTTCAGATTTTTCTTAGATTTCTCATGGTCATGAACGATGCCTTTATTATTTTGTTAATTTGGGGTTGCATGGTGCAGCCTCTGTCAATTGTGATTCCAAGCAATTTTAGTGTAGGGTGTATTGGATATGATAACAAATTAATAACAAGATTAGTTAATGTTGGAGTTTTGTTGTTTTCTAATAGGATGAAATTTGTTTTGTCAGGGTTAAGTTTTAATTTGTGCTCTGTCATCCAAATTGCAACTGATTCGAGGGTTTTGTGTATTGTGCTTGTCATGATGGATTCTGGTTGGTCGAAAGGTAGAAGAAGAGTGATGTCATCTGCGTAGTTATATGAAATTATGCCAAGATTATCCAGGGAGTAGCTGAGGGAAGCTATGTAAATATTAAATAGTGTAGGTGATGGGGTGATCCTTGGGGAACTCCGCAGGGGTTGGACCATGGTTCTGATTTTTCTTGCATTGTTTTGACTCTGTAAGTTCTTGATTGTAGGAATCCTTTAAACCATGTAAGTACTTTGCCTGAGATTCCTATTGAGTCATGAGTTTGTAGAAGCATGTCGTGGTCTACCAAGTCGAAGGCTGCAGAAAGGTCTAGTTGTATCAGCAGGATTTTCTTGCCTGTACTGAGGTGTTGTCTTGCAGTGTCCATTAGTGTTCCTAGAAGTGTCTCCATGCTGTATTTGGTTCTGAATCCTGATTGTGTGGGGTGGAGTATGTTGTGATTTTCTAGGTAAGAGGCTAATGTTTTTGTTACAAGACCTTCCATAAGTTTGATGTACAATGGGATTGAGGCAATGGGTCTGTAATTGGATGGTTGGTCTGTTGCTCCTTTAGGGTCCTTTAATATCGGAGTTATTATGATTTTGCTGAGTTCTTGTGGGAAATAACCCTCTAGTAGTGATGAGTATATCCATTGAAGAAGCAGGGAGCGGAATAATGTGCTTGAAGTTTTCAGTAGGTATGGGGGGCAATGGTTGAGGTCACAGGCTGCATGGCTATATTTATTGTAAAGATTGTTGAACTCTGCCCATTCTATAGTTGAGAAATGGGACCAGGTTCTATCTGCTGCGACTGATTCTTGTTCTGTTGGTGGAAATGATGTCTATGTATGAGGGTGTTCTATTGAAAGAGGCTCAGATATTTGCGATTTTGTTTTTGAAGTAGGTAGCTGAAAGGGTGGCTGTAGGTGGGGGCTTATTGTTGTTCTCTATGTATGGTGTTGTGTTTGTGAGGACTTTTAGTAGCTGGAATAGTTTTTTTGAGTCTTGGGGTACATCTCCGATTTGCTTCGAGTAGTATGTCCTTCTTTTTTCTTTCAGTTTTTGTTTGTACTTTCGGTTAGTTACTATCCATGCTGTTTTTGTGGATTCTTGGTCGCTTTTTCTCCATTTTCATTCCAGTTGTCTACATTGTCTTTTGAGTTGGAGTAGTTCATTGTCAAACCATTTGTCTGATTTTCTGTGGATTTTGGTTTTAGGTTTTTCTGGGGCTAGTTCGTTTAGGGTGGCCTTACTTAGCAGGTTCCATTTTGAGATGAAGTCTTTAGGTGTGTAGTGTTGAATTATGGTGTCTGTTTTTATCCAGATTTCTGTGGGATCTATATGTTTGCGTGAGAGGAAGGTGGTCTGTTGAGTAGTCGGAGTGTATTTGTTATTGGGCCAATTGATTTCAAAGGAATAGGTGTAGTGATCAGACCAAAGGGAACGGTTCCATTTTCCGTTTAAGGTTTGAATTTCTGGGTGTGAAGTCTATTGGGACATATATGCTACGATGTCCAGCTGGTGATCTTTTTCATGTGTAGCTTGAGGATCTAAGATTTTATACGTTAGGGCTTCTAGGTATGCTAGTACGGTTTCAGCATTTTTGCAGGATTGGTTTTCAAGGTGAAGGTTGAGGTCTCCTAGGAGGAGGTTGTAGGTAGTTGCTAGGGAGTTTCGATAGATAAATTCTTCAAATATTGGTTTGGCTGTGTTCCAGTTACTTGGGGTTATGTAACATAGTATGCATGTGAGTGTTCCTTTAAGTGATGTGCTTGAGAGTTGACAGGCAAGTAAATCCATGTATTGGTTTGTTATTTTGTCCTGTAGGTGTATGTTTAATGTGTCTCTGGCTATGATGGCAATTCCTCTTCCTTTCTTATTTTCTCTATATACCAGTGTCATTTTGTGGCTTTTTGGGCAGACTTCAGTTATTCTGGGGTCTGTATCAGAGGTGAGCCAGGTCTCTGTGAGAAAAAGGCAGTCAAGGTTATCTTCTTCTATCCAGTTTTTTATGCGTTCTGTTTTAGGGCCAATAGCTCTGATGTTCATATAGGCGCATTTGAGAGGGGTGTATTCTATTGGTGAGTTGCTCGTTGTTTTCAGGTATATGAGTGATCTTTGGTGGGGTGGTATTGTGGTATTGTATGGATTTGTTGGTTTTCTAGTTGTTGATTTTGGGGAGGGTTGATATGTGAAGGGCTGATAGTTTGTGTTTCTGTTTAATATGAGATGCCAGTTTGGCTGGGTAATTCCTCTGTAGTTTGCTATGATAGGTATTGGTTATATGTTGTAAGCAGTTGTTTTCCAGTCTGTGAGGAGCAGAAGTATCAGAAGGATTGCTTGTGCATAACTTAAAAGTGTGGTTCTCATGGTGGTGCAAGATGAGAAGCTCACTGTACCTGACATATCTAGTATGGTATAGGATTGAGGGTAGGACAGTTATAATATCTTAGTCAATTCTAATAATGCCTGCTACTTGTTTCGGTGCGGCCCTGGCGTCTCCCTTGTGCTCAAGTTATCCTCTGCTGGATCGGGGGAGGGGTGGAGATGGTGCCGGGTGCCCTGCTGGAAAGGGCTCCCGAACTGGCCGTTGGTGCTGAGTGCCGATTGCACTTATACCCATCTAAACAAAATGCATCTTACATGGCCGCAGATACAAAGCACATCAGCAGCGATAATTATTTATCATGCTTTTCCAAAAAACGCTCCTCTCCATAGAGTATCATAGATATGGAGAGGAGTGGTTTTTGGAAAAGCATGATAAATAATTATGGGAGCCTCAACCCTGATGAAAAGATTAACTTGAAACATGTGTGTGTCGGTAGAGGCGTTCCCCAATATTGATGACTACTAATACCAAGCTAAGTACAATATTAAAGAAAAAGTTTTAAATAGTTTTGAGATTTAAGTAAAATATGATTAAGGGCTAGATTCACAAACTTGCCTGATCACGATCTGGGCAGGTCCAATGAATTCACGAAGCCCCAATATGCAGATGGGGGCGATTGAAGGAACGCCCCCATCTGCCTTCCCAGATCACTCAATAGCGATCCCTGCAAATGCGCAGACCATCTGTAGATAGTCTGCGTATGTGCTGGACCTCAGGGCCGGCATAGATTTTTTTTAAAGGTGATCATTTTAATGGAGCCCCTGGTTTTAACCTGCTTAAGCCCACGGGTTAAAACCACGGGCTTGCAGTGCAGGGAAGGGAGGCAGGCAGGCAGCGTGTTCGGAGCAGGAAGGCAGGCAGCGTGTTCAGAGTCGGCAGGCGTGTTCAGGGCTGCAGGATAGGGGCTGACAGGGCAGAGAGCAGGGCAGCCGGAAAGGGCTCCAGCGACTGGTCCTCAGCAGTCGCTTTTTTTTGATCGGCCAGCCCAGTCGGTGTTGCAGGGTTTTGTTTAGTGAATCGCGTCCCTGCCTACTTTGCATGCCTTTGCCCTCATTTGCATGCGCGGATCGGAGGATGGTCGGAAGAGAGGTAAGTGAATCGGGTCGGGATCGCTAAGGGGTCGCAAACCGATCGGTACACGATCGGTTTACTTTGTGAATCTAGCCCTAAGTGCTTAACTGGCTACGAGTTAGCTGGCTCCTCAGTCCCTGAAATTCAGTATCGAAGCCCATACTTGGCCTGGCATTGAATTTCTGGATTTAATACTGGTGGTGGTCAGCAAGATGCTGAGTGCTACCAGCTGAATCTTGGGCCCTTTATTCTTGCTGACCTTGCTGGAATTTGTGTAAGTTTCTGAAGTCGGATTGTTTGTGACTTTGTATAAGGAGCTTTTCCTTTCTTCTTTCTAGGATGTGGGCTAAACTACCATAAGAGGTGTGCGTTTAAAATCCCTAACAACTGCAGTGGGATACGAAAGAGGCGACTGTCGAATGCTTCCTTAACAGGACTCACCACTTTTCGGACTGTATCATCAGAACTGTCACAAAGCATTCCAGATGAAGCCCTTCTGGTATAGCATTTTTTCTAAATTGACAATTTATATTAAGAAAATAAGATACCCATCATATTGCTGATGTGGTATACCAAACTGTAAGAGTGGAGAGGATGAAAGAAAACAAATTAACAGGCTGCTACTTAGATGTGGCCCAGTGGCTGCTTATTTAAATGATATTTCCCCCGTTTACTTTCAAGTAGCTAGTTGGGATGTTGATTTTCACCAATTATTAGATAATTCAAATTCTTATTTGCATTTTAGGAAATGATTGCAAGCTTATCTGTTTGTTACATTTTTGGAAAATTGATTTGTATTTCGCTGTGAATTACTCAGTCCTCTTTTATTTTGTTAACTGCACTGATCTTCAAGGTATTGCGGTATATGAATAATTTTTTTTGTTTTTTATGATTAGTTACCTGCATTACCAATGATTTTTTTTTCCTTGTCTCTTGCTTTCTTTCAAGATGGCTGGGACCTTGTTATTGAAACAACACATATACCAGGCATTTTGACAAAGCCAAAAACTGTTCTTACAGTAACATCTGATACGAGATGAAAGTAGCTCTTTATGAAAGTCTTGCTGTTCTGCCTTCAGAACTCTGTAGTTGTAGGTAGTTACACATATTGAGAAATAAAATGAAGCATGTGCATTTATGCATCGATACTCAAAAAGAAGGCAAGCTGCCTTGCAGGGGTGGAGGCAAAAAGAATAAGTCACTTAAACAAAGGAATGGCATTAGGGAATTTTTTTTTTTTAATTTCCAAACTACCATAGTGCAAACAAACAATTTAAATATACATAAGTTTACACGAAATGCACATTAAACTTAAAGACATTAATACACAACTATTTCCCCCCACTCCCCACCCCCCACACCAAATAATCAGAAAAATTACTAATATTTTGATACTGTGTTAGGCATGGCTAAATTAAAAGATTGTTTACTTTGATATTATTTCCCTTTATTTTTCTGAGATTGGCTTGGCTGGCTGACCATGTACTTAACTGGCTTTCTTCTTATCTTCAGGACAGTCCTTTTTTGGTTAATTTTTCTTCTGTAATTTCTTCTTTGCACTCACTGCCTTGTGGGTAGCACAGAGCTCTATACTGTCTCCTCTTTTGTTCATTCTCATTTTCAGTCTTGACTACCATTGTTCAAAATTGCAATATAAGTTCTTCTTTCTATGCAGATTTCTTTTCAAAAATATGATTTAGTGCTTTTACACATTTGAATGAACTCTGTGACAAATTTGCTTTGTGACCGGAGCTAAAGTTTGAAGTTGGAAGTAATTTTGGGTGGAATTGGAATTAGACTCGGTAAAACTGTACTGATTCCAACTCCAGCTTTAAAATAAAAATGTATTCAGTATAATATATGGTAAATTTCTGCTTTTAGACTTAGATATGTCTATTTCTATCCTGGATTTAATAATAATAATAATAATAATAATAACTTTATTTTTCTATACCGCCATAATCTTACGACTTCTAGGCGGTTCACAGTAAAGAGAGCTGTACAATCAGTGAATTACAATCTTAAAGATCAATGAATTACAATCTTAACAATCAGCGAACTACAGTATAGGATTAACATGTTACAGTGAAGGGGCTGGATGGCCAGCGAATTACAGAATACAAATGGAGAGGAAGACACTGAACAGAGAGTACAGAATACAATTAGTGAGGGAGCATAGTATCAGCATGAAGAGTAATAGTTTTAGAAGAAGGGAGTATTTTGACTAGGAAATAAATCTATTGAACAGAGCAGTCTTAATTTCTTTCCGAAAGGCGCCGTAAGTCAATCTGGCTCTATCAATGAAGTTGCCTAGCCAGGTTTGCTGTCTGCTAGCTTGAAACTTAAATGTTCTTTCCAGAAAGGTTCTGTATTTGCAATCTGTGATCTTCGGGTAGGCAAAGAGATTGCAATTTCTGGTTGTCCTTGTGGGAGTGTATAGTTCGAAATGAGGTGAGAGGTAATTGGGGGCCATTCCCCACACCAGTTTATAACAAAAACAAGAGAATTGAATAAAATTTGTGCCTCAATTGGCAACCAGTGTAGAAGTTTGTAATAGGGACTAATGTGATCACTTTTCTTTAGTCCGAATATTAAGCGGACAGCCGTGTTTTGCACTATTCTTAATTTTTTCACGGTTTTTTTAGGTATACCCACGTAAATGATATTGCAGTAGTCTAGGGTGGATAGTATCAATGACTGTACCAGTAATCTGAAGGATAAGGGGTCGAAATATTTTTTGATGGTTTTTAATTTCCAAAGTGTGGAGAAGCATTTTTTTGTCACCAGGTTTGTGTGATCAATCAAGGTCAGGTAGGTATCTAAGGTGACTCCTAGTATTTTTATGGTTTTTGATATTGGATGATCGTGACCCTTTTGGTGTATTGTTGTTGTGGTGATTTTGTCTTTTGGGCTTGCCAAGAAAATTTTTGTCTTTTCTGAATTTAGTTTCAGTTTAAAATTGATAGTCCATTGTTCAATTTCAGTGATGATAAAGTACTGTAATAGCTATTGCTGAGTTGGAATATATTAGATCGGTGGTTCTTAAATCTGTCCTGGAGGACCATCACCCAGTCAGGTTTTTGGGATATCTCTAATGAATATGCATGATGCAGATTTGCATATAACAGAGGTGATAGTTATGCAAATCTGCCTCAGTCATATTCATTAGGGATACCCTGAAAACTGACTGGCTGGTGGTCCCTCAGGACAGGTTTAAGAGCCATTGCACTAGAGAGAGTGGCACCCTTCCTAAGGAACAATCTTCTCTTGGCACTGTGAACTGAACAATCATTTCAGAAATTTGAAACAGCATTGAAAATGCTGGATGTGAGGACTGGGATTTACCTGCTGCTTAGTTGTCTAATTTTAATTCTTTTTTTAAAATTAATCATTTTATTGAACAAATCAATGGTGCACATATCATAAGCTAACAACTTAGTAAATGTACACCAATCTGACTTGTGCATCTGGTTTCTTCAATATACCAAGCCTTCTATACAATAAGATCATGTCTATAACACACTGTCTATAACCCCCCTAAATCTACTTCCTCCCTACTATCCCTTACCCCTCACCAGCAAGAAACAAATGATCACCCACCCCCAAGATCCCCCTATTATACATACCATCTATGAAATCTTTCTTCTGCTCAAAGCATCTCCAGATCCTATTGTAACAATGAGGCTTTCCAGTTTATACATATCATGCCAGCCACTCAGCTTTACCAGTACTAGCTTCCAATCTGGACTGACTGGTTGCTTCCAACTCACTGCCAAGACTAGCTTGGCAGCAGTAAGGGTCAATTGACAAAAGCTCAATTCCCCCTCTTCCAAATCTATCTCATACCTATATAGGAGTGCTACTTCCCAAGTGGCAGGTATCTTTTCCCCCAATATTTGCAACAGTACTCAAAAGACCGAAGTCGAAAACCCATACACCTGATTGCAACTCCACCACAGCTCCCAGCTCCCCACAGCCCCACCAGAAATTCCCAGTATCTTTCCTACTCATTTTAGCCAGTCTCAAAGGAGTGTAGTACCAGCACATTAGCACATCTAATTTTAATTCTTGATTTATTTGGCTGTTATTGACCTATAATTTGCTTTATTCCTTTGAAGTGTATCTGAGGCTGATATTCAGCATTATTTAGCTGGCTGGGAACAGCTCCTGGCTGGCTAAATAGCACATAGCCATCTATCTCTCACTGAATATCTGGCTTAGCACATTGGTCGGTGACCAGTTATGTTATGACATAGCCGGTCACTGCCAATATTCAGTGACTTACCGGCTAAGTTCGCCAGCCAGCCAGAGCCACCTAAAAAGATGGTCCATTTTTGGCCATTAAGACTTAGCCAGCTAGCTGCTGAATATTGGTTAGCCAAAAGTAGATCATAAATTCAATGCTGGTCACCAGAAACAGTGCTGGCATTGAATTTCTGGGTTCATCGCAGACCGCAGGAGATTAATGGTGATCTTCTACAGTCTGAATATTGGAGGATATCTTTTGTGTCCGAATTAGAGGTCTGCACGGGAACGGGGATCGCGGGGATCCCGCGGGTCCCGCGGGGATCCCGCGGGTTCCCCCCCTGGCCCACGGGACTCCCACGGGGACGCCCCCTGGCCCACGGGACTCCCACGGGGATGCCCCCCTGACCCACGGGACTCCCACGGGGACGCCCCCTTGCCCACGGGACTCCCACGGGGATGAAAACAACCTAACTAAATTCTGGCGATGCAAGCATGCAGCTTACAAGTCTGGCGTCGCGTCGGGAAATAGCCATGTTGAGCAGTGAGCTCAGCACGTACACAGATGAAAGCCTTGCTTGCTGATTGGTCCGGCGGCCCCGCCCCACCGTGCCGCCGGACCAATCAGCAAGCAAGGCTTTCATCTGTGTACGTGCTGAGCTCACTGCTCAGCATGGCTATTTCCCGACGCGGGCATTAGGCTGTTTTTTGTCATTTCGGGTGGGGGATGGCAGCGGCAGCAGCAGCCTGAAAAAGAAATCATCCTGGCCGGGTTCGGTGTCATGCTCCGGAGCTTCTACAGCCTTCCTATCTCCCTCTCCCTTCTACCTGCGGCTCTCTTCGGCAACTCAGCAGCAACGATCGACACAAGCTTCTGGCGTCGGGGCCTACCCTCTGCGAGTCCCGCTTGTTTCAACTTCCTTTTTCCACAAAGGTGGGACTCGTAGAGGGAAGGCCTCGATGTCGGCAGCTTGTCTTGATCACCGCTGCTGACGAGTTGCTTAAGAGAGCCGCGGAGCAGGGGGGTGTTGCCAGGTGCAGGTAGAAGGGAGAGGGCCAGATGCAGGACTCGTGGGTGAGGGAGGAGAAGAGAGAGGGGAGAGAAACAAAAGGAAATATTTCATACTGGGCTGGGCCGGAGTGGAGAGAGGGTGGAAAGATTCTGGCTACAGGGTGCAGTAACAAAGGAAAAGGGGGGAAAGCTGAAAATGGAGATAGTGACACAAAGAAGAGAAAGGGTAAGCAGGACCTTCTGAATAAGGATAGAGATACAGAGGGGACATGAAGAGGAGGTGAAATAGAGACATAGAAGTAATGCTGAAAAAGTGTGTGTGGGGGGGGGAGATAAAGACATTGAAAGGGCAAATGGTGAATATGGGGTAAAGACAAGGACAGAGACAAATGAAGATTCTGAAAAAGTGGTGAGATAGGGATATAGGTGAGATGGACACAAAGAAGGGTGATGCTGGAAAATAGGTGGAATGGTAATTCTGACAGACACAGAAGGGAAATGCTGGATCAAGGAGAGATGGGGCTCAGGCTGGATGGAATGAGGAGAAATGCCTTGTTGGCCCGGAACTTCCTCTCCTACGTCAGAATTGACGTCAGGGAGCGGAATGCTGGTCAGCGCGACGCTTCTGCAGGGAAAGCTTGGGACAGCGGTGGCTTGGGGACTATTCCCCGATGGCGGTGGCAGCAAACCGAGTGGCTTGGGGGAGGGCACGGAGAAAGAAAGAAAGGGGGCAGACAGAGAGACAGAAAGAAGGGGGAACAGGGAGACAGAAAGAAAAAGTTGGGGGAGAGAATGAGGTCTGGAGGAGAGGAAACATACAGGAGGCTGAAAGAAAGGAAGAAAGATTGGATGCACAGTCAGAAGAAGAAAGTGCAACCAGAGACTCATGAAATCACCAAACAGCAAAGATAGGAAAAATGATTTTATTTTCAATTTAGTGATCAAAATGTGTCTGTTTTGAGAATTTATATCTGCTGTCTATATTTTGCACTATGGCTCCCTTTTACTAAACCGCAATATTGTTTTTTAGCGCAGGGAGCCTATGAGCATTGAGAGCAGCGCGAGGCATTCAGCGTAACTCCCTGTGCTAAAACCTACTATTGTGGTTTAGTAAAAAGGGAGGGGGTGTATTTGTCTATTTTTGTATTTTGTTACCGAGGTGACATTGCATAGAGTCATCTGCCTTGGGAAATGTATATGGCAGATATCTTTGTTTTGTGTTCAAAAGAAAAGGAAATGCATTTCTGGTTTTATTTCTACAGTGTTGAAGTACTTGTTGGCCCTTGCTGTGACTGGTGGGGATCCCCAAGCACCGCCAGCAGAGGACCTCCTCTAGAGATGGTCAGAACTCCCCTCCACCAAGCGCAGCAGTCGCTGGCAGCATCCATGAGCCACTGAGGTGCCAGCATCTGTGACTCAGGGACGCTACTGCTGCCTGCCAAGCTTGGCAAAAGGGACCCCAGGCCAACTGCAAAGGAAGTCCTCAGCTGACAGTTTGTGGGTTCTCATCAGCTGAGTATTTATATTTTATATTTACATTAGAGGTTCTGGTAGAAACCCATTTACAAAGTATGTATTCTTCCCAATTAATATTTCCAAATTAATAGTCTCTTTGCTTATTTGTAAATGGGTCTCTACCAGAGCCTTTAATTCAGTAGCATAATTAAATAAAATAACTATTTCTGAAGTTTATAGGGAAGGATGGTGACAGAGGGGATTCCTCGCGGGGACGGGTGGGGACGGAGGGGATTCCTCGCGGGGACGGGTGGGGACGGAGGGGATTCCTCGCGGGGACGGGTGGGGACGGAGGGATTCCTCACGGGGACGGGTGGGGACGGAGGGATTCCTCACGGGGACGGGTGGGGATGGGTGGGATTTTGGCGGGGACGGGTGGGGACGGGTGGGATTTCTGTCCCCGCGCAACTCTCTAGTCCGAATGTTGGATTTTGTATTATAGATTATGGCTCCTTTCCTTTATTGTCTCTTTATTCCATTGTAAACCTCTTTAATGTGTGTACCAGTAAAACCGGTACGAGTATATCTAGTACATCAAAACTAAACTAAACTTTCTCTGTAACCTCTTTGGTGGAAAGTATGCAGCAACCTCTATAGTGGGACCTCTTTGGTGGGACAGATGGAATGAATATCCTATTCTGAGGCTGATCCTATCTGTAAAGTTTAATGTTACATCCCAAATGGTGCTTCAGGGCAGATGTAAAAGGAAGGCAGCCAGATATAACAGCAGCCAGTAAATAACTACGAATGAATTCAAGTGAGCAAATTAGCAAAGAGTAAAACAAAACTATCAATGCAACATGAAGCTGGATCAAGCCTTAGGTACCTGATGGCATTTCACATTGGTGAAGCACCCCTATAGCAATGCTAGTTTGGTGTGGTCCTTAGAATAGTGGTTCTCACTAGATGGATTTTCAGGATATCCACAATGAACATGCATGAGATAAGTTTGCAAATCTAGCATTTCCATTATTTTCAAGTCTATCTCATGTAGTGTATATTCATCCTGGATATTCTGAAAATCCAACTATCTGCTGGTCCCTTAGGACAGGTTTGAGAATCACAAGTAACACTCAACATGATACAGAGATTTTGTTAATTTCCATTTGGGTCAAAGTTTAAAACTGGCTTTGACAAGGGGACTAATTACTTGCTAGTTACTATAGCCATCTCTGCTGCTTGATATGATGTAGCCTGCTTCCAGTGGCGTAGTAAGGGGGGAGGGCGATCCGCCCTGGGCGCCAGCCCCCAACCTCCTCTCCACCCCCACTCCTTCCCTGCCCCCCCACTACCACGCACACGTGCTCCTTCCCTTTCTTTGTACCTCTTTAACGTTCGTGACACGAGCAGCAACTTCAACCTGCTGATCACACTAATGTTGGCTCTTCCTCTGACATCACTTCCTGGACCTGCGCCTAAGAGGTGACATCAGAGATGCTAGCGAGATCAGCAGGTTGGGGTTGCTGCTCACGCCGTGAACGTTAAAGAGGTACGGGGGAAGGGAAGAGGCGAGCGTGCGGCAGGAGGGGGCAGGGAAGGAGTGGATGGGGTGGGTGTGGGTGTGGGGGTGGGGGTGGCGGTGGCGATGAAGAAGGGAGCGGTGGAGGGGCGCTTCTCACCCTCTCTAAGCCACTTCCTGCTTCTCATACTTTTTAGGTATTTGTTTTGATCCTTTTATTTGTAAATTGGATGAGACAACACAACCAACACAATACAATCCCATTTCAACCAGAACTTTAACATGTTGTCAAAATTATATAGGATAGAGCAGTGTCTATCAAACTGGGGGGGGGGTGTAGGGGCCATATTTTCATCCCTCCAGTGATTGTCTGGTCATTCTGGGTAGTTTTTTGGCCCTTATTCATTTTAAAAACGGGTATAGCCCAAAATATCCAAATTGTGCCCCGGACGTTTTGTAAAATAATTCATCATCATTGTAAAACACTCCTCCTTAAGATTTAGATACACTGGAGACAAAACAACCAGAAAGATGTCTAAAAAGTCAGTTTTGAAAATGCCCATTTGGATGTTTTGACTAGTAAGCTGTCCAAGTGCTGGTATATGCCATCTTTTGGATGTCTGTCTTTTTTGAAAATTAACCCCATAGAATGGAGAAGTAGCCTTGTGGTTAGAGCATCAGGCTAACAACCAGAGAAACAAAATTCTGCTGCTACTTCTGATATAAGTAACTGCACTTGGCACTGTTCTGTATACTTACCTCCTGAAATGGCTGGCTACAGTCCGCGTTTTTGCTCATTCTCACAGGCTAAATTAGCACCCCAATATTTTGTGCTGGGCTGTGTCGGGGCACTAGCACTAAATATTGGGGGCTAAATGTGGGTGGGGTGGGCGCTGAAGTTTGTGGGCCCACCTGCGGGCCACAGCTGAATATCAGGCTGGCACCTGCATAATTTTTTAAAGATTTGAGCCCTGGAGCCTTTTCCTGCCCCCCTGACAAAGCCCCCTCCCTTCATGCCTGTGGGCAACAAGCAGTCCTCCCTCCCTGGAACGTGACCCCCCCAACTCTGCAGAAATCCAGGTCATGACTGCCATTTTGGAAGGATACTGCAAGGGTGAGGAGGCTGGGATCATGCCCCCAACGACTATTGCTGGACCACCAGAGATGCAGGTAGGCTGAGGAGGGGGGACTATATTGAGGGCTGGAATGCTGGAGGGATGTTCTGGAAGAGAGGGTAACTTCTTGATGCTTCATGGAATAGAAGAGAGAGAGAGAGCTTTATCAGGGAGATGGGGGTGGGAAATAACTTCAGGGCTCAAATTTTTTTTAAAATGTGCAGGTGCAGACCCAATATTCTTTGCCAGCACCTGCTTGGCTCAGTGGCCTAATTTAAGACAGCATTTGAGCTTAACTTAATTTGAGCAGGTGCCAGCACTGAATATTGCCAGAATTTGCATCACCCATTGCTGCTCCCTAATGCCGCTCCTTTCATGCCCCTATCCTGCTTGCATTTTTTGTGAGCGATCAGAAGAATATTCTGCAGCACTGCCAAGTTTAATACTGCTGAATATCAGGGATTAATAATAATAATAATAACTTTATTCTTATATACCGCCAACAATCTTGCGACTTCTAGGCGGTTTACAATGAAGAGAAACTGTACAGACAGCGAATTACATCTAGTGATAGTAACAGGAGAGTTACAGGGTCTGTGTATTACACGGTTTCACAATGAGTAGCATTATACAGTCGACGATATTCAGAGCATAAGTAGGAGAAGAGAAAGGAGATTGCGCTTTGAGTTACAAGACTGCAAAGGTGAAAAAGATAACATAAGATGTTGATGAGAAGTAAGTTGTTAACTTGGTACATTTGAACGAAGGACGGGCACCAGTGGGAAAAACTGGTAACAATTAAAGATAGAAATTTTGGCAGAAGAGGGTAGACGGACTCCTTGGGATGGGAGGAGGCTCCGATTTTAGGGGAGAAGTCTGGTTAGGTTATAAATTTCTTAAACAAGGTGGTTTTTAGTTCTTTCCTAAAGATACTATATGATTCTCTGGCGGCATCAGTGAAGTAGCCTATCCAAGTTTACAGTCTACCTGCTTGGAATTTGAATGTTCTATCAAAGAAGGTGCGATATCTACAGCCTATGATATTTGGGTAGGTAAAGAGGTTACGGTTTCTGGTAGGCCTAATAGAGGAGTGGAATTCGAAGTGAGGTAGTAGGTAGCTGGGGGCCAGTCCCCAGATTAGTTTATAGCAGAGGCAGGAGAATTTGAATAGAATTCGTGCTTCAATTGGTAACCAATGAAGGAGTTTGTAGAATGGACTAACATGGCTTTTCTTTAGTCCGAATATTAGACGGATGGCCGTATTTTGAACTATTCTCAGTTTTCTCACATTTTTTTTAGATATTCCCAAGTAGACAATGTTACAGTAGTCCAGGATGGATAAAATCAGTGATTGTACCAATATTCTGAAGGATAGCGAGTCGAAGTATTTTTTTATGGTTTTCAGTTTCCAAAGGATGAAGAAGCATTTTTTAGTCACCGAGTTTATGTGCTCGGTCAGGGTCAGGTGGGTATCCAGGGTGACTCCCAGTATTTTTATGGTTTTTAGTATTGGGTGATCATGGCCGTTTACATATATTGTAGTTGCGGAGATTTTCTCGTTTGGGCTAGCAAGGAAAATCTTTGTCTTTTCTGAGTTTAATTTCAGTTTGAAGTTTAAAGTCCATTTTTCTATTTCAAGCATGATGGAGGAGATATGTTTTGAGTTGGTTGAGGTCACATCTGTTATTGGTATTAGTATGGAGATGTCGTCTGCGTATATATAATAAGTTAGGTTAAGCTTTTGTAAAAGGTGGCCTAGAGAAGAGATGTATATATTGAACAAGGTGGGAGTTAGGGGGGATCCTTGTGGGACTCCCGAGGGGCTTTTCCAGGGTTCAGAGTAATTTCCTTCATGGACCACTTGATAAGATCGTTTGGTTAGGAAACCTTGGAACCAGGTCCACACTCTTCCTGATATTCCCATTTCATCGAGGCACCTAAGCATAGTTTCGTGGTCCACGAGATCGAAGGCACTGCTGAAGTCTAACTGTAGGATCAAGGCGCTGGAACCTTGATTGAAAAGGTCATATAAGTGGTTAAGGAGAGAGCCTAGGACTGTCTCGGTGCTGAATCCTTTTCTGAATCCAGATTGGTGGTCATTTAGGAGAGAGTACTTATCTAAGTGATTTACTAATTCCAAGTTGACCAGCCCTTCCAGCATTTTGGTGAAAAAGGGGGTGCTCGCTATGAGTCTGTAGTTGGACGCCAGTGTGAGCGAGATCTTCTGGTCTTTGGATATGGGTGTGATTAGGATGTGTCCCATATTTTCCAGGTAGGTTCCGTTTTTGAGAGAGTAAGTTGCCCAGTTAAATAGGTCCCTCTTAAATTCTGGTATTGCATCTTGCATGATCTTAGACGGACATTCATCTAGTAGACAATTTGATTTGGAGTATTTGTTGAAGAGTTCAAGGAAGTTATTCCAATCTGGGGGCTCGAAGTGGTTCCAGCTCATATCGCCTTTGGATTCACTACTCTGCGTTTTGAGGTTGAATTCAAGATTGGGTGGAGGAGGGGTATTGAGGCTCTGAGGTCGGTGATTTTTTTCCTAAAGTGGTTGGCTAGGGTGGAGACCTCTGGGATTTGATCGTGATGGTTCTGTAGTATCTGTGTGGTGTCTGTTATTTTGCTTACTAGTTTGAATAGTTCTCTACTGTTTGTATTGGTTGTTCCTATTTTCTGTGCATAACAGTTATAACGCTTTTCTTTGATCCGATTCTTGTAATTTTTCATTTTTTGTTTCCATTTAATTTTATCTTCCACTTTGTCTGTTTTTTGCCATACTCTTTCCAGTTTTCTGAGATCTTGTTTGAGGGCTAATAATTCGGCGTCATACCATTCTTTTGATGCCCTTGTGTTCTTTTTGTATGATTGAACAGGAGCTATTTGATTTAGTGTGTCTTTTGTGAATTTGTCCCATCTAGTGGGGAAGTCTTGCTCTTCCTCTATTTTGGGGTGTAGTTCATAATGGATCCAGAATTCTGTTGGATTGGTGATGTTTCTGCAGGTGACTGTTTTTTTCAAACTGGTTTTGTTTATATGTTTTGCTGTTGAGTGTTTCTTTTGCCAACATAATTCAAAATTGAAAGTATAGTGATCTGACCATATGTTCTTAACCCATTTTCCTGCATGGTATTGTATTTTTTTTGCGTCGGGGTCTTTGTGGGAAAAAGTGACGATGTCCAGTTGGTGTCCCTTTTCATGTGTTTCCTCTTTGTCAGGAATTTCAAAGCCCAGGGTATTTAGGAACAAGTCGATTTCTGTCACTTCCGGTTTTTCCTTTTTCTCTAGGTGAACATTTATGTCTCCCAGAAGTAAGTTGTATGGGCCTTTTATGGTATTGGATGAAAGGTATTCAAAGAATTCTTCTTTTGCACTTGACCATTTATGGGGGGGGGGGGGGGGGATGTAGAATAGTGTGGCTATTAGAGATTCTTCCAGTTCGGGATTGGTGATCTTGCAGGTGATGATTTCCAGATCTTCAGTGATTTTTGAGTCCATTCTGGTGAAGTCAAAGTAGCATTTAAGGATTATCGCTAGGCCAACTCCTCTTTTCCAGCTTCTAGTTATTGGGACAATTTTATAGCCCTGCGGTAACATTTCCTTCATAATGACATCTGTGTCTGAGATCATCCATGTTTCGGTTAGGAATATGATGTCCGGGTTTTTGTGTTCGATCCAGTCATGTATGATGTGTGCCTTTCTCACCGACCGGGCTTTGAGATAGTATCCTTTGAAATTCCTGTATTGTTTGGGGGTGGGGGTTTCAATATGTTTCAGTTGTTTTAAGTTTTTTTTTGTTTTTGGTCTTGTTTCTGTGTTGTTTGGATGCTTTATATTTAGGGTTTACTGCGGGTATTTGAAAAGGACCGAGTTCTGAGCAGTTAAAAAGGGTTTGAGGAGAGGGAGTTGGCTTTGTCTGTTTGAGTGGCCTTTGCCAGGAGATGTGGATTGGGATTTGTTCAGGGGGTCTTTCGTCGTTACACTGGCATCTATAGTAAGTTAGGTATAGGTAGATGATGCATAATACTATCTGTGTGGTATTTGATGTCCTCATTTTGGCTATGGGTGAAACAGATATGGCCTTGGTGATAGTAGAGACGCAGTACAAATATGAATATGAGGCTGATTATAAAACTTTACAATAATAATAATGATAAAACTTCACAATATTCATGCAACTTCACGGTATTCATGCAGTGACAGGCAGGATCACAATATCGTGTATGTTCGTGTAGTCTTGCGCTCTCATCTAGTCAGGCAGTGCAGTTATAGATTTCACAGTATTTAGGCAATTATTAAACTTCACAATATTAAGGCAAAAATCAAGCAGGTTCGCAGTAGCATGGAGGTTCGTGTAGTCATGCAGTTAAACCTAGCCAAGCAGTGTCATGTATGGTCATGTTAAGTCAGTATAAATTATTGAGGTTAATAGTTATTTGGTTATACTTATTGCTAGGAGTCTTTTGAGGCTGTTGGGAGTCCTGCTGAGACTGGTTACTGTGGTGGCTGGTTACTGTGGTGGAGATTCACTAGTCACCCTGTGCTGTGTTGGGGCGCTTCCCGTGTCGGCGATTCCCGAAGGCGCTCACTAAGGCGCATGCGCCTTTGTCATGCGCCTTCGTCGGCACGCCGAACGGCTGCACGCCGTTGGGGAGTCCTTTTTCAAGGCTCCCGAAGACAGTTTTCGGTTTGGGGGAGGGGCGGAGCAAGGGCTCCCACGCTCCTCTCCTGGGTGCTGGGCAGCTGAAAAAGGCTGCACTTCGTTGGGGAGTCCTTTTTCAATGCTCCCGAAGACAGTTTTCGGTCCGGGGGAGGGGCGGAGCAAGGGCTCCCACGCTCCTCTCCTGAGTGCTGGGCAGCTGAAAAAGGCTGCACTTCGTTGGGGAGTCCTTTTTCAATGCTCCCGAAGACTGGTTTCGGTCTGGGGGAGGGGCGGAGCAAGGGCTCCCACGCTCCTCTCCTGGGTGCTGGGCAGCTGAAAAAGGCTGTACTTCGTTGGGGAGTCCTTTTTCAATGCTCCCGATAACTGGTTTCGGTCCGGGAGAGGGGCGGAGCAAGGGCTCCCACGCTCCTCTCCTGGGTGCTGGGCAGCTGAAAAAGGCTGCACTTCGTTGGGGAGTCCTTTTTCAATGCTCCCGAAGACAGTTTTCGGTCCGGGGGAGGGGCGGAGCAAGGGCTCCCACGCTCCTCTCCTGGGTGCTGGGCAGCTGAAAAAGGCTGTACTTCGTTGGGGAGTCCTTTTTCAATGCTCCCGAAAACTGGTTTCGGTCCGGGAGAGGGGCGGAGCAAGGGCTCCCACGCTCCTCTCCTGGGTGCTGGGCAGCTGAAAAAGGCTGCACTTCGTTGGGGAGTCCTTTTTCAATGCTCCCGAAGACTGGTTTCGGTCCGGGAGAGGGGCGGAGCAAGGGCTCCCACGCTCCTCTCCTGGGTGCTGGGCAGCTGAAAAAGGCTGCACTTCGTTGGGGAGTCCTTTTTCAATGCTCCCGAAGACTGGTTTCGGTCTGGAGGAGGGGCGGAGCAAGGGCTCCCACGCTCCTCTCCTGGGTGCTGGGCAGCTGAAAAAGTAACCCCAAGGGATTAGATTAGGTAACCCCAAGGGATTTAAGCAGGCAGAAATCTCTTCTGCCTACTAAATCGCTTTAAATGTCAACTCCTTAGCGTCTGTTCTGTAGTGTGTAATTGCAATACAGTTGTTAACATGGAAAAGGCATGTCAGGCACTTACACAAGATTGTCAGGCACTTACATGAGATATTATATTCGTATACCAGACTTTGAGATGGTGTAAATGCTTGTGCCTAGTATTCTATAATCGCTTCAGAGCTCAACTTTACCATTATAGAATTCACCTATTTTTTTGGTACCCTTTCTTGAATCTATAGCAGTGTATATTTGCAAGGGAGGCATACACAGGGGCGGAGCATGCAAGACATATGCAGCACTCCTGCTTACATCCTGGCTACTTACACCAACTTTATGGTATACATTTTTAAATGTTAGGGATGTTGATAGCCAGTTGTCATAGTATTCTGTAATGGAACCTAGGGATCTAAGTTCTGTTATAGAATAGGCTTCTACCGCATGGAGCCTAATTGCAAATACCCAGTTTTAGAATAGTTTTCATAATGTCAGGCTAATGGCCCATTGAGCCCAGCATCCTGTCTGCAATAATGACCAATCTGAGTCTACCCCAAAGAGACCTATTGATCATTCATAACTCTCTGAACTAGAATCTGTAGTGTGTCATTAACAGATGGATCTGGGAATCTCTATGAATTAACATACATGAGAATAAACATACTGGGTCAGAATAATTGTTCATCCATCCTTTTTCCAACAGTGGCCAATCCAGGTCACAGGTACTAGGTAGAAACCCGAATAGTAGCAACATTCCATGTTACCATTCCCAGGGCAAGCAGTGGCTTCCTCTATACCTATCTCAATAGCAGACAATGGACTTTACCTCCAGGAACTTGTCCAAACCTTTTTTTAAACCCATATACACTAACCACTATTACCACTTAACTAGTTCAGTACTCATTTCAACTGTGCAGAGAAGTCATGTAGAATGCTGATCTACTTAGAATGCTGATCTTGCGTATGTCAGCCACTCAATGCCAGAAAGATAGAGATAACCCATAGATACTTGAGGATAATCTCAAGTCAATGATGTGTTCTTAAAAGGTATACTGTATATACATACAAGAAATAGATCACTTTTCGGAAGAAATGGAAAGAGAATTAAGAATAAGACTAAGAGAAGAGAAGAGCTGCTGAGGATTTAGGGTAGTACTGATCTAGTCTGTTAATTCACATTTGACACTAGAAAGCTGTAATCAACTTGATTATGCCAAAAGCATTTACTCTCTTGGCATTGTATATAAATTTGCATCTTATTTTTTCAGATAGCGAGTCTGTAGAGATTTTCTGAAATTCACCAATTTAAAATACATTTTTAAAATGATGAACATTAAACATTGCTAAGATGGAAGCCATCGGCAAGAACAAGTAATCATTGTCATGTTTGCCTCCTAATTAAAATTTTTTTACACTGATTGAACTTGACAAGAGATGAAATTGTTTTATTGCAAGTGGCATATTGACATAGACCTGGTGTTACATGTAGTACTATGAACCCCAATTATGTACTGACGATGATACTAATTATCTTTTCCCCTGAGCTGCTTAACAGCATTGGTGTAAATGCTTGCATATATTTTTTCAAAAAATCATGAAAATAAAAGCAGAAACCTAGTGAAATAGATTTGTTATATTTTTCATTTAACTGAAGTGTTTTCACTGTAGAGTTCCTTCAACATGTTAAAGAGAAGGATTTTACCGCAGCAATGGCTGTAAAATTTGTGACAGTCAATGCATGTAAATGCAAAATAGGTTCACATTGCTTCAAGTCATACTGCTGTCACAAAAGGCATAGTGTCTTAAGGGGTAAATTGGATCTCAAGAAAAATAGGATAGCAACTCATGCAAGATCTATTGCATATGACTGAGACTTCCTTTTGTAGGATTGCTGGGAAATATCTCACTCTTGCTCTAGTCTAAAGCTAATTTCCATTCTACCAAAATAATTGTCTTGTGAAAATTTTACACTTGAATCCTATGGGGCTCATAATCAAAAAATAAAGATGTCCAAAACCCATCATACTTGTAAGTTGGCACTTGGACGTCCTAATCACGAGATGTCCAAGTGCCGAGTTTCAAAACCATCTTTCTGGATGTCTTGCAAGGTATTCTAGCCACCTGTGCATCCAAAGATCCACGGAGCATGTTGGGAGGCATGTTATGGGCAGGTTTTGGGCGTTCTTAGACTTGGACATCCTGCACCTATAGTTGAACCTTTCCCAAAACACCCTGGGTGGAACTAAGACATTCTGAGCTAGACCTGTTTTCAAAGCATCTACACGCCAAAAATGTACCCAAACTGAGCAGATGACCATTGGAGGGATTAAGTTATGAACCCCCTCCCCCACTCCCCAGTGGTCACTAATCCCCCTTTCACCCTCCTCAAAAAATCTGAATGAAGCAGTACATACCTGTCTCTAGAACAACAGGATCTGGTATGGAAAGGTTAGTAGATCGTCACACAGGTGTCTTAGTAGCCTGGTGGATGGGCTAATAAACCACAGAGAGTTGGGCCCAGGCCCCTCTAATCAGTACATTTATGGTGGAAAATGTGAACCTAACTAAGCCCTTCAAATTCCTACTATACTGCTATATTCGTGTCACCTGCAGCCATAAGGGCTATTGGGGTGGTAGACAGGTAAGTATAATAGGGTTTTGGGGAGTTTGGAAAGTTTGAATAGAGAAAGAGTACTATAGGCTAGATTCACTAAACAAACCGATCGTGTACCAATTGGTTTGTGACCCAATTTCCCTTCGACTCAATTCACTAACCTCTGTCCTGATCATCCTCCGATCTGCGCATGCAAATGAGGGGGAATGGCAGGTAGTGATTCACTAACAAAAAACCTGCAACACCGACTGGGCTGGCTGATCACAAACAAGCTCAGGTCCTTTCCGACTGACCTGCTTTCTGCCGCCCTTCTCTCTGCTCTGTTTTTCTGATTTCTGCCCTGAACTCCTGCTTTCAGACCCAATCTCCTGCCTGCCCCGATCTCCTGCCTGCCCTGATCTCCTGCCTGCCCTGATCTCCTGCTGCCCTGACTCTCCCACCTTTCCCGCAGTACAAGCCTGTGTTTTTAACCCACGGGCTTAAAGTGGGTTAAAACCATAGGCTTGGGAAGAAAAAAAAAGAAATTTCCTGGTTTGATGAGCACAGGCGGCCAGCGCATGCTCAAGGAACAATTCAGTCTGTTGGGGGCATGATTCAGATCGCCCTCATTTACATGAGGGTGATTCATGAATCAGCCCCCCAGACATGGATCGGATCTTTCATGGATCGGATCCGTGCCCTTAGTGATTCTAGCCCTGTATGCTTCCGTAAATTTCTGAAAACAGTTCAATCAAAAATTGGGACAAAGGAAAAAGAAAAATTGTATGATTACTCCAAAGACCCCTGAGGCAAGCGAAGAGTCGAAACACTGACAGTGTAGGGTCTTTTTCATCTGGAATAAAGAAATATATGTCTCAGCTTTTCAAGCATCTACATTCTTTATTGGGTGATATAGATTTGTATGCAGTGTCTCTATTATATGTCTCTATTATATGTCATAAATAACCATTGTGGCTGTCCTGAAAACAAGGCTGGCTGGGGTAAGAGTAATTCTTATGAGATTGAGGCTTACTATGACCATTTGCTTGGATCAAATGACTTGTTATGATAATTATTCTGTATTTTGTAATGCATTGATTGTTCTAGCAATAAATATTTCTGCAGAATACCAGCTGTAGTAATAAATGTGGTGAAATCAAAAGTCATTTCAGAAGCTTTGAGCATGTCACTTCCTCTGTGCAAACAAAAAGATCTGTGGAGATGGTAATGTTCAAGATACAGACTTATTTAAAAATATACAATTGGATAATCCACATAAAATATATCTAGGACCAAAACCATAAAGAGGTATGAACCCAACACGGTCTGTGTTTCGACAATACTGTCTTCCTCAGGGGCCCCTAAAAGTCCTGATATTAAAGCACATGGATTAAACACTGAAAATGGCTTCAGATGTAGAAGAAATCCTGAGAATCTGTCAGCCCTGATATGACAGCCCCATCCATGAGGAAGGGAGAGGGGAGGAAAAGGTGTGGAATGGATGCCCCCAAATCTATCAGAAGCAAAGTTCCACCAAGTACCAAAACAAGCTGCTCCTCGGTGCAACAAATTCTAGGAAGCAGAATTATCTGTAGATTTTATTTATTTAAACTGCTAGTTGGCTAATGTTTAAATAGGGGAAATGAGGTGATACGTCATAGTTATATTTCATTTTCTACTGTTTTTGAGCTTGATGAAAATGTAAAATGTTTTCTAGTGAGTTTAACATTGTGGGGTTTTTTCTTTTTTCTCTACATCTTTTCTTCTCTTTCATGTCCTTCATTAGTGTCCTGTCAGCCCTGGATGTGAGGTATGTACTGTAACCTGTCTCTGCTCCCTAGCAAGATGTCACTGTAAAGCCTGCCAGGATATTTGACTATAGAGTATAGCACTCATTGTACTAGTCTTCCTCATGTTTTAAAAAAGCTTTTTCATGTGTAAAGCCTTGTTTTATGCACAAGAAAAGGTTTTCATAAATTGCATACATATATATGTAAAATATACAGTACATACATGGAAAGTATGGACATATGTTTATGTGATCTGTGTATAGGCTTTCCTGGGGTATAGTTTGAGGTACCACAGTAGAGTTGCAGTACAAATGCATACTTTTTCCTTTAGAAATCTCTCAATACATGCCCCTGCCCCTCTATTGTGGGCTATATTATAGAGGGCTTATTTAATTTTTTTTTTTCCTTTTTTAAATTATATTTTCTTGTGTTATATGATGTATTTTTATATTTTGTTTCTCTATTTATATCTGACAAATTGTAATATTTGGTAGTTTTATATATATATATATATATATATACCATATTTTCTCACATATAACGCGTGCGTTATACGTGGTTTTTACGTACCGCGCATACCCTTGCACGTTATACGCGTGAGCGCGTTGTACAAATTTTTTTTTACATAGTTCCCCCCCCCGAACGTCCGATTCACCCCCCCCCCGCAGGACCGCTCGCACCCCCACCCCGAAGGACCGCTCGCACGCACCCCCACCCCGAAGGTCCGCTCGCACGCACTCCCACCCGCACCCGCATCCCCACCCTGAAGGACCGCTCGCACCCCCACAGCCTCCTGACCCCCCCTCATCATGTAGAAGCTCCTACCGGTGTCCTGCTGCTTCCTCTTGGCGGTCCCGACACCCGACACGATCGGGGCAAGAGGGAGCTCAAGCCCTCTTGCCCCAGCAAACCGCGGCACCCCCGACATGATGGGGGCAAGAGGGAGCTCAAGCCCTCTTGCCCCAGCTAACCGCGGAACCCCCGACACGATGGGGGCAAGAGGGAGCTCAAGCCCTCTTGCCCCAGCCAACCGCTGCACCCCCGACACGATGGGGGCAAGAGGGAGCTCAAGCCCTCTTGCCCCAGCTAACCGCGGCACCCCCGACACGATCGGGGCAAGAGAGAGCTCAAGCCCTCTTGCCCCCCCGACTCCCCGACACGATCGGGGCAAAAGGGAGCCCAAGCCCTCTTGCCCCGTCGACTCCCCAACTCCCCGACAATATCGGGCCAGGAGGGAGCCCAAGTCCTCCTGGCCCTGGCGACCCCCCCCTAGTTGTTCGGGACAGGAGGGAGCCCAAACCCTCCTGGCCACGGCGACCCCCCTACCCCCACCCCGCACTACATTACGGGCAGGAGGGATCCCAGGCCCTCCTGCCCTCGACGCAAACCCCCCTCCCCCAACGACCGCCCCCCCCAAGAACCTCCGACCGCCCCCCCAGCCGACCCGCGACCCCCCTGGCCGATACCCACGACCCCCCCACCCCCCTTCCCCGTACCTTTGTGTCGTTGGCCGGACAGACGGGAGTCAAACTTGCCTGTCCGGCAGGCAGCCCGGGAGCCCGGCAGGCAGAATAGGCCCGGGAGCCTTAGGTCCCACCTGGGGGTGAGGCCTGAGGCACATGGGCCCAACCCGACCATGTGCCCAAGGCCCCGCCCCCAGGAGGGACCTAAGGCTCCCAGGCCTATTCTGATTGGCCCAGGCGCCTTAGGCCCCACCAGTAGGCGGAGCTTTGGGACGGATGGGCCAATCCGGCCTCATTCCGTCGTTGGCTGCCTGCCGGACAGGCGGGTTTGGCTCCCGTCTGTCCGGCCAACTACACAAAGGTACGGGGAAGGGGGGTGGGGGTGTCGTGGGGGTCGGCCAGGGGGGTCGCGGGTCGGCTAGGGGGGCGGTCGGAGGTTCTTGGGGGGGGGCGGTCGTTGGGGGAGGGGGGTTTGCGTCGAGGGCAGGAGGGCCTGGGATCCCTCCTGCCCGTAATGTAGTGCAGGGTGGGGGTAGGGGGTCGCCGTGGCCAGGAGGGTTTGGGCTCCCTCCTGGCCCGAACAACTAGCAGGGGGGGGGTTGCCAGGGCCAGGAGGACTTGGGCTCCCTCCTGGCCCGATATTGTCGGGGAGTTGGGGAGTCGGCGGGGCAAGAGGGCTTGGGCTCCCTTTTGCCCCGATCGTGTCGGGGGTGCCGCGGTTGGCTGAGGCAAGAGGGCTTGAGCTCCCTCTTGTCCCGATCGTGTCGGGGGTGCCGCGGTTGGCTGGGCAAGAGGGCTTGAGCTCTCTCTTGCCCCGATCGTGTCGGGGGTGCCGCGGTTGGCTGGGGCAAGAGGGCTTGAGTTCCCTCTTGCCCTGATCATGTCGGGGGTGCCGCGGTTGGCTGGGGCAAGAGGGCTTGAGTTCCCTCTTGCCCCGATCGTGTCGGGGGTGCCACGGTTGGCTGGGGCAAGAGGGCTTGAGCTCTCTCTTGCCCCGATCGTGTCGGGGGTGCCGCGGTTGGCTGGGGCAAGAGGGCTTGAGCTCCCTCTTGCCCTGATCATGTCGGGGGTGCCGCGGTTGGCTGGGGCCAGAGGGCTTGAGTTCCCTCTTGCCCCGATCGTGTCGGGGGTGCCGCGGTTGGCTGGGGCAAGAGGGCTTGAGTTCTCTCTTGCCCCGATCGTGTCGGGGGTGCCGCGGTTGGCTGGGGCAAGAGGGCTTGAGCTCCCTCTTGCCCTGATCATGTCGGGGGTGCCGCGGTTGGCTGGGGCAAGAGGGCTTGAGCTCTCTCTTGCCCCGATCGTGTCGGGGGTGCCGTGGTTGGCTGGGGCAAGAGGGCTTGAGCTCCCTCTTGCCCTGATCATGTCGGGGGTGCCGCGGTTGGCTGGGGCAAGAGGGCTTGAGCTCTCTCTTGCCCCAATCGTGTCGGGGGTGCCGCGGTTGGCTGGGGCAAGAGGGCTTGAGCTCCCTCTTGCCCTGATCATGTCGGGGGTGCCGCGGTTGGCTGGGGCAAGAGGGCTTGAGTTCCCTCTTGCCCCGATCGTGTCGGGGGTGCCGCTGTTGGCTGGGGCAAGAGGGCTTGAGCTCCCTCTTGCCCCGATCGTGTCGGGGAGTCGGGACCGCCAAGAGGAAGCAGCAGGACACCGGTAGGAGCTTCTACATGATGGGGGGTCGGGAGGCTGTAGGAGTGCGAGCAGTCCTTCGGGGTGGGGGTGCGGGTGCGTGCGAGCGGTCCTTTGGGGTGGGGGTGCGAGCGGTCCTGTGGGGGGGGTGTGAATCGGACGTCGGGGGGGCATCAGGCTTTCAGGGTGGGGACAGGACTTCAAGGGGTAGAGGAGAGTCGGGGCGGGTGAAATGAGAGTCGGGGTGGCCAGAGGAGAGTCGGGGCGGGCAAAAGGAGAGTCGGGCAGCATGCGCGGTATACGGGTGTGCGCGGTATATAAAAATTTCTGTACATAAATTTGTGTTTTTCGCGTGCTATACCCGTGTGCGCGTTTTACACGTGTGCGTGTTATCTACGTGAAAATACGGTATATTACATATATATATATATATATAACTACCAAATATTACATATATATATATATATAACTATCAAATATTACAATTTGTCAGGTATAAATAGAGAAACAAAATATAAAAATACATCATATAACACAAGAAAATATAATCTAAAAAAGCAAAAAAAAAATTATATATAAATATAAGTATGTATATATAAAAATATATAATATGAGAATTCAATAAACAGTGCCAAAACTTAGGCGCTGAAAAACTTCAGTGCTAAAAGCCTACATTATTTATTTATTTATTGTGTTTCTTAACTACTTTTATCATCTATTTTCTAAATGCACATCGGCATTTAGGTTTCATTTAATTATGCACCTTCTGAAAATTTCTGAAAATTCTACCCTGGAGGATCTGGATTTCAGCTTTCTACCTAAGAGCCTAATTTTGGCTTCCAGAACCTCCCTCCCACATTTTCTTATGTCATTAGTACCTACATGTACCAAGATAGCCAGATCCTCCCCAGCAATATCTAATACTCTATCTAAGTGATGTATGAGGTCCGCCACCTTCGCACCAGGTAGGCAAGTGACCAGGCGAAAAGAGGGGGTAGGAAATATTCAATACATTAAGGAGATAGGATCAAATGTAATATTTTACTAATTTCCTAGCAAAACAGCAATATACGAGTAGTAAGCAGTTCTTATTAGACCAGTGTTTCTCAACCTTGTCCTGGAGGCACAGTTGACTAGTTGGACTTTCAAGATTACTACATTGAAATGTGCTACAGCTACTTGGAATCTAGCTAGGTACTTAGGACCTAGGTTGGCCACTGTTGGAAACAGGACATTAGGCTTCATGGACCTTCAGTCTGTACCAGTAAGGGAATTCTTATGTTCTTAATACAGAGATGATGGTGTATGGCAGGGGTACCCACACTTTTTTGACTCGCAAGCTACTTTTAAAATGACCAAGTCAAAATGATCTACCAACAATAAAATTTTAAAAAAACACAACGCACACTGTACGCACAGAATTGTTAATTATCATTCCTATTCCGGGGTTTTTTCAAAGAGGTCAAAGCAGATGACTCTATGCACTGTCACCTCAGTAACAACCATACAAAAATAGACAAATACCCACCCCCCTCCCTTTTTACTAAACCACAATAGCAGTTTTTAGCGCAGGGAGCTGCACTGAATGCCCAGTGCTGCTCTCGACGCTCATAGGCTCCCTGCGCTAAAAACCACTATTGCAGTTTAGTAAAAGGGGACCATATTGTAAAATATAAACAGCAGATATAAATTCAGACACATTGTGATCACTAAATTTAAAATAAAATCATTTTTCCTACCTTGTCTGGTGATTTCATGAGTCTCTGGTTGCACTTTCTTCTTCTGACTGTGCATCCAATCTTTCTTTCAGCCTGTATGCTTCCTCTCCTCTACACCTCATTCCCTCCCCCAACTTTTTCTTCCTCTCTCCCTGACCTTTCTTTCTTTCTCTCTTCATGCCCCCTTTCTTTTTTTCTGTTTCTCTTCTTTCCTTCTGTCTCCCTGCCTGCCTCCTTTCTTTCTTTCTCCCTGCTCTTTCCCAAGCCACTGCCACTGCTGCTGCCATCGGAGAACAGGACCTAAACCGTCACCAATGGATAACAGGCCCCAAAGCCGCCGCCGCCGCCGCCGCCGCCCCATGCTCTCCCTGTTTCGGGTCGACCAGCATTCCTCTCCCCGACGTCAATTCTGCCGTCGGAGAGGAAGTTCCGCCCAGCCAGGCAGAATTGACGTTGGGGAGAGGAAGACTGATCGGCCCAATAGATCGCCAAGGCAAAGTGAGTCCTGGGTGATCGACTCACTTTGCCTTGGCGAGCTACCTGTCGATTGCGATCGACCTATTGGGCACCCCTGGTGTATGGCTTTTAAAGGGGAATTCTTTGAGAAAGGTTTGCACAAAACATAGATTCTATGTTGGAAGAGTCTTCCCCTAGCTGCACAAGTTTTAGAATTAAGAAAGATGAGTATTTAAATAATATTACAGCTATTTATAAATAAAAATATTAAGATAACAACAGATTAAAAATTTTTTTTTTAGGTATTTATATACAGCCTATCAAGGTTATCTAGGCAGTGTACAATCAGGTACTCAAGCATATCAGTTAAACCTTTTTAAAGTGCATGTAGTTTATGTGGGAGACCAATGGCAAATGTGTATAAGTATGCATAGCAAAGTAATAGCCCATTTAGGAGCACCACTATAAAATCTTCAGAGGTTTTTGCATGAAAAAACATAATTTTTTCATAGAGCATTGACCTGTTATATGCAAATATGACTCATACATATTCATTTTAGTAATCCTAAAAACTTGACTAGCAAATTGTGCTTCCATGAGAGGGTTGAGAAGTATTGAGACCATATATTAATAACAGCATACATTTCAGATGTAACCTACAAGCCATTACTATCTGATAAGAAAGAAACATTTATTCAACAAATTCATTTCAAAATCCTTATCCCCCGCAGACAATTTCATTTTGAACAACCATGTATAATACTTGAAAAAGTACCTTTCGTTCCAAAAAGAAAGTCAAACTCTGCTGGTGTAAACACAGATCCTTCAGGCACAATAAAGAAATCTCATAAACGCTATAGTTTAGAGTGCTGTAATGTGGTTCATTCACTATTGTTAATAAATAATGTATAAACTGTTTTGGTGTATTTCCCCTGCAGCATCTTGTAAGCATATGCTATACCACTGACTGTGACTCATCAAGAAACATGTTGTTGAACTATCTTCTAATGTGTGGGGCATATTTTCCTTAGGTCAAAATAGCAATGTAAAATAATTGTTTTGTGTACACAGAACAATTATTTTACATTGCTTTTTTGAAAATAATGAAACACTTAAGAATTTCCAAAACAAAACATTTATATGCCCTGTCTGATAGAAAAATTCCATGTCCATTTACTATGCCTGTTTAACCCTACCTGCCACAAACCACAGGTGCTATTTTATCTATGGGTTAAGAACATAAGAATAGCCTTACTGGGTCAGACCAATGGTCCATCAAGACCAATAGCCCGTTCTCACAGTGGCCAATCCAGGCCACCCTTGCCTTTGCCATGCCCTTTTAATGTGACTTGCCATGCAACAAGTCCGGGAGGGATGCGGGGGGGGGGGGGGGGGGGAGAGGGAGAATGGCACGCATATAAGCCAAGATCTCCACTTTGGGACCATTTTTTTGGCCCAAAAATCTCATCTTATATTAGAGTAAATACGGTACGCTGTTGGGAGTCATACAGAGTGCTTGGTATTGTCATAGTTTGGTAAAATGTTGTTGGTTAGGTTTTAGAAGCTTAAAATACTATAAAGTAAATTCTCCTGTAAGCATTAAAAGCATTAAAGAGAATTTAAAGGGTTGTTTCGCTATAGAATAATACACTTGGCAATGAATATTATATAAATACTGTTTGGTCAATAAACATTTCAATGTCTCTAGGTGTGGATAACCATGGTCCTTGAGGGTCATAACCCATGCCCAGATGCACTAAAATCACCGAACATCTAACAGTCGTCGCTAAACCAGTTGAACTGGTTTAGCATCGACTTTATTTAACTGACCAATGTACTCAATGGCTCACCGTGTGCTTCTCTGTGCATCCCTTGCATCCTCTGACTCTACTATGCAAACAAACTCAGTAGTATTAAAATGAGGTCATTAATATTAAAACCTAATATCACTTCGCTATGAACAAAAAATAGCGATTAGTTTAAATGACCCCTCCTCCAAAACGACAAGTCTAGTCAGTAACTGTTGCCAACAGGTCTGCCATATTGCCACTCCAAAAATAAAGAGGCAAGTGGGATGCCCACTCCCTCCTGCCTCGGAAACCTGGACCCCCATACTCCTGATTCCCCCCCCATGAAGATTACAGCCACCCAAACCCCCCATGCTGCTGAACCCCTTCCCAAAGGAACAACAAATTTGTATGTGTTTGACACTTTTGTAGATGAAGACAGAGCCTGCAGGGAAAGGGACAGAGCTCATGGGGACGAGATGGAGATAGATCCCATGGGGATGGAGACAAATTTTTTCCCATGTAATTCCCCATGTCATTTTCTATTTCCATTTTCTTACTACAACTGCCTCTAAGATATCAACCTATCCATTTAGCTCTTTCCTCCCTTTTTCTATCTCAGTCCACTCAAATTTCACCATCTTTCTCTCTTCTCTTTACTTTTTAGCTATATATCAAGTTTCCATCTTCTCTCACCCACTTTTCCATTCCCTTCCATCTTCATTCTGTTCCCCATTACCATTCTTTTACCCACCCACTATAATCACTATCTGCTCAATCATTTTCCTGCCAACCCCCCAATGGTGTCATCATTCTCAGCTTCTTCCTGTCTTCAACCTTCTTGCCCAGCATCTACTCCCTCTTTCTTCTCTTCCCACACTCGAAGCCAGAAATCTCCCTGTCCTTTCCCTGTCCCTTCCACTCCACCCCTCTAACAGCATCCTCCTGTCCCCTTCTTTCTTTCTTCCTGTCCTACCCACCATGGTCCAGCATTTCTCCCTCTCTCTCTCTTCCCTCCTTCTTTCCCATTGTACAACATCCTCATTCCCTTCTAATCCCTGGATCCAACATCTTCCTCTTTCTCCCCTCCCCTTCCACAGCATTTCTTCCTATCTGTCCTCTACCCTCATGTCTAACATGTCTCCTCTCTCATTGCTCACCATCTCTCTCATTCTCTCCCTTCCTGCACAGGGAGTAGGAAAAGAGAGAGATATATTGCATTCAGGGTGCATCATTCCCACTGCTTCTACTTTCACATACAACATTTCTCCCTTTCTTATCTTTCCCACCATGTGCAGCATCTCTCGCCCCTCCTCTCCAGCCCCATGCCCAACAATTCTCTCATCATGCTACATCTCTCCTACACTTCCCTTCCATTTCCTCCACCACCATATCCAACATTTCTCTCTCTCTCTCTCTTGCATCCCTTTCTATCCTCAATCAGGATTTGTCTCACCCTTCGTTCTCTACTATCACATGTAACATTTCTCTCTCTCTCATCTCTCTCCCCTCTCCACCACTATGTCCAACAATTCACCTTCTTCCCCATTGCACAGCATCTCTTTCTTTCTTCCTCCCTTCCTCCAACCCCTATGCCCAACAATTTCCCCTCTTTCTTCTTTTCCCTATGTGCACCATCTCTATTTCTCTTCCGCTCTATACCTATGTCCAACAATTCTCCCTTTGTCTCCCTTCCATTTCTCTTCTCCTTCCCTATGTCCCAACAGTTCACTCTCCCCCGTCCCACCCATGCAGCATGTCTCACTCTCTTCTACTTTCTCTTTCTCTCCAGTCTTTCTTCAAAAGGTCATGGGCAGCGTTTCCTAGATGCTGCTAGTGACTGGTCCTGGAAGCCTTCCCTCTGACGCGCTCTACCCAAACACATCAGAGGAAATGCTTCCAGGTCAGCCACTGGCAACATCTAGGAACCGATGCTGTGGCCTTTTGAGCAGAAAAAAAATGCTGCTGTGCTGAATTTTTTTAAGGTAGGAGGAAGTTGTTTTTGGACATTTTGGAGGACTCAATGTGAGTAGGTGGGATCATCAAGAGGCTTATACACTCCTGAGGGAATGTCACAAGAATTACTTCCATCCCTGTGGGATTCCTGCAAACCTTGAGGGGATCCCTGCCAGCCCTGTTCCCTTGCAGCGCTCTAGTCAGTAGCAGAAACACTGTATACACAAACTGTTATTTTTTGATTGTGATATCTTTATTTTAATTTGTTAGATGTTTTGTTATTATATTTAAGTAAATAAAAAAGCCTAGAGCCAGGTCCTCTGTCCCTAGTAATTATTTAAGCTTTTTGCAGAATTGATTTTGTCATTTGGATTTAACCTTTCTACATTTCCAAATTACCTTGCCCTTGTCGCTGTTAATTTCTTGCACTTATTTATGAGCGCTGATTCACATAGACCTGGCTGGAGAACAGTTAGAAGATGATGATGCTTTGTGTTTGGCTGCCATATTTTCCAACCTGTAATCTGGTGATGCAGTCTTTCCTGGGATGCTTCCAAACCTGCTGAGTCAGGCAACTGGCTGGCTACCAAAGAATGAAAAATTATGGCAATAATGTGCTTCACTAACCATGTCAATAACACGTCGGTTAAACTGATACTGTTGTAGAATTCCAGCCAGTGATGTCTACAAAGCAGAAATAACTGGACTGTGGTATTACACTCGCTTTCTCTCTAAAACACATGAAGTGGGAGCCATTATCTCTTCCAAAGAGAGATTTATTAAAACAAAATTTCACTGCTATATGAAAGACATAAAGAATAATAGTCAAAATGTAGGAAGATACTTTTCATACTGGACATAAATATACCCCCTCCCCTCTTTTTACAAAGCTGCTGCTGTGGTAACTGCTCCAAAGCCCATAGAGATTTAAAGGGCTTTGGGGTGTTTGTAAAAAAGGGGGAGGGATATTAAAATTCTGTAAACGGTATCATAGTGTATTTGGTTACCTTTTTTTATATATATATATCCAAGTGTAATGACAACCACATTGCTACACTATTACACAAAAATTATTTGGCAAGGTTGGAGAAAGAGTATGTTAATTTAATTTGTCTTGATGTATAGAGAGTTTTATTGTGAAGTGGGAACACTACTTAAATATTGTGCTACACAAATTAGCTTGCATAATTTTCGAAATTTTCAATGGATCTATTATTCCTGCCTTTCCAGGTGTTCATTTAAAATATTTTTATCACAGTCACCCCTTCTTTTATGAAGAAGCTGTGTGGAGGGGGACTATTTGTTATCTATCAATGCAGTTCTGGAATTCTCTCTCTAGAGATCTGAAATTTGAATCTTCATGTCTAGTATTTCTCAGGAATCTAAAGACATATCTGTTTAAAAAATTCCTCCAATTTTTATTTCTTTCTCTTATCTGGTATGTCATCTGCTTTGAACCTAACTGGGAGTTGGAAGAATACAAATATCATATCTACATTTATGTTTACATCATGCTTAATAGGGTTACCCTGACACCCCTAAAAATTATATTCCATAGAGCACTTTTATCAAAGCAACGGTAGTGATGATGCCACAGTAAATGCACCGAAGCCCATAGGAACTAAATGGACTTTGGTGCATTTACCATGGCAGAATCGCTACTGTGGCTTTGTAAAAGGAGCCCATAATGGGTTTATGAGCCAGCTGCCAGATATCTTTTGCTTAACAAAAAAATAAAATTCTATCCAAATTGTTTTATATTCTATCTCCTAAATGGATATTTTATATACTCTGACATTTATATTTTGCTAGGGATGTGTGAAAAGTGATAGTGTTGTCCTGCTGACAAGATGGGACAATTAGAGAGAGATAAGACATTTTGGCCCTGATTCCGCAAAGTGCCGTCCCGATTTTAGGCAGCTGTAGGCATCCTACAACTGTCTAATCAATCAATCGGGATGCACATTTTTTTAAAAAAATGCTCCCCAGGCAGGCCGCCTATATTGAAGGTACCTCCGGAAGCCTATGGAGGCCCGCAAGACGCCTAAGCTCGCCTAAGGGCCTTAGGCAAACCTAGGTGGCCCTATGCGTCTCCCTAGTAGAGGAAGAGACGCTTAAAATGTAGGCCAGCAAAATGCTGGCCTACATTGTAAGTAGACGTGGCCGCTATACTTATCGCGGCAAGGGATCTCCCTGCCGCAATAAGTATAGCGGCCGCGGCCGCCTATCCGATCACCGGCAGGAGGGTGCTGAACCCCTCCTGCCGGAACACCGCCCCCCGAAACTCCCAATCGCCGGCAGGAGGGTGCCCAACCCCTCCTGATGGAACACCGCCCCCAAACTCATAATCACCGGCAGGAGGGTGCCCAACCCCTCCTGCCAGAAAGCCAGACCTCCTTCAGACCCCCCATGCTAACGACCTCCCCCCTATACCTCCCCTAACTTCCCCCCCAACTAACCTCCCACCCAACTAACCTTTAAATGTTGGTCGGCTGGATGGGTCTTGCTGCCGTCCAGCCGACAGGCCCGCCTCGTCGAAATGAGACAGGCCCGCCCCTTCCCGGCCCATCCCCGCTATGTCTAAGGTCTGATTGGCCCAGGCTCTAGAAGCCTGGACCAATCAGGCCTTAGGCATAGCGGGTCCGCCCATCCCTACTAATCCTAAGGCCTGATTGGCCCAGGTGCCTACGAGCCTAGGCCAATCACACCTTATGGTTAATGGGAATGGGAGGACCCGCTATGTCTAAGGCCTGATTGGTCCAAGCTTCTAGAGGGGGGCCATTTTCCCTACTAAAATGTACATCTGTATGTAAGCAACATATATGAAGAGTATAATAAAGACAGGAACCAAGGCAACTTGGCTTCACCAAAGAAAAATCTTGTCAAATGAATCTGATTGATTTTTATGACTGGGTGACCAAGGAAGTGGTTAAAGCATACATGTTAGATGCAATCTACTTGGATTTCAGCAAAGTCTTGGACTTGGTTCCTCACAGAAGACTCTTGAGTAAGCTGAGAGGGCTGAACTTAGAATCCAAATGGTGAACTGGACTGGAAAGTGGTTGACCAACAGGTAACAGAGGGTGGTGGTAAATTGAATTTGCTCGGAGGAAAGGAAGGTGAGTAGTGGCATGCCTCTGGAGTCAGTACTGGGGCTAATTCTGTTTAATATCTTTGTGAGAGACATTGCTGAAGGGTTAGAAAGAAAAGTTTGCCTTTCTATTGATAACACACAGAAAGCCAATACAGTGGATACTCCAAAAGGAGTAGAAACCGTGAGAAAAGATCTCCAAAAATTAGAAGAATGTTCAAAGGTCTAGCAGTTAAAATTTAATGTGAAGAAGAACAGAGTGATGTACTTGGGGTGCAGAAACCCAAAGGAAAGTATGAGATAGGAAGAGAGAGAGATTGATAAGCTCAGCTCAAGAGAGGAACCTTGAGGTGATGGTGTCTGAGAATCTGAAGGTGATGAAACAATATGACAAAGCAGTGACCTAGGCCAGAAGAATGCTGGGCTGCATAGAGAGGGGTATAAGCAGCAGAAGAAAGGAACTATTGATGCTCCACTTGGAGTATTTTGTTCAGTTTTGGAGGTTGCTAAGGACATAAAAGATTTGAAGTGGTTCAGAGAATAGTGACAAAAATGTTGTGCCACAAGACATATGAGGAGACCTTAACCTTGATGACCTTAACATGTATATTCTGTAGGAAAGAATAAATAGGGGTGATATAATACAGATATTCAAACATTTGAGAGATATTAATATACAAACCTTTTCCAGAAGGGGGAAGGTGGTAGAACTAGAGTAAATGAATTTAGATTGCAGGGGGGCTGATTCTGGAATAATGTAAGGAAGTACTTTTTCATAGAGAGGGTGGTAGATGCCTGGATTGCCCTCCAACTGGAGGTGATGGAGACAAAAAAAGTGAGTTAAAAAATGCATGGTATAGATACAAAGCACAGGTCTTGCATATCTTGAGGAAGTGGAAAACATCTTACAGTGGAACATACTCAATTGTTGGTTTAATATTGCCTTGATAATAAAAGTGACGGTTGAGCAGACTATATAGACCATGTAGGTCTTTATCTGCTGTCATTTACTATGTTACTAATATTATAAAGGATTTTTCATGCATAAAAGTCTGTAATAAAATTACTCCAAATATTATACATGTACAAGTATACATGATGATAAGAAGATATGTACTTTTAAGTAATCTGCATGTAAGCATGTTCTGGGGTGAAGTTTGGGTAGAATTGTGATTTACACCTGTGTTTTATCAAATAAACAAAAATTTCTGTAATAATATAAAAACCATAGCTAAGTCTGACCTTCAGCCTAAACAATCATTCTTTATTAAATTAACCATTAGTATTCAAGTTATCCTTTAAAGGCTACCATCATTTCTCTGTTTTAGCTAATTTTTTTTCATTTTTTGGGCTGTCTGCATCTCATCCCCACAGTTGCTCACCAGTAGTGAATGTTCAATGAAATAATGTTTTCCAGTTAGCTGATATACTCTGTAATGCTAAGAAAATTAAAATGTCAAATAAATCATAGTACTCCTTATTAAGTATATTTTACATCTTAGGGGACCGAAACGCTACTCTCTGAGCAGTAAAGAATACCTCAGAATGAAAAATGAGTTTCATTCAGTGCCAAACCTCCTGCTGAAAAGGATGTACTTGGGGGCATAAGAACATAAGAAGTTGCCTCCGCTGGGTCAGACACGAGGTCCATCGTGCCCAGCAGTCCGCACCCGCGGCAGCCCATCAGGCCCATGACCTGTAATGTGATCCTTCTCTAATCCCTTTTATCCTTCTATCTATACTCTGTCTAAAACCTATCTTTACCCCTATTTGTATCCTTCAATCCCCCTATCATTCAGGAATTTATCCAAACCTTCCTTGAACCCCCGTAGTGTACTCTGTCCTATCACAACCTCCGGAAGCGCATTCCAGGTGTCCACCACCCTCTGTGTAAAGAAGAACTTCCTAGCATTGGTTCTAAAATTGTCCCCTTTCAGCTTCTCTGAGTGCCCCCTGGTGCTTGTGGTTCCCAATAATCTGAAGAATCTGTCCCTTTCCACCCTCTCTATGCCCTTCATGATCTTGAAAGTCTCTATCATGTCTCCTCTGAGTCTCCTCTTTTCAAGGGAGAAGAGCCCCAGCCTTCCCAACCTGTCTGTGTATGAAAGGTTTTCCATACCTGTTATCATTTTCGTCGCTCTTCTCTGGACCCTTTCAAGTATCGCCATGTCCTTCTTGAGGTACGGTGACCAATACTGGACACAGTACTCCAGATGCGGACGAACCATCGCACGATACAGCGGCATGATGACTTCCTTCTTCCTGGTCGTAATGCCCTTCTTAATAATACCCAACATTCTGTTTGCTTTCTTGGAGGCCGCTTCACATTGTGCCGTTGGTTTCATTGTAGTATCTACCAGTACACCCAAGTCTTTTTCAAGATTACTATCCCCAAGCACTGACCCCCCCATTTTTGCAGTATATTAAATAATGCGCCACTTTCCAAACAACCCATTGCATCAAAATGCAGATTTAGTGTTAAATTGGTCAATAGAATTAGGCAATTTATCATAAGCAGAGATCCCGCCTTAGTATGTCCATACATTTCTATTCTCTGGGGGAATCTAGATCACTGTTATTCCAGTCTTTGGTCTTTCTTTTTCCCTCTCTCTTAATCTCCTTGACACATAGGGGAAGAATGATGTCTGAAAGGACCAGAAAGAATAAATCCATGATGAACTGATAATGTCTTTTGCTGCTGCTCTGTGGATGGATTGTGAATTCTTTTGCCATATTCTACCATTCATTCTTATTTAATTTTCATTTCTAGAGGCTTCTAGAGATGTTGGCATGGGTCACAATACCTGAGGTTCTGCTCTCTCTTCCTCAACTGTCATTGCCTGTCCATCCTTTCAATGCTATTTCTCAAGCAGGAACAGTAGAAATATTCTCTAGTATCCATTATTACTCGTCAGAAATGTGGGTGCTGTCGTCTGAGAGATGTCATCATCCTCAGATTAATTTCTGTTAGAATCTTCTCTGTCATTATCAAGCAGTGGCAACATATTTAGCAGCTTTGGGAAGTAAACCTCTTTATCTTCTGGGACTGCAGATCCCCCACAAACAAAACAAGACTATAGATAGGGGGGGGGTACCACATGTTTCTGCACTGAATGCACTTTTGTTCAATCTTTATCTGGCATCGTTGGGTAATGTATTTTATTAAGTTAGGTATTAGTTATCGTCTGTATGCAGACGATGTGCAATTTTTCTTTCCTCTGTCAGATTGGCAAAGTGAGTTGAAGCATAAATTGACATTATATTTGCATGTAATTAATGACTGGATGATGTGTCATAGACTAGTTTTGAATCTTGCAAAAATGGAGTTGATGTTGGTAGGAAGGATTGAAGATCCAGTGTGACCAGAAGTTGTTGAGGTGGATGACGTGGTGCTTACAGTGCAAAAGAAAATAATAGTTTTAGGTGTTTGGATATATTTTCTTTTATCCATGAAGGATCAGGTTTTGTCTCTCATTAAATCTGCTTTCTATCAGATGCAGCTTTTGTGTAGATTAAAATCAATGCTGTCCTCATATGATTTTTGTCTTGTAGTTCAGTGTTGTATTATAAAGGTTGGATTATTGTAATGCACTGTATTTGAGTATGTCATCATCCAAATATAAATCTTTATAAGTGGTTCAGAAAGTTGCAGTGCATCTAATCTTTGGTGACAGTAAATTCGAGCATGTGACACCTTTACTACGAAAATTGCATGAACTACCTTTTAAATCTTAAGTAGTGTTTAAAGTGTTATTGATTTTTTTAAAAATCAATTCATCAAGGGATACCATAGTATCTTTTACATCAACCCCATCGATCTTTACGATCAGAGAACATGATGTGTTTATCTGTTGGTGAGTTACAACATGTGAGGTATGCTTGTACCAAAGCTATAGCTATTTTGGTGGCAAGGGTGAAGCATTTGAAAAATCTGGTTGGACAATTGAGAATGAATAATAACTTTCAGAGTTTTAAAAAAATTATTAAAAACATCTCTTTTTATAGAAGCTTTTTAAGTGGTTAAGAAGCAGTGACTGAAGGAATGAAGTGATTAATGGAAATGTCTCAGCCCAGTCTGAGCATCCTTCAAAAGCTTAATTGAGGGGCCATTCTCAGACTCCACACTATTGATGTTTCCCTTTGAGAAGACAACAATCTTCCTCAGGGGAATATAGTTCTTCACATCTTCTAGAAGATCACATCAAAGCTCATCTAGACATCCACCTCAAAGAAGTCCTCAACATCCTCCTCGACAGTCTGCTCGAGGCTCTCTTCGACTTTCATCTGGACATCTGCCTTGACGCTCTTCATCTTTGAGGCTTGACATTGAAGAGATGATTCATATTTATCTCTTTGTTCACTGTTTCTTCCACCTCCTTGTAAAAGATCTCCAGCAGAATGCCTGTCTTTCACAAAATACATCAGATGGGACACGCTCATCCTGTAAGCATGGAATCAGAGACAGAGCTCTGGACTACAAGGAGTGGTCCAAAGATTGTGTCAAACTACCTCTTTATAATTTGATGAAAGAGACCTTGTTTAAAAATTTGGAATAACCACTCTCTGTCACAGTAACTGAACACATTAAATCAGGATACAATCTTGCCTGGGCTTTGACAAACCACAATTACAACACCTTAACTGTGAAATCAGCATTGAAAAAATTAATAGCTCCAGAACTTATGCCAGTACACCAGGAAGAGAAGGCAGAACTCTAGATAAATGTGGACCTAGAGTATTCCAGGGTTCTGTGTTAGCCAATAGAATTCTGAATTACAGTTTCTATATAACATCTTCATGAAATCTCTTATTCAGAAAATGTCTCTCTGAGAGCAATATATTCCCTCAGAACATCTAAGCTCCTACCAACATCATTCCAATGATCTCTTAGAGACAAGAAAATACATTGTGCATTCCACTTTTGGCACTTTTGATATAGTCTCTTGAACATCAGCAGTATCCATTGCCATGCATCAACAGGCATGGCTTAGAATCTCTGACCTCAATGCTAATGTGCAAGACTGCCTTTCAAACATCCCTTGCTTAGGAGAAGATCTCTTTGGAGACCATATAGAAGAGGCTATGCAAAAGATTTTAAAATGAGGTTTGCATGACTACTTTATCCTCTTCTAAGACTATGCAAGCTTGGACGTCCAAGAGATATCCCCCTTCCTCCAGACATCCTTTGTATTACACCAAGCCTAGATGCAACCAGTCAGCCACATCTTCTTGAGCTCCTACTCAGAGATGACCCAGGCAATAGAAAACACAAAAGCCTCAATCACAACTGCAATCCAAACAGCAGCAGTCATTTTAACTCTTCCTGCAGAGCTTAACAAGTGTTTCCCAACTTCTTCCCATAAGAGGTCGTATTGCCCTCTATTACCATTGCTGGTCCATAATAACATCAGCCCACTGAGTCCTTCAAATATTGAAACAAAGATATACCCTTCATTTACAAAACAGACCTCCAAACCATCCTCCAAGAAAGTCCTGTTTCAACTCCCATCAGAAGACCCTCCTTCACCAAGAGCTCTCAGATCTCCTCCAGCTCAATGCCATAGAACAAGTACCTCTGCAGGAGAAGGGCTGAGGTTCTACTCCAAAGTATTTCATCATACTGAAAGAAAAACCAGGGGAATTGGTCCAATTTTAGATCTTTGAGCTCTCAACAAATACTATAAAGCTTTATAAAGCTATAAAGCTTGTACCACAGACAGTTCAATTTCTACAAGAAATTGGCAGTGAGCATAGTGAAATTCTGTATCACTCTCAAATAAGATGGCTTAGCTGTGGAAGAGTATTGAAACGATTTTGGGATTTGAGAGATGAAATAAAGATGTTCCTTGAAAGTAAAAATCAAGATGTCTCACTCTTTGATGATACAAAATTGTTACGTGATCTGGCATTCAGCACAGACATAACTGGCTACTTGAATGATTTGAATGTCAAACTGCAAGGCCAAAATAAGTTGGTCACAGATATGATTGGCAATATTAATGCATTTGTACGCAAAGTACAGCTTTGGGAAGTTCAGCTTAAAGCGGGAAATCTTGCTCACTTCCCAACTTTGAAGTCTGCAATTACGGCAGAAGAGGAAATTAATTTTGCTGAGTTTTCTACAAAAATTAGTATGTTAAAGGAAGACTTTGACAGGCGATGTGAATGCTTCAGGAATATGGAAAACATCTTTAACATATTCATGTCACCATTTTCTTGTAGTGTTGATGATGCACCTGAAGAACTTCAACTAGAATTAATAGATTTTCAGTGTGATGCTCTGCTAAAAGAAAAATTCAACAGTTGCAGTCTTACAGAATTCTATCAGTGTGTTTCAAAGGACAAATATAAAAACATTCACAACCTAGCTGCACGGGTTGTATCTATGTTCGGATGTACATATTCATGCGAGCAATTATTTTCAAAAATTAACCAAGTGAAATCTCTTCAAAGGAACAAGTTAAGTGACGCCCATTTGTTTTCAGTTTTGAAAGTTGCATGTTCCAAGGTTATTGATCCTAATATTGATAACTTGGTATCAGAAAAGCATGCCCAAGTTTCTAGTCAGAAAAGGTAACATGTTGTGTACTGCACTCAGTATTTAAAATACCAATGCTTTACCTATCACATTTGCAATTTTTGAATTAACCAAAGATTCTAACTGTTATAATCTTTTATTAAGGAAAAGGAAAGATGTTATAAGAAAGATTTATAAACTATAAAGAGTTTTACCTCATGCAAAGTTGTAATTTCTTTAATAAGACATTAAGGGGCTTATAATCAAAAGAGAAAAACGTCCAAAAACCGGCTTAAGTCGGCATTTGGACGAACATTTCTCAAAAACGTGCAAGCGCCAATAATCAAACCGGGTTTTGGACGTATTTCTAAATGACTTAGGCCCTCATAGTGCCGCTCAATGTCCAAAGCTAAACAGGGCATTTCGGGAGGCGTGTCAAGGGCGGGAGTTGGGCGGGACATGGACCGGCTTAGACTTAGTCGTACAGCATGTATAACCAAAAGTGATACAGCCCACGATCGACGGAACTTGGATGTTGTGACTTAGACCATTTGAAACATGGTCTAAGTCACAAAAAAACACCTAAACTCACCAGATATGCACTGAAAACACATAAAACAGACCCCCACACACTACCCTAGTGGTCACCGAACCACCCCCACCCCCATAAAAATTTTAATCACAACTTTAAAATTCAGCCTTCAGACCATCATCACCTGGCCGCCTGGCATAGGAAAGCCTAGTCGTCCAGCACAGAGGCAGCTTAAGTCATCTTGGGGGTGGGTTAGGGACCCATAGAGAGGAGGACCCATGCCCATAAGCCCCTGTAATCACTGCATTGATACTTAAACATGTGCACTGCCTTATACACCCCCAAAACCCTTTTTTACTGGCATATAAGTGGCTCCTGCAGCCATAAGGGCTATTGGGGTGGTAGATAAGTGGGTCTAGGGGATTCTGGAGGTGGTTTGGGGGGCTCACTGTCACCTATAAGGGAGCTGTAGTGAGGAGAAGCCATGGCACCCTGTTTGTGAAGTTCACAGCAGTGCCCTGTAAGGTACCCCACTATTTAGGTGCTCTGTCTGGGTGTTCTGTCCATCACTTTGCAGGCCCCTCCCACGTCCAACAGGGCTCGTTCTAGACGTTTTGGACTTGGACGGACAGTTGGATGAAAATGTGCTTTAAAGATGGACGTTTCAGCAGCTTGGACGATCAGATCTTTAGGACGTATAATTGGACGATTTTCGAAAGTCAAAAGACGTTGGACATCTCTTTTGAAAATGGGACATAAGCTCTTTTTGACTTTGGATGACTTGTGAAATGGACGTAAACGGACTTAGACATTCCTATTCGATTATGCCCCTCTAACTATTTTTTTCTGCGGCCCTCTAAGCACCTACAAATCCAAAATGTGGCCCTGCAAAGGGTTTGAGTTTGAGACCACTGCTTTAGAATGTAAACATGTTCTAGCTTATTATTTGGATTGGACCAAGTCTCACAGAACTTCTACTCAACTGTTCCTGTCATTTGATCTTAACATACTTGGAGCTGTCACCAAGAGAACCATCGCCACATGGCTGTATCTCTTTTTGCTATGCTTAGGCTGGGCTGACTCTTGAAAGCCTTTTCATTGCACAAAGAGTTCAATGATGACCTCAGTAGCTCATCTACGTTCCATTCCCATAGAGGATATTTGTAAAGCAGCTACCCTGGTCCTCATTTCATACTTTAGATCCCACTGTAGTTTGGAAAATTGCTCCAGACGGGATAGTCTGTTTGGACAAGCAGTTCTACAAAATTTATTCTCCACTTAGATTCCAACTTCCCTTCAACCCTGTTGGCTTTACTAGGTCCATGGTAGTTGTCAATAACCCTCTTCTTAGAGGCATGATCCTGGCAGCTAAGGAGTCCCACATGTGAGAATATACTGTCAGCTTGTCCTCGGATAAAGCATAATTACCTATACCTCTCCTAGTTGGCTTCTTAGCTTTGTTACTGAACTGATAGTCCTGTGAGTAGATGACTGGCGGGAAGGTACTGGCGCATGTGTGGTATGGGTGGTCTTCAGAAGACTTAGAGTGACAGTACACTTTTAGTCATGTGAGAATATCCTGGATAAGACCTGTCACCGATGAGTAACTATACTTTAATGTAATAAAGGCTAGATGAGGTCAAACCATCAAAGGAGTCCATCTATAACCCATGGAGATGTGAAGTAGAATAGAATGTGGAATAGACTGCCTGAGTCCTTACGTCAGACTCTGTCTCTGGTAGTATTCAGATCTAGGCTAAAAGTCCACTTTTTCGAGATTGCTTTTAATTCTTAACTCCCACTCGCTTGTAAAGCACCTATGCCTGTTTTATCATTCCCTCTCTGAGAAACTCCCTGACTTCCTACTTGTTCTGTTTAATGTACAGCACTGTGTACGTCTAGTAGCACTATGGATATAATAAGTAATAATAGTAGAATGTAACTTGAAGCTTTTTCTTTTGACAAATAACTTCATGCAAGCAGCAGTTGATATCTGTGACAATAGCCGAACAGGTAATTAAATAGAAGAATATACTGAGTTGCTATACTAAGTCAGATCAAGCATCCATCATTCAGTATCCTATTTCCAATGTGGCCAATTCAGGTCATAAGTATCTGACAGGATCTCAAAAAAGTAGTAAAATTCTATTCTGCTTATACCCAGGGAAAAAAAGTCATTTTCCCTAGGCCAACTTTAATAAAGGGTTATGGACTTGTCCAAACCTTTTTTAAACCAGCCTGTGTTTACTACTTGTAGCAACAAATTTTAGAGCTTAACTATACATTGAATGAAAAAAAATATTTTCTCATGTTTGTTTAAATGTATCACTTAGTAACTTCATAGTGTGTTCCCACTAGGGAATCAATAGTCTTTGTACTTTTTGAAATAATAAACAATCCATTTGTATTTACCCACTCATGATTTTATAGACCTCTATCGTATCTCCTCTTGGCCATCTCTTCTCCAAGCTGAACAACCCTAATCTCTTAAGCCTTTCCTCCTAGGAAATTCATTCCATCCCCTTTATCATTTTGGTTGCACTTCTCTGTGCCTTTTCTAATTCAGCTATCCTTTTTGAGATATTATTACCAGAATTGCACATAGTACTCAAGTGATACCATAGAGCAATATAGAGGTGAGGTGAGAGGAGTGGCCTAGTGGTAGAGCTGTTGCCTCGATGAAAACAAAAACTGTGGATATAGATGTTCTGGAGATAATTTATTAAACACTAACATATAAAACCATGAAAATTCAATTTAAAAAGTACAATGATAAAAAATGCTGTGATAAAAATCCAACCGGACCCTACATGGTCCGTGTTTTGGCGAACACACCTTCTTAGCATTTTTTTGCTACTTCAGCTTGTCTGCGGTGTTCTCTGCTCACATGTTTAAAGACAATTGACTGTTTTCAGTCCAATTCTTTATATGTGAGGTTGCAAACCATTGGACCCCTGAGGAAGGCGTGTTCGCTGAAACATGAACCGTGTAGGGTCCGGTTGGATTTTTATCACAGCATTTTTTATCATTGTACTTTTTTAATTGAATTTTCATGGTTTTATATGTCAGTGTATAATAAATTATCTACAGAACATCTGTATCCACAATTTTTGTTTTTGTTTTCATCGGTGGATTGTTTTCACTATGGATCATTGGGTCTCCCCATTTTTCTTTGTAGAGCTGTTGCCTCTACACCCAGAGGTTGTGCGATCAAATCCCAGGGCTGTTCCTTGTGACCCTAAGCAAATCATCTAATCCTCCATTGCCCCAGGTACAAAATAAGTAAACTGCTTTGAGTGTGGTTGTGTAACTACAAAAAGAGAGTCTACAAGTCCTTTTTCCATTTTGATCATCTTTGTTTTATTCTCTATTCCTTTCCTAATAAATTCTAGTTGCCTTCTTGGTTGTTGTCATATATTGAGCAAAGGAGTTCAAAGTATTGTCCTCTATGATGCTTATTTCCTTTCCCTTAGGGGTGATTCCTAATGCGGAACCTTTGTGTAGCTATAATTTGGGTTATTCTTCCCTATGTATAGCATTTTATATTTCTCCACATAACATTTCATCTGCAATTTGGTTGCCCAGTCTCTCAGCCTCACAAGGCCCTGTAATTTATCTTAATCTGCATTTAATTTAACAACTTTGAAGAATTTAATGTTATCTGCAAATCCCACCACACTGATTTCCAGATTATTAATTATTGGATTCTCGATTAATTCCCCCATCACTTCAGGGCCAGAAAACCCTTTGAGTCCAACTTCCAAATGTTAATCCCTCCAATAATATCCCATCTCCCGAAATCAGTGGTAACCTAGCATTGCTCTCCTCCACCCTCTACTGCTCCCATGTGGTAATCAGATCTCTCTTTACCTCGTCTCAAAGATCATGGTGCTGGACCTTAAGCAAGCACAGAATCTGAAGGCCCCTCACTGGCCCAGCCATAACTTTAAGAAGAGGTTAAAAATATCCCATCATTGTGGGTGGGTGGAGGGTAGAGGAGAAAAATGCCTCGGTGCCCCTTTGGTCCCTTTTTCCACAGCTGTGTCAGATTCAAGAGGGGTGGGGGTTCCCTTACTGACTGCTTCCTTTTCACTCCCTCATTCCTCCCCTCAACCTAAGTAGATTAGACTGCAGAAAAGTTTACAACAAATAATATTGCCACTTAGCAAACCACTATCTTTCCCTTAGCAACATGGGAGCTCTGGAATACAAGACCCACTGAATAGGGTTACTGGACTCCCTAATCCCACCCCCCAAGCCTGCCCAGTTTCACCTATTCCTGCCCTGTTACGCCCTAGCTCTGCCCTCAGCTCCACCCCCGCTGCCTGTTTGTCGGGCAGGAAGGCATGTGCAGATGTGACACGATGATGTCACACGCATTTTCACCACGTTGCATCGACGGATTCCCCTCCCAACACGATTTCTTTTCAAAACCTGGACAAAGTGCTGGGTTTTGAAAAGCCGTGCGGACCCCAGGACATGTCCGGGAAAATCCGGACGTCTGGTAACCCTGCCACTCAATGGAGATTGTTGCTTTCCCCCCACCCCCACTATCACCACCACCGCCACCACCACACATACATCCTCTGATCCGTCCTGACATCCTGCAATCAGGTAGCAGTGATTCAATGAACAAACACAGTGCAGGTAAGAAAAAAAGAAGCACTGTTCTTCAAACCCCTGCTCAGCCAGCTATAAGTAAACAGACCCACCAAGATCCTGCTGTCAGTATTGCTACTGTGAAGTCAGCCTCTAGTCTAAAGCTTCTCTGAAACACAAAACTCCCTCTCCTCCATCAGAATAGAATCCCTCTGCCACATGGTAGAAATCTAGTCAGGATAACAATACAAACATGTCATTCTCTAGCCCAGCAGGGCAATTTACCTCTGTTGTTCCTGCTCAAAGTGATGCAAATTTAATGTTAATACAACTCCTCAAACATTTTGTCCAAGACAGCACAGCAATTTTTAATTTACAGGTGTAATTTATAGTTATTTAGCTTAAATAATGAATAAAACATGGTTAAAATGCTGTATAATAAATAACAGCAATATTGTTTCACTCATTTTATTTCAGCAATTAGAAATTGATGAACACCATAGCGGTATATTGACTGTCTTTGTCTTGTGTCACCAATTTCAGACTTCTAAAAAAAAAAATAAAAAAAAACCCACCCTAGACTTCAGAAAGACCAATGCTCTTTTTTTTTCTAAATTCTTTATTCATTTTTTCATCTTGCAACAAGTACACAATATTTAAAACTTTTACACATCACTTGAATTTCTTTCTATTGTCATCTTAAATCCATAAATTTATTCCCTCCCCACCCTTCCCTCAAATATTTCAATCAAAAATATCATATAAATATTGTATTCTTAATTATTAATTAACTTTTAAATAGAACTTTATATCATCCCCCACTCCCTATGTATATATATATATATATACATAGGGAGTGGGGGATGATATAAAGTATATATATATACTTTCAATGGAAAATGATGTGTAATCATTACAATAATTTGCCAATGGCCCCCAGATCTTTTAAAAATTATTATAATTCCCTTTCTGCAAAGCAATTATTCTTTCCATTTTGTAAAGCCCAATGTTGTAATAGTAGCCTGGATAATTTTTTGAGAGAATATGGTTAGGGTTACCAGATGTCCAAATGATGCGCGCATGAGTGTAATGTCATCACATCGACGTCCATACATGCTCAGATGCCCTCAATGCAGCCTGGAGCTCAGGGAAGGAAACACGAGGTGGGGATGGGGTGGGCTGGGGGTTGGAACAGGGCAGGGCCAAGTGTCCTCTTTTTTTTTTTAAGAGGAAATCTGTTAACCCTAAATATGCCGGACAACATTAACGACCTTGGCGTCATTTCATTGTATCACATGGATCTAGTGTCTTGTGCACTATGAACTTAATCATGGTTTCCAGAAACACCCAATCTACTGCTAGTAGCAGCAAGAAGCAAAGGCAAATTATTGATTTGGAAGTGAAACAAAAATTTTTTAGACTACAAGAAAGTGGTAAAGCGATAAACACTATTGCGTATGAACTTGGCAGGTTTCCTTCAAAGATCACAACGATGTTGAAATATAAGGATAAAATCCTACAAGCTGTGAAAGGATTGGCTCCACTGAAAGGTACTAGACTAACTAAGAAGCGAGAAGGGACTATATCTCACATGGAAAAAATTACTGATGACGTGGATAGAGGATCAAACTCAGAAGCAAATCCTTCTCTACATGATGATGATCATGGCAAAGGCATGAAGCTTGTTTGAGATGCTAAAAGAAAAAGCAGGGCCAGACTACAATATAGAGTTTAGTGCCAGTTCCAGGTGGTTCAAAAGTTTCAAGAATCATTATTCCTTGCATAATGTGAAAGTGAGTAGTGAGTCTGCTGAGTTCTGATGAGAAGGCAGCAGAAGAATTTGTTGAAACACTAGATAAACGGATAAGAATAGAAGGTTATTTGCCCCAAATTATTGTACTCATAAATATGGACAAAGCTTCTTTGTTCTGGAAGAGAATGCCTGAAAGGACCTTTATCCATAAGAAGGCTAAGTCAATACTAGGCTTTAAGGCTTTCAAGGACCGGATGACAGTATTCAAAACCAGTGTTCAAAATCAGGGAGAGTCTAGTCCTTAACTCACAACAAAATGCTCACAATTTCTTGCCCCAAGATCTTATAGGCTGCCTGTGTAGATAGATTTCCCTCTCAAGTTAAGGCGGCTGTTTCCATCTTCTGCCCCCCCTTGCACACCGGGGACAACTTGAGTAAGAAAATCCACAGTACCATGCTGATTGGTGGTCAAACCACTTTCTGGCTAAGGGGAAGCCGCATGTTGGACGGGGCTCATAAACGTCCCGTCTACACTATTGCCCAAAGCTTCCATTTTGGGCATAACCCACTGTGGCTCAAAAGCAATCAAACACTGCCTGCTTCATCACAGGAGTAGAAGATGCCGGGGAGGCTCATGAACCTTCACTCTCCTTTTCCCCATCCTAAACAGGTCAGGTTTCTGATTTTGCAGGCTTAGCTTGAGAATTGCTGAGTGACAGCTTGTGCATCTGCTCACCACCACCGCACCATCTTGGATTCACAATATGCATGTTTTTATTGGTAACTGCTTAGGATGTAAGTAGGGTAGACATTTTTAAATAAATAAATAAATACATTTTATTTAAATTTAACATTAAGCTGCTGTATATAATATCATGCAAAAGAGCTTACTAATGATGAATTTAGCAAAAAATGATATGCAAAAAATTCTTGTGGGCCAGTTTTAGTAAAAATGATAATTACACCTCAGTGAGGTGTAATTATCTTTTTTTTTACTAGCTTCCCCATAGCAACATCTCGCATGAAAGTTTGCTGTGGATCTCATTTGCATCCATAGCATCCTCTGGGTACATCCTTTGTGAGCATGAAAAATTTGCAGAGGGGAAATTTAACTACCAGAGAGGCCAAGAGTAGACTGGAGAAAAAGGTAGTCCTTGCTGTCCTTGGCTCAAACAGAAGATCAGGTTAAGTATTGGGCGGAACAGGTATAAGGCATCGGTAAGAAGAAGAAGTAATAGGTGCAGAGAAGTAAAAAGAATTTAAAACAAAAAAGAAATGGTTCCTAAAATTAAAAAAAAGAAAAAATTTGAGTGTAGGCATGTTGAGATCCCTAGGGTTCTGCTTTCTTTAGATAGCAGAGACCTCTAGTGACTCTACTAAAATATTGTGCTCGGCAGTTTCCAGAACAAGGGGAAGCTCTCTTGACTAGTGGTGTAGTGGTAAAGGAGACCCCTTTTGAAGCGACACTTGGACTTGTATAAAACCCAGCCCTACTGTAATCTTCGCCTTCAGTTCCTCAGCCAATGTACCATTTTAGTAAAAGGAAATTAGTTCACATTAAGGTAACAGAGGAGAGAAGGAGAAAGAAAGTAATGTATCTTTGGGGTACAAGAGGACATCAGGGAGACAATAATCCTAGAAAAGGAGAGGCTTCAGCAGATGTCCCCTGATCTGAGCGAGAAAGGCCAGGTGACCAGAAAGTATTATGTAACTTGATCTCAGTTCATTTCTGCTCTGCAAAGTAGTTTTGGGAAAAAGGAGATACTGGAAAGGGATTGATAAGCTAAAAATGAGAGTTCAGGACTACAAAGAAGAACTTTAATTGTTTGACATTTTTTCTACATATCTATTATTGATTCAGAACAATATCTGGCCTGAACTGATTTATTGGGGAAAGGGAAAGCATGGAGAGAGTAGATTTTAGTATCAACAGTAACCCAGTCTTTACTGGTCCCAACCTGGACTTCTGAATACTCAGAGAATTCAACTTGTAAAAGCCAGTGGTACTTTCATGAATTTTTAGTCCCCGGTTTGCCACACAGAACAATAAAGCGTTCCTGAGTTTACCAGACTGGCAAAGGTTCAAAATTGAAGCCCAATTTATGGCCAGAATTGGCATCTAAAGAATCCAGATTTTGCACATTTTGGATAAGAAACTGAAATTTATTTTATTTATTTAAAAGATTTCTCAACCGCCTATTCCTAGGTGACTTTACAAATAGTAGCATACATAAAATAAAACAAACAAAATTTGTACAAACATCAAAGATTACAGATCATTCAATGAGGACAATTAGTTCACAGCACTCCATAATATATTAATCCAAAAACCGGAATAAATCAGAATTATCATTCATTGGAATGCTTCTATAAAAAGTATAGTCTTGAGCATTTTCTTAAACTTCTGAATATCTAGAGAGAGCAGAGTTAATATATTTTTGGACTGTTCTAACCTTAAACTAGTTGTTACTGATTGCATATTTTAAAGTCATCTGCCTTGACCTCTTAAAAAAAAAAAACCCGAATATAAATGATAATAACATTTTCTTTGCGTACAGTGTGCTTTGTGTTTTTTTAATTTTGTGGTTACCATTATATATTAATAAGATTATATTGTGTGTATATGAAAAATGAATGGAAGAAATTGTGCTACAATTAGTACTATTATTATGGGGGTGGGGTCTTGGGTGGAGCTTGGGTGGGACTGGGGCGGAGCTTGGGTAGGCGTACTCGGTTGGTATTTGTTAGGTTTAGGGGTACTTGGTTTGAAGAAGTTGAGAAACACTGCTCTAAAGTAGAGAATGACACAGTGGTTGTTACCCGCGGCTAGCCGCGAGTAGCCGCGGGTAACCCGCCGAAACGGGGAAAGAAAAATAGCAGTCGCTGCAGGGACGGGGACAAGGCCATTCACCGCCCCGTGGAACGGTGAATGGTCTTGTCTCCGCAGTGAGGCATCAAGGATCGCGCGGTCCCCGCAGCCCCCACCTGCCCTATCGTAGGTTTTAGCCAGCTCCCTCCCTCCACCTTGCCTTATATTCCAAGTTTGCCGGCTTTCTTTTTCCCGAGCCCCACGCGCTCAAAAAGCCGCTGCGCGAGTTGATCAATCTTCTCCTCTGACGCAACCAGAAACAGGAAATTGCAGGAGAGGAGAAGATTGATTGACTTGCGCAGCCGCGCATGCGCGTCTTTATTGAATGCGTGCGGCTCGGGAAAAAGAAAGTCGGCAAACTCGGCATATAAGGTGAGGTGGAGGGAGGGAGCTGGCTAAATGCTGCGATCGGGCGGGTGGGGGCTGCTGGACCGCGCGATCGCATGTGTTCCCGGCTCAAACTAGGAAGGAGGGAGTGAAAGGGAAAAAAATTCTGGGCCAAGGGGAAGAAGAGGGAAAGAAAGAAACCCACAGCAGGAAAGAAAGGGGAAGACAGGCAGGTGAGCCAGATGCAGTGGGGGGGGGGGGGAAGAAAGAGGGAAAGAAGCTAGATGGGGTTGAAAAGAAGAGACACACTGGTATGGAAGAGGAAGATAGGGGAAATCTGGACACAGGAAGGTAACAGAAAGAGGGGAAATTATGTGCATGGGCATAGGGACAGAGGCATAAAGGGGACATGCCATGGGGATGGTATATGGACACAGGGGGGGGACACAATGCCAGATACATAGGGGAGATATTAGAAATGGGGAAAATAGGAACACAGAAGCGAGATGGTTTGTGGGGATGGGACAGGGACCAAGCTCACAGGCTCCAGCAGTTTGCACAAATTACATTGTAACGTGCCACGAAAATAAGAGGGAGGGAGGTAGATAGATAGGCCACGCGAGAGGAGCTGAAGGGTGGTAGAAAGGAACAGATGATAAAGGAGAGAGGGGAGGGTGGTGGTGGAAAGGAATAGAACAGACATTGAAAAAAGGTAGAGAGGAACAGACCCTGAAGGGAAATGTGAAAGACAGAGTGGGGAGAAGACGCTGGAAGGGAAGAAGACTGATGCCAGACTATGGGGGAGTGGAGGGAAGAAGATGGATGCTAGACCAATTGAGGGGGGGGGGGTGAAGGGAGAGGCACAGTAACAGCAAATGGAATCCTTCAGTTTTTGGAGATAGCTGAAAGAGAAAACTGGTCATGCGCCTGTTAAACCATGATGATTTGATTGAATGAGGTGTACATCCGCACTGTCTTGTTGTATTTATGATAGCATTAATGAGTAATTGTTAATTGTTGTTTGTATTGTTTCTTCTTTTTCTCTTTTATATATACATATGGCTCATGCTATGTTGTATTGTACTGTATTTTATGCAAATACCCCAAAAAATTATTGAAATTGAAAACTGGTTTGGTTTCTGATATGTGGCATTGTTAAATAGGTTGTACCGCTCTTTACACTAGAAGGCTGCTTAAGTTGATGGATGCAAAGAGTTATTTTTTAAATCATATGCAGCTTTGAACTTCTTTCTATAATTGCTCATCTGTATCATTCTGCAGCAGAAATCCCCATCGGAATCCTTCATGGGTCGAGAGAGGAGATCAAATTCACAGTCTTACATTGGCCGCCCCATTCAGCTGGACAAGATCTTGCTCTCCAAGGTTAAAGTGCCTCACACATTTGTGATCCATTCGTATACACGTCCCACAGTATGCCAGTACTGTAAGAAACTTCTCAAGGGACTCTTCAGACAGGGCTTGCAATGCAAAGGTAAGTATTGCTCAGTCATTACAAAGTATGATGATAGGTGGAACACAAGTAATTTTTAGGATCTTTGAATATTCATAATAAAATTCCTAAAATCTGAACAAGTGCCATGAAGATGTTAAAATGTTACATTTCTACTCATCTAACAAAATGCAATTCTGGAAATTATAGTAGGGCAAATTTTAAAATGTTAGCCTATACATGGGCAGTACCATTTTAGGTAGGTCATGGATTTGTGAACCTTGACATGTTAGCGAAAACATACAAAAAATAGGACATAATTTACAAGACCAGAGCTTCACGTGTATTTGCCAATATCCCTCCCAACCAAATCCGTTACAGTGTTGTGAGAGGATATGACAGCTTGCTCTGGGGATTGTCTGTCATATAGCTGTCAACATCATCCAAAAGCCCCCATATGCTACCACAAGTGTGTCAGTCATAGGCTGAATGCCTCTGAGAAAGGAAGCATCATCTCATAACGCACATAAGCCTGGCCAAACTATCACCTAACAACCTCATGCACATCAGAGGAGGAGATTGAAGAAGACGATGACGATGGATAGGAGAGCTGGGGAGCTGCAGCAGCCTCACCATGCTGTCTAGCCCCAGAAAGGGGTCATGAAGGGGCATCATTTGTATCTTGGTCCTACACACATACACAGTTTGAAACTGATTTATATATTTTAGTATTTATTTTCTGCTCTACCTTTAATGTTCTAGGCAGATTGCAAAAAATACGTTCATAATCATAAGACATATAATATAATCAATACATTTGCACACATCTTTATATATATCATATGCCTGTCAATAAACATAAATAAATGAAAAGATGCCTGTACATTATCCCAACCTTTTTCTAGCCATTCAAGTTTTCAGTAATTGTTCTTAGCTGCCGGCGATTTAGAAAACAAACACATGTAAATTATCAACATGCTCATCTCTCCCACTCCCACATTTTTTTGATATATACTGTGTGTATATATATATATATATATCTAATATAATAAAACGATAAGCCGCACATGCGCACTTCCTAAGCGTGCGTCCGTTTTCCGTGAGCTGTAGCACACATAGGAAGTGCGCATGCGCGGCTTACGGTCTGGCCTCACAAGGCAAGACAAGTTGATGTCGGCCACGACGGCAGCTGCTGGCCGCCCCAAGCTCGCTCTCTTTCTGGCGGCCCGAGGCAGATGTCGGCCGTGGCGGCTGCTGGCCGCCCGAAACTCGCTCTCTATCTTCCTCCCTCCCCCCCAGGTGGATGTCGACCGCGGCGGCCCGAGGCGGATGTCGGCCGCGGCGGCTGCTGGCCGCCCGAAGCTCTCTCTCTCTCTTCCTCCCCCCCAGGCGGATGTCGGCCGCGGCGGCTGCTGTCGGCGGCTGCAGGCCGTTAACATAAGTAGGCCATGGAGTTCAGCAGGAAGGTATTGGGGGGAGAAAAATACTGCACAGGGAAGTGGGGTGGGAGGGAAATGCTGCAACACACGGAAATGGAGGGGCAGAAAAGGGGTTGATGGACAGGGGAACAGGTGCTGAGGAACAGGGAGGGGGGCAGAAAAATGAAGTCAGGGGGAACAGGAAGGAGGTGATGATGGACAGGGGGAGGTAAAACAAAGGGAGAAGGGCTGCTGGATAAGGTGAGCAGTGATGGGGTGGTGGAGGACACAGGGGAGGTAAAAGGAAGGGAGAATGGACAGGGGGAGCAGGCAAGGAAAAAAAAAAAACAGATAGAAATACAGAAAGAGGCTAAGGAGAGAGAGAAAAAAATAAAGACAGACACACACACATATATTCTAGCACCCCTTAATGTAACGGGTTATAAGACTAGTATATATATATATATATATATATATATACACACACACACACATACAAACACCCTTGGCTGTAGGGAACATCAGAATGGCTCCTAAAAAGCAGATTGTGACCCGAAAGGGTAACTTTTACATGGATGAAGTGGATATGCTTGTCAAGAAGGTTTTAAAACATTGAAGGGACCTCTTTGGTGTGGCAGGACAACACATTATTGCCTGGATGTCCTGCCATCATTTGAAACTAAATATGTCCAAGACTGAGCTGCTCCTCTTTCCTCCTAAACCCTCTGCTTCTCCTCCTCCTTTCTCCATCTCTGTAAATAATACTGTCATTGTTCCAGTCTCCTCTGCTCGCATCCTTGGAGTCGTCTTCAATTCTGACCTCTCATTTTCTACATATATCCAACAAGCTGCTAAAACCTGTTGCTTCTATCTCTTCAATATCATCAAAAGTCACCCCTTCCTCTCTGAGCACACTACTCGGACCCTTGTCCAAGCTCTCTAACCTCACGCTTAGGTTACTGCAATCTACTCCTAACTGGTATCCCTCAGTGTCACCTCTCTCCCTTGCAATCTGTGCAAAACTCTGCTGTGCGACTCATCTTCTACCAACCTCGCTACGCTCATGTCACCCCTCTCCTTAAGTCACTTCACTGGCTCCCTATCTGCCATCGCATACAGTTCAAGATCTTATTGCTGACCTACAAGTGTGTTCATTCTGCTGCCCCTCAATATCTCTCCTCAATTCTCTCTCCTTATACACCTCCCAGAGAACTCCATTCCTCAGATAAGTCACTCTTAATGTTACCCTTCTCCTCCACTGCCAATTTCAGACTTCGTTCCTTTTATCTAGCTGCCCCTATACCTGGAATAAATTACCCGAGTTTGTCCATCAAGTCCCTTCCCTTGTTTAAAAGCAGACCGAAAACCCACCTTTTTGATATAGTCTTCAATCCTTAACCCTACTCCTCTGCCCTCCAACACAGCCAGCTGATTAACCGTTCCCCTTAACTGTATCCATGACATCTTTTTTGTCTGTCTTGCCTGTTTAGATTGTAAACTCTTTCGAGCAGGGACTGTTTTCTTATTCTTTGTGACTCTGTACAGCGCTGTGTGTGTCTGGTAGCACTATAGAAATAATTAATAGTAATAGTAGTAGCAGCATGTGAAGCAAAAAACATGAGTTGGAATCTGTCACAAGCTGAATGGTATGTTTTACAACAACAGAGATGATGCAGAGGACTTAAAGAGTAAGTGGGGGGAACTATGCAGAAATGCTAGACTGAAAGCCCCTCTTGCATCATTGATTCAATCCACAGTTGCAAAATTCTATATCTATGCAGACCATATCCTAACATTGACCTTTCTTCCCTTCAACATTGTCTCACCAAAATAGATGCTTGACTCGTAGAACATCACTTGGTCCTGAACCTAGTTAAGTCGGTAGCTCTCTGGATTACTGGACAGTCATATTCTCCTGCTTTTGTTCCTTTGGTACGTAAATACATAGCTCTAAAATCAGTAAAGTCCCTCAAATACTTAGGTGTCATTTTCGATCAGCAACTTTCTTTTAGCTCTCAAATGTTCAGGCTTGCTTTCAGTCTTTTTGTCACATTTGGTCTTTCTGTAGTTACCTGGATGAGTCTTCCTGTGCTACTTTGCTATCTGCTTTGCTGAACTCCCACTTGGACTATTGTGATATTATTTACTCTGGTCTCCCAAAATTTCAAATTAAATGCCTCCATTTGTTTTCTCACACATTCATATAAGTCATACCCCTTCTTGCTCAGCGTCACTAGCTTCCTGTATATTTTCATGTTTACTTCAAAATTCTAAAGTTAGTGTATTTTCTGGGAGACCGTCTTACTTCTCAGTTCTTATTTCTCCATACACCCCTACAAGTGCCTTACGCTCGGTATCTTCTAACTGCTTATCCCTTCCTCCTGTTCATAGTTCCCACTTAAGAGTCCACATGTCATTTGACCTTTTTCTGTATTGTTCCTCCCTCTGGAATGCCCACCCACTGGAACTTTAAGGAGAACGGTCTTACTTACAGATTCGAGCCTCACTTAAGGCCCATCTATTTTCTCAAGCCTTTCAATTCATTATCTCCTGAGGTTCAGTGTGAACATTTGGCCTGAAAATCTTGTAACAGATTTGTAACAGAGTGGTCGCTCTGGAGGAAATGGACAACACAAAAAACGAACTGCAAAAATTAGAAGAATGGTCTAATGTCTGCCAACTAAAATTCAATGCAAAGAAGTACATTTGGGGAGTAGAAGTCCGAGGGAGCTGTTTGAACTAGGAAGTGAGAGGCTGATATGCACGGATGAGGAGAGGTACCTTGGGATGATAGTGTTGGCAAAGAAACAGTACAACAGGGTGGTGGCTGTAGCCAGAAGGATGCTGGGCTGTATAGAGAGAGATGTAACCAGTAGAAAAAAGGAGGTGTTGATGCCCCTGTATTGGTTGTTTGCAAAGCCCCACTTGGATTATTGTGTCCAAGTTTGGAGACCATATATGGTGAAGGATATAAGAAGACTTGAAGTGGTACAGGAAAAGGCAATGAAAATGGTAGAGGGTTCAAGCCAAAAGATGTATATGAAGTGACTGGGAAATATGAACATATATACTCTAGAAGACAGGAGGGAAGGGAAGACATGATACATGGAAACTGAGGAAATACAGGGATATTGAGTAAATACAAGGAAATTGCGTAAGTTTACCCATGGACTTCATATCAGTTTTCAAATGGAAAAAGTACTTCTACAACTCTGCCCCTGCTGTTCATATGGGTACTTTTCCCAGTGAAGCATATGCATGTGTTTTTCAAAATTCAAAAATATGCATGTATATCTCCTCCCTCCATAAGATCATAAGAATTGCCGCTGCTGGGTCAGACCAGTGGTCCATCATGCTCAGCAGTCCGCTCATGCGGTTGCCCCTAGGTCAAAGACCAGTGCCCTAACCGAGACCAGCCCTACCTGCGTACGTTCCGGTTCAGCAGGAACTAGAGAATGACACGGGGAAAAAATCTGTCCCCGTCACCGCCCCGTCACCGGCCCACCATCCTCTGCACCGCCCCGTCACCGCCGATCCCTTCATCGCCCCGTCACCGTCACCGCCATCCCTTTCACCGCCCCGTCACCGCCACTGCCATCCCATTCACCGCCCCGTCACCGTCCCCGCTGCATCCATATAAGCCTTTTTCCTTTCACTCCCTCCTTCCAATTTGAGCCGGGAACACTAGCGATCGCACGGTCCCCGCGGCCACTACCTGCCTGCCCGGTCGATCCTGGTGTTTGGCCGGATCTCTCCCTTCTCCTCACCTTGGTTTGTGGGTTTTCTTTTTCGGGCAACCTGCGCGCTTTCCCAGGGAGCCGCACACGCGCGGCTGCTCAGTGTTCGATCTTCTGCTCTGCTGCAACTTCCTGTTTCCGGTTGTGTCAGAGCAGAAGATCGAGGCTGAGCAGCGGCGGGTGTGCGCGGCTCTCTGATAGTGTGCGGGTCGCCGGGGAGGAGGATCTGCGGACTGGGGTGAGGAGAGGGGAGAGAGCTGGCTGGACACTGGAATCGATTGGGCGGGCGGGTGTGAGCTGCGGGGACCGCGCGATCCTTCATGCCTCACTGCGGGGGACAAGACCATTCACCGCCCCGCGGGCGGTGAATGGCCTTGTCCCCGTCGCCGCAGCGACTGCTAGTTTTCTTCCCCGTTTTCGGCGGGTGACCCGCGGCTAAAATGCGGTGGCCGCGGGTAAACCGCCACCGTGTCATTCTCTAGCAGGAACTTGTCTAACTTTGTCTTGAATCCCCAGAGGGTGTTTTCACCTATAACAGCCTCCTGAAGAGTGTTCCAGATTTCTACCACTTTCTGGGTGAAGAAGAACTTCCTTACATTTGTACGGAATCTATCCCCTTTTAATTTTAGAGAGTGCCCTTTCGTTCTCTCTATCTTGGAGAGGGTGAACAACCTGTCTTATCTACTAAGTCTATTCCCTTCATTATCTTGAATGTTTTGATTATGTCCCCTCTCAATTTCCTCTTTTCAAGGGAGAAGACGCCCATTTCTCTAATCTTTCACTGTATGGCAACTCCTCCAGCCCCTTAACCATTTTAGTCGCTCTTCTCTGGACCCTTTCGAGTAGTACCGTTTCCTTCTTCATGTACGGCAGCCAGTGCTGGATGCAGTATTCCAGGTGAGGGCGTACCATGGCCTGGTACAGCAGCATGATAACCTTCTCCAATTTGTTCGTGATCACCTTCTTAATCATTCCTAGCATTCTATTTGCCCTTTTCTCCGCCACTGCACATTGCACAGATGGCTTCATCGACTTGTCAACCAGTACTTCCAAGTCTCCTTCCTGGGGGGTCTCTCCAAGTACGGCACCAGACATCCTGTAGTCGTGTATAAGATTTTTATTACTGATATGCATCACCTTACACTTATCCACGTTAAACTTCATTTGCCATGTTGCAGCCCATTTCTCGAGCGTGTTGATATCCTGTTGCAGGGCTTCGCAATCCTCCTGCGTCCTCACTACTCTGCATAACTTCGTATCATCTGCAAATTTAATCACCTCGCTCGTCGTTCCAATTTCCAGGTCGTTCATAAATATGTTGAAGAGCACAGGCCCAAGCACCGAACCCTGAGGCTCTCCACTGGTGACGTTTTTCCAGTCTGAGTATTGTCCATTTACCCCCCACTCTCTGTTTTCTATCCGCCAACCAGTTTTTGATCCACGTGTGTATTTCACCCTCAATCCCATGGCTCGCAATTTTTCAAAGTAGTCGTTCATGCAAGATCTTGTCAAACGCCTTCTGAAAATCCAAATATACAATGTCGACCGGGTCACCTTTGTCTATCTGCCTGTTAACTCCCTCAAAAAAGTGCAGCAAGTTTGTCAAGCAAAATCTTCCTTTGCTGAAGCCATGCTGGCTGGTTCTCATCAGATTGGTTCATAGACAGTAACGCGGAAGACAAAGGCGCGCGCCGACAACTGAGTGCAAGACGGAGGCGCGCGCCGAAGAAAAAGACTGTTTTTAGGGGCTGCGACGGGGGTTTTTGTTGGGAAGCCCCCCACTTTACTTAATACAGATCGCGGCGGCGTTGTGGGGGGCTTGGGGGGTTGTAACCCCCCACATTTTAGTGAAAACATAACTTTTTCCCTAAAACAGGGAAAAAGTTAAGTTTTCAGTAAAATGTGGGGGGTTACAACCCCCTAAGCCCCCCACAACGCCCCCACAACGCGGCGTGATCTGAATAAAGTAAAGTGGGGGGGTTCCCCCCCTCACACCCCCCTGTCGTAGCCCCTAAACACAGTCTTTTTCTTCGGCGCACGCCTCCGCGCTGCACTCAGTTGTCTGCTCGCGCCTTTGTCCCAGCGCGCTTTTGACCTGACACCCATCAGATTGTGTCCGTCAAGATGGTCAACGATGCGGTCCTTTATCAGCGCCTCTACCATCTTTCCCGGTACCGACTCACTGGCCTGTAGATGAAGCAGTTCAGCTATAGCCCCTTTCAGTTCTTTGATTACCCTCAGATGGATGCCATCCGGTCCCGGGGATTTATCATTTTAAGCCTATCAATCTGCCTGCATACCTCTTCTAGACTGACCGCCAACCCTGTCAGTTTCCCGTATTTGTTTCCTGTGTATAGCCTGTCACCTTCCGGTATGTTGTGTATATCCTCTTCGGTAAATACAGATGCAAAAAATGTGTTCAGTTTGTCGACGATGGCTTTGTCCTCCTTTAGCATTCCCTTTAGCTCATCACTGTTCCTTTTCTTTATTTCCCCCGTTCCTTTTCATCACTTATCCTTTATCCCTCCTTCGTCCCCTCCAATCGGGTGTGACATTTCTCTCCCCCTTCCTCTTCTCTCCCTGTGGGATGGGTACCTTTCACTTACAATCTTTGGACTGCCAGCAGCATCAGTCAGACTCTTAGAGTCAGACAATTAGAGTCAGACTCTGAGTTATTAACTCCAAAGAACATTGAAGGAAACCAGTTAAGTCTACTACTGGGTCATTTCTTCTAGAGTTCTCAGTCTCCCCAGTATTCCTCCTATCAAGATATTGAGCTCTAACAATTAGAGGAAAAGCTTCTTCTGGAATCTTGCATGAGATCTATGTGAATGCACTGTTTTCAATGCATATTCATTGGGGAAATCCTGAAAACCCGACTGGATTTGGCCCTCAAGGAGGGACTTTGGGGACCCCTGATCAAATCCAACAGTCTCCAAGAGCAAAGAATTATCAAGTACATCAACGGCTACACTGTAATTTTCTATCAACTAAATTGAGACTCAACTCAAATCTCTCGTTTCAAAAAACTTTTTTAGCTCACGTATCATATTCATTAATCAAAACATGACGGCATATCATAGTGCATTTATTTTAGATCCCCATCCTGGGATCATGGCTCTAATCATGTATGCCTGCTGCTATTTCTAAGTACAGAAGTAAGTTTGCACCTATCCCACACATACAAATATTTATATCTTTTCTCACTCTTAATGGTGATAAATGCAACAAAGCAGTCACTAATAGTTTTTTTCAGTTAACAACTCATAGTATTCTCAAGTGGCAGCACTTATCTTAAGTGGATCAAACCAAATCCAGCGCTGGCAGGGTTTCAAACACCCAACGCTCACTGACATTCACTGTAATCCTAGCGTTTCAATCTGAACGACCTTCTTCAAAGGGGCCTTCTCACATTGTTGCCATGCTCTCTGTTCACTGAGACGCAGCTTCTAACGCGGTATGACCTACGCATCACTTGATATATAAAATCAGGCTCATCTTGATTGTAAATGAAGGTTAAAGCTATGATCTTGTCTTAGACTCTTAATTGAAATTCATCCATGAAATTGACTATGAATTCCTAGGATAAATGTATTACTTTGGCAATAACACGGAATGTAGTTTGGTTGCTTTAAGTAACGTAAAATATTACTGGATCTTATAATTCAGGAGACTGACAAAGATAAATGACCCAATATTCAAAAGAAAATACTGAAATCCTACATTTTAGCCCTATTTTCAGGCAAATTTAGGAGCCTAAATTTTCAGCTGAATATTCATCTTAATTTAGAAGCTTGTTATCTGGTGGTATTCAGATAGTTTTAATGATGCCGACAACTGTAAGCTGAATTGGAACCAGATATTCAGGGCTCCTTTTATTAAGTTGCGGTATCGTTTATAGTGTGCGCTAACCCCCGCACTATACAGAAAAACTAACGTCAGCTCAATGGAGGCGTTAGCGTCTAGCGCGCGCTAAAACCGCTAGCACAGCTTAGTAAAAGGAGCCCCCAGTGCTGGGCTGTGTTGAAGTTCTACTGCTAGTTCTTGGCAGACCAAGAAGTTAATGTGGGTATTGGCTGATATTCAGTAACAATATCTATATAACTAACCAGGCAAAGATAGGACTGTTTTTGTGTGGTCCGGTTTACCTGGTTAGTTATGTGGATACCGGTACTGAATATTACTGGAGCCCCAGTATATTCTGGGTATCTCTGCCCATTGACTTTTCTGGCAATAATTGGATAGTGCCACAGTGATCCGAGGGGGACTTTTAGCAGCACTGATGGTAAAGTGCCACTGAAAATCTCTTCTTGGCTTGCTGATTGAGGTTTAAGTGGGAAGGAGACTTTTTTTTTGTTTTTTAATTAACTAGATTTATGAGCCTAGCTGAAAATCAGCTAATGTCTCTTCTCCACCCTAAATCCACTCCTGTTGCAACCACTTTCCATGCTTCCAAATTTGAGAGTTTAGTGAAATTTTTATCATAAATTTAGGTACCCGGCACTAGTAAATGTTCAAGAAGGCCAAATCCTTTTTACAAAGCAGCACTACTGATTAATGGCATTCTGAATGCGAAGAAGCCCATTCCCGTGGTCTTCTTTGCATTCAAGGCATGCTAATTGGTATTTTTTTTCACAATTAGCTAGTATAAATTTAAATCAATCTCAAGTCAGTGATGACTGAAAGTGATTAGCTGTTTAGAGAAATTCCTGCTGAAAGTATTCACATTATTAAAATCATCATTACCTTTTTACAATTGGTTAGGGGGCCAAGCTTTTTAAGGGGGCCAAGCTTCACCTCTAACCTCAGCTCTACCCCTAGCCTTGCCCCCAATCCCAGCATTTCTCCTTCTATCATTCCATGATCCAGCATAACCCACCTATAAAATGGGGGTGCTTTTGCACAGATAGACACCAAGGCACAAATTCTCTAAACGGCATCAGTATTTTAGGTGCCGGTAGGCGCCCAAACTCAGTAAGAAACATTGTTGAAATGATATTTTTAACTGAATTTCAAGGTGCTTACTGGTGCCTAAAAAGTCAGTACCGGAATCGCGCCTTCATAGGCATTTTAGGCCACCTAACGCCAGTGTGGGCATGGCTAATGCCAGAAGTGGTTTTAGGCGGCCTAAAGCGCCTATGGAGGCACAATTCACATCTTAGATGCCGGAAAACCTGGCCCACATTTACGGCACCTACCTTTGCCGGAGACATGATTCTGTACCCGGTGCCATCATGTGATTGATGCACAATCAGCATCCGCTTTTAAGGCAGCCACTGACAACAGCACCAGTTACAGAATTACTTTACATTACATTACATTAGGGACTTCTATTCCGCCTATACCTTGCAGTTCAAGGCGGATTACAAAAGAGCTAACTGGACATTTCCAGTGAAGTTACAACAGTTTTGGGTTTTTTTGGTTACAAGGGAGGAGAGGTAGCTGGATTAAATCCGTTGCCAAATACAGATCATGAATTAGAACTAGAAATATGAAAACAAAAATTGAACTGGGAATCCATAGTCAAACTTGGCATGTACCACAATGCTGAAGAAATAAAAACAGAAATGCATTTCCTTTTCTACTGAACGAAATTCAAAGAAATCTAGGATGCATATTTCCCAAAGCTAAATTCAACATAAAAACATTTTTTTTTTCCTACCTTTGTTGTCTGGGCATTTTATTTTTCAAATCATTTTGGTCCTAGTTTCTCTCCTCTGCTTTACTGTCTCTCTGCTCTTTCAGGTGGCTGTTGTCCATTTGTTCATTCTTCTCTTTCTTCCTGCCTTCTTCCTTTCCCTTACATCTGCTGTTTTTAAATCTGCTTTGAACTGACAAGGGATTCAGCAAAACATAAGTACTAAATATTGATTTTTTTTCCTTTTAGCTGTTTCCTCTCTCTCTTTGTTTTCTGTTTCTCTGTCCTCTGAAATTTCATCCTCTTAACCTCCAGTTTTCCACCTCCTTTTAACTTACCTATTTTTCCAGTTCCTTCTCGTAGTGCCAAGCTCTCTCATTGCGCATCTCATATTTCTCTCTGCATCCCTTTACATTTCTACTTTCTGTATTCAAACACATTGCGTGTGCCAGTCTTTTTTTTTTTTTAACTTTATTTAGTTTTTAATGCCAACAAAAACTGCAATATAATTTATATACAAATAATGATAATCAACCAAACACTTATCAATCAGTATCTACACAAAAGATAAAAATTCCCTCCCCCATCCATCGTTACCGTCAGGAATAATACCAAAACAAAAGTCTTTTTCTTTTCAGTTCAAAAAGTTTTATTAGTGAATATAATAAAAACATTATACAACTATGAGAAAACAAATGCACTACAGAAGGCCCATTAGGAAACACCTCCATAAATGTTGCATGATATATACATTACAAGGGTAAGTACAGCTAATATATAGAGTATGTGAAATGAAGAAAAAGAGCGTACCCAAAAATAGTACATACTGAAACAAAGCAGAAAATACTAATATTACCAAAGGTCAGTTGCAGTGTGATGTCTTACAGTGTGAAAGTAGAGGAGATCATATATTTTTATAAGAACTGAGAGTGTTGGACTTCTCTGTGTTAGCCTTTTCATATTTTGCGGTTAGACACAAATTATTCCACCATACATTGTATTCAGTGTTAGCTAAATTTTTCCAATTATGTAAAACATTTTGTATTGCAAGAGCAATCATAATGCGGAATAACTTAGGTGCGCTAAGGTGCGCTAGAGTTTTTAGCGCACACGGGATTTTAGCATGCGCTAAACCCACACTATGCTTCTAGAACTAACGCCAGATCAATGCTGGCGTTAAGGTCTAGCGTGCACGGCAATTTAGCACGCGCTATTCCGCACGTTAAGGCCCTAACGCACCTTTGTAAGAGGAGCCCTTAGCTCCAAAATAAGACATAGGTAATTTTCCATCTAGACATCCAAAAATGATTTAAAAGAAAATGATGTCTGATGAAAGGGAAAGCATTTCAATTATAGAGTTACAAATACGTTCCCAATAACTTTGAATATGAGTGCAGTAGAATAACATTTGTTCCAGCAATCCAGGATGCTTGCGCCAGTATTCACATTCCCTCTGTTCTGGTTCTGCCTATGCAGAAACAGGTAATTGTGTTATAGGGAAGACATTGAGGCCAATACTTAAGTCTGAATCACTGCTCACTGCTGTTAACTTCCAGGGGTAGAGAAAAATTTTAAAGGCACATCAAGGAGGGAATGAGGGATAGAACGGGGTAGAGATGGGGAAAGATGCTGGGGGGAGGGGTCTGGGTGTCACCGAACTGGGGGAAGTGAGGTAAACACTTTGCTGGGGAATGGAAGGAAAACTTTGGGTATGCCATTGCACTTGTGGCTCCCCTCCCCCCACCTCCATTCCAACATCAATGCAGTTGGTTGTCTAATCTATAGAGTTGTAAAATGAATGGGCCTGATGATAGCAGCTGAAGCATAAAACTAAAACCTATGACTCAAAATCATTATTCACTCTGCAGGAAAGAATTTACGCTTTTGAATCATGTCAGTATTTATTACAAACTTAGGCCCCCTTTTATCAAGCTGCGTTAGGGTTTTTTTTATCGCCGACTGCTGAAATAAAAGCTACGTAGCTGGCGATAAAAAACCCCATAATGCGGCTTGATAAAAAGGGCCTTAGTCTGCACACCAGAGAAGGTGAAGGTCCATAGCTAAACTTTTTATTTTTAATGATTGCTAAATGAATAATTTTGTTTGGACACTGTTATTTTAATTGTTGTTATCCACCTAGAATCTATTATGAGAATAGTGCAGAATATAAATAAGAATAGAATAGAATATTTATACATTTAAAAAAAACTGCTCAGATATGTGTGACCTTATAAAATTGCTTTACTTATACAACAAACAGTCGTGTTTCTTTCAGATTTATTATACAGAGAGACTTCTGTATTATACTCTGTTTTATTCTATAAATGTGACAGAATGGATTTAGTTGGCTGTGAGTTTACCTAATATGGTCCTTTGGTGCTGGGCTGAACTGAATTTTGTGCTCTCCTTCTTGCTTTTGTTTAGATTGCAAGTTCAACTGTCACAAACGCTGTGCACCTAAAGTGCCAAATAATTGCCTTGGTGAAGTTGACATTAATGGAGGTAAAGGCAAACTGAACTATGTCGAAAAGAATTTCGGTTGCTTTTGAAGAAGGTCAAAGGCAAAAAAATACATTTTTAAAGAAAGGGTAAAACAATAATATTGTATTGCTACGAGGGGCTGCTGAAAAGTTCTTAGCCCAACCAAAAAGAGAATAATGTGGAGCCATGAAACTTACAAGTTATTCCACACTTCTCTTGACACTTTTCATATGAAAAATGTCAAGAAAAGTATGGAATAGCTTGTAAGTTTCATGGCTCCACATTATTCCCTTTTTAGTTGGGCTAAGAACTTTTCAGCGGCCCCTCTTATAGAGCGAAACATGCAAAGTGTTGACATTGATCCAAACCAGTTTGATATTTGTTTTTTTTAATGCTGAGTTAAACCCAGCTGTTCAATCCTGGGCCATGTTCGCAGGCATGCATATATACTGTCATTTATCTGACACCTAGATAAAATGTATATGGTTCCCAGCTGAATATTGACCAGGACCTGGATAAGGAGATCTGAAATTGAGCTGCCTTAAGCTGTCCATATGGCCTATCCAGCTATCACATGATATAACCAGCCATGTTTAAGCCACTAATTATTAATACTCAGCGGGAAATAGCCAGCGGGAGATGCTTTCCCAATGCCTTCCCCTCCAATGAGGCACTCCACTGATTTCCCCCACCCCCAACAAGATGCTTCCTCAAACAAGGTACTTCTCTGATACCTCCAAATACATCCCTTTCCCAACAAGGTATTCTTCTAGTGCCACCTCCACCTTTACTGAACCTCTGAGAACCCCCAAAATGTACCCAGGGGCCATCCCTGGTTGTATAGTGGTAGGAGGCAGGAGTGGTCTTCCTCTGCTCTAGCCCCTTATGGCCTTTGAGTGCAAAATTCAGACAGATTGTCCAATATTCAGCACTGGCCAGGAACAGCTCTTGGCCTGTTAAATAGCGATTGATCAGATAACTGATAATATTCAGCGGGAGATAGCCTGCTATCTCCCACTGATTATTACTGATTAATGGCTTAAACTTGGTTGATAGCTGCCAATTTTAAGCACTGACAGGCCAAGTTTAGCAGCCAAATCAGGCCGTGCAAAAAGCAGGTCTGTCTTTGGCCACTATAACTTAGTCGGCCAGAGCTTAAAATTGATATAGTCAGCTAAGTTTGAAGTGGCCAAGGACAGATGGATAATCGATGCCAGTTACCAGAAACGGCCCAACATTGAATATCAGTAGTTAGCACCGACCACGGGAGTTAACTGGTCTCCCTTTCATGGTCTCAATATTGGCCCCAGAGAGAGTTACCTGCCAACAGTGGCAAACCACATGAGATAGGGACTGAGCTGCAGTATGGGAATATTGAACTTAATGCTGCAGGACATGGTAAGCAAAGATAACCTGCTAGTTTCTAGAGATGTATCAGTTGAGTGACTACGCATATCCCTTCATTCTGTGCACTGAAGAGCTGGTATGCCAAATTTGTTTAAGAATAAATTAATAAAATGCCAACATTTTGCCAAACTTACGAGTGCATGTTTTACTATTCTGCTTCTGATATAAGGCTGATAGCTATTATTAAAATCCCTTGATTCATGATTGTAGATGCATACAAAGCCATTTTCTATTTGTTTTCCATGAAAACAAGCTGCATATCAGTTTTGACTAATGTAACATAGTAACATAGTAGATGACGGCAGATAAAGACCCGAATGGTCCATCCAGTCTGCCCAATCTGATTCAATTTAAATAATTTTTTTTTTTTTTTCTTCTTAGCTATTTCTGGGCGAGAATCCAAAGCTTTACCCGGTACTGTGCTTGGGTTCCAACTGCCGAAATCTCTGTTAAGACTTACTCCAGCCCATCTACACCCTCCCAGCCATTGAAGCCCTCCCCTGCCCATCATCCTCCAAACGGCCATGCACAGACACAGACCGTACAAGTCTGCCCAGTAACTGGCCTAGTTCAATCTTTAATATTATTTTCTGATTCTAAATCTTCTGTGTTCATCCCACGCTTCTTTGAACTCAGTCACAGTTTTACTCTCCACCACCTCTCTCGGGAGCGCATTCCAGGCATCCACCACCCTCTCCGTAAAGTAGAATTTCCTAACATTGCCCCTGAATCTACCACCCCTCAACCTCAAATTATGTCCTCTGGTTTTACCATTTTCCTTTCTCTGGAAAAGATTTTGTTCTACGTTAATACCCTTTAAGTATTTGAACGTCTGAATCATATTTGAACGTCTGAATCATATCTCCCCTGTCTCTCCTTTCCTCTAGGGTATACATATTCAGGGCTTCCAGTCTCTCCTCATACGTCTTCTGGCGCAAGCCTCCTATCATTTTCATCGCCCTCCTCTGGACCGCCTCAAGTCTTCTTACGTCTTTCGCCAGATACGGTCTCCAAAACTGAACACAATACTCCAAGTGGGGCCTCACCAATGACCTGTACAGGGGCATCAACACCTTCTTCCTTCTACTGACTACGCCTCTCTTTATACAGCCCAGAATCCTTCTGGCAGCAGCCACTGCCTTGTCACACTGTTTTTTCGCCTTTAGATCTTCGGACACTATCACCCCAAGGTCCCTCTCCCCGTCCGTGCATATCAGCTTCTCTCCTCCCAGCATATACGGTTCCTTCCTATTATTAATCCCCAAATGCATTACTCTGCATTTCTTTGCATTGAATTTTAGTTGCCAGGCATTAGACCATTCCTCTAACTTTTGCAGATCCTTTTTCATATTTTCCACTCCCTCTTCGGTGTCTACTCCGTTACAAATCTTGATATCATCTGCAAAAAGGCACACTTCCTTCTAACCCTTCAGCAATGTCACTTACATACATATTGAACAGGATTGGCCCCAGCACCGAACCCTGAGGGACTCCCCTTTCTCTCATATCGCAGGTTAAGTACATGCATATAACTAAATGAAAATTACTTGTGTATTGCTATGGACTCTCCTTAAAAGATAGCTGTGAATGCCCATCTCAGTTCATTCCATCAAGTAGATGGAAACATGTTGAGGAAACTGAAGATCACATTCAAAGCTGTCATTGCAGGAGAATCTTCAGTTTGTGGTTTGGTTGGTCCTTTACTGCTTATAATTCCATGCATTTTAACAAAAAATGCTTCATGGTGACAGTTCTCAAGTTTTAAGAGTCGTTTCACAGTCACTAAAAACCAGATGGCTGCATTTGGTTAATGTCATATTTTTACATATTTTAATGTTGATTAATGATGCGGACAATTCGTACTGCAGATGTACTGAGCCTTGGTGCTGAGTCCGATGTTGTCATGGAGGAAGAAAGCGATGACAATGACAGTGAGAGGAACAGTGGGATGATAGATGACATAGATGAGCCTCTAACCCATGACTCAAATGCTTCAGTGACAGAGTGTCAAAATGACAATGGGTACATGCAGGACCAAGATGCAGACCATGATGACACAAACAGAATGATCAGGTTAGCAGAGTGTAAAGTGTGATGTCCATCATTCAACAATAGTGGCACTCATCTTGGGCCATCTAGGCAGAGAATTCAGCATTTAACCAAACCTTATAAAAAGTGCTGTAATATTTTCTAATTGTTTCTTATTCTGTATTTTCAAACCTTTGTTTTCCTTTCTATGACAAAAGCTTCTGGTATGCAAAATGTCTTGCTGATATGTTTCTAAAAATTTAGGAGTTGCATTATTCTGACACTAGAAATCAGGCAGCTGCAAGAGGAGATATTTTTAATGCATGTAAAGGGTCTTTTTATTTTCCTGATAACCATGGTTGTGAAAAAAGCAGTAGTCCTTTCCTTCTTATTTTGGTATCAGAAAGTAGACCTAAGTGGTATTACAAGCTCACATATAACCAGGATTTAATTTGCAGACAAAAAGGAATTGTGAAGACAGGGGAGGGGTTAAATCAGGGCCAGAAGCAAGAGGAAAAAAGAGATTGGATAATGGAGAAGGGTGGCTGTTCTCTGCTCCATTCCAGGCACAGCTTTTTCCTTCTTCTTCCCTGTAAGCTGCACAGAGCAATGTTCCTCTGGTTCTGAAGTCTGAAAAGAAGTGGTGAAACTATGTTCCAGGCAGTTTCTCCATAAATTAAGCCCAGTATCTTACAAAAACGGTGTATGCTGCCTATTATAAATGAGAATTAGCACAGAATTCAGCTTTCATGATTTCAGGATATATTATAGAGGGGTCGCAAAGAAAGCAAAAAGCACCTAGTATAACAAATAGGTTGGGAGTCCAAGTAGACACCACTTTTGATACTGTTCTATAAAGATAAGACTATGCTGCTTTTGTGAGATTGTCACAGCTAAAATGCAGCCACATATATTTACACTTGCTGAGGAGCACATGTAAATATAAGCAGTGGAAAATGAACATTCCACCCTTGCCTACGTGCAAGTCTCATAAAAGCATGCTGCTCTTGTCACTGTGTATAGTTTTCCATTCTTAACCCATTGGTTAATTTTAAAAGGCCTTTTACATATCCAAAACAAGGTTTACACAGGGTTTATAAAATTACTCTCTTAAAGATTTGTGCATCTTATGAGGGGCCGCTGAAAAGTTCTCAGGCTAACCAAGAAGAGAATGATGTGGAGCCATGAAACTTACAATTTCTTGACACTTTTTGTTTCAATGATATGAAATGAAATGAAAAGTGTCAAGAAAAATGGAATAACTAGTAAGTTTCATGGCTCCACATCATTCTCTTCTTGGTTGGGCTGAGAACTTTTCAGCAGCCCCTCATATAGTTTTCTATTCATGCCTGGGTATATGATTGTAGTCGTGTGTGAGTAATCTAGAAACATATAGATTGTTTTTTTTTGTTACTGTGACTACTCTTGTATATGTATACGACACACACTTTTATCTAATATAAACTTCAATTTCTGGATCACTTTGTGCCTAACAAGGTTCAAAGCGATTTCCAAGTTAAGAACTTCACATTATGTTGAGGAATTACATCTCAGAATTACAAGTAAGAGGTATAGTGAGGTAGTTACAGGAGGCACAAAGTTGTACAGTAATACATTCAACAGAAGAGAGACATTGGACTATCATTAGAAATACAATTTGGTTAATTAGAAGTATAATACAGCAGAGTTTCTTGTAGATATGGGTGCAATTGTGCTTTTTTGTATTGGTAAGGTAGTTCTTGTGGTATCTGGAGTGATAAAGCATAATGCTGGTTGTTGTGGATTGGCATGAAGTGCGAAGTATCTATGGTGTATACTGTATATTGTCTAAAAGAAATGTCTTCAGTTTCTTTCAAAATCTGGGAGAGATTCAGTTTTGATGATTGTTGGAAGGTTGTTCCAAGTTTTGGTGCCGAGGTAGGTGAGAAGTGAATTAAATATGCACTTGTGTTTTAAACATTTTGGTGAGGGAAGGATCAGTCAAAATGTTTTAAGTATTCTGGATGGTGTGGATCAGGAGTTGGTGAAAAGGTTTATGAGTGTTTCTGCAGTTTGCATGTAATATGTTGAACATTATGCATGGTAGTTTGAAGATTATGTGAGCATTAATGGCCAGTGCAATTTGGAGTAGTAAGGAGAGATGGAATCATATTTTTTTCAGTTTGAATATTAGTCTTATTGCTGTGTTTTGTATCAGTTGGAGTGTGTGCAGAAGGATAGAGTTTATGCCAGCATAGTGAAAGTTACAGTAATCTACTTGGGGTAGGAAGAGCATCTTTGTCAGTATAACAAAGTGACGATCATAAGAGAATGATCTGATTAGTCTTAGTTGTCTCATGCTGTAGAAGTTTTCTTCCATAGGTTAGAGATTTGGGGTTCATGTGATAGAGTTGAGTATAACCCCCAAGGATCTTAGAGGTTTTATCAATATTTAGTGAGGTTCCTGAGGGTAGCATAACAGATGTGGGGGACTGTTTGTGAGGCTTTATGAAACCAGATAATTTGTTTTTTGTTGTGTTTACTTTGAGTGTAGCCCAGGTATGTATTATGATATGTATTATGTCTGTGCCATAGGATACTTTTAGGGAGACATCATTAGCGTTGTTTTTGATCTGGATGAGTAAGAAGATGTCATCTGCTTATGATAGTATGCAATCATTGTTGTTGAATTTAATTTGACACAAGGAACTCATGAAGAGTTTGTTTAGTACTGGGAAAAGTAGTGATCCTTGAAGAACCCCCCAAAATGCTTGCCAACCTCTGGAGAATGTTCCATCTTTCCAGATGAGGTATTTTCTGTTTTGTAGGAAGTCTTTGAACCAGCTTAGTACAGGGCCCTCAATGCCTATTTCAATTAGTTTGGTTAATAATAGGTAGTGGTTGACTGAGTTGAAGGTGGCTGATATTTTAAATTGAAGTAGGAATTCCTAGTGTCCCATTCTTAAGGTTTGCTTGATTTTTGTGGTTAAGGTTAATAGTAGAACCTCTGTGCTATATTGTAAGTGAAAACCAAACTATGAAGAATGGAGGCAGGATAATTTTTCAATATAAGCCTAGAGCTGTTTGCAGACATTTGTTTCTAGTAGTTTGGTTAGTATAGGGATGCCCACAATGGGTCTGTAATTTGGTGGATTTGAGATATCTTTGTTTTGGGTCTTGGGAATAGGGGAGAGGATGATATAGCCTATTCGAGTTGGTAGTTGGCCATGCTGTAGTAGGTTATTCAGAAATTCAGTCAACCAGGTTATGATGAGATTTGGAGCGTTTCCAAATAGTCGGGTGGAACAGTTGTCAAGGATGCTGCTTTGAGTGGATAGCTTTTTTAGCTGTGTGCTGTATCGGATGGTGGTAGTGGCTTGAAGATGTTCCAGATTTGGCCAGCTATACAGTGGTCTGTTGTCATTAAATGTGGTGTATACAGTGGTGGTTGTCTTGTATTTGTACATTCTTGATCTTGTTTAAGAAGAAGTCAGCTAGTAGTTGAGCATTTGGTTGAGAATGAATGCTGAATAGGCCTAATTCTGAAGATACAGTCATGGTGTGCATTAGGCAAAATAGTTTTTTGATATCAAAGTTTTTGTTTTCTATTTCTTGAGCGCAGTTGGTTTTTTTGGCTTCAGTTATATTAAATGTATATTTATTGATAGCAACCATCCAGGCTGTTTTGTGCTCTGGTAGGCTGCTTTTTTGCCCTTGCCTCTCAAGTCTTCGACAGGTTTGTTTCTCTGCCTTTAAGTTTTTGGTATGCCAGGGTGAGGACTTGGCAGTTCTTGAGTTACGGAGACGTAGTGGGGCTATTACATTTAGTGTTTGTTGAATTGTATTGTCCCAGTTAGCAAGCATCGTAACTGGATTGTTTGAAAAAGTGTCTAGTAATTTGGATGCTTTAGTCCAGAATTGGTTAGTGTTTATCCTGCCTCTTGTTGATGTTTTTTTCTATTATTGTCCTTGGTGGATGCACTTTCCTTTAATAGGGTAAGGTTGAAGGACAGTAGGTAGTGATCTGACCCAGTCTGTCTGTGAGAAGATGAGTGTGTGTGTTTGTTTCAGGGGGGGGGGGGGGGTTAGATGCTTTAATAGCTACAGTGTGTCCTTTTCAATGTGTATGACTTGAGGATTTTAGGTCTAGTTGACTATCAAGTAGGAAGTTTTTGAAATTGGAGATGCTAGCATGTCGCCTACGAAGATTACTCTTGCATATTGACAGGTGAAGTTTGAGATAATTTCTTGTAGTTTTGCGGTGGTTTGTGACCGTGGTCCAGGTGGGTGATATACCAGCAGGATTCCAACATTACTGGGGTATATGTAAGATTTCTCTTCTAATTTGCATATCGTATATTCTAGTTCAGGGAGGACTGAAGAATTCATTAATGTGATTTGGAAGAAGCTTTTGTAGACTAGTGTGAGGCCCCCTCCTCATTTGTTTGGTCTGGGTGTGTGGAGAACAATGTAGTTCTGGGCAGTTTATGTCTTTGAGCCAAGTTTCTGAAAAGAAAACAAGATCTAAGTTATTTGTAGATATCAGTTTATTTAGAAACAATAATTTATTGGCTACAGATCTGGTATTGATGTAAATGCATAGCACTGGGGTAATTGTTCTTTCTTTTATGTGTTAATAAGTGTTGTGAACATAGCATAGATTAGAGTGATTTCTAGTTGGTGGAGTTCTGGGTTTCTTTTTGTTTATGGGCCAGTTGCCAGAGATTATAGGGATCTGACTGCAAAGTGTGGATGAGTGTTCATAGAGTACATGCTTGTTTGTGGGGTGAGTCTGCATGGCTTAGGGTTATGATACATTGGGTGCCATGTTGGGAGGGGCTTATTTATTGTTTGATGGTCTTCTTATAGGCTTAAGAGGCCTAGGAAGATCAGGAATAATCTGTGATGCCGCTTCATGGTTGGGTTTACTCAGTGATATCAGGTTAGGATAAAAGGGATAAAGAGGAATGGGAGGGTTTAGATTGAATGACTAGAGGCTACCTTGGTGTGATGTGATGGTGTTCACTGGTTGTTAGAAGCTCGCTGGTTTGAGATGATTGGTAGATTACTAGTGGGGAGAAGGTGTATGATTTATTTTGGATGAGCAGGTTATGCAGATCTGGAGATTAGTTCAATAAGTTGTGGAGAAGGTTTTGATTGTTTTTTGTGAACTGCACAAAGAACTGTGCAAAGAAGTGCTCCTTTGGTTTGTGCTCAATGGCGATGCGCTGAGCATCACACAGCTGGATCATTGGGCGGGGGGGGGGGGGGGGAGTGGAAAGTGTGTGTGTGGGGGGGGGGGGAGTGGAGTGGAGTGGAAAGACTCTCCCAAGCCTGCCCAACTTGCTCCGTTCCTCCAATGCTGTTGAATGGTGGAGGATCTGTGTTAGCTGTTGTTTTGTAACAACTAGAAGGTTTTTGTTAACACAGATTTTTGAACTTCTTGTAATCTGCATAGAACTAGATTCTGCAAACAGTGAAGGATTGTGATTCCTATAATACCTTGCTGCTGCCATCTTGCTTTCCAGGCAAAACTACCACAAAAACTGTTGGAGTTTTACAAAGAGTGTAAGGTGGTCCTTGAGCAGGTTTTGCATCCTAGTTCATAGTCCTTCAATCAGTCTTTAGTCTTTTCGTTCTTCTCAGTCTACATGAAGGACCACACAAAAGGCCCTTTATCATGGGCCGCCAGCGGTAGAGGCCCACCTAGTGATCGGCCGTTTAAAGGATTCTGGCAGCCCAGTTGTAATGTCAGGTGGGTGAAGCTAGTGGTCCAGTTGAGGTCGGGGCTTCCGATTGGGTAAGAAGGGACCAGCATGATGTTTCCTTCATACCCTGCTAGACTCGAAGAGGATCAGCAATTTCAGCTGTCAGCCCTTTAAAAGACTGGCAGCCCAGTTGTAGTGCTGGGTGGGCAGAGCTAGAGGGCCAGCAAGGTTCTGCATATTTTATATAATTTTAATTATTTAATTTATTTTTTAAAAAGTTATACTATATCATTTGATGGATTTTATTACATGTGTGTATTTTCTATATCTTTATTATTTGTTTTAATTGAACTTTAGCATTTACCACTGACGCAGTCTGAGGGCAAAACATGGCCACATTGGGTATTGTTTGAATAATAAATCACAGTATTACTGATACAACCGGTCTGCTTTGTGTCTTCCGCTTGTGAAAGTGCCACAGCGCCTTATTGTGTAATCTTCAGTCCTTTCACAGTTGGACTATTGTACCAAGTACCAGAAATCTGGTTCACCTGGTTAAAAATTCAACAGCCAGATTAATTTGTTTTGTGTAATGGCGTAGCGAGGGTGTGAGGCGCCCGGGGCAATGGCATGCCACCCTTCTCCTTTCCTGCCCTGCAGGTGTACACACCTCTTCCCTTCCCCCCTACCTCTTTAACTTCCTGGGTACAAGCAGCATCTCCAATTTGCTGCCCGCGCTGGCCTTGGCTCTCCCTCCGGCATCAATTCCTGGTTCCACAACCGGGAAGTGATGTTACAGGGAGAGCTGAACCCGGCATGAGCAGCAGGTTGGAGCTGCTGCCAACATTGGCGAAGAGCTCTAAGAGGTACAGGGGAAAATAAAGGCATGCACGCAATGGGGGGGAGGGGCAAGAAAGAGCGGGGGGGGGGGAGAAGAGGTGCTGGCTCCCCCACAAAGATGGCACCCGGAGCGGTTCACCCCCCGCCCCCCTTTACTATGCCACTGGTTCTGCATCTACCATATTTTTCGTTCCATAAGACACACTTTTCCCCCCCCCCCAAAATTGGTGGAAATAACGGTGCATCTTATGAAGTGAATACCCAAACCACCCTCACTCCCCAGTTACCTTATTTTAATTTTGGTGCCCTCCCTCGCTGGACGCGGCTGCCTCTCTAGTGGCAGAGCGGCGCACAAGGCTGCCTGCCTGGCCGGCTGACACAGCTGCCTCCTCTTCCTTCTGTAGCGGCAGAGCGGTGCACAAGGCTGCCTGCCTAGTCCCGCACCGCTTCCGTTCTCGCAGGAAATGGCGCGGGACCAGGCAGGCAGCCTCATGCACCACTCTGCCGCTACAGAAGGGAAGAAGAGGCATCTGCATCATCCGACCAGGCAGGCAGTCTTGCGCGCCACTCTACTGCTGGAGAGGCAGTTGGAGACAGTGAGTCCTGCTTCCCACTCAAGCAGCAGCTTCCCCGCGGGCCAGGCACAAGCAGCAGTCCTGGAACCGGAAGCCGCTGGAGTCCCGGTATGGCAGCGTGGCTCTGATGAGAGCGAGCGGCCACGGCAACAGCAGCGGCTGGTTCCGGCCTCCTGCTCTCCTCCCTCCCCCCATGGCAGCGCTGGGCAGCACATCCGGGCCTCGGTTGCCTCCACTGCCGCTCCTCTGACTCCCTTCGCTTTTGAGCGGGACATGGAGGGACGTGCCCATCAAGCTGCACTGGAGGAACTAAAATAAGTTACGGGGGAGAGGTTGGAGGGAGTACGGGGTGGGGGGGGTGCTGCCTGCTTGCCTGCCTCAAGGGGTGGGGTGCCCTGCCTGCCTGCCTTCCTCAGGGTGGGGATGAGAAGTACAGGAAGAAAGAAATGAAGCTTAACATGGGGAGGGAAAGAGACAGAGCAAAGAAATGCTGAAGAATGAGGGAGCATAGGGACAGGGACATGGAATAATGCTGGCATGGGGAGGAATAAAGATACAGAGATGTGATACTTAATGGAATGGGAGGAAATGGTGCACATGGATAGTGAAGAAAGATTATGCACTTTGGGGGGCCCTGCCTGTCTGCTTGTGTGCCTTGGGGTGGGGGGGGGGTCTTGCCTGTCACTAGGCCACTAGGCCTGCCTGCCATGTCCCTGCCGACCACTAGAAGGGGTACAGAGCCTGCCAAGGAGGGGGGACAGAGTGCAGAGCCTGGCAGGGAGAATTTGGTCCAGAATAGTTTATTTTTTGTTTTCCTCCTCTATATCTAGGGTGCATCTTATGGTCATGTGTGTCTTAATGGAGCGAAAAATACAGTACATTATCATAGAAAAGTAAACAAAGGCAAATTACATGGGGAAATTGGGCTCAGAAAAATTAAATTAATTCTCATCTAAGTCTAATTTTAATAGTCTTAGGTAATAACTTAATAGTCTTAGGTAATAAGTCTAATTTTAAAGTCTTAAGTGTAATAACTTTGTTTGATTTGCATATTCAGGGGTTGTTGTTTTTTTTTAATTGCAGTCCATCTGCAAGCAACAACATACCCCTCATGAGGGTTGTGCAGTCCATGAAACATATAAAAAGGAAGGCCAGTAATGTGATCAAAGAGAGCTGGATGGTTCACTATACAAACAATGATACACTGGTAAGTGAAACATTTTGGTAGAGAGTATCGCTTACGCAGAGGACACAATGAAACACCAAGCACAGGGAAGCCTTTCCACTGAGTTGTACAGGTCTAGAGCAATCAGGTTTTACGATCGCTAAAACCCAACGCAAAATAGCCAAGTAATGTTAGTGCATCAATCGCTTGGCTGTTTTGCATGGGTTTTTAGCTAATTTGCATGGCTGGATTGGAAAATGGGCGATCAAGGGGGGAAAAACATGCGGTGGGCCATTTTGTGCATCGGGTCAGTAACAGCAATTGTCGCTAAAGCTATGATAACAGGTTTAACGACAATCGCTGACTTTAGTGCATCCCCCAGTAAGTTAGGTGCCTGGATTGACTAGGTGCACTGATTTAGGCACCTATCTTTAGTTGTCATTTATAGAATCAGGGCAGTTACTCAGCCTTAGCCAGTTACCAATCACAAATGCATATATCCTAGCTGGTTAATATTTCCATGCCCATTCTCTATCTATGATACACCCCTCCCAAAAAATATTTTAAAAATTAACTAATGCATAAATTAGTGCACGCTAACAGGCAAAATACAGCAAAACACTTAACACATTTTATGGTAGCCTGTTTTTCACCTGCTAAGCACATGTTAGGACTTAACACACTTTAGTATAAGGGCCCCCATGTGCATTTGTTGCCACCAGGTTTATAGGAACTAAACAGATTGCACTATACCATAAGCATTACCAAACAGCCAGGCACTACAAGTAATCAATCAGCTGTTTTATATGTGAGCTGAAGAGGATATGGGTTGTTGTTTTTTTTTCTTTTCTAAGCTTGGGTGAATCTTGGGTTCCTGTTTCCTGGATGCCACTTTTCCATTCTTACAAAGGAGGAAAGGGGACCCTATTTTAATAAGAAACATCTGTAAATGCAATATCTAGAGATACCCTAATGTAAGCCAACAACTGTGTAAGCACTTTCAAATTTAATGAAAAAAGCAATGTGACCAGTTGCCTGTCTGATTATTTTGCATTCATTTATTATAGAGGAAAAGACATTATTGGAGGTTGGACAGTAAATGCATTACACTCTTTCAGAATGACACTGGAAACAAGTATTACAAGGTAAATGGGACCTATTTCTTCTCCCTAATGAGGTATAGAAGATGAAGAGGTGAGGCTAAAATGGAAACCACCACAGTACAGCAATCCTCACTCAACCGGATCAAATATAGGATGGCAAAGGGATCACGAAGCCATTTACATCAATACAAAAACCAAGTGTGGATGTTCGGCTTAGCTCATATAAATGCCTCCTTTATCAAATGTAGCTTATTTGTTTACTTCTGTATTATTTAATTGATTTATCATCAAGTTAAGTGAGCTTTATTGGGTCCGAATGGCTTCAAAACTTAACATCATTAAGAGCCTTGAAGATTGATTGATGGACTCTATTTAAAAGCTTTAGATAGTACCTGTAGCTTTTCCCAGACTATGATTTTGCCATTAGTAGCACTCCGCACTTTGTATTACTTGTTATTGTAGATTTTAAATGTAGATAAAATAAATTTTGTTAGTTTTTAGGATATGAATTGAATTAAAGAAATTAATAAATTAAACATTTAATTAATTTTATGTTTTGGTATTCTTGGTATAGCATTTTAATGAATTGAATATCAGTAATTGATTATATTTACCCTACTTTGTATAGCTATGATCTTAAAGTGGCCAAACAGGTTGAAAAGGTGATGGCAAAAGCTAGAAGGATGCTAGGGTGCATAGGAAGAGATATGGTCAGTAGGAAAAAAAGAAGTATTGATGCCCCTGTATTGTGCACCATTCTGGAGACTACACCTTTAAAAAGATATAAAAAGGATTGAGTCTGTCCAGAGGAAGGCTACTAAAATGGTGCATGGTCTTCGTCATAAGGCGTATGGGGACACACTTAAAGATCTCAATCTGTATACTTTTGAGGAAATGCGGGAGAGGGAAGATAAGATAGAGACATTTAAATACCTACGTTATGTAAATGCGCATGAGTCAAGTCTGTCATTTGAAAGGAAGCTCTGGAATGAGAGGGCATAGGATAAAGTTAAGAGGTGATAGGCTCTGGAGTAATCTTAAGGAAATATTTTTTTACAGAAAGGGTAGTAGATGTGTGGAACAGTTTCCTGGAAGAGGTGGTGGAGACAGAGACTGTGTCTGAATTCAAGAAAGCATGGGATAGGCACGTGGGATCTCTTAGAGAGGAAGAGATAATGGTTACTGCAGATGGGCAGACTGGATGGGCCATTTGGCCTTTGTCTGCCATCATGTTTCTATATTTCATTATTAGAAATTTCACAGTTCACAGATATTTTCACAAACCATACTACTACAAATAATGAGAATGGACTGTATAGTCTGTTAAATCAATGCAGAACAGTCTACATAGAAGCTCAATGCAAGGATTTTGTTCCTATAATGTACCAAGGGAATAGTAAGTTGTAATTTATAAATGGAATGTAGAGCACATGGGGGGGGGGGGGGGGTATATGGACAAATGAAAGAAGTGAGGTAAGCAGGGGCGTTAGAAAAGAGAACCTTATAATTTAGATATACGATCTTAAATTGGACTCCAAAGTTAACTGGAAGCCAATAATGATGAATTAGTAGCTGAGTAACATGGTCAAATTTTTTTTGCCGAAGAAATGCGAAAAGCAGTATTCTGAACTGATTGTAAATGCTTCATCAAAGAAGAGGACATTCTGATGTAGACAATATTACAATAGTCTAAGCATGTAAGAACTACTACTACTAGCAATCATTTCTATAATGCTCCTAGACATATACAGTGCTGTACTTATTACTGTATGTGCAGGTGCTTTCTGTGTCCCTAGTGGATATGGAGGAATAAAGGAGGGTAAGGCAGGTCAAAGTGTCAGGGTATATACATACTGCTTATCCAGACTCTATGACCTTGGAATCAAGGACTCTGCCCTCCAGTGGTTCACCTCCTTCCTTCACCAAAGAATCCAAACAGTCCTACTAGGGAAGCACAAATCTAACCCCAAGCCTATCAAATATGGCGCTCCCCCAGGCGCCCTTCTATCCCCCCTCCTATTTAACTTCTACATTAGACCTGTCATTGATATAGCCCAGAAGTACAATTTTAAAATCCACTCCTACGCCAATGACATCCAGCTGCTCCTCCCACTAGGCGAAAACCGATCATCCCAAATCACCAACCTCCAACACTGCCTCTCTGACATGAAAGCCTAGATGACAAACAACAAACTACAGCTGAACACCTCCAAGATCGAACTTTTATGGATCAGGAAAAAAAGTACCAAATACACACGCCCAACACTATCATGGGACTCCACCTTACTAACTGCAGCAGATCAAGTATGCAGCCTACGAGTAACATTAGACGGCCACCTGTCCCTGTCCACCCACATATCTCAAGTAGTCTGTACCTCCTTCTACTACCTCTGCCAACTGAGAAGGATCAAACCCTACATCTCCACACCTGACCTAGCCCAACTCCTCTACACCTATGTCCTCTCCAGGATGGATTACTTCAACTCCCTATTTAATGGAGTAGACAAAAAAGATCTCAAGCGCCTCCAGTGGATACAAAATAAAGCAATCCACCTCCTACTCAGCCTCAACTACCACAATCCCATCTCCCCAGCCCTCCGTGCTGAACACTGGCTTCCAATTAACCAACGCTGTGCATTCAAGGCCCTGGTAATAGCGCATAAAATAATTTACACCACCACCCCTGCCTACATAGAATCCAAGCTAACCCTTTACACCCCCACCTGCCCCCTCCACTTGGAAATAGAGAAACACCTATGCATCCCCCCAGGAAGGTCCCTCCTGTCAGAAACCGCCTGCAAATGCTTCTACAAGCACTTCATCCCCCAACTCTGGAACCAACTCTCCCCGCAAATCAGATTACAGAACTCATTGATGACCTTACGGAAAGCAGTAAAGACCCTCCTTTTCAACTAAAATTCAACCACAGTATATGCCTCACCTCCCTTAAACCCCCCTCCCCTCTACCCTCTCTTCTCCATTCTAAACCTCTACTTAAATTGCTGTATAGTCCATTGTTAACCTATACTTAAATTACTGTAAAGTCCATTCTTAACCTGTACTTAAACTACTGTATAGTCTTTGTTTTATCCAAATGTACTCCACTGTGAATGTTTGCTTGTAGGCCGTTCTGAGCTACTGGGAGGCCGGGATAAAAATCTAAATAAATAAATAAAATATAAGCAAATACTTGAAGCAATGAGATAGAAAATGTAGAAGAAGAGGAGATCTTACCCCATTACAAAGCCAGTGTAAATTGTGTAACTCATAAGTACTTTCAGTTCATATTTTAAAGTTATCTTTTTTGATTGATTTGAAAATGATTTCACTAAGGGTTTTTTTTTAATATAAAAAGATATTTTTGTTTGTGTTAATTTGTTTTCTTTTCTTTTCCAGGAAATTCCACTATCTGAGATTTTATGCCTGGAACCAGCAAAAATGTTTACATTGCAACCCCCTGGGGCCTACCCCCATTGCTTTGAAATTACCACTGCAAATGTTATTTATTATGTAGGGGAAAACCTGATAAATCCTTCAAATAATCCTCCTGGTAATTATATTCTCACCAGTGGTGTGGGCCTGGATGTTGCACAGATGTGGGAGATGGCTATACAACATGCCCTTATGCCTGTCAATCCCAAAGGAGCCTCAACTGGATCAGGGCACAATCAGCACAGTGAGTCTGTTCCTCCAGCATTCTCTGTGGTCCAAATTATAATAACCAGCATCAGAAGAAAATCATTGTAAAGGAAAGTTCTTCCCCTTCTTTACTTCTGAGTATTTAAAAAAGTACAACCAACAAGGAGTAATATTCAAATGTAACTGTGATAAATTCTTAAATGTGTACTTTAAATTACGAGTTTTTCAAGTACTCTTCTGGTCTTCCCTGACATTGTCTGGAAGATAAGTACATTCCAGCAGGAGTCTTGAATTTTAGGATTCACTGCTCACTTTTTGCATATCTGAGATCAAGGCAAATTACACATCCAGGTACAATTGATAAATTCTTATATTAGAAAGCTTATAATTTAAGCTGTGTCTGAGGCAATAGGGTAGGCAATAGGGTACAATAACTTGCTCAGAATCACATGGAGCTTCAGTAGGAGAAGCAATCACAAGTCTACTCATCCATTCTTGTATACCAAGATAATATAGTGACAAATGACCAATATTAAGAGAGAGACTAAACATAAGAATTGCTGCTGCTGGGTCAGACCAGTGGTTCATCGTGCCCAGCAGTCCGCTCACGTGGCGGCCCTCTGGTCAAAGACCAACGCCCCGAGACTAGCCCTACCTGGGTACGTTCTGGTTCAGCAGGAACTTGTCTAACTTTGCCTTGAATCCCTGGAGGGTGTTTTCCCCTATGATAGACTCCAGAAGAGTGTTCCAGTTGTCTACCACTCTCTGGGTGAAGAAGAACTTCCTTATGTTCGTATGGAATCTATCCCCTTTCAATTTTAGAGAGTGCCCTCTCGTTCTCCCTACCTTGGAGAGGGTGAACAACCTGTCCTTATCTACTAAGTCTATTCCGTTCAGTACCTTGAATGTTTCAATCATGTCCCCTCTCAATCTCCTCTGTTCAAAGGAGAAAAGGCCCAGTTTCTCTAATCTTTCACTGTACGACAACTCCTCCAGCCCCTTAACCATCTTAGTCGCTCTTCTCTGGACCCTTTCGAGTAATCCTGTGTCCTTCTTCATGTATGGCGACCAATGCTGGCCGCAGTACTCCAGGTGAGGGCGCATCATGGCCCGGTACAGCGACATGATAACCTTCTTTGATCTGTTTGTGATCCCCTTCTTTATCATTCCTAGCATTCTGTTCACCCTTTTTGCCACCGCCGTACATTGCGTGATCGGCTTCATCGACTTGTCGATCATAACTCCCAAGTCACTTTCCTGGGAGGTCTCTCCGAGTACCGCCCCGGACATTCTGTATTCGTGCATGAGATTTTTGTTACCTACATACATCATTTTACACTTATCCACATTGAACCTCATCTGCCATGTTGATGCCCATTCCTCAAGCCTGATTATGTCACGTTGCAGATCTTCGCAATCCCCCTGTGTCTTCACTACTCTGAAAAAATTTGTATTGTCCGCAAATTTAATCACCTCACTCGTCGTACCAATGTCCAGATCATTTATAAAGATGTTGGAGAGCACGGGTCCAAGCACAATCAAATATCACAATTTTAGAAGGATATGGTGACTCTTTTCCAAAAATGTATGCACCCTCTGGGTTCATGGGTTCATGTGATTCTGTGAGGACAAACAGATATAATAGTCTCAGAGATGGCTAACATCATCCATGGAACTGGGTACAAATAGATACCAAGTGTACTGTTACTTTAAATTTAAAGGCATTGCCTGTACCGTGTGCATGCATGCATGCATGCCCTCTCACCTGATGTGGGCTCACAGGACCTGTAGTTCTTTATTTTCCATGGAGCTGAGAAGTTATGCTTTCACAGTTCTCAGCATGTCAAACTTTTTCCCTTTTTGGTGCCTTACTTTTAGTCATAATTTATTGGTTTTCTTCAGTTCCTTCCTTTCAGTCGAATTTCTTTTAATTTTTTTTTACTTTTGTGATTTTGGGCCTTTGGGCCACTTGGAGCCTTTACTCCTATTGGGAGCATCAAGCCTTCTCTGAAGAAATTTCTGCTCGAGCTTCCTGGGCCATTAAGCTCTTCAATTTTGCATTGGCCATTTCCCCTCCATGTCCAAAGCACCTAACTTATCTTGAACGTTGTCATAGTTAGTTCAAATGTTGCCTGTAAGTTGCCGAAAGTTGCCAACGTGGCCAGCGTTTCGTGGACATATCACTCGGTCCACTGCTTCAGGGCCATAGGCAAAAGCATGCAGGCATCTACAAAATAATCAAGTAATCGCATAAGAGTCATGTCATTCAGAGTATTCCTATCATACGCTACAAGACTGACTTACAGTTCTGTTGAAAGCTGCCAAAAGCTTACAAACAGGGGAAATATGGCACCGGCAGTGCTATTAATACTTGTGCTTTTGCCTATGGCCCTGAAGCAGTGGACCGAGTGATATGTCCACGAAACGCTGGCCACATCGGCAACTTTCAGCAACTTACAGGCAACATTTGAACTAACTATGACAACATTCAAGATAAGTACTTAGTTGTCAAATTCTTTTGCAAACTAATAGAGAGATGTACCTATAGTTTACCAAAAGGTTATAGTTTACATAAAGGTCTTAAAAAAAGTCTTTAAAAAGTTAAAAAATTATATTTATTCAAACTTGAAGTAAACTGTATAGAATATACCCTCAGGTTTTTTGGGCCAGTGATTGGAGCAAGGAGCAGTTACGCTGAAGTTTCAGTCCATGATAGGACTTTGCGTAAGCTTCTATTCTGAGGCCTTTTCCTGAGCAGTTATAACCATTGTAGAACTAATTTTGGATACATACTCTCTGGAAGTGGTATTTGGTATCATTTTTGTATATTGTGTTTTGAACCACTTCGGGTGAATATATCTTGGAGTTTACAGCCCTTATTACCATCAGCTGCACTGGTTGCCAATGGAAGCAAGAGTACTTTTCAAATTTGCTTGTATTTGCTATAAGATGTTGTTTGGATTAGCTCCGTTATATCTCTTCTTTCATTTTGAATTGTATTGTTCGACTAGGTCTTCTCAGCATACTGGTTTATTCACATTACCTAATACCTAATTCCTAATACCTAATATTTTGATCGATTTTTGGCTTATCAAGCAGGTAAAGTTCAAGTGTGATTAGACGATCTGATTCAACAATCTGCATGTTATTGCACCTTTAGAAAACTAGTTAAGACCTATTTGTTCAAAAAATTAGTTACTTGATTGATGACTATGTCATAGTTTCATACTGTATTTTTCATTTTGAAATATTGTATTGCCTTTCTGATTGCTTTGTATCTTCACTGGAATGTCCAGTCCTTTTTATTCTGTGAACTGCCTAGAACTTTATAGGTGTTTATAGAAAATTAAAGTTATTATTATTTTTGATGGCAGATAAAGGCCAAATGGCCCATCCAGTCTGCCCATCCGCAGTAACCATTATCTCTTCCTCTTTCTAAGAGATCCCAGGTGCCTATCCCAGGCTTTCTTGAATTCAGACAGTCTCTGTCTCCACCACCTCTTCCAGGAGACTGTTCCACACATCTACCACCCTTTCTGTAAAAAGGTATTTCCTTAGATTACTCCAGAGCCTATCACCTCTTAACTTCATCCTATGCCCTCTCATTCCAGAGTTTGCTTTCAAATGAGACTCAACTCAAGTGCATTTATGCCACATAGGTATTTAAACGTCTCTATCTTATTTCCCCTCTTCCCAGATTGAGATTTTTAAGTCTGTCCCCATACGCCTTATGACCAAAATCACTCACCATTTTAGTAGCCTTCCTCTGGACCGACTCCATCCTTTTTATATCTTTTTGAAGATGAGGTCTCCAGAATGGTACACAATATTCTAAATGAGGTCTCACCAGAGTCTTATACAGGGGCATTAATACTTCCTTTTTCCTATTGGCTATACCTCTTCCTATGCACCCTAGCATCCTTCCAGCTTTCGCCATCACCTTTTCAACCTGTTTGACCACCTTAGATTATCACACTCAAGTCTTATTTTTCTTCTGTTTTCCTAAAGAAACATACGTGCCTTTGTATCTTTATAAATGCTGTATAAATTATACCTAGATTGAAGATGCAAATATTGTGCCTGCTCAAGAGCAGATGTAAATGTTAGCATGTACTTTACATGAGTCTAAATATATTTTTTTTTACAATATGCAAATTACAATATGCATTTAAATTGCTACTTTACCAACACTCTACCCAAGGTTCACCCCTGAACATACTTGCTGTAAATGTACATACCAACTTTGAATAGCATGACCTAATTGTATAAGAACCCATTATGTGCTGGCTGAGTTCTTGACCCATATGTCTACAAATAGGTTTACCATATAGCTCCACATAAAGTAGGACAGATTGAGACATCTGAGTTTTACTTCCTTTGTGGAAATAAAACTCGGATGTCTCAATCCGTCCTCCTTTTTCTGAACCTAAGAACATAAGAACATAAGCAGTGCCTCCGCCGGGTCAGACCATAGGTCCATCCTGCCCGGCAGTCCGCTCCCGCGGCGGCCCAAACAGGTCACGACCTGTCTGAATCACCAGAAGGGGCTCTCTTGCCACCTTGGTTTCTCATTGAAGTCCTATCTTTCCATCGTAGTCCTAACCCTCCGGTCTTGCACATGCACGACCTGATTGGGTTTCTATACTTATTACCTGGTTAGCTTTCTATACTTGTGTTACATCCCAGCTCCTCCCTCAGTATCCCATGATCCCTTTATCCTTCAGGAATCCGTCCAATCCCTGTTTGAATCCCTGTACCGTACTCTGCCTGATCACTTCCTCCGGTAGCGCATTCCAAGTGTCCACGACCCTTTGGGTGAAAAAAAACTTCCTTGCATTTGTTTTGAACCTATCTCCCTTCAGTTTCTCCGAATGCCCTCTCGTACTTGTTGTCCCCTTCAGTCTGAAGAATCTGTCCCTATCCACCCTCTCTATGCCCCTCATGATCTTGAAGGTCTCTATCATATCTCCCCTGAGCCTCCTTTTTTCCAGAGAGAAGAGCCCCAGCCTATCCAACCTCTCGGCGTATGGGCAGTGTTCCAGCCCTTTTACCAGTTTCGTTGCTCTCCTTTGGACTCTCTCAAGTACCGCCATGTCCTTCTTGAGGTGTGGCGACCAATACTGAACGCAGTATTCCAGATGTGGACGCACCATCGCTCGATACAATGGCATGATGACTTCCCGCGTCCTGGTTGTTATGCCCCTCTTTATGATGCCCAGCATCCTGTTGGCTTTTTTCGAGGCTGCTGCGCACTGTGCAGATGGCTTCAGTGATGCATCCACCAGCACACCCAAGTCTCTCTCAAGTCTGCTGTCTCCCAACAATGCCCCCCCCCCCAATTTGTAGTTGAACAACGGGTTCTTTTTCCCTATATGCATGACCTTGCATTTTTCCAAGTTAAAGCGCATTTGCCATTTGTTTGCCCAGTCTTCCAGCTTGTCCAGGTCCCTTTGCATGTCCTCACACTCCTCCCTGGACCTAACTCTACCGCACAGTTTGGTATCGTCTGCAAATTTTATAACCTCGCACTTTGCCTCCTTTTCCAGGTCATTGATAAATATGTTGAAGAGTAACGGCCCCAGCACCGATCCCTGTGGCACACCGCTCGTGACTCCCCACCAGTCAGAATATTGGCCCTTCACTCCGACCCTCTGCAGTCTACCCGACAACCAGTGCTTGATCCATCTGTGCACATCCCCTCCCACCCCGTGGTTCCACAGCTTCCTAAGCAGCCTTTCATGTGGCACCTTGTCGAAAGCCTTTTGAAAATCGAGGTAAATGATGCCTATGGGTTCCCCATTGTCCACCCGACTGCTTATTCCCTCAAAGAAGTACAGAAGGTTCGTTAGGCACGACCTTCCCTTACAGAATCCGTGCTGGCTTGTTCTCAGTAGGCCATTCCTCTCGATGTGCTCGCAAATGCCGTCCTTGATCATATCTTCCACCATCTTCCCTATAATTGAAGTCAGGCTCACTGGCCTGTAGTTCCCGGGGTCACCCCTCGATCCCTTCTTGAAGATAGGTGTGACATTCGCCAATTTCCAGTCCTCTGGTACCTCACCAGTTTTCAAGGATAGGTTGCAAACATGCTGGATTGTGCCCGCTATTTCTTGTCTTAGTTCCTTCAGAACCCTTGGGTGGATCCCGTCCAGGCCCGGTGATTTACCGCATTTTAACCTGTCTATCTGTTTGAGGACATCCTCCTTACTTACCTCTATGTGCTCCAATTTTTCGGCCTGTTCCCCACTCATGAGCTCCTCTGAGTCCGGTATATTAGATGTGTCTTCGCTCGTGAAAACAGACGAGAAGAACGTGTTCAACCTCTCAGCTACCTCTTTATCCTCCTTAATCACTCCCTTCCTATCCCCATCGTCCAACGGCCCCACCTCCTCTCTCGCTGGTCGCTTCCCCTTTACGTAACTGAAGAATGCCTTGAAGTTTTTCGCCTCCCTTGCCAGCCCCTCTTCGTATTCCCCTTTCGCTTTTCTAACCTCTTGGTGGCATTCCTTTTGCCATTTCCTGTGCGCCTGGTGATTTTCCTCCGTTGGGTCCTTTTTCCATCTCCGGAAGGATACGTTTTTGTCATTTATTGCCCTCTTTACTTCAGTTGACATCCAAACCGGGTCCTTTGATCGCTTGTTCTTGCAGCCTTTCCTGAAACTGGGGACGTACATTCTTTGTGCTTCCTGCAGGGTGTCCCTGAATAGGGTCCAGGCGCTTCCCACAGTCTCCATCCTAAAGATGTTTCTGAGCTTCCTCCCCACCATTTCCCTCATAGCAACATAGTTCCCTTTCTTGAAGTTGAGCGCAGTTGTTGCGGTCCTCCTTACTATGGGTGTCCCCCTTTCTAATGTGAATCTGATCGCGTTGTGATCACTGTTGCCTAGTGGTCCTCCCACTTCTACCCCTCTTGCAGGCCCCCCTAATCCGTTTAGGATGAGGTCAAGAGTAGCACCCCCTCGCGTCGGTTCTTTGACTAGTTGCTCCATCAAGCAGTCCCTCACAGCTTCTACAAATCCTGATTCCCTAGTGCAGTTGGAGTGACCCGTACTCCAGTCTATTCCCGGGTAGTTGAAGTCCCCCATCACTGTTACACTTCCAGTCCTGCATTCCTGTCTCAATTCCACTTCCAAGTCGTGTCCGACTCCTTCTGGCGTACCAGGTGGGCGATAGTACAGCCCCAGTTTTATGCCTGCACCCTTGTTTCCCGGCAATTTGACCCATAGCGATTCCAGCCCCTCTGCCTTCGTTGCCATATCCATCCCGACCGAGTGGATAGAGTCCTTTATATATAGTGCTATGCCTCCCCCCTTCTTGTGGGTCATGTCCCTCCTGTAGAGCTTGTACCCCGGCAGCGCCACATCCCATTGATTTTCCTCTGTCCACCAGGTTTCTGCAATTCCAATTATATCTAGGTCCTCCCCCTTGGCCACGACTTCTAGTTTACCCATCTTGGCCATGAGGCTTTTTGCATTTGCGTAAAAGCACCGCAGGTCCCGTAGGTCCCGTCGTTTTTCCTCCACCTCTGCATTTATCTGGGCCGCCTGCCCTTGGATTTCGGGCAGTTCTCCCGTTCCCTGTGCTTCTGCTTTGCCCTCAGCCTTTACCCTCTTAGCTTTCAGCTTCCCCACATTCCCGCCACCCCACTTCCCCGCTTTTCCTCTGGGTTTTCTGGAGCCATATAGTAACCCTATCTGCAGAGCTTCTTTCTTCCTCTGCTATCCTCTCTTTGACTGAGCCTATGACAGTTTTGCATGACCTTTGAACACTTAAGAACTCTTTAACCAAGGATAGTGGTCTGATGGCGATTAAAACTATTTCTAGCAGTGTGTTTAAAGATTACCTTTATGTCTAAATCTATGCTCTTGACTCCAGACTTTTCTTCTTACAGGAGATGCATCTATTAGCATTTCTGTATCCAACTGCCAGATTCAAGAGAATGTGGTAAGTGCTCAATCGGTAATAGCGATTCTGTGGGACCTGCAGAATGATATACTAATTTCAAATCACTCATGAGATTGAAGATTTAATTTATTTATCAAGCTCATTTTTTAAAAAGGCTATATATCCCTGTTATTGCAGGCTCGTAGCCCCCCCCCCCCTTTTTTTGCGTATTGTAGGCTAATAATTGTGGATCCACCTGATAATTACATTTTCTTATTTATATTTGCTTAGAATGTGAAATCCCACTATTATTTCTTATTGCAACAGTTATCTGGTAAAATTGTGAAAGCATTTTAAAAATAATTTTTTTTTAAAAAGGTTATATATCAATTTTGATGAAAGAGTTCCAAATATCACCTTCTCATCGCCAATATGATATCAACCAATCGATATTCAGTTCATTATGGTCAGTGATTTCTTAAATACTGATGACCACATGCAGAAGTAGCTCCAGATGTTCGATGTCAGCCTATGTCTGGCACCAGAATTAAATATCTGGGGCTAATGGAAAGTGTACTGACCACCAGAGTTTATTTCAGTCCTTGTTGATATTCAGCCGGAGTCCGCCTAAGACAGTCATATCACCCAGGACCTGCATAACAGCACAGGTGCCTCAGGCCTTTTGAAAACTTCACCCTTGGTCCCAATCCTCCCCCTAAGCAATAACTCAGCTTGAGCCAATCCTCCATTCACCCACCCTAACTCCGGTAGGTCCTTCTCACCCCCTAGGACATATGTGTCAAACACAAGGCCCTCAGGCCAAATCTAATCTGCCTGGCCATTTTATGTGTCCAGTAGTGACTGTGCCGCCGCAACACAGGGCCGGCATTAGGGTGGAGCAAACAGGGCAGCTGCCCTGGGCCCCGAGGCTCTGGGGGGCCCCTAGTGGGTCAGCATGTCTACTTTCTTCTATCCATTTTCAACGTCTTCCTCTTCTGGTCTTGCAGACACATCCATTTTTGTTAGAGGAGATTGGCATCCTTGGCAGCAATTCTCAACCGCTACTTGTAGCCCCTCTCTCATTGGGGACTGACCATAGCAGAAGGAAAACACAGAAAGGGGCAGCATGAAGCAGTTGAGAATTGCTGCCAAGGCTGGTGGTCACCTGCAACAAAAATGGATGTGTCTTCAAAACTGAAGGTGAGGAGGACATCGGACTGGTGTGGATAGAAAGGGGAGGAAATGCTAGGCCAGAAAGACCCCTGGACCAGCTTCTTAAGTAGAATGGGGGAGGCTGGGGTGGGCGAGAGGGGGAATGGGAAGAACTTATGACACTGGAAACAGAAGGGAGAGAAAGAAAGATAGTGGGCAACGGTGAAGAGCAGGGATGGAAGGGAAGGAGGGGAGAGAGAGATAGCAGACCACGGGAAGGGAAGGAGGGAAATGGACCACAGGAAGGGGGAGAGAAGGAGGGAAGGGAAGAATGTGAGAGAGATATACCAGACTGCGGGAAGGAAAAGAGAGTGAAACCAGATTAGGGGAAGGGAGGATGAAAGGAGAGAGATGTCAGACCACAAGAAGGGGAAGGGAAGGAGGAGAGAGAGATGCCATACCACAGTAGGGGGTAGGAGGGAAAGGAAGGGATAGAGATTCCAAACTGGGAAGGAGAGAAAAAAATATGCCAGATCATAAGAAGGTGGAAAACAGATGTCAGAGCACAGGAGGGGGAGAGAGGGAGGAGATGGTGCACAGGGTTGGGAGGAGTAGAGAAGGGAAAAGAGATGGAAGAAATGCTGTTGGGAGGAGATGGTGCACATGTATGGAGAGGAGGGGAAACATGGAAAAATAGATTAAGAAGGAAACAGAAAAATGGAAGAAAGTTGAATGTTAAAGGTTAATGCCAAAGATGAATGTAGTAAATATATATAGATATAGATTGACTTCTATCTAATAGGAGTCATTCTATAGCTATATATATTTAGTACATTTTACTTATCTCCCATTTCTGAGTTGTAGTACCCTGGTTGTTCCAAAAGATGAATGTAGGGCAGAAAGTGAAGGAGAGAAAATCAGCAAATGGATAAGAAGGTCTTGGAAACAGAGTTAAGAGCACAGACAAAAGGAAGTTCAGCCAGAAACTGGGAAAAGAAAATTAAAAAATAAAATCACCAGACAACAAAGGTAGCAAAATGATTTTATTTTCAATTCAGTGATTGAAATATATTAATTTTGAAAATTTACATCTGCTGTCTATATTTTGCACTGTTCAGGAAGAAATTCATTTGTTTCTATTTCTCTGATGTTGTACTGCATGCGCTAGATGTGGTGTATTTAGATTTAGATTTTAGCAAAGCCTTTGACAGTGTTCCACACAGCTGTCTAATAAATAAACTGAGTGCCCTTGGGATAGGTCCCAAAGTGACAGACTGAGTTAGGAACTGGTTGAGTGGAAGATGACAGAGGGTAGTGGTCAATGGAGATCGCACTGAGAAACATGAGAATGTAAGAAGAGCCATACTGGGTCAGACCAATGGTCCATCTAACCCAGAATCCTTCTACTAAGACTAAATATCTTAATTAAAAAATTCAGGCCACAACTTAGTCTGTGTTTTAGATTTCAGCCCCTTAAGTGATTGAGTTTGACACCCCTGCCCTAGGAGGTCCTCCTAGGCCTAACTATGCAGGTTTCCTTTGGCCTGCTTCCACATGAGGGCATCCATCCATGACTGTTGTCACCACAGCTGTCCCAGCTGTAACATCAACTGTAGCATCAGCTGTTATAGCTACATCAACCAATGATCTTAAAAAAATGAGCGCTCATATCTAGGATATGCTATTTGAAAGCATATGTGCACACTAGGGGGAATACAGGCTGGAGCAATACCTTGTAAAAATGGCTCTTAGTTGCAACCTCATAGTAATTCAGAAATGGGGCATTGGCCCAGGCTGACCTTTTGCATCAGGATGGGGGAGGAGGGGAGATCGGAACAGGGGGCAACAGGGACCCCCTCAGGAAGCAGAATACAATCTAAGTAGGCCTCAGGCACTAGCTTCACATCTGAGTGCATGAAATGGGCAGGGCTTCAAGTTCCCAACTAGCTAAAGACAACAGAGACAATCTGCAAAACAGAGAGAGATATACAGATAAGAACAGATTTGATTTCAGCAATCAGACTTGGACAGATAGCTTGGCTCAAAATATGCATAAAGATATATGGATAATGCAGTATATCCTCGCAAATTCACAGTTCTGAATTTGCAGACTCAGTAATTTACGTTTGTTTTTTGTTTTTTGCTTTAAACCCTCCTCCCTGCCTCTCCAGCCTCTCCTCCTTCCATGATGCAGGCATCTCGCTGCCTCCCCTACACTTGCCTCCCCTACACCTAAACCAAACGGAATCCAAACTCTGTTTGTCGCGAGTGGCTGCAGCGCTTCCCAGCCCATAAAACAGCTGCCTCACGCTCTCCCGCACTGGCAATCCTGAAGATCCTGGTTTTACATTGATACTTCGCATTTCCTCGCTTAGCAGTAAGTTTATTATTGCCATTTGGAGCACTGCCCCCAATGGCTAGTGCGGTTCCAACAGGGAGGGGAGTGCTGATTACAGTACTCTTCCGATATTTGAGGATTTTCAACATTCAGGGTCACTCCGAGTACATAACCCCATATGTCTATTAAGAGAAAGTGGTTGGGACTTGTATACTGCTTTTTGGTGGTTATACATTCAAAGTGATTTACATACAGGTACTTATTTTGTACCTGGGGCAATGGAAGATTAAGTGACTTGCCCAGGGTCACAAATAGCAACATTGGGATCAGTCCTACAACCTCAGGGTGCTGAGGCAGCACCTGTACCACTAGGCCACTCTTCACTTGAATAAAATGAGCAGGATCTTCTGATTTGGCATCTAGCTAAATCCCACACAACTTCATTGACATCTATATAGGCAGACTGTCTGGATTCCTCTCATTGGTTGTGGGAGGGACATGGGCTGGTTGGGGGAGTAATGAAAATTTGTGTGCAGTATTATAGAATACTGCTGATGCATATTTAAATTGGGTGCGAGGAATTATTCCTGGTTTCAGCAGTTGTAAATACTGGTGCTTAAATTTGGGCGAGAGAATCAGTGATATGCACTGTTCTACGATGTATAAAGGGTACTCAAGCTGGAGCACCTTTTATAGAATAGAGCTTGCCACTGATTTTTTACGGTGCCCAAATCTGGGCACCATTTATTGAATCTGGTCCTTAATCCCCTTCAATATGCTCTTGTTAGTGTTTTCTGCTTTCATGTGCAATGAGAACTTTATCCATCTAATCTAATCTAAGATTTGTGGATCTCTCTATGCCTGTAAAGGATCAAGGCAATTTACAGTGTCAAGAACTCGTGCATACATGAGGAGCTACAAAGAACAAGTTATAAAAAGACAATATACCGTATTTTCACGTAGATAACGCGCACCCGTGTAAAATGCGCACACGGGTATAGCGCTCAGAAAACACACATTTATGTACAGAAATTTTTATATACCGCGCACACCCGTATACCGCGCATGCTGCCCGACTCTCCTTTCGCCCGCCCCGACTCTCCTCTGGCCACCCCGACTCTCCTTTCGGAGGCCCCGACTCTCCTCTCCTCCTTGAAGTCCTGTCCCCACCCTGAAAGCCTGATGCCCCCCCGACATCCGATTCACCCCCCCAGGACCGCTCGCACCCCCACCCCGAAGGACCGCTCGCACGCACTCCCACCCGCACCCCCACCCTGAAGGACCGCTCGCACCCCCACAGCCTCCCGACCCCCCCCCCAATCATGTAGAAGCTCCTACCGGTGTCCTGCTGCTTTTTCTTGGCGGTCCCGGCCCTTCCGTGAGCCCTGCGCCTGCACTGCTTCCTCTTCCAGCGGTTCGCCCTTTCTCTAACGTCAAGCCCTCTTGCCCCGCTGACTCCCCGACACGATCGGGGCAAGAGGGAGCTCAAGCCCTCTTACTCCCCCGACACGATCGGGGCAAAAGGGAGCCCAAGCCCTCTTGCCCCGCCGACTCCCCGACAATATCGGGCCAGGAGGGAGCCCAAACCCTCCTGGCCACGGCGACCCCCTACCCCCACCCCGCACTACATTACGGGCAGGAGGGATCCCAGGCCCTCCTGCCCTCGACGCAAACCCCCCCTCCCCCCCTAGAACCTCCGACTGCCCCCACAGCTGACCCGCGACCCCCCTGGCCGACCCCCCACGACACTCCCACCCCCCTTCCCCGTACCTTTGTGTAGTTGGCCGGACAGACGGGAGCCAAACCCGCCTATTCGGCAGGCAGCCAACGACGGAATGAGGCCAGATTGGCCCATCCGTCCCAAAGCTCCGCCTACTGGTGGGGCCTAAGGCGCCTGGGCCAATCAGAATAGGCCCGGGAGCCTTAGGTCCCTCCTGGGGGCGGGGCCTGAGGCACATGGGCCCAACCCAGCCATGCGCCCAAGACCCCCGCCCCCAGGAGGGACCTAAGGCTCCCGGGCCTATTCTGATTGGCCCAGGCGCCTTAGGCCCCACCAGTAGGCGGAACTTTGGGACGGATGGGCCAATCCGGCCATATTCCGTTGTTGGCTGCCTGCCGGACAGGCGGGTTTGGCTCCCGTCTGTCTGGCCAACTACACAAAGGTACGGGGAAGGGGGGTGGGGGTGTCGTGGGGGTCAGCCAGGGGGGTCATGGGTCGGCTGGGGGGACGGTCGGAGGTTCTTGGGGGGCGGTCGTTGGGGGAAGGGGGGATTTGTGTCGAGGGCAGGAGGGCCTGGGATCCCTCCTGCCCGTAATGTAGTGCGGGGTGGGGGTAGGGGGTCGCCGTGGCCAGGAGGGTTTGGGCTCCCTCCTGGCCCGATATTGTCGGGGAGTCGGCGGGGCAAGAGGGCTTGGGTTCCCTTTTGCCCCGATCGTGTCGGGGGGGGGGGCAAGAGGGCTTGAGCTCCCTCTTGCCCCGATCGTGTCGGGGGTGCCGCGGTTGGCTGGAACAAGAGGGCTTGAGCTCCCTCTTGCCCCGATCGTGTCAGGGGTGCCGCGGTTGGCTGGGGCAAGAGGGCTTGAGCTCCCTCTTGACCCGATCGTGTCGGGGAGTCGGCGGGGCAAGAGGGCTTGATGTTAGAGAAAGGGCGAACCACCGGAAGAGGAAGCAGCGCAGGCGCAGGGCTCACAGAAGGGCCGGGACCGCCAATAGGAAGCAGCAGGACACCGGTAGGAGCTTCTACATGATGGGGGGGGTCGGGAGGCTGTGGGGGTGCGAGCGGTCCTTCAGGGTGGGGGTGCGGGTGCGGGTGGGAGTGCGTGCGAGCGGTCCTTCGGGGTGGGGATGCGAGCGGTTCTGCGGGGGGGCAGTGAATCGGACGTCGGGGGGGAACTATGTAAAAAAAATTTTGTACAACGCGCTCACGCATATAACGCGCAAGGTCATGCGTGGTTTGTAAAAACACGTATAACGCGCGCGTTATATGCGAGAAAATACGGTACTTTCCAGTATACAGAGAATTCAGGGTGTATACAGATGAAGGGAAGGCAGACTACAGATTATGTGAATTACATCAACAGGGCTCAATACAGCCTGCTTGTTAGAAATTAACAACAACAAAAAAAATGCATACTTCATATTTCCACAGAAGGAGTCTAGGGAATTGAAGCTGGATCAGCCATGTATGCTTATTATATAGAAATGTTTTTAGCATCTTCTGAATTTTTGATAGCCAATCTCCTTTCTAGTATCTAGGGTGTTCCACGTATTGAGCAAACAGTATGTGGTATCTGACTTAGAATATTGCTTTATTTGCCCACAGGATATAAGCACAGAATATCAGATCTTTCCTGATGAAGTATTAGGATCGGGACAGTTTGGAATTGTTTTTGGTGGTAAGCACAATCTAAATATTATATTTCTAGCATTTTATACATTTACACCCACATTTTATATATGGCACCTAAAATTATGCACCTACATCAGTGCGCTTAGGTGATTCGCATAACTTAAATAATAGGCTTAATCGACGCTGATAATTGCAATTAATACCTGTGACAGCCCAGCCTACTTGAACCGCCTAATCCAAACTACCACAACCAGACACAGGAGAACCCAGACACCATTCACATGCCCTCCAATCAGAGACATCAAACGGAAAAAACTGTACGATAGCCTACTAGCCACACAGGCAGCAAAACTAGACCACCAACTCTCCAATCTACTAATCATGACCCCAGACTACAAAACTTTCAGAAAAGAAATAAAAACCCTGCTATTCAAGAAATCCATGAAGACTAACTAACACCGTATGAAACATTTCAATCCTCTGAAGCAACCCGCTCTACTCTGTAACACCTCTGGGCATGTCCAGAAATCCTCTTCTGTAATCTGCCTTGAACCGCAAGATAATGGCGGAATAAAAATCACTAATGTAATGTAATGTTAATTGAAGTTCATTGAAAGTTAGGCGCACAACTTGGTAGGTGCATAGCAAAAAGTGGTATGCACCTTGTGCAAAGTGCATAGTTAAAAGTGGGCATAGTTATAAAACAAAAAAAAAAGTGGGCATAGTTGGGGGTGGATCATGGGCATGTTTTCAAGTTAGGTGCATGTGTTTGACTGTTGTGTGCACAACTTAGGTGCAGGCATTTAGGTCTAGAAAACCCTGGCAAAACCAGACCCCCCCCCTTTCTACAAAACTGCGATAGTAGTTTCTAGCGCAGAGAGCCACGCTGAATGGCCTGCGCTGCTCCCGATGCTCAATGGAACTCTATGAGCATCAGGAGCAGCGCGGCTCCCTGTGCTAGAAACTGCTATTGCATCAGGATGGGGGAGAAGGGAGATCGGGACAGGGGGCAACTGGGACCCCCTCAAGCAGCAGAATACAATCTAAATAGGCCTCAGACACTAGCTTCACATCTGAGTGCATGAAATGGGCAGGGCTTCAAATTCCCAACTAGCTAAAGAAGTTTCGTAGAAGAGAGGGAGAGTGTGCCTAAATGTTGGGACACCTAGCAATACAGCAGTGGTTAGGAAGCACTAGGGGCTCCTTTTACTAAGCCGCGTTAGGGCTTTAATGCATGGAATAGCGTGAGCTAAATTGCTGCACGCGCTAGACCTTAACGCCAGCATTGAGCTGGTGTTAGATCTAGACGCTTAGTGCAGGTTTAGCACGCGCTAAAATGCTGCGTGTGCTAAAAACGCTAATGCAGCTTAGTAAAAGGAGCCCTAAGTGTGATCCTATACAGTGCACATAACTTTTATAGAATTGTGGATTGATTTTTTTTTTTTTTTAACTCCATCAGAAATCACATAGATAGGACACTCGATGAAGCTACAGGGAAAATACTTTTAAAACCAATACAAAGAAATATTTTTTACTAAGAGAATAGTTAAACTCCGAAACGCTTTGCCAGAGTATGTCGTGAGAGTGGTTACCATAGCTATAGTTTTAAAAAAGGTTTGGACATGTTCCTGCAGGAAAAATCCATAGTCTGCTATTGAGACAGACATGGCGAAAGCCAATGCTGGGAGATCGGTAGCATAGAATGTTTCTACTATTTGGGTTTTTGCCAGATACTTGTGACCTGAATTGGCCACTTTGGAAACAGGATACTGAGCTAGATGGACCTTTGGTCTGACCCAGTATGACTAATTTTATGCTCTTATGTGCTTAACATCACACTAGTCTGCGACAATTTTTTAGGCAACAAATATATAATTTGGCCCTTAGGTTGGTAATTATTAAGGGTGCAATAAAGGTCAGGCTTTTACCACAGCTTAATTTGCTGCAGGAGTGACTGTCTCAATGATATCTCAGTACCAGAGGGCATAATCTGAGGTTGAGGGGTAATGTTAGGAAGTTCTTCTTTACGGAAAGGGTGGTTGATACCTGGAATGCGCTCCTGAGGGAGTAGGTGGAGAGGAAAACAGTGACAGAGTTCAAAAAAGCATGGGATGAACACAGAGGATCTCTAATCAGAAAGTAATGGTATATATTGAAGAACTAAGGCCAGTACTGGACAGAAAAATGAAAGTACAGAAAGAAGAAATTAACTCTTTAAAACAAGATCTATCTTTGTTAAAACAGGAAACCAATAAAGAGTTAATAACTGTTAAACAAACCAAGACCAAGTGGTTAAAGATAACTTAATTATGAGGAAGAAATTGGAAGCTCTGGAGAACAATATTCAGGCTAATAACTTGCGGATCATAAATTTTCCTAAGATTCTATCAATTTCCCATCGAGATATGATAAAATTATATTTTATGGAGATTCTTAAGACACCTGAAAATTCTCTACCTCCCCTTACAAGGGCTTATTACCTTCCTGTTAAATCTCAACATCTTCAAAAAGAAAAGGTTGGGGAATCTCAGGAACATCCATTGGATATTTCCGCTATATTGGAACAATCGGACAGCCATTTTTTTGCTGACCGTGGCTCTGGCTCCAGACAAGGACTGGATCCTAAATCTTTACTTCAAGAATAGATCTAAGGATTTCCTGGGTCTCCATATTCAAATGTTTCCAGATGTCTCCAGAGAGACTCAAAAAAGAAGAAGAGAATTCTTAAATTTGAAACCTGGAGTTACACAAATTGTTGTTGTTTTTTTTTCTTTTTAAGATATCCATGCAAATATGTTGTTAGATACCGTTCTTTGAAATATGTATTTGTAGACCCATCTCATTTGATAAGTTTTCTCTCAATGAAACGCATTGAGAATGAAATAAAAACAATGCCTATTGATAATTAGTTCTCTGTTCAGTAGTAGTTAATGTGCTTCTTTATGATTGTTTGAATTTAATTAAGCTACTCTTTAAATCTTGGATCTAAATTTAGAGGACTGGTGTGTGATCAAGGGAAGCTGATTTTTTCTTTTCTTTTAACAATTTGAATGATTTTCCTTTCAAGATTGAAAGTTATCTTAAATTAGAAGTGTCTTGATCGTTCTTTTCTGTACAAGATGTTCATGCTTGGAAAAATTTTGTAAAATTGTATAAATAAAAAAATTAGGATACCCCATGAAATGTTCAGTTCTTTCTTAAGAAATGTTCACATATCGATGTTAAATCTTTTTTTATTTATTTCTGGAAAAGAAAGTGATGTAATTGCAGGTAAACAACAAATATTTTCCTTGATTTACTCATAAAACAAAAGATATCTACAAAAATGTGTATTCTAACTGAGGAATAAATTAGGACACCCTACACCCTAATACTGTGTTTCCTCGAAAATAAGACCTACCCTGAAAATAAGTCCTAGCATGATTTTCGGGGTAGGCCTTAATATAAGCCCTACCCCAAAAATAAGCCCTAGTTGAAGCGCTAGATTTGCCGGTAGCAGCGCTTCCACCGCGCCCCCCTCCCCCCCAGGATTACACACAAGTTCCGCTTTAGTCCACCTACGTTTCAGGCACCTCATGGACGCTCGCACGTGCTTTTGGAAAAGATACTTGAGACTTCTGTCATAGGCAAGCGATGCTCCGTGCAGCTTTCTAACGCGAAGAACGCCCTGGCATTGTCACAAAGCCTGTGGAATCAGATGCTGACCACCTGGCTGGTGCGAGAGAGTCATTGAGGATCTCGCACTCTAGTTTTACGCTGAACCAAACGTACTTGCTGGTGGTGGGGAGTAAGGAGGAAGACAAGTACGGTAGGAAGAGAATGCCTTTGTGTTTGTCTTAGAAAGCAATAGAACCTTGTAAGCATAAGGTTTTGTTGATTTGTTCTCTTTCTAATCCCCAAATCTTATTTTTATGCCACCAAAAGGAAGTGAGACAAAACTAAAAATGAGAAAAAGAGGAGGGGGAGTTCCAGTGGAAAGAAGGGGGAGGACTATGAGTATAGTTTTTATCCTACGATAAGTCCTGCCTATCAGTGTAGAAATCAGTATAACAAGTGTTTTATTTTTTCCATAGCTAGCAGTATTGATCAAGCACACAATGCCTCCTACCTCCCCAAAAATTTCATTCGTTTTTGAGCTATGGTAGTAAGGTACTGAGGAGATTATTACCGTGTTTCCCCGAAAATAAGACCTAGTGTGTTTTCTGGGCCCAAATTTAATATAAGACTGTCTTATTTTCGGGGAAACACGATAGCTAGTGCTACCCCTTTTGGCTGAAATAACTGGAGTGAGACGCTTCTTATAGCCATCTACCAGTCTCTGACATCGGTCTGAGGAAAGTTTGACCGACTCCTCAATGCTGAATTCTTTCAGCTGTGAGATGTTTGAGGGGTTTCTTGCATGTATAGCCCGTTTCAAATCACCCCATCTCAATGGGATTAAGATCAGGGCTTTGACTTGGCCACTCCGGGACTCTCCATTTCTTAGTTTTCAGCCAGTCCTTGGTGGTTTTACTGGTATGTTTTGGGTCATTGTTGTGTTGCAGGGTCCAGTTCCGCTTCAGCTTGAATTTTCTTGCAGATAGTCTCACATGTTCCTCAAGCACCCTCTGATGCATGATAGAATTCATGGTGGATTCTATGATGGTGAGTTGGCCAGGTCCTGCTGCAGCAAAACGTCCCCCAAACCATGACACTTCCAGCTCCATGCTTTACAGTTAGTATGAGGTTCTTTTCCTTGACTGCTATATTTGGTATATGCCAAACATGTTGTATTTTCTAGTGTCCAAATAATTCAATTTTAGACTCATCTGTCCATAGAACACTATTCCAGAAGTCCTGGTGTTTGTCTACCTTCTCTCTGGCAAACTTCAGTCTGGCCTTGATATTTCCCTTAGAAAGCAAAGGTTTCCTCCTCCTTGTACACCTCCCATGTAAGTTAAATTTGTGCAGTCTCTTTCTGATTGTAGTGGCATGCACTTTCGCATCAATAGTAGCAAGAGCCTGCTTTAAGTCCCGTGATGACATTTTAGGGTTTTTGGAGACTTATTTTAGCCTCTTGCGGTCTTCTCTGGGGGTCAACTTGCTTGGATTGCCAGACCCAGGCATGTTGGCAGTTGTTTGGAAAGTCCTCTATTTGTACGCTATTTTGTGGACCATGGAATGGTTCATGTCAAATTCTTTCGAGATCTTTTTAAATCCCTGCTACAGTCTTCTTTCTGAAGGCCTCAGACAGCTCTTTTGATCTCACCATGGTGTTCACTCTCACCGCAGTAGTCATGAGCACACCAAACTGAATGTATGAGGTTTAAGTAGGGCAAACATCTTTCAAAATGCTGAGTAACGATGTTCTAATCACGTGCACCTGATGTAATACACCTGTGTGTGATTTGAGCCACTTTAAGTGGGAGGATATGTGGGGAATCCTTTTGTTTCATGAGTAAATCAAGGAAAATTTTTGTTGTTTTCCTGCAATTACATTACTTTCTTTTCCAGAGATAAATTAAAAAAAGATTTGACATTGATATGTGAACATTTTTTAAGAAAGAACTGAATATTTCATGGGGTATCCTAATTTTTTTTTTTTTTATACAATTTTACAAAATTTTTCCAAGCATGAACATCTTGTACAGAAAAGAGTGATCACATGACTGTATATGGCCATTCAGTTGAGGATGGGCTGGGATGTGTTCGATGAGCTAGAGCAAGCTTTGACGGAGATTCCAATAGATGCACAATACCGGGCAGAGCTCTGGGTTTCTGGCCCAGAAATATCTAAGAAAAAGAACAATTTAAATTAAATCATTAAATTATAGAGAGAGTGTATGTTTGGGCAGACTGGATGGACCATTCCGGTCTTTATCTGCCGTCATTTACTATGTTACTATGTTAGAGGCAGCAGCTCAGCCAGTGAGCTACAGCCCTTCCCCCAATTGAGGTTGAATATCGTCTCTGACCAGCCCCCCAAAAAGTGGGGCACTCATGGTTGGGCAGTGACATAGTTAGGGAGGTTGGCACTCAGGGCTATGGCTCCATGCATCACTGTGCACTCCCTTGCTCTTCCCTGCCGCTTGAGTGCCCCCACCCACTCATCCCTTGAGCATCTGCCCCCTGTGTACCTCTTGAAACTTTTGTAAGCATGAACAGCATCTTCTACCTGCTGCTCACACCAGTCTTGGCTTCCTTCTGATGTCATGTCCTGGTACCGCAACCAGGAAGTGACATCATAAGGGAGCTGAGGCCGGCGAGAGCAGCAGGTAGAAGGTGCTGCTCATACCAATGAATGTTTCAAGTATGTGTGGGGGAGGGATGCAGAGAGGAGGAAAATTGATGGCGCCCCCATGAAGCCAGTACCCAGGGAAGTCTGCCCCTCCTGCCCCCCCTTACTATGCCACTGGGGTGGACCAAGGAGCAGTGCTGGGGAGGAGCCAGGGCTTATATGGGCAGCACTGAAAAATTGTCCTAAATTCATCAGCTTGTCATATGCATTCCACAGCTGAATAATGGCATCAGGCCTTTCCCTCAAACCTGGCCCCTTTTGAAAACAGGAAGTTGCATCAGAAGGTGCAGGGCAGCTCATAGGGAAAGGCCAGGCTGCAGGCAGCCTTTCTTTATGACTGCCACTGGCCTGCAGGACTGAAGATTGGATTTCAAGGTAGGCCATCTAAGGGGAAGAGCAGTTGTGTTGGGTCTGAGGGAGAGCAGCTGCTTTGGATCGAGGGGAGGGGGGGGGAGATGCTAGACCAACTGTGCGGGGTGTGAGTAGCAGATAGTGGACTGCATGCAGTTAATTAGTTTATCAATTGATATGCTATAGTTAGTAGTTTTATGTTTTTATTCATATCAGTATTTGTGATTTGAACTAACATTTGTTTTTCTGTGTATCTATTAACAGTCTTTGTATGCCCTTGATACATCCTTTATGAGAGTACAACATAGCCACGCCAGGCTTTTAGTATTTCATTTATGTTGCAGTGAATACATTTTTAATGATAGATATTCTTTGTTTGGTCTGCTGTTTGTTTGTGCCATCTTGTATCTTTCAAATCACTTGCTTTCCTTCTTTTTTGGGACCAAAATAATCAATTATCATTATGGAAAAGTGGAGTGCCCTAAAGATCTGTCTGGAACGTGTGCATTTTAACTTGTTTATGGATGATCTAGAAATAGAAGAGATCAGTGAAGTAATTAAAGTTGTTGATGCAACATTTTTCAAAATTGTTAAAACAACAGAAGAATGAGAATTTTTGTAAGAATAAAATGCATCTTAGTAAAAGGACCTCCTTATTGATTTATGCTCTCAACATTGGCTTTTATTTCTTTTTGTAAATCATATTTTTATCCTGTTAATGATATTGGGGGAATTTTCGAAAGAACGTTCAAGTCAGAATTGGGACATAATGCCCAAATCAACCCGTCTATCGTTTAACCATTTTCAAACAGGAAAAAGTCAGGATTTCCTATATGAAAATATGTGAGAAGGTCATTCTTATGCTAAAATATCCAAACATTTTCTGAAATGAAATGTCCATGATATAAACACCCAAAAAACAGGCACATAAATGTCTGTCTGCCATCATATGTACAAAAATGGCCACAAAGACATCTCTACCGAAAAGAGGAGCAGCCTATGGTCTGTGCAATCGACTTTAAACAACGGGCCACCTTAATTCATTTATATGTTATTGTGAGCTTTCGAGGAACAGATACAAATCTACTATACCTAAAGGTACACCACTATAATAACCATCATGCTTGCAGCTCATGTCTTATAAATTTAGGTACAGTAGGTATTTTTGTGTTCCAGGAGGGTTCACATATTTGTTCAGAATTAAGAGTTTAAATGGGAGTTACACTCGAGTCCCATTATTCAAAGCCAATGCACTGATCACTAGGCTACTCTTTACCCTTGCTTGCTGGCCTATTAGGAATAGCCATAATACCTAAAGCTGACAGAGAGCTTGGTATTTCACTTTTTAAGGGGTGGAAGGGAATCAGTAACCACTGGGAGGTTTCATGCCTTCATCCCTACGGTGGTCAGATGCTCAATCAGGGCACATTTTTGTACCCTGGACATTAAACATGTTCAGATAAAAATTTCCTTCTTTTTTGCCTTAGGCATTTCTTCCTGTTCCATTTTCACTGAAAGATGTCCTAATTTTGTGCTTTTCCTAGTCTTACACCAAACATTCCTTCAACACGTCCCCCCACCCTTGCTATTTGGACAAATTGAAGTGTAAAATGTCCAAATTCTGCCTTTTTGAAATTTGTGATTTGGATGTGTTGGGCAGATGAATGTTTTCTTGGCTATTTTGAGACATCCATAAATGCTTCATAAATGAGCGCCATAATAATGTAATTTAAATTGTATATACTGTATTTATATATGCATTCATTTTTTATTCTTTATAATTCAGTTTATTTTGATTATACTCGTATATAGAAACTTCTTTTTTAAAATTTTTGAATTAAATTGTTAATGTAATTTTTTTTACATATCTATATATGTTTTATGCAGACCCCTAATGCAGGCAATTCACCAAAACATGAACCACGTCAGGACTTCAGTTAATTTGCTTCCTTTACCCTTTAAGCTTTCTTTGTTATGCTGATTGTGCCAGCAACAGTCAACTTTTGGAAAAAATGCTGACCGCTTTTGGGTGAATATTGGCTGGATTATATTTTTAAATTAGAAATAGGCTAAGATGTTGCAAAATTTCTAAGTTTTGAGAATCTTCTTACTGTATTTCAGGCACTTATCACTTATCTACACTGTGAACCAAAAAAACCATACCCAAACAGAACTTGGCCGAATCTTATGAAATTTAGCGCATCGTGTCCTGAATGAGGTTGATTTAAAATATTGTAAATATTTTCCACGCACCACAACACTACATTGTGAAAATGAACTGTTGCTATAGGATATGCGTAGAAACAAGACCTTGTGAAATGAATTGTTTCTGTGGGAAACATGCAGAAGCAGATGTTAGTTTGTAAACAGTCTGTGTATCAAAATGGTTTTCATTGCAGAAGACTGAATTCTGATAAAGAACTTGGTACTGCTAAAAGGTTACAGCAGTTGACAGTTGTTGAAAGAGTTTCTACAGAAGGGTTGGAACAAAAACGGCCTTGATGTGCTGCTACGCAAGATCCAAGCAATGGGCACTGTGGATCATAAACCAGGAAGTGGACGACTGCGCTCGATTCACACACAAGAGCACATTGGCATTGTACACGATCTTGCACTGAGCCAGGAGGACGCGCCACAAGCACACTGACCAACTAACCAAATAGCAAGAGAAGCAGGAATAAGCCAGACAACTGTGGTTAGGATAATTTATAACAAACTGAAATGAAAGTGTCTTAAAAAGCATCGGTCTCAAGAATTAACTTTACACAACAAAGACTCGTGCCTGAAATGGTGCTACTAGGGACCCGCCCAACATTCAGGCATTCAGTAATGGTCTCAGTCACAGTCTCGAAACTCAAATTTACAGATCTGTTCTTAACCCCAGGATTGATTAAGAGCAATAGTACATACTATCGGGATGTCTACTTGATGCAGAAGCTTTTGCCAGTGGTTTCTTATCTGAAATTGTTTTATTTAAAAAAAAAAAATAACAGAAATCCAAGAGATTGTCGTTATAGGACCTTTTTGGATAGGACACTGGAATATCAGGCGGGTAAGATGAATTCTTGGATGAGTCCGTTGAGTGTCCAAGCTTATTCATACTCTATATTTAGAAAATTATTAAAAACTCATTTATTTGATAAACAAGAATGCTGAGTATATGTTACCATGGCGCCTTTTTTTTAGGATGTGTGTTTTTAACAGTTTTTATCTCTGAACTTTTATTATAGCAGTTTTTGTTACTGATGTATTAATAGCTGAGTAATTTTAAAATCCAGTTTTCATTTATGTTATATTAATTGATGTATCAGAATGTAGTGTGTTCAAGATTGTATTTCTAACTGAAATGTCTTGGTTTCTTCGCTGTTGTGAAACACCTAGAACTACTGGTGGGGAGGTATACAAGAAAATAAATTATTATTATTTCGAAAGACCACTTTATCTTTCAACAGGATAATGCCCCAGCACAGCTAACAAAGGGCACCATAGAACTACTACATTGGGAGACCCCCAGACTTCATTGGTCCAGACCTCTGGCCTGCAAATTCACCAGACCTAAACCCAGTTGACTACTGGATCTGGGAGCTGATACTGGAATGCGTCTACCAGACAGCGATATCTGACATCGAATACCTTAAACAGCGCTTCATCTCTTTTTGGGCTGAGCTGAAGCAAAGCGTTGTTGACAGGTCCATAGATCAGTGGCGGCCAAGGCTGAGGACGTGTCTTTGTACTAAGGGAGTGCACTTCAAACATCTGTTTCATTGAAGCATTACTTTATTACTGTACATATTTCTGCAAGATAGGCCATAAAAATTTTTTATGTGTTTTTATTCAGTTCATAAATCATTTCCACAAGGTAATGTTGTGATGCAGAGGGAAAAATTTACAACATTTTACATCAACTTCATTCATCACAAGATGCACTAAATTTCATAAGAATCAGTCTAGTTCTGTGGAAGATACGACAAAACATATTTTGGTGTGTTTTTCTTTGGTTCACAGTGTAGATCAATTGAATGGTTTATTTGTGGGTGACCCCTCTATACGTCTTAAGCAGCACCAAGTTGCAAAGGATGCAGGTGCTTGCTAATCATTTATTTTACATTAACCCAAGGTGATGTTCTAGGTCACCCTAAATGCCTTGTAACAAAAGGGTTACAATAATTGTTCTCGGCCCTCAGAGATGCCACCAGAAGATCAAACGATCATATCCCCTGGCTTTACGCACCTAATCGTCATTGGGTCGGTGCAAAGTGTGAAACTGGTATATCATTTTTTTCTGTGTTTTTTATATAATTAACTCTTATAATAGTTTAAAATAATAAATATTACTGAAGAGTTTTAGAGTGAATACTTAACTTAACCGGGATGGTAAATGGTGGTTGACAAGGGATAAACAAGCCAACATGTTTCACCCGTAGAGGGGGTTTCCTCAGGGCTACTATCCCTTTTTTATGCTAGTTATACACGACGTGACCACCCGATCTAAGTTCTCAAGATCTTGTTTTGTTACTCTTAAACACATTAATAGTGTACTACTAAAGCTTTCTTTATTTTTCCACCATTCAAGGACTGTAGGTATAAAAGATATCATGATAAAATTCTCTCTTTTCAGACTGCTTTATGGGACAAAGATTTTAAGCGGCTTTTATCGTCATCTATTTCTTATCTTCACTATAGGAAACAACTCAAGACTTTTTGTTCTCTAAGTTTCTTGGTTCTTAATTACATTAAAACCTAATGTAAAATCAACATATCTACTCTCCCTGACCAAGGCGTCCTAAATGTATACAAAAACATAGAATATTAATGGTGATGTCTCAAAACGTAGTAATATAAAATGTCTGGGGAAAAAGTGTACTCGAGGGAGCCCATGAAACAGAAAATGGCCTGCATGAGTTCACATCATCATGCCCTGCCCCCATAAGAGAAGTACATACCGTCCATGAGGACCCTGCTGCGCCCCTGGTGTCCATTCAGCACCTACAGGGGAAAACATTTAGGCCCTGTTTCTACAAAGTGCGTGCCGATTTTAGGCAGCTGTAGGCGTCCTACAGCTGTCTAATCAGCCAATCGGGATGCACGTTTTTTAAAAAAAATGCTCCCCAGGCAGGCTGCCTATATTGAAGGCGCCTCCGGGAGCCTAGGGAGGCCCGCAAGATGCCTAAGCTGGCCTAAGGGCCTTAGGCGGGCCTTAGGCGAACCTAGGCGGCCCTACGCGTCTCCCTAGTAGAGGAAGAGATGCTTAAAATGTAGGCCAGCAAAATGCTGGTCTACATTGTAAGTAGACACGGCCGCTATACTTATGGCAGCAAGGGATCTCCCTGCTGCAATAAGTATAGCGGCCGCGGCCGCCTGTCCCATCGCCGGCAGGAGGATACCCAATCCTCCTGCCGGAACCCCCCTGGAACCCCCCTCCCCCCAAACTGGTAATCGCCGGCAGGAGGATGCCCAATCCTCCTGCCGGAAAGCCTGACGATCCGACGACCCCCCCAAACTAACCTCCCTCCCCAACTAATCTTTAAATGTTGATCGGCTGGATGGGTCTTGCTGCCGCTAGGCTAGGCACCTGGACCAATCAGGCCTTAGGATTAGTGGGGATGGGCGGCCCGCTTTGCCTAAGGCCTGATTGGTCCAGGCTTCTAGAGCCTGGGCCAATCAGGCCTTAGATTTAGCGGGAATGGGCCGGGAAGGGGCGGGCCCGTCTCATTTCCACGAGGCCGGCCTGTCTGCTGGATGGCAGCAAGACCCGTCCAGCCGACCAACATTTAAAGGTTAGTTGGGGGAGGGGTCGTCGGATCGTCGGGCTTTCCGGCAGGAGGATTGGGCATCCTCCTGCTGGCAATTACCAGTTTGGGGGGGAGGGGGGTTCCAGGGGGGTTCTGGCAGAAGGATTGGGCATCCTCCTGCCAGCGATGGGACAGGCGGCCGCGGCCGCTATACTTATTGCAGCAGGGAGATCCCTTGCTGCCATAAGTATAGCGGCCGCGTCTAATTTAACCCGATTCTCTAACCGGCGTCTGTACCATGGACGCCGGTTACAGAATCGGGGTTTAGTGTAGGACCGATTCTATATAGGACACCTCTCCTGGGCGTCCTATACAGAATCAGGCCTTAGTGCTGCCTGTAGTGGCAGTATAAAAATGTATAGTGCATGCAGAACATATAACATTGCAAGATGTTTAACCTAGGGTGCAAAATTTTTTATTTTGGTTTTGTTCACACCTTTATCAACAGTACCTGAACCCCTATGGGGCTCACAATCTACTCAAGATCACAAGGAACTGGAGAAATTTGAACCAGGCATCCAGGCATCCCTAGATAGCAAGCGAAGTACACTAACCACAAAGCTGCTTCTACTATCTTTTCTGTATTGCAACACAACACTTCTTTGAGGTTCAAAGTGTATTGCACCACAGAGTTCAGTGAAACAGTAATTCTGCAGCGATAGCTTAGTGCAGTGGTTCCCAACCCTGTCCTGGAGGAACACCAGGCCAATTGGGTTTTCAGGCTAGCCCTAATGAATATGCATGAAGCAAATTTGCATGCCTATCACTTCCATCATATGCAAATCTCTCTCATGCATATTCATTAGGGCTAGCCTGAAAACCCGATTGGCCTGGTGTTCCTCCAGGACAGGGTTGGGAATCACTGGCTTAGTGGTTGGTGCACTGGGCTTGATATCCTCAGCTGCCTGATTCAAATCCCCTTCATAGCAATGCAAAGCATGTAGTCATGAACATTTTTTTTGTTTTTAACTTTTATATGCTCAGCACTACACTGAAACAGAAAAAGGTACATATACTATTAGTAACTACAATATAAAGAGCATCAAATCTCAAAAAGCAATTGAAATTTAAAAAACCCTTCTATAAACAACTCTGGCTCATATGTCTATACCGTATGAGGGAAGACCGTCATTTTACCACCCAGTATCCTGGGTTTAAATCAGACCCTTGGGTTCTTCACATAATCTAAGAAGTTAAAAGGTGCAATAACTTAAAATTTCTACACATCATTCACTAAGAAAACTCTAGTATTTATTAAAGGAAGTCTCTCCCTTGCTCCAAGCAAGAGCGATGGGGGAATAACTGTTTGGGGATCAAGAGGTGACCCGGAAACTACAGACCGGTGAGTCTGACCTCCGTTCTGGAGAAAATGGTGGAAGCACTGATAAAAGAAAACATCGATGAACATTTTGAAAGAAACGAACTTCTGATAACCAGCCAACATGGTTTCTGCAAGGGGAGATCGTACCTAATGAACTTATTGCACTTCTTTGAAGGAATTAACAAACTGATGGACAAAGGAGACCCCATAGACATCGTATCTAGATTTCAAAAAAGCCTTTGACAAGGTGCCCCATGAACGCCTACTCCGGAAACTGAAGAACCATGGGGTGGAAGGAGACGTACATAGATGGATCAGAAACTAGTTGGCAGGTAGGAAACAGAGGGTAGGAGTGAAGGGCCACTACTCGGACTGGAGGAGAGTCACGAGTGGAGTACCGCAGGGCTCGGTGCTTGGGCCACTGCTATTTAATATATTCATAAATGATCTAGAAACAGGGACGAAGTGTGAGATAATAAAATTTGCGGACAATACCAAACTATTTAGTGGAGCTCGGACTAAAGAGGACTGCAAAGAATTGCAAAGGGACTTGAACAAACTAGGGGAATGGGCGATGAAATGGCAGATGAAGTTCAACGTTGAGAAATGTAAAGTATTACATGTGGGAAACAGAAACCCGAGGTACAACTATACGATGGGAGGGACGTTATTAAATGAGAGTACCCAAGAAAGGGACTTGGAGGTAATGGTGGACATGACAATGAAGCCAACGGCACAGTGCGCAGTGGCCGCTAAGAAGGCAAACAGAATGCTAAGCATAACCAAGAAGGGTATTACAACCAGAACAAAATAAGTTATCCTGCCCTTGTATCGGGCGATGGTGCATCCGCATGTGGAGTACTGCGTCCAATATTGGTCGCCGTACCTTAAGAAGGACATGGCGTTACTCGAGAGGGTTCAGAGGAGAGCGTCGCGTCTGATAAAGGGGATGGAAAACCTTTCATATGCTGAGAGATTGGAGAAACTGGGTCTCTTTTCCCTGGAGAAGAGGAGACTTGAGGGGATATGATAGAGACTTACAAGATCATGAAGGGCATAGAGAGAGTAGAGAGGGACAGATTCTTCAAACTTTCGAATAATAAAAAAACAAGATGGCATTCAGAAAAGTTGAAAGGGGACAGATTCAAAACGAATGCTAGGAAGTTCTTCTTTACCCAACGTGTGGTGGTCACCTGGAATGCGCTTCCAGAGAGCGTAATAGGGCAGTGTACGGTACTGGGGTTCAAGAAAGGATTGGACAATTTCCTGCTGGAAAAGGGGATAGAGGGGTATAGATAGAGGATTACTGCACAGGTCCTGGACCTGTTGGGCCGCCGCATGAGCGGACTGCTGGGCACGATGGACTTCAGGTCTGAGTCAGCAGAGGCATTGCTTATGTTCTTATGTTCTTGGGGTATTACATTTTTTTTACTGCATTTGACACAGAATAATTAAATGGCCAAAGAAGAAAACTGACAAGAGTCTGGATGCAAGGCAACTAGCTGAGCTCAACATATGCTGCAATCTTCTGTCTGTGAAGTTTTGGTGGGATAATTTTATAAAAGTCTTTTTCATGTGGAGGCCTCTGATAAAATTACCACTGAGGTTATATACATATATATAAATGTACATGCAGGGTCAACAAAGTTCATCTTGTATATGACCCTAGTAAAATGTAGGGGGCAGAGACAGGCACAACCAGTCTTAACCACACAGTATAATTTTATTGTTTATTGAAAGCTTCTGTACCACTGCTAATGACTGGCGGAGTCAATTCAGAGTGGTTTATATGAGCTTTTTAATTGTTACAATACAGAATTTGGATTTCCTGGGATGAAGATAAGATTTGCCGCTGCTGGGTCAGACCAGTGGTCCATCGTGCCCAGCAGTCCGCTCACGCAGCAGCCCTTAGGTCAAAGACCAGTGCCCTATTTGAGTCTAGCCTTACCTGCATATGTTCTGTTCCAGTGAATTGAATCCCTGAAGGGTGCTTTCCCCTATAACAGCCTCCAGAAGAGCGTTCCAGATTTCTACCACTCTCTAGTTTCAATATAGACATTATTAAACCATAATCAAAAACATTATTAAACCTTAATCAATACTTGCGCTTTTGTAAAGGTTTTATAATACAGAATTAGCATTTTCTGAGTTGATTCTCAATTCAGCCCTCTTCAACCATAATCAATCCTCTTCATAAAATTACTCTTTACATATAAGTACATGCTTTGTGAAGTAATCACAAACATGTATGCAACCTATGTGCAGGCATGGTCAGGAGAGTCATTTGGGTGGAGCAGTTATTAAGTGCATGTGTACACTATAATATACATGTTTCAGTTGCGTACATTTACATCTGCTTCCAAACTGCTATAAGTATATATGCAGCTGAAATTTAGCTTCAAATTTAGCTGCTTTTTGAGGAACTTATAATGAAATGTAAGTGCTTATTTTAAAATATTAATATAGTCATATGAAATATTGTTCACTTCAAAATACTAATATATTATTTTAAGCCAATTTTATAAAGACAAATAGGCACCTACTTTGACTTCACACATAAGTAACTTGCTATAAAATTGTCTCAAAGTGTAAACCTTTTAATTTTAATGTAAATTCCATTTCTGGATCACATGTGGGTTCTTAACCGATAAATACCTTCATCTTCACTTTAACTTGGATATCTGTTTGCACGTTAAATTACATTCTGGTAATTTTGTTGCTGTGAACATACTTGCATAAATTTGGTAAGTAACCGAAGCACCAGTCCGAAGTTGTTCTAATCATGGAAGGGGGAGAAGAACAAGAAATGGGGAACAGTAATAATAATTACTGCATTGACTGTTTTAGAGGGGTGGGGAGTTTGTGGTAGCTTATACAGAGGAATAGGAGAGGAAAACAATGCTTCTTGGGGCATTCTCTTTCACTGATAACATCCGTGTGCATGTTGGCTGTCATCTACTCTTTTTCTTGCAGGGAAACATCGGAAAACAGGAAGAGATGTTGCAATTAAAGTAATTGACAAATTGAGATTTCCGACCAAGCAGGAAAGCCAGCTTCGTAACGAGGTAGCAATCCTTCAGGTACTGAGTTTGCCACATTGGACGACTAGGTCTAACAGGTCTATTTAGGGGGTCATTTTAAAAACTTTTTTACATGAGTAGGTTTACCCAAACCATGTAGTGTGGGGTTACTACTACTTACAATTTCTATACCACTATTAGCTGTCTGCAGCACTGTACACATTATATACAGGTACTTTCACGGTCCCTAGTAGGCTCATAATCTAAGTTTTCTACCAAGGGCAATGGAGTGTTAAGTGACTTGGCCTGGGTCACATGGAACTGCAGTAGGGTTCTGGATGGATTACCATTTCTGGGCCCAGTATTCAAAATGATTTAAACCAGTGGTCTCAAACTCAAACCCTTTGCAGGGCCACATTTTGGATTTGTAGGTACTTGGAGGGCCTCAGAAATAAATAGTTAATGTCTTATTAAAGAAATGACAATTTTGCATGAGGTAAAACTCTTTATAGTTTATACATCTTTCCTTTTGGCTAAGTCTTAATAATAATATTGTCATTTATAGCTAAAGAGACATAGGATCAAGAAACTGTTTTATTTTACTTTTGTGATTATGATAAACATACCGAGGGCCTCAAAATAGTACCTTGCGGGCTGCATGTGGCCCCCGGGCCGTGTGTTTGAGACCACTGATTTAAATGGCCAGAAAAGGTTTCTGCAGTTTAATTCTCCTGTCTGGGCCTAACTGGGCATGTTCAGTGGCCCTTAACTGGATAGTGCTTCTTAAAATGCCTGGTCAGTGCCCAAGTCAAAACCAGCCATTTTGTGGGCATTCTTATTTATTTAAAAAAATTTCTTGACCGTCTATCCCTAGGCAGCTTACAAAAATACAATCATAATATTAAAACATACATGCAATCACATAAAATAATTTCCTCCATAAAACAAATACATTCTCTTAGACATCTATATAGTAATTACAGTATCCTCATTAATTTCCAATAGTCATTCATTTAAATGCCTCTACAAATAAAGTGGTTTTCAGTACTCTGTTAAACTTTTGTAAGTCTAACCCCCTCTTCTACGAAACTGCGCTAGCAATTTCTAATGCGGGGAACCACGCTGAATGGCCCGCACTGCTCCCAACGCTCATAGGAACTCAATGAGCACCGGGAGTGGTGCGAGCCCTTCAGCGCGGTTCTCTGTGCTAAAAAACGCTAGCGCGGTTTCGTAGAAGAGGGGGCAAGAGTGTTCCTAAAAGTCCTGTCAATTTATTACATAATGTCACACCTAGGGGTAGAGTCAGCAATTGGCTAGTTAATTGCCAATTTCTTGCACTTATCTGGCTAAAATAACCACATAAATAGGACCGCATAAAACACAATCTTATCTTTATGCAGTTCTTCCTAGTTATTCTGTGTCAAATACTGCATTTTATTGGCTTTGTATGCCTGGAAATCCAGTGTTGGAGCCCAAACATGGCCCAGCACAGAATTTCTGGGTAAAACAATGGCAGTGGTCAGCAAAACATTGATCGCTGACGTCTGAATATCAGGTCCTACGTGAATACTTTTAAAAAATACATATGCATGTGTTTAATATGACCTTGAAATGTATGCACACAAAACAGGTGAAAATATGTGGATACTTTCTCTTTAAAAATTGGTATAATATATACATATTTTTTTTGCCATACAAGTTAATCAGCCTGTCACAGAATTACCCCAAGAGTGTATTTTTCTTATATAATTACTGCATACATTTGCAGCCCATTATCTGCATATGTTAGTTACACCAATTTTAATAGGAAAAGTACAAATACTGTACAATTTGGATTTGATGATTGTCCCATCAAAACTACCCATGCGCAATTCATAAGAACATAAGAATAGCCATCTTGTGTCAGACCGATGGTCCATCTAGCCCAGTATCCTGTTTCCACAGTGGCCAATCCAGGTCACAAGTACCTGGCAGAAACCCAAATAGTAGCAATATTCCATGCTGTTGATCACCAGGGCAAGTGGTGTCTTCCCCCATGTCTGTCTCAATAGCAGACAATGGACATTTCCTTTTTTTAAATCCAGCTATACTAAGGCCCTCTTTTACTAAGGTGCGCTGACCGATTAGCACGCGCTAAACGCCAACACAGGCACATTAGTCTATGGACACGTTAGTGTTTAGCGTGCCTTAGTAAACGAGGGGGTAAGTTTCCAAGTTTTATTTAAAATTTAATAAATCGCTTAATCACACTTCAAAGCGATGAACAATGATAAAAAAATTTACAACATTAAAGGGGACCAGATAAATGACGTCCAAAAGACACACAAGGCTTATGGTATCAATAATGAGAGGAGGGAAGGAAATGCAATATTAGAAAGGAAAGAAGACAAATAGGAGAAGAACAACAGGAAGGGTGGAAAAACCCAAAGAGAATGGACAGAGCTGTCATAGAAATTGAGAAGACGATATTCTAAAAGGCCATTTCTCTAGTAAAGCAATGTTTTACCTACCATTACCAACAGCAAGGCAGCAAAGTCACAAGGTTCCGAGAGTGGTGACTCAAAGGCGAAAAACACTGAGAATATAAACACAACTTGAAAAAGTCTTCTAATAATAAATTAATGTGATAGGGTACCCTCAGTGTGTAGGATCAGCGATGGGAATTTCTCCAGTGCTTACTCCACTCTGGGAACCCTCCAGCCAACTCCCCAAACAATGATGATAGACGTTAGCTTTTAATTGTCTTCATGAATCAAGCAGCAAGGACAGGAGGACGGTGGTAAATACCCCCCTGGGTACCAGATACGATACCAGGTTCATCCAAGCCCGGTTTCGGGAGCACAGAGTCCCTTCGTCAGGAACCCGCAGATGAAAAAAATCAATGGTATCAATCTAAGCCAGCTGGGAGGAGGGCGATTACACTGGTGTCTATTTAGGTATTCACTGCTTTTTTGATTCACTTTTTGATTTAAGGCACACATGCGGTGCCCGATGATGGTGTGCAGGTGGGGGTATGGTTGCCTCTACCTTGTGGAGTGAGCGCTGGAGAAATTCTCCCATCGCTGATCCTACACACTGAGGGTACCCTATCACATTAATTTATTATTAGAAGACTTTTTCAAGTTGTGTTTATATTCTCAGTGTTTTTCGCCTTTGAGTCACCACTCTTGGAACCTTGTGACTTTGCTGCCTTGGTGTTGGTATCTTTTTGTAAGCTCCATTGGCAGGTTTTTCTGGAGTAGTGTAGTTACCTACCATTACAGCTTGGAACCATATTATCACTCCTAACCAAATCCTGTTGTATATCCTCCCCCTCTTGTGCCCTCCAATATTCAGACCACAGCAGTGTTTATATGAATGTCGACTGCTGCAGGTATTTTTGACCTGGATATTCAGCACCCATATCAGATGCTGGCCAGTGCTGAATATCCATATAGAATTTGGTCATTGTTACTTCTATAGGTACAGGTGAGATTCCAACCTGCATAAGTAACCAGATAAAGGGGCCCTTGTAGTAAGAAGCGGTAGGTGCTAACGCACTCTTAATTAAACAAGAATGGCCTAATGTGGGGTGTTTTAAAGTGTTTCATGTTAGTTTTGCCATTAGGATGTGCTAACCCACAATAATTATTTTTTCCTAATTTTTTTGACAGGGCATGTCAGGGCAGGGAGAGGTGTTCCTGCACTAACCATTTAGCTCATCTGTATTACCCTGCACTAACTGGTTCAAAAAGGTTAACATGGGAACCCTTAGGGGCAACTTCTATAACCAGCTTCCCGATTGCAGGCAGGGGTAGCTGTCCTACTTCTGTCTAACCAGCCAATCAGGATGCATGTTTTCTAAAAAAACAAAAACAAAAAAAATCCCTGAGGCAGGCCGCCTACACTAAAGGCATCTGTCATGGGTGCAGGGAGGTGCCTAGGGATGCTTAAGCTCGTCCAAGGCTGGGCATGGGCATGGTTTCACCTGGAAGTGCCTTGGCCGACCTTAATCGACCCTAGGCATCTCTCTAAGGCTGCAACAGGTGCCTGAAATGTAGGCCAACAAAAAGCTGGTCTATATTTCAAATAGATGCTGCCGCTAAGCTGATCACTGCAAGGAAATCTCCGTGCTGCAATTAGCTGAGCATCTTTGGCAGGGTACCTGCAAACTCCCCACCGTGAAGTCGGCCAGCAGGAGGAATGCCCACTTCCTCCTTCTGCAACCCCCATGAACCCCCATTTGATACTATCTGAGACAGGAGGTACATCCACTCCCTCCCGCCGCCACCCCCGAACTCCCAACACTGTCTGCAGTAGGAGGGTTGCCAACTCCCTCCTGCCGCTGACCCTGTCGATCCCCCCAATCGCTGACACTTTTGACATTCCCCAATGCCCACCTGACAATCTCCGACATTCTCCAACAACCACCCAACATTCCCCGACACCTCCTCACACCCCATCATCCCCCTGACACCTCCCCCCCCCAAACACACCTTGAGGAGATGGCTAGCAAGAGAGATGCCCACTCCCTCCTCCCAGCAGGCCAACCTCTTCCAAAATGGCATGCCTTCCCCTTCCTGGTGCATTCTGGGATACTGCTCTGATAAGGCTCTGATTGGGTTGGGGAGATGGGAACAAGTGACAGAATATTATGTGAGTTTATGGTGAGGGTTTAAGCTATTACTAACTGTTTATATGTGCTTGCACAACTTGGCTCCTAAATATTTTGTTGAGAGCATTCTGTCACTTGTCCCGTCTCGTCCACTTCGATCTGCAGAACAATTAGAGCTTCAAATTCCATCTGTAAAAGAGCTGAGGTTAACAATGCAAGGGATAATATATTCCATTGCAAAGGGCCTAGGGAATGGAACAATCTCCCTGAGTACATTAGTCAACAACAGAACATACAGAAGAAAGCATACATACAGAAGGGATCCTAAGGGATTTGGCCAATCAGAATCTTAGGCCACTCCCAGTGCATCCCAGAATGCACTGCGAGAGGGGCCTAAGATTCTGTTTGGCCAAGGTGAAGGCGGGCCAGCAGGTTGGAGGCAAGAAGGATGCCTCCAGCCGGCCATCAGCATAAGGTAGGGGGAGTTCTGGGGTGGGCTAGGAGGAGTCCGGTTGGGGAGGTGAAGGAGATGGGCTAGTTTATGTTGTAGGGAGGTGTCCAACAGGATGGCTTGGGCATCCCTCTTGCTGGCGATGTTTGGGGGGGTGGTCTTGGGTTCCAGAAGGAGGGAATGGGCCTCCCTCCTGCTGGTGGGGAGGTTCTGGCAGGAGGAATTGGGCATCCCTCCTGCCAGTGATGTTCATGGGGGGGCATTTCCAGGATTCCGGCAGGGTTCCTGCTGGAAGTCTTCATGGTGGGGGGGAGGGGGGCTGCTAAACTTATCGCAGCAGGGTGATACCTTGCTGCGATAAGCTCAATGGCAACCCAATTCTCTAACCGGCACCTGTGACATGGACACCAGTTAGAGAATCATGGTGTTAGGTGTGCTTAGGCAGACATGATTCTTTATAGGATGTCTATGTGTGATTCTCAAAAGCCACTTAGGCGGCTTCTGAGACCGGGCATCCTATACAGAATCTGGCCCTAAATGCTCCGACACTCATAGGAATTCTTTGAGCAAAGGAGCAGTATCAGAGCATTTAGTGCTTCGGGCCACGGTAGAAACCTCTACCGCAGCTTAGTTAAAGAGGGAGGGGGAGGGGGTTAAGTCAAGTGTAGGGAGAAGATCAAGAAAAAATCAACTTAAGATAGGAGAAGCATTGAAGAATCCAAGAAAGCAGGAAGACTTCAAGAATTAAGGTTTTTGAGCTTGAATCTAAAAGACCTCATAAAGTTGGAGTTAACCCACATCTAGTATAGTGGCAGACATAACAGTCTGTAGAAATTCTGATATTTTTACTCAACTCTGTACCTAGTGTTGATTTTTAATAGAAAGTTTGTCACTTTAGTAGCCAAATGAGCTTTGTTTTGGAACATTGCTCTAGCTTTTTGTTTTTTTAGATTTTAACAATGGCCAACAGGGACTATGTACTAGAGAAATTATTACAGTATAATCTCGCTATAACGGACTTCAAGGGACCTGGAAAAACAGTCTGTTATATCCAGAGTTGCATTTTTTAAAAACTTTATTTAGGTCAACTTGAAACAACATTCAATCAATGAACAAAACTCAGCAAAACATTAGTATAGCATGAAATGATTGCAAAACCAGAACACTAAAAGATATTCTAAAGCATTATGTCATACTGGAAAAAAAATACTCCGTCATTTTCTTCTGGGCTGCATTTTGATACTATATCACTGGCATGCCAAGCACCTTGTAGGCGAAGCCTGCAAGTGCGTTATAGCCGAAGAAAATTATAACTAAAAGTGGCTCTCGGGATCAAAATAGTTGTCCGTTATATCTGAAAGTCCATTATATGCGAGTCTGCTATATCCGATGATTTTCATATGTTTACAATGGCGCTCGGCCAGGACCAGCGGACCTCATCCGCTATAGACGAGGTTCTGTTATAAGCGAGTCCGTTATAACGAGATTATACTGTATAACTATTTGAGATGATTTTAGGAGCTTTGACAATTCAACATTTCTTTAATAGGTTTGAAAGTAAGAGTGCAATAAATCCTTTCTGTACTTGACTTGTGTTTAGTAGTTGGGGTCTGATTCACATTTGGTCTTACAAAATTCACAAGTTTTGCTATAACTTTTATTTCACCCTTTGTATTAAAACTTTGGATGAAGTTTAATTTTCAATGTAAACTTAGCTCTTCCTTCTGGGAGAATTTCTGCTGATTAACTCAGCTAAATGACTACAGACAATTGGAGACCTGCAGGTCTCTCTCAGGGGTGGGGCAGGTTACATTTAGTACTTTGACCTAGTACTTTAAACCAGTGATATTCAACCCAGTCCTCAGGGACCACCTGGCCAGTCGGGTTTTCAGGATATCCACAATGAATATGGATGACAGAGATTTTGAAAACCCGACTGGCTAAGTGGTCCCTGAGGACTGGGTTGAATATCACTGGTTTAAATGACACTTGATTTTCATGTTTAGCATTTACATACTGTAAAAAGAACAACAGCTGAGTAGACAGAGAACCAGCAAACAATCCGCACACTACTTAGACACAAGCATTTTGTCCTGGTTTTCATTGGCCTAAATTCCTGCACTTAAATGTTAGTCATGCAATTGGGTGCCTAACTCCGGAGGCAGCTTATAGAATCATGCTAAGCACCGACCTTTTCAAAACTGATTTTTTTTTAGGCAACATATATAGAATTTGGCCCTGTGTGTGTAAATTGCAGCTCCGCCTATGCTTTATCCAAAATCTGCTCCTGAACATACCTGCTACAAAGTCACAGAAATTTTAACATGGAGGGTAATTTTTTAACTGGTATTGTGTGTGCATATACTGGCATATATAGTACATTTGAAAATACCTTTATAAAATTATGGTACCCTTTTAGTGGTGATAATCACCAATGAAACAGTGGCAGGCAGCAATCTGTTCCAAAGATATATATTGTGGCCGGGCCAGGCTCTCGGCAAGCGAAAGACACGGCTCGGACCGCAGGAAAGATTTGGGGGGCCTTTGATCTGGTTGGTGAAAAGAAAAACATGGGATTTTTCTGGATTCAGTTCAAAATAATGTTTACACTTTATTTGTCCACAAGAAAACCCCCCAAAATATCAGACTCAAATCCAGTGATAATTTCTGTGCAGTTCAGTCTTCATTGCCACCTGGGTAAAAAGCATGCCTTCTCATTATTGTGTTTCATTTCAAATTTCATTGCCACCAGGCTTCAGTTGCCTCCAAGACTCCAACCTGCAGGTAGCTAGGTTCCCTCTTAGGGAGCGTTTGCCAGCTTACTCCCCTCTCTTTAAGGCAATGCCTGGTATATCATAGCCAGTCCAAACAATAAACCAAAACAGTTTTCATTGACTTTTGGCTTCTCAGCTTTCACTGCTTTTCTCTCTTGGCAGTTCTGCCTAAACAGTGGGGGTGGAAACAAAATAACCCTTCCTATGCATAAAGTTGTGCTATGCCCCACCCAAGTTTCCAAGCACCCCTTTCTTCTGCAGTTTAAAAACTTGTTCAAGGGATTGGATAATTTCCCTAGCACTTGTGCTTGGTCCCTGTTTCTTATCAGCCCTCTGTAGCCCTCCCTAGTACATACACGTTCCTAGCTCATTTAATATTCTGGGTAGAGAAACGTTGGAAAGAGCAGTTATATCACAACTCCATGCCTTCTTCTGGCAAATTATATTCTTCTGGGATATTAGCATGGCTCTCCCAGCCCATACTACTGGTATCATAATCATACTTAGCTATTTCCACGCTTTCTGTATTTACATTTTCCCATTCCCCTCCCCCTCAGGGTAGTTAGAAGAGCAGGCTGGCCAAGCTTCCCTTCCCCCTCTGTAGCATTACTTTGCTTTTCCCTTACAAAACCCTATGCAAGGTCCCAGTACTTAGCTGCTTGGGGAATTCCTGTTTGTCCTTGTCTGGGTGGCAAAGAGCTGCCTCTCTGTATGGAATATCCAGCGTGGAGCTGTGGGCTGGGCTTGAATCTCTCTTCCAGCCTCAGCTGGGGTTAATTTATTTCCCTTCTGCTTCACCTCTGAAGGCTTAAGTGCTTGCAGTTTCCCCAGTGTAGCCCTGCCCCCTTCTGGGTTGATTCTCTGTTTTGCAGTGAAACTTCTCTGCTCTTGGAAAAGGAATAATGGCAGTTAGACTGTGGTTTGGAAGCTCTCCCTGCTGGGTTTCCTGGTGGATGTCTCTCTAGTTTTAACCCTGCTTGTTTTACTCTGCCTAAAACCCTATTCTCTGGCTGCCGAACTGGCTTAGCTTTAGGGATGGAGGTTTTTAGAGCAGAGTTTTTCCTCGTGACAGGGGCTTCCCAATGTCACTGTACAATATGTATTGTAACACTGATTAAATGTATTTAAACACAGTGGCCAGCATTTAAATAAATAAGCTAACTGCCACTCCTGGACAGTGATCCATGTTACTTTGGAGTACCACCACTTTTGGAATATTAAACAACTGAATCCTTAATTCTAATCTAAAAGGTTATAACAGGCACATAAGTACCACTAGTAAAAGTTTCAGTGCAAAGACCACTGGTTGCCTATGTGGCTGCTCTGTGACCTTTCACTCAAGTGTATTAGAGAACCTGTTTGCTTAATCATACAAAGACACAATACAAAGCTCAGCATGCCAGCAATAGAGAGAGGGTAGGACCATCACTGCAGGATACATGTCCTCTGCATGGGAAAAGTGTGTGTTAAAAGGAGACCAAATCCATAAAGGAGGTTAGATTTCACAAAGCAGCTCCGCACAGGCTGCAGTTTCACACATTTATTAAATTCTGCTCATTCATAATCCTGAAGCAGAAGAAAAATTGCTTGTGGAAAATGAAGATGTGGGTTGTCAGTGGACTGTTGGATTTGTTTGCTTTGCTCCCTCTACTAGAACCTCCATCACTGTGGTGTGGTGAATCTGGAGTGCATGTTTGAGACTGCCGAACGGGTATTTGTTGTTATGGAGAAGCTCCATGGAGATATGTTGGAGATGATCTTGTCAAGTGAAAAGGGCCGGCTGCCTGAGCGCATTACAAAGTTTCTAGTTACCCAGGTAAGAGTCTTCTCCAAACCTGGATCCTTTTCCATTTTGATAAGACCCAGCAATTTAGCCTTTTAAATAGCTATATTTTATCAACTGAAAATATGTAGAGAGATGAGTTATGCATTTGCCACCTGCTGTGAGCAACAGAACCAAAAGAAGGGAGGTCCAACCTCGTCTGCAGTAAAAAAAAACCCTAGCGATTTTTACTATTTGTAGAGACTCTCGGCGTGACACATCATCTGTTTGGTTTTATATTATCTTTTTCAATATTTGTTGTGACATATGTTTTTTCCTTTATCTACCATGGACCCCTGATGAAGGTTGTCCGAAACACGGACCGTGTTGGGTCCCCCGTTTGGTAAAAAGGTTTTAATATATAGTTTGCTTGTCACAATAAAATTTGCCTACATCGTTGTACACATCTGCAGTTTTGGTTTGTTTGCCACCTGCTGTAAAATGCATATCTCACTTTGAATATTCAGGCCAAAAGTGTGTTAAGCTCGTTTGTGACATAATTGTAAAAATAAATTAACAAAGGAGAATGGAGCGGTATGAAGAGTGAAAAGGAGAGAGTGTGCTGACCAAGTGCTAGTCTCTTGGACACAATCCTCCAGCCTCATAAAGTCCTCCTCCAGTTCTTTGCAAACAACTTAAGTACTTTGAATAACTTTCTGTCATTAGCAAATTTATCACTTCACTTATTCCTCCCTTTTCCAGATTATTTATAAATACACTATTAAAAAAGCACCAGTCCCGGTACAGATCCCAGGACACTCCACTAATTCATCCTTCTCCATTGTAAGAAACGACAGTATAGTCCAACGTACTGATTCCTATCTTATAGCCAGCTAATAGTCCACAAAAGAAAATGATCTCTTATCCCATGACAGTTTAATTTTCTGATGTCTCTTGTCAGGGCACTTTTCCAGCTTCTGAAAATCCTGCTACATTATGCTCATAGATACATACTTGTCTACATGTTAATGAATACCTTAAAAAAAAAACCAAATCTCACAGATTGGTAAGGCAAAACTTCCCTTTACTAAATTCATGTTGATTTTGCCCTGTTATTCTGGAAACAACTTTGAAATGTGTAATGGGGAATTTGTGATTACATTTTAATAAAATTTAGGACTCCTTTGTTTTGTAGATTCTTGTTGCATTGAGACATCTTCACTTTAAAAACATAGTTCACTGTGACCTGAAACCAGAAAATGTCTTACTGGCATCAGCTGATCCATTTCCCCAGGTAAGTAGATATGGGTTATTTTTCAAGTAAGTGGTAAACATATGCCTTCCTTATCCGTGGATATTCTAAAACAATATGAATTTTGCAAGAGGTAAGAATACATCTCACTGCCCTAGCACTAACCAAATAGTGAAGGGGCAGAAAGAAGGCACAACATGGACAGCAATTTAAGATTATGCATGTTCCAATGATATTCAGCCATTCTACAGATTAGCTGTATGTTTAATTTAGAATTATACTACTTGTGATACTGCAGGAGTAGTATGTGCTTATCTGCCCATGTGGGTTGGCTTATATTAGATATACAACAAGGAAGTTAAAAATAAGGCTTTCTGAACATTGTTCCAATATAGCCAACAAAAAAAGAAATAGATGTTCTCACATGACACTGTGTCACTGAAAAACATGAGTTTGATTCCTTTCAATGCAGTGTATTGGAATACATTGCTGTGACAGAACGTAGAGGTGATGTCAGGCGAATCCTTCATCAGCACGAACAGTGGATTTTTTTATTTTAACATCCTTTGGCCTCAGGGCCTTAATCAACAAATTGAATGGAGCGCTTTTTTGGGATAAGTGTGATTGGCTCTTTCAACGCAAATGTTAGATGACGTAGATGTAACCCGGAAGTCGGCATCCATTTCCTGCTATAAAATTGAGGCACATCTTATGCCGTTAGTGCACGGCTTTATGGAGAGCTTCGGTTGAATAACATCCCTGAGGCAGCCAGTTAAGGCTGCTGTTGGTTAGCTGTGGAAGAGCATGGATGAAGAAATAAGCTGTTATTTATTATTTCTTCATCGGCACAAAACACTCCACATTCATTGAGTTACTCTCAAATCGGGCTACAGCCCACCACTGTGCACAGGGAAAAAGGGAGAAGTACTTAGCTGTGTGATGTGGAAACAAGATGGTATCTCAGCATACCGCTCAACAGAGCTAGTTGTTCCATCCACGCTCTTCCACAGCTAACCAACAAGAGCCTTAACTGGCTGCCTCAGGGATGTTATTCAACCGAAGCTCTCCTTAAAGCCGTGCACTAACGGCATAAGATGTGCTTCAATTTTATAGCAGGAAATGGATGCCGACTTCCGGGTACATCTACGTCATCTAACATGTGCATTGAAAGAGCCAATCACACTTATCCCAAAAACGCGCTCCATTCAATTTGTTGATTAAAGCCCTGAGGCCAAAGGATGTTAAAATAAAAAAATCCACTGTTCGTGCTGATGAAGGATACGCCTGACATCACCTCTACGTTCTGTCACAGCAATGTGTTCCAATACACTGCATTGAAAGGAATCAAACTCATATTTTTCAGTGATACAGTGTCGTGTGAGAACATCTATTTCTTTTTTGTTGGTTATATTGGAACAATGTTCAGAAAGCCTTATTTTTAACTTCCTTGTTGTATATCTAATATAAGCCAACCCACATGGGCAGATAAGCACATATACTACTCCTGCAGTATCACAAGTAGTATAATTCTGTAATACAATCTTCTTTCTGCCAGGGATCTGTACCTCAGTTCCTTCTAGCATAATATTACAAGCTGCATATTTCCCATATGCATAATGACCCATTCTTCTTACATCATTCTTAGTCCAAATATCTGCTTTACATAAAGAATCAAACAAATTCTGATTCCTGGAAAAAGTAATAGTACGAGGGTCATTTCATAAATAATGCACACTATTTTTTTAAATTTACATGTTTCATTTTTTTTCCAAGTATCCTGCTTTGCAATGACCAAGTCCCAATGTCTGGGAAGCTTCTTTATTCCATCCAAGACACTGTTTTAGTTCAGTTGCCAAATGGCTTGGATACTGGCGGAAGAAAGCTCTTCTAGAGATGTAAAACGATGTCCATGCATAGGTGGTTTCAACTTTTGAAGAAGGTCAAAGTCTGGTGGACTCATGTATGGACTGTAGGGAGCATGAGGTAACACCTCTCAGCCGTATTCGTATAGTTTTTCAATGACGAGTGGAGAGCTCCATCTTCCCCAGGACCAAAAAAATTTTGACGAGCTCAATCAAAAGTCAAACAAATGATGATTTTTGCTTATGATCATGAAGGCATCATCATCACAGACAAAGTTCCATGTGGAAGAAGTGTCACAGCAGTGTATTATCACGATTTTTTGCAAAAAATGGGCAGAAAAATGCACAAAACCTGACCTCAGTTGCTCTTGGCTGAGCCAATCTTTCTTCACGACAATGCTCGTCCACACATAGGGAATGTCATTGAAAAGCTACACGAATATGGCTGGGAGGTATTACCTCATGCTCCCTACAGTCCAGACATGAGATCACCAAAGTTTGTCCTACACATACTATGAATGTACTCTTGTAACCCGTTCTGGGCTCCTTTGGTAGGACGGGCTAAATAAATAAATAAAATAATAAAATTAAAAAAGTACTCCATAGAAGCATCTGCTAAGATGTGCAATGCCTACAAGTCATATTTTGGAATGCCTGTAGGAGATCATGACAAACCTTGGGCACTTCACTTCACATGCATGGTGAATGCAGGATTGAAATCACTAGCTGAGAGGTAAAGTAAAAATCTTAAAACAAAGGAAAAAAGTCCAGAAAAGTAGCAATATATAGCTATAAACATAACCAGCAAAATCTAGGTTTATAAAGATTTTTCCATCAAAACATTATTAGCTTTAAATAGATCAAAGAAAATACAATGCACAGGTTGACTGATAATTGGATATACTGTATGCACAGAAGTTTAAGAATAAAGCAACCTCCCAGTTGCAGGATCCTAACTTGCAGCTCAAGAAAAAACTTCTACTTTTTTCAGTGATTCTGAGGGTTGTTTTGATTTTAGAAAACTACAGTGAGATCATTCCTATTAAACTTTTTTTCTCTGTTTCACTGTCAAAAATATTCTGTTTTCTTAAAAACTAGAATGATTGCAAAAAAGCATGATGCATGCTGGACCTGAAGTATTTCTTAATGAGGTTAAGTAGACATCAAAAAGGAATACAGTGTTCCCCCAGTCATTCGCAGTTCGCGGTCCCAGTCATTTGTGGTATTCTCTGACTGGGACTTCCTGTGCTAAAGTCGGGCTTCACCAAACAGGAGCTGTGTGTCAAAGCAGCTCCTGATTGGTGAAGCCTGACTTTAGTGCAGGAAGAGACGGTCGTAGCATAGCGCGAGTGATTTCCTTCATTCGCTGGTGCTCCAGCTGCCCTCTCCTTCCTCCCCAGGTGAAAAACCATATTTGCAGTTTTTCAATATTCGCGGGGGTTCCTGGAACGAAACCCCTGCGAAAATCGGGGGAGTACTGTAAAGTTAAACTCTGGAACACGCTGCCAGAGGATGTGGTAACAGCAGTTAACGTAGATGGGTTTAAAAAAGGTTTGGATAGTTTCCTGGAGGAAAAGTCCATAGTCTGCTACTGAGACAAACATGGGGGAAGCCAATGCTTGCCCTGGGATTGGTAGCATAGAATGGTGCTACTATTTGTGTTTTTACCAGGTACTTATGACCTGGATTGGCCATTGTGGAAACTGGATACTGGACCAGATGGATCACTGACCCAGTATGGCTGTGGGTATAGGTGTCATAAACTATAAATATATAGTTTATGTAATAGTTTAGAGTTAAAGTTTCTGTTAGAGTTTCATATAAAGCTGTTTTATAGAGTATAGTTTAGCATTTAAAGTTGCTGTTTTCTAAGCCAATTAATATATTTTAAAAAAGAGTTTTGCAGCTAGGTGTCATCTGTTGGAAATTTTATTCTATGCAGGTGAAACTCTGTGACTTTGGCTTTGCCCGGATCATTGGTGAAAAATCTTTCCGGCGGTCTGTTGTGGGCACACCAGCATACCTGGCTCCTGAAGTGCTACGAAATAAAGGCTACAACCGATCCCTAGACATGTGGTCTGTGGGTGTCATTATCTACGTGAGCCTCAGCGGTACTTTCCCCTTCAATGAGGATGAAGACATTCATGATCAGATCCAGAATGCTGCATTCATGTATCCACCCAACCCATGGAAGGAGATCTCCCATGAGGGTTATTGTTGATTCTATGAGGCTGATTTTGGGATGTCTATAATGTACCTATTCCAATTGATATTCCACTGCTTATGACTAGAAAAATAAATAGTAGAGCAAAGCTGATCCTAAAATCAATAAGGCCTGGGTCAAAACTGCCAGATCCCAAAGGCTGTCTTGGTGTTGATGTTCCTGCAGCTGGCTTCAACATCTCCTTTCTTGAAGCTGCTTGGATCATAGGGCTCTGTATCAGTGTTCTGTTATGGAGGCGCCTAAGGGTATCTAAGGTCACTTCTGGCACTAACCATGCCTTCTGTGACCTTAGGCGCCTCCGTAGTCAGAAGAACGGCGCTGCTGCTGGAGGCATCTCCATTTTGTATGTCATCTACAACTGTATTATGCATCCATTGATCTTGTTGTATGCTTTTTATTTTCTTAATAAACCCAATAAAGCTTTTGAACTGGAAAAAAAAAAAAAAAACAGAGAAAATAATTGATTTTAAATGATGTGGTCAATTCCTGCGCCAATTAAAATCAATTAAGCCAATTAAGTTAGGCAGCGATATGATACCTACCACCACCTAAATTAGTGCACCTGGGACCCACTGGCGACCCACTGGCACTTTCATGGGTACACTTACATAAGTAAATGTATGTATTCTATAAATTGACATGTGTTAGGGGTGATAAAGTCATCACATGGCTTAGCTAAACTGAGCTCCTAGCTCAAAACAGAACTTTTCCTCCTTGATAGCATCAGTGGCCTCCAGGCTTAAACAACAAGGGCCATATCCTCTAAAAGGCACCTACATTAGGCTGCTAGTTAGTCGCATCTTACTTTTATTTTATAATTGGCTTTATCAGCGTGGCAGTTGAACATGCCTAAGTAGAAGTGCCCTCCCACGCTTATTGATGCCTGTCTCAAGCAATAGGCATGGTGATGGGTGGAGAGCAGGCGTGGTTGAATTAGATGTCCAAAATGGGCGCTGCCAAATTGGGTAAGTTGAAAGCTGGCCTAATGGAGTGGTGCCTAGCAATGCCTAGGTTTGCTAGGCGTGATTCTATAAATGGTGCCTACAATGTAAGCGCTGTTAATAGAATCCGGCCTCAAGTGGCTTACCGGCAGCTTTTCTAAGACCTTCCTTTCTGTGTCTTTCTCTTGCTTTCTGGAGCTGCTTTAAAAAGATCATCGATCCATTTAAAAAAACCATTCTTCTCATCAATTACAAATCCTCTTATTGCCATGGTCACAGTTAACTTTCTAACTTACAGCCTACCATCTATGATTGTATTGCAGGTTTGAGTTACTGTGCACATAATATATTCAGTCCAGGATCTAAATGAAATTTCACTAGATGTTGTAGGATTTTTGGGGAAACCTGCTCTGAAAAACCTGCTGTGGCTGTTCTTTACTAGAGTACCGTAATTTAATTTCAGTTCAAGATAGCTTGATCAGATGTAAAGTGGACTGCAAATTTAAGGAACCTTTTGTTTGATCTTGGGTTTGGGGGGTAGATGTTTTAATGGGTTAGGATATGAGGCAGGGTGGGAGTAGTCTCAGGACTGGTATAAGGAAACACTCCTTCACTGTATGTAACAATCTCCCAGTAGAGTAAGGATAACTATGGCAAATTGTAACCGGTAAACTGTATATTATGTGTCAGGTTAGGATAAAACTTGTACTGAAATTATGTATGCTTAACCTGTAACCCGTTCTGAGCTCTTTGGGGGACAACGGGACAGAAAATTAATTAATTAAATAAATAAATAAAATAGAGGTGGCTGAGGCAAAATGGTATTGGAATTCAAGACAGCATGAGACAAACGCAGGAAAAACAAAGCTGGAAGTGAATTAGGAAGAATATGGATGTTTTCTGTCAAGTACCCTTTCTGTCTGAGTAACAGTATCCCATCATACACACTCATTTAAAGATGCAAGGACAGGTTGGCAGTATTTTGTAGCACCGCAAAATAGAATTGCTTCCAGGCTTTTCCTTGTACTTTAAGGCTGTGTTTCTCAACTTGGTCCTGGTGTACCCCCCTTGCCAGTCAGGTTTTTGGAATATCCACAATAAGTATGCATGAAATCAATTTGCATATAATAGAGTTTACGCACATTCATTGTGGATATCCTGAAAACCTGACTGGCAAGGGGATATCCAGGACCAAGTTGAGAAACACTGTTCTAAGGGGGTATATCTGAAGGCATTAGGCTACTTAGGCTGAGCGGTGCTTGTGAAAAAATGGTACCAGGCTGGAGAACGAAATGTAGCTTTCACCACCGGGTATGTTCAAAGGAAATTTCCTCTTACCCACCTCTCCTTCTATATCTTCTATATCTCCTTCTATATCTTATTCCTACTTCTTAAGAAGTGTGTGTGGATGTGTATAATGTATTAGGTATGAGTAAAGTAGGTGATTCATGTGTTCAAATTTTTGTTTGGTTCTGATAAAAGATGCTAGAATTATCCAAATAATTCTTACTATGTTGAGATAATGTTATTCTTAAATATAAGACTAGAAGAAATGATATGCAAAGGCCAAACTGGTCTTCAGTGATAAGTTTCACTATTTCTTAATGACAATTTATAATATATCTGTTTTGTTTTCTAGCTATTGATCTCATAAATAATTTATTGCAAGTAAAAATGAGAAAACGTTACAGCGTGGATAAGACGCTAAGTCATCCATGGTTACAGGTAATGCGTCTTCAACATCCAATAATAATGTGTTTTGTTTTTACTTTGATTGGAAAGAGTATTAACACACTGACATGGAGGGGCATAATATAAAAAAAAACCTCTAAGTCCCCTTTTGGCCTAGGCCCTAAACGCTGAAAGTAGAAGCAGGGAAAATGTCCATTCTCAAAAAAAACATTCAAAAGGAGGTTTTTTAAATAATGGACTGCCTCTACATTCAGCTGTTTAAACCCCCAGACCACCACAATGTCTACACTTACCACATATAATCAGTGAAAAAAAGCCTAAGTCCCAAACGCCCAACACAAGAGCTTTTAGGCAACGGAGGAGCCAGTCCTCTCATGTTTTCCCCTTTTTTCTAGCATCCTCCGGCTTCCCACCAGTCTCACCTTTAAAGTTAATTACAGCAGCCTGTAGAGGATTACCGGTAGCTAAACTGATTTTATTTTCAATATAGTGATTGAAATGTATCAGTTTTGAAAATTTATATCTGGTGTGTATATGAAAAATGAATGGGGAAAAATTGCATTACAATTAGTAAAGGGGATAGGATCTGGGGCAGAGCTTGGGTGGGCCTAGGGAGGTCTGTGGTAGTGGTACTCAGTTGATTTTTGTTAGACTTAGGGGGTACTTAGCTTGAAGTAGTTGAGAAACACTGCTGTAGGCAATCAGCTGGCGCCAGTGCCTCTCCTTCTCTCCGGCCCTCTTCCCTGCTGGCACCCCCTACTGGTGTCTCAGGACCCATCTGGAGGGCCTCTGCACATCTGCGTGAAACATCTGACAGAATAGACTGATGATCCAGTTTTCAAGGAAATTTTGAATCAGGCATCCAAACTGACTGTTAATGATGCAGCAGAACAAGGGATAAGCCTCATTGAAAAATACAATGATACTTTGACAAAAGATGAAGAACAGAAGCAATTTGTTCTTTGGCTGGTGACCAATCACCAAAATAAGCTTCTTTCTGCATTAAAGGTGGTCCTTATGTCATAGACCATTGTTTATTTGTCAAGTGCCTGAGAATTACGATATACTGTTAAGCTTAGCAGTAGTTAAAAAAAAAACAGTAAGGTGGGGCAAACCCTAAACTTTGTATTAAGTAAAATTTTATGTTTTTCATTTTTAAATAAATAAATAAAATTAACCATGTGGACAAACAAAATGTGTAAATTAATTTTTGCTGGACCACCCTAGTATGACACCTCCTTAATCTCCCAATTGTTGATGTCCCTTTCCTTCTTCCTTGAAAACAAAACTGAAAAGGGAACTCTATGACAGCTTTAGGTATTATGGGCACGTAGAAAAGCAAAAAGCAAGCCTGAGGTGTAATCTAGTAGTTAGTGCAATGGACTTTAAACCAAGGGACTCAGGTTCAAATCCCACTACAGCACTTTTTATTTTTATTGTGAGCCCTCCAGAAACAGAAAAATATATACTGTACTGAAATATATTAAATATACATTCAGGTACAGTATGTAATTTTCTGTTTTAAGGATTTGAACCTGGGTCTCTTGATTTAAAGTTTACTGTATTAACCACTAAGTTGCCTTCTGCTCTACAGGGAGGTCTGTGCAGCAATTCTTTTAAGAATGCTGCCAGAGAGATGTCCAAGTCCCTGCTTTTTTGCTGTTCACATATTGGATGTTACAGTTGGTATTATTTGTTTGTTGAGGATGTACAGCATGAACATCCATCTCACATATTTTCAAACAGTAAATCCTGGCATATTTCCTATTGGAAAATACCTGTGAGATGGACATCTCAATTCTGACTTGAATATCCTTTCAAAACTGCCCCTCCACATCTTCTTTAAACCCCCCTCGCTGCATATCTTTTTGGATTTTGCCTTTTTAAGGTAAGGAAAACTAATCAAAATTTGAGCCATTGATTCTTTCCTTGCCAAAATAGAACATCCTTTATTGAATGATTCCACCAAATCCGAGCTGGATACCCCTATCTCTGCTTCAGAAATATCGTTGGCCATTTCCTCCTTGGCCAACAACAAGGCACCTGGACCTGATGGGTTCACTAATGAATTCTTTAAAAAAATTCCATGACCTCTTAGCTCCCCATATGCTCTCAATTACTTCAATTTCATACATAAATCTCCTGATAAACAATTTAACTTTGCTGATGCCACCATTATAGTTTTTCCCAAACCAGAGTCCCCACCCAAGTTAAAAATTACAGACCTGTCTCCCTCCTAAATTTGGATTATAAGATTCTGGTCAAAATTCTGTCCCTGAGACTCAACAAAGTAATCTCCTCTCTTATACATAAAGATCAAGTTGGTTTCATCAAAAACCGATACATTGAAGACAACATACATCTTTTTCATCATATTAATGTGCATGTCAAATTGCTTCAGGATCCAGTGGTGGGTCTGGCCATAGATGTAGAAAAGGCTTTTGATCGAGTTGAATGGCCCTTCTTGTTAAGAGTCCTTCAATGGTTTAATTTCGGACCATACTTATCAACTGGATTAAAACGCTATACTGGCCCTCACGTATCCTGATTAACAACTCTCTTTCCAATAAAATTTCTCTTCAAAGAGGATCCTGACAAGGTTGCCTTCTTTCACCTTTTTATTTAATTTAGCTTTAGAACCTCTTCTTGCCTCTATTCGTCAAAATCCCACAGTTCAAGGCATCACATCCACTGCTAGACAACTCAAACTTGCTGCGGATACTGATGACATTATTCTTTTCTTCCGAGATCCTTGCTCTTCTTTACCTACTCTTATATCCATGGAGGGGCATAATCAAAAAAAGCGTCTAAGTCCCCTTTTGGCCTAAGTCCCTAAAAGTTCAACCCAGAAGCAGGGAAAGTGTCCATAACCAAAACAAACGTCCATGTTTTGATTATGGCCTTCCTCTGCCTAAACGCCCAATCTCCACTACGTCTACAAGTACCCCCACAGCACGTCTACACTTTTTAGCCATAATGAAACAAAAACACGCTTAGGCCACAAACGTCCAACAGAAGGGCTTTTAGGCGAAGGAGGAGCTAGTCCTTCGCCTAAAAGCTGGATTCTGTAACCGGTGCCTGTCAAAAACAACACCGGTTACAGAATCACCCCCCCCCCCAACGATCCAGGCAGGAGGGTGCCCAAGCCCTCCTGCCATGTCAAACCGCGACCCCCCCCCCTTCCAGACAACATCGGGGCAAGAGGGAGCTCAAGCCCTCTTGTCCCCCGACTCCCCGACACGATCGGGGCAAGAGGGAGCCCAAGCCCTCTTGCCCCAGCCAACCGCGGCACCCCCGACACAATCGGGGCAAGAGGGACCTCAAGCCCTCTTGCCCCCCCCCGACTCCCCGACATGATTGGGGCAAGAGGGAGCCCAAGCCCTCTTGCCCCAGCCAACCGCGGCACCCCCGACACGATCGGGGCAAGAGGGAGCTCAAGCCCTTTTGCCCCCCTGACTCCCCAATATGATCGGGGCAAGAGGGAGCCCAAGCCCTCTTGCCTCAGCCAACCGCGGCACCCCCGACATGATCGGGGCAAGAGGGAGCTCAAGCCCTCTTGCCCCCTCGACTCCTCGACACGATTGGGGCAAGAGGGAGCCCAAGCCCTCTTGCCCCGCCGACTCCCCAACTCCCCAACAATATCGGGCCAGAAGGGAGCCCAAACCCTCATGGCCCAGCCGATCCTGCCCCCCCCCCCCCCGACAACATCAGGCCAGGAGGGAGCCAAAACCCTCCTGACCACGGCGACCCCCTACCCCCACCCCGCACTACATTACGGGCAGGAGGGATCCCAGGCCCTCCTGCCCTCGATGCAAACCCCCCTCCCTCCCTCTTGCTCCGATCGTGTCGTGGGTGCCGTGGTTGGCTGGGGCAAGAGGGCTTGAGCTCCCTCTTGCCCCGATGTTGTGTGTGTGTGGGGGGGGAGTGATGCATCGCGGCAGGAGAGATGCCTCATCTCCCCTACCGCGATGCCATCACTCCTCTACCCGAACTGCCGCGGTAGAAGATTGATGGCATCGCGGTAGGGGAGATGAGGCATCTCTCCTGCTGCGATGGTTAGGTTGCCGGGCCGCTGAACTGATGGCTCCAGCGGCCATCAGCTCAGCGGCCCGTTTTTCGGCACTTAGACCTCATTTCTTTTTTATCCTCTTTCTATACCTTCCTTTTTCTTTCCTCCTCCTTTCTCTATACTTCATTTAACCTTTAGCCTTTTTCTTAGGCAATGCTTTGGTTTGGTGGCTAATAGCATAGTGGAATGTACATGTTTTTGTTGACTACGCTGTATTGATATCCAGTGATTTGTACTTTCACTGTATTTGTAAATTTTGACCGTTGTTTATATCCCCAAAATTTCAATAAAACTTTTGAACTAAAAAAAAAAAGATTTGAGAAACATGCAGTCCAGGAGATTTTTCCATAACTAGCTTGGCCTCATTAGATGAGATATGATGAGGGCAGGTTTTAAAGTGACTTCTGTAGTAAATGAAATTTTAGAAAGTATTTTAAACATGTTAATCAGCTGTCAGAAAATTGCCCACCTTATATGAGGCATTTCCAGGATAGAGGTTGTGGTAGAAACTCTACCAACACACATACTTTGGTATTTTCAAAAAGGGAAAGGGGATGGGATTTGATATACCACTTTTCTGTGGTTACAATCAAATCAGTTTACATATTATATACAGGTACTGATTTTGTACCTGGAGCAAAGGCAGCTTAGGTGGCTTGCCCTGAGTTACAAGGAACTCCAGAGAGAATCAAACCTGGTTCCCCTGGTTCTCAGGCCACTCAATAGCCTGTTAGCTACCCACTAGTAAAAAAAAAAAAACCCTGCTTAAAATGGATGTCGAGTATGTGAAAACGTTTTTCTCAGGCAATTTTCAAAGGAGAAAGTTTTTTTTTTAAATGTTTGCTTTGAAAATTTGCAGCTCTGAATGTATTGTGGTTTGAAATTTGCCTCTGTTTCCATAAAATTTAACAGGGGGCTCATTTTACAAAGCGTAATAGCGCACGCTAAACCGCCGGTCACACTAGCCGCTACCACCTCCTCTTGAGTAGGTGGTAGTTTTTCGGCCAGCACAGGGGTTAGCGCGTGATGAAAAGTCACGCGTGTTAAACCCGCTAGCGCGGCTTTGTAAAAGGAGCCCTGGGTTGTAGGAGACCCTTCTAACAAATTACAATTATTTCCTTCTCAGATATGCAAATTAATGTAACTCAGTCCTGATTGAACAGAATACAGAATAGGGTCTGACTTTGGCGTTCACTTTGGTATGCCAGCTTAATATATTTAATTTGTTTTTAAACTTATTTATTCAGTGCACAATTTCTTTGTTCAGGACTACCAGACATGGCTAGACCTCCGAGAGCTTGAACATAAACTTGGAGAGCGTTACATCACACATGAGAGTGATGATTCTCGATGGGAGCAGTACGGAGGAGAAAGCAGTTTGCAGAACCCATTACATCTTACTGAATCACCCATGAAGTGCCAGGAAACCAGCAAGCCTAAGGAAGCAGACATGAAAGCCCTTAGTGAGCGCATCAGCATTCTCTAAACCTTGCTCCCCTTATGTATGTGAAAATGTGCATGGGATGCATATCAGACCCTAATTGGAATTCTAATGCAGCACAGGGTAGAGAATGTCAATTACAACAGGCTTCCTCCCAATTTACCAAGTATGCGTGCAGATCAGCTAGCAAATTGACCATGTGACAGCTGAAACCCATCACAGAACTATAATCTCAGCATCTGGAAATAAACAAATCTAAATAGGTATCCACCTGTCCTAGTACTTTATAGTTTAACTTCTAGGGAAAAACTTTCAGAATTATAAAATAAATTTTATATATCTCTATATATAACAAATACACACTGTACAGCAATGGTTTCATGGCTGTTCCAGGTGCCTGACTCATAAAAACAGCATTGAGCTGTGCAGCACTATTTTGTTCTGAAATTGTCATTTGCTGGGTTATAGAAGGCTTTACTACTCTAAAATCCAGGACTAAGCGTTACAAAGCACTACCTCTCAGACATTACTTTTAGGAGCACTGCAGAAGGTTCCAGATAAGTTGCAGGAGCTGTTTTCTGTACATATCATGCAGAATGTCCTTGGGATTTCTGTATATTACTGCTGGGCCTGTTTCTTTCACTGCTGACCTTCTTGCCAGTTGTATTGTTGAGCTTCTGAGACAATAGACAGATTGAAGTTTTTTCCATTATGCAGAGTTGTGTCAAATAAAAGGGTATAAAAAATGTGAAAAATTGATAAATTGAAAACTTTATAATTGTATTTGACTATGATCTTCATATGACTTTGCCTTAAATGCTTAATACAAATATATTTCAGACTACTTGCTTGATAAGTAACTTCTGAAATTTAAATTAAAATTTTAAAATCCAACATATTTACTGACTTGGTACTTGCTCAAAGAAAAAAAATGAAATATTTAGTTTAATTGCAGTGATGTATGTTAATACTGTGATCAGCACAGTGGAGTAGGAGCTTAGAAAAGGTGAAAGATAAAGATGAGCCCATCAGAAAGTTCAGTAAACCTTATGTAACCCTGGTCTCACTCACACACAGTCTCAGAGCACTGGCCAGCTCTTCAGGTCAGGTACCTGTGACCAGGGCTTACAAAAAGAAAAGTTTGTTTCTTGAACTGGCGTAGGCCGAAGGATCATCACACTCAGTCCTTAATCTCTTGCCAAAGGAATCAAGCTGAGACCAAGGAGCAATTGATAACTAGAACTTTATTTGACCTTGATTGCAGAGTTATTTCTCAAACTATTTACAGTTCACTCTCTTAGAATACTGGCACTGTTCTTAATTTATAATAGTCAATTTGAGACAGACTGAAAACAAATGGAAAACCTATGTTCCACACTATAACTGAGACAGCCACGCCCAACAAAGTAGAACAATAGTCTCTGGATGATACAGGGAAAGTTTATTAAAATGATATGTAAAAATTAAAATATATAAACAATATAATACAAAGCGTTAAAACACTTCTTATGTTCACCAATATAATAATCCATATGATTCAAAAAGCCAGTTAGTTCCAGATGAACATGTAGTGTAAACAAAACCCAGTCTGCTGGCAGTAAAGATCAATTATTTTAAGAAAACTTGGAAGATATTTTATATCGTGACCCTCAACAATACCTTCCTTACATCTATAGTGTCATTTATAAACTAATTATTGCATACAATTATACACATATTCCATCACTGAAAAACAAAAGTTATGAATATTATAAGTGAAGTACACTGAGAGACTCCTGCTCACCAGTCAACTTATAATTAGGCCATTGTCTGGGGAACCATCACCGCGTCACTTAGTTCCCTTAATAAAAGAATGCAAGGAAGCTATTATAGTATATAACATGAGATAAGATCTTAATGCCATAAGTCTGTTCAGTACTTATCTTATATAAGTTCTCAATGTGAAGAATTTCTTCCTCTCAAGTGGAGTGGCTCCTTTTGGTTATCCAGATCTGGACCACCCGTGTATTATAATGTGTGTTACGCCAGTCCAAACAATACAAAAATGCAAAAAAAAAAAATTTAGGTACTCGTTAACTTACGACCGCAATTGGTTCCGACTGACAGGTCGTAAGTTGATCGGGCCTATGTTAAATTATGTTTAACGGCTTCGAACCGACAGTTCATGTGCTCTTTAAATACTGAAGGGAGTGATCGCAACAAGCTACTTCGCACCCCTTCTAAACTTCGGAAGAAGTTCCCGGACCAGCTGGCGGAGCGAGACCAGCTTCCCTGTTCATTCATTTCATTGGCTAGCAGAGCTCGTGCATTTGTTTAAAAAGCTTCGTGTCTAAGCGAATGTTCTTGCTAGCTGCTGAGTGATGCACAGGAACACAGCGACAGAAAAGAGGTGACCAGCTGTTGATGCCGGCTTACTCTCGTGCTGCGTAGTACTGCTGCATAGCGAGACTTGGGAGTGCTGGAAACTGTCATAAAGTCGAACAGTTGTAAATTGCATAGGTTGTAAGTCGACAAGTACCTCTATATACATACATACATACATATATATATATATATATATACATACAGTGGTGCCTCACACAACGAACTTAATTCGTTCCAGGAGCAAGTTTGTTATGCGAAAAGTTCGTTATGTGAAACGCGTTTTCCCATAACAATACATGTTAAAAAAAATTATTTGTTCTGCAGCATAAAATATGCTAAGATGACATAAAAAAAGATAAATTTGTGAAAATGGTGGTCTTGCTGAGGCCAAACTCTTTGACGAGGTCACACTGTTTTACACCACATTCACTCCTTCTAATTATTTCCCGTTTCATTTCAACAGAAATCACCTTCCTGCTTTTTTTAGAAGCCATGATATATAAAAAATATTGAGTTTATCTTAAAAGGACGACTGTATACAGTGAGAGAGGGCAGAGTCTCAGCGGCAAAAACTGGGACTTAACTTTTCTTTTTTTTTTTTTTTTCTAGCATCGGGGAAGCGGCGAGAGTAGCTCCGCCCCCCCCCAACGCATCAGCAGTAGGTGCCGGGCCCCTCCATAAAAGGAGGCGAGCCGACGGTCTGCCACTGCACAGGGAGCCAGGCGAAGGGCTGTGAGAGAGGGCAGTTAAGCGCAGTGACTAACGACTGCCTGCAGTGCCTGCGCGGAAGGATGCAATACATCGGCAGCTCGGGCGACTTCGTTGTGTGAAACGAAGTTCGTTGTATGAATCAAGACATGAAGTTCGTTGTGTGCAGCGTTCGCTGTGCGAGGCGTTCGTTATGCGAGGCACCACTGTATATATAAATATCAGCATTCCTAACAATGGCACTTGCACTGCTTCATCTTCAAATCTATCACTTCATCACAACCAATGAACGCATACACAATTCTTTGTGGACAAATTATTTGGCCACAGTTTTATTAACAACCAAACCCATCTTCCAGGCCATCCACTTAATCACAATCTTGACTATCAACTAGTTGGTGCCAAGCTAGCTGTTTCCACAATCCCAACACTGTAGTCATGTTAACATCCACATTATTCCCTTCCCTCCCCCAAAGAGACCTGCTTTGTCCCCCAGCCTCAGCACTACTTGTAGCAGTATGGCATACAAGTAATCCACCCCAAAATTCGATTTAATAACTTCAACAAACCGATTGGCCCTGGAAGATTCCCCATTCTGCCACAGCAGTGACAGCTAATGCTTGTCACTGCTGCAGCCAACAGAAGTACCATAAAGAGATTCCAAAAAATCTTGAACAGTAGATAAAAAGATATCTAAACCAATATCAGATAAATGGATACCATCTGGCCTAAACAAGCCTGGACAATCAACAGTTAACAAATCAGGTGTCAAAACCATGCCCCCCAAAGCACTCACACATCTGGACACCTCCACATTAACCCATTTCCTAAGACACTCAATCCCTCTAGCATTCCTGGCCCCTGTCCAAACTAAACGAGGGATAATCTGAGACCAAACCACCCTAATAGAAGGAAAAGAACAAACAACTGCACAAAATTGCACTTCATCTGTCTGTTCAACTCAATGTCCCTCACCTGACATAAATCGTTACCTCCCAAATGAACAAGAATCAAGTCAGGGTAAGACTATCGTTCAACATTAAATACAGTAGGCAATAATTGGTTCCATTGCATTCCACGAAGTCCCATCCAATGAATCATGATACCCAAGTGAGACAGGCCAAGATTGGACCCCCTGGCGAGATTCAACTGCATGCTTTCCGGTCCAAAATATGAATGAGTGCCCAAACATCCAAATGCAGATTTCCACAGGCAAAGCCTATAAACTAGCAAAGAAAATAAAACAAGAAATTATTAAGGAACAGCCCCACACACAACCCAAATATTTATTGAAAACCCAGTGCCCCAATCACTGAATAAATGCTGGGGACCCACCCCTAACCACTGCAAAAGATGCTGCATCGATTCAAGAAGAGTGAGTCCCAAACAAATGGGTCCAAACCCACACTACCCAAAGCCTTATTCAGTACCACCCAAAACTGAAAGCGAGTCACAGGAGTCCCATCAGCATGAATCAACCAATACAGTCCACCCAGTGGCTGCAAAGCAGCATAGGAATGAACCAAAGAGACAGGACAAAAAGACAAATGGGAAGACCTCTGCAAATGAACCCACACACCCGTCCCCAATTGATCCATTTTGGATCTACGGATACAAAAATAAAGCAGAAAAAAACCATAGCAGACCAGTCCTACCAACGGCAACAAAGAGGACTGTGGATGCACAGGCAGCAGGGAAAAGGCGGACTCAATATCAGCCTTAGCCATTAGTGCACCCCAGCCCAAGGCAAGCAACATCTCCACAGCACAATCAAAAGACGCATAATGCACTGAACAGAAACAAGGGTCAATAAAAGCATTCTCACCCGCTCCCAGGGGATAAGACAAATTATGTATCAACTGTAACTTACCCAACTCCTTCTTAGGCACTACCCCCAATGGAGAAAGGACCAGTAATTCTACCCAACTGAATCTCTTTGCCCAGCATATACTGGACCACATCAGGATGAGCAGAAACAGAAGAAGCATTTTGACAGGGGTGAATAAGCAAAGGACCCTTAAAAGGAATAATGAAGCCATTAGTAAAACCATAAAAACAAAAAAAATGACCCCAAAATATCCAGAAAGAAAATCCAGAAGAAACCAAAAGAAGCTCTGTGGAATGACGATGTTCCTTAATATACTTTATTTGAAAATGTCAAAGTTCCAAAGGTACACTAAAATCATCCACATAAAAGTAAAGTAATCCACATAAAAGCCTTAAAGGACCTAGTCTGCTAGGGATTCAGGACCCAACATGGTCCACGTTTCGACAAAAAATCTTATTCAGGGGTCCTATAAATAATGAGGGGTATGTTAAGAATATATGTAAGTTATGAAAGGTAGTGGTTATAAAATCTGAAACTCACAGCTGATGGAATGAGATAAGGGGAAGGATACTGGATGGAATTGGGTTGGAGGGAAAGAGAGCCAGTCATTGTGGCAGGGGGTAGAGAGTGGAGGACATCAATATTGGTTACTGCAGTGAGCATGATGGAGAAAAGAAATAGTGTCTCCATTAAAAGTCCACCCTAGATTCCAGAAAGCCCATTCTCCTGATATTCAGCTTACAGTGGTCAGCATCAGGGCCGGATTAACGGATAGGCCCAGGAGGCATGTGCCTAGGGCCCGAAATTGTGAGGGGATCCACTCACCGTCACCTTTCAAATTTTTTTTTTTAATGGCCATGACAACAAGATCGGGCTCCCCTATGATAACAGCAAGATTGGGCCACCCACTCTGATGACAGCAAGATCGGGCCTCCCCTCCCACCGATGACAGCAAGATCAGCCCCCTCCCCTGATGACAGCAAGATCAGCCCCCCTGATGACAGTAAGATCGGCCCCCCCTCCCGATGACAGCAAGATCAGGCCCCACCACGGCATCGACAGCAAGATCAGCCACAGCACCTGCAAGCGGTGCTCAGCCCAAAGTTCCCCTCTGAGGCAGCTTCCTGTTTCTGCCTGGGAAGTGTTGGGTTAAGCATCGCTTGCAGGTGCTGTGGCTGATCTTGTGGCATTCTTCGCTGCATCTATGGGATGTATGCAGGAGCCTCTGCAGCAGGTGAGCGCCGTGGGTGGGGTGGCTCCGGGATGCGTGAAGAGGGAGTTCCGGTGGTGGTGATAGGGTGTTTGCTGCAGGTGTTGGGAGCAGTGGGGAAGGAGGAAGAGGAGTAGCTGGTGGCGTCAAGGGTACTACAAACTGCAGCTCCTCTGAGAAGTGCGTAGAGGGGTAGCAGGGCCTGGATGCAGTGGGGAAGAAGGAGCTGGAGAGGAGTGCAGGCTGCAAGCACCCTGAGGAGCTGAGGGGGAGGAGCAGAGGTCGGAAACCTTCGGAGGAGCATGAGAAGGTGGTGGGGAGGGTTACAGTAATGGGACCACAATGGTGGAACGCCCTCCCTCAGTATATTAGAATCGAACATGACATTGCAACATTTAAAAAACTTTTAAAAACTTACTTATTTAAAGACGCTTTTAATTCTTGAAATTTTTATCTGCTTTAGGAATACCCTTTTAAACTGTGCTTTGGTAACTCTAAACCTTACCTCCTGTTTTTTCCCTTTTTACTACATTGTAACATTTAAAATCTTTTAATAACTTATTCATTCAAAGATGCTTTTATTTCTGAAATTTTTATCTGCTTTAGGGATACCCCTTAAATTGTGCATTGGCAATTTTAAACCTTACCTTTTGTTCTTCCCTTTTTATTTAACCCAACATTGTAATCTTTTAATTTTTTCCTTACCCCTTATGTATGTTTTTAATGAAAGTTATATTGTTATAAGATAGATATTTGTTATATAATAGTTTCTCTGCTTTCTTTAATTAGACTATGTACATCGCCTAGCAATTTTAATAGGCGATTCATCAAATGCATAAATAAACTTGAAACTTGAAACTTACAGGCCGCAAACCCTCCAAAGAACAATGAATAATGTAAGTGGTGACCCACGCGAAGGTGAGGGGAAGGGAGGGAGATGGGCCTGGGATGGAGGCTCAGAGTGGGAGAGAGAGAGAGAAAGGGGCAGTTGGGCAGATATGAAAGTGGGAAAAAGGGAGAGAGAGAAGAGGGCAGATGGATGTCAGTTGAGAGGGGAAAGCAGATGCTGAATGGAAGTGGAGAAAGAGAACACATACTGGATGGAAGGAGGGGAGAAAGAAAAAGACATATGCTGGATGGGTGGAAGAAGAGAGTTAGTGAGATAGTGGAGGTGTGAAGGAAAGGGTGGCAATCTGTGGGTAGGCACAGTGAAAAGAGGGAAACTGAGGACTGAATAGTAAAAGAGAATTTAATTTAGTCAGAAGAAGAAAATAGAGAAGAGAGAGATGCCAGAGCATGGGGGGAAAGGGGGGAAGGAAACTGAAATATCAGATCTGAGTGGAGGAAATAAGAAGAGAGAGGGAAATGGAAGGAGAGAGATGCCAGCCCATGAGGGGAACAGAGGGAAGAAGATGAATGCAAGACCAAGGGGGCAGGAGGAGAAATGGAAAGATGCAAAGAGGTTGGCAGACAGTTTCTGGAAGGGATGAAAGGAAGAAAATGACAAGATGAGGAAAGCAGAAACTGGGAGACGAAGGTTGTTAGGTGTCATCAACGCGTGCTCGAGTCCTAGTCCAATGTTAGATGAATATTGGAGAAGAGCAAAGAACACCAAAACCCTCTATACCTTTACTTCATCGATTACAGCAAAGCTATTGATTGTGTGGATTACAATAAACTATGAAGAACTTTAGTGCAAATGAGAATACCCAAATTCAGCTGATAGAGAGCCTATATGAAAATCAAGATGACAAAGGTAGAAAAAAAATTATATTTTTTAATTTTTTTGTTATAGGATAAAGTAGTATTGTAGCTTTGTTGATAAATGTTTATAAATAGAAAATGGAAATACGGTAATCGTTTTATTGGACTAATTTTAATACATTTTTGACTAACTTTTAGAGGCCAAATTCTCCTTCCTCAGGTCAGGACAGGATACTGTAACAGCAGTATACTTTACTGACCTAAGGAAAGAGGGTTTGACCTCTGAAACCTAATTAAAAAATGCATTAGTCCAATAAAATGATATCTTATTTTCCATTTTTTGTTTTATTTGTTAATTTGTAAAGTGATTTGAATCTTCTTATTGTCTGCTGATCTTCTTTGGTTCCATGTTGTATTCTTTGGTGGATTGCTTGCCTTGTTGTTTTGTTACAAATTAGCATACATGGAGTGGAACGTAGCAGAGGAGTTACAGATTTGGTTGTTTATACATATGGGTTAAAGTTGGATGGCAGAGTGAGGCAGTTGAAACGAGTTGCAAACTTGGTTATTAATATAGACTTATGTTTTGGATAGTATTACTGCTTTACAATGCATTTGAACACTTTTATATACGTATGGAAATGGTTCAGAGTTAAAGTCCTGGGCAAGTAGGTGGGAAGGGAAGGAAGGGGGGATTTATTTGTTCAGAGATGTTTGGGGCTTTCATAGAACTAAAACTGTACACTGGCATGGTAATCTTTGTTGTTTGTTTTGACTTTTATAATAAAAGAAAAAAAAATACGAGTGTAAATAAAGAAGTAAATAATAAAACAGGTAAATAAATGGGGGTGGGATGTGGGCGGGGCATGGGTGTGGGGTGTGAGCGGGGCAGAGCTAGGGGGCCCAGTGTACTTGTGTGCCTAGAGGCCCTCAAAGAATTAATCCTGCCCTGGTCAGCATTTTTTTTTAAATGCTTATTGTTGCTGGCTAAATTATGCACTAATATTTAGTGCTGGGCCATCTCTGGATGGTCTGGCCCTCAGAGCTTATTCACTCTTCCACTGCTTGTGAAATACTGGCTGAGTCAGGGAGCACAGCATTTTACAAACCACAGGCGATTAGTGCTCTCTATCTCCACCTGATGGCAGATGAACTTATCCCTTAGTCTGGACTGATCCTTTGAGACTAAAGGAAAGAAAAGTGCCAAATAAGAACTCATTTTTCCTTTTAGCATGCTTACTTTGAAGCAGGAGGTTCAAAGCTGGGCATCTCTCTGCTTGGACAGTGGTGTGCTTCATCAAGGCCTCTGCTACTCTTTTAAAATCCTTCTGCAGTGTTAACAGTAAAATCTTAACATTCATTTTTGAGGTAGAAATAGCATGCAGGTATTTATTCTGTGAAATTCAGTGATATGTACTGCAGGACAATTATGTGTAAATCTTCAGGACAGAGTTGAGTTATTCTAGAGATTACCTATGTATGTGTTGGGAGTTAATAAACTAATAAATTCATTGTAGGCCGAATATCTCCAGGTACTGTGTCATTTCCACAGCTCAGGAGTTTTGCTGGATTGGAGTCACATGTTCCACTGGTGATGAGTCAGCAAGTATCAATGGGACCTTTACATCGGACACTCCCTAGCAACCCTAGAATTTGATATATGTAACTGTGAGATTGCAATTACAACACTATCATGAACCAGGAGGCAAAATGGCTGTTACAGTTTGGCTTTATAATACATTATTAACACAGTCCCCTGATGGCACCAGAAAAATATTTCTTGTTTGCTTAGTCTCAGTTCCCCATGTATGCACTCTGCATGTGTTCAAACATTGACAGTGCCTTAATTATTTTTCTGCTGTATGAAGCACATTTTGTATAGCTGGCTAGGGCAGGTGCTCTGAATATACTTATAGAATTTGTCTAGCAGTATCCCCTAATTTCCAATTAATACCGCTTAACAGATGCAAAGCAGCGAAATCTCCAGCTGCTATTCTCAGGTAGCATCAGTTGCAGGATGGAGTCATTACACTCAATTTTATGCCCCATAAGCTCTAGCTTAACTGTTGGTACATGCTGTTTCTAATGATCTGCACAGTGGAGCTGAGAAATCAGCTTGAAATAGGTACTGCAAAGGAGTTATGCAATAAAACTTGACATAGAAAGGTTGAAGCATACAAGTCAGTTAAATTTTTATGTGGACGTTAAATGGAAATAATCTAATATGTGAGTACTCAGTAAAATTTCAGCATTTCTCTCTCTAGTATGGATGTAGCAGACAGCACAGACGTTAGAATTTCTTGCAATAGATAAATCTTATTCTTGATGTTCCCATTCCATTAACATGCGGAATAATTATGCTGGAATTTCTATAATGAATAAGAACCCTCTTAAAAAACATAAGGACAAACTCCTTTTAATAATGACGGGTGTGGCTCTACATATGATAACTAGAAACTGAAAGCAATGTGATAGGTTAAATTTTCCATTTTGGTGGGAAATGCTATGTACGTACTATAGATTTGAAAAAAATTCTAGCAGGACATAAGGGGGTTACCCAAAAATTTAAAGAAATCTGGGGTCCATTAGATGATTTTATAACACACGTTCTGAAGTTGTCATAAATTAATCTATTTTACCAGATCTGATATTATAAGCTAAATACACTTCCAGTAAAGAGAGGGAATGTGGGTGGGAGGGATTATAAGATAGAGATTTTATTCTAATATGTATTTGTTATATATAAGTACTTTTATGAGATTAGTTTATTGTATTTGATTGCACTGCCTGTATGTTTTTCAAAATCAATAAATAAAATAGTTTCTTACAACATTTACTTTAACTGCCCCACAATCTTGGAAGATTTTTTTTTTCCTCCCCATTAAAGGACGTACCGGTATACTTTCCTACTATTTGGATAGCCACAGCACTTGTAGCAAAACCTGGATATTCAGCAGCAACTGCTATCTGAACATTGCCACTGAATAATCTTTTTTTTTTTTTTACATAGCAGCCAAAGTTTTAAAAAAATACTGACTGCTGTGGGCTCAATACCCCCCTCACCTTACTATTTAAAAAGGGGAAAAAATAATTCTATAATCAATTATTGACATCCTCTTTAAGAAATTTCAGGAAATAGTTGGGTTGGGTTGTTTTTTTAAAAAAAATTTACATACCACCCCTAATTCCTGTATGTAGATTTTTATCAATTCCTGCAAAAGTACCTGGAACCATGAGCTCCAAGGTTTCTCTTGTAAGGAAGCGCTCTGTAGGCATGACCTATTTTGCCTCTAGTGTCTTTGATGTCTTATCTGCATTCATGTGTAGTTTTTCTTTATTGTGGCCTTATCAATGAGTCAAATCAGTTAAAAATATATCTGACTATAGTTATTATTATAATTTTTCCTGGGTAAACTTACAATTTTTTTCTGTATTTTTTTTAAATACATTTGTGAAGAGTAATTTTATAACTGGGCACCAACTATTGGTGCTGATTATGATGTCTATTGTAAAGTTATTCTATATATACATTTTTTTTTAGTATTCACTTTACTTTATAGAATACTAGGGCAAATGGTGTGGTGATAATATGATTAACACATGAAGGTACAATTACTAAATCCCCAAATCTATGTTAGCACTTATTCTATAATTTACATGTATTCCCATGCAGTCTCCTGACTCTCCACCCAAACTTCACCCATGTGCATGCCCACAGGCAAGTATATGCCATCAAACCATGGCACATCTATGTTAACTGGTATTCTATAGAAGTTAATTTACATATGTGGCTACTTTAAGATCCATTCTATAACGTAGATGCTCACATTTGCACACATGGTAACATTTTTGAATAATAACATATACATATGTATGTGCACACATTCACATGTCAATATCAACATTATTGTTATATCATTTTTTCTTATGACAGGTCCAAGTGATTTACAAATACAAAATAAATAAAAGAAAAAAAAACTCCTTTTTAAGATAGGACAGACCTATATAAATTCAAAAGAAAAATGTATACAAATTCATCCAATGAAAAACAAAAGAAAAAAAACAAACTGCAGCAACAATGTACAAAGCGCCAGGCAACTGTATTGATAAAATATGGTAATCTCAATAATGGTTCTTGTGTTAAAATGCGAGACCCGACACAGGCCTTATTTCAGAGAAACACTCCTTCCTCAGGTGACCCATTTGGATAAAATCACAATTGTAGAGAACCGTGAAGATCACAAATGGAACTACAAATCGAGAACAATAAAAGCTGCCTGATAATGTTCTGCTGCTGCTACGCAGTATTAAACTGATAGCATGAAAGAGAGAAATAGAGACCCAACCAAGGAAAGGATCACAGGAAGATTTGCTGGGAGAAAGAGGTGCAGATGAAGAGGTAGGGTGATTTTTGAGAGGATCAGATTTTGGAAATAGGGATGGGAAAAACAAGGGAGATGGTGACAGAGGAGGGATAGAGAGAAATGGTGAGCACAGAGTGGTGGGGAGGGATGGGAGAAGGGAAGAGAGGGTATCAATGGAAGGGAAGAGTAAAGAAAGGAGATGATGGTGCCCATGAATGGCAGGGAAGGGAACAAAAGAGAAGAGACAAAAACTAGACAAATTTGAAAAGGTGAAAGAAAAATGGAAGTAAAGTTGATCGTGAAAAATGGATAAAGGGAAAGAAGTAAACAACTTGGGCCAAGATGCACCGGGGAGAATAAGGCCCATTTTAGATGATGCAGCAGCTGGGAGGAGGGTGTCTACATACCTTCGGTTCTATTTTGAGGTAAGGGAGAGGGGAGTGGCAGAGACAGGGTAGGGTGGTCACTTGAAAGTGGTGGAAAGTGGGCATCTCTCCTGCTGGGGGGGGGGGGGATGGTCATGTCAGGTGACAGCAGGGAGTTTAGTGCAGCAGGAGAGCATGGGCAGCTCTCCTGCTGGTGGGGGGCAGGGGGGAGGGTCAGGTCACGGCAGGGAATTTAGTGATGCCAGAGAGAGTGGGCATCTCTCCTGCTGCCAGGGGGGGGGGGCCATGTCAGATCAGGTCGCAGAAGGGAGTTTAGTGAAGCCGGAGAGAGTGGGCATCTCTCCTGCTGCAAGGGGGGGTGGGGATGTTGCCATTGTTCCGGGGGAGGTGTTATGTTCGCCGCCACTGCAGGGAAGAGGTGTTGTGATGCAGCAGGAAAGGGGTGTTGTGATGCATCTTTCCCACTGCATCACAACACAGGCGCTTTCTAGCAATCTCTGACGCTGACCGGCACCCTGAACCAGTCGCTTATTTTTGTCACTAAAAGCCGACGCTGCTTTTTGAAAATGGCTAGGCATTTTTTAAGAATCCACCGGAGGGCTCATTTCAGTGTTAAAGAGCCCATTTGCATGTCAGTGTTGGAGACTGCTAGAAACCTCACTTAAGGCAGAGATAATCCCTTTTAATAATCTGCCGCTAATCTGCATAAAGGCTAAACCACTGGAAAACGGTTTAGTGATGGCTTTAAAGTTTTGAGGATCTGGGCCTCTGTTATTATCATTATTGAGAGCTAAAGGGGAGCAGAGAGATTAAGCAATCATTTACCCAATAATTAAAGATTATAAAATTAGTGCACTTGAAGTTTCAAACTACTGACCTATTTCAAATACCCCTTTCCTAAGCTTACTGAAAAAATAGATTTCCGTCAAATCTCAGACTTTGTTGAGCAAACAAATGTACTACATCCACACCAAACAGGGTTCCATCAATATCATTCCACAGAATTCTCACTCATAGGGTTGACTACCAAAATTCTTTACCATCTCGATCACCACCAGTCTGTTTTACTCATTTCCTTAGATCTATTGTCTACATTTGATACAATTGATCATAAGCTCCTACTGGCCCGACTGAAGGACATCGGAATCGCAGACCAGATCTCATCTTTCTTTACAGATCGTTCTTCTAAGGTAGTGTTTAATAAAACTACATCAGACCCATTTTCAACAGATTATGGTATCCCACAGGGTTCGTATGCAGATGTTGTGCAATTAATTCATCCAATAGATTTAAGTAACTTAACTGAAATAAATCTCATAAATAAAAAATTGGAAAAAATCAACGCTTGGTTAGACCTACATATGCGCTCTTTAAACATTGAAAAGTCTAAATTAATGATCTTTCCCAACAAAGATGGAATCTCCCTATTATCTCCCATTACATTTAAAACTCAATCTCTTCAAATTGTGTCATCCTTAAAATTACTTGGCATCATTTTTGACAGCAAACTCAGTTATCATCTCCATATCGGCACAGTTGTTCAGCGCTGTTTTCACCGGCTACAAATGATTAGATCTATATCCAAAGTGTTAGTGCCTACTTCCCTAAATATCTTGATCCATTCCCTTGTGATTTCCTGCATTGATTACTGTAATTCGCTCTATAAGGGCAGAACTAAAAAAGAAATAAGAAGACTCCAAATTATACAGAACACTGCAGTGAAGATCATATTCAACACAAAGAAATTTGATCCTGTTACTCCCCTCCTTTATAAAGCACATTGGTTACCAGTTGAACATAGAATCACATACAAAATTATTTTACTGACCTATAAAACTAGACAAAATAGTCAAACAGAATTTATCAGTAACCTGCTTATTCCCTATAGTTCATCTGAGTCTTTAAGATCTGTGTCTAAAAATTTGCTATCTGTTCCATCCTTGAGGTTTATCAATACAATGAGGTCAACCATTTTTTCTGTCACTGTGCCATCTCTTTGGAATAATACTCCTGTCCACCCTCGGGAAGAGTCAAATCTTAACCATTTTAAAATGAAACTAAAAACATTTCTTTTTCTTGATGCTTTCGAGACCTAAATGCCCTTTTTAGGGCTACGTAGTTTTAATTTTTTTTTTTTTGACACCCTCCCTTTTTGTCCTTTCCCTATATGTTCTCTTTCTTACTTGATAAATTGTAGTTCTGTCCTTCTTCCCTCTTGTTTCTGTTTGTTTTTGTATTATTTTTAATGTTTTGAATTATGACTGTTGTTTCTAAGAATGTATAGTTACCACATATATGTTTTTAACATAATGTTCACCGCCTAGAAGGTTGATTGGGCGGTTTATAAAATTTCTGAATAAACTTGAAACTTGATTAAGGCAGCCCCAGAAATTGGCGAGGCTACTGAGTGAAAGTTTCTAGGTCTGCTGGAGTTTGTGTGTGGAAGAAATGAATATTATTGAAATAATATTTCCTGTTAATGTTTGATATCAAGAAAAATGCTGCAAATTAAACTTGCTTATGGGCTGTTGAGCTGAGTTTGTGTGAGTTTGTAAGAACTTATCTGACAACTGCTGGTTTTCATGATTTACTGAGTTTTCTAAATTAAATTTGGAGTTATACTAGTATTTAAAAGGAAAAGTGCTAAGAACTTATAAAGTGTGTTTCAGAATTTAAACTGGATTTCTGTGACTCCTGTTGCAAAAAGGAGGTATTCAGTTCTGGGATATACATATTTTTAATCCCTTCACTGTGCAAGACCATTGAGGCCAGATTCTCAAAACTTTAGGTTGCCTTTAATGCGGTCACTAAACTGGTTCCACAAGGTTTAGCCTGCATGCATTTTATCGGCGGATTATCAAAACAGCTTATCGCGGTCTTTAGCGAGCTTTCTAGGAGTCTCCGACACTGCCATGCAAATGGGCTCTTCAAAATTGAAATGAGCACTCCAGTGGATTCTTAAATAATTGCTGAGTCATTTTCCTAGAGCGGCGGCAGCTTTTAGTGACAAAAATCAACGCCTAGTCCAGGGGTGCCGGTACAGTGCCAGCACTGTTAAAAGTATCTTATGGCATGTGTTCTGACTGTGGCTAATGAAAAAAATAAATTTTCATAAATTATAGTTAATTGTTTTTTGTGGGAGTGGTAAAAGCACACTTCTTGAGCGCGCGATTATAGCCTCTCTCAGAAGCAGAGAGATGCCCAAACTCTCCCACCACCAACCAACACCCCTCCCTGCCATGCAACAACCCCTCCTGTACCTCCAATGACCCCCACTCTCTCCCTCTTACCTTACTTTAAATGATTGGCCAGAGGAATGCCTACTTCCTCTGGCCAGCTGGCCTACTTCTTCAAAATGGCGGGCCTACCCCTCCCCAGTGCATACTGGGATGCACCGGAGAGGGGCCTGAAGCTCTGATTGGCCCAGGTTGTTTAAGGCCCCTCCTATGGATGGGGCCTTATGCATCTGGGCCAATCAGAGCATAAGGCACCTCCCTGGATGCATCCCAGTGTATCCGGGGAGGGGCTTGAGGCTCAGATTGGCACAGGTTGTTTAGGGCCCCTCCCACAGGAGAGGTCTTAAACAACCTGGGCCAATCAGAGCCTCAAGCCCCTCCCCTGTGTATTCTGTGATGCTTTTATGGCCCAGATGCATAAGTCCCCTCCCATTGGAGGGGCTTTAGGCACCTGGGCCAACCGGAGTCTTAGGCCTCCTTCCCTGTGCATTCTGGGATGCACTGGGAGTGGTCTAAGACTCCGATTGGCCAGATCCCTAAGACCCCTCCTATGGGATGATTGGGGAGGGTACCGGCAGGAGGGTGTGGGTATCCTGTCTGCCAGGGATGTTGGGAGAGTGCCAGCAGGAGGGAGTGGGCATCCTTCCTGCTGTGGTTGTTTAGGGGTTTACGGCAGGAAGAAATGGGAATCCCTCCTTCAGGGGATTGTTTAAGGGTTTGCGGGGGGGGGGGGGAGGAAGGAGGGATTTGGGCATGGCAGCAGGAGATGGTGGGCATTCCTCCTGCCAGCTGACTTGTGGTAGGGTTTAGAGGTTTCCTGCTGTGGCTGTGGCCGCTCAGCTGATCTTCGCAGGGAGATTTCCTTGCCGCAATCAGTTCAGTGGCTGCGTCTATTTGAAATGTATTTTAAATGTATTTTGCTGGTCTACATTTCAGGTGCCTAGCACAGCCCTAGGGAAATGCCTAGGGCCACTTAAGTTCCCCTAAGACCACGTCAGGGTGAAACCACACCCACGCCCAACCATGGGTGAGCTTAAGCATCCCTAGCCACCTCCCTGCACCCGTGGCAGATGCTTAGTGTAGGTGGCCAGCCTCTAGTTGTTGTTTTTTTTTAAAAATGTGCATCCCGATTGGTTGGTTAGACAGTGGTAGGACGCCATTTATAGAGTATGGTCCTTTATGTATTTTATTCAACTTTGGGATTGATAAACTCTCTGGTTTTAAGTTTCAAGTTTTATTTTAATTTGATATGCCACCTATCATTAAGTCTAAGCAGTGTACAAGCAAAGTTAAGATAAATATAAAATAAAAGTTATTCAAAGACAGATACGAACAACAAAGAACTGTAACATGATGCATAAGGGGAAAAAAGGTTAAAAGTTACATTGTATTAAAAAAATAGAAAAGGAAATTAAGAGGGAGACACAGAAGGGAACGGGTTAAAGAGTCACCTAGTCAAATACTTACCTGTGGTTTTGGATATCCAAGAACAAAGTTTGTATTAAGCTGAAAGGCATGACATGTTTGTTTGAGTTCTGAATATTATCACTAACTATCCCCTCTCCTTTTACAAAACCTCAGAAGTGTTTTTTAGCGCAGACCAGTGCACTGAATGCTCTGCACTGCTCCCGACGCTCATAGGAACTCTATCAGTGTCAGGAGCAACGCAGAGCATTCAGTGCGCCAGTCTGCGCAAAAAAACACTTTTGCGGTTTTGCAAAAGAGGGCTATAATACTGTTATAAATGTAAATCTGATTACACATGAATGGTAAATTAGCTTTGCTATTCATTTATATTTAAATGTAATTTACCTTGTTTTAAACATCTGATAACAATTGTTGGGCATACTTATTTAGTTTTCTTTCACCCTCAATTGTTATTGTTTTTTTAAGTTGCTACAAATAAATACAAATATTTAAATGTTTAACCTCTTTGCTGGTGTGAATTGAAGGGGAAACCTATTGAAACATCTGACCGTGATTATAACATCTCATACATTTAATTGTAATAATTAAATTGTAATGTAATTGCATCATGTCACCACTAGGGGATCTTACACAGGTCTGTAATGGTGCCTTGATTAGAGACAAGGAGAGTTTATATATGAATTTAGAAGCATAGGAGAACATCAGCAAGGTGACAGGATTTGCAGTTTTTTAACTTTTACAAGTCTCCCTTTGTATCCTTGATAGAACAACCAAAGCCATGTGCGTTTGTATTTTTTGCTGATCAAAATGTTTGTGGTTTAGATTCCACTAAGTTAGGCCCCTGGAAGACTGCTTCCTCCCCATCCAGCAATGATCCCTGAGAATATGGGAGCAGGATGGCCTCATATATTCCTTCACAAACCCCAGGTAGAGAAGGAGATCTACAATAGGCATATGGTCAGCTATACATAAACATATCCTCATTCTCCCTTCCTCCCCAAGAATTGCCCTGCATTTATAGTATCCCCTGCTAATTATCAAGCAACAATGTGGGGGAATTTTGGACAAGTTTAAATACACATAATTGCACTGCTGGCAGAAAATTATTGAGGCCACTTTAATCATGGGCCAAGATTTTCAGATAAGTGCTAAAAGTTGAGAAGACTTTAGAGTAACTGTATAAATCTGAAGAGATTTTATTGACCCGTGAATAAAGTGACTCCAGTTGAGGAAGCAGCATAAGTTCACTTTGCCATTTAGGGGTGTCTACGGTCTTTCTTCCTCCTTTTAAGTTTAATCGCTATTCATATAATAATTTTGTGCCATCAGTGTGATTGCATGTATTTAAACTTGCCAAAAATTTCCCCACATTGTTGCTTTTTTGTTGACATTTTTTTTTTTAGAGGTGGGTTATCCTGGGTTTTTTGTTTTCTTTTTTTTTTGGTGAGCTAAGTGACTTGCTCATTAGAAATTTCTCATTTTAAGATGACTTGCTCTTCTTGAAAACATAAAAGCACTGGTTAGAAGCTATGCTATCACATTAAGAAAAGCTAAATTTTAAAAAAAACCTGAAATGTGTATATAGTTGTGCCAAATCTGTGCCCCTTCTCCCCTCTCTCACAGAGATTCAGCAACAGAAGGTGATAATAACTAACACATGGAATTTTTGCAATTTCAAAACTGACTTTGAATGTGAAAGTGCAAAGCCAGTCTCTGCTGTGAAGCAAAAAAAGATAAACCCTGGAAAATAATCTTATGGACAGGACCGAGACAGGTCCTTGTGTTTAGTGTCTGTATACACATTACAGACTAGCAAATAAGTCAACAGAACCACTTTTTCATGGTATGCCGTTCTATGCTTCTCAGAATGCAGCTTTAAGTCTGCCTTGCCACCTTGTGGCTGGTTGCTCAATTACTTGGACATACCGACAAGCATGTACAGCCTGATCTGTTAGGTCTGCTGTGTGCGTACTCAGCTTTTTTAGTAACAGTCTTTTCTCGGGATGGGAGCCTAATTCATGGACTATATCACCTTCTTTTCAATGTTTAAGGCCTGAGGTAAGAATCGGGCAGCCCCATCACAGAAGAGATTGTTTATATGGAAATCAAAACCTGTAATTCTGTAGCTCTCAGGGCTGGTGCAGAAAGCTGCCACAAGCAGAAGTGAGCAGTTATCACGAGCTGTATGCATGTTACTGGGAGCACAATGAAAAAATGGTTTGGTCCAGAAGCTAACTCACACAGTACATGTTAAAATGGATGGCAATGAGTCCATTAGGTATTCTGCCACAATGCACAGAAGGATTAATGGTTAGTATAGTAGACCTTGATCCTAGGGACCTAGGTTCAATTCCTATTGCAGCTCCCTGTGACCCTGGCCAAGTCACTTAACCCTTTATTGCCCCAGGTGCAAAAAACAGACTGTGAGCCCACAAGGGATAGATAAAGCACCTGCATATAATGTGCAAAGCACTTTGTATATCTAGTAGTGCCAGAGAAATGATTAGTTAAACAGGGATTCTAAAGTATGGACAAATATAAGAAATTCACTACCAGATCTAAGGCAGCATAAAAGATTTAATGCTGGTTTTTGGGCTTCAATGGCAGGGTTGGGTTTTTTCCCCAGCAACTATAAGTTTCTGCAATTTTAAAAGACAGAAAGTGAGGTGTCAGCTCTGTGCATATGTCCGAATAAAACAAACATGACAGCACACATCTGTACATAAACCAGAATGATGTTCTGTGCATAAATATGAGCCTCTCAAAATTATTTTGGACAAAATATTTTCGCAAGCCTAATTTTGAGCACAAAATAGCATTCCAGTTCACGTGCAGATGTATGCTGGCATGTTTGTTTTTGTTCAGAAATGTGCCCATGCAGTGCCAGACTGCAAACTATGCACGATCACAAAAATAGCATATAGATGGCTCCTTATAGAATTACCTCTTAAATGTCTAATGTCTCAGTGTGTAGATAGAAAACCAAATATGGCTACAGTTTGCAAGAACTGCTTTGAGAATTACCATGCAAGATTACCATAGCATAACTAGTGCAAACTTATACAATAAGATTATATTTATTATTAACACTATAGCACATCTTCCTCATAGCAAAACTGGCCCTAAAAAAGTAGAATCTTTGTAGGTTATACATTTTATTGGAACAATGAACAAGCTGTTATAGAAATAAGGTGTAATATTATGTGGTAACATGTAATCCTTCTAGCAAATATCTAAGTATATGCACAATATGCATGTTTATGGGTACGCCAGGTGAATTATAAACCTTTTAAAGACATTTTCCAGTGGTTATGAGCACCGATAGTACTATAGAAATAATAAATAATAGTAGAAGCATTCCCTCTAAACCAGTGGTCTCAAACTCAAACCCTTTGCAGGGCCACATTTTTGATTTGTAGGTACTTGGAGGGCCTCAGAAAAAATAGTTAATGTCTTACTAAAGAAATGACAATTTTGCATGAGGTAAAACTCTTTATAGTTTATAAATATTTCCTTTTGGCTAAGTCTTAATAATAATAATAATATTGTAATTTATAGCTAAAGAGACATATGATCAAGAAACTGTTTTATTTTACTTTTGTGATTATGATAAAACATACCGAGGGCCTCAAAATAGTACCTGGCAGGCCGCATGTGGCCCCCGGGCTGTGAGTTTGAGACCACTGCTCCAAACTGAGTGGGAGTCCTCCAACTGCATTGCTGCTAGTGAGGGGTGATGTTTCAATATTGTGTTTTCAATCACTAGGTACAAGCAAGTTCCCCTGGAGTCCTGCAGAACTTGCCTGTCCCTCACTATTGAAATAGTGAAATAGCACCCCCCCTCACCACACTGGCAGAACTGTAGGTGAAGGACTCCTGTTCAGCTTACAAGGATCAGTGGTTATGGGCAACTCTCAGTGGCTTCTTTAGATAGAAGTATTTGGGAGTATAATGACGTGTGTGTGTGTGGGGGGGGGGGGGGGGATGTCCACAGGAAGCACACACACCCCGAGCAGGACTCCCTTGCCTTTAAATTGGGAATAAAAGACGCTATAGTCTTGTTCTCTATCACTTATATCATCTATTTGGCTGGCATAAGGGCTCACCTCTAAAATAGATGTGCACATATACCTGATTACACTATGAGGGGCATTCAATAATTTATCTATCTGAGTATAAAAGAAGATAGCAAGCATATTGAAACAAGTCTGTGTATGTTGTGACATGTGTCAAAGTTACTCATGCGCAATTGTGGCTCAGTGTGAGTCTAACATTCCTAGAGACAGGATGTCAGGAGAGTCCTCATGCGAAGCAAGTAACAAATTGCAAGATTTTGGAGCAATGCCCAATGATAAAATTTCTCACAAAAGAAGCAAAAATGCCAAAGGAGATCCACGAACGCATGACTGCAATTTATGGTGAGAACGCCCTATCATCCCACAAAGTAAAATTTTGGAGCAAGCAGTTTTAAGTAGGGTAGAGAGCCCATTGATGATTACCCTCACACTGGACTGTGCAAGAAAGTTGAAGATTTAATTTTGTCAGACAGACAAATAAAATAACTGAAGAAAAGGGCATCTTGGCAGGTGCAGTTTGGAAAATAATTCATGAAAAGTTGGGTGTGTCCAAGGTTAGTGAAAGATGGGTTCCAAGAATGCTGAAGCCATCTCAGAAGGCCTCAAGGCTCCAGTGATGTCAGGAGAACTTGGAGATGCTCCATGAAGACCAAGTGAATTTTTTTCATCGTTTGGTGACTGGAGATGAGACTTGTGTCTATCACAGAGATCCTGAGTCCAAAATGGAGTCAATGCAGTGGAAGCACAAGTCATCCCCCACCCCAAAAAAGTTTGTGATGCAAAAATCTGCAGGCAAAGTCAAGGCAACTGTCTTCTAGGATGATGAAGGACTTTTGCTTCTGGAGTTCATGCCACACAAAAGACAATCATAACCGGGGAGAGTTACATCAACACAATGATTACTTTGCAGGAGACAATCAAGGAGAATAGATGAAAAAAAACTCACAGCTGGCGTGCTTCTTCATCATGACAATGCTCCGGTGCACATATCATGACAATCACAGCTGCCATCCGAGAATGTGGGCTTTAGCAGCTGAATCAACCAACCTGACCTGGTTCCCTCAGAATTATTTCCTTTTCTGAGTTTTGAAGAAATCTCTCTGTCGACAGTGGTTTTCAAGTGATGAAGATGTCAAGGAAACTGTGATATCCTGATTTGAAGGTCTAGCAGAAGAATTCTTTTCAGAGGGGTTAAAATCATTGCAGGAAAAGTGGATGAAGTAAGGGGACTATATTGAAATATAAAACAAAAAATGCTTTGAAAACTTTCCTTTCCTACTGAGGTAGATAATTTATTGAACACCCCTTATTCTATCTCTAAAGAAAGATAGATGCCTTTCCTCTGAGTACCTATATATAGGTACACTATTATAGAAAATCCTTTAAAGGGTAATTCAGTAGAGGAAACATGTAGATTTAGGTGGCAAATGCATGCATAAATATTGGTATTTTTGTCATTTACATGTGTTATGACCACTATGACAGGATATAGTCATTCCCTGGCTGAGGGTCAAGTAGGGTTTAGCAAATGAAGCAGAAAGGGTGCTTTGCCTTTAAAAATGGGGGGGTGGGGGAGGGAGAGAAACTACAGATCCCATGTAGGTGGTGAGCTCTGAGGTCAGAGAGCCCATGTATAGGGAAGGGTTCTCCAGGATTAGCTCAGTCCAAAGAAGAAGGATCAAATTATCCCAAAGTGTGGGAACATAAAACCCTGAAGCCCAGAGGGAGAGTAATGGTGAAGGCAGGATATAAGAAGTGCTATACCCCAGAAGGTGATATCCTCATGGTCCTGATTAATGAGAAGGAGTCCTATTCAGTCGTGTAAATTCTGTCCAAGCAGCCACCGTAGTGCAGGGAGCCCCAAAGAAGAAGGGGGATCTTCTGATGTACCGTACCCTTTCAAAATTATTGCCTGGGCACCTGTAATTTAATTGTGGCATTGCTTCTAATGGAAAATTGGAACAAATCTGACTTTTATAGACGATTACACAGAAATAAGCACTAGTAAGAATCTATTACACATGCAGAACATGGCAAGAGTCTCACCAAATGCAGAATAAGAGACCACAAATTAGAACCAGAAACCTGATGGACAAAAAGTGAAGTGAAAACTCTGAGAAGCCAAACTCTGCATATGTTACAACATGGAAGAAAAAGAACTAGAAATATTTTTTCCTTTTGTATATTCCGCTCTATCAACATACATAATTTATAACAAACAAATACATTTAAACAACAATTACTTAATAAACTTCAAAACACTTAAAAATAAATCTAGAAAATCAGCATTGAAATACCTCCCTGAAGAAAAACATTTTCAACAGAATCTTGAAACAGTCAACATCACCAAGCCCTGAGGTAATTGGTTCCATAACTGTGGTCCACGCACGTAGAATATAGATTTCCTATATTCCTCACAGTGAATTTCACGAACAGATGGGACCACCAGGGAATTACTGTTCAAGGAATGTAAGTTCCATGTTGGACGATAAAAACAAAGGGAGTCTAACAAAACTGGAGATTTCCTGCCAGTCAATGTTTTTAAAAACAAGTAGCAATAATTTATAATGAATGTGATACTCAATTGGCAACCAGTGTAATTCTTTAAGAACAGGAGTGATGTGTTCAAATCTAGAAGTTCCAGTTATTAACCTTGCCATAGGGTTCTGAGGAGCCTGCAGAGATCGCAAATATTTCTTTGGAACATCCATTAGCAAGGAATTACAATAGTCAAAATGTGGAAAAAAACTTTGAAAAACTAAACGAAAATTAGAACTGGTTAACGCTGACTTCAAAGGATGTAAAAAAAATCTCAGCTTAAGATTTTTAAGATTTTTAGTTACCTATCCTAAAGGCCCCTTTTATCAAGCTATGCTAGAGGTTTTTTAACATGAGCCAGCGCAGTAAATGCTCTGACGCTCATAGAATTCCTATGAGTGTTGGAGCACTTACCTCTCCAGCCCATGCTACAAACCGCTAGCGCTTCTTGATAAAGGGAGGAAGGTAAATGGTTTACATCAATCAGGTACTCAGAGCTTTTCCTTATCTGCCCCTAAGATGACATATTCCAACCACTAAAATTCAAAAATAAAATTATTTATTTTCTATTTTAAATAATAATAATATAATAATTTTATTTTTAAATACCGCAATACCACGAACAGTTCAGAGCGGTTTACAGATGAATAAACTGTATACAGACAGCAATGTTACATAAAACTTTCAAAATTACATTAGCATGGTAAGATTAATCAAATTTGTCTGGAAGAGGAATAAAAGTACAGCCAGGTAGAGGTGGAGCCAGAGAAATTTATCGAAGAGGTAAGCTTTGAAGGAACTAAGACAGGAAATAGCGGGCACAATCCAACATGTTTGCAACCTATCTTTGAAAACTGGTGAGGTACCAGAGGACTGGAAAGTGGCAAATGTCACACCTATCTTCAAGAAGGGATCGAGGGGTGACCCCGGGAACTACAGGCCGGTGAGCCTGACTTCAATTATAGGGAAGATGGTGGAAGCTATGATCAAGGACGGCATTTGCGAGCACATCGAGAGGAATGGCCTACTGAGAACAAGCCAGCACGGATTCTGCAAGGGAAGATCATGCCTAATGAACCTTCTGTACTTCTTTGAGGGAATAAGCAGTCGGGTGGACAATGGGGAGCCCATAGACATCATTTACCTCGATTTTCAAAAGGCTTTCGACAAGGTGCCACATGAAAGGCTACTTAAGAAGCTGTGGAGCCACGGGGTGGGAGGGGATGTGCACAGATGGATCAAGCACTGGTTGTCAGGTAGACTGCAGAGGGTCGGAGTAAAGGGTCAATATTCTGACTGGCGGGGAGTCACGAGCGGTGTGCCACAGGGATCGGTGCTGGGGCCGTTACTCTTTAATATATTCATCAATGACCTGGAAAGGGAGGTAAAGTGTGAGGTTATAAAATTCGCAGACGATACCAAACTGTGCGGCAGAGTTAGGACCAGGGAGGAGTGTGAGGACCTGCAAAGGGACCTGGACAAGCTGGAAGACTGGGCAAACAAATGGCAAATGCGCTTCAACGTGGACAAATGCAAGGTCATGCATATAGGGAAAAAGAACCCGCTGTTCAGCTATAAATTGGGGGGGGGGTATTGTTGGGAGACAGCAGACTCGAGAGAGACTTGGGTGTGCTGGTGGATGCATCACTGAAGCCATCTGCACAGTGCGCGGCAGCCTCGAAAAAAGCCAACAGGATGCTGGGCATCATAAAGAAGGGCATAACAACCAGAACACAGGAAGTCATCATGCCACTGTATCGAGCGATGGTGCGCCCACATCTGGAATACTGCGTTCAGTATTGGTCGCCGCACCTCAAGAAGGACATGGCGGTACTTGAAAGAGTCCAAAGGAGAGCAACGAGAATGGTAAGAGGGCTGGAACACTGCCCATACGCCGAGAGGCTGGATAGGCTGGGGCTCTTCTCTCTGGAGAAAAGGAGGCTCAGGGGAGATATGATAGAAACCTTCAAGATCATGAGGGGCATAGAGAGGGTGGATAGGGACAGATTCTTCAGACTGAAGGGGACAGCTAATACGAGGGGGCATTCTGAGAAACTGAAGGGAGATAGGTTCAAAACAAACGCAAGGAAGTTTTTTTTCACCCAGAGGGTCGTGGACACTTGGAATGCATTACCGGAGGAAGTGATCAGGCAGAGTACGGTCCAGGGATTCAAACAGGGATTGGATGGATTCCTGAGGGATAAAGGGATCATGGGATACTGAAGGAGGAGCTGGGATGTAACACAAGTATAGAAAGTTAACCAGGTAATGAGTAAAAACCAACCAGGTCGTGCATGTGAAAGACCGGAGGGCTAGGGCTTCGATAGGAAGGCAGGACTTAAATGGGAAGCCAAGGTGGCAAGGGAGCCCCTTCTGATGATTCTGACAGGTCGTGACCTGTTTGGGCCGCCGCGGGAGCGGACTGCTGGGCAGGATGGACCTGTGGTCTGACCCGGCGGAGGCACTGCTTATGTTCTTATGTTCTTATGACTTCCTGAAAGTTTGATAAGAGAGTGCGTTTGAAATAAAGTTGGTTAGACATTTTTTCCATTAGCCTGCTTGGAATGATTATGTTCTATCAAGGAATCTCTTGTAGATACAGCCCTTTAGGGATGGAAATGCGAATATGTAAGTGCTATGTGTACAAGTTGTGCCTAGAAATTCGAAGTGATGGGACTGATAGATTGGGGATGAACCTGTTATGGTTTTGAAGCAAGGGCAGGTGAACTTGAAGATGACCCTTGCGTCCACAGGCAGCCAGTGTAGTTTTATGTGGTATGAGCTTACATCAGGGGTGTCCAATGTCGGTCCTCGAGGGCCGCAGTCCAGTCGGATTTTCAGGATTTCCCCAATGAATATGCATGAGGTCTATTTGCATGCACTGCTTTCATTGTATGCTAATAGATCTCATGCATATTCATTGGGGAAATCCTGAAAACCCGACTGGATTGCGGCCCTCGAGGACTGACATTGGACACCCCTGGCTTACATGGTCCGATTTCTTGAGGCCATAAGTGAGATGGACAGCAGCATTCTGAACGATTCTCAGTCATTTGATGGTTTTCATAAAAGATCCCAAGTATATGATATTGCAGTAGACTAAGGTACTTAAGATGAAAGATTGAACCAGCAGTCGAAATGAGAAGAAATCAAAATAATGCTTAATGGTATGGAGTTTCCATTAAGTGAGGAAGCATTTGTTTTAACCAGGGTGTCAGTGTGGTCTTCGAATATCAAGCTTCGGTCTAAGATGACACCGAGGATTTTGATTGTGGTTCTAATTGGGTAATCTGATCCATTTAATCTCAAAGAGGTATTCATGATCTTGTTATTAGGGCTTGCCCCCCCCCCAAAAAAAAATCACATCTTAGGGCTCCTTTTAATAAGCTGCGATAGCGGTGTTAGCGCGCGCTTAGTGTGCGCTAAATTGCTGCTCACGCTAGACACTAATGCCACTAATACATTGAGCTGGCATTAGTTCTAGCAGCTTAGCGCTGGTTTAGCATGCGCTAAAATTCTGCACGCGCTAAAAACACTATCGCAGCCTAGTAAAAGGAGCCCTTAGTTTTTTTTCCGGATTCAGGTTTTTGGATCGGTTTTCAAAACCACTCTCCTGAATAACAGTACCTGCTATCCTGATAAAGGTTGCAGACTGGGATATTCAAAAATCAAGATCCAGAGAGTGTGGACTAACGACGCACTATGAACATAAGAACATAAGAACTGCCACTGCTGGGTCAAACCAGTGGTCCATCGTGCCCAGCAGTCCGCTCACGCAGCGGCCCTCTGATCAAAGACCAGAGCCTTAACTGAGACTAGCCCTACCAGCATATGCTCTTATTCAGCAGGAACTTGTCTAACTTTGTCTTGAATCCCTGGAGGGTGTTTTCCCCTATAACAGAACGTTCCAGTTTTCTACCACTCTCTGGGTAAAGAAAAACTTCCTTATGTTCGTATGGAATCTATCCCTTTCCAACTTTAGAGAGTGCCTTCTCGTTCTTCCTACCTTGGAGAGGGTGAACAACCTGTCCTTATCTACTAAGTCTATTCCCTTCAGTACCTTGAATGTTTCGATCATGTCCCCTCTCAATCTCCTCTGTTCAAGGGAGAAAAGGCCCAGTTTCTCTAATCTTTCACTGTACGGCAACTCCTCCAGCCCCTTAACCATCTTAGTCGCTCTTCTCTGGAGATAAATAACCCTAATCACAAAAATGATGGGGATGAGAAATGATATATTTTCTTTTTCATTAATTGTTTCTTTTATCAGTTTTCAAAGCAGATGATTCCCTCCTCAAATTCTTCTTCAATAGAGCCAGGGCAGTTATGGAATTAATCTGGATGGTGGCAATATTAATCCCTTCCTTTACAATCGCGCACTAGCATTTTTAGAGCCGGCCACAGCGGTAACAGCTCGGACGCTCATAGGAATTCTATGAGCGTCAGAGCTGTTACCGCTGCGGCTGGTGCTAAAATCGCTAGCGCAGCTTTGTAAAGGAGGGGGTAAGTCTACTAGTTGTATAACTTAGGACAGGTAAGGTATATCCGAATCATAGACTGAATATCGCCACTATCCAGATGAGTGCCTGCACTATCCACCTTTTCCACCAGCCACTGTCTGGATAGTGATGCTGAACAGTTGGATATTTTTTCTACTGCAAATATATAAAAATCAAAAATCACTGGTACCATAAATAATTTCAACACCAAAAGACCAATGAGCAGTAACGTTACTACGAACATGCAACTTTGTAAATACCTACTATGTGACAAAAAATTATGTATTTCACGAACAATAATAATTTATTTTCTATTAATGGAGAAACCCTCTGAACATTTTATTATTCACTGTACAGCCTTCATATTTATAGCCGTTATATGGATAAATATATCTGTTCACGTTGAAAGTGCACATGATCAACTTAAATTATCACTTTATGCTCCATAATGATCCAAACAATATCAAACAGTAGTTAATATTTCAAAAATCTTATTTGTTAATTAAAGAACCCATATAATAATGGTATTGAAAGCAATGCACTTATCTGCTCTCAAGCTGTTCGCATTGACATCTCTGTCCAAAATGAAATAGCTCCCCTTAGTACCTGAAGCTGTGGGTATTGTCTTAGTCAGGGTAGGCAATTCCGGTCCTCAGGTTTTCAGGATATCCACAATGAATATATATGAGATGGATTTGCATACACTGCCTCCTCGAGATGCAAATCTATCTCATGCACATTCATTGTGGATAAAAGGGAGAAAGAAAATCCAACATAGTCTGCAGTAAACAACAGCAACCAGAAAACAACAAACAGACTGCAGACAATGAACAAGATGCAGGCGTTGTTTATTAGTAAAAGCAGTAACATATATAACCTTATAGCCAACCAAGGGACCCTTGGTTGGCTATAAGGTTGTATATGTTACTGCATTTACTAATAAACAACGCCTGCATCTTGTACATTGTCTGCAGTCTGTTTGTTGTTTTCTGGTTGCCATTCATTGTGGATATCCTGAAAACCTGACCTGCCAGTGGCTCTCGAGGACTGGAATTGTCTATCCCTGATCTTAGTGACTGCCTCAAGGACTTGAGTAAGCTGAAGCCCTTATTTTGATTCCCTATTCTCATCCAAAAGGATGTCACAGATGCATGGCTTTATTTATTTTCCCATTTATATCCCACTTTAAACCAAAAGTGAGTCACAATAAAATATACATAATATACTCATAGGACATATTGCCAGTCATAAAAATCAAATGCACATTAGCACAGCAATCATCTCAAAAACTCTAAACAACGTTAAGTTGCACAAAGCAATCAGATATATGACCCATACAATAAACAAAGTGTATTTTATTATCTATGGATTACATGTAATGTACCTTATGGTTAAAATACAATGAGCATTTAAAATCCATAACACAATAATTAATCTTCAGTTATAGTGCTGGTGTTAAAAGGGTTCAACATTTAAGTATTAAAATACAATACATACAAGGCTATTTCATAGATGGATAACCAGCAGTAGAAAGGATGGGTTAAGGTCCCTGTATGAGTCATTGGTGAGAGCATATGAGATACTATGTCCAGCTTTAGAGGTTGTATCTCACTAAAGATATATAAAAGAATTGAAACAATTCTGAGGAAGGTAGCAAAAATGGTATGGGTTATGGTAGTATGTTTGGAACACAGTTAAGTTTTTGTGATCACTCTGTTTGTTATTGTATGCTGCATTTAACATACTCTGAGTCTTCTCCTAAAAGCCAGACATAATTAGCAATGATAAAATTTGGGGGAGTGGAGTTGTTGGGGTTTTTTTTTCTGATCCATGAAGCTTAACTGAGATCTTTTTCTCCACTTCAAAATTTTTGATTGGTTTTTTTTTGGTGCTGACTTTGGTTAGAGGGCTCCTATGCCATTCCTTTGTTGTACTTAGAAGTGTTTAAGTGTAGAAGTGTGAACTGAAAGCGCCTTTTTCTCTTTAGCATAATTTGGTATAGTAGTAATCCAATAAGGGAATGTAGAACCTCATAAATAGCAGTCCTAACAATGCCTGATTAGCTATGTGGGTACAGCACTGAATATCAATTGTAGGGGCTGCTGAGCGATCTTGACAAGAATTTTAGACTGGCAAGCAGGCATCCCTGTGGTCACCACGCGATGTCAGTCGGCATTAGAAGGGGAGGTCCTCTCTCCCAGCTTTAAAACACCTGACTGCCGCAGAACGCAGCTTGCGGTTGTGTGCCCGCAGCCTCGTGGCTGAAGTGGCGTGGCTTAACTGGCAAGATATACCCCTTTTAAGCCCCTTCTGAGCCACTTTGGAGCCATTAGGAGTATTGAGCCGGAAAGGCAAGAAAAATGGGTAAGAGGAAGGTGAGACTCATCCCAACGGCCCCAGGTGTAGAACCAATGGATCGTCACCTACATCCCATGTCGACAATATCTTCGGGAGTTAAGATTACTTTACAATCTCATTCTGCCTCAATCTCCTCTGGCAAACTTTTACCTCCACCTCAACCAGCCTTAAGTATGCAGGAGAAAACTGGTTCTACCTCCGAAGTTGAAGTGGAACTAGCTTCTCTTAATTTGCCTGATTTGGAATCAGCTTTAACACCATCATGAAAATCTGCTACAAAATTAACACCTGTCCAAATGCCTTCAGAACCTGTTACTACTTTGGAAGGTGATAAAGCTATTACCTTACAAGATGTTTGGACAGTGGTAAATAGAATTGAGAGCTCATTACAGAGCACAGTTGTAAAGCTTTGCCAATTTTCTACTGAAATTACAAAAAAAGGTAACCGAGCATGAAACTCAGATGGAATTAATGGAAAAGAGAGTGGACAAGGTAGAAACATCTGTTTCTGTGATACAAACATATATAACATCTAATATGAAAGATAACTCCTTAATACACTTACAACTGGAAAAAATAGAAAATGCTTTGAGATGTAGGAATCTTCATTTTTTGAACTTTTCTATATCTCATTATGTGACTCCTTTGGAGCTTCTGAGGATGTATATAAGGGACATTCTTTATTATACTCAGCCGGAAGGATTTCAGCCTGATAATTTATACTACATCCTCAGGAGCTCCAGGGCTCTATCTGAGGAAGGAGGAATAGACAAGCTTGTATCTCCCGATAGTTTGAATATAACTTAATTCTTGGAGTCATCTAAAGACTACGGTATATAGCCAAAAAAGTGACATTGCTGGTTACCTTTAAATCTGAGTTAGAGAAGCAAACTATCCTTAAACTTTACTTCTTAAATAAACTGGCTCTGTTTTGTGGACAAACTGTAAATGTTTTCCCAGATATCTCCAAACACAGCATAGGAGAAGACAGTTCCTACAGCTTAAGACTCGAGTCTTGGCTGTGGGGGCTTTGTTCTTCCTTAAATTTCCTTGCAAGTGTTTGGTGACATATCAGAGCATCAAGTATGTTTTTGTTGATCCAACTCAGCTTGAGACATTTCTTCAGGATAAACGTAAGTTATACCTAAGTTAGATGTTTTACCTGAAAATAATGTAGTGGTTGATAAGTAAGTGAAATGAAGAAATATGATTAGAAATTTGCCTGCTTGCGGATAGGATATAGTTTATTTCTTTACATATGTGAATCTTTTCAGGTATACAGCAGCCCCAATAATGTGGGCTAAATTTGTTTAATTTTATTTGTAATGTATTATTTTCCTTGATATTTGTGGAATTTCCTGATTTTATTTGTTGTAAATAAAAGAATTATTTTATTTTATTTTTTTTAAAGAATGTTAATTGTACCCATGCACTGTTTAAGATCTAGATATTCAGTGCCAGATGGGACCGGCACTGAATATCTGGATCTAATTTAGATGGCAGTGGTCAGCATTTAAAGAAACACTAGAGGCCAAATTTTAAATGCGACGCTTTAAGCTAGGTGGCAGTAGCAACCCTACCCTAATTTAATTAGTTTAATTGGGTTTAAGTGGTGCACCACCCTTACAACACATTGGGTTTAAGTGGTGGTCACACCATTGCAACACAATTAAAAACTTGTTAAAAAACCCATCCCCACTGCGCGACCTACCTGACCAGCGCCTTGTTTCATGGCACTTACCGGTGCCTAGTGATGCCAAAGGCCGGCAGTGGTCATGGTCAGCGGTAGTACTGGTCTTTGGCATCACTAGGCAATGTCCGAGATTCATGAAGGACCCTACGCACTGAAAATGTAGGCCTGTGAAACCCTGGCCAATATTTCCAGCACCTAGGGTCCTTGCTGGGCACCAGTATGCCTGATTCTAGATGCAGTGCCTGTCGGCGATTGATAGGCATCGCATATAGAATCAGGGCCTACTTGCCAGAAATTGAATATGGACCAGACTATAATTGATATGTTTTACTTGACAAACACTACCACGGATATTTACATCAGCTCAAGGTCTCCTGTAAATGTCAATGCCTACCACTTAAATTAGTATTTTATAATGATGAGTTCTTACTTGTTTTTACAACTTAGGCTTTATTTAGGTGCCTTAAATGGCTAGACAACCGCTTGTAAAATTTTGCTCTGATGTAAAGTCATTGGCTCATATCTATAAGGTATTTTTTCTCCATAACCTGACTATGAGCTGGATTGAATCTAGAAGGGTTCATAGCCAACTATGTGCTGTAAATCCATGGGCCATTCTTAGAAATTACACTTTGGAGTACAGAATGTTGAGTATAATATGCAGAAAGTCAACCATAGGAAATATGCTTTTGCTGTGCTACTCATTCACCAGCTGCACAGCTCATTTCCCACTAATTGCCTGCCTCAATCTGATTCTGTACTGTACACTGCTCTCAGGGGACCTCATAACTGCAACTTACTTAGTTACTGTGGCTGTTATTCCCATACTGAAGTCTCTCTTGGTGCTTTGAGGCTCAACAAGGCTTTTGCACATTCAACATATCATCTGGGTAAATTACATTTTAACTACCATTTTGAAATCTAGATAATTAAAAACATTTGTTTTTATACACTGAATTTTTTTTATTCGTTCATTTATATTTATTGAAGTTTTGAGTGTTTATCTCAATGACAGATATCTTGACATCAGGTCAAAATCCTGTTCATACAATCCAAATTAACTAATACTACATCTAATAATATTTTTGAGCTTTTGATCAGTGTAAAACCATCATAAAGGAGAGTCAACAAGATCATTATAATATACCTGCAAATTGTTATGGTGGTTATTTTAGAAGCTCTACTCTTGGTTTGGACATCTGAAAACTGACATTTAGACATCCATGTTGCATGGATGTCCAAATACCAATCATATAAGCCAGGATATGGATGTTTAACACTGCAGTATGTCCCTATGGCAAGGGGGTGTGGTCTGGGTGTAATTTGGGTGGGACTAAGGAGGGCCCAAAATGTGAATATTCAACTCCAATCAACATCCATATCTAAACAACATCCATATCCAACTCCAAAGAACATCCATATCTAAAAAGATGGACCTGGTACTTGGCACGTTCAGATTACAGGAAGGTGCTCTTATTGAGGAGCTGTCCACTGAAGGGATTGAGGGATAACTTCTCCTTAATTCCTGAGTGGTTGCTGTCCCCCCTTCATTTCCCTAACTGTAAAACTGGCAAGGATTACCAGGCTCTATGACAGTTTCAGGTACTATAGACCAGTGTCCCCAACCCTATCCTGGAGGACTACCAGGCCAATCGGGTTTTCATGATAGCCCTAATGAATATGCATGAGAGAGATTTGCATATAATGGAAGTGACAGGCATACAAATCTGCTCCATGCATATTCATTAGGGTTATCCTGAAAACCCAATTGGCCTGGTGGTCCTCCAGGACAGGGTTGGGGACCACTGCTATAGACAATGTTAGCAGAGTAGCCTGCAAATCAGAGGTGGACTGACAACCAAGTGACCCAAGTTCATATCCCACATCAGCACATTTTATTTTTTAATACTGAGCCCTCCATGGACAGAAAAATAATTACTGCACCTGAATAGATAAGACACCTGTAAACCTGAAGGTTATTGAAGCAGTGTACATTTATAAACAGTAGATTTTTTGTTTGGTCCTGAAGAGCTCACAATTAAAAAAAAAATAAAATATATATCACAAATAGCTGCAGTGGGATTTGATCCTGGGTACCCTAATTCTTAGCCCACTGATCTAACCATTAGGTTACCCCTTTGCTCTGTATGAATGTCTATAGGGCCATTTTATAAAATGGAAGTTCCTATGCTACCACACGGATGTTCATGACCCTTGTTTTCATCTGTTCATAATTTGGACATTTCAGTTTGTAAAATGGATATTCATGCTGGATGTTACCAACACATGGGATGCTCATCTCACAAGCATTGTCAGACTATCCTGTTCTATAACTCATCGCCATTCCAATCATACAGAAGATTACTGAAAGCCCATTATTTGACAAATTTGTTTAAACTTCCTCAAACGATTTCCTCTACGTCTACTTGCATGCTCCTACCTCCTGTTATATATAATTATGTTATATGCCTATTTGTTTACTCCTACTTCATGCTCATGATGTAACTTTGCTGCATTTATGCAGCCTCTCTTGTTGTAAACCGTCTTGAACTGAAAGGTATGACGGGATATAAATAAAGCTATTATTATTATTATTATGTGAGATGGACATCCATTTGTGACATACTGACTTGGATATCCATATTCTGAGTAGGATATCCTTTCTAAATCGCTGTTCCACATTAATATTTCAGTAGAATTAGGAGCAGGTCTTTGGGATTGATTTGCACTTGAGACTGATCCCTTCTCAAACATATATATATTCTTAGGCTTTTTGATATTTTGGGATTAAAGATTTAAAGACATCTGGAAAAGATTTATTAGATCCAATTACAAACATATTTTCACATTTTTCCCTAGAGTAAAGCAGAGTGCCAAAAAAATATGAGATCCTTAATTTTGACTTGATATCTATGGGCATAGGCATTGGAACAGGGAGAGAGGCATGGGAGCCATGCCAACCCCACCCATAAATTTGTCGGTAGGAAGTTATAGGGTGAGACTGCAGCCCTAACCATTAGGCCACTCCTTCACTCTTATGCTAGCATTTGATAACAATAGTTGCATACACAACTGCTATGTTTAGACTTCGTATTTGTGTTCATCATCCCAGAGCCCAAATTTTGGTGATCTTTTGAGTAGGACTGGCTCAACCATTGAACTAGGTGAGGCTCTGACTTAGGGCGCTGGAGATAGAGGGCGCTGAAATCCCAAGCCTCTGAGCTCATTACTAGTGCTTCACCTGGTCCAAAATTTTCTCTCCCTTCTCTCTCGGTCCAGCTTTCTCCCCTTCTCTCTCTAGCCCTTAGTCTGGCATAGCTCCCTCTCCTATTTCCCTCCTTTCTTCTTCCCCCGCGGCCCTCATAGCAATAGAATGCAGAGCTAGCTGCTTTTTGCCAGCCACCAGGAAATTGCAGGCGGTATGCGGCAGAGGGAAGACCAGAGCTGACTGAAAGCAACCTGCTGTGCAATCTGTTGCTACCAGCAAGCAAGGTAATGTTTAGAATTCTGTAGGCGAAGACGGGGGAGGGAGAGAGCAGAGGGAGTAATGCTGAACTAGAGGCTTGAGAGAGAACAGAAGAAAACTTAAACTTTGGGGGTGAGGGTGAAGACACCGCCATTGAAGTTGGCTGAGGGCATCATAACCCTTTGAGTTAGAGTTACTAGATTTTTTCTTTTAAAAAAAAGAAGAGGATGTGTGGCCACACCCCTGTTCCCGTTCTGCCCCCGGCCACACCCCATTCCACCCATAGCCCTGCTACATTCCATCCCCAAACCCTGGGTCTACACAAATCTTGTCTTTTGAGGTCCATGTCTGGAAGGTCTCTGTGCATGCGCGGATGAGATGCGATGAAGGCACATGCATGTGTTTGACATCATTGCTTCACATCCGTGTATGCGCACAGGCCCTCCAGATGCAGCCCCGAGCTCAATACTTTTCAAAAACCTGTATATTATTTCAATGGGGGGTCTCTTCAATTCTGCCATTTGTCATAGTTCTCTTCTAAAAATCTTCACAAGCTGGCAGATATCATCCAAGGCAATCCAGGAATAATTCAATGATTTCTTCACAGTACTGCACATACACCTCTTGCTTAAAAAGCGCCAATCATTGTTACAAAGGCTGACATTCAGTTTTCATTGACTAATTGCATCTTAAAGAGGAAATGCAAGCAACGTATACAGAATTTTTTTTTCGGGCAGGTTTTTGACTTACACTGAACAGCTCTCCCATCCCTTTCATTTTAAAGGAAACTCTGCAATGAGAGGGCATAGGATGAAGTTAAGAGGTGATAGGTTTTGGCGTAATCTGAGGAAATACTTTTTTATGGAAAGGGTGGCAGATGCGTGGAACAGTCTCCTGGAAGAAATGGTGGAAACAGAGATTATGTCTGAATTCAAGAGGGCCTGGGATAGGCATGTGGGATCTCTCGGAGAGAGAAAGAGATAAAGGTTACTGCGGATGGGTAGACTAGATGGGCCATTTGGCTTTTATCTGCCGTCATGTTTCTATGTTTAATGCAGAGCTCAGGTAGGGTTGCTACTTCATCCATTCATCCTGGTTTTATGCCACTATATGCATGAAGCTGTGGATCTGATTTCAAGAGCTATATTTTCCTGCATGACTGGATTAGCTTGTTTGGATTGGCCTAGGTGAAGTGGAACCCTAAATATCAGTGGGCTGGGATGTAGCCCTAGCAGAAATATTAGACAAGCAGCCTCTTGGTAATCTTGTGTGTTTCCACTTGTTCATTCACGCCTCTCATTACAGTATATAGTAGAACTGAAGAGAAGAAGATCCATAGTACATCACCTACTACTGTGAGTAGTCAGTGACCTGTACCTAATAGGAGTAAATAGGGCAAACATTTTTGTTCTGTTTAGGTTTACATTTAATGATCTTTCAATTTTTCAAATTACCAATTCTATAACAATTCTCACCCCGTTAATAAAGGAGGAGGAAAAGACCTCAGAGGTCTGGAACTAAATAAGAACATAAGCAGTGCCTCTGCTGGATCAGACCAGAGGTCCATCATGCCTAGCAGTCCGCTCACGCGGTGGTCCATCAGGTCCAGGACCTGTATAGCAATCCCCTATCTATACCCTTCTATCCCCTTTTCCTTCAGAAAATTATCCAATCCCTTCTTGAGCCCCAATACCGTACTCTGTCCTATCACACCCTCTGGAAGCGCATTCCAGGTGTCCACCACCCTTTGGATGAAGAAGAACTTCCTAGCATTGTAATAGACTACTCAAAATGGACCAAACTTTCTTTCATTGGTCAAAAGCCTGTTAACAATTCCTGTTCTTGCTATATATTAAAATCAATAAAATCTTTGAATTAAAAAAAATTGAGGAAATTTAGGGGGAACTTCATCAATGGGCACTAAGCAATTTAGGGTATGCTTATGCTTAGCATGCGCTAAACGCTAATATGTCCATTATATTCCTAGTGTTTAGTGCGTGCTAATCATTAGCACATACTAATGTGATTAGCACACACTTACCCCTCCCCCCATTTTTATTAAGCCATGGTAGATGTTTCTACTGTGGCCCAAAGCACAAAGGCCAGATTCTATAATAGATACCTAAAAATGACAAGCGCTTAAAATTAGGTACCTATTACATGTCAATCACACTTAGGCACCCATTACAGAATCGCACCTAACTTAAAACTTAGGCACCTGTAATGTAGGCTAGGGTTTTATAGGCCTACATTATAGGTGCCTAAGTCCTTTACAGAATTGCAGCTCCTAAGTCCTTTTCCATCCCTAAAAACTCCTACTTTGGTGTTAAAAGCCACTAAGCACCATGCAATAGGCACCTATCTTTTGTAGAATCCCAACCAGTGGGGTAGTAAGTATGTGTGTGTTTGGGGGGCTGGGAGTGGGGGGTGGACCGCCCTGGATGCCATATTAAGAGGAGCGACAAAAAAAGGGAAAACTAAATTTATTTACCGCCACACCACAGCTCCACACTAAGAGGGACTCGTCACCCTTGCTCTGGTGTGGCACCACTGAACATTATAGTATGATGCAGAGGGACAGGATAATACACGGATCTTGGGGGTGAAGCTCATGCAAACTGCTCTGAATTGACTCCCCAGTCATTAATAGCAGTATAGAAGCTTCTAATAAACATAAACATACACAATATTGCTCTGATCAGGTTCCCATGTTGGTCATCATAAAAATTATTATTAAAAGGATGGAATTCCACCAATAATACACATCCCTTTCTGGCTTAGAGAAATATGTATTATAAAGAACTATTAATTTGGGGAAAGTTAGCTCGCTTGATTAAAACTTAGCTCTGTAATAATAATTAAATATATATAAATATCTGTTCAAGGACCAAGACCCAGAATATTTATAAGCAAACTAATGATTGAAAAAAAAAAGAAAAGTTTATTTTCTTTTTAGAGCAAGTATAAAATTACAATCAAGCCGGTATAAGAAGTTACAGATAGGATCTTTTTACAAAGAATTAATAGAAATACACTAGACAAAATTTATCTCTAAGATTAAATTATTACATTTATTCACATATGCTGGTTGAAAAGTCCTTAGAAGGCCGCATGGCCTAGCTGGAGAGCTAGGCACATGGAAATACTGGTTGAAAAGTCGTTAGGCCCGAGCACATAGCATGTGCAAGAAGCACATGGCCTGGAGAGGTTGCAGCTTGGTCCAGTGCTGGTCTGAAGGAAGAGGAAAGAGCATCTTCCCTAAGAATAAATGATTCCACTTCATATTTACAGGGTTGAGACCAGTTCTAAAAATAGAATCCATTCTCTGTTCCTAGATGGATGATGAATGAATTACAATGGCTTAACATGGTGTCCCTATACAGAGTATTGTTACTGTCCTTGCTGGATAAGGTGTGAATCTATGTCTGAGTGGTTTAAAATGGAGGATAGGTAGATGAGGTCACTGATCAAATGAGCTTCTATTGTTAGTTCAGAGATGAATTTGATGTGAAGAGCTTCTTGTTTGATCTACATCAAGTTATTGTTCTGTTTAGCTCTGGTATCCACCCTGGTCATGTCTTTTGTCTTACACTTTCTGAAGGTGATGGCTCAGTCTTTGTTTTTGTGCTCTATTTAAAAGGACATTTAACACCTTTCTGAACAGATGACTGTGCTGGCTCAAAGACCACATCAGAAATTCACTTTTAAATCCATCAAATTAATATACTTGGGGCTAGATTCACTAAACCCACCGATCAAGTTCTGACTATTTAGTGACCACTTTGCGACCCAATTTCTCTCCAACCTGATTCACTAACCTCTGTCCCGATCATCCTCCTATCTATGCATGCAATTGAGGGGGAATGGCATTCAAATGTAGGCAGGCAGTGATTCACTAAAAAAAATGAAGGACACCAACTGGGCTGACCGATCCAAAAATAAGTGACTGCTGAGGACCAGTCACTTTCTGATTGCCCTGCCTTCTACTGCCCTGCTATCTGCTCTGCTTCTCTGCTCTCTGCCCCAATCTCCTGCTCTCTGCCCTGACTCTCCTGCCCTTTCCCGCAGTGCAAGCCCATGTTTTAACCTGCGGATTTAAAGCGGGTTAAAACCATGGGCTTGCGAAGAAAAAAAAAGAATGAAACATATCCAAGCCACAGAAAGGCAGAAAAAAACAGAAAGAATTGTTCTTAAGATTTTTTTTAAATGGGAGAGAGAGTATGAAGACAAGGAACAAAAATGCTTAAGAAAAAAATAATCACAATGAAAGACTTAAATCTCCTTTATCAGATCTCATTTAAAAAATCAGCTATAAAAAGATTTAAGATGTTTGTCCTCATTTGCAATTGATTGTGCTCTCAACGCCTCAATTTTCCGCTATATTTCAGGTTTCCTGCTCTGCCAGGCACGGAGGGTCAGCACATGCGCATACCATATACAGATAGTCTGCGCTTGCGTCGAGATTGCTGTAGAGTGATCAGTTGGGGGCGTGATTCTGATAACCCTCATTTGCATGAGAGTGATTTGTGAATCAGCCCCCCAGCCACAGATCAGATCCGATCCGTGGCCTTAGTGAATCTGGCCCTTTAACTCCAAGCAGAATTGTAAAACCATATCATTCTTACTTTAAGACCCTCAGAATAAATGATCTATTGGGTCAGGCAATAATTCAAATTCAAAATTCATAACCCCAGTAACATTAACTATATCATGCTACATATTTTAAGATCATATCAGAATTATAAAATAATTTCATGCTACAGTCATAGGAGTTTCGTTTCATTCGGGCAATATCATTAATTGTGCAGTCTTCATAAACAATGCACACTATTTTTCACTAGCACTATGAAGAATGTTCACTTTTCTCATAGAAGGTGCACTGTTCAAAGTGTATGCACTATTTTTGAATAATGTATGGAATAATGTGAGGAGGGAATTCTATAAATGGTGCTGAGATTATGGCACCAGAAAAAAGTCATCATGGAGGAAGGATTGGCGTAGTGGTTAAAGCAACAGCCTCCACATCCTGTGGTTGTATGTTCAAATCCCCCACTGCTCCTCATGACCATGGGCAAGTCATTCAATCCTCCACTGCCCCAGGTACATTAGATAGATTGTGAGCCCATGGGGACAGATAGGAAAAATGCCTGAGTACCTGATTGTAAACCGCTCAGATAACTTTGATATGCAGTATATAAATACCTAAAATAAATAAATCATTATTCTATACATGGTGCACTGGGTTGGGCACTGTTTATACAATAGTGCTTAGATCCCATTTCCACACCAAAAGTTGGGCACCAGTGTTTATAAAGGGGTGCTGAAAAGTTCTCAGCCCAACCAACTGAGCATTATTTTGCCACTGTACCTGAAAAGAGTGTTATCTTATTTCATTAAACGCCAGTTTGCAGAAACAGAAAATTCTCTGTTTTGACATTGTTTCAGATCATTGATTGAACCATATCCACGTCATTCTCTTCATGGCTGGGCTGAGAACTTTTCAGCACCCCCCTCATATGTCAGCTGAAACCTGGTATAAATGCTGTCACCCAACTCAGCCAACACGGCCTCAGAAAAGGAAGATCTTGCTTGACGAACTTGCTGCACTTCTTCAATGGAGTTAATAGGCAGATAGACAAAGGTGATCTGGTCGACATTGTATATCTGGATTTTCAGAAGGCAATTGACAAGGTCCCGCATGAATGACTACTTCAAAAAATTGCGAGCCATGGGATTGAGGGTGAAATACTTATGTGGATCAAAAACTGGTTGGCGGATAGAAAACAGAGAGTGGGGGTAAATGGACAATACTCGGACTGGAAAAGTGTCACCAGTGGAGTGCCGCGGGGTTCAGTGCTTGGGTCCGTGCTCTTCAACATATTTATAAATGACCTGAAAATTGGAACGACGAGCGAGGTGATTAAATTTGCAGATGATACGAAGTTATTCAGAGTAGTGAAGACGCAGAAGGATTATGATGATCTGCAACAGGACATAAACATGCTCGTGAAATGGGCCGCGACATGGCAAATGAAGTTTAATGTGGATAAGTGTAAGTTGATGCATGTCAGTAACAAAAATCTTGTACACGAATACAGGATGTTTGGTGCAGTACTCAGAGAGACCCCCCCAGGAAAGAGACTTGGGAGTACTGGTCAACAAGTTGATGAAGCCGTCTGTGCAATGTGTGGCGGCGGTGAAAAGGGTGAACAGAATGCTTGGAATGATTAAGAAGGTGATCATGAACAGATCGGGCCATGGTGCGACCCTACCTGGAATACTGCATCCAGCACTGGTCGCCGTACTTGAAGAAGGACACGGTACTACTCAAAAAGGTCCAGAGAAGAGCGACTAAAATGGATAAGGGGCTAGAGGAGTTGTACAGTGAGAGATTAGATAAACTGGGCCTCTTCTCCCTTGAAAAGAGGAGACTGAGAGGGGACATGATTGAAACATTCAAGATAATGAAGGAAATAGACTTAGTAGATAAAGACAGGTTGTTCACCCTCTCCAAGGTAGGGAGAATGAGAGGGCACTCTCTAAAGTTAAAAGGGGATAGATTCCGTACAAACGTAAAGAAATTCTTTTTCACCCAGAGAGTGGTGGAAAACTGGAACGCTCTTCCGGAGGCTGTTATAGGGGAAAACACCCTCCAGGGATTCAAGACAATGTTAGACAAGTTCCCGCTGAACCAGAAAGTATGCATGTAAGGCTAGTCTCAGTTAGGGCACTGGTCCTTTACCTAAGGGCTTCCGTGGGAGCGGACTGCTGGGCACGATGGACCACTGGTCAAAGCCAGCAGCGGCAATTCTTATGTTCTTAAAACCCTGCATGCAACTTTAAGGAACTCCCCTGGCCACGCCTCCTTTTGAGCTGAGTGTGGGATTATAGAATAAGGCAAGGGGAGATGCATGTGCAACTATCAGTTACTGACAATTGCAATGATTTATCAATTGTGATTAGCTGGCTTTTAAGCTAATTAGTTTGCATATGGATAGTTCATACTCTGCACAAAGAATGCTCAATCTTCACAGAATGTCTGTGAGTGTGGACTATTTGGTGAGACTGCACGCTTTCATATACAGGGGGAAAAGCATGAAATTTCAGAGGGGTTTTTTTTTTCCAGAATAAAAATAGCAGCGAAACAACATTTCAAACGAGCACACATTCCTTGAAACTACTTGCTTTTCAAAAGCACAATTAGCAACTGATGCCCAGCAGAACTGTGTGAAATTTAAACTTTTTTTTCAGCTCAAAGGTTTTATTGATTTTTAATATACAGCAAGAACAGGAAATGTTAACAAGGCAAGATACAACTAAGCTGTGCAAAATAAGGAATCTCAAAAGGTTGACGAACTTTAAACTTATTTGAGAGCAACTCATATAAATATAACAGAAAGAAGTCTTTTTTTTTTATTGACACAGCAGTTTTCGTCTATATTTACTTATGTACCTTCAACTCAATTAGAACCAACGCTGGGATCTGGTACCAGGAGTCTTTATTTGCAACTACCTGAGGATGTTTCCCCTAATTTTTATCCCTTGGGTGCTTATTTTAGTCTAGTCTGGCTGGGGGCCCTAGACCCTGGCTCTCTTCAAGCTCTAAAGCTAATCAGTGGTTGTTGCTATATAACAACCCTAGGGGATGTGAGCAATGATTCTTCAGTATTCCCAGCCTTGGCATGGCCCAGGGAGTAGAATCCCTGAACCAGTTCCACGTGTCTCTGGCAATATGCGGCACAGGCACTGAACATAACATCATTTTTAATGATGAGGTTTAGTTTTGGCCCAGAAATTGCAGGAACAGTTCAGCACAATTTCTAAATGGCCCTCAAACATAGCAAAATATTGGGAGAGAGATCCATAAGTTGCAAGAAATGATTGTGTAACGTTTTATTGATTTATTGGGATTTATTAACAGCAGGTATAGTTTAATATAAAACTTACAATTTTGTTAACAGCATAACAATAATAAAATGACCAAATGTAAACATTTATATAATAACCTCCCCCTTTTACAAAACCGTGATAGCGATTTTTAGTGCAGGCCGGCGTGCTGAATGCACTGCGCTGCTCCCGACACTCGTAGAGTTCCTGTGAACGTCGGGAGCAGCGCAGAGCATTCAACGTGCCGGCCTGTGCTAAAAAAACGCTATCGCAGTTTTGTAAAAAGTGGGGGAGGGGTATATGAAGTAAATTTGGGAACAGCAAATTGAAACTTAATAATAAGACTGCCATGAAACACTGTAGTATCAAAAATATACACATTTAACAGCCCTACAGAAGAATCATATGATTCATGTCAGTAATGTTATATACTGCATTCCTACAAAGAATGGATTCAGAAATATGTGAAAAAAAAAATACTAGAAGCTTTATGTATTTTGAACCTTGAACAGAAAGGTGCATCACATAAACTGGGAGATATCGCCCACAGACCTCCGGAAATGACTTGTAGCCCTTCAAACATTTTCCCATCTCATTGCCAGAAGATGGCATCATTCACATGGTAATTTGAGAGCGGGACACTCTGCAGTTCTCCATGCCTCTGGGTGCCTGAAGAGTCCAAGACACACATTGCAAAAACCAGAGGAAGGCTGAGAATGCTAGGGCTTGATCTTAACAAAATTAATGGACTGACATTTGGAAAGATTAAGCTAACAACAGAGATGTGATGGATGAAGTCATCCTCTCTATGCTTCAGTAATATTTTAGGAACATCTGCAGGTGGCAGGATCTTTGGGTTGAAAAATGTTGTGATATGTATTTACAATGTAACCGCATAACCTTTCCTGAGCTTTTAATTTCTTGCATTCTATTTTAGTAGGGCAAAATTGCAATTATGAAAAACCTGCTAGGCAGCATATTTCCCAAAAATAGAAAACCCACATAACACCTGTAATAAAAGCAAATATCTGAGAGGTATTCGAGCAAATTAATCAACTTCTAAAAATGTATTGTGATTATCCAGAAAAAGCCACCATTAATGCATTCTACGTCTTTCACATAGAAAATTTACAAAAACCTATTCACTCACATATATACCTCCTACATACCTCCTACAAACATACCACATACATACATACCACATACATACCTCCTACATACCTCTAATCCAAATCTACTTATTCCTGGTGAATTGTGATGTAGTTCAGGTTAAAGTTCTGGCATAGATACTGAATATGTTTTTGACATTTATCATTCTTTTACAAATATTTTTTTTATTGTAAATGAGTATATATTTACTCCAGATTCTCTAACCGGCGCCGAAGTCAGTAGCAGCCGTAAAAGTGGCCACCGATCGTGTTTCAATCATGCAATGGTGCCTTTTAGAGAATCACGCCTTTTAGAGAAAAACTGCAGCTTTGGGAAGTCCTGCTGGCTCAGCTGATTGGGGATTCCCTGCTGCGATCAGATGAACCAGCAAGGAGATCCCCATGTCATCTCCATTCTACCTATCAATCACTGCAGTTCCCCTCGAAAGAGAGCCCCCTCATGCCCAACATGCCATACAGTATATCTCCAATACCCCTCCATACTCCAACACCCCTCCATAACCCCTCAATTTCTCAGATCCCTCATTCAATCAAAAAGATGGAGAAAAAGCCTCAATGACTTCATCTCGTAGCAATTATTGATGATTTTTAAGCTAGCGTTGTTTATGTCATTGGCAAAAAACTCACACCAAAAAGAATGTAAGGATCTAGAGTGATTCAAAACCCACTACTGTGCACAGTAAAAATAGTATATTTTTAGAATTTTTAATTTTTTGTAATTAATTTATAAAAAAAAGCCCATTATTCTAAAGGCATCTAAGCAAAAACAGATGAAAGGTAGAAAAAGAGATACTTAGCTCTGGTGCCAGAACACCTGCTGTTACTTAACCAATTCTGCTGATAACAAAAAACCTTTTCTTCTTTTCAGCATCGTTCAGGGTTACAGCTCCATCAACGGCGGCAGGCCAAAAACTCCTAAAAATAGGACATGTCCGGGTTTTCCCGGATGTCTTGTAACCCTACTTTAAATAACACCATGTGGTTGATTGAAATCCATGCCGATCGGTGCCTTTAATAGAATCAGGCTGTAAGTACCAAAAAGGTGCCCAAACTGATGCCTCGTTAACCCTTAGTAGTCACTGAGCCCCTCCCCTTCTTCCTAAAATGTGAAAGTGACAGTACATATCAAATTAAATAACAGCCGCATATCTAATAGCCATTGCTTTTAAAGCAGCAAGAGTGTCCCTGGAGTAGCTTAGTAGTCGGGGCAGTGGATTATAGAAAAGGGAATCCAGACTCACGTCCCACTTTAACTGGTATGCTTGTAGTGGAAAGCGTGAGTGCCCCGAAACCACAAAATTCCTAGTGAACCCACATATAAGTGACATGTGCAGGCATAAGAGCATTGTAGGTTGGTTACAGCACGTCTTTTGCTACTTCTGAAGGACTCACCATAGAATGTAAATGGGATATGATGTGATGCGTACCTGGGACCTTTTATGTGAAGTTTATTGCTGTGCCCTCCTGGGCTTCCCCACTGCTCTGCTGGGATGTCTGAGTAGCCCCCAGACATCCCAACGGATTGACTTGCGCATTTCATCCTCGGATATTTTTGGTTTGAAAATGGCCGATGAAGATGCATTGAGCACCAAAAAAATGTCTAAAATATGATGATTTTTGAACCTAAAATATAAACTTTTTTCTAGTTCAAAAATGGTCATGTTTGGCACTGGAGTTTTGGACGTTTTGAATTTTATAAGAAAACACAAGCATTGAACCAAAAATGCAGCAACTAATCAAAACATCAAGGAAGGACATTTGTCAAAATGAGAATAATCTGTAGAACCAACTGATCACTTACTGTATATAGCAAAGGTAGGGAACTCCGGTCCATGAGAGCCGTATTCCAGTCGGGTTTTCAGGATGTCCCCAATGAATATGTATTGAAAGCAGTGTATGCAAATAGATCTCATGCATATTCATTGGGGACATCCTGAAAACCTGACTGGAATACGGCTCTCAAGGACCGGAGTTCCCTACCCCTGGTATATAGCATGCTTAAGTATAGACAGTCAGAGAAACTAAGATAAATTAAATCATTCTTTCACTGCAAATTTGTTTCAGCTCCACATTTAATGTGAAAAAAGTCAAATTACAGTCAAGATATCTTGGCCCTAATTTGGTTAGCCTTTTCCTTCTGATATTTGTCACTCTGCGGAAACAACAAAACAGAATATTTTTCAGACAACTGGGTTAGGTAAAATTAGCCCCGGCTGACCAATCTGCTTTGCTGGAAAGAGGCAAGAAAGTGGGATTATAAAAAATGTATAATCAAATAACCCTGTTCCTTATAAATAACAGTTCATTAGCATTTTAATTGCAGGACTACACACTGTAAGTGGTACATTATATGATGTGCTGCCACTTTTATCTGAAGGGCAAGAAAACATATTAAAAAAAAGAAAGTTAGACAAAGTTTAGTCTATAAGTCAGCATGGGATATCTTGTTAAGAGCTAGAGTCTACTGTGAGTTTCTAAGAAAGTATCTCAGCAACTGGTATATTCCATTTTTATATGATGCAATGTTAGTCGTACAGCCTTAAGATATGAACTCCATTACTGGAAGCTCTCTTTGGCACAGTGCAGGAATTAAGGTGAGCGTTTTGCATTCAATTTGAGAGACTGAAAACATAGTCCACATACCCCAGGTTTAAGAGTGAGGTTCACTACTGATATGGTTTATGGAAAATTAATATGCTTGCCTCCAGAATTGTTTTTTTTTTTAATATAGGAGAATAATGCTTACAAATCTAGCGAGAAATATTTTAGGAGAAGGTCCTTTCCCCCTTTGGCTTAGTGGTGTCCATGTATTCTATGATATTTCATAAAAGCTAGTTTGGACAACAAGTGACAAAGAAAGTCAGATAGACATCCTATAACAAATCAAATGTATACATGTGAAAAATAAATCCTATCAAAATACTGTATATTCTACAAATGGTCTTTAAATGTATGACATTGTCTATTACCCATATTCAGAGGCAAGGAGAGAGTGTGGTGTAGTGGTTAGAGTCATAGCCCCAGCACCCTGAGGCTGTGGGTTCAAACCCTGCACTGTTCCTTGTGACCCTGGGCAAATCATTTAATCCTCCACTGCCCCAAGTACATTAGATAGACTGTGAGGCCACATGGACAGATAGGGAAAATGTGTGAGTAACCCATTCTGAGCTCCTTTGGGAGGATGGGCTAAAAAAAAATAAAATAAACAAAGTCTTTACCCCCCTTTTACAAAACCATGATAGCGTTTTTTAGTGTAGGCCAACGTGCTGAATGCTCTGCACAGCACAGAGCATTCAGCACGCCGGCCTATGCTAAAAATCGCTATTGTGGGTTTGTAAAAAGCGAGGGTTACTTTGGGGAAGTTCATCCCTTTAGTCAGCCTCTAAAGATGCATTGCAGAATTTCCAAAAAGATCAGGGAATGGGATTCGGAGTGTGGGTACTAATGGAATGCTTGCTGCTTCATCTGTTCAAAACAGTGTTCAAAACTGAGTATAACTTTCTAGTCTAATGTTCAGTTAGGATGAAGAAGCAGAAAGACAATGCAGATACCCCCTGTGTTAGTTGCACATGTAGATAACATGTGTAGGGTACACATGTAGGGTATACGTGTAGGTTACATGTGTAAGTTGCACGTGTAGGGTACACATATAGGTTGCACATGTAGGGTACATATGTAACCTACATGTTTAACCTACACGTGCAATTTACACATGTAACCTACATGCGCAAACTACACATGTAACCTATATCCCTAGTAAACATATTTTATCTTCCATTAGCCTGCATGTACTACTGGCACTCTGGCCCCGATTCTGTAAACTGCATCTAGTTTTAGGCGTGCTTTAGACATTTGTGTGGCGCAAAATGCAATGAGCGTTAGCTAGGCGTCGGGTAGGCGTCCGATACCCGTTCCCAGAAATCACACTTTTTCTGATGTAGACGCCAGATAGACATCCCTACGATGTTATATATAAAAATGTGATTTTTACTGATTTGGCATTGCATTCCAGAGGGAAGGGGCTGTGACAGAGAAGATAGAGTTTCAAGTGTAGAAAAGTTCCTTATCTCCCTATTTTTAAGATAGTGCTGGACTCAAAATATATTTCATCACCCTGATATGATCTGTATAGTGGAGGAGCAGAGAGAGGGTTGAGAAGTTGGCAACTTTCAGACACTGTCTGAATAAACTGTACATTCAGTTTAGGCCTGATGAACAGGAAGCCTAAATAAACATGTGAAGGTAATTCTAATACTGCACACATATGCCAGTTATATTGGCCTAAATGAGTATGCCCCTGTTAGGTGCCTACTGGTGCCCAAGTCATACCACACACAAAATGAGCCCAGAATCTGCCCCTAACCATGTCTTCTTTGTGGTAGGTGCCTATGAGTTAGGCATCACCAACGAATTATATTTTTAAATTTTTTTTAATGGCGCTTTTCAACTAATAAGCACTTCTTGATTACTATTGTGCTACGCACCCAGTCTTCACAAATATATATATAGGCTACTGCTGAATCAACAGTCCAACTTCTCATTCATTCACAACTCCTTAAGAAGTTAGTAATGGATCTCAAGTGTTCACAGTTATGTCACCACTAGAACATGTCTTGGCGTATAACTATCATCGGTCCATTTTATAACTTTATTTTCTCTAACTTCATAATTAGTATCTTTTATTTTTACACTCTAGTTACTTAACTCCAATACTCTTCCTATATAGGTATTGTAATGGTACTTAGCTCAGGCATAGATACACCCGGCCAGCCCGACGGAAGATCTCCGTTTCGCTCTTTTTTATTCAATAGAGTTTCCTCAGGAACATTATCACCACTTCTATCCACACCGTTTGCTCATATTAGAACATCAATGAAACTTCACCCGGCTGTTTTCATCCCGGTGAAGCTAGTGGCGTCTTAAAACACTTCCGGACCTTAAACCGGAAGCATTTCAACCGGTTGCTTTTCAACTAATGGCATCAATTAAGCCAAATTGAATAATTAACCCCTTCCCCCCCTTTTACTGTGCAAGAGGTTTTTAGCGCCTGCCGGTGCTGCTTCAACACGCATAGGAACTCTTTGACTGCTGGAGTAGTGAAGAGTATTCAGCACGCTGGTCGGTGCTAAAAACCTCTTGCGCGGTTTTGTAAAAGGGGGGTAGGTTAGGCACTTAGATCAGCTAGGCGTGCCAATCTAGGCGCCTAACTCCTGGTGCCATTTATAGAATCTGGGCCTCCGTGCTTTCCATGGTGAGCCTAGGCACATCCATTTATGCCTCCCATTGATCTGTTGTAAATTTTCGTACTTAATGTTAGGAGCACCAGCTTGAGTTTATGCTAATATTCTTAAATGGCATCTTGGCACACAGATGCCATTATCGACTAAGGGCTAAATTCTATATATAGTGCCCCAAACTCGACACTGAAAAAAATATGCTAGTCTATAAGCCGCACCTAAAATTAGGCGCTCATTCCTGGGAAATGTGACTAAATTTATGTGTGCAACTTGTAATTAATTGCTAATTACAATGACAAGTTTTGGTGCTAATTAGTTTGTCATTCAATTAAACCGTGTAGGCAATTTGGGTACACGGTCAAATTTGCGCATGCGATTTTTAGCGCTTTTTATAGAATTTGGGGGTTAGTGTTCAGTGCATGGTATCCGTGCACCTCATTGGAAGTGCAGAGTTATAAAATAGCCTCCATAGCGGTCAAGGCAGTCAGCATTAAGTGTATTCAGTACTGCTAATAAGATATATACCCCCCCCCACACACACACACACCCTTTTTACAAAGCCACATTAGGCTTTTTATCGCTGGCTGTGGCAGTATTAGCTTCACGCTCATAGGAATTGTATGAGCGTCGGAGCTAATACTGCCACAGCCGGTGATAAAAAAGGCTAATGTGACTTTGTAAAAGGGGTGGGGGTGGGGGGTATTGACATAGACTATACATATTTATTTAAATGCTGGTCAGGTTGAAATAAATATGGTGGCGGCCACCTTTTTTTAATGTGACTTTTTTAATGTGACTTCTGTGTCTTTCAACATGAGTTGTTTTTACCACTACATCTGAAGAATGACAAGTAAAGGTGGTTAATAAAACTCATTAAGGCCAAAAGTTTGGCTACGTTTTCTCATCATCGTACCCAGAGTTGCTTTTTGTTCTTCTTTTCTCTTCTCCTCTTCTGTGTATTAGCGCTGGGGATACAAGGTGGATGTTTAAAGGAGCACACCTGTCAAAACAAAAGCCAGGAGTTTCACACCTTGCAATTCTAGGCCTCTGGGTAAGAAATTCAGCCTGGTGGATCAGCAAAAAGAGGATGAAAACACAAGGTGAAACCAGAAGGCTCAGAAGAGAGAGGATCCTTTTGTTCAACATGGATTAAATCTTCTTTGTTTCATTACATACACCAGTGCAAAAACAAACACCGAGATCAAGATAAAGGATAAGACAAAGAACAAGATAAAGGCAACTCCTCTGTGCTTCCCCCCTTTATTTTTAGGATCACTGCCCTTCAGGAACTTACCAGGCTCAAGTAAAATTGATGAGACCAGTAACACAGGTGTAGGTATGGGCTTTCAGCCACAAAATAAATGGGAAACACTTCTGTCAATGGCTTGATGCAACGAGGAGCATGCTCGACTTCTTCTGCTGTCTAATTAATTTTCTTTCTCTGTTCAAGCCCTTAGTTTATGAGTGCATGGAATCCACATCAAGAACCAGAACGAAAACGACTAGGATTACCAAGAAACAAAAAAGCAAAGTTGTGGCATGCAGGCTTGGCATATTTCAAAGCCACAGGGAGAAGGGACGAGTTGGCTTGGGCACATGTCGAGACTAGTAAACTCCTAGCTGGGAGGTTTCTCCATCAGCTGAAATGTTCAAAGTTATGTTTAGCTGTACAGTATCGATCTTACATCCATATTGGTCCTGGAGAAAACTGAAATTTTTGTAGTTGTGATCCTTTGGTCACATACTGTATTTAGAAAGGATTGCACTACAGCAGAGGTCTCAAACTCAAACCTTTCGCAAGGCCACATTTTGGATTTGTAGGTACTTAGAGGGCCGCAGAAAAAATAGTTAATGTCTTATTAACGAAATGACAACTTTGCATAAGGTAAAACTTGTTATAGTTTATAAATCTTTCGTTTTGGCTAAGGGCTCCTTTTACAAAGGTGCGTTAGGGCCTTAATGCATGGAATAGCGCGTGCTAAAATGCCACACGTGCTGGCCACTACCGCCTCCTCTTGAGCAGGCGGTAGTTTTTCAGGCAACTAGCGCACCTTTGTAAAAGAAGCCCTAAGTCTTAATAATAATATTGTAATTTATAGCTAAAGAGACATATGATCATGAAACTATTTTATTTTTGTGATTATGATAAACATACTGAGGGCCTCAAAATAGTACCTGGCGGGTTTTAGACCACTGCACTATAGCATCTTTCTGTTTAATTGTAAATTGTTACCTGCACTGCTTGCGTTCACAGAAATGAAACCTATCTTTAATAGAAAGACTGTTAAGTAATATAAATGTACACACTGAAGGCTTCAACACTAGAGACCAATATTCAGTGGGACAGACAGCATATAATTTGAAAAATCTACTAAATACAGGAGTTGGAATGTCCAGATTAGATATTTCTTTTATATCTGCTTCTTCTCTGACCCTGCTTGACATATATACAGTGGCAAAGTAAGAGGGGGGAGGCGGTGGAACACCATGCACCATCTTTGAGGGGGGACACCGGCATCTTTCCTCCTCTCCAGCCCCCTCCCCCCCCGCACACCCTTTTAAATGTATGCCAACACAAGCCGTATCTTCCGCTTGCTGCTCTCGCCAGTGTCGCCTCCCTTCTGACATCACTTCCTGTTCACTTGGAATACTGTGTCCAACATTGGTCTCCCAACCTAAAGAAGGATACAAAACTGCTGGAGAGGGTGCAGAGATGAGCAACGAAGCTAATAAAAGGTATGGAGAACTTGGAATACAAGATTTAAGAGACTGGGTTTGTTCTCCCTTGAGAAAAGGAGACTGCGAGGGGATATGATCGAGACTTTCAAAATACTGAAAGGAATCGACAAAATAGAGCAGGAAAAAAAATTATTTACAATGTCCAATGTGACACGGACAAGAGGACATGGACTGAAGCTAAGGGGGGACAAGTCCAGGACAAATATCAGGAAGTTCTGCTTCACACAACGAGTGGTGGACACCTGGAATGCTCTCCCAGAGGAGGTTATTGCGGAATCCACTGTTCTAGGATTTAAAAGCAAACTAGATGCACATCTCCTTACGAGAGGCATAGAGGGATATGGGTGACTTGTGCGGATCACCGTACTTAATGGACCAAAGATCTGATCTGGAGATGGCAGTTCTTATGTTCTTATGTTAGATGAAAGGAGCGAAGTCTGGAATTGGCAGTGGAGGAAAGTAGCTTTATAAACATGCAAGAAAGAAGGACATAGGAACTGAAACATATTTAGCTATTAGATGAAAAAATAATGAACTGAACCGACATTATGGGAGCTTCTAACATCTTGTGTTCTCAGTCCTGATTAGGTGTTACCTAACACCCTCTTCACAACAATTCTAACACTTTCAGTGACTAAGCTTCTACTAATTATCTCTAATTGATGTTAATCCAATCTCTACTGGACTTCTTCTGATGACATTTATTGTGGGAATTCCCAATATATAACATTCTCTCTCTATAAAATTTCTTTCTGGAGACCTGACAGTCACCGATGAAAAAGGGACCTGTGTGGTCTCAAAAGCTCAAATATTATATCATATTTTTGTCGGTTCTATGAAATGTACCGCAACCTACTGAGACTCCAGTTTATTATAGACCTAAACACACCAAGAAATAATTACAGATCTTGTTATTATGTTTTCATAAGTCACCAGGGAGAGAGAGAGAGAGGGAAGGTATGTGAGAGTCTCTGCGTGTTTGACAGACTCACAGTTCATAGATCATACATCACGTTCATTGCTGGTTTTCTAATTAGCTGTACAGTGAAACAAGAGAAATTTCAGCTAACAGAAATCAAGTTAAAGCAGCTACAGTAACTAGCATTGGCAATGGCCAACCAGCTTGCACTCACAGATTTTTATAATCTTTTATTTGTATTTGGACTAAATGTAAACTGGTAGATGTCGATCTTCTTGTGTGACTTATGTATAGAAAATGAATGGGGGCAGACATCTATTTGTCTGTATGTACTGTATTTATCTATCTGAGGCCCTGATGTTCTAAACTTACGATTAAAATCCTGTGGGTGGTTGTAGTGCCAGTAAATTTTCCCGTTTCAAAAAGATGAGCGATGCTGCAAAAACTTTGCATGCAAATGAACTCCGCAGAGATCCTGGGAAATTCCATCAGATCCATTGTTGGAGAAAGTGGCTGACGTGTGCAGAACGGTCAGTGGAAAGAGGTATAAATGTGCACATGCTCCAGGAAATGCTACATCATAGGCATGCATGAGCATCAATCATAGTCGTGCCTTATTGTAGCGCATCTTGGGCGCACATTATAAGCGTTCGTCGATGCTGTAGGCGGAGGGGCAGAGAACTACCAGCAAACCATGCAAATGCTTTTTTGTTTTCTACATTGCTTCTGTGGGACATATATGTTACATATATACAACTACATGATGGGGGGGATGACATTGGGAAAAGGCAATCTAGAAAAGGACTTGGGGGTTTTGGTGGATAAAACAATGAAACCGGCAGCACAATGCGCAGCGGCCTCAAAAAGGTGAACAGAATGTTGGGCATTATCAAAAAAGGTATCACTACCAGAACCAAGGAAGTTATCCTCCCGCTGTACAGGGCAATGGTGCGACCGCATCTGGAGTACTGCGTCCAGTACTGGTCGCCGTACCTAAAGAAAGATATGGTGATACTCGAGAGGGTCCAGAGAAGAGCGACAAAAATGATAAAGGGCATGGAAAACCTCTCGTATGCTGAGAGGCTGGAGTAGTTGGGGATCTTTTCCCTGGAAAAGAGGAGACTTAGAGGGGATATGATAGAAACTTATAAGATCATGAAGGGTATAGTGAAGGTAGAGAGAGACTGGCGGGGGCAACAAGAACTAGAGGACACTCAAAAAAATTGAAGGGAGATAGGTTTAGAACAAATGCTAGGAAGTTCTTCTTTACCCAGAGGGTGGTGGACACCTGGAATGCGCTTCCAGAGGGGGTGGTTGAGCAGAGTACGGTTTTGGGTTTCAAAAAGGGATTGGACGAATTCCTGAGGGGTAAGGGAATCCAGGGGTACAATTAGAGGGTTACTATACAAGACAAAATGCTCTTGAGTAATAGATCACTACAGGTCATTGACCTGGGGGGCCGCCGCGGGAGCGGACTGCTGGGCATGATGGACCTATGGTCTGACTCGGCAGAGGCCATGCTTATGTGCTTATGTTGCCCCCGTATTTTTTTGAACTTCCACCTCTCATGCAATTGGCAGCCCCAGACCTGCTGGCACATGCTTTTAATGAATACACATGCGCATGAGACCCATTTTTAACACACTCTTATATGGCACTCCCTTACATCAAGTATGATAAATGTGTCTTCATTTCTCATGCAATCTGCAGCCCAGACCTGCCGGTGTACATTTTTGACATAAGTGCATGAGACATGCCTTTAATACATGTACCTGAGATGCATTTAAAGAAAAAAAAATAAAATTTTTTTTTATTGATTTTCATACTTCAAAAGTGCAATACAAGAAATATAACATAATACGTCAATACAAGCACATTCAACTTACAATTATACATAACCAATCATTTTCTCCCACCCATCCACCCACCCATCCATTTAATGATTATTCCATAAAACACAACAGTTCCCCAATAATCTTACCCTAATCAAATTAATAATATCCTCCCCTCCTCCCTCCCACCCGTCTTTGGATGTGTATGAAAATAAACAAAAACTGACTTATAAACAAAGACCTGCTATAGTAAAGTAACATAAGATGCCAATGGACTTCAAACTAATTTTAAAGAATTACTGTGCCCCAAACTATCTGCATTAATTTTTTTATATCTATAGCAGGAGCACAGATTAGCCTACCAGAAAGGAAAATTTAAACGATCATAGTTCTTCCAATTACGGGTAATCATCTGCATGGCTACCCTGGTCATGATAAAGAAAAGCCTTTATATTGATCCATAGGGGGCTTAACATATAATGCACTTTTAACACATGTGGTTCAACACTACCGGCGCCTCCCGCGCTTCATTTCGTGCATCACCAGGCAATGTATGGGCACCGCCTGGAGGGCTCATTTTAATATTAATGGCCTCGTTGTACTACATTTACATAGCATTATTGGAGGATGCAATGAAGCTTAGAAAGATCATGCAGAACCATGTGCATTGGAAGCTAAAATACATTGATGCCAAACCAATTAGAGCTGGTTTAGTGTCGATCATTAAAAGTGCAGTAAGTTTAGAACATTGGGATCGGAGAACTTTAACCTAACCTCCAAATCCTAAAACCTTGCAAAACTGGACAATACTGCTGAAACAAGTAACAGACATACTGTGTTTGTTCTTTGCTTAATATATAGTTCTATTATTCACAGAGCATCAAAGTGGTTCACATTAACTCCCTCTTATACTAAGATGCACTAATTGATTAGCGCGCGCTAATCGCTAACGCATGCATGTTAGTCTATGGACGCATTAGCATTTAGCGCACGCTAATCGGTTAAGGCACCTCAGTAAAAGAGGGGGTAAGAGTTAAAAGGAACATAAAATAATAAAGCAGGAAAAAGGAGAGAGATTAACAGATAAAAAGCTAGGCAAAAGTTACAATGTCCAAAATAAAACATCAGAGCCAAAAATAATCCCAGGACTGTCACCAAACACGGCAGAAAAGTAGAAAGTTGTAAGAATGTGAAACCTAAGCATACAATGCGCAGTACACAGATATTAACAGTGGGAAGAAAGCTCCAAGCAGAGGGGCCAAGATGTAAAATGCAAATTGGTGACTTACTCCAACTCCTGCTTTTTAGTCCATCATTTTGCAAGTGTATGAATCATACTGAAACATGAGGAATATGACAATTGAAAAGAGGGGGCTGGTGTACCAGAGCACAATGAATTGTAAGCAAGAATAAGAATCTTAAATTTCTCCGTAGAAGGTACTAGAAGCTAATGACCTGCCTTCTAAAAATGTGCCACATCATCAACCCTACTAGTGTAATAGGAGCCTAAGTGTGGTGTTCTGCGCTTTAGAAATTATTATTATTAGTAGTAGTTTCTTTTCTGGCTAATTAGAAGTTTTTTGAGGGTAAAAAATGAACAGTTATAAGTCATTTTACTACCTAAATAATATTGATGTGTATTTTTTCCAGTAGAATCACATATACTTGCATTTATTCATGCATTAATATTTTATGGCGATACTAACATTATTGGGGAGGTGTTTAAATGAATTAATTTAATTGTAAGGAGATAGACATTATTGTATGTTACTTGTATCTATGTTTTATTATTATGATTGTATTGCTGTAAGCTGCTTAGGTATGAGCGGGTAAGAAATCTTTTACATAAGAACATAAGAATTGCCGCTGCTGGGTCAGACCAGTGGTCCATCGTGCCCAGCAGTCTGCTCACGCGGCAGCCCTTAGGTCAAAGACCAGCATCCTAACTGAGACTAGCCCTACCTGTGTACATTCTGGTTCAGCAGGAACTTGTTTAACTTTGTCTTGAATCCCTGGAGGGTGTTTTCCCCTATGACAGATTCCGGAAGAGCATTCCAGTTTTCTACCACTCTCTGGGTGAAGAACTTCCTTATGTTTGTACGGAATCTATCCCCTTTCAATTTTAGAGAGTGCCTTCACGTTCTCCCTACATTGGAGAGTGTGAACAACCTGTCCTTATCTACTAAATCTATAACAGCGGGACCTGGAGTGACCCGCTTCTATATAACACTTTACCCCTTTCCAACATACCTTCCACCTATCTCAATGAGACAATACACTTTGTTGGTAGTACCTGGCCGCAGCCCTGTTTATTGAATATTAAACATATTCATATAACATTTTAACATAAATATTTATATATAAATTAACAGCCATAAATAACACATTAACAATAACCCATAACAATGGTATCACCATTGTGACCTTGATCCCGAGCTACCATTAGATGTAATTGGCCCCCGACCCCGCCATCTAAGCAAGGGTCTGAGGGGTGGCATGTCCCACACATGCCCCATTATCCAGGGTCATCCGACCCACCAGGCACAGCTCCCAGCCGGCCCACCGCTCATCCCTTGATGAGCCCATTAGCCAGTAGCTCGGGATACCGCCACAGGCCTGTAACGCGTTACAGGCCTCCCCCCACAACAAAAAAAAAAAATTAACAGAGCTGCGGCTAGGAGACCAACACTCGCTCACAACAGGAGGCGAAGTCGTCCAACAACAAATCACTGCCTATATCAGACAAATGCACCCGATCCCTGTAGAACAGCCCCAAACAAGACAAATCCACCCAATCGTGTCTTATCTGAATACCACCCCGAGCCTCAACCCATCGGCCCACCTGACGATTAACTTTAGCTAGCCCTCTAGTCCACCGCTGAGACGCCAACCGGCTCGGCCGAGGAATGATGTCCGACCAAACCAGCCGCGCCTCCGGGAACCTACCCTGAGCCACCCCCAAGTCCCCAATGATTGTGTCAATAAGGTGCTTTCCACTAAGGGCATCGACATCGTTGCCCCCCAGATGAAGGAGCAGTAGATCCGGACGCCGAGAACGCCACCGAAGGTCTTTCAACAGATGTAGCATCTGGTGCCAGCGCATGCCCCTCTGTCCCCACCAGGACACGAACACTCCGCGATGCCCGAGGCCCAAGTGTCGACCGCCGGGCCGGACTATGGCACGCTCCCCAGCCCAATGGACGAAGGAGTGCCCGATTATCCATACCGACAGGACCCGCTGCACAGCACCTGCAAAGCAAACTCCGCAAATAAGTCACAGACCACCTAACAAAGGAGTTAGTAAGAAGGGAGCCATGCAGTGACCCCCCCCCTCACCCTAAACACTCCACCTACGAGAAACCCCACATCCCGTCTACCACCCAGGACAGACACCCATCCCATAATGTCCCCACTAGATCAACCCTCCAGACTGAGAATCCCCCCGAGCGGACCCCGGCGGTCGAATGTACCCGCGATAAGCACCCGACGACCACCTACCCAATCACCGAATGACCGCCTCGGGAACCCCCGCCGCAAAGGCACTTGTAGCCGCTCCGATACGAAAGGAATGAGTGCCATAACGAGCAGGGTCCACACCGCACCGTCCCAGAGCTAGGCGCAACACCGCCAGCAACTGATACCGCGTGAGCCGGGTGCCATTCTCGTGCACCAACAACGCTAAGGCAGAATGAGGACGGACCGCCATATAGGCAACCAGAGATTGGACAGGGCAAGACGTACAACCCTCCACTTGATGCAGGATTAACGTGCGCCCCCTGCCCAGCTGATCCGACTTTGAACGAGCAATGAAAATTTGCAATGTGTTCCCGACTATACACACCTGCCTGCCCAGCAGGCCTCGCAGACCCCGCACATCCGACGGATGGACGAGCAGCTCGCCCACACGCAGCGCTCCAAAAAAGGATAAAGAGAAAGCTGCCTGAAACAAACATGTCTCGTAACCGGAGTTCGTCACCTGTGGTAAAACATTCACAAGAGTGACCAGCAGGGCATGCGTAATCGGCAGCCGGGAGTCGGGCACTTGCGGGGTTACCCTCCCCCAGGCCGCCAACATCCTACGCGGCAAAAACCCCGACGAAGGACAAGTCCACCCGAGGGCCCTGCAAAAGAATGCGAAGCCCGCTAGATGACCCGCCGCCACGCTCCGGGAACAGCCCCGCAGCTGAGACGAGGCTAGGAAATCCGCTAGCAGTATCTCCGACACAGGTCCAGGAGACCATCCCCGAGACTGAATAAATCTGGACACCAGTGCAAAGCCTCGATTGTACCGGGCCCACGTAGACGGGGCTACGGAGTGTTGTAATAAGCCCCAGATCCGTTCTCCACCAGGCTCCACAAATGCTCCGGCATCTGCAATCCCACCATCTTCGCTGCTGGCGCCAGCTGCCGAAACTGCAAAAAGTGAAAACGAGAAAGAGCATCAGCAAGTCTGTTTTGTACCCCGGGAACGTGACGTGCCCGAATGAAAAGGTTCAGACGCAAGCAGCGCACAACGAGCTCGCGCATCAAAGCCGTGACCCGTAGACATTTCACCGCCTGCCGGTTGACCACCTCCACCACCCCCATGTTGTCGCACCAAAACACGACTCGCCTATTCCGCAACCTGTCAGGCCACAACTCACAAGCCACACCGCCAAGCCTTTGGCCAAGCTGCCGCACACCAATCGCCCTGGAAATAGAGACCGAAACCGAAGACGCCCGCCGCGTCAGACTGCAGTTCTAGATCCAAATTGGTCACTTCGGGCTGTTGAATTGGGAGAGACCCGTTGAAGCGTTCAAGAAAAAGTGACCACATCCACAGATCTGCCCGAATCCCAGCAGAAATCCGCACAAAGTGCCTGCGGTCCCTTACTCCTGCTGTCGCTGCCGCTAAACGACGTGAAAAGGGGCGACCCATAGGTAAAACCCTGTAGGCAAAATTAAGAGACCCTAATAGAGACTGAACCAACCGTAAGGTAGGCTTGCGAGCACCCCGTACCAGTGATATTAACTCTAACAACTGCCGAACCTTGCCCTGCGGAAGCCGAGTAACCATCGCTACCGTGTCTATCTCAATCCCCAGGAACGTGAGACACGTAGTAGGCCCTTCAGATTTTTCTGCCGACAGCGGAACCCCAAATTCCGCGGCTAGGCCCTCAAAAGTGGTCTTCAATAGCCCGCAATCGCCCGAATCCTCTCCCCCAACAAAAAGAAAATCATCCAAATAATGAACTACCGAGTCCCTCCCTGCACGTCGAACCGTGACCCAGTGCAAAAAGGAACTGAACAATTCAAAGAAGGCGCAGGAGATAGAACACACCATAGGCAAACATCGGTCATAATAGAAGGCACCCTCAAACCTAAAACCCAATAATGGATACGAGGCCGGGTGAACTGGCAACAACCGAAACGCTGATTCAATGTCCACCTTCGCCAGCAAGGCCGCTGGGCCCACTCGACGAATGAGACAAAGTGCGCTGTCAAAGGACGCGTAGCGTACCGAACAGAAGTCACGTGGAATGCCATCGTTCACCGAACGCCCCGTCGGCCTGGATAAGTTGTGTATCAATCGATATTTGCACGGCTCTTTCTTAGGTATGATCGCTAGGGGAGACACCACCATCACTGGAAACGGTCGATCATGAAAAGGCCCCGCTACCCGCCCCCGTTCAAGTTCTTCAGTCAACTTCCGTCGAACCTCCCCCCGCAGGTGAGAAACGGAGGAAGGTTGGCAGTCTGCACATTAGCTAATGGCAACGCATACGGTATCACAAAACCCTCGCTGAACCCCTTCGACAGAACGGCCGCCGCCCGTACATCACGATACTGATCGAGCCACAGACGCATGGCACCCACCTCTACCGGGGTGGGCAGCCCGCGGGACCCCAGCTCACTTAGCCGGGGCTGGAGGCAACCCGGCTCCCTTCTTGGGGCACTTGAGAGCTGAGTGACCCTGTCCGCACAGGGAACATGCGTGTCGGAAACGACAATCGGTGAAGGAGCAGACTGATTTATTAAATTGCCAGCAAAGGCCCGGACCGCCCCCAGCACCTGAACCTCCGGGCGGACGAAAGGAACGCATCCCCCCTGCTGCCTGCGAGACCGGCTTGTCCAAAGGTCCCGTGCTCGGACCTCCCGGCTTCGCCATATGGGTGAGCCAGAGATTGATGTCCTGCGTGCCCCAGGACATGTGCCGATTCTCCTCCATCTTGTCTCGGAACGCCTCATCATAATTCAGCCACACCCAACCTCCGAACCGCTGACAAGAATCGAGGATAGTATCGGCATATGCCAGCAACAGACCGTAATCCTGAGGGTGCTCCTGTCCCCAGACGCTGGCAAGCCGTAGGAACGCACGAGTCCAATTAAGGACATTACGAGAAATCGCGCCTACTTTAGGTTTCCCTCCCTCTTTCTTGCTTCGGAGGACCAAGACTGTTAGGGTCCTCCGAGAGCCTTGCCTTTTCATCCTTCCCACCCACAATCCACTTCGGCTGCGACGCCCTCTAGCGGACCACCCCCCCTCGGACACGCTATCCCGACCCCTCCTCTAGCCTAACTAGTCCCACGGGCGACACAGCGGGCCACCCAGCCCCGCGTTAATGTCGCCCATCTAGACTAGCTCTCGGGCTTTTTATTCCCTTCAGTACCTTGAATGTCATATGCATAGAAAGACACACACAAACTGACTGGAGGATACAAGAGAAGCCAGTGGAGGGATGAGAGTACCAGGAGAAGTGGACTGTTCCCAGTGTTTATCTCATAACCACCTATGGATTCCTTTTATCAAGCAGCGGTAGAGCCTTTTACCACGAGCTAGAATTGAATGAGTGTCAGAGCATTACCTCGCCGGCCTGCAGTAAAAGGCTCTTCCGTTACTTGATAAAAGGAGTCCTATGTTATTTATTTATTTTTGCATCTCAAGTGTTTTATCTGTATTTATCATTTAAAATCAGAAGTCCTAGTAATGATTAATATGGAGGTGACACTGACCATTTATTAACCTTCTATACTTAATGAGCGTCGGGAGCAACGCAGCCAAGTCAGCACGGCTTCCCGCGCTAAAAACTGCTACTGCAGTTTGATAGAAGAGTGTCACAGTTGCCACCAATTATGAACATGCCTTTTCTTCTTTATGTAAGAGTGCTCTGTATGTTAAAGAATTATGATTGTGTTAATTTAAGGCTTTTTCCCCCTCCTCTTTTTTTTTTCTTACTAAGGGCTAGATTCACTACGCAAACCAATTATGTACTGATCGGTTTACGACCCCTTTGCGCCCCGATTTTACACCGGCCCGATTCACTTACCTCTCTGCCGATCCGATTCTGATCTGCGCGTGTAAATGAGTGGAATGGCATGCAAAGTAGGCAGGGACCCGATTCACTAAAGAAATCTAGCAAACCGACTGGGCTGGACGATCAACACAAGAAGCGACTGCTGGGGACCAGTTGCAAACGTCTGTTCTGACTCTCCAGCTCCATTGCCACCCTGCTCTCTGCTGCCCTGAATATTTATCTCTCTGCCCCAAATCTCTCTTGCCTGCCGCCCCAAATCACCGCCCTGCTCTGCCCCGAATCTCTCCTGCCTGCCCCCCCAAATCGCCACCCTGCTCTGCCATGAATCTTTCTAGAGAGTTGCGCGGGGACAGAAATCCCACCCGTCCCCGCCAAAGTCCCACCCGTCCCCGTGAGGACTCCCACCCGTCCCCGCGAGGAATCCCTCCGTCCCCACCCGTCCCCGCGAGGAATCCCCTCCGTCCCCGCCCGTCCCCGCGAGGAATCCCCTACGTCCCCGCGAGGAATCCCCTCCGTCCCCACCCGTCCCTATAAACTACAGAAATAGTTATTTCATTTAATTATGCTACTGAATTAAAGGCTCTGGTAGAAACCCATTTAAAAATAAGCAAAAAGACTTTATTAATTTGGAAATATTAATTGGGAAGAATACATACTTTGTAAACGGGTTTCTACCAGATCCTCTAATGTTTATAAATTTTTATCAACACAACTAATATACTACTTTATCCTGAAGCAAAAAAAAAAAAAAAAAGAATTTTTTTCCTACCTTTGTTGCCTGGTTTCTGCTTTCTTCGTGTTCTCATTCAATTCCTTCCATCCACTGCCTCTCTTCTCTCTGTGTCTTCCATTTGCTCTGTTACTGTGCCTCTCCCTTTCTCCCCCCTCCCAAATTGGTCTGGCACCCATCTTTTTCCCTCCGCTCCCCCCATAGTCTGGCACCTCTGTCTTCTTCCCTGCCAGCGTCTTTTCCCCATTCCCTCTTCCCCATTTCCTTTCAGTGTCCTTCTCCCCCACCATCTTCCCCATGTCCTGTCAGGCAGCATCCTTCTCCCCCCCTCTGCCTTCCCCATGTCCTTTCAGCGGCCTTCTCCCCCCCCTGTTTTCCCCATGTCCTTTCAGTGGCATTCTCCACCTCTTTGTCTTCCCCAGTGCTTTCAGGGTCCTTCTCCCCCCTCTGTCTTCCCCATGTGCTTTCAGCATCCTTCCCCCCCCTCCTCCCGTTTCCCCCATGTCCTTTCAGCATTCTTCTCCACCCCTTTGTCTTCCCCAGTACTTTCAGCGGCCTTCTCCCCCCTTAAGCGTCTTTTCTTCTCCACTCCACCTTTCCTCCCTCCCTTTGTGGCGCTTTCGCACCCGACCGACAACAGAACAGGCCCGGTCGGACAAATCTCCCTGTCCTGTAGCCGCGAATCTAAATTACCTTCTTACAGCAGCTGGAGTAGTGAAGCTGCTGTAAGAGGTAATTTAGATTCGCGGCTACAGGGCAGGGAGATTTGTCGGCCGGGCCTGTTGTCGGTCGATCGGGGGACCTGACCGGCTGTGCACTTTCTCCGGGGCGGACTGCCTCCTCCCCCCTCTTTCGTACGCCATTGCCTTCTTCCTACCTGCCCTGCCGCACACAGCCGACCGGAAGTCTTCCTGATGTCAGCGCTGACGTCGGAGGAAGGGAGGGCTTTGCTTAAGCCCTCCCTCCGACGTCAGCGCTGACATCGGGAAGACTTCCGTTTGGCTGTGTGCTGCGACAGGGCAGGTAAGGAGGAGGAGACTACCCTCGCGGCTCGAGTGCATTGCGATCTAACCCCGCAGGAACCCCGCGACCCTCGGAGGTGTCCCCACGGGATCCCCGCGACCCTAGGGGGCGTCCCCACGGGATCCCCGTGACCCTAAGGTGCGTCCTCACGGGATCCCCGTGACCCAAAGGGGGAACCCGCGGGATCCCCGCGGGTCCCGCGGGATTCCCGTCATCCCCGTTCCCGCGCAGCTCTCTAAATCTTTCCTGCCTGCCACCTTGAATTACCGCCTTGCTCTGCCCCAAATCTCTCCTGCCTGCTGCTCCGAATCTCTCCTGCCCCCGACTCTCCTGCCCTTTCCTGCACTGTGAGCCCTTGGTTTTAACCTGCGGGTTTAAAGTGGGTTAAAACCATGGGCTCGCTGGGTTAGTAAAACAAACAAACAAAAAAAATTGCGGCTTTGATGGCTCTTAGTTGCATGCGCAGACCATATACAGATGGTCTGCACATGTGTCGGGATCACTCTCTAGTGATCTGTGCGGTGGGTGGGGGACGTGTCATCGATCATCCCCATTTGCATGCAGGCCTTTTGTGAATCCGTCGGCCTGCATGCAATCGGGCACGGATCGGACATGGAATCGAGGGTAAGTGAATCTAGCCCTTCATGGCTCTTCACTATTCCATTCAAATAGCAAGACCATTATGGCAGTGTGATCCTGCTGTTTTTGCTACTGCCTATCCAAGATATCGCGGGCAGTGCCTGGCGTTCTTTCTTGTACAAGGGTCCGCTGAAAAGTTCTCAGCTCAACCAAGAAGAGAATGATGTGGAGCCGTGAAGCTTACAAGTTGTTCTACACTTTTCTTGACACTTTTCGTTTCATTTCATATCACTGAAACGAAAAGTGTCAAGAAAAGTGTGGAATAACTTGTAAGTTTCACGGCTCCACATCATTCTCTTCTTGGTTGGGCTGAGAACTTTTCAGTGGCCCCTTGTATAAGTTAGTGAACTGATTTCCTGAAAATGACTTTGACTCCTGAGACAGGTGCAGTTCTGCATCGAGTCCATTTAGCCGATGCATAATAACTGTTACCCTTGTGTTGGAATCAGAGTGGTCCACCCCCATTTTTTTTGCTTTGCCTTATTGTTATAAGCAAAAATGATGCAGAAAACCATACATTAATTTTCATGGCCTTAAGGAGAGTCCCCTTGAAATCTTTGTATTCTCCCCTGTTTAATTTTTTTGTCATTGGTCTAATAAAAGACCTCTCAGCCTCTAAAGTGCCTTACATTTTGTGACCAATACAACAAGAAGCTTGTTCTATCAGCTTCTCATTATTTTCTTAGTTCAATTTTAAAGCACCTCCTTTTTTCATACATATATCAAGTTGTATTGTTATTGCTTGATTATAAGTGCTTATTATGTTTATTATTATATGTATGTATATTGTTTTGCACTTGTGTTGATTTTGAAAAATTAATAAAGATTTAAAAAAAAAATAATTTTTGATTTCATCGCTTATCAAGTGTTTCTAAGCAAAATACCAAAAAAAATTTTAAGAACATAAAAAGTCATACAACTTAAAAATTATTCACAATAAAAATATTTTAGACAATACGAGTACATATACTAACTGGTACATAAGGACAACGGGGGTAGAATTACAATTTGCTTTAGAAAAGAGAGAGGTAACATATATGGGGAAAACAGTAAGGATGGGGGAGAGAAAATGTAAAGAGGGAAATAGAAATAATTTTTTTCGGAGGAGTTGTAGGTTCATCTTTAAACAGAAAGCTTTTCAGGGAACTTTTAAAACGTGTTAAGTTTTCCTCCTCTTTTAAGTATGTTGGCGTGCGTTCCAGAGTTTAGGCGCGTTCACGGAGAATATATTTAGCCTTCGGGTTCCTATTATTTTCAGTGATGGGACCGTTAACAGTTTTTGATCCATAGATCGGAGAGTACATGAGGTAGAATATGGAATGAGTAATTTATCAATGAATTGCGGTTCTTTTGAGAGATACCCAGGGGACTAATGATGTACTAAGGCCTGCTTTAACCTTGCATAGGCAAAGTACAGCATCAGGGGGGGGGGGGGGGGGAAGATTCGTAGTGACTACAGAAAATATTTCTTCACAGAAAGAGTGGTGGATCATTGGAACAAACTTCCACTGCAGGTGATTGAGGCCAGCAGCGTGTCAGATTTTAAGAGAAAATGGGATATTCACATGGGATCTCTAAGGGAGTAAAGTCAGGGGGGCGGGTATTTGGAATGGACAGACTTGGTGGGCAGTGCTCCCTCTAAGCGGGCGGGTGTTGTGGGCAAAATTTTTTTCGCTGTGCGCTACAAATATCGGGCGCCAGCGCCAACTCGCCCGATTCTCCTCTCGCCGCCCTGCCATCTCCGTACGCCGTGCGCTGTGACGTAAACTTGTGCGCTGCGATGCAATATTTTGTGCGCCAGCGCACGCCAGCGCAGCTTAGAGGGAACACTGTCAGGGCTATAGCCCTTTTCTGCCGTCTTTTTCTATGTTTCTAACTCGCTACAGAAGATAGATCTCAAGGGACATGTACAGTTAAAAGCTTACATTTTCTGAAAAGAAATTATAAAGATTAGAATGAGAAATAATTAACTATAAGGAGGGAAGACTAAAATCAAACAAAGGGCAGGGACATATATTGAGGGAAGGGTGAGAAGGAAACAATACCAGAAATATATAACATTTTAAAATTTTATCTCTGCTGTTAACTTCTTTAAAAAAAATAAATAAATATATATATATGTATACAGTATATATACTTTTTAAAAAATATACAAGCACATATAGAAGGAAATCTATAAATGCCCATGAGATTCAGTTGTTGTTGTCTCTTGTTTACCGAGCATGACATGAAGGAAAAAGTGTGGGGGAGGAAGCATAGGTAGTATGCAACACACCACTAGCACTAAGAATTTATCTAATTAGCATTCCCTCTGCCGGTTTTGTTTGTTTTCTGTTATTTGTAGAGATTTGTTTTCCTATTTTAGCAAATTTCTTAACGACCAGCATCTCAGTTCACACATTTAACAAGTACTGGAAAAAAAAGAAAATAAAACACAACATCAAAAAACCCCAAATATCTCAGCTGCCTGTAGTCAGCAGTTTGTGCAGCTGACTGTATTCTCTTCAGTATTTTCCATGAGAAACTGCCATAAGCAAATGCAAAATCTGAGCGCTTCATGTGCTCCCTGGATACTGCACAGTTTCGGACATGAAACGGCATTTGTTTTTCTCAGTGTTCTGTCAATTAAAACATAATACTTTGGCTACAAATGCAGTTTGATTTTATTTATTTCCACTTATTCAAATGAGTTTAATTGCTGTCCTGAAATGACAAACCAATGTCTCTTAAGTTAATTAAAACTGAGTACCAGAATTCAAGGGTGCCTGGATTTGAATCTTGGCTCTCTCTATTATTTTGAATAAGTAAGCCCGAGAGCTTGTCTCGACGGGCGACCCTAACGCGGGGCTGGGTGGCCCGCTGAGTCGCCCGTCGGGCTAGATAGGATAGAGGGAGTCAGGATAGGAGAGGGAATGAGAAAGCTGGGGGAGGGGGGGGGGGGGCGGACCGTGGTCGAGAGATCTCTTCTTCCCCTCGCTTCGGGTTGTCGCGGCCGAAGGGGATTGTGGGTGGGAGGGGTTAAAAAGGAAACGTGCTCGGAGGACCTAAACGGTTCGGTCCTCCGAGACAGCTTTGATCACCACGTGCGGGTCCGTTCCGGGGTGTACGGCCTACTGGTTGGGATCGTGTCCGGATTGCTGCGTGCTTCTTGCTCCCAGTCGGCGGTCCTGGCTCTTTGATGGCACGCACGCCTCCTGCATCGGCCGCGGACACAGCGGAGCTGTCCCTTTTGGCGGGCGACTCCTTAGACGAAGGAGACACAGCTCCGGTAAGTGCGGCTGCGGGTGCGGGTCGGGCGTTGTCTCCCAGGCGCTCGCGTTCGGCCGCCCGAACAGCGATTGCGCTGGAGGTAGTGGGGGAGCTGCCGGTAGTTCGGGAGTGCGCGGGTTCGACCCGCAGGGGTAGGGGCCGCCTGCCTGGGTCTCACTCACTTGGCAGGGCCTCGGCTGGGAGGGCGGTGGTAGTTTCCTTGCCTGTTGCTGCTTCGGAGCCCAGGGTTGTGTCTCGGGAGGCTGGGGTGGTGCCGGACGCGCGGGTGGAGGACCGTCCGGTTTTGGGGGTTTCTTCTTTAGCAGGGTGCGTGAGCGGAGCGAGCGGGTTTCCGGGGGCTCGAATACACATATATACTGTAAAAAGCATCCCCCCTTCAAAAAAACCTGTAGTGCAGTTTTTAGCGCCGGCCGTGGTAGTAACACCTCCGATCAGGGCAGGATTAATTCATCGAGGGCCCCTAGGCACACAAGTACACTGGGCCCCCTGCCCCGCCCCACCCCACCATGCGCCTAGGCGGAAACAGGAAGCTGCATCAGAGAGAAGCTTTGGGCAAGCAGCACCGTTTGCACAATTACAGTTCTTCTTACTTTTCTTACCCGCCTTGCTTGCTTGTCTTACTCTCCGTCGATGGGGGGGCCCATCGCCGATCTGGAAGGCCCGTGTTGCCAATCGATGCTGGAGGGGCCCATCGCCGTTTGGAAAAAACAATGTTGCCAGAAATGTAGGCCTAGAAAACACTGGCCTACATTTCCAGCTCCATCTTTCATGGAGGTGCAATTCTCTGTAGCAGTATATCACAAAAAGTGTGCCATCCGAAATTCCAGGTGTGCTGTGAGACACCAGGCAGGAGAGGTGCTGGTGCCAGCCTATTGCCTACAGGCAGTCAACTTTTTGTAGGTTGGATGATAGTAGCGGCTGCGGGGTTACCCTTGAAAAGCACGATGGTGTGAAACATGTCGGGTCAACCTCTCCCGGGTCATATCAGCTGTTAAGATAAGTAGCTATAAAAGGAGTCTTTAAAAAAATAATAATTTATATATGAAATAAAAGGTATTAAAAGGTATATAAAAAGAAAAATAATTATTAAATAACATCTTAAGGCCAATGATGAAGGTCCACGTAATTCTTCAAGCTATAAAACTATAACAGTAGTGGATTGGTGGGGCTGAGGCCAAAAGATATCTGTAAAGAAAATTGTATTCGGAGTGTTATTGGAGATTGATATGAGTGTTTTCTGTTCCTGATATTGTATAAATTAAAGATTACATCATTATTTTGCAGTATACTGATCAGGCATCTTTGTTTCGTGTGTTTGGTTACCACCATCTTATGGGACCCTTGAAGAAGACGTGTTGACCGAAATATGCACCGTGTTGGGTCCCATATTCTGTAAAAAGTGCCCTATTTGTATGCAACAATCTGTTTGTTTGTCAAAAATAAACTTTGCCTGCAGTACCTTTCTTTGTCTTTGCTTTAACAGGATGGGCCATAGTATCTGATGCTGTCATACACGCTGGTTTGTACTGTTTTGTTTACATCTTTGGGAGGAGGGAGAGGGTCAGTGACTACTGGGGGAGTAAGAGGGGGGTCATGCCTTCATACCTCCAGTGGTCATCTGGTCAGTTTGGCCACCTTTTTGGCACTTATTCTTTACTGAAACAGGTCTAGCCTCAAACATCCAAGTTTTGCCCTGGACTAGAGAATGACATGGAGACTGCATACCGTGGTAAACCGTGGTCAACATAGTAAATCCGCAGGAATGGAGACATTTGCAACTGGTTTACTGCAGGAATGGGGACAAGACCTTTCACTGCCCCGCGGGAATGGGGACAAGACCTTTTACCGCCCAGTGGGAACAGTGAAAAGTCTTGCTCCTGTGGTTAAAAAAATTGTACCCATGTCAGACTCGGCATCTCCTCCCCAGCAACTCTTGGGCCTATTATACCTTCAGGAGCCAGCCATGCCACAATGAAGACAGAAGGAATCCAAAACCAAAGCCTGAGACCAATGTGATTTGAAGAATAAAATTACCAGACAACAAAAGGAAGAAAAAATAAATTTATTTTATATTTTGTGATTAGAATATTTCAGATTTGAAATATGTATCCTGCTAGAGCTGGTATTAGACATAACTGGGGACCGCAAAGCCCAGGCTGTGCTTCTTTAACTTCCTGCTGGCTTAGGGCTCTCTCTCTCTCTGACCAGGGAGCAGTTGCTCTAGTTGCACTCCCCTAACACTATTCTTGTCATGTGTGACTAAAATATTTTGTTAGCTTAATTTTTCTTTGTAGCATTCTGTAATAATTTGTTTTGTTCAGTTTTCACAATAGTGGAGGGAATATTTGTGAAATGGAGGGGTTTTGTTTATCCTTGCTCTATTATTTGTGTTTATAAAATGACAATTATACAGAATATTGTCTCTTTTTATACTTTAATAAAATAAGTTCAGTATAAAATCATAACTATTCGAGGCTTGTGTGGATGGGATCTGACAGTTTGCAGGCTGGGGATGGGGACTGAGCTTGCGGGGATGGGGCAGGGATGGGGACTGGGCTCGTGGGGACGGAGCAGGGATGTGGACCAAGCTTGCGGAGATGGGGCAGGGACGGGTCCTTGCTCACGGGGACGGGACGGGATGGGAACAGTGATCAATTTTTTCCCCGTGTCATTCTCTACCCTGGACGTTATAGCAGAAAAATGTCCACGTCATAAGTCCAAAACATGCCAACAAAATGCCCCCTTGGGATTTAGACACACTTCAGACAAACAGCATAGAAAACCATCTAAAAAATGTGTTTAAAAAATGGCAGTTTGGATGTTTTAACAAATAAAATGTCCAAATACGACTTTATGCCATTTATGGATATTTTTCTCTTTTGAAAATGAGCCCCAAAGACCTCTATGTTTGTATACAAAAAAAGGCAAAAATAGGTATCTTCTTGCCCTCTTAACCTAGGTGCCCTTTAAAAATACTGCTGGTTTAGTTGCCCTATGTCTTTCTGTACTGTTTGGTGTGTTCTAATGACTAAAAGAAACAGCAAGGTTTGAGCTGACCAGCTTTCTCTACGAGGTTCTACTGAGTGCCTACATTGTCTGGATGGACCTGTTATTCAGTAATAAACACGTTCACATGGATTTTGTGGAAGGCAAGAAACACTACAACATGAGCTAAAGAAAAGCTCCCACAGGGAGGAAAATCCTCAGACAAAGCCCTCCCACCGCCACAGCTGTGGCCAAGGTGTTCAGGCAGAGGACCTCATTGGCATAAAAACCTCCCATGGAGACCACTATGGCTCTATGTTGAGTAACCAAATAAATAAGTGGTGAAATTAAATAGCAAATCTAAGTGGCAAAATGGTCACACTCTTAAAATTATAGCGACTCGTAAAGTTGCCAAATAGTAACACCTTAAAACATAAAGTGACTTAAAACTTATCTTTTGTTTGTAAACTCGGTCGGAACACCAACGATGGCCAACGTTTCACATAATGCTGCCTCAGGATGTAACCTCCGATCGTGAGCTTTCAAAAATGAACAAGCTGAATCGTGTCTCAATGCACAAAAGATGGACCTGTTATTCAGTACATGAACGATTGAGAAGGTGCTCCAATATTTGGAAGTGCTGTGTTGCTTAGTTCATACAGCCTTTATTGCCTTGAAAAATCAATCAGTGAGATGCTGGACCTTCAGGTAACCACTGCTGTATGCAATGTGATCTTATGAGAGCTGGGATTTTAGAGAAGTGGGCCCTAGAGACAAAGTGGGAACACCCCCAATATAGATGTAAGGTTGGAGTGGAATGGGAGAAAAAGTAGCCAAGTGATCTCTTAAGACTCCTTTTACAAAACCACGGTAGAGGCTGCTGCTGTTGTAATCGCTCTGTCACCCATAAGGATTTAATGGATGTTGGAGTGTTTGCTGCATGGGGGGGGGGGGAAGAGGGAAGGGGTTAGTTTGTTGGCATTGAGAGAGATAGAGGAATCCACAGTACTGAAATAAATCTGGAATTAACATGTAACTTCTCTAATTGTTCCTCCTCTGATATGGCCATCTGTAATAACACTGAACTCCATTTAGACAGCAGAGGAGTCTTTTGTATCATGTTTGAAGCATTTTTCTCTTAGAATTTGCTTAAGGTTCAGGCACAGGAGTGTATGTCTATAGTACAGTCCCAGAAAATAGAGGATCTTGCAAATAAATGTTTGCCAAGGAAAGACAGTTCAAGATGTCTTGATTCAGAAAAAGATGACAGTATATAGAAAGTTGAAGAACTTGGAAAATTTTGGCAGACATTTCAGTCTGCGTGTTGAACTTTCTCACAGTTGTAAACAGCCTTCCTAAGAATGTTTTCACAATTATTTGAAAGCGGTGTTAATTCCTCAGACAGCTTACCCAAGAGAAAAATATAGGTGTCATCGTAGACAGTATAACCAGGTTTCCTTAAATACAGAGCAGGCTGATTTTAAAGATTGCAAATTATCCATGCCGACTGCTGAGCAAATTGTAAATAGATATGACAAACATTGTTTGAAATGTCCATATGCAAATGCCAGAAGCCCAAGAAACAAGATGGGAAAGTTAGAATACATTGCATGTTTCTATGTTCCTATCTATTTTTACAGAAAGGGTGCTAGATGCGTAGAACAATCTCTCGAAAGAGGTGGTGGAAACAGAGACTGTGTCTGAATTCAAGAGTGCCTGGGATAGGCATGTGAGATCTCTCAGGGAGAGAAAGAGATAATGGTTACTGCGGATGGGCAGATTAGATGTGCCATTTGGCCTTTATCTGCTGTTATGTTTCTATGTTTCACTAAATGAAAAGGTAGATATAATAGGCATTTTTGAGACCTGGTGGAAGGAAGATAACTAATGAGACACTGTCATACAAATTATATCACAGTGATAGGGTGGAGGCATAGCGTTAAATGTTAAGGAGAGCCTTGAATTAAATGGAATCCCTATGGGTAGAAACTCCAGGTGTAAAGGGGAAATGGATAGTGATAGGTGTGAACTACTGTCCGCATGACCAGGATGAATGGACAGATGCTGAAATATTGTCAGAAATTAGGGAGGCTAACAAACTAACACAGTAATAATGGGTGATTTCAACCACCACAAAAATCAAAGAGAAGATTGAATTTCAAACACATTTTACTACTCACATCCAACACACACAGAACCCAAACACTCATCACTACCCTATTATATATGTGGAGAAAAAGCCTCAGATGTAAAGAGCCAAACCCTGTTGAACCTCCACAGCTTCTGTTTGTGTCCTTTTATGAAATAAACAAGTTGGTTTTACATCAGTGTTCTTCAGTGGAGTGCTCATTGTCCGTTCCCACTTCCTTTTGTACTGTTTTATACCCGTGGGTTCTCTGTCCTGTTGGACTTTTTGGTGTTTACTTGAACCTCTACATGGAACACAAAACAGTTTAGATCACCTTCATTCATTGGCTAAAAAACTTCACTCAGCACAATAGAAAACATTCAGTATGGCATTCCATTTACACAACTATCAAATGCATGCCTAATAAACTCTACGGCATTCCATTTACAAATTATCCACTGTATGCTAAGTAAACTATTGTGCAAATTAAAGTTCTAATGCAATTACTAAAGTGTGCAATAATCAACAAGTATGTAGTGAAATGATGAAAGGGTTCTTCAAAAATCAAAACGTTTCCATTGAAATACTATAATCCATATCAACTGCAGCCACTGGGGATATGTACAATCAATAGTCAAATAATCCACATTAGAGGCACACTTGTCTGGCATCGTTCCTGTAGAAAGATTTATGGTCTACTAATCAGTTACATAAACAAATATGTGCCTGTTGGTATTCTAGGGAAGACCATAATATCTCATCCAGGTTCAGCTTTCTTTGCCTACTTACACAACACCAGACCCAGGCTAATGAGAAATACTTTTATTATGAAAATAGAAAAATATAATTCAAAAGCCAGCAGCAATAACTAATTATTGTTCACAAAATATCCGATTACATATATGAAACTCAGTACATAATTATCACAACACACTTGCTAGATAAATAAGTAAAACTAATTCTTACACTCTAAATAATTCCTTATAATAATAATTCCTGATTAGCAGCAACTATTACAGATTATCACCAAGAGTAGCTTCACTTCTCCTTATCCCAAACCACAATAGGATTCATTTATCTAACGCCAGCTGATAAGATAATAGAATTCCATATTCTCACCATCCAATTAGGCCTTGGCACAATATCAGGTGTAAGGGAAGACGTCTTCTACTCAGCACTGAAGATAAGAATTCTTTTGGTACCGGAACAAGAGTTTGTCAGCCACTGGAGAAGCTGTAACTTAGGTTGGCAGCAAAGTTCCTTAAGTGATATGAAAACCAGGTCTGGATAAAAGTCCTGTTCCTTCACTCCCTGGACGAGAGCTAATCACAAGAGGTAACTTTTCAGGTCTTAATTATTATAAAAGAAGATAATAAAAGATAATAAGATGTGAGTTCACCCACATCCTAACACAGACTAAATTATAATTAGCACCTTTTCACTTGGATCTCGTCAGATGACCTCCCTGGACCAATCCAGAAACAGAACTTAGATGAATAGGCTTTCTGTATAGAGTCTCATACAATCTGGGAGACAGAGGCACCTTCGTTAGATAAGAAACACAGGAGCAATTCCTCCCCCAAGATTCACACAGGCTAAGCATGAAGGCATAGATGGATGTCCTTGACTAGAATACAATTCTGGTACATACCCAGAATGCATCAGGCAGAAACAGCAAAGATGTGTTCTTCTTTCTCTTCTTGCTAGGTTCAGGCTGGAATGATTTCTTGCAAATAATGGTTCAGACTTGATGATGTCAGAAAGGCCTAACCTTCAGGTGTGAATAAGGAAATACCCCTACATTCCTTCATCCCTAGTGACAGAACAATCCAATTCCTCATGGGGCTCCCTCTTCATGGTTACCGCCGCTGTGTCAGGGGAAGATATAAAGTGCTTTAATCTTCACCAGGCTATTCCAACCTCAGCACCACATTCTTCCATGCCAGCCGCTAAAAATAACTACATAATAGCAACATCAACGTAGTGATGTCATCACTAAACTACAGTGTCCACAAAAGTCCAAAAACAAAATTCCTCAAACCCATTATTGCCTGAACCTTAAAAATAAAATCTAAAATGAGTGCAGTTTTGCAGCCATTGAATGAAGGTTAGCCAACCTGTTTTGTGTTCCTCATGGATGTTCAACAGTGTTTAGCTCTTTACATCTGAGGCTTTTGCTCCATGTGTATAATAGGGTAGTGTTGAGTGTTTGGGCTCTGTGTGAGAATGGATGTGAGCAGTAAAGTGTGATTACAACTACCCCAATATTGACTGGGTAAATGTAAGATCAGGGCATGCTAGGGAGATAAAATTCCTTGATTAAATCAAGGACTGATTTATGGAGCAGCTAGTTCAGGATCCAACAAGAGGTAAAACAATTATAGACCTAGTTCTTAGTGGAGCACATGAATTGTTGTAGGAGATAATGGTGCTGGGGCCACTTGATAACAGTGATGATAACGTGATCAAATTTGATATAATCAGCAACTCTTTCCTGTTACAATGGGAATTACCATGGTAACCACGGAATTACCGTGGTAACCATTACTGTGTCATTCTCTACTCTGCAGATAACCTTTGGATAAAATCCTGCACTTTTGTGGTCCTCATACATTTCAAATTTTTGCTGTCTTCTTTACAGTCTGCTATAGCACTTGCCAAACCAGAATATAATGTTTATTTGATAAACTCCAGCTCTTTCCTCATCTGCACAAGCCTTGAACAAGGATGGGGCAGGGACAGAACTTGTGGGGACGGGATGGGAATAGAATTAGATCCCGCGGGGATGGGGGCAAATTTGTGCTCATTTCATTCTCTACATGCTGGTATCTACTTTTTTTCCCCCATCTTGCAGACACTGAAGTAAATAAGGTATTTCATTAGAAGGATGGGAAAAGGGGAGGGATTTGTGGAAGCATGGAATTCCATGAACTGAAAATCTCCATTTTATAGCTTCCTTTCTCTTTGCAACTCTGAAATTTAGAGGGGTCAGATTGAACTGAGGGAGAATGGAGAGTAGTACTGTTCCCATTCCTCACAAAAATTATAAATATTATTCCCTCATTACATGCCATAAGAGGTAGAAATGGTGGAGCACTAGGTTATGTGAGCCTAAAGAAGTACCACAGCAGGAAGAGGTGGTAGGAGACCATTGACAGTGTTTGGGGTGGGGAAAAAGGGGCATGCTGTCTAATAAACTCTGTATGTTTCCTGGTTTGGCTCCCTGGCTTTCTACTTGTTTAATTGCTGAATCGTTTCTCTCCTCTTTGCTCTTGATAAAACTCTGCAACCACATCCCAGGTCTCAACTCAGCTCCATGAGCTAGATGCTTGATCCTTAGTCACTGGTGTAATATCTTGCAGGCATCTCAGAACATAGGCCAGAATTTTCAAAAACCATATTAAAAAAGTGACGGTCTGCTACTGCAGCTGTTTTGATACCAAATCTAAAAACCGAAGACATTCTTAAAAAATCGCACATGCAAATACGATCGGCGGACAGCAGTGAAGATCGGCGGACAGCACATGAAGAAAACAAAACTGCAGGAAAATGTACAGGCACAGGAATTTATTAAAATAAAAAATTTAAAAACAAGACAAATGCATAAGCAACATAAAGTACATCCAAAGAACTGGTCCTAATGTTCAAGTAGACTGGACCCACATTTGCACATGCCCATCGCCGATGGGCACATGCACAGAAAAATGCCGTAAAAAAACAACAAACCCTACTCTCCTGCTGCACTATTGGACAAATGGAAAGGAGAGGAGGGGAGAAGCAACGTCAACTTTTTAAAATTGCGCATAAAACATGCCTTTCTCTCCAAAAAAATTACTATAATTCAGGTAAACACACAAGACAAAGGTATCATAAACGCGCTCAAGAAGAAACATTGGCTTTTAACAAGTGCGCATGAAACATGCCAGTCTCTCCCAAAAACTCAAAAGAAGTGTGATTTTACTACCCTCCACTAAAAATATATAGATACACATTTTTTTTTTCCATTAGCCACAGTCAAAACACAAGTGCTGGCACTGTAATGGCACTACCGGACCAGTAGCTGTTTTTTGTCGCCAAAAGCAGATGCCGCTCTTTGAACATGCCTTAGCGATTTTTAAGAATCCACCGGAGGGCTGCCTGTACAAAAAATTCCTTGACCGATCCCTAGCATTCCAAGCGGGCAAATGGAACCAATGCCTCTCCACTCTCATCTCCAATTCCCCCCCTATCAAACATTCAGGAAGTTAATCAAAACCTACTTTTTTGACAAATTCCTCTGATCTATCCACCCTCTTCCTTGCCTCCCCCTCTGACCTCGACTCTCCCCCAGACCCTTCTCCACCGTATGTAACACTGCTATTTGTATCTCCACTGTATGTAACTTACAACAAAAGTAACTACTCAGTATATGTCAACCTAGCTGAAAAAACAACTTCACCGTAAATTTATCGCCTAAAATGTAAATGTAACATTATTGAAATTGTAACTTCGCTGTAAATGTACAGTCTCTTCATTTGTTAACCGCATAGAACTTCCATGGTAATGCGGTATACAAGAATAAAGTTATTATTATTATTATTTCAATGTTAAAGAGCACTAATGCATGCCATTGTTGAAGACTGCTAGAAACCTTGCTAAGGACAGAGATAATCTGTTTTGATAATCCGCCGCTAAAATGTGTTAATGCTTAACTGCCAGAAAACAGTTTAGCGACGGTGTTAAAGTTTTGAGAATCTTGCCCATAGTTGTTTGTAAGAATGCATGCTCTAAGTCCTGTTTTCCCACTCAGGATGTAATCTTTGGGGTTTCAAACTGTGATCCTTGCTGTTCTTCCACAGCTCAGGGTCAGCAGGTTGCAAAGAATCTCATGTGGACTCTGCAGGAAGAAAGGTGGCCATTGGCCTGGAATCTGTGAGTACTGGGGCAATGTTGCAGTGCAAAAAGGGATGGGGAACCAGACCTAGAAATCAGGAATGTGCCTGGAGTTAGGGAGAGAAGAGCAGGGAAATGATCCAAGCCTGTGGTCAATGGGAAGTCTCAAATTGAAGATGAATTACAAAGAAAAGAAAGTCTCGTCTGTAAAGGGGATTCAGAAGTGGGAATCAGTAAAGGGATAGGTAAGCCAAACCTGCATGGAATGGCAACTAGCTAGGGGAAAGTACATTGGAACTTGTTATGGAGTGGAAGGAAATGAAAAAATGAAGGGAACAGAGTGCGGTGTAGATGTCTGAGGGAAGAGAGAGATTAAACATAAGAATTGCTGCTGCTGGGTCAGACAAGTGGTCCATCGTGCCCAGCAGTTTGCTCCCGCAGTGGCCCTTAGATCAAAATCCCGAGCCCTAACTGAGTCTAGCCTTACCTGCGTATGTTCTGGTTTAGCAGGAACTTGTCTAACTTTGTCTTGAATCCCTGGAGGGTGTTTTCACCTATAACAGCCTCCGGAAGAGCGTTCCAGTTTTCCACCACTCTCTGGGTGAAGAAGAACTTCCTTATGTTTGTTTGGAATCTACCCACTTATAACTTTAGAGAGTGCCCTCTCGTTCTCCCTACCTTGGAGAAGGTGAACAACCTGTCTTTGTCTACTAAGTCTACTCCCTTCATTATCTTGAATGCAGTGGTGTACCAAAGGGGGGGAAGGAGGGGTGGTCCGCCCCGGGTGCAGCCTTACGGGGGGTGCACAGCCGGCCCGGTCCCTATCGCGCTCCCACCCTCCCAGCGAGAGCAGAAAACCTCCCTCCAGTAGCATCGGCTGCTTCGCGGCTTTCTCCTCCCTCTGCCGCGTCACTGATGATGTCATCAGTGACGCTTCACCGGCAGGAGAAAGCCGCGAAACAGCCGATGCTACTGGAGGGAGGTTTGCTGCTTTCGCTGGGAAGGTTAGAAAGGTTCACTTGGTGGGGGGAGAGATAGGAGGGTCAGCATGGGTTCGGCTGGGAGGGGGGAGAAGCGGTCTGCCTCGGTGCTCCAAGCCGGGCGCCATTACCTTCTTCGGGCAGCAGCAGCTTTTACAATTCGCTGCTGTTGCCGGCTTCAGGCCTTCCTCTCTGCCAGGTCCTGTCTACTTCCTGTTTTCATGAAGATAGGACCCGACAGAGAGGAAGGCCTGAAGCCTGTAACAGCAATGAATTGTGAATGCTACTGCTGCCCGATGAAGTTCAGGACACCAGGCCTTGGGTGACAGAAAGAGGAAAGGGAGCAGAGGGGGAGAGAATTGGGAAGAGTGTTGCTGTACCCAACTGGAGGGAATGAAAGGAGATGCCAGGGCTTAGAGGGAAGAAGAGACAGCAGGGCATGGAGGGAAGGAGGAAGGTATGCCAGATCAAGGGAAAAGGAAGGGGGAAAGGAAGGAGGAGATGTCAGAGCATGTAGGGGGAGGGGTAGATGGAAGAAAAGGAAAGGATAGAGATGCCGGGAATTAGGGAAGGGATGATGCCAGACCGTGAGGAGGGAAGGAAAGAAAGGAGAAGAGAGAGATGCCAGAGCATAGGGGAAGGGGTGGTGACAGAGAGAGAAAAACAGAGAGGTGACAGAGTTGAAATCAATCATCTACAAAGGAGAGAAGGGGCACGAGATAGATAGTTTATGGAAGGAGCATAGAAAGAGGGAAGATGCCATATGGAAGAGAGAGAGAGAGGGTGTACACTGGATAGAAAGAGCACAGAGGGCAGTGAATGGAAGGGGCGAGATAGAGGGTGAACAGTAGATGGAAGGAGTAGAGAGAGGGAAACAGACTCTGAATGGAAGTGTGGGGGAGAGGAAGGAAAGCTGCTGAATGAAAGTGTGAGGGAAAGGGGGAGCAGATGCTGGAAGGAAGTGGGGAGAAGAAAGAATAAAAGGGCACATGCAGGATTGAGGGAAGAGGATAGAGTTAGCTACTGGAAGGGGAAAGAGGTGGCAAGCTATAGGTAGACACAGTGAAAGAGGTAAATTGAGGACTGAATAGTAAAAAAGAATTTAGACAGAGGCAGAAAATAAATTGAGAAGGAAGACCAGGGAAGAACAGGAGGAAGGGAGCGGAGAGAGAGAGATGCCAGAGCAGGGGGGAAGGAGAGGAGACAGATACTAGACCAATGGGAGTGAAAGGAGAGATGGAAGGGGGAGGCATACAGTTTCTGGAAGGGGCATAGAAGGAGAGAAGATGCCATATAGGGGCAGAGAGATGGCAGACAGTAGATGGAAGGAAGAGAGTAACAAGAAGATGAGGAAAGCAGAAACCAAAGAAGACAAAGGTAGAACAAAAATTTTCTATTTATTTATTGCTTTAGGAGACATGTGTCACTGTTTCTGTGGTATTGCATTGTATGCAGAGTTCAGCTTTTGCTGGTTCAATTTAACCTTTGTCTATGTATTTCTATTTTATCCCCCCTTTTCCAAAACTGTGGAGCGTTTTTTAGCGCCAACCATGGTGGTAGCAGCTCTGATGCTCAGAATTCTATGAGCGTCAGAGCTGTTACCACCGTGGCTAAAATCCACACTACAGTTTTGTAAAAGGGGGAGGGGTAAGTTTGTGATGACATTCCATACTAGGCGAAGGTGTTTTATGTGTTCTGTGTGTTCGAAAGACATGGTTTTCTGTTAGGATTGACTGCAGGATTGATCTGTACTAGTCTGACTTGTTTAGTTTTACAATGGGTATATTGCTGTTGTACTTCTCACTGCAGTATGTAAGATGCTGCCTTTTCCTAGGTACTCATGTGTGACGTGTGCCTTGTTACTAAAAATCATGTTTTTCGTACAGATGGGGGGGGGGTGCCAAAAAATGATGGGCCCCGGGTGTCACACATGCCAGGTACGCCACTGCTTGAATGTTTCAATCATGTCCTCTCTCAGTCTCCTCTTTTCAAGGGAGAAGAGGCCCAGTTTCTCTAATCTCTCACTGTATGGCAACTCCTCCAGCCCCTTAACCATTTTAGTTGCTCTTCTCTGGACCCTTTCGAGTAGTACCGTGTCCTTCTTCAAGTACGGAGATCAATACTGGACGCAGTATTCCAGGATGGGGGTGTACCATGGCCTGGTACAGTGGCATGATAACCTTCTCCAATCTGTTTGTGATCCCCTCCTTAATCATTCCTAGCATTCTGTTCGCCCTTTTCGCCACCGTCGCACATTGCGTGGATGGCTTCATCGACTTGTCGACCAGTACTCCCAAGTCCCTTTCCTGGGGGGTCTCTCCTTCACCTTAAAGGGCTTGTTTTGGTCGTTTGGGATTTAGGTGATTTTTTGGTTGGAGATATGTTGTAAACATATACGTAGTGGCAGTCTGGGAGATTAAACTGTTAAACATACAGGTAGAGGGCAAAATAATGTGGAACTGATGATCTTGTTAAAAGCTTTATTTGAAAATGGTACAGAAATATACAAGATAATATATATAGAATAACACAAAAACACAGTATATTATGTGGCATAGACCTGACACCAGCCATGTTTTTGTTGTGAAAACTGCCTTCTTCTGAGGTCCGGTCCTGCTATGAGCCACAAGCTTAAAAATGCGAAACAACACAACAAAATACTGTGTACACATTTTGGGTGTTTTTTTCGAGAGTGGACATGTCCCTGCTGCCTACTTTGTGCGCCTACAGCCTTAGGCCAAAAGGGGACTTAGACATTGGTTTTGATTATGCCCCTCCACATGTATAGCCCTCAATGGCGACTGTCCCAGCTTTGCTAGTTGGGTTGAGAACTTTTCAGCGGCCCCTCATATAATGAAGCAGAACCTAGAATGCTTCATAAGCATAAGCAATCGGTGTCACAAAATACGCTTGATTTATTTATTGCATTATTTCTTGAATTGTGTTGCCTGGGAATGCAAGATTATGACAAAACCTTTGTTTTTAACTGGGTCCTTTGGGGAATAAGTGTGTACCTGTAAGCTTTGTGAGCCATCAGATAATAATAATAATAATAATTTTATTTTATATAGCGCCATGCCCAAGAAGTTCTAGGCGGTTCACAACAGTTAATTGTAATACAAACAATGCAAATCATTGAAAATCAACAAGTTATGTGCATACAATATAGGAAAAATACATACATGCCATATAAACAGAAAGGCAGACAACTAATTTAAGTGTTGATAAGCAAATGATTAAGTATTAGATAGTCATCTAGAGCAGATCTGAAGCTGCATGTTATAGATTTTTGTGGTTTATGCAGCAATGGCTTCTAAAAAGCTGGAGCACGGTATTTGCTTGGCACAATTATTAATTGTAGATTTGTACCCAGGAACCATTCCTTCCACATGGAAAAAAAACCCTAAATGTTTTGACGATATCTTGCATTACACACTGCGTATGGGTTTTTGCACACACAACTAGCAGCTACAGCAGACTCCTTCAATCCGAAGAGCTGCATTCCTCCTCACCAGCAAACCACTGTCATTTTTACTACCCAGAAACTCCTCTTTTACTGATATGTCTAAGTGTTGAACTGCGTTTCAGCAGAAGGAAGAGGAATCTTAACACATTAATATTTATGTTTACCAGCAGAAACAAAGTTTTCTGAGAAAAGAGGTGCTCGAAAGGCCAATGTATCAGTCGTCTTCTGCCTAGCCATATCAAGGGGAGGGGGGCTAATTTTGAAGTTTTTCTCTGTTCCACTGTTGTGCCGGTTTGTAAGTTCTGACATTGCTACTGGTATGTTAATGAGAAGCCGGTGTATCATTAAGAGCAAACCATATGCTCCGCAGCATACTGTGAAAGAGAAAGCATAGAATCTGACTGTTGCCATAGCAACACATTAATTCATTTTGTCAGTGTTGGCACAGATCATTTCATTTATAAGAAAACAAGTATAATAGTTTACCACATCTATAATATTTACAGTGTTTCTGTTACTAAACAGTGACAAAATGAGTATAAAAAATAGGAGGTAGCTATGTGGTGGGATTGAAACATCTGAGATTATGGACCAGGTCCCCCTTTCGCCTAGGACTGGGGAAAAAAAGATTTGCCAAAAGAAGGGGAGTGCTGGTAGATAAACATTCAAAGACACCCCGATTCAGAGATTTTAGTTTTTCAAAGCGTCCCCTTTGTGTTACACTAATATCGTGTGTGTGGTGACGGGTGATGGTGGAAGGAGGGGAAGGTGAGGGGTTTGATGGGGAAAGAATCCCAAGTCCTCGGTATGGTATAGTAAAATATCTTGGCAGTTTTTCTAGCAAATGCTAAACATTTCACGCAGGTGTTTTGTTCAATCACAGATGTTTGAAATCTAATTGAGTGCCGCCCCAGTACCATCAATAAGGTTACATTTTTCTGGAAGTATATTACATTTTGATGCACGCAGGCTCAATCTCGCTGCCTCTGTCTCTCTCTCAATATTTAAATTCAGCCTTTCCATTTTCTCAGCTGAACGGCTTTGGCGATTTGATCAGAGATAATGATATCAGATCTAAATCACAAGAAGTGTAAGTTTCTGGTATGCATTTTATACCCCAGGAATGCTTTAAACTAGAAGGGAATATTTCACATTCTCGTATCTTTTTCTCTGCTAGTACTGTGCGGCTTGTGCTTTGCATTTGCTAGGGAATCTGCAATTATCCATTTCTTCCTCCTGCTTTTTTTTTTTTTTTCCGGAGTGCTTTCTCTTTTTTTGCTTTATTTCCTGCTTCTCTTTTTCATAGTATAGGTGACAAGGTTCCTTTATACACTGTCACAGCTGTGATTCTTTACTGTTTAGCCCCCACACACCACCACCACACACATGCACACAGGTTGTAATAGAATCCAGGAAGCAGAACAAAACCAGAAAATAGCATTTAAAAGTAGAAAAACAGACAACAACCCCCCAAGCTTCCCATCCCCAGCTTTCTTTGCTGCTGAATTTGAATGGAGTAAATGCCCAGGGTGTTGAGAACTTGTAAAGAAGGGACCTGTACTGGGGAGCGTGCACCTGCAGTGCAATATGGGCTTGTGTCCCGGGGGCATTCCATACCATCTCCCTCCTTACAACAAACAGCTTACAGCTCCCATCTCTGCACACCTCACTGACCTTATGTTTGTCCCAGTATAAGGGCCTTACATTCCACAGATGCCTTTATCATTAAATAACATCAGAATCAATGACCTTTTCTCCTTTTCTGATGGACTGATGCTTGAGTTCCTGGATGCTAACCTATGTTGCATAGGGGTGTGCTGCAAAATGGCATAATGTGAGAATAAGCCAGGGATATCTAAGATTATGTCGCTAAATCCTTTGTTAGTTAAGCCTTTCCTGCCTCTCCTCCCGCTACTGATGGCCAACTGGAAATTCTGAAGATCCAAAACTGGTACATCTGACTCAAATGGTCACTAATGGACGATTGACACTTAACCCAGAAATCATTTTACATACTGTAACCAGGGGTGTCCAACCTATGGTCCGAGGGCCGTATGGGGCCCCGTGAAGTATTTTGTGCAGCCCCGGTCGAGGGCGATGCAGTGTTTTCCTCTGCTGCCCCCGGGTGTTTACCGTCTTGCCGATTCCCTCCTCTGTCTTGCTGCAGCGTTTGCGAGTTTGTGCAGCCCCAGAAACTTTTTTTTCCAGCCAATGCGGCCCAGGGAAGCCAAAAGGTTGGATACCTCTGCAAATTGTAAACCTTTTAGGCCCTTTCTGAGAAAACTCCCAATATATTGAGAACTTGCTGAGCCATAAAGGCAAGTTTCCTTGGCAAATGTTCTTCGGTAACATATTGGTCCATTTCTGGCAGTCTAAGGACCAAGGAGCAGTATTTGCACACCAAGGCCCATGGAAATACACTGAAACTGATTGTTGCAGAAGGTGCTGATCAAGATATAATCAGGCATAGAGAAATCCATTATTCATCAGAAAAAGCAGGATAAAACCAGAAACTGGAAATGAGCAGAGATACAAGAGTTAAATAAGACCAACACATATACGGATGCTATAATTCGAAGACTGCTTCTGAGAATTGTTTGCATTTACTTTCATTAGTATTTCCGTATCTATTAATTATTTACATATCAGATTATTTGCAGATTGTGCTGCCTTTTATTGGCTCAATGTTAGAATCATCAGTAGAAAAAAAAAAGATGTCCATGAACTTTAAAGAACACAAGTGCCTGGATGGTGTACAAGCTTACATCCCATTTTACAAAACCGTAGTGCAGTTTTTAGCACCGGCCACAGGGGTAACAGCTCTGATGCTCATAGAATTCTTATGAGCGTCGGAGCTGTTACCCACTGTGGCTTGTGCTAAAAACTGCCTAACGCTTTTATACAAGGTGGGTGGGGGGGGGGCTTAATGAGATCTTTACATCATTCTTATGCTGGTCCAATAAAATCCATCACAATTTACAACATTTGTAGCTCCTTCTGCAAAGCCGCAGTTGTGATTCCCTAGTGGCAAATAGAACAAAGCCTATTCAATTTCAATGGTCTTTGTTACATTTATCATGCCAGGACTCACTACTGTAGTTTTGTAAAAGGGACCCTTTGGGGTTTTTTTCAAAACTAAATACAAGTATGGAATTTTGCAATAGAGAAATGAATGATAAAAGGTCAAATTTAATATTTTAGTGTTGAACAAGGGATGTAATTCTAAAGTTTTCTGGTATCTCCTTGTAAAAGAGCATAAGAATAACCTTACTGGGTCAGACCAATGGTCCATCTAGCCCAGTATCTCTCCTTCACGGAGGCCAATCCTAGTCACGAGTACCTGGCAAAAACCCAAATAGTAGCAGCAGTTCATGCCACTGATTCAGGGCAAGCAGTGGTTTCCCCCATGTTTGTCTCAACAGCAAACTATGGACTTTTCCTCCAGGAACTTATCCAAACCTTTTTTAAATCCAGCTACATTAACCGCTCTTACAACATCCTCTGGCAAAGCTTTCCAGAGTTTAACTATTCTCTGAGTGAAAAAAATATTTCCTCCTATTAGTTTTAAAAGTACAGTCAAACCTGGGTTTGCGAGTAACGTGGTTTGCTAGTGTTTTTCAAGACGAGCAACACATTCTCGTAAATCGTGACTTGCAAACCAAGTGTTGACTCGATTTGCGAGCATTGCTACCCCCCCACCCACCCATGAACAACCCCCCTGAGAACTGGAATCGCTCCCCCCCCCCGCTCGAACTGGCATCCTCCTTCTGTCCAAACAGAAGTCTTACCCCATCTGGCACCAGCACGCAGCCCACAGGACGTGCCAGTGAACGAAGATCCTTTCTGTTGCCTGGGCCTTGAGCATCTGCGCATGCTCAAGGCCTTCTGGTTCTCGCTCTCTCTCGCTCTCTCCGAGATCTCTGTTCACCGGCACTGGCACAACCTAGGGCTGTGTGCCGGTGCCAGATGGGGGTAAGGCTTCTGTTTGGGCTGGCGGGGGATGCCGGTTCTCGGGGTGGGGGGGAGCAGCACCGGTGGCCTTGGGGGTGGGAACGAATCAAGCAAGTTTCCCTTACTTCCTATGTGGAAACTCGCTTTGATATACGAGCAATTTGGTTTATGAGCATGCTTCTGGAACGAATTATGCTCGTAAACCAAGGTTCCACTGTATTACGCTGTAACTTCATGAAGTGTTCCCTAGTCTTTGTAAATCTTGATGCAGTAAAAAAATCGATCCATTTGTGCCCATTCTACTCCACTCAGGATTTTGTAGACTTCAATCATATCTCTCCTCAGCCGTCTCTTTTCCAAGCTGAAGAGTCCTAACTTCTTTAGTCTTTCCTTGATACCTGACAAATAAATATTAACTCTTCTTAACCCATCTTCTAAAAATATGTATTCAATTTTAAGGAACCTACAAAAACATTGGAATCAGTACTGAAAAGCAGTGTTGCCAACTGCATATATATATATATATATTTTTTTTAATTGCAGGCACTTAGATGACTTTTGGGTGTGATATGTGAAGTCCAGATGAAAGGCTAAATGTTCTCTAGTAAACTATGATATTTGGCTGCTCACCAGATAGCTTATCTGTCTGGGTCAGTAGGTCATCCCTGGGTCTACCTTGTAAAGGCACTGGTGTTGTACTAGTATCTATGAGACAGGAGCATCCCAAATTGCTTCTGCCCCCTTCCTCTGCGCTGAAAAAATGGCAGCTGCAACTTCTCATAGCAGCCTCGTGAGACTTCTGTAGGAAGTCATGGCCATAATTTGGAATTGGGAATGGCCTGAGCAGCAGGAGTAGTGGTGGTGGTGGTTGGGGGGGGGGGGGGAGAGCACAGTTTTGTTTCTAGTTCTTGCCAAAACTGAACTGTGGATTTCGGCTGTAGATTTGGATTCGGTTTCGGCCAGAATCAAAACTATTGGTGTTGGCTGGCCTCTAATGCAAATATATTAAAATGAACTCATTAGTATTAAGCAAGCATTCCGTGCGATGTTAAGGCATTTATTTCTGTGCAACATGTAATGCTCAAATTTTCCAGCAGGTCTGAAGTGGCATTGCATGTGAAAAAGACCATCTCTTTTCCATGCTGAAAAGCCCTAACCTTTTTAGTCTTTCCTCATATGAGAGGAGTTCCATTCCTGGTTCTTCTTCTTTGAACCTTTTCTAGTGCCACTATGGGCTCCTTTTACAAAGCCGCGCTAGCGGGTTTAGCGCACACGACTTTTAATCACGTGCTAACCCCCGCGCTGGCCGAAAAACTACTGCCTGTTCAAGAGGAGGCAGTAGTGGCTAGCGCGGCTGGCAGTTTAGCGCACGCTATTATGCGCATTAAACCGCTAGCGCGCCTTTTAAAAGGAGCCCTATATCTTTATCTTTCTTGAGATAAGGAGACCAGAATTGAATGCAATATTCTAGCTCAGGGATGTCCAACCTTTTGGCTTTCCTGGGCTGCATTGGCCAAAAAAAATGTTTTTGGGGCCGCACAAATGCGCAAACGCTGCAGCAAGATAGAGGACGGAGCCGGCAATACGGTAAACACCCGGGGGCAGCAGAGGAAAACACCACATCGCCCTCGACCGGGGCCACACTCTCTGGGTGAAGAAGAACTTCCTTACGTTTGTACGGAATCTATCCCCTTTCAACTTTAGAGAGTGCCCTTTTGTTCTCCCTACCTTGGAGAGGGTGAACAACCTTTCCTTATCTACTAAGTCTATCCCTTTCAGTATCTTGAATGTTTCAATCATGTCCCCTCTCAATCTTCTCTGTTCGAGGGAGAAGAGGCCCAGTTTCTCTAATCTTTCGCTGTACGGCAGCTCCTCCAGCCCCTTAACCATCTTAGTCGCTGTTCTCTGGACCCTTTCAAGTAGTAACGTGTCCTTCTTCATGTACTGCGACCAGTGCTGGACGCAGTACTCCAGGTGAGGGCGTACCATGGCCCGGTACAGCGGTATGATAACCTTCTCTGATCTGTTTGTGATCCCCTTCTTTATCATTCCTAGCATTCGGCGGCAGCAAAAAGGGCAAACAGAATGCTAGGAATGATAAAGAAGAGGATCATGATGAACTTTGGCAAAAGCTTTCTGAAAATCTAGATACATTTCATCAACTATCTCACCTTTATCCACATGTTTATTTACACCTTCAAAGAAATCAAGCAAATTGGTGAGGCAAGATCTCCCTCGGCTGAACCCATGCTGACTCTGTCTCATTAAATCATGTTTGTCTATGTGTTCCACAATTTTATTGTTTGTTTTCACCATTTTCACCGTTTTGCCCGTCACTGAAGTCAGGCTTACTGGTCTGTAATTTCCCGGATCTCCCCTGGAACACTTTTAAAAAATCAGCCATCAAGGTAAGACACCCCCACACTCCCCCAGTGCTAATGGATGCCCTCACATCCACAAAGATCAGAATACAAACATACATACCTGTCTCTAGAACATCAATACCTGGTATAGGAAAGCCTAGTAGAGCTGCACTCAGGTGTCTTAAGTAGCCTGGTGGGTGGGCTAGTGAACCATAGATAGGAGTAGCAAGTCCAATAAGCAACTCTAACCACTACATTCATGGTGGGAAGTGTGAGCCCACCAAAACCTCCTAAAACCCTACTCTACTTCCATATAGGTGCCATCTGAAGCCATAAGTGCTATTTGGGTTGAAGACAGGTGGATATAGTGGGTTTTAGGGGTGTTTTGGAGGGCTCACCATAACCCATATGGGAGTTCTAGTGAGATGTTTATCTGGCACCCTTTATGTGAAGTTCACAGCAGTGCCCTCTAAGGTGCCCCACTGCTCTGTTGCCATGCCAGTATAGGACTGGCCCCTCCCACATCCAAATGGTCTTGTTCTGGGCATTTGGGACTTGGATGAAATTTTTGTTGAAAATGTGATATAAAGATAAACATCCTGGTGGTCTGGGCATCCCAATGGCCTGGATGTCCAGATAGAGGATTAAAAAAAAAAAATTCTCGATGTATGGTGGCTTGCCTTTTGAAAACAGGCATTTTCTTACTGCTGACTTTGGATGTCTAGCACCACATGTCCAAATTGGACTTAGAAGTATGCATCTGCCACTCTTTCTGTAAAAAAGTATTTCCTTAGATTACTCCTGAGCCTATCACCTCTTAACCTCATTCTATGCTCTTTCACTCTGGAATTTCCTTTCAATTGAACGAGACTCGCCTCATATGTATTTATGCCACATAGATATTTAAACTTCTCTATCATATCTCCCATCTCCTGCCTTTCCTCCAGAGTATACATATGTATGCCTACAGTAGGCCCACTCTTACTATGAGAAGCTGTTTGTTTCTTTAGATTGTAAGCTCTTTCGAACAGACTGTCTTCTTTGTGGCTCTGTACAGTGCTGCATATGTCTGGTAGCGCTGTAGAAATAATTAATAGTTGTAATAGAAGCTAAGCACCGTCAGGCCTGGCTAATACCTGGATAGGAGACCACCTAGGAACACCAGGTGCTGTAGGACAAAGGGCCCTGCATTGGGCAGCAGCAACATAGTGGAGCCACATACTGCACAGGAGAAGGCCATGGTAAACTACTCCTTTACCCTGTCATGAAACATCACAGTGTGGATTCTAGAGAATGACACGGGGAAAAAATTTATCACTGTTCCCACCCCGTCCCCGTGAGCTCGGTCCCCATCCCTGCCCTGCAAACTGTCAGATCCCATCCACACAAGCCTCAAAAATGATTTTATACTGAACTTATTTTATTAAAGTATAAAAAGAGACAATATTCTGTACAATTGTCATTTTATAAACACAAATAATACAGAGCAAGGATCAATAAAACCCATCTCCCCTCCCTTTCACAAATATCCCCTCCACTATTGTGAAAACTGAACAAACCAAATTACTACAGAATGCTACATAGAAAAATCAAGTCACACATGGCAGGAATAGTTTTAGGGGAGAGCAACTAGGGCAATTGCCCCCTGGTCAGATGGAAGCTAAAGAAGCACAGCCTGGACTTTGCAGTTCCTAATTATGTCTAATACCAGCTCTAGCAGGATACATATTTCAAATCTGAAATATTCTAATCACAAAATATAAAATAATTTTTCTTCTACCTTTTGTTGTCTGGTAATTTTATTCTTCAAATCACATTGGTCTTAGGCTTTGGTTTTGGGTTCCTTCTGGTCTTCATTGTGGCATGGCTAGCTTCTGAAGATAAAATAGGCATAAGAGGAGCTGGGGAGGAGATGCCGAGTCTGACACAGGTGCAATTATTTTACCACAGGAGCAAGACTTTTCACTGCTCGCACGGGGCAGTAAAAGGTCTTGTCCCCATTCCTGCGGTAAACCAGTTGCAAATGTCTCCATTCCTGCAGATTTACTGCGGTGACCATGGATTACCGTGGTAAACGGTCCCCGTGTCATTCTCTAGTGGATTCCTTACTGTACATGTTGCCATGAGTTGATGGCATGATCCATACATACAAGTGAGTGTTCCACTCAGAGTTTGCTCTCTCATACTCTTTTCTTTTCCTTTCCATAATTCTCTCTTTCCTCCTATTAATTTTAGTTTACCCATACTGGGTTGTTATTCTATTATGTAATATTCCACAACAGACAGGAAAACACAACCCCACGTGTAACAATACAGAAACCAAGAAAAAGTGGGGAAGGGACGCTATCAGCCTCGAAAACAATCAATTTATCTAAAACATATAAACCATTAAAACATATATATAAAATAATGTAAGCCTATTAGAGAGTCTTTAATCCTTTTCATACTGGACCTCAACACGGTCCGTGTTTCGGCTTTTAGAAATAGCCTTGCTCAGGGGTGTGCTTGCAATCCAGTAGATGGCACCAATGTACTGGAAAAAAAAACCTAAAAGGTGGTGGCTCTCAATTTGTGTAAAATAGCTTACAGACAACATAATATGAAATCCAAAGCGCTGCAAATGTGTGCATCTGCGGCAACGCACTCTGAGGAAGGCTATTTTTAAAAGCTGAAACATGGATCATGTTGGGGTCCAGTATAAAAAAGATTAAAGACTCTCTAATAGGCTTGCATTATTTTATACATGTGTTTTAATGGTTTATATCAGTGGTCTCAAACTCACGGCCCAAGGGCCCCATGTAACTAATTACTTAAGTAAAAGTTTTGACATTTTAACTTGTAAAAAGGTACAGGATAACATTTGTTACTTTTGCTTTTACTGAAGTAATAATTTTGACAAGTTTTACTACTTTTATCTACTTCGCCCTCCATATCCACGGTTTCTGTATCTGCAGATTCGCTCTTTCGCAATTTTTTGGGCTGCTGACTCCGCCCCTAATTTTCATCACTGAACCCGGCATTTCACATTGGCAAATTGCTGCTCCCAGTGGTTCCTGAAGGAAATCGCTGCTCCCGGCATTGTACAGAGCAAATCGCAGGTCGGGTTATTCACGGTTTATTATCTTTTTCAGGTCAATTTTACCGAAAAACTGTGAATAACATGCAAAAAGTTATTCGCTGTTTTTTGGTATTCATGGCTATGTTCTGCCCGTATCTCCCGCAAATACGGAGGGAGAAGTGTACATTTCATCTTAAAATTTGGTATTCGGTGAAAATAGTCTATAAGAACAGTGGCGTTGCCTCCGTTTGAACTGGTTAGATGAGTTGGGTCACTCTAAGGCAGAGATGAAGCTGAAGCTAGTAGCGATTCTTGATGAACAGACACTGTAGTTGTTCTACTTTTAGGGGTCCTTTTACTAAGGCGCGTTAGCCAATTTAGCGCGTGCTAAATGCTAACGCATCCATTATAGTTTGTTTTAATGTACTTTTACTTTTAATTAAGTATCAAAATATGAATTTACCTCTCTAAAAGGTATCCTCTATGCGGGAAAATTGGGAAAATCTCTCTTTTTCAGAATTACAGGGCTATGGAATAACCTTACTACCCCACTCAGGTCTCCTTCCAACTATTCCGTAAGCATCTGAAAACCAGACTTTTCACAAAAATGTAACACTCTCCTCCTCCCCTAGTCTCAATCCACCAAACTCAACGTGCTATTCTCTTCCTTTATTAAACTTTTGTAAACCGTGCCGAGCTCTATATTCATGGAGAGGATGCGGTATATAAACTTAAGGTTTAGTTTAGTTTACCTTTACTTTTACTTAAGCACTATGACCTAGTATTTTAAACATTGGTCCACTGGTGATTACACTCATTAGTTTCCCCACTCCCACCTCCCATTCTGCTGGCCTGGCCATGTGCAGAGCATCGACGCTTACTGTGAAATCGTTCTATGCATGTGTAGACTGTCTTCCCTATCAAACTGCACGCAGACTTTCCATGCATGCAATTTCCTTTGAGCATCGATCATTATTCCTCGTTCAGTAAGTTCACCCGCAGCTATTAACGACAACTTTTGAGCATTGGTCCCATCATGTTAACAGAAAATGAGCATGATTAACTGCATCCATTTTCCCACCCGAATGTCCCCCTTCCCTTAGTATAGAATTCCTATTACCTTCCAAAATACCCTACATAAAAAAGTAGATACTCTATTCACCCCCCCCAATTCCAGTTAATGCATGACCACTACTACTACTACTTATCATTTCTGTAGTGCTAAAAGGCATGGGCAGCACTGACCTTCCCTGGTGCTCAATTGAGCAGGAAAGGCCAACTAAACGTCCAAATCATTCAATATGGGGATCGGATTCTCATTGTTACAGTTGCCAAATGTGTCCCAAGTTTTCAAAAAACAGTTCTTGGGCTCATAGTCCCCTGTAGCAACAGAATGGTGTTCCATGCATTAGCAGGTATACATTTAAAAAATGAGTTATCCATAGCATATATCCCTTACCACCTAAATGTAAGCTCCATTTGCATAGTGAGATTACATAATACTAGCACTCAGTGTCATTCTATAATGGAAGTGTGCAAGTTGCATAGTAAAAATTTCTATGTACTGTATGGTGTCGAACATTAGGTGTTACTTCTGTACCACATTTTCAGCATGAGAAAAGCATTCTAACACAGTGTTCTTCAACCATTGGTCCGTGGACCAGTGCCGGTCCACAGAAATTTCCTGCCGGTCCACAGGGCCAGCACGTGCATCAGGCCCAAAACAGTATTCTTCAACCGCCAGTCCACAGTGCGATCGTTGTGGCGTTATCTTCGAGCCAGCTCCCTCTTCCTAATTGATTCAGTGCACAAAGCCACGGGCAGTGGCTCCTACGGGCATCCTGTGCTTGAACCGGAAGCCTTTTCGCTGACGTTGCAACGTCAGAGGGAAGGCTTCCAGATGAGGCACGGGACACGCAAGGTGCAATTAGTACTATTATGGGGTGGGGTCTGGGGTGGAGATTGGGTAGAGATGGGCGGGTCTGGCCCACAACTTAGCCCAGTGTTCTTCAACCGCCGGTCCACAGAATAATTCTTTTATTTCTGCCGGTCCATAGGTGTAAAAAGATTGAAAAACACTGTTCTAACAGATGCAAAGTTCCAAAATGAGGCAGAGAGAGGCAGTTACATGAGCAAACACGCTCCTGCGCCCATTGATAACTAAGTATTCCATGTGGATCTGCAAAGGGGATGGGTGGGCCAGGGCGTTCCTTTAAAATGTGCCTACTGTTATAGAATTTGGGGCTCTGCGCTTTTGCTGTAACTTCTCACACCTCATGCCCAAAGCTGAGCGTGAATCCCAGCTCTAGGTGTTACTCTGTAAAAGGTGCCGATCTTGGAATGCCCATTATAGAATACCAAGTCTCAAAACAGAGGGAAAATTTGTGAAATCCGAAACATAAGCTGAACTCTTTCTCTCCGAAGTATAGAACGCTGTTCACAAAAAAATGGTACCATCAATAATAATATCACGTTGCATTCTAAGATATGCTCAGGCACCCGGAGACTCTATGAGATGCTTGTCTCAAACTGAAATCTCACCAACCAATCATTGCACATAGTGTATGATAAAGAAGATTTCATTAGCTTGTGCAGCCACAGAATTCAGCACCTCAAAAACAAATATAAACAAACTTATCTGAAAGCTCCAATCACAAAAATATGTAGGTCCCATTACAGAATTATAGCATACCATTACAGAATACCATTCAGTGCCAATATTAATTTTTAGCACCAAATTTTTAGTTCTGTTTCTAGAATTTTCCCATAATGCCTAAATGCAAAGCAGCGTTCAGAAGGGGAAGTATATGGGCCTGTCACAATTTTACCTGTGAAGATTAAAGAATACTGCCATTGGTGTGTTGGGGTGCTACATTTAAATGTGCACATTTACACCTTTTATAGACAAGGCATATGTGGGCATGCCTACATGTTGGCACATAATGCCAATTTACACTAATATTCTGTAACAGAATCTGGGCACCCAGATGCCATTGCTCATAAATTTCATGCTCAGCAGGGTGCATTTTGGCACCCTTTGCAAGTTTCTTCCCATAACGTCTTATGTGTATTTTTAATATAATCTATTATATACTTCCTGCAAGCAGTTTGTTTTCAGGTACATTACACATTTTTCCATCGCTATAGAGGTCAGAAACCATACCTGAGGCAATGGAGGTAAACAACGTGCCCAAAATCACTGCATAAGTGCCTATGCTGGGACTTGAACTGGGCTCCCCTGGTTCTCAGTCCACATCTCTCACCATTAGGCTATGGCTCCACTTGTAGGGAATCTACTTGGAAATCTGTCTAAAGTTTAATAGATAAGAACATAAGAATAGCCTTACTGGATCAGTCCAATGGTCCATCTAGCCCAGTATCCCGTCTTCATGGAGGCCGATCCAAGTCATAAGTACCTGGTAAAAGCCTAAATATTAGCAGCATTCCATGCCACCAATCTAGGGCAAGCAGCAGTTTCACCCATGTCTGTCTCAACAGCAGTTTATGGATTTTATTTTTCTCCAGGAACCTGCCTAAACCTTTTTTAAAACCTGTTACATTAACCACTCTCAGCACATCCTCTGGCAACGCATTCCAGAGCTTAACTAGTCTCTGAGTGAAAAAAATATTTCCTCCTACTGGTTTTAAAAGTATGACTCTGTAACTTCATCGAGTATCCCCTAGTCTTTGTAAATCTTGATGAAGTAAAAAATCGATCCACTTTTACCCATTCTACTTAGGTCTGGATTTTGTAGACTTCAATTATATCTTCCCTCATCCATCTCTTTTCCAAGCTGAAGAGCCCTAACCTCTTTAGTCTTTCTTCATACGAGAAGAGTTCCATCTCTAACATTATCTGGTCTCTGCACTGCTGAAAACTGATCTCCTAATGCAAGGGTGCCCACACATTTTTGGCTTGTGAGCTACTTTTAAAATGACCAAGTCAAAATGATCTACGAACAATAAAATTTTAAAAAACACAATGCACAATGTACACAGAGAAAATGTTAATTATTATTTATATTCATGGTTTTTTCCAAAGAGGTCAAGGCAGATGACTTTAAAATAAACAATGTCACCTCAGTACCAAGTATACAAAAATAGACAAATATACCCCCTCCCTTTTTACTAAACTGTAATAGCGGTTATTAGCACAGGGAGCTGCACTGAATGCCCTGCACTGTTTCCGATGCTCATAGGTTCCCTGCGCTAAAAACCTCTATTGCGGTTTAGTAAAAGGGGGCCAAAGTGCAAAATATAGACAGCAGATATAAATTCGGACACATTTTGATCACTAAATTTAAAATAAAATCATTTTTCCTACCTTTGCTGTCTGGTGATTTCATGAGTCTCTGGTTGCACTTCCTTCTTTTGACTGTAAATACAATATTTCTTTCTTTTTGCCTTTCTTTCTTTGTGCATCCTGTATGCTTCCTCTCTTTCAAACCTCATTCCATTCCCCAACCAACATCTATCTCTGTCCCTCCATGAGTCCAACTTTTTCTTCCTCTCTCCCTGCCCTCTCCCCTTTCTTTCTTTCTTTCTTTCACTCTCTTTCCCTGCCCCCTTTCTTTCTTTCTCTCTCTCTCTCCCTGCCCCCTTTATTTCTGTCTTTCTTTCTCTCTCCCTGCCCCTTTTCTTTCTGTCTTTCTTTCTTTCTCTCTCCCTTCCCCCCTTTCTTTCTTTCTGTCTTTCTTTCTCTCTCCCTGGCTCCCCTTTCTTTCTTTCTCCATGCCCCTATTCTTTCTTTCTTTCTCTCTCTCCCCCCATAAGCCACCGCCAACGATTTCTCCCTGCTTCCCCAACGCCAGGCCAGAAGCATATAAGCGCCAACGGAGACCTATCCATTTCACTTGTACTTTGTCAAGGGGAGTGTCCTCCACCTGTGCCAGTATCAGCAATGTTGTCAGCAAGTCACATGCAAAGTTTTAAATCAGCACACAGTTGGGTCACTGTGATCTGTTTGTCAGTTTGGGGCCATTTACGATAAGCGTTCTTCGACAGTTTGCTGTGGTGCTTTTCCTTACATTGTTATGAGACCATAAGCCCTGTGGTCATTCCACCGTGGTCTTTTTTAGGCAGCAAGATCACTGTGATTATTGGCATAATATTTCACTTATTTTTTTTTATACAAAAATTATTGATACACAATATGAACTATTTATTGAAAATTATAGAAATATTTTTTTCACATTTGAATACACAACGAGGTATTGAGCTATGATAAGAACTCATACCGCATACTCCGGCTTTTTGACACTAGGGGAGTTTGAGGTCTTTTCCCTCGTTGTGTTTACAGATATCTTTAAACTGTGTTTATTTTAGATGTTCTCTTTAACCTGTAACACATTCTGAGCTCTTTGGGGAAAACAAATTAATTAATTAAATTAATTAATTAATTAAAGCACCAGCTTTTGTATCTGCTTCTAGGCACACTCAAATGCCAGATACGTTCGGACCTAGAATCTCCACCAGTGAATCAGGGTCAATTGTGCTAAACCCTGTGCCAAACACTATCTCAAATTTTCAGGAAAAAGTTATTTTGCCTGGCTCCTTAACTGGCTCATCTTGTATATTCAGCTTTTTAAAAAATCTTCCACGTATTCCTGTAATTACTGGCAAATGCAAGTATATGTTGTAAAATTGGTGCCTTTACATGTTGACATTGGCATTTACATGTGCAAAGCCAGAAGTTCGGGGCCAGGCCAAGGGGATCTGATGCCCTAGGCAAACCTTCAGCCCTGCACCTTCCCCCACAGTAACAAGATCTTTTCTTCCCTACTACCCATCCAGCATCTCCCCTTCTCTCCCTTTCCCCCCTCTAGATATCCAGCATCTCTATTTGCCTTCCCTGCCCCCTCTCCAGATGTCATCATCTCCCTTTCCCTTCCCTACTCCGCAAGCATTGGCATATCTACTTCCCCTCCACCCTGTCATGTCCTTCTTCCTTTCCTCCTCCTGCTGTCCTCCACCCAAGGCTGCATCAAAAGAAACCTTTGAGTACTTGCATGCACCCAGGGCCTGTTGTATCACAGCCCTTCCCCCATGCAAACTTCCTGTCAGAGGGAGCTTGACATGACAGACCTTGAGTGCCTAAAGATACTCAAAGACCAACTCACATGCTTGACAGTGACATTCAAGTGCTGCACTCCTGTTGTCATATAGTCATGCCAGAACTGCACTGTCCCCAAATTCTACTGCCCTAGGTTGATGCTCAGTCTGTCTAGTCAAAACACTGGCCCTGGCCTACCGATGCCGCTCTTTTTCTGCATGTATATGTCTGTGAAATGTATGGAATCTACATTTATAAATGCCACAATTTCCATATGTAGATTCTTTGAGATGCTTTGGCTGAGCTGAAAATTTTTATTTGTTATATATTAGGATTTATTTACCGCCTTTTTGAAGAAATTCACCCAAGGCGGTATACAGCAAGAATAAGCCAAACATAGATAATAGACAATTATAGCAGTAAAAATATTCAAATACCATTAGGTAGTATGGCAAAGTATGCTACTTAAATTGTCAACACAATACACAATAAAACATTTGAATAGACAACATAGGGTATAAGCAAATGTAGAACACAGACAGATAAGATAGAATAACAGAGTTAGAAAATAAGAGGACTAATTTAAAGAAAATTGCAGATGAAATCAGAAAGATGCATGAATATAATCTCAGCTAAGGTAGGAGTGGAGAAGCAATTCTTGCTACAGTATGTGCAGTCAGTGTTAGACCTTGTATGTGTGTGACCGGCAAGTTAATTGTTAATTATATATGCAGGAGCGCATGCATGTTTTAAACAAAATTCCTGCATTGGCTTATGCACAGATCTGAGGCATGTGGATGTGTCAGTTACCTGCTTATTTAGATTTAGGGCCTTTGCCATTGATTGAGAAAGCAATATGGATACTTTGGTGGTGTCACCACCCTACGAAAATTCATAACAAAGAGTTGGATCTCTCAGCTTAATTAGTTTCTCTTGTATGTGTAGCTGCTTAAGAACATAGAATTGCCACTGCTGGATCAGACCAGTGGTCCATCGTGCCCAGCAGTCTGCTCATGTGGTGGCCCTCTGGTCAAAGACCAGCGCCCTAACTGAGAGTAGCCCTACCTGCGTACGCTCTGGTTTAGCAGGAACTTGTCTAACTTTGTCTTGAATCCCTGGAGGGTGTTTTCCCCTATGACAGACTCCGGAAGAGCTTTGACGGTATCTCTGTCCTTCTATACGTCTTCCACCTCATGGTGTCCAACATATGTCTCCTACCTCTTTACCCCAAGGTGTCCTGAAACTCTCTTCTTTCCTATTATCCCTCCCCCCACCGATGTTCACCATCTCCTGTTCCTCTCCCTGAAGCCTCTAGCATCTCCCCATCCTCGTCACAAGGTGTTCAAAGGCTTCTCTTCCTGTCCTTACCCCTTCTGCAGTGGCGTCAGCATGTCAGTCAACTTGTCAACACAACACTCATCACACCCAGCCCGTGGCCTTGAGCATATGAGCATGCTCAAAGCCCAAGGGGCTCGGCCTCCTCTGAATCGTAAAGGGTGGTTAATAAATCACAATAAATAAATAAATTCCTGTTTTAGAATGGGCAGGATCCATCAGGCCATGAACGCATGCAGACGACCAAGGCCCCCACTAGGCTGGTGCTGCTACATAAGGAATAAGGAAGGGAAGGAACCTCTGAACACTTGGGGAGGATGGAAAGATGCTGAACATAGGTATATTAATTGTAGCAACTATGCCGCTTCTAAAATGTGTCACTCTAGGCAGATGCCTCATATGAATAGTGGTTAGTCCGGCCCTGCTAGTTTGCTGGAGTGTAATATGATTTTGCAATTATACTCCCACCTGTGCTTTCTGAGGAGCAGGTAGGTGTCAGGGAGCACATTGAACTGAGCATGTGCAGGTCTTGGTGTTGGAGGCTGGAGCAGCTGTATGCTTCCTTGCTTCACAGGCAGTACATCCCTGGACTCCAGCAGACCATGTCTTTGGCTGGTGGGGCTTGATGGGTGGCAGCATGGGGTGGGGGGGGGGGGACTGAAAGGAAATGCTTGGCTTTCCCAATCCACCCCTAGGCACCTCCAAAAATCAAACTCTGATTACATCCCTGATTAGTATTTTGTGAAGAGAAGTAGGTGCCGCCTTCGTAGAATAGGCTTCAGGTAGGTGGTATCCTATTTGCCTCTTTATAGATTATTCTTCACATGCCAGATATCCTAAATAATTTTCTTTTGGACATAAAATGAGAAAACTCCTCTGGTGCTTCTGGCCATGTGGCTTGAAATGCAGTAGGAGTTGTTGTAATTCATGTGCTTATACCTGCTCCTCATTCATGAAATACAAAGACATCAAATATGCAAAATACTAAGTTATTTCAGTCATTTATTTTTCATGATTAATCTACATTTCTCAATAGAGTTATTACCTAAAGAATTAAATTGACAGTGAATAATTATGGTAATTAGTGAAATAATAATCCTTAGAAGACAAGATAGCAGCTTGTTCCAAAGACATTTTTTTTAAACTTTAAAACACATTCTTAGTTGGGACTTGGAAAAAAATTGGTCATTCAACCAAGAACTTCAGCTCACCTTTATTACTCTGATAAGGCTGGATGCTGATGAATATCTAGACTTTCTTGTAAAGAAAGTTGAAAAACTGCAGGAAAAAATTTCAGATATAAAGTCTTTTTTTTTTTTCCAAAATTCTTTATTGATTTTCAAACTACAAATGCGCAATAATGATTCACATATATGTACATTATATAATAAGAGCAAAAAAACTTACAAATATTACTACACAAAGAAATTTCTCCCACCCTCCCATTTAAAAAACAAATATATCAAACCTTCAGGAATCTATTCATAAAATCCTTGGATCATTCCTAATACCATTCCCTTCCCTTACACACAAATCAAACTGGATTCAGACAAAACCATTCTACGGAATACTCCCTAATTGGACTGACTACAACCATTTTATATTATCTAGGCCAGTGTCTCGCAAACTTTTTTGAGTCGGGGCACACTAAGCCTAGTGACCCTGGCTTGAGACACATGGAAGTACATTGGTGTCAGCGTAATGATGTCGCACACATGTGTGATGTCAGCGCGCTGACAGCACATGCACATTTACAAAGGCCCTTCAAATGGGCCTTGCGCTGAGAGGAGAGAAGGTTCCAGCAGAGAGGAGGAGAGAAGAGCCGGTGAGAAGAGAGTAGAGCTGGAGCGAAGGGCCGGCAGAGAGAAGAGGTGCTGGCGTCGGGAGATTGCTTACAGGACATGCCTCTCTTCGACTGGATTGCGGCCCTCGAGGAGGGACTTTGACACCCCTGATCTAGACAGAATTTTAGAGAGCTGAAGGAAAGCTGGCTGTGTAGATGAGCAACTATGGCTTTATACATCTGCTGTCACATTTTCTGTACCTATATCTATTTCTATATTTATTAATCAAATGATCACAAAATATAGATATTGATATATAATGTATACTATATGCATACAGCACATATAAGAGTTTCATTCTATTTTATTTTGAATGACAAACGTCCATTCTATAAACCCATGTTTTCATGTTGTTGGCAAGTTTTATAACTTTGATGTTTGTCAAATGTATTGATAAATTTGGAACTCAAACCTTTACTATTTGGGACCCAAAACAATTAAGTACATACTGGCTGACATACTGGTTGATCAAGATTCTTTTGTTATAAGCACGGTTATACTTCTACTACTACTACTACTAACTTTATTTTTCTATACCGTCCTATCATAACAGTTCTAGACGGTTCACAATAAGAGAAATGGGACAATCAGTGAATATACATTAAAATATTAGAAATACAGAATTGAAAATAAAAGAAACAACTGAATCTCAACAAATCTATCAAACAGATGAGTCTTTACCAGTTTTCTAAAGGAATAATAGGATGAGGCATATGGAATAATTTTATCTACCAATTTGCCTATGTACTGCTGGTTGTGTGTTTCTTGATAATCAATAAAAACTGATTTTACATAATGTGGACAGATGCAAAGTGATGCACATCAGGAGGAATGCTCAAACTCATAGTAACCTTATGCTAGGGTTCATCTTAATAATAATAATAATAATAACTTTATTTTTGTATACTGCAGTACCACAACAGTTCAGAGCGGTTTACAGAGGAAGAGACTGTACACAGACAGCGATGTTACATACAAGACATTCAGATTAGCTTAGCAAGTCGAGAGTAGTCAGGTATATCCGGAAGCATATCAGAGATACAAGGCAGGGAGGGAGTCAGAGAAATTTATCAAAGAGATAGGTTTTAATTGATTTCCTGAAGGTTTGGTAAGAGGGTGCATTTGGAATGAGGGTGGTTAGACATTTATTCCATTTGCCTGCTTGGAATGACAGGGATCTATCAAGGAATCTCTTGTAGATACAGCCCTTTAAGAACGGGAAGGAAAATAGGTAGGCATTAAATGTGCGGGTGGGACCTGAAAATTCAAAATGGTGCGACAGGTAGATTGGGAATGAGCCTGTTAAGGTTTTGAAGCAGAGGCAAGCAAACTTGATGATGATCCTTGCCTCCATCGGCAGCCAGTGCAGTTTTCTGTAATACGGGCTTACATGATCTGATTTTTTGGGACCGTAGATGAGGCAAAAGGCAGCATTCTGTACGATTCTTAAACGTCTGATGGTTTTCTTAAAGGATCCCAGGTATATAATGTTGCAGTAATTTAAGATGCTTAAGATTAGTGATTGGACCAGCAGTCAAAAGTAGAGGAAGTCGAAATAGTGTTGGATGGTGCGAAATTTCCAGAGGGTACAAAAGCATTTTTTAACCTGAGCATTAGTATGGTCTTCGAAAGTCAGGCATCGGTCCAGGATGACTCCAAGGATTTTGATGGTAGAGTTAATTGGGTAGTTTAACCCGTTTAATTTCAAAGAGGTATTTGTTAACTTGTAGGTAGGACTTGCCAAGAAAATCTTGGTTTTTTTCTGGGTTCAGTTTTAATTTGAATTGTGTGGTCCATTGTTCTATCTTAGTGAGGATGGATGAGGTGAATTGTTCTGCCTCTTGTGTCAGAGAAGTTATGGGAATGATAATTGTGATGTCATCTGCGTATATATATAATTTCAATTTTAAGTCAGATAACATATGTCCCAATGAAGCCATGTAGATGTTGAATAGAGAGGGGAATAGAGGGGAATCCTGTGGAACTCTGCAGGGAATACACCAGGATTGGGAGAAGGTTCCTTTACAGTGAACCTGGTAACTTTTTTGCCTGATTTCTCTCTCTAGTTTTCTTAGCACAAAATTGAAGACTTTCTTCTCCTTTCCTGGGTTCTTCACACCTTTTTTTTTTTTTGGGGGGGGGGACTTCATGGGTGATATCATTACTTTTTTCTTGTATTTTAATGCTTTTTAATTAATTTTCTTTCTGAGATGTATTACCTGTTTCTCAATAAAGTTTCCATTTGCAATACATGTACTGTTTATATGCAAAGTATGCAAAGCCCTCAGCAGTAAGAGTGAGTAACAGCCCTCCCGAAGTAACCCCTGGGTCAATACCTCAGGAAGATTGAGACACTCTCTTCTGCCAGGGACTTAGACTTCCATTACAATTAAACACACAAAAATTAGGAAAGAACTAAGAATCCTGTGAAGCAGTGGCGTAGCCTTTGGGAGGTATGGGGGGGCCTAGACCCTCCTACTTTGGCATTAGGCCCCCTTCCAAATGTGTAGCTCCTATTAAATGGTTGGCAGGGTGCCAAAGTCCCATTGCCAAGCTGCTTTCCTTCTCCTCACACTGCTTCTTTACAGACATCAGTGGTGTGTCTCCAGCCGCAGCCAATGGCAGGACTCCTCACTCATGCTCAGTTTAAGCAAGAACTGAGCATGCTCGGGGAGTCCTGGTGTTAGTGGCTGGAGGCATTCTGCCAATTTCTGTACTGTAGCAGCAGAAGGACAAGGTTTGGCTGGTGGGATTTCGACATCCCAGCAAGGAAAGATATTATTTTTGGCACACATGGGGCAAGGGAGGGAAGGAGGAAGGGATTGTGTTGTTCCCCACCCAAATCTAAGGGCTGACTATGCTCCTGCAGTGAAGAGCCTTAAATGAGATTGCAAGGGGGGGGGGGGGGAAGAAAGTCTCAGTTCCTGTATGGCAGCTGTTGAAATGTGGGGGTTCAACTTTTTCCATACGCATCTTGTTGGCTGAAAGTGGAGCTTTTACTTTGTCAGCACGTTAAAGATGAAATCACACGTTGGCAGCTTGGTATCACACTGGGAAAGAGCACACAACCATTCCAAACACTGATTTTTAAAAGTCAGTATCTAATGCAATTAATATGGAGAAGAAATCAAAAAGCAAGCAGGAAAAAAAAAAAAGCTGGTGAAAAATCTAACCTATTAAAAATATCTCAAGACTTTTTATTCCACATTTTGTCCCTGTCAGGTGGTATTTGAGTAATAGCAGTGAGTGTTGGAGATGAAATTAATAAATCAGAAGACTTATCATGACCAGAATGAAAAGCTTGTTATTATACAGCGGGAAAGAAGTCTGTTTCTTTATCTGTGAATAGACATGCAGAGATATGCACATGGGACTGCATACGCTTGTGGATTTCCAAAGATTAGCATGTAAATAGCAAAGATGCCGGAGAAGTGATGCTATGGTAACATCTCAATATTTCTAGCATAAGAGCTACTGCCCGAGCAAGGTAATAAGCTCTGAAGTACTTTTGTAAGTCGAAAGGTGGGGAGGGAAGGAAGGAGGGAGAAAGCAACATTTTTAGCAGTTTAGGCAATTGGTTTAGACAGATTTCAGAGACAAGTTACAAGGTAATGAGTATTTGCTGGCTTTGGGATGGCTTACTGAATAGGTACTGCTCCTGATAGCTTGGTTTTATTTAGGACTGGACATGTCTACATGGAAAATAATATCCGTGAAAAAGAAAGGGATCTCACTTATTAAAATCTCCTCCTGTTATCTAGTCTTAGTAATCTCTCGTACAGCAGCACTGTTGGGAACCTTCAAAGGAGCTGTAACACAATCACTTCAACTTTTCACCGATCTATAGACCTGCCTATTTCTTAATCTTCTAGGTTTCTTGATTTGTTAAGCAGGTGTTGGGTGAACAGGAGGGCTTGTCTCTGGTATGTCCATCTGTCTGTCCTTCTGTCACTATCCATTCGTTCTCATGTACTTGAATGGCCACCCCAGTAAAAGATGAAATGCATGGGTGTAGCAAAATAGCGATGACACCCTGCCCAGCGGAAGGGCACAACAAAGTGAAGAGCTAGTAGGTACCCATCTCTCCTCATCTGAAAGCGAAGCTGGTGAGGTTTCCGTTCTTTGTTGACTGATGTGATGCAACAATGGGACAAACTAGACAGGGGTGAGAACCTCTAAGAACATACCCTGCGGCCCAGAGCGCTAAATGCTCCAACACTTATGGAATTCCTTTGAGTGCTGGAGCAGCATCAGAGCATTTAGCGCCCTAGGCCGCGATAGAAACCTCTAATGCGACTTAGTCAAATAGATCTTGAGATCTGAACTCTCCAATTATTCTCTGTTTATTCTGGTGGTATACATGCTTTTATTATGTATGTATGTTTATATGTACACATCTTTGGAATAAAGTGGGAGGAAGTGACATCAGAGAGAGCTATGAAGCTGATGCAGCAGAGGAATGCCTGGACGTGCGAAAGGCAGGCCGCGATCCAGCCTGCACTGCCGACACTGCCATTTGATTCCAGGTATTTCAGCTCATGGTCAGGGTTCGCATGGGATGGAGAGATGGAAAGGTCAGCAGGGGGGTAGGGGGGGGCGCAGCGGTGGTGGTGGGGGGATGAGAGGGATAGAAAGACGCTGCACTGGGGGATGGGAGGAAGGGAGGGATAGAAGCTGCAAGGGTTCTGCTGCACATGGGGATGGAAGGGAGGGAGGGATAGAAAGATACTGCACAAGGGGATGGGTGAGAGGGGAGGAAAGATGCTGCACATGTGGGGGAGAGAAAAGAAATAGGAAGAATTGGGGTGGAGGAGAGGAAGGGAGAGATGATCATTGTACATGAAAAAAAATAAGACCTACCCGAAAATAAGATCTAGTGCCTTTTTTGGGCCCAAAATTAATAGTCAGTGTCTTATTTTCGGGGAAACATGATATATATGTGAACTATATATGTGAACTGCTTTGATTGTGAACCTCCAGTGACACTATGACTGTGATGAAGGAACATTTCTCATAAGCCTGTCTGAAATCATCCTTAAAGGTTTGTTCTATATAAGAAGAAGAAACAGATGAAAGTGTTGCGGCCTACACTGCCAAACTTCGCTGGTGAACAGCACCCTAAAGCCTTTAGAAACTGGATGGAAAGCTCATTTTGAATGTGGAATTCAACTTAAAATTCACAGTGAATCGAGAAAAGACCACTGCAAATTAAATCATATCACAGTCCACGAAGGATGTGGCAGAAAGATACAGAAATATTTTCCATCATTTTGGGTGCCACAGGCTTGATAGAAAGAATTTCCACCTGGATAAGTTGCCTGTGCGTGTTACATCTTAGGAATTCCAGAGGGAAGTTCTTTGTGGCACAATGCAAGTTTGAGCATTAGCAGTAAATGTGAGAAACTGAGATACCTGGCTTAGGAGTGAGGTTCATTTCTGTCATGGTATACATAAAACAAAAAGATTATCAAAAAACGTACTGTATGAATAGTTTAGTAGAAGGGTTTCATTCATATCACATCAAAAGGACAAAAAAAAATAAATACAAAATGGAGAAAAACAAACCTCATACACAGGCAGCCGGGACTTTGCAAGTACCCTAAGCCACCTGTATTATCACTGTTTTGAAAAAACTCTATACATAGATATATAAATATTTTTTCATTCCATTCAAAAACTTATTTTTCAAAATTCAATTTGTCTTGTACATCAAAATATGGGAATAGAAATCCAATCTATCTAAAACTAGTTGTAAAGGCAACAGCTAGGTATTAATAGAAGCAATTCTTAGTAACGTGGAACAAACAGAATGTAAAACATGAATAAACTTATCTAAAATTGCAGCAACAATCATTCTTTCATCAAAATATTCTGCTTCCTGATAGAAAGAACTTCTGTTTCGCCTCAAAAGGCTACTTCAGGGGAAAAATTTTGAATAGTGTTCTTTCCAAGTTTGGAAGGAACACTATTCAAAATTTTTCTTCATTTTGTATTTATCTTTTTTGTCCATTGTGTCCTTTGGTGTTAAATGAATGAGACCCTTCTACTAAATTATTCATACAGTATATTTTTTAATAATCTTTTTGGACCTTTACAACTGTACCCTTATAAGTATTAGGTTTATGCATAAAACAAATCCATTTGGAGACAATATCCTCTAGAGAAGGGGTCCCCAAAGTCCCTCCTTGAGGGCCGAATCCAGTCAGGTTTTCAGGATTTCCCCAATGAATAGGCATGAGATCTATGTGCATGCACTGCTTTCCATGCATATTCATTGGGGAAATCCTGAAAACCCAACTGAGGGACTTTGGGGACCCCTGCTCTAGAGAAACTGATATTTAGTGTACCTGAATGTAACTCACCTTGAGTTACTATAGAAAACATTGTGAGCTAAACCCAAACAAATATTCAGCTATGACAATCTAAGTGCACCAAGGACCGGATTCAGTCAGTGGTGCTCAAAAATCATTGCCATAAAAAACACAAAACAAACAATGCTCAGTGCTATTCTATAAAGGTCACTCTGGGCTTTGGGCGACAATTCTCATGCCCAAATTTGGACACCAGGACTCACACCTGCTAAAACCAGGTGTAAATCTTGGCGCCTAATTTTCCTTTGTCTGAGGACAAACCTTCATGCTGTTACTTTGAGAAGCTGATGACATGGTTATCTGTCTAGAACAGTGTCCTGAACGCTTTCTTGAGCTGCGGCACACTAAAGGTAGTGCGCGGGCGTCGCCATGATGACGTCACGCACATGGGCCCTGAGACGCCAATGGGGGGTGCCAGTAAGGAAGAGGGCTGGAGAGAAGGAGAGGCGCTGGTGCCGGCTGATTGCCTACAGGATGTGCCTCTCGCCACAAGAGGCACATTCTGTAGGCAGTGCGCCAGCGCCTCTCCTCCTCCCCTGTGTGCCATGGCACACTTGAAATCTCAGGAGGCGCACACAGTTTACAATACACTGGTGTAGAAGATTATCCAGATCCTCTATTTAAGTAGAATTGGATTACGACATATATTTTGACTCCTGAGGCAGGCAGGGTTCTGCCGAAACACGGCTCCATGTCGAGTCAAAATGTTTTTTTGTCTCCTTTGAAAAAAAGCTTACTGTTGGAAACGATATCTGTCTGACACTTTGTTTGATTTGGCCCAATTTAGTCACATATCCCTGGTATTCAATAACACTGCAAGCAAATTTTTAGAACACCATTACCTGCTCTTGCCCCTCCCGTGGCTGTGTCCCCTTTGGGGCTGTGTGCTATGGGATTTGGAAGCCTAACGTTATAGAATAGCGCACAGCGAGTTGCGTGCAAATCCAATCTAGTGCCAATTAATGCTGTTAACCAGTGACGTAGTAAAGAAGGGGCGAGAGGGATGGTCCGCCCTTGGCACCATGTTGGTGAGGGCGCTGACAACCCTCTTCCTCTCTACTCCCCGCCTCTTCCCTTGCCTCCCCTCACATGCACCCCCTTTTCTTCCCCCATACCTCTTGGCGAAGTTGTTGCTCGCGGCGGTCAACATGCTCGCAACCCCGTCATCTCTCCCGCTGACCTCACTTCTGGGTGCCGTGCATAGGAAGTGACATCAGAAGGAGAGCCGACGGGTTCGCAAGGAGCACGTTATCGACCGTCGCGAGCAACAACTTCAACTAGAAGTACGGGGAAGAGAAGGGGGGCACACGAAGCAGGGGGGATCAATGAAGGAACGGGGGGGGCATAGATGAGGGCGGGAGGGGTGCCACTTCTCTGGGCACCTCTCCCCCTCGCTAGTCCACTGCTGATAACTGGCTCATTAACCAATTAAGTTACATGAGCTTCTCGGGATCAAGCACAAATGTGGGTTCCCTTTTTAGAATTTGGGAGCAAGTGATCAAAGTCTGTCAATTGACTGCCAACACTGAAAACATATAGATCAACATACTCAATTTCAATGTCCATTTAGGAAATTAAGATCAACAGAGCAGCATCTTCTCACTACACTTCTCCCTCCAAATCCGCGGTTTCAGTATCCGCGGATTCGGTTATTCGAGATTTTTTTTTTTTTTTAGAAACAATTTCTTTTTTTGGCTATTTTTTAGCCGGCTGAGCCTCCCCGGAACCTTACCTGGTGGTCTAGTGGTGAAGCAGGGCAGGAGCGATCTTCCTTTGTTCCTGCCCCATGCAGAGCCATCACCAAAATGGCTAAAAAAGCTTTCTGTATAAGGATGCCTTTGAGATATAGACAAGATAATCATTCTATGTTTAAAATTTTATAATTTATATTTTAATTTCCAATTTCTAATCAATCTTCATTTGCAGGATTCAATTTTATATCTTCCCCATTTTATTTTTTATTTTTTTTCACTTTTTGCCCCCCCCCCCGATGTGTTACCCATATATGTTCTCTCTTTGCTTTAATTATTGTAGGTCATCCCCTTCTCCTTTTGCACCTGTATTTAATTTTGTATGTATATATTATTTTGTATTAATGTACTATATTTCCCCTATTTATAAATTTGTAATAAGCTTTGAAATATCTGACAAGGCGTGCACATCAAATTTTAATAAAAACTTGAAACTTGAGTGCTGAAAATCACAGATCAGATTTGTGTCACTTTAAGGATACCAAATGTTGTTTTTGCAGAAGAACTGTCACACTGACCGCATCTGACAATGCATGATAGACAGATAAGAAGAAAGAAGACTTGCATGAATGACCACCAACCTCTATGGCATATTATTGAGTTGGCAGAAGGACTGACACATGCACAATCCTGAATGACAGTGATTCTGAACATGGGCATTGAATCGGGACCTTCTTTCACCAGCAAACGATATGTTGATTAGTCTGTGATCCTACCCAAATGATATAACTCATAGGGCTAGATTCACTAAGCAAACCAATTGTGTACTGACTGGTTTGCGACCCCTTAATGAGCAAATTTCCCTCCGGCCTGATTCACTTATCTCTCTTGTGATTCGCTTCAAATCCGTGCATGCAAATGAGGAGAAACGCATGCAAATTGGATAGCGACCCGATTCACTACACAAAATTTCACATCGGACAGGACTGGCCAATCAATGGAAGAAGCGACTGCTAGGGAGCAGTCAAAAACGTCCTTCCGACTTTCCTGTTCTATTGAAGCCCTGCTCTCTGCCCTGTCAGCGCCGATCTCCTGCAGTCCCGAACGCCTCCTGCAGCCCTGATCTGCCTGCCCTGGCTCTCGCTGTCCTGCACCCCTGGGCTTGCCTGCCACAAATGCCTGCCTGACATGTCCCCTCTGCTCCCCCTGGCTCGGCCGCCATCCTTCCAGTGCGAGTCTGCGGGTTTGAAGCAGGGCTGCAATACATAATCCCTCCTCCCTGGACACAATGAAGGAGATTGCTCAGTACTGGGAATCCCCAGCACCTGTCCACAAACTGCTCACTATGAAAGATTCAGCACAACTCGTTCTGATGGTTTTCATGAATACTAGAAAGCTTCTCACAAGAATGTTGAAAACTCTTACACCGCAACTTTTGTTTGGTTGGTCCTATAAAAGACTTAGGAATATGGAATAATACAAAAGAAAACACCAATCAATGTAATGGAATGCCCTAAACAAAGATGAGCCAGCACTAGGTCAAAGAAAGTGTATAGTGCAGTGGTTAGAGCTACAGCCTCAGCACCCTGAGTTTGTGGGTTCAAATCCATGCCTTGTGATCCTGGGCAAAGTCATTTAGGCCCAAATTCTGTAACCAGTGCCTAATGTTAGGCACTTGTTATGGTGGCGTTCAACTAGATAGGCGCCTATCTAAACTGAATGACAAGCTTTTTAATCAGCAATAATTGAAACTTAGGCGCCTATCACGAAAGAGCCTCTAAAAATTTAGGCAGCCTTTCAAAGAGGAGGCACTATGCATGTTAGGTGTGGGTGTGGCTTTGTGTTAGGCGCCTTATTATAGAATCGCTGCTCTTAAGCGTGCTTAAGTGCTCGCATGGGCGCCTGACTTTTAGTTGTGCCTAGAGCTGGCCTATTTATTGGGCGCCTCCAAAATAGGTGCCGCTCAGCGCGATTCACTAAACAGCACCCAATTTTACTTGAATTGCGCTGAACGGTGCCTATATAGGGACCTAAATTTTGGGTGCTTCTTATAGAATTTGCCCTTTAATCCCCCAACTGTCCCAGGTCCATTAGATAGATTGTGAGCCAGGAATAAATGCTTGAGTACCTGAATAAATTAATGTAAACAGCTCTGAGCTTTCCCCGGGAGAACAGTATAGAAAATTGAATAAATATATATAATTATGCATATTTTTTTTTTTTACTTTATAAGGGTATCAGAGCACAGAAGCAAGTGTTTTAGATCAAGAGGTGGATACTGAAAATGATTTATATGGCCGTCAATAGCTTTTAACCCTTTAAATTGCTTGTGCAGGGCTAACTGGCCATATTCAATGACACTTAGGGCTCCTTTTACAAAGGTGCGCTAGCGGTTTTAGTGTGCGCTTAGCGCGCGCTAAAATGCCGCATGTGCTAGCCGCTACTGCCTCCTTTTAAGCAGGTGGTCGTTTTTCGGATAGCGCGTGCTTTAGCGCGTGCTAATTTTGTGCGTGCGCTAAAAACGCTAGTGCACCTTAGTAAAAGGAGCCTTTAATTGGACAGTACTACTGAAAATGAAAGCCGAAACCTATTATTTTGTGGGCGTTCCCAAGGCAGAGTTGGCACTTAGCTGGTTAAGGGCTGATACTGGATATTATGTATATCCCTAGTATGTGTCAAGTTAGGATAAAACTTGAATTGAAAAACCTTGCACGGTAACTATGGCAAATTGTAACGTGTTAACTGTATATTATGTATGTTAACCTATTACTCGTTCTGAGCTCTATGGGGAGAACAAGATAAAAAAATGAATTAAATAATGCAATATAATATTGCTTTTATGTTATACTATTTCAATTGTTCTTTAAGTTATTATAGACCCCTGAGGCAGACATCTTTACGCCGAAACATGGCCCACATCAGATCTTTAAGTTTCCATGTTTCCAAGTTTATTATGAATTTGATTAATCGCTTATTCAAAATTCTAAGCGATGTAATACAAAATGTTAAAATATTGTATTACAATAATCAAAGGGAAACAGACTATTTAAATATGACGGACAAGACAAAACATATGATACAAAAGGAAAGGAATAGGAAAAGAAATACAAGTTAAAAATAGTAAAGAAAACGAATAAGGGGAAAAAACAATAGGAAAGGGGAAAGCAGTAAGCTTCAAAGAGTTTGAGGGCTCAGTTGAAGCACCTGATCTAATTTTCTGGTTTATGCATCTAATCTAGTTTTTTTTAGTTGTCAAATGCATCTTTAAAAAGAAAGCATTTTAACTTGCTCTTAAATCTATCTAAATTATATTCTTCACGTACTTGGATTGGGAGTAAATTCCATATTTGGGGTGCAGTGACAGAGAAAATAGATTGCCGCCGTGTATTTATGGTTTTAAGAGAGGGAACAATCAAGAGGTGTTGGTCAGTAAATCTAAGTAAACTTCACATCCATTCCTGAATCTGGAGGGCCCTTTGTGCTTCTTCTGGTGTTTTGTACTTTGACCGTCTCCTACACTAAGTACTGATATTCAGCACTTAAGTGGCTAGGATAACCTCATAAACAGGACTGCATAAAACACAGTTCTATCTTTATGCGGTTCGCCATTAATGCTTAAGTGGTGAGCATCCTACTTAACCAGCTAGCTTTTGTCCAGCCACATATGCCCAGATATTCTATGCTGAAGCCTGGCCAAGGCCCAAAACACAACAAGGAGAAATCACCACGTGGTTCCACAGAAAGGAGGAGACAGCCAAAAGCAAAACAGAACTGTGGAAACGATGATCTCAATAACCAGCTTATTATAAACAATAAAAGTCTTCACTAGTAAAAGTGATGCAAATACTTGACACATCGAAATCGCAAGCAGTATAAAGTCTGTGGCATGGGCCCGACGAGGTCCATGTTTCAGTATAAGACAGCCTTCTTCTGGGGTCCGTTCTGGTGGAGCAACAACAATGGAGACACTAAAATGCATATGTTATAAAATCGGAGCACAGCAAGTGCGGAGAGTCAGAATCACCATTATTGCCTGACTCTGCGTCGGCTGCGCTCCACTTTTATAACACAGCATTTCGGATGCATTTTACAGTTTCTATTTTTTGTGGCTCCACCAGAACGGACCCCGGAAGAAGGTTGTTTTATATTGAAACACGGAGTGTGTCGGGTCCATGCCACAGACTTTATATCGTGTATGATTTAGATGTGTCAAGTATTTGCCTCGTTTTTATTGTTTATAATAAACTGGTTACTGAGATCATCGTTTCCACAGTTCTGTTTTGCTTTTGGCAGGGACGTGGTCCAGCACTGAATATCCTGGCATAAAGCCAGTGGCAGTCAGCAAAATACTGAGTGCCATCGGCTAAATATCTACCCCCAAATTACTTAGCTGGAGCGTGTATCATGACAGGAATGAATAGTTTGTTGTTGCACTGTATCACAGATGAAAGATCAAATAAAAGTTGTACAAGTGTTGCGGTGACAGAGCAGAGCAAATCTAACCTCACTCTAGCAGCTCCTGTGCTGCTTTGCAGGAGGAAAGTCACCAGAAATTGCGACAGACAGAGAGGTACAATATACCTAGTGAATATTAGTTCTGTAGTAAAAAAGTCAGTGAGGGGGAAGCTTTTATTTATTATTTATTTGAAAAATGAATAGTCCGCATATACCTTTGCTGATGAGGGTGCATCTGAGTAGTCCCTGACAAGTTTAAATATTCTGGACTGGTGTTCTGAGGTTTCTCCCCCCACCACACCACATATTTTATTCGCATACTGTACACTTCCCTCTCCCTATTCGCGGTTTCGATGCTCGCAGTTTCGATTATCTGTGTTTTTTTTCCCTAGGCCCCCCTCAGAATTGCTTGTTGGCATCGAAAAAAATCAGCCCCGGGACTTGGAGGAAGGTGATCAGAGGTGGTGGGGTGGGGGGGTATCAGAGACAGAGGGAGGCGATCAAAGGCGGCAGGGGGGGGATCAGAGGTGGCATGGGGGCGATCGGAGCATGGACCTTACCTGGTGGTCTAGCGGTAACACGGGGCAGGAGTGATATTCCTACACTCCTGCCCCATGCAGAGCCGTGCTGTGAGTTCCCGTGGTCTCACGAGACTACAACAGAGAGTTCCTGTTGTAGTCTCGTTAGACCACAGGAACTCAGCAGCATGGCTCTGCATGGGGCAGGAGTGTAGGAAGATCACTCCTGTCCCACGCCACCGCTAGACCACCAGGTAAGGTCCAGGGGTGGGTCACAGCCGGTCAACAGTTATTCACGATTTTTCCCTATTCACGGGCCGGCTCTGCCCCTAACTCCCGCAAATTGGGAGGGAGAAGTGTATTTATTGATTCATTAATTTAATCATATTGCTGGATGCAACAATTATAAGATATGTAATATTGTTTGATGTTAGGGGCTCCTTTTATAAAGCCACGGTAGAAGTTTCTGCCACGGTCCGGCTAGATAGCTGCCCCGACACTCATAGGATATCCTCAATGAATATTTATGAGAGAGATTTGCATGCACTGCCTCCACTACATGCAAATCTCTCTCATGAATATTCATTAAGGATCTCCTGAAAACCGGATTGGCTGGGGACTAGGTTTGGGAACCACTACCCTATGCTGTCTATTAAAATGTTTTTAGTACTTATTATGTTGACATTTGTAATGTCATATTATTCCATACTTTGTATTGTTATTTGAATATTTTTTACTACTGTGATTGTCTATTACCTATGTTTTGACTTATTTTTGCTGTACACTGCCTTGAGAAAATTCTTTTAAAAAGGTGGCAAATAAATCTTAATAAATCTATAAATAAAGAAATGCCACCAACTACCCTGCTATCGATATTCTTAGGGCTCCTTTTACTAAGGTGCGCTATGCTTTTTTAGATTGTGCGCTAAACGCTAATGCGTGCATGTTAGTCTATGGACACGTTAGCGGTTAGCGCACGTGTAGATTTAGTGCATGCTACATACATGCTAAAACGCTTAGTGCACCTTAGTAAAACAGGGGGTTAATAACTGAATTGCTAATAAAAGTGGAAGTCCTATCCCTGCTCTCCTAGACATACAAATCTGAAGATGCATACTTGTCAGGAAGGAGAAGGACAGTAAAACAGATGAATAATGGTGGTACGTGGAAAACTTCTGTCTACCTTGGTTCCATCCCTGGACCACTATCTGGATAATGCCAGGGTAATTAGTAAAGATTTTCAGTGGCCTTTTCTGCATAATGTCGAAGTCCATCAGCGAATGGCTCGGGTGAGTGGCCATTTTCCAAGTAAGTGCTGCTTCTACCTTGAGAAGTGCAGAGATACCAAGTTACTGAGTTCCAGGCTGGAGATTTACAGTTATAGTTACTTTATTTGATATACCGCAATTATTAACAAGATTGTTAAACGAAAGCGTTAACAATGATAAAATCAATAAGGACAAATAGGGTAAATCAACCATGACAAAACAAACACAATTTGGCTATAAAAGGGAGGAAAGATTTACAATATATTATGGAGAAGAATAAAAAGGAAGACAACAAAAGGTAAAGGGGAAAAGAAAAACTGTATTAGCAAGAAAGAAAGAAAAAAAGAAGAAATTATAAAATAGTGTCAAATGCCATTTTAAAGTAATGAGCCTTTAACAGAGAAAATTTTTCAAAGATATTTTAGGCCTAGTGGATATAGGGCTCTTTTTACAAAGGTGCGCTAGCATTTTTAGCGCGCGCTAGCCGATAAACTACCGCCTGCTCAAGAGGAGGCAGTAGCAGCTAGTGCGTGCGGCATTTTAGCATGCACTATTCCACGCATTAAGGCCCTAATGCACCTTTGTAAAAGGAGCCCATAGTGGAAGGAATTCCACAGAGTAGGGGCCATTACTGAAAAGATGAAATCCCTGTAAATATCCAAGAACATCTGCCCGAAAGATGGCACAGTCAGCAAGTGATGATGAGTAGAACGAAGGTTCCTTTGAGGTGAGTAGGGGATCAGATGGCTAGCCAGGAATACGAGAAAACCAGAAGACTGAATCTGGAAAAAAGTACGCTAAACTTGAAAGCTGCACTTGCAGAGATGCTAAGCTACCTAGTCACAGACTGGAGATTAGGGGACAGCCCTGAATTTCTGGACACCCGCATCCTGGTGCATTATGGGACTTGCAGCACCGATTTCAACGGGCAAGTTCATGTACTACAAATTTAGGGATGTAAGTTCAAAATCAGGACTGTCTCAAAATCTCCAGCCTGGGACCAGGTAACTTGGCATCTCTGCAAGTGCAGCTGAATATCGATCGATAAACCTAGTTACTAGGAAGCAACCAAGTATATTGGAGCACAGTTAGCTTTTTGTCTGCAGAGCTGCAACAGCTCTGTCTCTCTTTGTCTGTGTAAGGAGTTATACAGTCTTCACCAACTCTCTGTCATCACATCTTCTGCCTCTCCTCACTCATACTAGGTGATGACCCTGTTCAGCTGTTTATGCTACCTTCATACTTTGGTGTGTCAGGTGCTTTCTGTCTCTTCTCTGAGGCCCCTGTTCCATTACCATGCTGTATTATCTCTGTTGACACATTGGAATGGGGTGCTATAGAGGGTTTTCAAAACCACTTTTTTAATCTCCAGAATGAAACAGAAATCACATAAAAGAAGCATGTTGGTTTCTGACTTTCATGTCAAATAAATAATTTAACAACAAATTTGGAACCTTATTTACTAAGCATTTTTGCCATAGACAGAAAATTGGAGAAAACCTTAGGCCTCTCTGTCTGGCAGATTGTACAGTATTTTAAAATAATTGCCGAAAACATGTATTTCTACAGATATCCACTAGAGGGCATGCATGGATCAATTCAGTTAAGTTTCTAACATGGCACAGCTTGCAGAGAGTCATTTCTCGATGTTCGGCAGTAGTGAATGGCAAAAAAATGTGAAAATAACTGTTTTGTAAACAAAAGGGTAAAGCACTGTGGCAGATTGTGTCTTTAATTAATACCATTTATTTAAATAAAACCACAAAAAGATAAATATCTTTACTGGCAAAATCTTAAGAGAATCTTAGAAAGGAGCAAGTGCCTACCAAAATGATGTTGATACCATTAAAAAAATGGATTTCTATTATAAGTTTTTTAAAATCTAAACTTTAAATAAAATTTGCATATTGCAAAATATCTCCCCCTTTTACAAAACTATAGTGCACTTTTTAGTGTCAGCCGCAGCGATAATAGCTCCTACGTTCATAGAATTCCTGCTGCGGCCAATGCTAAAAACTGCACTATGGTTTTGTAAAAGGAGGGAGGGGGCTATATATAGGCTCAGTAACCATGATATTCGACCATTTCTAGGAAAAGATGGCCAGAGTGTGGCATATTGATGAGTCACAGTCTTAGCATCCTGAGGTTGTGGGTTCAAATGTGCTGCTACTTGTGACCCTGGGCAAGTCACTTAATCCTCCACTGCCCCAGGTACATTAGATAGACTGTGAACCCACCAGGACAGAGAGTGAAAAATGCTTGAGTACCTGATTGTAAACCACTTAATACACCTCATCCAAATAGTATATCAAATCACAATCCCTATAGCCTCCAAAACAAAAAAAGAATTTTTAATTAATTTTGTTAGGCCAAACAATTTGTAATAAACATATGAACCCCATCTTTTTATGTGAATTTTTTTTTAAGTTATAGAAGTTCAGATATGTAACTTTTACAGACTACTTATAGACCCATAGTAGGTTCAGGTGTCTTCTCAGAAGTTGATTGTGACAGGGTAGAGTACCCCTCACTAGCCAGCAGAGGGAACCTGAGCAGTGCAACTCATTGAGCCTGAGAAAAGAGCTAATCTGAATAGAGCTGCAAGTGCTGCTGGGAGCTATCCACTCACCCTGAGTGGATTGTGGTGCTGAAAAGAACAGCTCCCCACACAGCGCACTCAGAAGGCAAGATACTTCTTTAGGAGCTGGGTGACCCTTGGAAGGAGGAAAGCTATGTTTCATAAAAATTTGTTTAAATGCCTATCAGAAATTCTAAGCATTTTATAATATTTTAAATGGGGGGGATGAGCAAAGACTAATTAGACAGGACCTAATTTACAATGTACAATAAAACAAAAGGTAAGTTTGGAGAATTACAATATTTAAAAGAAAAGCAGCCATAGAAGGGAAAGATACAAGAGTGGGGGGAAGGGCCTATTTAATGAAGAAGCTAAAGAGGAGAAAAAAAACAAAAGAAAAGTAGAAGGTGGAAAGAAGAGATCTTTATTCAAAGGCATCTTTGAAAAGGAAGCATTTTAATCCTCCTTTGAACTTGTCCAGGTTTTGTTCTGCCCTAATATTAATTGGCAGTGAATTCCAGATTTTTAAAGAGGGCACATGGAGAAAGTGTTGAGTGGTGGATCTCAGAGCTCTAGGTGGATCATGAGGAATGAGGAATCTGTCGATGAAGGTGGGTTCATTGGCCACTGCTGATCGGCACTGACAGGGAGGCCTGGTGTAGTGGAGTAGGGTGGCCAGGCTGACCAGTTCAGATACAGGGTGCTGTTACAGCAGTAGAAAGTCCAGCGGAGGGACTGATGAAGAAGTATCAAGGTGATGGGGACCAAAAGGCCAGGGAGTGAGGGACTGGCAGTGGCCCTACAAAAGGCAGCTGGAAGAGCTGGCAGAGTCCAAGGTTGAGGGGCATCAGACAGCTGATCAGCAGTGGGTCCAGTGGTGACCGGTGGAAAGACTGGTGATGGCACTGAGAGCTGTCAGCGAGGACCCCAGGTGAAGCAGCCTGAGAAACCCTAGGAGCATTGACCAAGATCTAAGGAGAGTCCAGCGGAAGGACTGGCTGGGATGGTAACTGGTTTTTGTGAGTTTCTCATTTGGACATTTTTTTTTCTGAAAATGGTTCATAAAGATAAACACACTGAGAACAAGCACATTCAGGAAATGGCCATTAATAAAAAGAAGAAAATGATTTTCTGGTTTGAAAATAGCCATTTTCTCTACTGTATATCTAGATGTTTTTGCCCAAAACGTCTAAACTTGGATTTAGTCATCATATTGAAAATGTCCCTCTACTTGTTTTGTAGAATGCAAATTCTGCATGAAATTTTTATGGATAAAAATTTCATGCATAAAAGGGATGAGATTTGAAGGGCATACTATTCATATTATCTGCCATACCAGAATGAACAGACAGACCATGAAATTCTAGAAATTAGGCAAGCTAACAAAACTGGCAACACAATAATAGGTGATGTCAAATGATCCAATATTGACTGGGTAAATGTTACTTCAGAAAATGCTATGGGGGTATGTTTCCTAGATGAAATTAATGATTACTTTATGGAGCAGCTGGTTCAGGAACTAAAAAACTATCTTAGACTGACTCCTTAGTGAATGAAACACATGATGTGGTGTGAGAGATAATAGTGTTGGGGCAACTTGGCAGAAAAGATCTTCATAGTGTATCTGGATTTTCAAAAAACATTTGACAACTCGTATACTTCCTGCGATGTGAGGAAATCAAAAAGTCATGAGAAATTGGGATAGACTGAATCATATCTTTTGGTGGGAATCCCTGTGCTTATTGTATCAAAATGAACGAATGAATTCAGAACTAAATGGTCATTATAAAAAATTTAATGAGATTTGGGGCCCATTAGCAAATTTTGTAACATCCGCTCACTAGTCCAGGGATGTCAAAGTCCCTCCTCAAGGGCCACAATAAGGTCGGGTTTTCAGGATTTCTCCAATGAATATGCATGAGATCTATTAGCATAAAATGAAAGCAGTGCATGCAAATAGGTCTTATGCATATTCATTGGGGAAATCCTGAAAACCCGACTGGATTGCGGCCCTCGAGGAGGGACTTTGACACCCCTGCACTAGTACAAGCCTTCAATTTTTAACAGAATTTGCACACATCCGGGGCGGGCGGTTGGGTGGGGAGGGGGGGGAGGGGGTGAAAAGGTATTTCTATTATTATTTGTTAGTTATAAGTGCTGTTTCATTGTACCATTTGTTGTATTTTCTGATGCACTTTGTATGTTTTAAAATGAATAAAGAATTTACATATATAAAACGTCATGAGATAGTAGGCACTCAAAAAAGGACACGATCAAGTTAGAGAGAATAAATGAATATTTTACTTTTACTGAGGAAGATGAAAAAGAGATACCTAAGACAGTCTGGTATTTAGGGGTGTGGTTATCAATGCAGGCTACCGTGTTATTTTACTGTTATCCCCTGTTATTAGTAACTAGACCTCATTGCATAAAATGGCACCGATACTAAAATAGCATTCGTTAGTGGTAATACTAACATCTTAATGGTAGCCCATATTGTTAATTACACCCCTTAATGGTGATGATTTAGAAGAACTGGAGCAAATCTCAGTGAATCTGGAAGATGTAACAGGTCAAAATGACAAATTAAAGAATAGTAAGTCCAAAACTACTGAATACAATATTCTGGACAAGGTTTCTTGAATCTTCAAGTAAATCTTTATTGCATAACATCAATTAGACCCTATATGGTCTGTGTTTCAGCTCAGACTTGGGGTGTTGGATCCATTTTTTTCTGTTTGTTGGTAAACTAAAGAATAGTGAATGACCTGGTCCACTCAAAAATGAAACTGCAGAGCCACTATTCGTAATTTGTTTGCCCTGGGGAATTCTGCATCAAAATATTAAAAAAATTCCATGTACAGGATTTTGGAATTCTGCAGTATTCTGTGGTAAAATTATTTGCCAATATAACACTACACACTGCTTTAATATAACACTACACACTGAAGTAATTATTCACACAAGATGCAATATAGAAAATGCTAGTACTCAAGGTTTTCTTGAGAATTCCCTTCCTCCCCACCCTCCCTAGTCTTCAGCACTACATCTCTACTCTCTCTTTATTTAGCTTGATCTCCTGCAAACCATACACAGGGTTTCCCTCTGATCTAGCTGTGTTTCTCTCTGCCTTCCCCAGACTCAAAGCCTTGCCTCTCTCCCCACCGAGGTTTCCTCCTTGTAAGGCCCTCTTCCCCATCTCTGCTGCCATTCTCCACAGCCTGAATGCCCAGGCCCAGTAATATATATATATATATATATATTTTTTTTACCAGCCCCTACAAGATCCTTAACCTGCTTTGTTTTGGATGGGCTGCTCCTCTTGCTCTCCCTCCCTGCCAGCTTGCTACTGAATGGCTGGCAGTGTTTCAGATTTTAAAACAGACACATGAAACACAGCTGGTGCACGGGAATTAAAGGTTATAGTGCTTATTTTAAATGCCCTATTTGTGTTTAAGATGTGCATAAACCAGCATTTAGATGTTTATATTGCTTGAAAAATTAAATCTTGATTTTACAAAGCCAGAATATAGGTGTCTAAAACTCAAAAAATATGAATATGGCAAGGGGATGTGGTCTGGTTATGTTCTGGGTGGGACTATGGATAGATTTACCAGATGTCCAGGAAAACCCAGACATGTCCTCTCTTTTGAGGACTGTCTCAGTGTTCAAATGTTTTTGGTTTTTTTTAAAATGGGGGAGTCTGTCAAGTTTAGCTGCTCTCCCGACTCCCCCACATACCTCCTCCCCAGGCCTGGCCACTGTAATTGAATCTTCAGGCAGCCGGAAGCAGCAACAAGGTAAGCCTGCTGCCATCAGCCAGCCCCAGAAGTCACCTCTCTGCAGCGATTTCCTGTTCCCATATAGGCAAGACTTGCAGATAGGTGGCTTCTGGGGCATGCTGACAGCAGTAGGCTTACCTCATTGCTGCTGCTGGCTGCCCGAAAATTAAATTACAGTGGCAGGCCTGGGGAAGAGGTAGGTGGGGGAAGCAGCATCAGAGGAGGGAAGCATGGGAGGGGGCTGGAGAAGGCATGGAGGGAGGCTGTAGAAACAGCATGGAGGGAGGGAGGGCCGTAGAAGCATTGTGGAAAGGAGAGAGTGCTAGAGAAAAAAGCATGGAGTAGGTTAGTCCTGAATGGGAGGGGAGAGACAGAAACAGCAGGAGACGAGGTTGAAAGGAGAGAGAGGGTAACCCGTGGTGGGGGTGGGTGGGGGAGGTTGTGGATTGGAAGGAGAGAGAGAGAGAGAAAGAAGCACACATAGGAGAGGAAGGTTGGGAGGAGAGAGAGAGAGAGAGAGAGAGAGAGAGAGAGAGAGAGAGAGAAGCACCCATGGGAGAGGAAGGATGGAGGAAGGGAAAGAGAGAGAGAAGCACTAAAAGGGTACAGAGGATGGGAAGGGGGACCAAGGCAATGGGTGGAGTGTGGGCAGGATCATGTGTCCTCTTTTTTTTTTTTTTGTCTCCACGAATATGGTAACCCTAACCATGGAAAATCTAAAAATAAACATATATTCCCTATTTCAGAAGGTGAATTGCAAGTCTACTGTATATCCAAACAGATTGACTAGGTTTCAGAAACGTGCTCTTATTGAGCAGTGCTCTACTGGAAGGATTATGAGAGGTCACTCCTTTAATCCTCTAGTGGTTTATGTTCCTCTTGAAAGCAAAACTGGCATAGGAAAGAGCTACAGGTGGGTGGGTATGGAAGATTCTCCATGAGGAGGGGTTGAAGGAAGTTTAGAAGGGAGGAAGTAGGGAAAAAAAAGAACACCAAACTGACCCAACCACTACTTGATAGTCAGAGCTGGTGGCCAGATACCTAACTGATCAAAGATTGGATTGCCTTATATGTGCCAGGCTTTTTCTGACTCCACCCAAATGCCCCCCTGGATCAAGTCCTGCCTGGTTTAATCACTGTTAGCTACATGATCACGTGTGCAATTTATATGCTGACATTTATGTCTGTTCCTGAGCAGGAGAAAACATCTGTGGCTTCAGTTTAGCCATGATTTCGGCTGGGTTATCCCTAGTATTTTATAAAGACATAACGGCATTCTTGTGCCTTTCTATAATAGGGCCTTTCTGCGCTCCTAATCTTGGTGCACTGCTATAAAATTATTCCATAAAATTGCAGATCTGAAACATTTCTTTCAAACTTTAAAATCTCTGTCTATTCCAAGGTACATTAGATAGATTGTGAGTTCACCAGGACAGATAGGGAAAATGCTTGAGTACCTGATCGTAAAACCGCTTAATACACCTCATCCAAATGGTATATCAAATCCCAATCCCAACTGAATCTCAATGTTCTCTCTCTCTTTCTCTTTCAAGTGTATGGCTGTTGAAGCACAGGATACTTAGTATATATATTTTAAACAGAAAATATTTCCCAAACAAAAATAAAACTGTTCCAGAGCATGTCATTAGGTTCTTCTACAGCACACAATTCTTTATCTGCAAGCCAAGGGTAAAAAAAAATATGCCAGTCACCAGAAATTCAAACCACCTCCCACCATAATTACAACACTCTCAGCACAAAAAATACGACTTCTGAAATGGTGTGCTGGGTGCCCCCTAGGCAGAATTCCATAGCCCACAATTAGTCTCCATGTTTGGTAGCCAAATATCTTCATTGTCTCATTTGCTATATAATTATCTGTTATGATGGACTGTGGGTCTAAGGCTCATTGTCCTGGCTTTAGGCTCACTGTGTGGACCAGTTGTCAGGCTGAGGCCCAGCAATGGTCCTTAAAGTGAATACTCTGTTCCTGACTAGTTTTCCCTGACTGCTTAAGGCAAGGACATGTTTCTGCATGACTTCTTAAGTTGATAGGAAGCAATTATGCCTTAAATGAAGTCATTCATGGCTTCCATTTTGTTTGCATATTTTTCAGCATTCACCTGTTATTAAACCTGCTCTTAAACTGGGGGTTGTTTTCACAGTAGACATTTGTTTCGGAACACAGTCCTGTAATCAGAGGGTGAAACAAAAACAGGGGAACAGTTATTTGGGCCAGCCATTCAAGCAGGTAATCTAATAAACTGATTAAAATCTAAAATACTAGGAAACTCTCAGTTCCTATGCTACATAAAAGAGGAACAGAAGTCTTGGCCTGTAATGGAACATTCTCCAAGACCCTTCAGCAAAAAGAGACATGCATTAGTTGTACTGCCAAATGTTCATACAATTAAGGAACATTAGATTTGTGGTTTGCAAAGGAAAGAATGCTTTCTTCACAAGAAAAATGTTATTTACTTTCAACCCAATGGAATAAACCAAAAAGATGAATAGTTGAAGTTCAGTATAGGAAAAGAATACTTCCAGTGGCTTCTATAGTCAGTTATCCTTGCACAACCCCCTCTTAAATGTCTTTTCCCTTTCCTACTAAGATAAAACTGTCTTCACAATTGTTTTTAGGTGCGCTTCAGCTTACAAGGACACTATCCTGGGGTTAGAACAGCTGGGGCTCACTCAGCTGGAGAGTTCTAGAACTGTCATTGATTTTCTCAGTCTAAAACACTCTCAGGATAATTTCATTACAAGATGCCTATGTGAAAAGTTCTAAAAGGTGCCTATTTTGTACCAATTTTGAGTCTTTGTGGAGTTGGATCAGATGATAACCCTAGTGGTGCACCAATACTTCTGCACAGATTTATTCGTGCTCCAAGGAAGGTGTAATGTGCACACTTGCTCCATAAGGGAAAACCTTTAGGGAACCATTTAGTTTTAAGAAGCAAGAATGCATTTATATTCCTGTATTCTAGTCATTTATGCACTTATGTGAATACATATACACATAAATAAGTATGTTCCAGCAGCTACAGTTTTCTGTAAGTATGTGCCATGATGCCATGTCATGTGCTTTGCAGGTTGACATTCACCTAGAGTTTGGGTAGAGAGTGGGCGGGATGAACACTTACATGCATAGATTACAAAATGTTTAAATTTGTAATGGCAGTTCTATAAGAGGTGCCTCTATTTAAGACATCAAAAGATATGAGACGGTTCAGAGGAAGTTGCCAAAAATGATATGGAGCTTGTGCCAAAAGATTTATGAGAAGACACTTGAAATCCTCAGTATGTATACCCTCGAGGAAAGGAGGGATAGGAAGTATATGATAGATATTTAAAAGGTATTAATATGCAAACTAATCTTTTTCAGAGATGGGGAATCAGTGGAACTAGAAGTCCTGAGTTGAGGTTGCAGGGTGGGAGACTTAGGAGAAATGTCAGGAAAGGTGGTGAATATCTGGAATGTCCTCCCAAGGAAGCTTGTGAAGACAATAGAATAGGCATGAATATGCTAATCAGCCAATGTGTTGACATTACTGCAGTGCTAACTGATACAGGAGCCCTTTACGCTTCCTAAATAGCAGGTGATAAGTGCTTCCACGATAATTTTGTTACAGATCCACACTAATGCTAACATTAGTAAACAACTAGAAAAAGATATAATAGAAAATGGCCTCTTTTATGGCTAAGCCCATTTACTAATGCAGCTTAGTAAAAGGACTCCTGTGTTTCTTATTGTAATATATAAAATGACATACTAACATAATAGATGACGGCAGATAAAAACCCAAATGGTCCATCAGTCTGCCCAACTGTACACGTTCTAGAAAGTAATAATTTAATTTAAATTGTCCTTTTTCTTAGATATTTCTGGGCCAGAAACCCAGAGCTCTGCCCAGTACTGTACTTAGGTTCTATCTACTGGAGTCTCCATCAAAGCTCACTCTAGCCCATTTAAACCATCCCAGCCGTTGAAGCCCCCACTGAATGGCCATAGACGGGATACAGACCGTGACAGTCTGCCCAGTACTGGCCTTAGTTCTTTAATATATACCCATTATTTTCTGATTAGAGATCCTCTGTGTTCATCCCACGCTCTTTTGAACTCTGTCACTGTTTTCCTCTCCACCAGCTCCCTTGGAAGGACATGCCAGGCATCATCCACCATCTCCGTAAAGAAGAATTTTCTAACATTACTCTTGAGTCTACCACCCCTCAACCTCAAATTATGCCCTTCTGTTTTACCATTTTCCTTTCCATGGAAAAGATTTTGTTCTATGTTAATACCTTTCAAGTATTTGAACGTCTGAATCATATCTCCCCTGTCCCTCCTTTCCTCTAGGGCAGGGGTAGGCAATTCTATTCCTCGAGAGCCACAGGTAGGTCAGGTTTTCAGGATATTCATAATGAATATGTATGAGATAGATTTGTATGTACTGCCTCCTTGAGATGCAAATCTATCTCATGCATATTTATTGTGGATATCCTGAAAACCTGACCTGCCTCGAGGACTCTCGAGGACCTGCCTCATGTCTCGAGGACCGGAATTGCCTACCCCTGCTCTAGGTAATTCATATTCAGCGTTTCCAGTCTCTCCTCATATGTCTTTTGGTGCATACCTCATACCATTATTGTCACCTTTCTCAGCATCGCTTCAAGTCTTCTTATGTCCTTTGCCAGATACAGTCTCCAAAACTGAACACAATACTCTAAGTGGGGCCTTACCTGAACAGGGGCATCAACACCTTATTTTCTTCTACTGGTTATACCTCTCTCTATACAGCCTAGCATCCTTCTGGCAATAACCACCGTCTTGTCATACTGTTTCTTTGCCTTTTGATTTTCACAATGCACAATCACCCCAAGGTCCCTCACCCCATCCATACATATCAGCTTCTTGCCTCCCAGCACATACATCTCTCTCAGATTTCTGCTCTCCAAATGCATCACTCTACAGTTCTTTGCATTGAATTTTAGTTGCCTGACATCAGACCGTTTTTCCAACTTTTGCAGATCCTTTTTCATGTTTTCCACTCCCTCCGGGGTGTCCATTCTGTTACCAATCTTGGCATCATCTGTAAAAAGGCAAAACTTTCCTTCTAATCCTTCAGCAATATCGCTCACAAACATATTGAACAGAATCGGCCCCAGCAACAATCCTTGAGACACTCCACTACTCACTTTTCCTTCCAAGCAAATTCCATTAACCACCACCCTCTGGTGTCTGTCCATCAACCAGTTTCTAATCCAGTTCACCACTTTTGGTCCTAACTTCAGCCAGTAAAGGGCCTCCTATGAGGCTTTGCTGAAATCTAAATAAATTATATTTAGCACACTTCCTTGATCTATTTCTCTGGTTACCAAGTCAAAGAATTCAATCAGATTCATCTGGCACAATTTACCTTTAGTAAAGCCATGTTGTCTTGGATCTTGTAACTCATTTGATTCTAGGAATTTCACTATCTTCTCCTTCAGCAATGCTTCCATGATTTTTCCAATAACCGAAGTGAGGCTTTCCGGCTCATAGTTTCCAGCTTCATCTCTGTGACCACTTTTGTGAAGAGGAACTACAGCCACTCTTCTCCAATCCCATGGAACCACTCCTGTCTCCAGGAATTTATTGAATAAATCTTTGTGGAGCCACCAGAACCAATCTGAGCTCCCTCAATATCCTGCCTTGCTTTGTCCACCTTCAATTGTCCTTCATAAATACGTCACTCTCACCTTCTAGTTTAAATGCCTAGAAACGTGGAAGAATATAACTAGAAAGAAGACTTGTCAGCAAGGATTCTTTTTCTTGCTATAGTAAGATGTAGCCCATCATTACAATATAGTCTCTTGTCTTTCCATGTATTTCCCCATCCTCCTATGTACCTAAAGCTTTGAGCCACCTATTGAAGTCCTCTGTGTTTTTAACTCTTTCCTCTCCCTTTCCATATGTAGGCAGTACTTCTGAAAAAGCTACAGTCTTTACAAAAGGTTTTAAGCCTTCCTCTAGCTCCTGAAAAGCTTTCTGCACTTCAAGTGCATTACTCTTTGAGGCAAAGGTGGTAAACTGGTATAACTCTGTGGAGTGATGGAAGCTGCTTTGATTGCATCCAATTCTTGCTTAAGATTACAGAGCTCCTCCTTAATACTAGAAAGCTGAAGATAGATAGAGCAAGCTCTAAGTCTCCAGATGGTGTGCCTTGGAACTAAAGCACCACAATGATTGCACTGAATAAAAATCACCCTGATTGGTTAGAATGAGCATTGACTGAGGAGTTTTTGTGATTATTGGGTTGCCTATATATGTGTAGCAAACCCTAGGGTGGGAAGGACTATAGGATATAATGTGTCAGCCAAGTTCCTCCTTCCCCCCCCCAAACTACACTGGAGGAAGGGTAAGTCCTCAGAACACACTCAAATTCTGCTGGTATCTAATTTTTCCCTTTACATCCAAAAATCCCCAATAAAATGTATACTATATATTGCAAGTTCCTGCCCAATAAACCAGCTGCAAGACTTAATCTGATACCTATCCAAGTTCTAGCAATGGAAAATAAACCTTACAGGGCTAGTATACAGTTCAAGAAACCAAGTTTGAAAAGTTTAGAAAAATTAGCATTATGAAAGACTCGTCAGTTTGAAAAGGCTATCCCCGCCTGTATCAGAGATAGCCAGAAATAGAGCGAAAGCTTTTTTTTTGTTGTTGTTGTTCAATTGGAAAAAAGATATTCTTCTTTCTAAACCTTTTCTTCTTAATAACACCCCCATTAATATGGTATCTTCAACAAAAATTCTTGGCGTTTACATAGACGACAAACTATCCTACCATGAACATATATCTTATCTGATTAAAAATTGTTTTTTTAAATTACGGCAGATAAGATCTATTGCTAAATTTCTCACTCCTTCTTCTTTAAACATATTAATCCATTCATTTATAATAGCGAAAATTGATTACTGTAATGCCCTATTCCTAAACATCACACAAAAAGAAATAAGAAGAATACAAATAATTCAAAATACAGCAATAAAATTAATTTACAATTCTAAAAAATTTGACCACGTATCTCCACTACTGATAGATGCACACTGGTTACCAGTAAATCATAGGATCTGTTTTAAACTAATGCTCCTAATTTTTAAAACTTTATCATTCAATGAACCTCAATTTATCTCTAAATCTCTAATCCCATATAAACCTCATCGATCTCTTCGCTCTACTGATCAATGCTTATTAGCAGTTCCATCTTTAAAAATCATAGGCACCAGAAGAGCAGATATTTTTACTGTCGCCGGTCCACAAAGGTGGAATAAACTTCCTCAATTTATTAGAATTGAAAAAAATATCACAACATTTAAAAAACTTTTAAAAACATATTTATTTAAAGATGCCTTTGATTTTTAATAGTTCCTTTAAATCTCTTATGTTTTAGTATTATTGTATATGGAGTATGATCAAGCCATTTTGTGCTACCTCTTTTACCCTACCTTTTGTACTTTCCCTTTTTCTCACAAAACCCGAAATTGTAACTTTTTATCCTTTCCCTCTCCCCTCATGTACGTTTTAAATGTTTTTTTGTTATGCTAATATAATTACTATGTTAAGTTTCTTATCTCTTTTTATTATATTATGTACATCGCTTAGAAATTTTTATAGGCGATCCATCAAAAGATTGAATAAACTTGAAACTTGAAACTTGAGGAGGGAGAAGTCTAGGTTTGAAAACAGAGCAGTACACTACAATATAGATATAGGGTTCCTTTTATGAAGGTGTGCTAGCATTTTTAGCGTGCGATACAATGCCGTGCACGCTAGATGCTAACGCCTCCATAAAGCTGGCGTTAGTATTTTCCATGTAGCACCGGGTTAGCATGCGCGGCATTGTAGCACATGCTAAAAACACTAGTGCACAAGTTTCAAGTTTATTGAAATTTTGATTTAAATGCAATATCAAGTATTTTCAATGCGTATAACAATAATAATTTGGGGGGGGGGGGACAAATAAAACAGTTTAAAACCATATACATACAATTTTAACCACAGTTACATTAAAGATACGTAAAGAATTAGAGGTTAAATTACATTTTTTTTTAAATAAACAATTAAAATAGAATAACAATTAGGGAAGAACAATTTTTATGAAGACTTAATCTAAGAGTAATTGTTAAGGTGAGACCTGATCCAAAAGTAAATAGGAGAATCAAAAGGATTGTCTGATCTAAGATTCATAAGCATCTTTATAAAGATAGCTTTTTAGATTACTTTTAAATTTTTCTAAGGAGGTAAAAGGAGCCCATAGAGTCAGCACAGTTTAACTAAGGGCTCCGGTTCATAGACAACCCCGCGAAAGACAAAGGCGCGCGCCGACAACTGGGCGCAAGACGGAGGCTCGTGCCGAAGAAAATTACAGTTTTTAGGGGATCCGACGGGGGTTTTTGTTGGGGAGCCCCCCCAGTTTACTTAATAGAGATCGCACCGGCGTTATGGGGGGTTTGGGGGGTTGTAACCGTCCACATTTTACTGTAAACTTAACTTTTTCCTTAAAAACAGGGAAAAAGTGAAGTTTTCAATAAAATGTGGGGGGTTACAACCCTCCAAACCCCCCACAACGCCCCCACAATGCTGCGCGATCTCTATTTAGTAAAGTGGGGGGGTTCCCCCCCACCCCCCAGTCCGAGCCCTAAAAACAGTAATTTTGTGCGGCGCGCACCCCTGCGCTGCGCTCAATTGTCTGGGCGCGCCTTTGGCCCGGCGCGCTTTTGACCTGACACCAAGGGCTCCTTTTGCAAAGGTGCATTAGGGCCTTAATGCGCGGAATGGCGCACGCTAAATTGCCGCACGCGCTAGACCTTAACGGCGGCATTGAGCGTGCATTAGTTCTAGTGGGTTTAGTGCGCGCTAAAATCCTGCATGCGCAAAAAAACGCTAGCACACCTTATTAAAAGGAGCCCTAAGTAATTAAAATTTAGAGAATAGATAGGCAGCAAATCCTACAACCAGACAGATTAAAATTAAGAATAACATCAAAGGGCACTTATCAGAGTTGTGGTTCAGGTCTTTCAAGGAGAGCAGACGGAGACCATGGAGTCCATCCATTGTGATCCTCTTTATTTGAGTAACCTGATTTAGTTACCATCCAACAAATATTGCACTTGAGATCCTTTAATGTTTTCTTTTCCAAATCCTAAGGGTCTCAGATCGAAAGTTAGTTTTTCTGCTAGTTTTATTTTTCGGGCTCCATTTATTGGAAATAATCTTCCTCGAAGTATCAGGTACATATAGAATTATTCAATGTTTAGGAGATTCTTAAAAAACTCTACTGTTTAACAAATATTTGACTCTTAGTAGGGTGTTGATTTGATTATGTAATCTGCTATTGTACTACCTATATTCATTGTGTTGCTATCATTCTTTTGTTATTAACATTGATTGTAATTCACCAGAATATGCTGGCTACCTTTAGCTGTAATCTGCATAAAACTGTGTGGTATTGCAGAATATAAGAATGATTTAAATGTACTGTAATAAACTCATAGCATGGTCACCGTACATGAAGAAGGACATAGTACTACTTGAAAGGGTCCAGAGAAGAGCAACTAATCTAATCTAATCTAATCCTTAGGTTTGTATACCGCATCATCTCCACGTTCGTAGAGCTCGACGTGGTTTACAGTAGGTAAAATAGTTAAGGGGCTGGAGGAGTTGCTGTACAGTGGGAGATTAGAGAAACTGGCCTCTTCTCCCTTGAAAAGAGGAGACTGAGAGGGGACATGATAGAAACATACAAGATAATAACTTAGTAGATAGAGACAGGTTGTTCACCCTCTCCAAGGTAGAGAGAATGAGAGGGCACTCTATAAAATTGAGAGGGGATAGATTCTGTACAAACATAAGGAAGTTCTTCTTCACCCAGAGAGTGGTAGAAAATTGGAATGCTCTTCCGGAGGCTGTTATAGGGGAAAACACCCTCCAGGGATTCAAGACAAAGTTAGACAATTCCTGCTGAACCAGAATGTACGCAGGTAAAGCTAGTCTCAGTTAGGGCGCTGGTCTTTGACCAAAGGGCCGCCGCGTGAGCGGACTGCTGGGCACGATGGACCACTGGTCTGACCCAGCAGCGGCAATTCTTATGTTCTTATGTATGCTATAACACTACATATGTATACTTATCTTGCCCCGTCCCCCCACCCCAATCCTTTTTCTTCTGCGACCCGGAGCACTAAATTATCTGACACTGCTGCGATGCTCATAGAATTCCTAGGAGGGTTGGAGCGGAGTCGGACCATTTAGCACCCCGGTCCGCAGTAGAAACCTCAACCGCGGCTTAGTAAAAGAGGGCCTTGATTTGTCCTTGCCATTTTTCAGGGCGCAGACCATAGAAATCTGCCCGCCATTTGCCTTCTTCTCCAATTACTGAAGCTGTTGTTGAAACCTCACTCCGGCCTATCTAAATTTGTCCAGCCAGGATTGGGGTGCGGAGCTTAGAAGCTTGCTTGGCACTGGTCTTGTTCTCAAAGGTTAAGACTTGTCCTAAGGCATGATTTTTTTTTTTTTATGAGTGCCATTTTTATTTTCACTTGCATAATGTGGCTTATTTTATTTCCTGAATTATTAAAAGCTCACTTTTATATAGATTTTAGGAACTTTTCATATATTTCATGTGTTACAGATACTAAGACTGGTACCATCTAGTCCTTTAAAGTTGAAAACATTTATTTAGCTATATCTGGTTTGAAAAGTCTGTACTATTTGACTCTTTAAGTAATTTGAATACTTGGCAGCTGTCTCTTTAGCAGTGAATTTGGCACCAGATGGTCCTTTCAAGGTTGGATGTTTGTATGTTTTTTGATACTTCCTATTAGTGTTGCTGTTCCAGTATATCATAACTTCTTTTTGGTGTCGTGCACTAGATACACTGTTACCACTATTATTGACTGTGGGGTCAGTACTGCAAGATCCTTTAAATGCAGAGTTTGATAGATTATCGGTTGGACCATTGGTATGTGAAGCTTAACAAAAGAACATAAGCATTGTCATACCGGGAGAGTCCAAAGGTCCACGAAGCCAATTATCCTGTTTCCAACAGTGACCAGTCTAGGTCACAAGTACCTGGCAAGATCCCAAAACAGTGAAGCACCCTTTATTGAATAGCACTGATTGGATTCTCTAATTGGTGCCGAAGTCGGCAGCAGCCTCTGATTGTGTGTCCATCATGCAATGGCACCAGTTAAAGAATTTTGCTAGGGCCTGCCATCAGCTGATTGTGGCAGGGGAATCCCTGATAAGTTTAGCTGGCAGGACTCCCTGAAACCACGACTTCGGGGAGTCCTGTTGGCTCAGCTGATCGAGGATTCCCCTGCTGCAGTCAGCTGAGCTGGCAAGGAGATCCCCATTTCCTCTCTCCCACCCTCCAATAACCTCTTGCTGTGCCTGACACCCCAAATACTCCTATCATCCCTCCACACACCCCCCCCGACACCCCCACACCCCCTCTCAAAATCCCCCAAACACCCCCGTATCTTTTGATGAAATATCTGCAGGAGGGAGGCCCACTCTCTCCTACCGATAGGACTGCCTCTTAAAACAGTGGCCCTTCCCCCTCCCAGTGCATCTTAGGGGCCTAAGACCATAAGCCAATCAGTAATGCCTTAGGCCCCTCCCAGTGTATCTCAAGTGTTTAAAGATCAGGTAGGCATCATGTAGCAAAGATTTCATGAGAGGAGTTATCCTACATCAGTAGTAAAAAAGAAAACCAGGCAACAATGAGCAATTTTTTGTGACCTTTTGTTTCAATTCAGGGTTTTGAATAACCTGGTCTTTTTACCTGATGTCTTTGGTCAGGTGGTTCTCAATCTATTTATTTCAGTGTCGCTGAATTTACCAGTGCCATTTTTAAAGAAGCAAACAGCATATAATCATTGTGTTAATATAAATATGAGTAAGACCAGAAAAATTTTATTACGATTTAAGTTCACTGGGGGAAGTATTATAAATTTTCTAAAACAAATCTTTTTTCTTTCAGCAGACTTCTACCCTGATGCATGTCGGCAGTGGACCAGTGGAGCAGCTAAACAAGCTAAGTCTGTTTTCTTGTTTAAAGCAGTTGTTAAGAAAAGTGATTCATAAAAATCATGAGACCAATGTTGAAATAGGTGGCTATGAGCTGCATTTTGAAATGCTCTTTATGGTTCACCACAGAGGATCCCTGAAGTAGTATGCTGTAAAATGTGATTAATTGAAATGCTGGATTTACTATTTGGAATGTAGATTATGAGAGGTTTGTGCTGGGATATTTTGAATTTTGTTCTTTTGTTTCATTTTTCATTTTTAAAATATTTTATTGGATTTTTACAAAAGAAATAAATCAAGGATATTTTACAGTTAAGATATTACTTACATTCAGATCACAAATAACTAAAATCAAGGATATTATACAATTAAATGTTTCTTACAATCAAGTCATAGATGCAATGAGGACTAAAAGCATCTATGTTATCAATCCAAAGTACGTATGAAGCCATTTATTCACAAACAACTATAAAAACTCCATATAGACCAGATGTTAGATCAATTTTGATTATAAAACCTACTAAAATTATTTATATAATATACTATTCACAATAATACCAGTTGGATAATATCCATGAATTAGGTTAAAAAGAAAAATTTGCTACTGGTGAACAAATTTTATTAGATTTGAAGGTTTTAACAAGGGCTTTGCACACATATTTATCAATCATAATTGTTGTCCACCAAAAACATACATTTAACAGCTGAGCTGACTTGCAATGAGAAAGAATCATTTGTACAGTAACGGCAATTAATATATCAAATAACTTGGAATGCCATTTATTCAGGTCTTCAGGCAAAGCAACAGATTGAAAGAGAACAATACTAAATGATAACTGAGAAGAAATAGGTAACACGGAACAAACCTCCCATACCTCATGTTCTTTTGTTTCAATTGGCACAAGCTCAATGTTCTCATTCGCTAGTTTGTATTCTTCCATACTCCTCTCACGCTCATGACATTCAGGAACAACATTAGGGCCCTGATGCTTAAAAATACCATGGTGATATTCATATTTAAGTCACAGCGGGTTGCTCAGTAAGGAGTTCAAAACAAGCAAATGCAAATATCCTAATGTGACATGGGTAGGGTTGCCAGATTTTCCAATCGGAAAATCTGGATCCTCTAGACCAAGGGGTCTCAAAGTCCCTGCTTGAGGGCCGCAATCCAGTCGGGTTTTCAGGATTTCCCCAATGAATATACATGAGATCTATGAGTATGCACTGCTTTCAATGCATATTCATTGGGGAAATCCTGAAAACCCAACTGGATTGCGGCCCTCAGGCAGGGACTGAGATCCCTGCTCTAGACCTACCCCCAGGCATGCCCAGTTCCACCCATCCCCGCCCTATAATGCCTTAATCCTGCCCCAAGTCCCGCCCTAGCCCTGTCCCCCCCCTCGCCGCCTGTTCTTGTCGGCCAGGGAGAAAATCCATGCATGCGCAGATGCTATGCGATGACATCACATGCAAGTGCCTGTGCATCTGACATCATCATGTGGCATCCATGCACACGCGGATTTCCTCCCTGCCCGACGTGATCTGAGGAGGCTTTTCAAAACCCCGGACAAAGTTCTGGGTTTTGAAAAGTCATCCAGACCCCCGGACATGTCCTCAAAGGGAGTTCAGTTACGGGGAAATCCGGATGTCTGGTAACCACAGACGTGGGGATACATTGCAAAGATGTGGTAAATCGTGCCAAACGAACCTGATTGAATTTTTTGATTGGGTGACCAGAGAGCTGGATCGAGGACATATGCTAGATGTAATTTACTTGGATTTCAGCAAAGCCTTTGATACAGTTCTTCATAGGAGGCTGTTGAACAAACTTGAAGGGCTGAAGTTAGGACCCAAAGTGGTGAACTGGGTCAGAAACTGGCTGTCGGACAGATGCCAGAGGGTGGTGGTTAATGGAAATCGCTCGAAGGAAGGAAAGGTGACTAGTGGAGTCCCTCAGGGTTCGGTGCTGGGGCCAATCCTGTTCAATATGTATGTGGGTGACATTACTGAAGGGTTGGAGGGAAAAGTGCCTTTTTGCAGATGATACCAAGATTTGTAACAGAGTAGACACCGAAGAGGAAGTGGAGAATATGAAAAAGGATCTGCAAAAGTTAGAGGAATGGTCTAATGCCTGGCAACTAAAATTCAATGCAAAGAAATGCAGAGTAATGCATTTGGGGATTAATAATAGGAAGGAACCGTATATGCTGGGAGGAGAGAAGCTGATATGCACGGACGGGGAGAGGGACCTTGGGGTGATAGTGTCCGAAGATCTAAAGGCGAAAAAACAGTGTGACAAGGCAGTGGCTGCTGCCAGAAGGATTCTGGGCTGTCTAAAGAGAGGCGTAGTCAGTAGAAGGAAGAAGGTGTTGATGCCCCTGTACAGGTCATTGGTGAGGCCCCACTTGGAGTATTGTGTTCAGTTTTGGAGACCGTATCTGGCGAAAGACGTAAGAAGACTTGAGGCGGTCCAGAGGAGGGCGACGAAAATGATAGGAGGCTTGCGCCAGAAGATGTATGAGGAGAGACTGGAAGCCCTGAATATGTATACCCTAGAGGAAAGGAGAGACAGGGGAGATATGATTCAGACGTTCAAATACTTAAAGGGTATTAACGTAGAACAAAATCTTTTCCAGAGAAAGGAAAATGGTAAAACCAGAGGACATAATTTGAGGTTGAGGGGTGGTAGATTCAGGGGCAATGTTAGGAAATTCTACTTTACGGAGAGGGTGGTGGATGCCTGGAATGCGCTCCCGAGAGAGGTGGTGGAGAGTAAAACTGTGACTGAGTTCAAAGAAGTGTGGGATGAACACAGAAGATTTAGAATCAGAAAATAATATTAAATATTGAACTAGGCCAGTTACTGGGCAGACTTGCACGGTCTGTGTCTGTGTATGGCCGTTTGGAGGAGGATGGGCAGGGGAGGGCTTCAATGGCTGGGAGGGTGTAGATGGGCTTGAGTAAGTTTTAACAGAGATTTCAGCAGTTGGAAGCCAAGCATAGTACCGGGTAAAGCTTTGGATTCTTGCCCAGAAATAGCTAAGAAGAAGAAAAAAAAAAAATAAAAAATCTAAATTGAATCAGGTTGGGCAGACTGGATGGGCCATTCGGGTCTTTATCTGCCGTCATCTACTATGTTACTATGTTACTATGTGGTTCAATGCTTCTGGGCAAACAGAACAGGTTTCTCCCCACCCCCAGCTCACAACTCCCCTTGCACCACCCCTTAGCACAAGACCCCTTATCAGAGGGACTCCAAAGATGAAACTCCTCCCTTTACCCCCGCCCCCATGGGCATAGCCTACTTTTCAACAAATTAGTGGTCCAGGGGTGGTCTTGGAGCAGGAACGAGGCATAGTCTGGCACCTGCAGGAAAATGGTCCCCTTGGGCAGATGGGGCTGAGAGAATGCCTCTAACAAATTAGTATAGGGGGGAAACAGGAAGAAGGTACCAAGCCTCGAACAACAGCAGAGCAAACAACAAAAAGAGGCACTGGAGATGTCAGAACCAACTTGTCACAATGTCTTTTATTAACAGCTTCTACCATTATTATATGGAGATCGCTCTGAGGAAAGGGATGTGACCAGTGGCGTGCCTCAAGATTCTGTTCTTGGGCCTTTTCTTTTTAACCTTTTTATAAGAGATATTGCTGAAGGGCTGTCAAGTATGATTTGCCTCTTTGTGGATGATACCAAAATCTGCAATAGAGTAGATACTCCAGATGGCGTTAATAATATGAAGAAAGACCGAGTGAAGCTTGAAGAATGCTCTGAAATTTGGAAGCTAAAATTTAATGCTAAGAAATGCAAGGTCATGCATTTGGGCTGCAAAAATCCAAAGGAACGGTACAGTTTAGGGGGGTGAAGAATTTATGTGCACTACCAATAAAGCCAAGAAGAAACCGATAACGTGGAAGACATGTGGTCGACTTTGAAAGCAACCATACAAGAAGCAACAAACCGCTATGTAAAATCAGTAAGTAAACGGCGAAGGAACAATAAGCCAAAGTGGTTTACTGCGGAGATCTCAGACCTGATCAAGGAGAAGAAAAAAGCATTCATCTCTTACAAACAATCAGGGAAGCAGGACTCTAGAGCAGACTACCTGGCCAAATCAAAAGCCGTCAAAACAGCAGTCAGGGAGGCTAAATTCCTCATGGAGGAGTCTCTAGCAAAGAACATCCAGAAGGGAGATAAATCCTTCTTCAGGTATATCAGTGATAGAAGAAAAAACTCAGGCGGGATTGTACGTCTTAGGAAACCAGACGGAGACTATGTGGAAAAGGATTCGGAAAAAGCCCAACTATTAAATGAATACTTCTGCTCAGTCTTCACCCGAGAAGCGCCAGGGCTCGGCCCTCAGCTACAGACAAGGGTTGGCTCAGTTGACCCATTTAGTAACTTTGAGTTTACGCCCAGCAGTGTCTACGGTGAGCTGTCAAAGCTCAAGGTTAACAAAGCAATGGGGCCGGACAACCTGCACCCCAGGGTGCTTAGGGAGCTGAGTGATGTCTTGGCGGAGCCACTGTCCGCGCTCTTCAACCTCTCCCTTAGTACAGGCAGCATCCCGTTGGACTGGAGGACGGCTAACGTCATTCCACTCCACAAGAAAGGCTCAAAGATGGAGACAGCAAACTACAGACCAGTGAGTCTAACATCGATAGTGAGCAAACTAATGGAAACTCTAATCAAACACCAATTAGATAAGATCCTGGATGAGGAGAATCTACGGGATCCCCGACAACATGGATTTACTAAGGGGAGATCCTGCCAATCCAATCTGATCAGCTTCTTTGACTGGGTAACGGGGAAGCTGGATATTGGGGAGTCCCTGGACATCGTGTACCTGGACTTTAGCAAAGCATTCGATAGCGTACCACACCGCAGGTTACTGAGCAAGATGAGTTCTATAGGATTAGGTAACACATTGACGAAATGGGTTGGGAGCTGGCTTGGAGGTAGGCTCCAAAGGGTGGTGGTGAACGGCACCCCCTCCGAAATGACGGAGGTGATTAGTGGAGTACCACAGGGCTCAGTCTTGGGCCCAATCCTATTCAACATCTTTATAAGAGACTTGGCAGAAGGGCTTCGAGGTAAAATAACATTATTCGCCGATGACGCCAAACTGAGTAATGTAGTGGGCAAATGCACAACAGACGAAGATTTAGTGCCCGACAACATGATGCACGACCTACTCCTACTGGAGCGATGGTCTAGGACATGGCAACTCAACTTCAATGCCAAAAAATGCAAAGTTATGCACCTGGGCAGCCAGAATCCATGCAAGTCTTATACCCTTAATGGCGAGATCCTAGCAAAAACGGTAGCAGAACGAGACTTGGGGGTAATCGTCAGTGAGGACATGAAGTCTGCCAATCAAGTGGAGCAGGCTTCGTCCAAGGCAAGACAAATCATGGGCTGCATACGAAGGGGTTTCGTCAGTCGTAAGGCGGAAATCATTATGCCATTGTATAGATCCATGGTGAGGCCCCACCTGGAATACTGTGTGCAATTCTGGAGGCCGCATTATCGCAAGGATGTGCTGAGACTGGAGTCGGTGCAAAGAATGGCCACCCGGATGGTCTCGGGACTCAAGGATCTACCATACGAAAAACGGCTTGACAAATTACAGCTATACTCGCTCGAGGAGCGCAGAGAGAGGGGGGACATGATCGAGACGTTCAAGTATCTTACGGGCCGCATCGAGGCGGAGGAAGATATCTTCTTTTTCAAGGGTCCCACGACAACAAGAGGGCATCCGTTGAAAATCAGGGGCGGGAAACTACGAGGTGACACCAGGAAATTCTTTTTCACTGAAAGAGTGGTTGATCGCTGGAATAGTCTTCCACTACAGGTGATTGAGGCCAGCAGCGTGCCTGATTTTAAGGCCAAATGGGATCGGCACATGGGATCTATTCACAGGGCAAAGGTAGGGGAGGGACATTAAGGTGGGCAGACTAGATGGGCCGTGGGCCCTTATCTGCCGTCTATTTCTATGTTTCTATGTTTCTATGTTACAGAAGACTGGGACTTGGGTGTGATTGTATGTGATGATCAGGTTGAAAAGTTGACGTCAAAAACTAGAAAGATGCTATGGTGCATAGAAAGAGGTATGGCAAGTAAGAAAAAGGAGGTATTGATGCCCCTGTATAAGACTCTGGTGAGACCTCATTTAGAATATTGTATACAATTCTGGAGGCAGCACCTTTAAAAAGATATAAAAAGAATGGAGTTGGTACAGAGGAAGGCTACTAAAATGGTGCATGGTCTTTGTCATAAGGCATATGGGGATAGACTTAAAGATCTCAATATGTATATTGTGGAAGAAAGGCAAGAGAGGGGAGATGTGATAGAGACTTTTAAATACCTATGTGGTGTAAATATGCACGAGTCAAGTCTTTTTCATTTGAAAGGAAGCTCTGGAATGAGAGGGCATAGGATGAAGTTAAGAAGCGATAGGCTCTGGAGTAATGTAACAAAATACTATCTTTTACAGAAAAGGTGGTAGATGCGTGGAATAGTCTCCCGGAAGACAGACACTGTCTGAATTTAAGAAAGCATGGGATAGGTACCTGGGATCCCTTAGAGAGAAGAAGAGATAATGATTACTGTGGATGGGCAGGCTGGATGGCCCATTTGGCCTTTATCTGCCATCATGTTTCTATGTTTTAGAGATGGATTCTCTTTTGTTATATTCCCAACATTTTCACACAGTGCAAAGGCAGAGATTGCTCATCTCCTGCTTTTCACTGGACATCACCCGCCCTTCTGCAAAAGCTTTGACATATCCATGAACTGCACAGCTGAAATGCTATACAGTAATTAATGTGAATCCTAGCACACATTCAGCCTTCAGTACAAATTAGGATGGAAAAGGTTATCATAATATTTTGCTAGTCTATTCAGTAGACATGAATTGCTCCCTGTGGGGGGACGAATAGAAAAAAAAAAAGTTTTGTGGTTTTTTTTTTAAGTTAATTAAGTTCCAAGAAAGAAGACACTTGAAAGCCAAATTATTTTTTTTCTCTTTCAAACTTTAGTCTTTTTACTTTTGAATGTGACTCTTTTTTTTTTTTTTTTTTTGCTTTATTCTGATTACAAAACACTAGGATGGACAGGTCTAATGCCTGAAGGCCAAACATTGAACAGGTTTGTTAGAATAACCAAAATATGCAAATTGAACTAGATTTAAATAATCATGATGATTGCTCTGAAAGCAGACCAGGTTGTGGGGTAAGAACTGGAAATGTCTATCCCAACACCAGAAGGTTTAACATAACATAACAGTTTATTTATATATCGCTATATACCTTTCGGTTCAATGTGGTTAGAACAAGGAAGAAAATAAAAATTTAACATTGAAATTAATAGAACAGTGAGGTACAAAAAATTTTTCTGTCTGTCCAAAATTGGGATTACAACCTAAACTAAGTGCCAAAGAGGTAAATGGTAGGAATATGTATAAATACTTCTCTCTCTCTCTCCAGTATATATATATATATATATATATATATATATATAATTAATAAATGTTATGAAAATACACATAGAGGGATGCATGTTAAAGCTCAATATAAGGATATATAACATCTGGAGCTGGAAGGGCCCCCATCACCTGTAACCCACCACCCCTCCCCCCCCCCCCTTTTGCCCACAAGGCTTCAAAAATACTAGACACAATTTACTGGAAATATATAGGCCGCAGCCCTGTTTATTGGAATAAACAACAAATAACCATTAACAAAACATTAAACATCAAACATCTAAGCTACCATATAAACAGTCTTTATGTTTTAAATCCCCAATTCCCTGCCATCCTCAGCTAGGGCCTAGGGGTGTCATGACCTCCATGTCCCATTGACCTACCATCCCTGATGTTCGCTCCCCCCGAGCTCACGTCCTGTTATGGCTCATCGCTGGATGAGCCCACCACCAAAAATGCTTGGTAGCTCGGGACACCGCCACAGCCTGTAAAACCTTACAGACCCCCCCTCCCCAATCAACAGGGCTGCAACCGGCAAGTGTCTACTGCAACGCATTCCTCACAACATTCAGTAAAGTCATTGAGAAGCAAATCCAGACCCACATTTGACAGGTGAACACCATCCTGCGCAAAAAGACCCTAGCATGTAACGTCCACCCAGCCGTGGCAGGTCTGCAAACCCCCTGGGAAATCAACCAAGTCCCCATCTGCCTATTAACCTTAGTCAAATCCCGAGACCAGCACTTTGACTGCAGGCAACGCAAATGAGGGATAATGTCCGACCACACGATCCGAGTGCCTGGAAATTAGGACAACACCAGGCGTAAATCGTCCCAAATGGTATGTATCAGCTGCTTCTCAGTCCAGGACTCCACTTCATTGCCCCAAGATGAAGAATGAGGACGTCGCTGACGATTCCGCAATGAGCATAACAGTGGAAGCAACTGGAGTCAACGCATGCTGCGCTGGCCCCACCAGGACACCCAGACTCCAGACCGTTGCAGACCAAGATGCAGGCCCCGCAGGGCGAAAGACCGCTCTCTCATGCCCAGTGGACGAAAGAGTGACCAATGATCCACACCGCATAAACAGGTTGCTCAGCATCTGAAAGAACAGCAGAAGGCATCAGAACAGGAGCCACGAATTGGTCAAAGGAAAGAAAGAAGGAATGCATGCTCAAACAAGGAACAACAGGCTCCAATGCAAGTGCCCACATGCGTTCCCCTTCCCCCCACCGACCCAGCTAGGGCCCCCTAAAACAGTACCCACTGATGTCATCCTAAACGGGCACCAGTCTTCTTAAGTCGGATATAAGAGTGAAAAGCACCAGACCTCCGCCTGGAAGAGTACGAAGGCAAGGAAGACCCGGAAGGTCCCAGCTTAAATACCCCCACCCCCCACTCGACCTTCCATGCCCTGCCCAATTGGAAGTTGCGACCAGTCAGGGCGGGAAGAAAGCCCTACCCCTACTTTGCCTCCTGATCCTGATGGGCGATTAACAGGGTCTTCCAGTCCCGTATTAAATTTTGCCCATTGAGACAAGCTCTCGAGCTTACACATGCATCCGTGGTATAGGCAAACATGTTGGCACTAGCAGAGACAGTTGCAATAGGATGTAGGCCTTCTTTTCTGTTCCTCTACTTCCATGAGTTCAAATCCAGGGATAGCCACCAGCTGGACCCTCTCAGACTGTCAGTGCTGTCTAAAAAACACCCAGACTAAATAATTTAGATTACAGCGTTTTGACCTTTATAATTGTTTAAAGTGAGCAATGCAGCCAATAACCGAAAGAGGTCAACCATCTGTGGAGGAAATGCTGAATTTTGTTTCATTTCAAAACAAACTTGTAGAAAGAGGGAAATGCCTCTGTTGAAGGAAATGGGGAAAGTCTGAGAGCAGGTCATTGTCTTATTTGTGAAATCCCAAGTGAAGTCTTCTATCTCTGCCGAGAAAACACGAAGAGGGAGGGATGGGACAGTTGACGTAGGGATGGTTTTGATCTGAGTGCCATTAATGTATAATACATCAACCCCATATGAGTTTCAGGTAGCTAATCACTTCATTTATCATTGACATTATACTAAAGGTTCACCATCAGTCATCAATTGTGATTTTTGATACATAGAGATAAAGGGTTTGTTAGACGGGGAAGGTGAATGGAATCTGTGTTCATAAATCACAGTGCAGGACAAATAAAGAAACAAAATGGGAAGAGGAATGTGGGCATGAGAATGAAGGAATTGAAAGAATTTGGTAGGACCAACCCAATGACCTGTGCTGATTGTACTGGGCTGCTATATGAGAATTCTGTTATAGACTCTCATCTCAGGTTCTACCCCTTGGTACGACTGAGGCTAAGGGTGATGAAATAGCATTTATAATCACTGCAGGTGCGAGTGCTAGATAGCCAAAGCGTAAACCGATGAAGCTGAAACATTTTATCATAAATATATTTAGGCCCGTTTTGTTCCAGGATTTCTTTAACACCGGATGGGAATTACTGAGCTATGCCTCCATTTGTAGAGGGGGGGGGGGGGGGTCTTAGTCTTTGTACAGGTATGTGGCCTGTAACTTTAACGCATACAGAACTAGTATCTTGAATAGGAAATAGTCAAGATAAAGAGGATAACAAAGATAATTGGCACCCCTCAGAGTGGGAAAGAGATGATTATTGGGAATTAACATAGAAATATATTAATGTTGAAATGTTTTTTGTTCTCTTTTTCACTCATAAATACAATAAAACTTTACTGAACTTAAAAAAAAAGAGAAATATATTAACATGAGGAGACAATAAATAGGTAACAATTATTTATATGGACCCATTTACTATAGTGCATTAACTCTCAAATTCTGTATATGGCATTTAAAGTTATACATATATATCAGTGCAAATAGCTGAAATACGGGCACAACTTGGGCCAAATTTGCACCATTAACTGGCAATTAACAATTGATAATTGATGTTAATTAGAGTTAATTGAAGTTATGTGCACAGCTTGGTAGGCGCATAGCACAAAGTGTTATACATCATGTCCTGTGAACGTATCTAAAGTGTGCAAATCGTGGGCAATTTTTAAAGTTATGCACAAATTTTTGACTTATGCGCTGATGTGTGCACAATTTAGGTGCTGATTTAGGTCAGAAACAGATGCGCCAAGATGTTATGACATGTGGAGGGGGCATTTTCGATATGATGCCCAAATATGGAAATAAAGGTAAACAAGGTTGGAATATTCAAAAGTAAATGGTTTTTCTAAAATACCTCAGCCCCACCACTCCACCGCTATGTTAACTTCAAAACAGCGGGAGATTTATGTGGCAACTCATCATAGGTATTAAATTTATCTAAATGCTGTGATAGTTTTACAAAATTATTATCATTTTTATAAACTGATATATTTATTGGTGTGTATACTTAGCTTTTAACCACACAGCTGGACCTGGGAGTCAGACCCGACATGTTTCGCACAAACAGTGCTGTTTCAAGGGTCTCCCGAGGCCGCCGTTGTCATCCGACTCACAAGTACAACTTCTGTACTCATCATAGGTATTAAATTTATCTAAATGCTGTGATAGTTTTACAAAATTATTATCATTTTTATAAACTGATATATTTATTGGTGTGTATACTTAGCTTTTAACCACACAGCTGGACCTGGGAGTCAGACCCGACATGTTTCGCACAAACAGTGCTGTTTCAAGGGTCTCCCGAGGCCGCCGTTGTCATCCGACTCACAAGTACAACTTCTGTACTCATCATAGGTATTAAATTTATCTAAATGCTGTGATAGTTTTACAAAATTATTATCATTTTTATAAACTGATATATTTATTGGTGTGTATACTTAGCTTTTAACCACACAGCTGGACCTGGGAGTCAGACCCGACATGTTTCGCACAAACAGTGCTGTTTCAAGGGTCTCCCGAGGCCGCCGTTGTCATCCGACTCACAAGTACAACTTCTGTACTCATCATAGGTATTAAATTTATCTAAATGCTGTGATAGTTTTACAAAATTATTATCATTTTTATAAACTGATATATTTATTGGTGTGTATACTTAGCTTTTAACCACACAGCTGGACCTGGGAGTCAGACCCGACATGTTTCGCACAAACAGTGCTGTTTCAAGGGTCTCCCGAGGCCGCCGTTGTCATCCGACTCACAAGTACAACTTCTGTACTCATCATAGGTATTAAATTTATCTAAATGCTGTGATAGTTTTACAAAATTATTATCATTTTTATAAACTGATATATTTATTGGTGTGTATACTTAGCTTTTAACCACACAGCTGGACCTGGGAGTCAGACCCGACATGTTTCGCACATACAGTGCTGTTTCAAGGGTCTCCCGAGGCCGCCGTTGTCATCCGACTCACAAGTACAACTTCTGTTGTACTTGTGAGTCGGATGACAACGGCGGCCTCGGGAGACCCTTGAAACAGCACTGTTTGTGCGAAACATGTCGGGTCTGACTCCCAGGTCCAGCTGTGTGGTTAAAAGCTAAGTATACACACCAATAAATATATCAGTTTATAAAAATGATAATAATTTTGTAAAACTATCACAGCATTTAGATAAATTTAATACCTATGATGAGTTGCCACGTAAATCTCCCGCTGTTTTGAAGTTAACATAGCGGTGGAGTGGTGGGGCTGAGGTAATTTAGAAAAACCATTTACTTTTGAATATTCCAACCTTGTTTACCTTTGCTATCATTTAAGAAGGGTTGGTGTTAGAACTAACAACTAACATACTGGTATTGCACTAAAGCAAATATGGAAATAGACATCTGCTGGAAGATACCCAAAAGAAATAACATAAGAACGTAATAATAGCCACACTGGGTCAGACCAATGGTCCATCTAGCCCAGTATCCTGTTTCTGAAATGGCCAATCCAGGTCACAAGGACATGGCAGAAACTCAAATAGTAGCAACATTCCATGCTACCGATCCCAGGACAAGTCTTCTTTGCAGACTATGAACTTCTCATCCAGGAACTTGTCCAAACCTTTTATAAAACCCATCTATGTTAACCGCTGTTACCAGATCTTCTGGCAATGAGTTCCAGAGTTTAACAATTCTCTGAGTGAAAAAAAATATTTCCTTCTTTTGGTTTTAAAAGTATTTCCCTGCAACTTCATCAAGTGTCCTCTAGTTTTTGTAATTTTTGATGGAGTAAATAATGGATTTGCTTATACCTGTTCTATACCACTCAGGATTTTGTAGACTTCAATCATATCTCTCCTCAGCCATTTCTTTTCCAAGCCGAAGAGCCCTAACCTCTATAGTCTTTCCTCATACGAAAAGAGTCCCATCACCTTTATCATCTTGGTTGCTCTTTGAACTTTTTATAATTCTGCTATATCTTTTTTTATTCAGTGACCAGAAATGAACACAATACTCAAGGTGAGGTCACACCATGGAGTGATACAGAGACATTGTAATATTCATAGTCTTATTTATCATCCCTTTTTAAAAAAATAATTCCTAGCATCTTGTTTACTTTTTTGGTCACTGCCGCACATTGGGTGGAAGGTTTCAATGCATTGTTTATGATGAAACCTGGATCTTTTTCTTGGGTGCTGAACCCTAAGGTGGACCTTAGCATATGGTAACTAAGATTTGAATTATTCTTCCCAATTATTCTTCCCAACCACTTTGCATTTGTCTGCATTAAATTTCATCTGCCATTTGGATGCCCAGTCTTCCAATTTCCTAAGGTCTGCCTGCAATTTTTCACAGTCCGCATGCTTTTTAACAACTTTGAACATCTACAAATTTAATCACCTCACTCATCATTCCACTTTCCAGATCATTTATAAATATATTAAACAGCTCTGGTCCCAATACAGATCTATGTAGCATTCCACTATTTGCCCTCTTCCATTGAGAAAAATTGCCATTTAACCCTACCCTCTGTTTTCTGTCCAACAACTAATTCCTAATCCACAACAAAACATTACCTTCTATCCCATGACTCTAATTTTTTCTGGAGCCTATGTCGGGTTTTCTGAGGCAGCTGGATGCGAAGTGCGTCAAGACCCGCCTAAGCCTTTGCTGCGCTCCAGCGGATAAGTATTTTTTAAAATAACTAATACAAGATGTAACTACCAAGATGTTGAAAACTTATCAAATGCAAAGCCATGTTATGTGCTATGATTGAAAAAGGAGAGTTTTTCCTGCTTCTGGAGCTCTGCTCTATGTCTGGTCCCTCACAAACTTTTTTCTGAGCACTCAAAAAACGTGTTATATTGTATTTGAATTAATAACCATTGAGGACTCTTTTTGGTTGTTACATTGTACCACATTATCTTTGGTGACATGTTTGGTTATAAAGTATCCCCAATGTGTTGGATATATCATAACTGTACATCTTCTAATCTTTTTCTTTCTTGCACCATTTGAAAGATCAATTTTTTGACTACAAAACTCACTGAACCACATTTTTGACCCACTATTCCTAAAAGCTTAAAATAGGCCTGAAAGCAAACCAAGCTTTTCAACCTGAATTTAATATTAAAATATGTTGGAGATGTAGACAGGCACTAGAATAATGAGAGAAAATTTGAATTGGAAATTTGTGGCTTTCTAATAACTGTAAATTTTTATTAGGATGAAAAATTAATGTGATCAAAGAAAAGTATGTTGAAGAAAGAGTAACAGTTTCAAAGACAAATTGTGATTCACAATCACTTCAAATGCTGCTCATCATGCAGCTAGCCTGAGTACAATGCCTAGAATTTGTTGGGAGAATGCTAGGTAGTGAATGTATTGCAAATATGCCTGATTTTTGGTTCAAGCAAGATCCTTTGTAAACAGCTGGAATGAGTGAGTGTGGAAAAGCAAATCATGAACTATCACTAAGAACATAAGAATTGCTGCTACTGGGTCAGACCAGTGGTTCATTGTGCCCAGCAGTCAGCTCATGCGGCGGCCCTTAGGTCAAAGACCAGCGCCCTAACTGAGACTAGTCTTACCTGCGTACGTTCTGGTTCAGCAGGAACTTGTCTAACTTTGTCTTGAATCCCTGGAGGGTGTTTTCCCCCTATTACAGCCTCTGGAAGAGCGTTCCAGTTTTCTACCACTCTGGGTGAAGAAGAACTTCCTTACGTTTGTAGGGAGGAAGTTGAGAGATGGAGGGAAGGGTAAAGTGAAGAGTTATATCTGGTCTTTAATTTTTCTAGGATTATAGTGAACAGAAATTTCATATGAAAATGCACACAATAATCTGCATCATTAGAGGTGAGCAAGGTGGATGTCCTCAGGCAGATAGACAGGCTAAAGAGCGACAAATCGCCAGGTCCAGATGGCATTCACCCAAGGGTACTCAAGGAACTAAGGAACGAAATAGCTGAGCCACTTCGACAAATATGCAACCTATCCCTAAAAACTGGAGAGATTCCGGAAGACTGGAAAATAGCAAATGTCACGCCCATCTTCAAGAAAGGCTCAAGGGGAGACCCAGGAAACTACAGGCCGGTGAGCTTGACCTCGGTCCCGGGAAAGATGATGGAAGCACTGATTAAAGGCAGCATCTGGGAACACATCGACAACTATGGGAAGTTAAAGTCGAGCCAGCATGGCTTCTGCAAGGGCAGGTCATTCCTCACGAACTTATTATACTTCTTTGAGGGGATAACCAGCCAGGTGGATAAAGGGGAATCCATAGATATCATTTACCTTGACATCCAAAAAGCCTTCGACAAGGTGCCACATGAAAGACTACTAAGGAAGCTATGGAACCATGGGGTGCAAGGGGAGGTTCACCCATGGATCAAAAACTGGCTGGCGGACAGGAAACAGAGGGTTGGAGTAAAGGGACATTACTCAGACTGGCAATGGGTCATGAGCGGAGTTCCACAGGGGTCGGTGCTGGGACCGCTCCTATCCTATATAATAAAAGGCTAACTCGCGCATGCGCACTCCTATTTGTGTGCTTCCATGATCAGTAGTTCCGTGGCCGCATGAGTGCGCATGCGCGAATCCCCAGCACTTCCCTACACTCGCCGGAAGGACTGGACTGTACGAGTCCCCAGCACAAGCGTGTGGCCGATCCAGGATCGTGAGAGGATGCGCCGTGCAAAGTGCTGCACACTACTGGAGGGGGAGGGACATACCGGCACAAACCTCCCGCCAGAGAGGAAGGGCTGAAGCCAGCAACAGCAGCGAATTGTAAACGCTGCTGTTGCCTGAAGCACCCGAGGCAGACGCTTCTCTCCCCTCCCAGCCCAACCCCCGCTGACTCTGCGACCCTCCCAGCGAGATGACTTTAATATCAAACCTCCCTCCAGTGTTGGCAGCCGCAGCAAGCTAAACAGGCTGCTTCGGGCTTTCTCCTGCCATTGAGTCTCTCTGCCGCGTCATCATCAATGACGCGACAGAGGGACTCAACGGCAGGAGAAAGCCCGAAACAGCCTGTTTAGCTTGCTGCGGCTGCCAACGCTGGAGGGAGGTTTGATATTAAAGTCATCTCGCTGGGAGGGTCGCAGAGTCAGCGGGGGTTGGGCTGGGAGGGGAGAGAAGCGTCTGCCTCGGCTGCTTCAGGCAACAGCAGCGTTTACAATTCGCTGCTGTTTCTGGCTTCAGCCCTTCCTCTCTGGCCGGTCCTGCCTACTTCCTGTTTTCATGAAGACAGGACCGGCCAGAGAGAAAGACCTGAAGCCAGCAACAGCAATGAATTGTGAATGCTGTTGCTGACCAATGAAGTAGTTAAATGAGGAAAGGGAGCAGAGGGGGAGAGAATGGCTTGGAGGGAAGGAGGAAGGTATGCCAGACCAAGGGAAAATGAAGGAGGAGATGGAGAGAGGACATATGGAACAGAGAGAGAGAGGGCGGACACTGGATGGAAAGAGAAGAGAGTGGCAAGACAGAGGGTGAACAGTAGATGGAAGGGGTAGAGAGAGGGAGACACACCGAATGGAAGTGTGGAGGACAGGGGGAGCAGACGTTGGAGGGAAGTGGGGAGGAGAAAGAAAAAAGGCCACATGCAGGATTGAGGGAAGAGGATAGAGTTAGAAATAAAGATAGACAGACAGGGGGCCAGGGAAAGACACAGACAGAAAGAATGACAGTGTCCAAGGAGAGAGAGACAAATAAAAAAAAAAAAAAAGACAGACAGACATCTACTCTAGCACCCGTTAATGTAACGGGCTAAAACACTAGTTCAATATATTCATTAACGACCTGGAGGCAGGAACAAAATGTGAGGTTATTAAATTTGCGGATGACACCAAACTATATCGCAAGGTCAATAACATGGAGGACTGCGAAGATTTCCAAAAAGATCTGACAACACTGGAAAAATGGGCCAAAAAGTGGCAAATGAGTTTCAACATAGGGAAATGCAAGGTCATGCATATAGGGAAAAAAAACCTGATGTTCACTTACAAAATGGGGGGATCAGCGCTAGGGGTGAGCGACCTTGAAAGAGACCTGGGAGTGATGGTAGACACAACATTGAAGGCGTCGGCGCAGTATGCCACGGCCTCAAGGAAAGCAAACAGAATGTTGGGTATCACGACCAGGACAAAGGAAGTCATCCTGCCACTGTATCGGGCTATGGTGCGCCCGCACCTGGAGTACTGTGTTCAGTTCTGGTCACCGTACCTCAAGAAGGACATGGAGATACTTGAGAGGGTCCAGAGAAGAGCAACTAAGTTAATAAAGGGCATGGAGGACCTCTCATATACTGACAGACTGAAAAAGCTAGGGCTTTTCTCCCTGGAAAAGCGGAGACTTAGAGGAGACATGATAGAAACCTTCAAGATCATGAAGGGCATAGAAAAAATAGACAGGGACAGATTTTTCAAATTAAGGGGATCAATAAGTACAAGGGGGCACTCAGAGAAATTGAAAGGGGAGAGGTTTAGAACAAATGCCAGGAAGTTCTTTTTCACACAGAGGGTGGTGGATACATGGAATGCGCTACCAGAGGATGTGATAAACAGGAGCACGCTACAGGGGTTCAAAGAAGCTTTGGATAGGTACTTGGAAGACAAAGGGATTGAGGGGCACAGATAAGAATAGAGGTAGATTATAGGGATAGGATTAGAGGTAAGTTACAAAATTAATCAGGGACCACTGTTCAGGCACTAGGCCTGATGGGCCGCCGCGGGAGCGGACCGCTGAGCAAGATGGACCTCTGGTCTGACTCAGCGGGGGCAACTTCTTTTGTTCTTATGTTCTTATCAGTAAAAGTGGAAAATGTTGCAATAAGAACTTGAACTGTTAATTTTGAATCATATTATTTTGACTATATTAACTTGTACACCAAAGCACATTGATGTCTAATAAGTTGATCAGTTAGGTTTTAGGTCAGGGGCTACTATGTCACTAAATATTATTAAAATTGGAGATGTGCTGATAGGAACCTTTATTGAACCTGCAATGAATCACCAACAACTAAGGGCTCCTTTTACAAAGGCACACTAGCGGTTTTAGTGTGCGCTTAGCGAGCTCTAAAATGCCGCACGCGCTAGCCGCTACTGCCTCCTTTTAAGCAGGCGGTAATTTTTCACCTAGCACGTACTATAGCACTATAGCATGCGCTAATCTTGTGCGTGCGCTAAAAATGCTAGCGCACCTTAGCAAAAGGAGCCCTCAATGTCCATTTTGATGGGCCATTTGCAAGAGTTTGTGAAAGCAGTAGGTGTCACGTGAGTTTACATGGAAAGTCCAACAAGCTTAGCTGCACCATACAATTTCATACTTCTAGCTCTTTATATATTTTACAATAGGATGCCAAAGATGCCCTTTTTAACCACTGCATGTATACACGTATAAATAATGGATGCATTTGAGACCTAACTTCTGACCAAAGCAAGGCCGGATCAAATATGAAAAAGAATGGCTTTTGTAGCAAAAAAAAGATACTCTTTCAAGTGATATAAAAATAAAAAATTGAACATTGTACAGTTGAGATATTTGCACCCCAAAAATGGCCAAAATTTGTATAAAGCACTGATATCATTTCTTTGTTAATTATATGTTTACTTCCAATTGGCTGTAAAGCCTGATACTTCTGTATAGGTCGTTGGTGAGGCTGCACTTGGAGTACTATGTTCAATTTTGGAGGCCATATCTGGTGAAGCATATAAAAAGACTCTAAAGCAGTCCAGAGGAAGATGATGAAAATGGTAAGGGGTTTGAACCAAAAGAAGTATGAGAAAAGACTGGAAGACCTAAATATGTATACTCTGGAGGAGAGGAGGACAGGGGAGATATGATACAGACATTTAAATACTTGAAAGTTATTAATATAGAACAAAATATTTTCCAGAGAAGAGGAAATGGTAAAACTAGAGGGCATAATTTGAGGTTGCAGGGAGGAAGACTCAGGAACAATGTTAGGAAATTATTTTTTATGCAGAGTGGTAGATGCTTGGAATGCCCTCCCGAAGGAAGTGGTGGAGTGGAAAACGGTGATGGAATTCAAAAAAGCATGGGATAAACATAGAGGATCTCTAATTAGAAAACAAAGAATGTAAATTAAAGAGCTAAGGCCGGTACTGGATAGACTTGTACGGTCTGTGCCCCATATGTGATGATTTGGTGTAGAATTGGGCTGGGGAGGGCATCAATGAGAACTCCACTAACTTGGAACACAAGGATGTTACTGGCCAGATTTTATGGTAGATATCCTGCAAACAGGATGGTTGAATAGGCTGGAGTGAGGTTGAATGACAACTTCAGCATTTGGAACCTAGGACAATACCAGGTGGACTTTCAGTCTATGACCCAGAAATATCAAAGAAGAGACAAGTTAATTTAATCATGTATTTTTAATGGGTATAACTAATGGAGAGACTGGATGGACCATTCAGGTCTTTATCTGCCGTCATTTACTATGTTAATATGTAATGCAAATCCTATGTGCGTGACATGTGGCATGACTGCTCTTACAGTTATGATATGAATTAAAATACAGGTCAGGAGCATTGCGGAGTGAAAGTAGGCATTAAGGCCTTGATTCTGTATAGGGCACCTGGTCTCAGAAGCTGCCTAAGCGTCTTTTGAGAATCGCACAAGGGTGGCCTATACAGAATTGCCCTAAGCTGCCTAACTACCACGACTCTCTAACTGGCGCCCATGTTACAGGCACCGGTTAGAGAATTGTGCTGCTACAGAGCTGATCGCGGCAAGGGAATTTCCCTGCCATGATCAGTTTAGTGGCTTGGGCACCCATCCCTCCCCTGAAGACTACCGGCAGGAGGGATGCCCAATACCTCCTTCCTGAACCCCCACCCCTGCAAAGATCACCAGTAGGAGGGATGTCCAGTGCCTCCTGCCATAACCCCCTTTGCCAAGATCACTGGCAGAAGGGATGCCCAGTCACTCCTGCTGGACACCCCCCCACACAAATATCATCGGCAGCAGGGATGGCCAGTCCCTCTTGCCAGAACCTTCCTGTCCCCCCAAATATCGTCAGCAGGAAGGATGCCCAGTCCATCCTGCTGGAACTCCCCACCTCAAAAGGTAGCTCACCTGGAACCCCCCTACCTTATTGAGATGGCAGGCCAGAGGCATCCTTCCTGCTTTCAGCCAGCTGGCCCGCCTTCACTAGAATGGCAGGCATGCTCTTCCCGGCGCATCATGGTATGCACCGGAGAGGGGCCTGATTGGCTCAGGCACTTAAGGCCTCTCCTGTAGGAGGGGCCTTAGGCACCTGAGCCAACTTGAATCTTAGGTCTCTCTCACAGTACATTCTGGGGAGTGGCCTAAGATTCTGATTGGCCAGATCCCTTAGGTCACTCCCATGGCCACTTGCCATGGCATCTTCCATGGCAAAGAGAGACCTTGAAAAGAAGATTGAACTGGAAGAAAAAACACACAGTACAATCTTTTTTTAAGTAGATTAAGAGCAAGTAGAGAATCAGTTGGACTACTAGATGACTGAGGGATAAAAGGGAAAGACAAGGTCATAGTGGAGAGATTAAATGAATTCATTGCTTCAGTCTTCACTGAGGAAGATATGGGAGAGTTGCTGGTGCCAGAAATGGTATTCAATTTTGATGAACCAGAGAATCTCAAACAAATCTCTGTAATACTGGAAGATGTAATGGGTTAATATGACAAATTGAACAGTAGTAAATCATCTGGACTGGTTGGTATACATCCCAGAGTGCTGACAGAATTGAAAAATGAACTTGTAGAGCTATTTTAAGTAATTTGTAATTTTTCTTTAAAAAATTACATTCCAAACTTTGCATATGAATTTTAAGTTATTTGGTTTTTTAAAAAATATATCTTTATTCATTTTAAAGCTAACAGTAAGTGCAACATAATGTACATACATTTTACACTTTAAACAGCACTAAATTCAATCAAATTATATTTCATAACAAATACATGTCTCTTCCCCCCCCACCCCTTATACACACAAAAAATTGCAATCAACAAGGAATTAAAGTAAAGGTATTTCTCCACCCTGGATGTGTATAATCGAAGGGCAAAATCAATAATCACTCCTAACAGAATTTTGTCAATGGTTCCCAAACATCCTTAAATTTTCTTTAATGTCCCAGTTGTATGGCAATCATATGTTCCAGTTTAAAAGTGTGGCATAAAGATTCCCACCAGAAATTATAATTTAACCAGTCCCAGTTTTTCCAGTTCTTCAAAATAAGTTGTATGGCAACTCCTGTCGTGATAAAGAGAAGTTTGTTGTAATGTATTTTATGTCAATGTCACTGGAGCTTCCAGTATTCTATTGATTTGACTCCAAATGGATTGCCAAAATTTAAGTATCAAGGGACAGTATCAGTGTCCCTATATCGAGATGACAGTGCCAGCATCTATTTGACTTAGAACAATCTACTTTTTGTAACCTAACAGGGGTCCAAAAACTTCTATGTAACAAAAAAAACCCAACAAGTTTGTCTCATAGATGCTGATGTCGTACATCTTATCCTCCAAGCCTAAATTCGTGGCCACTGAGATGCAGAAATCTGCTGCTTTATCTCAATGCTCCAAATGTCTCTAAGACCAGTTTTTGGTTTCTTATTCATATAACCAGATAGCCTGATGTCTTAGGAAATCTGTCTGGAAGCATAGGACCGGCAAGCTATATTGATTTTTTAGATTTTGCCAATCAGGGAACCCCTTCTGAATGGCTTGTTTCAACTGCTACCACTTATATATTTGAGACTTTGAAATACCGAATGATTGTTGCAGTTGTGAAAAATCAAGCATTTTCCCATTTGATAAAACATCATCTAGTGTACGTATTCCTGCCTGCATCCAATGCTTCCAGAAGATCTTAAACTCGCCAATTTGAATCTTGGAGTTTAGCCATAAGGATTGACACACAGACTTCTCTACTAGAATATCTGTTAAGTTGTTCATAAATTTCAAGGTTTTCCAGGTGTCAAATAAAATACTTTTGTCTCTAACATATCAGGGTAACTTGATACTTGAAACATGACACAGCCGCATTGGAGACATGAGTTGCCACGCTAAGTAAAGCCAATCAGGAAGATGTTCCATGAGCTCAGGAAGGATCCAATACATACCCTGACACACTATATAGGCCTGATGGTACCTATAAAAATTGGGAAAATTTACTCCACCTGCCGCAATTGGTTTTTGTAAAGATATTAAAGCAATTCAAGCAGTTTTACCCAGCCAAATAAATTTAGTAAGAATACTATTTAATTTCTTGTAAAAGGACCCCTGAAAATAAACTGGCAACATACCCATTTGGTAGCAAACTACAGGCAGAATCATCATCTTGACAGTTTGGACTTTCCCCCACCAAGAAAGATGTAAGGGGTTCCATTGCTCACACATTTCTGTGACCTTCAGCAATAGAGATTTTTCATTTACTCTGATTGTATCTTCCAGCGTTTTTTGAATCCAAATACCTAAAGATTTTATTCCCTCTTCCTTCCAAAGGAAGGGGAATGAATCAAATAATCCTTTTGCACAATGTACGTTTAACGGAAGAACCTCCGATTTACTCCAATTTATTTTATATCCAGAAAATTTGCAAATCGGTCTATCAAATCTAATAAATGTAGAATGGTAGAATCAGGATTCTTCAAATGAAGCAAGATGCCATCTGCATAAGCAGAGACCTTATATTCCCGACCTGCTTAAGGAATACCTTGAATCTCCTTTGCCTGTTGAATAGCCAATTAGAAGGGTTCCAGAACAAAATTTAAGTAATTTGTAATTTTTCTTTAGAATCCAGCATAGTACCAGAATATGCTGATTTTTATAGACTGGTGAGTCTGACATCAGTGCCAGGCAAAATGGTAGAGATTATAATTTTATTTTCACTCCATAAGACACACTTTTTTCCCCTCAAAAAAGTGGGTGGAAATAAGGGTGTGTTTTATGGTGTGAATACCACAAACAAACCCTCACCCCCCCCCCCCCCCCGTATCTATTTTTAATACTGGCACCGTTTCTTCTTCTTCAACATCAGCTTTGTTGGCATTAGCAAACTTACCGGTATATTTTTTCTGTGTAACACAGTGGTCTTTAGGACCACGGTGACTCCTGCCGGCTCTAAAAGGAGACTGACTCTGACGATGACGCTTCACGCCGGAACAGGTTTGCCTGCTGCTCCCTCCCCTCAGGGCCATGCCTCGATACCGGCGGGAAGGGAAGCACCATCCGACACAGGTGCATAATCATAATTTTTAAAAAAGGTCATGGCGGCTCATCAACAGAAAGTAAAACAAAACAAAACCCAGTAGAACAGAGGACTGATGCTCCCTCTCCACCGCTACCGGCTGTTCTAATACGGCACTGAAAATATTGGGCCTTATCAACAGTGTTGACAGGCTTGGCCTTTGCAGGATGTGAAGGGATGTGGGGAATATGCAGAGATGCACTGCAGGGCTTAACAGGAGGACACAGCAGTTCAAAAAGAGGGCAGAAAAAAGAAGTATGAAGAGTTTGAAATTAGAGAAACATGACTACAGTGATCAATGCAGGGATGTGTAAAGTCATTATGCAAGCTTTCAGCCTTGCCTTGTCCTACCCCCCAAGTCATTTTCAGGCTATGCCTGCGGGTTACCAGCTGAAGGTTTCCTCTTACTTCATGGTGTGGAACTGTTAGATGCTGCAGCTCCCTCCCCTCAGGGGAGATTTAAAACAAATCATAGAAAAAATTTCTTCACACAATGTGCAATTAAACTGGAATTTGTTGCTGGAGAATATGGTGAAATCGGTTAGCTCAGCTGGGTTTATAAAATGGATAATTTTCCTAAAAGAGTCTATAGGCCATTATTGAGATGGCTTGGGGAAATCCACTGCTTATTCTTAGAATAAACAGCATAAAATCTGTTTTGGTACTTGAGAACTGGGTTGGCCACTGTTGGATCTTCAGTCTGTCTCAGCATAGCAATTTTTATGTTCTTATGTTCCCTATGAAGAAAGGCTAAAGTGGCTAGTGCCTTTCAATTTGGAAAAGAGATGGCTCAGGGGTTCTATACAATTCTGAGTGGAGTGGAGTGGAAAGGGTAGATGTGAATCGTTTGTTTACTCTTTCCAAAAATACTAGGACTAAGGGGCATGCGATGAACATACTCAAAAATAGATTTCTTCACACAACGTATAATTAAACTCTGGAATTTGTTGCCAAAGAATGTGATGAAATCAGGTATCTTAGCAGGCTTTTAAAAAGGTTTCGATAATTTCCTAAAAGAGAAATCCAAAGGCCATTATTGAGATGACTTGGGGAAATCCACGGCTTATTCCTAGGATAAGCAGAATAAAATCTGTTTTACTACTTTGGATCTAGCTAGGCACTCGGGACCTAGGTTGGCTACTGTTGGAAACAGGATACTGGGCTTGAAGGACCTTCAGTCTGTCTCAATATGGCAGCTTGATAAAAAAACATCTCTGTTTAAATACATGCATTAGGGATGTCCAGAAAAAACTGTGCAAATTGAAGTTTTTCCCATGAAAATAATTTAATTTTAAAAAAAAATCCTATCCTGGGGTCACTCAAAACCACTGATTACATAACGCTCTATTTTTCTTAAAATTTGCTGTTATTTTTGCTTAATGGAGCAGATTTCTTGGTATTATACCTGTTCTTTTATGTGTTCATGCTCAGCAATGATACATTGATAAAAAGACATTCTATGCAAAAAATCTAGCAGCATTTTTTAACCCCCCCTTTTTTTTATCAAGCTGCATTAGAGGTTTCTAGAAGGTAAGTGCTTCAATATATGTGCTTCATTGAACATAAGAACATAAGAAGTTGCCTCCACTGGGTCAGACCGAGGTCCATCTCGCCCAGCGGTCCGCTCCCGCGGCGGCCCATCAGGTCTGCGACCTGTGAAGTGGTTTCTGACCACTTTTATAACCTACCTCAAGTTCTATCTGTACCCCTCTATCCCTTTATCCTCCAGGAACCTATCCAAACCCTTCTTGAACCCCTGTACAGAGTTCTGGCCTATCACTTCCTCCGGAAGCGCGTTCCATGTGTCCACCACCCTCTGCGTAAAAAAGAACTTTCTAGCATTTGTTCTAAACCTGTCCCCTTTCAATTTCTCTGAGTGACCCCTAGTGCTTGTGGCTCCCCTCAGTTTGAAGAATCTGTCCTTATTTACTCTCTCTATGCCCTTAAGGATTTTGAAGGTTTCTATCATGTCCCCTCTAAGTCTCCTCTTCTCCAGGGAGAACAGCCCCAGCATTTTTAACCTGTCAGCGTATGGAAAATTTTCCATACCTTTTATCAGCTTAGTCGCCCTCCTCTGCACTCCCTCGAGTACCGCCATGTCCTTCTTGAGGTACGGCGACCAGTATTGAACACAGTACTCCAGGTGCGGGCGCACCATTGCGCGATACAGCGGCATGATGACTTCCTTCGTCCGGGTTGTGATACCCTTTTTGATGATGCCCAGCATTCTGTTTGCTTTCTTTGAGGCTGTCGCACATTGCGCCGATGGTTTCAGTGATGAGTCGACCATCACCCCCAAGTCCCTTTCCAGGTTACTCACCCCTATCAGTGTTCCCCCCATTTTGTAGTTGAACATCGGGTTCTTTTTCCCTACATGCATGACCTTGCATTTCTCCACGTTAAAACTCATTTGCCACTTTTTTGCCCAGTCTTCCAGTCTCGTTAGGTCCTTTTGTAGGTCTTCACAGTCTTCCGTGTTTCTAACCCTGCTGCAGAGTTTGGTGTCATCAGCAAATTTGATAACCTCACATTTTGTCCCCGTTTCCAGATCGTTAATAAATATATTGAATAGTAGAGGTCCCAGCACCGACCCCTGCGGAACTCCACTCGTGACCCATTGCCAATCTGAGTATTGGCCCTTGACTCCAACCCTCTGTTTCCTGCACGCTAGCCAGTGTTTGATCCATCGGTAGATATCCCCTTGCACCCCGTGGTTCCACAGTTTTTTAAGTAGCCGTTCATGTGGTACCTTGTCGAAGGCTTTTTGGAAGTCAAGGTAAATGATGTCTATGGATTCACCCTTATCCATCTGACTGTTTATTCCCTCAAAGAAGTACAGCAAGTTCGTGAGGCATGACCTTCCCTTGCAGAAGCCATGCTGGCTCGCCTTCAGTTGTCCATTGTTTTCTATGTGTTCACAGATTGTGTCCTTTACCATTGCTTCCAGCATCTTTCCAGGAACCGAGGTCAAGCTCACAGGCCTGTAGTTTCCTGGGTCACCCCTTGATCCCTTCTTAAAGATGGGCGTGACATTTGCTATTTTCCAGTCCTCTGGGATCTCCCCAGTTTTTAGGGAGAGGTTACATATTTGGCGAAGTGTCTCTGCTATTTCGTTTCTCAGTTCTTTTAGTACCCTTGGGTGGATGCCGTCCGGGCCTGGTGATTTGTCGCTCTTTAGTCTGTCTATCTGTCTGAGGACATCCTCTTTGCTTACCTCTAGTTGTACCAGCCTTTCGTCGTGTTCTCCGTTTATAATCACCTCGGGTTCTGGGATATTGGATGTGTCCTCTCTGGTGAAGACTGACGAGAAGAATTTGTTTAACCTTTCAGCTATCTCTTTTTCCTCCTTTATCGCTCCTTTCCTGTCTCCGTCGTCCAGTGGTCCCACTTCCTCTCTGGCTGGTTGTTTCCCTTTCACATACCTTAAGAAGGGTTTGAAGTTTCTTGCTTCTCCTGCCAGTCTTTCCTCATATTCTCTCTTTGCCTTCCTGACCTCTCGATGACATTCTTTCTGGTGTCTTTTGTGCTCTTCCTGATTTTCTTTTGTTGGATCCTTTTTCCATTTCTTGAAGGATGATTTCTTGTCACTTATCGCCTTTTTAACTGCAGATGTTATCCATGCTGGGTTTCTAGTTCGATTTTTTTTTGCACCCTTTCCTAAACCTTGGGACGCACAGGTCTTGTGCCTCGAGCACTGTGCCTTTAAGCAGTGTCCAGGCTTCCTTTACGGTCTTCACCTTCCCTGAGTTGCTGAGCTTTTTTCCTACCATTTTCCTCATGTCCTTGTAGTTTCCCTTTCTGAAGTTGAGTGCTGTCGTTTTGGTTCTTTTCACCTTTGATGTTCCCATGTTTAATTTGTAATGGATCATGTTGTGATCACTGTTCCCTAATGGTGCTATTACCACCACTTCCTTTGCGGGTCCTTCTAGCCCGTTGAGGATTAGGTCTAGCGTGGCATCCCCTCGCGTTGGTTCCGTGACTAGCTGCTCCATGAAACAGTCCCTTATCGCCTCTAGGAATTTAGTTTCTCTCGTGCAATTTGAGTGCCCAATGTCCCAGTCTATTCCCGGATAGTTGAAATCCCCCATAACCACCACCCTTCCACTTTTGCACTCCTGCCTCAGTTCGGCCTCCAGTTCCAGGTCGTTTGCTTCTGACTGTCCTGGCGGGCGATAGTACAATCCCAATTTGATGTCAGCTCCTTCCCCTCCTGTCAGCTTAACCCATAGTGACTCCAGACTGTCCGCCCTTATTGTTGTTTCTGTTCTGGATGAGGGAATGGAGTCCTTTATATACGTGCTATTCCTCCCCCCTTTTTGTGTGCTCTGTCCTTCCTGTAGAGTTTATACCCTGGAAGGGCCACATCCCATTTGTTGTCCTCTGTCCACCATGTCTCTGTGATTCCTATTATGTCTATGTCCTTATTTCCGGCTATAACTTCTAGCTCCCCCATTTTAGTCCTTAGGCTCCTAGCATTTGTATATAGGCAATTTAAGTCCCAGTTTGTTACCTTTTCTTTTGGATCTACTCTTGATTTGTTGCTCCTGCTGGTCTCCTCACGTGTTGCCTCCTGTGGTGTGTCTATCCCGTCCTCTGCCCGCTTTTTTGTTCTTTGATAGCCCTCTGGGTCCTGCTGTTTCCTCCTTGTCTTACTCTTTATTTCTAGTTGCCTCTCGGGTCCCTGTGCTGCATCTTTGGGTTTATGTCCATAAAGTGTCCATTTTGTCTCTAGTCCACTATCGCCATTTTCTGTTTCAGTATCCTTGCTTGATACTGTGGTCTGATGTGTCGAGGTCAGATTGACTATCGGCTTTCCCCTTGTTATCAGTTTAAATTCATGTCTATGCAGGTCTGGATGTTACGTGCCAGCATCCTCGTCCCAGCCGTGCTCAAATGCAGTCCGTCTCTCCTATAGAGCTTGTTTTTCCCCAGGAAGGTTGACCAGTTCCGTACAAAGAGGAAACCCTCCTCGTCACACCATCGCCTCAGCCATCCATTTGTTGCTTGCAGCTCGGTCTGCCTCTTCGCATCTGCTCTTGGTACTGGCAGGATCTCTGAAAAGGCTATCTTCCCTGTTCTCAGCTTCAGCTTCCTCCCCAGGATCTTAAACTGCTCGGTCAGTGTAGTCATGTTGAAATTCCTTCTGCTGACGTCATTTGTTCCGACGTGGATTATCACTGCTGTGTCCTCTGTCTCAGCTCCCTCCATGATACTCTCGATTCTGTCGGAGATGTCCTTTGTCCTCGCCCCTGGGAGACATGTCACTAGGCGATCAGCTCTGCCTCCTGCTATGTGACTGTCCACCTCTCTCAGGATTGAATCTCCCACCACGATAGCAGATTTTCCTCTCCTCAGCTTCCTCCTGGGTCTCAGGTCTGTGTCGATGATTGGATCCTCCAATCCTTCCTTCTCCTGGTTCATTCCTCCGCAAGGTTCCTCTCCCTCGGCTCCTGGTGGGTCCTGGTGGGTCCTGGTGGCTCCTGGCAGGTCCTGTCCTCCATCCGTTTGTTCCCTTCTGAAGAGCGGGTGATCCTGTATTTCTACCATCTTGCAGGCCTCATCGATGAATCTTTCGAGCTCTCTGACCTGTTCGTGGATGTGGTTATCTCTGCTGGTGTCCTCGGTTGGTTCAAATTCCCTTGGTTCCTCTATGGAGCGGAGTCCCTCTAGCTCCTGTACTTTGATCTGTAGTCTCCCGATCTCCTTCTTTAGGCTAGCCAGTTCCTGACATCGACTGCATATGTAGGCCTGCCTCCCGGAAGGGAGGTAGTCATACATGTGACAGTCAATGCAGTATACTGGAAAGCTTCGCTTGCCTTCTGCTGCCTCCATAATTCCTTCCATGTGATCTAAAGTTGGTGAGCTGGAGTGTGCCCGACGTGTAGCTAGATGGAGAAGTAGAGAGAGAAGAAAAAAAGTGAGTATAGAAGAAGGTGAGTATAGAAGAAAGGATAGATAATTTTTTTTTTTTTAATATATTTTTTGAATTTAATTTGTGGAAAATAACAGAAATTTAGGGCTCCTTTTACTAAGCTGCGTTAGGGCATTAACGTGAGGAAAAGCACGCGCTGAATTGCCGTGCGCTAGACCTTAACGCCAGCATTGAGCTGGCGTTAGTTCTAGCCGCGTAGCGTGCGGCAATATCCTGCGTGCGCTAAAAATGCTAGCGCACCTTCGTAAAAGGAGCCCCTAATATGCTTTGTTAATAGTTTGCTACGTACACTTTGGTATAGTCATCTACCAATGGCGTTCCAAACACTCAAGCATTCAATGTTTTCTTGAGATAGGATAAAGACTGTAATGCTCTTCAACTCCTTGCAACAAGGCCTCACTGAATTGAACAGCATCATGGTTTCTTCAACTTTAGTTTTTTTCTGAACAACCCTAACCTACGTTAGGTGAATCTCTTTTATTTGAAAGGAAGCTCTGGAATGAGAGGGCAAAGGATGAAGTTAAGAGGTGATAGGCTCAGGAGTAATCTAAGGAAACACTTTTTTATGGAAAGGGTGGTTGATGGATGGAATAGTCTCCTGGTAGTGGTGTTGGAGACAGACTGTGTTTGAATTTAAGAAAATGTGGGACAGGCACGTGGGATCTCTTAGGGAGAGGAGGAGATAGTGGATGATGCAGATAAGCAGACTGAATGGGCTGTTTGGCCTTCATCTGCCATCATGCTTCTATGTCTTACATGAAGTTCTAAGCTCTGAGAGAGCAATTCCATCTCAGCACCATTTGATGACATCACCCATTTGTGCACTTTATCAATCCTGCTTTCTAAGATAAACACTTGTTTATGTAAGCAACACTGCTATTTTCAGTCCTATTATACTACACTCTGAATATGGCCATATACAAAGGGTATGCTTAGATCTGGCCTCATCGTGTAAAAGTAAATTGTTTTTTTTCGTATCATTAAAATTTATCTAATTCTGTAACTATTTTTTGAGGACTTTTGTGCAATAGGCTGATTGATTCCAGTGCAGTGAAGGTGTTTAGGAAGCAAATGAAATAAAAAAAAAATTATCTCAGAGTTCAAATGAAGTTGACTCCTGAAGGGCCCAGATGAAACTAAACCAGGAACTCAATTCAGATCTGACCCAAATGAATTTGTTCAACACAAATTTATAACTCTGACTCAGGTTGTCATTCTTAAATCTGGCAAAATGAGTTCTGTGTAAGCACTGTTCTTCTGGGGATCCATTCCTACGTATATGCCAGAAAGAAGAAAAGATTACAGGGAAAAAATCCCTTAAAAATCTATTCATTAATCAAGAGCATCCACTTCACAGGTCATAAAGAAAAATTAGGAGACTACTGTAGCACTCAGAAATAATCAGTTAAAATATCCTCCCAAATTAATTAATGGCATAAAATAAAATCTTCTTTTGCAGTTGATTTACACCAAGTTCCATTTAGTTACGATATATAGCTTTTTTCTAAAAGAACTTAAAATGACTTTGGAAATTAATCTGTAGACCTCCTTGCATATATTTCTACCAACCTCCTAACGTCTTCAAGTTTTTGGTTCACAGGATTAAAAAGTTCCCCATTAAATCAGTCTGTCATCAGCATCAGGTACGACCACAGTAATTCAGTCACACAATCCTGTTCTGAACACTTTAAGAAACCGCAGCTTTCCCCTGGAACATCTGCCAAGAAGGAATGCAACACAATCTCACTTCCAGATTGTTTTCTGAGATGTCAAATGATTACCTGTGTGAATATCCAGTGGTACGCCGTTTCATACTTTTGTTTAATAAGAACAAGGGGCGGTTTTTAATAACGGTGTACTCTCGAGGCAATGAAGAAAAGATGTCCTTCATCACCTTCTCAAGCTAATGCAAGAAACCCAAATCAATCTCTAAAGGATGCCTTGTGAACAGGAAACATAATATGCCAGGTTTTGTGCCAGGAGTGGTGGTAGAGCTTTGCCAGTAGAACAGTACTGCCATCCTGATTCTGTGTCACTATGATATTTTATATGACTTTTGACTTTCTTATTCAAGTGCTGGCATACTCTAAACTTGAGAAGCTAGTATTCAAATCCCACTGCTGTTCATTACGATCTTGTGCAAGTCACATAACCCTCTATTGTCTCAGGTACAAGCTAACATTCAGACTCACTAAGTATATTCCTATCCCTGGAGTGTTTATAATCGAACATGTCTTCAGCTAATACTGAAAAAGGTGTGTGCTAAATATCCCTTTCCTTTATCTAAAGAAAAAGAATGATTAATTCCCAGTCCTTGCTTTTAGAAACGTGGAAAATGATGCCAGATAAAGGCCACATGGCTCATCCAGTCTGCCTATCCACATCATCCGCTCTCTCTTCCTCCCCTATGAAATGTTGACTCATTCCTGTTTTTCTAAACTCTATTCTGGTTCCATTTTCTTCTTTTCAGTAAATGATGTGCCCTGATCTTATAGAACAGGAACAAGGGAAGAGAAGGAGTAGGAGGATCAGTGGAATTACAGGCCAGTCAGCTCAATTTCAGTGGTTGGGTAAATGCTGCAGTGAATTATTAAACAGTTGTCAGAACCCTTAGCATCTATTTAGCAGTTGCATATTTTTTCTGTTTCAATGAATTTTGGTAAAGAACTTTTCTTTCAGTTGGTTGTGCTCCGTTTAAAGTTGCCAGTGATAGTTTAGAGCAGGGGTTCCCAACCCTGTCCTGGAGGACCACCAAGCCAGTCGGGTTTTAAGGATAGCCCTAATGAATATGCATGGAGCAGATTTGCATGCCTGGCACCTCCATTATATGCAGATCTCTCTCATGCATATTCATTAGAGCTATCCTGAAAACCCGACTGGCTTGGTGGTCCTCCAGGACAGGGTTGGGAACCATTGGTTTAGAGTTCTCTACATCCTTCCTATTTAAATATGGTGCTTATTTTTAGAAGCGTTATTCGTGTTTTGGACATCTGAAAACCAGCATTTACATATTCATATTGCATGGATGTCCAAATGCCAATTTTTATAAAGCCATGTTATGGACACCTAAAACTGATGTATGTCCATACATAGAGTTACCCTTTTTTCAGGGCGCAAAAATCCAGACACATGGCCCCCGTCCTGTTCTGTCTCCAGCCCTGCCCCATTCTACCTCAGCCCCACCCCGTTCCACCTTTGGCTCTGCCCCCTAGCCCCAGCCTCTCCCAGTTCAGCCTTCAGCCCTGCCCCCCAAATCTCCTCTCTTCTTTCCCGACAAGCTCTGGCCACGTCTGGAGGGCCTGGAGCATGTGTGGATGTGTGTGACGTCATCCGTGCATACTCAGATGCACTCCAGATGCGGCCGGAGCTCATCAAGGTTTTCCAAAACCTGGACATACTGCCTGGTTTTGGAAAGTGTCCAGAACCCCAGATAGTCCTCCTGGCCATGTGGTAACCATATCCATATGGCAAGGATTTGTGGTCTGGGCTTGTCTTGGGCAATCCTAGGGAGGGGTCACAAGATGGATGTCCAACTCCAGTTGCAGGAGAAGGGATATCTATGTTTAAAAAAAAAAAAAAATGGATGTTAGCATTTAGACCAGGTACTTGACATGTCCAGATTACAGAATAGTGCTCTGAATGAGCAGTTCTCCACTGAATGGAGTAAGGGAAGTCACAGTAGGTATTTTTATATCTGTACTTAGAGGACTTACAAAAAACAAGCTGCAGTGGGACTTGAGCTGGAAGCCTCTGGATTCTGACTACTGTACTTATTAATAGAAAATAATATGAAAATATTGGGAATCGTTATTGATTCTAATCTTACTTTTGAGCATCAGATGAATGCTCTGGTAAGAAAAAAGATTTTGTAATACAATCTATGTTAAGTCCTTCTAATTTTAGGAGTGTTGTGTAAGCTATTCTTCTTACCTTCCTAGATTATTATAATTCTCTATGTAACAGGAAAAAAATTATAAATTTAGAGCACTTTAAGGGGTGAAGCAGAGAAATTGGTGAGGAAATGCTGAGGGCTTCTTGCTGTGAGCTGCAGGGAGATCAAAGAAGGGAGAAGTCTGCAGCAGGAAGCTTGGGGGAAGCTGCACATAATAACAGCTCTATCATTAGGAGCTCCAGAACCATTATTTTGAGCTATAGGAGAGCAGAGAGATTAAGGTAGCACAAGTTATTGGTGAGGAAATAGTTTGTAGTTGTTGGGTGAGAGTTTCCATGTCAGAGTACATATTTTTGAAATAATATTTCCTATAAATGTTGGATTTCATGAGCAAATTAAACATGTTTATGGGCTCTTGAGCTAAGGTGAATGGTGAAAAGGCTATGGGGGAGATTTCTAAATTAAGTTTGGAGTTATATTTCAAAGGAAAATTGATAAGAACTTATAAAATGTGTTTCAGAATTTAAAATGGATTTTTGTGACTCCTGTTGCAATAAAGAAGTATTAAGTACTGGTAAATAGAGAATTTTAATCCCTTCACTGTGTAAGACCACTGATTCAATCCAGATTACCTAATATTATTGGTGTTTAAGGCAAATGTTTTGAATTTAATTTAGTATTCAGATGTTTGTTTGTTTTTCTGCTGGAGTGCATTCCTTTAGTCTTTTCTAGTTGCTGATCTGAGCCCTTAACCAGTATACACCACTGTGTGAAGTTTGGAGAATCTGAAAGTATTTTTTGAAAGCAAAGAGGTACATAATCAAAAAGGAAATATGTCTAAAAACCCACCTAAATCAGCACTTGGACGATCAAAAAGACAGGTCATCCAAGTACCGATAAGCGAAATGGGTTTTAGATGCATGTAAAAGCAGCTTAGGCTTTTCCACTGCTGCTGGGCACCCAGAGAATAAAGAGGCGTTTTTTGGGGGAGTGGTTAGGGCAGGAGATGGGCTGACCTAGACTTAGTCATTTGGCAGCCATAATTGAAAGTTTGATGAGGTTGCCTGTACAGAATTTATGCGTTTTGACTTAGACCAAGTCAAAACAGGTATAAGTTCTGGATTGGGCTGTTGAGCTGATTGCGGCTGCCGTGATCAGCTCAGCGACCCAGGCAATCAGTCTTCCACCCCGTAAATGATCATGGCAGGAGGAATGCCAAGTCCCTCCTGCCTGGCACCTGCTGCAGCCCCCCTGAATAATCACGACAGGAGGGATGCCCAGTCCCTCCTGCAGGACACTCCCACCCCCCAAAAGTAGCCCACCTGGACCCCCCAAGGCTACCCCTACCCAAACCCCCATGCCTACACCAGGACCCCCCTAACCCCACAGACCCCCCTCACCACCACCAGGACCCCCATAGCCCCACCCAGACCCCCTTAACTTTTTCTAGATGGCCAGATGGATGGGTCCTTCCTGTGTCCAGCTGGCAGGCCCACCTTCACTGGAATGGTGGGCCTGCCTCTTTCTGGGATGCACCGAGGAAGGGCTTAAGAGAGAGTCTTAAGAGAAGACCAAGTTAACATCAAGATTTACTTAACCCGAATAATTGTTAATGAAGGTGAAATAAAATTAAAGAGTCAGATAAATGCAATTAACACAATTTCATTTGCACTGAAATATATAAGATGAATAAATTTAAATTTATTTTTCTAATGAATAGGTTTGACATAAGTTTGTTTCTTAAGACATAACAAAGACAATGATGTCTATGAAAATGTACCAATTAAGTATGGTTTTTGTTCTCAACAGAAATGTCACTATATTTGGTTCCCCCTGCGAACCTCCTAGAACAGCAGTTCTCAACCCTGTCCTGGAGGACCAACATCCAGTCAGGTTTTCAGGATAGCCCTAATGAATATGCAAGGGGCAGATTTGCATGCCTGACACCTCCATTATATGCAAATCTCTCTCATGCAGATTTAATAGGGCTATACCAAAAACCTGACTGGCTAGTGGTCCTCCAGGACAGGGTTGGGGGACCACTGTCCTAGAGGACTTATCAGATAAGTATTTTCCCTTTCTTCATCAATGAATGTTGTGTTATTAAAACAAGAATAAATTGCACTGTGAATAATTTGCTTTACCCTGTTTTTCCTTTCAGGTAAACCAGGTACAGACCAAAGGAATTACTGTACCTTCAATGCAGGTAAGTATAGCTTCTTTTGTATAGCTTTTGTATAGCTTCGAAGCCTGACCTCCCTCCAACTCTTCCGAAAACATTTGAAAACTTGGCTTTTCTCTAAAATGCAATGACCCCTCCCTCATCGATATACGAAGTCCCTCTAAACTTCTCTCTCTAAGTCTTTCTACTTTTCATTGTAGTTCCTTTCTATACCAACTCCTGTAAACCGTGTCGAGCTCTACTTCTGTGGAGATGATGCGGTATACAAACTTAAGGTTTAGTTTAGTTTAAAAGAGTGCTCAGGCTTTTCTTAAATACATTGTCCTTCAAAAATTAATTTAAAATAAAAATGTGAGTGTGTACACTAAAATAATGAATAATAGTTAAAACAAACCAACCTTTCTATTATTTCTTCTGGCCCACTCTGCAGTGCTGCATCTGCTGAGATCCAAGGATGGGAACACTGGACCAGGACCAAACTCCAGGAACCAGGAACAATTTCTCCTCCAATTTTTATAAAGCCATGTTATGTCTCCACCTACTACCTATCTTAAATAACATGAAAGGAATAAAACCCTTTCTCTCTTGGTGTGAGTTCAAAGTTACCTCCTCCAGCAGGAACTTTGGGGCTCCTTTTATGAAGTCGCGTTTGCTAACCCCCGCGCTAGCTGAACAACTACCGCCTACTCAAGAGGAGGCAGTAGCGGCTAGTGTGGCCGGCAAATTAGCGCACGTTATTACGCGCATTAAACCGCTAACGTGGCTTCATAAAAGGAGCCCTTGGTGATATTAACTAATTTAAATTTAAAAGTTGTCCTTTCTACCGTCCTTCCCAAATCTGGCAACAAATTTTATTATTACAGCAGGCAACCTCTCTCACACAAAGAATGATTCCACTCAGCACAGTTTGGCACAACCCTTCTCAAAGTTCACTCAGCTAGTCTTTCAGCTCAATAAATAACTGCTCACCTTAATAAAAAGAGATTGCAAAAAAAAATTGCAGGCAGACCTTAGGAAATTGGAAGACTGGGCATCCAAGTGGCAGATGAAATTTAATGTGGACAAATGCAAAGTGATACACATTGGGAGGAATAACCCAAATTATAGTTACCAGATGCTAGGGTCCACCTTGGGGGTTAGCGCCCAAGAAAAGGATCTGAGTGTCATTGTAGACAATGTGATGAAATCTTCTACCCAATGTGTGGCGGCAGCCAAAAAAGCAAACAGGATGTTAGGAATTATTAAAAAAGGAATGGTTAACAAGGCTAAGAATGTTATAATGCCCCTGTATCGCTCCATGGTGCAACCTCATCTGGAGTACTGCATTCAGTTCTGGTCTCCTTATCTTAAGAAAGAAATAGCGGCACTAGAAAAGGTTCAAAGAAGAGCAACCAAGATCATAAAGGGGATGGAACTGCTCTCGTATGAGGAAAGACTAAAAAGGCTAGGGATCCTCAGTTTGGAAAAGAGATGGCTGAGGAGAGATATGATTGAAGTCTACAAAATCTTGAGTGGAGTAGAACGGGTACAAGTGGATCAATTTTTTACTCTGTCAAAAATTACAAAGGCTAGGGAACACTTGATGAAGTTACAGGGAAATATTTTTTCACTCAGAGAATAGTTAAGCTCTGAAATGCATTGCCAGAGGATGTGGTAAGAGTGGATAGCATAGCTGGTTTTAAGAAAGGTTTGGACAAGTTCCTGGAGGAAAAGTCCATAGTCTGTTATTGAGAAAGACATGAGGGAAGCCACTGCTTGCCCTAGATTGGTAACATGGAATGTTGCTACTCCTTAGATTTTGGCCAGGTACTAGGGACCTGGATTGGCTAACATGAGAACGGGCTGCTGGGCCTGATGGACCATTAGTCTGACCCAATAAGGCTATTCTTATGTTCTTATCATCCAGAAGGGTGAGTATGGGCACATTATATTTTACAGCCTAACTATTGAGTTCAGTTGTGTCAAGGTAATTCTTTACTGCAACATAGGGCTCCTTTTACAAAGGTGCGTTAGAGCCTTAACGCGTGGAATAGTGCGCACTAAAATGCCAAGCGCGCTAGCTGCTACCACATCCTCTTGAGCAGGTGGTAGTTTTACGGGTACCATGCGCTAATCCTGTGCGTGTGCTAAAAACTCTAGCGCACCTTTGTAAAAGGAGCCCATAATGTTGGCATTATTCTCTTATGCCATAAATTGTACAATGTGCTCAATATTAGGCCAAGCCCTTTGACCAGAAGTTTTATATTTCAATGCAAATGGAGCTGCATAGCCTGATGAAGACAGGAACTGAGGCATAGTAGATGAGAGCTTCTCTGATTAGTGAATAAGCTTTTTTCCTGCATACCTTTTTATTAGCTGATTAATGTCCCAGGGGACCCAGAACCTCCTCTAATAGAGGGCTATTTGCTTTCTGCCTGTAGCAATTATGAAGCCTGCATTCACTGATGAAGAATTCTGATAGTCTTAACCTTATGTGTAGGTGTATATGTGCTAATGAATCTCCATTCTCTTTCTTTACTGACCTTTCAGTTGAAATTATATTAAAAAAAGGCAGATTCACTGTGTTTAATACATATGAGAACAGCATGATTATCTTTAGAATTGTTCAATAAAAGTTACCACAAACTGTACTTTGATGTTTATTGGGGCCAGTATGACTAATATAATTCTGCATTCTGGAATAATTTGTGGAAACTTGATGACAAGATGTGACATTTTCTTAAAATATTGTGATACTTTTCTCCAATTGTCTGCTATTTCTTCATTTCCCCTTCCTGTACCCACCTCCAACATCTGATACTCATACAAACATACCAGTTTTTTTTCAATAGCAACAACAGTTGAACTTGAGTGAAGAAGGAACTTACATAAAAACATGATGGCAGATGAAGGCCAAATGGCCCATCCGCAGCATCCACTATCTCCTCCCTAACAGATCCCACGTGCCTGTTCCACACTTTCTTGAATTCAGACACAGTCTTTGTCTCTACCACCTCTATTGGGAGACTATTCTACACTTCTATCACCCTTTGTGTAGAAAAATACTTCCTTAAATTACTCCTGAGCCTTAGCACGCACCTTTGCGAAGTGCCTGCGAGAGGTGCCTGCGTGGAAACGCTAGACCCACATTCAGGAACCGCTCAACCAAACCCCTCATCCTGAATGCAGAGGTAGTGACCTACTCCCATGGTAAGTCCAGACCACACAGCCTGGATCGGATACAACCAGACCACGCACCCGCCAGAACCAGTCCTCTCTGAATCAATCTCGCTACAGACTGGTCACCCTGAACCACGGATCTAAACCAGGCAGATCCTCCTGACAAGTTCCGAAAAAACTGAACAGACCCCTAATTGACCGGACACCTGCACTACGGATCCTGACCCAGAACTCCTACCTGATAAGTATCACAAAAACCGAAATATCTCCCTACAGTCAATAGTCTTATAATTGTATAACCTTTAACTTGTAATTGTGCAACCTGCAACTGTATGATCAATAGCCTTGCAATTGTGTAACTGTGTAACAACCTCTAACCTGCAATTATGTAACAACCTCTAACCTGCAAGTATGTAACATTATAACACCTTTTGTAGCATTCTCTAACCTGCAATTACCATAGTAGCCTGTAGCCCTACACAACACTACAGCTGCCGAAACCTCTCCCTACACTGTTCAGTCACACAGACACCACTGCCTGATCACCATCCAAATAGCATTTCAACCCGATAAGACACAACAAACAAAAAATACCCCTTCGAAAACTTCCATCAACAATCCCTTTCCCCTTCAAGTCACCACTATGGCCTGGCCCAACTCTCACCAATGCGCTACCCTGCTCCTACTCTACCTAATCATCATAAAGATCTGCACAGCCGACCCAATACACTCTGCCCCCATCCCAGTTTACTATTCCTCATACCGCTTGGTAAAATCCAGATCTCACACACTCACACTTCACACACCACATGACCACCCAAATACAGGTCCTTTCCCATCCCCTAATCCTCCCCCCCCCCCCACAAACCAACCAAGCCTCGAATGAAAAAACAAAGAACACTGAAAAAACTAGCCTACTCCCTTAATTCCCCAACAGACTCCACCAACTACCAGAACCTTCAAGGTTTCTACCTAAACATAAGATCGATGAGAAATAAATCCATCCTGATTAAAGACTGGCTGATCAAAACCAATCCCGACTTTGTCCTACTTGCTGAAACCTGGCTGCTATCAGACACAGATATCATCATCAAAGACTGTCTCCCTCCAGGCTTCAAGATTCTGTCCCTAGCCAGAACCAGGGGAAGGGGAGGAGGCCTTGCAATAATCTTCAGAGATCATCTAAACTGCACCACACTTAACAACAAAACTTCCCCAACCTAGAAATACTAGCCGCATCACTAACTTCAAAGGCCTTTGCCTCCTCCCTAACAATCACTCTCTTCTATATCCCCCCCCCCAAAATGGACTGTAGCCAGGGAGGACTTCGCTGAATTTTTATTAACCAACTCTTTAGCAAGTCCATACAACCTTCTATGCGGAGACATCAACATTCACCTAGAGCAAACAGATCAGCTAGATATATTTGACCTCTGGTCTCTAATCTCACAGCTAGGTTACTTCAAACCTCCACCCATCGTAACACACCAAAGAGGTCACCAGTTAGACCTGGTGACATTCTCCGCCAAAGAACCAACCACTCCCCAATTTGTGTGGAAACAAGACAACTGGACAGACTCCCTATGGTCCGACCACAAATTATGTAGCTTCTCCATTCACTACCAACAAAAAACCACCAAAAATAGAAAAGCAAGAAACACCAAAATCCACACCACTAGAGGCAAGATCGACCCGACCGATTTCTGGTCCCACTACGAAACTATCACAAAACAAAACGAAGATGCGGGCCAAATCATGACCTCCTGGATCAAAGACAGCACAAACATTCTAAACGAAATAGCCCCCTTAAAAACCAGCAGAATTAGATTTTCAAACCAGGAGGGTTGGTTTGACTTAGAGCTACTACAGGCAAAAAGGGACCTCAGAAAATCAGAGAGACAATGGACTAAATCTGGAACCCAAGAGCACAGAGTAGCATGGAGACTCAAACTAAAAAACTACAAAACCCTAACCAAGGATAAACGAAAAAATTTCTATGCCCAAAAAATTGGAAATGTTACAATTAACAGTAGTAATCTCTTTAAACTGGTCAACGATCTCTACAATCTCGAGACAGTCACTGACAACCGCGACGAAGAACCCACACTAACCGCCAACACCCTAGCAGACTTCTTTAACACCAAATTGTACAGAAACTAAGATCATCGATAACTGCCCCTGCCAATCCCCACGGGGACTTTCCAACCCTCCAAGACAAGAACATGTCCAAACCAGACCCAGGGTCCAGAACAGACCTAAACTGGGATCAATTCACAACTATCGACTGGCAAACCTTCAACAAATACTACAACAAATATACCAACTCCTTCTGTAGACTAGATACCTGCCCCCCTAACATTATGAAAACGGCTCCAATCCACTTTAAAGCAAATATGCTGGCATGGGTTAACCTCCTACTATCTACCGGTAGCTTCCCAGCAGAACAAGGCCACATCTCGATCACCCCAATCATAAAAAACACAAAAGAACCACCCAATATCCCGTCCAACTATAGACCGATTGCAAGCATCCCGCTATTCACCAAAATAGCAGAAGGGTTGGTAAATGCCGAACTTACCACATACCTAGAAAAATTCAATATCCTAAATGACAATCAATCAGGTTTTTGCTCTGACCACAGCACCGAAACCATCATAGCCTCTCTCCTAGATCACCTTCACACACTCTTCAGCCAGGGCTCCAGCACTTTGATTGTACAACTCGACCTGAGCAGTGCATTTGACCTGGTCGACCACAATATTCTCCTAGACTGCCTCGCCTACATAGGCATCTCCGGCCAGGTCCTTAACTAGTTCCACGGGTTCCTACGGAACAGATCACACAGGGTATTTAAAAATGACGCTTTCTCATACAGCTGGGATAACTCCTGTGGCGTGCCACAGGGCTCCCCCCTGTCCCCCACCCTGTTCAATGTCTACCTCGCCTCCCTAGGAAATCTTCTGCAAAGCCTCAAGCTCAAATTTTTTATCTACGCAGATGACATCACTATAGTCATCCCGCTAACCAGTTTCATACCAGAGCTCCTCACCTCTCTTTCAAGCATACTCAACCAGATAGAACACTGGATTTTATCCTACAGACTAAAACTAAACCTGGACAAAACAAATTTCTTCCTAGCAACCCCTAAAGACAAAATCAAAGACACTACAATTCAAGTAAAAGGATCCGTTTTCCCCCTCGAACAAACCTTAAAAATACTGGGAGTCACACTGGACAAACATCTATCCCTTGATAAACACACTGATAATACTGTCAGAAAAAGTATCTCGGTGCTCTGGAAACTCCGCACCATAAAAAAATACTTTGACGACACTTCATTCCGCCTGCTAGTACAATCCTCCATCCTTAGCATACTGGACTACTGCAATATCATTTACTTGAGCTCCACAAAATAAACCATCAGGAGACTCAAAATGATCCAGAACACCGCTGTCCGCCTCATATTCGGCCTGAAAAAATAGGAACACATCACCCCTTTCTACCACAAACTCCATTGGCTACCATTAGAATCCAGAGTCCTATTCAAATTTGCCTGCTTCTGCTATAAAACAGTATTTGGTTTATCCCCAAGCTACATCATCCCTCACTTCTCCCTGAATCACAGCATCAAGGACTCCTGCAGAATCCAACTCTTCGCCTACCCCTCCCTAAAACTTTGCCACTCTAAAAAATTCCTCGACAAAACCTTCGCCTTCCAAGCCACCAAGCTAAACCCATGGTTATCCCAAATGGCCCTCAAGGCCCCCAACTACCTTGGCATTAGAAAACTACTCAAAACCTGCCTCTTCCAAGACCAGGATCCTAATGCCCCTTCCTAACTAAATAATCCTCTCCCATCTACTTCCTCTCCCTCACTCCCCCTGGCAACTTTGATCAATTTGATGTTGAACCGCTTGTAACCCCGCTCAATTGATGTAAACCACTTGTAACTCTGTTTAATTGATGTGAACCGCCTAGAACTCTTCTGGGTATGGCGGTATACAAAAATAAAGTTATTATTATTATTATTATTAACTTCATCCTATGCCCTCTCATTCCGGAACTTCCTTTCAAATGAAAAAGACTCGCCTTAAGTGCATTTATGCCATGTAGGTATTTAAACGTCTCTATCATATCTCCCCCTTCCTGCCTTTCTCCAAAATATAGGTATTGAGAGCTTTAAGTTTGTCCCCATACCCCTTATGATGATCACTGACCATATTAGTAGCCTTCCCCTGGACCTACTCCATCCGGTTTATATCTTTTTGAAGGTACAGTCTCCAGAATTGTACACAATATTCTAAATGAGGTCTCACCAGAGTCTTAAACAGGGGCATCAATACCTATTTTTTCCTACTGGCCACACCTCCTCTATGCACCTTAGCATCCTTCTGCCTTTTCAACCTGTTTGGCTACCTTAAGATTATCACTTACTATATCAAACCCAAGACTCTCTCATCTTTTGTGCACAAAAGTTCTTCACCCCATAAACTGTACCATTCTCTTGAGTTTTTGCAGCCCAAATGCATGGCATTACATTTCTTAGTTGCCAAATTTCAGGCCATTCTTCATGCTTCGCTAGGTCCTTCCTCATTTCATTCACCCCATCAGGGGTGTCTACTCCATTGCAGATTTTGGTATCATCCACAAAGAGGCAAATCTTACCTAACAGCCCCCTCAGCATTATCGCTTACAAACAATGCTATAAAGAACAGGCTCAAGAACCGAACCTTGAGGCACACCAATGGTAACATTCCTTTCCTCAGAGCAATCTCCATAGGCCACTATCCTCTATCACCTTTCACTCAACCAGTTCCTGACCCAGACCGGGGCCCATCCCAAGGGCACTCAGTTTATTTATTAGATGCTTGCATGGAACACTGTCAAAGGCTTTGCAAAAATCTAAATACAACACATATAACACACTCCTTCTATCTAGTTCTCTGATCATCCAGTCAAAGACATTGATCAGATTTCTTTGACAAGACCTTCCTCTAGTGAATCCTTGTTGCCTTGACTGAATTCCAAAAAATGTCACTAGTCTCTGTTTTAAAAGTGTTTCCATTAATTTACTTACCACAGAAATCAGACTTACAGGTCCCTAGTTCCCTACTTCATCCTTACTTCCACTTTTATGGAGAGGAACCACATCTGCCCTTCTCCAGTCCTCTGATACCACTGCCGACTCTAGAGAAGCATTGGAAAGGTCAGCCAGCAGCCTTATCGCTTTTTCTACCTTTAGTTTAGCTTGCTCCTCATAAATACAATCCTCTGAAAATCGACCAGGGTCTACCACACCTCCACCCCTATTTACATTTGTCTTCTGTGGTCCTGATCCTGGTGCTTCAGCTGTGAACAGAACAGAAATATTTGTTAAGAAATTCAGCCTTATCTTTATCAGCTTCTACATATTTCTCCCCTTCACCTTTGAGTCTCACAATGCCATTTTTGCACTTCTCCTTATCACTAATATATCTTTAAAAATGTCCTGTCCCCCCCTTTTTACTGAATTTAATGCCTTTGGTGTAATGGAATCTGTCTATACCTTCTCTGTGAAGAGTTCTAGGGAAGGGAAATTGACATGATATTGAATGCACCAATTGTAAGAAGAGGTGGAGGGGAGTAACATATGTTGACAAGTAGTGACTGGTTGGTGTTGTGTATTCTGTCCCCATCCTCTGAGAATTGTGCAAAAAAGGACATGTGCCCTGAAGACACATCTGCAGGAAATTTAGGGTCTTTCCACCCATCACATGGTCTAAAATGTATGCATAAAAGACTATTCAGGGAAGAAAAGGGGGCTGATCTATTGGGCCTATTCCTGATTTGGTCTCCTTCTTCTGCAGGATCCTGAACTATTTTATAGAAAAAGAATCGGGTAATGTATGGTTTTCCTTTGATTTGATTTAAGAATTTAGCTGCATTTATAGAAAGAAACTAGTTTATTCATAGATTAGATATACATAGAATAAGAAGTAGTTATCTTAGAAGAGTTTTGCTGTAATCACAAGCTGTGACTTGCAAGTGAAGCCTCCAGTTGTATACAAATTCATTTTATTTTTCTTGTAACCATCAAATTAATTTTCTCAATAAACTAAGTTGATTATTTAAGCTCATCTCTGGTTTCCGCTTTCATGTTAGGGTAAGCTTCTTGATATTAATTCTGCAATAAACTTGACCTCTGGTGTAAAACATAGCAAAAAAGGTAAAGAACACACTTACAAATAGAATTACAAGGACAGAAGCAATTTTATCCTAACATTAGAACAGTTAAACTACCAAAAGATTTATTTTTCAAGTTATCTGCAATAAATAATTATGGCATATAAACATATATCTACTGGTGGCTTTAGAAGTCCCAAATAGTTGGTCACTTCTTCAATCTCCTCTGCTGCCGGCAATAGTTGTTCTTGTAATATGCAACTATCTTTCTAATTTCTTTTCAAGTTTATTAGGTTTTTATATACCGCCTATCAAGGGTATCTAAGCGGTTTTACAATCAGGTATTCAAGCATTTTCCCTATATGTCCCGGCGGGCTCACAATCTATCTAATGTACCTGGGGCTATGGAGTACTGAGTGACTTGCCCAGGGTCACAAGGAGCAGCGTGGGGTTTGAACCCACAACCCCAGGGTGCTGAGACTGTAGCTCCAACCACTGCGCCACACACTCCTAAACAGGGCTTCAGAAACAGAAAGCATGGTAAACAGTGCAGGCATGGGTAACCACGGAAAACCATCTCCATGTCATTCTGTAAGGAGAGAGGCAAGAATCAGAATTTGAATGGGCACAACCACTGACCCTCAAGCCGTGCATTGAAGAATGCTGGTGTAGAAGGACTGAGGTTGAGATGGACATTAAAGAATGGCACAGGATGCTTCTCTGTGGTTATCCATGGGGACGGGGACAAATTCTGTCCTCGTGTCATTCTCTAAGGGACTCTAGCATTTGCTATGACCATTCTTACCTATTATGCCAACTCTGTGGAGTTATATCAGATCATAGTGCTCAGGTTGATCTCTCTGTCCTTTCTACTGCCTCCTCCAGACCTTGGCAGCAATGCATAAACTGTGATAAGCACCAGGAAGCCTTTGAGCCTACTGTATGTGCGTGCAAGGATTCTACTGTCCTCTCTGTCACACTCAGGACACATCAGAGAGTGAAAAAGAGGATTGATGAAGACAGGTGGGTAGGAAAAGTGGGAAGAGGGAAGTTATGATGCTAGATGGGGGAGAGGGGATGATGCAGGATGGATGGGTGGGGGATGAGGGGAAAGAAGGGGTAATGCTGTACTGGGGGTGGGGAAGAAAAGTGGCAATATGGATGGGTGGACGGAAGGGGAGGAATAGAGAAGGGGAGATGCTAGATGGAGGAAGGAGGCAGAGAGAAGGGTATGCCGAATGGATGGGAGGGAGGATAGAGATTAGCGGCAATGCTGGACTAGAGAAGAGGAGAAAGTGGGGATGATGCTAAACAGGTGGGTTGAAGGGAGGGGAGAGTAGGAGCAATGGTGGATGAAGAGGTTGGAGGGAAAAATATATGTTGGACTGAGGGAAAGGGGCAGCGAAGAAAATAGAAAAGTGATTTGCAGGATGGGAGAGGGGAGAAAAAAGGAAGAGGGTGCTAAGTTATAAGTTGCAGGTAAGCGTCAGATAGGGCTGGTCTTAGGCAGAGGCAAGTAAGAAAGTCTTAGCTCTAATGGATCACTGCAGGTAAGTGAAGCTGTGGCTCAGTATGAAGAAATTACAATTCAAGGTGATGGAAGTCTACTTCTATGGATATATAAAATCATTCAGGATATGCCACTGACTAAAGATGTAAAATCAATGCAGAGCTTCATTAGGCTCTTCATTTACCTAGTGAATTTCATGCCACATCTGTATTAAATATGTGAGCCCTTGAGAAAGCTTCTGGAAAGGATGCAGTTTGGCACTGGCTTCCAAACCATGGCCAGTCATTATAGGAATTAGATTGTAAGCTTTGTTGAATAGGTACTGTCTCTTTCATGTTTTTGTACAGTGGTGTGTATGTTTAGAAGAGCCATAGAAATGATAATCAGTAGTAGTAGCAATTAAAGTCCCTCTGTTGAGCTATGATGATGTCACCAAGCCCGTTGTGATACGGAGCGACTGTGGCAAAAATATGCTTGGCTGCTACTTAATGCAAGAGCGTCAGTCATTGGCTATTGCGTCTATGGTGCTTACCTCAACTAAGTAAAATTATGTACAAATCAAAAAAGAACGTCTCGGCATTGTGATTACTGCTGTTGTCCGGGTCTCACTGCGTCTGGGTAGCCATCATGCTGTGGCTTTCTTCAGCCTTAGAGAACGTCTCAGCATCGTGTTTGCTTATCATTACCTCTGTGACTGAAAGGAGCGTTAAAATGTTGTCTTTTTAAAGACGCCTTCGAACACTGACTTTTCCTTTTTCTGCTTTTTTAAGGTATCCAGAGGCAAAGAAGGTTCTCCCACCTGTTCCAATTGTTTCTCTCTTGAATGTCTCTTTCCTTTCCTTTATTGTAGTTCTTCCCTCTTCCCTTTTGTTTAACTATAAGTCGAGTCTGCGTATCTTGTTGGTTCCTGTCTATTAATTTAAATTTGTATCCCACTTTTATCATTGTAAATTGCCTAGAATCTAAGATAGGCATTTAATCAAATTTTAAATAAACTTGAAACTTGAAAGATGAAACTGACCACAAGCCTCCAATAACAATTTTTTAAAAAGCCCTTATTGTGTGCTCCTAAGTGTCTTCAGGGCATGTTGTTGATGTTGCAACACTACAACTAGGAGTACAATGTTGTTTTCAAGACAGGCGCTTAAATGTTTATTAGTTACACATTCAGCTAAGCCACTGTAGACGATCATCAGTATCGCAGTGCTGGTACCGAACACCTCTGGGTTTGCTGAGTGCAACAAGAGCAAATTGACACTGCATAAATCAATCAGTGCGTTATCTAAATATCATAGGCTGGAGGCTGCATAGGATTATACAACATACCACAAGAGATGAGACCTCACATGTATTGAATTCTGTAATCCTGGCTAGATGGACAGACTCAAAGGGAGGAAAGCCAGCTGAACTTAGGGAAGACAGTGTACCCCCGTGTTTTGGCGATTCACGGACTAAGTTATTCGTGGTATTTTCTGACTGCCTTTTCTGTTCAGAAAATACAGGGAATGAGTCCATGAAGCAGCCTTCTGCACAGCCGATTCCTCCTCTTCTCTCCCCCTGGTCAGGAAATCAGCCTTCTGCACAGACAATTCCTCCTCTTCTCCCCCCACCATGTATGATTTACTGTACCCGCCGGCGCCCCAGCTGCCCTCTCCTGTCTTTTTACAGACTCAAAACTGCATTTGTGGTTTTTCAAAATTTGCGGGTGTCCCTGGAACAGAACCCCCGTGAATTTCAGGGGAGTACTGTACTGATCTTTCATGGATGAAGTCGACAAACAAATTGGCATTATATACAAAGGGGTCAATATTCAGTCAGCGTTGCTCCACATTTTGCTGACTGCTGCTGGTGTTATGCTCAGAAATTAAATCTGGGCCATGTCCAATATTTAATTTCAGGGTTTGTGGAGCCAGCTAACACACAGCCGATTAAGGGGCTCATTTTCAAAGCACCTAGACACACAAAATACTATAGATTTATATGGTTCTTTGTGGGCCTGATTCTGGAAACAACATAAGAACATAAGAAGTTGCCTCCACTGGGTCAGACCAGAGGTCCATCTCGCCCAGCGGTCCGCTCCCACGGCGGCCCATCAGGTCTGTGACCTGTGAAGTGGTTTCTGACCACTTCTATAACCTACCTCTAGTTCTATCCGTACCCCTCAATCCCCTTATCCTCCAGGAACCTATCCTACCACTCCAGGAACATCCTACCACTGTCTAATGGACCAATCAGGACACACATTTTTTTAAAAAACTCTGTGTGACAAAGTACACCTACAATTTAGGCATCTGACTCATGCCTATGGAGGCATCTAGGCACGCCTACCGACACCTAAGGCTGGCATTGGCATGGATTATGCCAGAAGTGGCCTTAGGCACTTCTGTAGGCGTGAGTCAGATGCCTTAAATGTAGGCCTGTAAAATGCCTACATTGAAGGCATCTGTCTGAAAAATAGATGCGATTCTGGACGTGGCATCTACCGGTAATTAACACACGATAGGCGCCCATTTTGTAAGCATCTACCATGGCAGATGCTATTTCCAGAATCAGGCCCTGTGTGTCTAAGTGCTTTGAAAATGAACTCCTATGTGTGATATTCAGCACTTCACTGACTATGAGGCATCGCACAAATTTAAGATTGACTTTTATGCAATCCTATTTATGTGGTGACCGTGTGCTGAATATTTACACTTAATTGACCAAGTGCTGAATCCACCACTAGAACCCCCCAAAATAGCCAGTGCCAAGACAGGCCCTAACCATACATTTTCAGCAGCACTAACTGGTTAAGGGTGACTGAAAATGACCAGTTAGCCCCAAACCAATGATTTAACTGGCTAGGAATTGTTTCTGACTGGTTAAATTAGCTTCCAATATCAAAAGAGCACAGAATTATTCCCAAATCAGTGCAGTCAGAGATGCAAGTATGCATACATTCAAGCTACACCAGTGGTGAAGCTTGTTACTTGCTGAGCTGTGATAACATGTACTATCAAAAACATTGTGACTATTTGCTCCACTTGCAATGAACATGCACATGTGACCTTGACAGATTGTCAGCATGGACTTATTTGGCTTTCTTGAGAAAGATTTCCTGTTCTAGTGGACCACTATTCAAACATCTGGGAAATTACCCTGCTTCCAGATATGAGGGCAAATCAAAAATTAAATTACACAATAACCAGAACAGAGCTAGTGAAATGCAACATATGTACTCGTACATTGCCTGTTAGATAGTTCATCTATGCACAGTGCCGCACTCGGCCTTTAGTCGTGTGGCAGCCACAAGGTCAAAAACATGGATGCTCCATTGCAAAATTGTACTATCGAAGAACAATGTGCCGCAGTGCTCTTTCTTTGGGCAGAGGGAGTGAAACCTGTAGAAATTCACTATTGGATATTGACTCAATATGTACATAGCACCGTGAATCAATGAAAGGTTTATGAGTGGGTGAAAAGGTTTAAAGTGGAAAGAACAGGTGCAAATGATGAAGAGCATTCTGGTCGCCCATCAACATCGTGCAAACAAGAGCACATTGACAGGGCGAATACCTTGATTAGAGAAGACCAACAGAAAATGGTGTCTCAATGGGTTACAAATTTGGATATCAGCTATGGATCTGCATTTGCCATAATGCACGAGACTTGGGATAAAGGAAAGTTTGTGCATGATGGGTTCCCAAATAGCTTACTGATCTGCACAAGCAATAACATGTGGAAGTTGAGACCCAGTTCCTGAGACGGTATGAAGAAGATCTGTGTATTCTGGAGAGTATTGTCATGGCTAAGAGACATGGGTGCATCACTGCGACCTGGAGAGCAAAAGACAAAGCATGATGAAGTAAAGAAAGCGGTGCTCACATAAGAACATAAGAATTGCCATCGTGCCCAGCAGTCCGCTCCCGTGGCGGCCCCTAGGTCAGAGACCACTGCGCTGAGACCAGCCCTCTCTGTGTACGCTCCGGTTCAGCAGGAACTTGCATAACTTTGTCTTGAATCCCTGGAGGGTGTTTTTCCCTATAACAGCCTCCGGAAGAGCATTCCAGTTTTCCACCACTCTCTGGGTGAAGAAGAACTTGCTTACATTTGTACGGAATCTATCCCCTTTTAACTTTAGAGAGTGCCCTCTTGTCCTCCCTACCTCAGAGAGGGTGAAAAACCTGCTTTTATCTACTAAGTCTATTCCCTTTAGTATCTTGAATGTTTCTACCTTGTCCCCTCTCAGTCTTCTCTTTTGAAGGGAGAAGAGGCCCAGTTTCTCTAATCTCTCGCTGTACGGCAACTCCTCCAGCCCCTTAACCATTTTAGTTGCTCTTCTCTGGACTCTTTCGAGCAGTACTGTGTCCTTCTTCATGTACGGCGACCAGTGCTAGACGCAGTATTCCAGGTGGGGCACACCATGACCCAGTACAGCAGCATGATAACCTTCTCTGATCTGTTTGTGATCCCCTTCTTAATCATTCCTAGCATTCTGTTTGTCCTTTTTGTCTCCGCCACTGCACATTGCATGGACGGCTTCATCGACCAGTACTCCCAAGTCTCTTTCCTGGGGGGGTCTCTCCAAGTACCGCCCCGGAAATCCTATATTTGTGAATAAGATTTTTGTTACTGACATGCATCACCTTTCACTTATGCACGTTGAACCTCATTTGCCATGTTGCGGCCCATTTCTCGAGCGTGTTTATGTCACGTTGCATATATTCCCAATCCTCACACATCTTCACTGCTCTGAATAACTTTGTATCATCTGCAAATTTAATCACCTCACTCGTCGTACCAATTTCCAGATCATTTATAAATGTGTTGAAGAGCACAGCTCCAAGCACCAAACCCTGAGGTACTCCACTGGTGACAATTTTCCAGTCTGAGTATTGTCCATTTACCCCCACTCTGGTTCCTATCCACCAGCCAGTTTTTAATCCACGTGACTATTTCACCCTCGATTCCATGGCTCGCAATTTTTCGAAGTAGTCGTTCATGCAGAACTTTGTCGAACGCCTTCTGAAAATCCAGATATACATTGTCGACCGGATCACCCTTATCTAGTCGCCTGTTTACTCCTTCGAAGAAGTGCAGCAAGTTCGTCAAGCAAGATCTTCCTTTGCTCACCTGGCTTTGGGTGTAACCCAAAAAATTATCTGCAGGAATGCAGAAGTTAGTTGAATGATACAACAAATGTGTTTTCTTGCATGGTGACTATGTGGAAAAGTGATATGTTCAATTGCTCACAGTTACTTCTATTAAAGCTGTTAAATATATTTTGCCTTTTACTTTTTGATTTACCCTTGTATATCTGCTAAAAAGAAGGCAAATAAAAAAAAGTAAGTAAAAGAATAACCCCTGAATGGAAGTGTGGGGTGAGATAGGGGGACAGATTCTGGAAGGAAGTGGGGAGGAGAGATAAAAAAAGGGCACATGCTAAATTGGGGGAAGAGTTAGATACTGGAAGGGGTGAGGGAAAGAGGTGGCAAGCTGTGGGTAGACACAATGAAAGAGGGAAATTGAGGGCTGAATAGTAAGAAAGAATTTAGACAGAAGCAGAAAATAAATTGAGAAGGAAGATCAGGGAAGAAAAGGAGGAAAGGAGAGGAGAGAGAGATACCAGAACATCTACTTCCCTCCACTCCCCCCATGGTGTGGCATCTGTCTTTTTCCCATCCATCTCTCCCTCCCTCCCAGCAGATTTTTGTATCTCTCTCTCCTCCTTTCCTCCCCTTAGATCTGGTATCTGTCTCATCCCCTTACAAAGCGTGCTAGTGTTTTTAGCACCTGCCATTGCAGTAAGAGCTCTGACGCTCATAGAATTCCTATCAGCATCCAAGTTGTTACCGTAGTGGTCGGCGCTTAAAACGCTAGTGCGGCTTTGTAAAGAAGGGGGTAAGTAAAAAATGATAAATGAAAAATGAATAAAGATATGCCATCAAACAAAATATGGATCCAAATATTACCATGACCAAGGGTGAACAAAATAATAGTGCTACTAGGAAGAGAGAATATAGCGTGACCATAGTAAACCCAAAGAACGAAATGAAGCATCAGAAAGGGAAAATGCTAGTGCCTGTGTAGAAAAGCTTGTGCAATATATTGGTGTTGTGATGTATTTTAAAAAGGACATTGAAATCAGAACTGAAATGTCCTGACTGGGATGTCTCAAGTTGTAAAAAAATTAATTCAGAACAAATTCTGCCAATGTAATAATAATAATAATAATAATAACAGCTTATATACCGCAATACCGTGAAGTTCTATTCGGTTTACAATGTAGGGCCTGTTTTAAAATATTTATGCTAATTTTCTATTTGCAATACTGCTCTTTAACCAATATAATCAATAACTAAAACATGGGGGAAGCAACTGCTTGCCCTGGATCAGTACCATGGAATATTGCTACTCCTTGGGTTTTGGCCAGGTACTAGTGGCCTGGATTGGCCACTGTGAGAACGGGCTACTGGGCTTGATGGACCATTGTCTGACCCAGTAAGGCTATTCTTATGCTCTTATGTGAGCCAAGTATTGGACAATCAAGCCACTGTAATATCACTGATGAGGTTGGCTCTAAGGCACTGTGGTATGAGGCGTTATGACATCACAATCTCAGCTCTGGAATGTTGCTCTCATTGGGGTTCCAGAATCTTGCTATTCTTTGAGATGCTGGAATGTTGCTACTTCTTGGGTCTTGGCCAGGTACTGGGGATCTGGATTGGCCACCGTGAGAACAGGCTACTGGGCTTGATGGACCATTGGTCTGATCCAGTAAGGCTATTCTTATGTTCTCCCTCTGTGCTAGTAAACACAGCTTACAGCTTATCAGATCAAACTGCTTTTGATTCATATTATATAACTTCACATATGCTCAGAGATATGAAGCTCTGTGAGGAACCAAGTTCCCATCGAGGAGCTTACCTCCTAATCGTTGCAGATGACTTATTCATGTGAATTCATTACAACGTTACATCTTGAATGTCTCAAATAATAACCAGGAAAATGAAAATGAGAAAAAGCCACTTATCTGCAAATTAGAAGGTCCTGACGCAAACCACATTTCGATGTCTTAGTCAGGGATCCCAAACAGGATTCAGAATAAGTTCATATTTCATTACATGGAGAGTAAAAACCGCAATTCAATAAGGCTTCCGGTGTTAGCAAAAAGTTCCTGGAATTCTCGTTGTACTGTCCCCTGTATTCAATCTCTGTCATGAATACCAAATGTTTGCAACATTCACCACTTTCACACGCAGTTTACAAACTATGCAAACACTAGAAAAAGAAAAATGAACTAAAATGTTAGATAAGATAAATGAAAAAATAAAGGAAAGAGAGAGAGGGAGCAAGAAGAGATATCGCATGACAACCCATATCATCACCACCAGTCATTTCATGGCTACTGCAGTTTGTTGTTAACCTTACTTACCATGGACCCCTGAAGAAGGTGTGTTTTCTGAAACACGGACCGTGTTGGGTCTGTTGGTTTGTAAAAAGGTGGTATTAGTTGCCGCATTCAATATTGGGTATAATAAACATAGCCTGCATCTTGTACATATTATCTGAAATTTCTGTTCTTGATTTCATTTACTGCCCCAGGCAAAGCATGAAAAAACAAATGTGTCTTCAGGGCCACCTTAACTTTGAGACAACTCTTCATTGATCGAGAAATGGACATTAATGTGCCAGTTACAAGTGGTATGAACATATTTGAAGAACATCGGGCATTATAAACCTGTGAGATACCTTGTTGATCTCTCTTGCCTACATCTAGATTTTGATATATCTTAATTGTTTATGGGACGGAGGATCTGGATTTCTCCAGAAGTTTTTAGAGTATTCAAGAAAGGAGGAAACTATTTCTTTCCATGCATCAGCAAGTACATTATCTGGATGTGTCCTTTATAATTTGCTACATTTGGAAATTTGCTTAATAAGATTTTAAAATATTACCCCCCACACACCTTTTTACAAAACAGTAGCATGGTTTTTGGCGCCGGCCACAGTGGTAACAGCTCCAACGCTCATCTATGAGCGTCAAAGCTGTTACCGTTACAGCTGGCACTAAAAAAACGCACTACTGTTTTGTAAAAGGGGAAGTTAGTTATGTATTCTTTATTACGGAGCAAAACATTTTTTATTGATTCTAGAATCTGTTAATACTGCCTTTATTATTATTATTCAACTCTTTTACATACCGTCTTTCTATGGTATCACATAATAGAGGAATGTTAAGTGAGTGCAATATGGAAATTTTGCCAGGTAGTCATGCTAATTGCATTTCTTTAATTATTGTTTCTTTTGTATCTCCTCAGTTCTCCCCTCCCCAGTTTCTGTAGGCTAATGTAAATTGCAATCAGAAGATAATTTGTTTCCTTGCTATTACTATTCATATGTTCAAGTCTAAACTGCAATTTTATGTTTCTGTTAGCAAGATTCTTTTTTGCAGTATACAATTTAAAGATGTTTAAAAACAAACAAAAAAAGATAGCACCGGCTTTGAGCTGGCATTATCTTTCCTCATGGGGAACATTGAGCTTTAATTGCATGACCTACCATAATTCTCCCAGAGGGCTCTTAAAAGGGTAGGTGCCTGCATTTCAAATCCCTTGCCCAACAACCAAATAAGGGAAAATTTCCCTTATATGGCAGACTGACCCTGCCCAGTACATTCCAGGATGCACTTTGATGTGTGTGTTGGGGGGAGTTGTAAGCTGCCAGTTTTCAAGATGGCAGCTCCAGAGGGAGGATCGATTGAGCATCATTCCTGCCTCCTTTATGGTATGAACTAAGGGGAGGATGGTGGGTGCACTAGACACCAGGGATAGGATTTTTTTTTCTTTTTTTTACAGTTGGGGGTCAGGGGGAATGATGTATTTTTTTGTTTTGTTTTACAGTCAGGATTAGGGTGAGGAGGGCAGGAGATGCACTAGATACCAAGGATATATAGAAGTCAGAAATATGTGGGGTGAGGGGTGGGGTTGCTGGAGCATAAGTTGGAGGGGGCCAATACAGACTGCTGTGATTTTTAAAAATATCATCATTCTTGTCAGTGTCTTAGCCTATCCCTGATTAGACATCGACAGGAAAGCTATTGGAGTAGAGGGCTCAAGTTGAGCTATGATGCCCTGGAACTGGTGAAAACTTTTTTTAGCAACTTCACAATCAAAGCCCCCTTTTTTCTGCACATTACATTGCACACCTGAGGCACACCTGAGGCACACCTCCCCACTCCCCCATTACTATGTCACTGATCTATAGACCAGTGAGTCTCACATCGGTCCCTGGGAAAATGGTTGAGGCTTTGATTAAAGACAGCATTGTACAGCACCTGGATAACCATGACCTGCTGAGAGGTAGTCAGCATGGCTTCAGGAAAGGGAAGTCATGCTTGACAAACTTACTTCAGTTTTTCGAGGGAGTGAACAAACAAGTCGATAGCGGAGAACCGGTTGACATAATATACTTGGACTTCCAGAAGGCGTTCGACAAAGTACCTCATGCGAGACTTCTCAAGAAACTACAAAGTCATGGAATAGAAGGGGATATACTGAGATGGATAGGAAAATGGCTAGAAAACAGAAGACAAAGAGTGGGCATAAATGGGAAGTACTCAGACTGGAAGAAAGTAACTAGCGGTGTGCCTCAGGGCTCAGTTCTTGGGCCTATCTTATTCAATATCTTCGTAAATGACCTGGAAGAAGAAACGACCAGTGCTATCATCAAGTTTGCAGATGACACAAAACTATGCCGAGCAATCAGGTCACAAAAAGACAGCGAAGAACTCCAGAGAGATTTGAAGCAACTTGAGAGATGGGCAGAAAATTGGCAGATGAGTTTTAATGTAGAAAAATGCAAAGTGATGCACCTGGGCAGTAAAAACAAGGAGCATGGGTACAAACTGTTAGGTATAACATTGGAGAAGAGCGATCAAGAAAAAGACCTGGGAGTACTGATAGATAGAACCCTGAAGCCATCGGCTCAATGTGCAGCGGCGGCAAAGAAAGCTAACAGGATGTTAGGCATGATAAAGAAAGGAATCACGAGTAGATCAAGGGAGGTCATAATGCCGCTTTATAGAGCAATGGTCAGACCACACCTGGAATACTGTGTCCAACACTGGTCTCCATACCTGAAGAAGGATATAACACTACTGGAGAGGGTGCAGAGGAGAGCGACGAAGCTAGTAAAAGGTATGGAGAACTTGAGCTACAAAGATCGCCTCAGAAAACTGGGACTATTCACCCTTGAGAAGAGAAGACTGAGAAGGGATCTGATAGAGACTTTTAAATTGCAAAAAGGAATTGACATAATGGAGCAAGCTCACTCACCAACAGGGGGAAAGGATGGTGAGCAAGAAACAGCGTTATTCACATTGGCAAATGTAACCCAGTCTCGGACCAGAGGTCATGGCCTGAAGCTGAGAGGGGACACGGCCAAGACAAACGTCAGAAAGTTCTGCTTCACACAGCGAGTGGTGAACGCCTGGAACTCTCTCCCGAAAGAGCTGGTGGAGGAAACCACCGTTCTAGGATTTAAGGGAAAATTGGACGCACATCTTCTTGCAGAAGACATTGAGGGATACGAGTGACATTGTATTCGCCAGGATGTGCCTGGCTGGGCCTCCGCGTGTGCGGAACGCCGGACTAGATGGACCCCGGGTCTGATCCGGTGCAGGCAGTTCTTATGTTCTTATGTTCTTATGATCTCATCTTCAGTCCAAAGCAGGAGTCTGTAAGCAGTGCTTCATAACTGCTGCTACCTCTTCTCTTTCTAAGATTACTTGGGGCTCCATTTTTGTAACTTTAAAATAAAAGCAGAGAAAATTAGAGTAGTAAAGGAGGAACCTACTGGTTAGAGCTACTGCCTTAGCACCCTGAGGTTGTGAGTTCAATCCTAGTCTGCTCCCTGTGACTCTGGCCAATTCACCTAATCCTCCATTGTCCTAGATACCTTTGTGAGTCTACCAGGACAAATAGGGAAAATATTCAAGTACCCAATTAATATTCAGTGTATTGTAAACTACTTAGGGTGAATGTCTTCATGATAAAGCAGTTACTAAATCCCAATAAAAAAAGAATATATATAATCTTGATATTTACAACCAGATGTCATCAGAATAGGCCAGGTCTGGATATACTGCTCAAATCAATCCACTACAGAGTTCCATCTAACATCTTGTGGGAGGGTTAACTTGGTTTTGCCTATCCTTTTCAGAGCTGGTACTGCAAAATGATTGTTACAGAAGTATTTAGCAATTAGTTTCTATTTCTGGGACACTGAAGTCTTTGGCTAGGAGGTGCAGCAAATGAACACTGTAACCATATGTTATTAGTTTGGTATTCTCTTCATGCTCTTCTGAATTTCTTCTCATCTTGGATACATTTGCAGCATTGTCTGTGAACTGTATATTAGACATCTGAATTTTTGTTCATATTTTATTATTGCTTTTGTTCCTACTTCCTATAAGTATTCTGTTGTATGTATGAGATTTAAATTGTTTTTGTAGGAAAGATATACTCTTCTTCTGTTACACAAGCACATACAACAGGATCATTATGGACATTACACTGCCCATCAAGACTTGCAAAATAATGTAAACATTGCATGAATATAAAGCCTCAAGCTACATAATTAAAAACTAATCCTTATTTCATGATTAATAACTTTTGGACTATAATGTATTTTAAATAGAAACCTATCTCTAGATAGATTTTACCTCAAAAAAAGCATTTTGTTTAAAAATCCAATTTAAATTTTAAAAATCTGATATATATATATGTAATGAAAGGATAGATTTTCTGTCTCTGTCTATGAAAGGACACATTTTAAGTTTTCTGTCTCTGTCCATGCTGGAAGTAATCAAATGTAGAATGTTGGGTGCTTACTCTCTTAATGGTTTGGGAAGAGGTCATTTAATTTATGTTAACTAGGTTAGTTGTCTGAGACATGAAGGCTCAACCCCCCACAGCTCTTAACACCTTTAAGATTTAAACAATGAAGTACATATCCTGCTCACGCACCCCCTCCCCTCTCTTGTCCATCCCCCTTTTCTTGTGATGGTTACCACTGATATGTAACAGATATATAAATGTTTTGCAGACTCATAATAAATCAGGCAAAAATCTCTTCAGAATACTGGCTATCTATCTTTCTTTCTGGGGGGAATTGCCTCCAGATGACAGAATGTTATTTCGGGACCTAGAAACGAATCTTGTCCATTTCAATTTGGGGGCTACGTCCGTGATGGACTTGACATTACCAATATTTTGTGAGTATTTCTGAATTTTGAATTCTGTTCTTTAATACTCACAGGTATTGGCATCATGTTCCAACCCTTTATTTAAATTGTAGGGTTTTCGGTAAACCCGCCGCGGTTACTGTCCTTTTGGCAAGGACACTGTCCTTTTGGTAAGGACAAATATTAATGTGGAGTTTTCGGTAAATTCCCGCCGTGAAAATCCATTCTTTCGGGAAGAATGAAATTAAGTGAAGACTTTTGGAAAGTCTCTATTGTGGATTTATAGAAACGTCTGCGCATTCTGTCATCTGTGCTATTCTTTGCATGCGCTTTCTCGTCTATTGCTTAGATAAGATTTTATAGAGTATAAGATTATATTGTATATTATTAATGTACCTCGCTTATAAGGTAAGGTAAGCGAAAATTTCTGCATTGTTATATTGTTTTTGTTATTGAAAAAATTCCTGCATTGTGATATTGTTTTTCTAATGGGTCATAAAGACACTTAGGATTTTCCACCTCCTAGACAGATGAGACTTTGTTCGCTTCAGTAATAATAATAATAATGGTAATGGCTTTGTTCTTCTATACCGCCACAATCTTGCGACTCTGGGCGGTTTGCATTTAAGAGAGCTGAACATTCAGCGATTTACAAAATGTAGAGGGAGTACAGAGTACACAGACTATTAGGAATCAAAATTACAAAATATAATGTTTGCTAAGAATTTCGGAGCTGACCTGTAAAGAAAAATCACAGCTTTCCTGAGAAAAAAAAAAGGGAAAAAATTACAATGTACAGTTTGTTTAGAGATTCAGAAACAGCAAGAATTAGGATTTCAGAGAGCAATGTGAAAAAAAAAAGAGTACTTGGTGAGGTTCTGTTTAGGTGACGTATCTGTCCAATAGGGTAGTTTTTATGAGTTTTCTAAAGGCATTGTAGGTCAGTTCGGCTTTATTAATGTGACTGTCTAGCCAATGTTGTGGTTTATTTGCTTGGAGCATGAAGGTTCTGTCCAGAAAGGTTTTGTATTTACAATTGGTTATGCTTGGGTTTGTAGAAACATATGCAGGAGAACTTGAATAATATTCTTGCCTCGACTGACAGCCAGTGCAGTGGTTTGTGATGGGAGATGACATGGTCATTCTTTTTTTTAATCCATATATCAAGCGGACAGCTGAGTTCTGAATGATACCCAAATAAACGATATTACAATAGTCCAGGGTAGAAAGCACTAGTGATTGCACTAGTAATCTAAACGAAGGTCTTTTATATGTAGCGTTGAATTGGTAATTTTATCCGTTGGGCTTGCAAGGAAGATTTTTGTTTTTTCTGTGTTAAGTTTCAGTTTGAAGTTGCTTGTCCAATGTTCTATTTCAGTCATTATATGAGTAATGTATTTTGAGATTTCATTTGTTATGCTGTTAGGATGGAGATGTCGTCTGCATATATTGTGGCGGGGCTGGGGTTAAGCCTAGCGCTGGCAACCCAGCTCCCGCCCCAGGCGTAAGGACCAAGCGCTCCAAGGAGGATTCCCACTGGGAAACAATGAAATAATTAGTGGAGGCTGCGTTAGTGGTAAAGTTCAGCTTTTCTTTTATTTCCCTCAGTTTACAGCACTAGGGTTCCAGCAGTCCCTCTGTGTTGAGGAGACTTAGACAAAAACATACTTTCATACAGTCCAGCCTGCTGTCCAGGCAGAAAGGCCAAGGAATAAAACCAAAAAACGTTTTCTCCTGATTTTGCTTTTTCTGTTTGAGAAATCTTTAGGAGGCTTTAGCACTGTCCCACCTGAAGCCCAATGCCCCCACTACCCCAAACTCCCAGGGTAGGGTTAGGGAACTTTATTACCCAACCATTTCAGACTGCTCTTAAGGGTTAAGAATTCTCGGGACTCTAAGTTCCGTGCAAGCTTTCGGGAGAGGTTAATTACAGGTTCTCACCTCCGGCTTTCCTCTCAGGCTCTAAGTAATTTATTCATACTAGTTCACAGTTAGACTAAGGGAGAAAGAATGCTATGGTTTCTGTCCTTGCCTCTCTGCCTTGCCCTACCTGTTGGCTCTTGGTGATGGGCACAGGGTTGCTGGGCAGTTTCCTGGGCTTAGGAATAGGGACAGCCCTTTGCAAGGCAGGGTTTAAAACCGGGTTTAAACTGCTGACAGGCACTTCCCTGTCACAATATGTATTGGATCAGGTTTGGTTTTTGCAGTGGGTGTCCTAGAGAGGATATGTAAATGTTGAATAGGGTAGGTGAAAGTGGTGAACCCTGTAGGACTTAATATGAATTGAATGTGAGTGAACCAAGGCCGGCTGAGAACTTTTCAGCACAAAGGCTGGCTGAGAACTTTTCAGCACTTGTCTTTCCCGTATGTGTTTGCACTGCCTATAGGTTTAAATTTCTGCCTTTTCTTGTGCTGTTATGTATCAGTAACATTATTTTATAAGTAAATCAATGATCTATGGGAAGCCAATGGGAGTTAATCAAAAGTAGTGTGACATGATCAAATTTTTGAGCTTTTAAGGTGAAATGATTTTAATGGCAGTATTTTGAATAATTTGGAGGCAATTGTCTTAAAGAGGGTCAGGATAAATTAACTTTAATTAATACAGGTGCCAGAATTAGTTTTACAGATAGAGCAAGAAAAATATGGAAATTTGTGAGATTCAAGTTTCAAGTTTATTTTTAACTTATTGAATAGCTTAATTTAATTTGCTAAGCGATTTACAAATCAAGTTTCAAGTTTCAGGTTTATTATTTTTCTTGATTAATCGCTTAATCAAATTCTAAGCGATGAACATATTAAAATATAGTCAAATAAGGACAATACAATACAAAAACAAACTTTAAATAATAACATTGGGTAAAATAAGTTTTCCTAAATCCTGCTCATTCCGCAGATAAATGGGAAGATCGTTCCAAGTTTGAGGAGCAGTTACAGAAAAAAAATAAATTGACGTCTAGTGTTAATAATTTTAAGTGATAGAATGGTTAATAAGTTTTGCTCATTAGACCTCAGGGTTCTGTTTGAATGATAAGAAATTAAATGTTTAAATATGAATGCTGGGGTCTTATGAAGAAGAGATTTAAAAAACAAGCAGACAGAGTTTGTACGTTATCCGAAATTAACTGGAAGCCAATGTGCATCTATCAAAAGGGGTGTAACATGGTCATATTTTCTAGACTTAGTGATGAGTTTAATGGATATGTTCTGACATAGGAATTTTGCAATAGATCGTATCCTACGTAATCTGTAAAATGTAGATTTAATTATAGTGCTAATATGATCATAAAAAAACAAAAGGTGTACACATATGCTTATTTATAGTAAATTACATGAGCCTGACATATTGACATACAAACTAACAGATGCATAAGGAAGAAAGGGCAGAACTACAATTGTATTAATAGAACACAAGGGAAGACGTGAATGGTGAGGGCAATAGGAATAGGGAATAAATAAATTAAAGGCGTCTTTAAAAAGGAAGCTCTTCAGATTGCTTTTAAAATGGTTTAGGTCATTTTCTTCTTCAATAATTCTTTATAATTGTTTCTAATCCTACAAGTTTATATCTTGGTGAGAAAAGTGGCACACTCACCCCTGAGATAGAAGGGAAGTCCAGAAACTAAACAGAAATTTTCCTACAGACCAAAGTGCCAGGTGCCAAGAGCTAATTCAGTGGGAGAACTAATTCAGAATGAATTTACCTACCTATTTTACTTTCAGTGATGGAATTGTTAAGAGTTTTTGATTAATGGATCTTAAAGAAAGTGATATACTATGGGGAGTAAATAGTTATTAATGAATTGGGGTTCGTTCAAAGACAGTGTTTTAAAAACTAAAAGTAGGATTTTAAAGGTAATGCGATGAGTAACAGGAATCCAATGTGATTCGATCAGGATTGCAGACAGAGCTTGATAGGTGTGGAAGAGGCTTAATGAGTCTTAGTGCCCATGCAAATATGGATTCCCTACTTATTCAGACTTTCCTTTCTAACCTCTGTTCTCCTTTGCAGATTCTGGTCAAACAAATGATTTCAGAATGGCCCACTAGTTCTCGTGCATAATTTCAGATTGAAAAAAGGAGCAGTGCGGGGTTTGAACCCCCAAGCCTCAGGTTCCTTAGGCTGTAGCGCTAACCACTACGCAACACTCTCCTACGCTTTGAGATCTCTAAGCCTCGGGAAATCCTGCATTATTAGGACCAGCTACCTACCTGGGGACCGCGCCTGTCCGCTCCTCGCGGAAGAGGGGGTCACGGGTTTCGTAGCGGGCGGGCCCCTGTCTCCGATTGAGATGGTAATAATCCATCTAGAAGTACTGGATGTTTTAATTGCGGAGACCCTGGTCACTGGCTTAATCAATGCCCATCTGGCCGGTGCCCAAAGCCGCCCTTTGGACGGACTTTGGTGCAAAGAGGGGAAACCCTGTATACCAGCTGCCCTTGTTATTATTGACATGTTCTCCCAATAACCTGAAGTTTTTTCCCACTACAAATGAAACTGCTCAGACTATGGTGAACATTTTACTTTGCGAAATCATCCCTAGGTGGGGATGTCCCACACACATCAACTCAGATAATGGTCCTGCTTTCACTGCCAGAGTATGCAAAGATTTAGCTATCGCATTCCGCATTGAGTGGAAATTTCATCTCCCATATCACCCACAGAGTTCCGGTATTGTGGAACGCATGAATAGGACTATTAAAGATAAAATCTGGAAAGCCACAGCTGGCACATTTGTGAATGGAAAAAATTCCTTCCTATTGTTTTAGCTGAAATTAGGATGTTGCAAAATTAAAATGTGTTTTTCTTTTCTTTTTCTTAGCAGCGGTTCGGATGTATGCATGCCCATCCCAGTTTTGGCACTAGGATATTTCTGGTGTTTTCCAGGGATCCTCTTTGTCACTGCAGAGATAAAGACGATCCAAAGAGACATTAGCTTTTCTAAATATGAGATGGTTATGATATGCATTATTTATACTACTCAGGGGTCCATCTTTGCTGTGTTTTTCTATAACAATGTGTTTATTTGCAGAGTTAAATTCAGCCTTGAACACTTGACAGATGGAAGAATAATGCCGACGCCTCAAAATTTGTGTTTTATGTTGTCTGTGCTATGTGGTCTGTCTTTTGTCTATTTGTTTAGGGGGTACCCTAGGATACATAATATTGGCCATTTCTAGAGCAAGCTCTTTTCCCACTTTTTACTAGTCCAAATGCGCAATGTTTTTTTTTCCCTATAATTTGCATATGCTAAATGTAGCTTAGTTAGGGGTTATATTTTAAGAAAAGGTTTTATTCTATATCTATATTCTATGGTGCTCACTTGATATGAACCATTCAGTACACATTTCTGACATAATTTTTTAAATACATTCAGTACAGAATTATGGTCTCTCTGAATTGCCATAATAGTTATATGCAGCACACAAAAAAAACATATCTTTTTGAAATGTCTGATTAAGAACCTTAAGTACCTGATTATTGTCTGTCTTTTGCCATAACTATAAATGCATTAATATTGTTACATGTTGCCACATTCAGTACAGGCAACTAGTCTCTCTCTCTCTCTCTATGCATTCAGTACAGGCAACCTGGTTTCTCTCTCTCTACATTCAGTACAGGCAACATGTTTTCTCTTCCATTTTCTATCTCTTATTTGGATCACACTGGAGTACAGCTGCTGAATGATGCACAAACATCATTCCATCTCAAGGGTGAACACCACCAGTTTCCAGTGACTTGAAAGATCCTGTGCAAACATCAGATCCTGTGCAAACATCATTTCATCCCAAGTGTGCATCTCACCAGTTTAAAGAGACTGCCGGTTCCTGCTAGACTGTAATTCATCTTCCTGCACCCTGACTGCAAAGACTTTTCCACACATGCTGTACACAATGTTTCCTGTTCATCGGAGAAAGCCACCTTCCTAAGAACGCTTTGCTGTACAATTCCTCCTATTTAACCTATTCTATGGACATTTCAGACTTTATTTCATATGCTGTACATCCACTACCTCTTGGAATGGGGAATGAGACATTCCAAAAGCTGCTGAACTTTACTGAACTCCATACTTACATTGAACAACTTAAGAAAACCTCCAAAGAAGTGAATCATACTATCACTTTTGAAAATGGACAGATTGCACAAAATTTGCTCCAAGATGCTCATGTCTCAAGCTTTGGAACTTTTCTTTGAGTATTCGCCCACTGCAAACCATGTATTTAATGTTTTAATTCATCCTATCTTAACTATTCTACAAATTTTGCTATGTATTGTTATGATTCTCCTTTGCTGTAGAGTGAAACACGTGTACATTTCTTTTCTCACAAAGTTCCCTCTAGCTTTTAAGGCAGTTATACATGAATTTCCAGTATCTTCTCTGACAACTTGCTAATTTGGTTCTAATTTGGTTTTAATTTGGCATGGCCTATTGCATTACCATTACCAGGGTCAGAGATAATATTATCCCATACTTACATACTCTCTTATGACATCTTTGTATCTTTTTGCCTGGGCCTCCTGAGAAAGTTTCCTACAACCCTTATGCACGTTCACTCGCTCAACGACGGGTAAGATATAGATACGATCTATGCAACCTAAGACAGAGGTTTGAACTCATAATGGGAACTGTTCATCTTCATAGCTTGGAGGACAGCTATGATATACTGTTAGAGATTGGCAAGGCATAAGCGAGGCAAGCTGGCTAAGGGTACCACAGGCGTTCAGCATTTTCGGTTGGCATAGCTGGTGTCACCAAAGGCCTATGGGAAATTGTATCAATCTGACTCTGGCATGGGGATGCAGATAGACCCTGAGGGCAGGAAGACGGTTTCAAGTAGTCCTGATTAAATCATGATTAGCTAAAATGTGTTAATGTATTAATCAGAAACTATTGTCCGAGGCATACTGGAAATTTAACTACAGCCTAGTATTCTTTTTTGGAAATTATAGGTATGCTTCACTGTTGCAGCATTAGATTTTTCTTTAGGTGATATTTACTGGCTCTGTGGAGACCTCCGGCTCCGTATTAAACTACTCAGCCAGTAGATAGGCCAGTGCACTTTAGCTATACATAGATGAGATAGGGGTCCCAGATGAATTCAAGGCCCGAGACCAGGTTAAGGCTAGGTTTGAGTCCCTTATTACTATCAATAAGAATGTTGAACTTAGACCTTCTTATTGTTATAATCTTTATTATTATCTGCACTCTTGTTGCTTATGTAATTTTTAGACTGTTCCTGTGCTGTTTGACTCATTGCAGCCCCTAAAACCCCTCCTCAAGAGACATATCTAGAATATCTCTCCCTCCACGCTCATGCTGTGCATTTATGACGTCATTTTCATGACGTAAGAGGGGATTGTAATGAAAGGATAGATTTTCTGTCTCTGTCTATGAAAGGACACATTTTAAGTTTTCTGTCTCTGTCCATGCTGGAAGTAATCAAATGTAGAATGTTGGGTGCTTACTCTCTTAATGGTTTGGGAAGAGGTCATTTAATTTATGTTAACTAGGTTAGTTGTCTGAGACATGAAGGCTCAACCCCCCACAGCTCTTAACACCTTTAAGATTTAAACAATGAAGTACATATCCTGCTCACGCACCCCCTCCCCTCTCTTGTCCATCCCCCTTTTCTTGTGATGGTTACCACTGATATGTAACAGATATATAAATGTTTTGCAGACTCATAATAAATCAGGCAAAAATCTCTTCAGAATACTGGCTATCTATCTTTCTTTCTGGGGGGAATTGCCTCCAGATGACAGAATGTTATTTCGGGACCTAGAAACGAATCTTGTCCGTTTCAATATATATAATTGATTTTTATCCACCCTGGATAAATACCATATGGCCTATCCAGTCTGCCCAGTCATGCTATTTACTATCTCTTCCTTGCCCTTAGAGATCCTATGTACTTGTCCCAAACTTGCTTGAATTTAGATAGTGTCTTTGCCTTCATTGGGAAGCTGTTCCATGAATTCACCACCCTTTCTATGAAGAAGTATTTTCTCAGATTTCTCCTGAGTCTGTCCCTTTCAACTTCAGACAAGGTGCAGAGGGCTGGCAGATCTTCAGTTTCACTCTGTGGTGCATTTGTAACTAGAGGTTTGAGCAGCTTGGCCTTGTGTCACAACTCCAGAGCTCCTCCTACTACAGACTGAGCAAATGCAACCTTAGGATCAGATGGTCACTGCACTGATGTCCCATTCACCATCTGGCACCTCCACTCCTCCAGTCTTAGCTATGGCTAAAACAGGAATAGAGGAGAATCAAATCAGACAAAGAGTGGAAAATATGTTTCAGCTTCAGTTGCTGCTGAAACCAAGAGGAAAACTTCAAACACAGATTTGGTTTCAGTCAAAACTAAAAAATCTGGTTTCAAGCAGCCTTTATTATAAAGTAGAATTGCTATATGAGTATAATGATTTGTTCCACTTCCTTCCTTCTTCCACCCAGTTTACACTCCTTGGGAATTCCTATGGGTATACAGCATAAAATGTAGGTGCTATGTTTTCTGAGAGCTTCTTTATGCTGGACAAGATTATAAGCACCTGCACAGGTGCCCTGCATAAGAGGCTTGCAAAGGCTAAGCCTTCCCAGCCTGAAGCCCCACCACCTTATTCCAGCTGCTGTCTCAGGATGCTGCTGTCAAGGCTATTGCAGCTGCAGGCATTTCTCCCTCACCCATCATTTCCCTTCTGTGGTCCATTCTGCTATCATACTTTAATCACTGCCAGTAGCAACATTGTAATGATCAAAGCAAACTGTTTCAGGGCCTTTCCTGTGACATGCCCTGCCTCCTGATGCCACTTCCTGTTTCCATGCTGGTGAGGCACATCATAGGGAAGGCCCCAAAGCATCCTGTTTTGATCGCTGGGGCTACCGGCAGTGATCAAAGTATGTTAGCAGAAGGGACCATGAGATGGGGGAATGAAGGGGAAAAGCAGGCACTTGATGGGGGGATTGAAGGGAAGATATATTACTGGATTGTGAGGAAAAGAACAGGCAATAATATTACTGCTGGACCTGGGGAGGAAGGAAAGGTAGAAGGAATGGACAGGGATATATACTGTTGGGGCCAGGGATTGGGATGGGAAGGATAGACAAGGAGAAGTGCTGCTGGATCTGGTAGAGAGGAAACAAATGAACAGGGAAAGATGCTACTGGACCCAGGGAAAGGAAAAAGGGAGAAATAGAGATGTAATGCTGTATGGGAGAGGGGAGGAGGAAGAAATGGACAGGGAGAGGCACTGCTGAACCCAAGGTAAGGGCGAGGAGGAAAGGACAGATAAGGAGAGGTATTAGATTCAGGGTAAGAGAGAAGGAGATAGGGCAGGGGAGGGGAAGAGACACTGAATGAGAGAGAGAGGGAGACTGGATTATGGAGAAGAGAGGGGACCACAGGGAAAAATAGTGGCCCCAGAGTAGGGAGGGAGGGGGCGAGGAAGGGAAGAAAACTATGGGATGAGATAGCAGAGATGCTTGCCATGGAGGGAAGATATAGGCATGGAGAGAGAGGGTCAGGAAATGCTGAACATTGGGGGAGGAAGATGGGACACAGAGGGGCAACGCTGATCACAGGAGGAGGGAAAGAGACAGATGCAAAACTTGGCAAAATAGAAACCCAGATGGGAGATGCTGAATATAAGGGGGGGGGGGTAAGAACAGAAACCTAGAGGGGAAATGCTGTACAGGATAGATAGGGAAAGAGAAGAAAGATGGATGGTGGACAAAAAGAGAAAAAAATAAACATCAAGTGGACAGGAGACCCTGGAAAGAATGGAACACCCCCCCTCAGAGAAAAACAGAAAAGAGACACAGAGGCTAAAGTGAATGAAAAAATAAAATTCTCAGGCTACAGAATGTTATAAAAAGTATTTTATTCACAATTTATTAATTTGGAATATGTCAGCATTTTCATTTCTAAAAACAAAAGAAAAATCCATTAAAGTAAAAGCAACAGAAGGAAAAACAAAGAAGAACTGCAGACAAACATACAAGATGCAGGCTATGTTTATTATATCAATTAATGATTGGGGTTAATGTTACCACCTTTACACAAACCTAGGGACCTGACATAGTCCGTGTTTCGGTTAATACGCCTTCATCAGGGGTAATAGGTTGGCACGGTATCTAATTAAACCGCAAACAGAAAAATAACAATAGCCTGTATTGATAGAAGGTAAACACTTATCTAAAATCTCTGTGTGAGCTGGGTATGAAGCATTTTCAATTCTATTACTCTAGTGTTGTTAGTGAGATGTGTAGCATTGCTGTATATAGAGTCTCATTTCTTGAGGTTTCCAGTTCATTTTTTTGCATTTATATCCTTTTTTTTGGGGGGGAAGGGGGAAATGTTACCTCAGTTTATATTCAGATCGGTTTATATTCAAGTATATATGGTATTACAAAACACAGCAATTAGGATCATATTATATAGAACAACAAGCAACAAGATTACTTCCTTAATAATGGGCTGATGCTCAAAACCAAATGTGGATACTAGAGGCAATTAGCACCAGACTAGTACCAGTGGTAGTGCATACATAATATTCAGAGGGTTCTAGAATGGGAGACAACCTGTGCACTAAAGGTTAGTGCAAATATAGTCAAACAGATGTTAATGAGGTCATTTCCTAAAGATCAGAGAACAGTGCACAAAACAAGGTCACTCTTATCGCTTAAAAAATAACGCCAGTTCAGAGCAGGTGTTAGAACTGAAACAAGCTATTTGAGGTTTGTAAATTAAGACCTGCTGGCCAATATTCAAAACTATTAAACTGGCCAGGAATGGCTCCAGGCTGGTTAAATAGCATTTTAGTGCTTAACTGCGGATATTCAGTTGGAGATAACCAGTTATCCCTTGATGAATATCTGCAGTTAGTAACTAACAGCCAACCAACTATAATGCTTATATTGCACAGCCCATCACTGGCTGAATATTAGGAGTCTAGTTATTTGTTAACTACCATATTTTTCGCTCCATAAGATGCACTTTTCTCCCCAAAAAAAGTGGGTGGAAATAAAGGAGAAAATACCCAACCCCCCAACTCAGTTCTCGCGGGAAGCGGCGTGGCACCAGGCAGGCAGCCTTGTGTGCTGCTAGAGAACAGAAGAGGAGGCAGCTGCGTCAGCTGACCAGGCATCCAGCCTTGAACACTGCCTGCCGCTACAGGCAACCGTGTCAAGTGAGGTAGGGCGCCAGAAGTAAAATAAGGTAATGGGGGCGGGGCCTGTCGAATTAAAAATATGTACAGGGGGAGAGGCCGGAGTCTGCCTGCCTGCCTGCCAAAATTAAAAATAGGGAGGGAGGAGGGAGAGGTCAAGGCCTGCCTGCCTGGGGGGAGGCTTGGGGAGGGAAGCCTGCCTGCCCTGTCCCCTTTCCCTACCTGCCTGCCAGTCAAAAGGCCTGCCCACCATGTGCCCTGTCCCTGCCTGCTCTGTGCCCTTTCTCTACCTGCCTGCCAACCATGGAGCCTGGCATGGAGGGGGGGACAGGATGCAGAGCTTGGCCAGGAGTGTGGGGTTGTGTGCAAAGCCTGGCAGGAAGAATTTGGTTTTTTTCTTGTTTTCCTCCTCTAAATCTAGGGTGCGTCTTATGGTCAGGTGTGTCTTATGGAGCAAAAAAATATGGTATCATGGTTAATATACCTATTAACTTCTTATTTTAAAGGGTTTTACAATTTGTGCTGTAAATTTTGTTCTTTTGTAAACTGTTCTTGAGCCCATTGAATAAGGACAATACATAAAAACTCTGTTTATAATTATAACATATATTCTATTTCCACAGAATCTATGGCCCTTCCCCCAACATAAAATGCAGAGTGAAACTCCAGAAGGATCTGAGGGAGTGATATGCTGAACAGGGGCATTTAGTGTTCCAAGCCTTGGTAGAAACTTCTACCACAGCTTAGTAAAAAAAAAAAAAAAAGGGGGGGATAAGAGCAGATGTCCATTACTAAAACTAGAATTCCAAATATAAAATTCCAAATAACATTCTTTCTTCTACCTTCCTTTGTCATTCACCCATTTTACTTTTCTCATTGTGTTTGTCCCAAACTCTGGTTTTAATTTTCTTTTTTCCCTAATACATTTTACTAAGCTGCTGTAGCACCTATGTGTGCTTACTGCAGGTTAAAAAGACACTACCGTGGAACATGCTCAGGCACTCTGCAGTAGTTTGGGATTGGCGTACACTTAACACATGCTAAAAAATAAATTAGATTTTTTTTTATTTTTTTTTTTGCATGGGGGTGCAACTCGCTACTCTCAGTCCTTCCATTTAGCTGTCTCACTCCCCTCCAATCCATCCAGAATTCGGCTGCATGACTCATGTTCTGGGAGAGCCACTTTACTCATGTTATTCCTCTCCTAAAGTCACTTCATTGGCATCCCATCCATTTCCGAATACAATCCAAACTCCTCTTACTGACCTACAAATGTACTCACTCAGCTGCCCTTCACTGTCTCTCTTCGCTTATCTCCCCCTGTGTTCCCTCCCTTGAGCTCCGCTCAGCTGGTAAGTCCCTCCTATCTGTACCCTTCTCTTCAAGTGCCAACTCCAGACTCCGTCCTTTCTATCTTGCCGCACCTTATTCTTGGAACAAGCTGCCTGAATCCCAATGGCGGGCTCCATCTCTGGCAGTGGGCAAGGCCCATTTAAAAGCCCACTTCTTTGAGTGTGCGACTCCTAACTCCTCTCACCTTGGGTTCTGCATCTCCTACCCTCTATGTCATGTCTGTCTGTCTAAGCTCGATTGTAAGCTCTTCTGAGCAGGGACATTGTATAAATGTCAAAATGTACAGTACTGCTTATGCCTTTCAGTGCTATATAAGTGATAAGTATAGTATTTAGGGCAGGAACCTTTACTACATGGTTAAGAGGTGGTAAGAACTCAAGGCCATGCACTAATTTGTGCATATAATCATTAATTCTGAAAATGAAAAATGTGACCATTTTAGAGCTGCACTAAAAGTGGCCTCAGCACATGGGAAACCCATGCACCAAAAATAGTGCAGGCCACTCTTTAGTGCAGCATAGCAAATGGGCCTCTTTGTTTCCATTTGCTATTTCTTTTCTCTCATCCTGTCTTTCCTTCTTACCCTGTATCTGTCTCTAAAACTGATCTCTTCCAGTTTTCTTCGGTTTGTTTTTCTGGCATTTTCTAACCAGATCTCACCAGTCCTCCCATTCTCATGGGACACGGCAGAGATTTGAACAGACTCCAGTGCTCAACAAGGCCTTGTATCTCTCCTGTTACTGCCACAGGTCCTGGGTAGAGTGATATGACCGTAACAGCACCGAAATCTGGTGGGTTAGCAAATAGGGAAGAGAGATGTTGGACAGAGCCACCCTTAGTTAAGGTTTGCAGAAAATCAGCATTTATATGAAGGGGTGCTGAAAAGTTCTCAGCCCAACCAAGCAACTTCCTGCTTTGACACTATAGCTGTAAAGAGTGTTATTTTATTTTGTTAAATGCCAATTTGCAGAAACAAAATTCTATGTTGTGACATTTTTTCAGATCATTGACTGAACCATATCCGTGTCATTCTCGTTTTGGTTGGGCTGAGAACTTTTCAGCACCCTCTCCTATTGCCAGTCTCCTACCTTCCCATACTTTAATTAGCTGGGATAGTCATATAGTGGCCAATTGGCAACCCCATCCCTGAGATCTCTCCTTCTTTACTTTACTTTCCAATTCTAATAGCCCGCATATGCCTGTTCAGCTCAAAGTGGGTCACAAGAAAAAGACTGGAGAAACAGCTTGATATATAAAGAATTACATGAATTGATAATTAGCCATCAATCCAATATTCTCAAAAGAAAAATTTTTTAACTGCTCTTCTAAATGACAAGTACGGTAATTTGATAAATATCTAATTTCAACAGGAAGGGAATTCCAAATTAATATCATTCAAATTTATGAGACCTAATTCCTTTGACGGTTTGGTTCCATGTGATGTTAAAACAGAACCCGCTAAATAAATGGGCTGTGTCGTATAATATTTTAAAAGCAATCATAGGAGGGGAGGGAGGGGGGTGCTGAAAATTTCTCAGTCCATCCAAGAAGAGAATGAGGTGGATATGGTTCAATCAATGATCTGAAATAATGACTAAAAACAGAGAATTTCATTGCTGCAAATTGACACAATGAAATAACACTCTTTTCACCTACAGTGGCAAAATAATACTCAGAAATAATCTTGGAAGTTGGTTGGTGAGGCTGAGAACTTTTCAGCACCCCCTCATACAGATCTTAAATTGTATGCAAGTCTCCATCTGGAGCCAATGCAGTCGGACAAAGGGCTAGATGCACTAAAGTCAGCGATCATTGCTAAACCTGTTTAGCGATGATCACTTTTACTGACCAGACGCACAAAACAGCTCACCGTGCGTTTTTACCCTTAATTGCCTATTTTCCAATCCGGCCATGCAAATTAGCTAAAACCCCATGCAAAGTAGCCTAGCGACTGATGCACTAACATTGTTTGGCTATGCAAACCCTGCCCCCCCCAAAAAAAAACAAAACACAAAAAAACTAGGAGTTTTAGCTATCGTAAAAAATGACTGGTCTAGTAATTGTGTTGCTGACAAGTCTGCCTGTTTTTTTCAATGGTACAGATGTTTTGCATGTGTTACACGTACAAAATATCTGTCCCATTAAAAAAAAGTCCCCCACCGCCGACGATGGCTCTTCCCAATGACTCCACACACAAACTGACACTGTGACACCTCCCCATGCCATGCCCCACTCAGTCCTGGACCTCCACACCACTGACCCTCTCAACCATCCCCTCCCCCCTTCTTCCCCCAAAAAAGGCAGGAGGGATGCCCACTCCCTCCTGCCACCAGATGCTGCTCCAAACCTCCCCACTCCCCCCAAACCCTCCCCTGTACCTTTGGTAGACGGGAGCTGGAGAGAAGCATTGTCCCTCCAGCTCCAAGGCCCATAGGTGGAAAATGAGGGGCCTTTCCCTCCCTGGCATACCATGTGATGTACGTGAGGAACCTAATGCCCTGATTGGCTCTGACACCCAAGGCCCTTCCCAATCAGGGCCTTAGGCTCCTCCCTCTGCATACCATGTGATGCATGGGGAGGGGCCTAAGGTCTTGATTTGCTCAGATGTCAGACCTTAGGCCCTCTCTGTGCATCACTGACTTTAGTGCATCTAGTCCAAAGAAAGGAATCACTATCAAATTTGCTAGCAGAAAAGATAAGCCTCCTCTCCTATATAGATACTTGAGATTCTCATAAAAAAATATATGAAAAGAACAATTATTCAAAACACCCAGGAAGGTTGGAAAACTGCTTTATTTATTAATAAACAAGCTAATTCAAATTCATAAAAATGTGCCACATTATTGCCTCAGGATTTCTCAAACTTTGCTGCAGTATTTTCAAACTCTTGCCTTAGAATCTAACCCCTGAGCTGTTCCAAGAAACTGGGGCTGTGGTGGTGGTGGTAAAGGAGCATCAGAAAGCAACATTGCAGCAATCTGCAGCCTTCTAAGAAACAACTAAACAAGCTGAAAAAAGAATCTGCGTTCCTGATATTAGTTATCAAAATAGCATGGTATAGAGATAATATGGGCAATTAAGGCATTTTCATTGCAATTGTTTTTATTCTGAATAAAATGATTAAGCTGGTTTAAGCGACCTTAGCTGTTGTGAAAAGATCACATTATTGTTTAATTGGAACAAAACAATTTCCCTTAGCTGAATGCTACAAAGCACGTATGAGACTTGAATTTTGTGTTAGGAATTAAACTGTAAGTTTTACTTTCCATCTAATTAAAAAGTTTATAAAAATGACTTATTATTTTTTATTTTTTTGCAGGGAGGGGGTTACTGGCACACATTACAATAAGTTAGAATTATTAAAGGGAGGGGAGAGAGATAAAGAGCTGGAGATATGTTAAGAAAAAATGATTCCAACCTTAATGGAATTCAGTGAAACCCTCAGGTCTGCAGAAGGCCCCTGATTTGCCAGGATCACTGCAGGGAATCTAACATTAATAAGCACTCTGGTAATTAAATCATTTGTTACTTTGTCGGCAGAGCTGCAATGTTTCACTGATACTCTGTCAGGGCGCTTTGTGAGGATCCAAGCTAATCAAAGGTAATCAATTGTCAGCATTTGAGGAATCTGTAAATGATTAGACAATCATTGGATCATTTAGTGGAGTGCAAGGAACGTGCAAGGCAATTAATCTTCCGACACGAGGAGGAATTACTGCCACTGAATTCAACGGTTTATAATTAATTTCACTGTCTTGCTGTGAATTTTGAGTACTTTTCCTTGGACTGTATGATACAAGTGATGATTCATTGCAAAGTATTTGCAAAGCAAACACACCAGTGTGCTATGTAAATGAAAGCAGCTGTATAACAGGTTTCAAAACTTCTTATTTACTCGGGGTTGTAGAGCATTAATTTGCCAAATAATAATTGCTTGTTATCTTTCCATGCTCTTTCCTCAGATTCCTAGAATAGGAAGACGGAAGACGAAAACACCCCACTGGCTAGTTAGTAGAAAAAATCCTTTATGTTCGTCTGTATAATAACAGTTTTTAATGCTCAGTACTTGCAGCTACAGATATGTAAAACTTGGTATAGAAGGTCAAAACGACTTCTTTTAATGTCTGGGCAGTGCCCTAGCTTTGCAGTATGTGAATGAGCATTTAAATATTATAGCACATTCAAAAATGTTATTTTTGACAGCTTTTAAAATTCTAGTTACTAAATATTTTTATTAATTGTGCCAACAAATACTGTTACGTTCTTCTTAGAAAATGGACATTGCTCATTTTTATACTGAATTTTAATCATTACGTCTAAGCCAGGGGTGTCCAATGTCGGTCCAGGGCCGCAATCCAGTCGGGTTTTCAGGATTTCCCCAATGAATATGTATGAGATCTATTAGCATACAATGAAAGCAGTGCATTCAAATAGATCTCATGCATATTCATTGGGGAAATCCTGAAAACCCGACTGGATTGCGGCCCTCGAGGACCGACATTGGACACCCCTGGTCTAAGCCTTACTGCATTGATATTTTTTTGCATAAACAGTGGCGGGATCATAGAAAGAGGTCTCAGTAAGGAATCCTATCCAGAAAGATTTGAAACGATCAAATGTTTGGGGAAAGAAACAACTTTTAACAGTTTATTCAACATTTTTTTCAACCACCAAATCCATAAATCTAATTATCAAAAATTATTAGTAAATTATTCATTAGAAAAGACATTTTGGGCAAAATAATGTGTACAACACTGTGTATATCTAGTAGCAATATAAAAATTATTATTAGTAGTAATAAAATAATATTTATGATATCTTAATATTTTTCCTATATTATTTTTAGTGGTGTTTGTTCTTAAATATTTTAGTTTTTGAAGTTCTCTTTATATACATAACATTAACACAGGGCCCTTTTATAAAGCTGTGGTAGTGATGATACCGTGCCTATAGGCAAAAGCCTATAGGAATTTACCCCCTCCCCCCCTTTTTAACTGTAGCATGATTTTTAGTGCCAGCTGTGGCGGTAAGAGTTCCAATATGCATAGAATTCCTATGAGTGTCGGAACTGTTATCACCATGGCCGGTGATAAAAAAAAGTGCTACACTTCTTTAAAAGGTAGGGTGTTAATGGGCTTTGGTACATATACTGCAGCAGCATCACTCTCACAGTTTTTTTAAAAGGGCCCACAATGCACTGTGCAGATCAAAGGGGATAGATTACATACAAATGTAAGGAAGTTCTTCTTCACCCAGAGAGTGGTAGAAATATGGAACGCTCTTCCGGAGGCTGTTATAGGGGAAAACACCCTCCAGGGATTCATGACAAAGTTAGACAAGTTCCTGCTGAGCCAGAACGTACGCAGGTAAGGCTAGTCTCAGTTAGGGCGCTGGTCTTTGACCTAAGGGCCGCCGCGGGAAGCAGACTGCGGGGCACGATGGTCTTACCCAGCAGCGGCAAAGAACCCAAAATATTGTATTCACATTCAGAAACTAACCCCCTCTTTTACTAAGGTGCGCTAACTGATTAGCGCGCACTAATCGAATTAGCGTGCGCTAAACACTAACACGTCCATAGATTAACATGCACGCATTAGCGCTTAGCACGCGCTAATCGGTTAGCACACCTTAGTAAAAGAAGGCCTAAAACACACATACTCCCACAATGAGATCCCTAAAAGAAGAGGTACCAAGAACAGAAAAAAAGGGGTAAATAAGCTATAAAGAAACAACACATTTTTGAATGACTTCCAAATTGAACAAGTCATGTCAAAGGCAGGAAAAAATAGACACAATATTTGAAGAAATATGTTGTTTATATTGTATAGTCTTCTAGAAATAAGCTAGATGTATTAGTCTAATGGTGTAATGCAGGGGGTAGGCATTCCGGTCCTCGAGAGCCGCAACCCAGTCTGGATTTCAAGATTTCCGCAATGAATATGCATGAGATTGATTTGTATACAATGGAAGCAGTCCATGCAAATTAATCTCATGCATATTCATAACGGAAATCTTGAAAACCCGACTGGGTTGTGGCTCCCGAAGACCGGACTTCCCTACCCCTGGTGTAATGGAACGCAAATCTTGCTATGCCTCAGTGCCATGGTTGATTATGGCATTAATGGAGCTCAGTATTTTATCTTTTTCATTATGGTGTTGCTACATCACAGAGGAAGAGTAACATAAAATCATTAGCAAAGGTTTACCAGTGATTGAGAGCTCTGAATTCCAAATTAAACGGAATTACATTCCCATGCAATTAGGTTGAATATCAGTGTATTATTTTACACCTTTGCTTGCACCTTCAGTCTGGTTGTAATGTTCCTTTGCATTACAGCACTCAAGCTATACAAGTTGGTGAAAATGGGTTGTTTATCGGTGCTATTCCCTTATGTTTCAATTTACATAGATTTGCTGTTCTGTTGTGTTTCTTTTTCGATTACTAGCTTTTCCATAATACCTTCACGAGAGTACACACTCAAGGATTTTGTTCTCTTGACAAAAAAGAAAAAGCTTAAATAAAAACCAATGCAACAAACATCCCTGGAAATGACACAGAAAGCAATATAAAATGGAAATTTTCTGGCTGTCCATTGCTAATTTATAATAGCGCTCTCTCAGTGGTACAGTTGACTGGATTCTTTTTTTAGAGGCCCTTACACCTTTTACGAAGGTGCGCTAGGGCCTTAATGCGCGGAATAGCGTGCGCTAAATTGCCACGTGCGCTAGCCGCTACCGCCTCCTTTTGAGCAGGTGGTAGATTTTTGGCTAGCACGCGCTAATCCGGCGCGTGCGATAAAACCCCTAGCGCACCTTCGTAAAAGGAGCCCTAAGCTGTGTTAAGTGCTTACTTATGCTTAATGCAGGAAAAATGGCTCAGCAGAGGACATGCTAAAGCATTCTTTCCAGGCAGGTAGATGGAATAAATGTCTAAGTATATCGTAAACGCATTCTCCTACCAAACCTTTAGTCAATTAAAACTTATCTTTTCAATAAATTTCTCTGACTCTATATCTGCTTTGATGTATCTTCTAATACTTCCAGACAAATTTGTTTAATCCTATTATGTTGATGTAATTTTGGAAGATTTTGTAATATCGCTGTCTGTACAGTATACAGTCTCTTTCTTTGTAAACCGCTTTGAACTGTTTGTGGTACTGCAGTATATAATAATAAAGTTATTATTATTATTATCTACATGTGCTAAGTGTCTTGTATTTAAATTTTGCCATTTATTTTGGATGAGGCGTGTCAGGGGAGATAATGGGCATGAAAGTGCTATTCGACTAACATGGTGACGTCACTGACACACTAACTGGTTAGCATGTTCATAACATGGGAGCCCTAAGGCCCTAATTCTTCAAACTACGTCCCAATTCTAGGCAGATGTAGGTGTCCTACAGCTGTCTAATTAGCTAATAGTGACACACATTTTTAAAAAAAAAAATGCTCCCCAGACAGGCCGCCTATATTGAAGGCGCCTTAGGGAGCCTAGGGAGGCCTGCAAGCCTGCCTCAGCTCACCTAAGGCTAGGCGGTAGCCTTAGATGAATTTAAGTGGCCATACCCATCTCCCTAGCTCAGCAGGAGATGCGTACAATGTAGACCAGCAAAATGTTGGCCTACATTGTAAGTAGGCATGGCCGCTATATTTATCGTATATTTAGGTATAGCGGCCATGGCCACCTGTCTCCCCCATACGAATGAGGCAGGAGGAATGCCCAATCCCTCCTGCCCAGAAGAACCCCCACCTCCGATGATAGCTGGCAGGAAGGTACTCAACCCCTCCTGCTGGAAGGCCCCCCACCCCAGATCGCTGGCAGGAGGGTGCCCAATCCATCTTGCCAGACTATAACCCCCCCCCCCCCCCCGATCACCAGCAGGAGGGTGCCATCCCCTCCTGCCAGAAGACAACCCCCCAAAGTAAGACACCCCCACTAACACCCCCCCTGGACCCCTCCCCACTAACCTTAAAAGTTGGCTGGCTGGACGGGTCTTCCTACTGTCCATCCGTCTGTCCTGCCTCCATCGAAATGAGGCAGGCCTGCCCCTTTCTGGCCCATCCCAGAGAAGCCTAAGGCCTGATTAGCCCAGGCACCTATGGCCCTTCCTATGGGCAGGACTTGGGTGTGACTGAATGTGATGATCTTAAAGTGGCCAAACAGGTTGAAAAGGTGATGGTGAAAGCTAGAAGGATGCTAGGTTGCATAGGGAGAGGTATGGCCAGTAGGAAAAAGGTGGTATTGATGCCTCTGTATAAGACTCTGGTGCGACCTCATTTAGAATATTGTGTACAATTCTGGAGGCCGCACCATCAAAAAGATATAAAAAGGATGGCGCTCCTTAAGAACCCTTGATAAAGCCTTTATATGGCGAAACGGGTCCCATCGAGGCAGTCTAGTGATTCTGCATATTAAAAGATAAGTGAAAATACTTTCTGTTGTTATGTTATTTGAAATGGTTTATTGAACTATAAAACAACAGTAAATGTTAAACAAGTACATCAAGGAGGAGATGAAAATAAGGACCAAGGATATATATTATCATTCACTAAAAGTTTGAAACACACAATCAGTGTGCAGTTGAGTGGGTGTTTGAGACCCTCTAGACCTCTTCACAAATTGGACACTCTGAAGTGGGGCAGTTTGCCATTGTGGATGTTTCCAGTTTACCTCATTTCATCATCTTCTGTACCTTGACAGACATAAAGATCTCAATCTCAGTCGAGTCTCTTTCATTTGAAAGGAAACTCTGCAATGAGAGGGAATAGGAGTAATCTGAGGAAATAATTATTTATGGAAAGGATGGTAGATGCATGGAACAGTCTCACGGAAGAGGTGGTGGAAACAGAGACTGTGTCTGAATTCAAGAGGGCCTGGGATAGGCACGTGGGATCTCTCGGAGAGAGAAAGAGATAATGATTGCTGCGGATGGGCAGACTAGATGGGCCATTTGGCCTTTATCTGCCGTCATCTTTCTATTAGATTTCATTGCTAGCACTAAGGTCTAGGTTTCCAAAGATTTATTTCCACATGTCACATGGAGAAAACGCCTTTGATCAGATGAGCCATCCCTTAAACCTTTTGATGATTGGTATCAGAATTTCTAAACTTTAACTAAGGGATCAGGATGGCGATCAAAACATGAAAAAAGAGGCTGGAGATGTGTAGATGTGTTATAAATCTGCTTCCTTCTTTCCAGTGCATGTGTTTCTTTCCTATTCATTGAATGTGTTTCAGGAAGCAATTAGGTGACAAAATCATTGCTTTTTGTTATATTATGTATCACATGGGAGAGCGAATACTGGGCACAAATACAATCCTCATCCATCTGTTTTTGAACTAACCATTAGAGTTCAAAACCTGTGGGATATAAAAAAGTTAAATAAGCTCTGCGCTGTGTCTGGCAATAGAAATTTAAATCCTGTAATTATTTGCAAAGCCTAAGCTTTTTGATCTTTTCTGTGCTCAATTAACAGAAACAAAAATAAATTTAGTGCATAAACTTTGAAGACCGCTCTAGAGAAACAATGAAACAGTTAAAGATTTTTCTTTCCTAATACAAACGAGTGCCTTCTGAAACAAATTTCAGCTAAAGGATCAGAGAGTATCTTGCAGAGTGTGTCTGGAGAAATGTAAATAATAATTATCATTAACTTTTTAGTTAGAAAGTCTGGCAACCCACAGACATAACAGCAAGTCTGTACATATGTCCTTGTGCACAGTTTGTCAGGGATCATTCAAATGAATGATGTGGGCAGTGAGAAATAATATGATGATAATTTCGTTTTTATAGAAAAGTGCATTACAAATAAAGGGTTTTTTTTTTATTTTAACTAAAATGCGTTAAAAATGTTTTTTTTTTCAGGCCTCATACTAATTTTTCAATTAGCATGCAAAACCTGCAAAATTATTAACATGGGAGCACTTACCGTCTTCTATTTAGGAGGCGCCAAGATCTCCTGTGTTACATCGGCGTTATCCATTTAGCGCATGCTCTTGTGAACCTGCTAGCCCCCAGAATTCTATGGGCTAGATTTGCTAAGCAAACCGATCATGTACCGATCGGTTTGCGACCCCTTTATGACCCAATTTTACTCCGACCCGATTCACTTACCTCTGTGCCGATCCAATTCTGATCTGCGCATGCAAATGAGGGGAATGGCATGCAAAGTAGGCAGGGACGCGATTCACTAAAGAAATCTTGGAAACCGACTAGGCTGGCTGATCAACCCAAGAAGCGACTGCTGGGGACCAGTCACAAACGTCCTTTCCGACGGTCCTTGGCCTGAAATCCCAGCCCTGTCAGCCCATCTCTGCTGCTCTGCTCTCTGCCCCTTCCAGCTAAGCCCTGCTCTTGCCGCCTCGACTCTCCTGCTCTCTGCCGCCCTTACCCGCAGTGTGAGCCTGTGGTTTTAAAGCGGGGCTACAATGCGGGGAAGGGCATCACAGAGCAGGAGAGTCAATAATTGCCTGCTTTTAAAAGTCCCCTGCTATAACGTAAGGTACCGTGGGAGAGCAGGAGAGTCGAGGCCAGTAAAAAAAACAACCCAACAACCCAGCTAAAATGGACACCAAACGCATGCGCAAACCATCTACAGGGAAAGCAGATGGTCTGTGCATGCGTCAGGATCACACACTAGCAATCCGTGTAGTCAGAGGGGTTGTTACTCCGATCGCCCTCATTTAAATTATGTTGTTTCGTGAATTGGTCGGGCCTGCACAGATCGGCCACGGATCGGGCACGGAGAATCAGGTTAGTGAATCTAGCCCTATATGTGGTGCCCAAAATTATGTGCGCTAAATAAGCCAATTAGTGCTAATAATTGGCTGCTAACAATTCATTATTGAAGCTAATTTGGAACAATTTGGATTTCTGCGCACCTCTTGCTAAATGTTATTCTATAAAAGATACACATACAATTTTCTTTTTGGCATGCAACTGATAAAGGGGTGTGGCCATGTGAGGGGCATGGGCGGATCGGGGGCAACCATTAAAGGTGCATGCAGTATTACAGAATACCAGGTTTCGGCTGGTGTAAATCTTTGCGCCCAGAGTTTGTTGCAGAAAAGGATTTAGGTGTCATTGTTGAGGATACGTTGAAACCCGCTGATCACACTACAGCACGTTCATAGAATCACAGCTTCGTGAAAGGTAGGCACCGGAAATGTAGGCCAGGGTTTTCAAGGCCTACCCTTCCGGCACCTACGTTTCACGTGAATTGCAGCTACGGAGGCCATTAGATGCCTAATGCCACTTCTGGCGTTATCCTCCAAATTTTCTAACTCACTTATGTTGTAAATTTATCCAATCAACAAATGCTCAAATTTAGTCTTAAAAAGCTATATGGGAGTTCAGATTCCACAATTTTATTTGAAATTGTTAGCCGTGGTATTCTTCATTATTCCCTTTATAGGTTTACTGCTATTTGTTTCATATTTATTTATTACATAATTTTTTCAGTTTTATTTATTACTTTTATCTAAACTTATTATTTCAAAATAACTTATTATTTCAATGTCACTTAGCTTTTGATTTCAATATCACTTAGCTTTTGTCATTGCTGGTTCCCCTTCCCGATGTGTTTCGCCTATCTTTCTCAAGGTCGAGGGAACTACAAAAGCAAAACAGAAAACATCAATTAATCCTCTTTCCTAAAATACCACCCCATATCTTCATTCATTTAAAATTTATTCTAACTTACCTTTACTTAAAGTTAAACTTTCCCATCTATATCTGCTGCTGGCGATCCAAAAATGGCTGCAGCGTTCTTACAGAGCGTTCAAATAAACCCCTCCCGTGATGTCAGCCCAGTGTCATAGCATTTCTGGCGTTAGCCATGCCTATAGTGATGTTAAGCATTGTAAAGCACCTTCGTAGCCACAATGCATGTGCTGTTTTTATAGGCGTCAATAACCACCAATTTCTTTTTTTTTTTATTATTATTATGTTAGCAATGATTTTTAAACAGTGTTTTTCACTTAAGTTAGGAGCCAGTAGAGCACCTACTGGTGTCATTTATAGAATATGGGGCTTTGTGTTGTTTTTTCTATTTTGTTTTCTTTCTGGAATGAATATCACACTATATAATCAGGGTGCACATTTTTTTAAAGAGTGTGCACTCTTCTCTTGATAGTGCATATATTCATGACGATTGTGCATGCATAAGCATGCATGAATAATCAGAAAAAGGGTATATTCTTTAAGAAGAGTAAGCCGTTATTTGCAAATAATTGCCCTCTTTAAGAAGACTTAGCCTTTTTGTAAGTAATGTGTACTTTAAGAAGAGTGATCCCTTTTTGCAAATAGTGTGCCCTCGTTAATAAGAGTGAGCCCTCTTTCCAAATATTGTGCTCTCTTTGCAAAAAAATGTGCCTTCTTTAAGAATATTGAGCCCTCTTTCCAAATATCGTGCCCTCTTTGCAAACAATGTGCCCTCTTTCAGAAGAGTGAGCCATCTTTCCAAATAATGTGCCCTCTTTGCAAAAAATATGCCTTCTTTAAGAATATTGAGCCCTCTTTGCAAATATTGAGCCCTCTTTGCAAATAATGTGCCTTCGTTAAGAGGAGTAAGCCCTCTTTCCAAATATTGAGCCCTCTTTGCAAATAATGTGCCCTATTTAAAAAGAGCGAGTCTTCTTTCCAAATAATATGCCCTATTTCCAAATAATGCGCCCTCCTTAAGAAGAGTGAGTCATCTTTCCAAATAAGGTTCCCTTTTTAAGAAGAGCGAGCCCACCTTCCAAATATTGTGCCCTCTTTGCAAATAATGTACCCTCTTTAAAATGAGCGAGTCTTCTTTCTAAATAATGTACCCTCTTTGCAAATAATGCACCCTCTTTAAGAAGAGCGAGCCCTCTTTACAAATAATGTGCCTTCTTTAAAAAAAATGTGTCTTTTTAAAGAATATTGCGCCCTCTTTCCAAATATTGCACTCTCTTTGCAAATAATGTGCCCTCTTTAAGAAGAGTAAGTCCTTTCCCCAAATATTGTGCCTTCTTTGCAAATAATGTACCCTCCTTAAGAAGTAAGCGCTACTGGTCGGTATGCATTTTTTGTTTGTGTATATCCCTCAAACAATTTTATCAGAGTGTAGGTACTATATGCATGTAAGAAGCTGTTTTATAAGTCCCTTATAAAATTATTCTCATAGGGCCTGATTCTATATATCATGCCTAAAAAACTTGGCACTGACTAATGTGGTGCTAAGCGTGATTCTACAAAGTGTGCATACCTTTTATAGAATCATGCTTAGCACTGGTGTGTCTCTGAGGATGGACTTATATGTCACTCTATCAGATGGACTGATTATAGCACACCCTTTCACCCTCCTCACTCAAAGATGTAATATACTTTTTTTTAATAGATCCTCAGTGACACAACTCTGGGCTCGATATATTCTCACTGCCCAAAGCTTGACGTGTCCTCTCTTCACTGGATCATATACATTTAATTAAATTACATTTTTTAATTTAAATTTTTAAACGTTATCTACATTTTTTAAAGGTAATACTTAACTTAGTAATAACTCCCACGCTCATAGGATTCTATGAGCATAGGAGCTGTTACTGCAGTGGCTGGCGCTATAATCGCTAGCGCGTCTTTGTAAAGGAGGACCTTAGTGGTAGCACAACAGAAAAATCCCTGTTCAGCTTGGGTTTAGTGCGCAATAAAGTTCTGTATTAAGCCCAGATTTTACTGCAGCTTAGTTAAACTACTCTCTCTCTCTCTCTCTATATATATATATATTTATACACACACACACACATTGTGAACCGAGAAAAAACACACTCAAATGCTTTTTTGTCATATCTTCTACATACGGTATATATATATATACCATACATACAAACAAACAGACATACACACACACACACACACACATACATATATATATATACATATATATAGACATACACACACTTACATATTTGGGTGAAAGACAACCATAAATTAATAGACTCCTCATTTAAAAAAAAAAAACCAACAAAGTTTATTATGTTAATAATAAAGAAAAATTCTAACTTCCTAATGCTTTCTTCTATCTTGCTTCATTCCCATTCATTTGTTGTCAAAACAGGTTTCCATATTTAACCTCTTTTTTATTCCTCTTCTGCTTCTCTTTTCTTGCATTGAATGATATGTTATTATCGCTGAAGTGTAGATTTCTGCCAAGCACTTGGCACTTCACTGTTAGGAGTGTTGCCCACAACTCTAGAAATCTTTGTTAGAGCTGTAGAAGAATAAAGAATAGTAGGAAGGCTTGATGGCATCCGTGGATAGGAAGCTCATTAAGGACCCCAGCCCCTTGTTTTATTGTTAACCACACACCCTGTGGGACTGCAGTGTCTTGCTGGATAAAGCCAGGAGGACTCATTACTTATAAAGCAGTGTTTAGAGAGTCCTGTTGGTCCTGGAATGCCTCTGATAGTCAGGTAAAGAGCCTGAACCTTTATCCATGTCAGGACAATACCTGCCACCTCAGAAATGCCATGGCTTTGAATGTAACTGCAGGTGTTGTTTCCCAAAAGACCCCCTGTACTTGCTTCTATGTGACCCACACTGAAGAATAGAAATCTCACTCTGGTATTCCAACAAAGACTTAAAGAGAAATTGAAATAATGGAAACTATTTTGGTACTTCCTTGTTTTTTTTTCCTCATGAACCATGGACCATGACTAATACCTTAAGGGTAAGAAGGCACCCTACCTCACACAAGGCATGTTTAGAAATAAGTGCCACAGAAAGAGGCTTCCTATCCTCACCTTGTCTAAAGAACTCAGTTCATTGACTGGCAAAGTAAAGCCCAGCATATTAGAAATCTTAGCCCTGGCCCACTGCTGAGGGGCAGCAATTTGCTTTGACAATATTTATAGTCAGGGGTCCCTTTAGCCTCATTAATACATCCCAATACATATTTTATATCATTACATCAGAAAATTATGCATGCACATGTGAGACTCGCCCTTACACTTTCCCCCTGTGCACATCCCCTTTCATTTTCACAGTTTTGGTTATTCAAAGTTTTTTGATCGAAGGCCCCGCCCCCAAATTTACATCACAGGAAATCACTGCTCCCAGCGTTGCACAGAGAAAATCACTGCTCCCAGCTGTACTTTCTTCACTGGAACAGATTATTCACGGTTTGGAGTCTTTTTTTTGTTATTTACAGAAAACCTGCGAATAACGTACGAAAAATTATTTGTTTTTTTCTCTAATCACTGCCTTGCTGTTCCCCTATCACCGCAAATGTGGAGTGGGAAGTGAATTTCTGAGCACACAACTAGCACTTTTGTGCATAACTGTAACATGATTTTTTTCCCTTTCCAGAAGATGTAGAAAAATAAACCCTTGGATAAGAGATACAGTAATTGATAGGCACACAGGCATACTTGTGTGCCATTTGAACTTATTTGCACATGAAAATTGGAAAGTACATGTAAATATGTATGTACATAGGTGTTGGAACAGGGGTGACCACAGGGGCCAAGGCCTCCAGAAAAATTTAGCCCGTGTGTTCCAGAGGTGCAGTGGGCAGGAGCAAGCTTTCCACGCTCCTGCCCGTCGCTAATGCAGTGGGTGGCGGCAGCTGCAGAATTTGTTTTCTTCAGACACTCAGCGGGAGCCAGTCAAAAAGCTGCCGCCGCCACCCACCGGGTTAGCAGTGAAGTAGGAGGGCAAGGCATGGCTTGGAGGGGGGCTGGGTGCAGAGTATGACAGAGTGGAGGGAAGGGGGCTCAAGACTACAATGGGAACTCACGGCAGCCATTTTGAGGATGGCTCTGTACGTCACTGCTAGACCACCAGGTAAGGTCTGGGGAAGGTTTGGGACGCAGGAGGGAGGCGGGGGTGGGTCAGAGCCTGCCTTGAAAGTTATCCACGATATTTCAATATTCGTGGGCCAGCTCTGCCCATAACCCCCATGAATATTGAGGGGATACTGTATTAGTACTTTTAGTTTGGGGTCCCCCATTTGCTTAGGGGTTATCTGTGTTCTGGTAGGAATGAATGTTGAGAAGCATACCTACAATGTGCTTTGTGTAATTTAATTTTGTGGTTAACCATTATGTATTGTTAATAAGATTATATTGTGTGTATATATGAAAAATGAATGGAAAAATGGTATTACAATTAGTACTATTATGGGGGCAGGGTCTGGGGTACAGCTTGCAGGCCCCCCCAAACAAAAAAGCATTCCACTGCCTATGCATGCATATATGTCTTAATAGACAGACATTTGAAGGAAATATGTTATGATGTCAAAAGATACACACATGGAAATCTGGGGGAGGAGAGAGAACAAGATGGCGGATGGACACTGACGTTCTGCTGCTGCTCTGTTACTTTTTTGCTGGTTTCTTCAGGCTATTGAATTTATCTTTGTTTTGAAATGCCCCATACAAAAAGGAATGGGGTGGTGAGGGCTGCGATATCATCGGCCCTTTCGTTCACCCCGACTCAACTTGCATTGTTGCAATTTCTTGAACGGCAAACAGATGTCGGACCTCGGCTGGATCAGAGGGAAAGATCTGCAGCAGAGCTATGCATTGGAATGATCAGCTCTTTGGATCTGATGTCACTCTCACCCCCGATGCTGGCCACGCCTCCATGCCCTGCAGGGTGGAGGAAAGTGGAGTCTAGCCCCAGGTCAGAGGAGAAGGTAACCCCGGAGCTGGATGTGGCTGGAAGATCATCAGAGAGAGAAATGCTGGTTGGGAAAATCGATGCTCAGGTAGGGAAGCCTGATTCAAGGCCAGTAAGTACACTGGAGACGCTTCTCGAGGCCATATGGGGCTTGGATGTAAAGGTGGAAAAAACTTCACAAGACATGGAGGTACTCATATCTAAAGTTGATGCTCTCTCTCTCTCTGAATATAGGGCGAAGCAAGAATGTATGCAAAAGATTGATATAGAAACAGGAGAATTGAAAAAATCTATATCAACAGTTGTTAAAGATCAAACTTTTCTTCAAAGAAAGAATGAGCAAATTGAAAACTTTAACAGACATTTAAATTTGAGGATTTTGAACTGTCCTAAGATCATTGCTTTGTCTGCATTTGAGATCTTTAAGAAATTTCTTATTGAAAATTTAAATTTCCCTTCAGAATCTATTCCACCTATAAATAAGGTCTATTTCCTTCTAACCCCTAAGGGGGGAGGGGGGAAAAAAGCTCTTAAATAACATTTCATAAGAACATAAGAATTGCCGCTGCTGGGTCAGACCAGTGGTCCATCCTGCCCAGTAGACGGCACACGCGGTGGCCCTCAGGTCAAAGACCAGTGCTCTAAATGAGCCCAGCCTCACCTGCGTACATTTCAGTTTAGCAGGAACTTGTCCAACTTTGTTTTGAAACCCTGAAGTGTGTTTTCCCCTATAACAGATTCCGGAAGAGCGTTCCAGTTTTATACCATAAGAACATAAGAACATATGAAGTTGCCTCCACTGGGTCAGACCGAGGTCCATCTCGCCCAGCGGTCCGCTCCCGCGGCGGCCCATCAGGTCCGCGACCTGTGAAGTGGTTTCTGCCTATTTCTATAAACTACCTCTAGTTATATCTGTACCCCTCTATCTCCTTATCCTCCAGGAACCTATCCAAACCCTCCTTGAACCCCTGTACAGAGTTCTGGCCTATCACATTCTCTGGAAGCGCGTTCCATGTGTCCACCACCCTCTGGGTAAAAAAGAACTTCCTAGCATTTGTTTTAAACCTGTCCCCTTTCAGTTTCTCTGAGTGACCCCTAGTGCTTGTGGCTCCCCACAGTTTGAAAAATCTGTCCTTATTCACTTTCTCTATGCCCTTAAGGATTTTGAAGGTTTCTATCATGTCCCCTCTAAGTCTCCTCTTCTCCAGGGAGAATAGCCCCAGCATTTTTAACCTGTCAGCGTATGAAAAATTTTCCATACCATTTATTAGTTTAGTCGCCCTCCTCTGCACTCCCTCGAGTATCGCCATGTCCTTCTTGAGGTACGGTGACCAGTATTGAACACAGTACTCCAGGTGCGGGCGCACCATTGCGCGATACAGCGGCATGATGACTTCCTTCGTCCTGGTTGTAATACCTTTTTTGATGATGCCCAGCATTCTGTTTGCTTTCTTTGAGGCTGTCGCACATTGCGCCGATGGTTTCAGTGATGTGTCGACCATCACCCCCAGGTCCCTTTCACCACTCTCTGGGTGAAGAAGAACTTCCTTATATTCATACGGAATCTATCCCCTTTCAATTTTAGAGAGTGCCCTCTCGTTTTCCCTACCTTGGAAAGGGTGAACAGTCTGTCTTTATCTACTAAATCTATTCCCTTCAGTATTTTGAATGTTTCGATCAAGTCCCCTCTCAGTCTCCTCTTTTCAAGGGAGAAGAGGCCCAGTTTCTTCAATCTCTCACTGTACGGCAACTCTTCCAGCCCCTTAACCATTTTTGTCGATCAGAACTCCCAAGTCTCTTTCCTAGGAGGTCTCTCCAAGTACATCCCCGGACATCATGTATTCGTGCATGAGATTTTTGTTACTGACATACATCACTTTACACTTATCCACGTTGAACCTCATTTGCCATGTCGCAGCCCATTTCTCAGGTATGTTTATGTCACATTGCAGATCTTCGCAATCCTCATGCATCTTCACTACTCTGAATTGCTTAGTATCATCCACAAATTTAAACACCTCACTCGTCGTACAATTTCCAGATCGTTTATAAAGATGTTGAAGAGCACAGATCCAAGCACCGAGCTCAACAAAATGAAGACCCACTACAGAATCCACTACAGGACTTGACAGGGATTTTGGGAAACTCCTTATCAGAAATTAAAAATCAAGCAACTTTATTGGTGAACTTTGTATTTGAACAAGATTTTACATCTGTGATGCAAATTTACTTCCAGAAGGGTTTAATTCTCTTTTGTGGTAAAAAAAAATTTGGATATATCCAGATGTAAAGAAGTCCACACAGGATGGACAGAGATAATTCTTAGTGATGTGAGATAAAACAAGAGAATTGGGTGCTACCTTCTTGATGGCTTATCCTTGCAAGTGTATAGTAAAATATTTGGGTCTAAGATATGTGTTTATTCATCCAGAACATTTGAGATCCTTTTTGGACCTTAAGAAGCTGACCAGTGACTCCTGATGAGAAATTTATGAATGTAAATGGATAGAGATTACCATTTTTCTTGAAAATTCCGATTAAGCCTTTTTCCTGAAAATTATATTGTCTAAATTCTCTCCTAAGATAGTTTTTTCTTTCTCCTATATTGTAGTGGTCTGAGGAGGAGATTTGTTCCAATAACTATAGTTATTACTTTAATATGCTTATTTTGTCCCTTTTTTCTTTTTCCGTATTAGAATATATTCTGTTTTTACTTGAATGAGTGTTGTAATTTGTAAAGATTTAATAAATAGAAAAAAAGATCTTATTTTTGACCCTTTCAACATGCACATCCAGGATGGGTGGGTGAAGGGGGAAATTGCACTATTATTTCAAATTGGGAAAGGTTATTGAAAGATTCTATGGCTTTGTGTTGTCTTGTTAATTATTGGGTGGGTGGGAGGGTTTAAAATGATTGCTCATGTATGTCTGTAAGATGAATGTGCTGTTCTTGGTATTATATGTATATATATTTGTGTTTTGCACTGTTGTTTGGAAAATCAATAAAGATTAAAAAAAGAAAAAAGATACACATGTGAAGAGGCGTTTTCAATGCTGCTACTACTTCACAGGGACCTGGAGGGGAAGGGAAATATCACTGCTGCTTCTGCAAAGAAAAGGGGGGGGAGAGAAGGGAATGGGGGGGGGAATGCTGTTACTACTTCACAGAGACCTGGAGGGGAAGGGAAATATCACTGCTGCTTCTGCAAAGGAAAGTGGGGTGGGGGGAGACAGACAGAAAGAAAGACAGACAGACAAAGGGTGCCAGGGAGAGAGAGAAAAAAATAGCAGGAGGGAGAGAGACAGAAAAAAAGGAAGAAAGAGACAGGAGCAGGGAGAGAGACATAAATAAAGAAAGACAGACAGGTATATATTCTAGCACCCGTTAATGTAATGGGCTTAAACACTAGTTGTAAAATATTTGATTACTGCTGTAAAATGTCCAAGTGCTAAACACATCCTAATCCTGTCCAAAACATGCCTCTAGCATGCCCTATTAAGATTTAGATGCACTGGAGACAAAACAAAAGTCAGTTTTGAAAATGCCTTCTTGTGGACGTCTATTTTTTTTTATTTTTTAAATGAGCCCCATTTTGTTTCAGAATGCTCATACATGTATATCTCTGAATATTTCACCATTGGCAGCTATACCTGCTTTGAATCATATATAACTTTTAAGCAATATCTCATCTGAACCTGCCTAGATCATGTGGCATTTTCCCTGCATATTTCCAAAGAGCCAATAATGAGCTAAAAAAATACATCAGGGTATCTTTAACCAGATATTTCAAATTGTAGCTACCTAAATCAGTGCCACTGAACAGAGCGATTTAGGCTCGTTATACCTGCAGTCATCTTATCTGAATAACTAATTTAATCTAATCTAATCTAGGATTTGTTGATTGCTCTAACCTACAAAGGATTAAGGCGATTTACAAAGTCAAGAGCCCGTGCATGCCACGAGGAGCTACAAAGAATAAATTATCAACATTGTAAGATGACAGAGAGCCATCCTGTACATAGAGAACTCAAAGAGACATTGAGGATGGAATGCAAGTTACGGTAAAGGGAATTCCATCAACAGAGCACAAGGGCCAGACAACAGCTGAATATTATCACTTCATGGCTAAAGTTTAAACTTTATTTTGCCATGCTTCCAACTCCATTAAAACAGATAAGTTTTCACTGTCTAATCTCTATCCAAAAGCTGTCTATTTAGCAGCTCAGGATGTTTGAAAACCAAATTTCCTGAGTTTAGACATAGCTTCCAGTATCCCATCAGAGTTTTCTTCTTTTCTTTTTACCCCCCTAGCAGGTTAATGATCTTTTTCAAATGTAATAAGACTAATGCAATATATGGTATCAAGTGAGAGAGAACCATTTCATGGAGTTGGCATAAATAAAATAAACAAAGCAATATCTGGAAATGCATCTAAGCAAATCTATGAAAGAGATGTGCTTTTCACTGGACATTCTTTCCATGCGTTTCACTTTTGATTAATTTTAATGAAGAAACAGCCCTTTCCTTACAGAGATTTCCCCCCCCCCCATAATGACCATGGTTGAACTATAATAAGGCTTTAATATAAACACTATAGGGCTCATAATTAAAAAAAAGTCTAAAAAGTGGCCTAAATGGGTACTTGGATGATCAAAAAGCCTGATCGTCCAAGTACCCATAATCAAAGCTGGCTTTAGACATATCTAAAATCAGTTTAGGCCTTTCCCCTGCCTCTAAAAGCTTAGAGCGAAAAGAGGCGTTTTTAGAGGAGGGGAAAGGGTGGGTGGTGGGCGGGAGGTGGGCAGACCTACACCTAGGCATACAGAAGGTATAACCAAACGTTTTGACAGGTTGCCTAGCCGGCACTTATATGTTTTGACTTAGAGCAAGTCAAAACAGGTATAAGTACCAAAAAAGGGGCCGCTAAGCTGATCGCTGTAGTTCAGCAGCCCCAGCAACCTGCCTATCACTGCAGGAGAGATGGCTCATCTCTCCTGCTGCGATGGTGATTGCCCACCCCCTCCGAACTGCGGCACTTCGGGGTGAGCATTGCGGCAGGGCCCACAGGCTCACAAGGCTACTGGGCCGATTTCGGTTGGACCAGGTGTCTCAAGCCCCACCTGTGGGCGGGATTTGAGCTGCCTGGGCCAATCAGGCCCTAAGGCCAGCCATTCAATGGATGGCTGGCCTGCCGGATGGATGGGCGTGGCACCCGTCCATCCAGTCAACGATTTAAAGGTAGGAGGGGGATTGGGGGAGGGGGTGCATCGAGGGCAGGAGGGCCTGGGATTCCTCCTGCCCAAATTTTAGTGGGGGTGGGGGGTAGGAGGTGTCGCCGGGCCAGGAGGGCTTGGGCTCACTCCTGGCCCCATCGTAATCGGAGGGGAGGGGGGTTGGGGAATCGCCAGGGCAAGAGGGCTTGGTCTCCCTCTTGCCCCGATCTTAGTCGGGAATTCGGGGTGCCGTGGGGCAGGATGGCTTGGGCTCCCTTCTGCCCTGATCGTTGTAGGGGGGGGGGGTGGATTCTGAAACTGGTGTTCTTTTTGACAGACACTGGTTACAGAATCCAGCTTTTAGGCGAAGGACTGGCTCCTCCTTCACCTAAAAGCTCTTGTTTTGGATGTTTGGGAGTTAGGCTTTTTTTAAGGTTGATTATATGGTGTAAGTTTATACACAGTGGTGGTCTAGGCGTTTAAACAGCTGAACGTAGAGGCAGGCCATTATAAAAAAAAAACTCCTTTTGGACGTTTTTTTTGATAATGGACATTTTCCCTGCTTCTACTTTCAACGTTTAAGGCCTTAGGCCAAAAGGGGACTTAGACATTTTTTAAATTATGTCCCTCCACTTCTTTTGCCTCACAAAGGGGGAATGCTAAAATCAGTCATTTTAGAATATTTTCTACTCGGGTCTTCTTTTTGGAGGGGAGGTTTAGTGTAGGGATTAAAGTGGACCATCAAACATGAAGTGGACTGTTCAGAATAGAGGCCTGGCTGTTATGTAGGGTTTGTCCTTTGCAGCACAGGAAAAAAAGAAAAGAAAAACAGAAGCTGAGGGTCCATTAAACACCTTGCATAGCAGATCCGGGATGCTTCAGTCACTTCAGAGGCGCTGCCGTCACCTTGTCAAGTGGAATTGCTTGAGTAGAAGCTGCCAAATGACAAATCATATTGGCTGTAAATTTAGCCGTTTTGCTAAAACATGCAAAAAAAAAAAAGAGAGAGAGAGAGAACGGTGTGGTTTCATGAGCAGCATCTGTATTAGCACATTTCAGACAGGTCTGTTACACAGAATAAAGTACTGCAGTATTTCAATTCCCCTGTTGCAGTCCATTTCTCAGAATGAAAGGCTATGATTCCTTCAAGTCTCTGTCAGAAAAGCAGGTGTTTAGGAAATTTATTCTGGATTTTCCTAAATGCTTCCTGCTTTCCTGGAAGGAAGGATGGATTCCTGAGGAGGACACAATCAGCTGTAGAGATCATATTAATCTCAAGGGCTCAGGGTGTTACAGAAGGACCTACACGTTGACCCTTGGCAGGGGTGTGATGAAGCAATGCTTTGAGAATGGAGAAGCTGAGCGAATTTTAGTGCTGGTGAGAGAGGCCCTTCATGGCACAGACTGAAAATCTGCAAATTAGGGAAATAAAAATAAACCGGTAAAAAAGTAGTAGAAGATAATAGCAGTTTGCCATATGGTGCTCTGAGCTTCAGGCTTCTTGCAGTGCAATAGATTTTTAAAGGGTTATAAATGGGGTGTCCAAACAAAGAATGCTATCTCCACAGATATTGTCTTGAAGGAAGGGGAAGGTCAGAAAAGGTTCTGTTTGAAGTCATTTGGAGAACAGCAAGATGAGTGATACAGCCATATGGAGACAGAAAGCTAAACAGTGAAAATATCTATTCCTCCCTCTCCCCAATGAAGAATGAATATCAATTAGATTTCATTCCAGCAACAGATGAAAAACACCTGGATTGCTTAAGTTGCAAACTGATAACAGATCGTTAAACTCTGTGCTCGCCAAAAACAAATTTAGCTGGACTCAAAATATTTCACTTAGAAAAAGTATGTCTTTAGTTTTGTCCATTGAGAGTGGAAGAAGATAGGCACATTTTAGTCAGCCAAATCTCTTCTTTTCTATCAAGGAAGGTGGGAACAGTAATCTATTTTAAGTAGCTGGAGCTCATACTAGCTCAAATGATGAAGTTACTTCTTTTGCCCCCCCCTTTTTATAAAATCACGATAGTGGTTTTTAGCGCAGGCTGGCGCCCTGAATGCTCTGCGCTGTTCCCAACGCTCATTGGAACTCTACGAGCATCAGGAACAGTGCAGAGATGCAGGGGGATTGCGAAGATCTGCAATGTGACATAATCAAGCTCGAGGAATGGGCATCGACATGGCAGATGAGGTTCAACTTGGATAAGTGTAAAGTGATGCATGTCGGTAACAAAATTCTCATGCACGAATACAAGATGTCCAGGGCGGTACTTGGAGAGACCTCCCAGGAAAGGGACTTGAGAGTTCTGATCGACAAGTCGATGAAGCCGTCCACACAATGTGCGGCGGCAGCAAAAAGTGCAAACAGAATGCTAGGAATGATAAAGAAGGGGATCACAAACGGATCAGAGAAGGTTATCATGCCTCTGTACCGGGCCATGGTACGCCCTCACCTGGAGTACTGTGTCCAGCACTGGTCTCCGTACATGAAGAAGGACACGGTACTACTCAAAAAGGTCCAGAGAAGAGTGACTAAGATGGTTAAGGGGCTGGAGGAGCTGCCGTACAGCGAAAGATTAGAGAAACTGGGCCTCTTCTCCCTCGAACAGAGATTGAGAGGGGACATGATTGAAACATTCAAGGTACTGAAGGGAATAGACTTAGTAGATAAGGACAGGTTGTTCAGCCTCTCCAAGGTAGGGAGAACGAGAGGGCACTCTCTAAAATTGAAAGGGGATAGATTCCGTACGAACGTAAAGAAATTCTTCTTCACCCAGAGTGGTAGAAAGCTGGAACGTTCTTCCAGAGGCTGTTATAGGGGAAAACACCCTCCAAGGATTCAAGACAAAGTTAGACAAGTTTCTGCTGAACAAGAACGTGCGCTGGTGGAGCTAGTCTCAGTTAGGGTGCTGGTCTTGGACCAGAGGGCCGCCGCGTGAGCGGACTGCTGGACATGATGGACCACAGGTCTGACTCAGCAGTGGCAATTCTTATGTTCTTATGAGGCACATTTAGGGCCTGTTTTACAAAGCTGCGCTAGCAGCTGCTGTGCGGCAACAGCCCCAAAGCCCTTTAAATTTCTATGAGCTTCGGGGCCATTATCGCAGCAGCCTGCGCTGAACGGCTTCGTAAAAGAGGCCTTTAGTCGGGTTTTCAGAATTACCAGAGTGAATATGCATGAGGTAGATTTACATATATAGGGGGCTCATTGTATGCAAAATTATTTCATGCATATTTGCTGTGGTAATCCTGAAAACCTAACTGACTAGCTGTGCCTCCTGGAAAGGGTTGAAAAGCACTGTACTAGAGCAGTGGTTCTCGGATCTGTCCTGGGACACTATCAGCCAGCTAGGTTTCAGTATATCCCTAGCAAATAAGCATGAAAATGATTTGAATATAATGGAGATGACAGGCATGCAAATTTGTCTCATGCATATTTATTAAGAGTATCCTGAAAATCTCCACTGGTTGGTGGTCATTCACAACAGTTTTGATAACCACTGTACTAGAGAATAGATGAGTGTGAGACCCATGAAGCTAAACCAACCAGGAGAGCTCATCCTGGAGGCTGTGATGGATTTTGACCCTGAGCAATGTCAGTTCTGGTACCATGTCACATTGTCTCATCCAAATGTCCACATCTTTTTCTCCTATTACCCCCGCCCCCTTGATTTCCGCTCCAGTAACACAGTTCTCTCATTTGAGACAGCTTGGAAACTAAGCCTGCATTCAATGCATCTCCTCCTCTGCACTTTAACAGGAGAGGAAGTGAACATGCATGTACATGCTTAGATTTCATGGAGGGAATCCTGAATAAGGTGCCCAAAGATAGGTACTGGGATGAGGCAAAGTAAGCGCAAATTCTATAAAGGCAGTTCTGCACAGAGCTGTTTTTATAGAATACTGGTTTAAGTCACTTTCATGCCTAACTATATGCGCAGTAAATCTAATTAAAAAGGATCAATAGCAGGGTAAAGTGTATCAAAAATTATTAATGAATCCCAATGCTAAATCAATAATATATAACATTCCTTACTAGGCTCAAGACCTCGGTAGTAATTCGTTTTACATGAAGCATATCACTCCATAACTCGCTTGCCTCGTCATCGGTCTCATTCAAATCATTACTTATTACACTTTTAATTTTTCAAATAATTATAAATTCACTTAGCTTTGAAATTCGAAATCAGTAAGGTCCAATTGCCTACAATGGCCACGTTTTGCATGCATCAAATGCTGCATCAGGGGTTGGACTTAAGATGTTTTTTTCTATCATAGGACCCTGACCTTTTCCTTAATTATTTAGCTATCAGCATGTAGGAGAGGGAGGCTCACTCTCCTACTTACCAATAACTAAACAAGGGTTCTGTGATAGAAAAACGTCTTAAGTCCAAGCCCTGATGCAGCATCTAATGCACGCAAAAAGTGTAAAAATTAATGATTTGTATGAGACCGATGACGAGGCAAGCGAGTCATGGAGTGATATGCTTCATGTGAAACGAGTTACTACTGAGGACTTGTGCCTAGTAAGGAATACTATATATTATTGATTTAGCATTGGGATTCATTAATAATTTTTAACTATATGCACGAGCAATTATGCCTTCCAAAGGCTGGTGTAAATGTTTGTAAATAGCTACTGTCGGTTGGGCATGGAAATGGAAGTATTATGTTTCAAGTTTTATTTAAAATTTGATAAAATGCGTATATAAAATTTTAAAAGCAATGTACATCAATAAAAATACACAGAACATATAATAGATAGACTTTAAACATGACAAAACTGGACGGCACGGTAAGAGGGAAGAACTACAATTTTTATAAGAAAAGAACGAGTAGTGGGAAAAACATAAGGGATGGGGTCGCTTGTAACCAGAGGTTTATTCCTTAGGGCTCCTTTTATGAAGCCGCGTTAGCGGCTTTATCGCACGGTGACTTTTTATCACGCGCTAACCCCTGCGATAGCCGAAAAACTACCACCTGCTCAAGAGGAGGCGGTGGCGGCTAGCGCGGCTGTCCCATTAGTGTGCGCTATTACGCGCGTAAAGCCGCTAATGCGGCTCCGTAAAAGGAGCCCTTAGTGAACAAGGAGATGTTGGAAAAGATGTAAATCTAAGGTTTAAATTCATTTCCAAAGGCGTCATTAAAAAGGAAGCATTTCAGAGAACTCTTAAATTTCTCTAATACCATTTCTCCTCTCAGGTAAGTGATTCCATTTTTTTTCGGGGGGGAGGTGTTACTAAAAAGATTTAGTTTCGCCTTGCATTTATACAATATAAAGGTGCCTAAATCCTGGGAATGCTCCTGACCTGCCCATGACCCTCTCTTGTCCATGCCTCCTTTTGAGTTGCGTGCAAAATGAATTAGGCACGCAGATTATGGAACAGGGGTGCGGAACAAATATGCACCGAACCAGTAATTAGTACCAATTAATACCTGTTTAAGGCCCAATTATTGATTGTTATTAACAATGCAGACAATTACTTTATGCATTAATCTGTGATCCATGCCCCAAATTCCACACCCAAGGTTGGTAATCTATACAGAATTGGGGGGGGGGGGGCATATGTATGTCCTGCTATTCGAAGGTCATTTCACTAGATCTGGAGAGGGGTTAGCTTTCTATACTTGTATTACATCCCAGCACCTCTCTCAGTATCCCACGATCCCTTTTTCCCTCAGGAATCCGTCCAATCCCTGTTTGAATCCCTGTACCGTACTCTGCCTGATCACTTCCTCTGGTAGCACACTTGGAATGCGCTACCGGAGGAAGTGATCAGGCAGAGTACGGTACAGGGATTCAAACAGGGATTGGACGGATTCCTGAGGGAAAAAGGGATCGTGGGATACTGAGAGAGGTGCTGGGATGTAATACAAGTATAGAAAGCTAACCAGGTAATAAGTATAGAAACCCAACCAGGTCGTGCATGTGCAAGACCGGAGGGTTAGGACTTCAATGGGAAACCAAGGTGGACTGGTGACCTGTTTGGGCCACCGCGAGAGCGGACTGCTGGGCAGGATGGACCTATGGTCTGACCCGGCGGAGGCATTGCTTATGTTCTTATGGTCTTATGGGTGAGAGTGCTATATACTGATGGGAGAAAATGGTTCAGAGATCCACAGCGGAGCTGACAGTAAGGAGGAAATTCTCACCATCGAAGCTTTGTAAATCCAGGCTGTGAGGAGGCAATGAATGTGTGCAATTTTGCATCGCAAAACAGATAATAGTTGGAATTAGAAAAGACTCAGGGAAGGGAATATGGGAGGGCCAATTAAAATTTCAACAAACTACAGAGATGAATAAACATACATAAAGTAATACTTATTAACAGACTAAAATAACAATTTAACACAACCAGTTCCTACCCAAACCCCACCTCAGTGGCGTACCCAGGGTATGTGGCACCCAGGGCCCATCATTTTTTGACATCCCCCCATGTAAAAAAATATTTTTTGTAATGACCATGAAACGGAATAAATGGTCAGAATAGAAACAGGCAGTGAAAATTTTCTTATATTCCAAACATAACATAATCTAATCTAATCTAAACCTTAAGTTTATATACCGCATCATCTCCATGAGAAAGGAGCTCGACACGGTTTACAAGAACTTAAAATAGTGGGTAGAGAAGAAGAAAAAGGATTACATGAACTTATGTGTAGAAGGGGGGAGAGAAAGGGGGGAAGGATAGAGCTACAATTTGCTGAAAAGCCAGGTTTTCAGTTGTTTGCGGAATAACTGAAGGGAGCTCAGGTTCCGCAATGGGGTGGTGAGGTCGTTCCAAAGACCTGTGATTTTGAAGAGAAGGGATTTTCCCAGTTTGCCTGAATAGTGGATGCCGCGTGGAGAGGGGAAGGCTAGTTTAAGCCTTTTGGCAGTTCTGGAGGAGTCGGGACTGGAGGAGTTGAAAGACAGTGGGATAAGAGGAGGCAGGATTCCATGAATGATCTTGAAAGCCAGGCAGGAACATTTGAAATGGATTATGTCTGAATTGTCATGACATCAGAAGTACATATGGAGTAGTTGCAGGTGATGCTTGGGACAGTTCTGATTGTGTTAGTTCGGTTTTATGTGTTTTTTGAATAGAAGGGTTTTTATTTCTTTTTTGAAGGTTTTGTAGTTTGTGATCGAGGTCAATAGGTTGTAGAGTTGGGGGTCGAGTGTTGCAGCTCAAATGGCTAGGAGGTTGTCAAACAGTTTTTTTCTTTTGATGTTTTTGGTTGGAGGGTATGTGAATGGTGCGTGAGTTCTCCTATGTCTGGTTGAGGTGGATTGAATTATTTAGCTGAAGAAATTAGTTACCCCCTCATCCCACACACATTAATTCTCTTCCATTTTTGTTCCTATTATAAAAAACACTGATAAGATCTCATAAAAAAATATATTAAAATAAGAAGTGAAAACAAAGGCCCCTACAGATGAGAACATAACATAAGAATAGCCTAACTGGGTCAGACCAATGGTCCATCATGCCCAGTAGCCCATTCTCATGGTAACCAATCCAGGTCATTAGTACCTGGTCAAAACCCAAAGAGTAGCAACGTTCCATGCTACCGATCCAAGGCAAGCAGACACTTCCCCCATGTCTTAATAACAGATTATGGACTTTTCCTCCAGGAATTTGTCCAAATCTTTCTTAAAACCAGCTACACTATCTGCTTTTACCATAACTTCTGGCCACTTCATTATTAAGTTTAGATCTTTCCTTTCAAACAGAGACCTTGCTAGATGTCAAATACAGCACAAGGTAACTTCACATGGACTTAGTTGTGCAGGAAATATGAATCTCCTCATACACCCACCATATAGTGCAAAAATGTGCAAAGGTCTGTTTTTTTCTTTCGATCACTACATAGCCTAATGCCACACAAGCAGCGCTGTTACAAACATATTCTGTAGGTCAATGCTAAGGATAACAAAGTTTCCTTCCTTGGACCAGAAGGAGATACTGATAAACCACTGGAAGAGATCCCAAAACAACACCCAAAAGACCCACTCAATGTGTGAACCAGTTGAGTGGAGTGGAGTGGACTAACTGGGGGGTGGAAATGGGCCCGGAATTTGCTCAGCAGAATTTCCCAGACCACCTCTTCCTCTCAACACATTGACACGCTGCCACCACCACCACTAGGAACACCTCACTGGGTAGGCCAGCTATGCTATAAACTTTATAAAACACATTATTATATTTTCTTATAAAGCACATATTTTAACTGAACTCTCTGACATCCTCAGCCTTTCCATTCACAAAAATAGAAGGACGAAAAGTTCCCATTTCCTGCTGTCTCATGTCCCCGGCCTATACAATATTTTTTTTCTGCAGACCCTTCAAAAGTTTGACCAAATCCTCGTTTCACTTGCTTTATAAAGTACTGAGGATGCCATCTCTCCCCAATCCCAGGTCCTAAAGTCTAAGACAGTAGCGCAAACTAATGCTGCCAGATTCAGGAAAAAAAATTTCGATTCGATTCAGCCTATTGAATTGGTTTTTCAATTCGATTTTCCTGCCCAGTTGGGTGATTTTTTTCAAAACTCCTGGTGAGTTTTATAGCTTTTTCACCCCCTTTGGCTTCTCCTAACCACACTGGCACTGTGGTGTAAATAAAATAAAGAAACAAAAAGGACTTTTCCTCTCTCTGTTAAATCCTAGCTCACGTTTGCAGTCCAACACCAGCTCTGGCAGGATACTCATTTCAAATCTGACATATTGTAATCATAAAACAAAATAAAATTAATTTTTCTACCTTTTGTTGTCTGGTTATATTTCAAATCTTATTGGTCCAAGGCTCTGGTTTTCTTCTGATAACTTGCTTGCCAGGGTCTCCTTCTTTCTTCTTTCTGCATGCTAACCATCCATCTGCCAACTCTGTCCTCCCTTTCCATTTCCCTTCCCTCCCCAGGAAGTCTGGTATCTTTCCTTTTTTTCATCTCCCTCCACAGATCCACCTTTTCTTAACTACCCTTTCATCAGGCATCTCTCCCTCCTTTCCCACCACCCCAGAGTCCACCATCTCTCCCTTTCTTTTCCCAATTACCCTCCTATCCAGTATCTCTATCCCTCCTTCACACCATCCCTTGTGTCCAATTTATCTCCCTTTCTGTTCCTTCCCTCCATCCCTAAATCCCATGGTCCATCATCTCTCTCTCTCTCCTCTATTTTCAGACCCATTATTTCTTCCCCCCCAAAGTTTGGCATATGCATGTCTCTTTGAACACCCCCCTTCCCTCCGTGTACTTCTAAACCAGGATCCCCCCCAAAGGACTGTCTCCCCTTAAAGGTCTGCCTGTCCCCCCTTGTAGGCCTGTCCACCCCTTGAGGGCCTGTCCCCCCCCTTGAAGGCCTGCACCCCTTGAAGATCTGCACCCCCCCAAGGCCTGCACCCCCTTGAAGGCCTGTCCCACCCCCTTGAAGGCCTGTCCCCCCCTTGAAGGCCTGTCCCCCCTTGAAGGCCTGCACCCCCTTGAAGGTCTGCACCCCCCGAAGGCCTGTCCCACCCCCTTGTAGGCCTGTTCCCCCCCTTGTAGGCCTGTCCCCCCCTTGAAGGCCTGCCTGCCTGTCCCCCCCTTGAAGGCATGTCCCACCCCCTTGTAGGCCTGTCCCACCCCCTTGTAGGCCTGTTCCCCCCTTGTAGACCTGTCCCCCCCTTGAAGGCCTGCCTGCCTGTCCCCCCCTTGAAGGCCTGTCCACCCCTTGAAGGCCTGCACCCCCTTGAAGGTCTGCACCCCCCCGAAGGCCTGTACCCCCCCAAAGGCCTGCACCCCCCCGAAGGCCTGTCCCTCCCTTGAAGGCCTGTCCCCCCCCTTGTAGGCCTGTCCCACCCCCTTGTAGGCCTGTCCCCCCCTTGAAGGCCTGCCTGCCCCCCCCTTGAAGGCCTGCACCCCTTGAAGGTCTGCACACCCCCCCGAAGGCCTGTCCCCCCCTTGAAGGCCTGCCTCCCCCCTTGAAGGCCTGCCTGCCTGCCTATCACCCCCCTTCTCATTGAAAGCCTGCCTGCCTGCCCGCCCGCCCCACCCTGAAGGCATGATGCCCCGACCCACCCCGAAGGACCGCTCGCCCTCTTGGCCTCCCCGCACCACCTATGAAGCAGCCGCTCTGACATCAGAGGAGGGGCGGGACCCCGGCGCAGGAAGCAGCGCCCAAACAGCTCAGGGATCGCTGAGGTAGTGATCCTGTTGCGGGCTGCTTCATAGGTGGTGCAGGAAGGTCAGTGGGGCGTGCGGTCCTTCGGGGGTGAGGGGGGTCTGAACGGCAAGGCCGGGAGCACCCCCTTAGGGCTGGCACCCGAGGCGGACCGCACCCCCCCCCCCCCCCCTTGGTACGCCACTGCCCCACCTACCCACTCTATACCCTTAATATGCTCTAATATGCCCCCAACTACCCAACTAATGCTAAATGCCTCTATTTACCCAACACTTACCACCTTAGATCTCGACAACTCTCTGGTAATTCATATGTAACTCTTACGACATCTCTTATACTATTCCTGTAAACTTTTATGTAATTTCTGAAAACTTTTATGTAATCCGCCTTCAATCGCAAGGTATTGGCGGAATAAAAATCACTAATGTAATGTAATGTAACTAAAATAATGATAAAGAATTTTCTAAAACCAATAAAATACAAAAACAGATTGCCTGATTCAGTTACATATAGGAAAAGGTTTACAATCCACCTAAAAATGTTGCCAGGCTCGACACAGATCTGTGTTTTGCTGATAAACACCTGCCTCAGGAGTCACAAAATCTAGTAAAGCCTGTGGGCTCCTTTTACGAAGGAGCGCTAGCGTTTTTAGCGCGCGCTAGCCGAAATAATACCGCCTGCTTAAAAGGAGGCGGTAGCGGCTAGTGCGTGCGCTGAAACCGCTAGTGCACCTTTGTAAAAGGAGCCCTGTGTCTAACTTGTATATAGGTCAATTTTGTCAATGAATTGGCATGTATTCAGCCCTAACGCACCTTAGTAAAAGGAGCCCTTGGTGAATATAGCTAGAATGCCTAGATTTATGATAAGTTCCCAAAAGAAAAGCAAATAAATCCACGGAATCTATTTGTGACCTGAATTAGCCACTGTCAGAAATAGGATACTGGGCTTCATGGACCTTCACGGATAGGGAGTAATTTAGAGCAGGTTGAATAGGTCGAGAGAGCAAGAAGGCACTTATTTCTACCCTATTTTTCTTTTATAATGAAGCTTTGATATCTAAGTTCCTTTTTAAATTACTAGTACATCAGCAGAAATCACAGCTAGCTTGAAGCCAAAGGGCATTTATGCCTTGCTCAGCAGCAGGTGGAAATATCTGTTCTTAAAGAAAATATCATATGCAAGTATTTATAGAGCAATGCATCTGTGCTCTGCCCAATCTTCATCCCATAACATGCTTACATGAGGGTCACACAAATGTACAGTACACGCTTTCTCGGCACTGTGTGTACTTTCACTGCATAACCTGTGACGCAATTTGTAAAAGCTGCTTTACACAGGAGAAATGTTTAACTGCCACCTTAATGTGAAAGCTCTTCTGCTGAACAGAACTTAGCGTGAGTTAATTTATTATGATCCCCGTGGTGCTGCACTACTGGGAAGAGTGCAATCTGGAGGCAAAGACTAGAGGCTCAGAAGGTGATATTCAGCTAGCGGCAGCCAGCATTTCTTTAAACACTTGGGCCCAGATTCTGTAACTGGCACCATGGTCAGCGGCTGCTGACCGTGTGTCAATCATGCGATGGCGCTGGGTACAGAATCGTGATTTTGGCAAAGGTAGACACCCCAAATGTAGGCCAGAGTTGGCCTAAATATACGGCGCCTACATACGATGACTGAGAAGTCAATCTCTCCATAGTCAACGGGCTTCATATTAAGAGAAAAAATTTAAAAAAATTTAAATTGAATCAGGTTGGGCAGACTGGATGGACCATTCGGGTCTTTATCTGCCGTCATCTACTATGTTACTATGTTATGTTACTATGATACTATGAATCATGCCTACAGAGACACTTTAGGCCACCTAACACCACTTCCAGCATTAGCCGCACCCTCAGTGGCACTCATCGACCTAAAGGTCTGTATGCACGATTCTGGTGCTTTTTTTAATGCCATTAGGCACCTTAAAATTCAGTTAAAAATATCGTTTGATTGGTGTTTTTAACTGAGCTAGGGTACCTACTGGTGACTGGCACCTAAAAAATTGATGCTGGTTCAGCAATCCGTGCCTTGCTACCATCAGTTAAGTTAGATCCAGATATTGAATGCCAGTTGACAGCCACCAAGACTTACCCAGGTACTGCTGCTATTCAATGGAAGTATCTGGATAGCTACTCAGTTAACTTAGGACAACTTATTTCTGCCCTAAATTTACAGGATATTTATCCAGGTAGTGTTGCTGGATATTGGTGGTCCCCAGGTCAGGTAACTTCTGGCTGTGCCCTGGCACCAGTGGTGTAGTAAGGGGTAAGGGGGTGGGACTGCTCCGGGCACTGTCTTGGTGGGGGCGACAGCACCTCTCTGCTTCCTGCCTTCCTTTCCCGCCCCCATACCTCTTTAAAATCATCATCACTGCAAGCAACTACTCTAGCCTGCTGTTCGAGCCGGCCTGGCTACCTCTGAAATCACTTCAGGTCATGTGGTCAGGAAGTGACATCAGAGGGAAAGCCAATGGCAGGGCGAGCAGCAGGCCGGAGAAGCTGCTCGTACTGGTGATGATGTAAAGAGGTACAGGGGTGGGAAGGAAGAGCACGAGTGTGGCATGGGGGCACGGACGAGTGATAATATAAAAACATAAGAATTGCCGCTGCTGGGTCAGACCAGTGGTCCATCGTGCCCAGCAGTCTGCTCACCCGGCGGATCTCTGGTCAAAGACCAGCGCCCTAACTGAGACTAGTCCTACCTGCGTACGTTCCGGTTCAGCAGGAACTTGTCTAACATTGTCTTGAATCCCTGGAGGGTGTTTTCCCCTGTGACAGACTCCGGAAGAGCGTTCCAGTTTTCTACCACTCTCTGGGTGAAGAAGAACTTCCTTATGTTCGTATGGAATCTATCCCTTTTCAACTTTAGAGAGTGCCCTCTCGTTCTCCTTACCTTGGAGAGGGTGAACAACCTGTCCTTATCTACTAAGTCTATTCCCTTCAGTACCTTGAATGTTTCGATCATGTCCCCTCTCAAACTCCTCTGTTCGAAGTAGAAGAGGCCCAGTTTCTCTAATCTTTCACTATACGCCAACTCCTTAACCATCTTGGTCGCTCTTCTCTGGACCCTTTCAAGTTGTACCGTGTCCTTCTTCATGTACGGCGAGAAGGAGGGATGGAGAGGAGGGTGCAGAGGTGTACCTCCCACCCTCGCTACACCACTGCCTGGCACTGCAGAGATAGTGCTGCAGCAGTCACAGCTAATATTCAGCAGAACCATCTGCTTAAATGTCACTGCATATCAGCACCCGGCCTAGTCAGTGTTAGTTAACCGGATAGCAGCCTCTCCCACCTGGTTAACCAACACTGCATAGCAACCTCTTGGCTTTCAAAAACCTTTTACAATTATGTAAGCTTGTCAAATCTCATTATTTAGACCAATGTTATCAAGAATATTGCTGAATTTTTTGAATTGTATGGTCATATATAAAAGATCCTGACAGAGCAGAGAGGGAGAGTGGATATTATTCAGAAGATGATGATGACAATTTTTTTTTAAATACGCCTTTTAATTTAGAAAAAGATAATAGATATACTGTATATAATGAGATATGTTCAGGGTTGGTTACTTGGTGGGTATATGCACACCTTTATTGTAATCAGAAGCAACAGTCCAACAGGGGAATACCCAGGAGATAACAACCAATGAAGAAAGTGGGGTTAAGCAATAGACTTCCAATGAGATCCAGGAGAACAAGCAATAAGTCAGTTTATTATGTGAATCCACAAAAGTAAAGTGCATATACGCAGAAGACTCGGACCCAACACGGCACCTTGTTTTGGCAAAAGAAATGCCTGCCTCAGGGATCAACAAGTATAGCCATTCAATTGATCACGAGTAACTGGAAAAACCATGACAGAATAAGTTACACTTTTTGGTGGGTGAATGTATGCACTACATACCGATATGAAAGAATTAATGCAGAATGTAGGGGATTTAGTGGTGTATTTAATAAAGTTTGGAGCCCATTGACTAAATTGTGGAATCATAATAACGTATATTTATTTTATCTTTCTTTCTGTTCATGTACTTTTACACATCCATTGGGGAAGGGGGTTGGAGGGAGGGAAATAAATTTTGATGGTGACATTTAAGTAACTTTATTCTTCATTTATATTAAATATTATGTTATTATTAAATGTAGGAAATCTGAAAACCTGGAATGATATATATGTTACCTGTACAGATAATAGTGCAATGTATATAATATCTACTGTTCTTTTATTTGTTTGGCACTGTTTTTAGATTAAAAATCAATAAAGATTTTAAAAAAAGAGAAGTTACATCCCTTGACAAATTTAAAAGTAACTTGAAGGCTTTTCTTTTTAAAGACGCATATGGTGTATAAGAGTCCTTTTAAGGATGGTAATAGAAATCGGTTCCTTGCCATCTTTTAGCTTATTTTACATAATTCTAGACTTTTTATACTTTGTTCCCCTTCCTTTTGTCTTGATACCCTCTTCCCCTCTCTTTCTCTTCATACAAATTGTATTTCTGCCCTTCTCCATCTTGTATCGGTAAGTTTATATTTGTCAGTGCATTTGATTGTTTGTAGCATTGTTTGTAATTTGTTTTTAATGTACATTTTTATTATACTCTGGTTTTATATTATGTAAAACCACTTTGAATTTTTAATAAGGCGGTATATCAAATTTTTAAATAAACCTGAAACCTGAAAAACCTAAATATGCATTCATTTATATAGTGGTGGCAGGTTGTTCAGTTTCCCTTTTGCCCTCAATTTTAGATCATGTTATACAGTATTTAATATGCATTTATTGCTGTACTTATATATATCTATTAGGTGTATAATCAATAATAATAAAACCCTAAGGGGTTCATAATAAAAAAAAAAAGTCTAAAAAGTGTCCTAAATGGCTACTTGGACGATCAAAAAGTCTGATCGTCCAAGTACCATAATCAAAGCTGGTTTTAGACGTATCTAAAACCAGCTTAGGCCTTTCCCCTGCCTCTAAACGCACAGAGAGAAAAGAGGCGTGTTTAGAGGAGGGAAAAGGGCGGGAGGTTGGCAGACCTACAGCTAGGCGTGCAGCAGGTATAACCAAAACCTTAGGCAGGTTGCCTAGTCGGCACTTATACCTTTTTGACTTAGACAAAGTCAAGGTCTAAGTGCCGAAAAAGGGGCGGCTGAGCTAATAGCCGCTAGCACGATCAGTTCAGTGGCCCGGCAACCTACCTATCTACCCACCACAATCATCGCGGCAGGAGAGATGGCTCATCTCCCCTACTGCAATGCCATCATTCCTCTACCCGAACTGCCACGACCCGCGGCAGGAGGGTTAGGCCCATGTGCCTAAGGCCCTGCCCACAGGAGGGGCCTAAGGCTCCCGGGCCTATTCTGATTGGCCCAGGCGCCTCAGGCCCCACCTGTGGGTGGGGTTTCTGCCGCCTGGGCCAATCCGGCCCCATTCTGGACCCAGCTGGTCTGCCAAAACGTGCGGGCTTGGCACCCATCTGTCCGGCCAACATTGAAGGTACGCGGAAGGGGGGGTGGGGGTGGGAGGGGTTGTGGGGTCGGTCGGGGGGTCACGGGTTGGGGGGGCGATCGGGGGTTTGGGGGGTGGTCGTTGGGGGTAGGAGGGTTGTGTCGAGGGCAGGAGGGCCTGGGATCCCTCCTGCCCATATTGTAGTGTGGGGTAGGAGGTAGGGGGTCGCCGGGGCCAGGAGGGCTTGGGCTCCCTCCTGGCCATATCGAGTTGGGGGGGGGGGGTCACCAGGGCCAGGAGGGCGTGGACCTGGTGAGGATCGCGGCCGACTTGTGCGAACCTGTGAGGTTCGCAAAAATCGGCCACGATCCTCACCAGGCTGCAAACGACCATGCTGGTCCAGGGGAGAAGGGAAGAGGGACAGGTGGAGCACGGAAGAGGTGCTGCTGCACAGGGAAGTGGGGTTGGGGAGGGAAATGCTGCTGATACTGCACAGGGAAGTGGGAGTGGAGGGAAATGCTGCTGGTGAGAAAGGGGCTGGGGCTGAAAGGGAAAATATGGAAGAAGGGGGCTGGGGAGGTATAAAAATGGGTTTGGAGCTAGAGCTGGGGCTGAAAATAGGGGACATGTGAGGGAAGGAGGCTTTACTAGCACCCGTTAATGTAACGAGCTTAAACATTAGTGATAGAATAATGTGACTAAGCAATCAAACTCTCACTTTTATTTTTTTTTCTATTTAGTCAATTTGGGCCCCCCGTTTTAGCAGAGGCTGGTGAGGTAAGTGCTCCAACGTTCATTCAATTGCTATGAGCATTGGAACATTTACCTCACCAGCCTGCACTAAAATGCTCTACCATAGCATGATAAAAAGGGACCTTGGTTTGTTCATGTTTTTAATATGTTCATACACTTTAATGAAGCTACTATGTTTGTATATTTTATATCTGCTTTTATTCATCGATATGTTTGGTATTTGTTATATATATATTTAACATTGTGTTTTGACTCCTGGGGCAAGCGTTTCACCATAACACGGTACTGTGTTGGGTCTGAGTCTTCTGTGTATATGCACTTTACTTTTTTGGATTCACATAATGAATCGACTTATTGCTTATTCTCCTGGCTCTCAGAGTCCATTGCTCAACCCCACTTTCTTCACTGGCACCTTTATTGTAAACCTTTTCAGGTTAGACACATCACTGATGGCAGATAAAGGTCAAATGATCCCATCCACAACATCCACTATGTGCTACTCTCCTAAGTTCCCTTAATTGAAGGAATATAAAGAAATTGTACTAAGGAATTTCTAGCTTGATAGCTAGTGTAAAACCGATGAGGCTGCAGTACTTAAGAGTAGAGAATGACACGGGGACAAATTTTTCACCCGTCCCCGCGGGAACTCATTTTCCCGTCCCATCCCCGTGAGTTCTTTCCTGTCCCTGCCCAATTCCTACAAGCTCTGTCCTCATCTACACAAGCCTCAAACACTTTAAAATCATAAGTGTTCGAGGTTTGTATGGTTAATGTAGAGCTTAGAGGAATGGGGCAGGGACAGAGACAATGACAAAACTCACGGGGACGGGATGGGGAAATTGAGTTTCTGCGGGAATGGGGACAAATTTGTCCCCGTGTCATTCTCTACTTAAGAGCACTCATAAGAATTTGCCATACTTATTGGGACAGACCAATACTGGGACAGACCAAAAGTCCATCAAGCTCAGTACCCTGTTTCCAACAGTGGCCAACTCAGGTCCCAAGTACCTAGCTAGATCCAAAGTAGCAAAAACAGATTCTATGCTGCTTATCCTAGGAATTTCCCCAAGCCATCTCAATAATGGCCTATGAACTTCTCTTTTAGGAAATTATCCAAACATTTTTTAAACCCCGCTAAGTTCACCACATTCTCTGGAAGCGAATTCCAGAGTTTAATTACACATTGTGTGAAGAAATATTTTTTCCAGTGTGTTTTAAATCTACTACTTAGTAGCTTCATCGCATGTCCTCTAGTCCTAGTATTTTTGGAAAGAGTGAACAAGCGATTCACATCTACCCTTTCCATTCCACTCAGTATTTTATAGACCTCTATCAATTCACCCCCGATCCGTCTCTTCTCCAAGCTGAAGAGCCCTAGCTGCTGCTTTAGCCTTTCCTCATAGAGAATTCATACCATTCCTTTTATCATTTTTGCTACACCTCTCTGTACCTTTTCTAATTCCACTATATCGTTTTTGAGATATGGCGACCAGAACTGCACACAGTATTTGAGGTGTGGCCATACCATAGAGCGATATAAGGACATTATAACATTTTCATCTTTGTTTTCCATTCTTTTCCTGATAATTACTATTTGCTTTCTTAGCCGCTGCCACACATTGAGTTGAAGATTTAAACGTATCCTCAACAATAACACCTAGATCCTTTTCCTGGCCTGTGACTCCTAACATAGAACTCAGCTTAATTTAGTTTACAAATCCTGCTCCCATGCTAAGGTACTGTTATGGTTTGGTAAGTAAATATCAAATATAGAACACATGAGGATGTGGCACTGGGAGGAAGTCAGCAGCTTTGTTTTAAGTGCAATGCCTGTGAAATGGAACTATTGAAGAAAACTCAGGCTAGTGGCAGCACATATTCATTCTACACTGACACACACAGCTTGCTTCTGGTTAAGTATGGCACGGACGCCGCTGTATCGAGAAATGCTTAGTTTGCCATCAGTGAGCCAAAAGAAGAGTTCTTTCTTAGAATAAGCTTGTTTGAGCAAGAAAAGTCTCTTCCATGTTTTGATGTGCGGCACTTTGGGCTCCTTTTACTAAGGTGCGCTAGTGTTTTAGCGCATGCACAAAATTACCCCGCGCTAAACCACGCGGTACGCTTCTAGAATAATGCCTGCCCAATGCTGGCGTTAAGGTCTAGCCCGCGCAGAAATTTAGCGTGCGCTATTCTGCGCATTAAGGCCCTAACGCACCTTAGTAAAAGGAGATCTTTGTTTACCTGATTAGGGTTGCCAGATTTGTTGATCCAAAAAAAAAAAAAAAAAAGAGGACATGAGGCCCCGCCAATCCTGCCCTTTTCTGCCCCCAACCCCATCCTCGTCTCTTCTTCCCTGAGCTCAGGGATGCATCTAGAGGGCCTACGATCATGCACGGAAGCGACACGATGTCACATGCACGGGCGTGACATAGTTGCTTCACATCCGTACATGCTCGGAGGTCCTCCAGATGCAGCCCCGAGCTCTTGTCAGAGCTGGAGCCTTCCAAAACCTGGACAAACTGCCTGGCTTTTAAGAATCCGTCTGGACTCCCAGACAGTCCTCTAAAAAGAGGCCCTATCTGGGTAGGAAGTACATTTATTTTTGGGAGTGATTGAAACTGGTCATTCCCTTCAACTACATAGCACCAGATGACAATCATACTCCCATTTCATACCAAGCTACTGGAATCAACTGCCCCCACAGATCAGATTCCTCAAAGGGCTCCTGAACTTTAGGAAGTCAATAAAAACTGACCTCTTTACCTAATCCCCAACCTTTTGCTGTATGATTCGAAAGAAATGTAAATTGGAGTTAGCTCCTCTGTATATGTCAAGTTAGGATGAACACGTATTGTAAGTATGGCAAATTGTAAGCCATTTTGACTGCATATTATGGATGCTAACCTGTAACCTATTCTGAGCTTGTTTCAAGTTTATTATGTATATGATATTTCGCCTATTATTACATCTAGGTGGTTTACAATAAGTTAAAAACAATGTTTAAAATAGAGGGAGTAAAAACCAAAAACAATACATCGGACTGAAATGTATAATGATGAGAACATATTGATTAGAGACCAAAAAAGGGGGAGAGGGGGGAAAAATACAATATTCAACAAAAAAAGGGTCTTATGAGACTGCCATTGGAAGTCTCGGCAGCTATTTTCGTTACTGAAAGAGCATGGACAGGAACGAGTGGGAATCGCTCCTGCCCTAACACACTGCTAGACCACGAGGGAAACAAAGCAAACCTGGTGTCCTTCCTCTGGCTCTAGGAGGGATGGTTGATGGTGTCTGTTCAGGGAGGGAGGGGGCATTGCTGGCGGTGGAGAAAAGTATCCTGGTTCTGGGGGGAAGGGAGGGGAGCTGGGCTGATGGCAGTGGTGGCAGAAGCAGAGAAGGAACACTAATAGGAGGGAGGGTGATAGGAATGGTACTTCGGGAGGAACTCAAATATAAAGTGAGACCCCCCCCAGAAACAATCCGGATAACTGGCCATCCAGATTATCAGCATTCAGATAATCAGTGTTCTACTGTAGCAGTAAATTTACAAATCATTCTTGAAAGAGATGGGGGTATTGTGACATGACAGTCGCTCACATTTATTGTTTTTATAGAACTCTGGCTTTGCACCCAGATCAATGCATTCTGAAAGAGTTTCCCCTGATGGCCAGAAAGAAACTCTGAAGCTCTGGCAGAACTTCACTCTGCAAAGACACTGGCTGAAACAGGCCCACTGCTACCCAAAGACTTGGATTCGGCACATGTCTGTGCGAGGCAGCTGGCTGCTAGCCACATGCTGTATTTGAAACAGAAATGTAATGTGTCTCCATCCATCCGCTCTGACTCTGCTGAAACCCATCTGCTTGTTTTCTTGTTCAAAAATAATCATTTTCTGGTTTAAAGAAAACGAGTGAAATGAAAAATACTGTGAATTCAACTCATTAAAACTCATCTTGGAAGAATTAATACTCTTGCTCATAATAACAACTTTACAAAAAAAAAAAAAAAGAAGTCTGAATTTTTTTTTTTTTCTGTGCAAATAAGAACATTCTGTTTATAGCAACATTGTTTCAACAAATTCACCATGATCTTTCTTTATTCAACCTAGTGTGTAAATGGTAGCTACAGTCACTAGATGGTAGCCAACTATATTGTAGAAGTTAAAAACAATGTTTAAAATAGAGGGAGTAAAAACCAAAAACAATACATCGGACTGAAATGTATAATGATGAGAACATATTGACTAGAGACCAAAAAAGGGGGAGAGGGGGGAAAAATACAATATTCAACAAAAAAAGGGTCTCATGAGACTGCCATTGGAAGTCTCGGCAGCTATTACTCCCCATTTATAGCTGCAACTTTCTGCTCTGTGTCTCTGCAACCAGCACGGGCAATTTTTAGCTCCTGAATAAAACTGTCTTGTTTCTCATGCACTCATACAGGCAATTCTTGAACTAGAAATATGGTGCTTATAAAAACAATTAGGTCAACTAACACAAGATAGCAGGAAATTGTTAAGAACACCTACAGCTGTACTATCCATTTAAGGAGGACCATCGAATATACAGTGATAAAACCTAAAAGATAATTTATCTATTTAAATTAAAACAGTTGTTTACTCATATGGTCCTCCTTGAATGGATATTGAAAAGTAGAAAGCATCTGAATATCACCACTGTTGCTTATCTTTTTAGCCCTGCTCCCAGAATGCCTCTAATCCAGTGGTTTCCGGTTCTGTCCAGTTAGGCCAGTTAGGTTTTCAGGATATCCACAATGGATATTCATAGAGATATTTGAATATACTGCCTTCCCTGCTTGCAAAACTCCTCTCAATGAATATCCATTGTGGATATCCTGAAAACTTGACGGGTCTGGGGAGCTCCCCAAAATGGCAATAAACCAAAATAGAGAATGTATCAAACAATTAAAGGTTTATTTATATTGAAGGCACATACCACTATAACACTACATATCTGTATTAACGAAGGGAAAGGATCTCAGAAATCCAAACATGGACAAAATTAAAGTCCATTGGTTATTGGATGATTGAATTTTTCTTTCATGGATCCAGAAAAAAACCTTCACATATCTTTTGCAAATATTTAAACTTTTTTTTTTGTTCTTTCTGATTATTCTTATTTTTTTTTCTTTCTTTTTCTTTAGCCTTCAACTGGAAGGTAACGGCTGATAATTTAAGGTGCAATATAATACTTTAAAGGTATGGAACATTAAAATATGCACCCAAAATCACTTATCTTTTATGTGCTGTATACACAGATGCACTGTCCATTGTGAATCACAACCAAACTTGTGGTTAACCAACCAGGGTGACGACGGGTCCCATTTCATCTGAATAGGCTTCTTCAGGGCAAGTGCCAATATAATTTGTTGTCGAGTGCCACTTTACCTTTGGGTTAGACATTTTACTGTAAAGCTATTCCATCAAAAGATCCAGCCCTCATGATTTATGTGCTTACTCCATAAATTGTTTTGGATATTCACAAGAATGGGTTTAACATGCACTCATTGAAGAGTGCACAGACATTATCAGTTCATTTTCAAACTTTTGCCTGGCTTTCAGATATTTCTCAGTTTCAGAAATTAATCCAAACATGCTTAAAAAGCTTTGCAACATGCATTGATATGGAGCTGTTATGTGCATAAGTTGACTTAATGCTATTCTTTATGCACATAAAATTTTCTGAACCAAAATTGCAAACCAAGTCCACAGCCCTATTTCTCATGGAATCAATTCCTGATAGCAAATATGCCTAATTTTATTTAGGTGTACAGGTTGAAAAGAAAATGTACAGGGTACAGTAATTTTTTAATAACAAAAACAAAAATCTAAAACCAGTTATCATGATATATTTTTTATTTATTCATCTGTTCATGTCTTATATCTGCTTATAATATCATCTTCTCTAGGACCCCTGAGGAACCGTGTTGGGTCCGGTCCACAGGATTATTGGGACCAGTTGTTTTGGATATGTACTTTTGATACAGTCTATGCATTTTGTTTTTAGATTTTTGTTTTTGTTATTAAAAAATTCCTGTACCCTGTACATTTTCTTGCAGTATTGTTTTCATTTGTTTTTTACTGTCTTTTTACTGCAGGTTCTGTTGGTTTTTCTGTTTGTTTTACAGGTTGGAAACGAGACATCCACAGTTTGCAGTATATTTTACAAAAGCTTGCCCCCCTGATATAGGGATTTCATTTTGAAATTTCTGTGTATACAGTACCTGTGGATACTTTTGTTATTGCCAGGCCTAAATAGTCTGGGTTTTCCTTCTGAAAATTAAAGAATAGATTTGCTAACAAAAGCTCCCTAGATAGTTTAAAAAATGGCCCCTTAAATAGCACACCTCTTCTAACTAATTTGGGAGCATGCTTCAACTGCTGCAGGTAAAGATTTATAAAGCAGAATGGTACATAGCTATTTACTGTACCTTTTTAAATAATAGGGACATCTGTATTATTCATACAGTTCTTCACTGTCAGTTTAATTTCCATCCTATAAGTTCACATAGAATTTTTCTTTTTTCAACCATCTTTATTTTCTCTTCTTTATTAATTTCCAGGTACTTTAGTTAGATTGTGAGCCTTCGGGACAATAAGGGAATTTTTTAAGTACCTTCTTACTTCTCATTTATAATCTTAATGTATACTTTCTTCAAACCGCTTAGAACCTAACGGATGTAGCGGTATATAAGAAATAAATTACATTACATTACATTACATATACTGTATTTTTAAACAAAAAGGAGGCAGGGATATGAATATATGTGCATTGTGAGCCGCTTAGGCATTAAATGGATTATAAATAAGTAAATATATAATCAAAAGAAACAGACATCCTACCGCCATCTGGCAGTATGTTTTAAAATAAATTTGTGCAAGGAAGGACACCTACATTGTAGTGTCTGTAGCACATCTATGGAGAATGCATAGGGACGCTTAGAGCACGCCCAAGGTGGGGAATGGGCACTGATTTCACCCGGAAATGTCCTTGGGCATGCTTGAGCGTCCCTATGAGGCTCTGTAGACACGAGACAGATGCCTTAAATGTAGGCATCTGTTCAGCAATGTAGACGCGATTCTGTAAAGGATGTCGATGCATGATTGACATGTGATCGATGGCCGCTGATATTGGCATCTTTTACGGAATATGTTCTTTCTGCCCATTGTCAAGGCCAAGCAAACAAATCAGCAATGAAGAAACACAAGGGGAAAAAAAAAAAATAAAAGTAGGAGGGAGGAGAAGAATACACAGACAAGAATGGAGTCCAGGGCAGGATGAGGGGAGATAGAGCCAACCCCAAGAACATCTCAATATTTTAGAATACGCAGATCTCTGCTTTGGTAAAGTCCTGTTTTCGCTCACTTCACCAGTTCAAGAATTTCAGACGCAATTTGGATGACTCCTCTCAAATGGCCATTCTCTAAGCAATTTGATTTCTCATTTGAACTATTGCAACACTATCTACACAGGACTCCCAGCCAGTGGCATAATAAGGGTGACTGGCATCCGGGGTGATTGTGCCCCTCCCCCACTCACCCTGCCGCACGCGCCATCCCTCTTCTCTTTCCCCGTACCTTTTTGACATCTCCGATGTGAGCAGCAGGCCCACATCAGTATTGGCTCGCCCTTTGACATCACTTCCTAGGTGCTGGTTCCGGAAGTGACATCAGAGAGAGTGTCGATGCTGACGCAGGCAGCAAACTCGCACTGGGGAAATAAAAAAAGGTACGGGGAAGGCAAGGGGCATGCGCGCAGCAAGGAAAGGAGCAGGGGGCACAGTAGAGAGGAGGAACGATGCCACGCCCTTAGGAAGACTGCATCCGAAGTAGTTCGTCCTCCTCCTTGCACACCCCTTACTATGCCACTGCTCCCAGTATACTTAGTTCATCTCTTTCAAACAGTTCAGTACACTGCTCTCTTTATTTTTGCTAGCACCTCTAGATTTGACCTTATAACCCTGATACTTATTTTGGAAAAGTTTGAAAGTCTGTTTTTTTTTGACTTGCCTTTTCAATTTGGTTTCTTTGTAATTATGTAATTGCTTGGCTTTTTATTTGAAGGCACATGTGTATTGTATGTGTTATTTTAATAACCTACTATGTTTTGTTTTATGTATGCATCATTGTTATTCACATAGATTGTTGATATGCAGGCTACAAAGTGTCTTAAATAAATACATAAATATTCTGTATGTTTACATTACAAATACGAGAAAATGAATTCCGAAATGTTCTGTAATGATAAGCTATTCAAATTAACTTGGAGTCCATTGACAAATTTTGTTAACGATGATTAGCTGGATTACTTGATTTTTTAATTTTCACATCCAGGGTGGGAGGGTGGAGGGATAGCAGATTTTGATCAATATGTTCAATATGATTTTTATTACTTGTCTGAAGTAATGCATTTGTTTTTTTGTTCTGGTATTGGGGTCGGAGGGAGGGGAAATGTCTTGAAGTATTTTGATGATTGATTCAAGTGCAATATTTGAAGTTATTTAATATGTATATGTATATTTAATGGACTATTTTTGAATGAAAAAAAAGATAATGAGAATTTATGGGCGCAATACAGGAAGCCACTTAGCATCGACCAGCAGCGCCAAAGTGCACTCCTGTTCAGTACGGCTCAGCAGTTGGAGGCCAGAATTCACGGCAGGCAGCGACCGACCGGATTAGCAGCAGGTAGGAGCAGAGAAAGCTCGTTCCTGCCCGCTACACCTCTGGACCACCAGGGATTCCAACAGCAGAGAAGGTGTGATAGGGCAGGGAGGGGGGATAGGGTGGAGAGCCTGGGTGGGAGGGAGGGATGGAGAGAGGGAAGGGGGCTGTGTGCAGTGCTTGTCAGGGAGGGGGCACTGAGGGAGGGGGCACTGAGTGCAGATCCTGGCAGGGAATTTGAGTATTAAGCCATCTGACTTATAATCGAGTCGACCATTTTTCCTCCTTTTTTGGGGAAAAATGGGGATCTGGACATATTCGGATTGACTTATATTCAAGTATATACAGTAAGTGATAAAATTTAGCTGCTCAGTGGAGGGCAATTTCAGCCACATGTTTAAGGTAACTAACTTCTTAAGGTGGGGAGACCTGGGGAGCGCAGTTTGGATGTCATCAAGTAAAACACTATGTGAGATCCCTCAACAGAGCACAATTGAGTTTGCACTTGGGGGCCAGGCTGCGGGAGTTGTTTGCTCGAGAGGAGCGGACGTCTCTTAGGGTCTCTAGTATTTATGCTAATTTGCAAGATTTACAACCTGCCAGGAACTCCCAGAGCATCAAGGGTAAATGGGAAAAGGAATTGCAGATTAATCTGGGACATTGGGATGTAGCCTGTACTTTGAGGGCGATGCCTGGGGTGACCCCCGTGTGCTTGGTTGCGGGAAATGTATTATAGGGTGACCTTACGTGCTTATTACACTCATACACAGATGTTTTATAGTGGAGGTCTTCCTACACCACTATGTCATAAATGTGGGACGGAGGGGTCCAGTGGCATACCTAGCATATGTGACACCCGGGGCCTATCATTTTTTGACACCCCCCACCTGTATGAAAACATGATTTTTAGTAACAATCCACACGTCACACATGAGTACCCAGGAAAAGGCAGTATCTTACATACTGCAATGAGCAGTACAACATCAATACACCCATTGTAAAACTAAACAAGCCAGACTAGTACAGATCAATCCTGCAGTCAATCCTAACAAAAAACCATGTCTTTCGAACACAAAAAACACCTTCGTCTAGTATGGAATATGTAATCACAAACTAACCCCTCCCTCTTTTACAAAACTGTAGTGTGGATTTTAACCATGGAGGTAACAGCTTTGACAGTCATAGAATTCTGAGCATCAGAGCTGCTACCACCACGGCTGGCGCTAAAAAATGTTCCACAGTTTTGTAAAAGGGGGGATAAAATAGAAATACATAGACAAAGGTTAAATTGAACCAGCAAGAAGCTGGACTCTGCATACAATGCACCACAGAAACAGTGACACATGTCTCCTAAAGTAATAAATAAATAGAAAAGTTTTTTCTACCTTTGTCTTCTGTGGTTTCTGCTTTCCTCATCTTCTTGTAACTCTCTTCCTTCCATCCACTGTCTGCCGTCTCTCTTCTCCTATATGGCATCTTCTCTCCTTCTATGCCCCTTCCAGAAACTGTATGCCTCCCCTTCCATCTCTCCTTTCACTTCCATTGGTCTGGCATCTCTCTCCTCTCCTTCCCTCTCCCACACCTCTCCTCTGCAATCCCTTTCCCTTTTTTCCCTCATTTTCCATTTCAATTTATTTTCTGCATCTGTCTAGATTATGTTCTTACTACTCTCTCATCAATTTCCTTTTTTACTGTTTACCTAAAGCTTGCCACCTCTTTCCCTCACCCCTCCAGTGTTTCCCTAATTCAATCCTTTTCTCCCCATCATGTGCCCTCCTTTTATTTATCCCCTCCTTCCATCATGTACCCTCTTTCTCTAACCCTTCCATCTAGTACCTTCTCCTCTGTGCACTTCCATCCAGCGTTTGCTCCCCTCTTTCTCTCCTCCCATTTCCTTCCAGAATTTGCTCCCTTATCTCTCCCATCTGCACTTCCATCCAGCATAGGCTCCCTACTACTATCCAATGTCTGCCTTTTCTCTCTCCATCCACCCCTCTTCAATCAGCATCTGCCCCCTTTCTTTCCCTCCACCACTCTTCCATTTCAGCAGTCCTGCTTCTTTCTCTCCCTTCATGCAGCAAGGTCCCGCGATGACTGTAGCTGCCGGCTGCCAGTCCACCCCACTCCGACGTACTTGCTCTGGAGTTGACTCGGCAGCTGCTTGCTGGAAGGTCCCGCAATGACTCGTCTGTTGGCTCTGCTCTGGAAGAAGTATGTTACGTTGGAGGGGGTGGACCCGGCAGACGCAGGGAGTTGCGGCAAAGTCCCACAATGACTGCGTCTGCTGGGTCCACCCCCTCCAACGTAACCTACTTCTTCCAGATCAGAACCGGCAGACGAGTCATCGTGGGACCTTACTGCAGCTCAGCGCGGCTGACAACTCTGCTTCAGAGAAAGTAAGTCAGAGGTAACGTGACCATTTATTTTTTTCATTAAAAGGGGACATAACATACATATGAACATAAGAAGTGCTTCTGCTGGGTGAGACCAGAGGTCCATCGTGCCCAGCAGTCCACTCACGTGGCAGCCCAACAGGTCCAGGACCTGTGTAGTACTCCTCTATCTATACCTCTCTATCCCCTTTTCCTTCAGAAAATTATCCAATTCCTTCTTTAACCCTAATACCGTACTCTGTCCTATCACGCCCTCTGGAAGCTCATTCCAGGTGTCCACCATCCGCTAAGTGAAGAAAAACTTCCTAGCATTGGTTTTGAATCTGTCCCCTTTCAGCTTTTCCGAATGCCCTCTCATTCTTGTAGTTTTCGAAAGTTGGAAGAATCTGTCCCTCTCCACTTTCTCTATGCCCTTCATGATCTTGTAAGTCTCTATCATATCCCCTCTAATTCTCCTCTTCTCCAGGGAAAAGAGCCCCAGTTTCTCCAGTCTCTCAGTGTATGAAAGGTTTTCCATACCCTTAATCAAACGTGTCGCTCTCTTCTGAACCCTCTCGAGTATCGCCATATCCTTTTTAAGGTACGGCAATCAGTATGGGACGCAGTACTCCAGATGCGGACGCACCATCGCCCGATACAATGGCAGGATAACCTCTTTTGGTCTGGTTGTAATATTCTTCTAGATTATACCCAGCATTCTATTCGCTCTCTTAGCGGCCGCTGTGCACTGTGCTGACGGCTTCATTGTCCCGTCCACTATTACCCACAAGTCCCGTTCTTGGGTACTCTCAGTCAATAACATCCCTCCCATCGTATAGCTGTACCTCGGGTTTCTGCTTCCCACATGCAATACTTTACATTTCTCTACATTGAACTTCATCTGCCATCTTGTCGCCCATTCCCCTAGCCTGTTCAGGTCCCTTTGCAATTCTTCGAAGTCCTCTTTGGTCCAAGCAGCACTAAATAGTTTGGTGTCATCTGCAAATTTTATTATTTCACACTTCGACCCTGTTTCTATATCATTTATAAATGTATTGAATAGCAGTGGTTCGAGCACCGACACCTGCGGAACACCACTCGTGACCCTCCTCCAGTCCAAATAGTGGCATTTCACTCCTACCCTCTGCTTCCTCCCTGACAACCAATTTCTGATCCATCTGTGTACGTCTCCTTCCACCCCATGGTTCTTCAGTTTCCGAAGTAGGCATTCATGGGGTATCTTGTCAAAGGCTTTCTGGAAATCTAAATATACGATGTCTATGGGGTCCCCTTTGTCCATCCATTTGTTAATTCCTTCGAAGAAATGCAGTACGTTCGTTAGGCACGATCTCCCCTTGCAGAAGCTATGTTGGCTTGTGGTTAGAAGTTTATTTCTTTCAAAAGGCTCATCGATGCTGTCTTTTATCAACGCTTCCGCCATTTTCCCCGGAACCGAGGTCAGACTCACCGGTCTGTAGTTCCCCGGGTCACCTTCAATCCCTTTTTAAAGATGGGCGTAACATTGGCTATCTTCCAATCCTCTGGGATCATGCCTGTTTTCAGGGATAGATTGTAAACTTGCTGTAGTAGTTCCGCTCAGTGGCGTACCTAAGGTATGTGGCACCCGGGGCCCATCATTTTTTGACCCTCCCCCCATGTAAAAAAATATTTTTTGTAATAACCATGAAACGGAATAAATGGTCAGAATAGAAGCAGGCAGTGAAAATTTTATTTTATTGAACCTCATATATGTAACCATTATTCCAAACATAACATAAATTATATCTGAATTGTCATGACATCAGAAGTACATATGGAGTAGTTGCAGGTGATGCTTGGGACAGTTCTGATTGTGTTAGTTCAGTTTTATGAGTTTTTTGAATAGAAGGGTTTTTATTTCTTTTTTGAAGGTTTTGTAGTCTGTGGTCATGGTCAATGGATTGTAGAGTTGGGGGTCCAGTGTTAGGAGGTTGTCGGACAGTTTTTTTTCTTTTGACGATTTTGGTTGGAGAGTGTGTGAATGGTGCGTGAGTTCTCCTATGTCTGGTTGAGGTGGATTGAATTATTTAGCTGAAGAAATTAGTTACTCTCCCATTCCACACACATTCATTCTCTTCTATTTTTGTTCCCATTATAAAAAACACTGATAAGTTCCCAGAAAAAAATACATTAAAATAAGAAGTGAAAACAAAGGCCCCTACAGATGAGAACATAACATAAGAATAGCCTAACTGGGTCAGACCAATGGTCCATCATGCACAGTAGACTATTCTCATGGTAACCAATCCAGGTCACTAGACCTGGTCAAAACCCAAAGAGTTGTAACATTCCATGCTACCGATCCAGGGCAAGCAGACACTTCCCCCATATCTTAATAACAGACTATGGACTTTTCCTCCAGGAATTTGTCCAAACCTTTCTTAAAACCAGCAACGCTATCTGCTTTTACCATAACTTTTGGCCACTTCATTTTTAAGCTTAGATCTTTCCTTCCAAACAGAGACCTTGCTAGATATCAAATACAGAAAAAACAAGGTAACTTCACAAGGACTTAGCTGTGCAGGAAATGTGAATCTCATACACCCACAATATAGTGCAAAAATGTGCAAAGGTCTGGTTTTTTCTTTCAATCACTACATAGCCTAATGCCACACAAGCAGCGCTGTTACAAACATATTCTGAAGGTCAATGCTAAGGTTAACAAAGTTTCCTTCCTTGGACCACAAGGAGATACTGACAAACCACTGGAAGAGATCCCAAAATAACTACCCAGGCACAACACCCAAAGACCCACTCAGTGTGTGAACCAGTTGAGTGGACTAACTGGGGGGTGGAAAAGGGCCCGGAATTTCCAAGACCACCTCTTCCTCTCAACACATTGACACGCTGCCACCACCACCACCATTAGGAACACCTCAACGGGTAGGCCAGCAATGCTTATAAACTTTATAAAACACATTATTATATTTTCTTATAAAGCACATATTTTAATTGAACACTCTGACATCCTCAGCCTTGCCATTCACAAAAATAGAAGGAAGAAAAGTTCCCATTTCCTGCTGTCTCATGTCCCCGGCCTATACAATATTTTTCTTCTTCAGACCCTTCAAAAGTCTGACCAAATCCTTGTTTCACTTGCATTATAAAGTACTGAGGATGCCGTCTCTCCCCAATCCCAGGTCCTAAAGTCTAAGGCAGTAGCGCAAACTAGTGCTGCCCGATTCAGGAAAAAAAAAATTTCGATTCGATTCAGCCTATTGAATTGGTTTTTCAATTCGACTTTCCTGCCCAATTGGGTGTTTTGTTTTTTTTCAAATATCCTGGTGGGTTTATTGTATAGCTTTTTCACCCCCCTTTGGCTTCTCCTAACCACACTGGCGCTGTGGTGTAAATAAAATAACGAAACAAAAAGGACTTTTCCACTCTCTGTTAAATCTTAGCTCATGTTTGCGGTCTAACACCAGCTCTGACAGGATACACATTTCAAATCTGACATATTGTAATCACAAAACAGAAAATAAAATAAGTTTTTCTACCTTTTGTTGTCTGGTTATTTTTCAGATCTTGTTGGTCCAAGGCTCTGGTTGTCTTCTGATAACTTGCTTGCCAGGGTCTCCTTCTTCCTTCTTTCTGCATGCTAACCATCCATCTGCCATCCCTGTCCTTCCCCTATCCCTTCCCTCCCCAGGAGGTCTGGCATCTTTCCTTTTTTTGTCTCCCTCCACAGATTCATCTTTTCTTAACTACCCTTTCATCCAGCATCTCTCCCTCCTTCCCCACCACCCCAGGGTCCACCATTTCTCCCTTTCTTTTCCCAACTACCTTCCTATCCAGTATCTCTATCCCTCCCCTCCACACCATCCCTTGTGTCCAACTTCTCTCCCTTTCTGTTCCTTCCCTCCCTAAAAACCATGGTCCATCATCTCTCTCCCTCTCCTCTATTTTCAGACCCATTATTTCTTCCCACCCAAAGTCCGGCATATGCGCATCTCTTTGAACCCCCCCTTCCCTCTGTGTACTTCTACACCAGGCCCCCCCATCCCCTGAAGGCCTGTCCCCTCCTTAAAGGTCTGCATCCCACCCCTGAAGGCCTGTCCCCCCCTTGAATGCCTGCACCCCCCGAAGGCCTGTCCCCCCCTGAAGGCCTGCCTGCCTGTCCCCCTTGAAGGCCTTTCCCCCCTTGAAGGCCTGCCTGCCTGATCCCCTTGAAGGCCTATCCCCCCTTGAAGGCCTGTCCCCCCTTGAAGGTCTGCCTGTCTGTCCCCCTTGAAGGCCTGTCCCCCCTTGAAGGCCTGCCTGTCTGTCCCCCTGGCCTGCCTTTCTGCCTGTCCCCCCCTTGAAGGCCTATCCCCTCTTGAAGGCCTGCCTGCCCACCCCAGCCTGAAGGCCTGATGCCCCGACTCTGAAGGACCGCTCGCCCCCCAACCCTGAAGGACTGCTCATCTCCCTGGCCTCTCCGCACCACCTATGGTATAGAAGCAGCCCACAGCGGGATTGCGATGCCAGCGATCCCTGCGCTGCTTCGGCGCTGCTTCTTCTGCCGTGGTCCCGCCCCTCCTCTGATGTCAGAGGAGGGGTGGGACCGTGGCGGAGGAAGCAGCGCAGGGATCGCTGGCATCACGATCCCGTTGCAGGCTGCTTCTCCACCGCAAACGGTGCGGGGTGGGGGGTGGGTCGGGGGGGAGAATTCGTACGTCCGGGGGGGGGGGGAACCGGACGCCAATGGCTTCAAGGCCAGGAGCATCCCCTCAGGGCTTGCACCCCCCTTGGTACGCCACTGGTTCCACTATTTCCTCCTTTAGTTCTTTCAGAACCCTTGGGTAGATTCCCGGGTAGGCCCGACAATTGGGTAAATTCCTTGGGTAGATTCCTTGGGTAGGCCCGACAATCTGTCAGTTTTTAATTTTTCTTTTTTTTTAATAATTCTTTATTCATTTTCAAACTTACGTCTTCAAGGCTTACTTCCATGGATGTTAGTTTATCTGTTTGGGCTCCTTTGAAGATTTGCTCAGGTTCTGGTATGTTGGATGTTTCCTCTTTTGTAAATACAGATGAAAAGATAATGTTTAGTCTTTCTGCCACTTCTTTCTCCTCCTTCACCACTCCCTTCCTGTCCCGTCGTCCAGCGGTCCCACCTCCTCCCTAGCCGGCTGCTTCCCTTTAACATATCTGAAGAACAGTTTGAAATTTCATGCTTCCTTGGCTAGCCTTTCTTCATATTCTCTTTTGGCTTTTCTAACCACACGGTGACATTCTTTTTGATACTTCCTGTGCTCTTTCCAGTTCTCCTCAGTTTTGCCCTTTTTCCATTTCTTGAATGAGTTCTTCTTATCACCTATCGCTTTCTTCACTTCTTTGGTTATCCACGCCGGGTCTTTTGTTCGATTCTTTTTGCACCCTTTTCTGAATCTTGGTATATGTAGATTTTGTGCATCGATTACCGTGTCCTTGAATAAAGACCAGGCTTCTATTAATTGACTGTGTATCCTTTCTTTCATTTCTTTCTTTCTGCACTCAGGCCCAACAATTGTCCCTTTCTATTCCCTCCCTCCTTCCTTCCCATGTCCTTAGTGTCCCCAGTGCCTCCTTCCCGTGTTCTTAGTGCCCCCAGTGCCTCCGTCCTGTGTCCTTAGTGCCCCCAGTGCCTCTGTCCTGTGTCTATAGTGCCCCCAGTGCCTCCATCCCATGTCCATAGTGCCCCCAGTGCCTCTATCCTGTGTCCTTAGTGCCCTCAGTGCCTCCATCCTGTGTCCTTAGTGCCCCCAGTGCCTCCATCCTGTGTCCATAGTGCCCCCAGTGCCTCCTTCCGGTGTCCTTAGTGCCCCCCGTGCCTCCTTATGTCCCCCACTGCCTTCCAGATTTTGTCCACCCCTAAAGCCTGCCTGCCTGCCTGACTACCTATCTACCTCCCTGACTGCCGTACTAAAGCCAGCCAGCTTGCCTGCCTACATCCTTCCCCCCTGCCGCGGGAAAAAAAAAGCCTCTCTCCTTCCTTTCCCCCGGTCTGCGCCCCTGCAGTCTTACCTCCCCGCTGCTGCTGCTAATCGCCGACAAGAAGTCGTCTTTCCGACGTCAATCACTGCCTGGCTGGCCCCGAACATCCTCTCCGACGTCAGAATTGATGTCGGAAAGAAGACTTCTTGTCGGCGATTAGCAGCAGCAGTGGAGAGATAAGACTGCAGTGGCGCGGACTGGGGGAAAGGAAGGAGGTACAGGTCCAGTTGCACAGTATGGCAGGAGGACCTGACCTGGCCAGCTGTGCACCCCCCCAAGGTGTGCACCCGGGGCAGACCTCCCCCCTCCCCCTCTTGGTACGACACTGGGGGGGGGGGTCATACTTTGGGACATGCCTTTTGGTTCTGCCCCATTATTCAGCGCTTCTGGAGGCGTATAATCTCTTATATGTCAGGGTTAATTGGGAAAGTCTTATGCAGTAACTCGGACCACTTTGTCTTGGAATTGCCAGAGGCTTTTGGTCATTTACCTAGGGGGCATCGAGCTTTCAAGTTTAAGTTTCAAGTTTATTATAACATTTGATTAATCGCTTATTCCGAATTCTAAGCGATGTACAAAGTAATTAAATTACAAAAGTACCAAATAAGGGGAGACAAACTTAAAAGAAATGCATTATAGCCACTGATACATAACAATGATTAAAATTACAAATATAAACAACAAGTTTCGTAGCTACTAATACATAATAAATTAAGATAGACATACATTGATAAAAAAAGAAACAAGAGGAAAACTCGGGATGAAATACAATTTAAATATAAAAGTAGAACAATCAAGGTAAAAACAATAGGATGGGAAATAAAAGATGATAGAAGTAGTAAAAAAAAAAAAAATTTCAGAACCAAAAGCAGTTCAATTAAACATTGAATGCATCTTGAAAAAGAAGACTCTTTAATTTACTCTTAAATATTCCAAGATTCTTTTCATCTCTTAGGTGAATTGGAAGAGAATTCCAAGATTGAGGAGCCGTGACAGAAAAAATAGTCTGCCGCCTTGTGTTAATTACTTTAAGAGAGGGAATGACCAACAAATTTTGGTTACTTGACCTCAGAAGTCTAGGCGATGTGTATGGAATTAAAACCCTATAAATAAAGGCTGGGGTTTTAGATGCCAGAGATTTAAAAGTGAGAAGGCATAGTTTATACATAATGCGGTGAGTGACAGGAAGCCAATGAGCTTTCTCAAGTAAGGGAGAGATGTGATCGAATTTTTTGGCTTTCGTAATGAGTTTAATTGAGGCATTATGAATAATTTGCAGACGTCTAATTTCCTTTTGAGAAAGTCCTTTAAACAGAGCATTACAGTAGTCTATTTTAGAAATGACTAGTGAGTGAACTAGAATATTTAGAGATTTTGAACATAAGAATTTAGATATGGAACGAATCTGACGTAACCTATAAAAAGTGGTTTTGACTGCATGACTAATATGATCATGATAAGATAATTTGTCATCAAAAATTATTCCCAAGATCCTGATTTTATGAACTAAATTCAAGGAAATGCCCTTAATAGTAATTGGGGAAGAAAGTTTAAGACTGTCTTTCCAAGGAAAGAGCATAATGTTTGTTTTTTCATTGTTAAGGGCTAATCTATTTGTGTCAAGCCATTGGTGAATTTGCTCAAGTTTTCCGTTTGTGTAGGAAGATGAGTTTACTGGCCAGGAAATGTATTCTTCAGTGCTGGACGGTTCCGGACCCTCCGGCATATTGGCATAGGCAGAACCAATTGCATCAGTTGGTCATTTGGGAGGCATGAGATGCCGAAGGGTCTAGGAAAAGAAAGATATTGTTTTTGAATATATAGGAGCCTTATCTGCAAGTCTTACATCCTAAGGGTCGTTGTTTTAAGATGGGTGTCCTAATTTGTTCGTTAGTTGGGTTGGGAAAGTAATGGTGAGTACTGGTGGGGCGAGGTGGAGAGTATCATTGGGACGGGGAAGAGAGGGGGGTTTGAGGAGGGGAAATGGGGTGTATTGAAGGTTCTGGCAATTAGTCAAAGATAGGATAAGTGGCTCAGGTGGGGAGAAGGGGTGGTGTGACATTTTTGGGGTTCATAAGAGTACAGGGTTTTGGAGTACCTTTCCACCCTCATTAATCTCACTTGCCCTATGTAGAGAAGGAAGGGGAGGGAGTTTGGTTGATGTTACTCTTTTATTGTATATGCTTGTTCTATTATTGTATGTGATGCATTATTATTTGTACTTTGGGGTGCGCTGGTGTTATATTTGCTGTGTTTGCATCAATAAAAATTGTTTGAATCTAAGGTAACTAACTTCTTACCTAGCTAGTTTCTTATGAAAACTGTCCTCTAAGCAAGAAGTAACTGCTTACACATTGGTTTGTGCATAGCATGCAAATGTGTGTACAACCTGGAAAAAAAAGCAGCACTTAAAACTGTCTTTCGAGGTGAAAATGCAGCTCTGATTCTGCTGAGCAAGCAACGGATCATCCCTTAATTCATACAAAGGTCATTGCCTCAGTATACAATGTCAGATCAAAAGTGCACCAAGCAAGCAGTAATATCCTCTTCTAGTGTCAGGACTTAGAGTAAATCACAGTGTGTGTGTCTGTGTGTGTGTGTGTGTGTGAGGGGGGTGGGGGGGTCAAAACACATTTGATTTCAAATTCAAATGTAGGATTCCTTTAGCACAAAAATTTGAAATAAAAACCCATGCTTCCAGTTACTTAGTTTAGAGCCGACTCCAGCACCTGTCTGGAGACAACAGATTTCAAGAAACAAAATCCAGTTCAATTCAAGCTCTCCCTTCTAGGAATAGGCAGATAAACCTACAGGTTCAGGTACCAGAAGCCTTGTCAGTCTTTTGGGGACTAAAGCACAGCATGAAACAAGGAAGTATTCTTTGATCCATTTCACAGTCTGATTCCTCAGAGTCATGACTACTAAATCTTATATCAAGGTCAATGCTGGCTCTCTTTGTATAATTTGTTTATTAGGGGTTTGAAGTCAGAAAAGTTTTGTTTTGTGTTGTTCCTTGTGTTCTTACTGGGAATATCCATGGTTTTCTGCTTATGTTATCAAGAGAGCAATGTCATTAACAGTGCGTGCTCTTCTGAAAGAACATATACTCTTTCGAAATAGTATGCATAAGGCAAGTGAAAAATAAAAATGTTTCTTTTTCTGCTTGTTTTTGTTTGCCAGTGACTCAAAATAACACAGGACATGTTGACATTTCTGTCATTTCAAATGAATGCACATCTCGATTGTTTATTAGCTGTCATCTGGCTCAAGGAGCAGGACTCTAATCCTGCACCCACCAGAGCACTGGTTAAAGACTGCTCAACAATTTTTTTCTAATTTAACCCGCCCACCCTTTTACAAAACCGTAGCATGGTTTTTAGCGCTGGCTATGGTGGTAACAGCTCCGATGCTCATAGAATTCCTATGAGTGTTGGAGCTGTTACTGCCACAGCCGGCACGAAAAACTGCGCTATGGTTTTCTAAAAGGGGGTAGAGGTTAAATTTATATTTGTGTAGAGACTCATACCAGCTATGAAAGTGGAGACCTCTTTAGGTCCTATTGATTACTTTGAGCCACCTTTTTATACTACCTAGTATTTTCCAGAATTGGCAGGGTTCTCCATACCACTGAGATTTTGATAGGTGGTGACCTTAAATTGGAAAGCAAGCTGTATGGCAATAAATACACAGCCAAAAATGAAGCTTCAAGCGGCATAATAACAAATACCATCTAAGTCTGTTTTGGGCCTAAGGCGCTAGTCATCCTAAGTCAGCAGCATCTAAAGTCCATCCTCAAAAAATACGTCCAAAATATTTTTTTTTCGAGAATCGTCTACTTCTATGTCCAGCCGTTAGAGCGTCCAGATCGCTAAGTCATCTATCTTGATACCGCTTTCTCATCCCAAAAATCATCCCAAACACCTAGAAAAATCATCCCAAAAGTCTAGAAAAAGACCTTCTGGATGTAGGCAAAAGAGTAGTGGGGCACCTTATAGGGCACTGCTGTGAACTTCACAAAAAGGGTGCCACATAAATGTCTCACCCTAGTAGGCCATGATGAGCCCCCCAAGCCTACTATGCCCACCCCTATCTACCACCCCAATAGCCCTTATGGCTGCAGATTCCACTTATATGGCAGTACAGTAGGGTTTTGGTGGATGCACATGAATGCAGTGGTTAGAGTGACTTATGGACCAGGGTCCTCCGCTCTATGGTTCACTAGTCCACCCCTCAGATTATTTAAAGCCACCTCTGGTGCAGCTCTACTAGGCTTTCCTATGCCAGGTGCTGATGTTCTGGAGGCAGGTATGTACATTTTTATTCCAATTTTTATGGCGGTGGGGGGAGGGTGTCATGTGATCACAGGGGGGGGGGGTATCTGTATTTTGCATCTGCAGTGGTTATCTGGTCACTTTGGATACCTTCTGGGCACTTATACCTGTTTTTAGATTGCCTACGTCACAACGTATAGTTCCATCTAGGCAGTCTCGTTAAACTTTTGATTATTGCTGCAGGATGACTAAGTCTAGGTTGGCCTACATCCCGCCCAACTCCGCCCTACCACTCCCTTTTCACTCTGGTGCACAGCGGCAGTGAAAAGAGCTGCTTTTAGATATGTCTAAAACCCATTTCAATTATCGGTACTTGGACGATCTGTCTTTTTGATTGTACAAGTGCCGATTTATATGGGTTTTAGACCTATTTTCATTTCAATTACGTACCTCTTCCTCTCTGGCTGGTTAAGCCCACTGCACCACAACATGTTTATCCCTGGATTCTATAAAGGTTGCCCCCATTTGATGTGCTCATCCTAAAGCACTCTTTATAAAATGGCGTTGAGTGTCATAGTTTATTGCTGTTGAATTTGCAGGGTCATTTATAGAATCTGGTCCTTAGATTTCTGATGAACTCTAGACCAATACACTACCACTACTCAGTTTGTACTAGGGAGTTCAGGACAGAAGGCCTCTGAGAGAAGGAAAATAAAGCATTTCTACGGATCCTGGAAGAGGATTCAAGAGAAAACCCCAGGACCTGAGTCAAGAAGGGAAAGGGATTAACAGGGAAATAACTGCCTGCCAAGACATTGGAGTCCAGTATCCAAACACTGCAAAATATCTGCAGGAAAGAGATCCATTATGGCCATGGTTCAAGGGAAGAAGTGCCTGCATTTTGCATCCCAAAAAAAGAGGACATGCAGTGAGGAGTTAAAGAGGACTGGAATCCTGTGCTACTAAGCAGAATTACAGCAACTAAAGCTAGTCCCATCCCAGAGCCCTGTAATCCACTTGCAGCCCCGTGAAGTATTTTGTGTGGCCCTGGTCGAGGGCGATGCAGTGTTTTCCTCCGCTGCCCCCAGGTGTTTACCATCTTGCCGGCTCCCTCCTCTGTCTTGCTGCAGAGTTTGCACGGCCCCAGAAACATTTTTTTTCGGCCAATGTGGCCCAGGGAAGCCAAAAGGTTGGACTCCCCTGCTGTAATCCATAGATGGTAGAAAAAAAGGAAAAAAAGAGAGTGTGCTGGCTCCCATCAAGTATGTGCCTTAGGTCTCCCCACAGAATAATCTATAGATTGTGAGGGACTACAGGCTGAAAAGTACATTTGAGTAGCAGAACACAGTTTTATGTCAGTGATCATCTCTTTCATTAATGGAGGTAGCAGACAAGCAAATCTCTTTCACATATATTCACTGTGGATATCCTGAAAACTCAACTAACTGGTGATTCCCCAGGACAGGATTTATAACCAGGGCCCTATGGACCAGGTAAGGCATTGACTCAGGATGCCAGTGATAAAGAGCACCAAAATCCCAGTCCATGCTACCTTCAGACTACCGTGTTTCCCCAAAAATAAGGCCTACCCTGAAAAAAAGCCCTAGCATGATTTTTAAAGATGCTCCTAATATAAGCCCTAGTTAACATTGACCCTGAAGCCACACCGACACTCCCTGACTCCATCCCTGACACTAGTGCTGCTCGATTTGCCAATCATCTCTCCTTTCCTCTCCTCCACCCCAATTCTTCTTCTTTCCTTTTTCTCCCCCCATGTGCAGCATCTTTCTGCCTCTCACCCAACCCCTTGTGCAGCAGCTTAGAGGCCTCCAAAACACCGGCAGTACTCTGAACGTGCTGCTTTGCAGCCTTCCTAGCTAGGGCCGGGCTTTCCCCTCTGCAGTGTATTTCTATCTCTCCCTTCCCTTTGTGCAGCAGAACCCATCGACCCTCCCACCGTGAGCCTGACATACCTTCACTCCGAAGCCTCCAAAACAACAGTGGCGGCAGCTCTGAACTGGCTGCTTCATGGCCTTCCCCGCTGGGGTCTGCCCTCTGCTTACGTCACTGAGTCTCACTTATTGGCAGGTGAGGTCTCCATCTGTGTTCTGTAAGAATGTCCTTCCTATCTGCCTGAAGGAATCTGGGGAAAGAGATCAGAGGCTGTAGAAGCCCATAAGAGGCAGGGGCAAGCATGGGCGATTTCATCCTTGATAGCTTAGTAAGCTACCAACTTTGCTGTCATAACTCATGAGCCCCTCGATGGATTACTACCCAACTTTGTTGGTTGGGCCGAGAACCTTTCAGCTGCCCCTTGTGCAGCCAAGCTAAAAGTGGCCTCAGCATGTGGGAAACCACCAAAGCCAATAACAGCATAGGCCACTTTTTAATGCAGCTTATAAAAGGGTCTCTTAGTTTTAATGTACAACAGAATTATTCCTTTAGCTATGCTGTACTTATTCTTAGAGGACTCTTCTTAAATTTTCAAATACAAAATGACTAGTGAATTTATAAAGATTTAGTACATGATGAATTTTTAAATTATCAGCTCATTTTTTAAAAATAGATATTCTCTAGGTCCTTCAGAGCAATTGTACATTACTAGAGAGAGTTCTTTATAGATCCACTCTTTTACCCCTCCCCCTTTTACAAAACTGTAGCACGGTTTTTAACTTCAGCCGCAGCGGTAACAGTTCTTTTTTCTTTTTTTAATATATCTTTTTTGAGAATGGCAAACGGTCCAGACAAGCAATGACAATGAACAAAGTAACAAGAGCACGCTCTGAGTGTTGGAGTTGTTGCCGCCATGGCTGGTGCTGAAAACTGAGCTATGGTTTTGTAAAAGGGGGGGTTGGTGAGTTTTTAATTGATAACTTTGCTGACTCTTGAGAACATTAAGGGCTCCTTTTACGAAGCCGCGGTAGGGCCTTAATAGCGCATGCTAAATTGCCACGTGCGCTAGCCGCTACTGCCTCCTTTTGAGCAGGCGGTAGGTTTCTGGCTAGCACGCGCTATAGCGTGCGCTAATCCGGTGCGTGTGATAAAACCGCTGGTGCGGCTTTGTAAAAGGAACCCGAAGTAATCCATGTATTGTTTTAGTAATTTGGCATTTATTTATTTATGTGCACCATTTTATTTGATTTTATGTAATTGTATTTTTATGGATTTATATGTGTTTATATTATAAATATAGCCATGACAAGTATTTGATTTCATAAATAAAACTGCTCTCTACTCATATATCTCCATTGAAACCACTGCTGTTTGGTCTGAAGTTCAAGTGTAGATTTATGCCTCTTCTTTCCGTTCATCTCTCCATGGTGAGACCACACCTTGAGTATTGTGTACAGTTTTGATTGCCATATCTTAAAAAAAAAAAAAAGAAAGCACAAACAAGGGTGACTCAAATGAATTAAGGGGATGGAATGACTCATATGAGGTAAGACTAAAAAGGTTAGTCTTCAGGTTGGAGAAGAGATGGCTGAGGGGAGATTTGGTAGATGTCTATAAAATCCTGAGTGTAGTGGAGCAAGTAAATGCAAAATGATTGTTTACTCTTTTAAAAAGTACAAAGACTGGGGGATATTCCATGCAGTTACATAGCAGAAGATTTAAAACAAAGAAGAGAAAATATTTTTAAACTCAATGTGTATTTAAACTCTGGAACTCATTGCTGGAGCCAGGGCCAGATTAATGAGTAGGCCCAGTAGGAACGTACCTAAGGCCCAAAGTTGTCAGGGGGGCCCACTGAAGAAACAGAACACTTAGGGTTTTTCCCCCCCTTTGGCACCGCAGGCGCCCCTGGAAAGATCAGCAGCGCTGGGCCTGGGCCCCCCGAGAGATCGACAACACTCCCCCCCCCAGCATTGATGGCAACGTGTCCATAATAAGTGAGGTCAGAGGGGTGGACTGGCAGACGCAGTCATCGTGGGACCATACAGCAACTCCCCGCGTCTTCTGGTCTACCCCCTTCTGACGTCACTTACTTCCTGAGCACAGCCGGCAGCTGAAGTCATTGCAGGACCTTGCTTCACGGCAATGGTTAGTTTGGAGGGGGAGAGAAAAGAGCACAGAAGGGTGGTGGAGGGAGAGAAAGGGGGCAGATGCTGATAGAAGTGGGGAAAAGGGAGAGGAGAGAGTGAAATGCTAGACCATGGGGGTATGGGAGAGGGAAGGGGAGGAGAGACTTTTAAATATATCACAGGCCGCATCGAGGTGGAAGACAATATCTTCTTTCTTAAAGGACCTTCAACCACAAGAGGTCATCCGCTGAAAATCAAAGGTGGGCAATTTCATGGCGACGCCAGGAAGTATTTCTTCACCGAAAGGGTAGTCGATCATTGGAATGAACTTCCATTGCAGGTGATTAACGCCAGCAGCGTGCTCGATTTCAAAAAGAAATGGGATATGTATGTGGGATCTCTAGCCAGGTTAAGTCTGGGGGTGGGTCATTAGCGTGGGCAGACTTGATGGGCTACAGCCCTTTTCTGCCATCATATTCTATGTTTCTATGTTTCTATGAGAGGAGAGAGATGCCACACCATTGGGAGAGTGGAGAGAAGTAGATGAATGCCACACCAATGGGCAGGAGAGGAAGAGATGGAAGGGAGAGGCAGACAGTTTCTGGAAGAGGCATAGAAAGAGAGCAGATGCCATATGGAAGAGGCAGAGAGAGGTCAGACAGTGGATGGAAGGAAGAGAATGTTGAGAAGATGAGGAAAGCAGAAACCAGACAACAAAGGTAGAAAAAAATGTATATTTGTTTTATTTATTTCTTTTTCCTTTAGGATAAAGTATTATTGTAGCTGTGTTGATAATTGTTTATTAATAGAAAATGGAAATAAGGTAATCCTGTTTATTGGACTAATTTTAATACATTTTTTTTACTAATTCAGAGATCATAACTCCTTTCCTCAAGTCAGGACAGGGATACTGTAACAGCAGTATAGTTTACTGACCTGAAGAAAGAGGTTTTAACCTCTGAAAGCTAAGTGAGAAATGTATTAGTCCAATAAAATGATAGGCACTAAATTTTATTGCCCCATGCCTCCTACCCATATGCAAAATATAAATTGGTGGACTTCCCAAAGCCCTGCCAGCTGAAGATCTCTAGAAAGGAAGGGGAGATTTGTTCAGAGATGTTTGGAGGTTGCATAGAAGAAAAACTGTAGAGGTATGGTATGGTAATCTTTGTTGTTTGTTTTGAATTTAAAAAAAAAAGAAAATAAGGAAATAAAGAAGAAAATGGGTAAATAAATGAGGGAAGGGCAGGGCATGGTGGGGTGGGGCAGGGGGGCCCAGTGTACTTGTGTGACTAGGGGCCCTCAATGAATTAATCCTGCCCTAGCTGGAGCAAATGGTAAAACTAGGCAATATAGCTGGTTTTAAAAAAGGTCTGGACAAATTCCTGGAGTAAACTGTTATTAAAATAGACCTGGGCAAAACCACTGCTTATAAGGGAAGGGCAGCCAGAAAAGTTTTGTTTCATTACATTTCCTGTGTCATTTCTGAGAATGTTCATTTTATTTGTTTACATCTGGCTATTTTCTTCATTACAAAAGCAAAGTTGTTGACAGAGTAATATATTACTTTTACAAGTAATACATTATTTTTCACAGTAACCTACCTAGACTAGTAATTGTAACATATTTCTCTTAATGAAACTACTGACTGTTTTATATTATTTTTGGAAAGTAACTTAGCAAACACTGGCATTACTTTAAAAGTAATATATTACTGTTAAGATGTTACTGATACTATTACTTTTCTTACCCCTTTTTTCAATTTATTGCCTTTCCTGAGGAAAAATTGTTGATAATTCAAGCCTAGCATAAGGGGCACGGACCTCAGAGACCTTTTAAAGCTATAATGATGATGAAATGAGGCTAAAAGAGCAAAGGTCAAGCCTCAATCATTGGTCCAGTTGATTTTGTTGTTTAAACCATATGGGTACAATGACTGGAGAGTAAAAATCCCAAAAGATTCTTTCTTTCTCAAAGCAAGATTCCAGTCACCGCCCCGTGGATGTCTCTTCACTACTTTGATCACAATGCACCTCAGCTCATGGAAATTATGGTTCAAGGAAATAAAATGCTGTACAAGAGGTTCATTGATGATCTGTCTTTTGATATTAGATTTGTGCTCTGTAAGATGAGTTTTCAGTTCTCTTGCAGTCATTCCCACATACAGCATCTCACACGGACACATAATCACGTAAACTACGTTATGAGACTTGCAATTGCTAAACAGCTTTAACAAAAATTTTCATTTCGTAGTTGGATGAATAAATTCCTTTATTTGAATGTTCACAACACAACTGGAAGAGCCACATTTTAAATGATCTGCCGGTAAAGCAATGGTTGTAGATTTGGGCGAGAGCATGAAGGGACATAAAAACTCCAAGTTTTTCCCTCTGGAAAAAGCAAACCTCAGGTTAACATCTTTAAAAGATTCCAAAGATTGCACAATGTCCCAGCGCTGTCTAATCACATCTGCAATGACAGCACTTTGGGCTCCTTTTATCAAGCCACGCTAGCAGGGTTAACGTGTGCGATGTTTCATCCCGCGTTAACTCCCGCACTGGCCTAAAAACTAACACCTGCTCAAGGGAGGCATTAGTGGCTTGCGCGGCGGCGGTTTAGCATGTGGTATTAGTAGCGTGGCTTGATAAAAGGAGCACTTTATGTGTAATGCTTGAGGACACAAGTGAAAATCTGATCTTGTTCTTCATTAGCTTGCTGAAATTTAACCTCTAATAATAACTCTCTATCATTGAATTTCGCTCTAATATAAGCTTGTTTAAGAATGGTTTTCGGATATCCCCTCTTGTGTAATTTCTTACTCATTTGGTTGGCCTGTGATTTAAAGTCCTTCAGGTCAGAGCAGTTTCTCCGTAATCTTAACATCGGTGAAAAGGGCAAACTCTTCTTCAGATGTTGAGGGTGACAACTAGAGAATTCCAGAAAATTATTCTTAGTTGTTGGTTTTTCATAGGTCTTCGTGATGAATCCCAAATTGTCATTGATAATCAAAATGTCCAAGAAATTCACTGCATGTTCAGAGGAATTCACTGTAAACTGAATATGCGGGTCACAGGTATTTAACCAGCCAACAAAGCTGTTAAGTTGGCTTCGCAAACCCGTCCACAACATAAAGACATCATTGATTTATCTCCAACAGGTAAAACGTTTTTCAAAAAAAGGAGAATTTTAAACCCATGGAGGGGCATAAGCAAAAAAAACCGTCTAAGTCCACTTTTGGCCTAAGGCCTTAAACGTTGAAAATAGAAGCAGGGAAAATGTCCATTATCAAAAAAAAAATGTCCAAAAGGAGGTTTTTTTTTATAATGGCCTGCCTCTATGTTCAGCTGTTTAAACGCCTAGACCACCACTGCGTATAAACTTACACCATATAATCAACCTAAAAAAAGCCTAACTCCCAAATGTCCAAACGTCCTTTAGGTGAAGGAGGAGCCAGTCCTTCGCCTAAAAGCTGGATTCTGTAACCGGTGTCTGGATTCTGTAACCGGTGTCTCCCTCCGCCGATTATGATATGGCCAGGAGGGAGCCCAAGCCCTCCTGGCCATGACCCCCCCTACAAGATTGGGCAGGAGGGAGCTCAACTCCTCCTGCCCAGGCAAAGCCACTACCCCCCTACTAAAATACGGGCAGGAGGATCCCAGGCCCTACTGCCCTCAACACCCCCCCCACCGACTCCTCAATCCCCCCACCCCCAATACCTCCATCCTATCTTTAAATCATTGGCCGGACGGACGGGTGCCAAGCCTGTCCATCTGGCAGGCCAGCCATCCATTGAATGGCTGGCTTAGGGCCTGATTGGCCCAGGCAGCTCAAATCCCACCCACATGTGGGGCTTGAGGCTCCTGGGCCAACCGGAATCAGCCCTCCTGTGGGCGGGGCCTTAGGCACATGGGCTCCCTCTTGCCCAGAAGATGGCGGGGACGTTTGGGGCTGGCGGAGCAAGAAGTCTTGGCCTCCCTCTTTTTCCGATGCTGTTGGAGGCTTCGTGGTATCGCCGGGCAGAAGGGCTTGGGCTCGCTCCTGCCCAATCGTAATGACCTGGGGAGGGCTGATCGCTGCAGGAGAGATGGCTCATCTCTTCTGCCGCGATGGTGATTGCCCACCCCCTCCGAACTGCGGCACTTCGAGGTGAGGATCGTCGGCAGGGGGAGATGCCCTGCCGCGATGCTCACCCCGAAGTGCAGTGGTTCGGAGGGGGGTAGGCGATCACCATCGCGGCAGGAGAGATGAGCCATCTCTCCTGCAGTGAACGTTGCAGTAGAGGGTAGGCAGGTTGCTGGGGCTGCTGAGCTCAACCACGATCAGCTCAGTGGCTCCTTTTCGGCACTTATACCTGTTTTGACTTGGTCTAAGTCAAAACATATAAGTGCCGACTAGGCAACCTGCCTAAAGTTTTGTTTATACCTGCTGCACGCCTAGGTCTAGGTCGGCCTACATCCCGCCCACCACCCGCCCTTTCCCCTCCTCTAAAAACGCCTTTTTTTCGCTCTATGCGTTTTAGAGGCAGGGGAAAGGCCTAAGCTGGTTTTAGATACGTCTAAAACCAGCTTTGATTATGGGTACTTGGACGATCATGCTTTTTGATCATCCAAGTACCCATTTAAGCCACTTTTTAGACGTTTGGTTTTTTTTATTATGAGCCCCAAACTGTCTCAAATTAGACCATAAAAAGATTTGCAACAGACGGTGCAAAGGTTGCACCCATTGCGACCCCACTGATCCCATCGCCGTTTTGGAAAAACAATGTTGATGCCCTCCTTCATCGGGACCCCCTGACCATTTTGGGCCCTAGGCACATGCCTACTTGGCCTATTGGTTAATCCTGCCCTGCCCATAGCCAATCTTCCACCTGATGCAATTTATCACAACCTGAAGCCAGTGATTCAGCATCTAATGAATCTAGGGTAGCCAGAATTTGAACACTGTCGGCATAAACAAATGGAGCCATGTGGAGTCTTTATTGCATACTTATTTCTCAGGCCATAACTTATATATAGCCAGGATAGGATGGGGCCTTGACTAAGAGCTTTTCAAATTAGTGCTCTGCCACTGCCATTATGACTGAGCCTTACATTTGTAAGAACAGATCTATGGGCAGAAATTTTGCTTAAACAAGGCTGGTATTCAGAAGAAACTAGCACGTACAATGGCAGTTCTTTTGGCTCTGGGTGTAGTCCACTGGCAGTCTCCCTTGAGAAAAAAAAAAAGAAGCTGAGGATGGGGAGAGAAGGTTTGGGGATGGGATAGAAGGTAGGAGGAATCAGAGGAATTAGCAGTTATAAAGAAATGATAAGTAGGAATTAGAGAAGAGGATAGAAGTAAAAGTACAAGGAGGAAAAGGGGGGAAAGGGTATACACAATTCCTCTCACTCACATATATCCCTACAAACACACCCACACATCTTCTTCTACATACACCCACATTAACAAAACTCCAATCAACCGGCGTTCATAGACAAATTTTTGATCTCATACTCATCATCAAGGGTCCTCCGATCAAAGAATCAAAATTTACTCTCTATACCGTCAATACGGGAATTATTTCACGACACTATTCACAAATCCATCTTCTCAGTTACTGCCCCCTCTTTGTGGAATGCCCTTCCACTAGACATTCGATTGGAGAACTCCATTGGAAAACTTAAAAACAATCTTAAAACCTTCCTCTTTAAAGATGCTTTCACTCTTTAGCATCAGCCTCTACCTTTTAACTCCCTGATTCATATGTAGCTTTGAAACAGCTAACACTTCTTCTGAAGTGATCCCCTTCCTAATGTCCTTACCACTCCTCATTTACCATCCTTTTTTATTAATTTTACTTCGATGTATTTTAAACAACCTCTCCCTCCCTTACTTTCCTTCCGTTCCATGTACGTTAATTTGAATTTGTCCAATATATTTTTTTTAATATCCGATAAATTATTGTTTTTATTTACTTATTTTAATTGTTTTCTATACTTTTTTTTATAATGTACACCATCTAGACACGTATTTTTATAGATGGTATATCAAAAATAAAGAAACTTGAAACTACAGTCCCATCAACTATACATTCCATGCTGCCCTACAAAGACCCACAAAGATTTTTTTTAAATCAGCCAGTGGATAAAGTTTAACCACACCATTATATTACAATGTTAAGCTTGCATTCTGCAGGTTGGTATTTCCTCAGGAGACTTTATCAAATATCATCTTAAAATTCTGGTACATTATGGGACCCGTTTACTAAAGTGTGGTAAGTTTTGCACCTACCTCATGTTTAATGCAAAACTTTAATATGTGGTACATGCAATGTCTGTGCAGTAAATGCAGGCCCCGTGTTCTGCATCTGCCCTCTATTTACTGAATAGGTTTATCAAGTAATACAGCACAGATACTGCAGTACAAGCCATACTAGTCTCTATCAGCCATACACTGCAATATGGGGGCAAACGCAGGAAAGAAACACCCAATCCCTGATCCCCTTATCAACACTAACAAAGCACTCTTCCAAGCCCTAGTCTCTTCCAGACACACAAAGTACAAGTCTAAACAGTGATCACCTTGTGATACCCACAAAGCACAACTCTAAATCCTGATCCACTCCTGACACCCACAAACTCCAATCCTCTTCCAAACAGTCATAGAACACACTTTCAAACCAAAATCTCCTTCCCAACACTCTTGGTGTAATTTCCAATCCCCTCACAACATTCATAAAACACACTTCCAAAGTCCAGTCTCCCTCTCGAAACCTCAACATTACAATGGCTTTTTGTACCCCATTCATAATCCACCTCCTTTCCTGAGAAGCAGCCATGCCCTTAACAACCCAACCCTCCCCTCAAAGTCATGGTTAGAGAATGACAGGGGGGACAAATTTTTCCCAGTGTCTGCGGGAACTCATTTTCCCATCCTAGCAAGTTTGTTTGCTGTCTCTACCCCATTCATGCAAGCTCTGATCTCATCTGCACAAGCCTCAAACACTTTAAAATCATGTGTTCGAGGCTTGTGCGGTTAAAGAAGCGCTTACAGGAATGGGACAGAGACAGGGACAGCGACAAAACTCACGGGGACGGGATGGGGAAATTGAGTTCCTGTAGGGACAGGAATAAATTTATCTCTAGTCCCAATCTCTCTAGGAGTATCCCTGGTAGTCCAGTGTTAGCCAGGTGGCAGCAAAGACTCATGATACTACAAGCTACAATGTTCAAGTGTAAGCTACAGTCTCCCCATTATCTTCTTCTTTCTTTTTTTTTTTTTTTTTTTTAATAATACAGTGTAAACTTATAACCACCCCTTTTGTATAAAGTTACTGTTTTTTGTTGTTTGCACCTGTCTGTTTTTAATACCCTTTTTATCTTAAATATGTTTGTGAATTTACTTGTAAACTGCTTAGAGTTAATGATAAGTGGTATATCAAATCAAAAATAAACTTGAAACTTGAGAGGCCAATATTTCAGTATTATATTGGACTCAGGACTAGAGAATTTGTCCCTGTCCCCGCAGGAACACAATTTTACATTACATTACATTACATTACATTAGTGATTTCTATTCCGCTTGTGCCTTGCGGTTCTAAGCGGATTACATTAGAAGATGGCTGGACATTTCCAGGCGATGACAATACAATTATTTGTATAACTTTACAAACTTTGCAAACCTAACTTTACTTAACTTTTCGTACATAACTTTACATAACTTTACGTACATAACTTTACATAACTTTACGTGGAGTTACTTTGTGTTACTTTACATTATCCTTACCGTGCTTGCATAACTTGCATTAAGTTTACATAATTTATCTTACATAATTTATCTTACATAACTTTACAAGACTTTACGTAGTTATTTTATGTTATTTTACCTTATTATTCCAGTACATTGCATAACTTACATTACATGATATTACAAAGCATAACCTTATGTTATATTACAACGCATAACCTTATGTTACTTTACATAATATTACAACGCATAATCTTATGTTACCAAAAAATCGTCTGTTCCTAGGTTGCTATATCTGATTTTTTCGGTATTTGGGGAGACTGTGTTTCTAGATATGAATTGGCTTTACGCCCGATGCAGCTAGATTAGATGTTGCCTATGGGGACGAAGTTGCAGTTGGTTGTGAGTTGCAGTAGGTTATGAAGGGAGAGAAGATGATGGTAGATTATAATATTGGGATGTGTTTTTTGAATAGTATGGTTTTTATATCTTTTCGAAACGCTTTGTAGTCCGTGGTTGTGGTCAGCAGCTTGGATATGGTGGGGTCAATTTTCGCGGCCTGTGTAGCAAGTAGGTTGTCATATAGCTTTTTGCGTTTTGTGCCTTTGAGTGAGGGGTAGGTGAATGGAGTCTGGGTTCTCCTTACTCTAGTTGAGAGATTTCGGGTTAGGCGGCTGTTTAGGTAGAGAGGTGCTGTTCCGTTTAGTGCTTTGAATAATAAACAGTATAGTTTGAATTGAGTTCTTGCTTGTATCGGTAGCCAGTGTGAGTCGAGATAGGCATTAGTGATGTGATCGTATTTTCCTAGCGAGTAGATAAGTCTGAGTGCTGTGTTCTGTACTGTCTGTAATTGTTTGGTCATGTAAGCGGGGCAGGGTAGATAAAGGCTGTTGCAGTAGTCTACAAGTCCTAGTACAAGTGATTGGACTAAGATCCTGTATTGAATTTTGTCAAAGAATTTTCTTATTTTTTCGCAGGTTGCGCATGGTGTAGAAGGCTTTTTGGATGGTTTTGTTAGTATGAGTCTGCATTGTGCATCTCCTGTCTATTGTTACTCCCAGGATTTTGAGTGCTGGCTGTATTGGGTATGTGATTGCATTTGTCGTCAGATCAGTTAAGGTAGGTTCTTTGTCTTTTTCTAGCAGCAGGAATTTGGTTTTATCCGTGTTCAGTTTCAGTTTGTGGTTGGTCATCCATGTTTCTACCATTTCCAGAGTTATTTTCAGTCGTCCTGATGAGTTGGGGTCTTGGGTATTGAAGGGGAGAAGGATTGTTATGTCGTCTGCGTAGCTGAATGAGACTATATTTAGGGAGTCTAGAATGGTGCCCAGTGAGGATACGTAGAGGTTGAAAAGTATGGGTGATAATGGAGATCCTTGTGGTACTCCACAAGGTTTGACCAAGGGTCAGATATGTGGTCTTTTGTCTTTACTTTATAAGTTCTAGTTTTTAGAAAGCCTTGGAACCAGTTGAGTACCAAACCTGTGATCCCTATGGCGTCTAGTATCTGGAGTAGTATGTTGTGATCCACTAGGTCAAAAGCTGCTGAAAGATCTAGTTGGATAAGTAGTATCCTGTTCCCTTTGCTGAGGTGTTGGTGGGCTATATCCATTAGAGATACAAGTAGTGTCTCTGTGCTGTGGTTTTTTCTGAAACCTGATTGTGATGGGTGTAGTATGTTGTGGTCTTCTAAGTAGTTGGTGAGGTATTGTGCTACAAGACCTTCTTGTAGTTTGATATATAATGGGATTGAAGCGATGGGTCTGTGGTTGGCTGGATTATTGTTTGGAGCTTTGGGATCTTTCGGTATGGGGGTGATAATAATCTCGCCTAGTTCTGGTGGGAAGTGACCATCTGTGAGCGTGGATTGTAGCCAGTTCATGAGGTTAGCTTTGAACTTGATGGATGCGGTTGTTAGCAGGTACGATGGGCAGCTGTTTAGGTCACAAGAAGTTTTACTATATTTGTTGTATAGTCGAGTCATGTCGTTCCATTGTAATTTTCCCATCCCCGCAAGTTTTGTTGCTGTGCTTGTCCCTGCCCCATTCCTGTAAGCTCAGATTTAACTGCACAAACCTCAAACACTTATGATTTTGAAGTGTTTGAGGTTTGTGAAGATGAGGACAGAGCTTGCAGGAATGGGGCAGGGGCAGGAAAAGAACGCGTCGGGATGGGATGGGAAAATAAGTTCCCGTGGGGACAGGGAAAAATCTGTCCCCGTGTCATTCTCTACTCAGGACTAACTTTCTCTTCGCAAATTTCAACATTTCTTAAACAAGGTTTCTTTGCATTACGCCATCTGAGATCTATCTGTCAATATTTGGATGCTCACGCATTGCAAATATTACATTACATTACATTGATGTCTTCTATCTCGCCAATACCTTTCAGTTCTAGGCGGTTTTCAACAAGAAATTAGCCTGGGCATTCCCAGGAAGATTACAAGGTTGATAGCTATAGTATGCGTCGGGATCTGGGAATGGTCGATACGGTTTGGTTAGATCATTTGACAAATTTCTTGAATAGTATGGTTTTCAGTTCTTTCCTAAATGTTTTGTAGTTACTATATTATACTTATGTTAACACTCGCTAAGATTACTGTAATATTAAAAATAAAGTGTAAAAAAAAATCTTCCCTGTGAGCAATTAAAATTGACTCACCCCCCCCTGAAAAATACAAAATATATAGCTGATCTGAAAAGAAGTGGATCAACAGGTATTAATAATGTGAACTTGTTATTTAGCTGGTTACTGCTTAACCACATCCATTCAAATCATTCCTAAATCTAGCTGGATTATCATCCCTAAAACTAGCTGATTGCTTTTTTTCTCCCTGATTATATGGCTAGTGATACATGAGCAAAATTATTCAGTTATTTTACCCGCTCAGTGGGTTTTAGAAAATCCACCCTAGAGTATTTATTATGTTACATTCATTACATATCATTTAGAAAATGCTGAATGTAAATCATTACTAAAGTGTCTGTTAAGTAACTTGCACTTATAGAATTAACAGAAGCTTAATCGTTCCCATGTGATATTCAGGGAAGGAGCTGTTCTGAACAGAGCACAGAAGTTAACAGCAGCTAATAAGGGAGCTACTCTGTGCAGCGAACCAAGTAATTTTAGTGAAGAAAATTAACATGGTGACAATAAGGCTTACTTTCAAAGCACATAGACTTACAAAATTCACCAACAGCAAAATTTACAGAACTTTAGGAAAATGCTGAAGAGACACCTGTTCTGTAAAATGAAATATAGGGTCTGAGTTAGGTTGAGGGAGGAGTGATGACTGTTGAGTGCTCAGTGCTGGTCATGGAGGTGTTCGATGGTCTGGTTTGTTTTATCTGACATAATGGATGTCTGCCATCAAGGCATTTTGTATGCCTCATATAGTTTTATATCTTGATGTATGTTAGAGTTTCGCCAGTTTTTGTCGTAAATGATATTTGTCATTGATGTGACGTGTAATATGCAATTTGATTTCATATGTGAGAATGTAATTGGTACAGTGTGTTTTTGTATTGTATTGATTTGTACGATGAATGTTAATGTCTTATTTTGTATATTCATATGTAATTTGTCCTGAATAAGGGCGGGGGAGAAATAAATAAAACAAACAAAATTACATATGTTACCATGTGCTTTGAAAATGAGCACCATAGTATCATAGTAATTATGGCAGAAGAGTGTTTTTAGGAGAATGTGGTATAGTGGTTAGAGCTACAGCCTTGGCACCCCGAGGTTGTGGGATAAACCCTGCACTGCTCCCTGTGACCCTGGGCAAGTGAAACATGGTGCGAAATAAATCACCTTGGTCATTCTTAGATTCATATGTTCATTCTAACCAGTAGACACTTCTGCCTCTCTATCTATCTATCTCTCTCTTTTTCTTTTTCTCCCTCTTTCTTTCCCTCTCTCTTATTTCACTTTCTCTGCTTTTCTGCCTTTCATATAAGGAGAGCAACGAAAATGGTAAAAGGGCTGGAACACTGCTCATACGCCGAGAGGCTGGATAGGCTGGGGCTCTTCTCTCTGGAAAAAAGGAGGCTCAGGGGAGATATGATAGAGACCTTCAAGATCATGAGGGGCATAGAGAGGGTGGATAGGGACAGATTCTTCAGACTGAAGGGGACAGCAAATACAAGGGGGCATTCTGAGAAACTGAAGGGAGATAGGTTCAGAACAAATGCAAGGAAGTTCTTTTTCACCCAGAGGGTCGTGGACACTTGGAATGCGCTACCGGAGGAAGTGATCAGGCAGGGTACGGTCCAAGGATTCAAACAGGGATTGGACGGATTCCTGAGGGATAAAGGGATCATGGGATACTGAGGGAGGAGCTGGGATGTAACAAAAGTATAGAAAGTTTGTCAGTAATGAGTATAAACCAAACAGGTCGTGCATGTGCAGGACCGGAGGGCTGGGACTTCGATGGGAAGGCAGGACCAAATTGGGAGGCCAAGGTGGCAGGGGAGCCCCTTCAGATGATTCAGACAGGTTGTGATCTGTTTGGGCCGCCGCGGGAGCGGACTGCTGGGCAGGATGGACCTATGGTCTGACCCAGCAGAGGCACTGCTTATGTTCTTATGTTCTTATGTTCTATTAGCAGTTACAAATACCCTGGATTCTTTTTATTAATCTGGTTGTATGTAAATGATTGTAGACATAGACTTTTTCTACACCATTGTGTCTTATTCAGATTTTGTGTGTTTGAACTGCTTTCTGTAAATTTCTTATAATATTTAATAAAAACTAATGAACATGGACCCTGGGCAAGTCACCTAATCCTCCACTGCCCCAGGTACATTAGATAGCTTGTGGGCCAACCGGGACAGATAGGGAAAATGCTCAAAGTATCTGTATGTAAACCACTTTGAGTGTGGTTGTAAAACTATATAAAGGTGGTATACAAGTCACAATCTCTTCCCCTCCCTCTAGTAACTGTAGAATTGTGCGATTTACCCCTTTTTCTATGCCTTTTTTTTTTTTTTTTAGAGTGTGAAGATCATTTAAGTTTTCCTTTGAGTGGAAATGCTTTATAGATTTATTCCCTCCTCCTGCCCTATAAGGATCCTGTATATTTGTCTCATGATTTGGGGGATTATCAATGTTTTTGTTCATTTGGGTACCCATAACCATTTCCATGAAAAATTCTGTCTTGATATTGCTTTTAAGTTTTCCTCCCTGTAGCTATAGTTCATGTCCTTTGGTTCTCTACCTTCCCATTTTTGGAAAAGGTTTATTAATTAATTTTGCTCCAGTATATTCCTTGTCTCCACCAGGGAATACATATTCAAGTCTTCAAGTCTCTTCTCATACACGGGTAAATAAAAAAGTAAAGGTAAACTACATTTACCCCCTCTTCTACGAAACTGCGCTAGCGGTTTTAAGTGCAGAGAGCCGCGCTGAATAGCCCACGCTGCTCCCGATGACTCATTGAGTTCCTATGAGCGTTGAGAGCAGCGCGGGCCATTCAGTGCGGCTCTCTGTGCTATAAACCGCTAACACAGTTTTTTAGAAGAGGGGGTTAATGGCTTTAATAGAAGTAACTGTGAGCAATTGAACATATCACTTTTCCACAAAGTCCCCATGCAAGACAACACATTTGTTGTATCATTCAAATAGCTTCTGCATTCCTGCAGATAAATTTTTGGCTGCTCCTGAAGCCAGGTGAGCACTGTTTCCTTTACTTCATCATGCTTTATCTTTTGCTTTTAGGGTCATCAGTGGCATACCTAGCATATGTGACACCCGGGGCCCATCATTTTTTGGTACCCCCCATCTGTTGGAAAACATGATTTTTAGTAACAAGCCACACATCACACATGAGTACCTAGGAAAAGGCAGCATCTTATATACTGCAGTGAGCAGTACAACATCAATACACCCATTGTGAAACTAAACAAGTCAGACTAGTACAGATCAATCCTACACCGTCAATCCTAACAGAAAACCATGTCTTTCGAATACACAGAACACAGAAAACACCTTCACCTAGTATGGAATATGTCATCACAAACTAACCCCTCCCTCTTTTACAAAACTGTAGTGTGGATTTTAGCCATGGTGGTAACAGCTCTGACGCTCATAGAATTCTGAGCATCAGAGTTGCTACCACCACAGCTGGCGCTAAAAAACGCTCCACAGTTTTGTAAAAGGGGAGATAAAATAGAAATACATAGACAAAGGTTAAATTGAACCAGCAAGAAGCTGGACTCTGCATACAATGCAACACTACAGAAACAGTGACACATGTCTCCTAAAGCAATAAATAGAAAATTTTTGTTCTACCTATGTCTTCTCTGGTTTCTGCTTTCCTCATCTTCTTGTTACTCTCTTCTTTCCATCCACTGTCTGCCTTCTCTCTGCCCCTATATGGCATCTTCTCTCCTTCTATGCCCCTTCCAGAAACTGTATGCCTCCTCCTTCCATCTCTCCTTTCACCCCCATTGGTCTGGCATCTCTCTCCTTTCCTTCCCTCTTCCACACCTCTCTTCTGAAATCCCTTTCTTCCCTCATTTTCCTTTTCAATTTATTTTCTGCATCCATCTAGATTATGTTCTTACTACCCTCTCATCAATTTCCTTTTTTACTGTCTACCTACAGCTCGCCACCTCTTTCCCTCACCCACTCCAGTATTTCTCTCACTCAATCCTTTTCCCCCATCATGTGCCTTCCTTTTATTTATCCTCTCCTTCCATCATGTGCCCTCTTTCTCTACCCCTTCCATCTAGTACCTTCTCCTCTCTCTGTCCACTTCCATTGTCTGCTTTCCTCTTTCTCTCCTCCCATTTCCTTCCTGCATTTGCTCCCTTATCTCTCCCATTTGCACTTCCATCCAGCATAGGCTCCCCCTCTACCCGCCACATTACCATCCAATGTCTGCCCTTTCTCTCTTCATCCAACCCTCTTTAATCAGCATGTGCCCCCTTTCTTTCCCTCCAATCCAATTCCATCCAGTATCCTTCCCCCTTATGTCTCTCTCCTCTTTCCCTGTACATCAATTCCATCAGCACCACCCTTCCATACCACCCTGCCCCTTTTCTCTCCCTGCACCACTCTTTCATTCCAGCAGTCCTGCTCCTTTCTCGCAATGACTGTAGCGGCCGGCTGCCGGTCCACCCCACTCCAATGTACTAGCTCTGGAGCAGTAGGCAGCCACGTGCTGGAAGGTCCTGCAATGACTCCAGGCTTTGCTCTGAAGAAGTAAGTTAAGTCGGGGGGAAGGTTGACACGGCAGACGTTGGGAGTTGTGGCAAGGACCCGTGATGACTGCGTCTGCCGGGTCCACCCCCTCCGACATAACTTACTTCTTCTGGACCAAAGCCGGCAGACGAGTCATCGGGGGACCTTCCTGCACCTCAGCGCAATGTTTTTCAACATTTTTACATCTGTGGACCGACAGAAATAAAATAATTATTTTGTGGACCGGCGAACTACTAAGACTGAAATTTAAAAAAACACATTTCCGCCCTGTCTCCGCAAGCTCAGTCCCTGCAAACCATCTGATCCCAAACGCACAAGTCTCAGTTATGATTTTATACTGAACATATTTTATTAAAGTATAAAAAGAAACATTATTCTGTACAATTGTCATTTTAGAAATATAAATATACAGAGCAAGGACCAACAAAACCACTGTCTCCCCTCCCCTTCACATATATCCCCTCTACTATCAAAAAAACTGAACAAGCTAAATTATTATAGAATGTTACATAGAAATATCATGCTAACAGAATACTGCAGTCACACATGAGAGGAATAGTGTTAGGGGAGTGCAACTAGGGCAACTGCCCCCTGGTCCGAGAGAGCCCTAAGCCAGCTGGAAGCTAAAGAAGCACTGCCTGGGCTTTGCAGTCTCTAGCAGGATATATATTTCAAATCTGATATATTCTAATGACAAAATAGAAATAAAATGATTTTTTCTACCTTTTGTTGTCTCTGGTTTCTGCTTTTATCTTCTTTTCATTCTTTTCCTCCCAGCGTCTGCCCTGTCTCTTCAATCCAGCATCTGCCTGTTCCATCCACTGTCTGCCCCTTCCAGAAACTGTCTGTCTTCCCCTGCCATCTCTCCTTTACACCCCTCCCCCCTTTGGTCTGGCATCCATCATCTTTCCTCTGATCCCACATGGTCTGACATCTTTCTCCTTTCATCTCTCTTTCCCTCCCCCTGTGGTTTTTAGCATCTCTCTCTTCTCATTTCCTCTGCTCAGATCTGATATCTCTGTCTCCTTCCCCATTCTTTGGCATCTCTCTCTCCTCTCTCTCTTCCCTTTCCTTCTCTGGTCTGCCTCCGTCTAAATTAAATTCTTTCTTACTATGCAGTCCTCAGTTTCCCTCTTTTCACTATGTCTACCCACAGCATGCCACCCCTTTCACCCCTCCACTATCTCACTATCTTCTTCCCCCATCCAGCATATTTCCTTTTTCTTTATCCCTCCTTCCATTCAGTATGTGTTCTCTTTCTCCACTTCCATTCTGCATTTGCTCTCCTTTCTCCCCACCTTCATCATCTGTTCTCTTCTCTCTCTCCACTTCCATCATCTTCCCCTTCTCCCCACTTCCATCATCTGCCCTCTTCTCTCTCCCCCTTCTCTCCACTTCCATCTGCCCCTTCTTTCTCTTTCCTCCACTTCCATCATCTGCCCCTTCTCTCTCTTCCCCCCACTTCCATCATCTTCCCCTTCTCCCCACTTCCATCATCTGCCCTCTTCTCTCTCCCCTTTCTCCCCACTTCCATCATCTGCCCCTTCTCTCAATCTCTCCATCCACCACAGGCCCATCTTTCTCCCTTCCTCACTTTTCCAATTTTGGCAACAAGATCAGCAACGCCTCCCCTCCCCCGATGACACTTAAGATCGGCAACGGGCCTCCTTCTACCCCCGGCATCAACAGAACTTCAGAGCGGCAATGCTGTGCGGTAAGCTTTTGACATGAGCACTAGAGAATGACACGGGGAAAAAATCTGTCCACGTCACTGCACCGTCTCCTTCACCGCCCCATCACCGCCATCCCATTCACTGCCTCGTCACCATCCCCGCAGCATTCATACAAGCCTCAGTACTGAAATATTTAGCTTATTCTTTCCTTATAAATCAAAGTTCTGGCTGCTAAACTGGAGAAAGAGATGTTCAGCTGGCAGGACTTTATTTATAAATTTTTATCAACACAACTAATATACTACTTTATTCTGAAGCAAAAAAAAAAGAAATATAATTTTTTTCTCTACCTTAGTTTTCTGGTTTCTGCTTTCCTCATGTTCTCATTCAATTCCTTCTATCCACTGTCTCTCTTTTCTCTGCGTCTTCCATTTGCTCTGTTACTGTGCCTCTCCCTTTCTCCCCCCTTCCAAATTGGTCTGGCATCTTCTTCCCTCCGCTCCCCCATAGTCTGGCATCTCTGACTTCTTCCCTGCCAGCTTCTTCTCCCCACTTTCTCTTCCCCATTTCCCTTCAGTGTCTTCTCCCCACTCTCTCTTCCCCATTTCTCTTCAGTGAATTCTCCCCACTCTCTCTTCCCCATTTCCTTTCAGCATCCTTCTCCCCCCTCTGTCTTCCCCATGTCCTTTCAGCATCCTTCTCCCCACTCTGCCTTCCCCATGTGCCTTCAGCGTCCTTCTCCCCCCTCTGTTTTACCCATTTCCCTTCAGCGTCTTTTCCTCTCCAACCCACATTTCCTCCTTTTATCCCTCCCTGCCCCTTACCTTCGTGGCGCTTCCCCACCCCATCCTCGGACAACAGACCCAGTCCGACAAACCTCCCTGCCCTATGGCCTGCGATGTCTAAACTGCCTTCTTACAGCAGCCAGAGCGTTGTAGTTGCATATGGCTGCTGTAAAGGTCATCTCTGATGCAACTTCTGGTTGTGTCAGAGATGACCTTTACGGCAGCCACATGCAGCTTGAACGCTCCAGCTGCTGTAAGAAGGTAATTTAGACTTGTGGCCACGAAGGTAAGGGGCAGGGAGGGAGAAAGGGAGCTGTTTCAAAACCATTCACCGATGAATTTTCCAGACCTGGCTGGCTGTGCACCCCCTCTAAGGCTGCATCCGGGGTGGCCCGCCCCCCCCCCCCCCCGCCCCTCCTTGGTACGCCACTGCGGGTCATAATGATGCACCCGTTTCTCGTTGTTGGTGACAATTCTTTCCAGAATACTCGGATCTTCTTCATACCATCTCAGGAACTAGGTTACAACCTCTACACGCTATTGCTTGTGCAGATCAGTAAGCTGTATCCCATGTATAGATTATGGAAAATACAGATCCACAGGTGACATCCAAATTTGCAGCCAACTGAGACACTGCTATCTGTTGGTCTTCTCTAATCAAGGCATCTGCCCTGCTAATTTGCTTTTGTGTGCGCAATGTTGATAGGTAACCAGAAAGACCTTCATTGGTTACACCTGTTCTTCATACTTTAAACCTTTTTACCCACTCATAAACCTTTCATTGATTCATGGTGCCATGACCATACTGAGTCAATATTCAGCAGTGAATTTCCACAAAAAGCATGCTTTTGCATGTTGTTTTTCAATGATGCAATTTGCAATGGAGTGCCTAAGTATCTGACCTCATGTGTGCCACATGACTAAAGGCCAAGTGCTGCACTGTGCATGGACGAACTATCCAACATTCAAAGTATGAGTACATATGTTGCATTTCACTAGCTCTGTTCTGGTTATCTCGTAATTTAACAATTGTCTTTAATTTCTGATTCACCTTCATACATTTGCTCTCACAGACCCTATACTAGTTTGGTCACTTTCTTCTGAACAGTTTTGGGTCTATTTATTCCTTGGTAATATATGGCCTCCAAGTTGGATCTCACCAATGGATTGAACAGAGTCCAATTTCCTCCTTCTTTCTGATGCTTATTCCCCTTATTATGCTCCTCTGCTTCCTTGAGATTCTTCTGGTAAGACAGTGAAGCCAGGATCACATAGAAGATCTCTTGAATTAGTCACTGGCCCACTTTTGTTGGCCTTTGCATCATATCATCAACGTTGAAGTTGCCTGTGAAGCTGCCTGGTGACAGTACTGCCAAGCACAAATCCATCTCCTTCATGTTGGTTTGCTCTGATATGCATTGGGCTGCTGGCCTGCTATCTTACTTTTTGATCGTCGAAGTGCTGATTTAGGCGGGTTGTTAGATGTATTTTCTTTTGGATTATGTACCTCATGGTTTTTTGTAAAAAGAATTGACTCCATTCTAACTTTAAATTCAAGCCAATTGGATCTAATATTGTTCAAGTTTATTTTATATGATATACCGCTTATAATGTCTAAGTGGTTTTCATAAAAGTCATATACAATAATAACTTAATATGGGGAACATACATTGTATTTTGAAACAACTACGAAGGACAGACATGACACATTGCAAGAGAGACCGCTTCTTATCAACACTGCAAAAGAAACCGCTTCTTTTCAACACTGCAGGAAAGACCGCTTATTATCAACACAATCTGGGATGTGATCAATGACCCTACAGTGTAAATCTTCAAATGTATGGCCTTGTTTATTTACCATTTCAATTACATCTCCCCTTTGGTTGACTGTATTTGTCTATATTAAAATTAGGCTTCTCCCTTTGGTCCACAAAGATCTTACTCCTTATATTCTGATTCCACGTCTCCCATCCCCTTGTGTTCCTCTGAACAAGCTCTCCTTTCCTTGCCTCCACCCTTCCACTTGCAACTTGACATTTCTCGGGACTGTGCCTTTAGTTCAATTGGTCCCCGATTGTGGAACCTACTACCTATTAAAATCAGATTTCAATATTCCTATATTAACGTCAAAAAACTCATTAAAAACTGACTTTTTTCAATAAACTTATGGTTCCATTACTGGTCCTCACTCCTTTATCTTTATTAAAAATCTGTATACCACTTTTACAAGTCAATTCAAAGCAGTTTATAAAATACTGTACATTCACAATTTCAAAACAACTTCACATAATACACTCCTCCATCTAATAGTCACACTTCTTGTTCTCTTCTTTTCACTTTTATCTATCTATTCATATATGAGGGACATTAAATAATTTATCTAACCCAGTAGGAAAGAAAAGAATTTTCAAAAAAGTTTTGTTTTTCAATTTAGTTCCCTGATAGCTCTATATACCATTCACTTTACCTGTAATGACTTTAACCCCTTTGAAAAGAATTCTTCTGTTTGACCTTCAAACCAGGATGTCACAGCTTCCTTGATGTCTTCATCACTTGAAAGCCACTGTCCACGGAGAGATTTCTATAAAACTTGGAACAGAAAATAATCCAAGGAAGCCAGGTCAGGTCTGTAAGGTGGATGGTTCAGCTACTGAAACCCACATTCTCAGATGGCAGCTTGTGATTGCCATGAAATGTGCACCAGCGATTTGTTATGTAGAAGCAGCATACCTGCTATGAGTTTTCCTCGTTTTTTCTCCTTGGTTGACTACTGCAAAGTGATCATTGTGTTGGCATAACTCTCCCGGGTAATGGTTGACTTGTGTAGCATGAACTTGTGTAGCATGCTTGTATCTGGGTGTAGTATACAGGCCCCCAAAACAGTATGAAGACAGGGATATGGAACTAATCAAAGACATTGAAAACCTTACTTTACGCGGGGACACGGTTCTGCTAGGGGACTTCAATATGCCCGATGCTGATTGGAAGACACTTTCTGCTACTACCAGCAGCAGCAGAAGACTTTTAACCTCCATAAAAGGGGCGCGACTCAAACAAATGGTGCTGGAACCCACCAGAGATCAGGCGACACTAGACCTGATACTCACCAACGGAGAAAGCGTTTCAGAAGTTTTGGTAGGCGATACACTAGCCTCCAGCGACCACAACATGGTATGGTTCAACATCAAGATAGGCTTCACTAGATCAAACACAGCAACAAAGGTCCTCGACTTTCGGGGCACTGACTTTAAACGCATGGGAGACTTCATCCATCAGGCGCTACAAAACCAAGCTGAAACCAATAATGTAGAGGCTATGTGGTCAATCCTGAAATGCACCTTGCATGAGGCAACAAACCGCTATATAAAAACAGTAAGCAAACGACGGAGGAAGAACAAGCCCCAGTGGTTCTCTGCAGAGATCTCAGATCTTGTTAAGGAAAAAAAAAAAGCTTTTATTTCCTACAAACATACAGGAAACAGGGTGACAAAAGAAGACTATCTGACCAGGTCTAAAGCAGTCAAAGCGGCAGTCAGAGAGGCCAAGATTCAAACAGAAGAACAACTAGCAAAAAACATTAAAAAAGGGGATAAATCCTTCTTCAGATACATTAGCGACAGGAAACGAAACACAGATGGAATAGTACGTCTCGGGAAAACAGACGGGACCTATGCAGAAACGGATTCTGATAAAGCCAAACTACTAAATGAATACTTTTGCTCAGTCTTTACTTGTGAAGCGCTGGGGACCGGTCCACAATTGCAAGCAAGGCAAACATCGGAAGACCCGTTTCAAAACTTCAAGTTTACACCCAGCAGCGTCCATGGCGAACTATCAAAACTCAAGGTGAACAAAGCCATGGGACCGGACAATCTACACCCCAGGATTCTTAGGGAGTTGTGTGATGTCCTGGCAGAGCCGCTATCCGTGCTGTTCAATCTTTCCCTAAGTACCGGAAAAGTCCCCATGGACTGGAAAACAGCTAACATCATTCCATTGCACAAAAAAGGTTGCAGAACGGAAGCTGCAAATTACAGACCGGTCAGTCTCACCTCAATAGTGAGCAAACTCATGGAAAGACTTATTAAACAAGAATTAGATACGATCCTGACCGAGGAGAATCTACAGGATCCCCAGCAGCATGGATTCACAAAGGGAAGGTCCTGTCAATCCAATCTGATCAGCTTCTTTGACTGGGTTACAAGGAAACTGGATATGGGGAAGTCTCTAGACGTCGTGTACTTGGACTTCAGCAAAGCTTTTGATAGCGTCCCGCACCGCAGATTGTTGAGCAAGATGACTTCGATGGGATTAGGAGTGATATTGACGACATGGGTCAATGACTGGTTAAGCGGTAGAATCCAAAGGGTGGTGGTTAACGGTACCCCCTCCAATACATCGGAGGTGACCAGTGGAGTGCCACAGGGATCGGTCTTGGGACCGATCCTTTTCAACATATACATAAGAGACCTGACTCAAGGGCTTCAAGGTAAAATAACACTATTCGCCGACGACGCCAAACTATGCAACATAGTAGATAACAGCACCTTACCCGACAGTATGGAGCAGGACCTGCTCTTATTGGAACATTGGTCCTCGACTTGGCAGCTGGGCTTTAATGCCAAAAAATGTAAGGTCATGCACCTAGGCAGCAAAAACCCATGCAGAACTTACACTCTGAATGGTGAGACCTTAGCTAGGACTGGGGCAGAACGTGATTTGGGAGTAATCATTAGTGAAGACATGAAAACTGCCAAGCAGGTGGAGAAAGCTGCATCCAAGGCTAGACAAATGGTGGGATGCATCCGAAGAGGTTTCGTCAGCCGGAGGCCCGAAGTTATAATGCCCCTGTACAGATCCATGGTGAGACCTCATCTTGAATATTGTGTTCAATTCTGGAGACCACATTATCAAAAAGATGTGCGGAGAATCGAGTCGGTTCAGCGAATGACCACCAGGATGGTCTCGGGACTCAAGAACCTCCCATATGAGGAAAGACTGAATAGACTACAACTATACTCGCTCGAGGAACGTAGAGAGAGGGGGGACATGATTGAGACTTTTAAATATATCACGGGCCGCATCGAGGTGGAAGACGATATATTCTTTCTTAAAGGACCTTCAACCACAAGAGGTCATCCGCTGAAAATCAAAGGTGGGCAATTTCATGGCGACGCCAGGAAGTATTTCTTCACCGAAAGGGTGGTCGATCATTGGAATGAACTTCCATTGCAGGTGATTAACGCCAGCAACGTGCTCGATTTCAAAAAGAAATGGGATATGTATGTGGGATCTCTAGCCGGGTGAAGTCTGGGGGTGGGTCATTAAGGTGGGCAGACTTGATGGGCTACAGCCCTTTTCTGCCGTCATATTCTATGTTTCTATGTTTCTATGAACTCCAGATGCAAAAGTCCTTCATCAACCCAGAAGAAAATTGCCATGACTTTGCCTGCAGATTTTTCTGCCTTGAACTTTTTTGGGGTGGAGGATGACTTGTGCTTTTTGGACTCAGGATCTCTGTGACAGACCCAAGTCTCATCTCCAGTCACCAAACGATGAAAAAAATTCACTTGGTAGATGCCAGGAAGCAGGAGTTACTGGGTTTTTTTTTCTCCTGAGCCTGACACCTCATTAAACCCAGATCTTTGAAATCCTCCTGTGCAGCCTTCGACAACCAGCAGTGTTTCTGCCCCACCCAGCATTTCTTCCGAAAAGGTGTCAAATTTGCTAGAGGAAGGTGATACCAGCAGAGCAGTAGCTGAGAGCTCCCTGCAAGGTTCAGGAACTGAAACTGTTCTACAAAGTCAGATATCTTTGACACCTGAGGCTATGGGTGGTGTATTTGGAGCAGAGATTTCCTCTTCAATGGTAACTGTTTCAATTCCTTCTTCTCATCAGAGATGGCAAAGGTATTAATTCTACAAATTAATGCTCTTAATCTAAGAGTTCAAGTGTTGGAAGGAAAAGTTGAAAAGTCTGCTACAGACATTTTGCTTTTTTCTCCTAAAGTAGAGGATCTGAATAAGAAAGTTACCACTAACCAGTCTGTGAATGAAACTTTAAAGATAATTTGAACCTTAGCGCTAAGGTGGAGAATTTGGAGAATATTTCCAGAGCTACAAATTTAAAGTGTTTGAACTTTCCTAAACAAATGATTGCTTCCAGCATCAGAAATGTTCAGAAAATATGTAATGGAAATATTAATGGTTGCTCTTGAACTTGTTCCACCTATTGTAAAAGCTTATTATCTCCCTTCTTGCAAAAAAACAAGAGAAACAGCCACGAGTGGAAGCTTTAGTTGAAATGGATATTCTGGATGTTTCTAATATATTGGAGTGTTCGGATCATGAAAATATAATACCAGCTACAATAGTGGTAACTTTTGCTTTCATCTCTGTCAAAGAGTGGTTGTTGAGAATGCTCTATCATCATCATGATAAGAAGTTTCTCTATTTAAAAATAAATGTGTTTCCTGAGGCCTCAAGAGAGATGCAAAAAAAAGAGAAAACAATTTATTTTGTTAAAACCTGAAGTATTACAGTTAGGAGTATATTACATTAAAAATTTTCATTGTAAAAGTATTGTATGGTACACATCTGTATGTTATAGATTTTTTTATTCTTTACATTTAACCAGTTTTATTGGCTGCAAAGAAGTCTCTGATTCCTGTTCCTGAAGGTACCTTATGAGATTTAGGGCTCCTTTTATGAAGGTACGTTAAGGCCTTAATGCACGGAATAGCACACGCTAAAATGCCGCATGTGCTAGTCGCTGCCACCTCCTCTTGAGCAGGTGGTAGTTTTTCAGCTAGCACACACTAATCCGGTACGTGCGCTAAAAACACTAGCGCACCTTTGTAAAAGGATCCCTTAATTAGGACTTCACTGACCTTTCATTATAATTCTTTTGATTATTGGTATTAAAATATTTTTTCTTATATAAATTTCTGATCCACCCTCTCTCTATATAATGGACTTTAACTTAAACTTATAAAGTTTCATTTATTTTTGACTTGATTAATTGCATTGTAATACAGTATATTACACATGGGTTGAGCTTTTCTTTACAATCATTTTCTTGATTGTTTAATTATTTATTTTTCTATAAAAATATATAAAAAAAAAATCTCTTGATTTTCATGGAGCATTTCCAAGTTCTTCTGACTGCACTGGAGCCTTATGGTCATCTGACATGGTGTCAGCATTCTCGGAACCTATCTTGTATTAATCTTAGACATGCCGAACTTTTCATGAATTATTTTTCAAACTGTACCTGCCAAGATGCCCATTTCTTTAGCTATTCAAGAAACCTTAATTCATCTATCTGACAAAATTTTAAATCCTTTAATTTCTTGTACATTTCTGTGGACGTTGCATTCACAGGCTTTCCAGTGTGAGGGCATCTTCAATGGACTCTCTACCCCACTTAAACTGCTTGCTCCAAAATTTTACTTTGTAGGATGATGGGGCAGACTCACCATAAACTGCAATCGTGTGTCCATGGATCTCCTTTGGCTTTTCCCCTTTATTTGTGAGAAATTTTATCACTGAATGGTGCTCCAGATCTAGCAGTTTCTTACTTGATTCGTACAAGGATTCTCTTGACATCATTTCTCTTGAAATGTTAGACTCTCACTGAGCCACAACTGTGCATGAGTAACCCTGAGACATGTCACAACATGCACAGGCTTATTTCAACACACTTGCTACTTTCTGTCATATTCAGGTAGGTAAATTATTGCATGTTCCTTGAAATATTGTACACTGGTTAGTTGCAATTTCCTTTTCTGACTAGTGGTATATCAAATGTCATTAAATAAACATATAAAATATTAGTGACATTCATTTTAGAATCAGATTGGAGTAGGATAATGAGGCTGTGTTCTTCATTTTAAAGATGGGCCCTTTCTAGGTTTAAAAATCTGGATATTTCCTGATATACAAAAGAGGACACAAAGTACAAGGAAATTATTTCCTTTATTGAGCCAAGAAGCATTCATTTTAGCTAGGTGCAGAATATTTCCTTAGATTAAATAAACTGGCAATAGATTCCTTTTCTATGAACCGAAACATTTGAGATTTTTTTTTTCTTTATTGGGAATGGGGATGGGCAACAATTAATCATTGTGTCAAAATCTGTTGCGAATTTCACTGATGAGCGATAGATATTCCTTGCAAATTAGTTTACTTTAATTGAGGTTTCCTCTTTGTTCATAGATTTTCTTCTTATTTATTTTGTTTCCTATCCCATTCTCCCCCAAAGAGCTCAGGTTAACATGCATAATGTACAGTTAAGTTATAATTTACTATAGTTACGGTACAAATTTTTTTGTTACAAATTTTTATCCTAATGCAACACATACCGAGGATCTAGTACCAATAAACATTTCTTTGTGATCCATTAGTTAGATCAGGGGTGTCCAGCCTTTTGGCTTCCCTGGGCTGCATTGGCCGAAAATTTTTTTTCTGGGGCCACACAAGCCGATGAGCCAAAAAAAAAAGGTTAAGCAGACCCCAAATTTGCAATCACTAATATAGAAGATGTACGTATCTAATAATAATAATAATAACAGTTTATATACCGCAGGACCGTGAAGTTCTATGCAAACCTTCATTAAAGGGAGACTGTGGAGAGGAACCCAAAAAAGCAGTAATACTTACCCTGACTGAGTGATCCTCCACGTGCACTGCTGACAGTGGGAGCAGCCACAGGCTTCCACATCCCCACTCTGATGAGCAAGGATGCACGCTCCTGGTTCTCCCATTCACTTCTATTACAGCTTCGGTGAGCCTCTTCAGAGGTGAGCCTCATCAGAGCGGGGATGCTGAATCAGCTGTCAGGAGCGCATGTGAAGTATCATTTAATCAGGGTAAATATTACTGCTCTTTTTGGGCCTCCCACTTTGAGCTTAGGCTCCCTCAAAATGAACATCTCCCCTGTTGTAGCTAGTAGGGATCCCGAAGCCTCACCAACTGACAGCCACTTCCTCCCCCTCCAACTTCCCAAGTTCTGCAGCTGGCAGCAATATTGCAGAGCTGCTGCCTTCCCTCTTCCCTGTCCCTCCTTTGGCTTTCATGCATGCATGAAAGCAGGGGCAGCTTGAGGATATTGCCATTGGCTGCAAAGCTTGGAGATTTTGAGTTGGCAGACTGGAGGCAGGGCCGGATTAAAGGATAGGCCCAAGAGACACATGCCTAGGGCCCAAAATAGTCAGGGGTGCCCCATGGCTGGCATTAGGAGATGGCAAAAGATCAGCTACCCTAGCTCAAGGGGGACCCGCCATCCAGGCAGTTCACTGCCAACAGCCCTGCCTTTGGCTACGGTACAGCTAAAACAAAGACAGAAGCCGTGGGACTTTTCCTCTTGCCTGCATCGCTATAAGCTCTGTCGATCTTGATCCCGCCCCCCTCTGAAGTGACTTCCTGTTTTTGAGGGGCAGGTTGAGACCGGCGGAGCTTATAGGAAGAGCGATGCAGGCAAAAGGAAAGGTCCCGCGGCTTCTCTCTTCGTTTTTTCTGGTTAACTACCTCAAGCTCCTCATCTCTCTGCAGCCGTTGGCCAATGTTAGGCCACCGAGACAAACCTCAGTGGCAGACTCAAGCCAGTGCATGCAATCGCCCTGCCCATCCTCTGGTTTAACTTCACATTTCCGGCAGGCGCGCCAGTCAGAGGAAGCCACCAACAGGTAGCCCGGGGGAGGGAGTGAGACAGAGCGAGAAAGGGAAGGATGGCCTCCCTCAGGACACGTGAAGGACAGGACAGTGACGCTGCTACTGCTGCTGTTCCCAACCAAGGACAAAAAAAGAGATGCTGAGGGCACCGGGAACCACAGCCAGATACTATTTCCATGAAGATGATTAAAGCAGAAACGACAAAAGGTAGAAAAAAGATTTTTTTTGTTGCTTTAGAATATAAGGTAATCTTTTTTTATTGGACTAATTTTTATATATTTTTTACTAACTTTTAGAGACCAAAACCCCCTTTCTCAGGTCAGGACAGTATAATGTAACGGCAGTACACTATATTGACCTGAAGAAGGAGGTTATGGCCTCTGAAAGTTAATTGAAAAAGGGATTAGTCCAATAAAATGGTATATTCTTATTTTCAATTTTTGTTTTATTTCTATTTGTTAATTTGTAAACTGGTGATTGTTTGTCAGTTTCTTCAAATGTACATCTGCTATATGTATATTTAGCAGAGTATTAGGGGGTTATGTGACATTGTTTCTGTGGTATTTCACTGTATGCAGTTTGGCTTCTTCGTGGTTCAGTTTAACCTTTATCTACATATTTCTATTTTTAGTTTGTGATTACTTATTCCATACTGGATGAGGGTGTATCTGTGTTCTGTGTGTATGAAAGACATGGTTTTCTGTTAGCGTTAACTAGCTTTGTTTGGCTAAATGCATCGGGCATAGGGTTCTTGGGAGCACCTGATTTGAATCTCCTTATTGTCTGCCGATCTTCTCTTGTTCCACATTGGATTCTTTGGTGGACTGCTTTCTTTGTTGTTTCGTTACAAGTTAACATATATGGAGTGGAACATACTAGAGGAGTTAAATTTGGTTGTTTATGCATACATATGGGTTGCAGTTAGTCAATACAGAGGCAGTTGAGAGGCGTTGTAAACTTGGTTATTAATATAGACTTATATTTCAGATACTATTACTGCTTTACAAATATTTGAACACTTTTATATATGCATGGAAAGGGTTCAGAGTTAAAGCCCTGGGTAAGTAGGTAGGAAGAGAAGGAAGGGGGATTTGTTCAGAGATGTTTGGGGGTTGCATAGAAAAAAAACTGTGCACTGGTATGCTAATCTTTGTTTGTTTTGAATTTTTTAAAAAAAGAAATACAAGTGGAAATAAAGAAGTAAATAAGAAAACAGATAAATGGGGCGGGACATGGGTGGGATAGGGGCAGAGCATGGGCAGGGCAGGGCCAGGGGGGCCCAGTATACTTGGGTGTCTAGGGGTCCTCGAAGAATTAATCCTGCCCTGACTGGAGGAAGATGTCTTCAGTTGGCAGGGCTTGGGAATCCCCACTAGCTCAAGTATTTATAAATTGCACTCAGGCAGGGAGAAACTTTGGTGCCCATCCACTAATTTTGGGCTCGTCCCTCCCCCAAATCAGCTGTATATGACTAAGCCGCTGAATACAAAAATAATTGTGATGCACATATCCCAAAGCTAACAGATTCCAGTTAATAAATTCACAATAAAACCAATTTTTCTACCTTGTTGACTGGATGTTTTGTTTTTCCATCATCTTGGTCCCAGTTTCTCTTTCTATTTTTTCTCTATCTTCAACTAATTCTCTTTCCAGTGTCTGCTGTCCATTTTTTTCTCCTCTTCTCTCATTCCATTTCCTTCTTATGCCTGTCTCCAACGTATTGATTTTTCCCTTTCAGCTTTCTTAACTTTTTCTTTTCTGCCTCTGTCTACTCAAATCTTGCCTTCTTTCTCACCCTTCTTCTTTTTAAATGTTCAGCTATCTCTCAATTCTCCATCTTCTCTGCCTCTTATTCTCCAATTTTCCATCTCACTCCTTTCCCAGCCTCCTATTCCCTTCTTTTTTTTTTTTTTTGAAATAATTTTTATTGGAAAAGCAGCCAACACCATAACAAAGAATCATAAGTCACAACATTACAGTATAACAGTATGAGTCATCTCCATTTTGACCTCATCCACATGGCTCACCACTTTCAGAATTCCCCTCCCTCTCTCCACTGGTCTGGCTATAACGCCGTCCCTTTCTTTCCATCCCTTAGCATCATCTTATCCCAGCTCTCTTCCCTCCTGCCCTCCCATGGTTCCATCTCTATCTCCATGGTCCAACAATTTGCTCCCTCTCTTTTCTGTTTTTCTTCTTCCCTCCCCCCTTGATGCTGAACAATGAAATGAAGGGAAAAAAAAGAGAGAGATGCTGCATCTCTCTGCCTTCCATCCACAGGCCTAACATTTCTCCCTCCCTCCCATCCCCAGATCCAAATTCTCTCCCTTTCTCTTCCCAACTGTCCCCCATCCCATCTCTCCCCCTGCCTGCCTGCCTGCCTCCCTTCTCCAGGTCCACCATTTCTTTCTTTCTCTTCCCAGCAGTTCTCCCTTCAAGTATCTCTTTCCCTCTTTCTCCACACTACGCCAGGTTTAACTTCTCTCCCTTAAGACCATAGCCTACCATCTCTCTCTGTCCTCTGTTTCTGGTCCCATAAGCTCTCCCCCCATGCCCAATCTGGCACTTCTTTTAATACCCTCCCACCCCCAAAAAACTCATCTCTGAACAAATCCCCCTTGCTTTAATCATCTTATCCTCACTCCCTTCTTTCTAGACAGCATCTGTCCTCTCTCTGTCTTCCATGCAGCATCAGCCCCTTCCATCCACTGTCTGCCCTCTCTCTCTGCCCCTTCCATTTCTCTGTCTGCTCTCTCCCCATTCCATATGATATCTTCCCTCTTTCTATGCTCCTTCCATAAACTGTCTATCCTGTGTCCCTTCTCTCCTTTGTATATGATTCATTTCAGCTTCACCCCCTCTCCATTTTTCTGTCTCCACCCCTCCCCTATGCTCTGACATCTCTTTCTTCTCCTTTCCTTCCCTCCCCCCATGCCCTGGTACCTCATTTCTGGTACCTCTTCTCCCTTTGGTCTGGCATTTGTCTCCTTAGTTTCCCTTCCCTCCCCCCATGCCCTGGCATCTCTCCTCTCCTTCAAACTCCCCTTTCCTCTCCCCCTCCATTATCTGGCATCCCTTCTCATTCCTTTCTCGCCTTCCTTCCTTCCTTTCCCCTGGCTTGGCATCTGTCTCCTTCCCTCCCCTCCCATGCCCTGGCATCTCTCCCTCCCATGGACTTGACATCTCTCATTCCTCTCCCTTCTCCCCAGGATCTGGCTGAAGTTACAGGCGGCACTGAACTTGCGGCTCTTGGAGCAAAAGCCCTGCCTGCAGCATTTGCTCAAAGCCACGGGCAGAGTCTTCCATGTGCCTCCTGCGGCTGATCTGGAAGCGTTCCCTCTGATGTCACAATGTCAGAGGGAACACTTCCGGGTCAGCTGCAAAAGGCACATAGGATACGCTGCTCGCGGCTTTAAGCAAACGCTGCAGCAAGATGGAGGAGGGAGCCAATAGAGGAAAACCCGCATTGTGAGTGGGGCCGCACAGAATTTTTCATGAGGAAAACACTGCATCGTGAGCGGGGCCGCACAGAATTCTTCATGGGGCCTCTTGCGGTCCGTGGTCCGTGGGCTGGACACCCCTGAGTTAGATGAAGAAGTATGATTTTATTGCTTCCTAAAGTTGAGGCGTCCTTCAAGGAATCTTTGCTTCTTGTTCTGAACCCAGCAGGAAACTAATGTGTATATTTTTCAGGTATTTTTTCTATTGAGATTAGTTTTTGGTTTTTTTTTTTAAATATTCTAAATGTGAATAAAAATAAAGGAACTATTTTACTAAAGGGGGCTAAGCCCTTAGAGGTAATTCTGTAAACAGCGCCTAGGTTAGGTGCTGCTAGATACCTACATCAGTGGTGCCTAGCCAAATTCTGCGCACAACTTCATTTTTTAAAATTAGGTTAATTGGTGCGAGAACAAGCTACTTCACAAATATGTTAGTGTTTTGCAGTATTCTATTTGCACATGCTAATCTGCATCATAATAATTTTAAAAAATTTTCTAAGAGGGGCGTGGCATAGGCATTATGATCAGTGCGTGCTTCCTGGTTAATGTAGTTAATGAATTAATGAGGTATTTAGTGCTGGCAACATTAGTACAAAATAAAAAATAAAAAAAGGAAGCACTAAATTTGCAATTAGTCTGTGGAAAACTGTTGCAAATTTTAGTAAATGGGCCCCCTAGTAAATAAACAAACAAACAAACCCATGTCAAAAACTGCTATTCTTAGCTAGATACAAAAACCAGTGGATAGTATGATTTTATCACATTATATTAAGATAATGTTAATTCATACTCCTCTTACTGACCTACAAGTGTATCTCTCCTCTCTCAACCCCCCCTCTCCCTGAGCACTTCACTCATCGGATAAGTCTCTCTTATCTGTACCCTTCTCCTCTACGGTCAACTCCAAACTCCATCCCTTCTGCCTTGCTGTCAGACTTTGTCTCTAGCAGTATTGAAATCCAAACTCATATCCACCTTCTAAGCACCAATATCTGTCATCATTCCCTCTGTAATTTCTCCACCTGAGCATAGTGTATCGATGCACTTTCTTGGCCAGTTTGTCTGTCTTGACTAGATTGTAAGTTCTTTTGAGCAATGACGATCTTTTCTATGTTTTGATGTACAGCTCTACGTATATCTAGTAGTGATTTAGAAATGATTAGTAGTAGTAAATACCAGAGGTCTGCAGAGCAAGACCGAGGTGCACTGGCAGTGCTGTATGTGTGGATTTTGACTCTGAAATGGCAGGATTGATTAAGGGCAGGATTGAAGTACCCTGGCAGAGCTGTGTGTGGGGTGGAAAGTTGTCTACTCACATCAATGCCTGGCACTAGGAAATGCTTTGATGAACATCACAAAACTGCCAAAATACTAAAAATAAAGGGCTAGCAAACATATCTCCAGTGACACATATTGTAACAAACAGCTTTTCAGTGCCTACACAATTTGCAATGGTAATATCCTATTCCAAATACTTATCAAATGGCATTAAAGGTATCTGTATTATTCTACATTATGATTTTTAAGGTCTGGTTAGGGTTTATGCGCTGGGGCATATTCCCATCTCTGTCATTATCACATGCCTATTGATTGTCCATTATAACAAAGATGGCACCATAGCTACCTGTGGGTGGAACATTTACATCACCAAGAAAGCTGTTTTCTGACATGGGTCTGTTGACTTCCTTCTTCTATTTACATATTAGTCATAACTGCCTACATGCAACTGATTTGCATGAAAAAAGTCAGTCTTATGAATAAGATAGTGCTGTGAATATGGAACAGATTAAAAGACCTCCTACACAGAAAAGTACACAGCTTTTCAGACTTCACATAACCCAACACTTTTTTTTCTGGTGCACTATAAATGAATGCCAAATTCCCATATATGTAGCATAGAGTACAAAATTAGGAAAACAGTAAAATGAATTTATGGTTTGCTCTATCAGCAACAATTTAATAAGAAACACAGTGCTCTGTGGAGGAGGAAGTGACATCATCCTCAAAGATGGACACCTGATTTGGGATCTCCGGAGAGTTGTAGTGCTTATCTTTCCCCGAACAGTATTCTCTCTCCATTTGCAGAACTTTCTGTCTCTAGTGATGTACAGAAACTCCTCTCCCCCACCACCACCTTTTCGATCCCGATGATGATGAAGACCCGAGGGAGCAAGGACAAAACCCTGGCTAAGTCTATGTGCGGGCTCATGCATAGAGTCACTGAACAAGTGCAGGAGTTGGCATTAAATTCACTGGATGGGCCGTGGCTCATGCAGAGTCACTGAATAGGTACAGGAGTTGGCGTCAAATTCACAGGATGGCCCATGGCCCTTAGGAGATTTGTTGTCACCTGTGATGCTGGTGGTGGATCTGCATTCCTGCCTTGAAGAGATAAAATTGTCTCGGTGAAATCCCATATTAAGGAAGTAGTTCAGAAGATCAAATATAATCTTGTGGGTATGGGAGCCCCAATAGATCAGGTCGAGGAGCGTATGGATGGTTGTGCGGCTTCAGTGGTAGAGACAGCTGAGTGGTTGAGGAGCTTCAAGAGGAACAGCAGGATTTGCTTAACAAGTTGGAGGACCTTGAAAACTGCAGCTGATGCAACAACACGCAGATTCTAGATCTGATTGAGACAGCAGACTATAAGGACCTGATCATAACGTACATAAGCTGTATTGCTGGCTTCTGCAAAGTACACAAGAGGAGCCAATTGAGAAGCCACTTATTGAACATATACATAGAAATTTAGATCCACATCTGAATGATTGACTTTGGGATGTTGTAGTCTGCTTTTTACATTTGCTGAAAGAGAGTTCATGCTACAATAATGAGAAAGAAGAGTACTCTGCTAGAATGTGTGAGACATAGAGCAGTTCCAGGATCTGGCTGCTGCAACTCTTCTGAAGTGTCGCTCTTTTCGGGAGGTTACACAGACTTTGATGAAAGCTCAGATATGGTATCTCTGGACCTTTCCATTTGTCCTGCTTGCTACAATTAATGGAGTACATAAATTCAAGTTCAATTTATTTAATATACCGCAAATATAAAACCAGAAGGTAAATCTAAGTGGTTTACAATAAAAAATGTAAAATAAAAAAAGAGCAAAAAACAAATTAAGTAAGGTAAGTACAAAAAGAAGACAAAACATAAAGGAAAACAATTGAGAACATGGGGAAAGAGGGAATTAGGGTTTACAATAAAAATAAAAAGGTTGGGAAAAGGAATGAACAATGTGGTAAGGGAGGGAACAAAGAATTTAAATCTGTCCACACAGAAGATAAGTAGCCATCAGGAGGAAGTAAGTTAAGAGCTAAAGACCAATGAGAAGTAGTATGCCTTTAACTCTGCCTTGAAGGTTACAAATGATTTCTCTGGTAAAAAGGCAAATAATTCCAGAGAGCTGGAGCCATAATAGAGAATGAAGAATACCTTAAGGAAATCCAGAAATAATTGTCTAAATGAGGGAATGACTAACAACTGCTGTTACGAGGAGCGTAAGGTTCTTTGAGGTGAATATGGGACCATTTGACACCAAAACATCATTGTGCATTAATAAATTTAATTATCTTGTTCAATCTACTGTTAAAATATTAGGTGTAACATTGGATCAGGGATTAACAATGAAGGATCAAGTGGATTCTTTGGTTAAAAAGGGTTTCTTCACTCTTTGGAAGCTCTGGACCATTAAGGTATATTTTGATGTTTCATCATTTAGGGGTCCTTTTATCAAGCCGCGTTAGCGGGGTTAGCGCATCGGACATTTCATCACGTGCTAACCCCCGCGGTTGGCTAAAAACTAATGTCTGCTCAATGCAGGCATTAGCGGTTAGCGCGGCAGGCAGCTTAACATGTGGTATTACGTGCGTTAAACCCCTACTATAGCTTGATAAAAGGACCCCTTAGAGTTTTGGTGCAATCTCTTATACTGAGTCAACTTGACTACTGCAATATTGCTTATTTAGCAATTTCTCAGAAATATATTCAATGATTGCAGATAATGCAAAATACAGCAGTCAGGTTGATTTTTGGGTTAAAGAAATATGACCATGTGACACCCTTTAATCGGTTGTTAAATTGGTTGCCAGTGGAGGTGCGCATGAAATTTAAATTCAGTTGCTTTTGTTTTAAGGTTCTATTTGGTTTAACTCCCAAATATATAAATGAACTTTTCTCTTTTACAACTAATAGACATAAAAGAAGCTCACATTTGATTTTTGCTTTTCCGCCTATTAAAGGATGCAAACTTAAAAAATATCATCATCTTCTCTCATACCAAGCAGCAGCATGGGGCAAAGATTTAGATCAACTGCTCCTTTCTACTGAAATCTATGGGGAATTTAGAAAACATTAAAAAACACATTTATTTTTTAAGTACTTAGGTAGTTAATCTGTAAAATTTTATATTATGTAATTATTTGTTTTTTTTTAGGGTTTTAGCCATTGGTTCTTTACTCTCTAATCTTTTCTGCTTTTATTGTATTTTAAATGTATTTTAAATTATGTAAACCACATAGAACTTCACGGTTTTGCGGTATATAAATAAACTGTTATTATTCTTATTCTTATATAAAAATAAGGGAAAACCACTTGAGAGAATCTGGTGGGAAAGGATATATCTTAAAGGCTTACCTACTGAAGTGACACAGTAATGGTATATTTAATTCTTTTAGTTTTTATTCAATTTTATACTATAATTTTAACTATCAGATTTTTCTGGAAATGATGCATTAATAACATTTTTTTCTTTAGGCTTATATTCTATGTCACTCTGATCTTAATCATTTGCGAACCAAGTCGAGCTCCTTCGGGAGATGACCCGAAATATAAACTAAAGATTAGATTACATTAGATGATACCGGAAGCATGTGTTCTGATCTTAGAAGTGGTGAGATGTGATCGAACTTAGAACAATGATGGAGTAATCTCACTGCAGTATTCTGGACTAATTGTAGATGATGTAATTGATATTTTGGGAGTCCAATGAGAACAGAATTGCAATAATCAAGTTTGCTCAAAACAAGAGAATATATTAGAATACGGAGTGAACTTTGTTGAAGAAATGAATGAATGGATTGAATTTGGCGGAGACCAAAGAAAGATGAGGAAACCAACTTAGAAATGTGTGAATGAAAGCTTAGGGTATTTATTGTTATACCCAGAATTTTGGTTTTAGATGAGAATTGTAAGGGGACTCCTTTCATAGTAAAATGTGATGTATTTTCAGGTAAATTATTTGAAGAGAAAAGCAACACTGCTATCTTTTTAGATTTAACCTTGAGCTTATTTGCCATTGAGCTTATTTGCCGTTAGCCAGTCTGCAATAGTGTCTAGCCGGGCGAACAGGCTTGGGACCCGTACGTCCAGCCAACAGATTTTAGGTAAGGGGGGGTGTAGGGGGTGGGGTGTCACAGGTTGGGGGTGTCATGGGGTTCGGGGAAGCAGATCAGGGATTCGGGGTGCAGTCATGGGGGTTTCATTGTAGGCAGGAGGGGTTGGGCTCCCTCCTGCCTGGATCACATTGGGTGGGGGGAGTGTCACAGGAGCAGGAGGGGTTGGGCTCCCTCCTGCCCGTATCGGTTTGGGGGGGGGGGTAGATCGCGGCAAGAGAGATTGGGCATATCTCCTGCAGCAATTGTGATCCCCCCCAAACCGCAGCACTTCGGGGGGGATGCCTCAACTCTCCTGCCCAATCTTCACCCCGAAGTGCTGCGGTTCGGGGAGGTGGGGGATCACAGTGTGATTGAAGCTGGGGTGTGTGTTTGTGTGTGGATTCTGTAACTAGTGTTATTTTTGACAGACTCCGGTTATAGAATCTAGCTTTTAGGCAAAGGGCTGGCCCCTCCTACATGTAGTGGTGGTCTGGGCATTTAAACAACTGAATAGGAGGAGTGTGTGGCACAGTAGTTGAAGCTACATCCTCAGTACCCTGGGATTGTGGGTTCAAACCCTGCGCTGCTCCTTGTGATCCTGGGCAAGTCACTTAATCCTCCATAGCCCCAGGTACGTTAGATAGATTGTGAGCCCACCGGGACAGATAGAAAATGCTTGAGTACCTGATTGTAAAACTGCTTAGATAACCTTGATAGGTAATAAAACTTGAAAAAAAATATAGAGATAGGCCATTTCTTTTACGTGCATCTGATATGAAAATTGCACGAGCCACTTTCTTTACCTTATTCTTATTCTCTCTCTCTCTCTCTCCCGCAGCTGTTGACATTCTAAAGTGCTACATTTAGGTGTATGCAATTATGCTTACTGTTGACATAGTGTAAGTGGCCACACTTAAATGTAGGTATATTAATGATAGTATTCTATAATGGAATTCTAGCTCCAAAATGCTTTATAGAAGTGGAGGGGGCATTTTTATTGGACATCTAAATCAGACTTTGGACGTTTCCTGCAAGATGCCCAAAGTCAGAGGCAAACCATCATTTTCAAAACTGGCAAAACCACAAGAGAATCCAATTTTTTAAAAATTGTCTACTTAGATGTCTTGGCCATAGGCACTCTTCAGTCTGGACAAAGGCACCATTTTTTTGGGAACGTCTAAAAGCACCCTTCATTTTTTTTTTTTAACAACCTTTTAATTGAAGAACTAACAAATCAATTCCGGAAGAGATCAAACAGGCTATGTCACTCAAAGCCCAAATGATGAAGTTATGACTGTCTTATTTTGGTCATCTTCTCAGAAGAGAAAGATCTTTGGAGAAGGATACCATGTTTGTGAAGATCGAAGGAACCAAATGAACAGGGTGACCTGCAACCCGATGACTGGACATGTTGACAACAACCATGGGGATGATGCTGGAGGATCTTACCTGACTTGCACAAAACCAATTTCTTTATAATTCATTTATAATGAATTTTATTACATTACATTACATTACATTAGAGATTTCTATTCCGCCATTACCTTGCAGTTCAAGGCGGATTACAAAAGAGTTATAAAAGGTGGGTTACAATATTGGATCATTGGTAAGTTCAAGAAAAGTTGAGAAGGCGGATTACAAAAAGAGATATAAAAGAGATATACATAGTGGGATACAGTAAATTATTGGTGAATTCAAAAGCAATTGAGAAGAACTAGTAGTATCTGTGGGGGCGGGGTGAGGGCAGGAGGATGGACGGTAATTGATATGTTAAGAGTGATTCAGTGATTTCTTGAAGAGAATTGTTTTTATTTCTTTTCTGAAGATCTTGTATTCGGGGATGGTTATCAGTAGGTTGGAGATTTGGTTATCCAGTTTTGCTGCTTGTGTTGCCAGTAGTCCGTCATACAATTTTTTCCGTTTGACTTCTTTGATTGGAGGGTGTGTGAAAGGGGTGTGTGTTTTTCTATGTCTGGGTGATGTAGTTTATATATTTTATAATGAACTTCCTTTGTAATTCATCAAGTCAGTAGGACTTCAGCACGAATCGATGGCACCTAATTGGTTTTGGATTGACACAGTCAATTACTATGCCAACTGAACCAATTAAACTGATTAATTTAGGTGGTGGTAGGACATCTACCACTACCTAATGGCGCCATTTATAGAATTTGCTCCTTAGTACCTCTTATATAGGAGGCAGTAGTAAAAGCACCCTCATAAACTCTGTATAAATACTGCATGGTGCATGAATTGCAATAAAATATATGTATTTTTTTTTTTTAAATCTTCTATCTAGCACCATCTACAGCTCTGTGCTGCTTACAACAAACATACACAATAGATCAATAACATACCTCAAAATAAACATAAAACAACATAAACGTTATACCGTATTAAAGAACTCCACACCCCGCCAAGTGCTACATTAAATCTCAGTTCAGCATGCAGTAAAATCCCACGTGACTAAGCATTAAGTCCAGATTCTAGCACATTTTATTAAAAGGACCCCTATGTTACTGTAAGGATTGTTTGCCCCCACAATATTAGGTTGTAGGGGTTATGTGAGGCGCCCTTACAAATGCCATGTCCCGAGTTCAATACCTTCACAGAAAATTCACCAGGAAGCAGACTCAAATAAGAAGCATAGCCAGAAGTGATGGCATAAAAAATATATTATAGAAATAGGCTTACAGAAAAGTAACATTCATAAGCATTACAATTAAGGAGAGAGCAAAGCAGTTTCCCTGCCTTACAAAGTCCAGAGAGAAGCGTGAAATTCCAGGGAGAGGCAGAGAGAGAGAGAAAGGAGGATGGGGGTGATGGTCTAAGCTTCGGGTTCCAGAGATAGGCTAAAAAAGGGGGTGATGTTGCGAGGGAATTTCCCAGTATCTTTCTGTTTATAATTTGTAAACTGTTTGAAACAATGGTTAGTTTAATTGATAAGGAAGGTGTGATACTTGCAGACATGGTAGATGGGATTAGTCTCTGGCTTCTTTGTCCCATTTAAGCAGCCTATCTTCTTGATAAACAATCCAGTCTGGCTGGATGCTTAATGTATGTGAATTCTGTGCAGGAGCACAGAATTCTGCATCAACATTCCAGAGTCAGATTGATATAATTTCCCATAGGCCTTTGCTGACATTGATTAGGGCAACCAAAAATGCTGATTGCTAGCAATAGCTATGCTGACAGTTACCAAAACGTACTTGCTATATGTACCTGTTAACTTCCACTGATGTCACCAGCAATTTTATTAGAAGCTGTTACATGCCAGTGAGAAAATATTTAGTTGTTAGAACTTTAGGCATGATGAAAAATGAGATTAAATTCACCCAGATTGTTCTGTTATTTCTCTTGTGAAGATCATTTACGATTCCTGAAGAAATGTTTACTGCTGCCGCTGCTGCTGGCTTACCTGCAAAGCATTGCCATGAATAGATATGTCCATTTGTTTCAAAGTTGGAACAGCTGTGCAACAGAATGTCTGAACAGTCTCTATTCCAGAATGCAAGATGGGATCACTGACACAGAAAGCACTACACCAGCTGGCTCCTTACTTCATCTCCCTGTGTGGTTATTTCTACACGATTCACCTGTTCTCATTCCTGCCCCTTTATAGTTTCCACTGTTCAATTATAAAACAAAATAAAACAATCCAGTAAATTTACAAGGTGAACTCATCTCCTTAAAAGAATGAATAATAGTTGTGAGAATAGATTAATCCAACATTTTTGGCCTTTTGGAAATCAATTTGGTCCCAAATGAATTGTTTATTAGAGAATCTTGTAGCATTATCATATGATACGATTCTGTTCGGTACATCAATGAGAACAAATAGTCAGATTTCATCAAAAAACAATAAACTTTTATTGATTATGACAGGGGTTGCCATTCAAAATATCACAAGTAATTGGAAAAACTGCAGTAGATTAAATTATATCTTCTGGTGGAATTCGTTATGTCACATTTATAAAAGGGAAAGCATAATTGCTATTCAAAAAGGGTATTATAATAAATTTAAAATGATCTGGGGGCCATTAACGACTTACTATAATGAGTAGACACCATTTTCTATTGAAAGTATATTTAAAAATGGGGGGAGGAGGGTCAATTAAAGTTTTACTATAGGTTTAATCGATAGTAAAGAATATTTATATTTGTATATTTTTGATTGAATGCTAAAGGAAAGGGTGGGTGGGAAGGGAATAAATTTATTTATTTGATGTTATACTAGAAAGAAATTCAAGTGATGTATTTAATTTTAAGTTTTATTATTTGTTCACTTGTCGTAAGATTAAAAAACAAATAAAGAATTAAAAAAAAAAAGAATAGATTAATCTATAACTCTATGCTACAAGCAATTCAAAGCATGTCATAGTATCAGTACTCATATTATTATCATCATCACTGACAGCAATTTTCAAAGTCATTACCATATATAGAAAATTATACACATAGTGGAACCAGTGGCGTACCTAGCATATGTGACACCCGGGGCCCATCATTTTTTGACACCCCCCCATCTATATGAAAAATATGATTTTTAGTAACAATCTACATATCGCACAAGAATGTACATAGGAAAAGGCAGCATCTTAAACACTGCAGTGAGCACTAGAACACCAACACATACATTGTAAAACTAAACAAACCAGATCCTGCACAGTCAATTGATCCTGTACAGTCGATGCTATCAGAAAACCATGTCCCTTTCATAAACACAGACAGATACACCCTTGCCCAATATGGAATAATCACAAACTAAAAATAGAAATATGTAGACAAAAGTTAAACTGAACTGCCAAGAAACCAGACTCTGCATACAATGCAACACCACAAAAACAGTAATACATGTCCTCTAATACTGTGCAAAATATAAAGACAGTAGATGTAAATTTGAAAAAACTGATATATAACAATCACCACTTTACAAATTAACAAATAAAAATAAAACAAATGAGAAATAAGAAAATACCATTTTATTGGACTAATCCCCGTAAGCTCGGTCCTCATCCCCACATTGACGTCGGATGGCTAAAGTTGGTCGGCCCATTGGAAAAGAAGCAGGGCAAATTCGGAGGGAGGGAGAACTGGCACCGGCTTCTTTCGCGGCAATAGCAGCTTTTCCCCTGTGGCAGGCCAGCTGTGCACCCCCTTGGGCCCGTGCACCCGGGCCCCCCCCCCCTAGGTACGCCACTGAGTGGAACTACACTCAGTTTATCTACTGATAGGATGGGCAATTTTCTATATGTGCACTAATTTACTCACACATAGAGAAGGCATTGCTGATAATAGGGATAGGGCAGGAAATAGACTTATGGGCATACTTTTGGAAAGGTTCAGCTCCATGAAATATGGCACTCTAAGCCAACTTGCTTTGTACCCCTCTCTCTGGCACCCCCCCCCCCTCAGTACTTCCAATCCTGGCACCCCTTTCTTTCATTTTGTTTCCCCCTAGCATTGCTACCATACCCAGCAACCCACATGGGTATAGCATTTCTTCCTCACTCATTTGGTCCAGTGTTTCTCCCCCCCCCCCTAAAAAATCCACTCTCTCTCTTCCTCTCTCTTTTCCACTGCAGTTCTGTCTAGCTACAGGAAAGCGACTTTTTGCTATCTGATTTTTAAAAATGTGTTTCAGAAACACCGACCCTTTGTAAGTTAGATGGCATTTTAGCTGAGCTCACCAGTGATAACTTGATATTGGACAAATATTTGAGACATAATTACACAATTTATCTCCTGCAAGCTGTCTTTATTTATTGAATTGATAGTATTCAGATCTGTTGCTTTGATGAACATACAGGATGACAACAGTACACAACTATTTGACATTTTAATTGCAGTAGCAATTAAAGTTTCATTGTGACACTGGAAATATCTAAGCCTAGCTAATGTGAATCAATGGCGGTACCATGTTGGACTTACTGCGAAATATAAGACTCAGAGGAGTGCAGAAATGGCATGGCTTTCCATAATAAAATCTGGATTCCATTAGTATACTTCTGTGAAATGACATAGAGGGGCATAATAAAAAAAAACGTCTAAGACCCCTTTTGGCATAAGGCCCTAAACGCTGAAAGTAGCAGCAGGGAAAATGTCCATTCTCAAAAAAAAAAGTCCACAATGAGGTTTTTTTTAGAATGGCCTACCTCTACGTTCAGCAGTTTAAATACACAAACCACCACTACATCTAAGCTTAGAACATATTATCAACCAAAAGCTAGCCTAAGTCCCAAACGCCCAAAGGCGAAGGAGGGGCCAGTCCTTCGCCTAAAAGCTGGATTCTGTAATCGGCGTCTGTCAAAATCAACACTGGTTACAGAATCCACCCCTCACCCCCTGCAATGATCACGGCAGGAGAGATGGCTCATCTCCCCTGCCACGATCGCCCCCTGAACCAATATTGGCAAGAGGGAGCCCAACCCCTCCTGCCCACGGTGGCCCCCACCCACCCACCCTAAAATACAGGCAGGAGGGAGCCCAACCCTTCCTGCCAACGGCGACCTGCCTAACCCCCCTAAAATATGGGCAGCAGGGAGCCCAACCCCTCCTGCCCATGGTGCACTACCCTTGAAATGCCCTCCAAACCCCTGATAGGCCCCCCCAACCTCCGATCGCCCCTGAACCCCACAACCCTGTGACCCCCCAGACCCTCCTTGACATACGGTAAGTTGGCCGGATGGATGGGTCCCAAGCCCGGCTGCCCGGCAGGCCCGCCATCCTCCGAATAGTGGGCCTTAGGGCCTGATTAGGCCAGGCACCTAAGGCCATGCCCACAGGAGGGGCCTTAGGTGCCTGGGCCAATCGGAATTGGCCCAGTTGCCTTAAACCTTTAGTGTGGGAGGGGCCTAAGGCAACTGGGCCAATTCCGGTTGGCCCAGGTGCCTAAGGCCCATCCTGTGGGCTGAGCCTTAGGCACTAGCTCAATCAGGCCCTAAGGCTCACCATTTGGAGGATGGCGGGCCTGCCAGGTGGACGGGCTTGGAACCCATTAGTTCATTCAACTTACTATAAGTCAAGTGGAATTGTTGGGGATGGGGGGTGGTCAAGGGGTCGCTGGGTTCAAGGGGTGATCAGGGGTTGGAGAGCTGATCTGGGGTTCGGGGAGCATTCGTGGAGGGTGCACAGTGGGCAGGAAGGGTTGGGCTCCCTCCTGCCTGTATTTTAAGAGGGTGGGGGGGGGGGGTCACGGGGCTCACACCTCATTAGGAGGGATTGGGCTCCCTCTTGCCCATATTTTAAGGGGGTGGGAGGGGTCGTGGGGCTCTGGCCTTGGCAGGAGGGGTTGGACTCCCTCCTGCCGATATTGTGTGGTAGAGGTGGACCGCGATTGCAGCAGGAGAAATGAGGCATCTTTCCTGCCATGATCATTGCGGTGGGGGGTAGGCAGGTTGCCGGGGTCGCTGAGCTGATCGCGGCAGCTGCGATCAGTTCAGCAGCCCCTTTTCGGAACTTATACCTGTTTTGACTTGGTCTAAGTCAAAATATATAAGTTCCAACTAGGCAACCTGTTAAAGGTTTTAGTTATACTTGCTGTACGACTTAGTCTAGGTTCGCCCACCTCCCGCCCTTTCCCCTCCTCTAAAAATGCCTCTTTTCGCTCTAGGCGCTTAGAGGCAGGGGAAAGGCCTAAGCTGATTTTAGATAGGTCTAAAACCAGCTTTATCGGTACTTGGCCGATCTGGCTTTTTGATCGTCCAAGTACCGATTTAGGACATTTTCTTTTTATTATTATGAGCCCCATAAGGTATACGCTTCATATACGATTTATATGATTTGTTATTTTTACAGTTCTTATATTTATTCTGCTAAGTTCTGAGATACAGTTTTTGAAATTCTTATACTCTGACACTGTGGATATGACTTGATCCTTTCCTGTATTCTTGCAACTGAAGTTTTTGTGAGTTATATTTTTTTTTGTTAGGGCTGTACTTTACAGTTGCTGATTTTTTTTCTAATATTGGAAAAATAATAAATAAAATTTAAAAAATATACACGCATTTCCATCTTACTTAAAAATTTTTTTTTCTAGTCCAACCAAATTTAAGTAGATGTTACCACATATTCTCATAATCATCAAGTTTCAAGTTTTATTTTAGTTTGATGAATCGCTTATTTAGTTTTACTAAGCAAGGTACAAAATTGGTAAAAGTATAAACATATATTTAAACATACAATTTAAAATTTTAAATAATGGGTTAGACAAATAGACTTACAGACCGACTAATACACAAGGTAAGAGGGATCAGAATTACAATTCAGTGTTTTAAAGTACAGAGGAGAATCATATATGGAGACAACAATAGGGAGGGAAAAGTGCAATAAAAGAAGAAAACTAATATAAAATTTAAGCAAAATTTAAAGATTAAAAGCATCTAGTTCAGTGGTTCTCAGCCATTCGTAGACTGTTTTTTTATGTTTAATAATTAGTTTAAATTACTAAAGTTCATTAAGATTTACAGTTATAACATGTGCTAAGTAAAAAGTCTTTGGGTGTGCCCTGCATTTGTTCTGTGTTTACTACACAGAGCATACTTTTAGCACATGACAGCTACTAGAACTAGACAGACACACTTGGACCGAGGCTAATGAAAACTGAAACTAAAAGCCACCATGCTTCAACAGTAGCTGACTTTACGCCACACTTGGAGCTGATGTTATAACTTTGCAGAGCGGATAATTACTATGTAGCTTATCATACCAAATGTAAAGACTTAAATGCCTGTTAAAATTTTGCATCAAAAGCATTTATTTGGAGCACTCTGTTTACTATATAAACTACTGTGCAAGATCATAACTGCATTACTTGCAATCACAGTACAAACAAAACAATGGAGCATAAAAAAATGACAGCAGATATAGGCAATATGGCCCATCCAGTCTGCTTCTCCATATCATCTTCCTCCCCCTAAGAGATCTCATATGTCTGCCCACCCTTTCTTGAATTTAGATACAATCCTTGTCTCCATCACCCACACCAGGAGGTCTTTTCATGCATCCACACCACTTTCTGTAAAGAAGTATTTCCTTAGATTACTTCTGAATCATCCCCCTTTTAACTTCATTTTATGCCATCTCATCCCAGAACTTCCTTTCAGTTGAAAGAGACTTGCCTCCTGTGCATTTATGCTGCAGATATATTTAAATGTCTCAATCATATCTCCTCATAAGAGCATAGGAATAGCCATACTGGGTCGGACTAATGGTTCATCCAACCCAATATATTGCTTCCAACAGTAGCTAATGTATACTTTCTTCTAACATGTGCATATTGAGGTCTATAAGTCTCTCTGCTTTATGATGAAGACTACTGATCATTTTAAAAGCTGCCCTCTGGACCAACTCCATCCTATTTGTATCTTTTTGAAGTTAGTCTCCAGAACTGTACACAATACTTTAAATGGGGCCTCACCAGAGATTTATACAGAGGTACTACAATTTCCTTTTTTTTTTCTGCTAACCATTCCTCTTACTATACACCCAAGCATCCTTCTGTCACTGCCCTTTCTACCTGTTTGCTCACCTTAAGATAATCAGAAATGATTATTCCCCCCCCCCCCCTCAATTAGGGAAGTGTGTGGTGCAGTGGTTAAAAGCTACAGCCTCAGCATTCTGAGGTTGTGGGTTCAAACCCATGCTGCTCCTTGTGACCCTGGGTAAATCACTTAATCCCCCATTAACGGATGTAGCGGTATATAAGAAATAAATTACATTACATTACATTACATTACCCCAGGTAAATTAGATAGATTATGAGCCCACCGGGACAGACAGGGAGAAATGCCTGAGTACCAGAATAAACTCATGTAAACCATTCTGAGCTCTTCAGGGAGAATGGTACAGAAAATTGAATGAATTAATGAATAAATAAATAAATAGGACCACCTTACAATCACTTCTCTATTCTAGACTACAGCTCCTTTCCTTACTATTAGGTCTACCTATACATTGCAATACAACCAGGTACTCTTTTTTTTTTTTAAGTTCAATAAGTTTTTATTGAAATTTTAATACAGAACAAAGAAATAATTTACAACCAGGTACTCTTGATCCATTCACTGCCAGAGTGAATTATGAAAGTCACTTGCTCAGGTTTCTTCTAGTTTCCATAGTGAAACTTGTGACATAGGGCTAATGGAAGTTAATCTGAAAGGAGCTTGAACTGGGAGAGACATATATGGGTCTGAGCCTAAGATACAACATACAGGTCCATTGTTTTGGACCCTAGGAACTGCAGAAAGAATCATTCTCAAGGACATGAAGAAACTGAAAGAAGCCAAGAGAGAGATACGTCTGGCGAAAGCGCATGCAAAAGAACAAACAGCTAGAAATTTTAAAAAGCATGGGATAAATACTGAGGATCTCTAATTAGAAAACAAATGGTATAAATTAAAGAACTAAGGCAGGTATTGGACAGACTTGTACAGTTTGTAAGAGCATCAGTGGGAACTCCAATAACTTGGTACGTGAGGATATTACAGCAGATATCCTGCAAACAACAGGATGGTTGGATAGGCTGGAGTGAGCTTGGATGGCAACTTCAGCAGTTGGAACCTAGGACAATACCAGGTGAACTTTAGTCTATGGCCAAGAAATATCAAACAAGAGACAGAGTTTGCTTTTGGATGGATGCTAAACATTTACAGATTCCATCCACCCATCTGGTGCCTTCTTGCTTCAAGACAGGTCAAATGCATAGGATGACACCCTGAATTGCTATGATTTAATTGCCGTGTGCCACCTCCCTTTTTTCTCCCCCACATAGTAGAAGCAAGTGCAGAAAAGCAGATTGCATTCATCTAGCTAATACCTGGTTGCCTATCTGCTCCCAGGCCAGGCCAAACACACTAGCTAACATGCTAAACTGCAATGACTTCTCAGCAGCTTATTAACTTACTTTTTATTTTTTTTTTCAAGGCATACTGGAAAAATGTGGAGAGAAAGAAAAGGAAAGTGTCATCATATCTCCCGACACACTCCCAATCTGACACAACTCTATAGCGGAATAGGAGTCAGGCTGGGAAGAGGTTGCACTGAATGCCTTTTCCTTTTCTTCTTCAAAATTTTAATTGCCTGGCACTCAGGTAATGTACCTCTGGTCTCCTTCCAAGAGTATGGGAGGAAGACAGTAGGCACTTCAGCTATAAATTCCCACATGGGTTGGAAGTGAGATTGGAAAGAACCCGGCACCTCCGGGCTCTATATACTAGCATTCACCAATTCTTGCCTTCTAATCTGCGTCCAAGGACAGAGGAAAATCAGCTCCAAAGGACTTGCCCACAATGTCCCCCAGAATCAGCCTGTGCCTATAGCCTTCTCAAGAGCCTCCTACTTGGCCTACTTGGCTTACAGAAGGCAGCATCAGGCTTCTATATAGGGAGTGAAGTCAGCTCTGAGCTGCGTTTCTCTGATTCCATTTGCTGGTAGGGGGACCTAACCCATTTGTCTGCCCTAATCTGGCATGGATCATAGGGAAACACAAGGATTAGATGACTGATGCGCAGTTTCTGATATCTAATAGTCCTTATCCAGTAATACAATAGCATGCACCCCGTGCCCCCTTGTCTGCTCTTCTGATGACAGCTCTTAGTAACTTATCTGCTAACTACAAATGCTGTCCATGCCCTATCTCTGCTCACATGTGCTCAGATCCTATGCAGTACTAAGTAGTCAATGTGTAATTTGCAGTGCAATAGCTGTTTTTAGCATGCTGTAATTGTTATTGTGGGCTAAATCACATGCTAACTGCTTAACACACTTTAGTAAAAAGACCCCCCAAATGTACAATCTCATGCTAACTGCTTAACACACTTTAGTAAAAAGACCCCCCAAATGTACTTTACTAAAGTGGACAAAATTATTTTAAACAGCAAACTCTTATCAACACTCAAGCATGGCAGTAAAAGGCAGCACTCATCAAAATCCAATGTTGACTACCATGGTATTTACAAGGATAAGCAGACTCAGCTTGATGACATCACATCTGAGGTACACCATCCCGAGGAAGAAAAATAGGGTACAAACTGTTATACTAAACAGAATATGAGTAGACTTTCAGTAAACTTTGGTCCACGACAGACCTTTGGACTGGATTATGTATTGTTTGTTTGTGATCCATAGGTATAAGTGATCCATAGGCCAATAGCTGGTCCTATTCATAGAACACTGCTTCTAGCAGCTATAAGCTTGAATGTGAGTGAGCTACAGCTCCTAGACTGTATGCTTTTGGCCTTCGTCCAGGTCAGAGACCCAGACTGAGGTTCACAGATTGGGAGTTTATAGTTCCTGCACTATACATAGTAACATAGTAGATGACGGCAGATAAAGACCCGAATGGTCCATCCAGTCTGCCCAATCTGATTCAATTTAAATTATTTTTTATTTTTTATTTTTTTCTTCTTAGCTATTTCTGGGCGAGAATCCAAAGCTTTACCCGGTACTGTGCTTGGGTTCCAACTGCCGAAATCTCTGTTAAGACTTACTCCAGCCCATCTACACCCTCCCAGCCATTGAAGCCCTCCCCTGCCCATCCTCCTCCAAACGGCCATGCACAGACATAGACCGTACAAGTCTGCTCAGTAACTGGCCTAGTTCAATCTTTAATATTATTTTCTGATTCTAAATCTTCTGTGTTCATCCCACGCTTCTTTGAACTCAGTCACAGTTTTACTCTCCACCACCTCTCTCGGTAGCGCATTCCAGGCATCCACCACCCTCTCCGTAAAGTAGAATTTCCTAACATTGCCCCTGAATCTACCACCCCTCAACCTCAAATTATGTCCTCTGGTTTTACCATTTTCCTTTCTCTGGAAAAGATTTTGTTCTACGTTAATACCCTTTAAGTATTTGAACGTCTGAATCATATCTCCCCTGTCTCTCCTTTCCTCTAGGGTATACATATTCAGGGCTTCCAGTTTCTCCTCATACGTCTTCTGGCGCAAGCCTCCTATCATTTTCGTCGCCCTCCTCTGGACCGCCTCAAGTCTTCTTACGTCTTTCGCCAGATACTATTTCCCTTTTATTTCTTGGATATTATACCCTTCTTATTTTCTCCATGGTTATGTGTATTATTGCCATTGTGCTTTTTTCATTTCCATCCTCTTCTCCCCTGAGTGCACAAACCATGAAGCAGTCTCTCTCAGAGTCTAAGCCTTCCAAGTCAAGGGATCCCCTTATAGAACTAGTGCTACCACTCTTGCTTTGGTTTTGCTAATTTCTCTTCTGTGCTTTCATCTGAAACATTCTGCTTTCATTATTGCACATCTGAACTTAAGAGAAGGGACTAGGAAAGGTTGTCAGGAACCTAGCATTCACCCTGTCAGTGGCAACCCCTTGCTCTTTTTAAACATTGTACAATAAATAGCTACTGCTTTGGGCGAATTTCATTTGTCATGTAATTTTTGATAGGCTGAGCATGAGAGCTGGATATAAGTGCAGGAGTATATTATACAAGCATGTATCCAGTATAACTACAGGTACTGTACTTATAAGGGTGAGGGTATGAGATAGGAATTAATGCTAAAGAGCTAAGATATTTTCCATTTTCCCATTCATAGAAAAAATTTAAAGCCATTTAACAAGAAAGGAGGCCCACAAAGTTATCCTTACATCTATCATGGTTCTGCCTCCAGCACACCTTAAGTATCTTTCTCCATATTCAATATACTTTTGATAAAACCCTGCATCATATCAGCTACTTGAGCCTCAAATATGATGGACTATTTTTCAAGTGGATACTCAAATTAGCATGCTGAATCAGTCTACCAGGGTTGGGTTTTTAAAAATATTTTCCTGCCTTTTGTCCCACTTTCTTTTCCATGTAGCACTCATCAGGGCATTTATTAGAGACTCTAACTAATCTGTACAGAATCTATTTTGATCAGTGAAAATTGAGCACTACATAATTAACAAAGGAGTTTTCATTGACTTCCCCTTGATACCTATGAAAATCATGTAATGACAAGATTTATTACAGACCCGACATGCACTTTCATTGTTCACTTTTTATAAGCTCTGATGTTCCTGAAAGGCTGTTCAAATTGTTTGAATCCTACTGGAAGGCCATATGCCAGCATGCTACTTGATCCTTTATAGAAATCTGGCTTCATTACAAAATTTCCTTTGGCAAGATGTCATTTCACATAACAAAATGCTATTGTAGTTTCAGCAGGAATAAAAAAATGAAAGACCTGTCTAATTCCCCAGTTTTTGAAATGTGATTTTTTGATATGGCTCATCAGAGATATATATTTAGTTCTGGTGGCAGAGTATGCAACAAGAATGGGAAAAGGTGTTCTCCATGGTTGAGGAAGGCGTGCCCCCCCACCCCCACCCCGGGAACTACATGTGGTGCTCTTTCAAAGCCATAGACATAGCCCTAAACTGGTCACACCCCTATGCTCCTGCCTATGAATATTCTAAAGATGAAATACAATTCTAAAGATTTTCAAGTCGTTTTTTCATCTGCATTCTTTAATATATGATCATCGCTATATATCACATTTACATTTTATCAATCAGCCATTCAACAAGTTAACAAAATAACCCACTCTTTTACTAAAACCGGCAGTGCGGGCCGGCACGGTAAATGCTCCGACACCCATAGGAATTGAATGGGTGTCAGAGCATTTGCCGTGTGTCACTTGACTATGCGGCTTTGTAAAAGGGGAACTAAATTAATAAAATAACAGACTAGCAAACACATATAAACTTGCCCCCTCTTTTATGAAACTGCGATAGCGGTTTCTAGCACGGGGAGCCGTGCTGAATGGTCCATGCTACTATCAACGCTCATAAGAATTCAATGAGCATCGGGAGCAGCGCGGTTCTCGCACTAGAAACTGCTATTGCAATTTCATAAAAGGAGGCCTTATTTAAACTTATCACCGTATACATTTTAATTTCTCATTTAGTCATTTATGACAAATAACTTAGGTGCTAATTCTAGCACAGCTTGACTATTGACTATTGACAGCTAAGTATATCAAGCAACTGAACAGTTCTGAGAAATGTTGTAGCAAAAATGATTTTCAGAGGATAAATGGGATAGGGCAAAACCTGTTTTGGTCAACCTTCTCTGGCTTCCAATTAGAGCTAGAATTTTCTTACACAATTGCCAATGGTACTCGTATTAAAAAAATTGTAATAGTTAAGATCCTCAGAACATGTTAAAAATGCTGGATTTTTGACCATATATGAGATTTTTCTATTTAGATCTGTAAATTTAACTTTTCTACCCTTAAGGACTATCATTTAAAATGAATCTGGGAGAAATTAATAAATCAAAGAGCTCCCCGGAAATGGAATCACTTGCCCATTGAGACTAGAACAGGATCATAAGAAATTTAGGTGGAAAGTAAAGACTTGATTCTTTGATAAAGAATTGCTAATATATAATAGTATGTCTACTGTATATTTTATATTTCATGTATAGATCTGTGCATTGTAATTTTATATGCTGATGGTGTGTAATTTTTTTCTTTTCTTACTGGAGCATGCCTTGAACTTCAAAAAGCTTGGCAGGCTACCTGTAACCAGAATAAATTAAATTAAAATTAAATTGACCAACATGGCTCACCGATATAAAGTCCCTGTGATCTTTTACTGAAGGAAAGAAGAAAGGGGGGGGGAGGGAGATGATAGAGGTATTTAAATGCTTCCAAATAATAAATACCCAAATGGCTGGACAGTGTGGGTAATAAATATTTAAATAAATAAACATTTAAGTAAATAAAAAGAAGCTAAGGAAACATTGCTTTAAGAGAAGGTGGTAGATGTGTACAATTGCCTCCTAGTGCAGGTTGAGACAAACGCATTATTAAGCTCTGAGGCAGGAGCAGAGGATTTCTGAAGGAGATGATTTTAAAGCTGAGTAGGTCTGTAGATGGATTGACTGGATGGACTGTATCATAGAAACATGAAGGTCAAATGTCAAATGGCCAATCTAGTCTAAGGGCTTTCTGAGGCAGCAATTCGCGAAACATGTTAGAGCCCAGAGTGTAATTTACAGATAAGTGTGCTGTTTAATGCATTCATTTTTGGAGCAATGTTCATTTCAGTAAATTTAACAACAGTATCCCACTGCAACGATTAAGAACTTAAGATTTCAGACGTACAAACATCCGGGCTTGTCCCGAAGTCTGGTTTGAGAGTAGCACCCTTCTGAGCACTGTTCTACTAGTTTGTTTATGGGTTTGAAAGCATTGCCAGTCCCCCTTCTTTTTGTCTTTATTTAAATGCACCAGACATATTTCAGCCTTTGCCACAACCTCTTTATTGGGATATTTTATCTTTAGCACCAAATTAATATTTTCTTAAGATAGTCAGGAGTGCATGGTTCAGAACAAAGTAACTGGCAATGTTCCCTCATTATCTACTGATAGTTTAGAACAGGGGTCTCAAAGTCCCTCCTTGAGGGCTGCAATCCAGCTGGGTTTTCAGGATTTCCCCAATGAATATGCATTAAATCTATGTGCATGCACTGCTTTCAATGCATATTCATTGGAGAAATCCTCAAAACCCGACTGGATTGCGGCCCTCAAGGAGGGACTTTGAGATCCCTGGTTTAGAAGTAGTTCTATCATTCATTTAAACCAGGGTTAGGGAACTCAGGTCCTTGAGAGCCATATTCCAGTCTGGTTTTCAAGATTTCCCCAATGAATATGCATGAGATCTATTTGCATGCACTGCTTTCAATGTATATTCATTGGGGAAATCCTGAAAACCTGACTGGAATACGGCTCTCGAGGACTGGAGTTCCCTACCCCTGATTTAAACCGTGCTAGCAGCTTGATTCTACCTTGGTAAATAGGGATGTGTGCAGGACAAAAAAATGTGGGGTTCAATATTCAAATAAATTGAGCTCAACCCATTTTTGCTTAAATTTTAATTTTCTCCCTAGATTTCTAGTACAATTTTGGAACACTGAGCAAAAAATGGGTTGAATTCATGTTGCTAAGTCAGAAGTCTATATTTTTGACCTATTTTCTGCCAAACTTTGGAGTCAACGGGGTAGATATTCAGCTGTTGGTGGTCAGGTTTTTGACCACTGCTGTTTTTATCCCTTCTCCGGGCAAACGCACTGAATATCTGAGCACACGTGACTGGTTAAAATATGATGTTAAGTGCAATATTCAGTACTTAACCACAAAAGGTGAACTGCATAAGGAGAGAACTGTGTTTTCTGTGGTCTTATTTATACCGTTACCTTATGCAGTTAAATACTGAATATAGCCTAATGCTTGGATATCCTTGGAAAAGCAACTTAAATGGTTATTTAAATCACTCTGAATATTGATCCCAAAGTTTCAGTTAAAAGTTCAGCTTTTGATATAAGGTTATGTGTAGTACTGCTCCGTTTTATATAGTTAATAGATTCTCTTTAACATCGTATAATCATAGGGCTCCTTTTACTAAGGTGCACTAGCGGTTTTAGTAAAAGGAGCCCCTAGTAGAAGATCCTATGCCCTGTTTACTTTTCCATCAGTACAGGGCTGTAAAAGCAAGAAATTTATTGACCATACTTTAGCATTTCAGGCGGCTTCCCATGATAATGAATTTCAATTGTTATTGCTTGGAGCCTGTTCTTATAAACTTTTCAGAACTCAATTGAAAATTCATCTCTTGTCAAAATACTTGGTCAAATAATTTTTGTCATTCTCAAACTGTCTTTAGTTTATAATCTTTTGTAAATCGCGTAGAACTTACATGGTCAAGAAGTATGATTTTGTTATGTTTATGTTATACAGGAGTTTATAAATTTAGGTTTACAGTGCATTGGGCTAGATTTATGAGTCTGAAAATCAGTGCTAAACTCCTTTTCCCCCATCCTAAATCTGCTGCTGGTACCACTTACTTTTTATATTCCTACATTTGGAAGTTTAGTGAAATTTTAAGTTTAAAATAGACACTCAGCCTAAAGAATATTAGGCCCATATACTTTTTCAGTTCAGCCAGGCTTTTGTTGATTTTTGGACTTTTGTTTTTTATTCCACACAATTGTTTCAGTAATAGGTTTTAAAGAAACATTAATGAACTTTTCCTGGAGGAAAAGTCTATAGTCTGTTATTGAGACAGACATGGGAGAAGCCACTGCTTGCCTTGGACCGAGAAGCATGGAATATTGCTACTATCTGGGGTTTTGCCCAGTACTAGTGACCTGGATTGACCACCGTGAAGACAGGCTATTAGGCTAGAATAGATAGATCATTGGTCTCACCCAGTAAGGCTGCTCTTATGTTCTTAATACAAAGGTTAATGCTAATTGATTTAATGCATTGATTTTTAAACTATGCTAATTGACTTAATTTGTTGGTTAACTTGCATTAAATCAATTTAGCATGCACTGAATTTTTCAATGAGCACTAAAGGATGAATGAACATCTCTAGCAGAAAGTACACATACAGATTTGTACTCACTACTTATGTGGATGCTTTTGCCATAAAAAGTGCATATTTTTGAAAATCCCATAATGTGCCCAAATTAGTGCACGTCAATCCCCAACCCCACTCCCAGGAATGCCGTTCCAATATGTGTAATAGAGTAAAACCTTGGTTTGCGAGCATAATTCATTGCAGAAGCATACTTGTAATTCAAAGCACTCGTATATCAAAGCGAATTTCCCCATAGGAAATAATGGAAACTCAGATGATTCGTTCCACAATCCAAAAACTTTAATACAAAATACTATACGTACATGTATTGCAAAACCTCCCTCATTTAGAACAGTCACTACACTCCTGCAAGAGAGAAGAACCATTGGCCCAGTTGTGATGGTGTGACGGGTGTATACTGTATGTACTTGTATTGCAAGACTTTGCTCGTTTAGAACAGTCACTGCACTCTTGCAGCATTAGAGAAAGAAGAACCATCGGTTCAGTTGTGATGTGTGTATACTGTATGTACATGATTTGCAAGACATTGCTTGTATATCAAGTTAAAATTTAATAAAATGTTTTTCTTGTCTTGCAAAACACTTGTAAACCAAGTTACTTGCAATCCAAGGTTTTATTGTATTTCTATAGACCAATGCCTTTGCAAATACATAGAAATATGATGGCAGATAAAGGCCAAATGGCCCATCCAGTTTGCTCATCCACAGTAACCATTATCTCTTCCTCTCTCTAAGAGATCCCATGTGCCTATCCCACGCTTTCTTGAATTCAGACACAGTCTCTGTCTCCATCACCGCTTCAGGGTGACTGTTCAGTGCATCTACCAACCTTTCTGTAAAACAGTATTTCCTTAGATTACTCCTGAGCCTATCACCTCTTAACATCATCCTATGCCCTCTCATTCCACATGAAATAAATTTGACTCTTGCGCGTTTACACCACGTAGGTATTTAAACGTCTATCATATCTCCCCTCTCCTGCTTTTCCTCCAAAATATACATATTGAGATCTTTAAGTCTATCCCCCTAAGCCTTATGATGAAGACCATGCACCATTTTAGTAGCTTTCTTCTGGACTGACTCTATCCTTTCTATATCTTTTTTGAAGGTGCAGTCTCCAGAATTGTACACAATAGTCTAAAAATGAGGTCTCACCAGAGTCTTATGCAGTGGCATCAATACCTTCTTTTTCCTACTGGCCACACCTCTCCATATGAGCTCTAGCATTCTTCTAGCTTTTTCCTTCACCTTTTCAACCTGTTTGGCCACCTTAAGATCAACATACAATCACACACAAGTCCCGCTCTTCTGTCATGCACAAAAGTTCTTCACCCCTAAACTGTACAGTGCAGCCCAAATACATGACCTTGCATTTCTTGGCAATAAATTTTGGCTGCCAAATTTCAGACCACTCTTCAAGCTTCACTAGGTCTTTCATCATGTTATTCACACCATCCAGGGTGTCTACTCTATTGCAGATTTTGGTACAACCACAAAGAGGCAAATGTTACCTGACAGCCCTTCAGTAATATCACATGAAAATGTTAAAAAGAACAGGCCCAGGAACAGAACCTTGAGGTACACCACTGGTAATATCCCTTTCCACAGAATCATCTGTCATCTTCCACTCAACCAGTTCCTGACCCAGCCCAGTCTGTGTGGAACAATGTCAAAGGCTTTGCTAACATCTAAATACACCACATCTTATAAGTTAGAACATAAGAACAAAATAATAGCCTTACTGGGTCACACCAATGGCCCATCAAGCCCAGTAGCCCAAACTCATGGTGGCCAATCTAGGTCACTAGCACCTGGCCAAACCCAAAGAGTAGCAACATTCCATGCTACTGATCCATGGCAAGGAGTGGCTTGCCACATGTCTTTCTCAATGACATATGAACTTTACCTCCAGGAAATTGTCCATACCCTTCTTAAAACCAACTACACTAACCGCTCTTACCACAACCTCTGGCAATGCATTCCAGAGCTTAACTATTCTCTGAATGAAAAAATATTTCCTCCTGTTTGTTTTAAAAGTATTTCCCTGTAACTTCATTGAATGTCCCCTAATCTTTGTAATTTTTGACGGAGTGAAAAATCGATCCACTAGTACCTATTCTACTCCACTCAGGATTTTGTAGACTTCAATCATATCTCCCCTCAACCATCTCTTTTCCAAACTGAAGAGCCCTAACCTTTTTAGTTTTTCCTCACACAAGAAGAGTTCTATCCTCTTTATCATCTTGGTTGCTCTTAAACCTTTTCTAGTGCCGCTATATCTTTCCTAAGTTTTCATTTTCATATTTCTAAATTGGTTTCTTCATCTTTCTATGCTCTCCACCAAATTCAATCTATTTGCTCATTCTTCAACAAAGTTCACTCGGTATTCTTACAGATTCCCTCATTCTGAGCAAGCTTGACTATTGTAATTCCATTCTCATTGGACTTCTGAAATATCAATTACATTGTTTACAATTAGTTCAGAACACTGCTGTAAGATTACTTCATCGCTGTTCTAATATTGATCACACTACACCACTAGGTGGTATAGAGCCTATATTTCTGACTTACTAGTTTTTAGCCATTGTGTCTGATTAGGTGGAGAAGGGAGGGGCTCTGATTTACTTCTAAAGTTAACTGCATTATCTTTGGGACATTGCTGTGAACTAGGCTGCCCTGTGAACTTCAATAAGATAAGTTGCTCAACAGTTCATATTCTGCTCTTTTCACTGGTTTTCAGCATTATATCTGCTTAATTTCTCTTCTCCTCCCTGTTTCTTACTTAAAAAAAAAAAACACAAAAAAGCACAAAAAAATAAACCCTTCTCTTTCCTCTGTTAAATCTTATTTCCTCTTCCTCTTCTTAGGAATAAGGGTAAGACTTATAGTCCCACCATATATAGAGACCCAAATAATCAGGATTACTCAAATCAAGTCACTTCACAACCAATCAAGATGACCTTTATTCTATGCAATCACTGTGGTGCTTTAATTCCAAGACATACTATTTGGAGGCTTAATGCTTGCCCCATCTGTCTTCAACTTGCTAGTATTAAGGAGGAGCTCTGCAAACTTAAACAGGAATTGAATACAATTAAAGCAGCTTTCACCACTCCACAAAATCATACCAACTTACCACCTATATCTCAAAGAATAAAACAGCCCAGGAATAAATGGGTCACAGTAGGCTCAGGAAGACTGCAACATGTAACACAGAAACATCCCCCTTCACAAATATTACCTCTACAGAATTCCTTCGCTCCACTAGTGCACTGCGATACTCAAGAAAACAGAAGGGAGGTGGGACTGGAACCAATGAAGGTAACTCAAGAGAGCAAGCACACCCTAAGCACAAATAAAAGGCCAAAAACAGAAAACTATTACTGTTGGGGAATTCCATCATCAGAGGCATTAACCTTGGAACACAAGGCGAGGAGACCAAAATAGTGAAATGTCTTCCAGGATCCTCAGCTACCTGGAGTTCCAGGCAAATACAGACTATAATTAAGGAAGAAACTAAGGATTTTAACACTGATGTTGTCATCCATCTGGAAACAAATGACCTGGCCAACAACTCCACACTTGCAGCACAGACAGCTTTTCGGGAGCTTGGTGAGGGCATGAAACCTTTCGTAAACACTTTAGCTTTTTCTGAAATACTGCCTGCATATGGAAAGGGAGAGCAAAGAGTGAAAAACACAGAAGACTTTAATAGATGGCTCAAAGCCTGGTGTCATCAAGAAGGCTTCAGGTACATAGGAAGATGGGGAAATACATGGAAGGACAAGAAGCTATGTTGCACTGATGGGCTACATATTACTACAGCAGGAAAAAGAAACCTTGCAGAGAAATTTAGACAATATTTTTCTAGGCATTTAGACTAGAAGGTGGGGGTGGTGTATGTATGAAGGACAATTATAGAGACCACCCCCGGCAAAAGAAAAGATGTGATAGTAGTAAAGACTGCAACATAAGCAATATCAGCAACTCATTTCTTAGTATTGCAACGGAAAGTGAAATGAAACAAAAATCCATACGAAAAAGGAGATTATCGCTGAAAAATAGCTGGAAAGCGATGACAACAAATGCTCGCAGTCTAAGCAACAAAGTTCATGATCTGCAAGCCCTGATGTTAGAGGCAGATCTAGATATTGTCGCTATCACAGAGACATGGTTCAGTGAATCACATGGATGGGATGCAAACATACCGGGATATAATCTTTTTAGGAAGGACAGAGATGGTCAAAAAGGTGGAGGAGTAGCTCTCTATGTAAAGATCAATATCCAAGCGACCGAAATGCAAGGGACCTGGGGAGAGGAAGAAGCGATATGGATTGCTCTGAAAAGAGAAGATGGAACTTCTATCTATGTGGGTGTAGTCTACAGACCTCCGACTCAATCACAGCAAATTGATAAGGATCTGATTGTGGATATCCAAAAGTTTGGAAGGAAAGAGGAGGTTCTGCTGTTGGGAGATTTCAACCTGCCGGATGCGGACTGGAATGTTCCGTCTGCAGAATCAGAAAGAAGTAGGGAGATTGTGGATGCTTTTCAAGAGGCTCTGCTCAGACAAATGGTGACGGAACCCACAAGGGAAAAAGCGATATTGGATCTGGTCCTCACAAATGGAGAGAGTATTTCTAATGTTCAAGTGGGTGCTCACCTGGGAAGTAGTGATCATCAAACGGTTTGGTTTGATATAACGGCTAAAGTGGAGAGCGGCCGTACGATACTTAAAGTCCTAGATATCAAACGTACAGACTTTAATGCTATGGGAGAGTACCTGAAGAAAGAGCTGTTAGGATGGGAGGACATAAGAGAAGTGGAAAGACAGTGGTCTAAGCTGAAAGGAGCGATAAAAATGGCTACGGACCTTTATGTGAAGAAAATCAATAAAAACAAGAGAAAAAGGAAGCCGATATGGTTCTCCAACCTAGTGGCTGAGAAAATAAAGGCGAAAGAGTTGGCGTTCGTGAAATATAAAAAAAACCAAGAAGAGGAGAGCAGAAAGGACTACAGCAGGAGTGTCCAATGTCGGTCCTCGAGGGCCGCAGTCCAGTCGGATTTTCAGGGTTTCCCCAATGAATATACATGAGGTCTATTTGCATGCACTGCTTTCATTGTATGCTAATAGATCTCATGCATATTCATTGGGGAAATCCTGAAAACCCGACTGAATTGCGGCCCTCGAGGTCCGACATTGGACACCCCTGGACTATAGGGTGAAACTGAAAGAAGCCACGAGAGAGATACGTCTGGAGAAAGCACAGGCGGAAGAACAAATGGCTAAAAATGTAAAAAAGGGAGACAAAATTTTTTTCAGATATATTAGTGAAAGGAGGAAGATGAAAAATGGAATTGCTAGACTAAAAGAGGCTGGGAACCAATATGTGGAAAGTGATGAGGAGAAAGCGAATGTGCTAAACAAATACTTCTGTTCTGTGTTCACAGAAGAAAATCCTGGAGAAGGACCAAGATTGTCTAGCAAAGTTACATGAGAAAATGGAGTAAATTCTGCGCCGTTCACAGAGGAGGGTGTTTATGAGCAACTTGAAAAACTGAAGGTGGACAAAGCGATGGGACCAGACGGGATCCATCCCAGGATACTAAGGGAGCTCAGAGATGTTCTGGCGAGTCCTATTAAAGACTTTTTCAACAAATCTCTGGAGACGGGAGTGATTCCTGGGGATTGGAGGAGAGCGGATGTGGTCCCTATTCATAAAAGTGGTCACAGGGATGAAGCAGGAAACTACAGGCCGGTGAGCCTCACTTCAGTTGTTGGAAAAATAATGGAAGTTTTGCTGAAAGAAAGGATAGTGTACTTCCATGAATCTAATGGGTTACAGCAGGGGTGCCCACACTTTTTGGGCTTGCGAGCTACTTTTAAAATGACCAAGTCAAAATGATCTACCAACAATAAAAATGCTAAACATATATATATTTATTTTTATATATATATATATATATATATATATATATATATATATATATATATACATATATATACACACCGAGTGTACTTTGTATTTATGTTCAAATATTTTTTTATTATACAGCCCCCCTCCCCCGAAGGCCTGACCCCCCCTGAAGGTCTGCACATTCCCCCTCAAAGGTTGACTCCCCCCCTGAAGGCCTGCACTACCCCTTGAAGGACTGCACTCCCCCCCCGAAGGCCTCCCCTCCCCACATCCATTTACCTAATTCCAGCAGGGAGCAGTCTGCAGAGAGGATCGCTGATAATTTAGCGATCCTTGCAGGTTGCCATAGGCCTCAGGAGCTGTCTTCCCTCTTCCCCCTTCCCCAAGCCTGTCTCTGACTTAGAGGAGGGGCAGGACCACGGCAGAGGGAAGACAGCTCCTGAGGCCTATGGCAACCTGTAAGAATTGCTAAAGTACCACCTGCCACCAGCCGTCTCCCATTCGTCCCCTTTGGAGATCCCCACAGGAATAAGGAAGTTAAATTAATAGAATACTTAGGCACAGAAAAACAAAGAAATACTTCCAAGAACTGCCCCATAAGAATTGCCTGTCACAATGCTCATTAGTGGAACTGAATAAAAGACAAGTACAATGGATTTAGAAGGGGGACGATCCGCCCGGGTGCATGGCTTGGAGGGGTGCACAGCCGGCCAGGTCCGGGTCATCCTGCCTTTCTTTTCCCCCGGTCCGCGCTCGGGGCTTGTGCCTGCCTGGTCCCGCGCCGACGCTCGAATGGTGCCGTCAACTCCCGCGAGTCTCGCAATAACCAACAGCACCATTTGGGCGGTGGGTGCGAGCCCCGTGCGCAGACCGGTGGAAAGGAAGGGCAGGAGGACCCGGACGGCTGTGCATCCCTCCATGCCGTGCACCCGGGGCGGGGGCGGACTGCCCCGCCTCGGTACGCCACTGATTGGGAGGCCGATTTTGGGGGTTTTAAAATTGTATATCGGGCAGCATTAGGCCTCGCTCTTACCTCAATCATTACAGGCGCTTCTATTTCTTGTGATGCGCTGAGCTCCGTCCCCCACCGACCTTCACCCCGCCCTTCCAGCACTCTGATTGGCCAGCGTTCTTTAAGAGGCGGGCCAGTCAGGAGGGGAAAAAAAGAGAAGGGAAGAAGGGAATCTGCTGTGCGATCGACTGGGGTCACCTGAGCGAACGACCTGTCGATCGCGATTGACGCGTTGGGCACCCCTGGGTTACAGGATCCGAGGCAACATGGCTTTACAAAAGGTAAATCGTGCCAAACGAACCTGATTGAATTTTTTGATTGGGTGACCAGAAAGCTGGATCGAAGACATATGCTAGATGTAATTTACTTGGATTTCAGCAAAGCCTTTGATACAGTTCCTCATAGGAGGCTGTTGAACAAACTTGAAGGGCTGAAGTTAGGACCCAAAGTGATGAACTGGATCAGAAACTGGCTGTCAGACAGACGCCAGAGGGTGGTGGTTAATGGAAGTCGCTTGAAGGAAGGAAAGGTGAGTAGTGGAGTCCCTCAGGGATCAGTGCTGGGGCCAATCCTGTTCAATATGTTTGTGAGTGACATTGCTGAAGGGATAGAAGGAAAAATGTGCCTTTTTGCAGATGATACCAAGATTTGTAACAGAGTAGACACCGAAGAGGGAGTGGAAAATATGAAAAAGGATCTGCAAAAGTTAGAGGAATGGTCTAATGCCTGGCAACTAAAATTCAATGCAAAGAAATGCAGAGTAATGCATTTGGGGATTAATAATAGGAAGGAACCGTATATGCTGGGAGGAGAGACGCTGATATGCACGGATGGGGAGAGGGACCTTGGGGTGATAGTGTCCGAAGATCTAAAGGTGAAAAAACAGTGTGACAAGGCAGTGGCTGCTGCCAGAAGAATGCTGGGCTGTATAAAGAGAGGCGTAGTTAGTAGAAGGAAGAAGGTGTTGGTGCCCCTGTACAGGTCATTGGTAAGGCCCTACTTGGAGTATTGTGTTCAATTTTGGAGACCGTATCTGGCGAAGGACGTAAGAAGACTTGAGGCGGTCCAGAGGAGGGCGACGAAAATGATAGGAGGCTTGCGCCAGAAGACGTATGAGGAGAGACTGGAAGCCCTGAATATGTATACCCTAGAGCAGGGGTGCCCACACTTTTTGGGCTTGCGAGCTACTTTTAAAATGACCAAGTCAAAATGATCTACCAACAATAAAATTTTTAAAAAACACAAAGCACACTGTACGCATAGAAAATGTTAATTATCATTCCTATTCCAGGGTTTTTCAAAGAGGTCAAAGCAGATGACTCTATGCACTATCACCTCAGTAACAACCATACAAAAATAGACAAATATACCCCCCTCCCTTTTTACTAAACCATGATAGTTTTTAGAGCGCAGGGAGCTGCGCTGAATGCCCAGCGCTGCTCTCGACGCTCATAGGCTCCCTGCGCTAAAAAACTCTATTGCGGTTTAGTAAAAGGGGACCTTAGTGTAAAATATAGAGAGCAGATATAAATTCAGACACATTTTGATCACTAAATTTAAAATAAAATCATTTTTCCTACCTTGTCTGGTGATTTCATGAGTCTCTGGTTGCACTTTCTTCTTCTGACTGTGCATCCAATCTTTCTTCCCTTTTAGCCTGTATGCTTCCTCTCCTCCAGACCTCATTCCCTCCCCCAACTTTTCCTTCCTCTCTCCCTGCCCTTTCTTTCTCTCTGCCTCCCTTTCCTTTTTTTCTGTTTCTCTTCTTTCCTTCTGTCTCCCTGCCTGCCCTTTTTCTTTCTTTCTCCCTGCCCTCCCCCAAGACACTGCCACAGTGATCGGGGACCAGGACCCAAACTGCCATCGGGGACCAGGACCCAAACCGCCACCAATAACAGGCCCGAAAGCCAACGCCAATAACACGCCCAAAAGCCGCCGCCGCCCCAACCTCTCCCTGCTTCGGCCGACCAGCATCGTGAGGAGCTGTTGGGGGAAATGCTGCCGGGTCCTGCCTTCGCAGAAACAGAAAGTAGGCAGGATCTGGCAGCAAGAAGAGGAAATGCTTCACTAACATGTCTCCCGCTTTAGCCCGTAGCGAACGCTTGCTTCAGGGCTCTCAACATGTGCGTGCTGGCTTCCCTTCTCCCCCCCCCCCCGGACATAACTTCCGGTTTCGGAGGGAAGAGAAGGGAAGCCGGCACGCACACGTTAGAGCCACGGAGCATAAATTCGCTACGGGCTGAAATCTCCAAGCCGGTTTTTTTTGTTTTTTTTTAATGTTCAGCAGCGGCGGCAGCAGCAGATGACAGCTGGGCGGACCGCCCAGCTAAAAGGCCCTAGAGAGAACACTGGAGAGGAAGGCTGATCGGCCCGGTAGATCAGGACGGCAACACGAGTCTATTACGGAGCCCGGGTTGGGCTCCGCAATCGACTCGCATTGCCTTCCTGAGCTACTGGTCGATCGCGATCGACGTGTTGGGCACCCCTGCCCTAGAGGAAAGGAGAGACAGAGGAGATATGATTCAGACATTCAAATACTTGAAGGATATTAACGTAGAACAAAATCTTTTTCAGAGAAAGGAAAATGGTAAAACCAGAGGACATAATTTGAGGTTGAGGGGTGGTAGATTCAAAGGCAATGTTAGGAAATTCTACTTTACGGAGAGGGTGGTGGATGCCTAGAATGCGCTCCCGAGAGAGGTGGTGGAGAGTAAAACTGTGACTGAGTTCAAAAAAGCGTGGGATGAACACAAAGGATCTAGAATCAGAAAATAAGATTAAATATTGAACTAAGGCCAGTACTGGGCAGACTTGCACGGTCTGTGTCTGTATACGGCCATTTGGTGGAGGATGGGCTGGAGAGGGCTTCAATGGCTGGGAGGGTGTAGATGGGCTGGAGTAAGTCTTAACAGAGATTTCGGCAGTTGGAACCCAAGCACAGTACAGGGTAAAGCTTTGGATTCTTGCACAGAAATAGTTAAGAAGAAAAAATTTAAAAATTTAAATTGAATCAGGTTGGGCAGACTGGATGGACCAATCGGGTCTTTATCTGCCGTCATCTACTATGGTATTATGTTTTCTAAAATCAGAATACATCCTCCCGGTGTCATATCACATGATTGGGTTCCGTGTGGTTTTCTTGTTTACTATCTGTGTTTAAAAAAAGAATTACAAAATATAATATTCTTTCTCATCAGATTCTATTGAGTGGTCTAACTTCTTTTCTATATAGTTTCCTGGTTCCATACTCAGCACAAAGTACTCTATGATCTTCACAACAGTTATTAGTCATTCCCTCATTCTAACAACTCTTCCTCGATTTTCATAGGAATGCTTCATTTTTTGTCCTGACTCCCACTCTCTGGAATTTTCTGCCTTTTTATCTAATCACAAAATCATTTGCGAATTTCAAGACAATTAAAGGCATTCTACTTCTCCTTGGCTTTCTGTTCTTTAGGTAAACTTTCTCTAAAGTTCCATTTTTGGCTTTATCTCAACTAGTGTGGGCAGAACAAACTTTAGTTTTTTCCCCTACCATAGTGTTCATTCCTTCCATTCCCCCAACCTTTTTTGTTTTATTGTAACCTACTGACTCCCTCCTTTCCTCATATTTCTTTGTTCATTTGACTGTTTAACTGTATTTTATGTTTTGTTTATTTTTTGGCCCTACACAAACCTTGTCTCTTTGGGCTGTGCCTGCGGTTATGTCACATGCATATGCACATGTATGTATTGTTACCACATTGCATCTGGGCATGCGCAGATGCCATAAAGATACAACCTAACTAGATACATTGTGAGCCCATCAGGACAGATAGGGAAAAATGCATGAAGTACCTGTATATAAGCCGCTTTGAGTGTGGTTGTAAAACTACATAAAGGCGGTGTACAAGTCACAATCCCTTCTCCTCCCCCTTAAAAGCTTAGAGCACAGTGCAGAGCTTATGAGCACAGGTGTATGCTCAAGGCCTGATCTGTCATGCCTTCTCCAACAGGAAGTTTGTGTCAAAGGAGGTGGACATGGCAAGGCTTAAGTATGTGCATGTGCTCAAGGGCCCACCCTGTTTGGGTATACTATGGGGGATTAATCTCTTGCCTCAGGTAGCATATTGTTTTGAGACACCCATTGGGGGGGGGGGGGAGAATGAACTACGTGGCTGAAGGTTCACTTAAGGCAATCACATACCCTTGGGGCTATACAGGATGGTCAATAAAATCCCTTCTATGTTTTGACATATAGCAGGGCACACTTAATCTTATCTTACTTCTCATTTGCTGTATACAAAGGATTCAGTAGAACACCCTGAGGCGATTTGTATTGATAATGGATATAAATATTATAAGTACACACATTTACTGATATATCAAAGAAGTGCACTGAAACCACTAGGAACAGCTCATTTAGTAAAATGTTCATACATGACCCATTTTGAAATAATTAAAAGGCTGCTGAGTTTTGCATGATTATCTTGGAGACTGATGCTTGGTGGTAGGGAGTGCGGAATGTAATTTCAAGAACTACATTAAAATCTGATCTGTGTCAGGCAGAAACTGTAGCACTTAGACTGGAAAAATTGCTTAAGTTCCCTGATTGACAGATGGATGTCAAATTAGTGAACATGATAATAGATTTAGCGGACTGTAGGATAACTTCTTCTTGACAGTGCCCTGACCCTTGACCTCTCCCCTGGCTCCTTTTGCTAGGCTAACACAAGGGGATTGTCACAGGTGCAGCTTAAAGGAAAACCCTCACAGCCATGACCACTGCTTAAGAGTGTCAGTCTTTTGATGGCCATGAAAGCACTGTTGAAATCAAGTCAAAAAGTCCTGACCTCCTATGACCTTCCCAGGACATCACCCAGAGGAAAAGAAAACTAAAATGTAAGCCAGAGGGAAATTAAACCCCTCTCTACAGGTTCAATTTTGTCTTCCTTCTGTTCCAACTCTTATATCAATGATACATTCCTTTAATTATACCTAATTTCCCATTCATTCACTAAGGGTAAGATTTTTTCAATAATGTAGACATAACCAAATGATTTTCCAAGAAAAGGTACCCACATTCGCTGAGTTTGAAAATCACTGCTATGCAGGTAAATATATTTATGTGAAGTATAAGGTGCTCTGAAGCTAGGTATGTCAGCTTCATGCTTTTAGGAAATACAAAAAAAAATGTACATACATCTAATAGAAGTCCATGTATCCAAGCTTTTGTGCATGCAATTTCAGGCAGAAGAAAATCCATTTACAGTGTTCCCCTGCAAATTTGCGGTTCACGGACTCACTCACTCGTGGGTTTCTCTGACTGCCTCTTCCTATAGTAAAGTTGGGCTACACCAATCAAAAGCTCCATGTTGAAGCAGCTCCTGATTGGTGTAGCCCGACTTTACTACAGGAAGAGGCTTTCGGAGCAGACCGTGAGTGATTTTCTTCACCTGCCGGCGCTCCAGCTGCCCTCTTCAGCTTCCCTCTTCTGCCTCCCCTGACTTTTGAAAGGCGAAAAACCGCATTCACAGTTTTTTGAAATTCACGGGGGTTGCTGGAACGGAATCCCCACAAATTTCTGAGAGGAGTACTGTACTTCCATATAACTTACTAAAATGGGTTAAGGATTGCTACCCATGGGTTAAGGATTGCTACCCAAGAGGTGACTAAAGGCCTTACACACAAAAACTCAGCTAAACTAAGATAATTTAGAGAGGCAACAACTAATATGCATTCAGGCAATGACAAGATTTTTGTCTCTGAACATGTGATAAACTTTAAATTTGTAAGTTATTTTTACAGTAATGCAGCTTGTTTAATTTAGGACAATTTGCAAATTCACGTAAAATACCTTAATATTATGGAAACTGAATAATTTAGCTTCCATTGAACTTCAGAAACTGCATTATTTAAGAAAAAATAATGCCAATTCTGAGTTATTCTCTAATATCTGGGTGCATTCCCCCTGGTCAAGACATTCTGGAAGACCCCTGGTGAAGCCCTGCTAAACCCCTTCCCTTCTGAAGTTATCTTCTGGTCCTTTTTCCACACCAGAAGAATTCTGCTCTTGTCTCCTTCCAAAGAACTCTCCCTTCTCACAGGTCCTACTTTGAAATCCCTGGCGGTCTGGAAATACTGGATAACAGTGATCCCCAATCACTCTTGCCCCAATTGGCTCTAGGTCCAAAATGATGCCCCTTCACCCCTAGTGGTAGTCTAATGATACTATATGGTAGCTTCACCCCTAACAATAAGTCTATTGCTTAGGGATGAGAACTGAACTCAGACCTAGGAAAGGCAGGAGCAAATGGGGATCGTTCCTGTCCTATAATCCTAGACTACCAGGGATTTCTGAGGTAGCCCCTGAAAGGGTGCCCATTGAAGAATGTGGGGGGTCTTCAATAGGGGGATTGGCAGTAGAGGGTAGAAGAGTTTGACTGTGATCTAGCTGGTTCTTCTGGGATGGAGTAGACAGCCATCTGAGGGGAAGGGGACACATAGCTCATTTGAGAAACTGATCTCAAGTTGCATTATTCATTTATAGCAGGCATCACTAACCTGTGGTACTAAGCTATCACATATGTTAGTGACTCCCATGTTAAATTAAGGTATAGTAAAACATGAAATGTTATCGCATTAAAATTTCACCTTAACATGAATGGTAAGCTAGAGTCAGAGAAAGATAATGGATACATACCTCGTATTAGTAATGAAGTAGTTAATAGAGGGATAAAATAGATACAGTCAGGGCAGTTATATAACCTAAGGACTCAAATTTAATGTGCTCCATGTGTTAATGTTTAAAATATTAGCATTTACATACATGTGTGCTTAACTCTGGGCCCCATTTTGCAAAGCTGCGGTAGCAGTGCTGCCATGGTAAATGCACCAAAGCCCACAGGAACTGAATGGACTTCACTGCATTTATCGCAGCAGCATCGCTACTGTGGCTGAGTACCTGCTAGTATGGTGCCTAAGTACTATTCTATAAAAATATCCACATAACTTGACACAGGAGCCCTTTTACTAAGTTGCAGTAAAAAGTGGCCTTTGCATGTGCTTATGGGTGTCATTCCTGCATGCTAAGGCCATTTTTACCGTGTATGTAAAATGTTCAGTTTTTCCATTTCCAGCATTAATGACTGCATGCTCAGTTCCCCATTAGCACATGGCATTTTTTTTAATTATTATTTTTTAGGTATTTATATATTGCCTATCAAAGTTATCAAAGCAATTTACAATCAGGTACTCATGAGATCGGTATTTGATCCATGCTCATCAGTAATTGTGAAGTCGATTGCAGATGAGGGAAGTGATGTACTAATTAAAATTGTGAATGCATCGCTTCAGTCAGGGGTAGTTCCAGAGTGTTTTAAAATTGCAAAAGTAAAACTATTATTTAAAAAATAGAATCTGGACAAAGAGAATTTAAATAATTATAGAGCAATTTCTGTACTTCCTGTTGTGGCAAAAATTTTACAGTGTGTGGTATTAAACATAGAAACATAGAAATAGACGGCAGATAAGGGCCCACGGCCCATCTAGTCTGCCCACCTTAATGTCCCTCCCCTACCTTTGCCCTGTGAATAGATCCCATGTGCCGATCCCATTTGGCCTTAAAATCAGGCACGCTGCTGGCCTCAATCACCTGTAGTGGAAGACTATTCCAGCGATCAACCACTCTTTCAGTGAAAAAGAATTTCCTGGTGTCACCTCGTAGTTTCCCGCCCCTGATTTTCAACGGATGCCCTCTTGTTGTCGTGGGACCCTTGAAAAAGAAGATATCTTCCTCCGCCTTGATGCGGCCCGTAAGATACTTGAACGTCTCGATCATGTCCCCCCTCTCTCTGCGCTCCTCGAGCGAGTATAGCTGTAATTTGTCAAGCCGTTTTTCGTATGGTAGATCCTTGAGTCCCGAGACCATCCGGGTGGCCATTCTTTGCACCGACTCCAGTCTCAGCACATCCTTGCGATAATGCGGCCTCCAGAATTGCACACAGTATTCCAGGTGGGGCCTCACCATGGATCTATACAATGGCATAATGACTTCCGCCTTACGACTGACGAAACCCCTTCGTATGCAGCCCATGAAAAACTAGAGCAATTTGTAGAAAAAATAAACTGGTTAGATGAACATCAATATGGATTTAAGAGAGGTCATGGTGTTGAGACACTGATGGTGTCTACCTTGGATGTGTTGCATAGAAGAATAGATAATGAACTAATGTTTTGTATGGTGTCTCTGGACATATCTGTTGCATTTGATACAGTGGATTCTGTACTATTGTTAGGTAAACTGCAAAAGAGTGGTGTGGGAGGAACAGTTTGAGTTGGTTCTGCTCTTTTTTGATGAATCGGAAATTTGTAAAGGGTATGTTATCAATGGTGATGAAAAAAGGAATTCCACAGGGATCTCTGCCTTATCAGTAACATCTATATTGCTTCAGAAAGGGCGGGTGCTCAAGGAGTTGGGGGTTCATTACTGCATTTATGCAGATGATTTATTTTATTTTTTATATCTTTATTAGATTTCAAACTACAATTGTGCAACAAGTAATTCATATACATAAAATATTGCAAGACAAGCACAATAAACTTTCAGGCTTAGGGGGGGTGCACAGCCGGCCAGGTCTGGAAAATTCAGCGGTGAATTTGAAACAGCTCCTTTTCTCCCTCCCTGCCCCTTACCTTCGTGGCCGCGAGTCTAAATTACCTTCTTACAGCAGTTGGAGTTGTGTGTGGCTGCCATAAAGGTCATCTCTGATGCAACCGGAAGTTGCATCAGAGACAACCTTTACGGCAGCCATACAGCAGCCGGCTGCTGTACGAAGGCAGTTTAGACGTCGCCGGCCACAGGGCAGGGACATTTGTTGGACCGGGCCTATTGTCTGGGGGGGGGGAAGATAGCGCCACGAAGGTAAGGGGCAGGGAGGGAGAAAAGGAGGAAAGGTGGGGTGGAGAGGAAAAGACGCTGAAGGAAAATGGGTAAATCAGAGGGGGGAGAAGGACGCTGAAAGCACATGGGGAAGACAGAGGGGGGGAAAAGGACACTGAAAGCACATGGGGAAGACAGAGGGGGGAGAAGGATGCTGAAAGCACATGGGGAAGACAGAGGGGGGAGAAGGATGCTGAAAGCACATGGGGAAGATAGAAGGGGAGAAGGATGCTGAAAGCACATGGGGAAGACAGAGTGGGGAGAAGGACGCTGAAAGCACATGGGGAAGACAGGGGGGAGAAGGATGCTGAAAGCACATGGGGAAGATAGAAGGGGAGAAGGATGCTGAAAGCACATGGGGAAGACAGAGGGGGGAGTAGGACACTGAAAGCACATGAGGAAGACAGAGTGGGGAGGACGCTGAAAGGACATGGGGAAAAGAGAGTGGGGAGAAGACGCTGGCAGGGAAGAAGACAGAGATATCAGACTATGGGGGGAGCAGAGGGAAGAAGATGGGTGCTAGACCAATTTGGAAGGGGGGAGAAAGGGAGAGGCACAGTAACAGAGCAAATGGAAGATGCAGAGAGAAGAGAGATAGTGGATGGAAGGAATTGAATGAGAAGATGAGGAAAGCAGAAACCAGAGAAGACAAAGGTAGAATAAAAATTTTCTATTTATTTATTGCTTTAGGAGACATGTGTCACTGTTTCTGTCATGTTGCATTGTATGCAGAATCCAGCTTCTTGCTGGTTCAATTTAACCTTTGTCTATGTATTTCTATTTTATCCCTCCTTTTACAAAACTGTGGAGCATTTTATAGCGCCAGACATGGTGGTAGCAGCCCTGAGGTTCAGAATTCTATGAACGTCAGAGCTATTACCACCATGGCTAAAATCCACACTACAGTTTTTTAAAAGAGGGAGGGGTTAGTTTGTGATGACATATTCCATACTAGGCGAAGGTGTTTTCTGTGTTCTGTGTGTTCGAAAGACATGGTTTTCTGTTAGGATTGACGGTGTAGGATTGATCTGTGCTAGTCTGGCTTGTTTAGTTTTACAATGGGTGTGCTGATGTTGTACTGCTCACTGCAGTATGTAAGATGCTGCCTTTTCCTAGGTACTCATGTGTGACGTGTGGCTTGTTACTAAAAATCATGTTTTTCATACAGATGGGGGGTGCCAAAAAATGATGGGCCCCGGGTGTCACAAATGCTAGGTACGCCACTGTTTCAGACATTAACATACAATTAAATTTTCCCCTACCCTCCCACCCAATAATCAAATCAAATAAAACCCACAAGAAACTATATACTCTGGACTATTGCAATATCGTTTATATGGGTATACCCAAAAAAACAGTGAGGAAACTTAGAATTATTCAGAACACAGCGGTCCGCTTGATATTTGGATTAAAAATCCAAAAAATCACCCCCTACTACAAACTACTGCACTGGCTGTCAGTCGAGGCACGAATAATTTTCAAGTTCTCCTGCATATGTTTCAAACTAGTTTGGGGACTAGCACCTACGTATTTGCTATCTCACTTCATATTCTACAGCCCTATAAGACAAACCAAAAACTGCTATCTTTTTGCATATCCAAGCATTACCAATTGTAAATACAAAACCTTTCTGGATAGAACTTTTGCGTACCAAGCAAACAAACAACAACATTGGCTCAACAACTACATCAACAAAGCTAGATTGACCTACAACGCTTTTAGAAAACTCATAAAAACTGCCTCATTCGACAGATATATCACCTAAACAGAATCTTCTCGTTCCAAATATGCCCCCTCTAAATCCTGATCAAATCGTATTTTATAATTCGGGATGTCTTCTAATATGTCCCCACAGAAAATCCTTAATGTAATTTTCACTGTATATTGAAATTTTTGCTGTATTTTTTGTAATTCACGACCTTTTCCTAACAGATCCTCTCTGAAATTTCTTAGCAAACTGTATATTTTATATATTCACTTAGCTAAATGTACAGTTTACATTTCCGCTTTCTTAAAGTTTCTGTACTCTATTTTCCTCTGACTATCTGCATATTGTAACTCGATGAATGTCCAGTTCTCTTAAATGTAAACCGCCTAGAAGTCGCAAGATTGTGACGGTATAGAAGAATAAAGTTATTATTATGATTATTATTATTACCCTGAATCAAATTCCAATGCAACTCCCTTCACCCACCCCCAACCCACCCTGGATGTGTATGTTTACAAGCCTATAAAATAAAATCAATTATTCTTTCTCACAAAATATCGCCAATGACTCCCAAACATCCATAAACTTTCTGTAACGCCCTTGCTGTATAGCCATGAAACGTTCCATTTTAAAAATATAACACATCGATTCCCACCAAAAATTGTAACTTAATCGATCCCAATTCTTCCAATTCCTTAAAATGAGCTGTATGGCAACCCTTGTCATTATAAACAGAAGTTTATTATTTCTATTAGATATTTGGCTTTTAGCTCTCATCAATGTACCAAATAAAATGGTGTCATATGTTAATGTCATTGGATTTTCCAATATGTTGTTCACTTGATCCCATATAGACCTCCAAAATTTAAGTATCGAGGGACAATAGTATAATAAATGATCCATAATCCCAGTTTCAAGATGACAATGCCAGCATCTATTAGACTTTTAACTATCTAATTTCTGTAAATAAACTGGGGTTCAAAATGCTCTATGTAATAAGAAAAACCCTGTTTGTCTCATAGTTGCAGACACCATACATTTCATCCTCCAAGTTCAAATTTGTGGCCCTTGAGACACAGAAATCTGATGCTTTATCTCAATGCTCCAAATGTCACAAAGACCAGTCTTTGGTTTCTTATTTAAAAATCCAGATATTAATTTATACCACTGAGAGGTGGTGTCCCAGGAAGTCCACTTGAAAATACAAAACCGGCAAGCTATATTGATTTTTATAATTTTTCCAATCAGGGAACCCTTCCTGAATGGCCTGCTTCAACTGCAACCATCTATAACTTTGAAATTTAGCAAGACCAAATGTATGTTGCAATCGTGAAAAGTCAAGCAGTTTACCATCTGACATTATATCATCCAAAGTGCGTATACCTGCCTTTACCCAATGTTTCTTGATGACCTTAAAACCGCCTATTTGAATCTTGGAGTTCAGCCAAAGGGACTGACAGGTGGATTTATGAATTGGAATAGGTGTCAAATTATGAATACATTTTAATGTCTTCCATGTGTCCAGCAAAATTCTATTGTCCTTATATAACCTCGGAAACTTGATACTCAAAATATGACTTAATCTCAGTGGAGACAGGAGTTGCCATTCCAACCATAACCAATCAGGAAGATTTTCCATGAGTTCAGGGAGGATCTAATACATACCTTGACGCATTATATAGGCCTGATGGTACCTATAAAAGTTTGGGAAATTTACCCCTCCCTCCACAATTGTTTTTTGTAAAGATACTAAAGCAATTCTCGCAGCTTTCCCCAGCCAAATAAATTTAGTAAGAATACTATTTAATTTCTTGTAAAAATACCCCTGAAAAAACACTGATAACATACCCATTTGGTAGCAAACCACAGGCAAAAATCATCTTAACCGTTTGAACTCTCCCCACCAAGATAGATGTAAAGGGTTCCATTGCTCACACATTTCTGTAACCTTCAGCAATAATGATTTTTCATTTACTTTCATTGTTTCATCTAATGTACATTTTATCCAAATACCTAAGTATTTTATACCCTATTCCTTCCAAAGGGGAATGAATCAGATAATCTTTTTGGAAAATGTATATTCAGTGAAAGAACCTCTGTTTTACTCCAATTTATTTTATATCCAGAAAATTTACTAAATCTATCAATCAAATCTAGTAAATGTGGAATGATAATTTCAGGATTCCTCAATTGAAGCGAAATATCATCTGCATAAGCAGAGACTTTATATTCCCGACCTGCATAAGGAATACTCTGTATCTCTCTGCTTGCTGAATAGCCAATAACAAGGGTTCCAATACAATGTCAAAAAGCAAAGGAGATAACAGACACCCTTGTCTAACTCCCCTCTCCAGACAAAAACATTCTGAAAAAGTATTATTTATATATATAATCTGGCAGAAGGGGAACTATACAAGGTTTGAATCATTTGTACATATCCGGAACCAATATCAAACCAATTCATTGCTTGATACATGAAGGTCCACTCTACACGATCAAAGGCCTTCTCTGTATCCAAGGATATAGAGAAGGCTGGATCATCCATGGCTTTTGCTAAATTTAACATGTGAAAAGCCAATCTGGTGTTGTTTGAAGAATGTCTTTGAACAACAAAACCCGTTTGGTGCATACCAATGATATAAGGGAGAGTCTTAGCCAAGCGTAAAGCCAATAACTTAGCCAAAAGTTTACCATCTACATTAATCTAAGAAATAGGCCTGTAATTTGATGATTTGTTTTTTTATTTTATTTTACAAAATTCTTTTCTGCCTACAACCTAGGTGGATTACAATAAAACAAACAAAAAATATTTCACATAATCTTCACAACAAAGCAATCCGCAACAAGTAACCCTACTATATAATCCCATTTTCTAAAATTTCAAATATAAAATCTCACAAAGACATTTCAGTCAAAAAGGAATATTTCACAACATTTCGCTCTAGAATAAAGCTCGTGCAAATAAGTAAGTTTTCAATTACTTTTTAAAAGATTTTAACGCCTTAAATAATCTCAAATGATATGAAATTGTTGTCTGTGTCCTTTTATAATGAGCCTCCCCAACTGACTCCATCGACAATCGGTGTTAAGTATCAAGGTGTTGTGCCAAAGTTTTTTCTGATGCACAGTTGTCAATCCTAGACTCTATCGGTAACCAGTGTAGTTGTTTTAACACTGGTGAAATATGCTCATATCTAGGTACCCCAGAAATCAATCGCTCTGCAGTATTTTGCAAAACCTGCAGAGTTTTCATTCTGAATTTTACGATACCTAAAAGCAATCCATTACAGAAATGAAGTTTTGTAATCACCAGACTCTGCATCACTATCTGAAAATCAGACACAGCTATCATAGATTTTAATTTTGATAAAATAAGCTTGCTTAACAGCTTTCAAAGGATAACTCCTCTCCAAAAATCATTGTTTCAAAATTTCTACCTGCATCTTAAATTTTTTCAACGCAAAGCAGATCTGCCATATCCTCAAGTATTAACTTATAGGGAGATTAAACTTCAATGTATATGGATGGAAACTAGAAAAATGCAACAAAGGCATCTTACTCTACTGAGGCACAACTTTATATGGGTCTACCACTACATCATATTTTATTTTCTCTTTGTAAAAATTTTTTAATTTCAATTTGTTTGTAAAATGGAGCCAGATTTCATAAACCAAATGTCCAAAAATTCAATTTGCATTACAAATTGGAGGTACGAGTCCATTGAATTAAGCCAAAATATAAATCGCTTTAATTCCTCTTCAGCTCAAAGCCATAGGAACTGGCTAATCTAAGACAACCAATGATGAAGGAGACACATAAAGTTAAGGCACTATGAAAGTTGGTTTGAGTCTCGAGTTGTGTTGTTGAGATCCTAGGAAGAATTTAAGAACTGCTTTGTTCACGTTCATAGGACTTTAAGTTGGAGAGCAATATGTGGATAGCTCTGAGAAAAGTTGTTTGAGCCAGCTATAGTCAAACATAAAGTACAGTTACTTACTGTAACAGTTGTTATCCAGATATTCTCAACATGTGGGTGATGTCATCCATGGAGCCCCATAGCGTAGAGCCTCGCAAGCAACTTGCTTGTAGAACTTCATAGTTTGCGAGTGCCACACTGCGCATTTGCGAGTGGCTTCCCGTCCGAGTTAGGGCGCGCATCTCCCCAGCGTCTCCTCAGTTCAGCTAGCTAGCTAACTAAGAAGCCAACCTGGGAAGGTGGGTGGGTTGTGAGAATATCTCTCTGCTGTCCCTGGATAACAACTGTTACGGTAAGTAACTGTACTTTATCCCAGGACAAGCAGGCAGAATATTCTCAACATGTGGGTGACCTCCAAGCTAACCAGAATGGGATGGTGGCAGTGTTGGCTATTTAGGAGAACAAATTTGTAAAACTGCCTGGCATAAAAGGCCAGCTCTTCTGGAGACAGCATCCGGACCATAATGAGAGGGGAATGTATGAACCGAGGAGGAAGTGGCAGCTTTGCAGAGTTCCTCAATAAGAGTAGATTTAAGGAAAACTACTGAGGTCGCCATGGCTCTAAATTTATGGACTGGAACTTGACTCTATAGATGTGGACCAGCCTGAGCATAGGAGAAAAAAATGCAAGCAGCGATCCAGTTGGAGATGGTTCGCTTAGCAACTGGATGTCTCAACTCGTTTGGATCGAAGGAGACAAATAGTTGAGAAGATCTCTGTGGCTTAGTCCTTTGCAAGTAGAAGGCCAAAGCACGCTGACAGTCCAGAATATGAAGAGCTGATTCTCCAGTATGAGAACGAGGTTTTGGAAAAAATAAACACTGGAAGGATAATAGATTGAAGGATATGAAATTCTGAAACTACTTTTGGTAAGAATTGTTGAAGGACCACCTTGGCCTGATGGAAAACAGCGAAAGGTGGATCTGCAACTAGAGCGTGGAGCTCACTGACTCTGTGAGCAGACGCGAGAGCAATGAGTAAAAAACACTGTCTCAGTAAGGTAGTTGAGATGAACCGAAGACATTGGTTGAAATGGAGTCTGCATCAGTCGAGTAAGAACAACAATGAGATCCCAAATCACTGGAGGAGGTTCAAGAGGTGGTTTGACATTGAAAAAACGTTCATATACCTGGAAACCACAGGATAAGCAGATAAAGGTTCCACTCCAAAGGCTGATGACAAGCAGCAATTTCAATGAGATGGACCCGAATGGATGTTGATTTGAGGCCTGATTGAGACAAATGCAACAGGTAGTGCAAAACTGAAGACAAGGAGGTAGACTGAGGCTCCATGTGATGAATGATGTACCAAGCAGAGAATCTAGTACATTGCTGATGGTAGCATTGCGTAGCGATAGGATTCCTGGAAGCCTCAAAAATGTCCTTGAAAGATTGAGAAAACCAGAAAGGAGCTATGTTGAGAGGTACCAAGCTGTCAGGTGTAGAGATTGCAGGTTGGGATGAAAACAGAGACCCTTGATTCTGTGCAGAAGGAATAGCTCCCTGCAGGTGAGTTGAAGTAGAAGGGCCACCGAGGAGCTATGAGAATCATGGTGGCATGATCTTGGTTGAGCTTGACAAGGGTCTTGAAAAAGAGAGAAAATGGAAGAAATGCATACAGAAATAGATTTGTCAATTCCAGGAGAAATGCATCTGTCTCCAGTCGGTGAGAAGAGTATATCCTGGAGCAGAACTGAGGCAGTCAGAAGTTGTGGGGCAACACAAGAGATCTATATGCGGAGACCTCCCCAGAGAAAAATGTAATGAAGAGGCAAGGAATGGAGTGGCCATTCGTAAGGTTGCAGAAGACTGAATTTGTCTGCCAGCCGGATGTTATCACCTTGAATGTAGATAGCTTGGAGAAAGGTGTTGTGATGACTTGACAGTCTCACACCCTTTGAGCTTCCTGGCAAAAGGGGAAGAGATGCCGTGCTCCACTGCTTGTTGCCATAGTACATGGCGACTTGGTTGTCTGTACAAATAAGGTCCACTTGATCATGGAAAAGATGCTGAAAAGCTTTGAGAGCATGGAAGATCGCTTTAAGTTCCAACAGATCGATGTGATAGTGATGCTCCATGCTGGGCCAATAACCATGAGTACGGAGACCATCTAGATGAACCCTCCGAGCATAGGTCAAAGCATCTGTCATGAAGACTTTCTGGTGAGGGGGTCTTAAAAATAGGAAACCTCTGGAGAAACTGGAAGAGAGCATCCACCAGTGGAAAGACAGTCTCAACGAAGGAGTGACAATGAGGCATTGAGAGAGTAGGTCGCAAGCTGGTGCCCACTGAGACGCCAGGATCCACTGAGGAATTCGGAGACTGGAAAAAAGAGTCACGTGAATGGTAGAGGCCATGTGGCCTAGTAGAACCATCATGTGCCTTGCTGACAGTGAGAGGAAAGATAATACAGTCAAGAAGTGTCCAGGATGGCTCCAATAAATTGTGGTGTATGAGAGGGCTGTAGCTAGGACTTTGGAAAGGTGATCTTGAAATCCAGACTTGGTAGAAAACAAAATAGTCTGTTAGGTATCTACAATAACCCCCTGCTGTGACGATGCTTTGATGAGCCAATCATCCAGATATGGAAAAACCTGAAGGCTGGGGTAGTGCAGAGCTACCGGAAGTACAACCAGGCACTTGGTGAAAACTCGTGGAGAGGATGCCAGGCCGAAAGGCAGGACTCTGTACTGAAAATGAAGATTCCCCACCTTGAATATGAGAAATCTGCGAGAGGCTCATGGAATGTGAGTGTAAGCCTCTTCGAAATCTAGAGAGCAGAACCAAGCTCGTAATCCATCAGGGACGTTAGAGAGAGCATTTGAAAACTTTAGTCGAAGGGAGATCTAGTAAAATTTGAAGAAATTGAAGAAAGTAACCTTCCTTGATGACCTCAAGAACCCAAAGGTCTGATGTAATCTGCTCCCATCGTTGATAGGAATGATGGAGATAATCTCATGTGGAAAGAGGAGAGGCCGGAGGCATGAAGATCAAAATTATGCTCAGCTCTTGACTGCAGAGTCTGGGGATTTTGCTGAGGGCTCTGTTGAGGCTGTTTCCGAGGTGGAGGCCTGGAACAAGCTGGAGTAGAGTTCTGTGGATACCGAGGTGCAGAAGGCTTAGGGTTTAGGGTTTAGGGTTAGGACGAATCAGAGAAGCATAAGATCGCTCATGCTCTGAAAGGCATTTGGCGGCAGCTGCAATGGATTCATCAAATAACCCATTTCTCTGGCAGGGAATATTGGCCAGTTGATCTTGAAGATTGGAATCCATGTCCAGAATCTGTAACCAAGCCCGACATCCCATTCTGGATTGAAATTGCAAAAGCAGTGTACACTGCCTGAACCCTGTGTACTCGCAACTGAGACAGGGTATGATATAGCTGGTGAAACTCAGGCAAATGATGATGTGCCCTCATAGAAGTGTAAAAAAGCCGACTGTCAAAGTTATGCATGAATCATCCTTCTCTCCCAGGAGGGACTGCAGCATAAATCTGAGTGGGATGAGTCTTCTTGAGAGAGGATTCCACCAGTAACGTTTGGTGGGACAACAGAGGCTTGTCAAACCCTGTATAAGGATGCAGTGCTGGGATTCCATGTGTGAGGGTATAGCCTGGATGGAATAACTCCAAATTCCTTAGAAAAAACCAGGTGCAAAAAAGAGTCAGAGGAAGCCTCGACTCTTTTGGAGCCTTACTCATATCATTGAAGTATGAGAAACTGCCTCGTAGTGGAGAATGAGGATTCCCCGCAGCATGCCTCGAAAGAGGGGTCTAGGGCCTCGAAAAGCCTTGAGGTGAAGTGAAACGAGGCTGACGAGGACGTCCAGCACGAAACCCCCCCTAGGCCTGGAAGGTTCTGGACTGCCTCGAAAGCCTGACAGCTAGAGTACGAGGCCTGGATTGACCAGGCGAGGACTCACTCGAGGATGAGGCACGAGGCCTCAGAGACATAACAGGTTGTGCCTAGAGTATATGCTCAGACTGGCTTGCAGGGTCGAGGCCAGATCATATTGAGCAAACAGAGTGCTAAGCTTCTTGCGTAGAAAAACTTCCAGCATGTCCTGGAAAGTTGGCACCGTAACAAATGAAACTGGTATTGAAGATGCAGCAGTGCGCTCCATAGAGGGTGACCTCGAGGATGAGTATTCCCTATTATTGAAGGCACGCTTCGAAGGAGGTCTCGTAGAGGCCGGCACGACTACACTCGTTGCCTGGATTGCCTGAGACTCTGGTTGAAGGGCTGGATGCTTCCTAGCCAGTGAACCTGCAGAGGAAAAAAGAAACTAGCCTGTCTTCGGAGGAGCGGCAGATGAGGACTTCCCCAACGAAGGAGACTTGGCCGAAGTTGAGGGTTTAACCAACGAAGCCGCTGACGGGGTCAAAGTCAAGGACGAGTCCTTTTCAGCAGACGGTTTCATGATCCCGAAAAGTTGCTGAATCTGGACCAGACATGTCTTGAGAGCCCGTTTATGAAAAATAGCGCAGGACTCAGGACAGTGGTCTGGTCCTAAGTAGGTGTAGGTGAGTGAGAAAAAAACCGCACAGTTACACTGACTACAGTGTTTGAATCCCGGAACATGCTGGGACATGAAAGAAAACAACAGCCACAGCCTAAACGAAGACTCGTGGCTAGGGCCGCAGCCCAAACAGGACGACAGAAGAAAGAAGAAACAAAGAACATAAGAACATAAGCAGTGCCTCCGCCGGGTCAGACCATAGGTCCATCATGCCCAGCAGTCCGCTCCCGCGGCGGCCCAAACAGGTCACCTGTCTGAATCATCAGAAGGGGCTCCCTTGCCACCCTGGTTTCCCATTGAAGTCCTATCTTCCCATCGAAGTCCTAACCCTCCGGTTTTGCACATGCACGACCTGGTCGGGTTTCTATACTTATTTCCTGGATACTTCTCTCAGTATCCCACGATCCCTTTATCCCTCAGGAATCCGTCCAATCCCTGTTTGAATCCCTGTACCGTACTCTGCCCGACCACCTCCTCCGGCAGCGCATTCCAAGTGTCCACGACCCTCTGGGTGAAAAAAACCTTTCTTGCATTTGTTTTGAACCTATCTCCCTTCAGTTTCTCCGAGTGCCCCCTCGTACCTGTTGTCCCCTTCAGTCTGAAGAATCTGTCCCTATCCACCCTCTCTATGCCCCTCATGATCTTGAAGGTCTCTATCATATCTCCCCTGAGCCTCCTTTTTTCCAGGGAGAAGAGCCCCAGCTTATCCAACCTCTCGGCGTATGGGCAGTGTTCCAGCCCTCTTACCAGTTTCGTCGCTCTCCTTTGGACTCTCTCAAGCACCGCCATGTCCTTCTTGAGGTATGGCGACCAATACTGCACGCAGTGGGGGTTTTTTTTTTACACGTGCCACACAGCGACTTGAAAGGAAAATTAAATAAATAAAGAAACAAAGCCGCAATGTGAGAAGGCAACGGACAACGGGGCAGAGCTAGAAACAGGTGCTTCTCAGCTGTACGGAAAAACAAGAACTGAGGAGATGCACGCTCTAACTCAGGCAGGAAGGCACTCACGCATGCGCGGTGTGGCACTCGCGAACTTTGAAGTTCTACAAGCAAGTTGCTTGCAAGGCTCTTCGCTACGGGACTCCGTGGATGACGTCACCCAAATGTTGAGAATATGCTGCCTGCTTGTCCTGGGATAACTCATATAATGCTATAAATTACCTCAAGGCACAATTAATCCCTAACAGTTATAATTGCCATTGACTGGGTTTAATTGTTAGCACTTAACTTTAGTCAATGCTACTATTCTATAACAAAATCTTGGTGCCAATGCTATTACAGAATTGTCACCATGTGCATGGCATTGAGGAGTCTACATCTTAGCCCCAATTTACAAAATTGCCACCTTAGACCTTTAATTTCTATGAACAGATGACTCAAAGAATAGACACAGCAATGGAGTCTCTCATCTTTTGTACCGGATGGTTCAGGGGGCTAACACGGGTACATAAAGATCTTTATTTCTAAGACTAGATTACACAGGGATATGGAACCTTTCACTTTTATTCAGAATGATGTAGAATGATGAAAAGTTCCTAAAGGACAGCTGCCCATAATACCTACAACCACTATCTTAACATCTTTGTCCATCATTTCAACAAAGAGGCAAAAGATTGTTATAGGCTGAAGATGAAGTTAATGCTCTATTGCCTAGAGGTGGGCAGAAGGTACATTACAGGAGCCATGTTAGAAAGCTGGTTCCCAATGCCTTCATGAATTACTTAGTTATAGACCAGTAGCAAAGCCATGGGGGATGCAGGGGGGTCTGGGCCCACCTTTGGGTTCAGGCTTCCCCGGAAATTGTGATTGATAGGCTGTTGGAGAATCTGTTCCATTGGAGGGATGGTATCCCTGTCAGCTGAGATATTTGGAGGTCCCGGGGGGGCGGCGGAGGGGCATGGAGAACAGGACAGGGGCAGAAAGCAAGGGACACACATTTTCCCCCCCCCACACATACACACACACTTTAGGCTCAGACTCCTCCAAATTGAAGGTCTAGCTGTACAACTATTATACACAATAAGTGAAAAATGGATAGAAACAGACGAGCCCCCCCTCCCCCCCACACACACATCGCTAATATAAATTTGATAATAAGTGTTTGGAAATGCAATAGAATAACTGCTCTCCCAAGCCAACATGGAATGACTGCAAACACCCGTCTGTCAAAAGGAGGCACAGAAACCCGATGATGCTTCCAAAAATGATTCAGTATGCAGGGAAATAAATAGAAATAATAATTAAAATTTTAGAAAGTCAGAGGTAAGCTTCAGAACACCTGCCACGATAAATCAGTGTACTGGGTTATTGTGTTTACAGCCTGCATAACAGGATCAGTCAAATATTTGCTCACTAAATATTAGGGAACAAAAACAAAGCTCTAAACACACGGAGACTTTCCGAGGATCAAATTCCCCATTGAGAAAGTACAGTGCTCTGAGACGCTGCCAAGTAAGTGCCACAAATTACTCTGAAATTCCTTGAGAGTTCTTATTGAGGTCAGAGGTCCTGCCCCACAGTTATTATTCCTTCGCATAATGCTTTGATGAGTAACACGACACTAAGTTTTGTATCTACAAGGCTTGGGATAATTGTCTGAGGAAAGAGCTAGAGATTAGGTTACTCTTAAAGGAACTGTGCTCGATAGGTAAGGCCTGCTCAGTCTTTGGTGAAAGGTACAGAAGAACCCATCTGCTTCTCTTCTGCCAGGCTTGCTTTATTATTAAATCATGAGAAAAAAAAACCCTGAAAGGATTATTTTCATGTAACTTAGGGTCTTGCACATTTGCTTCATACCTTTCCTTCCAGATTTAGTGTTGGGATGCTCAGGCAAAAGTTGGAAGATGGATAGTACTCTTGCATGCTGCATCATTAGCACTCTAAAAAATATTTTACTTTTTTTTCCACTGGAATAATTAAGAAGTACCTATTTGTCTATGGAATCCATTCATCCATAGCTGCAAAAAAAATCAGGAGGAGGCTCTGAAATCAGCGAGCCTTTGTTCAGGAAGTTCCCCCTCAGGTTTGGGGGAACATTCTGACATGCTGTGTCCTTTGTAAGGGGTGACAAACCGTTGACATGCCTAATAGTCTAAATGTAGCGGGGCACACAGGGGGTGTTGCAATGATTTAGAAAAAAGAAAAAAAAAAGAGAGAAAAATCTGCCAGTCATTCATGTGCTGAAGCAAAGGTGTTTCCTAGTATATTCCCCAACCTATCCTCAAGCGTAGAGTCGGGGTCTCTGAGGTCAAAGGTTGAATCTGAAGGGTCAAAGCTATTTCTTGTCAATCCTCGTTCACTAATGACACATGAATTGGAAATTAGAACAAAGTAAGTAAAACGAATAGCCAGAAGGCGAGTGTCTGTTTTGTTGCTGGGAAAGCCGGCCAATTGTTGCCCTGGGTGGCTTTGAATGACAGTACAGTTGTTAAGCACAGAAAAGGGACAGTGTGATGGGAATGCCACTTTAAATCTCAATTGCCTTCTCCACTCCAATCAGCTTGGTGGAGCTTTAATGAAGTGCAGTTCTCTGTCCTTTTCCTCGTACTTCTATCTCCAAAATAAGCCTCACATTCAAGTTTGACAGCAGTACAATCAGTTGCCCATTCATCACTGGCCCTGTTTTAACCCTGCTGAAAAAGGGTCTAATGTACGCGGCGGCAATGGCAATTAGGCAGAAAAGTAATATTAGAAACAGACAAGAGCTTAAGTCTTTCACCATTACTAGTGAGGTGTTTTTTTTTATTTTTTTTAGTCCTTTCTAGACATAAAGAAACAGCCAGTGTTGTTAAGTTTCCTTCTTCAGTTTAAAAAAAACGACAACTCCAAGATTCAATTAATTAGAGCTACAGAAAACTAAAGAAGAGATGAGGTGGTAGTGCGGGGCTCTATCCCTTCCCAAGGCTGAAGATGTGGCCCATAATTGGTCCCTTATTAAAACAACTATCTTCGGAGGTATTATATTTCATGAAATGTTCTTATTTTCTTGTTAAAGTGCCTCCACAAAACAGGGCTTCCTGAGAACGTGGCTATACTCGGAGTAAAACCATGAAATCTAATAAAGAAAATCAGGTCAAATGTGAGTGGGAAACCCATGAAATTGTTAGATTTGGAGGTCTGTGATATTACTGGCTATGCACAATTTTTAAATTAGGTGTATGTGTGCGTACAACTGTGAATATCTATCAGAAAAAAACGACAATGAATTTTTTAATAATGCACATGATTTAGTATCTGACATCAGTAACTAAGATCTATAAAATACTCTTTGTGCTCTTTCTCTCTCTCTTCCTTTGTATCTATCTATTGTATCTATGCAGATTGCTTTATGCATAGATAAATTAATATACATAGATCAAGTAAACAAATGCATTATGTATATATATATATATATATATATATATATATATATATATACACACACACACACACATACATACAAACACAGTTGACTCTCTGTTAACCAGAACTCAAGCAGCCAGCAAAAAAATATTAAAAGAAATACTGTAATACTTTAAACAAAAATGAAAATAAAATCAATTTGTGGCAGACATTTAAGTGTAAATTTGGAATGCCACACCTGAGTACACCCATGCTATGTCTACCACATGTTTGGTAGTTTGGAACAGTTTGTGGTATGGCAAAGTGTGGCATATAGTATTAGTTAGGCCTATTTTTATAGTAAGTCTCAAGTAACCAGAAACTACATTTATCCGGCATCTATCAATTCCCATGGGTGCCAGTTAACTGAGAGTCTACTGTATACATATATATATATATATATATATTTGTTTATTCATTTGGATTATGCTCACACCTTTTTCCGTAGTAGCTGAAGGACTGGTACTGTACACTAGTTATGTGTAGATAGCTACATAGATATTAAAGTGCTGAATGTAGATAAAGTGCACATTATCCAGCATTTTATTCTATCTATAATATATACCTACACTGCTTGTGTGCTACAGACCCACATCTTCCCCATGAGTAATATGAAATAAAGCTTGCAGCACCCTCATAAAATAATCTGTTTCTCCATCACCTGAGTGCTTGTGCAATTCAGTGCATGTATCTTTTGTTCGCGCAGACGTGCCCAGACTGTGAGACTCCATAAACATGGCAGCGACCCGTGTTACACAAGACTTCCTCACTGTTCTTTCTATTCAAACGTCACCGACTTTCCCTTTTATCTTTTGTTTTAATTTGATTTCCAGTGCATTTCACAGGAACATGCAGCGTTCGCAAAATGAACGAATGCATGGAAGGAGGGAAAAAAAAAAAACCCACCCCAACCAACCCACAGATGCAGCAATTAAGTGGCTATTGCTACTCACTGGGGATATGACACCAGTAGATGATAGTGGCTTTCACCTCTTACGCACTTTAACAAACTCTTCTTTCCTCCAGGATTCCGTGAACAATTCCTGTCAGAAACACCCCTTTGAGGGAGAGTATAGGGGGAGAGGGAGGGGAAAGGCTGCCTTAGACAATGGCTCTTTACCCTTGACGCCTTATGTAGCGACGCAGAATGCTGTGAGGGTCTGAAAACATGGCGTAATCCGAGAAAGCCGGGCAGCCATTGTGATCACTGAGAAAACTCAGCAGAAGCCCTTTCAGGGACAGGACTGAAAGTGCAGCAAGGACCTTTCGTCCTTTGGGCTCTCCCAATCACCAATTAGACAAACATTAACATCAATTAAGCTGTTATACAGCACAGGTTCCATATAATTACCTTAATGGATTGGCGCTTTCTTTAGGAGCAATTTCTTAAACAAACTTCATCCTTTGTGCAACAGGCTAAGAAAATTTTCAGCAGGGAGTATTTCCCCTTTGTCAGGTTTTCTAAAGAGACAGCTGAATTGTTCTATTTAACAACAAACACCCTCACTAAGGACCCTCGTCCTGTCCCTGTTCCCACCACATTTGACGACTAGGCTCACAGCTTATTAAGCGGGAGAAACAAAAACCTGGACGAGCCAGGGGAGCTGAGCACATGTGGGGAAGGGCAGGGCACAAAGGGCCCGCTAGTCTGGCACTGGGTTGCAGGCAGATCCAGGAGAAAGCATCAATTGAATTAGCTGTCTTTTGAGCATCCAAAACAGCCAGATCCGTCCGCACCAAAAGCACAAAGGGAACGACAGAGGGCAGGGGAGGGGAAAAACAGGATCTTGCTCATAAAAACAAGGCAAAAATCTGTCTAATTTATTTTGGACTTGTAAGTGCTAATTAAATGTGAACTCATCAGCTTTATCCAGTTCCTGCATTGCCTAATTCTCTTACAAGGCGCACAAAGGCGCTCTGATTTTTCCCCCCTGTTTAACAAATATGTGCCTGAAATGTACTCAAATACTGCCTCAAAAAATATAACCTTCTTATCACCTCTGTGATATTTTATGTCCTATATTATAACTTTGCTCAGAAAAGAAAAAAAAATAAATGAAATAGCAAAAAATAAAAGAGAAACAAAACTAGACAAAAATCTTTCATGCTGTGAAGGAAGGGCTTGAAAATAAACCTTACAAAAATGGTTGTCACTGTTGAATTTTGGTTTGGATAACCACTGAATGCTCTCAGTTAATCTTTAAAGAAATTATCTGAATGGCAACCCTGCGCAAAAAAAAAAAAAAAAATTGGAAGAGTTCAATAGCTGAAAGGAGTCTGCTATACATAGTGAACGCTGAAAAAAACATGCTCTGGCCTGGAGTTCATTACTGCCCTCAAGCATTGCTTGATTGTATGACACTGTTATTGGCAAGCACATAATTAATTTTTACATATTAGGGGTCAGTATCTGGATTTTGAGGGCAAATGTAAGTTCATTTACTTAACCTCACCCCCACTGAACTCAGGGAAGTCCCACTTGTGTGAAAGGCTCAATCAAGGCCACCAAATTAAATGGTGACAGTGAACTTATGGGTGGTCTTTGACCTTAGGCCAGGCTCACTGATGGCCAATGTCATAGGAATAGCCACTTATAGAGATGGAAGGTATAGATATGCATAGGCACTTTTAACATCAAATGGAGTAGACGAGGACACCAGATAAGCTTTAGCTAATGAGGTCTGATCAGAAAACACATGTTGAGGGAGTCACTTATGTTCCTCTACACTCAACTTTGCTAGTCTCTCAGGAAATGTTTGGATCCAGAGTAGTGAGCTGAAGAAATCTTTGTTATTGCTTAAATATGACAGAAGTGATTCCTGTTATGTAAAGTCTATGGAGCCGACATTCAGACTACGGGAGGCAGCCGACTATGGCCAGGATTCTCCAAAACCCGTGTTAAAAAGCAACGGTCTGCTAACGCAGCCATTTTGATAGCGAATCTAAAAAAAGAGACATTCTCAAAAAATCGCACATGCAAATGAGGTCAGCTGACAGTAGCGATGATTCGCTAAATTTGCATGTGCCCATCGCTGATGATAGTGATGGGCACATGTGCAGAAAAAACGCTGTCAAGAAAAAAAACCCCCACAATAACAGCGGGAGAGATGCCCACACTCTCTCGCTGCTCTAAAATCCCCACCGCGACCACACCCTGCAGTAGGAGAGATGCCCAGTCTCTCCTGCTGCCCTAAAATCCCCACCGCGACCAGCCATTGCAGCAGGAGTCTTTTGACTCTAGAGTTATGCAGTCTTAGGAGCAGATGATTTAGCAAAGGGGATGGATCCTTGAAAAAGCCCATAGGTAAAACATGTTGGAAGAAGTCCCCGCCGATATCAAGTTAAGTCTTTAAATTGTAAAACTGGAAGTGTGATAAAAGTGTATAAATATAAAATAACTAATTATTCAAAAAAGACCGATGAAGATGGGGTAGTACTCTATCTTGGTAGCATGGTTGCTCCCTGAGTGCACTGCTGAGGTCTTAAAAATGTATGACAAGTTACCATTTTTTGGACTTATTTAGGCGTTTATGCACTAGTATATAACACATATGATACTGATATATATGATAGTCCAATAAAAACTTGTGAAAGAAAGCCCACTATTGGAACACTGTTAGCATTCAGCATTGGGAAGTTAAGGGAGAGGAACGTGCCTGGTGCTTGCACACAGAACTTATGCAGTTATCCCAGCTGATGTGCACATGCTCAGTCAAACTGGGGAGTAGGGTGCCTGTGCTTAAACGAGGACGTTGAACCTCTCCCTGATCACCCCAGTCATGCACACTACTGATGACCATCTGTGCAGCTCCTTCGCTACCTGCTGTAGTAATTAGCCTGTTCTAGGGAAGAGGGTCTAGTGCAGACACGGGCAAACTATTGCCCGCAGGCCATATCCGGCTCGTTTAGTTTTTTTAATCTGGTCCGCGGCGTCAGAGGCAGCCGTAGTTTGCCCATGTCTGCATCCCTTTCTCTTACCGCTGAACAAAGCACCTACTGTAAACATTTAGCTGTCGCGCGAGCAGGGCCAGTGTTAGGGGTTATCTGTAGCAGTCTGATGCTGTCCTTACCTTCCGTCGCTGACAAATCCATTTTTGCTTCAGGTCTCCAGCCACAGCAGACAATCTGAACAGCTAGCTATGGCTCCCTTCCCTGCTTTCTTTTGCCCTGGTCCTCCCAGGCGGAAACCGGAAGTTGTGTCATTGGGGATGGACCATGGCAGAAGGAAAGCAGGGAGGGGAACTGTAAGCAGCGCTTCAGATTGGTGCCGCGGCTGAAAGTCCCCTGCAGCATAAATGGATTTATCAGTGATGGAAGGTAACAAAGGAAGAAATGGATTCATGATTTCCAGATGCAAATGCTATAAGGACTCTTCTGGCTTGGATAGAAGGAGGAAGATACGGGTGAGGAAATCTCCATTACTTGCTGTAATTTTTTAAAAGTAGAAAGGGGGATGGGGAGGGAGTTAAAAGAAGTGGCAGACTGAGTGTGGGAGTAGGTAAAGGGGAAAAGCTTATGGTACTGGAAACGGAGGAGGAGGGAAGATAGATAGATGGAAGGAAGGAGGAGGGAGCTAGAGAGATGGTGGGCAGTGATCTGAAAGGAGAGAAGAGAAACAGAGAAGTTGGATGTGGGATGGGGTGGGGTGGGGTGGAGTGAAGGAAGGGGAAAGACACTTGAAGAGAGGACTGTTGGGAAGAGAAAGGGAGAGATTGTGAACCTGGGAATGGAATGACGGGAGAGATGGAGAAATGTTAGTTCTGGGGATGGAAGGGAGAGAGAGATGCAACATCTCTCTTTCCCTCCAACCCACTGTTTAGCATTAAGAGGGAAGGGAAGAACACAACAATAGGAAAGAGGGAGCAAAATGTTGGACCATGGGGAAATAGGAAAAGAGTTGAACCCATGGGAAAGGGAAAAAAATCAATATGTTGGAGACAGGCATAGTGAAGGAAATGGGGCAAAAGAGGAGAAAAAATGAACAGACACTGGAAAGAGAATTAGTAAAAGATAGATAAAAAGCAGAAATAGAAACTGGGACCAAGATGATGGAAAAACAAAATGTCCAGACACCAAGGAAGAAAAAAGTGTTTTATTTTGAATGTATTAATTGGAATTTGTTATGTTTAGGATATGTGTATATTCATGAGCAGCCACAGGAGTGCTGCTTCCTCCTGCAGCATCAGACCTCCCCCCGTCACCCCCTTTGCCCCTCATCCTGCCGCCCTCCCCCCCCTCTGGTCGCCTGGCCCCTCTGTCAAATTTAAGATCCCATTATGGCCCACGAGTCAAAAAGTTTGCCCACCCCTGGTCTAGTGCATAGTTCAGGGTGCTTGCAATGACCCATCTCTCCTGCTGCTCCCAGAACCATGAGGCAAGTACCGGGATCTTTGTTTAATCTCTCTTCAGACACCATAACACTAGTTTTTTGGGTGGTAAGGGTGGCTTTGTTCTGCAATGTTCTCTCAGCATTGGGACAGAATAGATAATGACCTAATTACTACTGGTTCAACTACATTTGTATGATGTTTATGATAGCATTTGTCACCCACGTCACCCACACTAGTGCCCCTCTGAACATATACATGCCCTAATGCCGACACTTTACCTATATTCCTTTTTTTAACTCCAAATTATTGAAAATTTAGCATCTGTCCAATAGTTGTCCCCCGATTATAGGCTATCATTGGAAATTGCTTCAAACTCTGATGTAATTGGAGAACTGGCCAGTAGAGCCGCATTAATTCCACCAGTTTATTAGCTGGCCTTGAATATGGTAATACACACACCATCTTGTCTTCCTCCTTTTAGGTTGTAAAGGACTTGCCAGCAGTAAATCCCGCTGGGCAAACTTTGCCCTTAAAAAAGCTTGTCTAATAGACCAATCTGACCAAAAATCGCTGCTCTAATATTTTTGCTTGGACCTTAAATTCATCCACAGATGAATAGATACGTCTCAATTTTAGAAACTGACTAATAGGGAGATTAAATCTCAATTTGTAAGATTTTCTTTTTATACTCCCAAAAAATCAAAACCAAATAAAATCATCAAATACATATTAAAAAAGAAACAATATTAAATACCTAACCAAAAAAATATAATAAATGGAGACAAGAGAAGCCTTAATTATAAACAAAGTTTTAAAAATTATCATTTTGATACATATCTTTTTGTAGACTGGGAAGAAAACTATTATTTAATTCATCTGTTATAAAGCAATGAAGTTTCTCATTTCAAATTGGGGGGAGGGGTTTTTGCTGACTGCTTTTGGTGTTATACACAGAATTTCAATGTTGGGCTATGTCTTGGCTCCAGCATTGAATTTCCAGGTTTATGGAGCAGGCTAAACTATAGTCGGTTAAGTGTGATATTCAGCACTTAACAAGCTAAGGAGAACCACATAAAGACAGAACTGACTTTTATGTGGTCTTATTTATGTGGTGACCTCGGCAGGTTAAGTGCTGTCTTTGCCTCCCAGAAGCTCTCAAAATAGCCGGTTATGAGTCGGACACTAATTAGACATTTCAGCCGCACTAATTGGTTAAGTGCTACCGAAAATGACCAGCTAGCTTTGATCAAGCGATTTAACTGGCCAAGAGCCCTTTCTGAATACTGACCCCTGAGATTTTAAACAATTGAGTGCACATTATGCATATAAGTGCACAGAATACTGATGTTTACATAGAATTACCAGACTTTACATATGTAAAATCCGGACCCCATAGAGCCGCCCCCCCCCCCCAGGCCCGTCCAGTTACACCCATCCCCAACCTCATACTGCCACAAATATCAGAATAAAAAAGTACATACCTGTCTTTGAAACATTAGCACCTGCTATAGGAAAGCCTAGTAGAGCTGCATACAAGTGTCTTAAGTGGCCTGGGGAGTAGGCTGGTGAACCATACAGAGGAGGACCCAGGCCCATATGCCACTCTAACCAATACATTTATGGTGGAACATGTGCGCCCACCAAAACTCCCCCACACTCTACTCTACTACCTGCCACCTGCCTCCTTAAGGGCTATTGGGGTTGTAAACAGTGGATATAGTGGTTTTTTTGGGTGTTTTGAGTGGCTCACCATAACCTATAAGGGAGTTCTGGTGAGATGTTTATTTATTTATTTAAAACATTTCTTACCAGCCTATTCCTATTCTGGTACCCTTTTTGTGAAGTTCACAGCAGTGCCCTGTAAGGTGCCCCACTGCTCTGCTGCCATGTCTGGGTGGCCAGTCCATCACAATGCTGGCCCCTCCCACATCCAAATGGTCTTGTTCTGGGCGTTTGGGACTTGGACAAATTTTTGGTCAACTCATTCCTTTGTCCACCCCCAGCTAATCTCATTTTCAGGGTATTCACAATTAAATAAAAATTTAGCCAACAGGGGTCAGTGTATTATAAATATTGACCACCACCAGCTAATTTAGATTCAGGTATTAAGTGCTGGCCCAAATCCGGCACCGGCACTGCATATCCAGAACAGTGGTGATAGCCTACCCAAACATTTTGTAGGTACAGTTGTTACTTAGTGCCGTACCTGAATAACTAACCTGGCAAAGATAGGATTGCTATTTAAGTGGCCTTACTTGTCCAGTTAGCCATCTATGCACCAGTGACTGAATGACGCCATGCTTGTAATACTAAGACTGCTGTACTATGATGTGCCATTTTACGTTCATCATGCTATGTCCCACCCTAAATGCTACCTTTCCAGTTGCACTCTTATATTTCTGATAAATCAACCGGGTCTGCCTGGTTTTTTGTTTTTTATTGCAAGTCTAGCAAATACATAATGAGTGTAATGTTTTTACTTAAGATATCACAAGGACCTCAAATATGCAACCTAAAGTCATCTATGAAAGAAATCAACATAAATTGTCAAAATATACAAACAAAACAAAAAGAAAAATATTCTAACAGTATACGTTCTTAGACCATGACAAGTAGGGGACTCGATACCATGCCATAGAAAGACTTACATATAATGACTGGGTACATCTTATCATGGCAGAAAAGAGGATCTTCAGTGATAAATTCAGACAATATGACACTCATTTGCAAGAAAATAATGTCTCAAAAGTAGCACAAAGTGACAGATGGATGTTTTTCATGGGAAAACTTCAAAGTCAAGATTTTCAAAACTCAGATTCTTAATTCCTGCAACAATACTGATAAACTAAACTAAACTAAATCTTAAGCTTATATACCACATCTTCTCTATAAGGATAGAACTTGACATGGTTTACAAGAGTTTAAGAAAGGAAAATATAATAAGAATTAGGGCTCCTTTTACAAAGATGCGCTAGCGTTTTTAGCACACATACCAGATTAGTGCACGCTATAGCGCGCGCTAGCCAAAAAATTACCACCTGCTTAAAAGGAGGTGATAGCGGCTAGTGTGTGCGTAAATTTAGCGCATGCTATTCTGCGTGTTAAGGCCCTAACGCACCTTTGTAAAAGAAGCTCTTAGTGGTTATATAGAAAGCAGTGGAATTTACATTTTTAAAAATAGCCATGTTTTCAGATGTTTTCGAAATAATTGGAAAGAGCCCAAATTACGCAGCTGGACAGGAAAGTTATTCCAAAGCTCAGTAATTTTAAAATAGAGAGATTTCCCTAATTTTCCAATATAGATAACACCTTTTAACGAGGGGAAAGATAATTTAAGCTTTTGGATAGATCTTGCTTCTCCATCTTAGCTCTGCTATACAATTAACTGACCTTCTTTCTCTCTGTTGAGCCCTTCCACCAGGGTATCCAAATAAAACTATCAGTGAGGTTATGGCCCTCATAATCTTCAATGTATCTTTGACCAAATTTCTACACTTGTCATCCTCTAGAAGGAGTTTCCAGCTTCTGAATTGAGAAGAATCTTCAAATAGGTCTAGCTCTAGAGAGACTGTCAATGATCAGATACAATTCCAAAAATTATGATATTATATTTAACAATGCTTATTAAGTATATGAAACTCAGAAAGAAATCTATTTGACTGTATGACTAATGTCTGGCCAAGTAGCAACTAAGGGCTCCATTTACAAAGGTGCGCTGGTGGGACGTACAATTTGTTCCATCAACATCAGGTTAAATGAACACAAATCCAGGGTGCATACTCTTAATGAAACTGCACCACTAGTCCATCATTGGATGTTGTTCAAACACACTATCTCAGACTTAAAATGGAGAGTGTTTGACACTGTATGCATCGGGTGGGAGGGTGGGTAATACAGAGTGTATTTTAAATTTGAAGGAATTACGCTGGATGTTTGAATTGAACCGTATGTTCCCGCAGGGGCTTAATGAAACTAGTGATTGGATGACGTTGGCAGCGTAGTGTTCAGGCAGATCTTGAACAGCGCCCAGGCTCCTCATTGGTGGCTGGGCTCATTGAGGTCACAGGGGTAGCTTCTTTAACACTGGGGTGAATGCCGCGGCCATATTGTTATCATTGCGGCTACAGGAAAGGATCAAGCGAAGGGCTTAATTTATTCTGGTAAGATGATATTTCATTAGTCTACATAAGGTTGTTATGGGTTTATAGTTTACTAATGGGAGTTTATTGATTGCAGCACGTCCAGTATCCACGACCCTGAGTAAGACTGAAATTCGTCGGAGGGGACTGGTGCAGCAATGTTCTGAGCTAAGTTTTTAAATCAACTCAGCTTAAAGATAAGATTCATACATTAGTAACGTTATGAAATATTTAAAGAAACATTAAGAAATATTTAAAGACATTATAAATAATTTATAAAAAAAATAATATATAATCAGAAAATGATAACATTTGGATAATTCACACCACAATTGAAGGGAACCAGTGAGGAGTGCTGCCACACCAAAACAAGAAGATTTGGGTGGCATTCTGAGGTCCCTGGTGTGATTCAAAGAATGATTTGTAGACCAGAAATACACAGTGTTAGTGATTGTTTTGATATATGATTAGTTAACACAGTGCCTAGAAGTGGGTGTATGTATGTTCCAGCATAACTCTGATATGCATGGAGAAATTTCAACCAAACTTGGTATACATATCACTTACTATCTGGGGAAAAATACTGTGGGGGTAGAAAGGGGGTGATGTAAAAATAATCAAAAACAACAGATAGCAGTGTCTAATCCATAGTTTTTGGGGTCGTTGACACTCTCGATGCCGTTTAAGTCCAAAGTAAGCCCCAGCCCCATCACAATTTTAACTGGTTTCGAGAGAGGGCCATTCTTGCTGCTAAAAATGAAGTCCACGAAATAAACAATCAAATACTTCCCATTTTAACAGGCGTAATCACTGAAAACAAGTCTTTTCATAATGTAGTAGATACCGATGAGGTCATCAATTTCCCACCACAGTTCCTAAACTCACTTGATTCAGCTTGATTACCACCACATCGTCTTTTACTTAAAGTGGGATCTTCAATTATTTTACTACGGAAATTCTATCCACCAAAATTTTACAACAGCGCAAGGCTTTCTGTTAAGAATATGCTGGGCAATGTAATTGAAGTGACTATCTTAACAGGAAAGGGAAAGGGTGAAACCGTTTTTATCCCATGGATGCCACTCATTCTGACGGACCTCCCTTTTAACTTTAACAGATTGCAATTTCCAGTGACACTTGCCTTCTCAATCACGATCAACAAGTTACAGGCGCAGTCTATTAAGTACTGCACAGTGAATTTCAGATCACCATGTTTCTCCCATGGACAACTTTATGTTGCTTGATCAAGGGTGGGTTCACCCAATAATTTATTTATTCTTGTTCCTGGAGGTAAAACTAAAAATGTTGTTTATAATCAAGTTTTGTGTTAAAGTAATATTATAGTGAATTTGTAAAAGATTTTATTTTATAATTTGTATATTGTACTTATACTTTTACAAACCTGTAGATAAAATTACTTTGATTTTACACTATACATACATTTGATTCCTTTTCCTGTCTAATAGAAGATTGGGATAAATAACGTCGGGTGATCTAATCTAATCTAATCTAATCCTTAGGTTTCTATACCGCATCATCTCCACGTTCGTAGAGCTCGACGCGGTTTACAGTAGGAGAAATAGGAAGGAACTACAACAGAGGGTTAGAGGTAGAAGTGTGAAGAAAATTTAGAGGACTTGGGATGCCAAGATATAAGAGTTTCCTTGATTCCTAAGTTGGAGGGAGACTTACATTTTTTGAGAAAAGCCTGGTGATCAGCTAGTATCATATAAAAGTAAACTGTACCACCCCTCTCCTCTGCATTTCACTCTTAGATAAAGAAGTTTCCTGTAAAGAAAAAAAATCAGTATGCAAAAATTTCAATATCTTTAGCCTATTCACCATAGACGGTACCCTCTGAACACTCAGGGAAGCAACCTTCAGCTTACACAACATTTTTATCTTCATATTTACAATATTCTTCTGCTCTGGTGATATCTACAGTCCACAATTAGCATATACTTTGAGGATCTGAGGACTCTAATGAGCTCTAATATGGTTTAAACAGGAAAGTGTAACAGTATTCAGCACATTTCTTCAAAACATGCTTGAAAAAATCTGCTGAATACTGTTACACTTAACTTGTTTAAAACATACTAGAGTTCATTGGAGACCTCAAATCTTATATATAAAGACTGTCTTCTTGTTTTCATTTCAGATGTGGTTTTCTATCTGATAATTATTTATTTATTTTATTATTCAATTTTCTATACCGTTCTCCCTGGGGAGTTCAGAACGGTTTACATGAATTTATTAAGGTACTCAAGCATTTTTCTCTGTCTGTCCCAGCGAGCTCACAATCTACCTAATGTACCTGGGGCAGTGGGGGGATTAAGTGACTTGCCCAAAGTCACAAGGAACAGTGTGGGTCTGATCCCACGACCCCAGGGTGCTGAGGCTGTAGCTTTAACCACTGCACCACACATTATTGTGCACAGAAGGAAGGAAGGGAAGGGAGAATGGGAAGGAGGGAAGATGGAAAGGGAGGGAGGGAGAGGGAGGGGGTGATAATGGGGGATTATGGTTTGTCATATAAAATGTTTGGAGGAATGATTGTATTTTATAATAATATTTTATAGACTACATGGATTGGAATTTTAAATATATGAGATTATTTGTAAGGAATATTTTTATGTATTATATGAATGTATTTTTATTTTGTTCCTTCAATAAAAATGTTTGAAAATTAAAAAAAAGTTTATTGAAACTTATTGAAGTTTATTGAATTGTCAGAATAATTTCTATGCATAAACAACCCGTTTTAGAGAGAATGGAGCCCATAATCAAAAAAACATAAATGTCCAAAAAAAGCATCCTAAATCAGCACTTGGACGTCCTAATTGTCTAACAAGGTATTCCAGCCTCTGCATTTTCAGAGCACAAGATGTGCATGGTGGAGGTATGTTATGGACGTGCTTTGGGCAGTGTCAAGGGTGGGCTCACCATAACCTATACGGGAGCTCTGGTGAGATGTTTATCTGGCACCTTTTATGTGAAGTTCACAGCAGTGCCCTCTAAGGTGCCCAACTGCTCTGTTGCTATGTGTGTGTGGCCAGTCCATTAAAGGACTAGCCCCTCCCATGTCCAAATGGTCTTGTTCTGGGCGTTTGGGATTTGGACAACAGTTTTGTTGAAAATGTGGTATAAAAATAGATGTCCTGGTAGTCTGTGCATACCAATGGCTTGGACGTCAGACAGAGGATTTTTTTTTTTTTTTTAATTCTAGACATATGGTGGTTTGCCTTTTGAAAATAGGCATTTTCTTTCTGTCGACTTTGGACACCTAGCGCCATACGTCCAAATCGGATCTAGAAGTACAAGTGTTTTGAAAATGCCCCTCAATGTACGAGAGAGTTAGCAGGTTTTATATACCATCTTACTAAATGATGTTATTCATTCAAAATAATTCACAGTAATGCAACAGACAATAAAAGATAGAAATAGGTAAATTACAAGCATGAAATTCCCAGCAGGAACTTACCCTTCATGATTTTCAGTAATGCAATAGACAACATAAAACTGAAATAGGTAAACAGAAAAATCCCACAGGAATTACTCACAGAAGTAAAATTCATACTATAACCAAACCATCCTATACTATAACTGTCCTATACTATAACCATCCTATACTATAACTGAACCATCCTTTTAGGTGACTACACATCCCCTTCCATATTCACGGGTTCAGAACTCACGACTTCAGTTATTCACGGTTTTCGTCTGGGTGACCCATCCTCACCTCCCAGACCTCTTCACTTACTTGCTTTTTAAAACCTGGTGGTCTAGCAGTGAAGCAGGGCAGGAGCGATCATCCTACGCTCCTGCCCTGTGCAGAACTGGGAACAAAAATGACTGCCGTGAGTTCCCATGGTCTCGTGGGAACTCACAGCAGCCATTTTTTGTTCCAGGCTCTACATGGGACAGGAGCGTAAGAAGATCGCTCCTGCCCCACTTCAACACTAGACCCCCAGGCTTTAAAAAGTAAGTACAGTGGAGAGGTCCAGGAGGCAGGAGGGAGGCGGGGGTGGGGTCAGCCTTAAAGCTATTTATGATTTTTCCATATTCGCAGGCTGGATCTGCCCCTAACCCCTGGGAATATGGAGTGAGAAGTGTATATAGAAGTCAGAAGTGAGATATGCAGGTTCAGATGTGCTCATTCCTGGTAGTAGTTTTTTTTAAAAAAATGATCTGTATGATGCAGGTGTTTGCAATGGTTACATGCAGTGGAAGCATGCATTTTATGACTGTTGCTATCTAAAACAGAGGCAACTTGTCAAGCAAACATCGGTTGGTACTTATATATGTAAAACTGGTATTTCAGACTCCAAGGGCTCCTTTTACTAAGGTGCGCTAGTGTTTTTAGCGCGTGCGCTGACCCCTCGCTACACACCAAGAACTAATGCCAGCTCAATACTGGCATTAGCGTCTAGCGCGCACGGCAACGCAGCATGCGCTAAAAGCACGCTAAAACCGCTAGCGCAGCTTAGTAAAAGGAGCCCTAAATGTGCTAGTTTGAAAACCTACACAAATAAATGTTTCCCAGAAACCACAATAATTTAGCACTACCTTTATATGGGAGGGGGCACTGGTGATCTCCCTTAATCCCTCTTGTACAGAGCTGTCCAGCATGAGCATATTTACAAAACCTATGTATATGTAAACAGGAACAGCTTTAATTTCCAGTACTGAACCCTGTGATCATAGACATTTCAGGCACTATTATTATGGGAAAAATCCAAATAGGTTCTACTACGGCCAACCTTTAAATAAATGAGTTCTTGAGACTGACCCAGATAAGTGCATATAGCAATCTACATACAAGGTCTGGCAATTAAGTTCGCAAACTTGCCTCCTTGCGCATACATTGGCAGTACTGTACAAACAACTTGGTAAAGTTTCATAACCTTGGTATATCAGTGCCCCACAGCTGTGTTCGTGTCGATGTGTGGAGGTGTCTTGCTGAGTGGCGTTCATTATGGTTGCTGCGTGTTTTTGTGTGCTGTCGCAAGAATGTCAGAACTTGTTAAACTTGGCAAGAGTGGAAGTGAAATCAGGGACATGTTAGTCCAAGTTTATGGGGATAATACCATGAAGAAAATGACAGTGTACAAATGAATTAAACAATTTTCAGAGGGGAGAGAAAGCATCACTGATGAAGAAAGATCAGGGCAGCCAGTAACAAGCAGAACTGATGAAAACATTGCAAAAACTAGTTGACTTGTTCATCAAAATTGTTGGCTGACTGTGAGAAGCATAGCAGACCAAATAAACATCGATAGAGAAACAGGAAAATCTTTACTGGAAATCTTGGCACGAGAAAGGTGTGTGTGCAAAAATGGTCCCAAAGGAGGTCACCAATGAACAAAAGCGTCAAAATGCACAATGGAAGTCAGCCAATTCTTCACGACCAAAAATGTTCCACCAGTCCACAGCAAGAGTCAAAACGATGTTGCTAACCTTTTTTTTGATATCAGAGGGATTGTTCATTATGAATCTGTAGCAACTGGACAGTTAGCCAAGTTTACTATTTGGAATGCTAAAAAGGCTGTGTGAAAATGTTAGATGAAAATGACTTGAACTTTTTGTCAACAACTCATGGCTCTTTCATCACAACAATGCACCAGCTCACACTGCACTATCTGTGAGAGAGTTTTTAGCCAGAAAAACAAATAATTGTATTGGAACACCATTCCTGTTCACCTGATCTGGTCCCCAATGACTTTTTCTTTACCCGAAGATAAAGGACAGCTCTGATGGGCATTCCAGAAAAAGAGTTCCAAAATTGCTTTGAATGGTGGACTAGGTGCTGGCGTTGGTGCATAGCTTCCCAAAGGGGTGCTTCAAAGAGGTTCATAGTCATTCGCGCACGGGACTTCAGCGCGCCGACATTGCAGCGTAGACAAATCGGTGCAAGACCCCAGCGCACTGGCTAAAAAGTTATTTTTAAAGAGCTCTGACGTGGGGTGTGTGTAGGGAACTCCCCCCAGTTTACTTCATACTCTTCGCGCTACCATTGGGGTGGGGGGTTTGGGGGGTTGGAACCCTCCATTATAGAGTAAACTTAACTTTTTCCCAATTTTTTAGGAAAAAGTTAAGTTTTCTCTATATTGTGGGGGGTTGCACCCCCCACACCTCCCCCAACAGCAGCGCGAAGACTATGAAGTAAAGTGTGTGGGGGGTTCCCCCCATACACCCCATTGGAGCTCTTTAAAAGTAACTTTTGAGGTGGCACGCTGGGGTCTTGCACGCCGAATTCTCTGTGCTGCAATGTTGGCGTGCGGAAGTCTCGCGTGCTTTTGTCCCGTCACCCTTCAAAGGTGACCATAGTGATATTCAGCAATGAAGTATGTAGCACTTTTTCTAGGATAAGTTTGCAAACTTAATTGTCTGACCTCATATATATATCTATAAGATCCATTCCAAAAACTGAAATATGCCTGGTCCCAAGGATTTTGGATAAAGGATCTTGTACCTGTATTTACATTCATAAGTAGAAATGCAGCCATGGGTCAATAAGAATGAATTAATTTGACAACATTCATTTGATAAAACCAAATACAGCTGATACATACTTTTGAGGGGATGTTCTTATGCTCACTCATATACTAATACCACATATTTGGCTTTATACATTGCAAAGGTTTGTCTAGCATTCCACCATAGCTTGTAATGTACAAAGTGCATGGGTTTCATAGTAGTAGATAAATGGGAAAGTTCTATGGTATGAGTAGTTTTTAGGACTGATCTTATTGAAAAATGATCTTCTACATGCTGTAGCTTTTATCACTGTAGACTATTGTCTATGGCCTTCTTTTTCCTTTTAGCTAGATCTACCAAAACCATGCTCAGCTTAGCATGATTACACATAACAGTTTGCATTTGGTAAATAAACTGGCTCATATTAGTAAGTTAACTCTAGTTCAAGTACTAACTAGCATTCATTCAGTGCTCATTAACTAGCAAAAAGGATGAGCATATATATTAATTACCAACTGCATGTTGCACCCTTATTTGCATATTATGTTCTTTAATTTCCATGTACACTGACCAAAATATTTGCATAATCATGCTATCATTTCTTCAGAAGCTTTCAACCTTATCATAAGGTTTTCCTTTTTTAAAATGTACACTAGGGACTTAGGGACAGATTCTCTAAAGGGTGCCTAACTTACCCCTCCCCCCATTTTATAAAACTGCAAAAACGTTTATTAGCCCTGGCCCGTTTGCTGAATACTCCGCACTGCTCCTGATGCTCATAGGAATTCTAAGAGCGTCAGGAGAAATGCGGAGCATTCGGCACGCTGACTGGTGCTAAAAACCACTTTCACGGTTTTGTAAAAGGATGGGTTAATTGGCAAAATTCCCTTAATATCTTAAATAATTGAAAAAAAAAAAATAATTGGGCAATAGGCACCTACACAGTTCTATAAACAGGTAGGCACCTATCGCATGGTAAATAGTGGTGCCTAACGTCTAAGTGGGCTTTTTTATGGGCGGAGTGAGACTTAGGCACCGATAAGCACAATTCTCTAAGAACTTAGGCACCTTAAATGTAGGCCTCTAAAACCCTGGCCTACATTTCTGGTGCCTAAGTTTTTACATAGGTACCACTGGGCGCAATTCTGTAAACAGGTGCCTAAGCATGACTGACATGTGGCTGGCACCATTTTTCTAGGTGCTGGTTTTTTTAGGTGCCATTTAAAGAATCCAGGCCCCATTCTATAACAAGACGCCATAATTTAGGTGCCAAATTTCTGGAAGCTGGAAGCCAGTTCTATAAGAAAATTTATGCAACAGGGGCCTGATTCTGTATAGGATGCCCGGTCTCAGCAGCCACCTAAGCAGCTTTTGAGAATCTCACATGGGCATAACTATACAGAATCACGTCTATCCTAACCCCGCCTAACCACCATGATTCTCTAACCAGCGTCCAAGACACAGGTGATGTTTAGAGAACTGCATTGCCACTGAGCTGATCATGGCAAGGGAATCTCCCTGCCACGATCAGCCAGATTGGCCAGATACATAAAGCCACTCACATGGGAGTAGCCTTAGGGATCTGGCCAATCGGAGTCTTAGGCCACTCCCAGTTCATCCTAGAATTATTAATGCATGTTACCATTATTTTGATACATTTGTTACGAAGAAATAAAGAGTTGAAACAAGCAAATATTCCTTTTTTAGGCAGTACTCTGAGTGGCAGTGAATACAATAAGAAAACCATGATTTAAATCAATTCTTTCAGACTAGTGATTAAAATTGATTTAAATCAAATCTACCCTGAATATAAACATGTAAATATTGTTTAAATTTAGGTGACCTGTTATAGATTGACTCAGTTGAAATATGGTATTGGAGAAGAATTTTAGGTGTGCCATGGATCGCCAGAAGAACTAACAGATCAATTCTGGAAGAGATCAAACTGGCTATGTCACTAGAAGCCCAAATAATGAAGTTACAAATGTCTTATTTTGGCCATACTGTCAGAAGAGAAATATCATTGGAGAAGGACATCATGTTTGGAAAGATCAAAGGAACCAAACGAAGAGGGCGCGGGATCCATTCAGAAAGCCGCTCAGCGCCGAGCAGCAGCACCAAAGCACGCTCCTACTCAGTACCGCTCAGCGGCTGAAGCCAAAACTTGCAGAAGAACATGAGCAACTGGGTTAGCAGTGAGGCAGGAGTGTGGAAAGCTCAATCCTGTCTGCTACACCTCTGGACCACGAGGGATTCCAGCGGTAGAGGAGGTATGATGGACAGGGCAGGGAGGGGGGACAGGGTATGATGGACAGGGTGATGAGTTTGGGAGGGAGGGAAGGGGGCTATATGAAATGCCTGGTAGGAAGGGGGCTGGGTGCAGAGTCTGACAGGGGATGGAGGGAAGGGTGCTAGGTGCAGAGCTTGACAGGGGAGCAAGGGGACGCTGGGTGCAGATCTTGGCAGGGCAGGGCATCTGAATATTAAACTGCCCGACATATTCGAGTCAACAATTTTTCCTCCTTTTTTGGTGAAAAATGGGGTCTCGACATATTCGGATCAACTTATATTTGAGTATATACAGTAGTTCTGTTTTTTCCTTATTGGCTACTAGGCCGTTTGTTTGGAACCATCCAAATATTTTCTCTAGTCCTGTCTTGATATTCAGTTTAGTCTTCAAGTCCCGTTTCTTCAGTGGGATGATCAGTTGGATGTTGTCTGCGTAGATGTAGCATTCCATCCTAGTTTTCTGAGGAATTTCCCCAGTGGTTGGAGGAAGATGATGAACAGCATGGGTGACATTGCTGATCCCTGTGGTATTCCTATGTTTATTTCTTTCCAGTTGCTTGTAATCCCCTGCCATCTGCCATTCTGCTCTGATGGAGAAGGAGGTCGAGACTGTCAAATTGGTGCTGGAAACATTCCAATACTATTTTTTGCTGGTGAATTGTTTTAGTTTATAAAGCCCCTCAAGTGTCTAGCCTGCTATAAGGAATCCAACAGTCAAATTATGTAGTGGTTCCTGAGCAGGGTTGCCAGATTTCCCAATCGGAAAATCCAGACCCCCTAGATCCGCCCCAGGCCCACCCAGTTCCGCCCATCCCTGCCCTAATCTCTCCCCCATCCCACCCTAGCCCCGCCCCATGCTGACTGCTCATGTTGGGCATGTTGCCCGACACGATTTGAGGAGGCTTTTCAAAACCTGGTTTTGAAAAGTCATCCTGGGAAATCCAGACGTCTGGTAACCCTATTCCTGAGTCTCCAGTTTGATGTATAACAATGGGCTAGCTAGGAGCACCAGAATGCAGGCTTTGTGTTTCTCAAGGTAGCTTCCACTGATGCAGATGCTCAACAGGACATGGTTGAGCTGAGAGGAGGGGTATGTGAAGCATAGTCCTCAATCATAGTGTGTCACTGGGACACAGCTCTAGATGCCCAGCAGAGAGGGTGTGGTTCAGTCAGGGAAAAAATGGCTCATAGCATAGACAAGCTAGGGAGGTCAGGGAAGAGAGAAATAATGCTCATGCATATGTTTTTACAATTTGTGTAAAGTACCAGAAGACTGGCTAAGGTAGGAGCAGGTTCTCATTGAAACACTGTAAATTTCCTGACCTTTGTGGCCTGGCTAGAGACAGGCCTTTCTTTGTTTCATACTGACTTCAAGCTGATGCATGCTGTGATTTTTGTGGCCTGGCAGGAGCAAATCTTTGTAACATTGTAAGTGATTTCCAATAGGATTTATTCTTAGGTTACCATGCCTGTGAAGAGAACAGGATCCAGCACGTATTTGTCTGAGCACGCCAATAAAGAGTTCTGTTTTACTTTTCTACTATGGTTTTGGTTGCATTTTTGGAGGCTCTGTGCCCCAAACGTTATCACAATCCTGAAAACAGCTTTAACCTCTTCCCTCTCCTCTTAATTTCCTTTACATATGTCTACCCTCCTTATTCCCCATCCACTTCCATCCCCCCTCACTTCCACATGCTATTTAGACCAAAAATACTCGTATTTCTCTTAAAAGGTCTTAGAGAGATTAGAGCCCCTGCCCTCTGAGCTACATAGCAGCGATTGTAGTTGCAAATCATTTTGGTTTAAAGATTGGTTAAGTGGGAGAAAAATCACTTGGTCCCAGCAGCTACAATGTTTGCTGTGCAGCTAGGGTATGCAGTAAAAATATAGGGACTAACATTAATGCTAAGCTGGCTGGCTGCTGATTTGCCGCTGGAGGTATGCTCAGTATTTTTGGGAGAGTACCGAGGAAGTATAGGGGCACAGTCAGGTCAGTACTGGAATACATAGGCTTAGTCATAAAACCATTTATCATAAACACTTTCAATAGTTTCAATGATCACACACTTATGCAGTCAAATCAACAGCATTAGCCCATATTTCAGATATCCAAACCCATTAACTCAATCTTTTGAACCTTTTAACTCTCAATTCTGTTTTAGTCTCTTAAACCTTTACACCTCTTGCAGTTCTGACTGTCAACACTGTAACTGCAGCTCCTCCCAAATTTCTCAGTTCAGTCACATAGGTGGGTGTGGCTGTGTGCCTAAATTCCTTGTCTCCTTTCAAACCCACCCTCACCCAGTCCCCAAGATCTTATCCATCTGTAGAAGCTCTCAGGAGTAGGTGGCTACTGTTCTTCCAGGCCAGCTGAGTCTGCTCCTACTGTAGTTTCCTTTGAAGTTCTGAAGGCTTCTGGCCTCCCAAAAGCTCTCTCTTCAGCTGACCATTCCCAGGGAGCCTCCTCCCTCGTTGGGCTACAGGTGCCAAGTATACCCCAGTAGCCTGGTCCCTCTGTTAGGTTACTAGCACTAAATCACACCCTGGTATCCTCCTCTTTCATCAAGAAAAGCTTCTGGGGTAGTTCTCTGCTGAGGTCCAGATTACCAGCCCTCAAGAGGGCTCCCTCTAGAGGGCTGCATCTGCTCTTCTTGGCTCTTAGGCACCAATAATGCCTCCTCAGTTCCTTCTGCCCTGCTTCCAAAGGCCACTTGCCTTGAACTTAGCTCCAAAGGACTACTAGTCTTCCAGATCTTCAGGAGCACCTCTGGTGATACACAGAATATCAGCTCTAATAAGAGCTCTGTAGTAGCCAGAGTTTCCTGCACAGAGAGCTGTTTCCCCAATGTGTATATTACACAGAGATGACTCTTTATAGTACAAGACTCATGGATTCCAGACTCTTCAACTCTTTTTTTTTTCTTTTTATATAGTTAAACTCCCTGAACTCCCCACTATTTTCTCTCTCCTTTGAACACATGGGGAGTAGATTTCTACTTCCCCTATTCTGTTTCAGCTCTTCTCAGTTTATATCCCCATATATATTTGAGCCTACAAGCTTTATTCACCTTCTTGAAGTGATCTCTTAAAAGGTATAACATTCCTCCCAAATGTCTGCGTGTTCATCCCTCAGTGCATGATTTGCATAAGGTGTTGTTATCCAGCCCCCTCCTAAGTAGACTGGATGCAATTTTCCTGCATTCCCAACAGGTGGCAGTCACAACTGTTCCCATTCAGTTTCAATGCAAGCAGATAAATACTGATTTGAAACCAACTAAACATAAATATTTCCTTCTTTTCAAGCTCTATCAGAAACCTACACCCATGGGGGTTTCACTTAAAAAACAATGACTGCCCTGGCTAAATATTGATCCAAATCTGCACATCATTCTGTCATTATAAAGGAGAAGCAAAGTTTGCAACAATGAGGTTATTTTATTTTCCTTTAGAAACTGATGGTGGTGCTGCTACCCACAGGAAAAATGAAGCAGCAGTTGTCTAAGTTGGGGTTGAAGATAGAGGGGAGGGGAAATGGTATCCCCACAGGTAGTTCTTTGGGACTGAAGAAGGTAGACATTTGAAAACGACTTGAGCACTGAAGGCAACATAAGAAAAGCATGTGAACTGCGTATATATCTTTGCAACCTCTCACTCTGCCATATGTTATTCCATATTTATATAATTCAGCTTAGGACATAAAAGCTTTAATTTGTAACTGTCTTCACTATCAAAGTAGTCTATCAGAATGTACATTGCAACAGAGATTTGGTTGTCCATCTGTGGTACTGGAGATGTCTCCTGATGTGCCTAAATGTCCTGTTCAAGTTCTAGGTGCAACATATGTAAGTTTTTTTGCTCCATCCTGCCCCTTTCTCCATTCTCCCATTTCATAATTGCCTTCTATTACATTTCATGAAAATAAGCATCAACCTTAGAGCTGCTTCATAAATCAATCCAATTTGATATCATAGCATGGCAAATGTTAAGTCTGTCTTCCACAGGCGTAGTTTGACTGTAAATGTATCCCTTTTGCCAAATCACTGTAGGCTCTGCCAATCTCAATCCTGCCCCTCAAAATCAGGAAGTAACCTCAGAGGGAGGTGGTATAGAGACCAGCAGAGCCTAAAGCGATTTGGCAAAAGGGAAGGTCCCCACGACGTCTGGCTTCATTATTGCCAGACAGTTTAGCAGGACCAGGACCAAAGGCAAGGCTGCTTGCAATCCAGATGTGCTGCTGACTCCTCCTCTCCCCTCCTCCTGGCGGCTGGCAAACAGCATGGTGGATTGCCACCACTGGCGGGAGGAATCAGCAACCTGCCTGCATATCGGACCTGTTCCTGACCCGCGACTCCATTCCCCGGAGCCCCAGGTAGGTAGTGTTGAAAGAAGCAAATGATAAAAGGAGATGGGGAGAGATTTTGGAGGGAAGTGGAGAGAGAGCTGTGTTGGAAGAAAGAGGGGAGAGGATTTGCTGGATAGAGGGGGAAAGACTGGTTAGAAAAGTGAAAATAAAGGGGGAAAGAGAAGATGCTGGAAGGGGGGAGGGAGGGAAGAGTTAGCAAAAAAAAACAACAACAAACAAACTGGAGAATAATAGGATGAGGGAGATGGAAAGCTGTAAATAGAAGCAGATAGAAATGCAGAAAAATAAATGAAAGAAAACTGAAAGGAAATGGATGTAGGAGAGGAAGTGAAGACAGGAAGGAGAGAAGAGGCAGATAGTCTGCAGACCCTGGAAGGAAAATTAAGAAAAGACAGAAGAAAGCAGAAAATGGAAACTGGGATATGCATGAATAAAATGGTCAGACAACAAAGGCAGAAAAAAAAAAATATTTTAAATGCAGTTATACTGTAAATTTGCACAGCTTTCTTTTTAAATTCCAAAGTGTAGAGTGCTGTTTCTCTTTCTCTGGTATTGAACTGTATATCTTTCCAATCTTGGGATATAAGTTTGATTTTTTGTCTACATTTAGTTAAGTTTGTGGTTGCTTATAATTGTGTTTTCCTATGTAGGAGCCTTGTTGTGATATATGCATTGCAGATATTTGTATTATGCTTAGTGACTTATGAGATAGCTGATGGGGAGGTAGGGTAGGGAGAGGTAGGGAGATAGAAACATAGAAAAAGACGGCAGAAAAGGGCCATAGCCCACCAAGTCTGCCCATTCCAGATACCCGCCCCCCTGATTTTACTCCCTTAGGGATCCCATGTAAATATCCCATTTTTTCTTAAAATCTGTCACGCTGTTGGCCTCAATCACCTGCAGTGGGAGTTTGTTCCAATGATCCACTACTCTTTCAGTGAAGAAGTATTTTCTGTAGTCGCTATGGAACTTCGTTCCCCTGATTTTCAGCGGATGCCCCCTGGTGGTCGAGGGTCCCTTGAGGTAGAAGATATCTTCTTCTGACTCGATACGGCCCGTGATATACTTAAACATTTCAATCATGTCTCCCCTCTCTCTTCGTTCCTCAAGTGAGTACAGCCTTTCTTCATACGTGAGATCCTTGAGCCCCAAGACCATCCTAGTGGCCATACGCTGAACCTACTCGATTCTCAGCACATCTTTCTGGTAGTGTGGTCTCCAGAATTGAACACAGTATTCCAAATGAGGCCTCACCATGGACCTGTATAGCGGCATCATGACTTCAGGTCTCCTGCTGACAAAACCTCTACGGATACAACCCATCACTTGCCTTGCCCTGGAGGAAGCCTTCTCCACTTGATTTGCAACCTTCATGTCATCACTAATGATCACCCCTAGATCACGTTCCGTCATGGTCCTGGCCAAGGTCTCACCATTTAATATGTAAGTTCTGTTCGGGTTTCTCTTTCCCAGGTGCATTACCTTACACTTTTTAGCATTGAAGCCTAGCTGCCATGTTGACCACCGTTCCAGCAGCAGTAGATCCTGCGTCATATTATCAGGCAAGGTGTTTTTACCTACTATGTTGCAAAGTTTGGCGTCGTCGGCGAACAGTGATACCCTTCCTCTAAGTCCTTGGGTCATATCTTTTATGAATAAGTTGAATAGAATCGAGCCCAAGACCGACCCCTGTGGTACTCCACTGATCACTCCTGACGTTTTGGATGGGGTACCGTTTACCACCACCCTCTGAAGTCTACCACTCAGCCAATCCTCAACCCATGTAGTTAGAGTGTCCCCTAAACCTATCGACTTCAGCTTGTTCAATAACCTTCGGTGTGGGACGCTATCAAAAGCTTTACTGAAGTCTAAATATACTACATCCAGTGACTCTCCGGCATCTAGTTGTCTAGTAACCCAGTCAAAAAAGCTGATTAGGTTAGATTGGCAGGATCTGCCCTGGGTGAATCCATGCTGGTGGGGATCACGTAGGTTTTCTTCGTCTAGGATTGTGTCAATATTTCGTTTGATCAGTGTTTCCATGAGCTTGCACACTATAGACGTGAGACTCACCGGTCTGTAGTTTGCCGTCTCTGTCCTGCAGCCCTTTTTGTGGAGTGGGATAACGTTGGCGGTTTTCCAGTCCAAGGGGACTCTTCCTGTGCGTAGGGAAAGATTGAAAAGAACAGATAGTGGTTCTGCCAGGCCTTCTCTCAATTCCCTGAGCACTCTGGGATGTAGGTTGTCTGGTCCCATGGCTTTGTTTACTTTGAGTCTTGATAGTTCGTAGTAGACGCTACTGGGCGTGAACTCGAAGTCTTGGAACGGGTCCTTCTGGCTGTCTCCCATCTGAAGCTGTGGACCAGCTCCCGGCGCTTCACAGGTGAAGACTGAGCAGAAGTATTCATTTAGTAATTCTGCCTTGGCAGAATCTGATTCTACAAGGTTACCGTCCGATTTCTTCAGGCGTTCTATCCCATCTTTGTTTCTTTTCCTGTGACTAATATAGCTGAAGAAGGATTTATCCCCTTTCTTAATGTTCCGTGCTAGATCTTCTTCCATTCTGAGTTTGGCCTCCCTGACTGCTATTTTGACAGCTTTTGACCTGTCCAGATAGTCTTTTTCCGCCTCTTGTTTTCCTAAATGTTTGTAGGTGATAAATGCTTCTTTTTTCTTTTTAACGAGGTCCGAAATTTCTGCACTGAACCATTGAGGTCTTTGTTCCTCCTGCGCTTACTTACTGTTCTTATGTGGCGGTTTGTTGCTTCGTGTAGGATGGACTTCAGAGTCAACCACATATCCTCCACATTGTTAGGTTGTGCTTGTTTTTGTAACTCCTGATGGACAAAGATTCCCATGCGGTCGAAGTCTGTGCCTCTAAAGTTGAGAACCCTCGTTGCTGTGTTTGACCTTGAGAAACCCTTCTTGAGGTTAAGCCATACCATATTATGGTCGCTGGAGGCCAATGTATCTCCAACTGAGACATCCATGACGCTGTCTCCGTTGGTGAGTACCAGGTCTAGTATCGTCTGGGCTCCAGTACCATTTGTTTGAGTCGTGCACCTTTTATTGAGTTCAAAATTCTTTTGCTGCCACACGTAGTCGCGGAGAGTGTGTTCCAATCTGCATCGGGCATATTGAAGTCCCCTAACAGCACTGTGTCTCCCCGTAGAGTGATGTTCTCTATGTCTTCGATTAGTTCTATGTCTTTGTCTTCCTGTTGTCTTGGAGGTCTGTATATCACCCCAAGGTATAGGCATTTTTCATTTCCTCTGGCCAGATTCACCCAGAGGGATTCCCCAGTGTATCTAATATCTGTAATTTTGGTAGTTTTGATGTTATCCTTAGTGTATAATGCTACCCCTCCCCCTAACTTGCCCTCTCTGTCGCGACGTAGTAGGTTGTAGCCTGGTATAACCATATCCCACCCATTGGAGTCCGTGAACCAGGTTTCTAATATTGCTACCATGTCTAGGTCAGCGTTTATTATCTCAGTCTCTAATTCTAGAATTTTATTGCCCAAGCTGTGTGCATTGACGTACATAGCCTTCCATATCTGTGAAGAGATTCCCTTTTGGGTTAGAGTGACTCCTAAATTATTATTGATAATTCCCTTTAAATTATCGTGGATAGCATGGGTACTTACCTTAGACTTATAAGTGTGGGTGTGACTCGCCTCCTCAGGGTGGTTTCTTACTGCTCTGGGATATAAGTATGTACCCTCCCCCAACATACCTAGTTTAAAGCCCTGCGGAGTAGGTGGGCCAGGCGATGTCTGAATACATTCTTACCTCTCCTGGTTAGGTGGAGTCCGTCTGGTCCCTGTAGTCCCTGGAGTCTTTGTAGATTGGCTCACCATGATAACCCAAATTTATAACCTCAGTTTATATTCAAGTCAACCTTTTCTCCCCCTTTATGAAGGGAAAAAAGGATACCTCGGTTTATATTCAGATTGATTTATATTTGAATATATATGGGTTTTTTTGGAAAGAGTGAGCAAGTGATTCACATCTATCTTTTACACTCATAAGAACATAAGCAATGCCTCTGCTGGGTCAGACCTGAGGTCCATCGTGCCCAGCAGTCCGCTCACGCGGTGGCCCAACAGGTCCAGGACCTGTGCAGTAATCCTCTATCTATACCCCTCTATCCCCTTTTCCAGCAGGAAATTGTCCAATCCTTTCTTGAACCCCAGTACCATACTCTGTCCCATTATGCCCTCTGGAAGCGCATTCAGTATTTTATAGACCTCTGTCATATTATCCCTGAGCCGTCTCTTCTCCAAGCTGAAGAGCCCTAGCCACTTTAGCCTCTGCTCATAGGGAAGTCGTCCCAAAATTTTAACATTTTTTCACCCTTCTCTGTACCTTTTCTAATTCTTCTAAAACTTTTTAGAGATAATGCAACCATAACTGCACACAGTATTCAAGTTGCAGCCATACCATACAGTGATATAAGAACATTATAACATTTTCATCTTTGTTTTCCATTCCTTTCTTGATAATTCCTAACTTTCTATTTGCTTTCTTAACCATCGCTGCACATTGAGCTGAGGGTTTCAACATATCCTTAACAACGACACTTGGATCCTTTTCCTGGGCAATAACTCCTAACATAGAACCCAACATCACATAGCTATAGTTCAGGTTCCTCTTTCCCACATGCATCACTTTATACGTTCACAATAAACGTCATCTGCCATTTTGATATCCAGTCTTCCAGTTTCACATAGTCCTCTTGCAATTTTTGACAATCCTCTTGTGATTTAACTTTGTGTCATCAGCAAATTTAATTATCTCATCAGTTATTCCCATCTCTAGATCATTGATAAAAATGTAAAAAAAAACAAAATACAGCGGTCACAGCACAGACCTCTGGGAAACCCCACGATTTATCCATTGAGAATATTGACCATTTAAACCTACTCTCTGTTTTCTGTCTTTTAACCAGTTCTTAATCCACAATAGGACATTAACTTCTATCCCATTGCATTCTAATTTCCTCAGAAGTCTTTCATGACGTACTTTGTCAAATGCCTTTTGAAAATTCAAATGCACAATATCAACCAATTCACCTTTATCCACATTTTCATTCACCCCCTTCAAAGAAATGCAGTAGATTGGTGAGGCAAGATTTCCCTTGGCTAAAACCATGTTGGCTTTCTCTCATTAATCCATGCTTATGTATATGTTCTGTCATTTTGTTCTTTATAATATAGTGTCTACCATTTTGCCCAGCACTGACATTAGACTCACCAGTCTATAATTTCCCGGATCACCTCTGGAACCCTTTTAAAAAAATCAGCATCACATTGGCCACCCTCCAGTCTTCTGGTATTTTACTGGATTTTAAAGAAAAATTACAAATTACTAACAATAGCTCTGCAAGTTCATTTTTAAATTCTATCAGCACTCTGGCATGTATACCATCCGGTCCAGGTGATTTGCTAGTGGTCAATTTGTCAAATTGACCCATTACATCATCAAGTGTTACAGAGATTTATATGAGTGTCTCTGATTCATCAGAATTGAATACCATTTCCGGCACTGGTAACTCCCTCACATCTTCCTCAGTGAAGACCGAAGCAAAGAATTCATTTAATCTCTCTACTATGGCCTTGTCTTCCCTGAGAGCTCCTTTTATCCCTCAGTCATCTAGCAGTCCAATTGATTCTCTTCCCAACTTCTTGCTTTTAATATACCTAAAAAAGCTTTTACTGTATGTTTTTGCTTCCAGCACAATCTTTAAGGTCTCTCTTTGCCTTCCTTATTAGATTATTACATTTGATTTGACATTCCTTGTACTAATTTTTTTTTTTGTCAGATCCTTCTTCCACTTTCTGAAGGATTCTCTTTTAGCTCTAATAGTTTCCTTCACCTCACTCATTAAGCTGCCGTATGGTCTTCCTTCTTCCTTTTTTATTAGATGGAATATATCTTGTCTGGACTTCCAGGGTGGAATTTTTAAATAACATCCACACCTGATGCATATTTTTGATCTTTGCAGCTGCAGATTTAGCGCTAGACGTCCAAAGTCAGCAGTAAGAAAATACCTATTTTCGAAAGGCAAAACACCATACGTCTAAAAATAATTTGTTTAAAAAGTCCTCTATCTGGACATCAAGGCCATTGGGACACCCAGACCATCAAGATGTCTATCTTTATACCACATTTTCAACATTTTCATCCAAGTCCCAAGCACCCAGAAATGGACTGGTCATCCGACATGGCAATAGAGCAGTGGGGCACTGTTGTGAACTTCATATAAAGGGTGTCAGATAAACATCTCACCAGAACGCCCATATAGGTTATGGTGAGCTCCCCCAAATACCCCTAAAGCCCACTATACCTACCTGTCTAAAACCCAAATAGACTTTATTGCTGCAGGTGGCACCTATATGGCAATAGGGTAGGATTTGGGTTTTTTTGGTGGGCTCACATTTTCCGCCATCTATGTAGTGGTTAGAGTGACTTATGGGACTTGCTACTCCTCTCTATGGTTCACTAGCCCACCCACCAGGCTCCTTAAGATACCTGTGTGCAGCTCTACTAGGATGCCCATACCAGATGTTGCTGTTTTAGAGAAAGGTATGTACTTTTTTGTTCTTAATTTTGTGTGGTGGAAGAGGATCAGTGAAACTGGGGGAGTGTGGGGGTATTTTACCTTGATGCATGCAGTGGTTAGCTGGTCAGTTTGGGCACCTTTTTGGCACTTAGGCCTTTCAAAAAAAAGTCTAGTTCTAAATGTATGTTCCGTCCAGGATGTCTTGAAAAATGTTTGATTATTATTGCTGCAAGACATCCATACATAGCTCACCCTTGAGACCGCCCAAAGTCTGCCCATAACATGCCTCCACCATGCTCATCTCATGCTCTGAACACACAGATGCTGGAACACCTCGGTAGACATACAGAAAGACGGTTTTGATTATTGGCAGTTGGATGTCCTGATGATTAGGATGTCCAAGTGCTGATTTAGGATGCTTTTTGGATGTCTATGTTTTTTTATTATGGGCTCCATAGTCTTCTTTTTTAAAGTTGTGCTGCTGTGTTTGATTTCCTGTGTAAAATTATTCCAGGGATTATATCAAATCTGATTATGTTTTGATCACTGTTATCAAGCGGCCCTAGCACCATTACCTCCCTCACCAATTCATGTGCTCCACTAAGAACTAGATCTAGAATTGCTTCACCTCTTGTCGGTCCCTGAACCAACCGCTCCATAAAGCAGTCCTTGCTTTCATCAAGGAATTTTATCTCCCTAGCATGCCCTGATGATACATTTAGCCAGTCTGCTGCCTCAGGGTGTAATGTATCCGATCAAACTTCAATTGGGATGCCTAGACGCATCTCCTACATCAAAAGATCTTTTAATGTAGGAGATGCGTCTAGGCATCCCGACTGAAGTTTGATCGGATACGTTACACCCTGAGGCAGCAGACTTGTGAAACGCTGGCCACCGTCGGTGTACCGATCAACAGAAGATAAGTTGAAAGTTATTTCTCCTATCGTTCAGCAATAACAGCCCTGTTTAAGGTTTTTACGTTTGGGAGTGCAATGGAGGTTTTTTGCCAGTGAGGTTATCGCCTAAACACCTGTTAACCACCTTTGTGGAGGTGGGAGGATTCCATTCTGAGGCTTTTTCCTCCATTTTTTAATGGCACATCACATTTAAACCTAAGCAGTACTGTTTATGCTCCACTTGACATCATATATATATTTTTCTTGTGAAAGTGTATTTTGGATATTACTTAGTTTTTCACAAAATCCGAGTTTCTTCAATTATTATATCTATCTTTACATTTAGTGCAATATATTCTAACTCTCATCTTGTTTCTTAGTCTTCTGGCATTTGCATATAGACATTTCAAACAATGTTTGTCATACCTATTTACAATTTGCTCAGTAGTTGGCATAGATAATTTGCAATTATTAAAATCTGCCTGCTCTGTATTTAAGGAAACCTGGTCTACTGTGGCCTATATTACAATCTCACTATTGGGATGGTCTGTCTTCCCTTTTATGATGATATCTTTTAAAGATACTCTGTCTCAAACCATGCTCTTGGGTACTTGCTGACCCTTGCTGTAGCTGGTGGGGATTCCCAAGCACCACCAGTTTAGGACCTCTCCAAAGGTGGCCAGAACTCCCTTCTACTAAGCGCAGCAGTCGCTGGCAGCATCCTTGAGCCACTGAGGTGCCAGCATCTGTAGCTTAGTGATGCTGCTGCCTACCAAGCTTGCTAAAAGAGATTTTTGGCCACCTTCAGAAGTCGTCAGCTGACATAGCTCGAGGGTTCCTCATTAATTGGAATATTTATATTTACATTAGAGACTTTGGCAGAGACTCATTTGCAAAGTATGTATTCTTCCCAATTAATATTTCCAAATTAAAAAAGTGTCTTTGCTTATTTGTAAATTGGTCTCTACCAGAGCCTCTAATAGTAGCATAATTAAATGAGATACACTTCTCCCTCTGTATTTGCTGTGATAGGGGATTAACAGAACCGCAAATACAGAAAAATCGTGAATAACTTTTTCATGTTATTTGCTATTTTCTATTAAAAAACATCGTGAATATAGTGAAACCATGAATACCATGGTGGGAGACCTGGTCTGTTCCTGAAGGAGAGGCAAAACATGGTGAAGAAAGTGCTGGGAATCAGCAATTTTCTCTATGCAAGCTAATGTAATTTGGGGGGAGGAGCCAGCAAGCTAAAAACCGTGAATAATCGAAACCACGAATGCTGAAACCGCGAATACGGAGGGAGAAGTGTAACTACTTCTGAAGTTTATGGGGATGGGTGAGTTTGGAAGAGATTACTTGTGGCGATAGATGGGGACAGATTCAATTCCAGCGGGGATGGGAAGGGATGGATTTATGTTTATTTATAATCTGCCTTTTACAAGGCGAAGTACAACAACACACACATAACAGTACTTCACAAACAGTTCAGATATCTTATATATAAAAAAGAAATATTCATATTCAGCACAAAATCAAAATAAAATTCCAGCCTGACAAAAATAGCATCACCAATCACTTCTCCTATATCAAGTTTAAGTTCAAGTTTCAAGTTTATTTTTGACTTATTGAATCGCTTAATTTAATTTGCTAAGCGATTTACAGATAAAAAAAAGGTAAGTACATCAGATTAATTTTAAAAGAATACATAGGTTTGACACACTATCATACAAAATAATAAATAATGTCATACAAACTAACAGATACATGGGGGAAGAAAGGGTAGAACTACAATCATATGTATAAAAGAGAACATAAATGGTAAAAACAACAGGTAGGGTAGATATTGGGGGAATAAAAAAAATTAAAAAAGGAAAAAATTTAATAATAATCATTAATTAAGCTTATAAATTAAACACATCTTTAAAAAGGAAACTCAAGCAACCTAATACAATCAGGTTTCCAACTACTAACATCTCATACTATGCATTTCATTCAACAAAACAGGTGTCTTTTCAACAATTTCTTAAAGGCATCCACATTTTTTTGATGTTTAAGGTAAGACGGGAGTCTATTCCACTCTTCTGGACCACAACATGAAAATGCCCCCACTCTCACAACCTGCAAACTCAGCTCTTTTCTTGATGGAATCACCAAGTCATGTTGTGTTGCCGAGCGCAGCTTTTGCAATTTTTGACAATTTTGGATTCTTGATTCCAGCGGGGACAGGTGGGGATAGGTTTGATTTCTGTCCTCGCACAACTCTTTACTTGTCACTCAGCTTTTTTAGATCTCCTCACTCATTAAGGATAATGACTTAAAATTCTTCCTTGTTGTACCTTGACTTGTTCTGTTCCTGAAACCCTACTATCTATTCTCAAATGCTCTACCACTCCTGACTGCAGCATGGCTCTATTAGTGAAAATTTGTGTTCTGGCTTTGCCATTTGGATAGAAAGCCTCTACAGATTGTAATCTCCACATCCATGATGACTCTGAGATTCCAACAATTCCCTGGAAGTCAAAGGTTTGTGAAGAAACCCTCTCAGGCATCTGTCCCTCTTTTTGTGACTCAGAGGGCAGAGAGTTCTGCTCTGTTAGCAGTTTGATAATTAATGTAAAGAGAGAAAAAAAGAGAGCATATTTTGTAAAAAGAATCTAGCCTGGATTCAACTGTGAAAACATTGATATATTTATTGTCCAGGGCTTGCAAAAAGTCCTTGATATTGGTCTGTCAGTACACCAACTATTCTGCATGCTTTTGCAAACAAATAATATCCACCTACAGTTGCCTATTTTGTTGTCAGCTTCCCTGTCTCTAGCTCTTTCCCTCTCCCTTTATAAGTATCTCACTTCTATTTTACTCTGTAGTATGAGGACATTCTCAGCTTTAGGCTGTCACAGACATATGGTGAGACAACTGTCTTCAAACCACAATCAGACTGTGTCACTTAGCATGGGGATTGATTCAAGGTGGGGGTGGGGGTGGTGGTATTGGTGCCTATTAGAAGGTCATAGGGTTTTCCCACACACCTTTATTGTGGACCAATATCATTTTTACTTTTCTTCTTCTTCTTTTTTTGGTTCCCATGCTCTCTCTCCATATGGCAGTAGCAGCAGCTATATCTCACTTCATGCCCTGCAGCTGCAGGCTGACAGCTCTCTAGCACAGCAAGACAGATCCAGGGAAATAAGTTACATATATTACACACAGCAGTCTGTCTAGGGCTATCTGGTAGATCATCAGAGAATGAAAAAAACTCAGAACTGGCAGTTATTCATATTCTGCTAGACAAACTCACTAACTGATATAATCTAGGCGATAGAGCAGCTGATGGGTTTTGGCATAATGAAAAGCTTGAGGGGTGGGAAGGGTTAATAACGAGAAATGGATATTATGGAATTATTTTCCTGACAGGATAGCCAACATGAATACTAACTTTTCCTTGTTATGATCTGATAAAGTATAAGCTGAAGCCTCTATTAGAACAGTGTTTTACAACCTTTTTACACCTATGGACTGGCAGAAATAAAAGAATTATTCTGTCCATGGATCAGCGGTTGAAGAACACTGGACTAAGTCGTGGGCCAGACCCCGCCCATCTGTACCCAGTCTCCACCCCAGACCCCACCCCCATGATAGTACTAATTGTAACACTATTTTTTTCCATTCATTTTTCACAGATACACAATATAATCTTATTAACAACACATAATGGTTAACCACAAAATTAAACTACACAAAGCACACTGACAGCAGATGTAAATTCTCAAAACTGACATTCAATCACTAAATTCAAAAATAAAATCATTCTCCCCTATCTTTGTTGTCTCCCTCCCTCCATGCTATACCTTATCTTACCTTACCTTCTGCTCCCGCCAGGCCATTTTATGCCGCCCCCGGTATTATCTTCAGGCCGGCTCCCTCTTCCCACTGATGCAGTGCACAAAGCTGCGGGCAGCAGCTCCTTGCACGTCCCCTGCCTCATCTGGAAGCCTTCATTCTGATGTTACAACGTCAGAAAGAAGGCTTCTGGTTCAGGCGCAGGATGCCACTGCCCGTGGCTTTGAGCACTGAATCAGCGAGGAAGAGGGAGCTGGCTCGAAGATAATGCCGCATCGATCACACCGTGGACCGTGGTTGAAGAACACTGTTTTGGGCCTGATGCACGTGCTGGCCTTGTGGACCGGCACAAAATGTCTGTGGACCGGCACCGGTCCATGGACCGGTGGTTGAAGAACACTGTATTAGAGAACAGACATGCATTGCAAACAGTTTTCAGTCTAACACAGACTGGGGGGGATCTAATCTTGATTCAAGATTGAAGGAATATTTGGATTAACCCATTTTAATTTGTGAGACAGGGAGTATGTCAAAAATTTCTAAAGATCCTGATGATATTCTTAGAAAACCCATGGTAGAGTAAAACAGGCAATTCTTAACTGGAAAAATGTATCTAATCAACAAAGACCAACCCATAGTGGTTAAATGTCACTGATATTTAAAAGAGAGATTTCTGAACTCCAGGATACTAACAGGGGAAATTATCGATGTGGGCTATTGCTATGATGGTTTATTTTACTATTAACTTGTGCTGTTTTAGCATAGGCCTCATTTTATTAAATGAGGCCTAGTTAATAACCCAGGTTAACAGTAAAATAACTCATCTAAACAATGAACTATATTAATAAACTCCCCCCCTAAAATTTGTTAATGGACCCCAGACCAGTGTAAGAGAATTGGGCATTCTAGGGAAACCTTCAGCTTTCAGATACCTATCCTCTCCCTTGAGATTTTAAAAATTAAACTCAAGATCACCCCAAATACCACCCCTCTCAGAACAACCATGAACACAAGTATGCAAAAAAATAAAAAAAAACACAAAACAATATGACAACTGTATATGTCTTTGGTGGAAGTCAGAGGTTCTCAAACCAGTCCTTAGGACATACCAAACCAATTCACAATTAATATGGATGAGATAAATTTACATGCACTCTCTCCATTGTATGCAAATCTATCTCATACATATTCATTGTGGGTATCCTGAAAACCTGACTAGCTGGGTGTGTCCCGAGGACTGGGCTGAGAGCTAGTGCTACCCGATTCAGGAAAAAAAAATTGATTTCAGCCTATTGAATCAATTTTTCGATTCGATTCGATTTTCCTGCCCGATTGGGCATTTTTTTCAAATATCCTGGTGGGTTTACTTATACCCTCTTCACCCCTTTTATAGCCTCTTCACCACCATTACCCTCTCCTACCACACTGGCGCTGTGGTATAAACCAGTGTTCTTCAACCTTTTTATACCTATGGACAGGTGGAAATAAAATAATGATTTTTTGGACTGGCACCACTTTGCGGACTGGTGGTTGAAGGACAATGATCTAATGGCAATGGAGGATTAAGTGACTTGCCTAGGGTCACAAGGAGCAGTGGGGGTTTGAACCCACAACCTCAGGGTGCTGAAGCTGTAGCTTTACCCACTGCACCATACTCTCCCCACCCTAAATAAGATGATTCTCAAAGACATTACCCCACCTGTTACTATCTGCTCCATAGAAAAAAAGCTCTTTGGTTGATGCCAATTACTGTTTCTCCATGACATGCCTCCCTATGCCCGTGCTCAGCCTATTTCCATGCTATTTGGTTCCTGCTTGGGTTAGGTTTGATTTAGGAAGCCCTGTCAGGGCTATGCATTAGGCCACAGCTGTAAGACACGCTTACTGCATTGGCTATTGAGTGTATTAAAGCTGAATAATAAACTTCAAACAAGGGCATATTTATTAAATACGTCAGTCCCATCAATTTATCCTCATATCAGCACACATGCAGAGAATCTCACCTGGGCAGGTTTAGCAGGGTACAATGCACCGGTACCTGCCTCATCTGAACCTAATGTCGACTCTTACAGCGAGGACCGTCTGGGTTTAGCATGGGGTGGGAAATGGAATGGGCAGGGGCTCCTTCTGCCTTCCCGAGATGCAGGCAGGCAAAGGAAAGAGGGAGGAGCAAACACTTGGAGCCCAGGTCAAAAGCCACATCTTTCTTCCCCACATTTCTACTCCTGCCAAATGCCATATTCGAACCGATCGAGCCAGCTGCCCTGACCAACCGGCCCACTCGCTTCTGCTGCCTTGGAGGCCGCACAGTTAGCAGTTTCAGAGAAACCAAGTTGCAGTCTGTAATTTGACACACTTTAAAGACAAAAACCCCAGACAACCGATTATTTTAAACTTTTTTTTTTAAATTTTTAAAAAGCTTTAGCGCGCACAGACCGGCAGGAAATTTACAGGCGATTGAAGAACACTGTACTAGACACACAAGAACGAAAGTAGCCATATCCCCTACAACTAAAATTCCTCACTTCACAGTGCCTTTGAAAATGTTTGTCGACCGGCTCAAGAGTTCCACCTGTGTTCGTATAACGCCCTGATTGGATCGGAAAACTGCCAATCCAGAAAAGCCACAGTAAGTGGTAAGTGTTAATTGGTTCTTTTGGGACGCTTTATCTTAGAGGGCACTGAGGTCACGCCCATAAATGCAGGTCTTGTCATTTAGATTGGTGAGTTATTCGGATCTCTTCCCAACTGACCTTCCCCCCTCGCCAGCAAGAGGCAACTCTGCTGCTCCTGCTTTAGGAGATGCAGGCATGGGGAGGAGGGTTGTTCACCGAATCGGGAGGTCAATTTTTTTCAAAAACAAATTGATTTGAGTTGATTTACCCGAAGTGAAGCGGTGAATCGATTCGAATCGGAAATTGGGCAGCACTACTGAGAATCTCTGATGTGGGTGAAGAACCTTTGAGCACAAAAGAGGGTGTGATAATATGTGATGATCTTAAGGTGGCCAAACAGGTTGAAAAGGTGATGGCGAAAGCTAGAAGAATGCTAGGTGCATGGCTAGTGGGAAGAAGGAGGTATTGATGCCTCTGTGTAAGACTCTTTTTCTACCTATCGCAGTCAGTTTGGTGGAAAGTTCAGTGCAATACCAAAATGACCATAAATTTGCCCATTGGATCTACATGATACCAGCCTTGTCTTTCTCCTATCAGATAATCTTGTGCAATCATTCTACGAGCTGCTGGAAAATTCCAACTTTCTTCAAGAAGCACTACCCATTGCAAATTACTTCAAAGACACCTATATCAAAGAGGATGTCAAACATTGCTGCTTCCAGTTCAACTTTGGAATGTGTATCAATGCACATTGAGCGATCAACATTGAATGAACAATGATGTCAAAGGATGGCACCCCAGCTTTCAAGAAATGTGTGGGACCCTTTTTTCAAACATTTACTGGTTCATCAACTGCCTGAAGCATCAGCAAGGACTCCACAATTTCAAAATCACTCAAATCATAGCTGAAAATCCCACCAATGCCAGGAATAAGAACTATGCTGCAATTTTAACAAAGATCAAACACATTGTGTAAAATCTGTACAATCAAAATTTGGTTGATTATCTCAGAAGCATTGCCTACAATTTTGATTTCTAGTTGCATCTCGAGCTTTTTATTTGATCGTTCTGTTTTTAACTGTGATTTATAGAGTTTATATGAAAATTAAAATTTCATTCTTTGGCTTTACTATAATTGGGTCAAAATTTATTGGGGTGAAAATTTTGTGGGGGTAAGGCATGGGCAAAAAAAACTAGGGGTGAAATGTGGAGGGGCAAAGGTGGAGGGGCAAAATGTGGAGGGGCAAAACATCCTGTGGGCGAAAGGTATGGGGGTGAACATTCCGGGGATAAAATGTTGGAGGCAAAATGTGCAGAGCAAAACTTCCAGATCCTATTTGTCACACCCCCTTACTGTCCCTATTACCACTCCCATCACTATTCAGTCCTTTTCATTTTATCAAAACACCCTGGTTTATAGATATGAATAAGATTGTGGATAAAGGTAAGCTAGAGGGAGTTGCCTCTTTATGTTTAATATCATTTTAATTTCAAAGCAGCACTAATTCTATTAAGTATGGTTCTGAACACCTTCAATAACCTCTCACTTTCAAAGTGTATACGTATAAATCCTCAGAAGTACCACCTAAATACTCAAAAAATTTCATTGTATTAGGCTTTATGTACTACTTCCTCACTGGGTCTTGCAATTCAAATCAAACTTTTATTTTATTTAGTTAACTGCCTTAAGTAAATATAGATGTTTAAATACGTGGAGGGGCATAATCAAAAAAAACATCTAAGTCCCCTTTTGGCCTAAGGCCTTAAACATTGAAAGTAGAAGCAGGGAAAATGTCCATTATCAAAAAAAACGTCCAAAAGGAGGGGTTTTTTTTATAATGGCCTGCCTCTACATTCAGCTGTTTAAACGCCCAGACCACCACTATGTCTAAACTTATATGCTATAATCAACCTAAAAAAAAGCCTAAGCCCCAAATATTCAAAACAAAGGCTTTTAGGTGAAGGAAGAGCCAGTCCGCCTAAAAGCTGGATTCTGTAACCAGTGTCTGTCAAAAACAACACCGGTTACAGAATCCACCCCCCCCCCCCCTGCAACGATCTGGGCAGGAGGGAGCCCAAGCTCTCCTGCCCTGTCAAACCACGACCACCCCCCCTCCTCCCCTGAGAACATCGGGGCAGGAGGGAGCCCAAGCCCTCCTGCCCCGTGGCACCCCCAACTCCTCAATTACGTTTGGGGCAGGAGGGAGCCCAAGCCCTCCTGCCCCGAACGTAATTGGGGAGTCGGGGGTGCCACGGGGCAGGAGGGCTTGGGCTCCCTCCTGCCCTGATCGTTGTCGGGGAGGGGGGAAGGGTGGATCACGGCAGGAGAGATGAGCCATCTCTCCTGCCGCAATCATTGCTGTATGGGGTAGGCAGGTGGCTGGGACTGCTGAGCTGATCGCAGCAGCCACGATAAGCTCAGCCACGATCAGCAGCCACGATCAGCTCAGCGGCCCCTTTTCGGCACTTATACCTGTTTTGACTTGGTCTAAGTCAAAACGTATAAGTGCCGACTAGGCAACTTGCCTAAAGTTTTGGTTATACCTGCTGCACACCTAGGTCTAGGTCGGCCTACCTCCCGCCCACCATCCGCCCTTTCCCCTCCTCTAAAAACGCCTCTTTTCTCTCTGTGCGTTTAGAGGCAGGGGAAAGGCATAAGCTGGTTTTAGATACGTCTAAATCCAGCTTTGATTATGAGTACTTGGATGATTAGGCTTTTTGATCGTCCAAGTACCATTTAGGCCACTTTTTAGACTTTTTTTTTTTTTTTTTTTAAATTATGAGCCCCATAGCCTTTTTAATGCACAGTAAGTGCACTGTCTCCACATTAACTGAATGCTGGGCATGCATGGCATCAATTAATGCAGTGGCTCTGCAGTTACTGAACAGTAATTTTGGAATTACCATGTAGTAACTACAGATTTTTAACATATTTTAGCTAAAGGGCTTCAGTATCTTACTGAGGATTGGTGGCTGAAAGACAGGAAACAAAGGGAAGAACTAAATGGCCAGTTTTCTCGGTGCAAAGGGCTGGATAGAAGTAGAGTGCCCCAGCAATCTATACTGGGACCAGTGCTGTTTAATTTGTTCATTAACAATTTGGAAAAGGGAGAGATGAGCGAAGTGATCAAATCTGCAGATGACACAAACATATTTAAAGTAGTCAAAACACAAGCAGGCTGTGAGAAACTTCAGAAAGACCGTGCCAGACTGGAAAATTGGATATGGGGGGAGGGGTAATTTTATAAAGGATTTTACATGGGTAAAGCCTGTTTTATATTCAGAAAAGATCTTATATAAAATTGTGTTGCAGTATATATCCGTATAAGTACACATGCCAACAAGATGGCACATACTTATATATGTGTCACTTGTAGCCATTCCAAAGCATAGTTTAGGTGGAGCAGGGGCAGAGTTATGATGTACACACTTAGGGCTAGAGTCTATAAATGGCACTGGAAAAGAGTGGCTTTAAGTGTGATTCTATAAAGGGGAGGGGAATGAAGACTTATATACTGCCTTTTTGTGCCTTTGGTATTTCAAAGCTGACATTCAAAGTGGTGGGCACTGAAGGATGAAGTGACTTGCCCAGGGGTCACAAGGAGCAGCACTGGTATTTGATCTCATAGCCTCTGGGTGCAGAGGCAGCCCTAACTTTGGGCACCAGACTTAGGCCTGCTGAAACCTGGTGTAAATGCTGGCACCCAAGTTGGGCGGGCTGATCCATTTTTCTGTAAGAACCCCACCCCCCCAATTTTGGAATACTCCTAGCATACCTATATTTTTCCCATGGACACACCCTTTCTTGAGTTGTGTACACTGGAATCTGGACATCAAGTGTTACCATACCACATCGTTTCTTATATTCCGCAATTTTCAGCAAGGAATCATTGCGGCTTACAATAAACTTGGGGTCAGTTATTATAATAATAATCAGTTTATATACCGCAAGGCCGTAAAGTTCTATGTGGTTTACAGTAGTTAAAAACAAAACAATAAAAGAAATTGAATAGAACTAAAAAAGTTAAAAGCCAATAATTAGAGACACTAAAATGATCAAAATAGTGAATAATACAATTTTTACAAATTAGCTACCTAAATACTTCAAAAACAAGTTTTTAGATGTCTCCTACATTACCCATAAGTGTCAGTAAGCAAAAGCAATTGTTCTAAATCCTTACCCCATAACGCTGCTTGACAATTAGATTCTAGAGAGCGAGTTCAGTAGAGATCAGTCATTATGAGGAGAAAAGATAAGTCTTTAACATGCTTCTGAAGCTGTAATAGGAAAGAACTTGATGTAACTATAGAGGTAATCTATTCTAGTCTTTGGGGCCCAGGGTTTCAAAGGTGGACTCAAATAGTTTTTTTATTTTTTTTTTTCATTTAACATGTTGAGGTGAGGGGAGGGACAGCTTAAGACATTGTATCTTTCTTGCATTATGGAGTGAACGAGGAATCTTGATGTCCAATACTAGTCTGCCAGAGTTGTCACCATAAATTGCTTTATAGACTGTACAGACGATATTGAAAAGAATCCTATTACATAATATTGTGCAGTCAGATGTGCATGCAAATCCTAATTGGTGCCAATTAACATGAGCAATTGGCTGTTAGCGGCCAATTATTGTTTGTTAACGACTTATTAGCCAACTAAGTTGAATGCACATCTTGCAGACGCCTACAGAACAGGCTGCCAATGTCCCATCCACAGAGGTATCTACTGGTACCTACGGTCAAAGTGGGCGTGGCATATGTCAGAAATGACCATAGGCACCAGTAGAAGCCCCTGTGGATGCGATTTTCATGTAAAGTATGTAAGTGCCAGAAATGTAGGCTAGTAAAATCCTGATCTACATTTCCGGCATCTACTTTATACGTGACTGTGATTCTGCATCCAGTGCCAGTGCATGATTGACATATGACCAGCGCTGGTTTTGGATGCACCAGCCAATACTGGTGCCATTTCAGAATCCGGCCCATAGGGCCAGATTCTTTAAATGGCACCAAAATGGCACTTAATACTATTCTGTAGCGGATGAGTACTCTTAATAGAATAGCACTGAGCACCAAATTCAGCACTTTGGGTGCTGAATTTGGAGCTCAACTTTTGGCACAAGGACTTATGCCCGCTGAAACCTGGTGCAAATCCTGGTAGTGCAAATTGGGTATGGATTCCTGCTATTCTGTAACACTGCACACATTTAAAAGCCAGGGGATAGGATGTAATGTCCTATTATGGATTAAGAACTGGTTGAAAGATAGAAAACAGGAAATAGGTTTAAATGGTCAATATTCTGAATGGAGAAGAGTAAATAGTGGGGTGCATTAGAATCAACAGAATCAACACAGAAACAATTCTTCAAGCAGGAAAAGTCCCCTGTGGGGGAAACCTCTTCTATCGTAGGAGTTGGTTAGCGTCACTGGCAAAAACCTCCTGTCCAGCTGTCAGTGATGCTAACCAACCCTCTTAAATTAGAAGAGGTTTTCCCCACAGGGGTCTGAGGCTTTTCCTCCTTGAATAATTGTTTCTGTGTTGCTTCTGTTGATTCTAACACACAGATCCAGTTTATATTTTGAGTGATATAATTTCTAGCTGGTACAGGATTTTTGTTTTGATTATAACTAGTGGGGTTACCCAGGGATCTGTGCTGGGACCACTGATTTTTAACATATTTATCAATAGTGAGATAATTAAATGTACTGATGACACAAAGTTGTTCAAAGTTGTTAAATTGCAAGAGAATTGTGAAAAATTACAAGACTGAGAGACAGGGCATCAAAATGATAATGGCATTTAATGTGAGCAAATGCACAGTGGTCCATCTGGGAAAGAGGAATCTGAACTATAGTTACATGATGCAGGGTTTCACATCAGGAATTACCACCAGGAAAAGGATCTAGGTGTCATCATTGAGGATACATTGAAGCCCTCAGCTCAGTGTGTGACAGCAGCTAAGAAAGCAAATAGAATGTTAGGAATGATCAAGAAAGGAATGAAAAACAAAGATGAAAATGTTATCATGCCATTGTATTGCTCAATGGTGCAGACATACCTCAAATACTATGTGCAGTTCTGGATGCTGCATCTCAAAAAAGATATAGTAGAATTAGAAAAGGTACAGAGAAGGGCGTCAAAAATAATAAAAGGGATGAGATGACTTTCTTATGAGGATAGGCTAAAGTGGCTATTGTTCTTCAGCCTGGAGATGAAGGCTTAGGGGAGATAAGATAGAGGCCTATAAAATACAGAGTGGAGTGGAATAGGTAGATGTGAATCACTTGTTTACTCTTTCCCAAAATACTAGGAATAGGGGACATGTGATGAAATTGTTAATTAGTAGATTTAAAACAAACCAGAGAAAGTATTTCTTCATTCAATGACTAATTAAACTCTGGAATTTGTTGCCAGAAAATGTAGTGAAAGTGGTTAGCTTATCAGGGTTTCAAAAAGGTTTGAATAATTTCCTAAAAGAGAAGTCAATAAGCCATTAAGATGACTTGGGGAAATCCACTACTTATTCATAGGATAAGCAGCATAAAATTTATTTTTCTCCTTGGGATCTTGCCAAGTACTTGTGGCCTGGGTTGGCCACTGTTGGAAATAGGATACTGGGATTGATGGACTTTCACTCTGTCCAAGTATGACAACTCTTATGTTCTTATCTTCTTAGGTGAATGCCCCTCCCATGGCCACACCTCTTTTTGAATTGCATATGATCCAATTTAGGTACCTATTGTTACAGAATAGCTAGATCTGCACCCAAATCATAATTAGTGCCAATTAAGTGCTTGTTAGCTCTAATAATTAAATCATTGGGGCCCTTAAATTATTTTGGGATCTGTACTCAAGTTTGGGAAACCCAGGTTTGGATGACCTTTATAGAATATGGGGCAAAGTGATGTGCAAAGGGAAAGGGAATCCCTATCATGAAGTCAATTTTAAAAGGCATTGTCTTTTTGAAATGTGGATAAGTTTATGTGCACACAGATTGTAAGTGTGTAAGTTTACCCAAACCCTGCAGAGGTGTTTTTGGGAACAGATTAGGGGATGCGATAGCATTTACAAGGGGGCTTTATAAAATACTAGGACTAGGGGACATGCGATGAAGCTACTAAGTAGTAAATTTAAAACAAACTGGATAAATTATTTCTTCATTCAACGTGTAATTAAACTCTGGAATTCATTGCCAGAGAATGTGGTGAAATCAGTTAGCTTAGCTGGGTTTAAAAAAGGTTTGGATAATTTCCTAAAAGAGAAGTCCATAGGCCATTATTGAGATGGCTTGAGGAAATTCATTGCTTATTCCCAGCATAAGCAGCATAGAATCTGTTTTGCTACTTGGGATCTAGGTAGGTGCTTGAGACCTGGGTTGGCCACTGTTGGAAAAAGGATACTGTGCTTGATGGACTTTTGATTTGTCAAAGTATGGCAATCCTTATGTTCTCATTAACCCATGAAATCTATGCATTCTATGAATTTCCCACTCATCCCTCCATCCCTTCTCAACCCTTCAATGCTTTGCTGCAGCGAGCAGTGACTCATGCCTTCTGCTTGAACTGGTCCAGAGCCTTCCCTATGACTGATATCACTTATGAAGAAATAATAATAATAATAATTTTATTTCTTATATACCGCTATACCCTAATTTCCTTGCAGTAATTTTACAAAGCAGAAGTACAAGCGTACTTTCATTTTGAAGACTAACTGGTATCTACACAGGAAAGCAAACATATGTGTGTACTGATTATGCATCCATGCAATTATATGATTTCCTGCTATACATAAACCATATCAGGTTCTAGGAGAAAACATCTTAGCATCTTCAGGGACAATATATTGAAATCTACAATATAGTATGCAGAAGTGGTAAAAAAATGCAAATAATATTATATATGGTTTTGGCCACATCATCTCAGTAATAATATAGCAAATTAGATGTAGTCCTCCCTTAGTCATTCAGGGACTCATTTGTCCAACTTTTAATCCTTTACTCCCTTTAGGAAAATTTGGCATGGATTACATGAGCTGGGCCCTGGGCACAACACACTTCTCCAAAATATATTTCACAAATTCACATTTGGCATTCCAAGCACAAATTTATTGTGGAATGCCATTCAGAGGAATTCATAATTTAAGTTTAGAGGTTTATTTGATTGACCACTCTTTATTTTACTACCTGTTTTTGTTCAGTGTCCGAAAATTGATTTAGAAATCTAGGATAAAAATGTGACCACAAATGGGTTAATCAAAATAGGTAAATAAAGGGTTCAGACAATGAGATCTAACCAATTATAGAGAGGCAAGACAAAACATGAGAAAAAGCAATGAGATAAGGTAAGGCAGCTTGTTATAGAACTCCCTAGTGGTAATGTAATGCAATTACATTATAATTTAATTATAAAATTAAAGATGTGAGATGTTTATAAAATGGAGAGACTTATTGCAATACAGCAAGGTTGTTTCAGGAAATTTCAATGTATTTGGGAGCCATTAACAAAGTATTGTAATGATTAGAAAAATCTTGTTTCCCTTAAATTTACAAGTTCAATTATGGGGTGGGAGGGAGGGTATTTTTATTGTTACATGTTGTATAAGTATTGATTATATGATAGATAAGGGTGGGGAGGGGGAGATAAGAGAATATTATATGTATCATTGTTGATTATTAAGTGATATATTTATGGTTATTTGTATGGATATGTTATCATACTTATTATAAGTTTAAAAATGAATAAAGTTAAAAAAAAAAAAAAAAAAAAAGATGTGAGATGTTATAATAATGGTCAGTAATGGCCAATAATGGTTTCCCCTTCAATTCACACTAACCCAGAGGTTAAGGGGCTCATAATAATAATTTAAAAAAGTTCAAAAAGTGGCCTAAATCAGTACTTGGACAATTATAAAGACAGATCGTCAAAGTACCGATAACCAAAGCTGGTTATAGACCTATCTAAAACTAGCTTAGGCCTTTACCCTGCTTCTGAACGCCTAGAGCGAAAAGAGGTGTTTTTGAAGGAGGGTAAAGGGCGGGAGGTGGGTTGACCTAGACTTAGTTGTGCTGCAAGTATAACCAAAAGTTTAATAAGATTGCCCAGTCGGAACTTATATGTTTTGGTCATAAAGGTGGAGGAGTAGCTCTCTATGTAAAGATCAATATCCAAGCGACCGAAATGCAAGGGACCTGGGGAGAGGAAGAAGCGATATGGATTGCTCTGAAAAGAGAAGATGGAACTTCTATCTACGTGGGTGTAGTCTACAGACCTCCGACTCAATCGCAGCAAATTGATAAGGATCTGATTGTGGATATCCAAAAGTTTGGAAGGAAAGAGGAGGTTCTGCTGTTGGGAGATTTCAACCTGCCGGATGCGGACTGGAATGTTCCGTCTGCGGAATCGGAAAGAAGTAGGGAGATTGTGGATGCCTTTCAAGAGGCTCTGCTCAGACAAATGGTGACGGAACCCACAAGGGAAAAAGCGATATTGGATCTGGTCCTCACAAATGGAGAGAGTATCTCTAATGTTCGAGTGGGTGCTCACCTGGGTAGTAGCGATCATCAAACGGTTTGGTTTGATATAACGGCTAAAGTGGAGAGCGGCCGCACGATACTTAAAGTCCTAGATTTCAAACGTACGGACTTTAATGCAATGGGAAAGTACCTGAAGAAAGAGCTGTTAGGATGGGAGGACATAAGAGAAGTGGAAAAACAGTGGTCTAAGCTGAAAGGAGCGATAAAAATGGCTACGGACCTTTATGTGAAGAAAATCAATAAAAACAAGAGAAAAAGGAAGCCGATATGGTTCTCCAACCTAGTGGCTGAGAAAATAAAGGCGAAAGAGTTGGCATTCGTGAAATATAAAAAAACCCAAGAGGAGAGCAGAAAGGACTACAGGGTGAAACTGAAAGTAGCCAAGAGAGAGATACATCTGGCGAAAGCACAGGCGGAAGAACAAATGGCTAAAAATGTAAAAAAGGGAGACAAAATTTTTTAAGATATATTAGTGAAAGGAGGAAGATGAAAATGGAATTGCTAGGCTAAAAGATGCTGGGAACCAATATGTGGAGAAAGCAAATGTGCTAAACAAATACTTCTGTTCTGTGTTCACAGAAGAAAATCCTGGAGAAGGACCGAGATTGTCTGGCAAAGTTACACGAGAAAATGGAGTAGATTCTGCGCCGTTCACGGAGGAGGGTGTTTATGAGCAACTTGAAAAACTGAAGGTGGACAAAGCGATGGGACCAGATGGGATCCATCCCAGGATACTAAGGGAGCTCAGAGAGGTTCTGGCGAGTCCTATTAAAGACTTGTTCAACAAATCTCTGGAGACGGGAGTGATTCCTGGGGATTGGAGGAGAGCGGATGTGGTCCCTATTCATAAAAGTGGTCACAGGGATGAAGCAGGAAACTACAGGCTGGTGAGCCTCACTTCAGTTGTTGGAAAAATAATGGAAGTGTTGCTGAAAGAAAGGATAGTGTATTTCCTTGAATCTAATGGGTTACAGGATCCGAGGCAACATGGCTTTACAAAAGGTAAATCGTGCCAAACGAACCTGATTGAATTTTTTGATTGGGTGACCAGAGAGCTGGATCGAGGACATATGCTAGATGTAATTTACTTGGATTTCAGCAAAGCCTTTGATACAGTTCCTCATAGGAGGCTGTTAAACAAACTTGAAGGGCTGAAGTTAGGACCCAAAGTGGTGAACTGGGTCAGAAACTGGCTGTCGGACAGACGCCAGAGGGTGGTGGTTAATGGAAGTCGCTCGAAGGAAGGAAAGGTGACTAGTGGAGTCCCTAAGGGTTCGGTGCTGGGACCAATCCTGTTCAATATGTATGTAAGTGACATTGCTGAAGGGTTAGAAGGAAAAGTGTGCCTTTTTGCAGATGATACCAAGATTTGTAACAGAGTAGACACCGAAGAGGGAGTGGTAAATATGAAAAAGGATCTGCAAAAGTTAGAGGAATGGTCTAATGCCTGGCAACTAAAATTCAATACAAAGAAATGCAGAGTAATGCATTTGGGGATTAATAATAGGAAGGAACCGTATATGCTTGGAGGAGAGAAGCTGATATGCACGGACGGGGAGAGGGACCTTGGGGTGATAGTGTCCGAAGATCTAAAGGCGAAAAAACAGTGTGACAAGGCAGTGGCTGCTGCCAGAAGGATTCTGGGCTGTATAAAGAGAGGCGTAGTCAGTAGAAGGAAGAAGGTGTTGATGCCCCTGTACAGGTCATTGGTGAGGCCCCACTTGGAGTATTGTGTTCAGTTTTGGAGACCGTATCTGGCGAAAGACGTAAGAAGACTTGAGGCGGTCCAGAGGAGGGCGACAAAAATGATAGGAGGCTTGCGCAAGAAGACGTATGAGGAGAGACTGGAAGCCCTGAATATGTATACCCTAGAGGAAAGGAGAGACAGGGGAGATATGATTCAGACGTTCAAATACTTAAAGGGTATTAACGTAGAACAAAATCTTTTCCAGAGAAAGGAAAATGGTAAAACCAGAGGACATAATTTGAGGTTGAGGGTGGTAGATTCAGGGGCAATGTTAGGAAATTCTACTTTACGGAAAGGGTGGTGGATGCCTGGAATGCGCTCCCGAGAGAGGTGGTGGAGAGTAAAACTGTGACTGAGTTCAAAGAAGCGTGGGATGAACACAGAAGATTTAGAATCAGAAAATAATATTAAAGATTGAACTAGGCCAGTTACTGGGCAGACTTGTACGGTCTGTGTCTGTGCATGGCCATTTGGTGGAGGATGGGCAGGGGAGGGCTTCAATGGCTGGGAGGGTGTAGATGGGCTGGAGTAAGTCTTAACAGAGATTTCGGCAGTTGGAAATAGCTAAGAAGAAAAAAAAAAAAAAATTTAAATTGAATCAGGTTGGGCAGACTGGATGGACCATTCGGGTCTTTATCTGCCGTCATCTACTATGTTACTATGTTACCAAGAAAAAACAGGTATAAGTTCCAAATAGAGGCCGCTGAGCTGATCAGCTCAGCAGCCCCGGCAACTTGCCAATCCCCCTCTGCAATGATTGCAGCAGGAGAGATGCCTAATCTCTCCTGCCGCAATCACAATTCCCCCCTGAACTGTCACAAACCGGCTGGATAGATGCCCAATCTCTCCTGCCGGCACCCAACCCCCCCAAACTGGTGTGAACCAGCAGGAGGGATCCCAAGCCCTCATGCCAGCACCCTCCCTCACGAATACTGGCAGGAGGGATCTCAAGCCTGCCTGCCGAAGGTGCAACTCTGAACCCCCCACCTCTGCAGGAGGTATCCCAAGACCTCCTGCCAAAGGTGCACCCCTGAACCCTCCCCCCATGAATACCGGTAGGAGGGATCCCAAGCCCTCCTGCCAAAGGTGCACCCCGAACACCTCCCCCCTCCCCCCGTAAATACTGGCAGGAGGGATCCCAAGCCCTGCTGCCGAAGGCACACTCCCAAACCCCCAAACCCCAACCCCCCCATGAATACCAGTAGGGGGATCCCAAGCCCTCCTACCGAAGGCATATTCCCTCCCCATGAACCCCCAAACCCCCAAATGCCCCTCACTACCCTTCCTCCCACTACCCTGCCTCCCACTACCCAGGACACCCCCAAACCCCGGACACTCCCTCACAAACCTGTAAGTTGGCTGGATAGACAGATCCTCTATCCGTCCGGCATGCCTCACCATCCTTGGAATGGTGGGCCTGCCCCTTCCCAGTGCATTGTGGGATGTACAGGGGAGGGGGCCTAGGGCCTGATTGGGAGGGGCCTTAGGCACCTAGGCCTACCAGAATTGGGCCAATTTCCTAATGCTCCTCCTATGGGCGCGGCCTTAGGCACCTAAAACTGCTGAAAGTAGAGGTAGGCCATTAAACTGCTGAACATAGAGAGGACAGGATACCAGGATGTTGCAGAGCAAAGTAAAAGGGGGACTTGTTCTTGAAAAAGCCTTTTGGCGAAACTTGTTGAGCCTATAGGTCCCACCCGAGGTTCAAACATACAATTAAAAAATACAACTAAATCTAAGCTAAGTACAAAAGCAATTTAAGGTTTCTAAAAATGTTATTAAAAAAAATGTTTTAAAATGAACTTTTCAATGATATGCACAATGAATTGCACAGAGCACAAAGTACTTTAAGTAAATTATTTATTAAGGTCTTATGATGACTAAAATGCCAATAAACAAAAAGCCTACAAACAAAAAAGCCTACGAGTATTTTGGCTGGTGGTTGGCATGATCTGATGATAATAGTATAGTATAAGTGATTGATGAATTAATAATTTATTACTTACAATTTCAACTGAATGTTTAATGCCGGCAGAATTATAGTGAACGTAGAGATAGGCCATTCTAAAAAAACCCTCATTTTGTACGGTTTTATTGAGAATGGACATTTCCCTTTTGTCTACTTTCAGCATTTAGGGACTTAGGCCAAAAGGAGACTTAGATGTTTTTAAAAAAAAATTATACCCCGCTAAACATTTAAATATTTGCATTTATTTGTTGCAACTTAAAAAAGAAGGTAAATTAAATGTAAATATAATTGAATAGAAAAGCTAATTTATCATTTGAGTATGTGTGGTGCAGTAGTTAGAGCTACAGCCTTAGCACCCTTAGGTTATGGGCTCAAATCCCTCACTGCTCCTTGTGCCTCTGGGCAAGTCACTTAATTTCCTCATTGCCCCAGGTCCACTAGATAGAGTTTGAGCTCACCAGGACAGATAGGGAAATACTATAAAGTATCTGAATGTAAACCACTTAGGATATAAGTGGTATATAAATAAAAAAATATTTTAAAAAATATATTGACTACACCATTAGTTAGTAATAATATCCAAACCTCAAATAAACATGTCATGCTTTTCAGCAAAATACCAACTTTGTTTCAGGATTTCCAGAACCACAGGTAAATATTTCTCTAGGTGATTCTTTTAAAACCAGAGAGTTTTTCACAGTCCCAAAGTTCAATAAAATATGTATATCTGTATGCACACAAAAATAAAGTATTCAATAAAACCTGTTTCTACTAGTGTCACCACTTTCCTGTGTTGGGTACTGCGGAGTTGTTGTCCTGCCACCTGTCTGGGACCAGCAGCTTCTCTGAAGATCTGGATATTTACTATCTGTAAGCAAATGAAAGGAGACAAAACCCTAACCTCCCTGGTTAAAGTCCCAGGACAAAACCTTAACCTCCCAGGCTAAAGTCAATGTCTTCTTAGACTAAGGCCATATATTTCTAACTAACCCCCTCCTTTACTAATGTGTAGCATGGGTTTTAGCACCAACAGCGCCAACTGCTCCGACGCTCATAGAATTCCTATGAGCATCGAAGAAGTTACCGCCACTGCTGGTGCTAAAACCCACACTACGCGCTCCTTTTACTAAGCTGTGTTAGGGCATTAACGTGCGGAATAGTGCGTGCTACAATGCCATGCGCGCTAGACCCTAATGCCAGCATTGAGCTGGCATTAGTTATAGCTGCGTAGCGCAGGGTTAGTGCATGCTAATCTGCTGCGTGCGCTAAAAACGATAGCGCACCTTAGTAAAAGGAGCCCTACATGTTAGTAAAGGAGGGGTTAAATGTGCAACAGAACAGATAATTCTTTTATCCCTAAGCTGACCTTCCCATGGAAACAAAAAAAAAAAAGAGTTTCTGATAAGCAACCAGCTCACAGAGTTTCAACACACACATTCACACAATATCTGAGTAACCTGAGAGGAATATATTTTTTTATATAAATGTTAATTTGGGTTATGCACTACCTGTTTAAAACTTAGCTGTGTATGATATTAAAAAACAGAAACAGAGCATTTAAAGAAAAATTAGAATTTTATTTTTACAGAGCAAAATTTATTTATAATGTTAAGGATCTTTATATAAGGGAAATGTACCACAAGATAAAATATTGTTATAGAAGCAGAATGATTAATTTAAGTTGGATTAAAAGTAACTCACTATGACACAGACACTTGCTTGAAGAATTCATCAGTGACAGCACATGGTATTGTGAGTTCTTCAGGATCACATGGCAGAGCACATAGTATGTTTAATGTCCAGTGATGATCTAAAGAGAAAGAACATAGGTGATTATCCCTCTTTTATAGACTCTGGGGGGATTGAAGTCCCATCCAATTACCAAGGCAGGAACCCAGGAGCAATGTCCAATCCCTGAGTCTGGCCTAGTGTCCAATCACAGCTCAGGAATTTAAATTCAAACTGTTTCTCTTTCTAGATGCACGAGGTCATCTGGTTTGCCTTTTAGTTGGGCAGGGCCTGACTGAATTTTAATAGTGTCTTTGCTAAGTATTGATAAGGTTAAAGACAGTCATTGTTTTGAAATTACAGATGAATGGTCATCCTTTCAGTCTTGAATAGCTCAAGTTCTTGCTATGTATTGATAAGGCTAGAGAGAGTCCTAAACCTCTGATTACTAAGCATTATCCAAGCAGGCTGGAGTAGTTAACACTGTTGTGCTTTCTTTTATGATGCATATTTTGCAGAGAAAGTTCTGAATAGATACTAAGCTACACCTAGCCATCTTTTTGGGCTCCTTTTACGAAGGCGCGCTAGCGGTTTTATCGCACGCACCGGATTAGCGCACGTGCTAGCTGAAAATCTAACGCCTGCTCAAAAGGAGGTGTTGCGGCTAGCGCACGCGGCAATTTAGCACGTGCTATTCCACGCATTAAGGCCCTAGCGCACCTTCGTAAAAGGAGCCCTTTGTGTTCACTGAATAGAGGCTTTACACTTTTTGAAGGCAGATGGTCAGCTGGACTCTGACATAAACACACTTTATTTCAAGCAATATTTTATATTTCTAAATCCAACAAAAATTAATCATATCTTGGTTCAGGCAATATTTTATATTTTAGAATTGCTAAAGCCAACCAGAATTAATCATTTCATGCTACAGAAACATCTTCCATTTACACGATGTTTTGACCACTACTTCAGATTCAGAAAACTTTTAAAAGCATTTATGCACCAAGACAGGGAGCCCTTCCTGAAGTAACTGAAATGGGAACTATAAAAAGCCCATTTCTAAACTGTCTAATGCAACTTCTGAGACACATTGAAGAGCCAGCAATGACCTACTTGAACTTGTAACTATGTATGTGAAACTATGAAAAATATAATTATGTGGGTGACAGCTGTACCAGCAACCCTATTGAATCAACCTTGAACTGAATAGGTATAGGCAGAATAGAAAACTTGATTAACATGACATGATATAGCATAACATTACATTTGGATTCTAGTTCAGCTCTGCACCTATTGTTGCATGAGGAAGACTCCTGTGGATGCAGGATACATGCTTGCATTTAACAGTGTCAGGGGTCTGTATATTTTTATAGCAGAGTTCAGGTAAACATAATTTAACTAAAATAATTTGTTGATTATAATCAATGTTTTTAATTATTGTTTGTGAATATATAAATTGCATTCTTTTTTTTTCCTTGCGGCAACTGCCTAACTAGTGTTTAGTATAAGAGGAACTCCTCACCCTCTCTCCAAATTAGATTTTTCAGGAGGGACCTCTTTTGGGTGCTTTTGGGGCGCAGCAGATTCCCATGAGTCGCCCTTGGAGTAAATGCTGTCAGTGGAGGGGGAAAAGATGAAAAAAGTTATGCCTGGGGGGGTAATGATGCATCTTGGGAAGGAGGATTAGATGAAAAGTGCAGCCTGTGGGGGGTGGGGAGAAGGAAGGAGTAGTGCTATGTTTTTCTATCCTTGTGCATGGTATGGGGAAGTATTGGTAAGGAGGGAAGAAAAGACAAAGCTGGGATTTGGAGGAAAAAAAGGGAGGGGGAGATGGAAAGTGCATTCTCCCTTTGTTAATTTATGTGAATGTGAGATGGGGCAAAATGAGAGAAATGTCCCATGGTCGCTGGCTCATTTCAGTAAAAAAAAAATATATATATATATATCTCTCTCTACTGTTTTAATATGCTGGCCTCATATTCAATGTTTTAGTCTGGTGTGTGTGTTTTGAATAACCATAATGAATATTAATATATGCAAATGATATGATAATGTATCAAGCCCCCATCATTTCCCCTCCCCCCAAATGAAACAAACTTTGCCCGTGGTGTAGTCCAGGGGTGTCTAACCTTTTGGCTTCCCCGGACCGCATTGGCCAGAAAAAATGTTTCTGGGGCCGCACAAACGCTGCAGCAAGACAGAGGAGGGAGCCAGCAAGATGGTAAACACCCGGGGCAGCAGAGGAAAATACTGCATCGCCCTCGACCTGGGCCACACAAAATACTTCATGGGGCCGCATGCGGCCCTTGGGCTGCAGGTTGGACACCCCTGGTGTAATCCTTGCTTTACCCTGTTTTATCTATAGGCTTCTATCTTTATATATGATCAGAAAAGCAAGGATTACAATAAAGAAATACAGGACTTGTTTTACCTCAATTATAGAGCAACTCTACAGAATGATTTTTCTGAATATTTGAGGTAAAAACATCACATTTTAATCTGTAACTTGGATTTAACATTTAAGCTAAACTAAAATAACAAATATCCTTGATGAGAGTTCTGTCCTGATGTTTTTATTTCTTCCTCCAGCAATTTAAATATAGCACAGCATGTGTCATACACATAGACAGATATTATTAGATTATGGTACTATGTCCTGGATAAAAATTGTGAAAATACAAATGATGCACAAGAAATGAATTTTGCTGTATAATAATCTTTTTCTTTTTTAAAAAAAATTTTCCTTCCTCACTTTCAGTAACGTATAGGATGGTCTACAGGTTGCAGCAGCCATTTTTAAGTGGGAGGAGAGAGTGGCCATCATTCCTGCCCTTTTTCACTAGACCACAGGCATCAGAAAAGTAGGTCTGAGGGGGCCTGATTCTCTTAAAGAAGGGTAGGGAGGGAGGGGGATTAAAGACACTGTATGACATACTTTTGGGGGCAGAGAGAAGGAGGTAGGGAAGAACAGAGGCAGGAATGCCCTGATGCTCTTTTTGGATGGGAGAGATAGGGTGTGAGATCAGAGGAAGATGAATGCTCTATTGATCTCTTTCTGGGAGTGGGAGGGAAAGGAGGGGGGGACTGGAACCTTGGTGGGGGGGGGGGGAGGAAGGTTGGATCTTGCCAGATATACTTATATGGGTGCCAGCAAATATTGAGCCAGGACTTCCATAAGTATTTTATGCAAGTTCCTGGTTAAATATGGCTGGAGAAAATCCACCAAACAATTACTAGAGAAGTGTCACTCCCGAATGGATACACAAAATTCACTTCTACAAACACATGTAATAAATCAGATATTTATACCACGCCTCAGAGACCGAGTATTTAAAACAAGAATTTGCTAAATACTTGGTTCGGTCTTAGTCTCTATCATTGGCAAGTGGTAGATTTGAGTATTGTTTATACTTTCAATGTTATTGATAAGTATCTCAATTGTTCTTTATTTTAGTTATTTCAAAAAATATATTTTTTTATCCAGATCTTAACACACACCAAATACTATGAGAAATATAAAGATAGTGCATGAATTCAAAGAAAAAGCACTTATCTTATGAGAGGTTCACACTGTTTTTGATCCCAACGGGGCCACCGTTTCACCTGAAGTGGCTTCGTCAGGGGAACGTCGTGGACAGTGTCTGAAATGGGCAAAAAGGTTACAATTTATAAGCATTATAGTATTTGAATGCAAACAAGTATTTAAACTTTAACTTTTATGTGTTAAATAAGTTAGCAAACTTACGGAACCGGCATTAGCTTCAACGTATGTTTCTCAAGAAATGGCGTCGGTAAAAACCAACGCTGAGCTATTTAAAGAGCTCTTAATCAGCTGTCGGTACAGCGTAGAGAACGTCCATGCGTCATGACGTCCACGGAGCTGACGATGCAGGAATGTCTGTGTGGCCAGTCTACTAGAAATGCTGGCCCTTCCTGATGGCTTGTTTTGTGTGTTTCTCTTTTGAACATTTTTTTTCCAAAATGATTCAAAAATTAGATACACATCTGAAAAATGACCATTTTTTTTAAAAACAAACACCAAGATAGATGTTTTGAAGTTTTGAAAATGGGTATGTTTAATACTAGTTTTATGTGCTTATTCCACAAAACATCCAAACTCAGATTTGGACGTCATATCGAAACTGCCCCTCCATGTGTCACAAAAATGGTAATGATAAACAGAAAAGGTTTTCAGTAAGGACTCACCTGTTCTGAGAGCCAAATGTATGAAATGGTCTTTCCTATAGGCTCCTCATAACAGCTTTTGTTATATCATATTCCTTTCCTACTGGTGTGTGAAACTAAACTGTGATCCAAAAATAAATGTATATATGTACTCATATATATGTATATATGAATTCAAGCAGTTCATATATAATGAAATCTAGAATGCACACCAATATCATTGATATCCTCCCATGCAGTTTGATGTCTATAAAATGAACATCAATAACTGTCATGAAAAACTTATGATTTTTCTTGGTTGAATTAAGAGTCTTTGGTTGACACACGTAGATCTCCATTTCAATATACTCTTCCTCAGGAGCCGTTCCAAAATATTTCGAATATCCAGACTTCACACAATATTGGCATCCTTCCATTGCCATTAAAGATGGCAGCCAACTCCCCAACTCCTTTAATCCCCAGATTTTGACAATCAGATGATATCCTGCCTTGGTTAAGGGACTGGAGGAGTTGCCATACAATGAGAGGCTAGAGAAACTGGGCCTCATTTCCATTGAAAAGAAGAGACTGAGAGGGGACATGATCAAAACATTCAAGATATTGAAGGGAATTGATTTAGTAGAGAAAGAGAGATTGTTCACCCTCTCCAAGGTGAAGAGAACGAGAGGGCACTTGCTAAAGTTAAAAGATGATAGATTTTGTACAAACGTAAGGAAGTTTTTCACCCAGAGAGTGGTAGAAATTTGGAACGCTCTTCCAGAGGCTGTTGTAGGGGAAAACACCCTTCAGGGATTCAAGAAAAGGTTAGATAAGTTCCTGCTGGACCAGAACATATGCAGGTAAGGCTAGACTCAAATAGGGCACTGGTCTTTGACCTAAGGGTCGCTGCATGAGCGGACTGCTGGGCACGATAGACCACTGGTCTGTCCCAACAGTGGCAAATCTTATGTTCTTATGTTCTTGGAACAGGTGTAATTGTGTAGATTTTTTAAAAGTATGCATATTTATTTATTTTTAATATTTCTATACCGTTTTTTTCCAAAAAGTTACATACATAAAATATTATAAAAAATCAGACAAGATAGGAACAAAAAACAAACAGATTCAATGCTTACATAAGGTCAATCGCTCAAAGAAATGCGTCTACAAATAGTTGTGTTTTTAACATTTTCCTGAATGAGTTCCTGTCTCTACATTTTCGAATTTGACCAACTAGGCTATTCCACAACTTAACTCCTGCACATGTAAAAGTCATGGCATTCATTTCCACATATTTAGGATTAGCTTTTGCAAAACTGATCAAACACAAATATTTCTCAGCCTCACCTAAACCATTTCCAGAGCATGTCTGTTTTAGCTTCCAATGTGTAATTTCTTACATTACTATTTACATGCATAGTGTGGTCAGTGGTTAAAGCTACAGCCTCAGCACCCTGAGGTTTGGGGTTCAAGCCTATAATGTTCCTTGTGACACGGGACAAGTCGCTTAATTCCCCCATTGCCCCAGTTACATTAGATAGATTGTGAGTCCGCTGGGGCAGAAAGGGAAAAATGCGTGAGTACCTCATAAATTCGTATAAACTGTTCTGAGCTCCCCTGGGAGACAGTATAGAAAACTGAATAAATTTATGCAAATATCACTGTCTGAAAAGAAGGCTCCTCAATCTGAAAATACGTTTTATTTTTTTTCACACTTCTGAACTTCAGAAAAAAGAATCCTATAGTTTACAGGCCAGTAAATTTACTTCAAATTAAATTGTCTATCTTTAAAAAAAAAAGCTCTTCAGTTTTACAAGTCAGTCACAGCTTTGTCAGGGCTGGTGGTGGGTAGACGCTCCAAAGGCTAATCCATTAAGAGCCATTCAGAAGAAAAACAAACAAACAAAGCTTAAAGTACTTCAGAAACAGCAGAGCAGAACAAACACATCAGAGATCCCAGCCGTTTTAGGATCAATATCCAAACTTAAGTGATGAAAGCTAAAAAGTCCTGTTTTATAGGTTTTCAAACCCACCACGTTTAGTTTGGTTAATAGCTACTTTCATATTTAAAGGGAGCCTTATAGCCTGTCATGGGCTGCTGAGAAAACAAACAAATTCAAACATCACTTTAGCCTGAAAACCACCTATCAACAGCAGTATTACAACAGCTTTCAACAAAGAGTGGGCAACCTGTATGGTTCCCATCAATAGCACAGTGATATGTAATTAAAGCCGGGGATCTGATTCATTAGACATGCATACATATGTAATGAGAAGGACTCACAAACACTCTCTCATTATATATTTGGATATTTTTATACAGTTTAGCTAATATGCTCAGTAGAGAGAATGCAAAATCCACGATATATGAATCATTCTTCATTTCCTTGTTCTCAAATTATTACGTTGGATCTGAGACCACTCTCACTGAGACTTGAGTTTTACTTTACTTTCTCTGCCACTCTTTTATTTATTTATATACATACATTTAGATTTCTCTATTTACTTTCTTAAATTTTCATTCTCCTCTTACAACTCTTTTTCTTACTCTTCTTTCGCAAACTGTCACTTCTTCTACTTATAGAAATCAAGTCCCCTCACTCTCTGTCAGTAGAAGACAATTTGTTTTCCGAATTGTTCAGTGAATGAAAAACCATATCAATTTGTGACCCATAATATAGCTCTCAACTCAGACTCTTCCTTTCCAGCCTCTCCTAATTTCTTCCTGTATTTCTTTTTTCCCCTATCACCTGCCACTTCTGAAATCCCACCTCTTTTTCTTTCAAATTCGTTTTGGTTCATTACTTGTTCTTCTTCTGAACGCCATCTTCTCAGTCTCTAAAACCTGACTTTCCAATTAGGCTTATCCTCAGAAACTGACCTGCATTGATAGAACACTAGATGGCATTAGACAAGAACAATTATGACTCTTGTCAGTATATGAGTTAACCTACTAAAAAAATTACTGTATGTATCCTTCGTGGATGATTCATTCTTTATACTAATATGTACATAGATGGCCGAAAAGCAGTATCTCCACTCTCTATTCTTCTGTCAAATAAACTAAAGACCTTAAAGGAGGCCTAATTAAGATAAACATAAGAACATCTATACTGGGACAGACCATGGTGCATCTAGCTCAGTTTCCTATATTCAACAGTGGTCAATCCAGGTGAGAAGTACATGATGGAAACCCAAATCAGTGGCATAGCGAGGGCGGTTGGCGCCCTGGGCGGTGGCCCCAGATATCACTGTGTGTCGTGTGCCCTCCCCACTCTTCTCCACTGCTTGAGCACCCTCCCCTCCCCCGTCCTCCACATATCTCTTGAAATGTTCACCGGCAGAAGCAGCATCTTCCACCTGCTGCTCATGCCAACCTCGGCTCCCTTCCGACATCTTGTCCTAGTCCCGTGACCAAGGTGTAACATCAGAAGGGAGCTGAGGCTGGCACAAGCAGCAAGTGGAAGATGCTGCTCATGCCGGTAAACATTGCCTAGTTGTGTTTGTTAAATTGTAACTTCAGCATTGGGAGTGTGAATGCTCTTTTATGTTTTATATGGTAGTTTTTGGATGTTCTTTTGGAACCCAATTCTTCTTCAGTCTCTTTCTCTTTTTCTACCTGTTTGCTGTGAGCAGGACTATTCTGTTGTATTCTTTTATATTATAATGCTGTTTTAACTGTATGCTTGATATAGGAAACCGTTGCAATGCAATTACTTCTCCTGGTTATGACATGGGATTTTCTGTTAGCCTATTTCCTTAGATTACTTCTTAGCCTATCACCTTTCAACTTCATCCTATGTTCTCTCATTTCAGTGCTTCCTTTCAATTGAAAGAGACTTAACTCATGCGCATTTATGCCACGTAGGTATTTAAATGTCTCTCAAGAACAGAAAAGTAGTGACAGTAAAATCCAAACACTTACAAAAATGTTACTCACCAGCAGTGGGCCACCTCTCTAAGATCCAACATTGAGTTTCAAAAATTGAGATTCAACATTGAGATTTAAAAACAGGTGGAGAAAAAGCCTCAAAAACGTTTTTAACATGCAGCAATCATTGATGATTCACAGCTGGCATTCTTTTCTTATCATGGGCAAAAAACTCACACCCGTAACACAATATAAATAGATCTTAAAAGGGGAAACCCCACTACTGTGCACAGTATTTTAAATTCTTTATATATATATATATTTAAAATTTTATATTACGTTTTTATAAATATATGAAATGTAAAGTTCCAAATACAAAATCGCTGAAAAAGGAAGCAAAAAACTTAGCTCTGGCGTCAGAGGACGGAACTGGAAAGGATCCACCGGTACAAACTTTTCTTCTTTTTCCAACGACAAGCATAAGCCTCTCCCAGTACACAGCTGCCCACTGCTGGTGAGTGACATTTTTGTAAGGTTTTGGATTTAAACGTCTCTATCATATCTCCCCTCTCCGACCTTTCCTCTAAAGAAGGTGTGCCCAAAAGGTCAATTGCAATTGACCAGTAGATTGCAAGGGCAATGCAAGTCGATCACGGAGCCCATCTCGGGCTCCATGATAGACTCGCATTGTCTTTGCGTTCTCCCTGCTTCCCCGACACCGCAAAAACCAGGCACGTGCAGCCATTGCACAAGCGCCGGGCCCACAAGCCTCCTCCCCCGATGTCAATTCTGATGTTGGAGAGGAAATTACGGGCCAGCCAATCGCCTTAAAAGGGAGAATTGAAGAAAACACCAATACACACCTGTGTCCAACTGTCCTCTTTCAGCATAGCTTCTTGTTCCTCACTATTGGAGATCTTTGATGTTTTATGAGAGATTTAACTGGTGTATTTTTTGTTTTCACAGATGTTTCTCAGCCTTCCCACCTTCTCTTACTTCTTTCATGAGGGATTTAAGCTGTAGACATCTCACATGTGGCACCAGCTCCTCTCCTTGGATTATGCTTTCTGTCTCCACAGAGGCAGAAGCTGTAACTAGGGCAACAGCTTTGGGGACACAATATTTCGAAGCCATACTTGAGTTGCAGAATTTTGTGCACCTATTTAACACGAAGAATGTAAATTAAAGAACTAAGGCTCGTACTGGACAGACTTGCACGGTCTGTGTCCCATATGTGATGATTTGGTGTAGGAGGGGCTAGGGAGGGCATCAACGGGAACTCAACTAACTTGGAACATGATTATGTTACTGGCCAGACTTTATGGTAGAAATCCTGCAAACAAGATGGTTGGGTAGGCTGGAATGAGCTTGAACAGCAACTTCAGCATTTGGAACCTAGGATAATACCAGGTGGACCCAGAAATATCAAAGTAGAGACAAGTTAATTTAATCATGTATTTGTAATGGGTATAACAAATGGGTAGACTGGATGGACCGTTTAGGTTTTTACTATGCTACTATGTTAAGTCAAGCATTCCCCATGCTTGAATGCAGTTTCCCAGCACGTAATCTCCAGTGAAGTTTTCTTCCCCTAAGCATCTCTTCAGCATAAATATAATCAATGCGATAAACTTGACCCCTATTGTCTTATGTACACTGTTGATATTGATTGCATTGGGGGCAGTATGTTAAACAGAGACTTTGAATTCAAGAGGGCCTGGGATAATGGTTACTGTGGATGGGCAGTCTAGATGGGCCATTTGACCTTTATCTGCCGTCATGTTTCTATGTGTAAATAAATAAATTGAGGTCTTTCTTTCCCTTATGAACTCCAGAAGAGAGATCTTTAGCACAATGCTCTGGTTTATGCATAAGACTCATTCTTGTCATAGTAGGTGCAAAATTAACCTTATTTGGAGGCATTAAACTGAGTGAAACCAGTGTTTCTTAAACCAATTTATCATCCAAGCCAGGCCTCTCAGTCAAAGCAATAAACAGATTTTGAACTATGAAAGTAGAAAGAATAAGCAGATGTTTTCTTCCAATAGATTAAAGCTTATTAATTTTCTTCTGTTTGTTTTTTTAGGGAATCAGCATTAGCTTCACAAATGGCAGCTTCTTCACTTATAGGATTTACTGCAGAATGTGTTTCTAAACCCAGCTGTCATTCTGTTTAGCAAAAATGCCTCGTTTATCTTTGTTTTCAGCTATTAAACTTTCTAGTTTTATTTTTTGCTTCACAGTACTGTAGAAACCCATCAATTGTAGACCTATTTTTCCACATTTTATATTTAAGTTTACAGTTAATTATCAACCCAGGAGAGTAATGGGAGGTTATTTATTATGACAAGAAAGCCAGTTTGTATATTAGCCCTATATTACCTGAATGTATTAAATTATATCCCTTCAAAAGTAGTCATCAGACACTATAGGATAACCTGCACTATATCAACAAGCTACTTTTTCTTCCTTCCTGTGGATATGTTTGCCCTAATAAATGTTATTTTCATTTGGCATGTTCTGTTGCAAAGTACAGTATGTGCGAATGCTGTACAAAACAAACGATGGCAGCAATCACTTGAATACCTGAAAAGCTCTTCCTACAAAACTTGGAAGCAGAATGAGGAAGAATTCATACCTTTTACCAAACTGATCAATTTGGACCATCTCTATGTAATACTTAAAAGGCGTCAAGTATGCAGGTAAATTAGGGAAATCCCTTTTCTTCAAATTTACTGAGCTTTGGAACCACCTCCCTGCCCCGCTGCTGAACCTAGGCTCATTCCAATTATTCCGAAAGCATCTGAAAAATTGGCTTTTCTCCAAAACGTAAAACTATCTATTTAAAATGTAAAGCTAGCTATCCTCTTCATAACCTCTAATTCCTTATTATGTCCTTCTCTCATTGAATTTACCTGTAAACCATGCCGAGCTCTATCTTTATGGAGATGATGCAGTATACAAACTTAAGGTTTAGTTTAGTTTAATACTAATGAAGGTTTCTGAGGGCAGAAGCTGTTAAATAAAGGAGGATGTTCTACTTTTACAAACTACATACAACGTTCTCATCTTTCACCCAAAATCTTCATCTGTCATGAAAGGTAATTTTTTATGCACACAATCAATAATTCCTGATCAATTAGATCTAAATATTGGCCATGATAAGTCAACTGGATTACGTGTAGAATCAGAACTGAGAAGGATAAAGGACAGTAGACTCAAGGAGTGAAGTCACACATTAGTATGGTAGAAGTCTGCTTTATTGATAAAACATCTAAGAACATAAGAATTGCCATACTGGGACAGACTGAAGGTTCATCAAGCCCAGCATCCTGTTTCCAACAGTGGCCAACCCAGGTCCCAAGTACCTAGCTAGGTCCCAAGTAGCAAAACAGATTCTATGCTGCTTATCCTAGGAATAAGCAGTGGATTACTCCAAGCCATCTCAATAATAGTTATGGACTTCTTTTTTAAATAAATTATCCAAACCTTTTTTTAAACCTCGCTAAGCTAACTAATTTCACCACATTCTCTGGCAATGAATTCCAGAGTTTAATTACTATGTTTCAGCAAAAGCCTGCATCAGGGGAATATCAGGATTGCTGAGAATAAGATGATAACTAAGAGAAAGAGACTGAAATGAGCCATAGGCACATCATGAATATAACAGCATAGGAATCCAGCAAATACACCTTGACATTCTACATTATTAATATAAGATTGGGTGTCTATCATTATGCCAAATGAAAACATGCATTTACATTGAAAATTCAGTGAGAACAATTCCCAGTCAGAAGAGCTATAGTTTTAATAGCAAGCTATCCTTTATTTATTTGTTAAGTTGCTATATCTAGAAACGTATGGTTTTTACAGTGTAGGAAGATCCAATTCTTATTGTACATATCTAGCTCAGTAATAAAATTTACAGCTGAAATGGCTACCTTCTGAGCTTACCTCAACTAATTGTTAAGACAACAGGGTGAGAACTTGCCTTATGATCTTGGGCAAGTCACTCAAATCCTCCATTGCCTCAGCTACAGTCTTAGATCATAAGTCTTCAGGAGGACAGGAAAATGCCTACTGCATCAGAATATAATTCACTCTGAACTACAACTGAAAAATTAAATTTCCTGCTTCATTACAAGCAAAAGAACATCATCAGAGGACATTGGAACATTTTATAATATACAGATCCCAATTTCACATGGAATTGAGACATCCAGGTTGGGGTGTGCTCATTTCCAGTGGTAATTTAGAGAAGGATTTGCTGACACAGAGGAATGCGCTTCCAGAGGGCGTGATAGGACAAGGTACGGTATTGGAGTTCAAGAAGGGTTTGGACAATTTTCTGAAGGAAAAGGGGATAGAAAGGTATGGATAGAAGGTTACTATAGAGGTCCTGGACCTGGTGGGCCCCCGCGTGATCAGACTGCTGGGCATGATGGGCCTCAGATCTGACCCAGCAGAGGCACTTTTTATGTTCTTATGTTCTTAGAGCCTTTCCCAAGATACCAGCATGAGTGCATGGTGCTTGTGCATTTGCTGACATGTGCAACAGGAGCTGCCATTTTACAAATAGATATGCTGAAAAAAAATGAACATCATGAATCTGGCAGCTTCCAAGTGGAGGTGTAGGCACTAGAGAATGAAAACAGGAACAAATTTTTCCCCGTTCCCACAGGAACTCAATTTTCCCGTCCCGTTCCCACTGTCCCTATCCCATTCCTGTAAGCTCTGCTACAACTGCACAAGCCTCAAATACTTATGATTTTAAAGTGTGTGAGGCTTGTGCAGATGAGGACAGAGCTTGCAGGAATGGGGCAGGGACAGGAAAAGAACTCGCTGGAATGGGATACGAAAATGAGTTTCCATGGGGATGGGGAAAAATTTGTCCCCGTGCCATTTTCTAGTTGGCACTTATACACGTAAGTGTCAATTTCTCAATTGTCATATGTAAGTGGTGCCACTTCCATATGTAGCTACTCCATTTTAGAAACCTACATGTTGTGGTGGGGCCAGGAGTAAGCCTAGCGCTGGCAACCCGGCTCCTGCCCCAGGCATAGGACGGAGCGCTCCCAGGAGGACTCCCACTGGATAATCAGTAGAATAATTAGTTGACTGCTTTCTGGGTAAAGTTCAGCTTTTATCTTTATTACCCCCAGTTCACAGCACTGGGGTTCCAATAGTCCCTCTGGTTGAATGGACTTAAAAGAAATCATACATTCACAAGGCGTCTTCCTTATAATACAGTCCAGCCTGCTGCTCAGGCAAAAAGCCAAAAAATAAACCAAAACGTTTTCTCTTTAGTTTTACTGCTTTTGTCTGCAGATACTTCAGGAAGTTTTTCTACCTGACCCACCTGAAGTCCAATGCCCCACACTACCCTTATGCTCCTGGGTAGGGGCTAGGGAACTTTATATAACCCAACCTTTTATGACTGGTGTAAGTCCCCTCCCAAAAGTTCCCTGCTTCAGGGTTACGTAATGTCAGGTCTCTGAGTTCCATTCAAGCTTTTCGGGAAAGCTAATTATGGTTCTCACCTCCTTCCCTTTATCTACAAGGCCTCTCTCTCAGGCTCTAATTGATTCATTCACACATGCTTTCAGTTCTGCCTAAGGGAGAAAGAACGCTACACAAAATACATTCACTTTCATTCCCCTCCCCCATTCATACCTTATTGACTGTGATTCTACAGGAGATCCCAGGCTGCTAGATTGCACTCCATTTCACTGCTTCCAGATAGCTCTCCCTCTAATTCCATTAGGGACTCCTCGCTTTTTGAGACCGGGTAAGAACTCCCTTCAGGGTCAGCTAACGGCCAGCCCTCTCCTGGAAACCTTTCTCCTCCCTTGAACTTCTGCTTAGGAGCCAGAAGTCTGTTAGCTCGGGAGGGTTGTAAGACAGCCTGTGCTTTAGCTCTGGTCTGGGACAGAGAACTCCTAGCAGGCTCCTGCTCAGCACGGCACTTCTGGTTCTAGCAGTTCCTGAATTCCCTCCTGAATTCTCCCCTGTCTTCTTCCCTGTATTCTCTCCTCTATTCTCTCGAGTGTTCCCTGCTGTGCTGATTTTATGCTACAGGCTTGTTCCCACTCTCCCTCTGGGTTCGTCCTGCCTGTCAGCCCCACCCCTCTCATTAACCATGCCTGTGCTGGTTTTCTTTACTAGAGGTTTTGTTGGAGAACTGCCCAAGGTGTTATAAAAGGGATTATAGTGCCCTAAACCAGATGTTGTGGTTTCTGCCCTTCTCTCTTTGCCTTGCCCTGCCTGTTGGCTCTTGGTAATAGGAACAGGGTTACTGGGCAGCTTCCTGGGCTTAGGAATAGGGGCAGCCCTTTGCAAGGCAGGGTTTAAATCCGGGTTTAAACTGCTGACAGGCGCTTCCCTGTCACAATGTGTAAATGTTGCAAATTAAGTAGTGAGGCTACAATTTTTTAATTTAGTTTCATTTCAGAAGAGGAAATAAACAATGAGGGATTAAGGAAAATGACTCACTTAATCCCTCATGTCAACTTCTAGCTGAAACAGTACTTTAAAAAAACAAACACAAAAAAAACCCCTATGCATGCCTTTGAACTTTGGTATAAATTGGATATGGATATTTATCCCCATACATGTTTCTGGAAACCTGTGGACCCGAGGCAACATGAATTCACTAGAGGCAGGTCTTGTCAGACAAACCTGATCAATTTCTTTGACTGGGTGACCAGAGAATTGAATAGAGGAAGTGCAGTAGATCTGGTATATTTAGATTTTAGCAAAGCCTTCAACAGTGTTCCACAGAGGCATCTAATAAATAAGCTGAGTGCCCTTGGTATGGGCCCCAAAGTGATGGATAGGGTCAAGAACTGGTTGAGTGAGAGTTGACAAAGTAGTGGTCAATGGAGATCACTCTGAGGAAAGGGACGTTACCAGTGGTGTACTTTTTTTTAACATTTTTGTAAGCGATATTGCTGAAAGGCTGTCGGGTAATATTTGCCTCTTTGCTGATGATACGAAAATTTGCAATAATGTAGACACCCCTGATAGTGTGAATAACATGAGAAAGCACCTAGGGAAGCTTGAAGAATGGTCTGAAATTTGGCAGCTAAAATTTAATGCTAAGACATGCAAGGTCATGCATTTGGGCTGCAAAATCCCAAGGGAAAGGTACAGTTTAGGGAATGAAGAACTTTTGTGCATAAAAGAGGATTTGGACTTGGGTGTGATAGTGTGTGATGATCTTAAGTTGTCCAAACAGATTGATAGGTGACTGTAAAAGCTAGAAGGATGCTAGGGTGCATAGGGAGAGGTATGGCCAGTAGGTAAAAGGATGTATTGATGCTGCTGTATAAGACTCAGGTGAGACCTCATTTAGAACATTGTGTGCAATTCTGGAAACCACAGCTTCAAAAAAGATATAAACAAGATAGCATCAGTTCAGAGGAAGGCTACTAAAATGGTTGGTTGTCTTCATCATAAGGCATAAGGGGACAGAATTAAAAATCTCAATATGGGCAGGCACTGGATCCAAGATCGCTGCTGACTAGATTAGCTGAACGCCACGCACCAGAGAGCTCACTCTAGATTGGCCTTTTCCTTATTGTTTACCTTAGAACTTGAGATGCCAAAACAGTGAGGAAGGAGTTCTGCTACGGCCTCGTGGAATGGCCATTTTGGGTAACATTGAGGCGCTCCTGCGGTGAATGCAGGGCATTCCACAATTGTCGGTGACTTCCCTGCTAGAGACGCTCTAGACATGCGGGACAGAAATGGTCTCTATGGGCCTTGAAACAACTCTCAGTCCCAACACCAGGGCTTACCTTGGCTTACCAGCTCCCCGCAGGTAGAGGAGCTCCCAGAAGTTGGAGCTCACCTAACTCTGGAGACCGGAAGAAATTCTGAGGGGAGCTTGGAACTGGACTCTCTACAGTTACAAGAGAGTTCGGGTATGGAAACCGAGGACTTGACAGCGCTTGGGGCTGGATGAATCCAGGAGGGCGAACAATGAAAGAAAATGCCAGCTGATGAGGAAACAGATTCTAAGTTTCATTTACCTCAATTACAGAAACCCCAAGAGGTTACACTAAATGCAATTTGGGACGTTGTGGTAAACCTCCCCAAGTCTATTAATCCTCATTTTCAACAGAAAGAAGAAAAAATAAAAGTGCAGACAATTGATATTGAGAACTTAAAGTCTGAAGTAACTGGTTCTAAAACTGCTATAGATGATATCAATCAGGAAATAAAAATGGCTAAACAGCTCCAGGAGACGCTCATTAAAGATAACACAAATCTCAGGAGAAAAGTTGAATCTTTAGAGAATTTTTCTCGAAATAATAATTTTAGATTGGTAAATTTCCTTAGGGTTACCACGATAATGATATTAGAAGTCCTCCATTCACACAAATGTATTACCTGCCTAACAGTCTTCAGAACCAGCAACAGGAAAACGGCCAGGAACCATTGAATGTTGCTACAATGTTGGAGCTTTCTGATAAAGAACTGGTGACTCCTGCAACTTTGCTTTTGACAGTTGCTTTGGCACCAGATAAAAATTTCCTATTGAGACTTTTCTTTAAAAATAATCAAAATGAATTTTTAGGTCTGAAAATACAAATGTATCCAGATTTAGCAGGGGATACCCAAAGGCGTCATAGAGAATTTTTGATGCTAGAGTATTAGTTCTTGGGGCGACATTCTACTTGTGTTACCCATGTAAATGCATTGTGCATTATTCTTCACATAAGTTTGTATGCTTTGAGCCTTTCCAACTATGTTTCTTCATTGTCATAACTAGAAAAAGATAAGAGCTAAGCCCTATGTAAGAGAAAAGGATGAAAGCGACTTCCCTGAGTTGAGTTAAAATTAGTCTTGTTTCTTTTTGTAAAATCTTCTTTATTAATTTCGCTTGGTAACATTTTGGATATGACAAATTGAAGACTTGAGTTGGGAATTAAGCTTATGAGTTTGTCCTAGTAACTTGATTTAAATTGGAAAAAATTTATTTTATGCTTAATTTTTGCTTTCTGTACAAGTTTAATACTTGATATGTAAATGTAAAATAATAAATAAATAAAAAGTTCTCAATATGTATACTTTGGAGGAAATGCGGGAGAGGGGAGATATGATAGAGATGTTTAAGTACCTATGCTGCATAAATGCACATGAGGCTAATCTCTATTTGAAAGGAATGAGAGGGCATAGGATGAAGTTAAGAGGTGATAGGTTCAGGAGTAATCTAAGGAAATATGATTTCACAGAAAGGGTGATAGATGCATGGAATAATCTCCCGGTAGAGATGGGGGAGACAAAGACTGCCTGAATTCAAGAAAGCGTGGGACAAGCATATGGGATCTCTTAGGGAGAGGAGTAGATGCTGTGGATGGGCCATTTGGTCTTTATTTGCCATCGTTTCTATGTTTCTATCCCCCAATCCCTTTTTACTAAGCTGTGGTAGAGTTTTCTACCGTGGTCTGGACACTCAGTGCTCCAATGCTGGTCTGACGCTCATAGAATTCCTATGAGTGTCAGAGCAGTGTCAAAGCATTTAGTGCCACGAGCCACAGTAGACACCTCAGCTTAGTAAAAGAGGGTCTAAGTTTGGTGCAGGAAAACTAGAGAGTGTGGTAAAGGATGGGGGAGGGGGGAGGAATCTTGAGAACAGCATTGATTAAAGAAATATCAGTGCGAAATGCTGATTATGTATGGCATGAAAAAGGAAAAAATCCCCAAGTATCAAGAAATGCAATCAGAAACCAAATGTGGGAAAAATAAACATAAATATTTTTCATTTTATTAGAGGCCACAGGCTTGATTGAAAAGCAGTTTCCAAGTATGCCTTGATAGGGTGCCTATATATGTTAATCTTATAAATGCCAGAATGAAGCTCTCTTTGGTATGATGAAATACTACAGTGAGTGTTAGAAGTAAATTTGAGAGACCAGAATCATACTCCACATATCTTGGCTCAGGGGTGAGGTGCAATACTGTCATTGCATTTCTAAAAAACTTACCCATTGGGAGACAGTGCCCTTGAGAGCAATAACTCTACCTAGCAAGAAGTAGCAATACAATTATTATACCAAACTCTATATCAATATACTTTTTCCTCCAGACTGCAAACTCCGGGCTTATTCCAGACTGCAAACTTCAGATTTCTTACCCCCTACCAGCTTTAATAAGAGAGTTGTTGACAGAATGCTGTCTTGACATTCTCTGCCTCACTGAGATCTGGCTCAGAGACAGTGACAAACTTCTTTTTCTTTTTTTTAACCAATGTTCTTCCTATGGAATACCTAGCTTTCTACTCAGCCTGTTCTTCAGGGTGGGGTGCTGGGATTAGGGTTATTCTGTCCCTTTCTTTTCAATACAGAAACTCTACCTTTTCCTACTTGGAACTAGTGCTGCCTGATTCAGGAAAAAAATTTTGATTTGATTTGATTCGATTCAGCCTATTGAATCGATTTTTCAATTCGATTCGATTCGATTTTCCTGCCCAATTGGGTGTTTTTTTAAAAACCATCCTGGTGGGTTTATTTTATAGCCTCTTCACCACTTTTATAGCCTCTTCACCCCCTTTGCCCTCTCCTAACCACACTGGCGCTGTGGTGTAAACAAAATAAACAAACAAAAAAAAAACCTTTTCCTCTCTCTGTTAAATCCTAACTCACGTTTGCGGTCTAACACCAGCTCTGGCAGGATACACGTTTCAAATCTGACATATTGTAATCTCAAAACAGAAAATAAAATTAGTTTTTCTACCTTTTGTTGTCTGGTCATTATACAAATCTTGTTGGTCTTGTTCTCTTCTGATAACTTGCTTGCCAAGATCTCCTTCTTTCCTCTTTCTCCGTGCTAACCATCAATCTTCCATCTCTGTCCTCCCCTTCCGTTTCCCTTCCTTCTCCTCTTTCCTTTTTTTCGTCTCCATCCACAGATCCACCTTCTCTCAACTACCCTTTCATCCAGCATCGCACCCTCCTTCCCCACCACCCCAGGGTCCACCATCTCTCCCTTTCTGTTCCTTTCATCCCTAAATCTCATTGTCCACCATCTCTCTCCCTCTCCTCTGTTTTAAACCCATTATTTATTCCCCCCAAAGTCCGGCATATGCACGTCTCTTTGAACCCCCCCTTCCCTCCCTGCCTCCCTCCGTGTAATTCAACACCAGGGCCCCCTCCCCTGAACGTCTGCCCCCCCTGAAGGCCTACACCCCACCCCTGAAGGCCTGCATGTCCCCCTGAAGGCCTGCACTCCCCCCCGAAGGCATGTACCACCCCTCCTGAAGGCCTACACCCCACCCCTGAAGACCTGCACCCCCCCTGGAAGACTGTACCACCTGAAGGCATTTACCACCCCCCACCCGGAAGGCCTGCACCCCCGAAGGCCTGCCTGTCCCTTCTGAAGGCCTGTACCCCCCTGGAAGGCTGAACCCCCCCCGAAGGCATGTACCACCACCCCGGAAGACCTGCACCCCCCATGAAGGACTACACCCCCCCTCCCCCCAGAAGGCCTGCACCCCCTCCACGAAGGACTACACACCCCTTCCCCCGGAAGGCCTGCACCCCCTCCACGAAGGACTACACCCTCCTCCCCCGGAAGGCCTGCACCCCCTCCACGAAGGACTACACCCCCCTCCCCCCAGAAGGCCTGCACACCCCCCACGAAGGATTATAACCCCCCTCCCCCCGGAAGGCCTACATGTTTAATTTATCTAAATTCAGCAGCTTGCCCTGTAAAAGAAGATCGCTGGCTCTAGCGATTTTTGTAAGCTGCCATAGGTTGTCCAAGTTGTCTTCACTCTGCCGCAATCCCTCCCCTTCTCTGACATCAGGGGCGGGACCGCGGCAGAGAGAAGACAACTCGGACAACCTATGGCAGCTTACAAAGATCGCTAGAGCCAGCAATCTTCTTCTGCAGGGCAGGCTGCTGAATTTCGGTAAATTGCTGTGGGAAGCCGGACATTAGCGGTGAAGCCACTTCCCAACTGACCCTCCCCACTCACCCTCTAAAGCAGGAGCGGCAGGCCAGCAAGAGGCAGCGCTACCACTCCTGCATTAGGGGCGAGGGGGGAGGGTCATTCAATGAATTGGGAGGCCGATTTTTTGGTGGGGTAAATCAATTTGAATCGATTCACCTGAAGTGAATCGGTGAATCGATTTGAATCGTGAATCGGGCAGCACTACTTGTAACCTTTGGGTATACAGATTATTTCACCATTTTCTCTTCATGTGTTAATATTTTATCACCCTCCTCAAACTACTGATTTTTGGGATTCTATGCTACAAACAATAGCACATGCCTTAATGAGATATTCCCATTTACTTATTCTGGGAGACTTTAACATATACATGGATGTCTTCACATCTTAAAGTTGCCCAATTCCAGTCTTTTATGTCTAAATTAGGCTTTCAGCAGCATATCCATCATCCAGCTCTCTTAGCAAGTCGAGTTAGTTTTCTCAAATTTTTCTTCCCCCTCAGCTTTTTCACAAGTGAGTTGTTTCCCTTAGCCTTGGTCAAATCATATCTTACTGTAGTTTCCTTTTAATTGAGCATAATTAGTGCCCACCATTCCCACAATGAGTCCCACCAGCAAATACAACATACCAAGCTCTTGTACTACCTGCACTTGTACAACATACCAAGCACTTGTACTGCCTGCATCTAGTTGAGAACCTCCAGCTTTCTGATTACTTTCCTGCTGACCTTTCTTTACTATCTTTAGAAGAATAAGCATCTTGCTGGAATACCTGTATTCAATCAAGCCTAAATAAGATTCCGCCTCTACATATTACCACTTGCCAACACCATCATCACAATTGACAGTTATTTGGTCATTATGAGACATCCATATGCTTCAAAAAATAAGCTCCTTAGCCTCCCCAAGACTCTTATACTGGGCATCTGTGGGGCTCAGGAAAAGTTGAGAGAGCTATGTTTTATATTCTGCTCAATAGATTTTTCTAGGGCTTTGATTTGAGTGGAGAAAGAGCTAATAGGCAGTAAATTGTTTCTCTCTAGAGTCTGAAACTCCTGAACAGGATTTGTAAGTTCCAGTCCCATTATTGAAAGAGTTGGAAAATGAGTCAGAAAGATTCCAGTCATTATTTTCTTTTTCACTTTTTGTATTTTTGACTGTTGTAGGTTTGCCAGAATAGAATCTGAAACTACTTGTGAGATGTTTGTTGTTGTTTTTTCTGAGAAAGAGTTTTATATTCACTAGTTCTTATATCAGATCCTTTCAGATGTTAGAAATAATTATATTTATTTATTCAATTTTCCAGAGAATGGTTTACATGAATTTACACAGGTACACAAGCATTTTTCCCTGTCTGTCATGACAGACTCATAATCTTATGTACCTGGGGCAATGGGGGGATTAAGTGACTTGCCCAGGGTCACAAAGAGCAGCATGGATTTGAACCCACAACCTCAGTGCACTGAGGCTGTATCTTTAACCACTGCACCACACTCTCACTTTTAAGGAGCTGCTTGAGATAATGCCATGAAGGTACTTTGGACACTAACATAGACAAGTTAAAGGATAGAGCAATTGCAGGCAGCAAGAATTTTCCCAGAGGAGAGGACCTTTTATTCAGAGAAGTTATTCTATCACATACTGAAAAAGGCACTATGGGCTCCTTTTACAAAGCCATGGTAGCGATTCTTCTGTGGCAAATGCATTAAAGTCCATTGGAATTGAATGGGCTTTGGTGCATTTGCCATGGGAGAAGCACTACTTCAACTTTGTAAAGGGGCCTTGTAAGTGTTAAGGGTATGATTAGTACAGTCGACTCCACCTAAGTGCACATCGGTTAAGCGCACTCTTTGGTTATCCGCAGCCTACCAGTGGTCCTGTTTTTATACATTAAAGTTAATGGATGTAAACTCCGGATAATTGCAATTCTGATAAGCACACAATCCGCTTATGCACACTGATGTTATAAGTCCCATCTCTATTTGTTCACGTTACATTCACTCCGATTAAAAGCAATCACATTCTCACGTTGATGAGCCACGTGTTTCGGATAAGCAGTCTAAGCCTGGCCAGGTGTTCGAACTTTTGAAACTGCACCATGGCATCTCATGGAGAAAAACCTTTGTCTTTGGCTGAAAATGTCCACCACGCTGGACAAAAGTCATTGTCTTTGGCTGAACATGCCGATGTCTTAAAGAGACTTGACCAACAGGAGAGTCAGGTCTCTATTGCAAAACATTACAGCGTTCATCCTAGCCATATTTCTAGGATTCACAATAAAAAGCAAGCCATATTGAAAGACTGGCAAAACAATAGCAATCCTACCAGGAAAAAGAAAATAATTGGGAAGGCTGTAGACGTTGAACAAGCGTTGCTGCGATGGTTTGCTGAAGCTAGAAGTCGTCAACTGCCAATCTAATGGAGGAAGCAGCACAGCTATCTGAAGAACTAGGTGTAGAAGACGTCAAAGCAACAAACGGATGGCTAGAGAGGTGGAAAGTTTGTTACGGCATAAAATTTAAGAAGCAGCATGGTGAAAAACAAGACGCTGATCAGTTTGGTGCAGAAAGAGGGGTCATGGAAGTGTTGCCATCAGTCATTGGTGGATATGAACCATGTGATGTTTTCAATGCTGGTGAGACGGGCCTGTACTGGCGTGCCATCCCTGATGGAACATTGTCTTTCAAACGCAGCAAAACTGTTGGCTTCAAGGTGCCAAAGGAATGATTGACATTGCTGCTCAGTTGCAATATGGACAGTAGTGATAAGCTCGAGCCACTGGTTATTGGGAAGAATCGAAATCCTCGGTACTTCAAAAACATTAAACGCCTGCCTGTTGAATATGAAAGCAACATAAATCTAGGGATGACAGCAACATTGTGGATTGAATAGTTGCAGAAGCTTGACAATCTGATGAGAAGGCGTAGGAGACACATGGCAATGCTGTGTGATAACTGCGCTATCAAATAAATAGAACCCAAAACTTACTATAACAGCACAATAGTGATAATGAACAATAGTTCTAGGATATACTGCTTTGCGGCTGGGTAGTGTAAACTGCAAGTAAATAATTTATAATTTATAAATTTAGTGAGAAGACCTCAGTGTGGATTGATAAATCAAGTGAACGGAAAACATTAAATCCTACAACCCATGCACGGGTAGCCACTGAGTGCACCACACCATCATAGAGTCTTCACGTGTGCAATGAAAATCAAATAAATAGTGCAAACACACTTACTGGTAAAATATCATATAAAGAATTATTGCAGTAAAACACTAACACAGTCAAAAAGCAGAATGACTGCACTGTCTTTCCAAAAAATCAATGAAAAAGACTTATCTCGCAAGGAAGCACACAGCAATGATGTACGACTAACCAACATCAAACTTGTGTTTCTGTGTAGAATTGTTTTTCGTGTGTTTTTTGCTGAATAAAAGTTTTATTGCATTTGACTACAACGTTACTGTGATTTTTCATGACTAAAAGTGGTACTCCGATTAAGCGCACACTCCGTTTAAGCGCACGTGGCAGTCCGGTCTGAAAGGCTTTGAACTTAAGCGGAGTCAACTGTAAATTAATATAGGATCTATCATTTTGGATTAATCTCTCAGGAATTGTACTTTGCAGGAATTGTACTTGTTAGCACTGAAGAATTTTATTATAAATTATATTTATTGATTTTTAAATCATACAATCAAGAATGACTTGTACAGAAAGCAAGATTAGTAATTCTACATAAAGCAAGAAATAATTCAATAACAATAAAATCATTTATGACTAATATGCTCAAGTCCTCAAATTATAGGATCCAAGATTCTTTAGCGAGAACAAAAGAAAAAGAATTAAACAAAAGTACATTCTTATACTTAGAATTGGCTATAGGGCTGAGCAGGGATTAATTAATAATCTTAGGGCTTATGGTTTTTCTGCCTCCAGACAGGAGAGCGCTAAAAATGAAGTCAACTGATTAGGCTCAAAGAAAACATATTTAACTGTACGGTGATGCACTATACATTTACAAGGATGTCGTAGATAGAAAGTAGCACCTAAAGATGCTTCAACATGAGAAATTCACAGCAACGCTTTTGAGTTTCCCGTGATAAATCAGGAAATATTTGCACTTTAAAACCCATAAATTCTTTCTGCCTATTTTTAAAGAATAATTTAAAGAATTAATTTCTTGGTTGGAATACTAGTCATTGTGCGAGAGTAATTCACGCAAGATGTTCTAACTAAGAAGCCTAAAAATCTATGAAAACTTCCAGCTTCTATGTCTGGAATGAACCTGGGCGGTACCTAGAATTGTATTGGATCTCAGGAAAATGGTAATGATCCCTTTTCACATCTAAGACATAAGCAGACAGAACAAATAAACAATGATTAAAACTTCTATTTTAGCACACATGAAAAAAATAAAGTAAAAACAAAGGTGTTCAGCACATTAAAACTGGGAAAATACTACTCCCCTTACTACCTCCATGTTTTCTGTTTGGTTGTTTTGGATTCTTTGCTTAGTTTTTGAGTCATTTTTCCACCTCAGCCACGCAAATGTATTCATTTGATTTTGCAGTAAGTGGTATCCAGCAAAGGCACAGCATTGTGAAGCCCCAATGAACCCGTAATTAGGTAGAAAATAACTTTATAATTTGTATATACCTAAGAAAATAATTTTTAATAGAAATATATATGCAAGTGATAGCATAGCACTAAATTCTACACTTTTTATAAGGGGTCACTGAAAGGTTTTCAGCCCAACCAACAAGTTGGAGCAGTCTCCACATAGGGCTTTTTTTGTTCCATTGGAAAAATCTGTAATGAAAAATGTGAAAAATTGCTGAACTAAGGGCCTCTTCTATTAAACTGCGCTAGCAGTTTCTAGCACGGGGTGCCATGCTGAATGGCCTGCACCAGGGCCGCCATCAGGGCAGTACTACCAGTCCTGCATTCAGGGGCCCGGAGGTGACAGGTGGCCCGGGCTCCCCCAGGGTCCTAGGCAGTATTCCCTCTAAGGCAGCAGTCTCAAACACGCGGCCCGCGTGTGTCTCTCCAGGTTTTATTTGCGGCCCGCGGTCTGGAGGCGATCATTCTCTTCCTTTTGGAGCAGCAGCCGGCTCGTTCATTCAAAGCCGCGGGTTGGCGGCTCCTTGCGCTATCCACTCCTGCATCGGAAGCCTCTCTGACGTCACAACATCAGAGAGGCTTCAGACGCAGGCGCGGATCTCGCAAGGAGCCGCCACCCGCGGCTTTGAACAAACGAGCCGGCCAGACACACTGCTGCTCCAGTGGCGTACCAAGGGGGGGGCGGTCCACTGTTCTCCCTAGAGTGCGGCTCGCGGCTCGTCTAGAGTAGTGGTGCCGAACCTGCTTCCCTTCCCTTCTCACTGCTGCCATCGGGGATCAGGCCGGCACTGTATTCTTTGATCTCCCTGCTTCTCTTCCCTGTGGGGCCGACAAACTCTTGCGGCCCAACGTCAATTCTGACTTCGAGAGGACGTTCTGGCTAGCCAATCGCTGCCTGGCTGCCCGGAACGTCCTTTCCGATGTTAGAATTGTCGTCGGGCGGCGAAAGTTGGTCGGCCCCGTGCAGAAGAGAAGCAGGGAGATGGCTTGTTCCCGATAGCGGCAGCAGCAGCCTATTCCGCGGCGGTGGTGGCATGGGGGAGGCAGGAAGGAAGAAAGAAAGAAAGAAGGTGTGTGTGTGTGTGTGGGGGGGGGGACAGGGAGCCAGAAAAAAAAGCAAAAAATGGGGCACAGAGGAAGGAAGGAAGAAAGAAAGAAAGAAGGGGGAGGGGTGACAGGGAACCAGAAACAAAGCAAAAAAATGGGGCACAGAATCAGAGAAAGACAGACATAGAGAAAGAAAGAAAAATTTGGGGGAGGGAATGAGATCTGGAGGAGAGGAAGCATACAGGAGGCTGAAAGAAGGGAAGAAGTATTGGATGCACAGTCAGAAGAATAAAGTGCAACCAGAGACTGATGAAATTACCAAACAAAGGTAGGAAAAAGATTTTATTTTCAATTTAGTGATCAAAATGTGTCTGAATTTATATATGCTGTCTATATTTTGCACTATGGCCCCCTTTTACTAAATCGCAATAGTGTTTTTTAGTGCAGGGAGCCTATGAGCGTCGAGAGCAGCGCTGGGCATTTAGCGCAGTTCCCTGCGCTAAAAACTGCTATTGTGATTTAATAAAAAGGATGGGGGGTATATTTGTCTATTTTTATATGGTTGTTACTGAGGTGACAATGCATAGAGTCATCTGCCTTGACCTCTTTAAAAAACCCAGAATAGGAATGATAATTAACATTTTCTCAGCGTATAGTGTGCTTTGTGTTTTTTAATTTTATTTTTGGTAGATCATTTTGACTTGGTCATTTTAAAGTAGCTCGCAAGCCCAAAAAGTTTGGGCATCTCTGAGCTAGAGAGTTGAAACTGTGTATTTCTATTTTATCCCCCCTTTTACAAAACTGTGGAGCGTTTTTTAGCGCCAGCCTTGGTGGTAGCAGCTCTGATGCTCAGAATTCTATGAGCGTCAGGGCTGTTATCACCGTGGCTAAAATCCACACTACAGTTTTGCAAAAGGGGGAGGGTTCGTTTGTGATGACATATTCCATACTAGGTGAAGGTGTTTTCTGTGTTCTGTGTGTTTGAAAGACATGGTTTTCTGTTAGGACTGATGATGTAGGATTGATCTGTGCTGGTCTGGCTTGTTTAGTTTTACAATGGGTGTATTGATGTACTGCTCACTGCAATATATAAGATGCTGCCTTTTCCTAGGTACTCATGTGTGACGTGTGGTTTGTTACTAAAAATCATGTTTTTCTTACAGATGGGGGGTGACAAAAAATGATGGGCCCCGGGTGTTACATATGCTAGGTACGCCACTGTATGTAAAGATACCAGAAAGCTGGCGTAGCAAAAACTTTAAGTAAATTGTTATTCTTCTAAGTTCTGAGTATTTAACCCTCCCACAATCTCACGGGCACTTGTTTCAAGTTTCAAGTTTATTGAGATTTTGATTTAAACGCAATATCAAATATTTTCAATGCGTAGAACAAAAATAAATTTGGGGAAATAAATAAAACCATTTGAACAATAAACATACAAACATATCCATAGATGATTAAAAATACATAAGGAGTACAAGGATAAACTACATTTGTTTAAAAATGCGTCCTCCGTGCCTGCTGATACATTTGTGGAGTATGTAACTTGTCGCTCATGCATATTTTTTTTGCACACACCTCATCAATCCTTAGAGGAAACATTGGTCTTAGGCCACCATAGCACAAATTCCTGTATTATGCTTCTGCTGTGCACAACAATAAACACTGATGTCATACTTTTTTTTGTCCCCTGCCGATTTCCTGATAGCACCCCCCCGGACAAAAGCGGGGGGGAAGGGGTGCGTGGGGGGGCCCAATAGGATTGCTCAGTAAGGGGCCCAGAAATTTCTGATGGCGGCCCTGGCCTGCACTGCTCCCAATGCTCATAGAGTTCCTATGAGCGTCAGGAGCAGCGTGGGCCATTCAACATGGCTATCTGTGCTAAAAACTGCTAGCACAGTTTAATAGAAGATACAGTAAGTGTATAACCCTCGATGGAGACTGTCCCAGCTATGTTGGGTAGACTGAGAATTTTTCAGCAGTCTCTTGTAAATAAGACAGCTAACTTTTTTTTTTTTTTAAACTATTCATAGCCCAAAATTAAAAATACACCTTAAATAAAAGATGCTAGATACATAAAATCACAGGCTCATCTGACTGATCTTTGCAAATATGTCGTGTGCTAGTAAAGGTGAAGCTACACACAAGACATATTCTAACCCAGATGAACACTGCTGAGCTTTGTCATACCTAAGTAGTATTTTACTAACTCCATTTCCAGAATGAAGGAAACTCTGCCTCAGTATCTCACATTACTGCTTGTACTCCTATCGGAAAAACATGAGCTAATGCTAAACATCTGCTGCTATTAAAAATAGATGAGCGTATTATTAATGACCAATATATAAAGCTGAAAAATCAGCCATTAAAATTGGATAAATTAGGGGAAAGAAAGCACAGCTGGTTCACCCCGCTTCTTACATTCCAATCTGTCCACTGCTTGAACCAGATTGTGTATCCTTAACAAAATAGATGTTGAAAGACTTTTGTACACAAACTAAATCTGTATTGAACCTGACACAGAGCTCTTTATTTAACCTTAGATTTTTCAACCTTTCAGCATACCTGACCCATTGCTACAACTAATTGTACTTTATTTAAAGGGCAAGGATGTGCTGAAACAAAAACAAATGGAAAAGGCCAGTACTTTGCTAACACATGCCAACCTTTGAAAGCTTCTAACTGGAAGACTGTGGGAAAGGAAGATCTGATGAGCTAAACGTGCATATCTCCAAGTTAAGATTTGTACAATTTGGGAACTTTTAAGATGGCACAACGGGGAAAATCAATCAGTTCTGTGTGTAGAGAAGAGGAACTTCTTTTTCAGAACAGGGAGCATTGGTTAGGTATGCTTTCTATTGGCAGAAAGGAAAACTCTAGGTTCACAGAGATTATAGCAGGACTGCCTGATGAAGTATTTTCCCATTTCTGTATTGGAGACAATACGTTTTGCTACTCAATTTTCTGTTGTCGTATCTGTCCCAGCTGTTAACTTCTGGGATGGGGTGGGGGGGGAAGAAACTTCTGATTTCCCATTGTAATATTTGGTGCCAGGACAGTTTTTGTATAATTAATCACCAAAGCTTTTGAAATACTGTACAAACTTTGATCTGCTGGGCAAGATGTACTGAGTTTATTTTGCAGCAAAATCTCTCATCAAACTGATGTGTTTGGTGTGCATCTGTGCAAAGCACTTCCTATAGAGCTCACTGTGTGACCTGCAGCAAGTCATTTAGGCCCAGATTCTCTATAGGGCGCCAATATCGGTGGCCACCAATAACATGTCAATCACGCGACAGCGCCCTATAAGGAATTGTACCTGTGCGACAGGGTTTTCCAGGCCTACGTTTCCAGTACCTATCTCTGCTGTGAATTGTGCCATTTCTGGTATTAGCCATGCCCATAGTTGGGTGGCCTAAAGCGCCTCTGTAGGTGCAATTTCAGCACCAATTTTTTAGGCACCAATAGGCACCTTGAAACTGACCCTCTCTTTTACTAAGGTGCACTAACCAATTAGCACGTGCTAATTGAATTAGCGTGCGCTAAACATTAACATGCACACGTTAGTGTTTAGCGCACGCTAAATCAATTAGTGTGCGCTAATCGGTTAGCTCAACTTAGTAAAAGAGGGCCTGAGTTAAAAATGTCATTTGAACAGCATTTTGTTTTTAAAATTAGTAATTTCAATTATACATATCAAGTATAGATATACAAGGAAAGAATCCAAGTTTCCAAGTTTATTATAAATTTGATATACCACCTTATCATATACAGTATTTCAAGGTGGTTGTACAATAACAAATGAGGTAATACAAATAATATAACATAAAACCCATCAAACACAGAAGGACAGAAAACAAGACTCATGACTGGACAAACAGATACAAAAGGAAAAAAGGGAGAACTACAAAAATATTTAAAGAAAAGAAAGGACACCTGGAAAAGGACAACAGGGCGGAGATGTGACAAGTAGGTCCAATGCAAAAAAGACTAAGAAAAGTTTAAAAATCCTTATAAGTAAGCTAAACTTGAAAGCATCTTTAAAAAGAAATGTCTTAAGAGATGACTTAAGTTTCTCGAGAATTGTAATCTCTCTTAATGTGTTTGGCACTGAGTTCCAAAGGGTTGGAGCGATCACAGAAAAGTATTTATATAGCTTAGGGGTGGAATTGATAATAGATTTTTACCAGATCTTAGAAAACGTGATGAGGTATATGGAATCAAAAGTCTATTGATAAATTCAGGCTGGCCAGTGTTTCTTGTTTTAAAAGTCAGTAATAATGTTTTATAAGTAACTCGATAGATAGGAAGCCAATGGGCTTTTATTAAGAGTGGGGTTACATGGTGAAACATATTTTACAAGAAATATTACAAATAAAAGAAACTAATTCTAAAATCCACTTCAAGGAGATAGTTGTAAGGATAAACTAAAATTAAATAATTCCTAATGTAAATCCAGTTAGCATTCTAATTATAAACATTGAGATCCATTTTCTGTTTTAATTACCCTATTTTTTCATGTTCCAATAGAAATTTCTCCAAATGAGAATGATCAAAAAATATAAATTGTTTACCCTGATAATACAAAAATACATCTACAGGGAAAATGCAGGCAAAAAGTTGCTCCAATAGCCCAAACCCTGGATTTCAGGGCTAAGAACTGTTTCCTACGTTCCTGAGTGGCTCTCGTTACATCTGGAAAAATTTGAATTGGCTGCACACAAAAAACAACTTTTTTATATTTAAGGTAATTCTTCAAAACTAGCAATATATCTCTTTCTGACGAGAGAGTTACCAACAAAGTTGAACAAGTGGAAATTATATCTTGAGTGCCCTCTAAGAAGGCAATGAGTTCCCCAGCTGCTAATGCTGTAGCTACAGCCACTGCTAGTTGACATGGTTAGTGACGATGGCAGGTACATAACCTTCTGAAATACAATTGACTCAGATATTTCCAGTTTTAAAATTTCCCTAAAATATTTTCTAAGCAATATCTCAGCTGAAAGGAAAGGTGAACAAGGTAAATTTAAAAAGCGTAGATTATAAACAAGCAAACCATTTTCCAGTTGTTCCAATTTATGATGCAAAATCTTTCACAGCTGAGGTTCTAACTAATTGAAGTACTTTCACTTGATTTTACATCTCCTCACTAGCAGATTTAATTTTTGTAACACCATCTTGTAATACAGAGACAGAAGACACAACTTGACTAGAAAAAAGACATAATTAAAGTACACAATTTTGAACAGCATTTTTAACTGAGTTTGGACACCTATCAGTGCCTAAAATATTGGTCCTAGTTAGAGAATCAGGGCCTTAGGAAGCAATTTTATAAAGTATAAATAGGTACCAGAAGCCACCTGACAGGAACCTATTATATAAAGGAATATAAACACTTTATTTTTCTTTATAGAATACTAGCATAACAACAAAAATACACACCTAAAACTGAGGCATGAGCACTTATACCAGCCATAGAGCTGGTTATTTTATTTATTTCAAAGCTTGATATGCCGCAAAGTATCAATTGATGATATCTAAATGGTTTACAACAATGAAATACTTTTTTAAAAAAAAAAACCCCAATAAAATAACCTCTCCCTTTACAAAGCCGCTCTAGGAATTCTATGAGTGTCATAGTTCTGACCGCCAGGGCTGGTGCTAAAATGCTAGCATGGCTTTGTAAAGGAGGGGGTACAGGAGATAAGTCATCAAGAGGGGGAGAGATTGAAGGCCGCACAGAAAAGAAAAGGTTCTGAAAGAAGATCTGAATTGACAGAGGGAGGATTCAGATCCAAGACAGGAGAGAAAATAGTTATGCAAATAACTTACTCCCGCTTTTACAAAGCTGAGCTAGCGGCTGCCACTGTGATAACTGTCCCGAAGCCCATAGGGATTTAAAGGGCTTCAGGGCTTCTGCCAAGTGACAGTCGCTAGTGCAGCTTTTGTAAAAAGAGGGGGTTAGTAATTCTATATGTTGTGCATATGTGTAAATCTCACCCATACTCCATCCAGAGTCTGCCTATGCTTACCACTAAGTACCAAAAATATGCTATGTAAGATAAACAGTACAATTTCTTATATTGCACAATTTTTAGCAGGGAATCATTGCAGCTTAGAGCAAGAGGATTACATGTGAGGTGAGGTGATAGTGGAATGCAAGATTAAATAAGAGAGGGGAAAGTTGAGTCTATTGGTGGAAGATATATGTTTTTATTCTTTTCCTGAACTGACAGTGAGTAGGTAGTTGTCACAGATCAGCAGGTAGGCTGTTCCAGATATGGGGTCCTAGGAACTCGTAGGTGGAGTTGAACATCCTCTTCCTCCGTACTCCTTGGGAGGATGGAAATGGTATTTTAAAGCGCTGTGTGGTCCTTGAGCTAAGGAAGGTGTGTGAGACCAGTATGCTGGCCACTAGTCATCTGGAATTTTCTCCACAGATGGATCTGTGACTCATGCAGGCTAACTTATAATAATAATAACAGCTTTATTCTTGTTTACCGCCACACCACACAGTTCTAGGCGGTTCACAAAAAAGGGAACTGAACAGTGAAAACTACAGGTATTCAGGAAATACAATCGAGGACACGAGGAGATATCATGCAATAAATTTATCAACAGATAGGTATTCACCAGTTTTCTTTTTTCCACAACCACCCAGTGTAGCTTGAGTAGCAATGGGCCAGCCCTCTCGAAGCGGAGTGATTGGAAGATCAGTCTTGCCACTGTGTTTTGGAGTACCTGCATTCATTTTAGTTCTTTCTCTGAGGTTCTGTAGTATAGAGAGTTGCAATAGTCTAGTTGGGGCAGTAGGACGGCTTGCACCACATTCTTAAAGTTGCTTTGAGACAGGGTCGGTCTGATTGTTTTCAATTGTCTCAATCTGAAGAAAAATTTATTTACCAGAGATGCGATCTGACCTTTGAATGATAGTGAGGAATCTAGTGTAATTCCTATCACCTTTGCGGAGTTTGCGATCTCAAGTGTCTCGCCTGTGGGTAGCGCTAGTTCCTTGCTTGGTAGCTGACTGTAGACTCCAAACCAAAGTATCGTGGTTTTTTGTTTACCCAAGAAAAAAAATCCTGAAAACCCTAAGAATAAAGTGGTAAGATAAGTCTTCAACTAGTGACCTTGTTGTTTCAAAATAGGCAGATTAGCCCCTTAGTAGTTAGTCTAATAGCATATGTTTGCTTCTAATAACAGTGTGATATTCAGTTGCTCTGAATCTACAATGATTAAAAATAAACAAAAACAACAGCCTAGAAGCTACCTAAGGGCTCCTTTTATCAAGGTGCGCTAGCGGGATTAGCGCGTCGGACATTTAATCACGCGCTAACCCCCGTGGCAAGCCCAAAAACTAACGCCTCGTCAATGGAGGCGTTAGCGACTGGCACGGCAGGCGGTTTAACGCGCGGTATTCCGCGCGTTAAACCCTTACCGCGCCTTGATAAAAGGACCCCTAAGTTTGAAAACATTTCACATCACTCTCTATTTTCTTATCAAATCAATTCAAACTATCTGGTCCAACATTCAAAATGATTTAATTTACCAGGACGGGGCTATTCTCTAATTTTCTGCAACACTTAAGCAATTAGGGCCAAATTCTGTAAAGAGCACTGAACGTTAGGCACTGGTAGGCAACTAGATTGCGCTTATAGGCACCTAACTTAATAGCATTAATCGGCTTTAATTGGCACGGTAATTGAATACACCATTTAAAACCAATTAAAACCACATTTTAAAAAAGTAGGCACAGGAATCTCGCCTACTGCACGGTGCCTAAGGTGCCAAAGTACCACCCTTTCTGTTAAAAAAAAAAGGTATTTCCTCAGAATACTCCAGAGCCTATCACATCTTAACTTCATCCTATGCCCCCTCATTCTGGAGCTTCCTTTCAAATGAAATAGACTTGACTCATGTGCATTACAAAAATGTTAAAACGAATAGGCCCAAGAACTGAACCTTGAGGCACACCACTGGTATCATCTCTTTCCTCAGAGTAATCTCTGTTGACCAGTACCCTCTGTCACCTCCCACTCAGCCAGTTCCGTGTCCCAGTCCTTCACTTTGGGGCCCATATCAAAGACACTCAGTTTATTTATTAAACATCTGTGTGGAACACTGTAAAAGGCTTTGCTAAAATCTAAACACACCACATCTAGCACTCTCTATTCAATCTCTGGTCACCCAGTCAAATAAATTGATCAGATTTGTCTGACAAGGCTTGCCTCTAGGGAATCCATTGCAAGGCCATGGATCCAGTGGTGGCCCCCATTGACCCTAAGTATGGCTATTGATGCTTTTCACAGTACACAATTTTTCCCAACCTTTTCCTCAGATTTGATGATGACATATCCTTATGTTATTCTGTTTAATTCTTGTACCACACAACTATCACATACTAAGTTACCATATGGATAACAACTGGAAATGGATATTATTCTAGTATGAGATACTTTTTAGGACCCCTGAGTAAGAAATGTTTCTTCGAAACACAGACCTTGTCGGGTCCCAGTTCATCAACTTCTTGGCCAATATTTTGGATACAAACTGTTTTATGCTTTTATCTAAGTTTGTTGATTAAAGACTTGGCATCTTGTACACCATTCCTGCAGTTCTTTCCTTTTATTCGGTGTTAACTTCTTGAACACCTTAGTAAAAAAGCTCTTTTTTTTTTAGGGCACACCAATGAATCACAATCATGCAAACATATGTAAATCTCTAGTGTGAATGTGTGTGATTAATATGACATTTTTATAATTTTATTTATATCTTCCATTTGTGCGTCGCACATACCTATATAAGCTCTAGGCGACATTACAGAGGAAGGGGTTAGAAAAGGGTAGGGAGGACTATGGAGGGCAGGAAGGAGTGGAGAGGAGAGAAGTACGTAGAATATTTCATAGAACTTCCTAACTTTACATTAGGGGCTCCTTTTACAAAGCCGCACTAGTGGATTTAGCGTGTGCGACTTTTAATCACGCGCTAACCCCCGCGCTGGCCGAAAAACTACCGCCTGCTCAAGAGGAGGTGGTAGTTTAGCGCATGCTATTATATGCGTTAAACCGCTAACGCACCTTTGTAAAAGGAGCCCTAGGAGTACCATCTATGTAAATGATATCTAAATGAATTAAAGGAATATGTAAAAAGGAATAGAAGGGAGGAACCGTTAAACAATAGAATTCAGTTAATAAAATAAAAAGAATAGGGGTAAAACAATGGAATGAAATTTTAAATAATTCATAAACTGGAAGAAAAAATTGAAAAACAAAATCTCCACTGTTATTCTAATCCCTTATTAAAGTAAGATTGTTGCTTCCAGATTATTGTGCTGCCTCTAAAATTTACCATTTTTAAACCTTTTTCTTAGCAAAAACAAATAGATTATACGATAAAACACACAGCTTTGAATTGTGAAATAAACAAGCAATGCATAGCTTGCAGGCAACCTTCACAGGCCTATTACAGTACAATTATTAATAATAATAATAATAATTTTATTTTTTCTATACCGCCACAATCTTGCGACTTCTAGGCAGTTTACAGTGAAGAGAGCTGGCCAATCAGCAGATTACAGAGTACAAATAGGGAAGATGTCACTGAACAGTCAGTGATTACAGAATACAATTAGTGAGAACACAATATCAACTTGTTATGGTGAAGCGGGCTGGACAATCAGCGAATTCCAGAATACAGTTGACGAAGATGTCACTGAACAGTCAGTGAAAACAGAATATAATTAGTGAGAATACACAGCATCGACATATTGTTAATAAGTTTTAGAAGGGGTATCTGACTAGGAGATAAATCTATCGAACAGAGCTGTCTTAATTTCTTTCCGAAATGCACCGGCTCTGCTGATGTAATTGCCCAGCCAGGTCTGCTGTTTGCTAGCTTGAAACTTAAAGGTTCTGTCCAGAAAGGACCTGTATTTGCAATCAGTGATCTTTGGATAGGCAAAAATATTGTGATTTCTGGTTGTCCTCGTGGAGATGTGCAACTCGAAATGTGGTAAGAGATAGGTAGGGGCCATTCCCCACACCAATTTAAAGCAAAAGCAAGAGAATTTGAATATTATTCGTGCCTCCGTTGGTAACCAGTGTTACTTGTATTATTCCATATGGAGATAACAACTGTATTTCAAGTAATTGTATGGTTTCTTGAATATCTGCAGGTATGAGAACAAAATGTTCTACCAATTTTATTGAAAATAAATCAAATACCGTAACTTAGGAATGCATAGTTTTAGATTGCTTTTAGACTACCAGCTATTCTTATCCAGTCTGAGGATAGTTCTTGGGTATGAGGTTAAAAGTGACATTTTATATCCCTAAATGATCGACTTTGGAAAAAGCTCAGACGCTATTTCAAGGTAAACTTAGAACTTCTTCCAAAATCGGCACTCTTGGTCAGTTGAGATTCATGATCAGTGATGAATCACTCAAGCTAAAAAATATTCTGCTGTGCTCATAGATGTCTTAACGTGACAGCATTAATAGAGTCAAGAAACAGTTTGCCTTAATCTTTAAGACAGTGCTTAGCAACTGCAGAAGGGAAATCTGTTGCCTTTATATTCAAGTGTGGTGATAACTTGCTCTACCATCTTGCAGACCTCAGAGAATCTAAAGCTAAGAAAAACAAGCTGTGTGAGATTGATTGATCTAGTGCAAAAGGTCAAATGCTCTGAATGCCTCCTTGGAAGGGAAATGCTATAGGGAAGCAGGATGGATACAACAGGATCCTACAATATGTCAAACATGCTGGGAGGAAAACAGAAGAAACCCTAAAACTAACAGGGGGATCAACAAGAAGAAGAAATAGGAAGTTGGCTTGAACTAACACAACTGCTCCTATTTAGCAATCATACATAGGAAAGGGAAGTTCTCTATTGTGACGACTCTTTATAATAATCTTTGGTTATTGCAACTTGAAGTTTTGCCTGGGACAACTATCATAGTAAAACTCTGTTAAAGCAGCTATTCTAAAAACATTTTTTGGATCTAATGAGGGATTATTTTATTTCATGGTAACAAAAGAAATCACTAAAAATAACAGAAGGTTAGTTACTGTAAGTTAGATTTTGAATACCGATTCCTTCGTAGTGGTCAAAACAGCAGAACAACCAAAGTGAAGTAAAATCAGTTCATTGTAGTGAAGACACAATGCACATACATTGGGGCAAATTCTATAAACGGCACCCCGATATTAGGCAGTGATAGGCGTCCTACTGATGTCTAACTAGCCAATTGGGATGCACGTTTGATTAAAAACAAAAAACAAAAACAGAGGCAGGCTAGCCTACACTGTAGGCGTCTGTCTTGGGTGCAGGGAGACACGTCAGGATACTTAAGCTCACCCAAGGTTGGGCATGGGTGTGGTTTTGCCTGGAAATGGGGGGGCTGAGCCTTGAGGGGTGTTGGGAGGGGGTTTGGGGGGTTTTGAGTTTAGGGGAGGTGGTGGCGGCAGGAGAGAGTAGGCATCCCTCCTGCCTGGCTTACTTCATGGACAAGGGTTTGAGGTTTCTGGTGGGAGAGATTGGGCATCCCTTCTGCTGGCTAAGTTCACTTGGGGGTTTGGGGGTTCCGGTGAGAGGGAGTGGCTGGCTGGGTTCCTGTGGGGGGTTTGGGTTTGGAGGGGTTTTGAGTTTTGGGGTGGTAGTGGCAGGAGAGAGTGGGCATCCCTCCTGCCTGGCTTACTTCATGGACAAGGGTTTGAGGGTTCTGGTGGGAGAGTGGGCATCCCTTCTGTTGGCTGTTCACTTGGGAGTTTGGGGGTTCCGGTGAGAGGGAGTGGCTGGCTGGGTTCCTGTGGGGGGTCTGGGTTTGGAGGGGTTTTGAGTTTTGGGGTGGTAGTGGCAGGAGAGAGTGGGCATCCCTCCTGCCTGGCTTACTTCATGGACAAGGGTTTGAGGGTTCTGGTGGGAGAGATTGGGCATCCCTTCTGCTGGCTAAGTTCACTTGGGGGTTTGGGGGTTCCGGTGAGAGGGAGTGGCTGGCTGGGTTCCTGTGGGGGGTTTGGGTTTGGAGGGGTTTTGAGTTTTGGGGTGGTAGTGGCAGGAGAGAGTGGGCATCCCTCCTGCCTGGCTTACTTCATGGACAAGGGTTTGAGGGTTCTGGTGGGAGAGATTGGGCATCCCTTCTGCTGGCTAAGTTCACTTGGGGGTTTGGGGGTTCCGGTGAGAGGGAGTGGCTGGCTGGGTTCCTGTGGGGGGTTTGTGTTTGGCGGGGTTTTGAGTTTTGGGGTGGTAGTGGCAGGAGAGAGTGGGCAACCCTCCTGCCTGGCTTACTTCATGGACAAGGGTTTGAGGGTTCTGGTGGGAGAGATTGGGCATCCCTTCTGCTGGCTAAGTTCACTTGGGGGTTTGGGGTTTCCGGTGAGAGGGAGTGGCTGGCTGGGTTCCTGTGGGGGGTTTGGGTTTGGAGGGGTTTTGAGTTTTGGGGTGGTAGTGGCAGGAGAGAGTGGGCATCCCTCCTGCTTGGCTTACTTCATGGACAAGGGTTTGAGGGTTCTGGTGGGAGAGTGGGCATCCCTTCTGTTGGCTGTTCACTTGGGAGTTTGGGGGTTCCGGCGAGAGGGAGTGGCTGGCTGGGTTCCTGTGGGGGGTCTGGGTTTGGAGGGGTTTTGAGTTTTGATGTGGTAGTGGCAGGAGAGAGTGGGCATCCCTCCTGCCTGGCTTACTTCATGGGCAGGGGTTTTAGGGTTCTGGTGAGAGAAAGTGAGCAACCCTTCTGCTGGCTGAGTTCACTTGGAGATTCTGGCGGGAGGGAGTGGCTGGCCGGGTTCCTGTAGGGGTTTGGGTTTCTGGCGGGAGGGAGTGGGTATTCCTCCTGCCAGCCTACTTTGTCTGTTTGTGTGTGTGTGGGGGGGTGTTTCCCTGATGCAGCTGCTCAGCTGATCATGGCAAGAGCATTCCCTTGCTGCAATCAGCTGATGGCAAGTGATCATGTGCGATTCTCTAACCGGCACCTGTGACATGGGTGCCGGTTAGAGAATCGGGATGGTTAGGCAGGGTTGGGCATTTGTCCCTTAGGGCAGACGCGATTCTGTATAGGATGTCGGTGTGTGATTCTCAGCCTCTTCTTAGGCGGCTGTAGAAACCAGCATCCTATACAGAATCCAGTCCATTTTGTCTTCTCTATAATAAATTGATTTTACTTCACTTTGGCTGTTCTGCTGCTTTGACCACCATTTTGGATTTTGCTGACCGCCTGCCCTGTTGGTTTTTGGGATACTGATTTCTTTGACTTAGATTCCCACCTACCAGACTGGAATTTCAAAGAGCAAAACCATTTCTTCATCTCTTTGGTTCTTAATAGCTATCCTTCATACTAACCCAGTGCTTTTTGACTCTGTTCTGGAGGCACACCTAACCTAGTCAGGTTTTCAAGGTAAACATAATGAATATTTATGAGAACCACTATATGCAAATCTCTTTCATGCACATTCATTGTAGTTTTCCAATTGGCTAGGTATGTCTCCAGGATACTGCTAGATTCTTATTTCTATCATCTAAGCATCTTGAGTAGAATATAAGCTCAATGGATATCATAATAAAGGGGTTAATTAGATTCATTAACTTGATATACATCTTAACACAGAAATACTAAAGCAGTTTACCATAGTAAAATAAAACAGTAATGCATCAACAAAATATAATTTAAAACAAACAATTACAGGGATTGCTTTCCAAACTTGCATCTTAACACAATCACACTTAAGATTTATATAATTAAATCTATCACTTTCCAGATCTGTATCATAGTTCAATAACCATCAAAGTGCCTTAGTTGAATGAGCTAACGACAGGACATGAGCTAACGACAGGACATGAGCTTTACAAAAGTTCATCATGCAGTCTGATAGCGCTATAGAAATAATTAAAAGTAGTAGTAGTAGTTGAGGCAGTTCCATCTAAAGTTAAGTGCCAGTTATTGTGCTTAAGTTTATGAGTATATTAAGTGACCTCATCTGTTTGTCGCATGTAACTTAACCATAAGGGGGACAATTCTACAATAAGTGTTGGATAAGTTGTTTAATCTGTAATCACTATTACTTTGAACAAACAAAAATAAGGAGAACTTCAAATTTAGACTCATCAGGCTAAAACTTTAGAGGAAGACATTGGAAGTCCAGGGGCTACCAAAGCCTTGCTGATGTAAGAAAATGGGTTCACTGCAAATCTAATAACTAAGAAATCTAGGAAAATTCCTCCAGAGTTCTTAACTTGTTATTATTAAGTGCTGTCCTCCAGAGTTTCTTAAGATACCAGAAAATTCTCTCCCTCCACTAAGTAAAATCTATTATTTAACATCAAGAAATGAGGGAGAGGGGAGGAGAGGAATTAGCAGGATCGGGTGTGGATCAGACTGTGGGAAGTTTGGACTGTTTACGTTTTTGGAATGATCAAAAGTGGTGAAATTATGAGAAGAACATTGCTAGTGACCTTTGTTTTTCCTCAGAATTGTGATCATATCCTGTGACTATTCTCTAAGCCTAGAGAAGTTTTACTTATGGGTTGGGAAAATTGAATGTATATGGACTTGGGTAAAACATACTCAGGACCTTAAGAAAATGTTCCTGGCTATGGGCCCTGAGCAGTGGTATAGCTAAAATTGAATGAACCCCACTAGAAAAATTAAGATGGGCCCTATAACATCATCTCTCCTAAGGTGGCTGGGCTTGCAAATGGCCCTTCAGAGCTCCAGTAATCAAAACCTGCAAAAGAAAAACATAAGAATAGCCTTACTGGGTCATACCTAAGGTCCATCTAGTCCAGTAGCCTGTCTTCACAGTGGCCAATCCAGGTCACTAGTACCTGGCAAAAACCCAAATAGTAGAAACATTCCATTCTATCGATCCATGCAAGCAGTGGCTTCCTCTATGTCTGTCTCAATAACAGACTGCATTTTTTCCTCCAGGATATAGGCCTCACCTTTGTTAAAACCAGTTACATTAACCACTCTTACCACAACCTCTAGCAATGTGTTCTAGAGCTTAATCTACAGAATCTTGTACAACCACTTATTGCACAGCAGAAATCATTTGAAAATCAGAAGATGTTGTTACTTGTCTGGTCATTTGACCGGCTGACGAGGGGTGTGCAAATCAGCTGTTTTTCATATTGTTTCCATGGGATTTCTCCCATTTTGGTTTTGTTCTATTTTTCATTTTGTTTTTAGTACATAATGTTTATAAAAAACATGTATTAAAACGTCATCATTCCGCTGTACAACTGATCTTTTGCCAATGTTGTTACACTCGTATAACCCCTCTTTTTAAGTCACTTTATTGACTTCCTAGCCATTTCTAAATACAATTCAGACTCCTCTAACTGACTTAGAAGCAGTCATTCTGGAGCTCTTTAGTATCCCACTAATCTTATCTCTCCCTATACCCCTCCCCCAAACTCCCATACATTGGGTAAACAAATCACTCAACCGGTGCCCTATTCCTCTACCAACTCCAGAATCCACGCCTTCTATCCTGCGGCACTATACATCTGGTATTAACATTTCAAATTAGTACGGCATACTTAGTCTCTGACCAGACTAAAAGCCTACCTTTTTAAGGCTGCTTTTAAATCTTAAACCCTTATTCACCTGTTTAATACTGTTACTTTAATCATTCCAATAATAAATGAAATGTCCTAATCTCTATTTGTTTTGTTGTCTGTCCTGATTAGACTGCTTGAGCATGGACTGTCTCTTATGTATCTGTGTACAGCCCTGTATATATCTAGTAGTGCTATAGAAATGAAGCTGTGTCTCTCTAGTAATATTAAGGGGTCTTTTTACTAAGCATGGGCTAAACGCTAACACGCCCATTATATCCTATGCCTGCGTTAGCATTTAGCGTGCGCTAAAAGGGCTATGTGCCTTAGTAAAAGGCCCCTAAATTATAAGTAGTAGCAGACCAAAAAAACGCCCCCCCCCTCCACACACACATATTTTGCTGTGGTTTTCTTTTTCAGTTAATTTTGAAACAAAATAAACCTTTCATTGCGTTATTCAAAAGGAATGCACATCCCTATGGTTGTCTGAACCATAGGGTAATAGAACAAAACATGAAACTGATAGCGCAGTGTAATTATTTTAAGCTATAAATCTAGGAGAAGATGAAAATCAGAAGTCTAATACAGGTGCAATCCAAGGTCTTATTTATGCCAGGCACTTACCTAGTGTTCCAAATGTAACCAAGGAGTGGCACTAGAAGCAGTTCTTGAGTGAGTTGCATCTTGCATAAGACAAGGAGGATTCTGATTGTGATAAATGATGGCTCCCTGAAGCCAGGCAACAAGGAATGTAGACCCAAACTGTTCAATAAAGGAGTAAAAAAAAAAAGTCTACGCTGTTTGTAAAATGGATTTTTAAATCAAAACGAGCTAAATTGCTGCTCTGTTTACTGATTTCATTGTACTAAGCAAAAGAGTCAAACAGCAAAACATGAATAACTGTTCAGCACAAATTCCACTTTCCAAGTCCAATATTAACTTTTGCCATTTTTAAATGGAAATTACATGTATGCATGTCATTTATAAAAATCTGTCTCTTACCCTCCTGCACCCCCCTTTTTGATATTTGTATACAAGACAAACAACAGGAGGTTGAAATCAGGCCATTTAAAAGAAACATCTGCTGACATTTATTCATATGCTCCATGTTCCACTTTTATCGTTGCATCTAATGGTAAACACATATTCCAGTCAATAATGACAATTCCCAGCCAAGCTTTTACAAATGGTCTCTTTAACACCTCAATTGACAGCTTGGGAGATTTTGAGATAGAAGCTAAATATGGCACTTTTGGACATGTTCATCTTGCAGACTCCTCTTTTGCTACAACAGATCCGTGTAATTTGTGGGTAGAGTCCTGACTTGTGCGGAGAGTGGTCCATTAGTATTTTGTGCCTTATAAAGATTTTAATGAAGAATATAAAAATTCTAAGATAAAAAAATGTAACCACCGCTCCCAAGAAACCAGAACCCCTTTTAGTTAACATCGAGTAGTCAACCGAAAGCTACCGTTTTATTTTTATGTGACACAGCTAGCTTTGGAAGGTACCCAAAAATTGAAATAAAGCACCTTAAAGGCACATGTTCCTTTTAATTCAAATTACTAAAGACATGATAAAATACATATAGAATGGGTTGCTCTCCCTCACCTTCCATTAGTTTCCCTGTCAGCTTGGCCCCCCTTCCAAAGGGAGGGACGTGTCCAAGACCACTGAAACTTTTGAGTGGCATCTGATTCTTCATAAAATATGCATCCTGGAAAGAGTATTTCATGTGATATGTCCAAAGAGAATGTGCCCCAAGTGTCATGTAAAGAGGTAGTATATAATCCCTAGAAGGTAGGGTTAGTATTCTGCTTTTCTTTCTCCACCTTATTGGTAGGTAATCAGGGCACAAATGGGGTTCTTGAGCCTGCAGTAATGGATCATTAGGCCTGGATATGTCTGGGACAGGAATGGAAACTGTATGCCATTCGTATCCTGCTGTTGGACAGCCAGTGTAGAAGGAGTGTGTCTGCTTCTCACTACAAGGGATTGCTTGGTAGGAAGTTGCCTAAGACAGGACCATGGAAGACCTGTATTCTGCAGATAGTTGGAACTGTATATTACAGATCACAATTGAGGAGCAAACTTATGGAAAAGCAGAACAGAGAAACCAGAAGGAAGATAGGGATAATGAGCCAACTAATTAAAGTCAGAAAAAGAAAAAAGTGAACCCTACCATGTTTTGATATATTTTGATTAGAGTTTTACAGCTATGTGTTGGCCTTTGTAGAAATGAATTTTGGAATCATTATGAATACTGCCATAGAAGATTCATTGGAGAATTCATTCAGGTGTCTACTCCTTCATCCTGAGAGTCATCAATCCCTTTGGTATGTGATTTGTCAGGTCTCACACTTTTCACTAGGGAAACCTGTGGCTGCAATGTCAGCATTCACCAATCCAAGTTTAGAGGGGTATATCAAATACCAAGAAGCCCTTTGGTTCAGCCAACCCTAAAGAGGCTCCAAGAAGTCTTAGTGCTCCAGACTGAGTTATCCAAAGTCCCGGTGCCCAACATATGATCCATTGGTCCAAGCAATGGACTGTCAGGGCCTCTGAGGGATAGATTTGGGTTCTACCTTTATGCTTGTCCTTTGAGGAAATTCCTCCCAGTAGTAAAAGAGCACTGAGATATGATAGTCTATTGTCTGCCATCTTGGATCCTACTTCCAGTGCTGCCACTTCTATGTGTAAGGGTATACTTGTCCGCAAAATTGCTGGTAGGCACTACATTTTCGTATGCAAGTAACATGTAAATGTGGGCATCCCATTATAGAACTGCCCCTTTAAATTTTTCAGGCAATCAAAGCACACCCTCTTTGAATCTATACATCCCACAGCATTTACATGTAAAAATAGCAGCATTGTAAAATTGACTTTTACAAGTGTGTGTCTTTTACATATGTATGTCACTAGGCTTAAAAAATAACTTCCTAAATGTAATATAGGGATATGCAGAGGATAAAATTTGATTTCTTTCAGAAAATTTGGCTTTTTCTCCTTATTTTTGTTGATTGTTTTTTCAGTTTGTTTTATAAAAAGTTTTTATAGCATTTGAACTTTTTAACACATGCAAAGCAAAAGTTCATAGTTTAATGTGCATTAAATCTATTTTGCGCACTCTGGCCCTTATTTTAAAGAGTTTAAAGAGTGGCTTCTAAATATGTAGATCACCACCACATAAAGAAGATTTTAGAATGACACTATTTACATCTCCTATTTAAATTTTAAGTGGCCAAGCAGTAATGAAGGGAGGAAGATGTGGCTAAGCATTAACCATATAGTACCCAATTAGTTTTGGAGCCCTTCCATTAAAGTGTGTTAATCAGTTATTGTGTGATTTTGCATCTGCTAGCTGTTACTGTGCTGGCATAACAGTACACATGACTTTTAGGGGCATTTGAAAAACACTAAGATGTCCATAAAAAAACCTGCATAAATCGACACTTGGATGTCCTAATGTACTGCTATTATTCTTAGGGTAAAGCTATATCCCACTTTCCCTTCCCCTCACCAGCTCTCTGACTGGGAAAATTAATAGCATACACAGATGACTGAAAGCATAATATAGGTTTATTCATACAATTTTATAATAATGAAATCATGCAGTAAGGAATCAATAATTTATTACCATATATTGCATCATCACTCCGATATCGGGGGACTAGCGAAACATCGGAGGCAGCGCATTCATCTCATATCAGCATCACACGGCTCTTCAGCAGTGGAGAAGTCCCGAGAAGTCCCGATTCCACTGAGTTCTGCCTGTCTTTTTATGCCCAGATTATGGTCAGGATCCGGTTTATGTATTGTGCTCAAACATGAGCATATAGGCACTTTTTTACTCAAAGTATTATGGTCAGGATCCGGTTTTGTGTTCGCTCAAACATGAACATATCACAGACAAGTTCACTAACCATTTATGCACATCCTGTCTTTCCCCCCCCCTTCTCTCGATTGAATCATCCATATCCTGTCTTGACTAAATCTGGCTCGCCAGGTGCAAGTTATCTTTCTGAACTCTAGTTCCCCTTTTAAAAAAAGAAAGTTGTTATTCCGTATTAAGATCCTTTTAGTAGAAGATGGTTTCTTAAACAGCCATTGTTACTAAACAAACTCTCAGACTCCAGGTATGTCCCATACGTATCACATTCGGTCCTTAACAATGAGTGTTGTATGTAACCATCATCACTTTTTGTTGTTTACAACAAATGCCATATGCCACATAACAATTCCAGATAGATAAAATTATTACCAGAATAACAACTATTAACAGAGGATGGATGATCCAATCCAGAGTCTTTTTGGCTGAAGGTGAGTATCCCACCAATGATGTGAAGTAGCATGACCCTATTGTCACTATCGAGTCTGCTGCAATAGTGGTGGTAAGCTGATGAGCCATAATACTTTGATTTAGGTATCGGATGGCACTCTGTATTTTGGTTGATTGAGTTAATATTTGCTTAAATCTGGTCAAATTTAAATCCCAATTTGGAACATCCCATTTAGTGCTATTCCAAATGATAGCTACATCCTTATCTACATCGGATGTTAATATGAATGTGTCATTTTCCCAGTGCAATACTGAAATGTTATGAATACATCCCGCAAAAGGCACTGCCATTCCTGGTATCACTGGTTGATCAGTTACTACACATACTACTTGTGGTGCTATTTCGACCATATACCTATAGGTTATTGGCATAATAGTCCATTCACATTTGTTTACAGTATTTTGCAATAAACATGGTTCATATACAGCAGATTGTAATTTACAAACTTTTCCACTTAAAGTGTTATCACAAAAAGTTAAATCATGGGTACGATTATACATATCTATCACCTGTCCATAAAAGGTGGGGGGTCCAAAAGTGTTGATTTGAAACTGACCCAATTAATAAAGGCATCACTATGTATTTACACATTATACTCTGTTTGGTTACATTGTAAATGGTAAAATATCCCTGACATAGGGTTTCCTCACACCTTATCCCCGAACTAGGTATTTGTAGCCAATGGCTTGCACGGATTATATCAGAAAAGACGGTCCTCCACACTTGTTCATTTGCTGTCAAAAGTTGTGTTTGAAAGACATTTTTCTGTTGTTGCTGCTGTAATGTTTGCAAAGAACATATAGTCCAATTGATTATGTGAGTAATATTAGTATCTACAAGGAAGGTTATCCACGCCAGCTGCTAGTGTCATTGGGTACCAAATAGTAGGCATCCAATTAGCTTGTATAGTTAAAGCATTATTAATTTTACTTCCAGCGTTATGCAGCCTATTTGCTAAAGATTCTATATCATAACTGTTTATTGTCCCGGTAATAGTTCCAAATCCTCCCAAAATAGTATCATAACCTGCCCTGGATCAATTTTTGCAGAATCTATATTTACAAAGATAATAAAATCTGCCCATGTAGTACGATTCTTAATAAGAGATGCATTAGTACATACAAAATATTTGGGGTCTTCTAATGTCAGATGCAATACAGTTCCATTCCAGGTGCTACAATTTTGTATTGCCTGCCATTTCTGTTTTGTATTTAATTCTGGGAACACAGTCTTTAAGCAACATAGAAGTGACACATGGGCAGTGACATTTACCACTACTTGACTCTGATATAGGGCATAAAAGATATACCCTCTTCTGTCATTGTGAGGGCCTTTCCATATGTCCACATTAGTTGTGATGTTAGCTATTGTACATCTCTGTCCTTTTTCACAACTAAACTTTTCCTGTTGTCGTCTGCTGGTAGCACTTCTCCATCCCCATTGAAATCGAGCATTGTCATCCAAAACCAGACGCCTAGCCGGAGTCCATCCTTCTACGTGACCCAAAGATACGATACCAAGGACTATGAATACGCATAGGACGATTAGGGTTTCCTGTAAAATTAAACACAGTATTACTCCCGTAGGTAACATTTCTCCTGTGGGACATATTCCCATTTTTCTACACCAGGCCTCATTATCAATAGCGTACGGTCTTGTCCCACTGCTATCACTTCAGCGGGAGAGGGGGGACCATTTCGGTTGCTAATCCATATTTTGGCCCCAACATTTACAGTATTTGTGGATCCAAATCCTTTTGCCCCCCTAACCGTCAATTCTGTAGGGGCTGTGGTTTCTCTCACCGGAGCTATATATATAGGAATTAGCAACAGTTGTGCAATTCTTTCTCCCTGTGCTATTATTACATCCTCCGCACCTAAGTTAATTAGTATTACCCTAACCTCCCCTTGATAGTCAGCATCAATTACCCCCTCCCAAGACAGTTATTCCTTTTGAGGCATAACTGGATCTGGTTACCAATTGCTCATAATGTTCTTTCGGAATTTTTCTCTGTGTTCTCCACAGCTCTAGTGGTGGAATGTGGTACTGCTGGTAGTGTAAATCCTGGAAGGAAAGCACATGTTCATTAATAAAAGAACAAAGAAAAGAAACACATGGCACGTTTTCCCCTCTGCAAACAGTACTAATTCTTGTATTGCAGAGTCACAGTCTCTGTGTTGAATTGTTGAAAAGATCCTGAAACACAAAACACACAGATTAAATAGACTTATTTCAGGGTCCTGTGGTACCAAATATGGCCACAGGAAAATTTAAACAGGCAGACACATTCTCTACATGGTAAAATTAGACTGTCTTTTTCCTAACATCAGGGAATTATTCTCAATATTAGGTTCCTATCCTGAAGAGCTTACTTGTAAAAAGTAAGCAAAATTTCAATTCCGAATTCATCCACTTACATAAAAGTTTATTATAATTATTATTTTCCGGTAACAAGGTTAACAAGCCTTTTGTTTCACATTTATTTTAATTGTATAGGTACTTAATCTCTACTTTTGTTAATCTTTTTATTTTAAACTTCCCAATTTAATTTTAAAATGCATTTAAATTTAATTACTCCCTAATCATACATTTCGGGCAATGCATACTTTTAAAAATACTTTATAAACCATGCAGGGGCACAAAAAGTCATATTCAAAACTAATTTGAAACACTGAGATAAAGGCAAGGAAACTTTTTTCTTTTGCACACCGTCACAAACACAATATTTCTTTTAAGCATGGCATCTATTGCTAGAATAAATCTTTCTTCTTTTCAGAAAAGTATTCTTTTACTGTAACATGCCTGAGATCCGGCTTTCACATACCTTACCTTCAAACAAATGTGCTGTATAAACCAGCAGGCACTCTTACGACTGCCAGAACACGTAACTATCTGGCTTGACAAAATTATTTGTCTCAAATCACATTCCTTATTCTAACATACTTTGCATTCAATTTCCAGCCTTGAAACCAGCTAGACTTTTTAAACCTTTATTTTTCTTTCCTAAACCATCTCGTTTAATATCACATCCTGATTCCTTCTGATCCTACAGTTCTGTTCTTCCAACATTCTTATAAACAAGGGAAAAATTCAGGCTACATTCTCGTACAGAACTTTCAGACAAACAGCTCCTAAACTACTAAAATACCTTAATTATTCTTCAACATCAAAAACAACAAGAACTTTTCCCCACGGCTGATCGGAACTCCAAACAGCATACATTTCCCTGTGTATGCTCGTAAAGTTTTCATTCTAAAAATCTAAAAATCCTCCTGCTGCTAACAAGGTAATTGCAAGTTACTACATTTTAAATCCACCATATGTTAATATTTAAGCACATTTTAAAGATCGATACCTATTTCTGAAAGATATCTCAGCAGCTCAGACAAAGAAAATCTCCATACTGTGGAATTTCCCTCCTTCTCTTCTTTTTATACTTATATTGTGCCACTTTTACAGCTGCTCTTTCTGCTACATCCTGATAATGTTCCAGTTTATCCTTTAATAATTTACTATTACATTCCAGCACCAGACATCGTCCCTCTAATTCTAACCTACTCTGTTCTACTCTCCCTTTCTCATTAAGTGCCGTCTTCAACCGCTTGTGCACCCCACGGTATGCAGAGGCCAACACCCAACTCCTTCGAGCCAGGGTAACTGCTTCACCTGTTTTCACAGGGATTGTTTCAAGTACTTGTACACCATTCTTTGGTTTAAGTGCCGTCTGCAACCGCTTGTGCACCCCACGGTATGCAGAGGCCAACACCCAACTCCTTCGAGCCAGGGTAACTGCTTCACCTGTTTTTACAGGGACTGTTTCAAGTACACGTACCACATTCTTTGGTTCAAATTCCCTTAACTCCTTATTCCATGATTCCACCAATCCATGATTGGCCATTTCTGCCGCTATTATTTCATATGGGTCCCCGGTCCAGCCAGGTATCCCTGCAGGTTCTTTTTTAGATTTCTCCTTACGCCGGAACATTGTTCGGTCTTATTTAGGGAGATCCTGCCGACTACGCCAATTAATGTACTGCTATTATTCTTAGGGTAAAGCTATATCCCACTTTCCCTTCCCCTCACCAGCTCTCTGACTGGGAAAATTAATAGCATACACAGATGACTGAAAGCATAATATAGGTTTATTCATACAATTTTATAATAATGAAATCATGCAGTAAGGAATCAATAATTTATTACCATATATTGCATCATCACTCCGATATCGGGGGACTAGCGAAACATCGGAGGCAGCGCATTCATCTCATATCAGCATCACACGGCTCTTCAGCAGTGGAGAAGTCCCGAGAAGTCCCGATTCCACTGAGTTCTGCCTGTCTTTTTATGCCCAGATTATGGTCAGGATCCGGTTTATGTATTGTGCTCAAACATGAGCATATAGGCACTTTTTTACTCAAAGTATTATGGTCAGGATCCGGTTTTGTGTTCGCTCAAACATGAACATATCACAGACAAGTTCACTAACCATTTATGCACATCCTGTCTTTCCCCCCCCCCTTCTCTCGATTGAATCATCCATATCCTGTCTTGACTAAATCTGGCTCGCCAGGTGCAAGTTATCTTTCTGAACTCTAGTTCCCCTTTTAAAAAAAGAAAGTTGTTATTCCGTATTAAGATCCTTTTAGTAGAAGATGGTTTCTTAAACAGCCATTGTTACTAAACAAACTCTCAGACTCCAGGTATGTCCCATACGTATCACACCTAATCGCTAGGATGTCCAAGTGCTGATTTTTGAAACTATCTTTTTGGACGTCTTGCAAAGTGTCCTAGCCGCTGTGCATCCAAAATTAAGAGTGTGAGTGTATGGGGGAGAGGGGGGATGTTGGAGGTGTATTCTGTGCAGGCTTTAGGCATGCTTAGACATGGATGTCTTACGGTAATAATCAAACCTTTCCCCAGCCATCTTGGATGGAACTTAGACATTCTGAGCTAGACCTGTTCTAAAAGCATCTAAATGCCAATAAGGCACCTAAACTGACCAGATGACCACTAGAATAATTAAGTTAAGCCTCTCCCAGTAGTCACTAACCCCTTCCCACCCCACAAAGATCTGAATGAAACAGTACATACCGGTCTCTAGAACAGCAGTACCTGATAGAGCTGCACAAAGGTGTCTTAAGTAGCCTGGTTGGCGTGCTAGTGAACCATAGAGAGGAGGACCCAGATCCATAAACCACTCTAACCAGTACATTTATGGTGGAAGTGTGAGGCCACCAAAACCTTACTATACTGCCATTTAGGTGCCACCTGCAGCCATAAGGGCTATAAGGTTAGTAGACAGGTAGGCATAGTAGGTTTGGGGGAGTTTGGGAGGGCTCCGTATAAATTATAAGGGCTATATGAGATTTATATCCCTTTGGCTTTTCAGTAACACAGGAATAAACCCCCATCAACCAAAACATACCTTTTCTTCCCCCTGTTCTAAGACCGCGTAGGCACCATTAGGAGTGATTCTATAAACGGCGCCTAGCGGATGATTGTCAATAGCACTCAGAGGAGCCTAGATGTTAGGTGCCATTTATAAAAATCAGGGCCTAAGGGCTCACATGCTAATCCTGCACTAATCAATTAGCAGGTGGTGATATAGATGTGCTAACTGATCAGCTCAGAAAGGCTCCCTTTCTGCCCTCTGACAAGTCACCCCCCTGCAGAAAAACAACAGATATATTTTAGAGAGGTTTGTGAATGCAAATCTCAAACTGACCACAGGACGCCTGAGCGCATCCTATGGTAAGCCATTTTAAGCACACACTAGTGCTTATTGCAGCTTAGTAAAAGGATGCATAACCCCCTTTTACTAAGCTGCGGTAGAGGAACATAATGCTGAAAGTTAGGAGTATAAATGTTTTGAATATTGACCTTTTAGGACTACCTTGCATGTCCATTTGATTACACTATGCAACAAAATATTATTTTATTTTTGGTTCTTGGATAATAAATGTTCTTTCTTAATTGCCTATGCCACAAAAATTACCTTTTTATGCAGAACATTCCAGATTGATTCCAAGCCGAGTAAACATAGGGACCCTTTTACTAACGCACAATAGGGTATTGCTGCACGGCAAACAATACCACAGGCACATTTGTCGCTGCAGTAAAAAAAGATTTACCATGTGGAAATTCAGGTGGTAAGGCTTACCGTGGCTGTGGGCAGAGGAAGGGGCATGTTGTGGACCTGCGTAACCACAATGCACTGGCGTGCTGCGGTAAAGGCACATGGTGCTTCTTACTGCCAGGTTAGCACAGGAGTCTTTACTGCCTGCAAAAAGGCAAGTGGAAAGGACTTTTCAGATGCACTGTTACCACATTGCATGTGAGCGGAAACCTGCCTCTTGGTAGACATGTCTACAAGACATACTTTTTTGACCTGCGGTAATTTTTCAATTGCTATGGGTCCGCTGTACTAACTTTGGCCCTGGGTCTTAGTATACAGGCCCCTTAGAGTAACTTCAAGAAATTTCTAGAACTTTCCATCAATATAAATAGTAGTACAATATAACTATAAAGATCTTAAGCCCACCGGGTAAGTTCAGTTCCAACTGCCTAAGTGGTAACATATCTGCATTGTTTTAGATGGCAACCAGAGGCTGCAGACATCTGGCAGATGCATTTTGCTATGAATGCAACCAATTTATCAAGATAAGAGGCAAAAAGTACTCAAAAAAAGCATCTACTAAGATGTGATGCTTACAAGGCATATTTCAGCATGCCTATTGAAGATCAAAGTAAGACAATTTTGTTTCTCACTAGGATGGTGGAATTTTTTGCTATAAAATTCCTTAGAATGTTTATTTTTTAAAATATTTAAATTTTATAATTTTTAATGTTATTTGAAAATGCCTCATATATAAAATATGTTGCGAGAATCTCGTACACATTAATCATAGGTAAAATACATTTGATTTTATTACTACAATTTCATTTTGTTCTTCTACAGAAAGATACAGAGGGGAAAAGAGAGCTATGAGGTTTGCTATCCCAAGAATTTGGCGGGAACCCATTGACCACATAAGCACTTGCTACTTCTGTATAATGGACCCTTCCAAACACTGAATTGGCAAGCATGCATATGCAATCAAATATCCAAACATTTCTTTATCCATTGCACCAGTGCCACATTGCCCTGAGCTCTCTATACCCACTCCCCTAGAGAGAGCAGCTGTCTTAAGAAGAGAGGAGCGAGGGTGACATTGTATATCCAGTTTGCAATATCAGTGGTGCAACTGATGAGAAAACCTCATACTATCCAAGCCAAAAAGACCTCAATGACTTGATCAGAAATCTAGGTCTCACCAAATCCAATGCCAAGCTTTTGACATCTAGGCTCAAGAAGTGGAATTTGTTGGATGAAAGTGTGCAAGTTACAGATCAAAGGAAGCATCACCAAGCTTTTAATACCTTCATAACCCAACAAGATGGGCTCTGCTTCTGCCACTATGTGACCAGTCTGTTAGAGGCAATTGTAATCACCTATAACCCGAAAAAGTAGTGTCCCTTCATTGATAGCTCATCTAGGAGCATCAAAGCCATGTTGTTCCATAACGGAAACAAGTACCCATTTCTTCTACTGGCTCACTCAGTGTACCTCAAAGAGGATTACAACATCATCAAGACCTTATTAGGCGCCTTGAAGTATGATGAGTACAGCTGGGAGGTCATCGGAGACTTCAAAGTGATGATATTCCTAATGGATCTCCAAGGTGATTTTACTATCTCTTCCTTTGGGACAGCAGGGACACAAAGGTGCACTACCAAAAGGGGGACTGACCACAGTGGCCCAAGTTTTCTGTGGGGAGAAACAACATCAAATGAGAGCCACTGGTGGACCCCTAAAAGGTGCTGATGCCACCACTGTACACTAAATTTAGCCTAATGAAAAATGTTGACAGAGCTCTAGATAAGGAGTCGATAGCTTTCATGTACCTTTAAGACACCTTCTCTAATCTGAGGCAATGGTTAAAAGCTGATGCCTTTGTTGGGACGACAAATAAAGTAGATCCTGAAGTGCAAGGAATTTTCCAAAAGCTAACTAGGAAGGAGAGAGGAGCTTGGAACAGCTTTGTCACAGTGGTTCAGGGATTCCTGGGCAATCACAAGGCCAAAAACTATGTGGAATTGGTTGAGAATCTGGTGAAGAATTATAGTAAAATGGGCTGTAGGATGTCCTCAAAGTCCATGTCCTTGATACTTATCTTGAGACATTCAAGGAGAACATGGGAACATACTCAGAGGAACAAGGTGAGTGCTTCTATCAGGATATATTAGACTTAGAACACTGCTACCCAGGACAATATAATGAGAACACAATGAGTATCTACATCTGGGGGCTGATTTGTGAAAGTGACTTACAATATAATTGCAAATCTCAAAAAACTACTGACTTCTAAATTTTCCGTGGTCATCTTTATATAACCTCAATATAAATACATGTTAATTGTGATTTGTATATTGCATTTTATGGCTTTATAAAAATGAAAAGATGAAAATTCAGCATTTTCACATTTTAAATAGATAAATTGCAAAACTTTTGTTCACAAAAGCAAAGTTGTTCTTTTAAAAATAGCATACATTTTCTATTCTTTTTAGGCATGAGAATTAAAAAATTACACATACTACCCAGGAACAAAAATTGTGCTACATAGTGTTATTCACATTAAGATTTACAGCAAGGAGTCATTGGGATCAAGCCTTGTTATCCAGTGATGTCTCTCTGTCTAGTGTCATACCTAGAGGTGGTGGTGTTATAGTCAAAACTTAATTATATACCAGTATTTGGGTTGAAAGGCAATTTGCATAATATTAAAATGAGATGCTAATGTTCATACATTTGTTTTACACACTACTGGTCCATTTCAGCAAAACTATATGTAGTTTTATTCATTGGCCTCATATGTAGGTCGCTAAAACGATTTCAAAATTGCTTCAGTGGTGTCCATTTAAATATTTTATACATACACCAATCAACTATTCTCTCTCTTTCTAATTCTAAAACCAATAACAGTTTCTAACATTATTTCCTTTCCACATACCTTTTTACTTGGGATTGATTAACTTAATAACTGAATCATGGCATGGGCTTGATTCTCAGTCAGGCAGAAAATCACAGCTTTCCTGAATCACTTCATGTGTGAACAGCTATTTTTTGTTTTCAAAAATTCTGCCGGTAGTGTGGTTTAAATTAAGCTGCTCAATATAACAAGTTAAAAATGATTGATTTTCTTTTTAAATAAAAACTGAGTAGAACAGTAATTATCAGATCTCCAAGCTATCTCCTACAGTTTAATAAGAGGAGTCAAATGAAAAGCAAAGCCGACCAAGCAACAGCTCTGACATCAACAAAATTACTTTGCTAAACAACTCCCTTATCAACACTTTAAAATTATAGGAATAGTTTTGGCATGCATGCCAACATGTGAAAGCTTTTTAAGAGGGAGGTTTCATAAGAAAAAGCAGGAGATGTCAATCTACCACTGGAATACTGCATAAAGATATTTTTGGAGGAAGACAGAAGAAAAATTGAAATTTTACTGCTCAAATAGACAGCGTCTTCATCTTAAATAATGAGAACTAGTAATTTTTGAGTGCTTAGTGCCTCATACCAAAAGTAGAACTGTAATTACTTTGCAGACCAAAAAAATCGTAATACCCATCTAATCCAACTGCAGTGAAGTAAAGTAAAAGAGATGATTTGTCTAAATTTGGAGAGAAAAATGAAAAGGGAGAAATGAGTTCCAATTCTGAGTAATACTTACTGTATGAGGCCTGATCATTGTGTGCCTAGATAAATAAATGAAGCATAACCTTTCGCTGTGATCTTTTTAGCTTCTAGAGAATTCAGTAGCAATGATCTGACTCTCCATAAGTGAAAAAGAAAAACAGAAGATAATGTTAGTTAAGCAGTCCTGTTTGTCCAGTTAGTTAAGCAAGCACTGGCAAGCTAACTTTTGAGTCCACCCTTACTCTTCTTCCCCCTCCCCTACAGACTGCCCTGACAGTACTGTGGCCATCACAGGGATATTCAGTCTCGCTGCCTAAATGCTACCAAATATTTCCTTTCAGCCTACTCAGCATTGTTTAACTGGGTAGGAACATCTCCAGCCCAGTTAAAACCCTTTGGGTTATCAGGCTTAGAGTTTTCAGGACAAAGCAGAATATTCCTCAAGCAGATATTAGGGAAAATACTTTTTACGCAATATGTCTTGACATTCAGTCATTTATAATATAAAATGATGACTATGCTATTTTTTTGGTAACTGATCCAAGCTGTGGATAATTCTCTATTCCTAGCTTTGCCTGGTTTAGCTCTGTGAGGTACGTTACATAGATTGTGAGCCCACCAGGACAGATAGGGAAAATGCTTGAAGTACCTGTATGTAAACACTTTTGAGTGTGGTTGTATACTATTACTACAAAAAGGGCGGTAAACAAGTCCCAATCCCTTAATCCCTTAATATAGGCAGTACCCAGATAGCTTCTTGGTATTGTTCCTGACCTGAATATTCAAAGCCTGTGCCTGGATGAATATCAACTAGTCTGAATTTATGTACGGATTAGTGGGAAAGTCTATTAGATAATGGTGGGGTACTTCAAAATCATCCCTAGTCGGCCCCCAACTGTCTCGATGTTATTCTCAGTTTCCCCCAAGTTAATTGCTCTCCTTCCCAGCTTCATAACCTCCTCATAGCCTCTGGATCCCCCCAATCCACTTCTACCCTCCTTACCCCAATGGGAACCAAGTTCTTTAGAGGTAGAAGTGATGCTCAAAGACTCCCCTGCCCCTCACATCCACTGTGCGCAGACATGAGGTATACTATATAGCATACACTGATTGCAAATGGCACATGTTGGCACATGCTATAAGCTAATGGAATGTACTATATGAAATTAGCATATGGTAATGCTCTACAACACATAAGCAGAGTCCGGCAAAGATACAACTGAAACAAATTATGGGAAACTGCTTTATTTTATAAAATGATTTATTCTCACTCCTCATTTCTCAATACATTTAATGGCTTCATTTTATGAATGAAAAAACTTGTGCCCATATGGACTGCAGTTACTGAATGTTCATTTTGCCTTTTAAAACAAGCTATTATACTGAGAGGGCTTTGTTAAAAGGTTATTTTCTCCTAGCAGTGAGATGCAGAACTATATTGTATTCCTATATACCCACTGTGGGGCAGTGGAGATTGAGAGAAAACATTTTAGCTGATTATAGGTTACTGAGGGTACAGTTTTGCTTCACAGAGTTGTGCTCTGGGTCAGGGAAAGTATACCCACTACATTTTGGTATAATTGTTCTTTGATAATTGAATTCTGCTAGAGACGTTGCTATGCATTGTGAGCCTATTATGCAAAATTGAATACAGTAAAAGCTCAAGACATGGCTTCAACTTGTGTAAGTACTGATGATATTATCTTAAGGCACAAGTAAGTTTTACTGCAACTGTTTATTATCTCTACTGGTCTGCAGAAATATAAAATTAATAAGCTTTAAGCAGGTCAGTGCATTTGAATTCATTTTTTATTTTTTTAATTTTGGAACAGTATAGTACAGTTTAATGGACCAGAACTTTCTGATTAATTGTGGAAAAATAAAACATTAAACTGAGGGGAAATCTTGTTGGAGCATTTTTAAAGCCATCTTTGCGCTATCTTTAACATTGTGCTCCTTCTCCCAAACCTGATTGCTACTATTTTGGACTCTGCCAGGCACTTGTGACTTGGATTGGCCACAATCCTCTAGCTTACCATTCTGCTTTTCCCCGTTAAATTGAAAAACAAGATCTTGCACCTCTTGACTCTTTGCACCCCTCATAGTATCTTAGCCAATCTATGGAATCTTGCTACTGCTCTACCAGTCTAGTTTTTCAACATGACCCTAAAACTAGGATTTGTCAAAATCTCCTTCTTGAAACGGGATAATTTGGCAGCTCTGGCTCAGCTTATTCAATCTTTACAGTTAAGTTTTTATGTTAAAGTGAACGTACTAATGCTATAAAGAACTCCCGAAGGAAAAAAAGGAAATTTAAATAAATTGTGTGAAAAATTTCTATGCTTTTTGTCACATACACTCAGAAATGTGTGATTCAGACAGAAGCCGGAGCTCCTATAGCCAAACCCACCGCCCCATCACTGTGTATGGAAATATTAAGTAAAATGCGAATGTATGCTAATTCAATAATAAAAATAGTCTTGCAATGGCAAAAAAGAAATCTTCCACTTATCTCTTAAAAGTTCTCAACAGGTCCCGACATGGACCATGTTTCGCAGTTCTGTTTCAAGGAACCCGAAAAAAAGGCTTAACGGTTGAAGCGCCAAAGGGATCAGTGATAGTGCAATTATAACAATGATCACATATTCTGTTGAAAAACAGGAAAAACTTTAAATATCACATCTTCTTAATAGTGTGAGCAAATAGCTAAATAAAATCATTATAAAGGCTACATAGGTCGTGGGTACTTGCCATATATACTTGATTTGCAGCGACATGTAACGGCTATGGGACGCCGACTTAGGTTTAAAATAAAGTGTAGTGACATTATCTTACGGTTAGTTCCAGCATTAGCTTCACTTGACAGTCAGACAAAGACTCAGCTGGTCTAAACGTTACCCTGCACAGGTGTGATGACGTCCCTACACTGGGTTGGAGTCTAGGGTAGAGCTTTTGGGCCCCCCCAAACATAAAAGCATTCCACTGCCTACGAGTGTGACTATTGGGCAGATCATTCTGGTCTTTATCTGCTGTCATTTACTGTGTTACTATGAAACTGGAAAGAGAAAAAGAGCATATTCTCTTGCTCTCTCTCTCTCTCTGAGAAGAGAGACAGATTTAAGCAAGAATAGATAGAAGGAAGGCATGGTATATGAGCTATTGTGATATCCAAATTTAAAATTTTGAGATTGCTGTATAAAGGTTTCTTGAGAGAAGTTTCCCCAAAACTATTTTTTGTTAGGATTTTCACTGTTTTAGATGCTGTTAATTCCTACGAGATGTGCAAATTTCTGTTGCTACTGTGAGAAGCACATGATGTGAAAATCTGTATTATGGAGTGGGCTCCGTATCTGCCATGGTCCCTGTTAAATCTGGTAGAAAGGTTGGCAAGAAGTCCAAAAATGCGGTTTAATCCCCCCAATTGCCCCACATACAGTACATTAGATAGATTATGAGCCTGCTAGAACAGATAGAGAAATTGCTTGAGGAGTGTGTGGCGCAGTGGTTGGATCTATAGCCTCAGCACCCTGGGGTTGTGGGTTCAAACCCCGCGCTACTCCTTGTGACTCTGGGCAAGTCACTCAGTCCTCTATAGCCCCAAGTACATTAGATAGATTGTGAGCCCACCGGGACAGATAGGGAAAATGCTTGAGTACCTGATTATAAAAACCGCTTAGATAACCTTGATAAGCGGTATATCAAATCCTAATAAAAACTTGAGCACCTGAATAAATTAATGTAAGCCATTCTGAGTTTCCTTGGGAGAATGGTATATAAAATTAAATAAATCACAATTTTGGAAGGAGTAGGAATACAAATAGTAGTAGTAAGAGAAGAAGGAAGGTAGTTAATGCTCCCTAGAGATATTGGGCCAGAAGTGCCTCTGTAGTCTTTGATGATTGGTCCTTGTAGGTGATTGAGAATGCAGGGTTTAAAAAGCTACTTGCATCTCTTAATTCCTGATTATCAAGTGCCCTTCAGGGCAAATTTTGTTGGTTCCAGGGCAAATTTTGTTGGTTCCATGCCAGCTACAGGCACAGCTTACTAATTCAAATTTTAGCATGTACTTCACCAGGTGGTAAACAAGAGATTCAAAAGGTCCGTCCTGAAGATGCATATCAATAAATGCCAAAAAATGGCAGGATGTTTCTAATGGAGCAGGAAGGGTGGGCATGGGATGCATCAGAGGCAGGAAGCAGCAGGGAACCTGTGCATCAGCTCATCTAAAATGCTGGCACCAGGTCAAATCCTACCTATTTAAAGCTGGAGAGATTAATGGAGCAACTGGAAGCTTTTCACCAGATGTCACTGGATGCTGAGATTAGATTTAAAAGTCCCATGGGGCATCAGGGACTGTCATCCTAGTATGGGAGTTAGAGGGTATATAAGGACACAGTGTCGCTAGCCGGGGTCCGCGGAACAATTACGGTCCACCCGGCTAGGTGTTATAAATCTTTCTGAGGGTGCTTCCAATATGGGTTAAAGAATAAAACAGGGGAAACAAACCACAAACTCAAATATGCAAAGTATAGGGTGGAATTTTCTAAGTTAGAATGATGTCCACCCAACAAAATGTCTTTTAACTCATCTGATGGTCCAAATAATTTTATTCATCCAATAACTCAATGACTCGACATGCACATGTTTCGGCCGTACAGTCCTGCCTCAGGAGTCTTAAGAGTCTTTGAAATGATGTCAAATGGTGTATATGAATAAATGTGTAGTCTCTCATTTAAATGCTATACAATGAGAGCTTCTGCAAAAGTTGCTCAGGGCCAAGAAACGTACCGGGCGTTCTGGAACTGCTGGCCGAAACATGTGCATGTCAAGCCATTGAATTATTGGATGAATAAAGTTATTTGGACCATCAGATGAGTTAAAAGACATTCTGTTGTGTGGACATCATTCTGACTTAGACAATTCCACCCTATACTTTGCATATTCCAATATGGGTTAGCCCTACAGGAGGTGCTTGGCTCAGAAAAACCACACAGCACTGGACAAGGATGACATCCGTGCTGGACAGAATACAACTTGAGTCAAAATGGCTTGAATGCAAGAATAATGATTTATTGTCTAGGTCTAGGTCTTCCAGAAAAAAAATAAAGCACAAAAAGACAAAACACAAAAGCAAAACAATAAGCAACTGGTAACTACAAACTTTCAATAAAACAAAATGCTTTAAGCACACCACAACAGTACTCTGGGTTCCACCTTGGCTGGAGTAAAGCCACAGTTGTTTCAAGGCTTTTCTCTCAAACTCTCAAGCAGATAAAGAAAACTAGTTTGCAGCTGCTTCTGATGGGGAAAGAAAACAAATAACCCAAAATTAGTTCACAGTAATGTCCCATAAGCTCATTTCATTGTTCCTTCCAGTTCTCAAAATGGAGAGACAAAATAAACAACAAAAAGAAACTTCTGCAGCAAAAAGAATAGGCTTCTTGCACAGTTCAAACAGTTCTTGATTCCCTTACTCATCACAGCCCTATGGTTGCTGGAAAAATACAGTTCATAAAGGAACCTTCTCACCTCCAGCACCTATAGGTGGTTACTCCAGAACAGTTCACTTCTTGGTTTAAACTTCCCACAAAAAAAATCAGGTACATCCTTTTTAATATAGTGTAACCAAGGTTATAAAAAATATTTCTGTACCTTTAAGAATTCAGAGCTGTACATGTCACTTTTGGAATTCTGGACAGCACAGCTCTCTCTCCAGGAAGTCAGAAGTGGCTAGTTTTCTAAACTGCCAAGGAGAGCAGTTGAGTTGGGGGGAGGGGGGGGTTTCTCTGTAGACAGTTGTGTGTTGGAAGTTGTCTGTGTTTTTGAAGGTAAATTTTGAATTTATTGAAGAACAGTAATAATAATTTAGTTTTGGTTAGAATACTGTATCCTGTTTGGAGTAATTTGTGTAGTAATAATAGTATTTCTGAAACATTTATTTAATGTTTGGGGTTATAAGAGATTTATTGAAATATTAGTTAATTATGGATGGGTATAGTTTAGGGCTATCTCAATTATCTATTCTTTTATATAATTAGTTTAAAGTGGAATCTTGGGGAGTAGTTAGGGTTTTCCTTTATTGATTTGTTAATAGATAGAGTAATAGGGATCAACAAGAACTGCAATCAAACGCTAGCCCACGCAAGAAAGAAAGAAGAAGAGAAAAATAAACACCTGTTTGCCTGAAGTCATCTGTCCTGGACCGGTGTGTGATTGGACATTAAGAAAAAAAAAATTCTCCTGAGCTACAGTTGTGGGAACTGTAATAAATTGTAAATTTTAAATGCATATTAAATTTATTTTATTTGAAATATTTGAGCGAAATAAATTTTTTATGCAGCTTTGGCTATTTCCTGAGTAACTGGAAATTGCCTGGGTTACAATAGCACACCTTAGACAGCTGGACTAGACTGAGCATTGTTAGCAGACCTCCTTTTGGTCCTGGAATCTCATTCTCAGAAATAAACTCCTCTTCTATTGCCATACCTTCTGAGACATTAATCAGCTCCAGTTCTGGCCTGTGGAAATCCTCCTCCAGCATAAGCGTTTCCCAATCCTCACTAGGGTTCAGCTGGGCTCTACCATCAAGCAAGTTCAAAGGCTCTTGAGTACTTCTCTTGTGTGCTCCCCCTCCTTTCTCTGCTCAGTAAGGAGCTCCTTTTTATCTCTAGAGAAACCTCACCCATACATAAGTACTGCTGGAATGGACTAAGGCTCTCTCTGGCTCCCCTTCAGGCTAGTCTGAAAATTACTACTAGTTTTATTCCAAGGGAAATATGCTTGAGCTTTCCCTAACACTCCGGAAGAAGATGTGTGTTTGGATCTCGGCTGATTCAAAGGGAACAAGGGTTTACTTTGCCAGTGGCTAGATCCTGGCATGCCTGAACTCGGATAGGCAGACTCGCCTATTTGTGAACCAGGGCCAAATCCCTGGTGAGACTTTTTAACCGCTAAGGGGTAAATTCTCTATTAGTACGTCTAACTTCGGCGTGCTTTAGACGTCCGGCAAACGCAAGTGTTAATCAAACGGTACTTAGGCGTGCGTAGACGTCCCTATAACCTCTTGGCGCAAGATAGACGCAGGTTTCTGAAACGTCATTAAGACGTCTCCAATGGATCCGTGATAGACTTCGGTACGATGTTTTTTTTTGTTGGTTTTTTTTTAGATTATACTTTTTTTATACTCTTTATTATCAGTCATTCAGCATTGTAAGTATAGGATGATGAAAAGGATAACCAAAACACAGTACCGTATTTTCGCGGATATAACGCGCGCGTTATACGTGATTTTACGTACCGCGCATACCCCTCGCGCGTTATATGCCTGAGCGCGGTATAGAAAAGTTTTTAAACATAGTTCCCACCCCGCCCGACGCCCGATTCACCCCCCCAGCAGGACCGCTCGCACCCCCACCCCGAACGACCGCTCGCACGCGCTCCCACCCGCACCCGCATCCACGATCGGAGCAAGAGGGAGCCCAAGCCCTCTTGCCCGGCCGACTCCCCGACGTCCGATACATCCCCCCCCCCCGGCAGGACCACTCGCACCCTCACCCCGAAGGACCGCCGACTCCCCAACAATATCGGGCCAGGAGGGAGCCCAAACCCTCCTGGCCACGGCGACCCCCTAACCCCACCCCGCACTACATTACGGGCAGGAGGGATCCCAGGCCCTCCTGCCCTCGACGCAAACCCCCTCCCCCGAACGACCGCCCCCCCCCAAGAACCTCCGCCCGTCCCCCAGCCGACCCGCGACCCCCCTGGCCGACCCCCACGACACCCCCACCCGCCTTCCCCGTACCTTTGTGTAGTTGGGCCAGAAGGGAGCCCAAACCCTCCTGGCCACGGCGACCCCCTAACCCCACCCCGCACTACATTACGGGCAGGAGGGATCCCAGGCCCTCCTGCCCTCGACGCAAACCCCCCTCCCCTCCAGCCGACCCGCGACCCCCCTGGCCGACCCCCACGACCCCCCCACCCCCCTTCCCCGTACCTTTGGAAGTTGGCCGGACAGACGGGAGCCAAACCCGCCTGTCCGGCAGGCAGCCAACGAAGGAATGAGGCCGGATTGGCCCATCCGTCCTAAAGCTCCGCCTACTGGTGGGGCCTAAGGCGCGTGGGCCAATCAGAATAGGCCCTGGAGCCTTAGGTCCCACCTGGGGGCGCGGCCTGAGGCACATGGGCCAAACCCGACCATGTGCCTCAGGCCGCGCCCCCAGGTGGGACCTAAGGCTCCAGGGCCTATTCTGATTGGCCCACGCGCCTTAGGCCCCACCAGTAGGCGGAGCTTTAGGACGGATGGGCCAATCCGGCCTCATTCCTTCGTTGGCTGCCTGCCGGACAGGCGGGTTTGGCTCCCGTCTGTCCGGCCAACTTCCAAAGGTACGGGGAAGGGGGATGGGGGGGTCGTGGGGGTCGGCCAGGGGGGTCGCGGGTCGGCTGGGGGGGGGGGGGGGGTTGCGTCGAGGGCAGGGGGGCCTGGGATCCCTCCTGCCCGTAATGTAGTGCGGGGTGGGGTTAGGGGGTCGCCGTGGCCAGGAGGGTTTGGGCTCCCTTCTGGCCCAACTACACAAAGGTACGGGGAAGGCGGGTGGGGGTGTCGTGGGGGTCGGCCAGGGGGGTCGCGGGTCGGCTGGGGGACGGGCGGAGGTTCTTGGGGGGGGGCGGTCGTTGGAGGGAGGGGGGTTTGCGTCGAGGGCAGGAGGGCCTGGGATCCCTCCTGCCCGTAATGTAGTGCGGGGTGGGGTTAGGGGGTCGCCGTGGCCAGGAGGGTTTGGGCTCCCTCCTGGCCCGATATTGTTGGGGAGTCGGCGGTCCTTCGGGGTGAGGGTGCGAGTGGTCCTGCCGGGGGGGGGGGGATGTATCGGACGTCGGGGGGGGGGGCATCAGGCTTTCAGGATGGGGACAGACCTTCAAAGGGGGACAGGACTTCAAGGGAGGACAGTGCACGGAAAGTCAGGGCGGGTGAACGGAGAGTCGGGACAGCGCACGGAAAGTCAGGGCAGTGCACGGAAGTCAGGGGGGGTGAACGGAGAGTCGGGACAGCGCACGGAAAGTCAGGGCGGGCGAAAGGAGAGTCGGGCAGCATGCGCGTTATATGCCTGAGCGCGGTATAGAAAAGTTTTTGTACATATCATCGTGATTTCTGCGCGCTATACCCCTGTGCGCGTTTTACAATGGTGCGCGTTATATCCGCGAAAATACGGTATACCATTTTGTAAACTATATATTAGTTGATCTGGCAATATCAGTGAGGTAGGGAATGGCAGACAGAGAACACTGCTGTGTTGTATCTTTTTCCTCTAGGATATCAGAATTGTACAGTTTACCATTAATACAAGGAAAAAAAATATGTTATGTTTCAAAGGAGAACTAGAAGATGAAACGTACCGAGTGGGTGTTGAACTTACATTATCAGTATGGAAGGTGGGAAACGGTAGATGTATGCTACATAGAAAGCTGTACAGGAATGTCATACTCACCTCCTATTAGAAGTGGAAAGGATAGGACTTTGAACACCATATAGACTTCTTCTAAACTTCGTTTAAGTTCCACAAAGACTGGCAGGAAAGGCACCCTAAGTCATCCAATAAGCTTTCTCTCGATTTCCCAGAGACATTATTTCAGAGAGGATAGTTTAGAAGTGATATCTTGCTTGAAAGAACACTCTCCTGGTCTTCAAACATTCCTACAATCAGCTCATTCTTCAGAACAAAGGTAAATCCTATAACTTACACTGGCCCAACTTAGAAACAGAATCAAAACACAGATCAGACCTGAATGTGGCTTCTAGTTCACAGGAAGAGGAAGTAGCCAGCAGCACAATGCTGACCTCATTGTGACATCATCAAGGTGCACCTGGAAGGTAGATATGCCACAAGTAAAAGACAAGCCGGGAGTTGAACTCACAACCTACAGATGATCGATATAGTGCTTTTACTCACTGACCTACACCTGTGTCTCTGGTTCCCCTGTCATAGCATACCTTAGTGATGTGCTAAAGTATACTCTACTTAGCTATCACAGTCAATTGAGGCAAAAGATTGGTAGCTCAATGGTGTAAAGCACCGTTGTCACGGATGCAACACCCATATTCTTAAGTATGGTTCAATAAATATAATACAGAGTTAAAATTATGCTGTTTATTTTATCAAACCCAAGCTCAACTTTGTAATGTATTGTGTATAGTCTCGCTAATGTGTTTGTGATGAAAATGAGATGCGATAGGTGTATATCCTATATAATAAAACCCGAGCCGCGCATGCGCACATACCTGCGTGCTTCTGTGATCTTCTCTGTGATCAGTAGGTCTGTGGCCAGCAGGAGTGCAGATGCAGCAGCCAGGTGACTCCCCCCTCCCGCCCTCACTCACCACCAAAACCACCACCGCCAAAGCCTCCTCCTTCTGCCCAGCCGGGAGGAGGGCTCCGAGTCGCTGAAGACTGTCCCAGATCAGCTTACACGGTCCCTAAAAAATGAACCTTTTCATCTGAGGCGCGAGGCTGCGGTGACCTCCCTCCCCCGGCTCACTAAGGTTCCGTCTTAAGAAATTCAAATGCGTTGTTGAAAACGCAAGTGACTGTTCTCTGTCATCCTAGACACCCCTGCAACACCCCAACAACACACTCCTGCAGCATAAACCCCTCATGTTATAATCAAGTAAAAGACAAGCCAGGAGTTGAACTCACAACCTATGGATGATTGGTACAGCGCGTTTACTCACTGAGCTACTTAACTCTAGCCCTAACCCTAACCATAAAGTATCGTCTGACGTCAAAGAAGCCGTTAGAATTTTGAAATCGTTTTGGACGTTCATTGGGTGTTCTCAGATCAAATACACCTGTAGATACTTGCAATAATTGCCCCTTGTCAAAGCTTGTACCTAAAGCCATTTTTGGAGACTCCCATTCTCAAATCACCAACATAGCTCAGTGCTTAAAAGCATTGCATGTATCTTCCAAAGGTCAGGGGTTCAAGTACTGACTAAGGTTACTAAAGACATAATATTATTTTTTTTTTCCACCCACCCAAACATGCATAGCTAAGCTAAAATATGTGAACCTCACTTCCCAATCTTCATTTATTTAATTTATAACTTGTCATTGTGTTTGTTCAAATGTAGATAGTGTGAACCTAAATACATGGGGGGAGGTGAAATTTCATTAGGTTTACATGGTAAGCTTCTAAGCTTGTACCTAAAGTCATTTCTGGAGACTCCCATTCCCAAATCCCCAACATAGCTCAGTGCTTAAAAGCACTGCATGTATCTTCCAAAGGTCAGGGGTTCAAGTCCTGACTAAGGTTACTAAAGACATAATATTATTTTTTTTTCCACCCACCCAAACATGCATAGCTAAGCTAAAATATGTGAACCTCACTTCCCAATCTTCATTTATTTCATTTATAACTTGTCATTGTGTTTGGGGGAGGTGAAGTTTCATTAGGTTTACATGGTAAGCTTCTAAGCGTTCTGCTATACTTTTTTGTATAACAGCGATATCGGCGTGGTTTAGGATGTAATCAACAGTGTTGATGTAGCGCGGAGTGGCCGCTGCAAGCACGCCCAAGCGGCACAAAAACGTCATCGCGTTTTTTTGCGTTGTGACATCATAGAATCACCCGTTCTTCATACGCAGTTATTTCTCCTAAAATGGCTGCCAGGAGACAGCCAAATTTCTCTACAGAGAACTCCAGGCTGCTGGCCAGGCTCTTCTTAGTACATGAGCACCACTATTTTAGAGTGGCAGGCCATCGCAGGTCATACCTGCAGTTCAGGGACTCCTGGACCCGCCTGACCCGGCGGTATAACAGAAGAGCCTCATGTCCCAGGGGAGTAAGTATTCCAAGTCAGGCCCTCACAAATAATCATGTAAAAAGTAATGATGATGGAAACCTGTCTCAATCAAATTGGTCAAGTTATTGTGGGTAAATCTTGATTCCTTTTAAAAACTACAATTGTGCATAATACATCTTTTACATTGAATACTGAAATTAAAGCACATCCCAAAGGAGCAGTAGTAGGATTTTAAATGACAAATTCAGCTCCTATAAGGCATCTATTCCATTCACAACATGCACACAACTAATTTTTGGGTCATGAACATCGCATTTGTAATAGAAACATCTTGAAATCAACTTTGCCAAAGGAAAACAAATATATTAAAGTGCTGCTATGCCATTTCAAATACCTACAACTTTCCTGTATCAATCTGCTGGTCTAGGGAGATAGTGGCATGATGTTTAAAGTGACAGCGTCAGTACCCTGACGTCAGGGGTTTCAAGCCATGCTGCTCCTTCTGACCAAACTATTTTATTGCCCCTGCTGCATGATTGTAAGCTCACCAGGACATGCTGTAATGTGGGGCAGTGCTGATAGGCTACAGCCTCAGCACCCTGGGGTTGTGAGTTCAATCCCACACTCCTCCTTGTGATGCTGGCCATGTCACCTCACCCCCCCCCCCCCCACTGTCCCAGGTACAGTAGAGAGATAGCGATGCCTCCAGCACAGAAAGGGGAAAATGCTGGAGTACGTGAATACATTCATGTAAAACATGTGGCAGAAGGGGGTGGAGGCAGGTAGCAAAGCGGATAGGGGCTCTTGGAGGGCAGCGTACTCGATTTTTATGTGCTTATAGAGGTCAATACTTAAGTAAACATGTTATGCCACAGTGCTAGATGGCACTCATCATATCCCTCCCTCTCTGTTCTTTCTCTCTCTCTCTATTATCCAGGTTGAGGATCTCAGGAAAAGGGGGCGGCTGCTGAGGCATCAGGAGTGGGCCTTCCTTGAGGGGGTGAGGGAGGAATTGCGCGCTGAAGCCGGTGAGTAATGAGTCCAGCGTGTGTTTCTTTGTGATCAGCCTACCAGAATAAATAGATGAAAATGCTTGAGTAGCTGTAAACCATTCATAATCATAAAATCTGCAGTAAAGCTGCTATTGTGATATCATGTCAAAATGGCGTTATGGTGTTCTACTTGCCTCACTTACTTACGCTACATTTTAATGTTTACAGTGGAGTAGGTGCTTTGCATCCTGTTATTAGCATTTGAAAAAAATAACGTAGTAAAGAATGTCATGTTCAAAAGTGTTGTGGACATATCTGACTGTATCCTATTTCTCTCTTGTCAAGCAGCAGCGCAGGCACCCCCTCAGGAGGTGGCACCCATGACCCCACCCTGGGCCCCGGAGGTGTGGGAGGGGGCTTCGCCCTGGTCATTGGCGGAGGAGGAGGAGGATGAGGGGGAAGAAGAGGAAGATTCCCTGTGGCAGCTTGCCCTGCCCCACTACTGTCCCCTGGACCTCCACCGCCTGCCCCACCACTGCCCCCTGGTCTGCCTGCCCCACCACTGCCCCCTGGACACCCACCGCCTGCCCCACCACTACCTCCAGGACCCCCACCACCATCCCCTGTTGGACCTTCCCCTTCCCCCACCCATAGCCCTTCCCCTCACTCTCCTGCCCTTCCTGTTCCTGATCCCATCCCACCCCCTTTCCTTGCTGTTCCCCCCCAGGAGCAGCCCGACCAGCCTCAGGAGGGGGCGGTCAGGGAGATGGAGCCCTACTCTGCCACCTTGGAGGAGGTGCAGGTATTGAGAGGGTGTGTGGAGAGGATGGAACATGCCCTCTTGCGGCTGGTAGCCGAAAGAGGGCATGGTGCCAGCAGCCATACATCCTCTCAATGACTGCACCTCTTTCGCCCCCCTCGCCTGAGGTAGCTCAAGCTGCTCTTGGGGGGCACCCACCCTCTTTCCCTGTGTTATGTGTATGTAAATAGTTCTTTTAAAAAAAAGTTTTACATTTTAAAAAGTTTTATATTTTAATAAAAAAATTGTTTATAGTTTAAACTTTCCTGTGTGGTTTTAACCTTGTAGCATCAGCAGTTTAGTGGACAGAGTCCAAGATAGATAGGGGTTCAGGAGGGACTGCTGAATGGGCCCTTTTCAATATAACAACAAGGTGACATATAGAAAGTTTGACAATCTTTATTGGGGTCTGTCATTCATTCTATTACCTGCTAGCCACTCTGATGTCAAATCATTGCAGAATCTAGGAAAAAAGCAAGTGAATGCAAGGGTATATGCAACTGTAGGTAGATGACGACATCTCAGCTATGATGTGCAAAGTAAGCCAGTCCCTGTTCCAAAGTAAATGGCTACATAAGGAAGAGAATATAAGTCACTGTGGTAGATTTGTTGTTAAGGAATAGGGTTACTGCTAGTAAGAGTTGGCTCCACACCAGGAGAATCCAAATGAGACATGTGGGTTTTTCTTCCTTTCACGGAAGGTGATGGAAGTAAAGGCCAGATACCTCAATCTATCCTCCTGGTTCTTGAGCTGCACTATTTTGGTTAAGCAGGTGTGGAAACCACAAAGATGCTCACAGCTGCACTGCTCTCAGTAATACAAAACTCCATCTGAAAATACTGCAGGAAAAACTTCAGTTGCCTGTCTAGACACCTGAAAACAGAAAAGAGGAGAAGCTATTTTACACAAGGTTCACAAACAGGGGGTTCAACCCCCAAGGTCCATATCTGTCCTCCCTTCCCTGAAGCAATGCGTTAAACTCATTTATGTTGAGCTGCTTAGATGTCACCGTGGTATAGTTGTTAAAGCAATAGCCTTAACTCGCTGATGGTGTGGGTTAATATCACCTGTAATCCTCCACTGCTACTGTTTAGAACTCATGTGAGGGAATAGACTAACTGAAAACAAAGTTTGTATGCATATAACAGCAGGAATGCGTGCCATGGTGTTCTATGAGGCCAACATTATCAATTTACTATTGTTCCTGAAAGTCATCAAGGATACCTGTGTGAAGAGAACAATAGAAGTGTGAAACATTTATTTCACTCATCAGAAGAGTGACTCAAGTTAAGAATAGTAGAGTAAGCAAATAAAGGTTACCATATATCATTCTCACCTACAACTGTTTGGCTAGGTGCAAGCTGGTGTGCTGAGCTGCTCGTCTGGTCTCTCTCTGGCAAACACATAGGTGATGAGCGTAGTTAACCTGAAATGAAGAATAGAGAGAAACTGTTAACAAAGACCTATGTCTTCAAAATTAAACACTGAAGTTGTGGCAGAACACACACCTAGAAGTAACAGAGGTGCTAACATACCTTTAGACTCCTTATTAAAAATGGCTGCCATTAGGCACTCATTAGGAGTTTTCCACCTGAACCATGTACACTGATTGGATGTCCACTGAATGGCAATGTTTCCCCCCCCAACACACTCGACCTATTTTTATCAATGAGTTAGTACACAGAACCATTCCTCACCTGATTTTAACTTGCCTGTAATTTGATTCTACAAAGAATTAACTTTAGCTCTATGAGTAAACCCTCTCAGATGTGTGAACACATCCATTTTACTTACATATCCATTTTTCTACCAGCAAAATTTCTACCAGCATGGTCTTTATCAGTCTTCTCAGTCATTTTTGTCAGCCCTGTGGAATGGAGAGTAGGAGATATCAGAAATAAAATAACTATTATAAACAATAGCACACAATGAAAGCCCATAAAGAGAAGTCAGTTTTTCTGGTTGGTTTCTTTAGTTCTATCATAAGGACACCTAAATAGCTTACAAAATATCATTCTCACCTGGACTTACTATCTGAGCTGCTTCTAGAAAAGATAAAACAACATATTAGAATGACATGTAGCTTGTTAATGGCTCTGTGGAATAGAGAGAAATGGGAGGCAGAGATAGGAAAAAAATGTAAAAGACTAAGACAGAGTAAAGTCTCAAACATCTGCATAAGCAATAGGACAGAATAGAAAGGAAACACTGCTCACCTGGACCTTCTTATACCCATGCACGCCTATGTAGCATGGCTACAGCATGGCTCCAACATGGCTCCAAAACGGAAATCGAATGTCTTGCATGGAGAGTTGCAGATATGGAAAATGGAGGTGGGGCAGGCCATGACATTATGAAAGCAGGGAGATTGGTGGGTGTGGGCATCTGTCTGGCCCCTTCTTTTCCCTAACAATTGATTCCCCTCCACACTTAACACAAAACCTAAGTCCTCAACAATCCCTCACACCAACACCCAGAAAAATCCATAAACTAAAGAAATACAGATAATGGGGGTGGGGAGGAGTGTCAAAGGCTGAAGGGAGTATAAAGGAGAACAGGCAAGTCATAGCACAAAGTTTCATCATTGAGGAAACGGAACACCACAAACACCAACTCACATGAGGGGGTCTTACATAGGAAAAATGGCTGTGCCAAAGCTTTCTATATACTAAGCACGCCTAATTAGCGGCTGACGTCATAGGAACCGTTAGGATTCAAATCTAATTGGATGTGCATTGGATGTCGTTTTGCCATATACAGCTGTAGTGACGTTGTAGTCATTTCCTTCACATTTCTAAGCTTTGATACGAAGCTCTATGTTCTAAACAAAGTTACCTCTATAGCTCTATGCCTTAAGGCATTGCTCTTTTCATCTTCCATACATCAGGGGGTTCAAGTCTTGAGTAAGGTTAGCAAATAGTTTATATTCATTTCTCAGCAAGGACACCTGGTAACTCTTTAGCCTTGCCTTTACATATCAATATTTTGCTTCAGCTTTTATTATGTGCAGCCCATTGTCTAATATTTAATGCAACCTGTTCTCTCTCATGCTGAACACCCTCCCCCCACCAAAAATATCCCCCCCTAACTGGATCATTCTTCAACACCTGTCCAAGCCCTCTGAAGTTTGATTTAACTCATAGCTGTTGGCCAATGCCTATATTGCATCAAAAGAAACACATTCCTACTAGAATGGCTTGCAGTTAGGAGCAAATGAAAGTATCTCATGCACCTGTGGCTGCAGAATGCTGAGGAGAAACAGCAAATTCCACCACTTCTGAGAACTGTTAGGATGCAAGGAAACAAAAGTGAAGGTGAGGATGGGATTTGAACCAGGGTGCTTGAGAAGATAGACAAGGCGTAATAGAGCACATTAACCAGGCGATCCACAAATGTCATCTTGCTGTCAGAGGAAAGGTTTCCTCTCATCATTGCTTAGGATGTCCGAGCCATGGTAAGTTGAAAATAGGTTTGCCTGGAAAGGGAAATGTGCACCTTACAAATGGCAAAGTCCACCATGTAGACCCTGTTATAAGAGCTAATAGGAAAAAACTAGGATCTTATTAAAATGAGCAAAGGTGGGAGTCGTATATTTTTGTTTCTTCACGATTTCAGAAATGTATACTTTACCATGATAAAAACTAACAAAGTATGCCATGTTTAAAAGGAGAAATATAAGATGAGTTGAACTCAAATTCTTAGCATGGAAGGGGGAAAAGTTTATTTTTCTGCTACACAGCAAAGTTGTACAGTAATGTTATATTTAACTCCTATAAGAAGTGGAAAGCATCATCAAGGTGCACCTGGAAGGTAGATATGCCACAAGTAAAATACAGGCTGGGATTTGAACCCTCAAAGCCCAGAAGATTGGTAGAGTGCCTTTCCTCACTGAGCTACAGCACCTTTTGCTCCAATGTCTCTGGCTCCCTTGTCATATCATATCTTAGTGAAGTGCTAAGGGAAAAGGAGTTTAGCTATAATGTCATAGTAGGCTGAGACAAAAGAGTGGTAGCTCAATGGTTAAAAGCGCTGCTTTCACTGAGCCCCAAACCCATATTCCCAAGTGTGGCTGAATACATGTGAGGTGGAGCTCCATTTTTCTCACACTCTAATCTTCATTCTAAGCACTGTACTAATGGATATATGACTGTAAGTAATCTGTTCTGTTTAGGCGTCATACCCGGAAAAGTGGTGTTTTTTTGCCCTTACCGATCAGCGTCATTTGTGCTGCAATTCTTTAATACATATTTGATATTTGTTTTCTACTTGAAAACCTTCCAAATCTTTAGGCATTCCTTTGCTTAAACTTATTTGAGTTCATCCTGATATGATAGCTAATGAGCATAGACAGCTCAGTCAAGTATGATATGAAAGGGTGGTGAGATGGACCTAAGTAGAAGCAGCTGTAGCTCTATGTGTTAGGAGCCTATGTGTTAGGAGCCTGTGCTCCTAACATCCAGAGATTGTGAGTTTTACACCCAGCACATCTTTTAATTGTGGCATACTACTTTGAAGGTGCAGATTGATGAGGTCACAATGAGGTCAGTTTTGTGCAACTGAAGACCTCCATTTTGCAATGAGGGAAGCTGAATGTTAAGGTGTGTATCTGTTTATTCTCTTTTTAAGTGCTGATAATGTGTGCTGTTTTTTCTTTGCTTTCAAAAGAGAGCCGATTGCAGTGCTGTTTGTTGAGAAAAAAAAGGGGGTTGTAAAAGCCATGTGTAAATTATATTATTGTTTGGGCAGAAATGTGGTTTGTTATCCATGCAATATATTGACATTATATTTATTAGGACAGAGAAAAGATGAAAATTACCTATTCAAACTCACTATTGGAATTATTGATGAAAAAACACAGCGAACGTCTGCCTCGCGTCTAACAAAGAGCCGCAATTACGAAAGTTGAAACGGCATTGAAATCCAAGTTAGACCAGGGTTTCTTACGTCTACATAATACACGATATTTAGACGCAGGTGTTCGCTCAGGTAGCGCCTATCTAGCGTCCCCATTTGGCACGCCCACGGAACGCCCACGGAACGCCCACGTCCAGAGCTGGAGACGGGACTATGCTTTCTATAGACGTCAGTCCGTCAACTACCTCTTAGGGACGTCTATGTGCCGTTTATTTCTCAATTAACATTAATTAAGACCCTTAACTCCGTAATTATTCACTTACTTCGGACGTCCAAAGCACACCTAAGTTAAACGCAGTAATAGAGAATTTACCCCTAAGTGTCTAATTTCCCTGCCTTGAGCCTGTGACAAGCCAGCAGCAGTGCTGGAATGTCACAACAGGGACAAATTTGACCCCATGCTTGTAGGTTATGTTTTCTTCCCTGCCCCATCCGCACAAGCTCTATACATGTTCCTACCCTGTCCCCCGAAAGCTCTGTCCTCAAGCCTCGAACACTTTAAAATCATTAGTGTTCAAAGCTTGTACAGATGACAGAGCTTGCAGGGATAGGGCAGGGCCAGGGACAGAACTCAAGGGGATGAGATAGGGCTGGAGATGGAACCCGTGGGAATGGGTCAAATTTGTCCCCGTATCATTCTCTAGATTTGGCCCAGTTTCAATCAACAAGAGGGATTGACATCAGAGGTGTTGATGCTGCTGGAGAAGGTTGAACGAGGAAGATACTTACAGTATATGCAATCTGCCCCTTGTGACCTACAGTATAATACAGTATTACCTTCCAGTTAGGGTTATCATATGGCTCCAGAAAAAGGAAGCAAAAAGAAAGAACCAACAGGGTCTACAGTGAAAGGTACGAAGACAAAACAATGAAAACTGCAGACACATGTACAATGGACAAAAGAATAATAAGGATGAAATGAATCAAAAAGAGGACTAATGAAACCAATATGCAATACATATGTCATAAATAGCTATCACCAAAATACACTTTTTGGTGATATCTATTTATGACATATGTATTGCATATTGGTTTCATTAGTCCTCTTTTTGATTCGTTTCATCCTTATTATTCTTTTGTCCATCTATTTAACACATAATTGTATGACATATGGTTTATTTTTATTTTTATCTTTTATTCCTATTTTGATCACGTCCCTTTTCATATTTTGGGTGTCTTTTTAGTTTTTTAAAAACTTTTTGCTTTAAATCTTTGTCCTTTATAGTATTTTTCTGTTTCTTCATATATTCACATAGCTATATATAGATATTGTTTTCTTGAGCCACTTTTATTTTGGTTTATTAGGACCCCTGATGAAGGCGTGTACTGAAACACGGACCGTGTTGGGTCCCTTGGTTTAGTTTTAAGGTGTTGTTTTTAACCGCAATCAATTTATTGACATTAATAAACTTTGCCTGTATCATTGTACGTGTGTCTGCAGTTTTTCTTGTTTTGTCCAGAAAAAGGAAGACAGAACTACTGCCCATCGTATCTGCTTACAAATGCCTCCCTTAAATTCAAAACCAGCCTCATGCAATGGATACAAAGCACTCTCATAGAAGGTCAATTCCCACAAGATCTTGGAGAGATTATAATCACACCCCTACTGAAAGACCAAAAAGGCCCTATAGACGCTCCTAACAACTATAGACCTATCGCTTCGATCCCATTATATGTCAAACTGATTGAAGAACTTGTGGCTCAATACCTCACCAACTACCTAGTTGACCATAATATACTTCATTCCTCTCAATCAGGATTTAGATCTCACCACAGCACGGAAACACTACTAGCAACACTACTAGACTTAGCCTGACAATACCTCAGTAAAGGACACAGGATCCTAATTATCCAACTAGATCTTTTCGCCGCCTTCGATCTAGTTGATCACACCATATTACTCCAGATACTTGATGCAATCGGGATCTCAGGGGTGGTTTACAACTGGTTCCAAGGATTCCTTAAAACAAGAACGTACAGAGTTAAGACAAACAACACGAAATCTAACCCATGGTCAAATCCATGCGGAGTCCCGCAGGGGTCTCCACTATCGCCCATTCTATTCAATCTCTTCATCTCCTCCCTAGGTACCACTTTAGACAACCTAAATGTAACATCATTCAGCTACGCAGATGACATAACTATTCTCCTCCCCTTCGAAACCCAAGACTACACCTCAACAGGACACCTGGAAATAATTCTGGATGAAGTAGAAAAATGGATGACAAACCACAAACTGAAACTAAACTCGGACAAAACCAAATTCCTAATGCTTGAAACGGACAAAAACCCATCCATAACAGACCTAGAAATTAAAGCAACCAAATACCCAATCCAGACCTCACTCAGAATCCTGGGAGTGCTGATAGACAGATGCTGCACTATGCAGACTCAAACCCAAAAAGCATTCTTCACAATGCACAACTTAAGAAATATAAGGAAATTCTTTGACAAAGAACACTACAGGATCATTGTACAATCCCTGGTACTAGGTCTTGTGGACTACTGCAATATCCTATATCTACCATGCCCCACAAACATGATCAAAAAACTTCAAACCGTTCAGAACACAGCTCTTAGACTAATCTACTCACTCGGAAAATTTGACCACATCACCAATGCCTACCTAGACTCACATTGGCTACCGATTCGAGCCAGAATTCAATTCAAACTATACTGTCTACTCTTCAAAGTAATTAACGGTACTGCACCTACCTATCTAAATGATCGCCTAAACCGTAACCTTCCACCCAGAACAAGAAGAACACTGACATCATTCTCATATCCACCACTCAAGGGTACTCATCGCAAAAAGCTTTATGATAGCCTCCTGGCAACACATGCAGCAAAACTCGAACCTTCCATCACCAGATCGTTAACCACAACATCCGACCTCAAGACATTCCGTAAAGAAATCAAAACACTGCTGTTCAAAAAGTATATACAATCTACCTAATCTCCCTCACCTCATCCCCCCAAAAATCATAACACTGCTGTTCAAAACATCTTCCGATGTTATTAAGTCTTTACCATCATTCTGTTATTAAGTCTATATCCTCAATCTGTATTCTCCAATATCATGTACCCTCCTGGAAATGTCCAGTTCTCTTCTTATGTAATCCGCTTTGAACCGCAAGGTACAAGCGGAATAAAAATCACTAATGTAATGTTTTCAATGGAAGTATAACCCGGATGTGTCAATCCATCCTCCTTTTTCAGGAGCCATATGGTAACCCTACCTAATGGGGCTAATAACCTGGAAGTTGACTGAAAGGAGCAGAAAACCAGAGGTTTATTATTTATATACCACATATAGCCTAATGGGCTCATAATCAAAACAGAAATATGTCTAAAAAATGGCCTAAATCGGCACTTGGACGATCTGTAAGACAAGTCATCCAAGTGCCGATAATCGAAGGTTTTAGACGTATCTCAAAACGGATTAGGCCCTTTCAGTGCTGCTGTATGCCCAGAGCTAAAAGGGGTGTTTTTGGAGGAGTGGTGATGGTGGGATCTGGGCAGGATGTGGGCCAGCCTAGACTTAGTCGTACTGCAAGTATAACCGAAAGTGTAACAAGAGTGCCTAGACGGAAATTGTGCGCTGTGACTTAGGCCATGTAAAACCAGGTCTAAGTTCCCAGAAGGTCTCCAAAGTGAGCAGATAACTACTATAGACACAAAGTACAGACCCCCACACACTCCCCCAGTGATCACTGACCCCCCCCCACCTCCATTAAAAAAATGGAATAAAAAATTTACATATCTGCCTCCAGAACATCAGCAGCTGGCATAGGAAAGCCTAGTAAAGCAGCATATAGGTGGCTTAAGTAGTCTGGAGGGTGGGCTAGTGACCCATAGAGAGGAGGACCCAGGCCCATAAGCTACTCTAACCACTGCATTCATGGTAAAACATGTGCATCCCCCAAAACTCCCCAAACCCTACTGTACTGCCATATAGGTGCCACCTGCAGCCATAAGGGCTATTGGGGTTGTGGACAGGTGGGTTTAGTAGGTTTTGGAGGTATTTTAGGGGGACTCACCATGACCTATAAGGGAGTTGTGGTGAGATGTTTATGTGGCACCCTATTTTGTGAAGTTCACAGCAGTGCCCTGCAAAATGCCCCACTACTCTGTTGCCATGTGTGGGTATCCAGTTCATAACTTTGCTGGCCCTTCCCACATCCAAAAGGTCTTGTTCCAGGCGTTTTTGAGTTGGACGAATTTTTGGACGAGAATTGGGTATAGACGACTTAGCGGTCTGGCTGACCAAATGGCTGGACGTATACTTAGACGATTTTCAAAAATGAAAAATATTTTGGATGTATTTTTCGGGAATGGACTTTTGATACTGCCGACTTTGGGCAACTAACAACTTAGGCCCAAAACGGACTTAGACGTTTTGATTATGCCCCTCCACGTGGATTACATTCAGGTACTCAAGCATTATTCCCTATCTATCTTGGTGGGCTCACACTCTAATATACCTGGGGCAATGGGGGATTTTTAAGTGACTTGCCCAGGGTCACAAGGAACAGCATGGGATTTAAACCCACAACTTCAGGGTGCTGAGGCTGTAGCTCTAACCACTGTGCCACACCTAAGACAACTAATATCATTTGCAACAAACACTATTAAGTGGCTAATGTAAGGCATTCTGGATTAAGGTAAGAATATGATGTACCCCTGTAAGTACAATAGACTGGCTTGTTTTTCAGTGGTTCTCAGCCCTGTCCTGGGGAGCCCCCCAGCCAATCGGGTTTTCAGGATATCCCTAATGAATATGCATGAGAGAGATTTTCAAATGTTGATGTGCCTTAAACAATATTCCTAAGGCCCTCTTAAATGTAGGGTGGTTTTATTCCCTTAACTTAAGCTTCCAGGTTTTCAGAGTGTATGATCTTATCTATTTACCTATCTCCAAATGGGATAACTAGCATTTTTAAAAGTATTACTGTTCTTTATTGAACTCTCATTTAGATGATACCCATGCATTAAACTGTTCCTTATGCTCCAGATTAAAAAAAAAAAATACAAACAAATAAACAAAAGCCTATGATCTTGAGCCAATAATTCCTCACTGGGGCACCAACTCTGTGCAAACTGCTGTTTTCCTGTGCCCTCGTTTAACAATTTTTAATTGAATAACAGTATGAATGTCATATTTACAAAAGACTTTGAGCCTTTGCCCGAAAATGAGATGCAAAATAAATCTCAAATTATAATGATCATTATTATTGTTAAACACCCGAATCAGGTTTGGAAGAAAGGTGTTCCACCATTGCCAATGCAAATTGTTCAGGTCCCACAGCACTGAAATTAAAATTTGGTAATATTTGCGAGCAGAAGTATTACTCACAACTATGAAACTGGCAAATGAGTATTACAAATCTATTCATATAAGGTCTATAAAAACACCTAGGAAACATCCTTTACAATCGAATATAGATGAGTCAGAACTGAAAATAGACTGAGCACAATATGTTGAAATACGTGTGTCCACTACAAAATTACGTTTAATGATGTGTAAGGAGAGAAGCGTGGTATGCTCTGAAAAAAAAAGTTAATCTATTCTCAGAAGACTTCTTTAATTTAGTTGTTGCTAATTTATTCACACTAATACAGAAAAAAAAATACTGCAAAATCTTTCATAACAACAAAAAAAGAGAGAAAACCTGCATGTCTCTATGTTTTAGCTGGCAAGAGATTCTCCGCAGATGGTCTGGGGCTTTCTTTGCTGCAAAACAGATGGGCCCACACTGTCCCTTACCAATCAGATGAGAAATTGGAGCTACAAAAATATCTTTACCTACCCTCCTCATCTCAAAGTTAAGGAATGAAATGGAATGGAAGACCTGCCTCTCTTCTCTCCCTCACCCTTATTTCCTGCAGAAAATTCACAGGATAAAATAGAAGGGTTTGGAGAGAAATTATACAGTTCACATTCCTAGCAAGCGGTGATGCTAGCTGTAGAAAGGAGTGTGAGCACAGAATGAATCTGATCAATTTTCATTTTGTCTGAGAAATATTTTCCCCTGCTGTGGCATTATTACTTAGGCTTATTTACTTATATTTTTTTAAACAGTATGATCTTATATCATTCAAAATAATTACTCTGCCAATTTAAGTGTGCATCTTTGTTGACAAAATTATCTTTTTTTTATTTTCCCCTTTCGTTTCACATAAAAACAGTCTGCATTTGAAGCTGCAAAATTACAGCATGATTAGCAGCTAAAACAAGGCGGGTGATTAAGCATGTCTCATCAAACACTATTATGGGGATGAATGGCACAGATGAGGTCTCTGGCAGCATGGTTCATGGAGTGCCGCCATTTTATATACACATGGGGAGTGGTCACAGTCAGCAGCTGATTTCCTGCACTGCTGATAGACTGGAAGCTGAAAGATTTCACTTATTATAATCTACAGCAGGCAAACACAGGAGCCAAGCACCTGAACATGGTTATATATGATAGAGACGCCTCCTCCACTGAATGAACAGAGGTAGAGTATGACAACACAGTTTCATTCAGGAGCTGAGACCTGCACATACAGGGCCAGATTCAGTAAATGGTGCTGGAAAAAAAAAATCAGCCTTCAGCGCTATTCTATAAAGGATGCTTCCGGATGAATGCCCTTTATAGACTACCTCATAGCACTGATTTCTGCACCCATCTTTGGGTGTGAGACAGTGATGTGCGGTGAGGGCTTTCAGTAGTTTCAGTGAATCCCCAGCTCTACAGCCCTGCTTTTTTAATTTTTTGTTTACTTTTTGCATGAAGCAGTTTGATTTGTTGAGTAGGCAGCCTGCTCAACCAGTCAAACTGCATCACACAAAAAGTGAACCAACAAACATATAAAAACAGGGTTTATGGGCTGGGAATTCTCCGAACCCTCAGAAGGACCTGACAGTACTGATCTGAATTTGATTGGCTGAGCAGCATCTTCCTATTGCCTGCTCAACCAATCAAATTCAGAACAGTGCCCTCAGGGACATTAGAGTGTGGGATGAATCCCCTGAAGGCCCTGACCGCACACCATTGGTGTGAGACAATCCTAGCATGCAAGCTGGGCATGCATCCCCAATATTCTATAACACTGCATCCAATTTTTCAGAATGCTCCTGACACGCCCATGCCATGTCCCCCTTTTTGGTTGTATGCTATGGGATCTGGGTGTCCAGTGTTATAGAATAACGCATAGGTAGGTACACAACTAACTCCATAATTGGTGTAAATTAAAATCAGTAATTGATTGTAGCATCCAATTATCGCATGTGAATGGCTCATTAACCGATTAAGTTGCACACATCTCAAGAGCCCACTCAAGATTGGGTGGCCTTTATAGTATCAGGTGGCTACTGCTTTCATAAACATACTGACAGACTACAGAGCTGATTCTGCTGATGCAGAAGCAGATATTGTACATGTTTTCTTAGCAAGAATAGACTTGAATCCCATTTAGGAGCTATTTACATACTAAAAGGGTAATTTTAAAACAGGCTACCTAGCTTCAGAGGACAAGGAGGCATCCATCTGTAACTTAGATTAAAAAGGCACATCGGCAGTTTTGTGTTTTTATAAAATACTACAACAAATTCTGCAGAAATTGTGGGTGGATTCAGGTTAAATGTTGATATTCAGCCCCTCACCACATACCATATATACTCAAATATAAGATGAGATTTTTGGGCCCAAAAATAGGGTTCTCATCTTATATTCGGGTCAGTGCCCACCCGCCCCCTGCCAGAATTGTTGCAGGCCTCCTCTAGCCTGCCGTATGACCTGATGGGCCGGAACAGGAGGGATCCCTCCCGTCTCCTGTCTCGGCCGACTCTGACAATTTTTTTACCTCCCTCCCACCTCCCCCTGCATATCTTTTTGATTCCCTGGTGGTCCAGCAGTATAGTGGGCAGAAGCGAGCTTTCCGCGCTCCTGCCCCAAGTTGAGCCTCTCACTGAATGGCTGCCACCAGTTCTTGCGGGACTCATGAGAACTAGTGGCAGCCATTCAGGGAGCTGGTCAAGGCTGGGCAGGAGCACAAAAATCTTGCTCATATCCGGTACACCACTGGGCCATGAGAACTTAAAGGGGCCATACAGGGAGGGGCTCAGTGCAGGGCAGGAGCGTGGAAAGTTCGATCCTGCTCGGTACACCATGTAACCACCAGGGATTTTAAAAAAGGTATGCAGGGGGAGGTGGGAGGGAGGTAAAAAAAATGGACAGAGTTGGCCAGGACAGGAGACGGAAGGGATCTCTCCTGTTCTGGCCCACCAGGTCATACGGCAGGCCTAGTGGAGGCCTGTATGACATCGGGAGGGGGTACAGGGTACAGGACAGGGAAGGAGCTGGGTGCAGAGCCTGGCAGGGAGGGAGGGGGGCTGGGTGCAGAGCCTGGCAGGGAGGGGGACACAGGGTGGACAGCCTGGCAGGGTGCAGAGCCTGGCAGGGAGGAAAGAAAGGATGGAAAGCCTGGAAGGGAGTGAGGGGGACTGAGTGTAGAGCCTGGCAGGGGAGGGAGGGAGGGGGGCAGGGCACAGATCCTGAAGTGTTGAAGGATTTTTCTGAGTGACAGTAACCAGATGGCTTTATCTGGTTTTGATTTACTTGTGAATGTAATGTCACATTGAGTTCATCAACCACAAGTTCACAGAGGGTTGATTCACATGTTTCGAGCAACTGCTAAGACTCCTGATGAAGGCCGTTTAGGCCAAAACATGGATGTGTTGAGTCTGTATTACAAAATAATAAAATTTTCTAGAACACAGTGGTTGCCGTCGCTGTTCTTTGTTGGTGGAAATTAACCACACCATTAAAAACCTATTAAAAAAAACCCATTTTTAAATTGATAATTTAGGTTTATAATTTTTAAATTGATATTTTATCCTCATAACACCTAGTGATGCCTAAGTCGAGGCACCCTCCGATGCTTAACCATGCCTACCTGAAAAGTAGGCATGGTTAGGGGCGGAGAATTGGTGTGGTTGATTTAGACATGACTAGACATTGTAGTTAAGCGCTGGTAAATTAGGTCAGGTAAAACCTAGCCCGGTGTATTGCAAACTGTGTGCCACATGATGAGATTCTGGGTGTGCCTCGAGACGCCAGCGAGGAGAAGAGCTGATTACCTACAGGATGTGCCTCTCACAGCAAGAGCGCCTTGCAGTTGATTAGCAACCATGCTTACCGGCACCTACAGGATATGTTATAAGCTACTGGTAAATTTTTTCTTGTGCCTACAGAAGTTGGCTCCCAAACACCTGATCCAGAATATCTTGCCACACGATTCACCTTGATTGTGTCGGTCTATGGACCATTTTGATCTGCTGATTCCATCTGTGTTTCCCATTGTATTGGTGCCAGAGAATGGAATAGCCTTCCTGAGTATATTCATCAACAGCAGAATATACAGAATTTTAAGAAACTAATCTAATCCTTAGGTTTGTATACCGCATCATCTCCACGTTTGTATAGCTCGACGCGGTGTACAGTAGGAGAAATAGGAAAGAACTACAACAGAGGGTTAGAGGTTAGAAACTACTCAAAAGATACCTGTTTTGTCAAAGGAAATACAGGGTCTGAGATTGGTTAATTAAGGAGGAGTGGAGACTATTGAGTGCAGGGTGCTGGACACTGATGTACTCCATGGTCTGGACTGTTTCATGGTTATAGTGATATTTGTCGTTGATTCGACTTGTATGTTACATGCCATTTTGTATGTATGAGTGTAACTCGCCCTGGATAAGGGCGGGAGGATAAATAAACAAGCAAAACAAAACAAAAAATTAGGTGCAGTTAGGTGCCATTTACAGAGTCAGAATCAGAATGAATGTGTTTAGAAAATACCAGTGACTGAAGGCTTTGCTCTTCTGATTAGTAATCATTAAAAATGTGTTGTTTCTGTTGACGTGATCAAAAGGGTTGCTTTCATGTGCTTGGCCTCAACTCCAGGAGCACCAAATACAATATCAAACATTAGGTGATACGTTAAACCTTCACTTTGGATTTCACAAACAAAATTGCAGCTTAGCTGCTCAAATTTTTTAATTTTTTAATTTTTGCAAAAACTAGATTCTACCATGCAACAAAAGTTAACTGATGAAAACTGTGACAATTTTGTTGGGTTGTTGCTTTTATATAATCTTAATTTCTGGACTATTTCAAGTAGTCTGGATGAAAAATATGCTTTCAGGACTGCCACAGCCTTGTCGTAGGCATTCTGCATGGTTAATTGAGGCCAGAAACACTATCAAACATGCAGTTCCTTAGAACACACAGCAGAACAGTTTCCTCTACAATTTTGGCCATGATGTAATGGGTCGGATGTAGAAACAGTTTGACCCAGATTCTATAAACAGCGCCTAAAAATAGGCACCAAGGAATGCAGTGCATAGCAGCTGTCAATGTTCAGTTAAGCGCCGTTTACAGAATTACGTCTAGTGGTGCCTAAATTGGATGTAGGCACTGGTAGGCATTAAAATCTTAGGTGCCCTCCCCCCCCCCCTTTATGCCAGAGTTTTCTTGACCTAAATACCAGTACCTATGTCCAATTTAGGCACCTAGCCATAAAACATGGCCAAGATCTGCTCACGATCTGTCCATAACCATGCCTACTTTCTGGTAGGCTCTTTGGGCTAGACGCCAACCCGAAAGCAGTAGGAGCCTACTGAGTTAGGTGCCTACCACCCAATTAATTTTAATTTTGCCAATTATAAGCTCATTATTGCTCAGTAATGACACCAGTTAAGCTAATTTAAAAATTCCCCCTCCCCCTTTTTATCAAGACACACTGCAGAGCAGCGCAAGCTAACTGCTGAGCCGCCTATAGGAATAGAATGGGCCGCTTAGCACAGCTCATGGTGCTTGGCAGTGCAGCTAGATAAAAGTGTGTTTGGGGGGGGGAGGATAAGTTAGGTGCCTAGATTCCAATTTGCCAGGATTGCCTTGCTATCTCAGAAATCCAGAATTATGAATTTGTTTAAAAGAATGGGGGGGGGGGGAAGGGAGGAAGGGGAAAGGGGGATGGGGAAGGGAATAGGGGGGCTATAATAGGTCATATGGAAATATATTTTGGAGGAATGATAGAAATATGTATGGAAATATCATAATTGTGAATTTAATCATAATGCATATCTATTTGTATTATTTTATTGCATATTTACTTGTTTCCTTCATTAAAATGTTATAAACTAAACTGTACTTTTACTGTATTGTCCTGAAAATCAAATTAGTAACTTGGTAACACTGAGATGTTTCTTACAGGTTACTTTTTTGGTTGATTTTGTTCTCTTTCTGCTGTTCTTCAGATTATAGGCTAAATGGAAAAAATACTATCCTTGCTGTCTACATTTTATGCTCTTATTCAGGGACAGCACGTAAAAGCAGGAGGTAAAAATAACACAAGTCTATCAGGACCTCAAGGTTTGCACTTGCTGCTTTACATAGACATCACAGAAACACTAGCTCTGCATTGTAACACCATTACAGAAGCTCATGTGAAGTCCTCTGAAATGACTCCCCAGTCATTAGTAGCAGTATAGAAACTAACAATAAACAATTAGACATACTGTAGATCCTCGGATTCTATATAGGTTGCTCAAAGCTGGCGCACAACTTGGGGCATGGATCCCAAATCTGCACACAAACTAGTTAATGGTGTGGAACTAAAAAGGGGGTGTGGCCATGGGAGGGGCATTCCTGGAATTTAGGCACAATGGTATAACTCAGCGTCATTTATAAGCCAGCATTAACATTAGGCTTCAGCAGGTGTAAATGTGCTGTATAAAGTTATTCTTACAGATTGAAAATGTGAAACAAAAGAATTAAAAAATCACCAAAACACAAAAATTCCCAGTGAAGTGAATATGCAATCATATATTCATACTGATTACAGGGGTATCAGAGAGACCATCTACTCAGAACGCTGGAGAAAGCAGAAGCAATTACTCGAAAAATTATGAAATAACAAGAAAAAAAGAATAAAATGCTGATAAAAAGCTAAGTCATTATTCATTTATATAACAACAAATTGAACTATGATTACGCTATAGGGGATAAATGAAGATAGATAAGGCCGCTGTGGTGTTTTCACCTCACATGGTCTCTCTGATACCCCTGTAATCAGTATGAATATATGGCTGTATAAAGTTAGGCATGAGATTCACACTAAGATAGTATTGTGCAAAGGGAGCTCTGTGCAGAGCGCCTTTTGCTAGGGTTACCATATGGCTCCAGAAAAAGGAGGTTGGATTGAGACATCCGGGTTTTACTTCCACTGAAAGCAACAGAAGTAAAGCTCGGATGTCTCAATCTGTCCTTCTGTTTTTGGAGCCATATGGTAACCTTACCTTTTGCAGATTGCAAGTATATCATGGATCTTCCTGCTTCCTACCTTAAGGCACTGTTTACTGAATTCATCCCAGAATAAACTAAATAAATACGAATAATAAATAAATGATAAATAATGGCAGAGAGCACAGGGATGATTAGGAAATGCAAAGATATACAGGGGCTCTCAAATAAAATATACTATATTACCGCCTAGTCGCTGGAGCTAACATTTACACACTATACAAGGCTGAATGCACAATGAAATAAGAACACTTGTCACCCTTCTGAAACAGCAGGGTTTTTTTTTTGTCCCCAGCAATGCCCTTCTATAGACATAACACACCCAGTGGTGCATGTTCCACCCAAGCAGTTCATGCAGGGCAAGGACGGACGATGGAGAGAGCAAGCAGGGGAAATACAGCACATTTATAAATGCTCCTGTATCTTCTGGGGTAAATTCCTCTTGTTCAGCATGGCCTTTCTAATATATAGATCTTTTTTTATTTTAGGTATTTATATACCGCCTATCAGGGTTATCTAAGTAGTTTACAATCAGGTACTCAAGTATTCACAATCTATCTAATGTACCTGGAGCGGAGTGGGGTTTGAACCCACAATCTCAGGGTGCTGAGGCTGTAACTCTAACCACTAAGCCCTTAAATATGAACCTGTGCTGCTACTAAGTTTTATGGTTGCAGCTCTGACACCCTTCCTGATTCTTCTACAGTGGAAACTCTACGTCTGTTATTTAAGGACATCCACCTCTCCCGGAATATGTGTAGGGGAGGCAGGATAGGGGGAAAAAACAGAGAAACCAACAGAGATAACATAATCTGGTTCCGCTGAGAAGAGGGACCTTTCTGTCACAAGCTTGCAGTATACATTAAACAAAACAAAAACATTTACTAATCCCATTTATGCAGTGAGTGTTTCTGTCTGTAAGGAATCGAGCAGGATGTTTACAAAAAAATAAAAATGTCCAATTTTACTAAATGACAATTAATTATGATTTAGTTCCTGGGAACACATTGAGCAATCTAGCAAAATTCAGTACATTTCAGCAGATGAAAGCAACAGATTTTTGTGTCTGTGATTATGAGCCTGTTTGAACAGATTTAAAGCAGAAGAATAGCAACAAGGGCTTTCAGGCACAATAACAAGTACCACTTTTGCCATTTTAACATGCCTTTCCCTCCCTTTGATAAGCTCCCGGTTGCAGAAATCTTCTGTCAGCCAACAATTTAATAAATCAGGCTTGCAATTTGAAGTGTTAAAACAAAGACTGCATTTTTTTTCTTCCCAGAGCCATGTAATACAAGAGGCTTTTTCACTCATACCATTTTCAGGTATGCTTTCTCAGTCAAGAAACCTTATCTAATCCTGTTTCATCCTTTAAAACTGCCTGTATACTAATCTCAAGGGACAAATTTAATACTTTGCAGCAAAGGGAATCTATCCTTTTTCAGCTTGAATGTGGAGAGTTGTTAGGATACCACATGAGGTATGAATAACATTATAATGCTGCCATTTATTCCAGAAAGGGGAATAAGGTCTCCTGTTGCAGCCAAAAGCTTAGGCCTTCTTCCTTTGATTACATTTTTTTGACCCCGGCATATCCCTAGACACCTATGAAACTGTTATATTTGGGTCCTCTAACTCTTATGAAGTAAATAGTGAGCCAATGTAAGTAAACAGTTTGTTTTAGCTGTGGATGGAATGGTTTGATTTAATTGAGATTTGATGACAGATGTGCTCCGAATGGCACAAACAGAGTTGACATTGTAAAATAATATTGTCTTATGGGAGACTGTAGCACCACGGGAAGAATGTGAACCTAACATACCTTGCATTTAAAACTTGTAAGACTAGAAACAAGAAATCTAAGACTTGGAAATAATTTTTCTAACAATCTTAAAAATAAAATAAATAAAAATGTATCCCTCTAAAGAAAAACAGTACATTAAACACTGTTTTTTTATTTTAACTTATTCTTGAAGGTCTGGCCTGACGACTCGCCCATATGAGGAATTCAGGAAGCGCCTAAAAACACATCTGTTCCTGAAATATCTAGACAGCTGACCCGTACATCTCTTTCTTCTCAATAACGGTTCTCTTGACCTATCAACCACTTGCTTTCACCTCTTTTAAGTTCAATCAATTTGTACCTTCTTTTATTCTTTTGTAAACCGCATAGAACTTCACGGTACTGCGGTGTATAAACTGTTATTATTATTATTAATGGTGTACACTGCCATATGGAAGAACTCTGTATTAATCTTGGAGTCTGGTCTTCTGCTGCTTGAGTCAGTTAGGGCTGGAGACGAAATGCTGCAAAGGTAGAATTCATAGCTAAGCTAGGTGGCAGAATCATAACTTTTGCTCAAGAGTGAATTATCATGGTTATATTAAAAGCCCAAAATTGTAGGGGCTGGATAGGAGGAGTGTCAAGAATTGTCACTGGGTAATGACTAGTTTACAAGCCAAAAAACGAACCCCCTCTTCTACAAAGCCACTGGTGGCTGCCGCACGGCAATAGCCTTGAAACCCTTTATATCTCTATGGGCTTCGGGGCCGTTACCACGTGGCAACCGCTAGCCCGGCTTTGTAGAAGAGGGGGTTAGTTTGTAAGAGTCTCCTTATGAGATGTACCTAACACCCATATTCTTTTAAAATTTATCATATATACTGTAAATATACTATATATATATTTAGTACCGTATTTGCCGGCGTATAAGACGACTGGGCGTATAAGACGACCCCCCAACTTTTACAGTTAAAATATAGAGTTTGTTATATACTCGCCATATAAGACTACCCCTTCTTCCGCACACCTTCTGCACAACAAATAAAACTTAAAAGAACATCAGAATTTATTTCAACAATTTTAATTAATTCACTAAAGCTGAATAGAACAATAAACCCATGGGAGCTGCCATGCTATTTGTTTTCTAAACTGTTAACCAAACTGAAACTGTCAATGATAGAAGGAAGATAACACATAGAGGGAGAGAGCAAGTGCCGGGCAAGTCCCTAGCAAGTTTGCTGGCATGACAGTTTCCCTTTAAAAGCCTTCAAAAGCCTCCTGTTCGCCCCCGCAACTTCCTTAAGGGCTAGACTCCACACACGGCCGCATGTGCGAGAGACATAGTAAAGAGAAAAGGGGTGTGGCCAGAGCGCCGCTGCTTCCCGCTGCGCAGGATGAAGGAGCTGGCACCCTTGTCACACTGATGTCCCGCCATGGCCCCGCTGATGTCCCGGCAGGTTTACTAGTACCGTAAGCACAATAAGGAGGTAAGGAAGGAGATGTTAGGGCATGTAAAGTAAGGGCATGTAAACAGTACCCGGCGTATAAGACGACCCCCGACTTTGGGGAGGATTTTAAGGTACTGAAAAGTCGTCTTATACGCCGGCAAATACGGTACATTTCTCCGTATTTGGGGAGGATGCGGGCAGAACATAGGCACAAATATGGAAAAACCACCAATAACTTTTTTAATGTTATTTGTGATTTTTAGAAAAAGCTGTCGTTTTTTGTATTGAAACCGCAAATAACTTTTCTAATGTTATTCGCGGTTTTTTGAAACAAGCCACTATTACTACTACAGTATTGAAATTCTCAAAATTTTATTAAACAACAATACCTGTACTGTACTGTCATATATAATATAGACAAGCAGCGATTCCAAGCGATTTTCTTCATGCATGCTGGGAAGAAGCCTTTCTTTCTATGGATGCTGGGAAGCAGCGTTTTTCTCAGTGTACTCTGGGAAGCAAGGAAGCAGCGAATTTGTGGGAGAAAGTTTATAAGCAGTGATCTTCAGTTAATGGTAAGCAATAAACTTTTTTATCAGTTCAATACGGTACAGTAAAAGGAAAAAATACTTTAATGATGAGGTAATGGGGGGGGCGGAGTCAGCGGCCGAAAAATTGCAAATAAGCAAAACCGCGGATACAGAGGGAGAAGTGTATATTTACAGTACATATGATAAATTTTAAAAGAATATATATATATATATCAGGGATCTCCTATGTTTTGAGATTTATTTAAATCTAAATGCAAATTTAAAAATTTTATAGAAAAGAAAGTATTTTTTCTTTTATTGAAAAGAAAGTGGTTGATCCGTATAAATACTGTCTCATGGCATCAAATGCATGGTGCCACCAGGATACTTTAGCTTGGATAAGCTGCCACTACTGAACTTCTCTTTCATATTTAATTAAACGCTTATGAATATGTATGTTAGGTACATCTCATAAGGAGAGTCTTACAAGCGAGGTTTTTTGGTTGTTTGATACAGTGGGTCACCTCTTTTGTATGTTTGAATCTGTTTGAGAGGCTTTGATGATCTACAGTGTGTAATGCCTTATTGCACCGCTGTAACCTACTCAACTTTGTATTGCAAAAAAGGTGTATATAGATATATATATACACATACATATATATATATATATATATACCCTCCCCCACATTTATTCCCCCTCAGCCTCCCCCTTGGCTACTACCAAACGCCACTTTCTTCTCCCCCATGAGCGTGTCACCATGGCATGGCCAAACACCCCTCAATGTGCAGCACTACTTCTACTCTATCTCATCACCCTTAGGATCTGCTCTGCAGACCCATCACACGCAACCACCATCCCTGTCCACTTCTCCTTATATCGCCCTTTAAAACTCAAAGTACCTTCGCTCACACCCCACACCCCACATTTTCACCCTAATATGATTCCGCCCCCAAACCCGCCACCCTCCTGCAAACCCACCAAACCATGCTCAAAAAAACCTAGAACACTAAAAAAACTGGCCTACTCCCACTATTCCCCAGCCAACCACCCCAGCCACCAGAACCTACTAGGTTTCTACCTAAATATTAGATCTATGAGGAACAAAGCCATTCTGATTAGAGACTGGCTGACTGATACCAACCCCGAATTTGTCCTACTCACTGAAACCTGGCTGCTATCAGACAAGGATATTATAATCAAAGACTGTCTACCTGCAGGCTACAAGATCCTCTCCCTGGCCAGAACTTGGGGAAGAGGAGCAATAATCTTCAGAGACCAGCTTAATTGTGCTGTATTTAACACCAAATCCTCTCCTAACGCAGAAATACTAGCCATCTCCCTCACCTCTAAATCCCTGGCCTCCTCGCTAACTATCACTCTATTTTATATCCCGCCCAAAAAATGGTCCCTAGCCAAAGAGGACCTCACTGATTCCTTATTAACTAACTATCTAACAAGTCCTTACAACCTTCTATGCAGAGACATCAACATCCACCTGGAGCAAGCAGACAAACCAGAAGTTTCTGACTTCTGGTCACTCGCCGCCCAACTAGGCTTCTTCAACCCCCCCCCAATCAAAACTCACCAAAAAGGCCATCAGCTAGACCTGGTTACTTTCTCCTCCAACGAGCCGACCAACCCAAAAATATACTGGAAACAAGCCAACTGGACAGACTCCCTATGGTCTGACCACAGACTATGCGACTTTTCCATGGGCTACCAACAAAAACACTCAACAAACAGCAAAACAAGAAACATCACAACCCACACTACCAGAGGAATGATAGACCCAGCGGAATTCTGGTCTCGCTATGACACGTACACAAAACAAAACGAAGAAACAGATCAACTCATGTCCGCCTAGATCATTGACAGCACAAACATTTTAAATGAAATTGCCCCTATAAAAACCCGCCACATCAGAACCACAAATCAGGAGGGATGGTTCGACTCAGAGCTGCTACTGTTAAAGAGGGACCTCAGAAAGTCAGAAAGATCATGGATAAAGTCAGGAACCCAGGAACTCAGAACTGCCTGGAGACTCAAACAAAAACTTACAAAAACCTTACCAAGGAAAAACGAAAAAAATTCTACTCCCACATAATTGGTTACATTACAACCAACAGCAGCAACCTCTTTAAACTCGTCAATAACCTTTACAACATCGAAACACTTACTAACAACCATGAAGAATCAACACTAACCGCCAACACCCTAGCGGATTTCTTCAACTCCAAGATCCTAAAACTAAGATCATCATTACCTACTATGACCAATCCCCTGGAGTTCTTTCCCATCCTCCCTGACATCGACATAGCTAAACCAGACCAAGGGTCTAGATCTGACTTAAACTGGAACCAATTTACCACAATCGACTGGAAAACCTTCAACAAATATTATAACAAATACACCAACTCCTTCTGCAAACTAGATACCTGCCCCCCAAATGTTATGAAAATGGCTCCGATCCACTTCAAAGCAAACATGCTATCATGGGTCAACTCCCTACTATCCGCAGGAAACTTTCCTCCAGAGCAAGGACATATCTTAATAACCCCAATCATAAAAAGCATAAAGGAACCTTCCAACGCACCTTCCAATTACAGACCAATTGCTAGCATACCGCTATTCACCAAAATTGCGGAAGGGGCAGTAAAAGCAGAACTCTCCACATACCTGGAAAAATTCAATATCCTAAGCGACAATCAATCGGGCTTCCGCACGGACCACAGCACAGAGACCATTATAGCCTCCTTACTTGACCACTTGCACATACTCTTCAGTCGGGGCTCCAGCGCCCTGGTCTTGCAATTTGACCTGAGCAGTGCGTTTGACTTAGTCAACCACACTATTCTCCTGGAATGCCTGGCCCACATTGGCATCTCCGACCAGGTCCTCAGCTGGTTCCAAGGGTTTCTACGAAACAGATCCTACAGGGTATGCAAAAATGACAATTTCTCCTACAGCTGGGTTAACTCCTGCGGTGTGCCGCAAGGCTCCCCCCTGTCCCCCACCCTGTTCTATATCTACCTCGCCTCCCTCAGTAACCTCCTTCACAAACTTAAGCTCAAATTCTTCATCTATGCAGATGACATCACAATTGTCATCCCTCTAACCAGTCTATCCCAGGAACTTCTCACCTACATCACTAACATACTCAGTCAGATAGAACTCTGGATGCTCTCCTTCAGACTAAAACTAAACCCGGACAAAACAAAATTCTTCCTGGCCACCCCCAAAGACAAAATCAAAGACACCACAATCCAAGTGAAAGATTGGTTTTCCCACTCGAACAAACATTAAAAATATTAGGAGTCACGCTTGACAAACATTTATCCCTAGAAAATCACACCAACCTCACTGTTAAGAAAGGCCTTTCGGCGCTCTGGAAACTCCGTACCATAAAGAAATACTTTGATGACACCGCATTCCGCCTACTAGTACAATCCTCTATTCTCAGTATACTGGATTACTGCAATATCATTTACCTAAGCTACACAAAGAAAATCACCAGAAGACTAAAACTGATTCAAAACACAGCCGTCCGCCTCATTTTTGGCCTGAACAAATGGGAACACATCACTCCCTTCTACCACCAACTGCATTGGCTACTTTTCGAATCCCGAGTCCTTTTCAAGTTCGCCTGCATTTGCTACAAAACAGTATTTGGTCTTTCACCAAAATACCTCTCCCCCCATTTCACTATGTATTGCACCAATAAGAAATCCCGCAGAATTCAGATGTTTGCCTTCCCCTCCATAAAATTATGCCAGCTCAAAAGATTCCTCGACAAAACCTTCGCCTTCCAGGCGGCTAAGCTGAACCCTTGGCTAGCCCAAATGATGCTTGAGGCCCCGACCTACCTCGACTTCAGAAAACTTCTCAAAACATACCTTTTCCGCGAACAGGACCCTTAACCCTTATTCCCCGCAACAATCCAACTCCCGCCCCACCCCTTACTTTCTCTCCCCCTCCCCTCCCTTGGTTCCCTCTCCCTCCCTTATCTCTTCCAATCCAACTATGATAAACTTCTGCTAAAACCCCAATACTTCCTTCCTCGTTGCTTGTAATTCCGACAAAATTTTGTAAATCCGTGTTCAGACCGGATCCTAATTTAATTGATGTGAACTGCCTAGAACTCTTTGGGTATGGCGGTATATAAGAACTTAATAATAATAATAATAATGACTAGCTTAAACATAACTTGATTTTTAAACTTTGTGATCTTACCAACATGTCCTCTGACCATTACCAATGAGAAGAGTCAGCTACAGAATCTACTCCCACTTATAATTTAATAGAGGTGCTAGGGCAGGTGACATCTCTTGATCACCATTATATACAGTAGGCCATCAGCAATGGAGGCTCAGAGTAACGTTTAGGGCAGTGATCTCAAACTCACGGCCCGGGGGCCACATGCGGCCCCCCAGGTACTATTTTGAGGCCCTCGGTATATTTATCGTAATCACTAAAGTAAAATAAAAGTTTCTTGATCATATGTCTCTTTAGCTATAAATGACAATATTATTATTAAGACTTAGCCAAAAGGAAAGGTTTATAAACTGTAAAGAGTTTTACCTCATGCAAAATTGTAATTTCTTTAATAAGACATTAACTATTTTTTTTGCGGCCCTCCATGTACCTACAAATTCAAAATGTGGCCCTGCAAAGGGTTTGAGTTTGAGACCACTGGTTTAGGGCATCTTGTGACTGTGGTTGTATGTAATTTTCAGAGGTAATATCATAAACATCAAGAGTAAGTCAGAAGCATAAGCTCCCACAGCAGAGCAAGTGGGGAAAATAATAAAACATGGAGATAGTCTGGTTGATTTTACATTTATAAGTGGGGCTGAGTTTGACCTTACACCATCATTCACTTACTACATTTCATGTGGTCCTATTTATGCAGTTATCTTGGCTAAGCACTAAAAATCAGTATTAGCCAGTTAAGTACTGACTCTGCCCCCAGAACACCCCCAAAATAGCCGGTTTTGGCTCGGACACTAATTGGCATTTTCAGTGGTACTATCCAATTTAAGTTCCTCTGAAAATACCAAGCTAGCCTCAGACTGGTGATTTAAATGGCCATTTAAATCATAGCATTTTGAATATCGAGTCCAATGTGAATGAAGAAAACAGGAAGCATCATAATCACTGGCAAGTTAGATATGAAGCATTGATAAGATAAGCTGAAAGAGAATCTGAAAAGAAGCTCTAAGTAAAGGCAAAAAATGTATAGTAAAACCTTTTTCATGTACATTAGAAGATGGCTGAAGGGAGATATGATTGAAGTCTACAAAATCCTGAGTGGAGTAGAACGGGTACAAGTGGATCGATTTTTCACTCCATCAAAAATTATAAAGACTAGGGGACACTTGATGAAGTTACAGGGAAATACTTTTTAAAACCAATAGAATGAATTTTTTTTTTACTCAGAGAATAGTTAAGCTCTGGAACACATTGTCAGAGGTTGTGGTAAGAGCGGATAGAGTAGCTGGTTTTAAGAAAGGTATGGACAATTTCCTGGAGGAAAAGTCCATAGTCTGTTATTGAGAAAGACATGGGGGAAACTACTGCTTGCCCTGGATTGATAGCATGGAATATTGCTGCTCCTTGGGTTTTGACCAGGTACTAGTGACCTGGATTGGCCACAGTGAGAAAGGGCTACTGGGCTTGATGGACCATTGGTCTGACCCAGTAAGGCTATTCTTATGTTCTTATGTTCAGAAAGCCCACAAGAGGGAGTCAGGTGGATTATGAGGTAATCAAGGAGTAAAAGAAGGACTCAAGGAAGGCAAGGCCATAAGAGGGACTACAAGAATTCAGTGCTTTGTAAGGGAGATGCAAGAGAATCACCCATGTCAGAAATGGTATCTAAAGATGAAGATATAGAGTATTTGAAGCAAATCTTGGTGAACTTGGAATATGTAAAGAGGAGCAAATCATCTGGACTTCATGGCATGGCATATACTCCGAGAGCACTCAAAAAAATTCAAAAATAAAATTGCAGATCTATTATTAATAATCAGTAACTGTAGTAGACAAAGATTGGAAAGTGCCAACATAAAGCCAGTTTTTAAATGGGATCCAGGGGTGATCTGGGAAACTAGACCAGTAAGCCTAACCATATAGTGCTGGGCTAAATGGTACAGACTATTATAAAGAACAAAACTACTGAACAGATAGACAAACAGTTTGATGCCACAGAAAAAAACATGCATTGAGCCAATATGCTACAATTTTTGGGCGAGATGAATAAACATTTGTATAAAGCTGTGCCAGCTGACGTAGTATATCAGATTTTCAGATAGCTTTTGGCAAAATCCATCATGAGAGACTCCTGAGGAAATTATAAAGTCGTGGGATAAGATGCAATGTTCTGTTAGTGTTTGCTTAAAAGATGGAAAAGAGAGAGTAGGATTAAATGGCAATTCTCTCAAAACGGCTGCCATGACTCCTAGAAGCAGCCTCATAATATTCTCCAGTAATATGAGAATTCTGATAGAGACTATGGTGGCCATTTAGACAAAGGATACATACTAAGAAGAACTTTGTCCTTTTAACGTTTGCATTATTCATCTAATTGAGTAATACATTTTTATTGCAATTTCCCTCTTTTAGAGGTATCCATTTTAAATGTCAATTTAATTCTTCTTTTATATACTGTATGCTGTTATTGTTATTTGAAATGATTTACCTATATAAATATGGACAGAAGTTAGTTATTGGAAAGTTTGTAGAATGTTTATATAATAGATTGTAAAGTTTGTACTTTTAGTTATAGAATTGTAAGGACATCTTTTTATCCAAGGAATTGTATTTTCCCATATAATTATTATGCCTTCTTTTTTATGTAAATTGCCTTGAATTAAATGGTATTAGAGTAATTCAGAAATCTTGTATTAGATTAGATTAGAAGTGGACCCCCCATACAGAGCAAACTATGAAGGACTTTTATGACATTCCTGAGTTGCCCATGGTGTTGAAGGACATAGAATACACTTGTCGCCCTAAGCCAACCTGGGCAGGACGAGAGAACGGTGTATAGAAACCACAAGACCTACAACTCCATGAATATGCAGGGATTCAAGACAAAGTTAGACAAGTTTCTGCTGAACCAGAACGTATGCAGGTAAGGTTAGACTCAATTAAGGCACTGGTCTTTGACCTAAGGGCCGCCCTGGGAGCGGACATCTGGCATGATGGACCACTGGTCTGACCCAGCAGCGGCAATTCTTATGTTCTTATGTTCTAGTGTGTAATTCAAGGCACCTTATCATTAATGAATATACTCTGAGTTCTGCCATGATGCCTATGTGCTGTCACAGTTACAGCTCGCTGAGGACTGTGTGTCTGGACTACTAGGGAATGCTTGGCTGCTCAGCAAGGGCTCCAAGTGAATACCTATGCACTCATATACTGTCTATCACACAAAAGTAGTACCTGAGAAGGTAAGGAAAAGAGGTTAGCTTTTATAAACTACAAAATATTACAGAAAGAGGAAGACAGGCAAAAAGTTCTGGAAAAATTAAGAGAGGCTGGATGAGTAGTCAGGAAAGCAAAGATGCAAATGGAAGAAAAAAAATAGCTGACATGGTAAAATGGGGGTTCAAGATATTTTTTAGAAATATTAGTGATAGGAAGAAGTACAAAAGTGGCATTGTAAGACTCAAAGGTGAAGGGGAGAAATCTGTAGAAACTGATAAAGATAATGCTGAATTGCTTAGCAAATATTTCTGTTCTGAAGCACTGGGAGCTGGACCACAGAAGATAAACACAAATAGGGATGGAGGTGTGGTAGACCCTGATTGATTTTCAAAGGATTGTGTTTGTGAGGAGCGAGCTAAATTAAAGGTAGACAAAGCTATGGGGTATATCTGAGGGTGCTGAAGGACGTTTTGGTGGCTCTGCTGGCTGCCCTTTTCAATGCTTCTCTAGAGTTAGGATTAGTACTGGAGGACTGGAGAAGGGAGGATGTGGTCCCACTCCACAAAAGTGGATGGAAGGAAGAAGTAGGGAACTACAAGCTGGTAAGTCTGACTTCTGTGGTAAGTAAATTAATGGAAATGCTTTTAAAACAGAGAATAGTGACATATCTGGAATCCAGTGGATTACAGGACCTGAGGCAGGTCTTGTCAGACAAATCTGGTCAATTTCTTTGACTGGATGACCAGAGAATTGGATAGAAGAAATGTGCTAGATGTAATGTATTTAAGATTTTAGCAAAGCTTTTCACAGTGTCCCACACAAGCATCTAATAAATAATCTTAGTGCCCTCATTATGGGTCCCAAAGTGACGGACTGGGTCAGGAATTGATTGATTGGAAGGTAATGGTCAAAGGAAATTGCTCTGAGGAAAGGGATGTTACAAGTGGTTTGCCTCAAAGTTCGTTTTTTGTGCCTGTTCTTTTTAACATTTTTTTAAGTAATATTGCTGAAGGGCTGTCAGGTAAAATTTGTCTCTTTGCAGATGATACCAAAATCTGCAATAGAGTAGACACTCCTGATGGTGTGAATAACATATGGAAGGACCTAATGAAGCTTGAAGAATTGTCTGAAATTTGGCATCTAAGTTTTAATGCTAAGAAATACATAGTCATGCATTTGGGCTGCAAAACTTTTGTGCACGAAAGAGGAGCAGGACTTTTGTGTTATAGTATGTGATGATCTTAAGGTGGCTGGTTGAAAAGGCGACAGCAAAAGCTAGAAGGATGCTAAGGTGCATTGGGAGACATATGGCCAGTAGGAAAAAGGAAGTATTGATGCCCCTGTATAAGACTCTGGTGAGACCTTATTTAGAATATCGTATACAATTCTAGAGACCATACCTTCAAAAAGATAAACAGGATAGAGTTGGTCCAGAGAAAGACTACTAAAAGGGTCAGTGATCTTCATTATAAGGTCTCAATATGTATACTTTGGAGGAAAGGTGGGATAAAGGAGATATGATAGAAGCGTTTAAATATCTATGTGGCATAAATGAGTATGAGTCAAGTCTCTTTAATTGGAAAGGAAGCTCCGGAATGAGAGGGCATAGGATGAAGTTAAGAGATGATAGGCTCAGGAGTAATTTAAGGAAATATTTTTTTTTTTTTTTTACCATAAAGGGTGGTATCTAGATGCATGGAATAGTCTCTTGGAATAGGTGGTGGAGACAAAGACTGTGTTAGAATTCATGAAAATGTGGGACAGGCACATGGGATCTCTTAGGGAGAGGAGGAGATAGTGGATGTTGTGGGTGAGCAGACTGGATGGGCCATTTGGCTTTTCTATCTATACCATGTCTCCTAATATATCATGCAAATTCTAATGGTAAACTTCTCACTCTGCAACAAGCAACTCTCTTCAGTCTACACACATACAGTCGAAAACCGCATGCCACAAAGGAACAGGGACTAATACCAATTGCCACTCTGCTGATAACATTGCCTAAATCAGTGCTATTAGCACACATGTGTTGTCATGGCAGCTGCATTCTACAATGTGACTATGCATAATTCTGTGACCAGTGCTATGATGGCTTTTTCACAAATCTAAATGAAGGCAATGCTCCTCCTCCTTTTCATGCTTCCCTTCCTTGGCCTCCTTACCTGGATGGTACGGTGAGGGTGGGAGCAGTACTGCTGGCCTCTCTGACTGTCCCACAGCTGGTACCATCTCCTTCTGGCATCCAGGGAATAATAATTCCTTTAGTTGGTCATCAGGTCCTGGAAGTACCTCTACATCTACTTCCTGTGGTAGATATTCTTCTGGCTGCAACTTGTCTGATGTTGCCTCTTCTCACTGCCTGGAAGTGCCTGCCTCTGATGTCTCTGTGGAAAATGGGGAAAAAAGATTTCCGTGATATAAACAGCACCAAGACTAATCATGTATTCCACTTCCTCTCTTTAACAGATATGCTGTCTTGAACGTTGCTATTTTTCCTAGGGGTATAGATATGTCTATGATGATATGAGTCTATATACAACATATATCTGGTAGTGGAACCTCTGAGTCACCATGAGGCATAACCCTTCTAGCACATGGAGCACTGTTAGATTACAAAGGCCAACAATAACAAAAAATTATTGGCGTCTTGGGTTTTTGAGCCAATCAGAGCCTTAGGCCCCTCCCACTGCATCCCAAGATGCAGTGGGAGGGGGAAGGCCTGTCATTCATAGCATGTGGCCCTGTAGGCAGGAGGGTGTAGGCTTCCCTTCTGCTGATTTTGCAGTGCAAGATATGGGGGTGTCAGGTGATGTGGGGGGTGCTATTGCCTGAAGTTGGGCAGTATCCACTAATGTGAGGGGGTGTTGCCTGAAGTCAGAGGTGTCCGGTGATATGTATGTGTGTGTGGGTGGGGTGTTGTCTGAAGACATTAATTTAAACACTACATTAAAATATCCTGATCTTTTAAATGGGTGAACAGAGTAGAGTGGTATATGGCACATGTTCTGTATCTCAAGAACAAAAGCAGATAGGAGAAAACTGGTGTTATTTTTGGAATTAGCAGGTCAAACATACTCCAGCTAAAATTTGAGGCACCAAAATGAGTGTTGGCCAGTGTTATCCAAAATGTGTTCAGCATGTTAGATATGCACCTTGCATATTCAAATGCTGGTCCTGATGAACCATTGTACTTTTTCTATACCTTCAGAGATATTACCTGCCCCTCCTGTATATCCTCCTCACCTTCATCCTGTATTCTCACATAACACATGACACATATAAAAATGGTACATACAGTAGATCTCTAACAGTAGCCAGGAGAAACATAATACCCGTGAATGTGGCTTCACATATACAGTAGTATAGTTGATACCTACTCATTGAAAAATAAAATAAAATTTTTGGGAAGGTGAGGGGAACGTGAAGGAACAAGATAGGGATGGAATACCAAATCCTGAATGGTGTAGAATAGGTACAAGTGAATCAATTTTTTACTCTATCAAAATTTACAAAGGCCAGGGAACATTCAATGAAGTTACATGGAAATGCTTTTAAAACCAGTAGGAGGAAATATTTGTTCACTCAAAGAATAAGCTCTGGAACTCATTGCCAGAGGATAGGGTTACAGTGTTTAACATAGCTGGGTTTTAAAAAGGTTTGGATAAGTTCCTGGAGGAAAAGTCCATAGGCTCCTATCGAAACAGACACGGAGGAAGCCACTGCTTCACCTGGGATCGGCAGCATGAAATGTTGCTACTATTTGGATTTCTGCCAGGTACTTCTGACCTGGATTGGCCACTGTTAGAAACAGGATACTTGGCTAGATGGACCATTGGTCGGAACCAGTATGACAATTATTATGTTCTTATGGTTTTATACTCACAGTTATGGACATGCGACTAAGAGAGTTTATGCCTTGACACATCCACAACTGCAGTCTTTTCCATGGTCTTCTGCACTCTCAGCGCCAAGGGGCTCAGAGCATGCTATTGGGAGGGAAGGAATTGATTATTGGCAATCTGTTTGTATTTGGCCTCCTTCCTCAGCATGTACCACTTCCTTTTAAGATCTTCAACATCATGGTCATAGTGATGCACTGCGTTAAGCTGCTTGGCAAGATCTAGCCATGTTGTTTTACGTATGAATCACCATCCCTAAAGAGAATGGTGTGGTGCTCTAGGACTAAGCAAATAGCCATCTCTACCTCCCACCTAGAGAAACTGGCCTTTTATGAATCAAGAGCATGTCTGAGGGTACTGCAATGGAAAGTAGATATTGCCATTTGAGCTTTTTAAATATCTCCAGCCTGTGGCGTAATAAGGGGTGGGGGAGACCACCCCGGGCTCCATCTTGGTAGGGGCGCCGGCACCTCTCTCCGCCCACACCATGCTCACGCCATCCCTTCCCCCCCCAGTACCTATTTAAAATCTTCGCCAGCATGAGCAAATGCTTCTAGCTTGCTACTCACGCTGGCCTGGATTCCTCTGAAATCACTTCCGGGTCTTGGGGCTAGGAAGTGATGTCAGCGGGAAAGCCAGCGCGAGCAGCAGGCTGGAGAAGCTGCTCGCGCTTACACTGGTGAAGATTTTAAGAAGTACAGGGGTGGGAAGGGAGGGCACAAGTGTGGTGCGGAAGGAGTGGGGGTGGGGGTGGGGGCGGAGAGGAGGGTGCATGTGGGGCCACCACCTGGGTGCCTCCTACCCTCGCTACGCTACTGTCTCCAGCTATCCATTTGCTATTGAGCCAGCAGCCGGCTACTACTACTATTTATCACTTCTGTAGCACTAAAAGGCATACACAGCACTGTACATTTGACATTTAATAGACAGACCCTGCTTAATTGAATTCCTTTGGTGGTGGTCATTCTTTTTGCAAGCTGTAATAGGTCAGATGATGCCTCTTTCTACTTATCTGGGTCATGTAGTAGCAAAGGTGTTCCAAACTGAAGATCCTTAATATATGCAATTGGTCATACATGTGCAGGATTTCCTGTAAGGTTGTAAGGCAGCATAAAACATACAGGAAGACTTCAGCGTTTAAGATTCCATCAAGAAAAACTATGAATAGAAGCCACTGTATATTGTTCACAGGGCTGGTACAGTATTGTCACCCTACTGCAGTGTCATAGGGTCATCTATGGGTGGCCTTTTGTATGACAACACTTATCCTGTACCATGAACTTTACCTGCTGCTGATAGTGTAATAAATATGCAGAATCCTCTGGATTCCATAACGTTGTTCACCCAAATTTCCAACTAGAGGTCAAGTTTAGGAGCACAAGTTATAGAACGATGCAAGTTGTATATTTAGGGCCTGTTTTATAAAGCCACGCGGCAACAGCCCCGAAGCCCTTTAAATCTCTATGGGCTTTGGAGCCGTTATCGTGCTGCAGCCACTAGTGTGGCTTTGTAAAACAGGCCTTTAATTGTTGAATTAGGTGCAAATTGGCCTTACCAATAATAGCCCTTAAGTGGCATTAATTGTAACTACATTTAGGTGCTATTCTATAAAATTAACACTTAAATACTATGCCACACAAATACAAAGGGGGTGTACACACTGCCATCTTTAGGAGTGACCATTTACATCAGCTTTCGATATGACTTAAGGGGTTTTGTCTAAAGTTAAGCAGGTGCAAGTTGACTTACACCCTGTTCTATAATGGCAATTTCACACACAATTGTCATCATAGAATTAGCGCTTACAATCCATGTTTTTTGTGCCTAATTTTTGGCACAAAAATTGAATCTACCTCAACACGTGTGTAACCCTTGAATCTACCTCAACACGTGTGTAACCCTGGTCTTACTCACAAAACGTCCTGGGCACCTCTTTGGGACAGGCACCCTGGAGCAGGTGATTACAAAACAAGAGTTCTGGTTGCCGAGCTGGGCACAGGATGGGACTGGTAGGCCGTGGGATTTGAGATGCTCTCTCCCATCCATCCCTAGAGAACAGTTACCAAAATAAGCACTCTCAGCCTAGGAATGCTTTAAACTGGAACTTTTACCATCAACTTCTGCAAAAACAAAGAAATGCAAACGTCTATGGATTTAAAAAAACCAAACAAAACAGATTTCTTAACTGTTGAGGTTGTTTACAGCAACTGACCAAATGTGGACTGGGCTTAAAAAGTTCCAATAACTATTTACAGCAGTTCTATCAGTTCTTCTCTCCTCCAATCCTTCCCATCTGGAAACTCAGTTGAAGGTTGTACATTGTCTATACCAGTGGTTCCCAAACCTGTCCTGGGGGACCCCCAGCCAGTCAGGTTTTCAAGCTATCCCTAATGAATATGTATGAGAGAGATTTGCATACCTGTCACTTCCATTATATGCAAATCTCTCTCATGCATATTCATTAGGGATATCTCGAAAACCTGACTGGCTGGGGGTCTCCCAGGACAGGTTTGGGAACCATTGGTCTAGACGCTCTCCAAGCAAATCAAAATTATTGCTGGGCTCTCTCTTCCAGCCGCTGGACTTGAACTGAGGTCCAGACTTCCCTGTCCGTCCTCACTTCCAGAAGGCACTGTTTCCCTCACCTGCCTCCTGAACCCATCACAGGAAAATCTTTCTCTGCTGTGTGAGTGGGGTCTTACTTTCTCACCCTGAGCTCACTTCTTCGTCTCTGTTGCTCCAACAAAGGTGACCTCTGTTTTCTCTCTTCCCTTAGTCTTTATTGAGGATGCCCCTAGGATATTCCCTTCTCCAGGGAGAATGAGAGACCAAAGGCCATGTGCTCAGTAACACAGACACTGTTTCCCCAATTCTCCTCCCTTCAGTGACATCTACTGTCATTTGCTTAATGTAATTTAATATCATAACCATAGTATAAAAACTTCTACCATGTCAATTACATGGGCTCACCTCTTCCCCAGGTGTCAAATTCCTCCTCCCAACCTCTTAGGCAGGAGCTCAATCATCAGTAATCCCCTGAGGTTGGGATACCATATGTCCGGATTTACCAGGACATATCCTCTTTTCAGAGGAATGGCCGACTGTCTAGATGGGTTTTCAAAATCGGGCAGTTTGTCTGGGTTTTGAAAATCTCGTTTCTTCATGGCCACATCTGGAGGGCCTCTGCGCACGCTTGTATGTGAAACGATGATGTTGCACGCACACATCCACAGAGACCCTCCGGATGCAACCCTGAAGAGACGAGGTTTGTGTGGAGCCAGGGTTGGAGGGTGGGACAGGGTGAGGCGAGGCAGGAGGCGGATCGGGATGGAGGTCAGGTCTGAAATGGAGCAGGGCCATGTGTCCTCTTTTTTTTTCTTTTTACTAAAAATCTGGTAACTCTACCCTGGGGAATCTTACCCAGACACTCTGTACTCTTATTCTCCAGGGAGATTGCGTGCGCAAATAGAGATATGAAATCTTGTTTTTTAAAATGTGCGGCATATAGTTCAAAACAGTTTGAATATGCAACACTGGAGATGACCCTATCAGTGTCACAAGCTCTCAATGCATTGATAAAAGCAAAACATAGTTATGGTGTGACTGATTTGACAAAGACATTCTATCATTCAAGTTTGTTGCTGTATGTGATAGAAGCTAAGCAACCTTTTAGGTAGGTGTTAAGCACCGACAGAGGTCGAAGCTCAAAACCTAACACCAGCTTCAGGAGCAATTAGCACTGAACTAGTGTGCACATTAATGTGCACAGAATGTTCCGAAGTCTCCAGGATACAATGTGAGCACCAAAGATGGCTGCAAATTGTATTTAAATGTACTCAAACAGATGTGAATGAGGTCATTAGGCATTCCCTCCCAATACTGAGAGAACAGCGCAGAAACAAATGCTGCCATTAACACTGGAAACTTACTGCCAGCTCGGGGGGTGACGTTGAAGGTTTTGAAGATAAGATTTCTTCAGAATCTCTCACTTTAAACTGCTAATTTTGTCTTCTTTTAGAAGTGGAAGGAAACCCATGCAGCCTATAAATGCCGATAGCGATGTGTACAAGTCCAAGCAGAAAAGAAAGTGCAAACACACATTGACACCTGTTTTTCTGCACTTAAATATGATCCTCTCAAGTGAAAACAATTTTTGAAAAGCTTATGTTTAATGGCGCAAAAGAACAGCCACGATGAGTGCTTGCACTTCTGGTCTTACCTGCTGATGCACACAAGAGCTGCGATCACTGCAAAACTCTTGTGTGCACGCGTGAGGCGCATTTCTCCCCTTTGCTTACAGTTTCATAGTGTACGTTTAATTTGAATAACATTTCCTTTGAGCATTAAACATAACATAACAAAACATTTGTATACTGCAAAACCATATGCATCCTTGCAGATAATAGTCAATTAAGAAAAACTGGACATCTATCAGTAAATTATAAAAAAGAATTGTCAATTATAAAAATCTATCATACAAATAAGATTTTAATTGTTTACTAAAATTCATATATGATGTGGAAGCAAAAAATGCGTAGTTTGCGGGGAACGGAGTCCCGGATAGCTGCTTGATATGAAATCAATGTATCGTAAAATCGATTATAATGACATCCTTTAACCTGTGGTAACTCAAACATTGTTGATCTAGACCAGCGTTTTTCAACCTTTTTACACCTATGGACCGGCAGAAATAAAAAAATTATTCTGTGGACCGGCATCGGTCTGTGGACCGGCGGTTGAAGAACACTAGGCTAAGTCGTGGGCCAGACCCCGCCCATCTCTACCCAATGTCCACCCCAGACCCCGCCCCCATAATAGTACTAATTGCACCTTGCCTCACCTGGAAGCCTTCACTCTGACATTGCAAAGTCAGAGAGAAGGCTTCCGGTTCAGGCGCAGGATGCCTGTAAGAGCCACTGCCCGTGGCTTTGTGCACTGAATCAGTTAGGAAGAGGGAGCTGGCTCGAAGATAATGCCGCATCGATCACACCGTGGACCGGCGGTTGAAGAACACTGTTTTGGGCCTGATGCACGTGCTGGCCCTGTTGACCTGCAGGAAATTTCTGTGGACCGGCACTTATCTAGACTACTGCACTGTTCACGCACTATGGGGTCTACACTGTTGGCTTTAGCACTGGACCTTTGAGCATTGGGGCCATAGTATGCACTCCATCTCCAAGGCGGTGCTCATAAAAGGTTACTGGACACTTGAACACAAAGGATGTTCAATCTAAATTTGCAACCCAAAGTACTAACAGGAGCTGTGTTAGTTTCCAATGATCATTTATGTGGCCATGTGGCATACAATAATTATGTGACTGCACAAATCAAGTTCCCCCACTATGGCAATCTGTTACACTCACATTGGTCATGGAGTGTCACTTACAGCATGCATTTCATAACAAATGCCTGTTGAGAAGCAAATGTGTGTATTGTGCTTATACATTTTGGACTTAACTCGTAGCATAGTGTGTCACATAACCCTCCCTCCCCCCCCTGCCAATGTGCACATGTCTGCACAGATCCTGGATTTCTACAGGGACTCAAATAATTGCTATGTCAGTAATGCTAGGTCATTAGATAACTCTTATGTGGTCATGCCTGGAATTGCATGATTGACAAAATAATATTACAGACACCTTCCCTAAGGACATGAAGAAATGACACATAAGGCAATACGTTAAATCAAAATGTGTATTATAGTGAGTCAAATCAAAATAAAAACAATGAACAGAAATAAAGGCATCTAGCTGTCATATATAATATATATATACTGTATTCATATAAATAAATAAAACCATAAAATACCCATTATATAGAAAATTATATTAGAAAAATAATCAAAAGCCAATCTAAAAGTGAAAATAAAGAGGGCCAGCTCCCTATCCACTGCTACCAGCCTGTCAATTCTGGCCTTCATGGCCTACATCTCCATTACCAGTAACCATGACAACAAGCCTTGGTGGCCACTTGAGTCCCCTCTTCTCAGCTTCTTCTGCCCCTTCTACTTCAGAGGAGGAGAAAGACTCTGTGGTAGAGGGACACTGTCCCTCCCCTGATGTCCAGGTGCATCCACAGACTCTTTTGATGCAGCCTTCTGGACTTGCTGCCCTTCTTCATCTGCTACAGGCTATAGGGAAGGGCCTGGAACATCTGTAGATAGGAAAATATATCATGTAATGCCAGTACTTGGTCATGAGGAATGGGCTTGAAGGCAGTACAATATCTTTAGCAAGCACATTAATACATGACATAAGCATCCTGCTTCAAAAGCTATCCCCAATTTTTGATTAGCATTTGCATTGTAATAAACTACAAATGGGCACACTTTTGTATATGCAAAGTAATATCTCCTAGTCCTCTGTAAGCCATTTCATTGATATAGAAGAAACATTTTATGATGAGGTGATATCATGCAGCTATCTGGGCCATCAGAAAGTAACTGTGCATAATATTAAATGTAAACCTCTTTGGTTGTACCATCAAAATGTGGTCTATCATATTCATGACCTTTTACCCTTTTCATTGTGGGATGACCACAAGTCATTTGTGCATGCACCAATCTGCTCACCAAATGTACGTATAGACTCTATGTGCTGTCACAGCATAGCTGCTAGTTTGTTGATGCAGGGTTGCATCGATCTAAGCAGATTTTAGTCATGCTATCTTAATCTGCGTATAGCAATTGTAATAAGTGCTGGTAACTAACATAATCCTTGCAGCACCAGCGTGCAGACAGAACTGCCCTGGATTGTATATTTGATCCAAGCGGTGAGAAATCATAGTCTTTTTGAAGCAGCTGTCGTGAAGTGGTCATACTTGTGGTTTGGCTGGTGGCAAGCACCCTGCTCATTCAAGTTGACTCGTTGATTGTTATTTGGGTATTGTATATAGTAACATGCCAGAAAAAAAATCACCTATGTATTGATCATATCAATGGCTCTTTATTCTAGTACCTGAATCTAAAGGTCTTTCTGAGACACACAACTCTTTCGTGACTACTACCACTCCCCCCCAGACTATATGGAAAGTGACTTATCTATAGTCCTGCATTGTGATGCTCTCATTAGCCTTTTTTTTTTGTGGTCACCTCCAAGAATATCCATTGCCTACCCCTGAAGAAAGGTGAAAGAGATGAGCATTTTCAATATGATGCCCAAATCCAAATCTGGATGTTTTGCAGAACACACACAAATATCCAGTAGTGAACATGACCATTTTCAAAATAGAAAAGCATCTATCTTTTTTTGTTTAAAAAATGACTATTTCTCAGATGTGTTTGCTCTCATTTTGAACCAGTTTTTTTTGGGGAAAAAACATGATCAAATGAAAAAAACAAAAAAAAAATAAGCCATTGGGATGTAGGAGGGGCCAGCATTTTTAGTAGACTGGTCACACAGATATCCCAACAGAGCAGTGGGATACCCTAGGGTATACTGCAGTACACCACATAAAAAGATACAGATACACATCTCACCATAATCCCCTTATAGTGTATGGTGAGCCCTCCAAAATCTATCCGAAACTTACTGAATCCAACTGTACACCACACCAATAGTGCTTATGCCTACAGATGTCATCTAAATGTAGTCATAGTAGGATTTTGGTGGGTTTTTCACCATATTTACACAAATTCAACCATAAGTGTAGTAGTTAGAGTGGGATATAGGTCTGAGTCCCCATCACTATAGTTTACTACACCACTTACTAGGCTACTCCAGGAACCTGTTTGCTGGTCTACTAGGACTGGCCATAAAATCTGAAGCTATTATACAGGCAAGTATGTACTATTTTATTCACACTTTTGAGGAGTGGAAGGGAGTCAGTGATCACTGGGGGAGTGTAGGGGGGTCATGTCTTCATTCTTCCAGTGTCATATGGTCAGTTTGGCCAACCTTTGAGCACTTATTCATTGCTAAAACAGGTCTAACTCCAAATGTCCAAATTATGCCCTGGACATTTTCTAAAATGTTTGATTAAGAACATAAGAACATAAGAATTGCTGCTGCTGGGTCAGACCAGAGGTCCATCGTGCCAAGCAGTCCACTCACACGGTGGCCCTTAGATCAAAGACCAGTGCCCTATCTGGTTTCTTGTAGTTGGGGAAAATTTATACCGAAGTCTGTCAGAAGCCACAGTATGGGTTTCCACCATGGTTCAGACTGCTAAATGTTACAACGCTCATGGAATTCCTATGAGCGTTAGAGCAGCATCGGAGCATTTAGCGCCCTGGGCCACGGTAGAAACCTCTACCACAGCTTAATAAAAGAGGGCCACAGTTTGTTGCATTCATGGTGCATCCTTCATCCAATGAATAAGGCCTTTTGCAATTCTATAAATTGACACTTCATTTTAAGTGTACATACACTTTATAAAAATAAGAAAACAGTATCAATAACCCAACTTTGTAAAATACCTCCCACTGTGTAACTCACAAAATTATATAAATCTTTAATCTGGAAATCACACAGCTAGACTTTTGGGGGGTAGGAAAAAGCCTCAGAGGAAACATGGGTAGCATTTGGCAATCAAGTGTACACTCCCTTTCTTCAGTCATAAGCTTTAAAAACCTCCCCATTTTTAATACAAAATTTCTTGACAGTTTCACCCAGTGTAAATCAGTGTTAACAAAATTTCAAAACACAGAATTTTTTAAAGGTAATAGAATTTTTCATTCAACATGAAAGATCCTAAGTTCCTTGGATGCTAAATTACCAATACCGGTGAATAAGACCAAATGTCAATCACTTTGGTTAAACTCAAAATTGATAATAGCAAAATCAAAAATCTGGAAAGACTAGGTTAAGGCTGGTATCAGAACACTAGAAGATGTATGTTCCCAAGGTGATCTGGCATCCTTTTCCCATTTACAATGTTCATTTGGGTTGTCAAACACACAATGTTTCAAATGGTTATAGCTAAAGCAAGTGATCCAAAAGGGAATCCCTCAATGGCGATCATTAATAGAGCAGCATACCTTGCCAACTTTATGCTTCCAAGTAGAGAATGACATGGGGGAAAAAAATCTGTCCCCGTCACCGGACCACTGTCACCTTCACCGCCCCGCCCCCGCCAGCTCCTTCACCGCTCTGTCCCCATCCCCACCGTCCCCCTTCACCGCCCCGTCCCTGTCCCCGCAGCATCCACCCTTTCCTCTCGCCACCTCATCACCCTTCAGTGGCCTGAGAAGCTCGCTCCCTCCCCCTTACCTTTGCAGCGCATTAGTAAAGAAACTTAAGGGAGGGAAGGCGCATGGTCACCGATCACAAGGCCCCCTCCCTCTCTACCTACCTATGGCCAAATTTATTTTCCCTCCCTCCCCCTTATCTTCGCAGTGCTTTAGTAAAGAAATCAGCCTGTGCCTGCAGTCACGTGTGTGTGTGGGCAGAAGCTTCTCCTCTGATGCTAGCTGCGGGTAACTGCCACCGTGTCATTCTCTACTTCCAAGTAGATTTTCAAGGGCATCATGCCTCTACATGGTACAAAGTAATACGTGAATACTTACCTAAAAAACCCAAAACAGGACTGTGTGACATTTGGAGCTTAGCAATACAATAGAATATCTCAGCAGCTCAATGGCCCCAACTTTGGAAGCGCAGAGTACAGTGCACAGCCTCTGCTTCCATGAGACAATCTTTGTACTGTATTTTTTATTATACAGAATTCTTTGGACTTCAGTGAGATTGCAAAAAATTGATAAATCACAGTCCAACAAGTGCTGGCATTGTCATTTGGAAGTGGGTACCTTAGATCACCTTATATTTCACTGCCCCTTAATATTGGCCTTCTGGAAGTCTATATGGAGTAAGATAATTGTTTTTCTAGAGGGGCCCATAACGTTATCCTGCAGAAGTATCTTGTATGGAACCTCACTCATTACTAAACACTAATTATGACTGGAGTTTATCATGTAGTACCACGGGCTGCTGTGTGAGGTCACAGCAGCTATTTTGCAAGTGCAGAGTGTGGCATAGTGGTTAAAGCTACAGCCTCAGCACCCTGAGGTTATGGTTTCAAACCCACGCTGCTCCTTGTGACCCTGGGCAAGTCACTTATTCCCCCCTTTACCCAAAGTACATTAGATAGATTGTGAACCCACCGGGACAGACAGGGAAAAATGCTGTGAACTCCCTTGGTACAATGGTATAGAAAATTGAATAAATAAATAAGGGCAGAAGCAAGGGGGCTTGCTCCTGCCCCTAATGACCCCACTAGGACCACTGAGAGACCTATATAGACAGGGAGTTGGGGTGGGAGGAGGAGAGGCATTGATGCTTGAAAACTGGGGGATGGGCTAGGAGGATGGGGGCTATTTGGGAGGCTGGGTGGGGGATTATGTTAGAGTTACAAGACATCCAGATTTCCCTGGACATGTCTTCCTTTTGAGGACATGTTTGGGGATCCAGACAGCTTTTCAAAACCCAGCATTTTGTCCGGGTTTTGAAAAGCCTCCTCTAAGTTGCGTCAGGCCAGAGGAAATTTGAATATGCGTGAATTTTCTCCTGCCCGACAAGAGCAGGCAGCGGGGAGTGGGGCTAGGGTGGGATTGGGGGCGGGAATGGGGTGTAACAGAGCGGGGATGGGTGGAAAAGGTCAGCCTGGGGGGTAGGTCTATGGTCCAGATTTTACTATAGTAAAATCTGGCAACCCTAGATAAGGTGGGATTTGAAACTCAAAATAATTATGCTTGTCCTGGAGAATATTCAGTGCTGGGGCCCACATAGCTAAGTGGGTGAAGATAGGCTAGCTTATGAGCTATGTTTAGCTATGCAGGTGCTGGCACTGAATATTGCTGGCACCTGCATAACCCCCAGCCCCTCTCCAGTACCTCCCCTGACCTGCTCATTTTTTTTGATGGATGGTCTGGTTAAGTGCTATTGAATATCTCTACATAGACTGCGGTAAGTGATTTAGGCGGGCAGGAGAGGCCTCTGGCCGCTTAAAAAGCTTTGAATATTGGCCAGAATATGTTCAGTGACTCAGTTACTATGCAGCCTGGATATCTTAAGACATCCTTGAAGAAGGGGCTATTGTAATTCTATCTATGCATCAGATGTGGAGATTACAAATGCTGTAGAACATAGCTGTATGTTTTCTTGACTGGGCTCATAAATCAGACAATATAATCCCACTTCTTCGGTCGTTTTGACTATTGATATCATATCTATATCACTTTAAAATTCTTTATCTATCTTTTCAAGCTGACCTTTTTTCAGTTATAATTCCTGCAATTATTATATCCTGCATCATTTTCTTCATTCACTAGACTCTCACAGACTAGTTCTTCCCTCTCCTAAATTGACTCGTTGTGAGTCTACTCACAATTCAGCTCTTTTTCCTGGCACCCAAATTGTGGAATAGTCTTCCTCCCTGTGGTGCATTCTGATTTATCTTTTTTTATGGTCATAAACACATTAAATACATGCTATTTTGAACTGGCCTTCAAAGTAACCCATCAGTGCGAATTTCAGAGCTGTCCAGAGATGGCGACAACCAAGCATAAACATTTATTTAGTTTTAGAGTTTCTCTCGAGTAAATGACCTCTGTCCTAGGGATTTGTTCGGGGGTCTGGGCAGCTTTTCAAAGCCCTGAGTTTGGGGCTGTGCCTGGGGGACCTCTGCGTATTCGCAGACAGTGGCATGATGACATCTTGCACGTGCACACATGTGTATGACATCATCACATTGACCTCTGCACATGTTCAGAGGCCCTCCAGACGTGGCTCTGAGCTCAGGACCTTCCAAAACCCAGACAACCTGCCAGGTTTTGGAAATCCCTCTAAAAAGAGGCCATGTACGGGTTTTCCCGGATATCTGGTAACCCAACATAATTTCCCACAGAAGCACATTCCAGGCATTCACCATGCCCTCTGTGAAAAGTGTTTCCCGATGTTGCTTTTAATTTTCCCCCTTGCAGCTTCATTTCATGTCCTCTAGCTCCCAACTCTGTTTTAAAAAGTATAATTTAGATCTACTGCAAGAAACGCCTGCTGAAACCAAAGATTAATACTAAAACTGGGGTGAACTGACTGTGCTAGACTTTACACATATTTGTTATACTTTTCAGGCATGCTAAGTGAATAATTAGAATTTCAGGGCCTGGTACAGTCTTGACCTTGGGATCAGTCAGAGTGGGAGTTTCAATCAACTATTTCAATCTGTAAACCTGCCTGTATAAAAAAAAATAACTAAAATATGTCCCTTTTCCACTACTTAAGCATTGAAGTTTCACAAGTATAATGACTGGATGCTTTGCAAAAATAATTGCAGTTTAAAAAGACATTTACCTGGCTACATTATCTTATTTTCTTGGCTGCCTTTGGAGGCAAGAGTATTATTCAAATTTTCCTGTATCTGCTTTAAGCTGATATCGGGATTGTCTCTAGCTTACCTTTTTCCTCATTTTGTGTTGCATATACCATCAAGAGAAACTAGAAACTTCTACTTATTTGCTTATCCAAAAATTAATGGTTGTAGATAGGACCCTAGCATTTCAAGCTGGTAGGCAACAATCTTGATTAGGTAAATGTATTCAGCAAGCTATGTTATCCTATTGCAATTTTCAGAAATTAATTAAGACCACTTTGTTCGATAAGTTTATTACTTAATGAGAGTTTTATTATTGAAATTCTATTTTACATCTATTTGTATTTTTTACTGTATTATTGTATTTCGCTGATTGTCCAGCTCTTTTTAGTGTAAACCGCCTAGAACTTTTGGTTATAGCGGTATAAAAGAATAAAGTTATTATTATTAGAAAAATAATGTAATGGATGAAGCAAAGAAAAAGTAACCCACTTAGATTTTTTTTTCTGTTTTCTCAGCAACTGCTTAGAATTTCAAAGTGAAATTTTACAGCTTTATTTAGTGTTACTATGTTTATGTGGCCTAGTGGAATTAGATTATCTTTAAACACAGTAAAGTTAAAGACTTTTTTTAGTGTGACCACCCAGTGATTTTCACATGTTCAAAAATGTTTGCACTATAAAACTACCATTATAAAAAAAAAAAAAAAAACCAACCCAAGAACAACAGGGTACCAGCTTACTTCTAATGATGTTACAATGATGTAGACTTTTGGCTGGGGAGCTATATTGGAGGCCGATTACAAGCTCCACCCAAAGCTGCAATTACCAAAGTCAAGGAAGTGCTGTGCGCAGTGGCATAGTAAAGGCGGGGGTGGGTGGGGTCCATCCTGGGCGCTGTCTTGGTGGGAGCGCCATAACCCATCCTCCTCTTTGCCTCCCTCCTTCCCCCCCCCCCCCGCTTCACACATGAGCCCCTTCCCTTGTACCTCTTTAATTTTCCCAGCACAAGCAGTATCACAAACTTGCTGCCTGCGTCGGCTTTCTCTGACCTCACTTCCAGGTCCCGCTTCTAGGAAGTGACGTCAGAGGGAGAGCCGACACAATGCGGGCAGCAAGCGTCTGATATTGCTCATGCTGGGAAAATTAAAGAGATGCAGGGAAGTGAAGGGGGCGTGCACGGCAGGGGGGTCAGGAAGGAGCGGGGGGGTGGAAAACAGGGTGGGGGAGGGGAGCTACCACCTTAGACCACTGGCTATGTATGATCTGGGACAGGCTGCCACAGGGATCGATGGAAAAGGCTGTTATGAATTTCACAAAGCGACCGAAGTTCCTGTGTAAAAGCTCTGGGGGGTGGACCCTTTGAGCATTCACAACGACTGCAAAATTCTAACACATTTTTAATTGCATTGTTGAATGATGCAATTTTACTATGGTTTAGCTTGAACATTTTTAAAATGCAAAAATTCCTAAGTAGTAACACTAAAATGTTAGCAACATCAACATAGTAATAGTTTCGATTATATGCACTCAGATGTCATAATTAGGATATCCAAGAGCTGACTTAAGTGTTTTTTTGGATAGCTTAGTTTTTTGATTCTGATCCCCATAATAATTAAAATAAACATACAGTATTACATACTCTTCTTACATGTAACCCTCTCACCCATTGCTCAAACCTCAAAAGTCCTTTGAAACAAATTTGCCTTCAATTGCTTACAAAAACTTATTGATTGATAGCTTCAAGGTAGCTAATTAGTTTTCATATGGATTTGTAATCCACACTCAGAACCGAGCGACTAACTTTGGATCAAACTTGACTCTTTATGAAGCTGAAGTAAATGCATTGACTTGCTCATGTCTTTTGGGGTTTAAAAACAATGTTGATTAATTAGGTCACGTTTTGGGGCTCCATTTATGAAGCCTGCATTAGCAGTTTAACCCACATAATAACACGCGCTAATTTGCTAGCCGCTACCGCCTCCTCTTGAGCAGGCGGTAGTTTTTCGGCTTAGCGCAGGGGATAGTGCGAGCTAAAAAGGTGTGTGCAATAAAGCCGCTAACGCAGCTTCGTAAAAGGAGCCCTTTATGTGGAGCAATGTAGTATATTGGTGCAGGCATTTATATTAATGCAATTAGATTATTTATTTATTTATTTAATTTGTTTTCTTGCCTATTGTCCCCGAAGAGCTCAGAACGGGTTACAGGTTAAACATACATAATATACAGTTAACAGGTTACGATTTGCACTGGATTTGCCATAATTTCAGTACAAGTTTACAAGTTTTTATCCTAACTTGACACATACTAGGGGTCTAATACTAATATACATAATACAGTGATGTCTTGGAATCTGAACTTAATCCATTCCAGAACCCCGTTCGAGTTCCAAAGCGTTCGTGTTCCAAGACAATTTTTCCCATTGAAAATAATAGAAACTGGATTAATCCGTTCCTGGGTCCCACAAACTCAAATTTTAACAGTAAATACACTGGATTTTACGGTAAAATATTAACAAATATTCCAAAGTGGCATTCAGATTCTGGGGCAGAAACACACACATACAATGTTCAGGGTGTTCGGATTCCAAAGCAGAATTCAGATTCTGGGGCAAAATTTACTACAAAAAAAAGTTTGGATTTCAAAGTGTTCAAGTTCTGGGGCATTTGGATTCCAAGGTACCACTGTATATAATTATAAAAATAATAATAACTTTATTCTTCTATACCACCATAGTCGAAAGACTTCTAGGCGCTTCACATTTGAAGAAGGCTGGACAATCAGTGAAATACAGGATGTAAGAAGAGAGGGTTATAAAAGAAATAGGTAAAGGAACAGCAAAAACAGCGAAATTACATCGAAGTAGAGAGAGGGAGAATATATCATTTAGAGGCTTCTGTTTAGGAGATGAATTTGTCAAATAGAATGGTTTTAATTGATTTTCGGAATGCACCAAAGGTCAAAATGGCTCTGTTTATGTAGTTGTCCAGCCAGGACTGTTGTCTGCCTGCTTGGAACTTGAAAGTCCTGTCCAGATAGGATTTGTATTTGCAGCCTGTGATTTTTGGGTAGGTAAATATGTTTCGGTTTCTGGTTGGCCATATGGGGTTGTGAAATATGAAGGGTGGTAGCAGGTAGGAAGGCGCTAGACCCCAGACCTGCTTGAAACAAATGCAGGCAAATTTGAACAGAATGTGCGCCTCCATTGGCTGCCAGTGCAATTTCTTGTAGTAAGGGCTGATGTGGTCGTTTTTCCTCAATCCGAAGATCAGATGAACTGCTATGTTTTGCACTATTCTTAATTTTTGTACTGTTTTTTTGGTATACCTAGGTAAATAATGTTGCAGTAGTCCAGCGTTGATAGGATCAGAGACTGCACCAGTAGCCTAAAGGACATAGTATCAAAGTATTTTTTGATGGTCCTTCGTTTCCAGAGTGTACAAAAGCATTTCTTCATCACTAAGTTTGTGTGGCCTACCATGGTTAGGTGTGTGTCTAGTGTGATACCCAGTATTTTTATGGTTTTGGAGATTCGGTAGTCGTGGCCGTTTAATTTTAATGATGTTCTAGTAATTTTGTCCTTGGGGCTTGCCAAGAAGACTTTTGTTTTTTTCTGTGTTTAGCTTCAGTTTGAAGTTGGTTGTCCATTTTTCGATTTCGGTCATTATGTTAGAAAAGTTATTTACTGTTTTGTTTGTTTTGTCATTTAAGGGGATCAGGATGGATATATCATCTGCATATATATAGTGGTTTAAGCTTAACTTTTTTAATAGATGGCCTAAGGATGAGATATAGATATTGAATAGTGTGGGTGATAGTGGGGAGCCTTGGGGAACCCCTGAGGGGTTTTTCCATGGTTTAGAGTACTTCCCTTCGCTGGCTACTTGGTATGATCTGTTGGTTAGGAATTCCTGGAACCATTTCTTTACCTTTCCCGAGAGGCTCATTGTGTCTAGGCATAGTAGCATAATTTCGTGGTCTACTAGATCGAACGCACTGCTAAGGTCAAGTTGCAAAATCAGGGCACTTTTACTTTTGCTGAAAGATCGTATAGGCGGTTTAGGATGGAAGCTATAACTGTTTCCGTGCTGTATCCTTTCATTTACAGGTTACAATTTGCCATAGTTATCCTTACAGTACAAGTTTTCCAGTACAAGTTTTATCCTAATTTGACACACTTAGACAGAGTACAGGTTAAATTTGCCATAGTTACAGTGCAGGATTTTTCAATTCAAGTTTTCCTTATGTGACACATACAGGTATCTGATACCAATAAACATTTATTTGTAATTCATCAGTCAAGGGCGAAGGAGCTAGGTGAAGAGGTATGTTTTTATTGCTTTTCTAAAGTTGAGGAGTCCTTCAAGGAATCTGATCTGTGGGGGCAGTTGATTCCAGTGGCTCGGTATGAAATGGGAGTTGGAACGTCATTTGGCAGTTTGCAGTTGAAAAGCATGACCAGGGGGCATTTTGAGGCATATTTCATCCTCGGAATAGAGAGTCCTGTTCGGCACGTATGGAGGAAGCTTAGCTGTCATGTAGCCCAGCACCATGTCTTGCAAGGATTTGAACGCTAGCATCAGGCTCTTGAAGACACAACATTTGGCTATGGGCAGCCAGTGACCCAACGCTAGAGCCTAGGAGACAGGATCACGGGTACAGAAGTTTTTTAGAAGCCTGATCGCCGTGTTTTGTATATACTGGAGACATTGTACTTCTTCACCGTGAGACCGTTGAATAGTGCATTGCAGTAATTCATGTGGGAGGGTACTAAGGCACAGAGTAGTTGAGTGAAGTTGGAGTCTGAAAAGTAGTTCCTTATTTTTTGAAGCTGTCACAGATAGTAGAATGAGGAAGATACTACTTGAGAGATATGGTTGGAAAGTGTCAGGTTATGGTCAAGGAGTATTCTTAGGCTGTGCGCTTGGTCTTTTGCAGTTATGGTAGTGAGTTAATGAAAAGCTAAAAGGAAAATTACAATTGCTTCAGAACACTGCCTTTAAGTTGATCTATAGGGCAAGTAAATTTGAGGAAGCTTCTTCTTTTATGTCTTCTTAAGGGGAAAGTTATCGAGATATGGTACAAGGCAAGCTTTCATTACACTTTTAATATAATACAATTTCTTATATCATGGGACCAGGGAATCATTGTGGCTTACAGCAAGATGTATTTATATTTGTGAAATAATGTTAGAGATGAGATAGTTTAGCATTGTTAGATTAGATTTAGGGTGACAATCTATGAGATGAAGGAGACTGGGAAGAGTTGAGACTTCCGGGGGAAGAGATATGTCTTTAATCTTAATTAATATCTTTAATTTAATTGCACCTTGATTTATGATGGGAGTCACCATGTACCTCAGCACTGCTGTTCCCTCTAAGCTGAGTGGGAGTCATTCACCTCCAGTCCTGCCAGTAAAAGGTGCTGTTTCAGTAACACATTTTCAAGCTCTGTAGGACTCCAGAGAATCTGCATGTCCTGAGTGACTGAAACACAGTATTGAAACATCACCCCCTACTGGCAGCAGTGCAGTTGGAGTATTCTCACTCAGCATAGCCTGATGTTCCTGGTCCTCACATCAAAGAGAACGGAACACTTCAGTAATCGGAGTGAGCAGAACCCCTCCCACCAAGGCAAAAGCCCTTCTTGGCACTCCCTCATAATGCCACCTGAAACAGATCCCCACAACCTAGTGGCCAACCCCACACCAAGAAGCGACCCTTACCCCAACCGAAGGCATTGACAGGGCAGGATGTGACTTGTGATTGCTCCTGCCTAGACATTAGACACTAGGAATTTTAATAAAGTAGGTATGTGTTTGTGTGTGTGTAAGGGGGAGGGGGGGGGAATGTACAGATAGGTGGGGAGGCTTGGGAATGGGGTTATTGCATTGGGTTTCTTCTGCAGTAGACAGGGACACTTCCAAAATCCATACTAGAAAATATCCTAATGAGAAAACAATAAAAGCTTTTAAAGCACTTTCCTTTACAGAACTTCTTATAAAATGTACTTTCACTGGGAAAGTACCATAACAGATATTTTATTTATTTATTTAAACATACAAGGTTGCCCAGCAGAAAAATAAGTGTATCATTATGAAACTAAGGGTCCCTTTTATAAAACTGCAATAGTGATTATTGTGCAGCAAATGTAACGTAGCTCGTTCAGTTCCTATGGGCTGTATCACTTTTTCCGCGCCAGGACTCTCTACTGTGGCTTTGTACAAGGGGCCCTAAATTTCTACATTTGTCCCAGAACTGGCAAGGTATTTGCAGGAGTCAAATGATCTATTCTTTGTCTAAAATTTAGGATATATATCCCAGTTGGTATCATTGCATATGCCCAATGCTGAAAAAAATGGTAGAAACTGATTTTTATTATTTTGTACTGGCTGGTTGACCCTCAGTGGCTTCTTATTGGGAGGTAGACAGCTTGAGTGGGATCTCTTCTTGTCTCCTTCCCTCCCCCCCAATACACTTTTATGCATCACTCTCTTTCTCTCCATTTCATGCTCGCTCTTCCTTCCAGCATGATTTTATTCTGGACTGACCAGGTAGAACCCGCATGAGTGTGAAGATTACACAGACAAATCAGAAGAGGAGAAACAAACAGTACCTCAGAAACATACAAGAGCCAATAAACTTGAGAACTAACATTTTTGCCCTTCAGCGAATGTACAATATTTTATCCAATTACATAGAAAATAGTGTGAAGAAAATTTGTGATATTTTAGTTCCCTTCCTGCTATAGGAGAGCCCCTTAGATAATTCTATCCTCAAAATAGCCTCAAAGGCTCAACAAGCACAGAAGGCAGCCAAAGCTGTTTTCAGACACAATCGTTATCTAGGAGCACAGAACCCTATCATCGACTGATAATACTACAAAAAAGAGCATTTCAGTAAAATAAAACTACTCGAAGGTAGGAAAAAATACCACAAAAGTGCTCAACCCCCCCCCCCCAAAAAAAAAAAAAACAACAAAACAAAAAACTGGTAACAAACATCCAAAAAGAAAATTGGGCACTCCCATAACCAGGAATAGGATACTATTTTTGGGGAAAATTTCTCAAAAAAGATTTAAAAAATGAAAACCAAAAGGCTTATCTGGAATTATAACCATGAAACATCAACTGTATAGCTTATCTGTACTGGGTACTCCCCGTGCTTTATAGCAATAGTGGCCATGTACTTTTTATAGGCTATTGTACTATAATGATCCCTGAATGAGCAACTTGTCTGACTGATTTTTGGGGGGCAATGTTAAAGTAGTGTGATTGGTGATGTTGAAATGCTCCTTTAAATAACTAGACTTTTGTGAAGGTAAAAAATGCTCTTCCCATTTAGTGATTTAAAAATGTAAACAAAAGGAAAAAAAAATGGAAATTGCTCCCTTGGGGGACCAGAGTAAATCTCATTACAAGTGGTTAGCACTATGATGTCAGATGAAATCAATATATACATGCACATTGCTCTGCACAGCATTTTCTCTTCTTCCATCATTATTTAAACAATACAAGCAATTAATGTGCTGTCAGTTCATTTTTCTTGCTTTATTTGAAAATGTTTCGGCATATTTTTAGCATTCCATATGATTTTTTTTAGTAGCAAAAGACTCTAAAGTATCCCATTAATAAATGGTGAAGGACTTTACTGTAAATAATGGATCTGCTGCCAAAAGAAGTTTAGAATCATAGAAACAGCAGAACAGCCACCTTTATAAATTAGTTTATGTATTCACATGTTCTACACTCCCCCAATTATCTATATGCATCCTTCTTCCTCAAGTTGAAAATCTGAGCATTATTATCTAAGATAGATCAGAAATGCTCATATTTAGCTGCTTAATGTAGATATCAAACAAAGCCCACTGCTATTCAGAACTCAAGGGGTCTGGATATTTCAAGGGCTTTCTTCCACTCTGTGCCAATGGAAATAAACAGTAAGCCAAAATGAATGAGCAATGAACAACAGACCTTCCAGCTAGACATCTGGGCTTCAGCTGGGGGTTTGATGATTACCATCTCAAATTGCTAACCTGGTTTACAAGGCAAGATGCAAGGATTCCCCTGAAGGAATGGAAAAAGTGGGTACATGGGTCAAGGAGAATCCTTTGTTTCATGGGCTATGGTCTCTGATGAGGTTTTCAAGTATCTAACACAAATACTGGCTCATCTTGTCACTATATACTTATTAAGGTCATATAAGGACATATACCATGCACAGATACCCAGTCAGTTCAGGATATTCACAAATATACAGTACAGTCATGCATTGCAGTGCAGTACATGTGAACCTCTCTCATGCGTATTCATTGTGGATGTCTAAATAACCTGAATGGTTGGATATGACCCAAGGTTTGAGATGAGACCACTGGTCTAGTGAAATTAAGTGTAGGATTATCAATTGCAATTGGCTATACAGTATATTTGGAGGTTTCATCTCGTGATGTACTAATTTTAAAGACTTTAAGGAACTTAGGGCCGGATTCTCTAAATGGTGCTGTTATCAAAAGTGACGCTAATTGTATGTCAATCATGCAATGGCATGGTGAAAATGGAAAGAACAGTGAAGACGACCTCTGTGTTCTATATTTTTTATTCATTCACTTAAAGACTCAACATGTACGTGTTTTGGCCTAATAGAATAATAGAATCAAACAGAGCCAAACTTTTGAGCTGGATAAGCAAATACTTAACCATATTTCGAAAACATTGTCGTTTGATTCTGACGTTCCTACCGTGAGATCGAGCTGGTGGTTAAAGTTTTGCCCCTGATGACAATGTTTTCAAAATATGTTTAAGTATTTGCTTATCCAACTCAAAAGTTTTTTTTTCTTCATCTTTTCTGATTTGTTCCTTTGGATCTGTTTGATGCTATTATTCTACAAGGGTTCATCACTTTAGATTCCTGATGCAGGCCATTTAGGCCAAAAGATGTACATGTTGAGTCTTTATGTGAATGAATAAAAAAATATAGAACAGAGGTCGCCTTCGCTGTTCTTTCCATTTCTTCTGTGTGAGAAGGTTTTTTTCTTCTGTGTCTGTTACTATAATCATGCAATGCTGCCATTTTGAGAATCGCAGCTACATGAAAAGTAGACACCAGAAATGTAGGCCAGGGTTTAAAGGCCTACATTTCCATGCTTACCTTTCAGTGAATCATATCTAAGGTGGTGCCTAATGGCATCTAAGGTCACTGCCGGAATTAACCACACCTACAGTGGCCTTAAGTGTCATTAGGTACCTCCTTAGTCGGTACAATGATGCCATTTTTGGAGTTCCACTAGGTATCTTCATTTTTTATAACAGCTTTTTAATGAGTTTTTAATCAGTGCAGTCAATTACTGTGCTGATTGAACCAATTAAACCTATTAAGTTAAGTGGTGATAGTAAGCCTATAATCGCCTAATGGCACCATTTTGAGAATCCGGGCCTTACTGTAACATAAAGGCATGGGAAATGTATTGAAATGTGTCGGAACAAAGGTCTATAAAACCCATCATCATATTTCTAATAGTAGCCAACTATGTTCCCTCTAAGCTAAGCACATAAACAATCACTCATACTCATACATTCTAGGAACATCACTCACAGATTTTACATGGTTGCTCACAAAAATACTTGAAAATCTGAAAACTTGTTGGTTTTTAGAACTTGTTGCTCACATGAAAAAAAAAGTTTAGAACTTGTTGCTCACATGAGAAAAAATTTGCATGCACCTGGCCAATCCTTAGAGGAAGCATTGGTAGCCAATTCAGTTAGCCAATCCAGGTCATTTAGGGAACCTTCCTACTATGCTGCATAAGCACTAGTGCATATCACTTTTGGTTCTAGGTGTTTCTATATCCACTCATTCCTGCCTGTCGCTACTCATTTCTCAAAATGGCTGCCATAATCTCTTGCAGTAGCCTTGTGTTCCTAACTGTTAAGGCTTGGCAGTACTTTGTGATGTGCTTCTTACAGTTTTTCTTGTCCTCATCCAGGTGAAAATTATGCTATTTTTTTTTTCCAATATCCAGCTTTCACACTTAAGGATCTAAAATTCAAAAGAGAACCAAGGTGAGCATTTGTGAGTGGGGCACATGGCATAGTAAGGGGAGCAGCACCCCAGGCACTGTCTTGTTGGGGGCCCCAGCATATCTCTGCACCCCCCCATGCCATACTCAAACCCTCTCTTCCTCCTCCCCTGTACCTCTTCAAATCTTTGACAGTGTAATCAACTTCTCTGGCCTGCTGTTCACACCAGCCTGGCTCCCCTCTAAAATCATTTCCTGGCAGGAAGGAGTGGAAACCCTTCTACCAATGTTTCATCTAAAGCTATGGGTGTGTGGAGGGGTTTGCAGGGGATTGGGAGGGGGATTGTGGAATGTGTGGGGTGTCAGGAGGATGGCTGGGGGGTGCCGGGTTTCGAAAAGCTGTCCGGACACCCAGTCAGTCCTCTAAAAAAAGGACATATCTGGGTAAATCCAGATGTCTGGTAACCCTACTCTAAAGCAGCTTCATAAAAGGGGCTCTAAGTTTTCTTTTAGCATTTAACTGCAAGCTTCATTTTTATTTAAGGGTTGGCAGTCCTAAAGTTGATAGAGAGTTAATATACATACCTGATGCTAGGCTAATAATTATTTTAAAATGCAAGAATTTCAAACTACTAATGTGACTCCCTTAGGCTATGTTCTATAAATGCAAATAAAGCTAATATAAGGAGGATAAAAACAAGCAATGTATGAAAACACTGGCATTCCCAGGAAGTTGATTAATCACCTTGCCACCATGGGCTACAAAAATAAAAAAAAGAAATGTGCACCTATATTTGACAACATTTTAAGTTATTCAAGAAAACACATCATCCGACTAATCCTGCCAACTAGGAGAGTCTCTTACATTAAACAACGAATGTGAGGTTCACTACATGGTAGACTTTAACATGACCTGCACTACTGCCTAATCACGTTATAAAAGTCTACACAATAAAAATTCCTAGCCAGATGCTTAAAGCTAGAGAGTGACACAGTAACTATTACTGTGGTGATACTGTGGTTATTGCTGTAATCACCACAGTAATGGGGACCATATCAGAAGTTCATCCAGTATTACCAAAGTACCAGTAGACATTCCACGGTGTTGCCACAGGAATGGGAATCAATACTGTGGTAATCCCACAGTAATGGGGAATAGGCCCATTAAAATACATTTAAAAAACCTGGTGGTCTAGTGGCCTTTTCAGGGCAGGAAAGATTCCCCAGTCTTTCCTGCACTTTGCCGCTGTTGGACCTTAGACTTTATGCGGCAGCCTCATGAGACTTCTGTGAATCTTGCGAGGCTGCCACACGAAGTCTCGGCAGCCATTTTGAAACTCTACTAGTGGTGAATCTAGTGGCAGCAGGCAGGAAAGACTGTGGATATTTCTTGCCCCCGAAGAGGCCATATATCATCAGATTTTTTAAGGTATGTATGGGGGAGGGCTGGGTTGGAGAGGAGAGAGAGCCTGAACACCGTCTGCAGCTAAGTGTTTGTTTGCTTTTTCCTGCTTACCATTGACTGTGTTTGAGACTCATTATGTGCTGCTTGCTCTACTCACATTTTTTGAAGTTTTGTAAGTCTCTCCTATGGTTTCCAATAGGGCATAATTCATTAGTTTTAGGGGCCACTAAGATACCCCATTCTATGTGTTGATTCAACCCCTATGGGGTATTAGTGTATCAATAAAAAGAACGACAAAGTTTATTTATAGGGGATTGTTATTAAAACTGCAACATTATCATCAATAAGGGAGCAATATAAGTATCCTTCCCTATTCACAGCAATCGTTTAAGATCAAATGAGTAATACCAAAGGATTGGCAGGTATTACAGTATGATGTGCTTTTTTCTCTATCTTGTTTTACATATCAAAGAGAAAACTTAAAAGGAGTTGTTTTCTAAATCACACACTGTGTTAAGATTGGAAACTGGAGTTGGTGGCTATAGAAAATGTGGCCTCTGCAAATACCGTCAGTTTGTTATGGAAACTGACAGAATCTGTCATACAGTACTTCAAAAACAAGGGGAGAGGGAGGGAGAGTGGGAAGAGTGAATGAAAGGAAAGGAATGGAATGTCAAACCAAGGAAAGGGAGGGGAGATGCCAGACCAGACCAGGGAATAGTCTAAGATGATTTAGAGTGGCCGATTCAGTGCGGCCAGTTAAGTGCTGCCTTTTCATCACAGACAGCTCATCTCAGCCAGTTCAGTGTACCTAGTTCACCATGGCCATATCAGCGTGGTGGGCCGCAATAGTTTCTCCAGGCATGTATCTCTGTCTCCCTGCCACAAGCGTAGAAAAGTATTACTGCCGGTGTGTATGTGTGTGTGTGTGGGGGGGGGAGGAGTGATGCCCCAACCCACTCCACTTGATAAAGCAGACAAAAGATTTTTCCTACACACAAGAAACAAGCCACCTTTCAAGACAAAGTGGATAAAAGTGTCATTCAGAAAGATGAGGCAACAGTAAACGGAATGGATATTATAATGAGTCAAAACAGGTTATTATACATAATTTTAAAGGCAACAGTCTTCCTTGTCGCAATGAAATGTCCCACTATGAAACGGCGGAGATGAAATGTCTCATGATGAACCAGCCGTGATAAACAGCCCAAGGTGAACTGGTAACAATGAAATGGCTGTGCTTAACTGGCCACGCTGAATGGGCATGCTGAATCATCCCATTCTGCCAGGGAAGGGGAGGGGAGATGCCAGACCTGACCAAGGAAGTGAAGGAGAAAGGAGAAGCCATACTTTGGGAAGAAGTGGAGAAAGATGACTGACCATAGAAGGGGCAAAGGGGAAGACAGAGATGTCACACTTTTCACCATAAATGTAGTAGTTAGAGTGTCTTAAGGGCCTGGGTCCTCCTCTCTATGGAAACAACCACAGCAATCACAACCCTCACTTATTTGGGTCAATGACAGGATGGCAAGAGAGCTAGCAAAGCTAATGATCCAGCTTTGGCTCATCTCATTGCCTCCTCTTTAAATGCAGCTTGCTTGTCTGTTGCTGTATTTCTTACTATTCCTTTTCAAAAACAAATACTAAACAGCAATTCTTTTTTTACTTATCCTTTTTTTTTTTTTGGGGGGGGGGGGTGGTGGTGAGAAGGTTGATGAGTTATCACTAAAGATGAACAAAGTGTTCTATCAAATGAGACGAAGCCCATAGAAATTGAATGAGCTTTGTTGCATTTGCCACACCAGGAATCGCTACTGTGGCTTTGTAAAAGGGGCCCTATATTTCTTATTACAAGAAGTGTCTTGTAAATATCTGTTGAGAGCTTCTAAATAAAAAATAAAATCAGAGAGATCAGGATGGTGACGGAATGAGTCGCGCTTTCAAGTGGCTCCTGCACGTTGTCAGCAATCTTTACTTTTTTCTTCAAAAATTTTACCTCTCTCGCAGGATGGCAAAGCGCAAGGGTAAGCAGAGAAGTGTTCTTCCTGCCTCCTCTTCCACTTCTCTGATGCGACAAGCAGCAATAACACCTTATGCTGTTCTAGCTGGAGCGGGCGTCTCTGCTGACCGAGGTGGGCAGACCTCAGTCTTGGAGGGCGAGGTTTCGCTGAGCCCTTTGGGGCCTGGAGTTCCTCCACGTCCCGGGTCCTGGGATGACGTCGGGGACGCCTACAGCAGCACAGGAAGCGCCGGAGTTGATGTCTCCGTCGGCGCTACAGGTTTCACCCCTGACCCTGGATGGGAGTTTCAATTTGCTGACTTCCTTACAGTCGGCATTAGCAGCTGGAGGACTCGGAATTCGGAATAAAGCAGGGATTGAGGAGGTGAAACCGTTGGTAGAGTCTCCTGGGATATCTCTCCCTGCTCCTCTAATTAAACCAGCGGTGATAGACATGGAGGCTATCTGGAATGCATTAGAAACTCTATATAAGGTATGTTCCCAGTGTGTTGCCTCAGTACAAAATACTAATATTCAATTTAAAACTTTTGAAGAGAAATTTCGACAACAGTCTGTTAGAATCGACAAATTGGAGAAATGGTGGCAGAAGTGAAGGTTTCTACTAACTCACAATTGAAAGATAAGATTTTATTCTCTAGGAAAATAGAAAACTTGGAGAATGCAAATAGAAATTTGGACTTGAGATTTCTGAATTTTCCTGTCTCTAAATTTCAGTCACCTAGGGATTTATTCCATTCATTTTTAAGTTTAGTTCTAAAATTTCCAGAAAATAATATGCCACCGTTACAAAAGCTATATTACTTGAATGTTCCAAAAGAGGATAAAGAAAAAGGTGACGCATTACCAGGAGAATTGGATTTCACTGGTATGCTGGAGACATCCCAAGAGGAAACTATGGTTAGAGCCACTTTATTGGTAACTTTTGTCTTTCTTCAAGATAAAGAGGCAATTCTTCGCCTATTCTATAGGACTGATAATGTTGAATTTCATGGATTCAAAATTTCAATTTTTCCTGATGTATCAAAATGGACACAAGCCAGACAGAAGAAATTTCTGGCTTATCGTCAACCTGTTTTGAATTTAGGAGCAACCTTTCAGTTACGGTTTCCTTATAAATGTTGCATTACGTATCAAACCAAGAGATATATTTTTTATAAACCTGATCAGTTACAATTTTTACTTGAAGGTAAAGCAACTACAAGAATTCCAGAGACTTCCATGGAAATTGCCAATCAGGCTATTAATTGACTAGAACTGTGCTCTGTAATTTGGTATAATTTAGTATTATTTCCTGAAATCCAACTTCCCTTGGAAATGATTGATTTTCTTTCTCTATAATATGGACTTTAGTCATACTCATTAGTTTGGAATTATCTTAAAATTTTACTATTTGTTTCCTTTTTAAATTGTTATATTTCCTTTCAAGTATTGTTTATTCAACTTGTAAAAGAACACCAATAAATAAAAATAAATAAATTAAATTAAATAATTCAAAAAGAACAAATTTATGGCTATGCTAGAAATGCTTAACGCGATATTTGCACAAAATGTAAAGTATATTTCAAGGGATGCATAGACTATGAATACTTCACCAAAATAGCTGGACTTTTTCAGCTATTATAAAAAAGCCCTTGTAAAATCCTCAGTGGCACAACTCAGGACTCAATATGTCTCATTGTCCCAAGCTTTATGTTTCTACTCTTCATTGGATCTATTTTTTTTTTCTTCTTTTTAAACTTATTTAAGAGCTTATTTTATACTCTATTTTTCATTTTCACTAATACTTTTCATTTTCATTAGTAATTGGCTAGGAATATCAGTGCTGATATGTTTCACAAACAGCTTTTTCAAGGCTTGATCCCTAGAGCAGTGGTTCCCAACCCTGTCCTGGAGGAACACCAGGCCAATTGGGTTTTCAGGCTAGCCCTAATGAATATGCATGAAGCAAATTTGCATGCCTATCACTTCCATCATATGCAAATCTCTCTCATGCATATTCATTAGGGCTAGCCTGAAAACCCGATTGGCCTGGTGTTCCTCCAGGACAGGGTTGGGAATCACTGCCCTAGAGAAACAACAGTCATATTATTACCTATACGCTCCTAACAGTACCAGAATGATATAACCTTATACTGGACTATAATTTACCCTCATTTTTGCTTACCTAACTGTTAAACCGCCAACATCTGTGACCGCATAGCATCATCAGAAATGGTGGTGTTGTTTTTTTGATTTAAATAGTGTGGGGAACCCAGCCTGCTGCGACCGACGTCATTACGTTGTCTAAGACTTACCGGACCTGCCCACATTACTTCTTATTGGCTTACTCAAATCCTTCCTCCAAACATCATGTCAGATCGAAGACATCCATTCTAACTCCACGTTAAGCCCGTATGGAAACACTGTATTTAATAAATAAATCCACCGTTGTTCCTTCACTGTTACCTCCCTCCCTCCCTTGTTCCTCATGATCGATTATTCTCCATTTTAACTGATGGGGATCATGTTGCAGACGTAGACAATGCTCTACTATTGGAGCTTATAAGTTACCAGTTTTTATCCGCAATTTATGCTCATTTAATCTAACATGCATTGGACGTGACATGCAACCTACATAGATCAACTTGCATGGGCAAATAAGGACATATACCACTCGCGCTGTTTGACAATTAGTATTTGCTGTAGCTTTTATTATTTTATTTGTCTGAGGGTCTGTCCATGAGCCCCCTTCGATAGTACTAGCACACCATTGACAATGGCCACATTTGACGTGGTTCCCTTCTATTCTTGTGTCAAACTTTTCCAATTTTTGTTGAATTAAAACTTGCCCTATCGTTTAGATAATATTCTTGCCACTGAGGATCTTACAAGGGCTGTTTATAATAGCTGAAAAAGTCCAGCTATTTTGGTGAAGTATGCTAGAAATGTTGGCATGCAAGATGTGTTAAGCTCATTTACTAGCATAGCTTAATAAAAGAACACCTACGTTTTTAACAAGTGCTAGCACTAGATATGCGGCGGTGGCTAAGAAAACATAGAACATTAGGAATTATCAGGACAGGAATGGAAAACAGCGATGAAAATATTATAATGCCCTTGTATTGCTCTATGGTATGGCCACATCTCAAATACTGTATGCAATTCTGGTCATCATATCTCAAAAAAGATATAGTGGAATTAGAAAAGGTACAGAGAAGGGCGGCTAAAATGATAAAAGGGATGGGACCACTTCCCTATGAGGAAAGGCTAAAGTAGCTAGGGTTCTTCAGCTTGGAGAGGAGATGGCTCAGAGGTGATATGATAGAGGTCTATAAAATACTGAATGGCGTAGAAAGGGAAGATGTGAATCACTTGTTTACTCTTTCCAAAAATACTAGGACTAGGGGCCATACAAGGAAGGTACTCAGTAGTAGATTTAAAACAAAGTAGAGAAAATATTTCTTATTTATTTGTAGACCACTTATAGCCTAAGGGGCTCATAATCAATAGAGAAATATGTCCAAAAACCGGCCTAAGTCGGCACTTGGACGAACATTTCTCAAAAACGTCCAAGTGCCGATAATAAAAACGGGTTTTGGACGTATTTCTAAACGACCTAGGCCTTCATAATGCCACTGAACGACCAAAGCTAAATGGGGCATTTCAGGAGGAGTGTCGAGGGCAGGAGTTGGGCGGGACGTGGTTCAGCTTAGACTTAGTCATACAGTATGTATAACCAAAAGTTATACAGCCTAGGATTAACAGAACTTGGACAAAAAACCCACCTAAAGTGACCAGATAAGCACTGCAAACACATAAAACAGACCCCCACACACTACCGCAGTGATCACCGACACCCCCACCACCATAAAAATATTAGTCACATCTTTAAAATTCAGCCTCCAGACCATCAGCACCTGGCAGCCTGGCATAGGAAAACCTAGTTGTCCAGCACAGAGGCAGCTTAAGCCGTCTTGAGGGTGGGTTAGGGACTCATGGAGAGGAGGACCCATGCCCATAAGCCCTTGTAATCACTGCATTGATACTTAAACATGTGCACTCCCATATACACCCCCAAAACCCTTTTTTACTGGCATATAAGTGGCTCCTGCAGCCATAAGGCTTTTGGGGTGGTAGATTAGTGGGTCTAGGGGATTCTGGAGGTGGTTTGGGGGCTCACTGTAACTTATAAGGGAGCTGTAGTGAGGAGAAGACATGGCACTCTTTTTGTGAAGTTCACAGCAGTGCCCTGTAAGGTACCCCACTATTTAGGTGGCATATCTGGGTGTTCAGTCCATCAATTTGCAGACCCCTTCCACATCCAACAGGGCTTGTTTTAGGCATTTTGGACTTGGATGAAAAGTTGGAGGAAAATGTGGTATAAAGATGGACGATTTAGCGGCTTGGATGATCAGATCGGCAGGATGTATAATTAGATGATTTTTGAAACAAAAAAAAAGTTGGGCGTATTTTTTGAAAATGTGTCTTAAGCTGTTTTTTACTTTGCGAGATGGACGTAAATGGACTTAGACGTCCCTTTCGATTATGCCCCTCTAAGTGGTTTACATTTAGGCACTCAAGTATTTTTCTCTATCTGTCCCAGTGAGTTAACAATCTGACTAATGTACCTGGGGCAATGGATTGGTAAATGACTTACCCAGGGTCACAAGGAGAAGTGCTGGGTTTGAACCTATAATCTCAGGGTGCTAAGGCAGCAACCCTAACCATTAGGCCAGTCCTCCATTCACACAAACTCTGGAATTTGTTGTTGAATAATGTGGTGTAATCAGTTAGCTTAGTGGGGTTTAAAAAGATTTGGATAAATTCCTGAATAGGAAGACCATAGGCCATTATTGAGATGGCTTGAGGAAATCCGCTGTTTATTCATAGGATGAGCAGCATAAAATCTGTTTTATTATTTGGGATCTAGCTAGGTACTTGGGACTTGGGTTGGCCACTGTTGGAAACAGGATACTAGGCTTGATGGACCTTTGGTGTGTCCCAGAATGACAATTCTTATCTTCCTCTATAATGGTCTAGGAGGTATTCAAGTTGATTTATTCCTTAGGATGGAGGACTGTAATATCAAAGTTGAATTCTGTATAAAATATAATAAACTAATTGAACAGATGTGATACATTTTTGAATATCTAACCATAAATGGAAAGGAATCAAGTTGCTGGACAGGAACAAATGAAAAACCTTTGGACAAATAGAACCCTCTGCTCTACGAGTAATCAGAAGATGGTTAGATAAATTCACTATCACAGATTCATTTTCTTTTGCAATCTTGTCAAGTATGCTCAGCAGAGGATTGTAGCTCCTCTACAGTGCAGTGATTAAATAATTTTTACATTGCTTTGTGCTATGGAATCACATTCATGTCAAAGTGTTTTTACGTAATTATACAACTGAACAAGCTTCAACTTTATTGGGAGAGCCATCACTGTTACAGATGAATCCCACTTTATCCACAGTAACTCCTTTGAATTGAACTTAGCTGTTGAATCTTGAAATCAATTTGTGCAGAATTACATGGAACTACCCTTGCAAAGTATTACAAATCTGAGTGTATTTCATGGGCTTAAGAGCTTTCAAAGAGCCAAAACTCTGTAGACAGTATAAACATTATGTTGAATGATGGCGCTGCATAATGAATATGTGCTCATCTGACCTGATGCTGTCGATTATTGGAAAGACAGGATTTAAACTGAAACTTACAACAAGAAATTGATCAGAAATTAACCATATAGACAGTGGTGTAGTAAGAATGGATGGTGTCCCTCCCCACCCCCCCTGCCGCATGCGTGCCCCCTTCCCTTTCCATGGGTCCCAGAAGTGACGTCAGAGAGAACGCCGATGCTGATGCGGGCAGAACCCTTTTGCTGGAGAAGTAAAAAAGGTTCAGGGGAAGGCAAGGAGTGAGCATGCACGGCAAGGAGAGGAACAGGGGGGACTGAGAGGAGGAAGGGTGCCACGCCCTTAGGAAGACTGCCTCCCCCCCCGCCCTCCCTTACTATGCCGCTGCATATAGACTTATATGATTCTCCACTTGTCAGATTTGCTGAAGACTATCAATCACTTTCGGAGTGATCTGCGGAGACAAAAGGTGTCTACTGAGTACAACTAAGATGAGAGAGGTTTTGCTGAAAGGTCATGACTAGAGAATGACACGGGGACATAGTGTATTTTTTCTCATCCCCGCGGGAACTCATTTTCCTGTCCTCGTGAGTTTTTTTCCTGTCCCTGACCAATTCCTCCAAACTCCGTCCTCATCTACACAAGCCTCAAACACTTTAAAATCATAAGTGTTCGAGGTTTGTGTGTTTAATGCACAGCTTACAGGAATGGGGCAGGGACAGGAATGGGGCAGCGACACAACTTGCGGGGATGGGATGGGGAAATTGAGTTCCTGCGGGGACGTGGATAAATTTGTCCCCCGTGTCATTCTCTTGTCACGACTACAGAATGAAAGCAAAGTAATAGACGCATGTGTAGAAAGATGATGAACTTGATACATAGAGAGACCACAACATGCAAAAGAAAATATAATACTGTGACAAATTTTAATTAGGGGTTATAAAGCAGCACAGGGAAAAACCAAGCTATTTGCATTAGCCTGATTTTAGCAGCTGATATTTCTAATTATTTAAAACAAATGACATGCTAAAATAACTTAATGTGGAATTACTTTTGTTAAAGCAATTACTTAAGTAACAGTTTTGAAATCCCAATATTATTTGCATTATGCTTGCTGTGGTATATTTGGCTCATAGAGAACGCATTTGAAATCAACTTATAGAAAGTTGCACAAAAGAATATTTTTGTGCATACAACTTACCAAAATTGAAGGGAACATTGAAAAGAAGAACAGTAACTCTTTTAATGTTTATTACATTTATAAGAAACAATAAATCAAGACACCAATGTCCCATAGGATAAGTAGCTTACAAGATCAAATCTAAAAGTAAAGATATACAAAATCAAATTCCCCTGTACAATTACTAAGAAAAGAAAACTTGGAAGCTAAACATTGACAATGGAAAATAAAAATTAGGGATAAGTATAGTAAAAAGCTCTACTATACAGTGATCAATGTTATAATGCCTAAATAATGTCATTCCCTTTGGAAGGCAAGACTAGCCCCCTCTTCTATTAAACTGCGCTAGGCCCTAAGTCTGAGATATTCATTCTTGCTGTAGGGCTCAATTTAGTAAAGGGTATTAAAATGTAGGTGACAAAAATTTGGATGCTAAGTGACAACAGTAATATTGCATACAGTTGTGCTAGCATATGTTCTGCAGGCTCTCCATCCCCCTGATGTGCTAAATAGCTCCTCCGACAACCCCCCTCTACAGATTACCAACCCTCCCATCCCTACCCTCCACCTACCACTCAGAATAGGTCTCCCCTGGGCCTACCTGACTTCCCTGGTGGCTCAATAGAACAACAAAGTAGGAGTGAATACTCCTCATTCCAGAACCTAGTAGCAGCTTCCTGAAAAAGAGTTGCTGCAGCCTCATAGTAGTTTCCAAGTTTATTTGTTCTTTGATATATTGTTTATCAAAAACATACCTAAATGGTTTACAATTATACTACCATTAGGGGCAGGAATGAGGAGTATTCTTTCCTGCCTTGTTGCTCTATTGAGCCACCAGGGAGGTCAGGTAGGCCCGGAAGTCTATGCAGCATATCAGAGGATGGGTCAGGCCTATGGGAATCATCAGGGGGTGATTGGGAGGGTCAGAGGGAAATGGTATTTTTAAATTTTATGTGAGTCCTGACTGATATTCAGTGCTGGGTCCGCATAGCCTAAGGCTCTATTCTTTCTCCATTGCTCTTCAATGTCTTCTTGGCTCCATTGCTAACACTTGCCCAGTCCATAGGATTTACCATTTTTGCTTACACAGATGACATCCAACTGCTCCATCCTCTCAACCCTAAAATTACAGATGAAATTCAAGAGATAAATCTTAAACTAACCAAAATTGGCACCTGACTTCATCATAATATGCTAGAACTGAATATCATGAAAAAAAAAATGCATACTTTTTCCTACCACAGAGAAAGAAGAGTTATCTCTGCCTATTAGCATAGATTCCACACCGGTTCAGATGGATACAAAAGTCAAAATACTAGGAATAATCTGGGATCAAAACTTAACCTTCCATGAACGAATCAGTTCAGTCATTCAAAAGTGCTTTTACAAATTAAAACTTATACCAATCACTTTGCTCCTCAACCCCCTCTCTATAAACATTCTCATTCATTCTCTAGTAATTTCACAGATTCACTCGTTACAGAAAGAAATGCGATGATTACAAGTTTTGCAAAACATAGCAGTTAAACTCATTTATAAAGTAAAAAGATTTGACCATGTCATTCCCCTCCTTTGCAATGCCCATTGGCTACTTGCCTCACACTGCATCACCTTCAAAATTCTCCTTCTTACCTTAAAAATGAAATACACTAACATCCCAGCTTTTATTTTTTATAAATTTTTATTAATTTTCAAAACCAACACAAAGTGCCATGAATTATACAAACATTAATAATCAACATAAGCACTTAAATTCCATCAATAACAGTACAGAAGAAATATATCCCTCCCCTCCCTTTCATCAATTTAATCAAGAAATATACCCCAAAACAAACAGTAATATCCCCCCACCCACCCACCCTGTCCTGGATGTGTAGAAAAATAAACAGAAAATTAAATAAAGACAATTATGTTGAAGTAACAAAGGATGTCAACGGGCCCCAAACCAAATTTAAAAAATTGCTATGCCCCAACATATCCGCATTCATCTTTTTATATTTGTAACTTAAACATACAATAGACCACCAAAACTGAAAGTTGAGGCGGTCGCAATTTTTCCAATTGCAGATTGTCATTTGAATAGCGATCCCTTTCATTATTAAGAAGAGCCTACCTTTGTTGCGATCCATGGGAGGCTTAATATGCAGCAGTGTCCAACATATAATTGCCTCTTTTATTGATAAACACCTGATCTCTTACTCTTCTACCAGAATGCTGCACTCCAATAATCAGAATCTGTTAGTGATTCCATCCACTCGCGAAATATTTTACGACTCCATCCGAAAAGTGATTTTTTTTCAGTAACTGCTCCCACACTTCGGAATGCCCTTCCCCTTCAGATCAAACTAGAACCCAATCTGGAAAAATTATGATCCAAAATCAACTTTTCTTTTTAAAGATGCATTCAATACCTGAGTCCCCCCCTTCCTTTTCAGTATAGGATAACAAAACGCTTCCTTAGAAGCAACCCCTTCCCTCTTGTACTTTCCATTCCTCTCACTTTCTTTTGCTTTAATTTTTATCTCAGTGTATTTTTATTCCCTTGTGTCCTCTCCTTCCTGTCAGGTTTGTCAGACCTCAAATTCCCTCGTCATATAATTTTACTTGTCATTGTTTTTATTTCATTTTAAACTGTACATTTTTATCTATTGCTTATTGTGAACCATTTAGCTAATAACTATATCAAATATCTAATAAACTTGGAAACTTGGATTAATTTAGGTCAGATTTTGAAGTGTTCTAAATTAACATGCTTAGCTATGTGGCACCTGGAACTAAATTTTACTGGCAGCCACATAACTCCTGCCTATATTTCGGTGGCCATCAGAGGCAATATTCAGCAGGGGATTTAAGCAGACAGGAACCTCTCCTGCCCACTTAGAGACACAAGGAGACACTGGATTACAGGAAGAAAGAAAGAAAGAAAGAGGGAAAGAACTGATTCAGTAGGTCTATTCTATGATACGATGGCATTCTTTTCACTTTAATGCTGGGTCTTATAAATTGTTATTGTAAACCATTAGGTCTTACTAAAGGTAAACGGCAAATAAATTTTAAAGAAATATAAACATATGTTTATTCACTATCAAGTCTGTATATGCAAAACTAGAAAACTCATCTTTTAAGCTCCTCAGCTTCTGCACCAGGCCTAAATATGACATCAGTAATATAAGCAATTGCCTGGGGCACCAAATTCCCTGGCCCTGTAGCATAGTAAGGGGGGCTGCAGGTATGAGGAGCAACCCGAGTGCTGTCTTAGCAGGGGCACCACCCAGCAGCACATCAGTACTGTGGCTGATGAGGATCCTCAAGCAATCAGGGATTCTTACCTACTGCTCATGCCAGCCCCGTGTCCCTTTAATGCAACTTCCTGTTTGCAGGACCAGGAAGTTGATTCAGAGGGAAAATTTGAGCTGGTACAAGCAGTGGGTGCCTACTCAGATGCAGCAAGATTTGGACAACTGCAACAATCATGACCCCAGCTGCAGAATCCTAAGAGAACATAAGAACAAAATGATTTATGATGTATTGGGGGAGGGGGAGTGCAGTTAAGAGAAACCCCCCCCTGCACTTCGGGAGCCATCTTTTCTTACACCATTGCTCAGGCAGACTTGCCCAAGTTCAGTTCTCTAAGGCTTCAAACAGGCCACATTTTCTAACCTGTCAACTTGGTGCCCATATCAAGGCATTCAGTTTATTTATTAGAAACTTGTGCCTGGTGTTATGGTTCCCCCCTGCCCTATTCTCTGCTCCCCACCATGCGAGTGTTTTCCCTTCCCCCGTTCCCCTTTAACTGTTCTCCAGCGCAAGCAGCATCTCTAACCTGTTGCAGGAGAGCCGGGGCTGGTGTGAACATCAGGTTGGAGATGCTGCTCATGCAGGCAGAGTTATTAGAGGTACCTGGGGTGGTCTGCCTCCCTCTCCACGCCCTCCCTTACAATGCCACTGCCTGTATAGAACAGTGTCAAAGGCTTTGCTAAAATCTAAATACACCACATCTAGCGCTCTCCTAACTAGTTCTCTTGTTACCCAGTCAAAGAAATTGATCACATTTTTCTGACATGTCCTGCCTCTGGTGAATCCATGTTGCCTTGGTTCCTGTAATCCACTAAATTCCAGAAACATTCCTGTTTTAAAAGTGTTTCCATTAATTTATTTACCAAAGAAGTTATACTTACCATCCTGTAGTGCCTTTCTTCTCCCTTACTTCCACTTTGTGGAGAGAGACTACATCTGCCCTTCTCCAGTCCTCTGCTACCACTGAACTCTAGAGAAGCATTGAAAGGGTCAGCCAGTGGAGCTGCCAGAATGTCTCTCTTTGGCCCATTTAAATCGCTATGAATAACAGGCCCAAACTATCTTTTGCAATCAACAATACACTTTCACTTTTATCGCCAGTCTTTAAATCACCAAAGCACAGAGCAAAATTTTCACTTACCCAAGTCTCTCTTATCTGTACCCTTCTCCTCTATAGCCATCTCCAGACTCCTTCCCTTCTGCTTTGCTGCACTGTATGCCTGGAGCAAACTGCCTGACTCGGTATATCAAGGTCCGTCTCTGGCAGTATTCAAATTCAGACTCACAGCCCACTTCTTTGAAGCTGCTTTCAGTTCCAAACTCCAACCCACCTGCTAAGTATCAATATCTTATCATTCCCTCTGTTATTTCCCCCACCTGAGCACTGAGCATAAATGCACCTTCTTTTGCAGTTTATTTGTCCTGACTAGCTTGTAAGCTCTTTTGAGCAGGGTCTGTCTCTTCTATGTTTTGATGAACAGCGCTATTGAAATGATAAGTAGTGGTAGTAATAGTAATACAAGGCTTAGAAGGCGAAGATGGGCCTACTTTTTATAGGCCTTATTTGCCTACTAAGCCTAGCTGCTTAAGTTCTGAATATCATGACTTAAGTGGTCACAACCCCCGATACGCTGGCTTATTTTTCGGCACTAACTAGATATTTTCAGTGGTGATAACCAGTTAGCAACCAAGATGAGAGTTAACTGGTCAGCAGCTATTGCTGGCTAGTTAACTCATGCTGAATATCTATCTCCAAGGGCTCCTTTTACAAAGGTGCGCTAGTGTTTTTAGCGCACGCACCGGATTAGCGCACGCTATAGCGCAAGCTACCCGAAAAACTACCACCTGCTCAAGAGGAGGCGGTAGTGGCTACCACGTGCGGCATTTTAGCGTGCGCTATTCCGCGCGTTAAGGCCCTAACACACCTTTGTAATATGTCTCCGCATTGTCTTGTGATCATCTCTTGCCAATTCTTTTACTGTGACTTAAGTATGTTTGACTCATTTTACAAGAGTCTGATTGGCTGTATTAGACCAGCACGGATGGTGTGGAGGCTTATAATGGCACAGAAAAAAAAATGACTCAAAACAGATCTATATCAGGCAACATAAAACTGTAGTATATAAAACATAAAACTAATAAGTGGAGGTGGGGGGAGACTTGCTTCTGAAAGCTCAAAACAGCAGTTTGTGAATCTATTATCCAGCTCGGAATCAAGGGAATTAGATGGAATACCCACACAGTAGAAGAATAGAAATGAACTCCTACACATATGACTGTTATAGGAACTGAAGTACTAAGTGGTGGGGAACATTTACTGAAAGCCTACCTGACAAAGGAGGAAGGGTGTGTATGTGTAAAAACTTTGTTCTAATCATATTCCTCAGCTGTCTTGTGTAGCCTTGATGTTAATTAGACAGACATTATACTAAGAAGCATACTACAGGAAACTTTCAGTTTTTTTAAGTTCTAACATTTCTACACCTACCCTCTTCCCTATAAAGCATTATTGCATGGGATCATAAACTTCTCTAAGTGGTTACTAAAGTAAATCGGTTGCTGCCTCAGACTATATTACCCAAAAGTCTCTACTTTTCTGCAGCCTTGCAAATGTAGATTCTTCTCACCAAAGAATTGTTCCTTTTAAAGTACATTTTTGACATTAATAATTGGGCAAAAAAGAAAACAATCCTATGTCCTTAGTGTCATCAGTGCCTCCTTACTATGTCCTTAGTGCCCCTTCCTATGTCCTTAGTGCCTTAATATTTGTTTTCTTAGATAGAATAATCTCTTTTTTAATTTCATTGGATTTTCTGATTCCCAATTTGATTGAGGTCTAAGAAAGATTTATATATTACCTTATTTTTGTGAATTTCTTGTGAATTTGTGAATTTTTGTGTAATTCTTTCTGTATTTACTAAACAAGCATGTTATTGGTTATAATTTCTAAATATTAATAATTTAAAAAAATATATATATATATATATATTTTTTTAAGTACGGGGAAAGGGCACGGGCGCATGCACGTGGCAGGAGTGGGAAGGGGGTAGAGGTAAGAAGGGGTGCTGGAGCCCCATGGAAGACCATGCTCAGGGCAAACCGCCCCACTCGCACCCCCCTTACTACGCCACTGATCGTAATGCTATGTTTTGACATTGTTTCAGATCATTAATTGAACCATGCCAATGAAAAGTGTGGAATTTTCAAGTGTGGAACTCCGAACCGTCATGAAGTTCCTATTCCTGCAGAAGAAAACTCCCGAGGAAATCTGTAAATGTAAGATGTATACATTGAGTGACAAATTCCCATCCTACCCCGCAGTGAAGATAATAATAATAATAATTTTATTTCTTATATACCGCCTACCAGTAGTTCTGGGCAGTTCACAAAAGGAAAAAGCTGAGACATTTCAGCACATGATACAATATCAGCACAAGATACAATTTCAAAACATACAAATTTCATATATTGATCTAGAGTTACATAATAAAATATTACAAAAGGTTAAAAGATTAAAACATACAATAAAAGAATAAAAACCGAAACACGTCATTGTGATATCAAAAACAGCAATCTTTTTTTTCAAATAAATGGGTTATTGATGTTTTCCTAAAAGTAAGGTAAGAGTATGATTGAACAATCATCGGATTTAACCAGAAGTTCATCTTCCCTGCCTAGTGTGCAAACTTTCAGTTTGGAAATTTTGAGACCAAAGATGCAGCAAAGTCTGGGAGGCCTCAAATGGTGTCAACTCCTGAAATTGTTGACCATGCTCATGACCTGATTTTGGAAGATCAGTGAATATCAGCTCAAAAAAAATTGCTGAGATACTACAGATATCCAGGGAACATGTTGGGTGTATAATCCACGAGCAGCTGGGTATGCAGAAGCTGTCATCCAAGTGGGTGCCCAAATGTTTGAATGCTGATAAGAAACAACGTTGAGTGGACACTTCCAAGTTGATTCTGCAGCATTTTCAGTGAGCTGATGACAACTTTTTGGAATGACTAGTTACTGTTGATGAAACATGGTTTCACCACTATAATCTTGAGACAAAATAACAGTCCAAGCAATGGCAACACTAGGTTTTCCAAGGCCAAGGAAATCCAAGACCCAAAAGTCAGCAAGAAAGATCATGGTCACAGTGTTTTGGGATCAGAAAGTTGCCTCGGCGTGCTCCTCTGACATCACTTCCAGGTCCCATGAATAAGAAGCGATATCATAGAGAGAGCTGATGCTGGTGCGGGCAGCAAGTTGGAGAGGTGGCTTGCGCCAGGGAACCTGAACAGGCATGGGGGAAAGGAAGGGGCATGGGCGTGCGTGTCTGCCCGCAGCAGGGGAGCTGGGAAGGAACAGAGCGAGAGGGGGCGCCACTTCCCTGGGTGTCTCCCACCCACACGAAGCCAGTGATTTCAGCACGGGATCCCATTTTATGATAACCCGTCTTAATGGTAGCCCATGTTGATAACCTGCCAAGTTTGTGACTTCTTCCCAGGTGACAAGCTTTGGGGTAAATTATCAATTTAGACTACTGATAGCCATTACTGGGCAGACTTGCACGGTCTGTGTCTGTATATGGCCGTTTGGTGGAGGATGGACTGGGGAGGGCTTCAATGGCTGGGAAGGTGTAGATGGGCTGGAGTGAGCTTTGACGGAGACTTCAGTAGTTGGAACCTAAGAACAGTACTGGGCAGAGCTTTGGATTCTTGCCCTGAAATGGTTAAGAAGAAGAAGAAAAATCCCCCAACAAATTTTTAGATTGAATCAAGTTGGGCAGACTGGATGGACCATTCGGGTCTTTATCTGCCGTCATCTACTATGCTACTATGTTAAGACATGTTATTTTACTATTAACCCTAGTTCTTAGTAACTAGATCTCATTGCATAAAATGAGACCTGTGCTAAAATTGCATTAATCAGTGGTAAAATAACACATCCTAACATTACCCTAAACTCATAACTTCCCCTTCTTATTTTGCCAAATTGACATATTTCTGGCTAGAAATAGTTAATGGTAGGGGTATTATAATCATGTTTGGCACATGTTCACTGCCTAGGGGTGTAGAAATAATAGAATGCATTGTGGCTGTGATTCACTGAAGCTGGTCATCCAATGCTATTTTTTTTCACTTGGAAATACTTGTAGATAGATAGAGACAGTGTATTTCCCTCATGAGATTTGCTGTACAATTCAGAGTAAATCTGTATCCTTAGCAATAATTGCAAGGATGTACTACAGCAAGTTGAGTTAAAACATGCTAAACAAGTGTAATTATAACACACAAAACACCAGTTTATTTTCATCCCCTCCACACCCCCTGGCAGTGTTTCCATAAACACTGCACATTTGTAGTTCTAACAGTGGGTTTAGGTGACACTCAAACCAGATTGTGCGGAGTTTCTTATTATGTTATCCCACCAGGATAATTAAAACGCAACCAGTGCAGCCTAAGTGAAAAGACAATATTTTGCTATTATTTGTTTAGTCCACAAGAAAAAACTGTAGCACTTAATAATTTAGCATATTTACATAATGAGAGATGTGTTCACAGCCGCACAAGGACACAGTACAAGGTCATCAGGGCAATTAACAAGCAAAAGCACTATTAAGTATATTTATTGATTAAGTCATTGGGATTTATTAGCCACCTTTATGAAGAGATTCAAATAAGGCTGTGAATTTCATGTGATTGGATATCAACTACAAATAGCCCTGAGCTGGCCTTGGATACTTGGAGGGTTTAGTGTAGAAAGATGCCATTTACCTCAACAGATATGAAAGGTATCAGCACCTCAAAGTTCATAATGACCACTTTGTAGCTACGGTACTGAAATCTCATTCATCATTGCTTCTGCAAGATGAGAAATGGAAGACATGTCTCAAACATCACATTCCACACATATAAGTATGAAAATAAAAAAAGTAAATAGGCAGCATAGAGAAACAATAGATAAATAAAGCAAATGTTTTGTTTTGTTTTTTGTTAAGACTATGCTTATTAATAATAATAATAATAATAATAATAACAGTTTATATACCGCAGGACCGTGAAGTTCTATGCAGTTTACAATGATTAGAAATGTTACAGATTGAGTGGATAAACAAAGTTATAGATGGAATGAATAAACAAAGTACAGACTTAGCGATTGGTGGTTCTTGCGGTCGTTTGTTAAGGACTAAGATTGAATAGGTTGGTTTCCTAAGTATTTCAGGAACAGATGTGTTTTCAGGCGTTTCCTGAATTCTCCATAGGTAGTAGGCACAAGCAATTGTTCAAGGTCTTTACCCCATAATGCTGCTTGATGTGCGAGAAGATGTTGATGATGACTTTTAAATTTACAAACTCTAAACGGTGGAGAAACGAAGTTCAGGTGTGAGCTTCGCTTGTGTCTGTTGGTTGTGAAAGAGAAAAGGTCTGTTATGTATTTAGGGGCTAAGCCACAGAGTACCTTGAAGCAAAAACAACCAAACTTGAATTTCATAAGTGCCTCCATCGGTAGCCAGTGTAAAAGTCGATAGGAAGGTGTCACGTGATCAAACTTCTTCAGTCCACAAAGTAGTCTAACCACTGTATTTTGAACTAGTTGCAATCACCGCAGAATAAATTATTTTTGCACATACTGCAGACCTATGTAAGTAACCTAAAATATAACATAACTATGGGTCATGTAGGTGGCTAAACAGACATTTAGGTCTGCCCAAGTAAAACCAGGCAAGTGTTTTATAAAAGGCTTGATAACACAGTAACACAGTAAATGATGCCAAAAAAAGACCCTCCATCCAGCTGCCCAACAAGGTGACCAGAGCCTTTCCCACCATTCTCTAGCCTTTTATAAAACATGGATATGTTTGAGCCTGAAACAAGAGGCCCAACAATAAAATCACAGCACGAAACAGGCCTCAAGAAAGAGTGGAACAATGTTATTAAAAGACCCAACATGAGCCGTGTTTCAGCAAAATGCTTTCATCAGGGGTCAGTAGATGAAGCGCTCCAATTTGTAAACAATTGGTGCCACAGACTGAGTCTGCTCATTTGTGGTTCCCAAAAAACATTGTGCATGCATGCAGCGGAAATAAAAAGTGATGCTGAGCCAGTAAGTGTAAAAGTCTAAACTTCACTAAACTGGTAAAAATCGTTTATTGTAAACAGGGCAGGATTAATTCGTCGAGGGCCCCTAGGCACACAAGTACACTGGGCCCCCCTGCCCCGCCCCACCCCACCATGCACCCAGGCGGAAACAGGAAGCTGCATCAGAGGGTAGCTTTGGACAAGCAGCACCGCTTGCACAATTAAAGTTCCCATTGCCTTTCTTACCCGCGTTGCTTGCTTGTCTTACTTTCTATCGATGGGGGGAGGGGGGTTGTCGATCAGGGTGTGGCCCGCGTTGTCAATCGGGGGGGCCCACTTGCCGATCGATGCTGGAGGGGCCCATCGCCGTTTGAAAAAACAATGTTGATGCCTTCCTTCATCGGGCTCCCCTGACCATTTCGGGCCCTAGGCACATGCTTACTTGGCCTATTGGTTAATCCTGCCCTGATTGTAATGAAATTGTTCCACCCTTTCTTGAGGCCCACTTTGCTGTGTCTTACAGTGCTTTGTCAACTGCACTTTTGATTTCATCTCTGCTGTTGCCAAAAATAAGATCAAACCTGGCCAGTTACATGTATTTTCTCAACTTCTTTATTCAGGTTCTTGTTTTGAAGGCACAAAGAAAACCAAGCTTCTTGGTTTTGTTAAAACAATTTATATAACTTCAGCATCTTATACAATGTAGTCCCTTCCAGTCTGGAGAGGTCCTCATCGGGTTTTACATGTGGCTTGACAGACTGGGGGCACACCTTTAGGAAGATATCAGTGGCTTTCGGGGTTATTCTTGCTGGATACTATATTTCAGTGATCTCCAACCTTTTTAATGAAAAGGGCCACAGTGTTGAATGCAAGAAAGATCTGAGAGTTACCTAAAGATTTTAAGCTTACATCTAATACAAATTTTGTAAAATACCTTGACTTGATTTTTCAGACTTGGTATTAAACATTAAAAATTAATACTAATATTGATTCTACAACACTTCAAGGATACATTTTAAAAGCTCACTTTATTTTGAATTGTCAGCAGTAGCAAATTCCATAAATGAGACACCTGAATAACATAGTTAAGAGTTTGTTCACAGTTACTATATCAAGTGGGCAAGATTGAAATTAATGCAGTTACTGGATTTGAAGAGAATTCTAGGCATTTGTTTGAGGGCCGCAATAGAGAACTTTGGGGGGCTGCACAGCGGAGACCACGTCTGTATTTGGATGCAGATTAGGACCAGTAATAGTGGAAGAGGGGATGCAGTTGAACTCAGTAATTCAGTTTGGTAGGCTACCTCACTTTTGCCCCCTTTTACAAGTGATTATTGCAGCTGGTCGCGTTAATCGCTCCAACGACCATAGGGATTCAATGGGCATCGGAGCATTTGGCGCATGGCAGCTTCTACTGCACCTTTGTAAAAAGGGTGGGGGGATTATTATTTGAAGTTTTGCATTTCTTAAGTACATTTAGGTCTTTATTTATTTGTTTATTTTTTTATAAGGTTACCATATGGCTCCAGAAACAAATTGAGACATCCGGGCTTTGTTTCCATTGTTGGGAGTAAAACCCGGATGTCTCAATCTGTCCTTTTTCTAGTGCCATATGGTAACCCAATTGCCTGAACAGTGTCCCTGACTAATTTTGTAACTGCCTCTAATCCTTTAATCCTATCCCTATAACCTACCTCTACTCCTATCTGTATCCCTCAATCCCTTTGTCCTCCAGGTACCTATCCAACCCTTCTTTGAAGCCCTGTATCGTGCTCCTGCTTATCACATCCTCCGTTGACTATTTTAGTAGCTGCCCTTAAGGGGCCTGCCAGTCCAACCTGAGTATACTGGGTCCATCAGTAATCTAGCAGGGTGTGAGGACATGCCCAAAGATCATGGAAGCATTGGTCTAAGAGGTAAAGGTTATGCCCCTTCTGCTTGATCTCTCCATGTATAGGAAATAAAATACTCCACAGGCTCATCTCAGCTTGGTGACTCTTTAAATAGTGTTGTATACCTGTCAGAGAAGAGCCAAGAGTGTTAGATCTGGATGGGGCAAAAGGCAAGGTTAGAGTATACACACTCTTGGCCAAGAGTTTAGGGTGGGGAAAGGAGAACATGGAATATACTGTGTAAGCTTGGAAAGAGACACCTTATCACACAATGTGAAGGTTTTCCTATTCGCTGCTGAGCAACATGGCATGTAGATCTAGTGACTTTATTCCCAACTTGGGTCACTCTTACATAAGGTCACTACATAATGGTATTTTAGAAATATTTATGTTTATCTCCACTGCCCCAGGTACATTAGACAGATTACATAGAAACATAGAAGATGACGGCAGAAAAGGGCTTCAGCCCATCAAGTCTGCCCACTCAACTGACCCATCCACCCGTCTATGCCCTAATAACCCAATTTCCTTAACTCGAGCCTTGTAGGGATCCCACATAGATATCCCATTTATTCTTAAAGTCTGGCACGCTGTTTGCCTCGATCACCTGCACTGGAAGTTTGTTCTAATGATCAACCACTCTCTCTGTGAAGAAATACTTCCTGGTGTCGCCATTAAATTTTCCGCCCCTGAGTTTGAGTGGGTGCCCTCTTGTTGCTGAGGGTCTTTTGAGAAAGAAAATATCATCTTCCACCTCAACATGTCCAGTGATGTACATAAATGTTTCAATCATGTCTCCCCTATCCCTACGTTCTTCGAGAGTGTAGAGCTGCAATTTGTTCAGTCTCTCTTCGTACGTGAGGCCCTTGAGCCTCAAGATCATACCTGTATGTAAACCGCTTTGAATGTGGCTATAAAACTACTAAAAGGTGGTATACAAGTCCCAATCCCTTCCTCCTTATGCATAATTCCTCTGAGAGGTCTAGGAACCAGGTCCTAGATCTGTAGATCCTCTAGTGACAATGCATCCTCCTCATGGTGACATCTGCTTTATATGCTTGGTGCACACATTGACCAATTACTATGTTTATGGCACACCAAGACCTCTACCACACTGTACCTAGATCCCATCACTTGTGTAGCAGCTACATACACAAATGCCTACTCACACAGCTACAGAAAGACACACAAACAGCTAAACACACAGCAGGAGCAGGAAGAAGAGAACCATAAAAAGAATAAACAAAGACAAGGGAAGAACAGATTGTAAAGACTAAAAGGAAAAGGTTAGACAAAGGGCAAGAGAGATGAAAAATTGTAGAATACTTAATAATTTCTCCTCCAAGAAGCATCTTTCCAAGTGATTGTTGCTGTTGTCTGGGTCTTGCCAAGTCTGGGTAGGTAGAACTGATGTTTCAGCCTTCATGTTGTGGCTGAAGAAAGCCACAGCATGGTGGCTGAAATGTTGGCTCTACCTACCCAGACCGACAGCAACAATCATGACATCAGCAGTGGAAGCCTAAGAGAACACCTATCCAAGTGTGAGGTCATAAAAAGTAAGTAAGCACATTTGTATGTGTGCGTGTGTGTTACATGATATTTACAGCAGGTGCAAATGACAAGACTTAATCGTACTAATGTCTACATCTACGAAGGGGGTGCTGAAAAGTTCTCAGGCAATCTCAAATCGGCAGTCACGCAACCACTATTTGCAATCGGGTTTTGAAAGGAAAGCAGGCAATCCTAGAAAACGCAACAGATAAAACACTCTCCCAGTAGCATATATAAAAGCTGCTGCTCAGGATAGGAATTAGTGATCCAATTTATATCTACTCGTTCTGAAAAGTTCTTAGTCCGACCAATCAACTTCCTAAGTTCTGAGCTTTATTTTGCCACTGTGGCTGAAAAGCGTGTTATCCTGTTTCATTAAGTGCCAGTTTTCAGAAACAAAATTCTCTGTTTTTGACATTGTTTCAGATCATTGATTGAACCTTATCCACGCCATTCTCTTCTTGGTTGGGCTGAGAATTTGTTAGCACCCCACTCGTACAGTCCGTTGAAAATATGTCATATATGATTTGCAATAAATGCTCTGAACATCCTCCAGATATCCCTCCACTGGAGTCATTTCTAAAATCACCCATGCAAGTGCACTTTTATGTGCAGATGACACTTAAAGTTTCTAAAATTACCTCTCAGAAGATTAATTATTACAAAAGTAGATTTAGCATTACAAATTTCCTTATATATGTAGCATAACCTTATGAAGGAGGCAGGGAAATCTTTTATCCTCCTAATATCCTGTATATTTTTCTTCTTAAGCAAAATCCTTCTTTCTTTGGTGTCTACTGTAGTTCTTATGGAGTCCAGCCTTGAGTATTTTCAGTTTTTACCTCTACTCCTCCTACATAGTCCAATCAAGTATTCTAAGGACCACCTGTAGGTGCAGCTCTCTGGCTGCCAAATTGCTAAAGAGTTCCTTATCGCAGCAAAACAGACACGAACAGAAGGACCTATAAATATCTAATGCTGTTGTCACCCTTGCAGTCTCAGCATCAGAGCTGCTTGTGAGAAAACACTCCTAAGTGATAAGAGGTGCCTCGGAGGCTTTCATATGCACGTGCTGAGAGAGCCGCAAATCTGAGCAGTTGTTAGTTGGCAAGGAAAAAAGACCTTTGTATGCATGAAAGTCCACCTAGGCTTCCATTACAATGTTTAAAATGCTGGAATCCTATTTAATGACCAACTCAAATTTGGTCATGTCACCAGGTAGAAATAAAGGTAACTGGCTTTGGGTATGTCTTTTCTCTTGAAGCATTTAAGGAGATTATGATTAAGAACATACAGTAAGAACATAAGAATTGCCTTATTGGGTCAGACCAATGGTCCATCTAGCTCAGTATCCCATCTTCACGGAGGCCAATCCAAGTTACAAGTACCTGGCAAAACCCCAAATAGTAGCAACATTCCATGCTACTGATTCAGAGCAAGCAGTGGCTTCCCCCATGTCTGTCTCAATAGCAAACTATGGACTTTTCCTCCAGGAACTTTTCCAAACCTTTTTTTAAAACCAGCTAGGTTTACCACTCTTACCACATCCTCTGGCAATGCATTCCAGATCTTACCTATTCTCTGCATGGAAATTTTTTTCCTCCTATTGGCTTTAAAAGTATTTCCTTGTAACTCCATCGAGTCTCCCCTAGTTTTTGTAATTTTTGATGGAGTAAAAAAATCAATCCACTTGGACCTGTTTTAAACCATATCTCCCCTCAGCCATGTCATGTCTTTTCCAAGCTGAAAAGCCCTAACCCTTTTAGACTTGCCACATATAAGAAGAGTTCCAACTCCTTTATCATCTTAATCACTCTTTGAACCTTTTCTAATTCCACTATATCTTTTTTGAGATAAGGTGACCAGAATTGAATGTAATACTCAAGGTGAGGTTGCACCATGGAGCAGTACAGAGGCATTATAACATTTTAGTCTTGTTTATCATCCCCTTTCTAATGATTTATTTTTTATTTTTGCTTTTTTAGCCACTGACGCACATTGGACAGGAGGTTTCAGCATATTGTCTACAATGATGCCCAAATCATTTTCTTAGGTGTTGACCCCCAAGGTGGTCCCTAGCATCTGGTAACTAATTTGAGCTATTCTTTGCAATGTGCATCGCTTTGCATTAATTCCTAATCCACAACTGAGCTTTGCCATCTATCCCATGGCTCTTTAATTTTCTCAGGAGCCTATCATGAGGAACTTTGTCAAAAGTTTTCTGAAAATCAAGATACACAACATCCACGTTTATTCACACCTTCAAAGAAGTCAAGCAAATTGGTGAGGCAAGATATCCCTTGGCTGAACCCATGTTGACTCTGTCATTAAATCATGTTTGTCTACATGTTCCACAATTTTATTTTTTATAGTTGTTTCCACTATTTTACCCAGCACTGAAGTCAGGCTTACCAGTCTGTAATTTCCTGGTTCTCCCCTGGAACCCTTTTTAAAGATCAGTGTAACATTGACCACCCTCCAATCTTTAGGTACTACAGACAATTTCATGTTTGAGTTCTTTCAGTACCCTGGGATGTATACCATCCAGTCCAGGTGATTTATCACTCTTTAACTTATCAATTTAGCTTAGTACGTCTTCCAGATTCACAGAGATTTCTTTTGGTTCCTTCACATCATCACCAAAGCAAACCATTCAGTCTCTCTTCCATGGCCTTATTTTCCCTGAACTCCCCTTTTGCTCCTTGATCATCCAACAGATCCATGGATTCCCTCATGGGTTTTCTGCTTCTGATATACCTAAAAAATTTTGTTGCTGAGTTTTTGTCTCTTTAGCAACTTTCTCTTCATAATATTTTTAGCTTTCTTTATCAGTGCTTTGAATCTAACTTCCCATTATTTATGTCTCTTCTTATTTTCTTCAATTGGATCCTTTTTTTCATTCTTTAAAGGATATTTTCTTTAGCTCTAATAGCCTCTTTTACTGCACCTTTTAATCATGCAGACTCTCGTTTTCTCTTCTTTCTACCTTTGTTAATACCTGGAATACATCTGGTCTAGGCTTCCACAATGGTGTTTTTAAATAACAATGGACAAAAAGCCTTATTTGTAAAAGTCTTCCTATATAGAATAAAGAAATTCTAATATATATATATATCAAAGAACGTAATTGGTGATTAATAAAGAATCAAAACTGAATTTTTTGAGGAAACAATCAGTAGATGGTACTCACTGCATTAAAAAAACCAACAACACTCTGAGAAGCTGTTACTCTTCTGCTATAAGATTAAACAAATCTGGGGGGCATATTGTTAATTCATCAATAATGAAAACTGATGTTCTTTGAAAATGGAACTGGTGTCTACCCCTGATGAGGAAACAAAATGGAGAACTCTGTGAGGTAGTTTTTAGACCACAACAGAAAAGCTAAGTGATTCCTGCAACTGTTTTGCATTTTATGAAAATGACATAGCACAAGTGTTGAACTTTGATTGGGTTTTTCAGCGTTGATGATTCTGCAGTAAAAAAAAAAAAAAGTCTTCCTAAACGAACAAGATTATTTATAGTATGAATAAATGAAACATGAAAAAAATTAATATTTTCTTGAAAAAAATCAACATGGAGAATAATGAGGTAGCAGCAGAGTTGTGACTTTTTGACTTAGCTTGATTCATGAGGTCCTGCGGGGATACTCCAACTCCTGGTGAGTTCCCTCTACTGATTTTTGCCTCAAAAAATTCAATATTGATACTTTATTAATCACCTATTATATTCTTTGATATATATCAGAATTTATTTATTCTATACAGGAAGACTTTTACAAATTAGGTTTTTTGTCCTTTGTTACAGAAGTGGTAATACCTCCTTTGTTTTACTTCCCATTAAGTTTTTGTTAATTTACAGCTTTTAAATAACATCCACACCTAGAACCCGCTCATAGGTAGTCAATGATTCAGCATCAGGATTCACAGTTTCAAAATCTGATTAGTGATTAAGCCATTCCTTGATCTCTGACATTGACGGGGCTTTGTTTTATAAAGAAGGACTAATAATAATAATAATAACTTTATTTTTGTATACCGCAATACCGCAAACAGTTCAGAGCGGTTTACAATGTAAGAGACTGTATTGTGCAGTGCAGTGGTTCTTGACCCAGTCCTTGGGGCACACCCATCCAGTTAGGTTTTCAACATATCGACAATGAATATGCATGAGGTACATTTGCATACCAAGGAGATACTGCTTGCAAATCTACTTCATGCATGTTCATTGTGGAGATCTTGAAAACCTGACTGGATAGGTGTGCCCCATGGATCGGGTAGAAAAACAAACTGGCATAGTATATCTTACTTATGCTTCTATTTTTACTCTTTTTTATGATGTGGACTCTCCTCCCTTTTTCTTGTTTTAGGTAGCTGTATTGAAGCTGTCTTTCTATTTCTTTTTACAGTTCCTTTGTTCTTGTTTCAAAACTTAGGGCTCCTTTTACAAAGGTGTGCTAGCGTTTTTAGCACACGTACAAGATTAGCGCGCGCTAGTAGAAAAACTACGCCTGCTCAAGAGGGGGCGGTAGCGGCTAGCGCGTGTGGCATTTAGTGCACGCTATTCCACACATTAAGGCCCTAACGCGCTTTTGTAAAAGGACCCTTTACTGTTGACTCATAATGAGGTGTTGTTTTTTTTTTTTTGTAAGTTATTTAAATGGTTAATAAATGTTAAATTGAAAATAAAAGAAAGGGAACAACTTGTAAGTGATAGCTTCATACTGGATTAAATAAATACATTTGTAACCAGGTTTCCAGGTTTTATTTAGATTTGATATACTGCCTATCGAGAGATGTCTGGGTGTTTTTAATTTAATAATAGTTTAGGTAGACTTTCAGAGGAATCAATAGTGGGGTTGAAATGAGAAATAAGACAGGGTAGAGAGAGAATTGCAGTGGGTTAGCAGGAGAGAAGGGGAAAATGTCTGCCCAACGCTGCAAACCGTACCCAGGCCGTCCTGGAGGAAGGAAGTAGCTAATGCATAAGGATAGACAGGGTAGAGGCCAATCACAAAAAGAAAGGGGACTGACTGAAGGCATTTTTGAAGAGAAAAGTCTTTAAACAAGCCTTGAATTTGTCTAAAAATAATTCATGTCTTAAGTAAGATGGGAGATGGTTCCAAAGGGAAGGATCTATAACAGAAAAGATTCGGGGCTCCTTTTACAAAGGTGCGCTAGCGTTTTTAGCGCACGCTACCTGAAAAACCACCGCCTGCTCAAGAGGAGGTGGTAGTGGCTAGTGCGCGTGGTATTTTAGCACGCGTTTAGAGTACACTAAAACCGCTATTGCGCCTTTGTAAAAGGAGCCCTTGATGGTGAGTAGTATCATAAGTTATGCAACATATGTGTAGAATAACTAGAAGGTTTGGTTGTGATGAACTCGGTGTATGTTCCAGTGAGTAGGGCATATGCAAGGTATTGATCTAGGAAGGAAGGTTTGTGGATTTGTTTAATTTTAAATACTGGAAGAAGAATCTTGTATACTAATCTGTTATTTATGGGAAGCTAATGTGAGGCTTTTACAAAGATGCGAGATGGTCGAATTTGCATGTTCCTGCTATCAGTCTGATAGAGGTATTCTGTATTAGTTGACACCTGTTGTCAAATGATCACTTCCGGTTACTTTGATCACTTCCAGTTACTGTGGTCATCTCCGGTTACTTCCAGTCACTCTGGCCACCACTGGTTACCTCTGGTCACTTTGAGTTATTTTTGTTATCACTCTGGTCCTCTCTTAGACAACCTGGTCACTCTGAGTACGCAGTGTTTAGGAGATCAACATGGGATCACAAAGTCCCTCCTTGAGGGCCGCAATCCAGTCGGGTTTTCAGGATTTCCCCAATGAATATGCATTGAAAGCAGTGCATGTACATAGATCTCATGAATATTCATTGGGGAAATCCTGAAAACCCGACTGGATTGCGGCCCTCAAGGAGGGACTTTGAGACCCCTGATTATACTGTACTATGAGCATTCATGTCTTTTATAGAATCCAAGGGTTTAAACTATCAAAAGGATTGGCTGTATTTTGGACCATCAGGGATTATTGAAGTGAATTATTTCACCACTGGGCATCAAACTCTCACCATATATTGTTCCTTCATACTTCAAAAATAATATAAAAAACATCACACATTTCTTCTTTAACTTGTATTTGTTAAAAACAAACAAACAAACAAGCAAAGCTTAGTCATGTTTTGTCAATACTGCAGCAGGGGAGTTGGCCATCTGTAAAACAAACTCACTTTAGAAATTGTCTGCTTATATTTTTATCACAAAATTCTTTCCAAAGTACCTTACAAACTGTGTTTGTTTGTCATGCTTTTATGCAGCTCTAAAAATGGCAGCCCCATCTATATTACTTTAGCCAACACATTTGAACCCCTTCCCCCCACTCCCAGACAAATTAAAATCAAAGATATTAAAATTTCAACAGAGTTTATTACGTTAATGTCATTCATTCTATTTCTGAATTCAAACTATGTGGTATGACTGAGTTTAAAGTGAATATCTATAAAATATTCAGAACTATATGGCATATAATTTCAAGTTCAATTTATTTAATATACTGCAAATATAAAACCACAAGGCAAATCTAAGCGGTTTACAATTAAAAAAAAAAAAATTAAATAAGGTAAGAACAGAAAGAAGACAAAATGTAAAGGAAAACAATTGAGAACATGGGAAAAGAGGGAATCAGGGATTACAATAAAAATAAAAAGGTTGGGGAAAGGGATGAACAACATGGTAAGGGAGGGAACAAAGAATTTAAATCTGTCCACACAGAAGAAAAGTAGCTATCAGGAGGAAGTTAAGACTAAAGGCCAAAGAGAAGTAGCATGCCTTTAATTGTGCCTTGAAGGTTACAAATGATTTCTCAGAATGAAGGTAAAAAGGCAAAGAATTCCAGAGAGTAGGAGCCATAACACAGAATGAAAAATTCCTAAGGAAATCCAGAAAAAGTTGTCTAAATGATGATGAGCATGATATTGTGCATCATCGTCATGCTCACAGAATGATAGTACTTGTGAACATAAGAATTGCCGCTGCTGGGTTAGACCAGTGGTCCATCGTGCCCAGCAGCCTGCTCACCCGGCGGCTCTCTGGTCAAAGACCAGCGCCCTAACTGGGACTAGCCCTACCTGCGTACGTTCCGATTCAGCAGGAACTTGTCTAACTTTGTCTTGAATCCCTGGAGGGTGTTTTCCCCTGTGACAGACTCCGGAAGAGCATTCCAGTTTTCTACCACTCTCTGGGTGAAGAAGAACTTACTTACATTTGTACGGAATCTATCCCCTTTCAACTTTAGAGAGTGCCCTCTCGTTCTCCCTACCTTGGAGAGGGTGAACAACCTGTCTATCCCCTTCAGTACCTTGAATGTTTCAATCATGTCCTCTCTCAATCTCCTCTGTTCGTGGGAGAAGAGGCCCAGTTTCTCTAATCTTTCACTGTACAGCAGCTCCTTCAACCCCTTAACCATCTTAGTCGCTATTCTCTATGACCCTTTCGAGTAGTACCGTGTCCTTCTTCATGTACGGCGACCAGTGCTGTACGCAGTACTCCAGGTGAGGACGCACCATGGCTTGGTAGCAGCATGATAACCTTCTCTGATCTGTTTGTGATCCTCTTCTTTATCATTCCTAGCATTCTGTTTGCCTTTTTTGCCGCCACCGCACATTGCATGGACAGCTCCATCGACTTGTCGATCAGAACTCCCAAGTCCCTTTCCTGGGAGGTCTCTCCAAGTACCGCCCCGGACATCCTGTATTCGTGCATGAGATTTTTATTACCGACATGCATCACTTTACACTTATCCACATTGAACCTCATCTGCCATGTCGATGCCCATTCCTCAAGCCTAATTATGTCACGTTGCAGATCTTCGCAATCCCCCTGCATCTTCACTACTCTGAATAACTTCGTATCGTCTGCAAATGTAATCACCTCGCTCATCGTACCTATGTTCAGATCATTTATAAAGATGTTGAAGAGCATAGGTCCAAGCACCGAGCCTAGTGGTTCCTGTGGGCCCTCTTATCTTGCCCTGGTGGTGTCAGTATAGTAGATGGTCCCTAATTCTGAGTAGAACCATAGTTCTGCATAAAAGTTCGTGTAGCAAAAGAACAGAGTGCAGGCCTCAAGAGCGGATATGAAGCGCAATCTTTATTCAAGGACACAACCTGGCTATGTTTCGGCAAATGCTTGCTTCAGAGGTCAGCTGTGATTATCATTTAATGGATTCCAGTGTAATGTGATCCAACACTTGTCCAAACTACAGGGGATCCAAAGTAATCCTTCTCCTATTAGGTTAAAAATGTAAGCAAAACAGCAGTCACAGCTACCTGTTTCTTGAGCAGCATTCCTTCTGCATTCAGTAATAATTATAGCCGACCCCTGAAGCAGGCATTTACTGAAACATGGCCTGTGTCGGGTACCCGAATAACAATTGTTCTTCATACCTACTCTTTTGCTACACCATTGAATCCTTTTCCTTTTGCTTGCTTTGTATTACATAAAAGTACAACATTGTTTGCTCCCAGCTCTGTGAAAAATATGATAAACACATGTAGGCTTCTAAGAGTTTGCAGAAAGGCTTCATTGCAGTGGCAGGTAGCTGACTGCTTAATGCCTGTGATGACTCCAACAGCATACTGAAAACTACAGTGGCTGAAATGCCAGAGATATATTTAAATTTACATGGACTGAAAATTGGCATTATCCACAAACCTAGTGTTGCCATATGGCTCCAGAAAAAGGAGGACAGATTAATACGTTCGGGTTTTACTTCCATTGCTTTCAATAGAAGTAAAGCCCAGATGTCTCAATCTATCCTCCTTATTTTCATTGCTTTCAGTCCGTCCTCCTTTTCCTGGAGCCTTATGGTAACCCTACACAAACCCAATGACCACATCCCCAGAACACCTCAAAATGCCCCTGCAGGTATCCAGGTAATGATCAGCAGTCAGAGGTGGTTTTTCTAAAACTGTCAACAGCTGGATAAATGACACACAAATACTGTTTATTTGTTTTATCATTTATTAGTTTAATATACTGCCTCTTTTGAAAGCCATATCAAAAGCAGTATACAATAAAAACTTAAAATGAAATAAAAGCAGAACTCCATAATAAAAAGGAAAAAAAAAAAAAAATCAATCGCTCATTCAGTCCACTCACAAGCCTTTTCTGATGAAAATAAAGCTGGTCCACATCATAGTCTGTGTGTATTATTTCATTTCTCCAGTATTCTCCAATGTTCCAACAAGCCTGTATTGATTCTTAGACAAAGCTGTTATAATGCCTTCTCACTTCAATTCATCAGAAAAGGCTTGTGAATGGACTAAGTACAAGCTCCAGGTTTTCTTCCACTGCATTGTGGGATAATACAGATTTTAGTAACTGAAAGTGCAATATGGATTCATTTGTGTTTAATGCAGGGGTAGGGAACCTTTTTGGCTGAGAGAGCCATAAACGCCACATATTTTGAAATGTAATTCCCTGAGAGCCATCCAATATGTTTAAAGTTTAAACATATTGTATGGCTCTCACGGCATTACAATTTAAACCTAAATACAATTAAATGTGTGCATTTTAGGTAAGACCAACACTTTTAAAGTACAATAAGACTCTGAATTCTTTTTAATAACGTTGTTATGCTATTCCTAATCAATGATGAATAAAGTACTTCTTACCATTAATGCGACTTCTGGTGCTGCATGGTTTTGCTGATGGCTTTGTAGTCTGGTTGATACGTGGTGAGGTTAAGTTTCATGCAGGCGTTGAGACTTCCATCTGTTAAACGTGATCGTAGGTTGGTCTTAATGTTCCTCAGATGTGAGAAAGACTGCTCACATATATAAGTAGAGTCAAACATTGTCAGTACAGCAATACTCACACGCTGCAGTGTGTGGTATGTGACGGGAAGCGCGTTCCAAGTTTTGACAATCAGCTGGTCCGCCGGTTGAAGTTTTTTCATTTCTCCCCACTTGTGTTTGCTCGCCAACTCTGCTTGCTGTCGTGCAAGTCTTTCCAAATCTTCATTCAGTGACTTGAACTTATTCACCCACATGTCTGAGGCCTTCAGGTCAGCAGCTTGTAGCTCAAAATCTCTGACGGAGACACCGGGGATGTAACTCAGGTTGGTGATGTCCACTGCACACTCATGTGGATGGGTGATGAACTTAAAAAGACGAGTGCGCTCACGAAATTCTCCAAAGCGCGCTTTGAATGACTGCAGGAGATTAGATGTGAAGTCTGCTAGCTGCTGAAGATCAAGATGTTGAGCAGGGTCACTTGTTGTGCATGCGTCTTTAAACTACCCCAGTTTTTCAAAGTGTAGTAAACGACCTGTTTTAATGTCGGCGATGAAGAGTTCTAGCTTGTTTTCAAATCCAAACATTCCTTGTTGAAAGGATAAGACTGTATTTCCAACGCCTTGCATTTTCACATTGAGCTGGTTCAGATGTTCAGTGATGTCAACGAGATAGTAGAACTTCAAGAGTGTTAGCTAACTCAGGATGCTCGACGTTTTTCATTTCAAGAAAAGTCCAGATTTTGCTCAGACAAGCCGCGAAACGGCTGAGCACCTTCCCTCTTGACAACCAGCGCACATTGCTGTGCAGAAGCAGACCAGGATAATTATTCCCCACTTCTTCCAGCAGTGTTTTAAACTGGCGATCATTTAAAGCTCGGGCAACAATAAAGTTGACCACCTTTATTATTGGGGGGGGGGAGTTGGTTGTGGTTGGGGGAGAGGGCATAGAGCAGGGGTGTCAAAGTCCCTCCTCGAGGGCTGCAATCCAGTTGGGTTTTCAGGATTTCCTCAATGAATATGCATGAAAGCAGTACATGCAAATAGATCTCATGCATATTCATTGGAGAAAATCCTGAAAACCTGACTGGATTGTGGCCCTCAAGGAGGGACTTTGACACCCCTGATAGCACACTAGTTTGGGATATAAATTCAAAGCCAGGATTGGCCACCAGATCTTCCTCATGGATGTGGGTAATTTGTCAGCTTTGTTATAGGTCTGGGTACCACACTAGTTTATGCACATCTACATCCATAAAACATATAGGTAGCTGTGCAGCTGTATGAAACCATCAGTAACATAGGATGATTAGAGTTCCATCATGTTGTGCAACTCCTCACATCCCCAAGCGATGATTCTGAACTCCCTGCTAAAATGACTGTACATATGGTAGAAAATTATCACAAGGACAACTCACCAGGAAAGCAGGAGGGCCTCGCTTTCTCTCTCTCTCTCCCCCCTCCCCCCCATGAAGAAAGCATATCAAGAATGGGAAGAGCTACAGCAACCTGATTCCACCACACCTCAGACAGCATTGTACTCATTGTGATAGAAGAAAGTATGCTAGAGTCCGCAGAAGGCAGGGACATTGCTCCAGCCAAATCCCCACAGTATTTGGTGAGTCCGTGGGAATGGCAGTCAATCAGATTGTCAGCAATGGTGTAGCTATCATCAGCCCTATAGTTTGGGGGAGCATGGCTAATCAGAGTGGCACAGGGACAGCTGTTTACCTAATGAAAACATGTGAAACCATTAAGGCCCTGTAATTAGAGAAAAGGTATTTTAGAATCACCCTGCAGGTGGCCTGCATTACGCTTCAATGTGAGATTTCTTGGTGTACATTACTATGATGTTTGTGTGCTTTACTGAAGAAGATGCACAAATTTACACCCTATTCCATATCCCATGGCTCAAAAATGAAGCACCTCTTAATTGGAAGCATAAACATATAATTACAACTCTTTTTGAACGAGCATTTTCCTAGTTATAAAAGAAAGCAAAAGTAATGGAGAGCTTACCTTTTCTTTTGTAGTATTAGGTTTTGAATGTTTATGTTCCTGGAACAAATGTTGGTTTCTATCTTATTTTATTAATGGTGTTCTATTTCTGTTTTATAAATAGTTTTTTTTAAATTGTAAACCACCTTGAAATGTGCTGCAACTAAAGCGGTATATCAAGTTTAATAAACAATTTCATAGAAACATGATGGCAGATAAAGGCCAAATGGCCCATCTAGTCTCCCCATCCGCAGTAACCATTATGTCTTCCTCTCTCTAAGAGATCCCACGGGCCTATCCCGCCCCTTCTTGAATTCAGACAGTCTCTACCACCTCTTCCAGGAGACTGTTCCAAGCATCTACCACCCTTTCTGTAAAAATGTATTTCCTTTTATTACTCCGGAGCCTATCACCTCTTAACTTCAACCTACGCCCTCTTATTCCAGAGCTTCCTTTCAAATGAAAGAGACTCGCCTCATGTACATTTATGCCACGTAGGTATTTAAATGTCTCTATCATATCTCCCCTCTCCCGCCTTTCCTCTAAAGTATACATATTGAGATCTTTAAGTCTGTTCTCATATGTCTTATGACAAAGACCACACATCATTCCAGTAGCCTTCCTCTGGACCAATTCCATCCTTTTTATATCTTTTTGAAGGTGCAGCCTCCAGAATTGTACACAATATTCTAAATGAGGTCTCACTAGAGTCTTCTACAGGGACATCATTACCTCCTTTTACCTACTGGCCATACCTCTTCCTATGCACCCTAGCATCCTTCTAACTTTCGCCTTCACTATTATTTTGGCTACTTAGGCATGTAAATGACCTCTTATAGCGATGCTTCTCAACTGGTATGCCATCTGGAACCACTGATGAGCTTCTGCTCCACCAGTGCCACCTGATTTAAGAGGTTTGGGGAGCCTAAGCCTCCCTAGCACCAAGCACTACCTTCCCTACCTCCTTCCTTCCGCCTCCATCGCTGCTCTCATTTCCCAAGACTAGTAGTAGCAGTAGTTGCAGCGACAAAAAAAGAAGAGACTTGGGGTTCACTTCCTCTGTGTGCGGCCTTATGAAATATGGATTACTGATCTTTCCCTCAGCCTGCCTCCATGTCACAGAGGAGGGGAGCAGGACTAGGGAAGCCTAACTTCAACCAGAGCAAGCAGAAATTGTCACTCTGGAGATGCATTTGCCACCACCTCAATGTGGCGGACTACCAAAACCTTGCTGTCAAGGACTTGAATTAAAAATTCTGAGACTTGCATGGCCATGCTTGCAAGAAACAGGTTAAAGACATCACGAGGACCCTGGCAACAACATATCCATCACCTCCATTGATAGAAATGTGGTTGTCACCTGTAACCAAGATACAATCTCAGGGGTCCGCAAGCAAGATAAAGCACAAAGGAGATCAGGCAAGAGCCTCTTTGTGTTACTCTCCACTGTGCTGCAGAGGGTGTTTGGTAGAAAGGGAGGAGATGGAGCAAAATAGAGAGGTTGTACAAGGTTAGGTAAGGGCAGAGTGGTTGATTATAGTGAGATACCGACCAGCAGCACAACACACCAATCAAGATTCCATTTTTAAAAAAAATACATCTTCTCTGCCAGTACACATTTGGGTGCACCTTTTATGCATCATCTGGCAGCAAAAGCTGAGGAATTGCTAAATGTTTTTGTTCTCGAATTAGGATGGGAGGGAGGGGGAAAAATATTTTGTAGTATTCTTTGATCGGTTGTAAGTGCTGTCTATGAAGTTAAGAACATAAGTCCAGAGGTCCATCGTTCCCAGCAGTCCGCTCATGCGGTGGCCCATCAGGTCCAGGACCTATATAATAATCCTCTATCTATACCCTTCTATCCCCTTTTCCTTCAGGAAATCATTCAGTACTCTGTCCTATCACATCCTCTGGAAGCACATTCCAGGTGTCCACCACTCTATGGGTGAAGAAGAACTTCCTAGCATTGATTCTGAATCTGTCCTCTCAATTTTTCCGAATGCCTTCTTGTTCTTGTAGTTTTCAGAAGTTTGAAGAATCTGTCCCTCTCCACTTTCTCTATGCCCTTCATGATCTTGAAAGTCTTTATCATGTTTCTTCTAAGCCTCCGCTTTTCCAGGGAAAAGAGCCCCAGTTTTGCTAATCTTTCAGCATATGAAAGGTTTTCCATACCTTTTATCAATCGCGTTGCTCTTTTCTGAACACTCACGAGTAACGCCATATCCTTCTTAAGGTATGGCGACCAATATTGGATGCAGTACTTCAGATGTGGGCGCACCATCGCCCGATACAATGGCAGGATAACTTCTTTCATTCTGGTTGTAATACTTTTCTTGATAATACCTAGCATTCTATTCGCCTTCTTAGAGGCCGCTGCGCAGTGTGCTGACGGTTTCATTGTCTTGTCCACTATTACCCCCAAGTCCTTCTCTAGGGTACTTTCACCCATTACCAGTCCTCCCATCATATAGCTTTACTTCAGGTTTCTGTTTCCTACGTCCAAGACTTTACATTTCTCTACATTAAACTTCATCTGCCATCTCGTCGCCCACTCTTCTAGTTTATTCAGGTTCCTTTGTAAGTCTTCACAATCCTTTTGTGTAAGGGGAGATCCTGCCAATCCAACCTGATCAGCTTCTTTGACTGGGTAACGGGGAAGCTGGATATAGGGGAGTCCCTGGACATCGTGTACCTGGACTTTAGCAAAGCATTCGATAGCGTACCACACCGCAGGTTACTGAGCAAGATGAGTTCTATAGGATTAGGTAGCACATTGACGAAATGGGTTGGGAGCTGGCTTGGAGGTAGGCTCCAAAGGATGGTGGTGAACGGCACCCCCTCCGAAATGACGGAGGTGATTAGTGGAGTACCACAGGGCTCAGTCTTGGGCCCAATCCTATTCAACATCTTTATAAGAGACTTGGCAGAAGGGCTTCGAGGTAAAATAACATTATTCGCCGATGACGCCAAACTGAGTAATGTAGTGGGCAAATGCACAACAGACGAAGATTCAGTGCCCGACAACATGATGCACGACCTACTCCTACTGGAGCGATGGTCTAGGACATGGCAACTCAACTTCAATGCCAAAAAATGCAAAGTTATGCACCTGGGCAGCCAGAATCCATGCAAGTCTTATACCCTTAATGGCGAGATCCTAGCAAAAACGGTAGCAGAACGAGACTTGGGGGTAATCGTCAGTGAGGACATGAAGTCTGCCAATCAAATGGAGCAGGCTTCGTCCAAGGCAAGACAAATCATGGGCTGCATACGAAGGGGTTTCATCAGTCGTAAGGCGGAAATCATTATGCCATTGTATAGATCCATGGTGAGGCCCCACCTGGAATACTGTGTGCAATTCTGGAGGCCGCATTATCGCAAGGATGTGCTGAGACTGGAGTCGGTGCAAAGAATGGCCACCCGGATGTTCTCGGGACTCAAGGATCTACCATACGAAAAACGGCTGGACAAATTACAGCTATACTCGCTCGAGGAGCGCAGAGAGAGGAGGGACATGATCGAGACGTTCAAGTATCTTACAGGCCGCATCGAGGCGGAGGAAGATATCTTCTTTTTCAAGGGTCCCACGACAACAAGAGGGCATCCGTTGAAAATCAGGGGCGGGAAACTACGAGGTGACACCAGGAAATTCTTTTTCACTGAAAGAGTGGTTGATCGCTGGAATAGTCTTCCACTACAGGTGATTGAGGCCAGCAGCGTGCCTGATTTTAAGGCCAAATGGGATCGGCACATGGGATCTATTCACAGGGCAAAGGTAGGGGAGGGACATTAAGGTGGGCAGACTAGATGGGCCGTGGGTCCTTATCTGCCGTCTATTTCTATGTTTCTATGTTTCTATGACTCCACTAAATAGTTTGGTGTCGTCTGCGAATTTTATTACTTCGCACTTTGTCCCTGCTTCTTAATCGTTTATAAATACATTAAACAGCAGCGGTCCGAGTACCGACCTCTGTGGAACACCACTCATGACTCTCCTCCAGTCAGAATAGTGGCCCTTCACTCCTACCCTTTTCTTCCTATCCGCCAACCAATTTTTGATCCATCTATGTACGTCTCCTTCCACCCCATGGTTCTTTAGTTTTCATAGTAGGCGTTCACAGGGTACCTTGTCAAAGGCTTTTTGGAAATCTAGGTATACGATATCTATGGGGTCCCCTTTCTCCATTTGTTTGTTAATTCCTTCAAAAAAGTGCAATAAGTTCGTTAGGCACGATCTTCCCTTGCAGAATCCATGTTGGCTTGTTTTTATCAGTTTATTCCATTCTGGATGCTCATCGATGCTGTCTTTTATCAGCGCTTCTGCCATCTTCCCCGGAACCGAAGTCAAATTCACCGGTCTGTAGTTCCCCGGGTCACCTATCGATCCTTTTTTAAAGATGGGCGTAACATTAGCTATCTTCCAATCATCCGGGATCATGCCTGTTTTCAGGGATAGTTTACAAACCCGCTGTAGTAGTTCCACTATTTCCTCCTTTAGTTCTTTCAATACCCTAGGGTGGATTCCATCCAGGCCCGGAGATTTGTCAGTTTTAATCTATCTATCCGCTTATGTACGTCTTCAAGGCTTACCTCTATGGATGTTAATTTTTCTGCGTGATCTCCTTTGAAGATTTTTTCAGGTTCCGGCACATTGCATGTGTCCTCTTTTGTAAATACTGATGAAAAGAACATATTTAGCCACTTCTTTTTCCTCCTTCACCACTCCTTTCCTATCTCCGTCATCCAGCGGTCCCACCTCCTCCCTTGCAGGCTGCTTCCCTTTAACATATCTGAAGAACGATTTGAAATTTCATGCTTCCCTGGCTAGCCTCTCTTCATATTCTCTTTTTGCTCTTCTAACCACGCGGTGACATTCTTTTTGATGCTTCCTGTGCTTTTATTAATTGTATGTATATTTTAATGCACTGTTCTCAAATTGAAAATTAATTTAAAAAAAAAGTGACAGTGAGCATACACACTAAAGATAATATGCAGTCCCTGCTTATTTTCTGTCTAGTTCCCAGTGGTGTGCAGTTAGGGCCTTCAAGAGATTCACCCCAACCCCTAAAGGCCCTGAGGGCATTGCTCTGAATTTTATTGGTTGAGTAGGCAACAGGCAGCTGCTGCTCAGCCAATCAAATTCAGATCAGCACTGTCAGAGCCTTCAGGGGGATTCAGAGAATCCCCAGCCCAAGAGCTCTGCTTTTTTGTTGTTGTTGTTTACAGGGTACATTTTGTTTGATGCAATTTGACTGGTTGAGCAGACTACCTACTCAACAAATCAAACTGCATTATGCAAAAAGTAAACAAAAAATTAAAAAAGCAAGGCTGTAGAGCTGGGGATTCACTGAATCCTCTGAAAGCCCTCACTGTGTGCCACTGCTACGTCCCATCCCTTAACTGGTAGGACACTGTGCTAATGACTGGCATGTTTGTACGGTAGCGATTAACATTTGCTAATTTAAGCATTAGCAGCTTTACACACGCTAGTCTGTTTGAAAGTTGGCCCATTAACATACTTTCTTAAAATACATAAAAGTTTGGATTCTGATAGCAAGATACTTTGCATTTGTTGTGTTTGTCTTCATGCTATAATACTCTACTGGTGGGAGCTGGCAAACTGGCATTTCTGACTCTCCAAATAATTCCCACAAATATAGGTTCATTGTTCCCAAGACATGTTCTCTCTGCTTGAAATGATCATTACTGGAAGAATACTACAGAAAATAAAATGGTCTATTTATAATATATCCAGAATTGGTAATTCTTTATTATCCCAAATTCATTATTTCTGTGCCTCACCAGTGTGAGAATTATTGGCACAATGCCAGCGGTAATTCTGACTCTTCTTGAGAATTCAGAAAATAATACAAAGTGATGCATGTTAAGAAAGAGAAACCCAGACTATAGCTATGTGATGCAAGGCTCTACAATAGGTGGTATCAGCCAGGAAAAGATGTCATTGTTAACGATACTTTAAACCAGTGTCACTCAAACATTTTTAGCAGCAGTACTCTAAACAGAGCGAATGTTTTTCATGATACACTTACCCCGTGCAGTAACAGCCCCAAAGCCCTTTAAATCTCATTGGGCTTCGGGGCCGTTACCACAGTGGCCCACGCTAAACGGCTTTGTAAAAGAGGCCCTAAATGGAGCAAATGTTTTTTTGTGGCACATTATAATTGAAATTATAAAATTTCAAAACCAACAAAAAATTTAATTTGAGAATTATTTATTTAAAGTTCTTTAAGATATGTATGGGTAATTGTTACAATGGTGAAACTAAACCCCCCCCCCCCCTTTTTTTTTTAACAAAACTGTAGCGCGGTTTATAGCACCGGCGCAGTGGTAACACCTCTGACGCTCATAGAATTCATCTATGTTTAATATAGAACTAATCTTTTGCCAAACTTTAGACCAGAAAAGTTGTAGTTGTGAACAGTAATAAATCATATGATTGAATGTACCAGCAGACAATTTGCAGGACCAACACAAATTGTGTGTTTTTCTTTTGGACTTTTTCTTTTTTCAAAAATGGTTCAAATTCACAATCTGTTTGTCGATGCATTATCCCCTTCCTTTACAAATCCGCGCTAGCATCTTAAGCACCGGCTGCGACGCTAACAGCTCGGACGCTCAAAGGAATTCTATGAGAGTTAGAGCTGTTACCGTGGCAGCCAGCGCTAAAAGTGCTAGCGCGGCTTTGTAAAGGAGGGGGTATGTATGTTTAACTTTGTAACCCATTCTGAGCTCATTGGGGAGGATGAAATATAAAACAAACTAAATAAATAAAATAAATATACTACTATCAATCTTAGATAACTTATAAGGGGTCCAAAAAGCTTTGTGCACGAGGAAATAAGCAGACTGTATAATTGTCGAAGATCTCAAAGATTTAGGGCTCTTTTTACAAAGGTGCGTTAGGGCCTTAACACGTGGAATAGCGTGCGCTAAAATGCCAAGCGCGCTAGCCGCTACCGCCTCCTCTTGAGCAGGCGGTAGTTTTTTGGCTAGTGCACGCTATAGCGCGCGCTAATCCGGTGCGTGCGCTAAAAACGCTAGCGCAACTTCGTAAAAGGAGCCCTTAAAGATAGATAACCAATATTGAGACCCATTTATTAACTGTAACGATGCAGTTAGTTTCAGTTGACCATATATTGTGAAGTGAGCAATTAGATTTAAACTTCGCATCCTGCAGAACTTTATACCAGTTGGATGCTTCCCTCTTTTTAAAGCAAATGCATAGCATAATTGGAGAAAAGAAGGTGAGTCAGATTCCAGATTCCTTTGTGCCAAAGTAGCTTTAATACAGTGACAGAGTTGTAGCTATCTATAAAATTGGTTCATATGTAGTTTATATTGCATTGAAATGTCTTGAAAAGATATAAATGAAGAGCCGTTGTACAATTGGCCAATGTACCAAATTCCACATCGCTGCCAGGACCTCCAGCTTATTGTACTGCCCTGGATTTTAAACTAAGGATTATTCCAAATTGAAGCTGATAGAGTATTGTTCCATTTGTATTTAGTTGACGTGTCCAATTCTCTTTCGTTGATCTTCTGATGAGATGTGTAAATCCGCCATAAAGGGTATGTATCTCATATTAGCTTCAAGTATACATTTTTCAAGAGCCATCCAAGAAGGCGGTGTGTTAGTTTCCAATTCCAAAATCCATCTTGATCATTGTTTTAGGGCTAGATTCACTAAGGACATCGATCATGTCCTGACCACTTTGCAACCCCAACCTGATTTACTAACCTTCCTCCCGCAACCAATCCGATCCACGCATGCAAATGAGGGGGAATGGCATGCAAATGTAGGCAGGCAGCGATTCACTAAAAAAAATATAATAACACCGACTGGGCTAGCCAATCCCAAAACAAGCTGAGGACAAGTCGCACATGTCCCTGCTGACTCTCCTGCTCCATTGCCACCCTGAAATCCCAGCCAACTTCCACCAGCCCTGCTCTCTGCCCCAAGTAAAGCATCTCCTGCTCTCTGCCCCGACTCTCTTCTCTGCCCCGCTCTCTGCCGCGATTCTCCTGCAAAAGCTCTCTGCTCTCTGCCACGATTCTGCTTGCCATCCCGCAATCTCTGCCCCGACTTTTGCTGGCCGCCCCAACTCTTCTCTGCCCCACTCTCTGCCTCAATTCTCCACTCTTCCCTGCAGCGTGAGCCCACGGTTTTAACCCGCTTTAAACCCGCGGCTTAAAACCACGGGCTTGCGAGTAAAAAAGTAAAATTAAAAAACACAGACATCTACAGGCAAAGTAGATGGTCAGCACATGTGTCAGGATTGCTGTAGAGCGATCCGTGTAGGCAGTGGGGGGCGTGCCTACAATCGCCCTCATTTTCATCACCTCCATTTGTGAATCTATCGGCCTGTCTTGGATCGTCCACGGAGCAGACAGGATCAGGCAGGGTAGTGAATAGGCAATATGATGCTCATAAAAACTTGGAAACTTCACACCACCAATATCCTGAGAACTTGATTGGGCAGGTTGTCTCCAGGACCAGGTGCGGGAACCACTACCTTAGATTGAAGGGAACCTTAATACATTTCACAGTGTTTGCAGTTCAGATTGGTTCTTGAAACTCTGCCCTGTCTCTCTGAACATTGCTCACTGCTGACAGAGTTATTTCCGGATATTCAAAGACAGGCACTGTCTGGGCTCCAGCTTCAAATATCTGGTTATTTTTGAGCTGGCTAGCACATACCCCCTCCCTTACTAACACGTAGCATGGGTTTTGCGCCGGCAGTGGCGGTAACTGCTCCAATGCTCATAGGAATTCTATAAGTGCCGGAGTAGTTACCGCTGCTGCCAGCGCTAAAACCTACACTATGCATTAGTAATGGAGGGGGATAGACATTTAAGTCAATATTTAGCACGTAAGCAGCCATAAGTTAGTGCATAAAGACAAGGCAAACTTTTATGCAGTCCTATTTATGTGCTAAACTTGGTTACTTAAAGGCCGAAAGCATTTACGCGGTCAGTGCTGACTCCATCCTCAGAATGCACCAACATAGCCAGCTTTGAATTAGTCACTAATTGTGATATTCAGTCACTTGGTTAAGTGCCACTGAAAATTAGTAGCTAGCCATGACTAAGGGGCTGATTCTATAAAGGGCACCTAATTGCCAACTTAATTGGCAAAACACTTTTAACAGCCTCAATAATTGTTTAAAAATAAAATTGGGCAATAGGTATCTATTTGATTCTATAAAAGATAGGAGCCTATCGCAATGCACTTAGTGGTGCCTAACGCCTAAGTGGGCATTTCTATAGGTAGAGCATGGGCAGCGGAACACTGTCCTGTTTGGAGGTGCCCAGGAGCTCTTCCCTGGCCTCAGCGAAATCCTGCAGCATCTCTCCCCATTCACCCATCCACCTCCTGCTGGCGCTGTAATTTTTAATCTTCAGATAGTCGCTGCACATCGTCAAGGAGCAGGCCTGCCCCCAGAAGTAGAATGAAGGGTTCCAGGGCAGGCCTGCTCATTGAGACTGTGCAGCGGCTACCCAAAGATTTAAGGTAGAACGCGGGGACATGGGAGGTTGGGTGGGCACCCAATTTTTGGGGAGGCCTTGGCCCCTGTGGCCTTCCCTGTTCCGACACTTAGGGGGTGGAGTGTGACCTTCAAAATGTAGGCACCTGAAATGTAGGTCTTTAAAAACCCTTGCCTTCATTTCAAGCACTCACCTTTTTACATAGATGCGGCTAGCTGCGATTCAGTAAATGGCACCTAAGTGTAGCCAGCGCCGGCCAATTTAGTTACCGTTTGTAGAATCAGCCCCTAAGCATTTAACCAGTCAGCGACCAACTAAATCATTTAGAATATCAGACAATCTGTTTCCAAAGGAGTTGGCTTGCAGGTTCAGACATGTTGGCTGTGGCTTACCACATTGCCTTTTCTCCCAATACTCTGCACTGTGTGAGTGTGTTTAAGAATTCCAAACCTGGCCTACACATATGAATCGCTGGTGTCATATTACAGCCGACAGTGCTAGCGAGAAATTTGCTATCAAACAATATTGCAGCTGTAGCTATTCATTTGCAGAAATAAAAACAGCAGAATGAAAATGGAGGGAGGTGGAGGAATGGTAGAAAGAACACATTTTAAGGACTTTCTTCCACATTTTTCACAGGAAAATCTCCAGTGCCAAGGTTTCTTTTTCTCTCTTTTTTTTTTTTAACTGTCTCCCCCATTGGCTTATTGTTTCTGCAAATGTCTCCATTGCAATCCTGTTAATAGGCTCTGGATCATTTCCCAGAAAAAAAATACTGGGGTAAAATACTGTGGCAAAACTATAATTATTTCACTATAGGGTATTTATAGAAATTATAATTTTAATAAGCATTCAATTTATATGAATGTCTTATCACAGTTCCAGTATGGCCATTACTAAAAATAATTCCTTTTATATAAGAACACTTTACTTTTATAAAGATTTTTAGAGACTACAGGACAATTTTCTTGTGGTACTTACACTATTTGCCAAATTAATATTTGCTATGGAAAGTATAAACTGCAATATTACAGCTAATAATAGCTTTGGCAAATTGTATATATAGCTATGTGGACAAATGAATATACAAATTTAAGAGAGAATTTTAGAAGGGCTAGACATTTACTTGAGTAAAATGCTACTTTACATATATAAACATATATACATCACTATTTCATATATGTGTACATTACATACCTCATAAAAGACTACATGCACACATTTATATGGGCGTTTCTGGGAGTGACGTGGACAATCCTTCAAAGTATATTCTGTTCTGTATTTTGCAACTGCAATACATGCAGGACAATTCTACAATAGCTCACCTAATAGGAGCTTAGGGGTTAATAATCAAAAAAAACCAAACGTCTAAAAAGTATCCTAAATGGCTACTTGGACGATCAAAAAGCCTGATCGTCCAAGTACCCATAACCAAAGCTGGTTTTTAGACGTATCTAAAAACAGCTTAGGCGTTTCCCCTGCCTCTAAATGCACAGAGAGAAAAGAGGTGTGTTTAGAGGAGGGGAAAGGGCAGGCAGTGGGCAGGAGGTGGGCTGGCCTACACCTAGGCGTACAACACCTATAACCAAAACAGTTTAGTCGGCACTTAGACCTGTTTGACTTAGACGAAAGAAAACCAGGTCTAAGTGCCGAAAAAGGGGCCGCTGAGCTGATGGCCGCTGGTGCCATCAGTTCAGCGGCCCGGCAACCTAACCATCATGGCAGGAGAGATGCCTCATCTCCCCTACCGCGATGCCATCATTCTTCTACCTGAACTGCCGCGACCCGCAGATGAGGCATCTCTCCTGCCACGATGCATCACTTCTCCCCCACATACACAACATCGGGGCAAGAGGGAGCTCAAGCCCTCTTGCCCCAGCCAACCGCGGCACCCCCGACATATCAGGGCAAGAGGGAGCCCAAGCCCTCTTGCCCTGCTGCAGCCGCGACCTCCCCGACTCGATCGGGGCAAGAGGGAGCCCAAGCTCTCTTGCCCTGCTGCAACCGTGACCCCCTCCCGACTTGATCGGGCCAGGAGGGAGCCCAAGCCCTCTTGGCCCAGGCGACCACCTACCCCCACTCCCCACTACATTACGGGCAGGAGGGATCCCAGGCCCTCCTGCCCTCGACGCACCCCCTCCCCCCAACGTCTGCACCCCTGAACCCCCGACCACCCCCTCGGCCGACCCGCGACCCCCCAGCTGACCCCCCACTACCCCCCACCCCCCTTCCCCATACCTGGTTTGAAGGCAGCCACCGGCAGAATGAGACCGGATTGGCCCAGCCATCCCAAAGGCCCGCCCACAGGTGGGGGCCTAAGGCGCCCGGGGGGCCACGGGTCGGCCGGGGGTTCCGGGGGGGGCGGACATTGGGTGGAGGGGGTTTGTTGAGGGCAGGAGGGCCTGGGATCCCTCCTGCCCGTAATGTAGTGGGGGGTGGGGGTAAGGGGTCGCCTGGGCCAAGAGGGCTTGGGCTCTCTCCTGGCCCGATCAAGTCGGGGGGGGGGGTCGCGGTTGCAGCAGGGCAAGAGGACTTGGGCTCCCCAAGAGAGCTATACAATGTTTGAACCATTTGTATAAATCTTGAACCTATACCAAACCATTCCAACGCTTGATACATGAAGGTCCATTCAGCTCGATCAAAGGCCTTCTCTGCATCCAGGGATACAGAAAAAGCCGGATCATTTAAGGCTTTTGACAAATTCAACATATGTAAGGTCAGCCTAGTGTTGTTAGAAGAATGTCTCTGAGCAACGAATCCTGTTTGGTTCATTCCAATAATAAAAGGGAGAGCTTTAGCCAAACGTATAGCCAATGTTTTAGCTAAAAGTTTTCCATCTACATTAATTAAGGAAATAGTCCTGTAGTATGAAACTAGTGTGGGATCTTTATTTGGCTTTGGAAAAACTATAGTTAATGATTCTGCCATAGTACCTGTAATTAGTTGAGTTTGATATAAATTTAACAAATATGGTAATAGGGTAATTTGGAATGATTTATAAAACTCCACTGTAAAACCATCCCCACCTGGACCGGATCCAACTCTAAGGGATTTCAATGCTGTTTGCAATTCATTTATTGATATTAGCTTTTCTAAACTTTCTTTTATATGCTCAGGAATTTTTGGTCCCTTAATTAATTTTTAAAATTTTTATCCATCCTTTTCTTTATCTTAATAAGGCTCAGAAGAATACAGATCTTTATAAAAATTTAAAAATTGTTTTAGAAGGACCAATTTGAGAATATCGTCTTTTACCGCCACTACTTTAGTTTTTTGTTTTTATGGTTTTAGATAATTTGCCAATAATCTTCCTGCCTTATTTGAATTCCCATAATACAATGCCTGTTGAGAAAATAAATCTTTTCTTATCAATTTAGAAGAAATCTCATTGCATTTCCCTTTAGCTTTCAAGAGATCCTGTAGTGTAGAATATTCACATTTATCAATTAATTTTGATTCCAATATCTTTATATCTTGTTCTAACCTGTAAAATTGATTTTTAATTTGTTTTTTAATATATGCTGAAAAAGAAATAATTTGTGGAGTCCCTCAGGGTTCGGTGCTGGGGCCAATCCTGTTCAATATGTATGTGAGTGACATTGCTGAAGGGTTAGAAGGAAAAGTGTGCCTTTTTGCAGATGATACCAAGATTTGTAACAGAGTAGACACCGAAGAGGGAGTGGAAAATATGAAAAAGGATCTGCAAAAGTTAGAGGAATGGTCTAATGCCTGGCAACTAAAATTCAATGCAAAGAAAGGCAGAGTAATGCATTTGGGGATTAATAATAGGAAGGAACCGTATATGCTGGGAGGAGAGAAGCTGATATGCACGGATGGGGAGAGGGACCTTGGGTGATAGTGTCCGAAGATCTAAAGACGAAAAAACAGTGTGACAAGGCAGTGGCTGCTGCCAGAAGGATGCTGGGCTGTATAAAGAGAGGCGTAGTCAGTAGAAGGAAGGTGTTGATGCCCCTGTACAGGTCATTGGTGAGGCCCCACTTGGAGTATTGTGTTCAGTTTTGGAGACCGTATCTGGCGAAAGACGTAAGAAGACTTGAGGCGGTCCAGAGGAGGGCGACGAAAATGATAGGAGGCTTACGGCAGAAGACGTATGAGGAGAGACTGGAAGCCCTGAATATGTATACCCTAGAGGAAAGGAGAGACAGGGGAGATATGATTCAGATGTTCAAATACTTGAAGGGTATTAACGTAGAACAAAATCTTTTCCAGAGAAAGGAAAATGGTAAAACCAGAGGACATAATTTGAGGTTGAGAGGTGGTAGATTCAGGGGCAATGTTAGGAAATTCTACTTTACGGAGAGGGTAGTGGATGCCTGGAATGCGCTCCCGAGAGAGGTGGTGGAGAGTAAAACTGTGACTGAGTTCAAAGAAGCGTGGGATGAACACAGAAGATTTAGAATCAGAAAATAATATTAAATATTGAACTAGGCCAGTTACTGGGCAGACTTGCACGGTCTGTGTCTGTGTATGGCCGTTTGGTGGAGGATGGACAGTGGAGGGCTTCAATGGCTGGGAGGGTGTAGATGGGCTGGAGTAAGTCTTAACAGAGATTTTGGCAGTTGGAACCCAAGCACAGTACCGGGTAAAGCTTTGGATTCTTGCCCAGAAATAGCTAAGAAGAAAAATTAAAAAAAAAAAAAAAAATTAAATTGAATCAGGTTGGGCAGACTGGATGGACCATTCGGGTCTTTATCTGCCGTCATCTACTATGTTACTATATGTTACTATGGTTACCTTAAAAGCATCCCACAACATTTCCATTGAGATATCTTCCGTATTATTAATTTGAAAATAATAATTTATTCTTAATTGAATTTCCTCAATAAAATTGGGTTCTACAAGCAATGTATTATCAAATCTCCATACAGATCTACTATCATCCTGGTCAATTATTTTAATTTTAATCCACACCCCACCATGATTAGACAAAATAATTGGATCTATGGAGGTTTATGTATCTTGTTGAACTAATGTATTTGAAACAAATATATAGTCTATTCTTGAAAATGATTTGTGAACATGGGAGCAAAAATTAAAATTCCCGATCATTAAAATGAAATATTCGCCATATATCTTTCAAATCACAATTTTGTATCAAATTATCTAATCCTAATGATTTCATAATTCTGAAAGGTTTTTTATCCATTAAAGGATCTATAACAGCATTAAAATCCCCTGCCACAAGTAAATTAGAAGCAGCCACTGGTAGTAACAATTTAAAAAATTCAATTTGATTCAAATTAGGTGCATATACACTGAAAAGTTCCATTGTAGTATTTCCCAGGTTCATGTCTACATGTAACCACCTTCCTGAAGGATCGGCAGCTATCAACTTGAACATAGCAGTGCATCTTTTATTCACTACAATTGCTACACCTGCTTTTTTCTTCACAGCTGGGGCATAAAATCAATGTTTAACCCAATCTCCTTTTAGTTTTTGAGACTCTAAGTCAGAAAAGTGAGTCTCTTGTATATAGCATAAATCTACATTCTGTTGTTTTAAAAACAACAGTGTTTTCTTCCTCTTTATCAGATGGTTGAGGCCATTAACATTTAACGAGAATATTTTAAATTCCATTAAAGATTTTACTTATAGGACACATAAATCTCATCAAATAATTCAAGTATTGATTTTTCTGTATATTTCTCATTTCCCTTAAATTAATATATGGAATATAATACCTAATCATCTCAAACATCCCCTTCCCTCCCCTGATCTCTTATATATCACACTTTTAAGAATCCAATACCCCTTCTCTATTCCCTCCCATATACCCCCCTTATTATATTATGATAACTTGAAGACATAAAATCAGACTGATAGTCCCTCCCCTCCCCCAAGCATCTTACTTCACTATTTCCTCTATTCAATAAAAATTAATCTTCCTATATGATTATAAAATTTATTTCTAGATATATAATCTTACTTGAAAAGAATGAACCATTTAAATTCCCCCCAAATGACAGTTCATTCAGTTTTTTGAAACTTATTAATATAATTATTCATAAATCTAAAAAATATAATGTTTTTTTCCACCATTCATGAAATATAATTAACTATCCCTTATATAGTAATATTGCATTTACATTTTAGTTTTATCAATTCATATATTAGACTAAATATTTACTAGAGTATATAAAACATATAAATAATTGACCATGTATATGAGGGATCACTGTATCATTACCAATATCATATTTGAGAGAGATCTAATCCTTATTTCATTATAAGTTCAAAAGTATATGTGTTCTACAGATATTCATCTTAGCAGATTGCTAGCGTCAGTAATATTTGATTTTTGTTCTTTCTTCTTGGTGTAGATTCAGGTCATCATAAAATATTCCCAGCATATCTCAATAAAAAAGATTCAAGTTTAACTTCATCCCATATCTGATCTTTGCATTGTTGGACCTCTTAACAGTCATAACAATAAATTCTCCGGGACTGCAGTCTTCTCAAAACAGGATTTTAAGAAATGTACATTTTATATTTACGAGGAATCAGCATAGGATGAGTATCACCATTCACTATATAATTTTCTCACTTGTTCCTCCGTGTATCATTCAATGTGCTGTCTATTTTGCTTTGTATCTCCTTGTGTTCAGTCTGGGTGATCTTTTCCCAACAAGTGACTGGGTGGCCCTCCGAGCCACGGAAGCATGCAAGTAAGATAATGTGTCACACTGGTTGAACTGCTATTTTCTCTGCACCCAGAGTCTGACTTGGATGTAAGTTTTAAACACTAGTGTCACAAAAAGGCAGTATACAAGTCCCTATTTCCTTCCCCTCTTGTAGGGGATTCTTATTATCATTGAATATTGAATCAAAAAGACCTTAGTGGCAGGGGAGAAAGAAGACCACAAATCCAGGAATACCTATGACAATTGAACAGGAAGATGCAAAAGAGCAGATTGGATGGATGGATGGCATGGTTAACTAAGTGGACAGCATGAAATCTGCCAGTCTGTACAAGTTTATGAAAAATGTGTTATGCTGCCAAATCAAAACTTCTTAGCGGTTTTCAAAACATTAAAAGGGAATTGAAAACTCTGCAATGATTTATATTTTGTTGGATTTGCATCTATTGTCCACATTTGCTGGGTGCAGGACCTTACCACTCAGTGCAGACTGTTAAGATGTTTTGCAGCATTGCAATGGACTTATGAAGCAAATCAGTAGTTTCCATTCTGTTTCTTCCTACATGATCAAGCATGCAAGTGCAGAGCCTTTCAGAGAGCACTAAGCCAAGGAGATCAGATCATCGTGTCGGTGGAGAAAAAGCATTGTTCCCCCACACTTCATATTCCTCTCCTCATCTTATATAAACCCTTCCGGTACTCACTGCTTCCTGCCTGCCTTCACAGCATCACTGGACTCCACCATTCTAGATCTGAACGGTTCCTCTAAGCTACTTCTGTTTCTCCTCCCCCACTCATCATCCACTTCTTATGACATCATGTAAATATTTGAATATTTTACTGTATTAGCTATATTACCTGCTCAAGTGTAGGATCTTTTCTGATTTGAATGAGAAGCATTCCCATAGTTCCATGACAGTTTAAAATCAATTTCAGCAACCATTTTAATATCATATAAAACCAGTAATAAAAATATTAAAGTAATTCTGTAATTCTCAAAATTTTTCCAGATCAATGTAAATAAAGAGAAGTAAAAATGAAATATCTTTTCCATCAATATAATAACATAGGTGTTTCCTGAGATGATATAAATTCTTTAAGTTTATCTGAATCTTCAAACTGATGAAACTTTTCTTTTTATGTGACTCTCATTAGCGCTGGGTAGTATAATCCATACTTAGCTCTGATGTCTTTCAGAGGTTGTCTGAGTTGTAAAAAAATTTTTCTGATTTGGACAGTCTCTTTAGCAAAATCTGGGAAAAAGAGCAGCTTAAAATCTTTGTATGTCAGATTTTTTGTTTATTTTGCAGCTTTTAAAATATCCAATACTTGTTGGAATCTTAATAATTTCAATATTACAGGTCTTGGTTTTTCTTGATTTTGAGTTTTTCTCATTCCACTCCTGTGTGCTCTCTCAATTTCTATTGGACTTTTTAATTTAATTGGAAGAATTTTTGGTAATACATCTTCTAAAAAGGAAATCATGTTTTTCCCCTCTGCTCTTTCCTTTAATCCAATTATTCTTAAATTCTGTCTTCTAGATCTGTATTCCAGATCTATCATTTTTTTATTCATTTCCTTTAATATGTTATGATCTTCTTTGTAGTTTTGTTGTATATGTTCAATTTTTTCCATTCTGTTTTCCAACTTGTCCATTCTGTTATTTAATATATCAAACTTGCTGTTCATAAGATTCATCTCTTTCTTCATTTCAGTTAAATTGAAATTAATGTTCCTTAATTCTTCCATTACTTCTATTATATCTAAGGCATCCCTAGGCAAAGGAATCCTGCTGGGAGTCTGTGAATCTTCTTTTAATCTTTTAGGGCTCCTTTTATCAAGGTGCGTTATGGGGGTTAGTGCGTCAGACATTTCATCACACACTAACCCCCACAGCAAGCCAAAAAACTAACGCCTCATCAATGGAGGCGTTAGTGACTAGCGCGACAGGCAGTTGAACGCGCGGTATTCCGCACCTTGATAAAAGGAGCCCTTAGTCTTTCCTGCAGATTTAGCAGGAGTTTCTTGTAACTTCTGTTTAGTTGATGTCATTTCCAAGGATTTCAAATTGAAATATGAGAAAAATTGCTTTAAATTCTAATAAATGATGCTCAGAGGAGGGAGCTCAACTGCTAGCCAGCCATCCACCAAGCCTCCAAGTTCCGGAATCCCATTCATTTTTAACTTTCATTCCTCAATTATTTTTGGAAAATGGCTACTTAGCTCAAAAATAGAGGCTCAAATTTCATCAGTGCCACCTCTCCCGACATGCATGTTTCAATTAGAAATTTTCTTCAGGGTCGAAGGGAACTATAAAACCAAAAAACAAAATATATATAATTTCCATTGTTTCAATATTTCTTATATGCTTCCATATTCAAATAATAATAATGTAAACATTTGGTCCCAGAAGTGGATTAGAACTGTTCAGAAGACCCATCGAAAACACTCTTCATGTCCCGAACATCCCAATCAATTACAGGCTTTCAAAGAAGGAGCACGGACTATCATAACAACAATCCACATTGTAGATAATAAAATTTCAAAAGGTCGCAGTCGCTTACCGATTGAGGGAGCAGTGAGCTAAGTAGCTAAGTAGCCATTTTTCAAAAATAATAGAGGAATGAAAGTTAAAAATGAATGATAAATGAAATAAAATGAAATAAGATTTACAATGAAAAAAAGATGCCAAGATGGCGATAGCATAGGTTGGCTGTGCGTTTGCTCCAGTGAGTCTCCTCTTTAGCACAGATTTTTCCGGCGCTGTATACTATAATTTCCTAACTGAGAATGCTGGAGAAGCATCGCTGGTGCCTCACGACGCTCTGGGAGTCCTGGGGTCAGCAATATCAAGGAACTCATTAGGCACATGCAGGGTATGCCGATAGCGTCAGAGACTTCCCCGCTGGAGATGCTGCAAAGAAGCGGTATGCAGCTGTCTTCCTTTGTGCTTGAGACAACCTTCAGTCCTGACATGTGAGCACCACCCCCACATCCCCAGACTACCAGTTCCCCTTGGGAAGGGGAGCTTCTGGGAGTCAGAGTGCTTCCTCCTCTGGAGGCAGTGGAGATCACTACGGAGAATGGAGATTCAGGTTCCCAGCTTTTCCAAGGGAACCTGAATATGGATTTGGAGGACCTAACAGCTATCGGGGCTGATTCAGCCCAGCCAGAACAGCAACAAGAAGACTTGTCAGTGGGTGAGCAAAAACTATTACATTTACAATTTCCTCAACTTCATAAGCCCCAGGAAGTAACTTTGGACGCCCTGTGGGACTTGGTAGCTAACATACCTAAAACTATAGCTTCCCAATTTCAAAGATGGAAGCTCGACTTGAAGAGCATGATAGGGATATCTCTGACATGAAGAAAATAATTTGTGACTTTAAATCACAATTAGAAAATCAGCAACAAGATATTAAATCTTCAAAATTAATTAAGGCACTAATTAAGGACAACACAAATTTAAGAAGAAAACTTGAATCACTTGAAAATTTCTCAAGAAGTAATAATCTTAGATTGATTAATTTTCCTAGGATTGCTACAACAACTCCTAGGGAAATGTTGAATCGCTACTTAATGGAAATATTGGAAGTACCTGAGTCCTTTATACCTCCACTTATACAGGTGTATTATCTTCCTGTTAAGGACCAAAAGAATCCACAAGAAGTGATTCAAGATCCACTGGATGTATCAGCCTTATTAGAGACTTCTTATAGGGAAGTAGCCACTCTGCCTACTTTGCTTCGTTCAGTCGTTCTTACTTTAGACAAAACGTGGCTTTTAAAATTATACTTTAAAAATAAGCACAAAGAGTTCTTGAGTTTACATAAGAACATAAGAATTGCCGTTGCTGGGTCAGACCTGGGGTCCATCGTGCCCAGCAGTCTGCACATGCGGCGGCCCTCTGGTCAAATACCAGCGCCCTAACTGAGACTAGCCCTACTTGTGTACTAACTGAGACTAGCCCTACGTGCGTACATTCTGGTTCAGCAGGAACTTGTCTAACTTTGTCTTGAATCCCTGGAAGGTGTTTTCCTCTATGACAGACTCTGGCAGAGCGTTCCAGTTTTCCACCACTCTCTGGGTGAAGAAGAACTTCCTTATGTTCGTACGGCATCTATCCCCTTTCAAATGTTTCCTGATTTGGCCAGGGACACACAGAGACGTAGGAAATAATTTCTTTTGTTAAGACCTGGTATTACAGCCTTGGGCGCTACTTTTTTCCTTCAATACCCTTGCAAATGTATAATTCATTATAAATCACATAAATTTGTTTTCTTTGAGCCCTCACAGCTGACAACTTTTTTGTCTCTGTCGAGGCTGGAGGATGCTCAGTGAAGGATAGATGACTACCCTTAGCACAGTTTAATCTATAACTGATTTTTTTTCCTAATAAATAAATTGCTTTAATTCCATTTAAACTTAATTTTGGATCCTATAAGGGGACTTGAGCTGGATTTAAGTTAGGAATTTTTTCTTTGAATTTGTATAATTTTGTTCTGGATGGTTTTCTTTTTTCTCATGAATCTTGCTTTCTGTACAAGTTAATCTTGATTATGTATTTTTGAAAATTTATAAATAAATAAAATAATAATAATAAAAAAGGACCGCATCATTGATCACCTAGACCAGTGGTTCTCAACCCTGTCCTAGGGGACCCCCCAGCCAGTCGGGTTTTTAAAATATCCCTAATGAATATGCATGAGAGAGATTTGCATATAATGGAGGAGACAGGCATGCAAATATGTCTTATGTATATTCATTAGGAATATCTTGAAAATCCAACTGGCTGGGGATCCCCTAGGATAGGGTTGAGAACCAATGACCTAGTTGGACACAATCTGATGGGGACCAGCACGACTTCAGCAAAGGAAGATCTTGCTTGGCCAACTTCCTGCACTTCTTCAAGGGAGTAAACAAGCAGATAGACAAGGGTGACCTGGTCGACATTGTATATCTGGATTTTCAGAAGGCATTCGACAAGGTTCCACATGAACGACTACTTCAAAAAATTGTGAGCCATGGAATCGAGGGTGAAATACTCACGTGGATTAAAATCTGGTTGGCGGATAGGAAACAGAGAGTGGGGGGTAAATGAACAATACTCGGATTGGAAAAGCATCACAAGTGGAGTGCCGCAGAGTTTGGTACTTGGACCCGTGCTCTTCAACATATTTATAAATGACCTGGAAATTGGTACGATGAGCGAGGTGATTAAATTTGCAGATGATACAAAGTTATTCAGAGTAGTGAGGATGCAGAAGGATTGTGAAGACCTGAAGTGTGACATAAACACGCTCGAGAATTGGGCCGCACATGGCAAATGAGGTTTAACGTGGATAAGTGTAAGGTGATGCATGTCGGTAACAAAACTCTTATACATGAATACAGGATGTCCGGTGCAGTACTTGGAGAGACCCCCCAGGAAAGAGACTTGGGGGTACTGGTCAACAAGTCAATGAAGCGTCTGCACAATGTGCTGCGGTGGCGGCGAAAAGGGCAAACAGAATGCTAGAAATGATTAAGAAGGGGATCACAAACAGATCAGAGAAGGTTATTATGCTGCTATGGTATACCCTCCACCTAGAATACTGCGGCCAGCACTGGTTGCTGTACATGAAGAAGGACACGGTACTGCTCGAGAGGGTCCAGAGAACAGCAACTAAAATGGTTAAGGGACTGGAGGAGTTGCTGTACAGTGAGAGATTAGAGAAACTGAGCCTCTTTTCCCTTGAAAAGAGGAGACTGAGAGGGGACATGATCAAAACATTCAAGATAATGAAGATAATAGACAGTAGATAAAGACAGGTTGTTCACCCTCTCCAAAGTAGAGCGAATGAGAGGGCACTCTCTAAAGTTAAAAGGGGATAGATTCTGTACAAATGTAAGGAAGTTCTTCTTCACCCAGAGAGTGGTAGAAAACTGGAACGCTCTTCTGGAGGCTGTTACGGGGGGGAAACATCCTCCAGGGATTCAAGACAAAGTTAGACAAGTTCCTGCTGAACCAGAATGTAAACAGCTAAGGCTAAGGTTAGACTGGCCTTTAACCAGAGGGCCACCGCGTGAGTGGAGTGCTGGGCATGATGAACAACTAGTCTCACCCAGCAGCGGCAATTCTTATGTTCTTATGTGTAATTAAAGTTGTTTTTTCTTTTCTTCTCTTTTGAATCATTGTTATGTGTCCTATGGAATATTATAATTCTTTTCTTTTTACCTTTTGCTAAAGTTATTATTGTAAACTGCTACAATCTGTGAATCAGTGAAGGACAGTATATTAAATAAAGATAATCTAATCTAACCCTTTTTTTATATTTTCTTTCAAGTAAAATGTTTTGTAATATGGGACAGGCGGTTTTTTGTTTTTTGTTTTTTTTCCTATTAATCATTTGAAACTTCACATATAAGCATGGTCTCAAGAGATGTTTCTGACTAGGTAAAAACCTCCCTCCTCTGTTCTAATCAACCCTTCCCATCTGTAATGGCTTTAGAAAATTGTTAATGACATGAAGTGACAGTGGAAGCCGCTTTCTGCTGAGTCCAGATAGAGTTACCCCGAAGCACTCTCTCAAACTGCCACCTCACAGGCCTCAAATCCTCTGGTAACAGATCAGGATTACCAAGGAACAAATTTGATATGTCAGCAATCATAAACCAGTTGCTGAAAAGGACTTTTTTTTTAATGCTGCCTTTTCAGGCAGTAATGAAAATTGCATAGTGGGGTTAATCTAGTTGGCAGAAGGGTTAATACATGTACTCAGAGGGTCATTCTGTCCCATCGCTTGTGAAAAAAAATATAACAACCATTTTCATTCTGGATAAGAATTTAAACAGATCATTTTCTGTCTGCTTCACAAGAAGGGGTGTGTGAATAGTGAATATCAAATACCGTACGTGGCATTGTTTTATTAACATGATATACTGGCTATGATTAGCTCATATTGCTAAACACATAAGTGATCTAGCTAAAAATACAGTTTGCCTGGATTTCATGAAAAATATGGTAGTGAATGTACTATATTTGTTCAAAAGAAACAATTGGTTAGTTGTTTGACAGTCCCTGCATCCGCTAAGTGGCCTGCCAGGCTATGTGATTGAGTTAGGAGCAAAAGGGGTCTTCTAAAGATTTTTGGGACCAGTCAGAGGAAAATTGGGTTGCAAAGGGGTCGCTAAGTGGTCGGGACTTGATCAGTGGGCTTAGTGAATCTAGCCCTTAGTGATTTATCTTAAATTCTTCTTACCAGGTTTTTGGAAGATCATTAAAAACTTATCTGTTTGATAAATATGTATAATATTAATATAGATAAATTAATAATTTCTTAATGTTATATTTTATATATAATGTACTGTGTTTTGTGGTGTAAATTCGCTGTGTTTTTACAGTTCTTACCTCTTATTGTAAACCGCACTGAACTGTGAGGTATTGCAGTATATAAATAAAAGTATTATTATTATATAGGCCAGAAATGAGATAGCAAAAGAAGCAATTGTGTTTTGCACTGTTGGAAAGTCACAAATTTAAGTGAATAAAACCAGCCAGTTGGGGGGCTATAGAGTTTATTCATGTATAATAATTTTATAATTTTTTTTTATTATTACATTTAGCTCTATAAATTTTTTTCATGAACAATTATTCACTGAACGACAAGGTTAATTCTTAGGCGTTTGCAAATTAAATTAAACCATGAGCTGTTCTTTATGAAATAATAATATAAAAAGCACGAACAATTCAAAATGTTTAAATTGGTAAAAGTTTGTAAAGGATTCTGACTACTAAATAATGGCAGACTAGCTTTCAAAATGCTTGGTGACCTGCTTGAGATTACAATTGAACTGATGCACAAAGTACTGAGTTCAGGTTCTCCTGCTTCTTGACCTTTTCTCATTCCTCCCCTTTAGTGTGCTCACAATATTTGAATTGGCTTGTTTTACCTTCACCTTCTCTCTTCCGTTTGCACCATAATGAGGAACACTTTCTTTTCACACTTTAGCTCTCTTTTTTGGGGAATGCATTGCCTCTAGACTTAAGAGGGGACCCCAGCTGAGCTCGATTTAAAAAGGCCCTTAAAACATCCCCTTTCACCATATTTGCAGATTTGTGAAGATGGGAAGTAGCAGGGTGGGAGGTGGGGGAGTCCAGAAGCAAAACCAGCACTACATCTCTCTTTTTTATTTTTCTGTCTTATTTGATATAAACTGCCTTACTGGATTTCTGTTTGACACGCGTACCACACTGTTGAATAAACTAAAGTGCATTAAACTGGCCTGTTTAACTATAGAAAAAAATCAAACAAACCATTTACCGTATTTTCACGTAGATAACACGCACCCGTGTAAAACGCGCACACGGGTATAGCGCGCAGAAAACACAAATTTATGTACAGAAATTTTTATATACCGTGCACACCCATATACCGCGCATGCTGCCCGACTCTCCCATCGCCGCCCGACTCTCCTTTCGCCCGCCCCGACTCTCCTCTCCCCCTTGAAGTCCTGTCCCCACCCTGAAAGCCTGATGCCCCCCCACGACGTCCGATTCACCCCCCCCCGCAGGACCGCTCGCACCCCCACTCCGAAGGACCGCTCGCACGCACCCGCACCCCCATCCTGAAGGACCGCTCACACCCCCACAGCCTCCCGACCCCCCCATCATGTAGAAGCTTCTACCGGTGTCCTGCTGCTTCCTCTTTGCGGTCCCGCCCTTTCTCTGACGTCAAGCCCTCTTGCCTCACCGACTCCCCGACTCCCCGACACGATCGGGGCAAGAGGGAGCTCAAGCCCTCTTGCCCCAGCCAACCGCGGCACCCCCGACACGATCGGGGCAAGAGGGAGCTCAAGCCCTCTTGCCCCCCCCGACTCCCCAACTTCCCGACAATATCGGGCCAGGAGGGAGCCCAAGCCCTCCTGGCTCTGGTGACCCCCCTCCCCCCGCTAGTTGTTCGGGCCAGGAGGGAGCCCAAGTCCTCCTGGCCCTGGTGACCCCCCCGCTAGTTGTTCGGGCCAGGAGGGAGCCCAAACCATCCTGGCCACGGCGACCCCCTACCCCCACCCCGCACTACATAACAGGCAGGAGGGATCCCAGGTCCTCCTGTCCTCGACGCAAACTCCCCTCCCCCCAATGACAGCCCCCCCAGCCGACCCGCGACCCCCCCGGCCGATCCCTACGACACCCCCACCCCCCTTCTCCGTACCTTTGTGTAGTTGGCCGGACAGACGGGAGCCAAACCCGCCTGTCCGGCTGGCAACCAATGACGGAATGAGGCCGGATTGGCCCATCCGTCCCAAAGCTCCGCCTACTGGTGGGGCCTAAGGCGCCTGGGCCAATCAGAATAGGCCTGGGAGCCTTAGGTCCCTCCTGGGGGTGGGGCCTGAGGCAAATGGGCCCAACCCAACCATGTGTCCAAGGCCCCGCCCCCAGGAGGGACCTAAGGCTCCCGGGCCTATTCTGATTGGCCCAGGCGCCTTAGGCCCCACCAGTAGGCGGAGCTTTGTGACGGATTGGCCAATCCGACCTCATTCCGTCGTTGGCTGCTTGCCGGACAGGCGGGTTTGGCTCCCGTCTGTCCGGCCAACTACACAAAGGTACGGGGAAGGGGGTGGGGGTGTCATGGGGGTCGGCCAATGGGGTCGCGGGTCAGCTGGGGGGGCGGTCGGAGGTTCTTGGGGGGGCGGTCGTTGGGGGGAGGGGGGTTTGCATCGAGGGCAGGAGGGCCTGGGATCCCTCCTGCCCATAATGTAGTGTGGAGTTGGGGTAGGGGGTCGCCGTGGCTAGGAGGGTTTGGGCTCCCTCCTGGCCCGAACTACTAGCGGGGGGGGTCGCCAGGGCCAGGAGGACTTGGGCTCCCTCCTGGCCCGAACAACTAGCGGGGGGGGGGGTCGCAAGAGCCAGGAAGGCTTGGGCTCCCTCCTGGCCCGATATTGTCGGGGAGTTGGGGAGTCGGCGGGGCAAGAGGGCTTGGGCTCCCTTTTGCCCCGATCGTGTCGGGGAGTCGGGGGGGCAAGAGGGCTTGAGCTCCCTCTTGCCCCAATCGTGTCGGGGGTGCTGCGGTTGGCTGGGGAAAGAGGGCTTGAGCTCCCTCTTGCCCCGATCATGTCGGGGAGTCGGGGAGTCGGCGGGGCAAGAGGGCTTGACGTCAGAGAAAGGGCGGGACCACCGGAAGAAGCAGCGCAGGCGCAGGGCTCACAGAAGGGCCGGGACTGCCAAGAGGAAGCAGCAGGACACCGGTAGGAGCTTCTACATGATGGGGGGGGTCCGGAGGCTGTGGGGGTGCGAGCCGTTCTTCAGGCTGGGGGTGCGGGTGGGAGTGCGTGGGAGCGGTCCTTCGGAGTGCGGGTGCGGGTGCGTGCGAGCGGTCCTGCGGGGGGCTGAATCGGACGTCGCGGGGGGGGGGAACTATGTAAAAAAAAATTTGTACAACGCGCTCACGCATATAACGCGCAAGGGTATGCGCGGTTTGTAAAAACCACGTATTACGCGCGCGTTATATGCGAGAAAATACAGTACTCCCCAAATCTGTATATGGCACTGTAAGTTGTGTGTGTAAATTGGTGTATATAGCTGATTTGCACACACAACATAACTGATTAATTGGCTTAATTGGTGGCAATTAGCACCTCATCAATGATGGTAATTGACACAAATCATAAGTTAGGCACACAACTTGAAAGTGCAATTCGATAAAAACTATGGGCTAGATTCACTAAAGGATAGTGAGTCAATTGCTGTTGGCTGATTCCTGGCCGATTTTAAAACAGCGATTGATTCAGTATCAAGTTTGCATGCAAATGATTTGCATAGAAGTGCAAATCATTTACATACAAACTCCAATTCAAAAGCAATTGAGTCGGGGCAGACCCTGACAGTAGTGACAGGAGAAGCAGCCTCCTGTCACTGCTGTCGAGCTCCTGACGGCTTTTTAATTTTTTTTTTTTTTAATCGGACAGATATTTTGCGTGTATTACACATGCAAAATAACTGCTCGATAAAAAAAATAAAAAAGCCCTCTGACAAAGTGCTTCTTCCAACCCCCCCCCCCAAATGCCCCCAAACACAGTCCTGCCCAAGACAAAAAGGCAGGAGGGATGCCAACTCCCTCCTGCCATCGCAAACCTGAGCTGGCCCGGCCCACCTCTCTCCTCGTACCTATAGCTAGGAAGGCCAGCCCACCCCCCTCCCCGTACGTTTAAAAATGTTGGAAGCAGGAGGGGTGCTCAGTCCCTCCTGCTCCAGGCCTCTAACGACGACATACTGCAGCCTTAAGCCATACCCCAGTGCATCATGTGATGCATTAGGAGGGGCCTACGGCCCTGATTGGCTGAGGTGCCTCAGGGGCCTGGGGTGCCTCAGCCAATCAGGTACTTCCTTAGGGAGGAATCTAAGGAAGTCTCTGACTGGCCAAAAACAATGACCAATCGGGGACTTCATTATACCTCCCTAAGGAAGGCCCTGATTGGCTGAGGTGTCCCAGGCCCCTCCCAAGGGAGGAACCCGGGGTGCCTCAGCCAATCAGGGCCTTAGGCCCCCCCTCTCCATGCATCACATGATGCATCAGGACATGGCCTAAGGTCGCATTTTGTTGTCATCGGAGGCCTGGTGCAGGAGGGACTGAGCACCCCTCCTGCTCCCAATGTTTTTAAAGGTATGGGGAGGAGGGTGGGCTGGGCCCGGCCAGGCCATGCTGGGTTTGTGATGGCAGGAGGGAGTTGGCATCCCTCCTGCTATATTTATTCGTATGTGGGGAGAGGGTGGGTAGGCAGTGGCGATGGCGGCAGCGGCAGCGGATATGAGTGTGGGGGAGGTTTTTGGGGGGTTCGGGGAGGAGGCACCATCAGGTTAAATTTTTTATTATATATTCTGCTAATAGCATTGCGAGCCCATGATTTTAAGGGCAGGAGAGTCAGCAAGGATAGAAGTGAACTGTCTTCAGCAGTCACTTCTATCCTTGCCTTCAGCAGTCGCTTCTTTTCTGATCGGCAAACCCAATCGGTGTTGGAGAAATTGTTTAGTGAATCCCTGCCTTCCAAAATTTGCATGCCATTTCCCTCATTTGCATGAGTGAATCAGGTGCTGATTGGATCGGGAGGAAGGTTAGTGAATTGGGTTGGGAACGATCGGGTCGCAAAGGGGTCGCAAACCGATTGGTATACGATCGGTTTACTTAGTGAATCTAGCCCTAAGTGCCAGTTACAGTGCGTGAATTTGAAAAAGGGGCATGGCCGGGGTGGATTGTGGACATTCCTAAAAAATATGTTCATTGTTATAGAATATGCCTGATCAATGCACAACTTAGGCACAGGCATTTGGCCTGGTTTTAGCTGGCCTAAATGGGTGTGCCTAAAAGTTATGCGATGCACAGGCACTTTGCATGATTCTATAAAATATAGGTGCACCTTTTAGAATCATGCTAAGCACTATTCTATTCGCTACATATAGAATCAGATCCAAAAATCATAATTCTAAAATATTTTGACAAATCTTTTCTTTTTTTCTTTTAATAATTTATATTCCACATATCCTACAATTCTATGTGGATTACCGTATTTTCGCGGATATAACGCGCACCGTTGTAAAACGCGCACAGGGGTATAGCGCGCATAAATCACGAAGATATGTAAAAAAACTTTTCTATACCGCGCTCAGGCATATAACGCGCATGCTGCCCGACTCTCCTTTCGCCCGCCCTGACTTTCCGTGCGCTGTCCCGACTCTCCGTTCACCCCCCCTGACTTCCGTGCACTGTCCTCCCTTGAAGTCCTGTCCCCCCTTGAAGGTCTGTCCCCATCCTGAAAGCCTGATGCCTCCCCCCGACGTCCGATACATCCCCCCCCCCCCGGCAGGACCACTCGCACCCTCACCCCGAAGGACCGCCGACTCCCCAACAATATCGGGCCAGGAGGGAGCCCAAACCCTCCTGGCCACGGCGACCCCCTAACCCCACCCCGCACTACATTACGGGCAGGAGGGATCCCAGGCCCTCCTGCCCTCGACGCAAACCCCCCTCCCCCCCAGCCGACCCGCGACCCCCCTGGCCGACCCCCACGACCCCCCCACCCCCCTTCCCCGTACCTTTGGAAGTTGGCCGGACAGACGGGAGCCAAACCCGCCTGTCCGGCAGGCAGCCAACGAAGGAATGAGGCCGGATTGGCCCATCCGTCCTAAAGCTCCGCCTACTGGTGGGGCCTAAGGCGCGTGGGCCAATCAGAATAGGCCCTGGAGCCTTAGGTCCCACCTGGGGGCGCGGCCTGAGACACATGGTCGGGTTTGGCCCATGTGCCTCAGGCCGCGCCCCCAGGTGGGACCTAAGGCTCCAGGGCCTATTCTGATTGGCCCACGCGCCTTAGGCCCCACCAGTAGGCGGAGCTTTAGGACGGATGGGCCAATCCGGCCTCATTCCTTCGTTGGCTGCCTGCCGGACAGGCGGGTTTGGCTCCCGTCTGTCCGGCCAACTTCCAAAGGTACGGGGAAGGGGGGTGGGGGGGTCGTGGGGGTCGGCCAGGGGGGTCGCGGGTCGGCTGGGGGGGAGGGGGGTTTGCGTCGAGGGCAGGAGGGCCTGGGATCCCTCCTGCCCGTAATGTAGTGCGGGGTGGGGTTAGGGGGTCGCCGTGGCCAGGAGGGTTTGGGCTCCCTCCTGGCCCGATATTGTTGGGGAGTCGGCCGGGCAAGAGGGCTTGGGCTCCCTCTTGCTCCGATCGTGGATGCGGGTGCGGGTGGGAGCGCGTGCGAGCGGTCGTTCGGGGTGGGGGTGCGAGCGGTCCTGCTGGGGGGGTGAATCGGGCGTCGGGCGGGGTGGGAACTATGTAAAAAAACTTTTCTATACCGCGCTCAGGCATATAACGCGCAAGGGGTATGCGTGGTACGTAAAATCACGTATAACGCGCGCGTTATATCCGCGAAAATACGGTACAAATTATTCAGGTACTTAAGCATTTTTTCCTAACTGTCCCGGCAGACTCCCACTCTATATAATGTGCCTGGGGCAATGGGGATTAATTGACGCCCAGGGTCACAAGGAGCTGTGCAGGATAAAGTCTGCAAAGGAGTTAGTTTTAGATCTATCATTAAAAGCCCACCCAAGCCAGGAGTATGATCCCATTCTTGCAAATTTATTACTAATGCTTGTATAGTATTGGCAGCATCAGTGGTGTAGTAAGGGGGGGTGGACCACCATTGGTGCCGTCTTGGTGAGGGTGCCAGCACCTCTCCGCTCCCATGCCACACTTGCGCCTTCCCTTCCCTTCCCCCCCCCCAATATCTCTTTAAATCTTTCCCAGTGTGAGCAACTACTCTTGCCTGCTGCTTGTGCCGGCCTGGCTTCCTCTGAAATCACTTCTAGGTCGTGGGTCCAGGAAGTGACATCAGAGGAAAAGCCAACGCCAGCACGAGCAGCAGGCCAGAGAAGCTGCTCGCACTGGTGAAGATTTAAAGAGGTGCAGCGATGGGAAGGGAGTGCAGGAGTGTGGCATGGGTTGCATGGAAGGAGCAGGGGGTGATGCGGAAGAAGCAGGAAGTGGAGAAGAAGGTACAGAGGAGTTCCACCACCCTGGGCACCTCCTACCCTCACTAGGCCACTGTGCAGCATGTTAAAGAGAGCTTCCTTCTAAAGTTCATAAAATCTAATTTGTATACAGATTATTAAAGTGCACTTGAAAATGTCATTTAATCGAGCCGGTGACGTCCAATGTGATGGAAAATATTTCTGCATATTTCTGCCACATTTTCATGGTCTCTGACTGTTGTTTGGTTCTTGATCTTCTCCTTCTCCACTTGACGCACAGTATTTAAAAAAAAAAAAATAATTCTTACTCGCTACATCCTTTAGTTCTGTGCGAGTTACAGAGTTTACATTCATAATTACAAGATCTACTACTAGAAGACAATAACTTATTGTACAATCAATACATAGATAAAAACAACAGACTGTGGTATAGAAACATAGAAGATGACGGCAGAAAAGGGCTACAGCCCATCAAGTCTGCCCACTCTGCTTACCCACCCCCTGTCTATGCCCTAATGACCCAATTTCCTTATCTTGACCCTCGTTGGGATCTCACATGGGTATCCCATTTATTCTTAAAGTCTGGCACACTGTCTGCCTCGATCACCTGCACTGGAAGCTTGTTCCAATGATCAACCACTCTCTCTGTGAAAAAATACTTTCTGGTGTCGCCATGAAATTTTCCGCCCCTGAGTTTGAGCGGGTGCCCTCTTGTGGCCGAGGGTCCCTTGAGAAAGAAAATATCATCTTCCACTTCGACACATCCCATGAGGTACTTAAATGTTTCGATCATGTCTCCCCTCTCCCTACGTTCCTCGAGAGTGTAGAGCTGCAATTTGTTCAGTCTCTCTTCGTACGAGAGACCCTTGGTAGTGGATGTTCTGAAAGATGATTTTTATTCACTCTTCACAATAAAAATACAAATAAGAGTCTAAAAATGTAATACACGTATGATTGTCCTGACGGACCTTACATGGTCCGTGTTTCGGCAAGACTGCCTTCCTCAGGGGTCCGGATGATGTAGGGTACAAAGATAAAAATATGAGCAAAACAATGTACATGTCTTTGAGCATAAAACCTGAAAATGGCTTGAAACAAGCAGAGTGGCGCGTAAAATCGCTGTGTAAGAGCTTTCTTAACTTCAAGCAGTAAGGCATTCCACAACAACATGCCTTAAACTGCTAACATTAAGGGTTCCTTTAATCAAGCCGCTCAAGCAGTTTAACACGCGTAATAGCGCACGTTAAACCGCCGGACGTGCTAGCTGCTACCGCCTCTTCTTGAGCAGGCGGTAGTTTTTGGCCAGCACGGGAGTTAGCGCGTGATGAAACGTCGCGCGCGTTAACCCCGCTAGCGCGGCTTGATAAAAGGAGCCCTAAGTGACGATAGCTCCCTAATCTCACCTGCTTCAATGAAGACACCTCTAAACAGGAGCTGCATCAGGAGAAAGAGAAGGTCTGTCAAACTTCACACCGCTTCTTAAACCTGATTGTGACGTCACATCTGCCACGCAAAATACTTCACCTAGCAACTGTGAAACAGCTGGAATGATTCAATAATGTATTGTAAATATTAGGCTCATTTGGATCATACTGTATTATATGCTCTTGTGATCTTATGTATATTGGACAAACGTCCTGGGCATTTCGTACACATATGACTGAACACAGATCATGTATTAATTTGAAGAAAGAAGTCCCTTGGGTGAAACACTGTCTTATATGGTACAGAAACATTCACTAACAAGAAATGATGTCCAAATACTGTATATCACTACCTGCTTTGATAGACTTATCAAGCCCCAAGACCACTTCCCCATGCTTCTCATTCACGTCGGAACGAATGACACTGCCAGGAACACCCCGGAGAATATACCTAAAGACTTTGGAGCCCTGGGTGAGAAGCTGAGGCGGATGGGAGCGCAGGTGGTCTTCTCCTTGATCCTCCCAGTAAGAGGTAAGGGAAGAGCCAGGGAAGAACGTATCCAGAGAACAAACGAGTGGCTACACGGATGGTGCAAGGAGATGAACTTCGGATTCCTAAACCATGGAGAGGCACTGCAGGGACTTCAGGGACCAGACGGACTCCACCTGACCAGAAGGGGTAAGAATATCTTTGGACACCGACTAGCCTGCCTGCTTTGTAGGGCTTTAAACTAGGTAAGTTGGGGGAGGGTACCCACTCACATACCGGCGCGGTAAGGAACCATCCTGGCGAGGTAAGTTGCAACTCCATTTCTGAGTCTGAGGTAAGTACACACGTTGAAAACAATACCATAGGAGTCACACTAACTCAGGCAGGAAATTCTCCACAGGAACTTAGCAAACATAAGATATGGAGGGCTATGTACATTAATCCACACAGTTTAGGCAATAAAATTGTGGAATTGGAGACGTAAATAATGAACACCGACCTAGATGTGGTGGCGATATCCGAGTCTTGGTTCACGGATTCACATGGGTGGGATATGGCTATACCGGGTTACAACTTACTTCGTCGAGACAGAGAGGGCAAATTAGGAGGAGGGGTAGCACTATACACTAAAGAAGCAATCAAAGTTACCAGAATCGCAGATGTCGTGTAGTGGAATCCTTCTGGGTGAACCTGGCCATGGGAAATGACAAATGCCTGTATCTTGGTGTAGTATACAGATCTCCAAGACAACAGGAAGACAAGGATATAGAATTAATCGAAGACATAGAGAACATCACTTTGCTTGGGGACAGTATTTTTAGGTGACTTCAATATGCCTGATGCAGATTGGAACACACTTTCCGCTACGACCAGCGGGAGCAGAAGGCTATTAACCTCCATAAAGGGAGCACGACTCAAACAAATGGTATTGGAGCCCACTAGGGATCAGGCGATACTGGACCTGGCACTCACCAACAGAGAATGCCTCAGAGGTCTCAGTAGGTGATACGCTGGCCTCCAGTGACCACAACATGGTATGGTTCAACCTCAGGAAAGGTTTCACTAGATCAAATACAGCAACAAAGGTCCTCAACTTTCGGGGCACTGACTTCAAACGCATGGGAGATTTCGTCCATCGGGTGCTGCAAAACCAAGCTGAGACCGATAATGTAGAGGCTATGTGGTCAACTCTGAAATCTACCCTACACGAAGCAACTAACCACTATATAAAAACAGTAAGCAAACGGCGGAGAAACAATAAACCTCAGTGGTTCACTGCGGAGATCTTGGACCTCGTTAAAAAGAAGAAACAAGCATTTATCTCCTGCAAACAATCAGGAAAAAGGGAGACAAAAGAAGACTATCTGTCCAAGTCTAAAGCTGTCAAAACAGCAGTCAGAGAGGCCAAACTCCGAAGAGAATCTAGCAAAGAACATTAAGAAGGGGGATAAATCCTTCTTCAGGTACCGTATTTGCCGGCGTATAAGACGACTTTTCAGTACCTTAAAATCCTCCCCAAAGTCGGGGGTCGTCTTATACGCCGGGTACTGTTTACATGCCCTTACTTTACATGCCCTAACATCTCCTTCCTTACCTCCTTACGGTGCTTACGGTACTAGTAAACCTGCCGGGACATCAGCGGGGCCATGGCGGGACATCAGTGTGACAAGGGTGCCAGCTCCTTCATCCTGCGCAGCGGGAAGCAGCGGCGCTCTGGCCCCACCCCTTTTCTCTTTACTACGTCTCTCGCACATGCGGCCGTGTGTGGAGTCTAGCCCTTAAGGAAGTTGCGGGGGCGAACAGGAGGCTTTTGAAGGCTTTTAAAGGGAAACTGTCATGCCAGCAAACTTGCTAGGGACTTGCCCGGCACTTGCTCTCTCCCTCTATGTGTTATCTTCCTTCTATCATTGACAGTTTCAGTTTGGTTAACAGTTTAGAAAACAAATAGCATGGCAGCTCCCATGGGTTTATTGTTCTATTCAGCTTTAGTGAATTAATTAAAATTGTTGAAATAAATTCTGATGTTCTTTTAAGTTTTATTTGTTGTGCAGAAGGTGTGCGGAAGAAGGGGTAGTCTTATATGGCGAGTATATAACAAACTCTATATTTTAACTGTAAAAGTTGGGGGGTCGTCTTATACGCCCAGTCGTCTTATACGCCGGCAAATACGGTATATTAGAGACAGAAAAAGAAACACAGATGGGATAGTACGCCTTAGGAAACCAGACGGGAATTATGTAGAATTGGATTCCGATAAAGCCGAACTACTAAATGAATACTTCTGCTCAGTCTTTACCTGTGAGGCGCCGGGGTCCGGTCCACAGTTGCAGACAAGGGAAAGCTCGGAAGACCCATTTTGGAATTTCGAGTTTAAGCCCAGCAGCGTCTACTGTGAACTATCAAGACTCAAAGTGAACAAAGCCATGGGACCAGACAATCTACACCCCAGGGTGCTTAGAGAGTTGAGTGATGTCCTGGCGGAACCGTTATCCGTGCTCTTCAATCTTTCCCTAAGTACAGGAAGAGTCCCATCGGACTGGAAAACAGCTAACGTCATTCCACTCCACAAAAAGGGATGCAGGACGGAGGCTGCAAATTACAGACCAGTGAGTCTCACATCAATAGTGAGTATACTTATGGAAACACTAATTAAACATAAATTAGATACGATCCTGAACGAGGAGAATCTACGCGATCCCCATCAACATGGATTTACAAAGGGAAGGTCCTGCCAATCCAATCTAATCAGCTTCTTTGACTGGGTAACAAGAAAGCTGGATATGGGGGAGTACCTGGACGTCATGTACTTGGTCTTCAGTAAAGCTTTTGATAGTGTCCCACACCGTAGGTTATTGAGCAAGATTAGTTCGATGGGTTTAGGTGACATTAACATTAACTGCTTGGGTCAAAGATTGGCTAAGCGGTAGACTTCAGAGGGTGGTGGTTAACGGTACCCTCTCCGAAACGTCGGAGGTGATCAGTGGAGTTCCGCAGGGCTTGGTCTTGGGCCCGATCCTATTTAACATTTTCGTAAGAGATTTGACTTAGGGGCTTCAAGGTAAAATAACATTATTCGCCGATGACGCCAAACTATGCAACATAGTAGGCAAAAGCACATTGCCCGACAGTATGATGCGGGACCTACTCTTACTGGAACATTGGTCCTCGACTTGGCAACTAAGCTTCAATCCCAAAAAGTGTAAGGTCATGCACCTTGGCAGCAGAAATAGGTGCAGAACTTACACCCTAAATTGTGAGACCTTAGCTAGGACTACAGCAGAACGAGACTTAGGAGTAATCATTAGTGAAGACATGAAAACTGCTGATCAAGTGGAGAAAGCTTCATCCAAGGCTAGACAAATGATGGGTTGTATCCGTAGAAGTTTCTTCAGCCTGAAGCCCGAAGTCATAAAGCCGTTGTACAGATCCATGGTGAGACCTCATCTGGAATATTGTGTACAATTCTGGAGGCCACATTACCAAAAGGATGTGCTGAGAGCTGAATCGGTTCTGTGAATGGTCACCAGGATGGTCTCAGGACTCAAAGATCTCCCGTATGAGGAAAGGCTGAGTAAATTGCAGCTATACTCACTCGAGGAACGTAGAGAGAGGGGAGACATGATTGAGACGTTCAAAAATATCACGTGCCATATCGAGGTGGAAGATGATATCTTTTTTCTTAAAGGACCCACGGCCACAAGAGGGCATCCGCTGAAAATCAGGGGCGGGAAATTTCATGGCGACACCAGGAAGTATTTCTTCACCGAAAGGGTGGTTGATCATTGGAATGATCTTCCACTGCAGGTAATTGAGGCCAGCAGTGTGCCAGATTTGAAGAAAAAATGGGATAGGCATGTGGGATCTCTTAGGGGAAGAAGTTAGGGGGTGGGTCATTAGAGTGGGCAGACTTGATGGGCCGTGGCCCCTTTCTGCTGTTATTTTCTATGTTTCTATGTTTCTAATGTTATTCAGCACAACCTACAGTACCTAAAGATAAAGGAGAAAAGACCTCAGTGTCTAATGGGGGTTCCAAAAACTTCCAACATAGGCAAGCCAATCTCAAAATCACTTTGAGACCAACAGACACATCTTCGGTCAAAAACTCCAAGATAAGTGGAATTATATTATAAAATAACACAGTCTTTCAATATCATCACTTAACTGAAAATGTAGTGTTCCAAATGTTCTTTGACGTAGTGCTGAGACGTGAAAGCAGGAAAAACCGGCACAGTGGAGCATAAGCATACAGCACAGCAGCTAAACAGTCATCACTGGCATCACATTATGCCAGCGGTGATGACTGTTTAGCTGCTGTGCTGTATGCTTATGCTCTACTGTGCGGGTTTTTCCTGCTTTCACATCTCAGCACTACTGGAGATTGTTTTCATAGCCACAGTGTACCTAGACCTTCCAACCTCACGGTGTACTTTCAAGCCTGTGTGCCTAGGCCCTCCCACCCTGCCTGTCATCCCACCCCTCCTGGCTCACCTTACACACGTACTCATATTACACTCACTAATTACCCTCATCAATCCTCCAGCTGATACACACAAGTAAATATCATCATTAATTATAGCTCCTCTAATCATACCACTCACCAATTGACCCTCCTGACTATCACCCATTTCCTTATACTTAGAAATTAAATTAGTCTAGTGATAGTCTTTGCTTCAATACCCAAAGGTTGTGATATCATATCCCAGCAGGTCACTTAAGCCTCCACTTTGAACAGGGAGCCACAAAAATATAATGCATAAATCCCATTACCTCTCCCTATTACTCCTAAGTCAAAGTAACCACCTTGTAGTCCTTACAATACACCACCTGACCCTTCCTCCAGTATAATCCTTAACCTACCTGATCTCCCTCACCCCAGGTATCTTTCTCTTCCTACGCTATGGTTCCAGTTCACTTTCTTTTCTTGTTCCTGACCTTACCCAGACTCCCCTTCCACCCAAAACCACTGGATTCCTCAAATCTACTTGGTCCTCTTCATAAATTCACCAGCCCTTCTTTCATCTACCAGTCTTGCAATTAGGAAGCTCTGTAGCCATCCTGTAGCCCAAGCCCGGGACTCTACAGCACACCCAGTAGCTAAACAAAAGAATAACACCAGCGCGTGACCCGGCCTGGAGTCACCCTGCAGGATTGGACTGACACAAACAGGAATACAAATCAAAATCACACTATTGTCGTGTGAAGGTAAATATTTGAATTTTACTTTCCAAAAACATAAAGGTCAGGATGTTTCACATAAAGAAAATAGTGTTCAATGCACAAATTCCAAAAAAGTCAAAAACTCAAAAGAAAGGAAAATACAGTTCAAGCTAAGATCCAACTTTCTCTTTCTTTCAGAGTCAGGAAATACTGCACCTTAGATAATGCTCTCCTCAGAGCTTCCTAATTACTCAGTGCCAGCCCAGCCTGCTTCCAAGCAGGTTGGAACAAAAAAAAACAACCCTGTAGTTCTCTGCACAAGTTCATACAATTCACAATACTCAAAATAAAGCCTCCAGCAGTTTGAACAGTACTGCTGGGCAACAGAGAGTGCCTTAGGTTTTCCTTGTAAAAGTTTTTTCAACAGCCTTCAAAATTCCCTCCCTGGGTGACAGCAAACCTCTCCCCAAAACAGAAGGGCACTTTCAGCTTCTTCAATGCCAGAAAAAAACAGAGTCCAAAAACAGTTCATAAATCAAACTCACAATTTCCAGCTCAACGCTTTCAGCTGGTGGTTAAGCCTACTTCCATTGGTTCAGGTAAGTTCACCACTTCCTCTGGCAGTTGTGCTTGAAATCCATAAGTACTTCATCCTCAGGCAAAGACAGATTCAATGCTTCACCAGCTTCTTCTACCTCCATAGGTGTACATCTATCGCTCCTGCTTGGCTCAGGGAGATCCTCAGGGAAGAAAGGTTTTAACTTTCTCCCTAACCTGCCTGTCTGCCTGTTCCCAATTGCTGGCTTTTCTAATGCAGGGTCACGCCCTAATCTGGCTGAGTCAGCAGGGAACTGGGCAGCTCTAGAGCTCCCCTGGTGGCGACCTGAATACTGACTGCCTAGAGATTTCTTAGTTATTTCCGGCTTCCCCTGGTAGACAGCCGGAAATCACCGTGATCAAGGCCAGGTCGGATTTTGTACATTCCCCTCCTGGGTTTCTTATTCACTTTCCCGTCTGCCTTTACTAGGACCATGGCAGGCCCAGGGTCTGACTGGTCACAATATACTGCTGAAGTTATTGAAGTTCTCTCCATTAGCAAATACTTTCAATATCTGTATTATCTAGTATTTATTCATCTATATATAGGAGTGTATGGTTTTTTTGACCTAGTCTTTTTATCAACCTAGTCTTTTTATTAATTTTTGGACAGGTTCAGGGATGCCTCTTCCTGAATCCTGGACAAAACACATATTATTTGCAAAGAAATGCTTTCTTTTTGTCTCTGAGTTCTCTTGAAAGAAAGTAATAGATGAACTGTGTTATATTGCATTATACATTATAGTTACTTTTCATTTTTGCTGTTGATCTGATGATAACAATTGACTGTCAGAGGAGTTAAGATGGCGGCGGCACAGAGGCAACTGAACTAACATTGATCCGAGTGTTCTTTTGCCTTATAACTCCTGGTTTGGAAATGCCGCACATGAAGCGCAAGGGCAGTGTCCGAGCTGACCCCACTGCGGCTAGGACATCCACCCCTGTCCAGCGCTCGATTCTGGATTATACCGCCGCCACCAATAATGCCAGAGATTTACCTGGAGGTACGCTTGGGCTGTCTTCATCAGAGAGAGCCGCTGGAGACTTCGAGCTAGAGGTTTCTCTCTCCCCTCCAGGAACTGTTCCTCCGCCACTCCCTGCTGTAGTCGCGGCCCTGCTAGGAGGCCCCTGTGTGGAGGAAGAACCAGAGAAAACAGAGAAAACAGAAAGCCAGAGAAAACAGAGAGCCGGTTTGGAAACTGGCTTGTTAACATCAAAACTGGTGGTGATTATCCTCATGAGTATTTGGGAAGCTCTCGAGAGGTTGAATTCCTCAATGACCAGGTCTTCACAGGAGATTGCGACTCTTGTAAGTACTGTGGATGTTCTTGGAAAGTCCTTTCAAAATACTAAAGAAGAATTTTCTAATGAAATTCAACAAGTTAAAATAACCATGATAGATGTTCAGGCTGTTACTAATGACTTGAATAAAGAGAGAAACTTTTTGCTTAGAAAAACTGAACAGCTGGAAAATTATAATCGTAGACTAAATATTTGTATACTGAATTTTCCTAAAGCATTTGATGTGGCACCATTAGATATGTTTAAAAGATTTTTGATTGAAATATTAAAAATTTCCTCAGACTATATAACGCCGCTCAATCGAATTATTTGCCAACTAAAAAAGTTACTGGAGCCACTCCTGATTCACAGATTCAGCAAGATACTTCTCTAAATATTAACGAACTGTTGGAAACTACTTTATCAGAAAATACTGAGAGGGCCACCCTATTGATTTCATTTGTTTTTGAGCAGGACCTGAATGCTATCATGAAATTATATTTTTCAGAATTCACAAACTATGTTTCATGGAAAAAAAGTTTGGATCTTCCCAGATGTCACCAGATCTACGAAGGAGCGCAGGAAATTGTTTCTTGCAATGAGAAAGGAGACATTAGCTCTTGGTGGATCATTTCTATTAGCGTATAGTTTGTTAATTAATATTTTAATTAACATTAGTGATGTAATTCCTTTTATATGTTTTCTTTCTGTTTTTCTTGAACAAGAGGATTCTTGTGAAGTAATTGAAATTTCAATAAAAAATAAAATTAAAAAAAAACCCAATTGACTGTCACCTAAAAATAGAGAAATCCTAGGACTCTTAGCACAGCTTCAAGAGATTTTTGACAAATAAGTGCAAATATTCCCAGACATTATGGAGACACATTTCCATCCTGGGGCTCCAAGGCCATCAAGAAAGAACTCAGCCAAGAAGGCATCTGGTTAATAGTATCAGATTTCCTAGCCATTATTTTGTATTAAAAGATTTCCAGTTAATAGTCTCCTTGCACATCTTTTATTGACTTAATCGGGGGAGGGAGGGTGTCCCCACACACTCCAGTTTGCTGATAAGGTTTTGAAATTATCTCTAATTTTGTACATGCCATTTAACTCATCTGTTAGCCTTAACTGCTGTTGCATCAATTTTTATATCGCCCATTATGAAAATCTCTTCTGCTCATCTCCATGACTATGCGTTCTTTTTAAAGCCAACGATGGAAAACAGGAAAAACAATTGAATTTTGTTAAATGCAATTTTGGAAGGTATACTGACTCTCTCTGACTTGAAATAATAGCAGCACTTTATAGAGAACAGAATTGTGTGGCGGTATTTCTTCAGTCTCTCAATTCTCATTGCTTGTGTTGTCGATGAATTAAGCATTTCTCTTCACAATGAGCCCTTCCTTATACACGTCCAAAACTACACACCATTAAAATTTCTCCTTTAAACAATACCGAGAACAATATTAGATACTGAAAAGAGGAATAAGAAGGATAGAGATTACTTATGATAGAATTGAAAACAGAAGCTAATGGGAGAGGACTGCGAAGGCTGTGATGCATGAAAGGTGCTATAGAAGCTGCCCTGGCACCCTGACAAATGCAGAGAAAAACTCAGTGGGAAGTGACACTGGGAACATGACAACTGAGAAGAAAAAATAGCTCTACTGAACGATTCTTTGCCATCTGGTGTTTATTTAATACACAATGAAGGTCAAATGGCTTCTGATCCTTCTTCCTCTGTAGTCCAGCAAGACTATGAAAATGAGAAGAATCAATGGTTTTATCGATACGTCTGCAAATACTGCCTCATATGATCCAATGAAGTCAATAGGGCTCCAGTTTTGCAGTGGATAGGTGTATGGCTACAGCTGCATACATTGTTCATATTATATTGGCCCCAATACATATGGTAAGCCAAAAATAGTGATCTATTTTTTTCCAGGAAACAAATGAATTAAAATGACTGTGAAACATTTTTTGTATTATTTTGCTGAACCAATAATACGTCTTCCTGAATTTTGTGGTTCTAAAAACTAAGGAGTTATTTAACTTATTTATAAATGATCTGGAAATTGGAATGATGAGTGAGGTGATTAAATTTGCAGATGACACTAAACTGTTCAAGTTGTTAAAACTCATTTGGATTGAGAAAAATTGCAGGCGGACCTTAGGAAATTGGAAGACTGGACGCCCAAATGGCAGATGAAATTTAATGTGGACAAATGCAAAGTGATGCACATTGGGAAGAATAGCCTGAATCACAGTTGCCGGATGCTAGGGTCCACCTTGGGGATTAGCGCCCAAGAAAAGGATCTGGGTGTCATCGTAGACAATACAATGCAATCTTCCACCCAATGTACGGCGGCAGCCAAAAATGCAAATAGGATGCTAGGAATTATTAAAAAAGGGATGGTTAACAAGACTAAGAATGTTATAATGCCCTTGTATTGCTCCATGGTTGACCTCATCTGGAGTAATGCATACAATTCTGGTCTTCTTGTCTCAAGAAAGATATAGTGGTGCTAGAAAAGGTTCAAAGAAGAGCAACCAAGATGGTAAAGGGGAAGGAACTCTTCTTGTATGGGGAAAGACTAAAATGGTTAGGGCTCTTCAGCATGGAAAAGAGACGGCTGAGGGGAGATATGATTGAAGTCTACAGAATCCTGAGTGGAGTAGAATGAGTACAAGTGGATCGATTTTTCCCTCCGTCAAAAGTTACAAAGACTAGGGGACACTCGATGAAGTTACAGGGAAATATTTTTTAAACCAATTGGAGGAAATTTTTTTCACTCAGAGAATAGTTAAGCTCTAGAGTGCATTGCCAGAGGATGTGGTAAGAGCGGATAGCGTAGCTGGTTTTAAGTTCCTGGAGGAAAAGTCCATAGTCTGTTAATGAGAAAGACACGGGAGTACTAGTGACCTGGATTGGCCACTGTGAGAACAGGCTACTGGGCTTGATGGACCATTGGTCTGACCAATTAAGTGGAAGGGAAGGGGTGCATGCATATGTGGTAGGGGGAACGTGGAAGGAGTGGGTGGGGGTGGCAGGAGAACAGGTGCCAGTGCCTCCACTAAGATGACATCCGTGGCGGACCGCCCCCCTTACTATGCCACTGTGTGTGCGCTATCTTCACATATTGGTGTGAAGAGTAGGTGATTTCTGCTTTAATCAATTAGTACAATTATATTGCTGTGTTTTAACCAATTTGTGCATGGTTAGCACATGCGCCCTTGGACCCAGATTCACAAGCAAGTTGCCTTATATTAGGCATTGGCAAGTGTCTAGATCAGACATGGGCAAACTACAGCCCGCAGACCATATCCAGCCCATTTAGTTTTTTAATCCAGCTCGCTGACCAAACGAACCCAGCCAACCGCGAGCCCTACCTCCTTCCCTCCAGAGAAGCATCGGGCCGGCAACACTCTAAACAGGCTGCTTCATTGCCTTCTCTCATCGGGGAATTCCCTATGCCGCATCACTGATGATGTCATCAGTAACGTAGCACACAGAAGGCCCCGATGAGAGAAGGCAGCAAAGCAGCCTGTTTAGAGTGCTGCTGGCCTGATGCTGCTCTTGAGGGAGATATGTAGGGCTCGCATTCGGAGGGGTTCAGATGTTAGTGAAGGATGGAGGGTCATCGGGGTTCAGTTGCGCAGCGGGGGTACTCAAGGGTCCTGCTGCACAAGGGATGGGAGGGAGGGAAGAAAGGATGGAAGCTGGGCAAGGGTTCTGTTGTACGAGGGAGGGAGGGAAGGATGGAAACAGTGCAAGGGTTCTGCTGCAATAGGGATTGGAGGGAGGGAAGAATAGAAGGGTTCTAGGCAAGGGTTCTGTTGCACAGAGAGATGGGAGGGATGGAGGGATAGAAAGATTCTGTAGTGGGAAGGCACAAGAGGATGGGTAGGAGGGGAGGAAAGATGCTGCATATGTGGGGGAGAGAAAGGAAAGAGGAAGAATTGGGGTGACGTATCGTTTTGTACAATAAGTCTTACGTTTTAATGCTTTGCTACCTTTTAAAGACCAAAATCTTTTATGTTATGATGTTTAAATTTAATTTATATTTGTTCACAGAAACCCTTCATCCATCCGCTCTCAGTCCAACCCCTCTGTCAAATTTAAGAACCCTTTGTGGCCCATGAGTCAAAAAGTTTGCCCACTCCTGGTCTAGATCATGCCTACCAGAGCCTAACATAAGTGGTCTAATTGGGTTTAAGTGGTGCGTTTTGGCTGTGTCTTTAAAATCTAATTATATCCTCATTTAAAAAAAATAGCCGCTGCTATGCAGCCTTCGGAATTGGCGCCTAGGTCCCTGGTGGCTAGCGGTGCATAGTGATGCCAAAGCCCGGAAGTGGCCGTGTTTAAGGTGCAGCACCAGAATTTTGCATCACTATGTGCCACTGGCTGCAATTCTCACAGAATCCTAGGCAATGGAAATATAGACATGTTAAACCCTTAGATTTTAGCAAAGCATTTAACACACTTCTACATAGGAGGATGTTTAATAAATTTTGCGGGCTGAAGTTAGGGCCAAAAGTGGTGAACTGGATTAGAAAATGGTTGACAGACAGATACCAGAGGGTGGTGATTAATGAGATTTTCTCAGTGGAGGGAAAGGTGAGTAGTGGAGTGCCTCAAGGATAGGTGCTAGGACCAAAGCTTTTCAATATGTTTGTGAATGACATTGCCAAAGGTTTAGAAGGTAAGGTTTGCCTTTTTGTGGATGATACCAAGATTTGTACCAGAGTGGATACCCCAGAGGGAGTGGAAAACAAGAAAAAGGATCTGCATTATATACACAAGAAAATGCACTCTCCACAATATTATTGTTGTTCCTGTTACCCGGTTGTACCCTTTCTAATAAAAATGATTACAAAAAAAAGAAAAAGGATCTGCAAAAGTTAGAAGAATGGTCTAAGGTCTGGTAACTAGAATTCAATGCAAAGAAGTGAAGAATGATGCATTTGGGGAGTAGAAATCTGAGGGAGCATTATGTGCTGGGAGACGAGAAACTAATATACAGGGATGGGGAGGGGACCTTGGATTAATAGTGTCTGAGGATCTGAAGGTGACAAAACAGTATGATAAGGTGGTGGTTGTAGCTGGAAAGATGCTAGGCAGTACAAAAAGAGGAGTAACCAGCTGAAAAAGGAAGACATTGATGCCCCTGTACAGGTTGTTGGTGAGGCCCCACTTGGAGTACTGTGCTTGGTTTTGGAGGCCATATATTGCGAAGGATATAAGAAGGTTTGAAGCGGTCCAGAAGAAGGTAATGAAGGTAATGAAAATGGTAGGGGGTCTTTGTCAAAAGAAGTACAAGAAGAGATTGGAAGACCTGAATATGTATGCTTTGGAGGAGAGGAGGGACAGGGGATCAGATGTTTAAATACTTGAAATGTATTAATATAGGACCAAATCTTTTCCAGAGAATGGAAAATAATAAAACTAGAGGGTGAAGGTAGACTTAGGAATAATATTAGGAAATTCTTTTACACGGAGAGGGTGGAGGATGCCTGGAATGCCTCTCAAGGGAGGTGGTGGAAAGGAAAATGGTGACAGAATTCAAAAAAGCATGGGATAAACACAGAAGATCTCTAAAGGGAAAATGAAAGGTGTAAATGGGATGAAATTAAGTTTGAAGGGTAGAATGTCGACTATGCATGCTAGGATCAGAGCATCAATGATATCTGTGGCTGGCGTAGAACTATGGAATGCCTTGCCTCGTATGTTGCGATTTTGTATAGGGAGGATGAATTTTAAGAAAATGCTGAAAACTCAATTATTTGCCAATGCTTTCTTATGCTAAGGTATATTTCAGTTGGTTATCATTTTTTAGAACTTTTCTGACATCAATGTATGATTTAAAGCTTGCTTGTATTTCTGAATTGATTGAATTTGTGCTTTATCCCTATTATAACAGAGACGATTAACAATGTTGTTTAGACATGTCTATATTATTTGTGATAATCGGAGGGAAACAAGATTTTATGTATGTGGTATGGAAACCGCATAGTTGTATGCGATATATAAATTTTTAAATAAATATATTGAAGAATTAAGGCTGATTCTTGCATGGTCTGTGTCCCGTATATGGCAATTCGGTATAGGATGGGCTAGAGAGGACACTGATGGGAACACCAGTAACTTGGAACATGAGGACATTGCTGGGCAGATTTTACGGTATGTATCAGCAAACGATGAGATGGTTGGATGGGCTGGAGTTAGCTTTGACGGCAACTCCAGTAGTTGGAAACTAAGGACAGTACCGGGTGGACTTTATGTCTATGGCCCAGAAATATCAAAGAAAAAAGACAAATTGTTTTTTTTAAAAAATTCTTTATTGATTTTTAATCAAAAACAGTATCATACAAATGAAAGTACAAAAGATATTCCACATATTCCACTATTATCTATATATACAGGTAACATAGATATCAATCAATAATTTCATTTTCCTGCATATAATAATATCCTAATATACAATACAAATAAAGAATAAAGTTACCCAAATATCACTATCAATATTTATTCCCCTCCCTTCAACCCCTCACCCCTCTGGATGTATAAAGATAAAAAATCAAATTGGATGGACCATTCAGGTCATTTTCTCTCTTACTATGTTACATTTCAGGCACCTAGGGTCCATGCTCATCGCGATTCTAGAAGTGGCACCTGTCTGTGATTGACCCGCGGCAGGCACCCATTTTGTAATTGCCTGCTATGGCAGGCACCACTTCCAGAATCAGCCCCTTACTGCCTATGTAATGGGGGGGGGATTGGTAAGAGCTCAAGCCCTAATCTGTGTTAATGGCCTCACACTAATGGCAAAAAATAGCACATGGTCATTGATACAAAAAATAGAAAATTCAGCCATTTTACTCCAGCTATAAAAATGACCTTTGCATGCAGGAAAGAGCTGCATTGGGTTGTTTTTGTTTTTACTGCTGTTTGGTAAAAGGGCCCCTAAAAATGTCTACATACACACACATAATGCAAGTGTCAGTGGTTGAAATGCCAAATGCACTCAATAATGGAACATAGTCATACAAGCAGCATTTGTATCACAACCCCTATTGAAATGAGCAGATCTAACAGCTACATTACACATAAATTATCCAGTTATTTCTCACATCTCATTGCATTTTGCTGAAGTCTTCACTTTGGCAATTGCAATATCTCTAAAACTGCAAGGTTATCAAATGTGCACACGCTTGTTCTGGGTAATAAGACCATAGGAAGCACTGAGTTTACAAAGTGACTCCCCATCACCAAAAAATTGTTTACACTTGACCTGTGCAGCCTTAGATAGATTTGGAGAATAAGGATAGTCTTACTCTCTTGTTTAATAGGAACATACACCCTCGCTTTTTGGATGACCTGGCTTACTTAGCCACAATAGGATGTGGGAACTTGGCATTGGGGCCTTGTTCTGTGGGTGTGTGATATGCGCTTGCTCAGCTTCCAATGGCAGATCAAAGGCAAGCTGCAGCAACTGAGATAACTATTGCTGTAGAAAGCCGCCATGTCTTGGTCCTCCATACCTTCTGTTACTTCCAGTGCTCACTGGCACCCCGTTCCCCCACCACACACACACTAGCAGGGTTACCATTTTGGGCCACAAAAATCTGGACACATTGCCCTGCCCCGTTCCATCTCCAGCCCCGCCCAGTTCTGCCCTGGCCCCGCACAGGTTTGCCCCATACCATCCCTGCCCCACCCCCACAAACCTTCTCTCCTTCTCTGACATGTTTCGGCTAGTCTGGAAGGCCTGGAGCATGCATGAATGTGTGTGACGTGCATGCTCAGATGCCCTTCAGATGTGGTACCAGGTTTTGGAAAGTCTGTCTGGGACTTCGGACAGTCCTCTAAAAAGAGGATATTCCAGGTTTTCCTGGACATCTGGTAACCCTACTCATTAGTATGTCTGCATGTGTATGTTTGTATGTATGTATGAGAACCCACTGCAGCTCCTTGTAACTCTGGGCAAGCTACTTAACTGTCCATGCCCCAGGTACAAAATAAGTACCTATATACAGTGGCATAGCGAGGTTGGGTGGCACCCCCCCCATGTGCCCACTGCTCCTTCCATGCCCTTACTCCACACTTATACCCTCCCTTCCCACCTCTTTAAACCAGCGTGAGCAGCTTCTCCAGCCTGCTGCTTGTGCTGGCAATGGCTTTCCCGCTAATGTCACTTCCTGTCCCTACAATCTGGAAGTGATTTCAGAGGGAGCCAGGCCAGTGTGAGCAGCAGGCTAGAGTAGTTGCTCATGCTGGCGAAAATTTTAAAGAAATGCCAGGGATTGGTGAAGGGAGGGCACGAGCATCGCGTGGGGAGGTAGAGAGTTGCTGGTGCCCCACCAAATTGGCACCCAGGGTGGTCCTCCCTCCCTGCTCCACTTACTACGCCATTGTTAGGGGTAACAAAACTAAAGTATAAGGCTTTACAGCTTTTGATGAATTCTGCAAGGAGATTGATTACTGGAGCATCATGGATGGCCCATATGACACCTATTCTGAGGCAATTGTACTGGCTTCCGGTTCAACAGAGAGTGCAGTATAAGGTGCTGTCCATAATCCATCAGATTGTGTATTATATAGCCCTTGCATGTTTTTATGACATGTTGGAGGTGCATCGTCCTGGGAAGGCATTAAGATCTGAGAGTAGTATGCGATTGTCAGTGGATAAAGCAGCTAAGATATGTCATGTATAGAAAAGTAAGTCAATGATTTCAACTGCTGGGGTGAAACTATGGAATGCATTGCCATGTCAAGTGCGTTTGTGTGCTGGCAAGGCAGTTTTTAAAAAACTATTCAAGAAACAGTTGTTTGTAAGCGTTTTTATGTGATTAAGGGAGGGTTGAGCAGTGGTGCAGATATTCAGCTGTTGTAATGTATATGTAATGTTTTTTAAATGATTATGTATGTTGCTTGGAAACTGCCTAGGTTTTTAGGCGGAGTATTTTTAAATGAATAAATAAATAAATAAATATCTTTTCAATGTATTTTTCAATTTTTTTTTTCAAATTATGAGTTTTCCAGGGACAGAAAAGAAAACCAAAACTACTATGACTTCCCTTTCTCCTTTCAGTAGATAGCTGCTCAGTGGAAATATTTTGTTTGTATTCTGGATATTGTATTGTATTCTGGTTGATTCGGCTCATTTGTTGAAACATCCCTGACGGCGTGTTCTCTCTTTTGGGAGACCCGAAGTTTTTCCTCCTGATGATGCTATTTAAAGCGAAACACGATCGGTGTTGAGGAAATGAGGAAATGTTGGACACTTTGCTTTAGCTTTCAGACTAAGATGTTTTAGCTACACGGTGACTTTCATTTTGGTTTTTGTGGTTGTTGTGGAGACTCACTTTATCCAACACTATTTCCTAACCAGCAATAACAACATGGAATAACAATATGGAATAATTCATTGCACTAAATAAGTCAACATCAACGAGCAGCCCTTAAAGACAATACTCTTTGAGCAAACTCATTCATGAGTGGTGAACTTTACAATATCTTTCAATCAAATCGACATCTTGTGAATTCAGCTAAGTACTCATTTATATACATCTTTTATTATAAGTTTGCTTGAACAGTTTATATTCAACAAGATGTTTAGGGCTGGTAGGGAGGTGAGTGCAATGATGTAAAGATCTTATATCTTTATTCTCACAATCTGCTGGTTTTGAATAAGATATCACACTGAGCACTCTTAAAATCATTTTTAATGATTTTTAAACATTGTTTATTATTTAAATTCACTTTATTAGTTATATATGTATTCTGGATATGCCATCTAGGTCCAAATATCGACATCCACCTTTTTAAACATGGATGCCCTTCCTCTTCTGCAGTCAGGCCTTAATGTCCACCTTTTGGCACTCAGTTGTAGAAATGAAATATTAATTCTATTTGTTTTAGTGACTTTTTAAAAAAAAGATTGAATAATCATATGTGTGTTATCTCTGGAACTTTTCCTTTTGATATTGGTGTTCATTTCCTTTCTGTGGTTGTTTATAGTAATTATGCTTACTGCTTAGGTCCTTAATTGGTAAAGGCAGTAAATATATATAAAAAAAAATAAATAATAATACCATTTGCCCCCATAAAGGATTTAAATGTACTGTATAGTGCTTTAAAATAAAAGTAGTTAAATGTTTATCGTGGTGCAAAACATTATAATTGGTATTTGAATATTGACCCCTTAGTCATTAGGCTTCACAGCAGAAATAAAACAGGAAATAAAATGTATATCTGACAAAATTAACCCCCTCTTTTCTGAAGCCGTGTTAGGAGGTTTTTTTGAAGGCCATGGCAGTAAAAGCTCTAACACTCTTAGGAATTCTATGAGCATCGGAGCTTTTACCATCACGGCCTGTAATAAAAACCCTAACGTGGCTTCATATAAAAGGGGGGGGGGGGGGGAGGAAGTAAATATGTACATCATAGTTAGGGAATTATTTGTAATCCCTATGTAAAATGTATGTGTGTGAATGTGATATGCAAATGTATGTGTATATGCTGTATATTTTTTGTTGTGTATTCTGCATGTTTTATACCTGTGGGTTTATGTTTATGTTTATTTAAAATTTGATATACCGCTCCTGAATTTTACTGACCTAAGCGGTTTACAATGTATCAGACTAAAATGAAATTAGGCACTTGAGAAAAACTACCCTATCTGTCCCAAAGGCTCACAATCTAGCTAAGTACCTGATTAAAATAAAAATATGTAATACTAACTAAACTAAACTAAACTTTGGGTTTATATACACCGCATCTTCTCCACAAATGTGGAGCTCGGCATGGTTTACAGGGGTTGGGATAGAAAGGAACTCCAATGGAATTATAGAAGTAAGTATAAAGAGAGGTTAGAGGGCTTAGTGTACATTTCTAAGATTAAAAATCAAAGAAATAGAAAATAGAAAGAATGAAAGAAGATTTAAAAAATTAAAAATAAAATAAAACAACTTTAAGAGATAGAAAAGTCTCTGAGGCGGCTTGATAGTAAGTTCAGTCTGCAGAACCAGGTCAACCGACTGCCACCAAAGAAGCAGGACCAGGAATCATGCCAATGAAGACCACAATGACACCAGTCACCGGACAGGGAAGGCGCCGCTGACAGTGGACCCCTGAAGTGAAGTCCAGTTTCCCTTCGATGTGTCCAATAATGCAGCTGCAGGAGTGCAAGTCTGCCGAGGAGAGAGGGAGAGAGGGCAGGCCACAGGAGATCCTCTGACGCTGGCATCAATCCACTGCTGGTGACCAAGTCGGGGCCGTGCTGCATCGCGCCAATGGCTTCCTCCTTCTGCTGCTGGACAAGAGCCCTGACAGGGAAAGCTGTGTTGAACCAGCTGATAGAATGCCCAGGAAGAGCAGCAGTTGGGAGAGATGAAAGAAAACACAGTTCTCTCAGAACATGGTGTGCTTTTTCTCAAGTGACTTGGCACCAGTGGACAGCCTTATAGTTATAGTTGAGGTTGGTGGGGCAGTTTGCAGATGGTAGTTTTGATGGCAGAAAACAGTTTGAGAGCTGGTGGTGCAGTTGTGAAGATAGTTTCCAGCAATTGGGACAGTTTATAGGATGGGGGTCAGTTTGTGGGGTGTTGGGGAAGTTATGGGATTCCTTGTGGGTGTGAAGCAGTTTATATAGTATTAGAAGAGATGTGGGGAAGTTTCTGAGGGGAGGAGGTGGGAGAGTTTGTGGATAGATTTTCAGGTGGGACAATTTGTGGTGTTGTGGGGCAGTTTGCAGAGGGTAATTTTGAGGAGTGGAGCAGTTTGTGAGAAAGTGGGACATATTCAGAGGTATCTTTAGGGAATGAGGCAGTTTGTAGGGTTTTGGGACAGTAAGGGAGTGGTAGTGTTTTGGTGTCAGGCGGTTTGCAGGTTAGCAGGACATAGGGAAGTTAGTTTTTATGGGTTGGTTAGTATGAGGAGGAAATTTGGGGGGTGATGCAGTTGGTGGGATTGAGTTGGTGAGCACAGGCAGTTTGAAAGGAGTTCCCTAATTACTAAATTTCACTATACGTAAGTTTCTATGCTAAAAAATCTGATACTCTTCCCCACCCCCACCCCCAAATAAATAAATAATACATTTTGCAACTAAACAGAGAAAGTTGGGACTCATAGCAGAAGAACTATTCCTTTATGATTTACAGATTTCATGTTGGATACTGTTTTCTTTCAACAATAAAGTACTGTATAACTCTCAAGACAGTAGGGAAAAGTGAGGTGTACTCGTACATGATTGTAAGAATCCCTAATGGTCCCTTATGCCATGCATAGTGAACATCTGGTTTTTTTACAAGTTTATTCTGTTTGGGGGATATTTGCCTAATTGGTCTCCACAGTAATTAGTTTCTGCTAAGCAACATTTTCCTCATCTTTTCCCTTTTAGCCAATTACAAGTGTATTCTATGTAATTACTCCTGTGAGACACATTAACTTTAGCTGGAATATGTTTCATTACACATTACATGTAAACAGAATATGCTGTGGGAAATTTGTCTGTATATTAATATTTTATTTAGGTTATCTAGACAGTACAGTAATGGCAGTGCTTATCCAGAGGAAACTATGGGTGTTTTTATTATCAAAGTTTCTTGAATACTTTTCAAATCTTATTTTATTCTAATTTTCAAAAGAGGAAGCAATTAGATATAATTAACTGAGTACTTTTAGAGTTGTATTCTATTACACTTACACATACAATGCTCAATCTACCCCTAGTGAAAACCTATTAAAAATTTTGCAAAGGTTGTCTGCTACAGGTGAGCCATGATTTAAAGCAAAATGTCAGGGAGCTTGAGAGGCAAGATTTATATGTTTCAAAACAGCGTTACTAACTCTGCTGGCTACAGGGTTTAACATAATAAAGAGACAACAGAGGAGCATGGGAAAAAACCTTTGATTCAGTTCATATCTTTGGATTGGTTGCTCATTTTCTTGTTGTCACCTTCGTTTCACTGGCTCCATTAAAGTCAACGAGCTAGCACGTTTCTTCTGTAATGGTAGGTTTTCCATCTATTTTCAATGAAACTTGCAGGTAGGCATCTTTAACACACTGGCAACAGTACTATTAAACATCTAGAGTGACCCAACAACACCGGATACAAAAAAAGGGCATAGGGCATTAGTATGGAGATTCCAAGCTACCATTGCAAAGACCAAGTGATACAAACAGCAGAATGAAGACCCAATGCTGTTGAAGATGAGCAAAGAAGTACCAAAAGTAGCACTTGGAAAGTGATAAAAATGGTACCAATGTTGACAAAAGGACTCCAAAGCATCTGGAAATGTATAAAGTGACAAAAGCACTGGCTGAGTGTTCCCAAACAGTGAAAGTATATTAAACAGCAGTGGCATTGGCTTTGAAGCATTGGAAATATAAGAAGGCCTAGAGCAGGGCTGCAAGTCCGGTCCTCGAGATCTACTGGCAGGCCAGGTTTTCAGGATATCCACAATGAATATGCCTGAGAGGGATTGGCATACCAAGAAGGCAGTGCAGGCAAATCTCTCTCATGCAAATTCATTGAAGATATCCTAAAAATCTGGCCTGTCAGTAGATCACGAGGACTGGAATTGGGCAGCCCTAGTCTAAAGTATCCAAATTGAAGGGGGTCGAGATAGGCTGGAAAGACCTAAAATACCAGAAAAGAGCCAACAAGCAGATAGCAGCAAGATAAGCTAAAAGGCCACAAAACTGAATGTGGGACCAGGGTCATATTTTTTTAGAAACTGAAACCATCTGGAGTGTTGGAAGCAGTATCTGATTGTATCTATAGAGAGGTTTTCCTAGGAGACTTGATGGCAGGAGCCTACTTTCACATCAAAGAACTTAGTGCTCTTGCTTTAAAATTAAGATTGTTATGGGGCCAAAGAGGTCATCTGTACATATTGTTCCCCCTGTCACAAAGAAGCTACTATTGGTCTGATTCAAGCACAGCGTCTGGAAAAATAAGATTGTAAGATATGAAAACTAGCATGAAAACTGTAAATGCATTGGGCAAGGACTAAATCACACCAGCATTAATATGAAGACTTCCAAATGGATAGGAGAAAAGTAAACTGGCATCAGCATTAGCTGGAAGAAACCATGGCACTGTGAGAGGAACAAATCAATACTAACATTGGTTGGAAGACTCAAAGGCAATGAGAATGATGAGTTTAGACGCTGCTGTTCTGTGGCTTGAGGAGATATCCCACAAATATTTGATCATTGGGGCTCAGTGAGTAGGCCAGTTTTATGAATGGCATCAGTACTCAAGGTCTCCTAATGTAAATGTGTGCACAAAATGTGTTCACCTATGAGAAAATGTTATCTGGAGGGCACTTGGTAACTGGGGGCTAGAATTTACAACAATCATTTCCTCTCCGTACCCTAAAAGTAAGAAGGCCCAAAGGCATGGCAGAAGGCGTAGTGAGCTTAACTGTGGGCTCCTTTTACAAAGGTGTACTAGCGGTTTTAGTGCACGCGTAGCACATGCTGAAATACCACGTACGCTAAACGCTACCGCCTCCTTTTAAGCAGGCGGTAATGTTGTGGCTAACATGCGCAATAGCACGCGCTAAACTTGTGTGTGCGCTAAAAACGCTAGCGCACCTATGTGTGTGCTGTCCTATCAATCAGTGGTGTTGCATTTTTGTTTTAATAGTTTTTAATTTATTTTTATTGTAAACCACTTGGACTACCTAGGTAATAATGTGGAACATCAAGTTTAAATTTTTTTAGAAAATAGTTAAAAACTGTAAACTAAATATTAATTATTCTTCACCCATCAAAAAACAAAATGGGAAAGAACTAGCAATACATCATTTTTCTCAATTGGTCCTTTCTTATAGAAATCATTACCCTTAAATTTACGTTTAGAATCTTCATAGACTAATTTTCGAGTACTTCTAAAAACCTTCCTTTTTGAGAGAGCTTTTTCTTAGGGGAAACAAAATGGAAAAGTAGGAAAGAATGGAAAGTAAAGGCAGTATCTTGATTTTAAAGGTTACATTATACGGTATGAGTGAATAATTCTATCCTGTTATTAATGGCGTTCCATTTCTATTTTTATAAATTGTTTGTATTGTACATCACTTTGAATTGTGCTACAATTAAGGTGGTATATCAAGTTTAATAAACGATAAACTGTTGAAGACCCAAAGCATCTAGACAAGTACAAAGCAGGCAGAGGAAAAAGTCTGGTATCAATATAATAATGGTTAATTTCAATTACCCCAATATTGACTGGATAAATATCACATCAGGGAGAACTAAGGAGACAAAATTCCTAGATGCAATAAATGACTGCTTCTTAGAACAATTGGGCCAGAAGATATTTTAGATCTAGTCCTTAGTGGAATTTAGGGCTTAGTACAAGAGGTTAATGGTTTGGGGGTCCACTAGGAAACAGTGATCATAACATGATCAAATTTGAGCTGACATCAGGAGTGAAGTCACTAAGGAAATCTACTGTAGCAGCATTTAATTTTTGAAAGGGTGACTGATAAAATGAGGAAAATGCTTAAAAATCGTAAAGGTTAGGACTTTAAATAAGGCAGAGACATTAGTTATAAATATCATCCTGGAAGACTAGATCAGGTGTATTCCACATATTCATAACATATCTTGCGGCACTAATATATTTAGCAGTTAAGTTTGAAATCTATAGTTGTTTCCAATTAAGGCATTTTTCTCCCCTTTTTTAACATATCTTTTACAGTATTTTTTCAATTCATGAGATGCTGTTGATCTTGCCTACAAAGAGTAGTGTGCAGAGTCACTATTTATTGGGTAAAGTCCTATTTATGTTCATCTATACAAAAATTTTGTATGACATTTAAATTTTGATGATAAATTATGGATATGGTTTATTCAGTTTTAACTTATGAGATATCTTATGATTTTATTTTTTAAGACTCACCCCCTGTTTTACTAAGGTGCGCTAACTGATTAGCGCACGCTAAACTCTAACGTGTCCATAGACTAACATGTATGCGTTAGCGTTTAGCGTGCGCTAATCGGTTAGCACACCTTAGTATAACAGGACCTCAGTTTATTGTTTGGATTAAATTTTATGTTAATGTCTTTAGAATTTATGTTGATTTTACCTAATTTACACCAGCTTTTATCAAGCAGCAGTAGAGAGTTTTACTGTGGGCCAGTAACGCAAATGCTCCGACACTCATTCAATTCCTATGAGCGTCGGAGCATTTACCTCTCCAGCCCATGGTAAAACTCTCTACCACAGTTTGATAAAAGGAGCTCTTAATTTATGAGTTAAGAAAGCCTGTTTCTTTGTGATATATTCAATTGCTTATGTCCATATTTATTATTTGATATATTTAAAGTTGTAGATGTATAATTTATTTATTTAATAAGACTATTTCTGTATTTTTAGTCCCCAGACACAGGCTTTCAACCCCAAAATGGGCCATGTTGAGTCATTTTAATGAAAACTTACTCTGTATCCTTTTCTTAAGGCCAATTATGCTTTGTGTTGCTGTACAATTTTTACTATTGCATTGTATTACCCTTTTACCCTGTTGGGAACTCCTTCAACAAAATATGTGGTCATTTTACTAAGATAACTAACAGATTCAGTGTGCGCAAAATGTTACGCAGCCCACTGTATACCTATGGGATGCACAGTGTTTAAGGCACATTAATTTGTTAGCGCATGCTAAATCCATTAGTGCACCTTAGTAAAAGGACCCATATGGGAGTACTACGCGTGGAGGGGCATAATAAAAAAAAACGTCTAAGTCCCCTTTTGGCCTAAGTCCTTAAACGTTCAAAACAGAAGCAGGGAAAGTGTCCATAACCAAAACAAACGTCCTTGTTTTGATTATGGCCTGCCTCTACTAAATGCCCAGATCACCACTACGTCTACAAGTATACAATTCCAATAAATAGTGACTCTGCACACTACTCTTTGTAGGCAAGATCAACAGCGTTCTGGGGCAAGAGCAAGCTATACAGGAAAGATGGACTGCACCTGAGCGCAGCAGGAACTAGACTCCTAGCAAACAACGTCAAGAGAGGAATAGAACAGGCTTTAAACTAAGAAGAAGGGGAAAGCCGACAGTTGACAAAGGGTCGACGATTCGGAAGACGGTATCCTGTGAAGATACCGAGGGGAAAAATGGCTGGGAAGGAACAAGGGACAAACTGCAGGAGTCGACTAACCCAGAAAAAGTGGTTACAATGTCTGCAGCAAAAGAGAAGAAAATATGGACCGAAGCACAGGGAAAAGAAAGGAAGACAGCAAAATACCAGGATCTAAAGTGCATATATGCTAATGCAAGGAGCCTAAGAAACAAAATGGGGGAACTAGAAGCCTTGGCCAACGCAGAAGACATCGACATCATTGGAATCTCTGAAACATGGTGGAATGAGGAAAGCAAATGGGATACAGCACTACCGGGATACAAGCTCTATCGCCAGGACAGAACAGGACAAAAAGGAGGTGGAATAGCCCTATACATAAAAAAAGGCATACAATCCACACAAATGGACACAGCAGAGATGGCCAGCAAGCCGGAATCTCTATGGGTTAAAATACCGGGAAGGAAAGGGCCTGAAATAAAGATGGGCCTATTTTATCGCCCACGGAGCAAACCAGAGATATCGATGAGGAAATGGAAGCCGAGATGAAGCATGAATGCAAAAGCGGCAACACGGTTATTATGGGAGACTTCAACTACCCTGAGATAGACTGGAGGCTTGGAAGCTCGAAATGCACTAGGGAGACAAAATTCCTGGAAGCTACACAGGATTGTTTCATGGAACAGCTTGTTAGAGAACCGACGAGAGGAAATGCCACTCTGGATCTAATCCTAAATGGGTTAAGGGGACCTGCAAAGGAAGTAGAAGTAGTGGGACCGTTGGGAAACAACGATCATAATATGATCAAGTTCAAGGTTGAGGTAGGAGTGTCAAAAGGCAAGAGATCCATTGCGACAACTTTTAACTTCAGGAAAGGAAACTACGAAGCAATGAGGGAATTGGTAAGGAAGAAACTTAGGAACACTTCCAAAACATGGCTAACGGTAAATCATGCCTGGTCCTTCTTCAGGGACATGGTGAGCGAGGCGCAAAATCTGTATATCCCCAGATTCAGGAAGGGGTGTAAAAAGAATCGAACAAAAGACCCGGCGTGGATAACCAAAACAGTGAAGGAAGCGATAGGCAATAAGAAAAAATCATTCAAGAAATGGAAAAAGGACAAAACTGAGGGGAACTGGAAAGAGCACAAGAAGCATCAGAAAGAATGTCACCGTGAGGTTCGGAAAGCCAAAAGAGAGTATGAAGAGAGGCTAGCCAGGGAAGCAAGAAATTTCAAACCATTCTTCAGATATGTTAAAGGGAAGCAGCCGGCTAGAGAGGAAGTGGGACCGCTGGACGACGGAGACAGGAAGGGAGTGGTGAAGGAGGAGAAGGTAGTGGCAGAAAGGCTTAACATGTTCTTCTCGTCTGTATTTACAAACGAAAACACGTCCAACATACCGGAACCTGAGCAATTCTTCAACGGAAGTCAGGCAGAAAAATTAACATCCATAGAAGTGAGCCTTGAGGACGTTCGTAGGCAGATAGAAAAACTAAAAACTGACAAATACCCGGGTCCGGATGGCATACATCCAAGGGTTCTGAAGGAATTAAAGGAGGAGATAGCGGAACTACTGCAGCAAATTTGCAACTTATCCCTGAAAACAGGCGAGATCCCGGAAGATTGGAAGATAGCCAACGTTACGCCCATCTTTAAAAAGGGATCAAGAGGTGACCCGGGAAACTACAGGCCGGTGAGCCTGACTTCGGTTCCGGGGAAAATGGCAGAAGCACTGATAAAAGAAAACATCGATCAACATTTTGAAAAAAATGAACTTCTGATAACCAGCCAGCATGGTTTCTGCAAGGGAAGATCGTGCCTAACGAAATTATTGCACTTCTTCGAAGGGATCAACAAACGGATGGACAAAGGAGACCCCATAGACATCATATATCTAGATTTCCAAAAAGCCTTTGACAAGGTGCCCCATGAACGTCTACTCCGGAAACTGAAGAACCATGGGGTGGAAGGAGACGTACATAGATGGATCAGAAACTGGTTGGAGGGTAGAAAACAAAGGGTAGGAGTGAAGGGTCACTACTCCGACTGGAGGAGGGTCACGAGTGGTGTCCCGCAGGGCTCGGTGCTCGGGCCGCTGCTATTTAATATCTTCATAAATGATCTAGAAACAGGAACGAAGTGCGAGATAATAAAATTTGCGGATGACACCAAACTATTTAATGGAGCTCGGACTACAGAGGACTGCGAAAAGTTGCAAAGGGACTTGAACAAATTAGAAGAATGGGCGGCGAAATGGCAGATGAAGTTCAACATTGAAAAATGTAAAGTATTACATGTGGGGAGCAGAAACTCGAGGTACAACTATACAATGGGAGGGATGTTATTGAATAAGAGTACCCAGGAAAGGGACTTGGGGGTAATGGTGGACATGACAATGAAGCCATCGGCACAGTGTGCAGCGGCCGCTAAGAGAGCGAATAGAATGCTTGGTATAATCAAAAAGGGTATTACAGCCAGAACGAAAGAAGTTATCCTGCCGTTGTATCAGGCGATGGTGCGCCCGCATTTGGAGTACTGCGTCCAATATTGGTCGCCATATCTTAAGAAGGATATGGCGTTAGTCGAGAGGGTTCAAAGGAGAGCAACACGTCTGATAATAGGTATGGAAAACCTGTCATATTCTGAGAGATTGGAGAAGCTGGGTCTCTTTTCCCTGGAGAAGAGGAGACTTAGAGGGGATATGATAGAGACTTACAAGATCATGAAGGGCATAGAGAGAGTAGAGAGGGACAGATTCTTCGAACTTTCGAAAAATAAGAGAACAAGAGGGCATTCGGAAAAGTTGAAAGGGGACAGATTCAAAACAAATGCTAGGAAGTTCTTCTTTTCCCAACGTGTGGTGGACACCTGGAATGCACTTCCAGAGGACGTTATAAGGCAGAGTACGGTACTGGGGTTCAAGAAAGGATTGGACAAATTCCTACTGGAAATGGGGATAGAGGGGTATAGATAGAAGATTACTGCACAGGTCCTGGACCTGTTGGGCCGCCGGTGAGCGGACTGCTGGGCACGATGGACCTCGGGTCTGACCCAGCAGAGGCATTTCTTATGTTCTTATGTTCTTATATACCCCCACGACGTCTATACTTTTTGCCCAAAATGAACCAAAAAAATGCCTAAGCCCCAAACGTCCAACAGAAGGGCTTTTAGGCAAAGGAGGAGCCAGTCCTTCGCCTAAAAGCTGGATTCTGTAACCGGTGTCTGTCAAAAACAACACCAGTTACAGAACCCCCCCCCCCAACGATCCAGGCAACAGGGTGCCCAAGCCCTCCTGAGATGTTGAACCGCGACCCCTCCCCGACAACTTCGAGGCAAGAGGGAGCCCAAGCCCTCTTGCCCTGTCAAACCGCAGCCCCCCCCCCGACAACATCAGGGCAAGAGGGAGCCCAAGCCCTCTTGCCCCGTTGAACCGCGACCCCCCCTGATAACATCGAGGCAAGAGGGAGCCCAAGCTCCCTCTTGCCCCAATGTTGTCGAGGGGGGGAGGGTGATGTATCACGGCAGGAGAGATTGAGCATCTCTCCTGCCGCGATGGTTGCGCTGGGTAGGTTGCTGGGCCGCTGAACTGATTGCACCAGCGGCCATCAGCTCAGCGGCCCTTTTTTCGGCACTTAGACCTGGTTTGACTTCGTCTAAGTCAAAAAGGTCTAAGTTCCGACTAGGCAACCTGTCAACTGTTTTGGTTATAGGTGTTGTACGCCTGGGTGTAGGTTGGCCCACCTCCCACTCACTGCCCGCCCTTTCCCCTCCTCTAAACACACCTCTTTTCTCTCTGTGCGTTTAGAGGCAGGGGAAAGGCCTAAGCTGTTTTTAGATAAACCAGCTTTGGTTATGGGTACTTAGATGATCAGGCTTTTTGATCATCCAAGTAGCCATTTAGGACACTTTTTAGATGTGTTTTTTTTTTAATTATTATTATGAACCCCATATTTATTATGTTTTCAGAGGCTTTCCAATTTGGAAAATTATCGCACAGTAATTGCAAAATGTTATAGCATTTTAGTAAATGACCCCTAAACTTAATCCACCTTAAAACTCGATTGTCAGGTAAATGTAGAATAAAATGGATTAAAATTACTTAAGTAAACTAAAACTAAACTAAACTAAACCTTAAGTTTGTATACTGCATCATCTCCATAAAGATAGAGCTTGGCACGGTTTACATGTAAATTCAATAAATGAGGGAAGGACATAATAAGAAATTAGAGGTTAAGAAGAGGATAGCTAGCATTACATTTTAAATAGATAGCTTTACGTTTTGGAGAAAAGCCAGGTTTTCAGATGCTTTCGGAATAATTGGAATGAGCCTAGGTTCAGCAGCGGGGCAGGGAGGTTATTCCAAAGCTCAGTGAATTTGAAGAAAAGGGATTTCCTTAATTTCCCTGCATATATGACACTTTTTAACGAGGGGAAAGATAATTTGAGTATGTGAGTGGATCTGGTAGTGTCAGGTCTCGAAGAATTCCAGGATAGTGGAATTAGGGGAGGAAGAATGCCATGTAGGATCTTGAATATTAGGCAGGTACATTTAAAATGAATCCTAGAAATCACCGGAAGCCAGTGAAGTTTTGACAGAAGTGGGGAAACATTGTCAAATTTGCTTTTTGCGAAGATCAATCTAGCCGCAGTGTTCTGGATCCGCTGAATAAGTAAAATGTTATTTACCAAGGGAAGTCATTTGTAAAAATATATTGGCAGTGTTTCTGAATAGTACTCACATATAAGTCCTTTTACTAAGGTGCAATAACACCCTCTTTTACTAAGGTGCGCTAACCGATTAGCGCATGCTAATCGAATTAGCACGCACTAAATGCTAACACGTCCATAGACTAACATGCACGCGTTAGTGTTTAGCACGCGCAAATTGATTATCGCGCGCTAATCAGTTAGCGTACCTTAGTAAAAGAGGGCCTAATGGATTTAACATGCGTTACCAAATTAATGTGACTTAAACACTGTGCAGCCCATAGGTATACAGTGGGCTGCATCACATTTTGCGCACACTGAATCTGTTAGTGTTTCTTAGTAAAATGACCACATAATTTGTACATGGTATAAAGCAAAGGTATTCTGAAAATTACTATGCCAAAAGTGGGAGAACACTTAGGAGTTTGTGGTATTTTCAATAACAGTGGAGAAAAAGCCTCAAAAACGCCATGCAGCATATTTCACTAACATTGTGACAAGCTGCCTTAATGCTCTCATAAGAACATAGTCTTACTGGGTCAGACCAATGGTCCATCAAGCCCAGTAGCCCGTTCTCACGTTGGTCAATCCAGGTCCATAGTACCTGGCCAAAACCCAAGGAGTAACAACATTCCCTGCTACCGATCCAGGGCAAGTAGTGGCTTCTCCCATTTCTTTCTCAATAACAGACCATGGACTTTTCCTCCAGGAAATTGTCCAAACCTTTCTTACAAACCACATAAAATGCTAGTTCACAAGGCACCAAGCGGTAAAAAGAAAAAAAAAATTCTACCAATGGTGAAAAATAGTGGTCTAATCAAAGTTGGGGTTACTTCACCAAGCTAAGTGCCTTTTGCTACTTGTGGACAGTATTTCAAAGCACCTTTTGGCAATAGGATGTGTTTAGACCACTATTTAGCACCACCGGTAGAAGATTTTTTTCTTTTTACCGCTTGCCGTCTTGTGAACTATCATATTATGAGTACATGAAGCGATTATTACCTGATACAAGATTTATGCCATTCACACAAATGTGATTCAAGATCTATTTTCAGTGCAGTTGTTTCTAATTCCCCCTGCATTTATTTGGAATTCCCCTTGTCAGAAGAACACCAGACTCATCTGGTGTGATATAACATTAGCTGAGTTGATGCCACCTGCTGGCAATATTTATTGGATGGTGGTGTGGGTGAAATGGGGGGGGGGGCAGAGAGTGAGGGGAATATATGAGGTGATGTCAAAGATCTGTAGAATAAGGATTGACAAGTTTATAAGAGGAGGCAAGAAAGAGTTAATAGACAGATTGTAAGAAAGAAAAAGGATTAGGGAAGTTTCTGAGGTGATGGGGGTGGAAAAGTCAGAGGACTGGTTGGATGTTGTGGCGGGTTGGAGGGAATTCTGTGAGGAAAGGGGAAGAGTAGAGTAGTCTCTTCAGGAAAAAATTATCCCTTCCTTCCTCTCATGTATGCTGGTGGTATGTTTTCTGTTAGTGTTTGGGGAGGGGGTGTTACAGGTTTTATGTGGACGAGTGGGTTTGGGTGAGATTTTGGGGTTGGGCGAGGTAGTCGCAGCTTTGGATGGGGCGGAAAATGGGGTTTGGCCCAGTTGGATCTGGGAGATGAGCAGTTAATAAATAAATAAATACAACACTCGTAGGTGACACCACTGCGAGGGAAAGCATGGCCTGGCATCACCGTGGGTCATGTTTGGGAGAATGCTATAAGTTTAAAGACTTAATGGGAGCTAGTTTCGACACCGGATAGCTCCCTAGGGGTGTGTGAAGTATGCATTATGGATTTGTTGGTGTTGGACACAGATTGTTTTGTAAGTGGAGATAATATTAAAATAGATAATAAAGCTGTGACCAAATATTTATTCCAATAAAACTGAGTTGTGTGATTATTGATTAATGATGTTTAGCTTTCAGTTGTAGGTGACAGAGTGTGAATGCTAATGTTATGGTTTTGGAATAAGCCTTAATACTATCATAGGCATAACAAACTCCATTCATAAAATACCTTTCATTACTCAAAGAACATCCCACTAGGGTGAGCTATCTGTGCACTGAAAAAATTATAATTTTCCCTGACACAGCCAGAATTGCTGGTGAAACAAGATTCTTGTTGGGAGCTTATAAAATACTTATGCTGATAATTTGAGCTGCAAGAGTGAAGTTTGTTTAGAAAAAAAGTTGAGAAGCGTAGTGGTATCAGCACTGACCTTCAGGGAACATTTGAAGAATTCAACCGACAGCTAAGTTTTGTTTTTCCAGGTTTTGTGTTTTTTTTTTTTTTTTTTGTAGTGGGCACACTAGTGGGATGTTCTCTTGTGAGATATGAAAGGTATTTTATGAGTGGAGTTTTTTTATGCCTAAGAATTAAGGCAGCTTATCACAATGTTAGTGAAATGTGCTGCATGGTGATTTTGAGGCTTTTTTCCCCACTGTTGTTGAAAATACCACATACTCCTCAGTGTTCCTCCACTTTTGGCATAGTAGCTTTCAGAATAATTTTATAATAGAATTACAGTTACTATACAGTAATCATTGTTATATAAAGCAAAGGTACACATAGAGGGCCTGATTCTCAAAATGGTGTCTCGATTGGTGGCTTTGAAAGGCATCCTACCACTATCTAACGGACCAATCAGGACACATGTAAAAAAAAAAAAAATCAACGTGGCGAATAATGCCTACAATGTAGGCGTCTGACTCGCACCTACGAAGGCATCTAAGCAATGCATGCCTACGTCTGCCTAATGCTGGTGTAGGTGTGGTTTACACCAGAAATAGAATTAGGCATCCATAGATAGACCTAGGCACTTCCGTAGGTTTGAGTCAGGCACCTTAAATGTAGGCCTATAAAACACTGACCTACATTTAAGGCATTTGTACAAAAAATAGATGTGATTCTGGATGCAGCAGTAGGCGCCTGACACGTGGTAGGTGATTGAAACGCGGAAGGCACCTCCCGAAGCAGGTTCCGTTTGCAGAATCAGGCCCATAAAATATACACGAGACTTTCAGAATGAAGACGGATGTCTGTCTCCTCCTTAACCTTTCAATGACCCTTTTAACCTTGGGTGAGCAGTGTAGGTATTTTGCCTGGAGTGTGGGAACAATTTCAAGCAGTGCTTATTATGTGGGTAAACAGACGTTTACTTATTTAGAGAAAGGTTTGAAAAACTGCGCTGCCCATGACCAAAATGCTGTTTTGTACCTAACTTTTTTACAAATAGTATGTAAATCTGAGAGAATTCGTTCACATGGCAGCAAGATCGGATAAAGCAAATGGGAGAAGCCAAATTAGTGAATATTCTATCACAGATATGTAAAAACGTATAGGCACAGAAAAAGTAGAATTTTTGCATGTGCTCTAATTTACAAAATAAGCAAATAAATAAAATACAATAAAATATTTTGGTGTCATTAAATTTATTAGGAAATATTTTTGATGGGACAGCTGAAAATGGCAAAATCCGTTCCCTATTAAAGTTTATGGTGAACAGTTTGTAAAATGTTTTTTTTTTGTTTGTTTGTTTTACATTTTCAGGCCTACCCCCATCACATTTCATATTGATATGTGTAAAGAAACAAGCCTCAAAGCTTCTGGGATTTTAATTTTGACAGCAGCACTCAATTCCCATGCCTGACCAGACAACAATTCTTCCCTGACCATTCCTTAGCTGACATAATTGCCTTTAAAAAGGGTCATTAATGGGCAGTGAGTTAAAAGGACTCTGTGTTGAGAGGTTGCCTCTAAGCCTCTTGAAGATTCTCCAAGCAAACAGGACAGACCAAATTGCTCATTATCCATCCTTTGTTTACTGAAAGAAGAGTTCAAACTCTTTAATGAGAGGATTACTCATACTTCAACTCCATAGAAAACCATTAATTGATATTTTCCTGTTAGGGGTTTAACCAGTGGGATTTGGCCCCAGATCCCCCTTTTGTTATTGATGCTGTGATCAGCAGAGCAAAGTTGTCTAAAAGGTTAGATAAACTCTGTAGCATAAATTACATAAAGCTAATTTAGGTCGCAGCTCCTCCTCTACAAACTTCCGTGCAGGTGTGTGACAACAGCTAGAGAATCTGCACATTTGTTTCCAATAATTCATTTTGTATTCTATTTGCTGAGTTCCATTTCTGAGGAGCAAATAAGGGTAAGGAATTTTTTTTGTATCTCCAGTTTAGCGAATGCCCACTTTGTTAATTGGGTGTTCTGCGTTGATGGCTTCTCTCAAGCCCCATGTAGACTTTGAACACATTCAGCATTGAAATTTGAAAATCTTTTGACAGAAAGTTATTTGCCAACTTCGGTGAATATAATTAACTCTCAATTTTTATTATTGTTTTCTAAATACACTAATAGCTTATAACTCAATATATCTAATATTTGAATTTTAAATCTTTTTATTGAGATTTTTATAATTACAGAAAAAGGAACATTATACAGTAAGTATGGTATAATCAGAAACAAATGTAGCCAGGGGGCAACATGCACCCATGTACAATGAGTGAATGGTAACAATTATATGAACCTAAAACTAATCACCCCAGCAGTATACAGTAAAATAGTAGAAATCTAACCAGAATACCGCTAATAGCAATACACATCAGTGTTATTAGCCCGTCAAACTTGAAGGGCTATGGCCTCAGAATCGGAGCCTACGCACAGCAGTGAAAATCACAGACTGAGGATAATCCGCGTAGTAATACAGCTCCTGCTCCAATCATTGGCCGATGTATAAATTTTTTTAAATAGTTTTCTAAAGCATTTCAATAAAGCTAAGACTAAACCCTGAAATTAAGAAACTTTTTCAGGGATACTTTGTGTAAGTGCAAGCCAAGATTTGAAAAACATAGACCCAAAAGACTTATCTTGTTGCTGACTTGTCTTTAAAGAGAAATTCAGTCACTAGTGTTTGTTTGCCGACGCGGCCAGCGTTTCGTGGGAATTTTAAAACATCCACTGCGTCAGAGCCACCAGGACATTCAAAGTCAAGGCTCACTGCAAATTAAGAACAGAGTTAAAACATTCAAACTTCCAAAACCCAAAGAAATAGTAAAGCAATATAACCACATCACTTCACTCGGTCACAGGATTTCAAATCGTGTTAAGATGGCAACCGGCTACGTTTTATAGCCGTTACGCAACGCACCGTAATGACATCACGGTTCACTGATCACACTGTAAACACTAATAAAAATGTTGCCACTCAAATGATCTGTTAAGGCCTGTTGGCCACAGTATGTCAAGCCTATTGATCCAGCGCTGCTCCCTCTGTGCAAGAAACCTTCTGAAGTCCCCCCCTCTACTGCTCGGCTGAACCACCTCCAGGATTAAAGCTTTTAAAGACCCAAAATCATGAGCTCTTTCAAAACAGTGTTTAGCTAGTGGAGCTCCAACTATCTTGTTCTTGATATTACTCTTATGTTCTGTGAGTCTTGTGGTAAATTTTCGAGATGTCTGACCCACGTATATTAAATCACAGGGGCATTTTAGAATGTATACCACACCGCAAGATTTACAATCAGAATTATGACGTAAACTGTACACTTTTTTGTCTCTAGGATTACAGAAACTGTTAGTACAAATCATGAGCTTACACATCTGACATGTTCCACACGCTTTGTGTCCCATCCACACCTGCTCCCGCCCAGGTCTAACATTAGGCAATACAGAAGGGCATAAAATCTCTTTCAGATTCCTAGTTCTACGGAAAGCTATCCTCAAATTGTAGGCTTTAAAGGTACCAGAGGTCTGTAAAATCGCCCAATGTCTTTTAAGTGAGCGGACCAACCGGTGACACTGGCTATGTTACAACACATGTCATAAACTGTTCACCCAATTTCTGAAAATCGGATCTTTTAGGGGCAAACAAACTCTCCCTATCGCAGTATAGTGCTCTTTTATATGCTGCAGAAACAACTTTTAGGGGATAGCCCCGAGCCAGAAATCTTTGTTTAAGAACATCAGCCTGTCTTTTAAAATCCAATTTTGAGGAACAGATCCTACGAATCCGTAAGAACTGGGAGTAGGGGAGACTTTTTTTCAATGAACTGGAATGAGCACTTGAATAGTGGAGAGTGGAGATGTAATCAGTAGGTTTAGCAAATACTGATGTATAGAAAACCCCATCCCTGATTTCAACAGATACATCGAGAAAATAAATCTGGTTAGTGCTACAAGCATGGGTAAAGCGTACTTTAGGATGACAGGTGTCCAGATACACAAAAAATTTTTCCAGATCCTCCGGACTACCATTCCAGATTAAAAAAATATCATCAGTGTATCTGGTCCAAAAAGCCACATACTTGAAAAACTCACATTCATACACCCAGTCACATTCAAACCTGTCCATAAATAAATTTGCAACAGCAGGGGCCATCGTGATCCCCATTGCAATCCCAGATTTCTGGTGGAAGAGATGGTCTTCAAACATAAAAAAGCTGTCACACAGCACTATATTCGCTAGAGAACAAATGAACTTAGTTGGTACTTTGGGGTTCAATCTTTTCTCTAAGGTGTCATGAATTATTTGTAGCGCTTCAGTCTGAGGTATAATTGTGTACAAAGAGCACACATCTATAGTCACTAGAATGGAATGCGGGACAGGCCTAATAGTGTCCAATTTCTTTAAAAACTGGGTCGTATCTTGGGTGAACGCAGTAGTCTGACACAAATTGTTGAAGAAATTTGTCGATGTAGATGGAAGAAGCTTCAAGTAAAGCACCACGATTCGACACGATTGGTCTACCTGGGGGAGAAGTGGAGGACTTGTGTATCTTTGGAAGTAGGTAGAAAATCGGGATCTTGGGATGACGTACATTTAGAAACTGAAATTCTCTGTTGGTTAGATATCCATCATCCAGAGCCTTCTTAGTTAAAGAATTAATCTTCAATTGAAGATGTTCAGTTGGATCCTCAGAAAGGATATCATAATCAGAACTGAACAACTATCTTTCAGCCTCCTTCAAATAAGACTCTTCACTTAACAGGACAATTTTCCCGCCTTTGTCTGCTTTCCTTAGAATTAGATCTGTGTCATCAATAAGAGACTTAATGGCATCTTTTTCAGCCTTACTGATATTATAGTAAGTTCTATCATTAACAACTCTGTTGCTCTTTAAAATGTCCGTTTCAACCAATTTATGGAAAGCAGTAATCAGCGGATCAACCGGACCAGGCGGAACCCAGGTGGATTTAGGGGTTACTCTTGAGTCTGTGTCTAGCTGCTCAGACACAGCCTCAGTAGAAAAAAATGCTTTAATCCGCAAGGTCCGTAAAAATTTTTCTAAATCAATCCTATTCTGAAAAACATCTACAGGGGTTATAGGCACGAATGATAAACCTTTAACCAACAGATTATATTCATCAGTAGTTATTATATGTTCAGATAAATTTACAATCTTCATATCCATTGTATTCTTCCTTTGAGTCCTATTTACGGATATCTTTGTCCTCTTTGGGATCGCGTCTGTGGACGTTGGTTTTGATATTGAGTTTGGTTCTGATGTTGATAAGGATATTAAGCTTGACCACGGCCATTCCCTCTTCGCCATCTGCCTCGTCGTGGAGGTCGTGGTTTTGGATCTAAAAAATCATCATCAGAATTGGAGCTGAAATTAGAGGATTCAGAGGTGTGATCAAACGCTACTCTCTTTTCGGTAGCGTGATCTCCAGAGTCAGGTGTTTTTACCCAGGGATAGACTTTATGTTGGAGATAGTCCTGTTCATCCCGTTTGAACTTTTTGAACTTATCTCTCTGAATATCAGCTCTAAACATATCCACTTTCAACTTCAGATCATCCTGATGTTGTTTAAATTCGTTCTCATTATAATTTTGTTTTAACGTTTTTAATTTTTCTTTTATTTCTTCTTTAATCTTAGTCATGGCTTTCCTGGTACGATCAATAATCAATACCATAAGGTCCAAAGCACATTTATTCAGGATCGCTATCCACTTCTGGTTAAACTCAACATCATCCACAAACATTCTCGGTTCCTTCTGTATCCTCAATCCTCTAGGGATATATTCCTTCTTACAATATTCAGCTAATGTCGCTCTATGGAGCTCAGCTCGAATATATCTCTTAGATAGTAAATTAATTTCATCCCAAAGAATAGAGTTATTAAGGGTTGGTTGTTCCCAGTGGCGTACCTAGGGGGGGGGCGGGGGGGGCGGGCCGCCCCGGGTACCAGCCCTAAGGGGGTGTTCCCGGCCTTGCCGTTCAGTCCCCCGCCACCCCCGAAGGACCGCTCGCCCCACTGACCTTCCTGCACCATCTGTGAAGCAGCCCGCAGCAGGATCGCGAAGTCAGCGTCAGCATCCCTGCGCTGCTTCCTGCGCCGCGATCCCGCCCCACCCTGAAGGCCTGATGCCCCGACCCACCCCGAAGGACCGCTCGCCCCCCTGGCCTCCCCGCACCACCTATGAACAGCCGCAGCAGGATCGCGAAGTCAGCGTCAGCATCCCTGCGCTGCTTCCTGCGCCGCGATCCCGCCCCTCCTCTGACGTCAGAGGAGGGGCGGGACCGTGGCGCAGGAAGCAGCGCAGGGATCGCTGACGCTGACTTCGCGATCCTGCTGCGGCTGTTCATAGGTGGTGCGGGGAGGCCAGGGGGGCGAGCGGTCCTTCGGGGTGGGTCGGGGCATCAGGCCTTCAGGGTGGGGCGGGCGGGCGGGCAGGCAAGCAGGCTTTCAAGGGGGAGGGGGTGACAGGCAGGCAGGCAGGCCTTCAAGGGGGGACAGGCCTTCGGGGGGGGGTGCAGGCCTTCAAGGGGGGCAGGCAGGCCTTCAGGGGGGTGCAGACCTTCAAGGGGGGAAAGGCCTTCAAGGGGGGAAAGGCAGGCAGGCCTTCAAGGGGGGGACAGGCCTACAAGGGGGGGACAGGCCTACAAGGGGGGGGGACAGGCCTACAAGGGGGGGGGGACAGGCCTTCAAGGGGGGGTGCAGGCCTTCAAGGGGGGTGCGGGCCTTCAAGGGGGAGACAGGCCTTCAAGGGGGGGAAAGGCAGGCAGGCCTTCAAGGGGGGGACAGGCCTACAAGGGGGGGGACAGGCCTACAAGGGGGGGGACAGGCCTACAAGGGGAGGGACAGGCCTACAAGGGGGGGGACAGGCCTTCAAGGGGGGGTGCAGACCTTCAAGGGAGTGCAGGCCTTCGAGGGGGGTGGTGCAGGCCTTCAAGGGGGTGCAGGCCTTCAAGGGGGGACAGGCCTTCAAGGGGGGAAAGGCAGGCAGGCAGGCCTTCAAGGGGGGACAGGCCTACAAGGGGGGGGAGAAGCTACAAGGGGGGTGCAGGCCTTCAAGGTGGGACAGGCAGACCTTTAAGGGGGGACAGGCCTTTGGGGGGGACCATGATTTAGAAGTACACAGAGGGAAGGGGGTGTTCAAAGAGACATGCATATGCCAAACTTTGGGGGGGGAAGAAATAATGGGTCTGAAAATAGAGGAGAGGGAGAGAGATGATGGACCATGGGATTTAGGGAGGGAAGGAACAGAAAGGGAGAGAAATTGGACACAAGGGATGGTGTGGAGGAGGGATAGAGATACTGGATAGGAGGGTAATTAGGAAAAGAAACGGAGAGATGGTGGACTCTGGGATGGTGGGGAAGGAGGGAGAGATGCCGGATGAAAGGGTATTTAAGAAAAGGTGGATCTGTGGAGGGAGATGAAAAAAAGGAAAGATACCAGACTTCCTGGGAAGGGAAGGGAAATGGAAAGGGAGGACAGAGTTGGCAGATGGATGGTTAGCATGCAGAAAGAAGGAGACCCTGGCAAGCAAGTTATCAGAAGAAAACCAGAGCCTTGGACCAACAAAATTTGAAATATAACCAGACAACAAAAGGTAGAAAAATTAATTTTATTTTCTGTTTTGTGATTATAACATGTCAGATTTGAAATGTGTATCCTGCCAGAGCTGGTGTTGGACTGCAAACGTGAGCTAGGATTTAACAGAAAGAGGAAAAGTCCTTTTTGTTTCTTTATTTTATTTACACCACAGCGCCAGTGTGGTTAGGAGAAGCCAAAGGGGGTGAAAAAGCTATAAAACCCACCAGGAGTTTTGAAAAAAATCACCCAACTGGGCAGGAAAATCGAATTGAAAAACCAATTCAATAGGGCTGAATCGAATCAAAATTTTTTTTTCCTGTATCTGGCAGCATTAGTTTGCGCTACTGTCTTAGACTTTAGGACCTGGGATTGGGGAGAGATGGCATCCTCAGTACTTTATAATGCAAGTGAAACGAGGATTTGGTCAGACTTTTGAAGGGTCTGCAGAAAAAAAAATATTGTATAGGCCGGGGACATGAGACAGCAGGAAATGGGAACTTTTCTTCCTTCTATTTTTGTGAATGGAAAGGCTGAGGATGTCAGAGAGGTCAGTTAAAATATGTGCTTTATAAGAAAATATAATAATGTGTTTTATAAAGTTTATAGCATAGCTGGCCTACCCAGTGAGGTGTTCCTAGTGGTGATGGTGGCAGCGTGTCAATGTGTTGAGAGGAAGAGGTGGTCTGGGAAATTCTGCTGAGCAAACTCCGGGCCCATTTCCACCCCCCAGTTAGTCCACTCCACTCAACTGATTCACACACTGAGTGGGTCTTTGGGTGTTGTTTTGGGATCTCTTCCAGTGGTTTATCTCCTTCTGGTCCAAGGAAGGAAACTTTGTTATCCTTAGCATTGACCTACAGAATATGTTTGTAACAGCGCTGCTTGTGTGGCATTAGGCTATGTAGTGATCGAAAGAAAAAAACAGACCTTTGCACATTTTTGCACTATATGGTGGGTGTATGAGGAGATTCACATTTCCTGCACAGCTAAGTCCATGTGAAGTTACCTTGTGCTGTATTTGACATCTAGCAAGGTCTCTGTTTGAAAGGAAAGATCTAAACTTAAAAATGAAGTGGCCAGAAGTTATGGTAAAAGCAGATAGTGTAGCTGGTTTTAAGAAAGATTTGGACAAATTCCTGGAGGAAAAGTCCATAATCTGTTATTAAGACATGGGGGAAGTGTCTGCTTGCCCTGGATCGGTAGCATGGAATGTTGCTACTCTTTGGGTTTTGACCAGGTATTAGTGTCCTGGATTGGCTACCATGAGAATGGGCTACTGGGCATGATGGACCATTGGTCTGACCCAGTTAGGCTATTCTTATGTTATGTTCTCATCTGTAGGGGCCTTTGTTTTCACTTCTTATTTTAATGTATTTTTTTTCTGGGAACTTATCAGTGTTTTTTATAATGGGAACAAAAATGGAAGAGAATTAATGTGTGTGGAATGGGGGGTAACTAATTTCTTCAGCTAAATAATTCAATCCACTTCAAACAGACATAGGAGAACTTGTGCACCATTCACACACCCTCCAACCAAAAACGTCAAAAGAAAAAAACTGTTCGACAACCTCCTAGCCATTCGAGCTGCAACACTCGACCCCCAACTCTACAACCAATTGATATCAACCACAGACTGCAAAACCTTCAAAAAGAAATAAAAACCCTTCTATTCAAAAAACACATAAAACCGAACTAACACAATCAGAACTGTCCCAAGCATCACCTGCAACTACTCCATATGTACTTCTAATGTCATGACAATTTAGACATAATTTATGTTATGTTATGTTTGGAATAATGGTTACATATATGAGGTTCAATAAAAGAAAATTTTCACTGCCTGTTTCTATGCTGACCATTTATTCCATTTCATGGTTATTGCAAAAAAAAAAAAAAAAAAAAATTTTTTACATGGGGGGGGGGGGGTCAAAAAATGATGGGCCCCGGGTGCCACATACCCTAGGTACGCCACTGGTTGTTCCCAGTTCATACTTGAAGACGAATCAAGTACTGAACTTATAAAGTCTGCACTGAAACTCAGGCCACTTGCCCATGTTTGTTGTGCCATTTCAACACTAGGGAAAAGTACTAGTGTACAACCTAAAACTAATCACCCCAGCAGTATACAGTAAAATAGTAGAAATCTAACCAGAATACCGCTAATAGCAATATACATCAGTGTTATTAGCCCGTCAAACTTGAAGGGCTATGGCCTCAGAATCGGAGCCTACGCACAGCAGTGAAAATCACAGACTGAGGATAATCCGCGTAGTAATACAGCTCCTGCTCCAATCATTGGCCGATGTATAAATTTTTTTAAATAGTTTTCTAAAGCATTTCAATAAAGCTAAGACTAAACCCTGAACTTAAGAAACTTTTTCAGGGATACTTTGTGTAAGTGCAAGCCAAGATTTGAAAAACATAGACCCAAAAGACTTATCTTGTTGCTGACTTGTCTTTAAAGAGAAATTCAGTCACTAGTGTTTGTTTGCCGACGCGGCCAGCGTTTCGTGGGAATTTTAAAACATCCGCTGCGTCAGAGCCACCAGGACATTCAAAGTCAAGGCTCACTGCAAATTAAGAACAGAGTTAAAACATTCAAACTTCCAAAACCCAAAGAAATAGTAAAGCAATATAACCACATCACTTCACTCGGTCACAGGATTTCAAATCGTGTTAAGATGGCAACCGGCTACGTTTTATAGCCGTTACGCAACGCACCGTAATGACATCACGGTTCACTGATCACACTGTAAACACTAATAAAAATGTTGCCACTCAAATGATCTGTTAAGGCCTGTTGGCCACAGTGTGTCAAGCCTATTGATCCAGCGCTGCTCCCTCTGTGCAAGAAACCTTCTGAAGTCCCCCCCTCTACTGCTCGGCTGAACCACCTCCAGGATTAAAGCTTTTAAAGACCCAAAATCATGAGCTCTTTCAAAACAGTGTTTAGCTAGTGGAGCCCCAACTATCTTGTTCTTGATATTACTCTTATGTTCTGTGAGTCTTGTGGTAAATTTTCGAGATGTCTGACCCACGTATATTAAATCACAGGGGCATTTTAGAATGTATACCACACCGCAAGATTTACAATCAGAATTATGACGTAAACTGTACACTTTTTTGTCTCTAGGATTAAAGAAACTGTTAGTTTCTTAAGTTCAGGGTTTAGTCTTAGCTTTATTGAAATGTTTTAGAAAACTATTTTATACATCGGACAATGATTGGAGCAGGAGCTGTATTACTACGCGGATTATCCTGCTGTGATTTTCACTGCTGTGCGTAGGCTCCGATTCTGAGGCCATAGCCCTTCAAGTTTGTCGGCTAATAATACTGATGTGTATTGCTATTAGCGGTATTCTGGTTAGATTTCAACAATTATATGAAGCCACAAGAAGCTATTTAGTTCAATAGGAGACTCAACAAAATTATACATTGCATAGTCAACATGAGATGATGGGTAAGTAATGGAGTGAAATAATTGATTGGTATTATTGGATCAGTTGGAACATATATAGGGGGAGAAGACACGTTTAATAAGGGGGACCACATTTTTACAGATTTAAATCGCTTATTTGTGAGAGAGTTAGCTTTGCATTCAAAATTATGTATCATCATTTCAGTAGCCCACCAAAAAGTAGTATTTGACAAGTGAGCAGATTTCGAATGTATTAAGATCCTTTGCAAGGAAATAGCTAATATTTGGTATAGTGGGTTGGGTAGGATTTGGTATATTTGGGTTGGGTAGGATTTGGTATAGTGGTTTGGGTAAGATTTGATAATATTTGGTATAGTGGGATCTGGGTAGGATTCAAATATCTACCCCCCTTGAAAAAAATCAATATGTAAATAACCCTTCTTATACAAGAAGTTGTTTATATCATTGTTGGCTCATAACTCATAAATGAAATAGTTCTTCAAACAAAAAGAATTTATACGGATTTTCTAAAGGAGGAGGAAAAAGCCTTAGACTCGCACCTGCTGTTGCGATTTAGGCTTTCCAACAGAGCTACCTCATCGGCATAAAAACCACCTCCTCCATCCATTCCTCCAAATTCTATTAAATTCTTTTAAATTCCTCAAATATTGAATTTCATTGTTGTAAGTCTTACTTTAAAGATCCAAACATCTGGTACTTTAAGAGCCAAATAACTCTCGTATATACTTTAAATGTGCGGATGGTGTCAGGGTACGACTGTGTAATCACTTCCTGCTAATGTATTCAAACTGCGGATGGATGTTTGCCTGTGAGAAATGTTAAACCGTCAATGTTCTAGTGTTTCAGTCTCAGAAGCCCAACTACTTATCTCACAAACTCTGACTTTCCAAATGCTCTTCAAATCTACAGTCACTCTCTAGGTATTTTATCTGGGTAGGATTCCCCATGTGGCTCCTTGTGACCCCAGGCAAATCACTTGGTAGGTCTTTTACAAAGCCACAGTAATGATACTGCCGTGCTAAATTCACTGAAGCCCATTCAATTCCTATGGGCTTTGGTGCATTTACTGTGGCTTTTTAAAAGGGTTCCTTGATCCTCCATTGCTCCAGGTACAAAGAAATTTATGAGTCCACTAGGGACTGAGAAAATACCTACCTATAATGAAAGTAAACCACTTTGCTTGCACCATGGAAAGGCGGTGTACGAGAGGCGGCTGAAATGTTCTCAACCCAACCAACAAAGTTGGGGCAGTCTCCATCGAGGGCTATATACTTAGAGCCTGTTTTACAAAGCCACGCGGCACCAGCCCCAAAGCCCTTTAAATCTCTATGGGCATTGGGGCCGTTACTGCATAGCAGCTGCTAGCGCGGCTTTGTAAAACAGGTCCTTAGTCCAGTGATTTTCCACTTTTTTTGTTCTGTATTTTTCTGACGGAACAAATCAAGTGAAAAATCACTGGGCTAAAGGGATGATTCTATACATGGCGCTTAAATCAGCTTGGGCCTAAAAAAAAAAAGCTTCGGCCACATGCCAATCATGCTTAAACGCCATTTACGGAATTGTGACTAGTAAAAACTTAGGTACCGGAAATGTAGGCAAGGGTTTTAAAGGCCTACATTTCAGGCACCTGTGTTTTTAGAGAATCGCACTTAGCTGCATCCAACGCACGCTCTGCCCATAGAAATGACCACTTAGGTGTTAGGTGCCACTAACCACATTGTGATAGGTGACTATCTTTTATAGAATCAGGTGCCTATTGCCCAATTAATTGTTTTGTTAGCCAACTATTGAGGCTGTTAAGGGTATTTTGCCAATTAAGTTAGGCACCTAAGAGGTGCTTAACTTTAGGCGCTCTTTATAGAATCAGCCCCAGTGTATAGCCCTTGATGGAGACTGCCCCAACTTTGTTGGTCGGGCTGAGAACTTTTCAGCAGCCCCTATGTGATGTTAGGACATTCTCTCTTACAGTAGCTTAATTATTAGCTTCATTATCCCTTTGTGGATGTAGTCACTTTGGTGACAGCAAAAGAGGACCAAGTATCTCACTGTATATTATTAGTTTAAATTAAAGGTATAATGCTGAGAACATGCACAGTTTAATGACCACATTGATTCTTTTGAATGGGTTCAACTTTATAAATATCAACAAGAAAGTTAATATATGAAAGGAAGACCATAAATAAGGTGATTTGTTAATGTTTTGATACTATACTTAAATTAATCTTATTTGATGGGTGTCCTTTATTTTAAAAAAAGGTGGATAATTTAAGTACCGAGGAAAGAACATCCTGGTTTGTTTGATTGGAAATAATCCTCAAATAGAAAGTTTCTGAAGAAATAATCAATAGCAATATAAAATCATTTACCTCCATAAAGATGGGTTTCGGCCTTTTATTTGGCTAAATTTCTGGTAAAACAAGGGCCCTAGGACAAACTTTTAAAATTCAAATGGTTAGTATCTAAGGCCCCCTTTTATCAAGCCACATTAGGGTTTTTTATTGCCGGCCGCTGCGGTAAAAGCGTCGATGCTATCTGAGCTTTTCCCGCAGCAGCCGATGATTACAAAAACCTTAACGCAGCTTGATAAAAGGGAGCTTAAGATCCAGTAAAATGTGTCTTTTTACCACAGCAACATTTACTCGGGTTACTAACCTGCAGGACTTCAGTAAATTGAATTTTGTATTGCCACAGCCATCAGCCATGAAAATTGCATGTATTTGGCTGTAGCAATACAAAGACAGTATGTTCATAACCTTGGTGAAAGCATTTTTCTGGCTATCATCTTGCTCATCTCAAATTCTTGTACATAAATATTCATCTGTGTCCATAGAGAGTCTCCTCAACCTTGGATATCAGTTGATGTGGAGGTTATTTTCAAGGCTTAAGTTGTGATGGTTTTGCTAATGCAATGATTTATTCTTATCTGTTGGCTTCCTGCTTACTAATAAATGTATCTAAAAGTGGGATTACTTTCACAATATTTTTCATTTCAAATTTCAAATAATTTGACTTCTTCTTAGACAAATTCACATAAAAGCTGTATACTGCCTTGCCAGAGGACCCCCACATCATCTATATATTTCTTCCAAACCAAAAAGTTTTCCTCAAAAGGGTGTCCTCGCAATACTTGCCCCCAAATTAGCAACATATAGTTTAGTAAGAATATGTTTTTTTTTAAAAATGTTTATTCATTTTTGATATATCATTTAAATTGATACACAGTCCAAAATGGAGCAGAATTCTAAAATTAAATATTAAATAGTTGCAATTTTGCAATTAAGGTATGCTAAGACGGTTAGCATACCTTAAATGCCAAATTGCAAAATGAGTTAGGAGGGTAGTTCTTTTTTAATTCTTTATTTTTACATTTTATAAATGCATTTACAAGATTCACAGTTGAAACAGAAACACGGATGCAACTTAAATCGAGTAAACTTTCCATCAATGTATATATATCTGATCCTCCTTAGACCACAAATTAAGGATATGGGGGCGTATAAAAAATCAAGAGAGAAAAAAATAAAAGAAATATGTCTGTCTTGAAAGGTCTATGTTTATTATTTGTTCTTTGTTCCCTGTTTATATTTAAAATTTATAATGTGCAACGCTTTTTATTCTAGAAGAAGTGTTTTATCAAATTTTTAATAAACTATGAAACTGTGAAAAGGCTAATAACTGAGAACTGTTGAACAATTATTTTTACATCTTACTTTATCTGGTTCTACACCCGTCGTGATCTTTTTCAAGTCTATAAAGGCCTTCAAATGTTGGAATTCCATAAATACATATTTCAACCCAAAGTATTTCACTACGCATTTGCAAGGGTAAATTAAAAGAAATGAGGCCCGCCAAGCTAGAAACATTTTTCTTTTATCCTGAGAAGACTTTGTGACATCTGGATATATCCAAATCTTTTGTCCCAAAAATAAAGACTGTGATTTTCAAAATATAACATTTCATAACCAAATTTAGGTCATTCTCAAAAACAAATGAGATTAGAAGTATATTTCTCTCTGTAACTTCCATCGATGATTCTTCTAATATAGCTGACAAGTTCTGAATCAAATCTCATTTTTTCCTTAAGTTGACCATAATTCTCCTTTTCCTGAGAGAGAGTAGCCGGTGTTTCTTTTTCTGAGGAATATGATAGATAATACACCTTATTTAAAGGAGGTATATTCGTAGGGGAAAATTCCAAAATTTCCATCAAATATTTTCTAAGTAAATCATCCAGTGTCATCTCAGTCATTCTAGGAAAATTAAGAAGTCTCAAATTTAGTTGTCGATTAAAATTTTCAATTCTTTCAAGTTTTTGATGAATAGTATTATTATCCTTGATTATAGCAGAGGTTAAATCCTTCAAACCTGTAACATCCTTATCTACTTGTTCAAAATGAGCCAGAGTTTCATGTTTATTCGCTTCCAAAGACTTAGATAAATTATCCACCTTACTCAAGAGTAATGTAGTCTCTTGGGTCGATTTGAAGACCAAATCCATCAGGTTTTGAATTGCCTTACAGACAATATCGAGGGTTACCACAGTGCTTCCCTCGGCTGGTGATTCAGTAGAGCCCTGGTGATCTTCCGACTCTACTGGTGAGACTCCGCCTTTGAGGTTCTCGGGCTCAGCGTCATCAGCATCAGCGTCGTCTCTTCCCATTCATCAGCCGGACACAGTGCAGGAAGATTCGCCGGTGGGGACAACGATGCTTCCAGTCCCAATGCGGTAGAGGCTCCTTCTTCCAAACTGCCTGCAGGACAAACAGCCGGTGCAGTTTAACTGTATAGCAGTCGAGGGACTGCTGGATTGGAGACAATGTTTGTGAAGGTGTTAAGGACGGATTTGCCTTCACTGTCCCTTTGACGCTTGGTATGAAGTATATCGCTGTTAGTAGAAAATGAGGAAATAGGACAACTCAGCAGCTTCTCTACCTTGAACCGCTCACATCTTCAGTCCGCTATCTTTCCACACCCAGAGGGTAGTTCGTAAGGTGTATTGGTGATGCATCAAAACCACAGAGGACAATGGCGCACTGACAATTCAGTGCCAACATTTGAACACAGGAGAAAAGTGTGCCGCCGCTTCCGTCCCTTTGAGGCCTTCCCTTTTGCACTGTAAGGGGGTGTATGGGGGGAACCCCCACTACACTTAGAAGTGCTCACGCTCCTGTTGGGGGGATTGTTTGGGGAGAAACCCCTCCCCCCACTACACTGAAAACTCCCGAAGAGTGAAAACGGGAAGGAGAACGGGAGTTTTCAGTGTACTGGGAGGGTTTCCCCCCTAACCCCCCAGAACGGGAGCGTGAGGACTTCTAAGTGTAGTCAAGGGGTTCCCTCCATACACACATTCACCCTCAGAGCGTAAAATGGAATTCCTAAAAGTGGCGGAAGTGGTGGCGCGCTTTTCTCCTGTGTTCAAATGTCAGCGAGGGATTGTCGGCCCGTCATTGTCCTCCGTACTTTTGACACCTTACTGGTGTGTTATAGCAATAATGTACATTATTTGCTCCTTAATGCATGATAAATGGAATTGGTGAATGTTTTATTACTGTAATCTCTTTGTCTTGTAAACATTGTGAGCTGTCTTATTCCAGGAAAAATAACACCAGCTCAAAGCTGGAATTCTGGCCTGGGATCATTGAGCTGAAAAGCTGCTGCCTGGTGCTTCCTTGTGGCATTTTAGAGGAACTGGAATATTGCAAACAATCTGTTTCTCCTCCCTGCTGAAGCCCCTCTGAACTTGTCCCCCTGTTGAAATGCCCCCTGAACACAACTCCCCTGATGAACATCCCTTCCCCTCAAAGATTCCCACCACCACCATGGGATATAAATTTTAAAAATAAATGCTTATCAAAATCTTGTAGTTTCTGGGGCAGGAGTGATCCTGAGTCACACCTGCCGCTGCTGGCACTTGATTCCAAATTTATTAATTTTTTTATACATTTATAACATACATAATAAAACCAGAAAACTTACAGTAAACACAAAGTCAGAAATCCAAATGGCAGCAACTAGCACTTACAACCATTGTATTGAGCTACAAGTGCACTCAGCTGCCCCTCATTATCTCTCTTCACTTATCTCCCCCTGTGTCATTTCCCCCCTCCCCCCCCCGAGCTCCGCTCAACTGGTAAGTCCCTCTTATCTGTGCCCTTCTCTTCCTCTGCCAACTCCAGACTCCGTCTCTTCTTCCTTGCTATGCCATATGCTTGGAACAAGCTGCCCAAATCCCTACAGTGGGCTCCGTCTCTGGCAGTGTGTCCTTCTAATATAGTAGACAGTGGTATATACTCCCTGAAAAAGCTTTTCCATGGAGTATATACCACTGTCTACTTTATCAGAGGGACACATTGTGGAGCCATTGTTTCTTTGCTGATTCAGAGAAAACCAAAAAAATCTCTGTGGAGTGACGATGTTCCTAAATGAACTTTATTTGAAAGAGTCAAAGTTCCAAAGGTACACCAAAATTATCCACATAAAAATAAATTCATCCACATAAAAATAGGTTATCCACATAAAAGCCTTACAGGACCTAGTCCACTAAGGATACAGGACCCAACACGTCCTTTCTATTGCAAACACAAGCAGTGTCTCACTTCCGGTTCACCACGCAATTGTTTCCCACGTATTCACCTTTATAGGACCCCCAGGGACCCCTGAAGAAGACTTTTTGTAGAAGCGCGGACCGTGTTGGGTCCTGTATCCCTAGCAGACTAGGACCTGTAAGACTTTTATGTGGATAACCTATTTTTATGTGGATGAATTTATTTTTATGTGGATGATTTTGATGTACCTTTGGAACTTTGACTCTTTCAAATAAAGTCTATTTAGGAACATCGTCACTCCACAGAGTTTTTTTTGTTTTCTCTGGATTTTCTTCTCTGTGGATATCTTGCTTTTTGATTTTTTCTTTACCGATTCACCATTGCAGCTATTTGTGTTGACAAGAGATTGACATCAATTGGATACCAATTGTACCCCTGAGGTAGGCTTTAAAGCTGAAACACGGACCGTGTCGGGTCCATGACTCAAGGTTAATATATGACAAAGACTGCTTTATTGTTATCTTTAATAAATATTATCCTATTTTACTTATCCCAGGTTGAAGTGTACATTTCTTAACACTTGATTGTTCTGGATTGTTCTTCCGTGGGGCTCATTTTCTTGTTTTTCTTTAAACACTAGCCCTTTCTTTTATTAAACTGCACTAGCAGTTTGTAGTGCAGAGAGCCACACTGAATGGCCCGCGCTGCTCCCGACACTCATGTGCGGCTCACCGCACTAAAAACTGCTATCGCAGTTTCGTAGAAGAGGGGGTATATTTCATAAAGCTCATGTATGTGTTCCAGTCTTTTTCTTTTCAAGTAAACCCCTCCACCCCTCTCTTCCACCTTCACCATTTCTACTGAATTTTTGAGGTGATATTAGACATTAGAGGTTAGCACAATTGCCTCCTGAATCTCTGCTGGAGAATTCAGGTTTTAAGGATTTATTTATTTATTATTAGTATTTATATACCACTTATAGCCTAAGTGGTAAGGATTAGGTAAGTGGTACTTACATATCTGCCTTGTAGAAGCTGAAAGCCAGCACAGAGATCTTTTAAACTATATCCTGTCAATATTAAGTGGGCATCGATCAGCCTTTTTATGTCCACTGCTGGATGTATTCCTGGATATTCAATGCCAGGCCATGTCCAGGCTCTGGAATTAAATATCTGGTTGTATGTTAGCTGCTAAACTTTATGCAGTTAAATGCAATGATAGCCCTTAACCACATAAGCTGAAGTGCTTAAAGACAGGAGTGCTATTTATGCAACCCAATTTAAGCAGTCATCTTGAGTGATCAAGGGCTGACTATCGGCACTTAACTGCATAAGGGCCAACTCTGCCCCTGGAACACCCACAAGTTAGCCTGTATTGGCTTAGGTGCTAACTGTGAATACTTAGGGGGGAATTCATAAATGTGTGCTACTGTTAAAATGGGTTAATTTACCACAAGTTATGCTATTTTAGCACTAGGTGTCATGGACCCAGTGCTAAAATAGCACAACTGGTGTTAAAATAACCCATCTTAACAGTAGCACACGTTGATGAATTTCCCCCTTAGTGGCACCTGTGGCGTAGTAAGGGAGGTTGGTGACATCCTGCATTGCTACACCATGGCCCCCCAACTCTTCCCCGCCACTTGAGCATTCCTCACTCATCTTTCTGCTTGAGCGCTTCCTACCCCCACCAATCTCTTGAAATGTTCGCCGGCACGAGCAGCATATTCCACCTGCTGCTCGTGCCGGCCTCAACTTCCTTCTGATGTCACATCCTGTTCCCATGACTAGGAAGTGACACCAGAAGGAAGCCAAGGCCGACATAAGCAGCAAGTGGAAGATGCTGCTCGCGCCGGTGAACGTTTAAGGAGGTTCATGGGAGCAGAACCGAAGAGAGATGCCATCGCCCTCTGCAAAGACAGCAGCCGAGGTTGTGCACAACCCCCTTACTACACCAATGAGTGGCACTAACCAGTTAAGTGACACTGAATATTTATGATTAACTAAAGACATGTAATTTAAGTGGGCAGGATACTCTCTTGCCCACTTAAATAGTTTTGAATATAGGATGCTGTGAGCATTCTCACTGTAAACTGGAAAATACATGTGCATTACTTTCTGTCCCTTCTAAACCATACCCCCTTGAAATCTCTGTGCCCTGGCCGTGAGCACCTGTAAATAATGGCTTTTTCCATACATAGATGCTTTTAAAATGACCTCCATAACCAATTTACTGGTTCATTCAAGATATCGTTCTTTACCACTATCAATTTGCAAAGAATATATTTTTAATTAATATCAGCAAATGGGTTTGTAATGAATTAGCATCTGATAAGGCATTAAGTAAAGACTAGCACTTAGATTCTGCTTCTGAACAAGCACAAAATATTGACCCTAATCCCAGCAAATGGAGTTAACCTTATTGATTGACTTGAATGCATTAAAATAGCTTAGTGAAAAATGTTGTACCACAAGCCGCTATAGTATGACCATTGTGTCAGCTATTCTAGCCATCAAAGGCCCAGCCTAGAGATCAGTATATTGATTCTCCCAAATAATCCTCTTTTAATAAATACTACATTACCTCTTGCAGTCTCTGCAGTGATGTGAGGCCACTAGAGAGCACAGCTGTAATCAGAGGAACTTCAGTGAAAGATGATCTCACTTGATACCCTCTTCTGAGACACGCAACTCAGGACGCCAAGAGACAGCAGCAGCAGTCACCTTTACAAAACAATAGCAGAATAAGCACAACAAATAAATAAAAATCGTCTCTGGCACCATGAAATATAAGAAGTGCAATCTCTCTGTCATTAGCCTTTCAGTGACGGTTATTTCCGGAGATGGAGATAAATACAGCTGAAGGAAGTAGCACGATCATTTACAAAATGCCCAATTCTGAGCAGTGCTATTGTTGATAATGCCTACAATAGATATCCAAGAAAGGTTAAAGAAACCAAAATTGCTGATGGGCACAAAGAGGTCTAGTTGTACTACAATGTGACATCATCGTGCTTCAAATCAATTCAATCAATACAGGTCCTAGTAGAGAGAACTGCTATTCTCTTGTTTGTTTGGTATCTGAGCATTTTTGTTGAGAGGCCTTAAAAAAATAATACAGGCATTAGATAAACAGTAACAGTGCTTTCTTACTGTTATCTTTAAATGCATTCAATAGAGAGGATTTGAACATCTCTAGGTAACTGAAAAAGGACAAGATGTACCTTTTATTTATTTATTTTTTTTAATCAACAACAGGTGCAAAAAAGAATGAGACCTCCTTTTACGAAACTGTGATAGCAGTTTCTAATGTGGGGAGCCGCACTGAATGGCGAATTCCTATGAGTGTCGGGAGCAGCATGGGCCATTCAGCGCAACTCTCTGCACTAGAAACTACTATCGCAGTTTCGTAAAAGAGGGGGTGAGTTTTTTCTAGGCTGGGATAATCTGGCCTGCAAAAATCACGTGCATAGGGCAACAGAGTATACAAAGTCATTGGTAACCAATGACACCAGTAGGACTGGAGGAAGTATTATTTATTTGAAAAATTTATATACCGTTTAAACCTAAACAGTTTACATATCGTTTCGTACCTAATTCAATCAGACAAATAAAATCAAACAAACATTAACATATAATCATCAGAAAATCATGTAAAGTGCCCATCAAAAGAACAATCGCAAAGATCAGTTCCTAGTAAAATGCAGTAAAACACCCATTGCCTCCCACTTGAATTTCGTAGATTATAGATATTGGTGTGCATTAAAATATTTTGTAGACACTAAGGCCCGGATTCTCTAACTGGTGTCATTGTTGGCAGCTGCCTTTATAGCAGCAGCCGATCATGTGTCAATCATGCAACAGCACTGATTACTGGTTGTTGCGCCTCCAACAAAGGTAGGTGCCAAAAATATAGGCCAGGGTTTTCTAGGCCTACATTTACAGCACCTACCTATGGAGTGAATCGTGCCTCTGTAGGTGCTTTAGGTCATCTAATGTCACTTCTGGTGTTAAATGAATAAATACACTAGCTCAGTGGTGTAGCAGAAACAAGACAGTTCAAGTGGTCAAAGTGGGGGTCGATCAAATACCACTGCGGGTCAACAGGGCAAAGGGGGTTTTCAACAGCAAGGACAACGTGTCAGACAAAAAAACCGTGGAACAAGAAGAGTCGGATTTCAGCAACAACAGGGGTATGCTCCAGGCCCCCAGACTCGGTCTCAACAGCGTAGCAATCCCCCATAGTGAATTTATCATCTAAGCAGTTGTCCATGCCCAAGAAGCAGTACTAAAGTTGGGCTTAGGATTTGTTCCAACAACACAATACGATGTGTTTGAAACTCGAATAGCGATTTTTAGCTTGCTCAGAAAACTACATTTGAAGATGTTTTTTCTGGATCATCCCTCTATCAATGATGGCACCCTGATAGCTAATAAATCGGGGTGGTGCCCTGATGTGCCTCTCCATCCACATCTAATGACATTTAGAGATTTAGTTCTTATGGATGTGGAAGAGATGGAATGTCAACAGAGTTAATGCTCTATGGATTATAATTTGTCTTATGAAGAATGGCTTGTGCTCCACGAATTACAAAAGGATACTTCTTTGATCATCACTTGAGCAGATAAGGGAGGAGCGATTGTGATCCTCTCTGGAGAGAAATATCTATGTGAAGCCCATTGTCAATTAAACAATACCCAATTTTATTTAAAATTGAGGGAGGACCCTGTGTTTGATTTAAAATTGATAATATGTACTTTAATATCGAAAGCGTATAAAGCTAAGATGATCACTACATGTGAGGCTACATTCCTCAACCCATAGTAGCATGTTACCCCTAACATCTACTTTCTTCCTAAAATACATAAGGATACCATTAACCCCCCTGGTCGCCCTATCGTTTCGATGAGAAATTCTCCATTAGAGCCATTATCAAAATTTCTAGACATATTTCTTCAACAAGAATTTCAAAATGTAAAATCATACATAAAAGACACTACTCATATGTTAAGATTGATTGCTGAAATTCAGGGGGTGCAGAATCACTGGTTACTGGTTACATTTGATGTCACTGCACTTTACACCATGATTCTTGTGGATCAACCTCTTATTTTGTTTCAGAAAATATTCATGAAACAAATGGTGAGATCTCACATATCAACGGAGATATTAATGGAAATGGCCACGTTAATGCTCACCTGAAGTTATTTTTGGTTCCATGAAGAGTTCTATCAGCAATGTCATGGTATCGCGATGGGAGCCTCGTTGGCCCCGTCTCTAGCTATGCTGTTTATGGCTGCCATGGAGGAGGAGAAGATATATCAAATGCCTCTATTTTGTCATATGATCATTTGGAAAAGATATCGATTATATATTTTGTATATGGTCATCTACTGAAGCTGATCTTCATCGGTTTGTGGAAATCTTAAACCAGATAGATGCTAATATCCAATTTACAGCAACTATTGGTCATCAGGAAATTGCCTTTCTGGATATCAGAATCATAAAGGATCATGGGAGATTATTGACAAATATATATAAAAAAAAGACAGACAGGAATAGCCGTTACCATAGTTTTCACCCAATTGGTCTTAGATGTAGTCTTCCTATTAGCCAATTCCTGAGCTTGCGGAGGATTTGCCATTCTCTAGATGAATTTTGAATTCAGGCAAAAAAGATGAAGATATGATTTTACCAACGTGGGTATCCTCGAGAGGTGGTGAAAAGAGCATATACTCGGGCAAAATATGCCCATTGTGAATGGCTAATACAAGAGAAGAAAAAGAATTCTAATTCCAGTGAAGGGATCGCTTTCATCCAATATCACTCAATTTTAGCTCACAATATTACTCAAATTATTGGAAAACATTGGCATATAGCAAAGCTAGCCAATCCCACCCTTGAAGACTGACCATTCTTTTCTTATAAAAGAAAGAAAAACATAGGGGAGTATGTTAATCACAGTATTCTTAGGGATTCCACACCTAAGGTTGAAGGTTGTCACTTGCCCTATGGGCACTGTCAGTGGTGCCCTTTCACCATGTCTGGGGAAACTTGGATTCATCCCAGAACAGGAGCTATTTATTGCTCTAGAGCGGTGACTAATTGTAACTCTAGTCAGGTAATATATCTTATTCGATGTCCATGTCCGAAACTGTATGTAAGACGTACCATTAGATCAATAAAAACTCGCTTAAAGGAACATAAAACTCGTGTACACACTCAAAAAGAAGCTTCCCCGTTGGTACGTCACTAGAAACTTTGTGGGCACACATTAGGTGATCACAGTTGGGTGGGAGGGAGGTAATGTTGAGAGCAATTTGAATTTAAAAGAGTTACGTTGGATGTTTACATTAAACTCTATGGCTCCAGAGGGGCTTAACAAAATGACAGACTGGCTAGCCCAAGTTGATCTGTAAAAAAACTCTATCCCCGTATTTCATCCTCTGGGTGGAGATGCTCAGTGGAATTGCTTAGCTGATTTTGTGCTCCGGATATGACGTCAGGGGTGTAGGATATTTCAGTGAGGTGTAAGAACGCTGTGGCCATCTTTTGGAGGCCATCGGCATAGTAGACAGCGATGTAAATCTATTCAGGTATGGTATTTTTTAGTATTATAGTTTAAATCATTGGCAAATTTGAATTCTAATTTGGTGTCTTCTTTATATTTATCTAAATAAAGAGTGGTGAAATGCGTTGGCAATGGGGAGCATTTTTTTAAATCCTGGAGAAACACATTTGAAGCATGAAATAACACTATTTAAAAGCTAAGGGGCTTATAATCGACGAACATTTCTCAAAAACGTCCAAGCGCCGATAATCAAACCAGGTTTTGGACATATTTCTAAACGACTTAGGCCCTCATAGTGCCGCTCAACATCCAAAGCTAAATGGGGCATTTCGGGAGGCGTGTCGAGAGCGGGAGTTCGGCGGGATGTGGGCCGGCTTAGACTTAGTCGTACAGCGTATATAACCAAAAGTGATACAGCCCACGATTGACGGAACTTGGACGTTGTGACTTAGACCATTTGAAACATGGTCTAAGTCATAAAAAACCACCTAAACTCACCAGATATGCACTGAAAACACATAAAACAGACCCCCCACACACTACCCCAGTGGTCACCGACCCCCCCACATAAAAATTTTAATCACACCTTTAAAATTCAGCCTCCTGACCATCATCACCTGGCAGCCTGGCATAGGAAAGCCTAGTCGTCCAGCACAGAGGCAGCTTAAGTCATCTTGGGGGTGGGTTAGGGACCCATAGAGAGGAGGACCCATTCCCATAAGCCCCTGTAATCACTGCATTGATACTTAAACATGTGCACTGCCCTATATACCCCCAAAACCCTTTTTTACTGGCATATAAGTGGCTCCTGCAGCCATATGGGCTATTGGGGTGGTAGATAAGTGGGTCTAGGGGATTCTGGAGGTGATTTGGGGGGGCTCACCATCACCTATAATGGAGCTGTAATGAGGAGAAGCCATGGCACCCTGTTTGTGAGGTTCACAGCAGTGCCCTGTAAGGTACCCCACTATTTAGGTGCCCTGTCTTGGTGTTCTGTCCATCACTTTGCAGGCCCCTCCCTTGTCCAACAGGGCTTGTGCTAGACATTTTGGACTTGGACAGACAGTTGGACAAAAATGTGCTTTAAAGATTGACATTTTAGCGGCTTAGACGATCAGATCTTCAGGACGTATAACTGGACGATTTTTGAAAGTCAAAAGACGTTGGACGTCTCTTTCGAAAATGGGACTTAGGCTCTTTTTGACTTTTGAAGACTTGCGAAATGGACATAAACGGACTTAGACGTCCCTTTCAATTATGCCCCTCCACATTATTTAAAGTATTTATATTACTTATATTTAATGAAAAAAATAAGACAGAAAGGGATGAATGAGGAATTGACAGACCTGATGAATTAGAATACTTAAGAGGTCATTATGATATCCCACACTATGTTACAGTAGAACTGTCTTGTTTCTGCTACACCACTGAGCTAGTGTATTTATTCATTTTGATCCCTCTGAATATTACTGCACATTTGAAGAGGATGACTTCTGGTGTTAGCCACACCCACATTGGCGTTAGGTGGTCTAAAGCGCCTACAGAAGCACGATTCTGGTGCCGATTTTTTAGGTGATGGTAGGCACCTTGGAACTCAGTTAAAAACTTTGTTTAAATGATGTTTTTTTATTGAGCTTGGGTGCCTTCAGTTGCCCAAAAAAACAAAACCATTTAGAAAATCCAGACCTAAATTGATTTAACTTATGTTAACTTACTAATTAATGCGTGTTACGTTAATTAGTATGTGCATTTAAAAAAAGTATTAGAATGAATATAGAAATCAGGAAGAATGCTCTAATGAAACCAAAGCTTTTATCCCATGCACATAGCTAATTCAGGAAGTGGTAATTGGTAGTTGAAGGTCTTATGAGCAGCACATTAATTTTGTATTTGGAAGCTGGGGTGCTGTACTTCTTTGTTTTCAATTATGATCTGGATGGAGGGGGAAGGAGAAGAGCTTGCCATACAATTTCTATTTTATTTATTTTGTTTTAATCACTTATGGCACACTCTGAGGTGAGGAGTGGCCTAGTGGTAGAGCTGCTGCCTCTGCACCCAGAGGTTGTGGGACTGGACTTCAAAGAAGGTTTGGGTAGGTACCTGGAAGACAAAGGGATTGAGGGGTACAAATAGGAGTAGAGGTAGGTTACAGGGATAAGATTAGAGGATTAGAGGCAGTTACAAAATTAGTCAGGGACACTGTTCAGGCAATTAGGCCTGATGGGCCGCCGCGGGAGCGGACCGCTGGGCAAGATGGACCTCTGGTCTGCCTCAGCGGAGGCAACTTCTTATGTTCTTATGACTGAATTTCAAGGCTGCTGCTTGAGACCCTGGGCAACTCACTTAGGCCCATCTTCTATAAATGGTGTCTTAAGTTAGGCACCAGTAGGAGCCCTACCGGCGCCTATGTTAAATTGAAAACGTTGCTAAAAAAAAATTAAAATGCATTTTAAAAGGCAAAATGTTGGCCCCCTACCCAGTGCCTTAAAAATGGCACCTGCATCACACCTACAGAGGCGCTTTATGCCACCTAACACCACTGTAGGCATGGCTAACACCTTTTTAATTATCCTATAGTTTCTGGCTCCTTTCCTCTTCTTTGAATGTGAAACAAGAAAGGGGCTTTATGACAGCTTCAGGTACTATGGACATTCTTAACAGACCACATGTAGATCAAGAAAAATTGTGAGCTCTCCAGTGGCAGAAAAATATATACTGTACCTGAATGTATAACACTTGCAAGTCTGGAAAACTCACATTTGAAAATAAAACAAAATACAAACACCTGAAGGAGAATTTGAATGCATGTGAGATGGGTGTCCATATTCTGAGTTGGATGTCCTTTCTAAAATGCCACCCCATAATGCAATTCATGGTAAACTGTCGAGATTCGAAAACTACTCTAAGCATCTCATGCTGAGATCAGTTAACTTTCCAAATATCTCCAGTTAAGATATTGAAGAAACATTTCTGGGAGATCTTAGGTTAAAATTCAAGTGAAAAAATAGAGAACTAAATTAACCAAAACTAAATAGATCCACAAAAAAGGTTAATCAAAAAAGCCAAAAACTAAAGGGTCATAATATTGATTGACCAATATGTTAGAGTTTACATGAAGGAAAATGATCTCAGATATGCCACTCCTGCGGATTATATTGTTATAGCCCACATATGGATTGGTGCAAATAGGCAATTTTTATAACTGTGCAAACTTGCAAAAAATTAGAGCTCAGCCGATTTGTAATCCCTAGAGATATACAAGAAAATCTCTTATGCAAATAAGCAAATGAGCCGATTCTGTTATTATCAATCTTTCAAATAGAAATTTAACATCACTAGAAGAACAAGTACTCAACTGTGGTTTATCTTTTGTCCCGTCAAAAAAGTTTGATTGTTTTCAATTTAATATTGATCTAGAAAGATTTATTAGAAAATTAAACATCAAGCTGTTCTTTCATACACAACAATCTTTTAATAGTAGAGCGATTATGAGACCACACTCAAATTGGTCCCCACCAGGTCCGATGGACAATATTTTAACTGTGTTTAAACAAAAAATTTTGAGAGATGTTGAAGCTTTTAATGCAACAGAACAAAATTGCTTCAATAATCTTAATGCATTAGAAAGAAAAGCATTGAAAGATTTAATATATGATCAAACAATCATCATTAAAAAAGCAGACAAAGGCGGGGCTGTGGTTATCCAAAACAAAGTTGACTATATGGAAGAAGCCTTAAAACAGCTAGGAGACAAATTAACATACAGATTGATAAAAATGGATCCAACAAAAAGATTACAGAAGAAAATCAAACGGCTTATTAAAGAGGGTACAGACGCTGGGTTTCTTACATCTAGAGATGCACGTTTTTTGTATGTATCTAATCCACTTGTTCCAGTAATTTACTTTTTGCCGAAAGTACACAAAAGACTTGACCATCCACCAGGTCGTCCCATCATTTCATCAAATAAATCTTTATTGGAACCTTTGAGTAAATTTGTGGACTTTTTTCTGAAAGATTTGGTCTGTAATAGTGAGTCTTTTATTAAAGATACGGCTCATTTTTTGGATATATTGTCCTCTGTTCAAAAAATTAGTTTTCCTTTTGTCATGGTAACTCTAGATGTTACATCACTTTATACTGTTATTCCTCAAGACTCTGCTATTCAAATTGTTAAAGAAGCACTTCTCTCTACTCAGCGACCGTTCTTGATACCTCCGGACTTTCTGCTTCAATTAACCATACTTGCTTTGAAAGAAAATTTTTTCTTGTTTAACAATGATATGTATTTACAACTTTCTGGTGTAGCCATGGGGGCCACTTTCGCCCCCTCTATTGCTAACCTCTACATGATGGATTTTGAGAAAACATGGATCAGGAATTCCCCTTTCATTGATAAAATATATTCGTGGCACAGATACATCGACGATATATTTTTATTATGGCTGGGAAATGAAAAAGAACTCCAGGCTTTTTACATCTGGTTAGGCTCCTGTGATGAAAACATTCAATTTACTTTGACTTATTCTAAAGAATCCATTCACTTTTTGGATGTTGATATCGTACAAACAAAGGATTCTTTTGTAACGAAAGTTTTCACCAAAGCTACTGACAAGAATACTTTTTTAAAATTCAATAGCTGTCACCCTAAAAAATTAAAGGAAAGCCTACCTTTTTCACAAATGCTACGAATCAGGAGGAATTGTACTGACATAAAAGAATACAATAGACAATCAAAAACTTTACAAGAAAAATTCATTTCCAGAGGGTATCCAAAGAACATTACAGAAAATGCAAGACGTCGGGCGAAATTTGTCAACAGAGAACATCTTCTAGATCCCGAAAGGAAAAATATTTTAGAAGATGATGTAGAGACTTGTGTACTCCGATATTTTTCCAATAGTCATAATATAGCTGAAATATTGAGAAATAATTGGGAAATTATGAAAATTCATCCCATCTTTAAGGATAAGAACCTTAGAATTGCATTTTCCAGGAACTCCAATCTCAAAGAAATTCTATGTCCTTCCAATATTCGATCCACTGTACCATCATCACAGAACATCACTGGTCACTTTAAGTGTCAATCCTGCTCTATATGTGCCATTACCTTACAAACCAAAATTTTTACTAATCCACAAGATAACAAACAATACAAGTTGAGACATTTCACGAATTGTAAGAGTCAGTTTATAATTTATGTGATTACTTGTCCATGCAATCTGCTATATATAGGTATGACCACTAGGGACCTAAGAACCAGGATCTGTGAACACAAATCAAACCTTAAACGTAATAGAAGTGCAGAGGCTATTGTTGAACACTGCACCATATTCAAACACACTTTTAATGATCTACGCTGTTTAGCTATTGATCATGAACCCAGTTTAAGGCGAGGAGGTGATCGAGTAAATAGGTTAAAACAACGTGAACTCAGATGGATTCATAGACTTAATAGCATTCATCCTTTTGGTCTAAATACAGTAACAGATTGGTCAGTATTTACTTAAACCGTATGCTGTTTTCACTTGGTAGTATTTTCGATATCCAATCAGAGTGCCTGAAAGGCTTGTGGTCGATTGCGCATGCACTGGCGTTCTGTGCTTATAAGCGCCATTTTTTAATGTAGGATTGTGTGATAACAACCTAAGAGACAAAAATCTTAAGTAAGTACGTTATTTGTAAATTATTACACGACTTATTTATACATTTTTAATATTAATACTTGTCTTTTATGCTTTTTCCCAGCCCGAATATTGGTCTAAACCCTGACGAAGCCGTATGCTACGGCGAAACGGGCTCCCGTTGGATACCAACTTCGGGAATTAAGCTTTCTATCTTGTAACACCATTATACAAGATAAGTGCTATTTTCGATATGTCTCTGCTTTAAATCGCTTTAAATTGCGTGTTTGCACTATTTTGTTGCTTTTTTCTGTGCTTCCCGTACTCGCATAGTCTCATTTGCTTATTTGCATAAGAGATTTTCTTGTATATCTCTAGGGATTACAAATCGGCTGAGCTCTAATTTTTTGCAAGTTTGCACAGTTATAAAAATTGCCTATTTGCACAAAGTGTTTGCACTGCTTTGCTGCTATTTTCTGTGCTCTATATACTTGTACTACCTCATTGTTGCTTATTTGCACAAGAGGTCTTTCTACTGGTTCATATATCTCCAGTGTTTATAAATCAGCTGCTATATAAAAAAATTTTTTTGCGAGTTTGCACAGTTATAAAAATTGCTTATTTGCACAAATAGATTTATGCTAGTTTGCACTTTCCTCAAATATTTTTTGCATAATTTGCACAAAGAAATAAGAAATTCTATATAAAAAAAATTATCTAAAATATAATAACATTGTATAATACAGATATTCATATAACAAGAGTAATGGTTAGATATTTATAAGTTAGACTTAATTAGTCATTGTTTATCATGAAGGTTTTATAGATCAATGAAAGAAAACCACGCCACCAATCCATATGTGGGCTATAACAATATAATCCGCAGGAGTGGCATATCTGAGATCATTTTCCTTCATGTAAACTCTAACATATTGGTCAATCAATATTATGACCCTTTAGTTTTTGGCTTTTTTGATTAACCTTTTTTGTAGATCTTAGGTTAACACAGGGTAAGTGCAAAGCATGTGTGCTAAATGCAGGGAACAGGCTCATCATCTAACCTGCATATACTACACAGGATAAGTACTCCATTTACTCTGTAACAGAGCTCCTATGACTAGCGTTACCAGACGTCTGGATTTACCCAAACATTTTAAGAGGACATGTCTGGGCGTCCGGACAGCTTTTCAAAAGCCGGCACTTTGTCCGGGTTTTGAAAAGCTTCCAGCTCGGGTCACATCGGGAGGGCATCTGTGCATGTGCAGATGCAACACGGTGATGTCACGTGCATGCGTGTGACATCATTGTGTCACACGTCCATGTGCAGATGTCCTTCCGATATGGCTATGAGCACAAAAACAGGTTGAGGGGAGCGGAACGGGGTATGATTTGGGTAGAACGGGGCAGAGTGGGGTAGAACTGGGCAGGCCTGGGAGCAGGGACATGGGTCTGGATTTTACAATAGTAAAATCTGATAACACTACCCATAGAAACATAGAAACATGATGGCCTAATGGCCCATCCATAGTAACCATTATCTCTTTCTCTCTCTGAGAGATCCCATGTGCCTATCCCAGGCCCTCTTGAATTCAAGCACAGTCTTTGTCTCCACCACCTCTTCTGGGAGACTGTTCCACGCCTCTACCACCCTTTCTATAAAAAAGTATTTCCTCAGATTACTCTGAAGCCTATCACCTCTTAACGTCATCCTATGCCCTCATTGCAGAGTTTCCTTTCAAATGAAAGAGACTCGACTCATGCACATTTATATTATGTAGGCATTTAAATGACTCTAACATATCTCCTCTCTCCCGCCTTTCCTCTAAAGCAGGGATCTCAAAGTCCCTCCTTGAGGGCCGCAATCCAGTCGGGTTTTCAGGATTTCCCCAATGAATATGCATTAAAAGCAGTGCATGCACATAGATCTCATGCATATTTATTGGGGAAATCCTGAAAACCCGACTGGATTGCGGCCCTCAAGGAGGGACTTTGAGACCCCTGCTCTAAAGTATATAGATTGAGATCTTTAAGTCTGTCCCCATATGCCTTATCATGAAGACCACACACCATTTTAGTAGCCTTCCTCTGGACCGACTCCATCCTTTTTATATCTTTTTGAAGGTGCGGCCTCCAGAATTGAACACAATTTTCTAAATGAGGTCTCACCAGAGTCTTATAGAGAGGCATCAATACCTTCTTTTTCCTACAGGCCATACCTCTCCCTATGCAACCTAGCATTCTTCTTGCTTTTGCCGTCACCTTTTCAACCTGTTTGGCCACCTTAAGATCATCACATACAATCACACCCAAGTTCCACTCTTCCGTCGTGCACATAAGTTCTTCACCCCCTCAACTGTACCATTCCCTCTGGTTTTTGCAGCCCAAATGCATGATCTTGCATTTCTAAGCATTAAATTTTAGCAGCCAAATTTCAGACCATTCTTCAAGCTTTGCCAGGTCTTTCTTCTGCCGTGTCTACTCTATTTCAGATTTTGGTATCATCCGCAAAGAGGCAAATCTTGCCCGACAACCCTTCAGCAATATCATTTATAAAAATGTTAAAAAGAATATGCTCAAGAACAGAACCTTGAGGCACACTACTGGTTTCAAGTTTCAAGTTTATTAAAAATTTACTGTACCGCCTACTCGAGACTTCTAGGTGGTGTACAAAAATACCATAACAATATAACAATAAAAGTATAACATCCCTTTTCTCAGAGCAATCTCCATTGATCACTACCCTCTGTTGCCTTCCACTCAACCAGTTCCTGACCCATCCTGTCATTTTGGGATCCATCCAAAGGACACTTAGTTTATTTATTAGACGTCTGTATGGAACACTGTCAAAAGCTTTACTAAAATCTAAATACACCACATCTAGCACACATCCTCTATCCAATTCTCTGGTCACCCAGTCAAAGAAATTGATCAAATTTTTCTGACAAAACCTACCTCTAGTGAATCCAGGTTGCCTCCAGTCCATGTAATACAGGATTCCAGAAACTTGAATATTTTCTGTTTTAAAAGCGTTTTCATTAATTTGCTCACTACAGAAGTCAGATCTACTGGTCTGTAATTCCCTACTTCTTCCTTACTTCCACTTTTTGGAGAGGGACCACATCCGGCCTTCACCAGTCCTCCGGTACTACTCCCGATTCTAGAAACGTATTGAAAAGGTCAATCTGCGGAGCTACCAGAACTTCCCTAAGTTCCTTCAGCACCCTCGGATGTAAACCATCCGGCCCCATCGCTTTGTCTACCTTTATTTTAGCTAGCTCCTCATGAACACAACCCTCTAAAAATCGATCAGGGTCTATTACTCTTCCATCCCTATTCAAGTTTGTCTTCTGTGGTCCTGCTTCAGCCGTGAACACAGAACAGAAATATTTGTTAAGCAATTTGGCCTTCTCTTTATCAACTTCTACATATTCCATCCCTTTACCATTGAGTCTTACAATGCCTAATTTACACTTCATCCTATCACTAATATATCTAAAAAATGTCTTGTCTCCCTGTTTTACTGTGTCAGCTATTTTTTTCTTTCATTTGCATCCTTAATTTCCTGACTACACGACCAGCCTCTCTTAACTTTTCCAGATATTTTTGACTGTCTTCCTCTTTCTGCGATATTTTGTAGTTTATGAAAGCTAACCTCTTATTCCTTACCTTCTCAGCTACTACTTTTGAGAACCAAAGTGGCCTTCTTTTCCTCTTACTTTTACTTACTGCCTCACAAAAAGGTCTGTTGCCCTTACACTCGCTCCTTTCAGTTTTTCCCACTGCATTTCCACTCCTACCAGACTTTCCCACCCAGTCAACAATTCATTGACGTAAACCCCCAACCAAACAAAGTTAGTTTTTTTAAAAGTCTAGAACCTTTGCTTTTGAATAAGCCCTCTCTATACCCATCTTATTATTAAACTGTACCATGCAGAGATCACTGGATGCCAGATGATCACCAACTGTAACATCAGAAACACTTTCCCCGTTTGTAAGCGTAAAGTCCAGTATGACTCCATCCCATGTGGGTTCCATTACTCTGTGGTGATGCACCTCCAAACTCATGTCTCCTCTCCAAGGCTTCCTGGAAGATCTAAAGCCACATCGATCCTCCAGTCGGACTGATTCCCCTCCCAAGCCCCCCACCAAAAGTATTTTGCCCCCCATGTTGTCTGATCCCCCATTCAGAAAATCCCACTCTGGTCAAAAGAGTCAGTAATGCTGACTCAGAGAACCTTTTCTTATAAGATTGTTTCTAAATGCTTCCTACCAACAGTATATGCCAATTTCTATGAGACTGCTCTGAGTCATAATACTTGCATAGTTTCTGAAAAAGTAGGAAAATAAAAGAATTCTCTAAATTTCTCCCTTCCTTTGTATTCATGCAAGTTCTACTTCAGTCAGCAAATATACTAAATGATAAATGTACACATTTAAAAGATGTTAAAACGTGTTTTCCTTTGTATAAACTTTCCACCAGATTCTTGTGACTAGCACAGGTTTTTACTATAAAATCAACGGAGATTCTTTCTCCTACTGTATAGAATACAGACAAGACAATGGCAATAATTATGTTAATTAATTAAATAAACCTTTATCTAAGGAAAAGAGTTCAAAATGAACAAAAAGGAGAGGAAGTGACGTCATCGCCGCGGATGGGAGCTTGAATTGAGAGCTCCGTTCGGGCCGGCGTTTTAACTATCATATTGGTGTGTAAACGGTGCGATTTTCTTACCCCCGGGAGCTGGTGAGGTGTGTGGGGGGACAGCGGACACCATGGCAACGTGAAAAAAGTTGCCCGGCGAAAAACCTGGCCAGCGCACGATGGAGCAAGCGCTGGGCCGGGCTGCATGTGACAGCGTGGGCCTGGAGACGAGTAGCGGGGAGGCGGCGAAACTGAGCGGAGCCATCGCGGCTGTGGCTGATATGGTCACGGACCCGCTGCCGGAGAGTGCCTCGCTGGAACCGCTCACTAAAGCAGACATGCAGCGCTGGATTGCAGAGGTGAAATCCGAAATCTCGGCGGTGGCGGTGCAAGTTCGGGAGGCAGTGCAGGAGCTGCGCACTGACCTGGTGGAGGTGGGCACGAGGGTCGAAGTGGTAGAGATGTGTCTAGATAGCTGCGAGGAAAATGTGACTGGAGTGCAGAGATCTCTGGAAACTGCTTCTGCCGACTACCAACTTCTCCTGGACAAGGTCGAGGACCTGGAGAACCGCACCCGGCGTAATAACTTGAGGGTGCGGGGCCTACCGGATCTGCCAGAGTTTAAAGATGTTTGTGCTACTACCATCAAGCTGATCAGGTGGCTGCTACAGGATGACACAATGGAGCCGGGAATTGAGCGAGCGCACCGAGCTCTGGGACCCCGGACAACAGATCAACCTAAGGATATTGTGCTATGTCTGCAGAGCTTTGTCCTTAAAGAGCAGATCTTCCGCAGAGCCCGGGAGTTGGGCACGGTTACTTGGGAAGGTCATCGGTTGGAGTTCTATCAAGACCTGGCTGCGGGCACGCTCCAGAAACGTCGGGCATTCAGAGAAGTGACCAAGGCTTTGCAGCGCAGCAACTTGCGCTACCGCTGGACTTACCCTTTTGGGGTAGTTATCACCATCAATGGAGTCCATACCAAAGTTACCACAGTTCGGGAGGCTCGTGGTCTTTTGCAACAAGTGGGTATCGAGATTCCGGAGGAAGCGGCCCCTGCGGGGGGTGCGGGACTCAACCGAGTGGGGCATCCCACGCCCTCCCGATGGCAAGCTTGGAGAGTGGATCCAGGAGCGGGAGGGGTGGCCGAGGGGGAGGACCCCCTCTCCGAGCTACCGCTTCTTCCTCGAGTGCCCCTCCCTGAGGGCTGATTGACTGTGTTTGTTTTGTTCCGGTTTCTTATGTACTTTTCATGCCTGGGTGGGGGGTTTCTTGACTCCTTCCTTGGGGATGGGTACCTGGGTTTTGAGTGTTGGATGGGAGCTTTGTGGGGGAAGCCCATGGACTGGATTGGGGCTATGGTGGGAAGGGGGATGTTGAAGGGTTGTTCTTGTGATATGTAGGGGAGCATTGCAGTGTGGGGGGGGTGGGGGAGGGGGGGTGAATTGTGGTGTGGGGGGCATGTGGGTTTGGTGGATTGGTTCATGGGGATTGGTGTGTTCTTGATAGTTGACATTTGGTTGTGGGGTTTGTGTAAGGGGCCATGGGGATGGTTCACTTCCTTGTATGCTGGTGGGAGATCTGAGGACTCTCACTTGTGGGAAGGGGGGTGGGGGGGAGGATGGGGGGGGAAGAGAGGGATATGGGGACGAGAATGATGGGGTTAGGTTTGCATTGTCCTTGTTTTATTTGGAATATGGAAGGGTTTAGGTTGGTATCTTATAATATCAGGGGTCTGAATTCCCCTAATAAGAGACGAGCTTTCTTTAGAGAACTGCTGCGCCTGAGGGCTGATGTCTGTTTTGTCCAGGAAACTCATCTGCTTCAGTCTCATGAATCTATGGTTAGGGATCCTAGGTTTCCTCAAGCTTGGTGGGCTTCGCGGGTGGGCACTTCCAAGAGGGGAGGGGTGGGAATTCTTATTTGTAAGGGGATTCGTTGTGAAGTCCATAGGGTGGTGCGGGACCCTCAGGGTAGATATATCATGATGGAGGCCCTGATTGAGGGGGTCTTATACTCCCTGGTTAATATCTATGCCCCTAACGAGGGCCAGGGGGCCTTCTTTCGGGAGTTGGTGCCTCGGATTCTACGGTTTAAGGGGGGGCCCTGGTGTTAGGAGGGGATTTTAACCTTACTGTGACCCCCCATTTGGATAATTCGGGGAGGGCGGATTACTATGGGAGACGGGATCGTAAATTGTTGCGAGAGGCATTGGCCACTCTGAATGTGGTGGATTGTTGGAGGTGGTTACATCCATCGGTTAGGGACTATACTTATTTTTCGGGACTACATTCCTCCTACTCTAGAATCGATTATGTTTTTGTGGAGCGGGGACTGCTCCGTCGGGTGGAGTCAGCGGGGATTGAGTCCCTTACGTGGTCGGATCATGCCCCGGTTTGGGTGCGGTTACAAGGGGCGGGGGGTGGCTCGGGACAGAAATTCTGGTGTTTTAATGATAGTCTCCTAGACGACCCAGAGGTGGGAGAACAGATTGAGGGGTGGATACAGGACTATTTGGATGTGAATGTGGAGTGTGGAGCTTCGTTGGAAGCGGTTTGGGAGGGGTTAAAGGCTACCCTTAGGGGCAGATTGATTGCCCTGGCCTCGGCCCGGCAGCGTAAGAGACGGGAAGATGCGGCGGCTTTGTTGCTTCTGATTGGTCGGTTGGAGAGCTTGCATAAGTGTAGCCCTTGAGATGTTGATTGTTTCAAGCACGCCGGGATCTCCAAGCTCTAGATTTAGAGCGATTACACCATAATTTGCAACTTCTTCAACAGAGATACTTTGAGTTTTCTAATAAAGCTAGTCGACTGGTTGCCCATCGTCTGAAAGTGCGGCAGACGCGCAATCAGATTCTCTCGCTTCGGGCGGCCTCAGGTGAGCTGTTGCAGAAAGAGGATGCTATTCGTGCCCGCTTTGTGGAGTACTACTCCCATCTATATACTCCAAAAGATCCTGGGCCCTTGCAGGACCTGGATGCTTATCTAACTTCGACGGCGTTGCCCCGGATTGCACATGATGATGTAGTGCGGTTGGACCGTCCTCTCACACTGATCGAGGCACGTGGAGCACTGCGTTCTATGAAACTTGGTAAGTCGCCTGGGTTGGATGGTTTTACTGTTCGGTACTATAAACGTTTCCAGGATCTTTTGCTGCCTCCTTTGTTGCGTTTCCTAACTCTTTGCAAGAGAATAGTGCCCTTCCCTTCTTCATGTGACTGGCGGGTGCAACGGTGTTGGCCAAGGAGGGGAAGGACCCCCTTCAATGTGCTTCCTATAGACCGATCTCGCTATTGGGGGTTGACACTAAGATTTTCACTCGGATTTTGGCGGACAGAATGATGAGCTGGATTCCCAGGTTGATCCATCCGGATCAGTCGGGCTTTGTAGCGGGACGTCAGGTGGGTGATAATACTCGACGGGTTTATAATCTGTTTGAACGGGCCAGGGAGGGTGTGCGGGAAACGGTGTTTCTATCTATCGATGCTGAGAAGGCATTTGATAGGGTCTCCTGGCCTTTCTTGTTTCGGGTCTTGGAATCGGTGGGTTTAGGCCCGCGCATGCGGGATTGGATACGGGTTCTTTACACTTGTCCGCTTGGTTGTATTAAGGTGAATGGGGGGTACTCGGAGACTTTTTCTCTAGCACGGGGAACACGTCAGGGGTGTCCTCTTTCCCCGATCCTCTTTGCTTTGTCGGTGGAGCCCCTGGCACAGAGGGTGCAGATGAATCGGGATATTAAGGGAGTTACGGTGCCGGGGGGGATTATAAGTTGGCTTTGTTTGCGGATGATATTTTGTTCACGGTGGAGGATCCTGAAAGTTCCTTGCCTGCTATATTACGGGAGTTGGAGGATTTTGGTAAGGTATCGGGCTTTCGAGTCAATGTTGGAAAATCTGAGCTCCTTAATATTAACCTGCCTGACGACCGAGTGTCTTACCTCCGTGACCGGTTCTCGTTTCGGTGGGTGCAGCACTCACTGCGATACCTTGGGGTCTGTTTCGGACCGCCAGGAGTGGATCTCTATGATCTGAATTTTCCTCCGCTCTTTCGCCGCATTCGACAAGACTTGCTTAGTTGGAAAGATCAGTATTTTTCTTGGTTGGGCAGGGTGGCAATTGTGAAGATGATGATTATACCTCGTCTTTTGTTCTTATTCCAGGTTTTGCCGCTCTGGGTGGGCAGGGGAGCGTTGGAGGGGGTCTAAAGGCATATCTTCAATTTTATTTGGGCCGGTCAGAGACCTAGAGTGAGTAGGAAGGTCCTATGTATGGGGAGGAGTGATGGGGGGTTGGGGGTTCCCAATGTGGTAAAATATTACCAGGCGGCCCAGTTGTGCGCCCTTATAGAGTGGCAGACGCAGACACCGAAGCCGTGGGTGGTGATAGAGCAAAGTTTAAGTGATGGGGTGCCTTTGTTACATCGGCCATGGTTACCTGGCAGGGTGCGGTTGGCGGGTGGCCTGTCCTCGGTTGGAACTTCTTTGAGGGTATGGAACCAGACCCGAGGTGGTTTATTGTTGGGTAGGCGCCATTCCTGGTATACCCCGTTGAGACATAATCCAGACTTCCCACCGAGAAGGGGTAGGGGAGTGTTTACTGATTGGGAATCTAGAGGCTTAGTTTGTGTGGGACAATTGTGGGATCCGGTCTTGGGCCGTATTAGACCCTTTGCAGAGCTCCGGGGCCAGTTCGACTTTGGGGTCCGGGATCTGTTTCCCTATCTACAAGTTGTTCACTATATCTGGACCTCGGGTCTACTGGGGGATTTGAGGGGTGGCAAGACTCCCTTTGAGCTGTTGCTGGGTCCGGTGCTCCGGAAGGGAGCTCTGTCTGCTGTATATCGGTGCCTTAATTGTCGGGGAGCACAGCATCCCTACATGAGGGCTTGGGCGGGTGATTGGGGCTCGGCTATTTCCTGGGACACTTGGGGGGGACATCTGGTCAGAGATTTCCTCGGCGGGTATAGCTGCTTTGTTGATAGAGAATGGATATAAGGTCCTCTTTCGTTGGTACTATACCCCTCAGGTTGTGGCACGCTGGCAGGGGGGTGGGAGTGTTCTTTGTTGGAGGGGCTGTGGGGAGGTGGGTACCTACTTCCATATGTGGTGGCAATGTGGGAGGGTGTGTGGGTTCTGGACTGGGGTTTTCTCTCGAGTGTCCCAGATCCTGGATATCCAGATTCCGGTTGATTGGCGTCATACCTTGTTGTTCTGGCATCAATTGGATCTAGCTTGGGGGGATTCTCTGTTTTGCAAGTTGGCATTCACTGCTGCTAGACTGGCAATAGCCTCCTTGTGGAATCAACCGCACCCTCCCACATGGGACATGGTGGAACAAAGTTTGCTTAATTGGCAGCTTCTTTACCATTTAACGGCCCTACGGCATGGCAAACTCCATGGCTATGCTCACATTTGGCGTAGATTTCGGGCTTCTGTGGAGGTTTGTGGCAGGGGTGGAGGGGGGTTCTGAGTTGAGCTTGGGACTGGATTGGAAAGACTGGGATTAGGGGGACCCTATAATCATCTTTCTCTTCCACTTTTTGTTTACGTATAAAATCGGATGATTCTCAACCTCAAAATGAACAAAAATGTTTGGCATAATGAAGGGCATTTCAAGGCAACAGATAACATTAATTTATCTTGGGGATTCATTATAAAATTATCTCTAACATATTAATTAAACAGAAGGATTATTGAAGATCACTTCATCAACATAGGATAATTCTCCCTCTGCTATCTCATATCAAAATACACTGCAAATTGAGAATGAAGAGTTCTCTATGAATGGACATAAAGCAACAGAAGTTGTGGACATGATTCTATGTGAACTCATATCAAATCACATTTTCAATACTGTATAATATTAACTTATGCAATTATCAACATTCTTATGCCTCTGAAAGCAGTATATCTTGATAGATCTATCAGTTCTGAGTTATTCACGTATAGGAGGTATTCACATGTCTGAAAATCAGATTTCCTTTGGCAGTGAAGGTAGAGTGAAATAGAAAGAAGAAATCAAACATTTTCTCCTAAGAAAATGTATACTCAATAAAACATACAGTATATAGTAATATAAAGGGGCATTTTCGATAAGACATCTAAGTCCAACTTTGGATGTTTCCACAAGGACATTCAAAAGTCATGGGGAGGGGTGTCACATGATGCACTTGTTCTAGAAATGGCATGCATTGCCAGGCTCCAAGGCACAGTCCCTTCCAAAAACTGTAGAAAGCCTCTCCATTACCGATTCAGCAGAGCCTGGGCACTGTAGCTGATCGATTCCGGCAAGCGGCACCCGACTATCTACTTCTTGTAGTGTTGGGAGCGTGGAATGCCTGCTAAAATCTCTAAATCCACGAAGAGCAAATCTGAACTGCACGCCTCTAAGATGGCAACACCTACAAACCTGTGTCCTCTACAAATTGGAGAGTGGGCTCAGGAAATCTTGAGGATGGTTACTACGGCCCTCGAAAACCATTTGAACAAATTACTGTCAGCAGCAGATGGCATCCACGAGAAATCTGAGGCACATTCTCAATGTATTTTGGAGGCTGAGCACCGAATCTCTGAGTGAGAGGATGAAGCTTGGCAGGTGGCTGCACAGGTGGAGGGATTGCAGGCCCAAATTGAGATCATCTGGATGACCAGGAGAACAGACAATGTCGCAACAATCTGCGCATAGTGGGCCTGACGGAGTCCCTCACAGAAGCTGATCTTTATAATATCTTTCACTGTTGGCTGCTTGAATATTTGGGGCTCCCCATATCGGCTACCACTTTTGTATGTGAGAGGGCACACTGGCTTGAAATGCAGAAAGCAGTGGACACCAAGCCCAGAGCAGCCATGGCAAGGTATATTAATTGTCAGGAAAAAGAAAGACCTTTAAAAGCCTATAGAAAATTCAACAAGTTGGAGTATGAGGGAGCTCACCTGCTATTATTTAATGACTATTCTACTCGAGTGGCCACCCAACGGCAGGAAATGGTGTCCATCTGTTCCTCCCTCCACAAAAAAGGAGTCCAATTTGCTTTGGTGTGCCTGGCCAGCCTTCATGTGTGGAGGGAGGGCAAAGTTACTAAACTAAACTAAACTAAACCTTGGGTTTATATACCGCACCATCTCCACGAATGCGGAGCTCGGCACGGTTTACAGGAAAAAGGATGAGAGAGGAACTACAGTGGAGAGATTAAAGAGTTAGGTGTAAAGGGGAAAGGTGAAAGGCCTAAGAGGGGGGAAGTGTTACAGTTTTGAGAATAGCCAGGTTTTTAGGTGTTTGCGGAAGAGTTGGAGGGAGCTTGAGGTTCGGAGTGGGGAGGTGAGGTTATTCCAGATCTCAGTGATTCTAAAGGGGAGGGATGACCCAAGTTTGCCTGCATGGGAAATACCTTTTATGGAAGGGAAGGATAGTTTAAAAATTTGGGAGGATCTGGAGGAAGTAGGGGTTGGGGAGTTCCAGGATAGAGGGATAACGGCAGGAAGGATGCCATGTAGGATCTTGTAGGCCAGACACGCACATTTGAAGTGGATCCTGGGGATTACTGGGAGCCAATGGAGCTTAGACAGGAGTGGTGAGATGTGATCAAATTTGCTTTTCGCGAAAACAAGCTTAGCTGCGGCGTTCTGAATCCGCTGAAGTATGTGGAGGCTTTTCTTGGTTAGGCTGAGGTAGATAGAATTGCAATAATCCAATCTGGAGAGGATGATGGATTGTACTAGGACTGCGAAGTGTTTTTGGTGAAAATAGGGTCTGACTTTCCTTAGCATGTGAAGGCTGAAGAAGCATTTCTTCACCAGGGATTGGAGATGTTCGTTGAAGGATAGAGAAGAGTCTAAGGTGACACCCAGAACTTTGCTTGAGAACTCGAGCTGTAATGGGGGGCCAGATGACAATGGGATGGAGGAAGGTAGATGGTCTAATTTTGGGCCGAGCTAAAGGAGTTTTGTTTTGGACTCGTTTAGTTTCATATGCATTGTGAATGCCCAGGATTGGAGGTTCTTTATGCATGAGGATATGTTCGTGGAGAGGTTAGTGAGGTTCGAGTCGGTCTCAAGGAGGACGAGGATGTCATCAGCGTAAGTGTAAAGAGTTTCAAGGGGGGATAGTTGGAGTAGTTTCAGGGAGGACATGTAAATGTTAAAGAGGATTGGGGAGAGGGGTGAGCCTTGTGGGACACCACAAGTTGGGGTCCAGGGGGAGGATGAGGTGCCGCTCATGTTAACCATGTAAGAGGGGGAGCGCAAGAATTTGGAGAACCAATCAAGAACTATGGAGCTAATGCCTATCTCGGAGAGTTGGAAAATTAGAATGTCGTGGTGGACAACGTCAAAAGCTGCGGAGAGGTCGAATTGTAGAAGGACAGCAAACTTGTTACGAGAATGCAGTTGCTGAACCTTAGAGATTAGAGAGGCCAATAGGGATTCAGTGCAGAAGTTGGGTCTGAAGCCATATTGGTAAGGTAAGAGGATGGAGAATCTTTTTAAGTAGGAAGAGAGCTGGGTAGATATGATAGACTCGAGCAGTTTGGTGAGGAGAGGGATATTTGCTATTGGACGGTAGTTGGATGGTATGGAGGGGTCTAGGTCAGCTTTTTTCAGTAAAGGGGTCAATGCGATGTGTCCCATTTCAGTGGAGAATAGGCCTGATAATAGGGCAGAATTTATGAGTTTGGTAAGAGATGTGATGGCCTGTGCAGGGATTTTCTCAAATAGGTAGGAGGGAAATGGGTCCAGGATGCAGTTGCATGATTTTAACTTGAGGCAGAGTTTAAGGGTCTGAGAATCAGATATGAGCTCGAAGACAGTCCAGGATCTGTCAGCAGGGATGGGGTTGAGAGCAGCTAGGGTGGGGTTGGGTTTGGGGGGCACCAGAGAATTGTAGGAGATTGCGGGCGGGAAGGAGCGCCTTAAGGTAGAGATCTTATCATTGAAGAATTTTGCTAGGACCTCGGCTGAAGGAGTTGAGGGAAGAAGGGTGGAGTCATTTTTAGTGGTTAGGGAGCGCCAAATGTTGAACAATGTGCCATTCTGGTTTTTTGATTTGGAGATCTTGTCTCCATAGAAGTTCTTCCTTGCTTTTTTTAATATTGAGTTGTAGAGTTTGATATTGACTCTCCAGGCCTGTCTGTCAGATGAGGATTTTGATTTTTTCCATTTTCGCTCTAAGGCTCGACATTTTTGTTTCAGGTCTCTATGGAGTGGAAGGTACCAAGGGGCTTTATGGGGATAGGTGATGGATTTAGTGGTTTGGGGGGTGAGGGAGTGGTAGGTGGACTTGGAAAGGGCGATCCAGTTGTGCCAATTGTTTTCAGAGTCTGCAAGCTTGGGAATGGAGGGGAGGAGGTTGAGGAATTTGGTCCAGAACAGATCGCTCGAAATTTTTTTCCGGAAGGTAATAGAATTGGGGGATCGGGGTGGGGATCCGAGATGAGACATGAAGAAGGGGAGGCAGAAGGCCCCTAGGAGATGGTCTGACCACGGGATGTGTTCCCAATGGGTGTCTTCGGCAGACGTTTTATAAGCGGTGAGGTCGAGGAACTGGATGAGGTCTAGGGTGTGCCCTTTTTCATGGGTAGGAGCGGATGTGGGGGGGGAGAAACCTAGGGAGATGAGGAAGTCATTGAATTCTATCGTGTCCTTGCTGGTGGAGTCGTCAAGGTGGAGATTAACGTCTCCGATGATTAGTAATCTTTGGAATTTGAGAAAGGCATTAGTTATGGTCTCGAAGACAAGGTTAGAGGAATTGGACCAAGGGATAGGTTGAAGGTATAGTAACAGGATGCCCAGTGGGTGAGGACGGAGCTCAACATTGATTGAGGCTAGCATATATTCTAATGAAGCGTGGGTGCCTCTCTCGAGGAGCTGGACATCAAAGAAGGATTTGTAGAGGAGTGCCAGGCCACCTCCTTTGCGGTTGATTCTGGGTGAAAAGAGGCCTTGGTAGCCATGGGTGCAGAGTTCGTTTTGTGTGAAGAGGTCGTCTTTTGAGATCCATGATTCTGTGATGCACAGGAATCCAGGATCAAGGTCCTCAAGGAGGTCCTTCAGAATTTGAATTTTATTGCATGCGGATCTGGCGTTGCAGTAAAGGGTCGGGACAGAGGCATGGCAGGGGAGGTTAGCATGGGGGACAGGCTTTAGAGAGGTGGGATTGACTTTGCGGGGGTTTTTTCTGGTGGGGTGATTCCTGGGGCGCGTCAGGGTGGGGATTCTGGTGCCAGGGCCAGAATTTTGACTATTTGAGGAGTCGAGCAGGTTGGGAGAGGGAGGGTTCAGGCAGAGGGAGGTGTTGAGAGATGAGCAGAGCAGGAGTATAAGGACCCAAAGGGGTGGCTTCATGGTGGGTTTTTTTTTTTTGGTCAGAAAAGGGCCTTAGCAATGGGCAGAGACTAGTTACTGGACAAATTCCAGCGGAGGGGCTTAGCGATGGCTAATTGGGTAAGAGCCTTTATAATGCAATTAAGTAAACTGTACAGATCACGATGGAATTTGAACATGGGAGACTTAAGCCAGGCAGGCAGAGTGGAGGCAGCGGACTGTTCAGCAGGGGCTGTAGGGGGCGGAGTTGGTCTCCTACGTCGGCCAATTCTTTCCCTTGCGGTGGCTGGAGCCGAAGAAGGGCTGAGCAGGAAAGATAGCAGTTTTACAGGTTTGAAGAACGGCTCAGCAAGGGCTGTTGGGGGCGGAGTTGGTCTCCCATAACGGCAACTCTTTCCCTTGCGGTGGCTGGAGCCGAAGAAGGGCTGAGCAGGAAAGATGGCAGTTTTTCAGATTTGAAGAATGGCTCAGCAAGGGCTGTTGGGGGCGGAGTTGGTCTCCCACGACGGCCAACTCCTTCCCTTGCGGTGGCTGGAGCTGAAGAAGGGCTGAGCAGGAAAGATGGTAGTTTTTCAGATTTGAAGAAATGGCTCAGCAAGGGTTGTTGGGGGCGGAGTTGGTCTCCCACGCCGGCCAACTCCTTCCCTTGCGGTGGCTGGAGCCGAAGAAGGGCTGAGTAGGAAAGATGGCAGTTTTCAGATTTGAAGAACGGCTCAGCATGGGCTTGCTCACACTTGCCAACAAAGGGGCAGCACAGAAGATCCTGGAGTTGGTTAATCGGCCAGAGACAGGACCTGAGAATCCTTCAGCTTAGGCTGCTTGATCGTGGCTTCTCTGGAGACTGTGGTTTTCTACTTGGGGATTTAATACAACAGTGCAACTGGTGGCTGCCTGTTAAATTAGATGAGTTCCCCATTCCTGGCAGTACTTAAAGTTGCCGGACTTTGCCAACTCAGGCACTGGCCTCGAGCTCAGTCACAGATTAATACTGGCCACTTATGGGTTCTTGTCTCCTAAGCCTGCAATTGCTGAATATTGAGGCCCTTGCGGATCTGAGACGTGGTATGATCAAAGTCTGAGGGTCTCGAACTGGGGAGCTACCTTGGATTAGTGGCACTATATCTAACCTTTAGGTGACACCTCTGGAACTCCTATTTGAAGGACCTTGATTATCTGTTCAGGGATATTGATTTTGTATCTTTTTTGTTCCACTAGCTTCCCCTGTTGTCAATTTTTGTCAAGTTTTAACCTGCAATATTGTTTTTGAATGCTGTTAAATTTTTTTTTAATTGTACATTGCTCAGAAGCCTGATTGAGCGGTATAAGAAATTTTAAATAAAACTTGATGGGTACTATGCCATTGCATGAGTCTCAGCTGTATGTAACTCTGAGGCTGTGGTGAAGATACTCTTGGTGGAGATTTTGTGCCGGGGAACCTGGACCCCTGCATTCCGTGTATGTGTCTGCATTCCGATTTTGTGTTTATCTTTGTTTTTGTATTATTGGGGTGTCCTGGGAAGGATTATTCAGGAAGTGGGGGGTTGCGGAGGGAGGGAGGAGTGCGAGTCTGGAGAGGTTTGTTTGGAGTGAGTTGTGCATATGGTAGTATGCCTTTGTGTCAGGGTTATGGAGTAGTTTGCATATTCAGGGAGAGTTATTCCTTGACTATAGCAAGTTCTATATGCAGTACCTACAGTTTAATTATGAGGATCAAGACACAGATAAATTGGCAGATTTCAAACATAAAAGTGAGAAGTTCAAAACTGATGTCCAGGGTGTCATTTTAATGTTCCAAGTTAGACCTATTTTAAAAGTGAATAAGGGCCAAAATGGTACCCAAACTGATCAGATGACTACTGGATGCAGGAAGGCATGACCTCCCACATTCCCCCCAGTGATCTCTGACCCTCTCTCAACCCCCACAAATGTGAAAGAAACAGTACATACCAGCCTCTATGACAGCTGCAGCTATTAAAAGAAATTCTAATAAGGCAGCAAGCAGGTGTCTGGAGTAGCCTGGTAGGCTGTGTAGTGAACCACAGAGAGGAGGACCAAGGCCCATATCCCAACCTATCCACTACATTTATGGTGAAAAGTGTGAGCCCACCAAAACTCACTGTACTGCTATATAGGTGACACCTGCAGCCTTAAGAGCTCTTGAGGTGGTAGACAGGTAGGTATAGTAGGTTTGGTGTTTGTGTGTGTGTGTGTGGGGGGGGGGGAAGAGTTTAGAGGGATCACCATACACTATACGGGGCTTATGGTGAAATGTGTGTCTCGAACCCTTTATGTGAATTTCACAGCAGTACCCCCTAAGGTGCCCACTGCTTTGTTGGCATGTCTGTGTGGTCAGTCCATTAAAATGCTAGCCTTTATCACATCCAAATGAGATTGTTTTGGAAGTTTGGATTTTTGAAAATGGCCAAAAAAGATAGATGTCTTAAGAGCCAGGATATCTAGATGGTTCATTTCTGAAAATAAAAAGTTGGACATCTTGCAGATTCGAAAATGGTCATTTTCCTGCCCCAACTTTTGGATATCTTGCAGGAGACGTCAGTTTTGAAAATTGGCACTTGGACATTTTGGTGAGTAAAACATCCAAGTGCCGGTTTATGCCGCCTTCTGGATGCTTTATCTTTTTTGAAAATGAGCCCCATAGTAACATAGTAAATGACAGCAGATAAAGATCTGAATGGTGCATCCAGTCTGCCCAATAGTTACTTGCTTTAGCCATAGACCATAGAAGTCTTATGTTCCAACTATTGTAGTTGCTTACTCCAGTCTATCAAAATCATATTGTCATTTGCGGGATACAGACCGTAAAAGTTTGTCCAGCACTGTCCTCATGTTCCAAGTTTCAAATTTATTAGGATTTTAAATACCACCTATCAAGGTTATCTAAGTGGTTTACAATCAGATATTCAAGCATTTTCCCTATCTGTCCTGGTGGGCTCACAATCTATCTAATGTACCTGGGGCAGTGGAGAATTAGGGTTTTATTGAGTAATAACTTTATTTAACTGTCTTAATAACTTTCTTTAATTTTTATTGTGTAATTTGTGTTAAATTTAGGTAGAGTATTGATTCAGGCTGATCTTGCACAATCTTTAATATTTTGCTCTTATTCATTAATGAAACGTCTAAGCCTGCATTTCATCTACCAGCTTTTTGAAGTTGGGTGAATATTGCATGTGGGCCAGTCTCAGGGAATCCTGGAGATGTTCATCTGTCATGTTGGTAAAGTTGTGTACTCCTGTCATTTTCAGATTTGCAAATGCAGATTCACACAAATAAGTTGAACCGAAACAGGAGTGTATAACTTCACTGCATCTTCTCAAGTTGGGAAATTTGTTTCTAGGCATACCAAGGAGTGAGTACATTCCAATCTATCTTGTGCATATTCATTGTGGTTATCTTGAAAACCTGATAGGACTTAGTGTGCACCAAGTCTGGATTGGGAATCTGTGGAATAGTATTTAGCCTGCATTTTTATGAATCCTAAATTTGAGTGCCATATACTGAATCTGGCCACAAACATCTTTATCCTGAAAGATTGATGTTGGGAGTTACAGCTGCAGAGCATGTTTAAGATTTGGTAAACAGCAATTGAGCAGCACTGCATGGAGGGATTAGGGGAGGGGCTGTGCTCTTAATCCCCCAATGGTTTTTGTCACCTCCCCCCACTATGCCAAACTGGCAAGGAAAACTGGTCACTATTTTAAAAAAAGTTTATATGGGATTTTCTCCCCATTATTTCCACTTTCTTTTAATTCTAATCGTTTTGATTTGATGAGGTATATACATAAATTTAAACTCCTCCTCCTCTCTGTTAAAGGAATTCAAACCTTAATCAGATTTCCACACTCCTTAGCCTTTGCAATGGTAAAGATCTGGAATGATCTCCCTCTAGATATTAGAACTCTTGCCTCATTGCCCAGTTTCAGAAAAACCTTAAAAAACATACTTTTTTACGAAATATCTTACAAATAACTGTTAAAATGTTTAGCTGATCATTTTATATTGTTATCTATCGACTATTTCTGTACTACTGTTCATCCTTAGTATTTTTGTTAACCGGATCGAGTCCCTTAGGGGAATGATCCGGTATATAAAATTAAGGATTAGATCAGATTAGAACAGCACTCGATAGTAGTTTATGTTTCTAAGGTTATAAAGATAATTGTTAAGTGTTGGTTTTGAACCCACTGATATATATGTTTATTTTTCTATAATGGATATTTAGTTTATGCTACATGCACATAAAAGTCTATTTCACATGATATCAGAACAGGGTTTACATCGGCACATTTTGTTCTACAATACTGGTGAAACTTGGGACACACTGACCTGCATGTTCCTTCTTCTGTGGCCTGTCTAAAATGGGGCTATATACTGTATTTATAGTAATCACCATATATGTAATGATTCCACTAAATGTAAGGAATAAAAGGGCAATCCTATAACTAAGCCCCTGCAATTATAAGCCACTTGATTATAAGCCAGAGGAAATTAGCACATCAAAATTGAATGTTGAATAAGTAGACACAAAGCATGAGGTCCAAGGTGCTCCCTGAAGCATCTGTGTTTAATAGACCACAAAATGCTGACCACTGTCGGAGGTGGAACAAAGCTTGGCAAGACAAGTGTCTGCCTTTTTCAAATATTGTGGCAGTGAAGATAATGAAAAGATATGAAAATTACTGTGAACAGAAAGGTTTTTGCCTATGATTGAGAGAGGAGAAGGGGCCATTTTTAAAGACCAAGAAAGGCTCTGAAGCTTTTCCTTTGTAATAATTACATACAGGCATAGAGAGATATATACAGACATATACAGTTACATATAGACATATAGAGATTTTTTTAACATATACATTTATATTTCATTTAATTTATTTTTAGTACTTATGTACTACTTATGGCCTAGTTGGTTGGTTTACATTCAGGTACTCAAGCATTTTTCCCTTTCTGTCCTGGCGGGCTCACACTCTGTCTAATGTACCTGGGACAATGGGGGATTAAGTGACTTGCCCAAGGTTACAAGTTGTTGAATTACGGTACAAGACAAGGGAGTAATATATTGCCCCAGGTACAAAAACGTAAGATTGTGAGCCCACCAGGGATAGAGAAAGTACCTGTGTATAATAAATATAAGCCACCTTGGTCATACAATTGGAAGGTGGTAATTCAAATCCATGACACTTTACCTTTACTTTTATTGAACATACCATAACATAACACCAAATTTCTAGACCACATAACCAAAAAGTTCTATGCAGTTTACAAAACTTTATCAAAAAGATGCAATAAAAAATATTAGATCAGAAGTTTTAGCAAGAAGAAAATTTTCAGTTATGTTCTGAATTATTCGTACAAAATTTTGAAAAAAGAAAAGTTTTCAGTTGTTTTCTAAATTGTTCTTAAGAAGAAGATGTATGTGTTAAATGCCAAAAATCTTTGTCATGATGAGCTGCTTGATAGGCCATTGTATGGTCAAGATATTTCTTACTTTTGCATCCTTTAACTGGTAGAAAAACGAACAGAGCGTGTGATTATGAGGAATATCAGTCCCAAATTGATCAGAAGTATAACTACTCAAACACAACAAAAAGGCCACCAGTAGACCTAAAGAAATATAAATAGCTCATACATAGAGACGAAGACTAAATATCTCAAGTGCCCGAAGACGGTGACCAGAGCCAATCATAGTCACTCGACTTATATTAGGGCTATCATTGATACAGCGTCTTATTTTCTCTATGAGCAATAACTCTTTAAGAATGTAGAATTATAAACTGATATAGGCATTAATTTATGCTGTATAATACTTAGCTCAGGTCATAAATCACGCCCGGCTTTCATCCCCGACAGAGGATCTCCATTTTGCTCTGGACAAACTAATGAGAGCTTCTTCAGGACAGCATTATGTTATGCCGATTATTACGATTTAACACCCGCAACTACATATAGCCACAGTGTGGAAGCTTAAAGATCTTAAAGATATGTCGAGTGACTATGATTGGCTCTGGTCACCGTCTTCGGGCACTTGAGATATTTAGTCTTCGTCTCTATGTATGAGCTATTTATATTTCTTTAGGTCTACTGGTGGCCTTTTTATTATGAGGAATATGTCAGCTAGATATGATGGAGCTAATCCAAAGGCAACTTTATAACACAGACATTCCAACTTGAAAACAACTCGTGTCTCCAATGGGAGCCAATGTAGCTCGAGAAAACTTTTGAGACATTTAAGTCTCAGAAAAAGGCCTGTAATTCCTCACTTGTATTCTCCAGTACTTCTACATCTACGTCTACTACTACTATTTATTATCTCTAAAGTGTTACCAGATGTGTGCAACGCTGTACATTAAACACACAAGAGGCAGTCCCTGCTTGAAAGAGCTTACAATCTAATTATGACAGATAGAGGACCAAGGTGAATGTAGGAATTACAAGGGACTTAAGAGGTAGGAGGGGGTAGAATAGTAAGAGGGAATGACAACAGATATGGGTGTTTTACAAGTTGTCAGGGTAGGACTTAAACACAGTTTCATAAAAGTAGGCTTTCGGCCTGGACCTGAAGACTACCAAGGACAGGGCTCAACACACTGAGTCAGGCAGGTTGTTCCAGGCATACTGTGCAGCAAGGTAGAAGGGAAAGAGTCTGGAGTTGGCAGTAGAGGAGAAGGGTACAGACAAGAAAGACTCACCCGACGAATGGAATTGCCAAGGTAGCGTATAGGGAGAGACAGAGACAAGAGAGGAGAGATACTGAAGAGCTGTAGAATGAATACACTTGTAGGTCAGTAAGAGGAGTTTGAAATGTGTGCAGAAACAATCAGAAAGCTAATGATGTGACTTGAGGAGAGGAGTAATGTGAGAATAATGACACTGGAGGAATATGAGGTGTGAAGCAGAACTCTGAACAGATTGAAGGGGAAAGAGATGGCTTAGCATAAAACCAGTAAGAAGTATGTTGCGGTAGTCCAGGCAAGAGGCGATGACAGCATGGATGAGGGTCTAGGCAGTGTGCTCAAAAAGGAAAGGCTGGATTTTAGCAATGTTATAGAGAAAGAAACAACAAGTTTTGGTGGTCTGTTGGATATTCAAAGAGAAGGAAAGAGGTGAGTCAAAGATGACTCCGAGGTTGTGAGCTGATGAGACAAGGAGGATGAGAGTGAAATCCACTGAAATAGAGAACAGAGGAAGGAGAGAGGCAAGTTTAGGAAGAAAGAGAAGGAGTAGAGAAGGACACGGGGGAAAAACTTTGTCCCTGTTCCCGTGAGCTTGGTTCCTGCCCCTGTCCTGTCCCTGCAAACTGCCTGATCCCATCCGCACAAGCCTTATGATCTTATACTGAACTTAGATGTATAAAAAGAAAAAATATTCTGTGAAATTGTCATTTGTTTATGTAGCCAGTCCATTACAATACTGTCCCCTCCCATGTCCAAATGGACATTTTGAACTTGGATGTTTTTGTGGTCGAAAATGACGAACAAAATTAGATGTCCTAAGGTTGGATGTCCTGGCGCCAAGACATCTAAGTAGTCGATTTAAAATTTTTTTAAAAAAAATGGATATCTTGTGGTGCTGCCGGTTTAAAAAATGGCCATTTTTCTGCCTCCAACTTTGGACTTCGTGCAGGAAACGTCCAAAGTCAGACTTAGACGTCTTATCAAAAATGCCCCTCCACATCTCCATTGACACCCTGTACCCCTTTCTCTCTTCTAAATTTTATATTTACGTATAATGCCTCCTCCAATTCTCATATCTGTTTTGTTTCCCTTGATACTGGGAGCTTGTACAATTGCTTGCTCCTACTTCTTGCCTTTGTTCTCTCCCTTTTTCTCCTTTCTTTTAGACTTTGTAAAATGCTTTATTGTGCTGATTACACTCATTATGGCATGGCAAATAAACAAATTATTGGATTTTGTTCTGGCTTCACTTATTCTAATATCCTTGAACCTTCAGCTTTATTAGTTACACTGATAGGGAATAAATACCTGCTTTTAGTCGAAGTAGGATCTGCTCACATTTCCCATATATCTGGAGTCCAGCTGCCAATACTAGAAGCAGACTTTTTGCTAGTAATGATTCTCTTGGGTGGGTCAGTTTTCTCATTTAAAGCATATTCTTCAGTGGTGTAAAATGGCAGCAGGTCAGCTACAGGCAAAATATAGAGTTTCTCTCTATGTACATACAAATATGTTTTCTCTCAGTAACTGAGACATTCTGCCAGCAGTGCAGCTTCAATGACTTCCATCAATACAATCTAATACAACATTTAATAGTGATTTTAATATTCAAGCAAGGCCAGCTTAGTCATCGGATAGGACTAGGCAGTTTTCTTTTTTTATTCATTTTCACATCAAAGAACAAAAAACACTTTGATAAAAGAAATTAAATATACATTGAAGAAATTATTATCAAAACACACAAAAAAGGAGAAAACACTCCTTTTACTAATACCATGATCATAGTCCACATTTGGGAGAGGTAAAGCCATACCCAGTCAAGGGGAGTTGACTTTAGGAAATCATTCACGGTCATATTAACACATGTCCTTCATAAGTACAGGGTTCTTTTGGTTATTTACATTTAGGCCTGAGTAGTGGAAATTATGGAGGGGTCTGGAGCCTTAATGGCAGCCTTTCCTTCCCACCAAAATTACATTTGTTCTGGTTCATAAAAAATATATTTGTTCGCCTGATAAGTAATACAACATTTACAAGGAAATCTAAGCTGATAGATTGCTCCCAAACCCAGAACTGACTGACAAAACGTCAGAAATTTATTGTGTCTAGCCTGTGTCCACTTTGAAAAATCAGGAAAAATAGCAATCTTGTGATCATAAAATTAAACATTTTCAGTTCTGTAGAAGAGACGAAAAACAGCTTCTCTGTCTTGCAAGAAAACAAAGGTTACAAGCAAAGTAGCTCTCACTGAAATTTCAATCTGTGAGGATTCCAACATCCTGGTAATATCCAATTCTCCAGGATGCGTAGATGACTTATCTTTTTCCTCTTTCAAAATGTTAAGATAGTACAATTTCTGCAGCGGAGGCATATTAGTCTCTGGAAATTTTAATACTGAAGTCAGAAAAGAATGAAATAGTTCTCTAGGAGATTGTATTCTAGATACAGGAAAATTAAGAAGTCTCAAGCTCAAATTTCTATTAACATTTTCTAAGTTTTCAATTTTCCTGATTAGTAAATTTTTATCTTTCATCTGAAGGTTAGATGCAACTTTTAATTCTGAGACTGTTTTCTCTACTTGATCCAATCTACCTGATTGTAGTTGAATTTTCTTTTCACAGTTTTTAATTTGAATTGTAATTTGTTGAGTTGAGGTAATAAATTGGAAGCATACCTGATGAAGGCTCTCCATGGTTCCCCACAACACCTCCATGTCCACCACTTCTGGCTTAATCAGGGGTTTCAGAGGCTGAATTGGAAAGACTACTCCTTTCTCAGCACTCGTCACTCCCTGAGTGCCTCCTCCTCCCCCTGCCGCTTGCTGGTAACCCGGCATAGATCGAACCACCTCCAGGGTCAAAGGCAACACCATCGACTCCGACGGACACTTACTCCACGACGCTTCACGCTGAGTCGAAGGACTGCCCAACACCATCCTGGGACGGGGGGGGCAGGGCATTACAGGCCCAAGTTTCAGTTGAATCTTCTCCTCTGATGCAACCAGAAAAAGGAAGTTGCATCGAAGGCGAAGATTCAACTGAAGCAGCCACATGCGCGACTTGTTGAAAGCATGCCCCTGGGAGAAGAAAAATTAAATTTGGCACATAAGGTGAGGGGAAGGGAGGAAGGAGGGAGATGACGGGACGCGGTGATCGGACGGGAGATCTCACAGTAAATATTCACTTCCACGTATGAGGAATGCACTTGCCATTGCCACAGTCGATTTGCGAGAACTCACGGGAGGCAATCAAAGAAGCCGTTGGGTGCTGAGCAGGCAGTGCCAAAGCACACTCCTTCTGGTTGCTGCTCAGCGGCAGAAGAAATCAGCTGCCACCGACTGGGTTAGCAGTGGGTAGGAGCACGGAAAGCTTGCTTCTGCCCTTTGCTGCCCTGGACCATCAAGGATCAAATTTTGGGGGAGTCCACGGTCCCTGTGCCCCCCCCCATTCCGGCGCCTATGACTCATGGTGTAGCTGAGCGGATAGCAATGAGAATTACGAGGTTAGCAGTTGGGTAGTTGGAAGAGGTAGAACAGATTGAGACATCTGGGTTTTACTTACATTGAAAGTAATGGAAGTAAAACTTGGGTGTCTCAATCCGTCTTCCTTATTCTGGAGCCATACGAGAATGTAACCCTAGTAATGGGTCCACAAGTATGTGTGACATAAATTTAAATCAGTAAATCCATATCTACAGACTTAGGGGCTCATTTTAAAAAAACAAAGATCTCCCCCCCCCAAAAAAAAAAAAAGGCATAAACTGGCACTTGAATATTTTAATCACCAAAATGTCCAAGTGCTGATTTTTGAAACTAAGTTTTTAGATGTTTTGCAGGTCATTTACCCTCTAGGATGTCTAAATCTTAAGGGGTCATGTAAGATACATGTTTTGGGTGGAATTGGCACTTGGATGTCTTGAAGGGATAATCAAACCTTTTTTCAAGACCTCCAGAGTATCATTTGGATGTTCAGAGTTAGACCTGTTTTCAAAGTATCTGTACCAAAAAGGTGCCAAACTGACCAGATGACTGCTGGAGTGATGATATTATGGGACATCCTAGCAGAGCAGCAAGCAAGGTGGCTGGAGTAGCCTGATGGATGGTGTAGTGAACCATAGAGGGGAGGATCCAGGCCCATAGGCCACTCTACTCAATACATTTATGGTGGAAAATGTGAGTCCCCCAAAACCCACCCAAAAACTACTGTACTGTCATATAGGTGACACCTACAGCTTTAAGGGCTATTGGGGTGGTAGACAGGTGGGTATAGTAGGTTTTGTGAAGTTTTGGAGGGCTCACCATATGTTATAAGAAGATTATGATGATGTGTATCTGACATCTTTTATGTGAAGTTCACAGCAGTGCCTCCTAAGGTGTCCCACTGCTCTGTTGGCATGTCTGTGTGGCCAGTCCATTAAAATGCTAGCCTCTACCAAATCCAAATGAGATTGTTTTGGACGTTTGGATTTTTGAAAATGGCCAAAAACTATAGATGTCTTAAGAGCCAGGATGTCTAGATGGTTCATTTTTGGAAAAAAAATAAAAAGATGGACCTCTTGTAGATTCGAAAATGGTCATTTTCCTGCCCCAATTTTTGGATATCTTGCGGGAGATGTCCAAAGTCGGACTTAGATGTCCTATCTAAAATAGCCCTCTTAGTTTTATCAATAATAATTAGCAAATATTATAGCAGTGTTTCTCAACTCGGTCCTGGAGTACCCCCTGCCAGTCAGGTTTTCAGGATATCCACAATGAATTTGCATAAACTTGATTTGCATGCACTGCCTCCTTTATATGCAAATTCATTTCATGCATATTCATGGTGGATATCCTGAAAACCTGACTGGCAAGGGGGTACTCCAGAACAAAGTTAAGAAACACTGTATTATATAACCACAGGAGTTCAATATATGCACCCAATATTCTTGAGGTTCAAAAATCATTCATTAAATCTAATCAGAATCAGGGGTATGACTTAGGGCATAATATTAGCCACTAGGTATTGAGCACCCACCTTTTTATCAGTTCATTTTTAAATCACTCTTCATTGTTATCTTTTCTATGCATTTGAATAGTTATCTTTTAGCTATTATGGGTATTGTTGTCCATTCAGCTTTGGGGATTATTGGTTTTATGTCATATATATATGTGAACCCATTACTTTATTATGGTATACTGCACAAGTCTGATCTTTTTATCTTACTAGTTTATTGCCATCAATGATTTTATATATATTAACATTTCAAGTTGGACTTGATCTGGGCTTCCCCTACTTTCTTCTGTTTGGTACTTTCCGTGGGCGAGCACCACAATGGCCTCCCTCTAAGCATGCTTAGTTTTCACACATATATAAAAACTGATCATTTGCAAGGAAGTGGGTCTTGTGTGACATCAACAACTGAAATAGCAACTGACAAATCCATGGCAGGACACCAGGGGCAAAAAAGTATAGGTATGTTTTGCATTGCTTAGTGGAGCTGTACACTTAGGGGTCCTTTTATCAAGCCACGCTAGCGGGGTTAGCGCATCGGACATTTCATCACGCGCTAACCCCCGCGGCCGGCTAAAAAACTAACGCCTGCTCAATGCAGGCATTAGCAGCTAGTGCGGCTGGCGGTTTAACACGTGGTATTATGCGCGTTAAACCCCTACCGCAGCTTGATAAAAGGACCCCTTAATCCTCTTCTGAGTACTATGGAAATTCAGGGAAACCAAGCAGAAAGAAGTGTTATATTTCTTTATGTCACCTATGGATTTAAAGGATTGATGGATTTTTTTTTTAAGTAATAAGAAATAGTGACTACCTCTTTGGGTTCATTGTCGCTCTGTGAAGTCTGTCCTGACTCGCAGAGCCTGAGAGATTTTTGAAACTGATTTTCTTTAACAGACTGACAATGACTTCAAAACATATACCAGAACAAAACATTTTTGCTTAACATTATTATTATTATTATTTTTTTTTTTTTTTGAAGCATTTATTGAAGCTCATGCTGTCGGTAGTTTCACTACCAGCAGGGCCTCCAAAAGCAGCAGGTTTCAGCAGAGATGTCAAACTAACAATGTACCACCCTTCTGGGCAGTAGCAGACGAGCAGTATTGGAGGTGGAGGATACATAAGAACATAAGAACATAAGCAGTGCCTCCGCCGGGTCAGACCATAGGTCCATCCTGCCCGGCAGTCCGCTCCCGCGGCGGCCCAAACAGGTCACGACCTGTCTGAATCACCAGAAGGGGCTCCCTTGCCACCTGATGTGATACATTTGATGTGACAACTGCGGCAACATAGAATTTATACTACGCAGAAGAAAGGCCCGGCAATCTACTTCTGTATTCTGTCATGAAAACTTGATGATATCATGAAGTCGCTAGGACTCGAACACAAGTCGATGGTACCTACCATTGATGCTCAAGTACAATCGTGCAAGGAAAAAAATACAAACCGAAGCAAAAGAGTAACCAAAAGAATTTCCACCACACTTAACTTAAAATTTTGCTGAATCATCAATGAAGACGTCATGAACATAGTAGAAAATCAAGCGACAAAATGGTATTAAACACAAACCAGGTTATGCTATCTTTTTTTTTTTGTGAATATCTTTATTAGCAATTGCAAAGGGAACATACAAACAGAAAGGGGGAAGCAGATAAAAGCTTAACAACCAGGGAAATCAACAAATGAAAGAACATGACAACATATGAGTCATACTACAAAACCCCCCTCGATTGAATGTATGGAGCTGCTCGGCTTTGCCTCGGTGTCTGTGCTATCAGACAGAGCAGTGGATTATTCTACTATGTGGGTGAATGCTTCTTTGTGCCTATGTTGTAGATCAAAAAGCCATATTTTGCTATAGCATAAGCACATTTCTCATGGCGTGATAAGAACAGAATATTGGATTACTGTAACCAAAGCACAGATGGATATATATTCTCAAAGTCTGAGGCATGGAATACAAGGATGAACTAGAGCACTGATTAAAATGTCTCTCATGATTTTGGAGTTGTAAAGCAGAATACTGGATTACTCCATCGTACTTCCTTTCAGCGTGCTTCTCATACTGTGCGTTTTATTGAGCAGGGTGCCCAGTTATTCTAACTAATTAGGTCCCTCACTATTCTAAAACGCTTTCCCCTTTGCTTAAGCACCGACAATTCATGATGCTGCCAATTATTAGTACAACCAAGCCTTTCTTGTCAGAGGGCTTGGCCTTATCTTTGCAATGTTTTCTCGTTTCCCCCCCTCCTCTACATCCAGACAGTCTTTAAAAAGGAAAAGGCTTAAAACAGGAGCCAGCAACTTAAACAAAGCAGTAAGAGACAGCTGTCAAGAAAATTATCAATTCCTAGAGCCCATGGCCTGTCATTAATTATTAATGTGGCTTTTAAGTAAAGATTTTGCTTATCAGAGGGAAAGAATCCCAGAGAAAATATTGTTATTGATTTCATTGTTTTAAATGTAACTGAGTCCTTAAGTAATTTTTCTGGGTTCAGTGTCACTTTGTAAGTGTCTGTCTACCCAGAGGAAGTCATTACAGGGCACGTTCATTTAAAATTCTGAGTCTAATGCATGATTCGTTTTACAGTACACTCTGAAGTTGCATCTGGTTTTTCAACAAAAACACATAATTTTCAGTCCATTGAGGGAAAATCTGAATGTGTTTGCAGAATAGCTGATGACAAGTAAATTAAGCAAATTAAATGACCCTCTCTTTTTATTTTGAAATGAAGTTTGTTTTCAGACAGATTTAGGAGGGCTTTGTCAAGCGGCTGTTTTTAGAGAAAGAATCCCCTCTATGCAGTGCTGAACAACAGGGCCTGGAGCAAACAGGCATGTTAGTTTTTGGAAGCCCCATTCGGGAGTGATTATCAGGGGCTTCCTCCTTCAACCTCGTAAATTATGCTGCTGTCATGCGTACACAGTCTTGGCCAATCTCATTCTGTCAATAAAATTAATTGTTAAAAATTTAGGAGCCGCGACAACTCTGGTCTCCCATAAATATTTAACTATGTGTAAAACTATGGGTCAAAAGGTCTTATCCAGTGCAGCTTTCCCGTCTGTGTAGCAAGTGTTGCCTCAGTGCTGAGGATGCTCCCATGAAGGGCTGATTTTCTCTACCAAATACATAATCTATGCTTTCGTTTTATTGCATTTGGTATATCGCTTCAGCTGATGAACAGGTCTGAGAAGTACTGTATTAAAAAATGTAGAATATAAAGGAAAGAAGTCAAAATTATGAAAGAAAAGAGATACATATCATTCTAGATACATTCACTCAACCAAAAAGAGAGAGTGAGACGATTACAGCACAAGGTCAATCTTCCAACTCCCCACCTAAAGTCCAAAAACGAAGGGCTCCTTTTACTAAGCTGCGAGTTGATTTTAGCGTGCGCTAAACCCACGCTACGTGGCTAGAACTAACGCCAGCTCAATGCTAGCGTTAGCATTTAGCGTGCATGGCAATTTCGTGTGCGCTAAGCGCGCTAAAACCGCTATCGCAGCTTAGTAAAAGGAGCCCTAAGTGGGGGAAAAAAATGAGTTTTTAACAGAACCTTGAATCTCTGGAATGACTGCTCTGAACTGATAAAAGGTTGAAGGCTATTTCAAAGTTTGGGGGGGGGGTGGTCAAAAATGAAAAAGCCAATTGCCTAGTGGACTCGAGCTGTCTTGGGGGCAGAAAGCTGAAGATGATGGACGTCCAAAGATCTGAGATACTGAGAGAGAAAAGAGAGAATACCAAAATAATATGATCTGTTTGTTAAAGGATTTAAAACTAAAAACAAGAAATGGGGAGTCAGTGTAATTTAATGAAAAGAGGAGTAACATAGTCAAATTTCTTAGTGTTGGAGAAGAGTTTAGCAGTTGTGTTATGCAAAGATTGTAGCCACTTCAGTAACCCAATACCCTCCCCCCCCCTTTTACGAAGCCGCATTAGGCCTTTTTTATCGCCAGCCGTGGTGGTATTAGCTCTGATGTTCATAGGAATTTAGGAGCGACGGAGCTAATACCACCATGGCCAGTGATAGAAAAGCCTAAGGCAGTTTCATAAAAGGGGCCTAAGTGACCAGAAATGGTCACAAAAACAGTATTGCAGTAGGCAAGACACGAAACAAAAAATAGCACGGGTATGTAACTTGAATCTGGGAAAATCAAGGTAGTTAGTTACACAAATAACACAATTTGCGCAAAGTGGCAAAACCAGACTTAATTATGGCTGAAATTTGTTCATGGAAGGAGAGGAAGTAATCTAACACCAAGATATTAAAAAGGTGTTACTGGAGTAGTTGGGATATTGAACAGAGTGAGAGGAAAAGAAAGATCTGAAAGAAAACCTGTGATACAACTGGTGACAGGTTTTGGGGGGATTGAGTACTAGTGTATGTTGAAAAAAAATATTTTGATAGAGAATGTAGACAGATTTGTAAAGGGTAAAGTCAGTGTTGAAGGGAGACACCGAAAAAATAAGCAGGATGTCTCAGGATAGAGATAAAAGTCAGCATTAAAAGACTAGATAAGTGTAGCAAGGAGAACCAAAGAGATATTAAAGAGCAGGGAAGACAGGATAGACCCTAGAGCAGGGGGTGTCCAATGTCGGTCCTCGAGGGCCGCAATCCAGTCGGGTTTTCAGGATTTCCCCAATGAATATGCATGAGATCAAATAGACCTCATGTATATTCATTGGGGAAATCCTGAAAATCCGACTGGACTGCGGCCCTCGAAGACCGACTTTGGACACCCCTGCCCTAGAGGGTATGCCAGAAAAGAAGGAGTGATAGTTTCAAGTTTTATTAGGATTTGCTGTCCCACCCATTGGAGAGACCTTATAGGTCAGTGGTTCCCAACCCTGTCCTGGGGGAACCCCAGCCAGTCGGGTTTTCAAGATATCCCCAATGAATATGCATGAGAGATTGTAATACCTGCCACTTCCATTATATGCAAATCTCTCTCATGCATATTCATTAGGGATATCTTGAAAACCTGACTGGCTGCAGGTCCCCCAGGACAGGGTTGGGAACCACTGTTCACTGTTCTAGGTGGCTTACCTTCTTTGTCAGGGTAAGGGAAGAGGTTGTTGGAAAAAAAAAAATCAAACAAATATCATGATAAAGAGGTGTGTGTGTGTGTGTGTGTGTGTGTGTGTGTAGGGGGAGGGGGGGGCGCAGAACGACACTATGAAATAGTAAAGTGGCCAGGACAAACACAAATGTGAGGTTATAATGTTTGCTAGCCTTAAAAGGCAACCCGAGTTACAAAAAAAATCTCTTAGGAGTAAGCATCTTTAAATAAGAAAGTTTTAAGATCTGATTTAAATTGGTCTAAGAAAGTTTGTAGATGCAGAAGACTTGCCAGCAAAAGCGACTGTAAAACAATGGCTTGTAAGAAAAGAGGTGAACCAATTACACAGCATACCGGATACCCCAAGATCAGCCAAGCACTCGAGTAGGAGGGAATGGTCAATAAAGTCAAACACTGCAGAGTGACCTAAGGACATTACCAATGTGATATTACCTTGGTCAAGACATTTATGAAGATCGCTGTGGAATTGCCAGAAAGTAGTCTGATGAGGGTGAAGGGCAAGAGAATGTTTTGTATGACTCAGCAACTGATGATAGACTGCTTTCTCAGCAATTTTGAAAAGGAAATACAAATTAGATACTGGATGATAGTTTGATGGTAAAGTGAGGTAAAGTGTTTGCTTCTTCAAAAGTTGGAGAACCATATAGCACGTTTCCAAACTGAGGGAATGGGACCAGAGGGAAAACTGTGATCAACAAGTAGTAAAGCAAAAGGAAGCAGACTTTAAATGGGAATGGAGACCCAGGAGAAGGGAAGTGGATCAAGTGCACATGTGGCTTTCTGCATAGATGGCACAAGAGAAGCAAGGGACATGGAAATTAGACCAGCTGGTAGACCGTAAAGAAGAAGAATCAGGAGAGATAAAGGAGGGAACCAAGGAGATAGACTAGGGAAGACCTTGATGGAGATAAATCACTTTGGACTCTCTTGTGGGTTCTGTCACCATTTGTCTGAGCAGAGCCTCTTAAAAGGCATCCACAATCTCCCTTCTTCTTTTCGATTCCACAGATGGAACTTTCCAGTACACATCCGGCAGATTGAAGTCACCCAACAGCAGCGCTTCATCTTTCTTTCCAAACTTTTGGATATCTGCAATCAGATATTTATCAATTTGCTGCGATTGATGATGGTCAGAGAGGGTAAGGACTGCAGTGAAGAAATTTGTGATAGAGCAGTTGGAGAAGAGGACAAGATCAAAGCAGTAGTCATTCTCATGGTTGGCATGGTGCTGAGGGGTTTAGTGGTTTGGGGGAAGAAGAGGTAAACAGGAGCCATAGCAGTGGAAGGGGAGAGGGGAACACTGGGGAGAAACTGGTTATGGGCTAGTCTCAGAGCATGAAGATGAGGGTAATGTATAAGAATGTAACTTACCTGTAGGGGTCACTTGTGAAAGGCATGGTTATGTCAATGTCCTAGGAAAGTAGCAGGGTTTAGATATGGGTAAAAATAAATAAGAAATTATCTGCTGCAGTGGTGTTCTTTTAATCGCCTTGTCATGTGATCACTTGAGCTCAGAGCCCAAGAAGAGGGAGGTAAAGCAATTCAGTTCTGATGAGGCTATTCTGAGAGAGGGGAAGAAGTCTTTCAAATCCTTGTCATGTGATCACTTAAGCTCAGAGCCCAGGAAGTGGGAGAAACCAATTCCTTTCTTCTGCTAGTTACATTTCTCTCTATACAGCCCAGCATCCTTCTGTCTACGGACATCGCCTTGTCACACTATTTCATCACCTTCAGATCCTCATACACTATCACCCCAAGGTCCCTCTTCCCATCTGTGCATAGCAGCCTCTCAACTCCTAGAACATACGGCTCCCTTGGATCCCTACTCTCCAAGTGCATTGCTCTGCACTTCTTTGCATTGAATTTTAATTACTATATATTTGACCATGCTTCTTTTGTAGATCCATTTTCATGTTGCAAGATGGTGTTTTCCCCTACGACAGCCTCCGGAAGAGCATTTCAGTTTTCCACCACTTTCTGGGTGAAAAAGAACTTCCTTACATTTGTACGGAATCTATCCCCTTTTATCTTTAGACAGTGCCCTCTCTTTCTCCCTACCTTGGAGAGTGTGAACAACCTGTCTTTATCTACTAAGTCTATTCCCTTCATTATCTTGAAGGTTTCGATCATGTCCCCTCTCAGTCTCCTCTTTTCAAGGGAGAAGAGGCCCAATTTCTCTAATCTCTCATTGTACAACAACTCCTCCAGCTCCTTACCATTTGATCACATTACGGGTGGCCACGTCATGTTGAGTGCATAGTTATGAGGGATTTTGCCCTGAGGAAACCTTAACGGGGTGAAACATGTTGGCGACTCTGTCCCTCTAGGCTAACCACTAAAAGCTAAGTGCATAGTATTTACTATCTAAGCATTTCTACTATTTAAAGTATTTAACTTATTTAATTTATTGGAAAAATATATTAAAAAAAAAAAATAAAATATCAGATTTCTAGAACACCAGGTACCCGATGACGATTAGGGGCATAAATCCAATGGTTATGAAAGCTTATTGAACCATTGGTGGCACCGCTGAGGGCCTGGGTAACTTTTTGACAAGATTACATTGGAATAGGAGGTGTTCAAGGGAGGTTTGAACCATAACAACCCTTTCAAGTATTGTTTATTGAATTTGAAGCACGTCCATTGTAATCATCAGCCATTCACATCCCAGAGTTACTCACTTGTAGAGGTTGTGTGCAACTTTGTATTTCACATGATTTTTTTATACACCCGTTAAAGACTCAAAAGACTCCTGAGGCAGGCCGGTTGGGCCGAAACATGTGCATGTCGGGTCATTGAGTCTTTGGATATATACACAAGATTTTGAACCAATAAAGACATTTTAATTTATCAGATGAGTTGAAGGACACTTTTTCAGTGCTCACCTTTCTGATTGGGACAATTCCACTTTGTTTTATTGCTTTTGAGTTTGTGGTTTTGTTTCCTCTGTTTTATTTGCTGTTCATCGACTTGTCGACCAGTACTCCCAAGTCTCTTTCCTGAGTTGTCTCTCTGAGTACTTTCGTGTGACTTGACACGTGAGCAGTGGCCGCTTCTTAGGCAGCCACTGATACCGACATCCTATACAGAATTAGGCCTTAGATGTACACCACAAGCTGTGCTAGTCGGTAAAATAGCCCAAGCAAAAATCTTAGATTATTTCACTGTCCCAGGGACATCAAACTCCACAGCTGCAGCCTGACATAAGAACATAACATAAGAACATAAGCAATGCCTCCGCTGGGTCAAACCTGAGGTCCATCGTGCCCAGCAGTCCGCTCACGCGGCGGCCCAACAGGTCCAGGACCTGTGCAGTAATCCTCTATTTATACCCTTCTATCCCCTTTTCCAGCAGGAAATTGTCCAATCCTTTCTTAAACCCCAGTACCGTATTCTGCCCTATTACGTCCTCTGGAAGCACATTCCAGGTGTCCACCACACGTTGGGTAAAGAAGAACTTCTTAGCATTCGTTTTGAATCTGTCCCCTTTCAACTTTTCCGAATGCCCTCTTGCTCTTTTATTTTTCGAAAGTTTGAAGAATCTGTCCCTCTCTACTCTCTCTATGCCCTTCATGATCTTGTAAGTCTCTATCATGAGATCCAGTTTCTCCTATCTCTCAGGTATGAAAGGTTTTCCATCCCTTTTATCAGACGTTTCGCTCTTCTCTGAACCCTCTCGAGTAACGCCATATTCTTCTTAAGGTACGGCGACCAATATTGGACGCAGTATTCCAGATGCGGGCGCACCATCACCTGATACAACGGCAGGATAACTTCTTTCGTTCTGGTTGTAATACCCTTCTTGATTATACCTAGCATTCTATTCGCTCTCTTAGCGGCCGCTACGCACTGTGCCATTGGAATCATTGTCATGTCCACCATTACCCCCAAGTCCCTTTCTTGGGTACTCTCATTCAATAACATCGCATCATATAGTTGTACCTTGGGTTTCTGCTTCCCACATGCAATACTTTACATTTCTCAATGTTGAACTTCATCTGCCATCTCGTCGCCCATTCCCCTAGTTTGTTCAAGTCCCTTTGCAATTCTTCAAAGTCCTCTTTAGTCCGAGTTCCACTAAATAGTTTGGTATTGTCCGCAAATTTTATTATCTCACACTTCGTCCCTGTTTCTAGATCATTTAGGAATATATTAAATAGCAGCGGCCCGAGCACCGAGCCCTGCGGAACACCACTCGTGACCCTCCTCCAGTCCAAGTTGTGGCCCTTCCTGAGCTTCATTTTAAAGGGACATTGAGTGACCTAGAGGTTTCTTCAAAGCACATTTCCCCTTCTGAAGTCTCCATCCAAATAAGAGACCTCCAATAAAATCCCCTTCCCCAACCTGAATTGATCTCATTCTGAATCCTCTCCCAAGTTGTGTGCTCTCTCAAAATTCCCTCACCACTCATTGAAAGGCTTCCCCTCAAAAAAAATAATCCTTTCTACGCTTCTACCCTCCTGTATGTCTCCTAAACTACTTTATCAAATCTCTGGTCTCTAGCAGGCTTGGGCAAGAGTGATCCCTGTTTTGCTCATCCCTTGCTGGGCTCTGGTTTAAAACAGAACCAGCAATCCCTAGCAGTAGTCTTTTGGCACTACCACTAGGGCTCATCTACTATAATAAAACGCTAAGCGCGCATGCGCACTCCTACCTGCATGTTCTATGATCCGTATGTCCCTGGCAGGCAGGAGTGCGCATGCGCGCTTACGGTTCTATGAGCTTGGGAGGAAAAACGGCACCACACTCGCCGGACCCCAAGGATGTTCTCACTGAAGTAATTTTTAAGTTCAGCGATAAGTTAGAAGTTATTTTTAAGTTCAAAGCCACCGCCGTGGCTCCTCTCACAAGCCATACCTGCATCAGAGAAGGCTTCCGACGCAGGCAGAGATCGGGAGAGGAACCGCGGCAGCAGCTTTAAACTTAAAAATACCTCCGGCACAGAACTAAACTGTCGGCAACAGAACGTCAGGCATTTCATGTGATCCCGGCCGCTCCTCACATCCACTAGCCCGCAAAACAGCTTCCCACGCACCCGAGCACCCTCTAAGCGTGGGCCTCCCTGCTCTTCAGCTCCTCCAGGCAACGGAAGACCTATCCACAGTTAAGGAGCACTGTAAGGCCCTCTGCTGCTCTTCTGTCTGCCCTCTTCTTCTAAACAGCCAGATGCAGTACAGGGGGAGCAGGGAAGAGGTGCTGTAAGAAAGGGGGGGAGGTAATAGGAAGGGAGGCCTACTGCTGGACAGGGGGAGCAGGGAAGAGGTGCTGTTAGACAGGGGGGGCAGGTAACAGGAAGGGAGGCTTACTGCTGGACAGGGGCAAGGGGGAGGTAAAAGGAAGGGATAAGGGCTACTGCTGGACAGAGGGAGCAAGCAAGGGGTGGTGGTGGACAGCCGAGGAAAGAAAGAGACACACAGAAAGAAAGAAAGAAAGACAGACAGACAGAAAGAAAGCAGCCAAGGAGAGAAAAAGAAAAAAAGAAATACAGAGACACATATCTATTCTAGCATGCGTTAATGTAACGGGCTTAAAGACTAGTGTTTCAATAAAAAGGCTTCCTTGCCCTGGAGATGAGGTTTAGAATGGGTGGTTTCAGGTTGGGGGAGTCTTATTTAGGAGGGGGTGTTAGGAGGCGCTATATGCTTTGGGGGGAGGGGCAGGGAGGCCCCTTGAGTTCCTATGTATGGTCATTTTAAGATGCTGGCCCAGGAGCATTGTGTCACAGGCTTTGTGATCTAATGTTTTGAGGCCGTGGCATAACTGCTTGTGAGGTTATTTACAATTAGGGTTATACAAATACCATGGGAGTCAGGAACCTGCGGCAATGTGGCATTGCAGGATGGTGACTTCTGTGGTAAATCAAGATGCTGTAAAAGTCTAATTTCTGGGGTTACTGCACATTCCCAGGTTTTTACACATTTCTATGTAGATGATGTACTGATTAATTACACGACAGGATTTCTAAGCAAGTTACAATAAAAAATTATAATACAAATAAGAAGACTAAAATCTTGGACATTTAGATTAATGGAAAACGTAAAGTTGAAGGATATGAAATACAATTGAAAAAGAAAAGAAGAAAATGTAAGGGAAGGACACGAAGGGCTGGGAACATGCCTGTGTTCCCTTGATAGTGGATGGACGGAGTCTGGAAATGAAGGTTGTCATAGTGTAAATGCTTCTTTATACAAATGGAGGGGCATAATAAAAAAAACCCTTTTTTAATTCCGCTTATTTTGGAGGTTTGACCATTGTGGTGTCATGTATGGAGGGGGGGGGGTCACTTGCTCATTTATTAGAAGATTTCAGACACTTCAGAACACTGCAGCTCAATTTTTAAGTCATGCTTCAGGTCAAATGGTATTACTCTTCTGCCTGTTCAATTTACACTGGCTGTCTATACTCTTTCAAATACAAAGTTCTGATATTGGCATTCAAAGCACTTTATGTTGGATTTAGCAGCCATGGTTTTTCCTCGTGTGCCTACGTGTTCTTTATGAGCAATTAATGAGCATTTCTTGTTTTTTTCCTTGCCTTCTAGAGGCCGTCTGGAAAGTAGCATAGTGCCTTTTTTTTTGGCTCCATTCCTCTGGAATAAGCATCCCCTTTCATTATGGGCTGAATTATCTTTTCAGAAGTTTAAGTCTGCCTTTGACACATTTTTTTGTGCGGCATTTGGGTGCTGAGTATGGATTTCGACGATTCGGACCTGGCCATCTGTCTGACTTAAATTGTGGTTTCTTTCTGTTCCCTGTGCTGTTTTGTTTAGTACGATTATGCTTGCTGCCGTTCCCTTTCTTGTTTTCTAATTGTGAACCACTTGACTTACAAGTCAGAAAAAGTGGTATATCAACTTAAAATAAAAATAAACACCTATAACTTTTTTTTTTAAAAATGATAATTTATATTCTGCATATCCTACAATTCTGTATGGATTACAAATTATACAGAGTCTCAAGCATTATTCTCTAACTGGCCCGATCGGCTCCCACTCTATCTAATGTAACTGGGACAATGGAGATTAAGTGACTTGCCCAGGGTCACAAGGAGCAATGTGGAATTTAAACCCACAACCTCAGGGTGCCAAGGCTATAGCTCTTACCACTGCACCACACACTCCCACACTTCTCCCCTAAGTTGCCTATTTCAAAATTTCCCACCATTCCTGCAGGTGAAAGTACATTGTGATGGTTCATTGAGTTTATGTGGCTGTCAGGATCTGTTGTGCTCTTTGCTGCCTCTCAGAAATTGCTGCCTTTCGTGACTGCATAGTCTAGTCTAACTAGGCCCTGGTTATATGGATAACTACACTATTTTCTCTTATTCCCTTTATTCCATCCTCTTTGATCTCTTCCGCAGTAACACACCCAGGTGGCTATTGACACCCTCATTGCCCTGAGGTGCTCCTCTTCTGAGGCACACCATTAGTACTGCATGCTGGTGAGCAAGGGCCTCTGCTTTAATAGTAGGCATTCAGAATATAGCTGTAATAGGTGATTTTCGAGCACAGAAAACAGAGGTAACTTTAACATGTTAACATAGTAAATGATGGCAGATAAAGACCTGAATGGTCCATCCAGTCTGCCCATTAGTTATACCCATTAAAAATACATGATTAAATTAACTTGTCTCTTCTTTGATATTTCTGGGTCATAGACTGAAAGTCCACCTGGTATTGTCCTAGGTTCCAAATGCCAAAGTTGTCGTCCAACTTCACTCCAGCCTATCCAATCATCCTGTTTGCAGGATATCTAAAACAGCAGCATCTGTTTTGGGGCATCCTAACAGAGCTACACAAAGGTGTCTTAAGTAGCCTAGTGGGTGGTCTAATGAGGATATAGAGAGGAGGACCCAGGCCCATAAGCCACTTTAACTACTACATTTATGGTGGAAAGTGTGAGCCCACCAAAATTCTATTATACTGCCATATAGGTATAACTTGCAACCATAAGGGCTATCGGGGTTGTAAACAGGTGGGTATAGTGGGTTTGGGGGGTATTAGGGAGGGCTCACCATAACCTATAAGGGAGTTCTGGTGAGATGTTTATCTGGCACCTTTTGTGAAGTTCACAGTAGTACTCTCTAAAATACCCCATTGCTCTGTTGCCATGTCTGGGTGGCCAGTCCATTATAGGACTGGCCCCTCCCATATCTAGATGGTCTTGTTCTGGATGCTTGGGACTTGGTCAAAGTTTTGTGGGGTGGGGGGTGGAGGGATATTTTTTTGTTGTTTTTTATTGAAGTGTGGGAAGGAAGGGGAGGGATATTTTTTTTCTGTAAAGATATTGATGGAATTTAAGTGTTTATGTTGATGATTAATATTTGTATACTTCATGGCACTTTGTATTACTTTTGAAAATTAATAAAGATTTAAAAAAAATAGTAATAATACAGTATATATATATTTCTAGATGTATGGTGGTTTGCCTTTTGAAAATGGGTATTTTCTTACTGCCACCTTTGTACATCCAGCGCCATACATCCAAATAAGGCTTAGACTTATGTTTTGTAAATGCCCCTCCACATCTAGTATGACCCCATCCCATTTGGGTTCCATTACCAACTGCTGGAACAGTTCTCCTTGTAGAGAATCCAGAATCTCCCTACTTCTAGAAGACCCTGCAATAGGGATGCCCCATGCAACATCCAGCATGTTAAAATCACCTATTAGTAAAACTTCCCCTTTTTTAGATATATTCTGAATGTCGACTATTAAATCTCTGTCCCTGTCTGTGGAAGAGACTTGTATATAACACCAATATAAATATATTTACCATTCCCTCTTTCCAAATTGATTTACAGTGCCTCTTCCATGCCCTGCATATCCTGCAAATCCTGCAATTGTGTGGCTTTAATGTGATCTTTAACATATAATGCTACTTCCTCTCCTTTTCTTCCTACCCTGTCTTTCCCGAACAGATTATAGCCCGGTATAACTACATCCCAGTCAAGGTTCTCTGTGAACCACATCTCCACCAAATGATCACCACTATATCCAACTCATCTTTTTCTATCACAGCTTCTAGATCCAGAATCTTGTTTCCCATACTTTGAACATTAATATACTGAATACTGCTTTCTAGACATTGCCCCCTTTTCCCATCCATGTAGAGGTATTGATTGATTTACTTACCTGAGGGCTTATACCTGAGGGCTTATACCAGGGGCTTTGATCACCCTGCCCCATCCCTTCTAGTTTAATTGATGGGGCAGGGTGATGAAAGCCCCCGGGTGAGTATAAGCAGGTTTCACCATCTCTCCAAACTGTAAGGTCTCATTTCCAGAAGCATTTCCTTCCTCAACTTCCATGCAAGGTGCTGATATTAGGGCCAAAGCTGGGTAATCCTCCATAGAGTGTATTTCTGCTGCTCCTCCAGGGATGAGCATTGTCAATTCTTCTTGGGAGAGCAAACTTGTCGCTGTTCCTACTGGACTCACACTTCCTGACTCAGATCCAGGCTCAACGAAGCCCAATCAACACTAAAATCTGCTACTTGATCTGGCATCACTCCTGAAGCCGGTAACACCTCTGTCGCATGGCAAGATACAACACCTAGAATGGTGGTCTGAACAAGGTGCCTCGGTGTCGCAGATTCTGGAGGACCAATCCATGAAATCCCTTTTCAGTTCCCCATAGCAAAAACCACCAAGGGAAGTTACACCGCCATGCTAGCTCATGCGTCTGTCCTCAACACCATCATGGCCAACTTTTCCCACCTCAGCCTTTTTAGAAATCTTATGGTGTTGTACCACGTTCTGTTTACATGTAATACCAATACCTTCTTGGAGTCCATATGCAATTGTATTGCTTCTGTTGTACTACAAGGTTACCCCAATGTTTCATTATCTTCTTTGTTACTGGAAACTTCCATGCTTAAAACTCAATTATTTTTGTCTACATTATACATTCCAGGAGTTTAACTATGAATCTGCCATCTTTTCATAAAGAAATATTTTCAGATCTCATTCCTGAATCTACCTTCCTAATTCTGGAGCATTTCTCTTATGAACAAGTTGGGAAGGCATAAAGACATGGTTCATGGAATACTTTCTAACCTTTATGCTCTCTGTGTACAGTAAGTGGCTGTATTTGTGTAGTCTCTGTGTCTTTGATCTGAAAAGGAGATAGAAGGGATGTATAAAATGGAGTAATGCTAAAACATTCTATTGTTTTGGAAAGAATAATAAAATAAAGTCAAGTATGATAATATATTAACCATTAGATGTAATTGCCAACAGAATTCAAAAGATGGACCTTACAGTTTAATCATAGGGTGCCACTGTTCCACAGCAGCAGATATTAATTGGCAGTACCAATAACAGCCATTAAGAAAGCCCAATGGGTTATTCTCTAGGTTTCACAGTTGAATTTACAATAACAAAATGAAATACACCTCAGAAACACTCAGAGATAGCTCATCAGTGACGAGGGTTTAGTAGCACTGGGAGGAAATGTGATGAAGAACATGTGGAACATGCCTCGTGGAATTATTTCCATTCCACCCCACCCAACAAAACACACACACACACACACACACATACCACCACCCCCACCACCATCTGATCTGTCTCAATTTTAAATTTGATGAATCTTTTCACTTTTTTTTCCTCTCTGCACCAGATTTGTTTCCCATGACATTACATTTTTAGAAAGTTATGTTTCCATCAAACAGACATTCTCAACCTGATTATACCTATGGGATATTGAAATGTCACTCACACACATTCCATGTCTTTCCTTTCCTCTTAGATAGATATATTGTATATTTGATCGATTAAGCCTATGTCGTATGTTTTTTTTATTTATTTAGACAGCTCATCATATTAATAGTCTTTTCTCTGGACTCCTTCCAGCATGTCTTTATAAATACATATGGAATTACGATTCAGATAAACTTTTTGGTAAGGGATATATTAAACACCATAACATATATAATTTCCCAACACTGTATAGCAGGTATTTATATAATCCTACGCAGTCTATTGCACATAAGCTATGAGGGGCATTCAATAATTTATCTACCTCAGGAGGAAAGAAAAGAGTTTCCAAAACATTTTTATTTTATTTTTCAATACAGATCCCTGATAGCTCTATTTACTTCATCCACTTTTCCTGCAGTGACTTTATCCCCTTTGAAATAATTATTCTGTATGACCTTCAAACCAGGATATCACAGCTTCCTTCACGTCTTCATCACTTGAAAACCACTGTCCACAGAGAGATTTCTTCAAAACTTGGAACAGGAAATAATCCAAGGGAGCATGGTCAGGGCTGTAGGGTTGATGTACACAGACATTTATAAAAATACAAACAAACTTTAACACCATATGGAAGATTTAAAGACGTACGGGGGCATGGAAGAGAAAGTATGAGTGTGTAGGGGGAAGGGCAGGGAGATCCCAGTTTCCCCACCAAGACTGTTCCTGGGGCAGTCTGCCCCCCCTCCTTATTATGCCACTGGATGTACTATACTCTTTAGCTCCTGTTGCAATGTTGAAGTAGGATTTATATTCAATCTGTGGTATGCAGTTACATCCAAAAGTTATCTATTTGCTTCCACTAACTATTGGTCAATTGATTGAATAGCAATAGCACCTTCCTTATCTGCATGAATGATCATCAGCGATTTATTGTCTTGTAATGCCTGAAGAGCTGATTTTTGCTGACAAGAAATATTCAATATGCCCCTACAGAGTAGGGATGCTTGTTCACACTTAGTTAATCCCTTGATGGTCAAATTACAAAATGTAAACAAAGCCTCTCCTGTCATCTTGATGTAGGGATACTGGATCACCTGCTGCTCTATTGTCCTTTGATACTTAACTTTTGGAAGTCAATATGGGGACAGATTAATACCATACTGGAGACATCAATTCCATTGACGTATGAGGTAGTTATATGTGGAACGTTATTGCATATTAAGCTCCCCATGGACCGCTATAAATGCCGGCTTTTCCTAATTATGACCGGGATAGCCATGCAAATGATTACCATATTTTCACGCATATAACGCGCGCGTTATACGCGTTTTTACCTACCGCGCATACCCCTCGCGCGTTATATGCGTGAGCGCGGTATACAAAAGTTTTAAAACATAGTTCCCACCCCGCCCGACGCCCGATTCACCCCCCCCAGCAGGACCGCTCGCACCCCCACCCCGAACGACTGCTCGCACGCGCTCCCACCCGCACCCGCATCCACGATCGGAGCAAGAGGGAGCCCAAGCCCTCTTGCCCGGCCGACTCCCCGACGTCCGATACACCCCCCCCCCCCGGCAGGACCACTCGCACCCCCACCCCGAAGGACCGCCGACTTCCCGACAATATCGGGCCAGAAGGGAGCCCAAACCCTCCTGGCCAGACCGCTCGCACCCCCACCCCGAACGACCGCTCGCACGCGCTCCCACCCGACACGCATCCACGATCGGAGCAAGAGGGAGCCCAAGCACTCTTGCCCGGCCGACTCCCCGACGTCCGATACATCCCCCCCCCCGGCAGGACCACTCGCACCCCCACCCCGAAGGACCGCCGACTTCCCGACAATATCGGGCCAGAAGGGAGCCCAAACCCTCCTGGCCACGGCGACCCCCTAACCCCACCCCGCACTACATTACGGGCAGGAGGGATCCCAGGCCCTCCTGCCCTCGACGCAAACCCCCCTCCCTCCAACGACCGCCCCCCCCCCAAGAACCTCCGACCGCCCCCCCAGCCGACCCGCGACCCCCACGACCCCCCCACCCCCCTTCCCCGTACCTTTGGTAGTTGGGCCAGAAGGGAGCCCAAACCCTCCTGGCCACGGCGACCCCCTAACCCCACCCCGCACTACATTACGGGCAGGAGGGATCCCAGGCCCTCCTGCCCTCGACGCAAACCCCCCTCCCCCCCAACGACCGCCCCCCCCAAGAACCTCCGACCGCCCCCCAGCCGACCCGCGATCCCCCTGGCGACCCCCACGACCCCCCCACCCCCCTTCCCCGTACCTTTGGTAGTTGGCCGGACAGACGGGAGCCAAACCCGCCTGTCCGGCAGGCAGCCAACGAAGGAATGAGGCCGGATTGGCCCATCCATCCTAAAGCTCCGCCTACTGGTGGGGCCTAAGGCGCGTGGGCCAATCAGAATAGGCCCTGGAGCCTTAGGTCCCACCTGGGGGCGCGGCCTGAGGCACATGGGCCCAACCCGACCATGTGCCTCAGGCCGTGCCCCCAGGTGGGACCTAAGGCTCCAGGGCCTATTCTGATTGGCCCACGCGCCTTAGGCCCCACCAGTAGGCGGAGCTTTAGAATGGATGGGCCAATCCGGCCTCATTCCTTCGTTGGCTGCCTGCTGGACAGGCGGGTTTGGCTCCCGTCTGTCCGGCCAACTACCAAAGGTACGGGGAAGGGGGGTGGGGGGGTCGGGGGGGTCGCCAGGGGGGTCGCGGGTCGGCTGGGGGGGGCGGTCGGAGGTTCTTGGGGGGGGCGGTCGTTGGGGGGGGGGGGGTTTGCGTCGAGGGCAGGAGGGCCTGGGATCCCTCCTGCCCGTAATGTAGTGCGGGGTGGGGTTAGGGGGTCGCCGTGGCCAGGAGGATTTGGGCTCCCTCCTGGCCCGATATTGTTGGGGAGTCGGCGGTCCTTCGGGGGGGAGGGATGTATCGGACGTCGGGGGGGGGGCATCAGGCTTTCAGGATGGGGACAGACCTTCAAGGGGGGACAGTGCACGGAAGTCAGGGGGGGTGAACGGAGAGTCGGGACAGCGCACGGAAAGTCAGGGCGGGCGAAAGGAGCGTCGGGCAGCATGCGCGGTATACCCGTGAGCGCGGTATACCAAAGTTTTTGTACATATCATCGTGATTTCTGCGCGCTATACCCGTGTGCGCGGTTTATACGGGTGCGCGTTATTTGCGTGAAAATACGGTACTCGCAATTGGAAGAATTGGGATCGCCTTACTTTTCCTTTCTGGTGGGCGAGCTTTTGATTAACTTATAAGTATGAGAAAATGAATGTTGACTTGCTGGGGCATAATAAGATATTCAAATTGGTTTGGGGTCCATTGATGTATTGCACCCTCACATCTGGGGGGGGAGGGGAGGGAGCGGGAGGGGGGTATATCTTTTGTTTTAGTATTATTCCTGATAGTAATGATGGATGGGGAAGGGAATTTTTATCTTTTGGAAAGATTCTGATTGTTTATAAGTGCTTATTTGATTATTATTATTTGTATGTAAATTGTATTGCACTTTTTGTTGGCATTAAAAACTAAATAAAGTTTTAAAAAAAAAAAAAAGTAAAGAAAGCATAATTAATAGGTCCAGAGGGACACAAATATGACTTGTTTTTGTTTGTTTTTTTTCAAAATGTCAACCGTTGTAGGATATGACATAAAAAATAGTTTGATCTGAAGCTTCTGAAAAATTAATAAAAAGACATTTGAACTTTAAATGGATCATACACAACCACAGGAACAAAATTCAAGCTCAATTCCTATACTTGAAGTTGTATGTCATTAAGTTAATCAAATAAATTGATCACTGCCGATATTGCACTGACCGAGATCTGGTTACAGGAACTTTCCTATTCTGATCTTGATGATGGAGTTTTGTTTTAGATGCTGTTAACCCTCATGAATTAAACAAGGAATCGGAGTGGATGTCTATCATATGAATACACTACAGTGATTGGAGAGTTTTGCTCAAGTGGTTGAGCCATAACTTTAAAAATATGGGGCCATCATTTTTATCTATGCTGCACTATGCTGCTTGTATCTTTTTCAACAAGCTTCTTTTTTTCTTGTGAAATGGATTGCAGGTGATAATTTAATTGTGAACTTATTTTTTTCAAGAGGCTACTGTCTTGAAGCAAGCAACAAAGCATAGCTATGTTGGCAACCAGTCTTCCTGAGCAAAATATGTAAGATAATTTTTGGCTTTCATGTGGTTTATTACTAAAACACTGTGCAAATTAATTCAGCACACTAACATAAAAATGAAACTTTTGAAGAGTTATTTGGGAGACAGCTGCCTCTGACTGGTTCAAGAAAATATATACTTTTTTTTTTCAAGCTAAGTTATATGCAATAGATTGCTTATGATTATATAAATACCTGACATATGGTGTTGGTAAGCTATATAAAATTGGAGGTGTGGAGGGCCATTTTCAATAGTATGTCTAAGTTTGAGTCTGGACGTCTTGAGAAAGACCCCCAAAAATTTGGTGGAGAAAATGGTCATTCTTGAACCCTAAAGATTATTTTTTTAAAAAATCACCTGCTAGGCATCTTAGCCTACCATGAAATCTATCTTTTTGAACATTTTCAAAGAATAGGATGGACATCCAGATGAAACATATTCAAAACAAGCCATTTGCATATAGGAGGGGGCCAACATTTTTAATGGACTGCTCATATAGAATCCTCTTTTTTTCACACATCATTTCGTCCTTCACAACCTTTGGTATTTTTTTTTTTTACTGTCTTGTACACCATTGGGCACTTATACTCTAGCTACATTTATTTATTCAATTTTTTATACTGTTCTCTAAGGGGAACTCAGAATGGTTTACATGAACTTATTCAGGTACTCAAGCATTTTTCCCTTTCTGTCCCGGTGGGCTCACAAAAGAACATAAGAAGCGCCATCTCCGGATCAGACCTTCAGCCCATGTCCGGCAATCTGCACACACGGAGGCCCTGCCAGGTGTACACCTGGTGTAATTTTTAATCATCTATATCCCTCTATGCCTCTCGTAAGGAGATGTGTATCTAGTTTGCTTTTAAAGCCTAGGACGGGCGATTCCACAATAACCTCCTCTGGGAGAGCATTCCAGATGTCAACCACTCTCTGCGTGAAGCAGAACTTCCTGATATTTGTCCTGAACTTGGCCCCCCTTAGCTTCATTCCATGTCCTCTTGTCCTGGTCAAATTGGACAATGTAAATAAATTTTTCTGGGGCAATGGGGGGGATTAAGTGACTTGCCCAGGGTCACAAGGAGCAGCATGGATTTGAACCCACACCCTCAGGGTGCTGAGGCTGTAGCTTTAACCACTGCACCACACTCTCACATCGCACTTATTTTTTCAATAGGGCCCCTGAGGAAGGAATGTTTCTCTGAAACACAGACCGTGTTGGGTCCAGTCCCCATGCACATGTGAGCCATCCTTTGGAAAATATTTTACTGACTTTTAATAAAGTCCTTTCAACTTGTACATTCCTCTCTGTAGTTTGTTTTCACTACACCACCCACCGGGCTACTCCAGACAACTACTTGCTGCTCGACTATGATTTACCATAGCATGTGATGTTGTTACAGATACAGGTATGCATTATTTTATTCAGATCTTTGAAGAGGGGGTGGTAGGTAGTCAGTGACCACTGAAGTGTATGTGGGTATGGGGGTGTTTCATGCCTTAGGGCTCCTTTTATCAAGGCGCACTATGGGGGTTAGCACGTCGGATATTTCATCACGCGCTAACCCCCGCCGCAGCCTAAAATCCTAATGCCTCGTCAATGGAGGCGTTAGGTACTAGCACGGTAGGCGGCTTAATGCGCGTTATTCCGCACGTTAAACTGCTACCGCGCCTTTGTAAAAGGACCCCTTAATCTCTCCAGCAGTCATCTGGTCTGTTTGGGTACCTTTTGGCTCTTATTCACTTCTAAAACAGGTCTACAGTAGCTCTGAATGTCTAAATGGCATCCTGGACATCTTGGTAAATGTTTATTATCACAAGATGTCCAAGCACTAAGAGTTCCCTAAGCTTGCCCATAACATGCCTCCAATAATGGCCTATGGACTTCTCTTTTAGGAAATTATCCAAACCTTTTTTTAAACTCCGCTACGCTAACTGATTTCACCACATTCTCCGGCAATGAATTCTAGAGTTTAATTACACGCTGTGTGCCTTTTCATACAACACACTATTTATTCGCACATATATTAATATCTCACCTCATTATCCTCCTTTTTATAAAGCCACGCTAGCGTTTTTTAGCGCCAGCTACTGCAGTAGCAGCTCCAGTGCTCATAGAATTCCTATGAGCATCCGAGCTGTTACCGCCACGGCTGATGCTAAAAATGCTAGTGCGGCTTTGTAAAGGAAGAGGTATGTTCCCTGCTTTTTAAAAAATTCATCCAAAAACCTTAAACCACTTCACCTACCTCCAGCCAAGTTCACCTACCTCCAGAAAATTCACCTACCTCGACTGAACTCATCTACCACCAGACAATCCTCCCCCAAATATCACACCTAATCACCCTTCATATAAACAGACCATAAAAAGATTGTAATCTTGCCTACTCTAACAGTGTTCCATTTCCATTTGCTAATATCACACTGCTAGGCACTGTTCAGTTTTCTATCCAACCCATAAGATCCCCAAGAAAAAAAAAAAAAAAAAAAAAAAAATTGTATCCTCACTGGAAAATGTCCAGTAAAATCCTCTGTAATGTGATCATCTCTGGAAATGTCCAGTCAAATCTTTTGTAATCCGCCTTGAACTGCAAGGTATAGGCGGAATAGAAATCCGTAATGTAATGTAATGTAATGTATGTTACATATATTTTAATATTAAGTTATGTTATACAACATGTGTTTTTATTTTCCTAAGGACTCCTGAGGAAAGTATATGTTATCAAAACACGGACCGTGTTCGATCCCCAGTATGTAACCTATTCACCTTCCCCCCTCATAATGGTACCCGACGTAAGAAACTTTACGACAGCCTCCTGGCGACACAGGCAGCAAAAATTGACCCCACCATCACCAAACTGATGATCAAAACAACAGACATCAAAGTGTTTCGAAAAGAAATCAAAACAGTTCTATTTAAAAAACACGTTCTTACTTACTAATCTCCTCCCACTCGTACATGCTTTCTCCCCTGTGAATAACACACTAGTCAATTCCTCGAATCATACCAACCAAAAAATATCCAGACCGCTAAATAAGCATCTACCACATGTATCCAATAAACTTATCCCTTCAATGTTAGGTTATCCTCCTCAGCTACCCGAATATATTGTTATTCTCCACTGTTTCCTGTAAGTACTTGAATCTTTACTATGTAATTCCATCGGATAAATACAGATATCCTCTAATTTGTAACTATCAACTGTATCATGTAATGTACATGAATCTTTGTTATACAATTCTCTCGGTAATGTCCAGATATCTTCTAATTTGTAATCCGCTTAGAACCGCAAGGCACAAGCGGAATAGAAATCACAAATGTAATGTAATGTATATCCATTCTAACTGGATTTTGCTTCCTCATTCTTTTTAATAAAGTGGCTTGATTTTGGACTCCTGCTCTCATCCTATTTGTGGCCATTCCATTTTTTGTATTTTGGGATTGTTTTCTGTGATCGTTTGTTTTCAACGAAGTTAACTGGACAAATTGGACTGCATCAAATTCAGTCTTATCTTTGTCCAGTTTCACTTAGGTGGTTACGTGCTGAATATCGTCCTTAACTGCATTTGGGATAGCCAGTCACACATAACCACACATTCAGTGTCATTACTCAGATATGGTCCAGTACCGAATATCTGGCATTGACTTCAGTGGTGGCCTAAAAAAATCTCTGACTGCTTCTGGTTGAATATTTACTGCTTCCCCCTTTTTCTACTGTTTATGTTCCTGCTTCCTTGCACTCTATAATCTCTCAGCTCTGTCCATAGTCTTGTCTCGCCATTTTGCTTCCATGAGATCATCAGACATTATCAGCAAGTGGTCTTCCTCCAGATCAATGCACATCAGCTTCTCATCACTATTATGTATTGCTCATATGGATTTCCATACCCTAAATATATCATTTGGGACATCTTGGGCTAGATTTAGTAAAAAAAAAAAAAAAAAGCAAACAATGCTAATTCTATAATGGGCACTCAAAGATGAACACTCATTAGGCAATAGCGCTGAGGGCCAGATTCTGTAGATGGCACCATAATTAGAAGCCGCCTACAAAATTTGTGTCAATCATGCAACAGCGCCATTTATAGAATCACGGCTTTCATAAAAGGTAAGCACCCGAAATGTAGGCCAAGGTTTTCCAGGCCTACATTTCTGGTGCCTACCTTTGATAGGAATCGTGTCTACGGAGGCACCTTAGAATGCCTAAGGTCACTTCGACCTTACGCGTTCTAAGGCACCTCCATAGATGTAACGAAGGCACCGTTTTTCTAGGTACCTGTAGGTGCCTCTATTTTTAAATGGATTTTTAATTACTTTTAAATGGCTTTACCTATTAAGTTAGGTGCAGGTAGGGCACATATTTGCAGCGTTCTCTCAAGATTGTGTTTCTTTTGGACACCGTGTCAGGCAACAGGAATTGTATAATACATACCAGAAGTGATCATTTTGGCTTGATTTTTTGTATTTTGGCACCATCCACTAGGCTACCTTTTACACCACTGAAGAAGGCCGTGTTGGGGTCCAGTATATAGTTTATTACAAAGGACTTTATTTGCCTGTCACGTTTTATTTATACATATGTGCATTTTTAACTTGAATTTGTTGATATTCTAATAAATCAATTGTCCTTATAGCGGGTTGACTTGTGTCCCTTCCCCACTCCCCTTTTTGCTCGCACAGTTCACAAGTGGGGTTGTGATTTTTTTCCTTTTTTATTGTATGAGAATTAGTTCAGCAGTCATCCACTGCATACCATTTTGAAGAAAAGAACAGAAACCGTGGTTTAAATGCACATTTATCAATTCAAATGCAATCACAACTTTTTGAGTCACTAACTTGCACATCTAAAGTAAGTTAGATGATATGAGATACTGTATCTCCTGCACATTAAGGACTCTTTCAAATAGGAAAACCAGAGGCAGAAAATACTGGTTCAAATTTCAAGCCACAAGAAGTGTGAATGCGGCCTCAATTTAATAAATGTGTATAATGCAGCTTCCTCAAGCTTAAATGCCTTCCAATTGGTCTTAGATTGGGTACTTGTTTTCCCATTACTGGGCACTTTAATCTACTTAAACAGTAGTTGTCACATTTAAAAGATGATCTTCTAGGATTGAATGATCGGCATCTGAGGTATGGGTCCTTCTATTGCTCTATGAAACAACAAAACAGTTTACATATTTCTGAACTCGATCTGAAATCCAATTTAAAAATCCATATAGACAATCAGATTTCCTTGAAAATATATACACAGAAGTCTACTCTGAGGTGGCTAAAATGAAGTAAATTTAGTTTTAGGAGACAGGAAGAAAGCCAAGACTGGGAAGTAAAGATCTCCAAGTAAATGGGCACTTGCAGTGACCAAGATCGAAACCCATCCATCCCCAGAGAAAATTATAAGAGGGCAAGGGAGACAAGCATTGGAAAAGTAGAGTGTTTGTGCTCTTCTGTCGAGCAGACGGCATTAAATATTCAGCTATAGGGGGGATTAGTTTACAAGCCTCCTCTTGTTTTTCATGTATCGGCTGACAGGTGCTATAAACATACAAAGACAAACATGGCCCTATGATCGCCATGCTGCAATAACCAAAAGCTGAAAAGCCTCCATTTTCTAAAGAGATCACATTTAGATGCAGAGCTATGTAGGCCTAGGGTTTTTTGTCATGGGGAGTCCTTACTATTGGGAAAGGATCATTCCCCTCTTTTTGGGTAAGATATTGATTCCCCAAACACAAGCAGCTACAACAACTGCACAGACCAGAGAGAGTATAACTAGCTCTTTAAAATAAGTCACACATGAATTCTTAGTTGAATAAAAAGGTGGTGCCAAACACTTCTATATTGACTCATTTCACATTTTTTGTTTAATTGTATCACAAAATGCACAGCAGATGGGGTAGAAGGAGGGAGGAGGATAGAATTGAAGTCATTCATAGAACTAGATCCTTTTAATTGGAAAGAACAACTTAATAAATAAACTTAACTTTTCTAAAAAAAAAAAAAAATTTAAATCTCCTAGGTACACATTCCCAAAGTCGAGACATGTAGGCTGGTATGAAATATTTGATTTTGGCAAAAAGCCAAGAGTTGATACTTCAAACATTCACACATTCGTGTCGAAGTGATGTCTTAGTAAATAAATTATAACTGTTTACACTTTGTCCTCAATGTCTTTCTGCATATCCTAGGCATCTGCTTTTAACTACAGATAGCACAATTCATGGATCTTATCACACTCTCTTACCTTTTCTTTTCTTCACTTGGAGCTCACTTTTGATAGCTGCCTATACAATTAAATCTAGGATTGTGTTTTAAATTAGAAGAACTGTTCAGACAGGTTGCAGGGTGTGTGATTAGCTGAAAGAGCATATTAATCCTCTGAACACAGACCTAAATTACTGCACTATTGCAATACATAAATTCATAATAATAATTAGGGATATGATTTGAATCTGTGTCTGGATGGAGACTCTCCTAATCAATCTTCACTGTTTGACAATTCTCCTCTTGTTCCACTGTGTTACTTGTAAAGTTTCTTGCATATAAAAGAACTGCAAAATGTAAGTTATAAAAAATACTGAGAATGGTTTGGAAAGCTGTTTATTCAAGGACAGAATAGTATAGCCAGAGTAACAAATATGGAACATTGGTATATATTTTCAATATCCTGCCTCACCTCCCTTACCCCCACCCCACGGAAGAAGCAAAAGTTCTCTAGACTTAGAATCTGGGTCTTAGTGTATTCTTACGCAAGTCTGAAAGTATTCAGTAGTGACACGAGTTGTGATAATGTGCAATCAGCCAACAATTTCAAATCTAACTGTAAGCTTTGTGTGGCATGACACTCCATAGTGGTTCCCATACTTTCTGGAACTTCTTCCCGCATATGGAAGGTTTTGTCCCATTTTATCATTAAGAAGATGATTCTAAAGAAATTTTTAAGGGTAAATAGAAATTTGGCTGTAAGAAATTTGGTCTTAATTAAAATGGCTGAACGTATGCACGGTGTTCCATGCTTGTACTTGTAGAAATATTAAGGTGAGGATACTCATGGGGACTGTTATGGATGGGATCTGAAAATAGCTCTGGTGGATTGTATTTCTGTATTGGTTGGTAACTGGTTGGAATGACCCATCTTCTGTTTCATGTGGCATTAGATGTCTTAGTAATGGATAGAAGACATAGGGCTAGATTCACTAAGCAAACCGATCATGTACCGATCGGTTTGTGACCCAATTTTACTCCGGCCATATTCACTTAACTCTCTGCCGATCCGATTACGATCTGCACATGCAAATGAGAGGAATGGCATGCAAAGTAGGCAGGGACCCGATTCACTAATGAAATTTTGCAAACCGATTGGGCTGGCCGATCAACCTAAGACTGGGGACCAGTCGCAAATGTCCTTTCCGACTCTCCAGCTCCATTTCCGCCCTGCTCTCTGCCCTGCTCTCTGCACACCCTTCTTGCTGCTACCCCGACAATATTTATCTCTCTGCCCTGAATCTCTCCTGCCTGCTGTCCCGAATCGCTGCCCTGCTCTCCCCCAAATCTCTCCTGCCTGCTGCTCCAAATCACCACCCTGCTGTCCCCCGAATCTCTCCTTCCTGCTGCGATGAATTTCTCCTGCCCTTCCCCGCACTGTGAGTCCGTGGTTTTAACCCACAGGTTTAAAGCGGGTTAAAACCACGGGCTCACTGGGCTAGTAAAGTAAAGTTTAAAAAAAAAAGTTGTGGCTCAGACGGGTCTTAGATGCATGCACAGACCATCTACAGATGGTCTGCGCATGCATCGAGATCGCACATTAGCGATCCGTGCAGTCGGAGGGGGGCGTTCCTACGATTTCCTACATTTAAATGTTTCTGTTTTGGGAATTCATCGGGCCTGCAGGGATCGGCCACGCATTGAGGTTAGTGAATCTAGCCCAAAGTAATAGATGTCCAGGGAATGGAGGGCAGTGTTGGAGGACTAGGAGAGGGGGCCCATACCAACCCTGCATAGAGACAACACACAGTTCAATACAAATCCCACAATATTTAAGCCAGGGGTGTCCAATGTCGGTCCTCGAGGGCCGCAGTCCAGTCGGGTTTTCAGGATTTCCCCAATGAATATACATGAGATCTATTTGCATGCACTGCTTTCATTGTATGCTAATAGATCTCATGCATATTCATTGGGGAAATCCTGAAAACCCGACTGGATTGCGGCCCTCGAGGACCGACATTGGACACCCCTGATTTAAGCCAACCGATCTAATTTAACACAGATTTTGTTGTGGATCCTCAGAATTTTACACAGTGTTATGAGACTAACACATTGGTTACATCTTCATTGATCCAATTTTTTATCTAAATGTTCTTGCTTAAATTTATCTCTTTTTTTTTTTTTTTATAACTCTTGCCAATTTTATATTGTGTTTCAAAATAAACCTGTCTTTCGTTTTTCTTTAATAATATTTCTTTCTGTATTGCCTGAGCAAAATTATTCTTGTGAAAAACTGTTTCAAATGTAATAAAAATTAAGAAAAGAAAGGAAAGAAATCCTCAATATATCATCATCAGACCACGATAAAAAGGGGGAAGGCCCAAATAGAGTGAAAAGAACCTCAAATTACAAGTAAGATGGAAATAAGAATTAGCATAGCAGCTTAAATCCCACTTTTCCTAATAGCCATTCTATACTAATAACTAAACAGTCCCAGAAACCAAGTTCTTCAAATCCAGAAAGGCGCGTAGCTGTTCAGGTGAAAAAATATATATATTTAACTCCAAGATATTTAATTATACACTTCCCTGGATTAACCAACAAGAATGAGGCACCAAGACTCACTGTTTCAGATCTCATAGACAAAAATGGTTTTCTTCTTTCCTCTGTTTGTCTTGTCACATCTGGAAACATCCAAACCTTTTTCCCATAGGATAACATTTGGGAATTATGAAAGTGCAATTTGAATACAGCATTAATATCTTGATCAAACACAAATGATTCTAATAAAGTAACTCTTTCAAATGTTTCAGATAATGTAGAGTCAAGTAAATCTGTAGCATTCAAAACCTCTTTTATATCTGAATTCATTTCTACTGTCAAAAGTACATATGAATTGCCGCTGCTGGATCAGACCAGTGGTCCATTGTGCTCAGCACTCCGCTCATGCGGCGGCCCTTAGGTCAAAGACCAGTGCCCTAACTGTGACTAGCCTTACCTGCTCTGGTTCAGCAGGAACTTGTCTAACTTTGTTTTGAATCCCTGGAAGGTGTTTTCTCCTATAACAGCCTCCTGAAGAGCGCTCCAGTTTTCTATCACTCTCTGGGTGAAGAAGAACTTCCTTACGTTTGTACAGAATCTATTCTCTTTTAACTTTTAACTCTCGTTCTCTCTACCTTAGAGAGGGTGAACAACCTGTCTTTATCTACTAAGTCTATTCCCTACAGTATCTTGAATGTTTCAATCATGTCCCCTCTCAGTCTCCTCTTTTCAAGGGAAAAGAGGCCCAATATCTCTAATCTCTCACTATACGGAAACTCCTCCAGGCCCTTAACCATTAAAGGTTCAACCTTACAACTAACAAGAAGCATCAAGATCCTAGGAGTTATCTTTGATAATAAACTCACTTACCACGAACATATTAATAATATTGTTAGATCCACTTTTTTAAACTACGGCAAATTCGTTCAGTTTCAAAATTTCTATCCCCTAAATTCATAAATATTTTAGTTCATTCTTTGGTAATTTCGAAAATTGATTATTGTAACGCGCTGTTCAAAGGTATTGCTTTAAAAGAAATCCGTCGTTTACAGATCATACAAAATGCTTCTATAAAACTCATAAAAAAAGCAAAAAAATTTGATCACGTTACTCCGCTACTCAGGGAAGCACATTGGCTCCCTGTAGCCCATCGAATAACCTACAAATTAAACTTATTAGTTTTTAAAAGTCTTCTTTGTAAATCTCCCTCTTTTATTTACAGAGTTTTGATCCCCTATACTCCACTTAGATTGCTTAGATCTATTGATCAACATCTTTTGACAGTTCCTTCTTTAAAAATTATAAATACACAGCGAAATTCAATCTTTTCCGCACAGCACCTCAAACCTGGAATTTACTTCCAATCAATATTCGTGAAGAATTAGATTTGGTTAGATTTAAAAGTAAGCTCAAATGTTTTCTTTTTAAAGATGCATTTGACAGCTGAGATAACCAGAACGTACAACCCGACCAAAGTTTTTTATAGATCTCATATGTACTACTTTTGCCTCCCTTTGTTTTTCCTTTCCTAATGTTGTTTACCATAAATATTTTCTTTAACCTTCTCAAAATTGTATTTCTTTCCCTTCTCCTTTCCCTTTGTATCCCATGTTTGTCTTAAGTTGTTTTTTTTTTTTAATTAAATTGTCCCTCTATTAACTTATGTTTATTATTATACTATGTACATCGCTTAGAATGTTGAATAAGCAATAAATCAAATATTGAATAAACTTTGAAACTTGGAAACTTAGTCACTCTTCTCTGGACCCTTTCGGGTAGTACTGTGTCCTTCTTCATGTTCTGTCTCCGCTGAGGTGGAGTCCATCCTTCCTGAATGGCTTGCTCTTCCTCCAGAACGTCGTCCAGTTGTGCATGAAGTGGAATCCTTCTTCCTCACACCAGCGCCTCATCCATGTGTTGACTGCTTGCAGCTCCATCTTCCTCTTCTCGTCAGCCCTGGGTACTGGCAGGATCTCAGAGAACGTTACCCTCGGCGTTCTGGTCTTCAGTTTCCCTCCTAGCATCTGGAACTGGTCCTTCAGTCCTTCCCTGCTGTAGTTCTTGTTGCTCACATTGTTTGTCCCCATGTGAATCACCACAGCCGTATCTTCCTCTTCCATGCTGTCGATGATCCTGTTGATGCGGCTCACTATGGGCTCCTTTTACAAAGGCGTACTAGCGGTTTAACGTGCGTAATAGCATGCGCTAAACTGCCGGACGCGCTAGTCGCTACCGCCTCCTCTTGAGCAGGTGGTAGTTTTTGGCTAGCGTGGGGGTTAGCGTGTGATGAAAAGTTGCGCATGTTAACCCCGCTAGCGCGGCTTTGTGAAAGGAGCCCTATATCTTCTACCTTGGCTCCCGATAGGCAGGTCACCAGCTGATCCTGTCTTCCTCCTGCTATGTGGCTGTCGGCTTGTCTGATGATGGAGTCCCCCACAACGATTGCTGTCCTCTCCATCTTATCTTTACTAGCAAATAATAAATTTGGTTCACAGGCAGAATATTATCAGGGGAAAATCTCAAAAACTCAATTAAATATTTCTTAAATATTTCCAAAGGAGTTATTCCCAGAGACTTTGGAAAATTCAGAAGGCAAAGATTCAATCTATGATTGTAATTCTCAAATTGTTCAATCTTTCTATTTAACAAATATCTTATCTTGAACAATTCCTGATGTTAAATCTTGAAGGTTTTTAACAATATCTTTAACTTGCTTTAGTTCAGCTTAGCTTTCATTCTTTCTCTTCTTAATATGTGGAAAATGTACCCTCAGATGGATGCCATCCGGTCATAAGAATATACGAACATAAGAATTGCCGCTGCTGGGTCAGACCAGTGGTCCATTCTGCCCAGCAGTCCGCTCACGCGGCGGCCCCCAGGTCAAAGACCAGTGCTCTAAATGAGTCCAGCCTCACCTGCGTGCGTCCCAGTTTAGCAGGAACTTGTCCAGCTTAGTCTTGAAACCCTGGAGGGTGTTTTCCCCTACAACACACTCCGGAAGAGCGTTCCAGTTTCCTACCACTCTCTGGGTGAAGAACTTCCTTACGTTTGTACGGAATCTATCCCCTTTCAAATTTAGAGAGTGGCCTTAGAAAGTGGCCATTTTTGTACCTCCAACTTTGGATATTCAGCTGGAAATGTCTAAGTTGGCCTTAGACAATTTTTTTTTTTTCAAAAATGCCCCTCCATGTATTTTCCCTATCCGTCCCAGTGGACAATCTAACTATGGTACCTAGGAGAACAGAAGATTAAGTGACTTTCCCAGGCTCACAAGGAACAGCTCTGGGATTGAGCTGAGGCAGCACTAGGCCACTCCTCTGCTCATACTCAGTTTTATAACAATATGACTCTTCTACTTATATAAATACACAAATAAAAGCTTCACCATTACTAGCTGTTGCTCCACTCACATGGAAAGGTCAGCGGCCTTGCTTGACATTGCAATTAATGCTCTTTCATTTGAGCATTATTAGATGTTATGAATAGTATATAGAGAGTTTCTGAATGAGCGAGAGTCAAACACTGATATGCATACTTTACATGAAAGACTTGCAGTGTGGGCCTGAATATTTTTGACATTTTAACTGCATAAGTAAGATTGAAAGCTTATCATAAGACTGTCAGCCAGAAACACCGCTAAAGAAAGAGGGGGCAGAAAGTAGTAGTTACTCTAGAGAATATATAATTAATTGGCAGTTGAAAGAAAAACAATGTTCCATGATGACACAGCTGCTTTCTATGGGACACCCAGTTAGTGAAGTGGGAGTCTCATAAGAAAGATAATAAGGATCTCACCACCTGGTTCTATTTTATATAACTCTTAAAAACATGTATAGTACAATGGAAGCTAAATATCAACACTAGAGATAAAATGAGGGATTAAAACAAACCATTTAGACCAGGGGTGGGCAACTCCAGTCCTCGAGGGCCGGAATCCAGTCGGGTTTTCAGGATTTTCCCAATTAATATGCATTGAAATCAGTACATGCAAATAGATCTCATGCATATTCATTGAAGAAATCCTGAAAACCCGACTGGATTCTGGCCCTCGAGGACCGGAGTTGCTTACCCCTGATTTAGACAATGGATTCGGAGTGTTCTTATCTTATATAGGATGTATACAAAAAAAGGAAATAATAGGAGATAGAAATGATACAAGGTTGGCATCATCAGTATTCATGAATCACAGAGGAAGAGGCTATTGAAGACCAATAAAATACCTTTATAAAAAAAGGACAGAGTTCTGCAAATATTGAGCCTCCGGAAGAACGCTCCAGTTTTCTATCACTCTCTGGGAGAAGAAGAACTTCCTTACGTTTGTACGGAATCTATCCCCTTTTAACTTTAGAGAGTGCCCTCTCGTTCTCTCTACCTTGGAGAGGGTGAACAACCTGTCTTTATCTACTAAGTCTATTCCCTTCATTATCTTGAATGTTTCAATCATGTCCCCTCTCAGGCTCCTCTTTTCAGAAGCCCAGTTTCTCTAATCTCTTACTGTATAGCAACTCTTCCAGCCCCTTAACCATTTTAGTCGCTGTTCTCCGGACTCTTTCGAGTAGTACTATGTCCTTCTTCAATTACAGCGACCAGTGCTGGACATAGTATTCCAGGTGAGGGCATATCATGGCCTGGTATTGCGGCATGATAACCTTCTCCGATCTATTTGTGATCCCCTTCTTAATCATTCCTAACATTCTGTTTGCCCTTTCCGCGGACGGCTTCATTGACTTGTCGACCAGTACTCCCAAGTCTCTTTCCTGGGGGGTCTCTCCAAGTACTGCACTGGACATCCTGTATTCGTGTATAAGATTTTTGTTACCGATATGCATCACCTTACACTTATCCACATTAAACCTCATTTGCCATGTTGCAGCCCATTTCTCGAGCATGTTTATGTCACGTTGCAGGTCTTCACAATCCTCTTCACTACTCTGAATAACTTCGTTTCGTCTGCAAATTTAATCACTTCACTCATCATACCAATTTCCAGGTCATTTATAAATATGTTGAAGAGCATAGGTCCAAGCACCGAACCCTGCGGCACTCCATTTGTGATGCTTTTCCAGTCACAGCATTGTCCATTTACCCCCACTCTCTGTTTCCTATCTGCCAGCCAGTTTTTAATCCACGTGAGTATTTCACCCTCGATTCCATGGCTCGCAATTTTTTGAAGTATTTGTTCATGTGGAACCTTGTCGAACACCTTCTGAAAATCCAGATATACAATATCGACCAGGTCACCCTTGTCTATCTGCCTGTTTACTCCTTTGAAGAAGTGCAGCAAGTTCATCAAGCAAGATCTTCCTTTGCTGAAGCTGTGACTGGGCTGGCTGATCAAAAAGGAGTGACTGCTGGGGACCAGTCGGTCTCGTGTTTTCCAACTGTCCTGCTCTCTGCCGCCCTGTTCTCTGCCTCTCTGCCCCCTTCGAGATGTGGCTTAAAACCATCTACATGGATAAGCAGTCTTCCATCTAGTGCCCTGTATCAGCCTGTGTAATTCTCTCCTGCTCTGCCTCCCTTCCCAGCGGTTCATAGACAGTGGAGCGCAAGACATCAGCGCGCTGACAATCCAGCGCCGACAATTCAGTGCAAGACAGAAGTGCGCGGGGGAAAAAGTAATTTTTAAAGAGCTCCGACGGGGGGTTTGGGGTGGCAAACCCCCTCCCCACACTTTATTGGTTAGTGTTCGCGCTGCTGTTGGAGGGTGGTTCGGGGGTTAGAAACCTCCATTATAGCAAAAACGGAACTTTCTCTGATTTTTTTCGGGAAAAGTTCCGTTTTCTCTATAATGTGGGGGGTTTCACCCTCCCCCCCGCAACGGCAGCATGAACACTAACCAATAAAGTGTGTGTGTGGGGGAGGTTTGCCACCCCAAACCCCCAGTCGGAGCTCTTTAAAAATTACTTTTTCCCCTGCGCGCTTCTGTCTTCCGCAGAATTGTCGGCGCGCTGGCGTCTGGCACACGATTGTCCCGTCACCCTTCCCAGCAGTACAAGCCCATGGTTTTAAACCAGGAATTTAAAGCGGGACTGCTGAACACGACACAGTACAGCCCCACTTTAAACTCATAGGTTGAAACCATGGGCTCGCACTGCAGGGAGGGTGGCAGAGAGCAGGAAAGTGGGGGCAGATTTGTGTTCTGTTCCGTAGCTGCCCTGGAAAGTTTTCCTCCTCTCCCCTCCCAGTGAGTATATTTTCCTCCACTCCCCTCCCAGCGTATGAACCAGATTTTTTAAGGTTGCAGCAAGTCCCGTTGAAGAGATCGGGCTCAGCCCTCGATGCCTGCCTGGATTATTTCACCATCCCTCCTTCTTTGTTTATACCTCACCGGTGCAAGCGCATGCGCGGACCATCTACAGGCACAGAAGATGGTCTGCGCATGCGCCAGGATCGCTCTTCAGCGATCCGTGTGGTTGGTTGGAGGCGGATCGGATCCGTGGGCTTAGTGAATCTAGCCCTTTGTTCCCAAAAGTGTCTAAAGAGCCCTGCTGTTAACTGGAGCAGTGATGTCATGTGTCATCCATAATCAGACACAGTGTTTAGATTCTTTATTCTTTTTAGTTCCTGTACACCGCTTTGGCACATGTATTGAGTTAGGTGGTACAAGGGGCCGCTGTAAAGTCCTCATCCTGACCAACAAAGTTGAGGCAGTCTCCATTGAGGGCTATAACTTAGTCCAGTGATTTTCTACCTTTTTCGTTCCGTCGGTAAAATACATAATGAAAAAGTGGAAAATTGCTGGACTAAGTTTATAGCCCTCGACGTAGACTGCCCCAACTTTGTTGGTTAGGCTGAGAACATTTCAGTGGCCCCTCATAAGAAATAATAAACATAAATTTTGGACAAAGTTAGTGCATGGTGTACCTGATTATATTAAGGGGCTGGGAAATAGTTTTCTAGGATTATTTGCTACAAGTGACTGAAGAGTGTGATATAATGCTTCCCATGAGTGGATTCATTCCAGTTATTGTTATAAATAAGCAGTTGACCCTGAATTGCAGAGCTTCCTGCTATTTAAAGAGCTTTCTTGAATTTTCCCTGGACCCAAGAGCTTACAAATGCTCAATGCCAGTCTTTACATCAAGGGTGTCCAATGTCGGTCCCCGAGGGCCGCAGTCCAGTCGGATTTTCAGGATTTCCCCAATGAATATACATGAGATCTATTTGCATGCACTGCTTTCATTGTATGCTAATAGATCTCATGCATATTCATTGGGGAAATCCTGAAAACCCGACTGGACTGCGGCCCTTGAGGACCGGCATTGGACACCCCTGCTTTACATGTTCCTAAAGGAAAAGCAATACTCAAAAGTTAGTCACATTGCAGAGCTAAAAAAAATATATCAACTAATAATGAGAAAAGCAACATATCCTTCACACACAAAAAAAGTTATTCTATAGCTGTATTTAAAACATTTGGATTCCATTAAACTTAAATGGAATATCCATTTTGGTTCCAATCTTGCTAGAAGTCTATCCTGATTGTTTCTTCATATACAGTAATTACCAGCTCTTTGTCCTAAACAAAGCATTACAAAGTTCCAAAATTATGGGACCGCAACAAACAATCAGTAACTAAAGATTCTTGTTCTCTGACTTTCTTAAGCTGGCACTGGAGTTCAGACATTCAGTCCAAAATGGTCTGTTTTTCCTACACACACACACACAAAAAGAAAAGATCTTTGCAACTGGTCAAACATACAAAGGAGTGGTAATGAACCAGAGAAATCCCACAGACAGTACTTTATTCAGATCCAAGTTTGCATGTACACTATCAGAATTTCAGATGCATTCCAACCTGATCAAACACCTGGATCTGAATTAAGTACTATCTGTGGCCCTGTTATGAATTTTTCTGACATTTAATTTCTAACATGTCAGATGATGTCATGTATTACAGAAGTGCATGTAGTATAAAAAAACACAGCATGATTTCTGTAATCCTTCTGATCTTAAACTATTTAATTTACAAAGAAATTGAGCAAATCTGGCAATGGCCACCCTTGTACGTCCAATAGGAAAATCTCCTTTGAGAGAGCAAACACGGGCAGTAGGGAAAATGGGCAAGCCTAACTACATAATCATTCTTTCAAGTAATTGTCTCCTGTAAACAACATTCTGAGCTTCTTATTGACATAACAAGAAAGTAAATATGAAATGTGCCAGTGTTGACAAAAGACTTTAACAATATCGGATAGCATATTTGAATACCAGAGCGCATAAGTTAAATAACATGAAGTAGAATCTGAATACATTTTAGGCAAAAACAATAAGTCATGATTAATATAAAGTGCTCATTTGTAGGCTTATCTAATTACTCCAAAGGATACCCTCTCTCAACCAATTTATCAGCTAAACATTTGGATTGTAATTTAAATTTCTTTATTGAAGAACAAATACTTCAAAATTTCAGAAACTGAAAAAAAGGAGACTGCATTTCAAAGCTGGAGAGTGTGGAATTGAACAATGCAAGAAAAGTATTCCAATCAACCTTCTTGGTAAATCTGTAGTTCCAGATTTAGAATACTGGCCCACATTTTTAAATATAATATCCCAAAATGAGATACTGTATATGTTCATTAATGATTTAATCCAAAGAAATAAAATCTTTCTGACAATGATTTACTTCCACTACATATTAAAAATGTGTATTGTCCAGATTGGTTCTTCTCTTATACTGGACCATCCCTATAAGATGCTGGAGATATTCTACTACCAAAGGGTGACATCTTACAGAGAGAGATGGATCTCTAAATACTCCTGGAAGTCATTACAGTTAGCAATGTCAGTAGTTTCAAATAAATTATGTCTTAAATTTTTTTTTCATACACTTGGTATAGCATCATCTGAGAAATGTTTATGCATATCGAAATATCTTTTAATTCCAAATTTTCTTAGGTAAGGTAAAGGGGAAGACTCTATGTTCTTTTTATGTTTGGCAGGTTTCTCTGTCTCAGTGTCCAATTCTTGAGACAAACTTGTCTTGGAATTTCACAACTTACATCGCTTTAAAAAAATCATCAAATCTTTCACAGGACAGTGTTGAATCAACAGCTTGGTCACTTCCAGAATCAGTAAGTTCTTTAACTATCTTAAAATAAGTGCAATCTATTATACAATCATATTACACTATAATAATACTTAAATTCAATCAAGATTATAATCTATGACAAATACATATATCATCCACCCCCCCATCAACATATTAAAAAATTGCACTCAAAATTAAAAATTAAAAATATTTTCCCATCCCCCCTCCCCCCACCCTGGACGTGCATGATCAAGGAGCAAAATCAACACTCACTCTTTGCAAAATTTTGTCAATGGCTCCCAAACATCCAAAAACTTCTTATAAAACTCCTATGACAATTCTTATGTAATGTTACAATTCTTGTAACATCCTGACAACTCCCATGTAATCCACCTTGAACCATAAGGTAATGGCAGAATAGAAATCACTAATGTAATGTAATGCAATGTCCCTGCTGTATGGCCAAAATACGATGTAGCTAATTTCTTATTAATAAATTCATTTTTACATCTCAACATCTCCTTATAATAAAACCTACTCTGAGTCCAACACTTCTCAAATCTTCAGATGGATTTTTGGCACAAATATTGTCTAATCTCAAAGAGCCCCTGGTGATGCCACCCAATACACCTCAAACAACTCTATCTGATTAGACTCCAGCAGTGTAAACTATGCATCCACCCCATCCACTATATCTAAGTTTTGAGACATAGGAATCAATGAAAGTTTCTTATTCTCCAAATCTTTCCAAATCCTTCATTAAGCAAACTTTTATTTTAGTCACTTTGGGCCTGATTCTCTAAAGGATATCAATCATTTAAAAAAAGAAGAAGAATTGTCATACTGGGACGGACAAAGGTCCATCAAGCCCAGTATCCTGTTTCCAACATGGCCAACCCAGGTCCCAAGCACCTTGCTAGATCCCAAGTGGCAAAACAAATTATATGCTGCTTATCTAATCTAATCTAAAATTTATGAGTCACTCTATACCTGACCAGGTTCAAAGCGATATACAAATCAATAAGAATACAAAATATATTGGTGAACATGAATGTTAAGTGAATAATAATTAAGAGGGAGAGAAATATAAGGAAGAGAGGATGTAAAGAGAGATATGAAGAAGACATTACAGGTACAGATAACACTGAGTAGAGTTATGACGTTCGTTGATGATATTGAGCTTTCTATCAATTGTCAATGGAGTATATTGTCCTGAAAAGGAGAGCTTTTAATTTTTTCTGAAACCTAGGAATAAGCAGTAGATTTCCCCAAACCATCTCAATAATGGCCTATAGACTTCTATTTTAGGAAATTATCCAAACCATTTTTATATCCCGCTAAGCTAACTGATTTTACCACATTCTTTGGCAACAAATTCCAGAGTTTAATTACACATTGTATGAAGAAATAATTTCTCTGGTTTGTTTTAAATCGACTACTTAGTAGCTTTATCGCATGTCCCCTGGTCCTAGTATTTTTGGAAAGAGTGAACAAACGATTCACATCTACCCTTTCCACTCCACTCATTATTTTATAGACCTCATATCACCCCTGAGGCGTCTCTTCTCCAAGCTGAAGAGCCCTAGCTGCTTTCGCCTTTCCTCATGGAGAAGTTGTCCCATCCTTTTTATCATTTTTGTTACCCTTATCTGTACCTTTTCTAATTCCTACATCTTTTTTGAGATACAGCAACCAGAACTGCACACAGTATTCGAGATGCAGACTTACCATAGAACAATACATGGGCATTATAACATTTTCATCTTTGTTTTCCATTCCTTTTCTGATAATTCCTAACATTATATTTGCTTTCTTAGCAAGCGACTGCTGATCACCTGTCAATCACGCATCGGCATCCTTTAGAGAATTGTGTCTTTTTTTCTAACAAATGCCTTAAATATAGGTCAGCATTTTACAGGCTTACATTTAAGGTGTCTATTTCACACCTATGGAGATGCATAGGGATGCTTACGGATGCCCAAGGCCATTTCCCGTGAAAACCATGCCCACACTGGCCTTGGGTGTCAGTAGGCATGAGTCAGATGCCTATATTGCAAGCATCCTTTGTGGCATGGATTTTTTTTTTAAATGCGCATCCCAATTGACTGGTGAGATGGCCGTAGGATGTCTACCACTGCCTGCAATTGGGATGCCATTTGTAGACTCAGCCCCTTTCTTTTCAATAGCAGATACTCCCTTCAACCTAAATTCACAATAAATAAATCAGTGATCAGACCATGTAACTGGTAAAATTTCAAAAGATTTCTATGTCAGACTTAATGAATTAGATATAAAAACAAAATCTACACTGTTTATGTGTTACCTAACAATCTTTTGACAAAACTCAATATCTTCCATTGAATCAATTAAAACATTTTGCATTGCATTCAATTTTTGATTCATAGGTATATTAAAATCTCCTAATACCATCGACTTCTCATGGTATACTGAAAATTTAAATATCGAATTCAATAACAATAACAGCTTATCAGCAGTTACATTTGGAATGCAAAATGCTAACAAAATAATCTGCAGACTGTGGATGAAAGTCACTAATTATCATTCTAGTGGCATTTAACTAACCACATCTTCTAATAAAAACTTAAATGAAGTATTTTTAAAACTCCCCAACCCACCCCCTTTTATTCTTAAAACCTCTTGTTTTTATTAAAGAAGAAATGTTTTTGTTGTACTGGCTATGGGAAAACGAAAGGCTAGCTAGTTGATCATGCTATTCTTATGGACTGTTTGGAGTCAATTGGTCTTTCTGGTAATGTATTAAAATGGTTCCAGGGTTTTCTGAGTAAACGATCTTACCAAGTTTACAGCGACAACACTCATTCCTTCAGCTGGGTAAACTCATGCGGAGTCCCACAGGGCTCACCCCTATCCCTCACTTTGTTCAACATTTACCTGGCCGCACTGGGGAACCTATTGCAAAGTTTAAAAATCAAATTTTACATCTACGCCGACGACATCACCATTATCTTTCCCCTAAGAAATCTAACACCCGAGATGAAGAATCACCTAGCATCCATCTTAAAGCAAATCGAACTATGGATGGCTGATTTCAAATTAAAACTCAATTCTGAAAAAACTAAATTCTTCCTGGCGAGCCCGAATGACAAAATTAAAGATTCATCAATTTCCTTGAATGGTCTAGTCTTTCCGATTGTGGAGTCCATAAAAATTCTGGGAGTTACTCTGGACCACTGCCTTACCCTTGAAGCGCACACAGACTCGCTGGTCAGAAGAGGCTTCTCAACATTGTGGAAATTGAGAACCATCAGAAAGTACTTCAATACTATTTCACTATTTACTGGTACAATCAGTGGCGTACCTAGTATATGTGACACCCGGGGCCCATCATTTTTTGACACCCCCCCCATCTGTACGAAAAACATGATTTTTAGTAACAAGCCACATGTCACACATGAGTACCTAGGAAAAGGCAGAATCTTACATATTGCAGTACATCAATACACCCATTGTAAAACTAAACAAGTCAGACCAGTACAGATCAATCCTACACCGTCAATCCTAACAGAAAACCATGTCTTTCGAACACACAGAACACAGAAAACACCTTCGCCTAGTATGGAATATGTCATCACAAACTAACCCCTCCCCCTTTTACAAAACTGTAGTGTGGATTTTAGCCACGGTGGTAACAGCTCTGACGCTCATAGAATTCTGAGCATCACAGCTGCTACCACCACGGCTGGCGCTAAAAAACGCTCCACAGTTTTGTAAAAGGGGGGATAAAATATAAAGACAAAGACAAAGGTTAAATTGAACCAGTAAGATGCTGGACTCTGCATACAATGCAACACCACAGCAACAGTGACATATGTCTCCTAAAGCAATAAATAAATAGAACATTTTTGTTCTACCTTTGTCTTCTCTGGTTTCTGCTTTCCACATTTTCTTATTACTGTCTTCCTTCCATCCACTGTCTGCCATCTCTCTGCCCCCCCCCCGCCCCTATATGGCATCTTCTCTCCTTCTATGCCCCTTCCAGAAACTGTATGCCTCCCCCTTCCATCTCTCCTCTAGAACCCCTCCCCCTTTGGTCTGGCATCCATCATCTTCCCTCTGTACCCTCATGATCTGGCACCTTTCTCCTTTCATCTCTCTTTCCCTCCCCCCTGTGGTTTTTAGCATCTCTCTCTTCTCATTTCCACCACTCAGATCTGATATCTCTGTCTCCTTCCCCTTTCTCTGGCATCTCTCTCTCCTCTCTCTCTTCACTTTCCTTCTCTGGTCTTCCTTCTTTATTTTCTGCCTTCGTTTAAATTAAATTCTTTCTTGCTATTCAGTCCTCAGTTTCCCTCTTTTCACTATGTCTACCTACAGCATGCCACCCCTTTCCTTCACCCCTCCACTATCTCACTAACTCTATCTTCTTCCCCCATCCAGCATATGTCCTTTTTCTTTATCCCCCTTCCATCCAGTATGTGTTCTCTTTCTCCACTTCCATTCAGCATTTGCTCTCCCTTCTCCCCACTTCCATCATCTGACCTCTTCTCTCTCCCCTTTCTACCCCCTTCCATCATCTGCCCCCTTCTCTCAATCTCTCCATCCACCACAGGCCCATCTTTCTCCCTTCCTCACCTTTCCGATTTTGGCAACAAGATCTGCAATGCCCCCCCTCCCTCCCGGACAACAGGCCCGGTCCGACAAACCTCCCTGCCCTGTGGCCGGCGATGTCTAAACTGCCTTCTTAAGCAGCCGGAGCATTGTAGTTGCATATAGCTGCCGTAATGATCGCCTCTGATGCAACTTCCGGTTGTGTCAGAGATGACCTTTACGGCAGCCACACGCAGCTTCAACGCTCTAGCTCAGGGGTGCCAACACTTTTTGGGCTTGCGAGCTACTTTTAAAATGACGAAGTCAAAATGATCTACCAACAATAAAATTTAAAAAAAAAAACCACAAAGCACACTCTACGCTGAGAAAATGTTAATTATCATTCCTATTCTGGGGTTTTTTCAAAGAGGTCAAGGCAGATGACTCTATGCACTGTCACCTCAGTAACAACCATACAAAAATAGACAAATATACTCCCTCCCTTTTTACTAAACCACAATAGCAGTTTTTAGCGCAGGGAGCTGCGCTGAATGCCCAGAGCTGCTCTCGATGCTCATAGGCTCCCTGCGCTAAAAACTGCTATTGCAGTTTAGTAAAAGGGGACCAAAATGCAAAATATAGACAGCAGATATAAATTCAGACACATTTTGATCACTAAATTGAAAATAAAATCATTTTTCCTACCTTGTCTGGTGATTTCATGAGTCTCTGGTTGCACTTTCTTCTTCTGACTGTGTATCCAATCTTTCTTCCCTTCTTTCAGCCTATATGCTTCCTCTCCTCCAGACCTCATTCCCTCCCCCAACTTTTTCTTCCTCACTCCCTGCCCTTTCTTTCTCCTTGCCTCCCTTTCTTTTTCTCTCTTCATGCCCCCTTTCTTTTTTTCTGTTTCCCTTCTGTCTCCCTGCCTGCCCCCTTTTTTTCTTTCTCCCTGCTCTCTACCAAGCCACTGCTGCCACCATCGGGGAATAGGCCCCAAAGCCGCCGCCGTGGCTGTCCCAAGCTCTCCCTGCTTCCCAGCATCGGGCCGACCAGCATTCCTTTCGCTGACGTCAATTCTGCCGTCGGAGAGGAAGTTCCGCTCAGCCAGGCAGCGATTGGCTGGCCCAAACTTCCTCTCCGACATCAGCCTTAGCCATTTTCCGGACCTGGCCGGCTGTGCACCCCCCCTAAGGCTGCACCCAGGGCAGACCTCCCCCTCCCCCGCCCTCCCTTGGTACGCCACTGGTTACAATCCTTCATTCTAAGCTCATTCGACTACTGTAACATCATTTATCTGGGGTTCTTTCAAAAAAATCACTCAAAGACTCCGAATAATCCAAAACTCGGCAATCCGATTGATTTTTGGGTTAAAAAAATGAGAACACCTAACTCCCTACCACCAAAAGCTCCACTGGCTGCCCCTCGAAGCAAGAGTGGTGTTCAAATTTGCCTGCCTCTGTTTCAAATCCATTCTAGGTTCGGCCCCTTTATACTTGGTTCTCCATTTTAACTTAGATTGTTCATCCAGACCCACATGCAGACTACACCTATTTAACCACCCAACACTAAAGGCCTGCCGCTACAAAATATACCTGAACAGAACACTTGCCTTCCAAGCAGGTCAACTGAACGATTGGCTGGGTAACATTATCACACACCCCTCATCCTATCTAAGTTTCAGAAAACTTGTAAAAACAAACTTGTTTAACCAATTTGTAACCAAGTCCTCTCAAGCCTCTCCTCTCCAACCCTAACTGAATTGTTCCCAAAATCTCTTATGCCTCACCTCTGTATCATGCTGTCTTGTATTTTGATGATCTTACATTGTACCTGTATTCGCTGTTTGTCCAGCTCTTCATTGTTGTAAACCGCCTCGAACTACCACAGCTTTGGCGGTATATAAGAATAAAATTATTATTATTATTAAAGTATCTACTCCTGCTGCTTCTGTCCCAATGGACCGTCATGTCATTACTATTGGTTTAATTTCTCTACAAGACGGTGGGACTGTATCTCTTTAGCCCTCTAGACTGAAATCCTCCTCCCGTTCCAGTTTTTCTGGGTGGTTCAGGTCTCGAAGATGGGTCTAGAAGTCCATTGCCAGATAGTTTGGAACCTCAAACCACTTTAAGACTTTCTTATATTAAAAAATACCTCAGTTGTTTACCTCTCAATAAAGTGTGACTAAGGACCAAAATTTGGTTGGGAATCTCCAGGAAATTATCATTAAAGATGTTTGGCAAATTAGTAATTGAATGGAAGGGTTGTTGAAATCAGGTGTTGTATAACTTTTTCACAAGAAGCTGTTGAAAAATTGATAAATGTGGACTTAAATTTAAAGGTAATTGACAACACAGACTACAGCTCTGCAAGATATTTCTACTTCTGTTAAAGATTCTCATAATTTACATTTAAAATTGAAATAAAGGAAAATATGTCAAAAGCAAAAAATCTGCATTTAATTAATTTCCCTATTACACATTTACTATTGCCTGAAATCTTGCTGAGGAAATATCTCAAAGAGATTTTAGGATTACAAAATGCTGATACATTATTGATTTCAAATTGTTATATCCCCACAAAAAAAGAGCATGGGGTGGATCCGCTTGTAATAATGGAATCTTATCTTACCGGTTTTCTTGAAGATTTTCAAGATTTGATACAGAAGCCGGGAAGAGAATCAGATGCCCCTCTAAACAACCAAGGATAAAAAGAACTCTCAGGAAAGACAAGGCCATAGCAGACAGATTAAATGAATTCTTTGTTTCAGGTTTCACTGAGGAAGATGTGGGAGAGTTACTGGTGCCAGAAAAGGTATTCAGTTCTGATGAATCAAAAAAACTCAAACAAATCTCTATACAAAATTGCTTTTCCACATGAAATTGTACCATGTTTTCACTAGTGCTTTTTGAAATGATGACATCCCCAAAACTGACTTGATTGTGGTGAAGTGGGGAAACAAAATAATTCAAATTCAAAAACACCACTTTAAAAGGCCAAGAGTCTCTATCTGACGAAAGGAAGAGCTTTGGGTCTCTTGGTTGAGCTGTTTCCTTATGCTCTACCACCTCTGCCCACATCATCGGCAAAAAAACCTTCTGTCAGTAGTGACTTATTGCTACATTAGTTGTGTTCAGGGGACTTAGATTCTTAACAACTTCAACTGAAACTGTGTAAGAAATAAATACTGTTTTAATGAGAGTCCTTAACGCAGCCAACATTTCACAGCTATAAAGCTGCTTCTTCAGGGCTTGTGGACTTCCAACATTGGTTACACAGCTTGAGCAGTTGTCTTGTGATCTCTTCGGCGTCAATGAACACAACTATTGTGGCAATAAGTCACTACTGATGACATTTTGTTGCCAATGATGTTTAATGTATACTTAAGAGCTATGGGCAGAATATTTTCTCCTTCAAAGATTCATGTATTCTCATATGCAGATGATATTTTCTTGCTCTGTCCATTTAAGGACTACTTTGAGGACACCAATCAGTATAATGGAAAGATTGTTGAAGATCTGAGTATATGGACAGAGAGGAATTTTCTCAAGCTTAACAAACTGAAGACTAAGGGGTCCTTTTATCAAGGAGCGGTAGGGGTTTAATGCACGGAATACCGCACATTAAACCACCTGCCACGCTAGTCGCTAACGCCTCCATTGACCAGGCGTTAGTTTTTTTGCTTGCCGCGGGGGTTGGCGCGTGATGAAATTCTGATGCGCTAACTCCGCTAGCGCGGCTTGATAAAAGGACCCCTAAGCTGCTTTGGTTGAGTAACTACAACACTACCACATACAGAATTGTTCTTGATAACAGGAGAACATCATAAGGAAAGCTGCTATTAAACTGGAATAGCCAGAAATAGCACTAGCAGCCTCACCCCATTCAGGGCTTGCCATCAAAACTATCCCATGTCCAGCAGCCCCATAAGCCTTTCGGACCTCACTCCTTGCGAGCATCTGGGACAACTCAAATAACAGCAATGAAAGGGCAAGCATCCTGGACAGTGGCATAGTGAAGGTGAGAGGTGCCCAGGTGGTGGTGCCCTTCCCTGCCCTCTTCTCCCCCCACCCCCTTTTAACTTCCCCAGTGCAAGCAGCATCATCAATTTGCTGTCCGCATCAGCGTCAGCTCTCCCTCTGACATCATTTCCTAGTTGTGTGACCAGGAAGTGATGTCAGAGGGAGAACTGACACTGACACGAGCAGCAGGTTGGAGTTGCTGCTAATACCGGTGAAGAAATAGAGGTACAGTGTGTGTGTGGGGGGGGGGGGGGGGGGGAGGAGGGAGGGAGTGGGAAGATAGAAACTAAATACAAAATATAAAAAAATGTACCTTCCCAAAAGCTTAGAATAATAAACGCAAAGAAAATCTCACCAAATATCTCAATATACATTAATAAAATATATATAAAGTACTTAGTATGACAGGCAAGCAGTAGTATGTAGTAGTAAGTTGACATATTCCAATCAACAAATAAAGGAAGGGGGTAAGTTGTTGAATGTAGAGAAAGGGAAGGGGAAAAGGAAGACATTGCAGATGGATGCAGGGCAAAAGCAAGATAGGGAAAAGAATGCAATTCTGACTTCCAAGGGTGCAGAAAAAGGCTAGTTCTGGCTCTGAGCTTGCACATGCTGCTTTGTGCTTCAAGGTAGTTGGGCTTGGAGCACAGATATGCAAATGAGGGATGACTAAATGCCAAAAGCCAACATTATCAGTACTTTCAGGCAGACTAACGCTCAGTAGTCCTTGTAAGAGCATGTCTGCAGCCAAATCTCAGTTTCTGCAGTTTTCTGAGTTTGTTATAGTCCTGCTTTTCCACTTTCTGCCAGTAGATGGCATGCGTGCTAGTAAGAATTCAAGTGCACAGTTCTTGAACTCCCTGGCAGTGTGAAGGAAAGCTGCTGTTATTACACTGCTAAATCATATTTACTTTGTGAACTACCACTGGCTCAATTAATTAATTAATTAATTAATTAAAAAAAAGAGACAGCATAAAAGGCTAGTGTTCAAGTGCATATAAAATCCTGTCAGGGTTAAGAACCAAGAACTAAGTGGATAAAGAAAGATTAACAGTCTGTACACACATATTGCAAACTTGATTTCATTGTGTTATTGGAACACTGGGGATAGGCTTTCTGCCCTATGACCTCCACTCTCACCTCAACCCTTCTCACCTCATAATTATCTTCACCTTCAGTCCAAGAAAAAGAGACAAGCAACATCACATGCAAGAGAAGGGGATGGGGAGTGAAAAATAAATAAGGAAGGAGATATAAATGGATCAGTGATGATTTGATGAAGAACTTTTTAACGGGAATGAAATTTTGCACGTTATCGAGGTGCATCACTGAGATTCAATATAATAAAATAATATTGCCAATTATATGCATCTTAGATCGTAACTTAGTAATATTACTATACAGAAACAACATAGCGTACAAGAAAATCAGAACACACATTAACTCTAACCAATAAGACACAGCAGGATATGCTTTAGTTGTGTTCTAAAAAAGGGAGGCCAAAGGTCAAATGACTAATTGTCTAACAAGTATGAAAATACAATTCCCACATAAGGCACCATGTTGTCTCTATAAAATTAATCTTCAAACCCCTTTCAAATCTACACATGGACTGTCTTTAAAAGCAGAAAGCTCTATATTCAGACTGATTTTTAATGAGATAAGGTTTAAGGAGGTTATATCTATAATTATAATGATACAAATACTTAGGGCGCTGATGAGTCAGTCAATCCAATTGTGAATTTCTAAAATACAGTTTTATAATATCATCAGAACATTATGCAAGAATTAATATTACTCTCCCCCACCCCACCCCCTATTTAAGATTAGGTTAACATGAGCTGTCCACGTATTAAATTGTAATTAGGTTAAACTTCTGCTTTATACAGTAGATTAATTTTCAGTAAGTGATGCATACAATGAACAGAATAAGACACATATGCAAAATGTTTGAGAGAGGAAAAAGAAGTGGATATCATCCTTTTAAACAAATTTCCAAACATAACTTTGAATTAGAATTTCTCAGTAATTTGACAATAGGATGGTATATCAAATCTCACGTGGCTCCCGCGCTGCCATCCCTTTCCCTGTTCTTAGCCAGTGCCTGAGAATGAACTCATCACCACCCCAGCCAGGGCACACAGGCACCCAGGCTCTGTCAAAGTCATGGTTTCAGACAAACCCCCCCCCCCCCTCCCCAAGAAGAACAAAATCCACCACAAAGTCCAACACAAGGCAACAGCAATGGAAACAAACAAACTGGATGATGAGAGTCACGTTTAAATGACTTTATGAAAGAAACCAATAGATGACATTAAAAAAGACCTGGCAATTCTGCTCCAGATGGCTTCAATTAAAATAACACTCGGGTCAAGCTCAAACCTACCTTATCCATATACCCAAGCAACAACTGTAGTTCAAATAAATGCCCATTTTACACTTGTCTTCTCAATCATTAACAGTTGTTCATTTAAAGAACTAAGGCCTCCGACACACCTCCTCCACCTTCAATAATAACTTATATCCGTCAGGAATATAGGTGTATGGTTCTCCTCACTGGCCTCAATTCATTTAACTTATTTTCAAATTTATTTTAAATTCATTAATAATTTAATCTTTTTAGAAGTATTTTATAAATAGTTAATAGTTTTATAAATAGTTATATATTAATCTTCTGATGAATTTTATACTTAACTTAAATTCATTATATTTCAACGCAGCTGACAGTTGGGAGTTAATGATCCAACATGTTTCGCAAAGAGTTTGCTTTATCAAGGATCCCCCTGAAAAAATAAAAAATACTTAAATATCCTATCAATGTTTCAAAATGCTAAACTTACAAAAAACACTCCTAAAGATCAAAGGCAATAATCAAATGGGAAAGTCTCCCCTTACCCGTGCCGCTAATGTCATCCGACTAACTCAAATTTTTCAGTAAGATGGCGGTGGCATATTTCCTTTGTGTTTTATACTTCTCAACTATCAGCTGACTCGCCCCCATACAGCCCAACAGGAGTGGTTAAATCAGCGTAGCCCATTCAACTTCACAATTAAGGCCATTAGGAGCCACCGTATCTAACCGGTAAATCCAGCCCTGTTATTTAAAGTTTAGAACTTGTTCCAGATTACTGCCCAAACCCCTCTCTTCTACAAATTCAATAACCCGCCATTCTATCTCCTCTATGGTATGGTGTTTAGAAATCCAATGACGTACCATAGGTGCCTGTAAATTCTGAGTGACTATACAACCTGATCTTCACTGGTCTATTATAGTACATCCAATATAAACTAAGCTACAAGGACAAACTATCACATATATTACTCTAGCAGTGTTACAATTAGTGTTATGTCTAGCTGTAATGGTGTATCCCTTCCCTGGCACTGGCCAGATATTACCTACAATAGTTTTATTACACCATTGACAACGTCCACACCCTATATGTTGGCATAAACCATCACCCCCCCCCCTCAGATTGAACACTCTGACTCAACCTTTGACCTAACGTTCTGCCTCTTCTGTAAGCTACTCTAGGAAACTTCTGTAAGGGAGGATAAAGTTCTAAAACATGCCAATATGTTCTCATGATCTGAACAAACTTTCCTGCCACAATAGAATAGAGGATAAGGGTGGGCTGTGCTGTGCCGGGGGTGGCCTATGGAAGGGATGTCGGGCCGTGCCAGTCAGGGGGGCTTTTTTAAATCATTTTTTTAAAATAGGCATGATATTTTGTGGCCTATTAAAAAAATGTTTAAAAAAAGCCAGCAGAAGCCCTGACAGCAGTGACAGGAGGCTGCTTCTCCTGTCACTACTGTCAGGGTCTGCGCCTGAGCGGGGATCGCACAATTGCGATCCCTGTTCGCAAATGGGGGCGTTCCTCCGATCACCCCTATTTGAATATGACTGATTTGTGAATCAGTTGGACCTGCCCAAATCGGAAATGGATTGTTCTGATTCGGGCAGGTTAGTGAATCTAGCCCTAATAATTTTACCTTCCCTGCAGTCCAAGGATGATCGAAGCATTGTTATGTACAGTAGACAAGTTGTTTTCTTTTCAGGCAGTGTGGCTATGGGAAGAGTTATTGGGGTGTTTTCTACATTCCTGTCCTTATTTGGCTTTTAGACATCAGGTGAAAACATATTTGTTTGAAAAATATATCATGTGTAGTGCATTGAGTATTGTGATGATCTTATGTGTGTACATTCCCGGTGTTGACTGGTTTCTCTTATTGTAAACCACTCTGAACTATGTGGTTGTTACGGTATATAAATAAATGACTATTATTATTATCTACCGCTATACTAAATCACAATACATAATACACAATGCTTTCCCACTGCGTTCAATCACTCCATATGTCTCTGTCCAGGCCTCTTGGAATGGTCTTCCACTATCTGTTTTTGCTTTTTTTGCTGTACTCATTTTCTTTGTTCAAGACTTCAAGTCTACAAAAATATAAAATTTGTATAATAAAAAAAATCTAATGAAGTGCTGTATACAAATCCGTCCCCATAAAAAAATATGTGATTGGGGAATTTTACTAATTGTAGACATCCGTTTTGGTCAAAAAATATACTGTCTCACAGCCCCGCGGCGGTTCAGGCAGCCGCGAGGAACACATTGCCAGGCAGGGCTGGACTGGGACAAAAAATAGGCCCGGGCATTTTAGGTTGAGCAGCCCAATCACATGACCTCACGCAGGCCCCGCCCATTGAAGTCCAGGGGCAGGGCTAAAATGCAGAAGCACACTTGATAGGCACGGCCAGCCACTAATAAGAAGTGACTGCGATTCCCCAAATAAAATGACCTGCAAACTGGATTAATCGCATTAATGACTATACAACATTGGATTCATCACAATAACAACTAATTAAGAGGTGACCTGAGTGTATGGGAAAAGGACTTTTATTTTTCATTATTGGAGCCTTTGTTATTTTATTATGATGTTTACAAAAGCACTGTGAAGGGCCACATATACACTTTACTGTTTTTTGCTATATTGAGTTTTCCATAAGGTACAGCGCAGAGGATTAGTGTGTTGGTTGTTCACAGAGAGCCCAGCCCTCCTCTCAGCTTACTGAACTTCTCTATGCAATCATCATAAGCAGCTTTTTTATTTCCTCGAATTTAGCATGTCCCCCATGGAAGATACAGAGGTTTTTACAGAGGAGCACATTATTAGACACATTAACATCCCCCCATATCCTCACCTCTTTAGCATGGGAGCACTAGGAACTGTTCCTGATTACAGATGTCACATGTGGAGTCACACTACAGCCTCACTGAGTTCCTGTGACAGACTCAGTGTGAAGCTTCTCTTCCTCCCCCCACTTCCCCCTCACACACTGCCTGGCTCATAGGATACTAAGGGGAAGACAGGTAGGTTAAACATCCACTCACAGGACTGCAGCCAGCACAGGAGGATGGGCCGCGGCCCACCGAGACAATGCCCGGTCCTCCCAATGGCCAGTCCGGCCCTGTTGCCAGGTGAGCTGCAAAGCAGACACCAGCACACTTGCTTCCCACCGCGCCGCATATCTTAATTGCAGACTTTCCCGCGTGCCACAGCTGGCACACGTGCCATAGGTTCGCCATCGCTGTCCTAGAGCAAAGTTGGTATTAAGCTGAAAGGCATGACATGTTTGTTGAGGTTTGAATATTATCACTAACTGTAATGGCGTAATCAATGTAAATTTGATCGCCTGAATGTTAAATTATCTTTGCTATTCATTATATTTAAATTTAATTTACCATGTTTAAACATCTGCTAATAACAATTGTTGGACATACCTAGTTTTCTTTCACCCTCAATTGTTATCATTTTGTTTTAAATTGCAACAAATAAATCTACATATTTAAATGTTTAACCTCTGTGTTGGTGTGAATTGAAGAGGAAACCTATTGAAATATCTGACTGTGATTATAACATCTCATACTTTTAATTGTAATAAATGTAATATAATGTATCACATCACCACTAGGGAGTTTTACAATATAAACACTGTCCCTATAAAAAAATGGAAAGTGTTGTGTCTCGCACATCAAGTGTCAAACGTCACTTTGAGACCAACCATAACAGTGTTGCTGAACTTGGTTTAGCTCAAAGAAAAGAGTTCCTTGTAGGAAAATTAAAGAAATATCACTCCCAGTCTCTTAGTTTTAGCAACTATCTTTCAAAAACTAATCATCTTACAATTGCCAGCTTTCAAATTTCACTGTGCATGGCAAAACATGGTAAGCCCCTCTCTGATGGAGATTTTATCAAAAAGGCAATTTTGGCTGGGCGTAATTCACTCTTCCATGATTTCCAAAACAAGGATAAAATTGTGCAGCGCATCTCTGAGATGCCGCTAAGCAGAAATACTGCAAAAGATAGGGTTCTGCGAATGGCTGCTGATGTTAGTCAACAGCTTACTTGCGACTTACAAAAAGCACCCTTCTACTCCATGTGCTTGGATGAAAGTACAGATATTACTAACCATGCAAGACTAGCGCTCATTTTGCGTTATGCTACTGGTGACATCATGAGAGAAGAGCTGGTAAAACTGCTGTCTTTGCCTGGAAGAACATAAGGGATAGATATCCACAATGCTGTGATGGAGGCTTTTTCATCACTAGACATAAGTCCAGAAAAAGTGGTTTCAGTTACTAGCGATGGAGCACCTAGCATGGTGGGGACAACATCAGGATTCATTCATTTCTTTGCTAAGGAAGCAAAACATCCACTGATTCAATTTCACTGCATAATACATCAAGAGGCTCTCTGCGCCAAAGAAAGCAGCAAAAAACTTGACGATGTCCTCAAAGATGTAACAAAAATGGTGAACTTCATCATGGCGCGTGCTCTTAATTTTCGACAATTTCAAGCCCTTCTTGATGAGGTTCAGGCACAATATAACACTTTACTGATGTACAATAATGTCCGGTGGCTGAGCAGAGGACGAGTGTTAGAGAGATTTGTGGCCTACTTGGAAGAAGTTAGGCTATTTATGAACGAAAAGGGGGAAGAGTCTTGTAAAAAATTACAAGGCATGGGAAAAACAGCAGAAAGCATGTTTAGTGACATCAAAGCTTTTGAGAGAAAATTGCATGTTTTTGAAAAAGACCTTGAGAGTGGACAGCTAAAATATTTTCCCAACCTAAAAATACATTTGGATAATTCTACAACATTTGTGGACAGTCATAAAAAACACCAGGAAATCCACAAAGCATATTCCACCATTGTAGCCGAAGCAAAGGAGAATTTTAGTAAAAGATTTTCTCAGTTCTGTAAGATGGAGACAACCCTTTCATTTATAACTTCCCCAGAAAATTCCACATTTGAAGATCTTGATCTTTCCTGCTTACAGTGGTTGGATATTCAAAATTTGGAAATGGAGCTACTGGAACTTCAAGAAAGCTCTATCTGGAAAAGTAAATTCAATGACCTGCGTGCGGCTCTTGAACGTATTGAGTGTGAAAGGGTGACAAATGAAATCACTGCTAGCAGTTCTGAAAATGAAATCCTAAAAGCGTGGAATTCTCTGCCAGACAATTTTAAGTCCATGAAAGCACTTGGGATTGCTCTTCTTACTTTGTTTGAGTCATCCTATGCTTGTGAGCAGCTGTTTTCGGCTTTGAATCATATAAAATCTGATGCTAGAAACAGATTAATGGATGACATGAGTGCTGCATGTGTTGCTCTGAAATTAACGCACTATAAGCCAAGGATTGACAAGTTATCAGTATGCATGCAACAACAAAAATCACATTAATTTTTTTCAGAGCATGCCCAATGCATATGTTTACATGAAGCAGTGTTTTCAGTTTGCAGTTAAGACACTTCCTAAGTTATTTAAATATTATTTAAAGATGTTATTTAAAAAAGGGACTTTACATGGCCCTGTTGTATTCCAATCTGGAATTTCCAATAAAAATGGTTGGTTTAATTGAAAGCTCTTTTGTTTTCTTTACATCATATTATTAGAAATGTAATGATTTAACTATTTTCTAATTTGATTGTAAATTTTACAAAAAAACATGTATAGACTCTTTGGGAATACACAATGAGTCTTGACACAGTTAACAGTTTTAAGAAGTTTATCTTTTTTTTTTACTCAGGATACATTTGACATGTTATGTGAATAATACATTTAAAATATATTGTGTAACTGAATCAAATTCTTCCTAAATTCATTAAATTGAATGAAATCATTAAAACATTATAAATTGCCAATAAATTGAAATGAAAACCAAAGGATTGTGAATCAAATTGATTCTCTGACAATACAAAGATTCCAACCTTTAAAAATGATGTTACATAGTTCAGGCAATTTTATAAAGAGTTTTTAGATACTAAAATCTTGTTATTAAGGTTTAATTGACATGCTGGCCCTTTGAGGAAATTCTTTGGTTTTGTGCGGCAGTTTGGGCACTCGGGTTCAAAAAGGTTAGCCATCACTGCTCTTGGATATCCATAACCACAGGTAAGTATTTGACTAAGTGACTTTTTTAAAACCAGAGAGTGTTTCTCAGACCCAAAATTCAATAAAATACCACGTGTAAATATGTGTGCATGCAAAAATAAAGTATTTTTGAAATACGATTTCACCAGTATCACTGCTTTATTCCATTGGGTACTGCTGAATTATTATCCCATCACCTGTCTGGAACCATCAGCTCCTCTGAAGATCCAGATGTTTGCTACTATTCTTTCTGTAAACAAATGAAAGGAAGCAAAGCCATAACCTCCCTACATGAATGCAGGCTAAAGTCAGTGTCTTCTTAGGCTAAGGCCATTACCCTCCCATGAACCCCCTTCCCCCCCAAAAAAATGTTTCTGATATGAAATCAGCTCACAGAGTTTCAACACACATTCACACAATATCTGAGCAACCTCACTTTATCTGTATATCTAAGTATCTTTGATTCAGAAATAATGAAACTCCACAGTAATTACCACACAGTCTCACAGCTTCCTCACACATAATCTGCTAATATATATCAGGAATACAGATTGGAAACAGCTCTGAACAAAGATCTTCTTAGAATTCTAAGGCAACTCTTATTTATTTAGATTTATATTCTGTCCTCCCCAAAGAGCTCAGAATGGGTTACAGTTTAAATTCACAGTGTTACAATATAGGGTTTATATAATGTGTATTGTAATATATCTTCATAAATGATTACTTACTGATGCTGGTGAAGGTTTGAGGGAGTAACTGGGCAAAAAGGTAGTTTATTACAGCTTTTCTAAATTTAAGATGCCCTTTAAGAGCTCTTATGGAAGGTAGACTGTTCCAAAGGATTGGTAAGAAATGGGAATAGCTTTGTTTCCAGGTTCTCAAAAGCATATTTAGTTTTCAAAAAATAGTTTCAGATTCTCCAAGCTTCACACAGCTATGTATACTGGTTAAAGTCTCAACAGATTAGTAATCAGAAAAGACTGCAAGAATAAACTGCAGCACTGCAGCAGAAAAACTCTTACATGTTAGGATTAATGAACATAAGTGTGCAGTATGAAACCTGATGCTCCTCTGTACAGCACTGTTCTAGCACTGTTCTGTGTTTTTGCCATTGATTAGATTACTGGGGGGAGCAAAAACCATGATACTGATAAATGTGATCAGCACTAGATACATCACCTTCACTCTGTTGAACCTGTAAGTTTAAATCCAATGAAAGAATGGAGAGTAAAATGGAAGGCAAAATGGTGGAAACAATTATAAAAAATAAAATTGTGGAACAGATAGACAAACGATTTAATGAGACAGAGTCAGCTTGGGTTCAGCCGAGGGAGATCTTGCCTCACCAATTTGCTTGACTTTCTTGAAGGTATGAATACATATGTGGATAAAGGTGAGCCGGTTGATATAGTGTATCTAGATTTTCAAAAATCTTTTGACAAAGTTCCTCATGAGAGGCTCCTGAGAAAATTAAAGAGTCATGGGATAGGAGGCAAAGTTCAGTTGTGGATTTAAAGAGGAGAAAAAATGACCTTAGACGTCCCTTAATGGCAAAGTGATCATACACAACCTTATCAAATGGAGTCACTTTAATCACTGGTCAATAAAACCTCCATAAATCCAATTAATGATAATGAAATAATGTACTCATATTTAAATAATGCAAGCTGCTAGCACTTATCTGGCAATCCTGATCCCAATGGGAATTACTTTCACACTCTGCTTCTTCAGGGGATCAAAATACAACATAACTTTCAAAGGACTCCAATCACAACACATATAAAAAGGCAGCAATGATTCAAACTACTAAACATTTAAGCACATACGCATTGACAAACCTTCATTAAAAGCAACTCCTAGACGTACTTGTTACTTTCTATCACATATCAGCTTTGCCGTGCATTAAGTTGAAAAACATGGCGCCTGAAATTTTTTTAATGTCTTGGCTGAAGTAACCAATCATCAACTGTCCATATCTAAGCTTCTATACTAATTGAAACATAAGAACATAAGAATAGCCTTACTGGGTCAGACCAATGTTCCATCAAGCCCAGTAGCCCATTCTCACGGTGGCCAATCCAGGTCACTAATACCTGGCCATAACCCAAAGAGTAGCAACATTCCATGCTACCGATCCAGGAAGGAAGGAGAAGGTTGGAAATTACAGGTCTGCTAGTCTGACCTTTGTGGTATGAAAATCAATAGAAATGCTTCCAAAGCAGATGATTGTGAGGTTTCTGGAACTGAATGAACTATAGGACCTGAGGTAGCATGGTTTTACTAGAGGCAGGTATTGTCAGAAAAATCAGCTTAATTTCTTTGACTGAGTGACCAAAAAAATTGAATATAGGAGGGGCACTAGGTGTACTTAGAATGGTTCCACATAGTTTACTGATAATGAACTCAGTATGGGCTCTAAAGTGACTGGTTGGGTTATGAAGTGGTTAAGTGGAAGGATACAGAAGGTAATGGAAAATTGAATTCATGAGAATAGAATGTTATCAGCGGTGTGCCACAGGGATCAGTACTTGAACTGGTTCTTTTTAATATCTTTGTGAGTGGCATTGCAGAAGGGTTGATTGGTGAGGTTTACCACTTTGTGGATAATACCAAAGGGTAAGAATAACATGAGGAAGGATCTAGAGAAGCTTTTAACTTGCATTTAACTTTTTTATGTTCTTCTTTCAGATTGTAAGGCTACAATTTGACCAAATCTTTGTGTGTCTATAATGTCAGAACAAAACCAATATGAATTCTACAGCAAAGCATTCTGGGCTTGTGACACTACAGCATAGCCATAGTGCTTGTGTGTGAAGAATGAAAACAACATCATTCTTTTTTTTCTGATGTGCAGATGCTATGAAACTGGTGCCTGAATTTCTCTCTGCCTTTATGTTATCTGTGAAGACCTTGAAGATGCAATGGTGCTACCCCATCTTCAACTCACCTTGGTAACCCTGCAATCCTCATCTGCACTTTATCTCTCTGTTACAAAAAGCACACTGGCTACCAATATTGCATAGAATAATTTATAAAATAGCACTGATAACCTTTAAAATACAACAAACTAATGCACCAATATTTCTGGATCGTCTTCTAATACCATATTTTCCAGTCAGGACACTCAGATCAACAGAACATCTGCTGACTATTCCTTCTTTAAAAGTAATAGGTACTAGGAGATCTACTATCTTTTTGGTTATAGCATCCCAGATCTGGAACAACTTACCAATTTACTTGCGTGGTGAATCTTCATTAGAAAAATTTAAAAGCTCTTTAAAAAGTTACTTGTATGGGGACGCATTTGAGACATAGATAGCATAATTCTTCTATCATTAAAGCATATGCTCTAATAATCTCCTTTACCTCTTTTCCATGCTTTCCATGTTTAGCTATACTTTCAAGATTAATTTCTATTACCCTCCATTTCTTTTTTCCCTAAATGTATCTCTATTTTCTTTAAAGATTGTAGTTCACCCTCCTTTCCTTTTGTCCTGGTAATTATTTGTACGTATACACTGTGGGGCTCATAATCGAAAGAGAAAAACATCCAAAAACCGGCCTAAGTCGGCACTTGGACGAACATTTCTCAAAAACGTCCAAGTGCCGAGAATAAAACCGGGTTTTGGACGTATTTAAAAATGACCTAGGCCTTCATAGTACCACTCAACGTCCAAAGCTAAACGGGGCGTTTCGGGAGGCGTGTCGAGGGCGGGAGTTGTGCGGGACATGGGCCGGCTTAGGCTTAGTCATACAGCATTTATAACCGAAACTTTTACAACAGTCTAGACGAAACTTGGACGTTGTGACTTAGACCATGTAAGAAGTGGTCTAAGTCACAAAAACCCACCTAAACTCACCAGATAAGCATTGCAAACACATAACACAGACCCACACACACTACCCCAGTGATCACCAACCCCCCCCCCCCAACCTCCATAAAAATTTTATTCACAACTTTAAATTTCAGCCTCCAGACCATCATCACCTGGCTGCCTGGCATTGGAAAGCCTAGTCGTCCAGCCCAGAGGCAGCTTAAGTCATCTTGGGGGTGGGTTAGGGACCCATAGAGAGGAGGACCCATGCCCATAAGCCCCTATAATCACTGCATTGATACTGAAACATGTGCACTGCCCTATACACCCCCAAAACCCTTTTTGTACTGACATATAAGTGGTTCTTGCAGCCATAAGGGCTATTGGAGTGGTAGATAAGTGGGTCTAGGGGATTCTGGAGGTGGTTTGGAGGGTTCACTGTCACCTATAAGGGAGCTGTAGTGAGGAGAAGCCATGGCACTCTTTTTGTGAAGTTCACAGCAGTGCCCTGTAAGGTACCCCACTATTTAGGTGGAATGTCTGGGTGTGCAGTCCATCACTTTGCAGACCCCTCCCACGTCCAACAGGGCTTGTTCTAGGCGTTTTGGACTTGGACGGAAAGTTGGACGGAAATGTGATATAAAGATGGACGATTTAGCGGCTTGGACGATCAGATCAGCAGGACTAAACTAAACTAAACCTTAAGTTTATATACCGCATCATCTCCACGGATGTTGTGGAGCTTGGCACGGTTTACAAAAATTTTAAATATAGGAAGAGAAGGAAAAAAAAGGTTTACATGAACTTATATATGGAAGAGAAGAGTAAGGGGGGATAGAATTACATTTTAGTGAAAAGCCAGGTTTTCAGTTGCTTGCAGAATAATTGGAGGGAGCCCAGGTTCCGCAGCGGGTTAGTAAGGTCGTTCCAAAGACCTGTGATTCTGAAGAGAAGGGATTTTCCCAGTTTGCCTGCATAGCGAATACCGTGTAGAGAGGGGAAGGATAATTTATACCTTTGGGCGGGACGTATAATTAGACGATTTTCTAAAGTAGAAAAAAGTTGGACGCATGTTTCGAAAATGTGTCTTAGGCTCTTTTTAACTTTGGACAACTTGTGAGATGGACGTAAACGGACTTAGACGTCCCTTTCGATTATGTCCCTCTGTATGTTTATTTGTATAAAGTTGTTTTATTGCTTGTTTCCCAATTTTAAATTGTCATACTCATTGAAGTATTTGACATTGCATGTACAACAAATTTTTAATAAACTTGAAACTTGATAGCAAGCGTCTGATTAGTCCTGTTAACATTGGTGAGCTCCAATCCAAACAATCATAGACTGCTTCCACTGTTCTGAGATTTGCACACAGAATAAATAATAAAGACTGACACTACTAATTGTTTACAGAGTCAGATTTTTGCTTCTGACCACTAGCTTTACAAATTTTTCCTTGCCCAGGACACTGCAGATTATAGCATCTCTGCTGCAGCACCTTAAGATTCACAAGCTCAATCCAGTGGTATAGCGAGGGTGAATGGCACCCGGGGGGGTGGCACCCCCTCTCCTTCCCTCTTCTCCACTCCCTGCTCTTTTTCGCCCCCTTCCCTTCCACATACCTTTTAATTTTCCAGGCATGAGCAATATCACAAACTTGCCACCCACATCATGTTGGCTATCCCTCTGATGTCACTTCCTAGGCGAAGGGCCTGGAAGTGATGTCAGAGAGGCAACACTGACATGGGCAGTAAGTTCATAATGCTGCTCACTCAGGGAACATTAAAGGTAGAACGGAAGGGGCACATGCACGCTGTGTGTGTGTGTGTGGGGGGGGGGGTTGGGAAGGAATGGGAGGGCAGAGAAGAGGATGGGTGCCTGAGACCCTACCATGACCATGTCCGGGGCTGACCGCTCCCCGCCCCCCACTTACTACACCACTAGCTCTACAAGACGGTAGATGTTATTATCTACTCCCCCATATACCACTGGAGTGTTGTCATTAGGTTCACTTATACAGTTCACTATCCTGAGTACCGTGTGGCCAGAGCCAGCATTGAAAATAAATTTCAGAATCTTTGGATCCAAGGCCAGCATCTTGTCTGCTGCAAAAGGGTGTATGGCTGTTACTTTATTTTCTTTTTGTACTGTGGTTGGTTAGAAACAATTTCCTTTGCTCTTGGGAGTGTGATTCAGGCTTTCTGATACCTTAGTTTATTTCTTTAGGGACAATTTATTAGTTGCATTAAGATATTGTAAGAAAACTATATCACAATAAACCTTACGGTGTGGGGTAATATTTTCCGTACAGCAGAAAGCATTTCATTAAGTCACTGGCTTCCATGGGCAAAATGAACCCTGGGTTTTCTAACAGGTCATATCTGGATCTAGTATTAAATATCCAGGTGCGGTGGCATAGCGAGGGTGAGAGGCGCCTGTGGTGGTGGCGCCCCTCTCCTGCCCTCTTCCCTGCCTGCTGTGCGTGCGCGCCCTTTCTCGTTCCCGTACCTTTTAAACTTCTCCAATGCGAGCAGCATGCTCGCGTCGGTGTCGGCTCGCCCTTTGACGCCACTATCTAGGCACGGGACCCGGAAGTGACGTCAGTGCCAATGCAGGCAGCAATGTTGCTCACACCGAAGTAAAACAAGGTACGGGGGGAAAGCAAGGGGCACGCACGGCAGGGAGCAGGTGGCAGAGAGGAGAAAGGGGTGCCAGCACCCGTAGCAAGATGATACCCGGGGTGGACTGCCACCCCCCTCCCCCCACTGTCCAGGTATTTGCAGTCACCCAGAAGTTAATTGGGCACTGGCTGATATTCAGACCACTGCCTGACTCCACCTAAACTTACCCATTGGCTAGCCAGGTTGCAAAATGGCTCAATAGAACTGATATTCAACAACACTACCCAGTTAAGTGCCACTGAATATTGGTAACCAGCCAGCTCAACAGAATTTAACCAGGCAGGAGCCTCTCCTATCACTTTTAACCCTTTTAAATACTGGGCACTATAGAGCTCATGTTTAAAAAGGTAGACATCGAAAAGAAAGCATAAATTGGCACTTGGACGTCTTACTGGTCAAAACGTCCAAGTGGACTTTTTTCAAAGCTGACTTTCCAGACATCTTGCTGGTTGTTTTGTTTCGAGAGTGTCTAAGAGCTCCTTTTACAAAAGCGCACTAGGGCTTTAGCGCGCGGAATAGCATGCCCTACATTGCCGCGTGTACTGGCCGCTACTGCCTCCTTTTGAGCAGGCGGTAGATTTTCGGCTCGTGCGCGCTAATCCGGTGCATGCGTTAAAAACGCTAGCACACCTTTGTAAAAGGAGCCCTAAATCTTAAGGGGGCGTGTTAGAGGCATATTTTGGGCAGGCTTATGGTGGGATTAGGGACTTGGATGTTATTCAGGGATAATCAAACCTTTAACAAAATGTCCAGGGCAGTTTTTTGGGTTTTTTTTTTTAGATCTTTGGAGCTAGACCTGTTTTAAAAATGAATAATGGCCTAAAAGGTGCTCAACTGACTATTGGACGGATTAAGGCATAATCCCCTTACTCCCCCAGTGGTCATTGACCCCCTCCCACCACCCAAAGATGTGAAAAAAACCCCAGTACATTCCAGCCTGTATTATGAGAGGGTGCTTAAAAGTTCTCAACCTAACCAACTAACTTCCTAAATTCTGAGTGTTATTTTGCCACTGTAGCTGAAAAGAGTGTTATCTTATTTTGTTAAGTGCCAATTTGCAGAAACAAAATTCTGTGTTTTTGACATTGTTTCAGATCATTAATTGAACCATATCCACATCATTCTCTTTTTGGTTGGACTAAAAACTTTTCAGCACCCCCTCACACAGCTTCAGATGGCCACACAGACAGCTGAGCCCTGCAGAGCAGAGAGGCATTCTAGGGGGTACTGGAATGAATGTCACATTTAAAAGTCCCAGGTACACATGTCACTGTAACTTGCTTTTATTTTATAGTGAACCCTCCAAATCTCACAGAAAACCCTATTGTACTTGCATAAAGATGACACCTGTAGGCATAAGGACTACAGTACTCCCCCGATATTCCAGGAACCCCCGCAAATCTCAAAAAAACGCGAATACAGATTTTCATGGGGGAGCCTGAAGAGGGCAGCGGGAGAGGGTAGCAGGATAGCAGCCGGAGTGCCGTGAGTGCAGGAAATCACTTGCGGTACGCTCCGACCGCCTATTCCTGCACTAAGTCGGGCCTTATCAAATCAGGAGCTGTGTGTCAAAGCAGCTCCTGATTGCATAAGGCCCGACAATGCAGGAAGAGGCGGTCGGAGCGTACAGCGAGTGATTTCCTGCACTCGCGGTGCTCTGGCTGCTCTCTCCTGCCTCTCCCGCTGCCCTCTCCTTGTCAGTGGTTCGTGGTCGGAAAATACCGCAAATGACCGGGACCACGAACCGCCGACCGCAAACGACCGGTGGAACACTGTATTCTTGTAGTATACAGGTGGGAACAGTAAGTTTTGGGTAGTATTTGGAGGGCTCACCATACAATACAAGCAGGGAATAATGACATGTGTACCTGGGACTTTTAAATGTGATATTCACTTCAGTACCCCCCTAGAGTGTTCCTCTGCTCTGCTCAGATGTCCGTGTGGCCAGTTTGCTAAGAATGCTGGCTGTTTGGACATCCCAATAACTTGTGTATGCATGTTTTTTATTTGGACATCTTTGTATTCAAAAATGGTCAAAAAAGATAGATGTACTAAGGACCAAAAAGTCTAGATATGTCATTAATAAGAACAACAAAAAAAGATAGACGTCTTACTGTTTTGAAATTGGACATTTTCTCTACTGGATTTCTGGACGTCTTTCCCAGAATGTCCAAACTTGACTTAGACATCCTATTGAAAATGCCCCTCCCCATACACAGAACTACTTTTTCTCAACTTTCTTATTGTCTGCAAATGGTGAACCTGAGATTAGGACAGGTGTAAATAATTCCCTATGTGTTGTTGCAACATTCCTACAGCCTTCCCGTTTGCTTTTTTTTTTTTTTTTTTTGCAAGATGTTTTGTTACCTGTAATAGTTTCTGCCACCTTACTTTTCAACCATGTCTGCTGTTTGGCTTTCTTTTTTTAATTATATAGGATGCATCTTGTCTGGGCTTCCAAAATGATATTTATAAATAACATATACAACTGATATAAATCATTAATCTTTGCAGGTCCTTCTCAGCCTCTTTAACCTTTTTTTCCTCATTTTGTAGCTTCTTTTTTGAAAGGTAAATATTTATACAGTAGATTTCCTTTGTGTTCTCACTCCAGTTAAGTCAAATTTGATCATGTTACAATGATCATTATCAAGTGGCCCCAAAAACTGTTATCTCTTTTATCAAATCCTGCATTCATCTAAGGGCTAGGTCTAAAATTGTTCCCTTGAGTTATTGCATATGATTATTTGTTTTTCTTTTCTTTATTTTTTCTTTTCTTTATGGCATTTTTATTTCTTTTCAAGTTTTGATGTACAATAAATAGGAAAATAGGAGTTAATGGAAAGCATATATTTTTTTAACTCTTGTATTTGCTTTTTGGGGCGAGATCTATGTTCCATTTTCCTGTGAAATGACTCTGAATGAGACTTTATTTTCTTGGGTATATGTGTGCATAATTTGTTGTTAAACTTTAATAAATATTAACTTTGAAAAATTGCTCCCCCATGAATAAATTGTCCCTAATCCTTTTAAAATCACCTTAATAGGTTATTAGCCAGATGGATAGATTACATCGCTGTAAACAGAATCAGTAGGTATAATCTACATAATCATAGCTAAATATAAAAGTGCAGATATGATACCTTGGGTACAGTAGATCATAAAATATTTGTTCTAGCCATTCACGGTAGGATGCCTCTTTCTCACTCTTTCATTGAAATGAGCCCACTCTACATGTGCATTCTTGGCTAGGGAAAGAGAAACTGGCATAGCAGGAATGCAGAAAGAGGAAGTGTCAGTCACTGACGACATGTCCACTCATCTTCCCAGATGTTGATAGATTGCATCAGGCTATGCAAACTTGAAATGAAGATTTGCAAGCCTGAAACATTCTACACACAACACACACAGGATAAAATATTTGGATGAAAAGTGACACTGGAAAAATGAAATGAAACCTATTTCTGCTCAAAGCTAGGGGCACTTCTACCCACTCTCATCTTTGGAAATCTAATTTATTTATTTCTCCCAGGGGAACTCAGATGGTTTTTATGAATTTATTTAGATACTCAAACATTTTTCCCTGCCTGTCCTGGTGGGCTCACAATCTAGCTAATGTACCTGGTGCAATGGGGGATTGGGTAGCTTGCCCAGGGTCACAAGGAGCAGTGTGGGTTTGAACCCACAACCCCAGGGTGCTGAAGCTGTAGCTTTAACCACTGTGCCACACCCTCCCCCTAATGAGGTCACACCATCCACCGGGAGTGAACACTGATAGGGAATTATAGAAATAAAACATCACAACACAGGCTTTGACCATTTCAAATTCTACTCCCCTCTTTTCACTAGATGCCTAAACCATTCCATCTGTCTCCCTTCATGCATACAGAGCATTAGATGGCCTTCCTGGCTTTTCACAGCTCTCTCCCTGACTCCAGACCAGCAGGGTAGGCGTGAGCACGCTTCAGTGCACAACATTTTCCAAATTCCCTAAACAGCATTAAGCCCTTTTTCAATCTGGGCTTTTAACCACCCCCCAGTAATACGACTACTATGGCAGAAACCATTCACATTATGGTCTCTGTCTTGGCTTTTTTTTTTCTTGTCAAATATTAGCCAACTATTCATTCTATTTCTTACTAAATTTATCACAACTAAACTGAATCCCCCTCCTTGTTTATAATATATATTTTTCCAAAGTGTGAATTGAAGAGGACTGAGAACAGACGGGTCTGGGTGATCAAGTTACCTGTTACCACAGCACATCTGCTAGGGCAGTCAATCACAATGATACCTCTGACAGCCACCACGTCCCCTCTCAAGGGTTCATGTGGCCCCAAGAGCCATTCATGAATTTACTGTGCCTGAAAAAAATATTTTCCTTCTCTGTCTACAGAGAGAAAAAAAAGAGACACTGACAGTATACTAAATGAAGTTTTCACCGCCTTCAGGCTTTCATGTTAACAGGCAAAATTTGTGCTGTTTAATCCACTTTTTTAACTTGTGCCCAAATTTTTTTTTTTTTTGAATTAAAGACCAGATGAAGAAAAAGAACCTGCAGCTAAATACACACAAAAATATTATATCTAGTCAAAAAAAATGCCCTGAGTTAGTCCAAGATAAAAGGTATCATCTTATTTTCTCTCGTTCGGTTTTTGGTTTATTTCTATTTATTATCTTAAAAGAGATGAAAATCCTAAAATGAAAAAAAAAATGGGTTCCAGAATTTTAAACCCTCTTGTTATTAGACTCAGGATGAATGATTTATTCTTTATGGTGATGTCTCAGGTAGTTTGTACTGCAAGTCACATACATTTTGGCAGCAAATATGTCTGTTCTTTAATATATGAGTATACCGATGAGAACCAAACTCATTTCTTTGATGAAAAGAGATGGCTCCATAGAGGGGCAGATGGATATTATTTTAGCTTTTTTTGTATTGGGCTTTCCAAGTTTATTTAAAACTTGATATACTGCTCATTTGGATTATTTTCTAGGTGGTTTACTAATTAATTTAAAATGAAAATTAAAGGAATGCCATATCTAATAAGATAGAAGAAAATAAAAGTAATATACAGTCTAAAACTAGAACAGAAGAAAAGTGTGTGCAGCATTTTTGGACTCTACACATACGAGGTCGGTTCAAAAAGTTCTAAAACTAATTTTATAAAAATGTATTAAACAATCTTGCATCTTATTCCATTGGGTCTCTTTCAAATTATTACCTTTCCCTACGTATACACTTTTCCCAACATTGTTTCCACTTCTGGAAACAGTCCTTAAATACATTTTCAGGAATCGCCAAAAGTTGCTGTATCAAATTTTGCTTTATGTCTTCGATGGTGTTGAATCGCTTTCCTTTCAGCGTGGATTTAAGTTTAGGAAACAAGAAGTCAGCAGGGGCCAATTTGGGAGAGTAAGGTGGCTGAGGAAGAACTGTCATCGCGATTTTGCGCAAAATTTGTGAATTTTGATGCATTAAAAACACCTTCCACATCTCATAACATGTTCCCCATAAACTACTTTCAACATTTCATAAGTTTATGTAGCGGTCTTACCCAATTTAAAACAGAACTTCACTCTGAACTCTGCTCATTGAGGTCACATATGATGCAAAATAGCCAATCACGAAAACACACTTTCACAAAAACTGCTGTAGCTCAGAGACGAAAACAGATATCAACAAATGGAAAAAAAAGGAGATTGCCCATGAGGTTTCAAGCTACTCAACGCTGCCTAGCGCATCTCAAAAGAACTTCCCATTGGTGTGCAATTCAAATGGTCCTGGAACTTTTTGAACAGACCTTGTATAACAGATATCCTGAGAATCTATTTTTAGGTTCCAAAACTATGCATGCATCCGTTCTCTTTCCTGTTCCCACCCTACACAGTTTTCTAAAGTTGCCCAGCCAGAGTCATGCTTTCCTAGAGATGACCAAGCTGTCATTGTTTGCAAACCGACACAGAAATGCACAGCTCTGCTTACTACTATAATTTTTAGAAGTACAGTTGACTCTGATGGTCATGGATCCATCTTGCAAAGTGTATTTCCCAAGTACATAGTGAGATCAATTTTTAATGAAAGGAAGAATGTTTTCTTAGTCCTAAAATACCTGTTTACACAGCCTGGCTCTGAAAAGAAGATAAAATTTTTACTTGACTTAGATATAGCAGTGCCTCTCCATAAGGAAGTAAAAGCGTGCTGTTTAATTCCATATGGTTTTCACATTCTGCTCTTTGAAACTACCACAAGTGAACATGTTGGCTTTCAGTTTGTTTGAGATTCAGCAGGGATCACTGTGGAAAGAGTTTCTGGGAATTTATGGGTAAAAGTCTGTAAATACTAATTTCCTTGAGTCCTGTCTTTGGTAATTGGCTTATTTCCCGAGCCGAAACTCTTCCCACAAAGAGGAATTGTTCACTAAAGAAACCACACTAGGGAGTCTTTGGGGGCTTCATTCAGCCAAGGCTGGAGGTGGGAGTCGGTTTCTGCCTATGGCAAAACTCCATGCCAAGAACGTTCACTTTCCACCTTTCCAAAGCTCATTACCATTTTACACCAGTGTGCTAGGAGCTCTGCTTCATTAATTGCATTGTTTTTCTCCCTCTACTACATTTACACAAATGTAGATTTTTCTTAAGATAGCTGGACAATGGAGTCTCCCAACAGCCTGACTCCTCCCCAAAACTGCTAATTAATCTGATACTGAAATTTGGCAGAACGCAGGACCAAAGAAAGAACCAAAGCAGATGGTGAAACAAACAAAAATGCTTAACAGTTATAGGCCATACCCCATTTTGCATAAAATATATGGCTCTCTTCTGAAATGACCTACAACTGAGGAGACCTCAGAAAGACATAGGGAGAGTAATTTTGTAATAGGCTATTTATGTTGTTGAACAAGTATGCATACAGGTTATACCAATTTCCAAAGGGATAATGTGTATAATTTCCCCTTGAAAATGATGCCACTGAAACAATATACACACATTTACACTTTCTATCTAATATGAATAAGTTTTTTTTTTTAAAATATACATACATTTGAAAATCCCAAAGTATTTACAGTATGTAAGACCACTCTCTTCTCCTCCCCCTGCCCTCTAGGGATTGCCTCTATCTATTGCAGGGGTGGGCAACCTTTATACACATAAAGCCACATGAATTTGAAAACTATCCCTAGTGGGCCGCAACATTACATAATGTTATAACCAGAAACGCAGGGAGCCCCATAGGTCTTCTGTGAATTATTAATTAATAAGTAAAACTTTAACTAAAATGATGGCTACAGTGGCTAATCTGTAAAATATTAACAAAATACAGTATTTAAAATTGTCACAATTGTGGTTAGTGATGTTTTCTGTGCATACTTCCCATGGTCTCAGAGGCAACATACATTTCAATGGTGGGCCACATTTGTCTGTAGGCTGCAGGTTGTCAACCCCTGACCTATCACAAGCCACAGTATGCTTGAAATGGCATTATATGCATATTTTAATCTGTATATATTCCAAACAATTTTTATAACATAATTTATTTGCATAGTCCTCTGTTTATGCATACAAATAGCTTTTACAATGAACCCTTAAAGTTGCCTAGGTATGCAATATTTATTTAGGGGTCCTTTTATTAAGGTATGCTAACTGATTTAGCGCACGCTAAATGCTAAGGCATCCATTATATTCTATGAGCACTTTAGCATTTAGGAGTAAATTCTCTATTACTGCGTTTAACTTAGGCGTGCTTTGGACGTCCGATGTAAGTGAATAATTACGGAGTTAAGGGTCTTAATTAATGTTAATTGGGAAATAAACGATACATAATGTCCCTAAGAGGTAGTTGACGGACTGACGTCTACAGAAAGCATAGTCCCGTCTCCAGCTCTGGACGTGGGCGTTCCGTGGGCGTTCCTTGGACGTGCCAAATGGGGACGCTAGATAGGCGCTACCTGAGCGAACGCCTGCATCTAAATATCGTGTATTATGTAGACGTAAGAAACCCTGGTCTAACTTGGATTTCAATGCCGTTTCAACTTTCGTAATTGCGGCTCTTTGTTAGACGCGAGGCAGACGTTCGCTGTGTTTTTCATCAATAATTCCAATAGTGAGTTTGAATAGGTAATTTTCATCTTTTCTCTGTCCTAATAAATATAATGTCAATGGAACACATTATATTGCATGGAAAACAAACCACATTTCTGCCCGAACAATAATATAATTTACACATGGCTTTTACAACCCCCTTTTTTTCTCAACAAACAGCAATGCAATCGGCTCTCTTTTGAAAGCAAAGAAAAATCAGCACACATTATCAGCACTTAAAAAGAGAATAAACAGATACACACCTTAACATTCAGCTTCCCTTATTGCAAAATGGAGGTCTTCAGTTGCACAAAACTGACCTCATTGTGACCTCATCAATCTGCACCTTCAAAGTAGTATGCCACAATTAAAAGATGTGCTGGGTGTAAAACTCACAATCTCTGGATGTTAGGAGCACAGGCTGACTCTTAACACATAGAGCTACAGCTGCTTCTACTTAGGTCAAACTTCTAGCTCATTGACAATCTATGCTTTCCATTCAAGGTGCAACATTGTGGAACACTCTGCCTTTAGAAGTTAGATCCCTGCTTGGGGTCTAACAATTTATTAAATGTCTGAAAACAATTTTGTTTCAACGCGTTTGTCAGTAGTATTTATATTTGAACATCGCTGTGATGTTTTATTTTACGTTAATAATGATCTGTTAATATCTATTTTATGTATGTTTTATTGTATCCTGCTCAGAACTAAGTAAGGGGTCTTTTTATTAAGGTGCGCTAACCAATTTAGCACGCATTAAGGGGTAAATTCTCTATTAGTACGTCTAACATAGGCGTGCTTTAGACGTCCGGGAAACGCAAGTGTCAATCAAACGGTACTTAGGCGTGCGGTAGACGTCCCTAGAACCTCTTCGCGCAAAATAGACGCAGGTTTCTGAAACGTCATTAAGACGTCTCCAATGGACCCGTGATAGACGTAAGTACGGTTTTTTTGGGGGTTGTTTTTTTTTAGATTATACTTTATTTATACTCTTTATTATCACTCATTCAGCATTGTAAGTATAGGATGATGAAAAAGATAACTAAAACACAGTATACCATTTTGTAAACTATATATTAGTTGATCTAGCAATATCAGTGAGGTAGGGAATGGCAGACAGAGAAAACTGCTGTGTTGTATCTTTTTCCTCTAGGATATCAGAATTGTTCAGTTTACCATTAATACAAGGAAAAAAATATGTTATGTTTCAAAGGAGAACTAGAAGATGAAACATACCGAGTGGGTGTTGAACTTACATTATCAGTATGGAAGGTGGGAACCGGTAGATGTATGCTACACAGAAAGCTGTACAGAAATGTCATACTCACCTCCTATTAGAAGTGGAAAGGATAGGACTTTGAACACCATATAAACTTTGTTTAAGTTCCACAAAGACTGGCAGGAAAGGCACCCTAAGTCATCCAATAAGCTTTCTCTCGATTTCCCAGAGACATTATTTCAGAGAGGATAATTTAGAAGTGATATCTTGCTCGAAAGAACACTCTCCTGGTCTTAAAACATTGCAACAATCAGCTCATTCTTCAGAACAAAGGTAAATCCCATAACTTACACTGGCCCAACTTAGAAACAGAATCAAAACACAGATTAGACCTGAATGTGGCTTCTAGTTCACAGGAAGAGGAAGTAGCAAGCAGCACAATGCTGATCTCAGGTGCACCTGGAAGGTAGATATGCCACAAGTAAAAGACAAGCCAGGAGTTGAACTCACAACCTACAGATGATCGATATAGTGCTTTTACTCACTGACCTACACCTGTGTCTCTGGTTCCCCTGTCATAGCATACCTTAGTGATGTGCTAAAGTATACTCTACTTAGCTATCATATCACAGTCAGTTGAGGCAAAAGACAGGTAGCTCAATGGTGTAAAGCACCGTTGTCACGGATACAACACCCATATTCTTAAGTATGGTTCAATAAATGTAATACAGAGTCAAAATTATGCTGTTTATTTTATCAAACCCAAGCTCACCTTTGTAATGTATTATGTATAGTCTCGCTAATGTGTTTGTGATGAAAATGAGAAGCGATAGGTGTATATCCTATATAATAAAACCCTAGCTGCGGATGCGCACATACCTGCGTGCTTCTGTGATCTCTGCTCTGTGATCAGTAGGTCTGTGGCCAGCAGGAGTGCAGATGCAGCAGCCAGGCGACTCCCCCCTCCCGCCCTCACTCACCACCAAAACCACCACCGCCAAAACCTCCTCCTTCTGCCCAGCCGGGAGGAGGGCTCCGAGTCGCTGAAGACTGTCCCAGATCAGCTTACACAGTCCCTCAAAAATTAACCTTTTCATCTGAGGTGCGAGGCTGTGGTGAACTTCCTACCCCGGCTCACTAAGGTTTCATCTTAAGAAATTCAAATGCATTGTTGAAAATGCAAGTGACTATTCTCTGTCATCCTAGACACCCCTGCAACACCCCAACAACACACTCCTGCAGCATAATCAAGTAAAAGACAAGCCAGTAGTTGATCTCACAACCTATGGATGATTGGTACAGCGCATTTACTCACTGAGCTACTGAGCTACTTAACTGTAGCCCTAACCCTAACCATAAAGTAGCACCTGACATCATAGAAGCCGTTAGAATTTTGAAATCGTTTTGGACGTTCATTGGGTGTTCTCAGATCAAATACACCTGTAGATACTTGCAATGATTACCCCTTGTCAAAGCTTGTACCTAAAGCCATTTCTGGAGACTCCCACTCCCAAGCCCCCAACATAGCTCAGTGCTTAAGAGCACTGCATGTATCTTCCAAAGGTCAGGGGTTCAAGTCCTGATTAAGGTTACCAAAGATATAATATTCTTTTTATTTTCCACCCACCCAAACATGCATAGCTAAGCTAAAATATGTGAACCTCACTTCCCAATCTTCTAAGCGTTCTGCTATACTTTTTTGTATAACAGCGATATCGGCGTGGTTTAGGATGTAATCAACAGTGTTGATGTAGTGCGGAGCAGTCGCTGCAAGCACGCCCAAGCGGCACAAAAACGTCATCGCGTTTTTTTGCGTTGTGACGTCATAGAATCACCCGTTCTTCATACGCAGTTATTTCTCCTAAAATGGCTGCCAGGAGACAGCCAAACTTCAGTACTGAGGACTCCAGGCTGCTGGCCAGGCTCTTTTTGGTCCATGAGCACCACTATTTTAGAATGGCAGGCCATCGCAGGTCATACCTGCAGTTCAGGAACTCATGGACCCGCCTGACCCGGCGGTATAACAGAAGAGCCTCATGTCCCAGGGAAGTAAGTATTCTAAGTCAGGCCCTCACAAATAATCATGTAATGATGATGGAAACCTGTCTCAATCAAATTGGTCATGTTATTGTGGGTAAATCTTGATTTCTTTTAAAAACTACAATTGTGCATAATAAATCTTTTACATTGAATACTGAAATTAAAGCACATCCCAAAGGAGCAGTAGTAGGATTTTAAATGACAAATTCAGCTCCTATAAGGCATCTATTCCATTCACAACATGCACACAACTAATTTTTGGGTCATGAACATCGCATTTGTAATAGAAACATCTTGAAATCAACTTTGCCAAAGGAAAACAAATATATTAAAGTGCTGCTATGTCATTTCAAATGCCTTCAACTTTCCTGTATCATTCTGCTGGTCTAGGGAGATAGTGGCATGACGTTTAAAGTGACAGCGTCAGTACCCTGACATCAGGGGTTTCAAGCCACGCTGCTCCTTCTGACCAAACTATTTTATTGCCCCTGCTGCATGATTGTAAGCTCACCAGGACATGCTGTAATGTGGGGCAGTGCTGATAGGCTACAGCCTCAGCACCCTGGGGTTGTGAGTTCAATCCCACACTCCTCCTTGTGATGCTGGCCATGTCACCTCAACCCCCTCCCCCCCACTGTCCCAGGTACAGTAGAGAGATAGCGATGCCTCCAGCACAGAAAGGGGAAAATGCTGGAGTACGTGAATACATTCATGTAAAACATGTGGCAGAAGGGGGTGGAGGCAGGCAGCAAAGTGGATAGGGGCTCTTGGAGGGCAGCATACTCCATTTTTATGTGCTTATAGAGGTCAATACTTAAGTAAACATGTTATGCCACAGTGCTAGATGGCACTCATCATATCCCTCCCTCTCTGTTCTTTCTCTCTCTCTCTCTATTATCCAGGTTGAGGATCTCAGGAAAAGGGGGCGGCTGCTGAGGCGCCAGGAGCGGGCCTTCCTTGAGGGGGTGAGGGAGGAATTGCGCGCTGAAGCCGGTGAGTAATGAGTTCAGCGTGTTTCTTTGTGATCAGCCTACCAGAATAAATAGATGAAAATGCTTGAGTAGCTGTAAACCATTCTTAATCATAAAATCTGCAGTAAAGCTGCTATTGTGATATCATGTCACAATGGCTTTATGGTGTTCTACGCTACATTTTGATGTTTACAGTGGAGTAGGTGCTTTGCATCCTGTTATTAGCATTTGAAGAAAATAACGTAGTAAAGAATGTCATGTTCAAAAGTGTTGTGGACATATCTGATTGTATCCTATTTCTCTCTTGTCAAGCAGCAGCGCAGGCACCCCCTCAGGAGGCCCCGCAACTAATGGAGGGATCCCCACCCTGGTCCTCGGCGGAGGAGGAGGAGGAAGAGGAGAGGGAAGAGAAGGAGGAGGCCTGGCAGCCCTCAGGACCACCCACATTTCCTGCCCCACCACTGCCCCCTGGACCTCCACCACTGCCCCCTGGACCTCCACCGCCTGCCCCACCACTGCCCCCTGGACCTCCACCGCCTGCCCCACTACTGCCCCCTGGACTGAAGTTTGACGGATTTAAATGATTTAACTTCCAAAAATTTCATATCAGCAGAACACAATGAACGTGAAGTATAATACCTCAAAAATAATGAAGCCAATATAAACAAATTGCTATTATTTAGCACCAGGCAGCTATATTGGGCCAGATATTTAAAAATAATTATTTAGATTACATTTGTCATCTAGATAGCTCCTTTAGCTGGTGTCATGCTTGGATATTCAGTGGCACCCTCTTAGGACAGTACTGCCGAATACCAGTTTAGCTCCAACTGGGAAAGGAGAACTACTGAACTGCTACAGATTCTTATCATGGAATCTGCATATCAACAGAATCCCTCATCTTGCTCGCAAATGATAAGCATAGACCATCTCCTAATAAAGAATAAGAATCTGTAAACTGAAAACAAATAAATCAACAAACAAAAATTAAATATAAAGTCCCAGCTGATTGTGTAAGCTGTGGAATACTGAAGAAAGTAACAGAAATGTAGATCTTCTTAAAAACATAAGAGCATAAGAATAGCCTTACTGGGTCAGACCAATGGTCCATCAAGCCCTGTAGCCCGTTCTCATGGTGGCCAATCCAGATCCCTAGTACCTGGCCAAAATCCAAGGAATAGAAACATTCCATGCTACTGATCCAGGGTAAGCAGTGGCCATCCCCCATGTCTTTCTCAATAACATACTATGGACTTTTCCTCCAGGAAATTGTCCAAATCTTTCTTAGAACCAGCTACGCTATCTGCTCTTACCACAACCTCTGGCAACGTGCTCCAGAGCTCAATGAAATACTGTATAAGAAATGCTCATTATCAAAATGCTGACAGTAAAATTATTTTGTACCTTTGTAATGTGGTTATTTTGGATCTGATTCTATAAGCAGGTGCCTAAATTGGTAGGCGCCTAGGAAAACGGCACCTACCACATGTCATTCAAAGTTAGACCCAACAGACAACAGTGGAGTTTCAAAAACAATGAGGTGCGATTTTATTTAACAAATCATAGGGGTCCATTTATCAAGCCGCGCTAGAGGGGTTAGCGCGTCGGACATTTCATCACGTGCTAACCCCTGCAACTGGCTAAAAAAACTAATGCCTGCTCAATGCAGGCATTAGAGACTAGCACGGCTGGCGGTTTAACACGTGGTATTATGCGCGTTAAACCCCTACCGCGGCTTGATAAAAGGACCCCATAGTCTTGTGCGGTGGCGCGACACTCACGTGTTTTGGCCGATATGGCCTGCTTCAGAAGCCTTTTTAACTCACAATCACTATTGCTCATATAATTAAGAAACTGATGATTCAAAGTAACTCAGGAAATCGAATATAGAAATACAGAAACTCACTGCACACACTTATTCAAAGTTAGACACCATTTATAGAATTGTGCCTAGTGACACCAAAATCAAATTAGGTGCCAGTAGGTGTCAAAAATGTAGGCACTGATATATTAGGCCAGGGTTTTCTTGGCCTAAAATACCAGCACCTAAACTCTGCCACTAACCATGCCTGTTTTTCTGGTAGGTGCCAGTAGACGCCTCATGTAGACGCTTATACTGCCCCTATTGATTTAGGTGCTTACCGGCAAATTAATTTTTTAAAAGTGTTTATTTTTTATGGTGCTGTTTAGAAACAGCACCAATTGAATCAATTAAAAAAAATTAAACCTCCCTTTTACAAAACCGCGTAAGAGGTTTTTAACACCTGCCGGTATGCTGAATGCTCTGCACTGCTCCAACGCTCATATGAACTCTATGATCATCAGAGCAGCACAGAGCATTCATTTTGCCAGCCAGCGCTAAAAACCTCTTGTGTGGTTTTGTTAAAAAAAAAAAAAAAAGGAGTGGGGTGGGTTAAGGTAGTTGCTTAGATCGGTTAGGTGCACTAATCTAGTCACCTGAGAGTAGGCATTTTTTATAGAATTAGGGCCTTTATGTTTCCAATTGAGTTGATCTTGGTCTTTCTATTCTCATGTTGATTTTCAAGGATCTTATTTCCATCTTCTTTCTCCAGCTTGTCTTCCTTCTCTTCCCCGTATCTCCCTCTCATATTGATCCTTTTGTTTCAACGTCATCATTTTTTTCCATCTCTCCATGGTAACTTATTCATTAGGCGTGATAGACACAGTGCCTAGGATTAATAAAGGCTACCCCTCCCCCCTTAAACTATGTCATTTCAAAAGGTTCCTTGACAAAACCTTCTCCTTCCAGGCGGCTAAACTGAACCAATGGCTAGCCCATATCGTGCTTGATGCCCTCACCTACCTTGACTTTAGAAAAAATACTCAAAACACACTTATTCCACAGTCAGAACCCTTAACTCTCCCCCCTCTCCCCCCTTCCCCCTCCAATCTATGCACACGAATCTCCACCTTCTCCCTCCTATCGCACCAAACCTCAACAACCTGTATTTATCCAGTATATATTGACCTTCTTATTATACATTCCTGTTTTCCCCTATAAGACCTCCTATTGTACATTCCTGTATATTCCTATTAACTTCTATGACTTCATTGTTTGTAACCTTGACTAATTGATGTGAACCGCCTAGAACTCCCTGGGTATGGCGTTATACAAAAATAAAGTTATTATTATTTATTATTATCCTTGAGTTCACAAGATTCTCTAAGATGGGCCAAAGACAGCATTTTAATGTTCAGAGATCTATAAGATTTAGTATTCCAAGAAGAAGGCAGGGTGGGGGGTTTATTTTTCTTATGTTTGTATAAATAATACAGGCAGTCCTTGAGTTACAGATGCCTGACTTCAGTACGACTCGTACTTACAAAATAGTTGTGGCTTCATTTGATTTCACTGAGCAGTATTTCCAGTAGCATGGACTCCTACACTTCTCATGCAGCAGATTCAGGAATGATGCATGGTCACTTTAAGAACAGCTGGGAGCAGAGATAAGCAGCAAGAATCTTAAAATCTACAAGTTCTGAGTTACATACAAATCCGACTTAAGAACTGCTTTAAAAACATAACTCATTCTTAACCCAGGGGCTGCCTGTAATTCAAATTCAAGTTGACTCCTCTTATTGGTATAGACTATTATTCCATTATTCTATTTCATTTGAAATATAGAAAGAAGAAAAATATTAAATAACAATAAAAAGATTTATTGATTTTTTAAAATTTGATTTATATCCCATCTTCACGAGGGAGCCCAGAATGGGTTACATAACAGCAAACAAGATATATAACAATTAACAACAAGGAACAGAAAACTAAGGCCCTAGAGCACTGTGAGGTGCGTATAGTTCAGTTGTATTATCTTGTCTGTACACTGAGTTTGCAGCTCATAAGAAGACAAATACAGGCAGTCCCTGAGTTACAAACGCCTGATTTAAGTATAGCTCGTACTTAAGAATATGGTTGTGGCTTCATTTGATTTCACTGAGCAGTAAACTCCTCCATTTCTCCTGCAATAGATTCAGGAACGATGCACGGTCACATTAAGAACAGTGTATGGTTGTACATGCTGTACCTTATAGGGAACAACGATAGGGACTGTTGTCCCTTTTGTCTGCTGGGAGCAGAGGTAAGCTGCAAGAATCTTAAAATCTACAAGTTCTGAGTTACATACAGATCCGACTTAAGAATAGCTTTAAAAATGTAATTAGTTCTTAACCCAGGGACTGCCTGTATGTAAAAATGAGTAAGCTAGTTGGACTGATGGTCCACCTAGCCCAGCATCTTCTCTCCAGCAGACACAGCCAGAGCTCACCTATATGGTTATTGCAGATATGTACGTATGTCTCCCACCCAGTATCTAATATCTAAGTCCTTGCCTTCCAGGACCTAGACCTTTCTTGAATCCTAAGAAGTTTTTTATGACTACTGTCCATCCTATAACAGCAGTCTCCATAATCTAACTACCCACTGACCATAGACATATTTTCTTAAAAATGCTGTCACTCAATTTCATTGGATGCCCCCTCATCCTAGTATTTTTAATTGGCAAAGAACTCTATTTTAAGTTTTATTCTGCTCATAAACTTCTACTCTAGATCACCATCAGGTTCTGCCTAAGTCTTCTCTTTATTGAGTTAAAAATTGCAATTTTTCTTCTTTTCTTTGTTTGAAAAATGCTCCAATTTTCTTACCTTTCTGGTTGTTATTGTCTGTCTTTTTTTCTTTTTTTTAACTCTACTATATATTTTTTGAGACAGTGACTGTATGCAGGATTTCAAGCTTGGACACAACAAAGCTCTGATCAGCCGCATAATGGCATGGTCTTGTTATTGATGCTATTGGTTGGCTATTTTGGCAGCTGCTGTAATAAAAGTCATGCTGTTTGTTTCAGGATATAATCTACTGTAGTTCTACGATCTCTTTTGACAAGTTCCTTCTTGTGATCTTAACTTTGCACTTATCTATATTAAATTGCATTTGTTATTTGAATGCCTTTTTTTAATTTAACAAAAATCAATTTCAAATTTTATTAAATAAAAGAAAATAAAGAAATATATCCCTTTAAAATATGATTCTAAACAAGCAACAGATAATGTTTCCAGCTTAAAACCCACCTCCCTCATAATAAAACCAATATAAATATGAATTTCTTATTAAGCTTTATCAACTATAAGCTATAACAACCTTATCAGCAAAAATACACAATGAACCTCCATCCACCCACAAAGAACAGTAAACTATTAGCGTTCCAGAATTTATGTCCCCAAGTTATTAATAGCAAAAAAAATTACCCCTTTTGAATTAAAATGTAAGTTTAAAATAGCTGAAAAAAATTAATCAATCCATTTTCACTAAATGATATATCAAACTATCTCTTATTTGAATGCCCAAGTTCCCTAGATCATAGTTGTATTTTAACTACTTTATACATAATTTCATATCATCTGCAAATTTCACATCTTGGACTCATCACTCTATCTTCTAGCTCATTTATAATAATAATAATAATAATTTTATTTCTTATATACTGCTGTACCGTGAGGTTCTAAGCGGTTTACAGTAGAAACAGAAGAAATGCATTAAGTAAGATTAATTAAGATGAAGAGAAAGTACTTAGAGTTCCCTGACTGTCCCAAAGGCTCACATTCTTGCTAAAGTACTTAAGAAAAATAAATTAGTTAGGTTATAAACATAGAGTTGAAGTATAAGCAAATTGAACAATATTAGGCCAGGAATTAAACCACGGGGAACCCCTACTCCCTATGATTTAAAAACTTTTAAAAACTGACTATTCAGTCATACTTGCCGACTCCTTCCCCTTCCCTAGTTATCAAACAGTGAATGTACATTGGCCCCAATAAAATCATTTATTAATTTCCCAAATAAGCTTTCATGCACCATTTTGTCAAATGCCTTTTATAATTCAATTTGTACTGTTTATTTAAAAGATTTAGGTGTAATTATCAATGTGGACTACTGTGAAGGTTAGGGTTACCAGCTGTCCGGTTTTACACGGACATGTCCTCTTTTTTGAGGACTGTCCAGGTGTCCGAATGGCTTTTCAAAACCCGGCACTTTGTCTGGGTTTTGAAAAGCGTTGATATTGGGGCTGAATCTGGAAGGAATCTGTGCATGCACAGATGTGACACAGTGACATCAAACACATGTGTGCAGGCTTGACGTCATTGTGTCGCATCCGTGCATGCGCAGATGCTCTCCAGACGTGGCCCTGAAGAGACAAGGTTTACGTGGGGCTGAAGTTGGGGAAGGCAGGACTATGGGTAGAATGGGGCGGGACTGAGGGCAGAATGGAGAGGGGCAGAACGGGGCAAAGCCATGCACCCTCTTTTCTCAACCCAAAATCTGGTAACCCTTGTTAAGATGTGTTATATTACCACTCGTGTTATTTTAACACAGGTCTCACTTTATGTAATGAGACCTATTCATTAATAAAGGATAAAGGGTCATGGATCTGCCATACAGATTTTGTGTGGTACAACCAAAGCAATTTTTTTTTTCAATTTACAATCTTATCTTTATTGAAACTTTGTTTTAAAAAAATTTCTTTATTCATTTTAAAGCCATATAAATAAAATACAAACATATAATTCTATAAAAGCACTTAAATACAAATATAATCTAAGACAAAAAGATTATCACCCCCTCCCCACCCCCATAATTATGTCTAAGAACTACACTCAAATTGAGAATTGAAAAATACTTTCCAACCCGCCCTCCCACCCACCCACCCTGGACGTGTATGACCAAAGGGCATAATTAGCAATCACTCTTTGCAAAATTTTGTCAATGGCTCCCAAATCTTCAGAAACTTCTTATAATATCCCTGATGTATGGCCATATTACGTTCCATCTTAAAAACATGACAGAAAGACTCCCACCAAAAGGAATAGTTCAGTCTATCCCAGTTTTTCCAATTCCTTAGAATAAGCTGTATGGAAACCCCTGTCATAATAAATAGAAGTTTATTATTATGGGATGATATCTGGCTTTTAGCTCTCATCATCAACCAAAGCAATTTTCATTTTTATTATATATAGGTACTTCCTTTCTCTCTAGTGGGCTCACAATCCAATTTTTTGTACCTGGGGCTTTGGAGTGTTAAGTGACTTCCCAGTCAAAAGAGAGCTGCTGTGGGAATTGAAACCAGTTCTTAACCCACGGCACTAGCCGTTAGGCTACTCCTCCACACTAAAACTTGGGTTAAATTTAAAATAGCATGTCTTAATGGTAGCCCACAACAATAACTTTGCTCCATATAAACCTCCTTCCTGGTTTTTAAATAGGTGATGCAAAGCAATGTACAAAATGGAATCCATTTAATCACAATTAATTGTATTATTAAATAAAAGCAAACAAAACATATTAAAACCATAGCTAATCAATGCTGAAGCAATGTTTTGATTTATGACGGCAGATCATCAAACTTATATGTCTTATTCCTAGTTAGCATGCCCACTATCAGTGAACGGTTGCCGCTATACTAGTATTTTGTTTAGATTCTATAACTTAATAAGATTACAAGTAAATTGTTATAAAATATAAATTGGTTTTCAGCCCATGGACTTGCAAGCTTCCGAGCCATAGGTTGATTTGGAATAGTCTTTAGTCTCTAATTAGATCATTTTAAAACAAATTAAAATCCAAAGTAATACATGAAACAGATTTAATTAATTTTAAAAGAATATCTGGCAGGAAGTCTGCCTTGACAATTTAACAAAGTAATTATAGGTACAGAACATATTGTGTTCTTAGCCCACTAATGTATGTATTTTTCCCAGAATTGTAATGGAAAAGAATGTCACTCCAGTCTGCTGCACATATCTTAAAGGTCTGTTCTTGAAATAATTACAGGAAAATGCACATTTTAAGATGATGACTTGGCGTCAAAATCTTGATCACAAATCTCTGATCATCTTTAGAAATGGTGCAGGAAGTTTTATTTTTGCATGGATGAGGACCCTTTCCTCACTGTTTTTCCCTTCCCCTCGTACCTCCTTTAATTTTATTTTATGATGTAATTATCAATCTTCCCCTCCCCAAACACCTCTTGTATCCTGTTATGTCAATGTCTTCGTCACAGTTCTGTCATTATCCCGCTTTATTTTTATTTTTTAATTTTATATTTTTAGAATTGTAAACCGACCAAATACATGTTGATGATTGGTATATCAAGGAATAAATAAACTTGGAAACTTGGATCCAAAAAGAGCTCTAGCAGGGCCATGAGATGATACCCTCTATTCAAGAACAGCTTGATCCTTTCCTGATTGTAAACTATTGCACATAAGAACTTAAACTCCTGCACAAGGACTGTTAGGAATATGTAGAAGTAAGTCCTAGAGTAAAGCAGCTCCAAATATAGAGGGAGAGGAATGGCCAATAGGAAAAAGGAGGGAGATAGTGCCATTGTACGAGATCTGTTTGAAAAGTTCCAAGACTGATTTTATAAAAATATATTAAACAATCTTACAACTTATTCCATTGGGTTAGAAACATGTTCACATCCCAGTTCACGCATTAGACCATTAATATCAGTACAGAAACAAAAGTTTCCTTCCATTTGGTAAAAGGAACCTAGGATGGTGTGATGATCATGGATAAAAGATATTTTGATGTCCTGCCTTAAAAGATTCCATTGCTTCAGCCTTGAACACAACAATTCTGCTTTCTCCTTTGACAGTGAAAAGTCTCTAACCAGATCATTAAGATCTTCTTGAGTTAGCTGGTGAGGTTGTTTTTCATCCACTTCGGGTTCATACAACTCCTCCACAGCAGCAGAGGCACAATCTTCATCCGAACTTTCGACACATTGTGTGGATGTGGAAGGAGGAATTGGAACTGGATTCTCCGAGTCATGAGGAATGGGTTTAATTGCTGACAGGCAATCAGGATACACAATTTTTGATTTATTCCTCTTTGTGAATCCAATAATTTTTGTCATGCAAAAATAACAGTCTGAGTGATGATTTGTTGGTTCACGCCACACCATGGGTACAGCGAAAGGCATCTTCTTCCGTTTCCCATTCAGCCACTGTGTTAATCCGGAATAGCAGATAGTGCAGCACACATGATGTGCCCATGCTTTATCTTGGTTGCCAACTTTACAGCCAAAATAATGTTTGTATGCACTTTGAAGTCTGTTGGACAGATTCTTTCACTGATCTTGTGCAGTAAATTGTCTACAGACGTAACAGAAATTATCAGGATGGTTAACACAACCTCAACTGTTCATAATAATTATAATATCTTAGACATAAACAAACAAAATATAAAAATTCACAGGTAGAAAAAGCAGCACAATGACTTTTTAGCATAAATTTTCAAATTACTGGTATATGTGATCGATGAAGTGTCCTAAATTGCAATATTGTATTACAGAAACAGTAAAATGCCAACGCTTCACGGTAGCATTATTGATGAAAATGATATACACACAAACTGATGTATAACTTAAAAACAGGATGTGATAGATGAAAACTGTTTTCAGATTTAGAGTCAGCATGTGGCCCTTGATAAGGTACAGGCAACAGAATTCTAGTAGCAAAATGCTTGTTGACCAATGTAATAAAAGAAACAACATGAAATCAGAGATCAAGTTTTTATTTCAGAAAGATTTAGAGCAGTAGAGTCCAAATTGATATTTGGCGAATATGAAAGTGTATTTAGGGCACTGTTTGGTACAGACCTGGTAGCATCCACATTACTTTTCCACTAATGAAGGTAAGGCTTATTGGCCTGTAGTATCTAGAGTTGTGCCGTCAGAAAATTTTTATTTTTTATCATTTCCCATGTCATTTCCAGGAATATTCATTTTATTTGTTTTCATTTGGCCATTTTTTTCATGGGAGAAAAAGTCATTGAGTGCACATACATAATGATTTGCACAAGTGTGACAGCTTGAACATTGCACAATGGGTTTGCACTCTCCCATAAGATTACGCGCTATTATCGGCAAATGATAAATCATTAACTTTCTTGGGATCAATATTCATCCAGCGTCAGTGAGCATTTTGCTGACCGCCGTTGGCATTATTCCTAGATGTTCAATGTTGGGTCTCATTCAGGCTTCAGCATTGAATATGAGATTTATAGATGCTCCGCTTTCACTCTACAAGGCCCTGAATTGTGGAACAATCTAACCACTGAATTAGGCACCAAACATCTTTAGAATCCTTTAAAGTTGGCCTTAAGACATTTTTGATCAAAGATGCCTACATGCTTGGAAGTGAGCTGTGACTTCTTAGCGTTTTTAGGACTGGTCGCGGCAATAATAGCTCTGATGCTCATAGAATTTTTTGAATACTACATTTTCTTTCTTTCTTTCTTTCTTTCTTTCTTTCTTTCTTTCTTTCTTTCTTTCTTTCTTTCTTTCTTTCTTTCTTTCTTTCTTTCTTTCTTTCTTTCTTTCTTTCTTTCTTTCTTTCTTTCTTTCTTTCTTTCTTTCTTTCTTTCTTTCTTTCTTTCTTTCTTTCTTATAATGGTTACTGTGTATGGGCAGACTAGATGGGCCATTTGGCCTTTATCTGCCATCATGTTTCTATGTTTCTAAACCTGACTGGTTAAGTACTGAATATCAGAACTTAAGCAACCAACTGCTGACTCCACCACAGAATGTCCCAACAGAGCTGATTTAAACTTAGCTGTTAACCTGACATTTTCAACAAAGATAACCAGTTAAATGCTGCTGAAAATGACCAGATAGCCATGAAAAAGCAATTTAACCAGTCAGTGGACGTTTCTAGCTGGTTAAATCATTTTTAATATTTACAAGCTTGTTTTTTCTGCTTGTTTTGGGTTGTTGTTTTTTTTTTTTAATCTGATTATAACATGCAATGATATGGTACAAAACAGGAAAAAGAGGATGACTGCATTGCCCCACTAAGACATTAATCAGCAAGAAATATGGAAACAAGCCTCCAAGGCATAAAAAGAGGGTGAAAGTGTAGAATGAAAACCACAATGCATCCAGAAAGATTCAAAGAAGGAGGAGGAATACTAACCACAAAACAAAACAAAACATAAAAACCATATAAACAAAAAAGAAAAAATGATACAGGTCGTAGAATCACAAAGAAGAAAGGGTGGATTCCACTTACGTAAAAGGTAGAAGGAAGACCATACCATAGCTTCCATAGTTAAAGGGTGAGGTGATAGAGGATATTTGAGCTAAAGGAACATCTCTTCTTTTTTTTTTAAAGGATCCAAATGAAAAAAAAAAAACCAACAACTGTAAGCAGCACAACCACTGGCAAGTTAGATTCAATGTTAATTTTTTTTAAAATTTCTTTATTCATTTTAAAGCCATAAGTAAGTGCAAAATAAAATACAATCATATAATTCTATAAAAGCACTTAAATACAATTACAGTTATAATCTATGACAAAAAGATTATCACCCCCTCCCCCCTAATTATATATAAGAACTACACTCAAATTGAGAATTGAAAAATACTTTCCAACCCGCCCTCCCACCCATCCATCCTGGACGTGTATGACCAAAGGGTATAATCAGCAATCACTCTTTGCAAAATTTTGTCAATGGCTCCCAAATCTTCAAAAAACTTCTTATAATATCCCTGATGTATGGCCATATTATGTTCCATCTTAAAAACATGACAGAAAGGCTCCCACCAAAAGGAACAGTTCAGTCTATCCCAGTTTTTCCAATTCCTTAGAATAAGCTCTATGGCAACCCCTGTCATAATAAATAGAAGTTTATTATTATGGGATGATATTTGGCTTTTAGCTTTCATCATAGTGCCAAATAGCACAGTGTCATATGTTAGTGCCACTGGATTTTCCATTACTTTGTTTACCTGATCCCAAATGGATCTCCAAAATTGAAGTATCTAGGGACAATAAAATAATAAATGATCTAATGTCCCAGGTTCAAGATGACAGTGCCAACACCTATTAGACTTGGAACTATCTAATTTCTTTAACCGAACTGGGGTCCAAACTGCTCTATGTAACAAAAAAAAAACAAAAAAAACCCAACACGTTTGTCTCATAGATGCAGACACCGTACATCTCATCCTCCAAGTCCAAATTCATGGCCATTGAGATGCTGATGCTTTATCTCAATGCTCCAAATGTCACGAAGACTGGTTTTTGGTTTCTTATTCAAAAATCCAGATATTAATTTATACCACTGAGCAGCCTGGTGACCCAGGAAATCCACCTGGAAGCACAGGAATGGCAAACTATACTAATTTTTAAGATTTTTCCAGTCAGGGAACCCCTCCTGAATGGCCTGCTTCAACTGCAACCACCTATAACTTTGAGTTTTAGCAATACCAAATTTTTGTTGCAGTCGTGAAAACTCAAGCAGCTTTCCATCTGATACTACATCGTCTAAAGTACGTATGCCCACCTTCATCCAGTACTTCCAGATGATCTTAAACCCGCCAATTTGAATCTTGGGGTTTGACCAAAGGGACTTATTTATTTAAAATTTGATACAAACGCTTATAATAATATTTCAAAGCGAATTACATATATTAAAAATAAGGGGTAATAAAGAACTCATAATTATACTGACAAGGACAAATTCTGAATACAAACACATAGAGACAAGAGGAGAAGGGGTAGAGCTACAATGGTTTCAGAGAAAGATGACATTAAGGGGAAGGTTGGGGAAGAAAAAAAAAAAAGCACTAGGTCATTAAAAAAAAAAAATAACGAATAAGTATTCCAATAGTATATTTATCGGAATATGCTGGTTTTAATTTTCAAAAGCATCTTTATAAAGAAAGGTTTTCAAGATGCAAAGCATTGATAAGGAAGGCTAAAGAAGAACTTGAAAAGAAGATTGGAAAACTTTGCATCTCTGTTTAGTGGAGCTCCGAAATGGTGATAGCAGAAAAATTGGGAACATTTCACAAATATTGGTCCATTTTATCTTCTTTTTGTGATCCTTCTTTGTCTCAGTCCTTTTGAGAAAATGGTATAGTGATATAATTGGTTTCTTCCCCCCCCCTTCTTTTTTTTAATGCACTGTGCTTCCAAATTTTGAATTTTGTAGTATTTAATGTAACAATTTGCTTTCTTATGCTCTTTAGGAAAGGGGTAAAACGCGGACCTCACGGACCTGATGGACCTCGCGGATCTAAAACCGCACGTCCTTAAAAATCTGAGGTCCGAGCCACTTGTAGTTAGTTTCTGGCTCCGACAGACCTCGATGACAATTTGGCGCTGACGGATCCGTCTCAGCATAGGAAGGGAAAAGTATTAGGATCCGTCAGCGCTAAAATGTCATCGAGGTCTGTCAGAGCCAGAAACTAACTATAAGTGGCAGGACCTCAGATTTTTAAGGACGTGTGGTTTTAGATCCTCGAGGTCCGTCAGGTCCGCGTTTTACCCCTTCTCTGCTCTTTATATACTAAGTTCAACTATGTTGTTAAGATTGTTGAGCATCTACTGTTTTTCTAATTATATTCTCTAATAAAATATCTTGGATTAAAAAAAAAAAGAAAAGAAAAGAAGATTGCTGTAGGAGCAAAACCTTTATAGTAAAAACCTTTTTCAGGTACATTAGAAGAAGAAAGACTGGCTCCTTACAAACGCTCTCCTTGGATTGCCTTTCTCTGGCCCACTTCGTAAATAACCATTTAGGGGTAAATTCTCTATTAGTACGTCTAACATAGGCGTGCTTTAGACGTCCGGGAAACACAAGTGTCAATCAAACGGTACTTAGGCATGCGGTAGACGTCCCTACAACCTCTTCGCGCAAAATAGACGCAGGTTTCTGAAACGTCATTAAGACGTCTCCAATGGACCCGTGATAGACGTGGGTACGTTTTTTTTTTTTTTTAATTATATTTTATTTATACTCTTTATTATCACTCATTCAGCATTGTAAGTATAGGATGATGAAAAAGATAACTAAAACACAGTATACCATTTTGTAAACTATATATTAGTTGATCTAGCAATATCAGTGAGGTAGGGAATGGCCAGTGGCGTACCTAGGGTATGTGGCACCCGGGGCCCATCATTTTTTGACACCCCCCCCCCCCCCATGTAAAAAATTTTTTTTTTTTTTTTTTTTTTGCAATAACCATGAAATGGAATAAATGGTCAGAATAGAAACAGGCAGTGAAAATTTTCTTTTATTGAACCTCATATATGTAACCATTATTCCAAACATAACATAACATAAATTATGTCTAAATTGTCATGACATTAGAAGTACATATGGAGTAGTTGCAGGTGATGCTTGGGACAGTTCTGATTGTGTTAGTTCGGTTTTATGTGTTTTTTTGAATAGAAGGGTTTTTATTTCTTTTTGAAGGTTTTGCAGTCTGTGGTTGATATCAATTGGTTGTAGAGTTGGGGGTCGAGTGTTGCAGCTCGAATGGCTAGGACAGGGGTGTCAAAGTCCCTCCTCGAGGGCCGGAATCCAGTCGGGTTTTCTGGATTTCCCCAATGAATATGCATTGAAAGCAGTGCATGCAAATAGATCTCATGCAGATTCATTGGGGAAATCCTGAAAACCCGACTGGATTCTGGCCCTCGAGGACCGACTTTGACACCTGTGGGCTAGGAGGTTGTCGAACAGTTTTTTTCTTTTGACGTTTTTGGTTGGAGGGTGTGTGAATGGTGCACAAGTTCTCCTATGTCTGTTTGAAGTGGATTGAATTATTTAGCTGAAGAAATTAGTTACCCCCCATTCCACACACATTAATTCTCTTCCATTTTTGTTCCCATTATAAAAAACACTGATAAGTTCCCAGAAAAAAAATACATTAAAATAAGAAGTGAAAACAAAGGCCCCTACAGATGAGAACATAACATAAGAGTAGCCTAACTGGGTCAGACCAATGGTCCATCATGCCCAGTAGCCCATTCTCATGGTAGCCAATCCAGGACACTAATACCTGGTGAAAACCCAAAGAGTAGCAACATTCCATGCTACCGATCCAGGGCAAGCAGACACTTCCCCCATGTCTTAATAACAGATTATGGACTTTTCCTCCAGGAATTTGTCCAAATCTTTCTTAAAACCAGCTACACTATCTGCTTTTACCATAACTTCTGGCCACTTCATTTTTAAGTTTAGATCTTTCCTTTCAAACAGAGACCTTGCTAGATGTCAAATACAGCACAAGGTAACTTCACATGGACTTAGCTGTGCAGGAAATGTGAATCTCCTCATACACCCACCATATAGTGCAAAAATGTGCAAAGGTCTGTTTTTTTTCTTTCGATCACTACATAGCCTAATGCCACACAAGCAGCGCTGTTACAAACATATTCTGTAGGTCAATGATAAGGATAACAAAGTTTCCTTCCTTGGACCAGAAGGAGATAAACCACTGGAAGAGATCCCAAAACAACACCCAAAGACCCACTCAGTGTGTGAATCAGTTGAGTGGAGTGGACTAACTGGGGGGTGGAAATGGGCCCGGAGTTTGCTCAGCAGAATTTCCCAGACCACCTCTTCCTCTCAACACATTGACACGCTGCCACCATCACCACTAGGAACACCTCACTGGGTAGGCCAGCTATGCTATAAACTTTATAAAACACATTATTATATTTTCTTATAAAGCACATATTTTAACTGACCTCTCTGACATCCTCAGCCTTTCCATTCACAAAAATAGAAGGAAGAAAAGTTCCCATTTCCTGCTGTCTCATGTCCCCGGCCTATACAATATTTTTTTTCTGCAGACCCTTCAAAAGTCTGACCAAATCCTCGTTTCACTTGCATTATAAAGTACTGAGGATGCCATCTCTCCCCAATCCCAGGTCCTAAAGTCTAAGACAGTAGCGCAAACTAATGCTGCCAGATACAGGAAAAAAAAATTTTGATTCGATTCAGCCCTATTGAATTGGTTTTTCAATTCGATTTTCCTGTCCAGTTGGGTGATTTTTTTCAAAACTCCTGGTGGGTTTTATAGCTTTTTCACCCCCTTTGGCTTCTCCTAACCACACTGGCGCTGTGGTGTAAATAAAATAAAGAAACAAAAAGGACTTTTCCTCTTTCTGTTAAATCCTAGCTCACGTTTGCAGTCCAACACCAGCTCTGGCAGGATACACATTTCAAATCTGACATGTTATAATCACAAAACAGAAAATAAAATTAATTTTTCTACCTTTTGTTGTCTGGTTATATTTCAAATCTTGTTGGTCCAAGGCTCTGGTTTTCTTCTGATAACTTGCTTGCCAGGGTCTCCTTCTTTCTGCATGCTAACCATCCATCTGCCAACTCTGTCCTCCCTTTCCATTTCCCTTCCCTTCCCAGGAAGTCTGGTATCTTTCCTTTTTTTCATCTCCCTCCACAGATCCACCTTTTCTTAAATACCCTTTCATCCGGCATCTCTCCCTCCTTCCCCACCATCCCAGAGTCCACCATCTCTCCGTTTCTTTTCCTAATTACCCTCCTATCCAGTATCTCTATCCCTCCTCCACACCATCCCTTGTGTCCAATTTCTCCCCCTTTCTGTTCCTTCCCTCCCTAAATCCCATGGTCCATCATCTCTCTCCCTCTCCTCTATTTTCAGACCCATTATTTCTTCCCCCCCCCCCAAAGTTTGGCATATGCATGTCTCTTTGAACACCCCCTTCCCTCCGTGTACTTCTAAATCATGGTCCCCCCCCCAAAGGCCTGTCCCCCCTTAAAGGTCTGCCTGTCCCACCTTGAAGGCCTGCACCCCCCTTGAAGGCCTGTCCCTTCCCCTTGTAGGCCTGTCCCCCCCTTGAAGGCCTGCCTGCCTGTCCCCCCCTTGAAGGTCTGCACCCCCCGAAGGCCTGCCCCCCCCCCGAAGGCCTGTCCCCCACTTGAAGGCCTGTCCCACCCCCTTGTAGCTTCTCCCCCCCCCTTGTAGGCCTGTCCCTCCTTGTAGGCCTGCCTGCCTGCCTTTCCCCCCTTGAAGGCCTGTCCCCCCTTGAAGGCCTGCACCCCCTTGAAGGACTGCACCCCCCCCCCAAAGGCTTGCACTCCCTTGAAGGTCTGCACCCCCCCCCGAAGGCCTGTCCCCCCCTTGAAGGCCTGTCCCACCCCCTTGTAGGCCTGTCCCCCCCTTGTAGGCCTGTCCCCCCCTTTAAGGCCTGCCTGCCTGCCTTTCCCCCCCTTGAAGGCCTGTCTCCCCCTTGAAGGCCTGCACCCCCCTTGAAGGCCTGCACCCCCCCTTGAAGGCCTGTCCCCCCCCCCTTGAAGGCCTGTCCCCCCCCCCTTGTAGGCCTGTCCCCCCCCCCTTGTAGGCCTGTCCCCCCCCTTGAAGGCCTGCCTGCCTTTCCCCCCTTGAAGGCCTGTTCCCCCCCTTGAAGGCCTGCACCCCCTTGAAGGTCTGCACCCCCCCAAAGGCCTACACCCCCCCCGAAGGCCAGCACCCCCTGAAGGCCTGCCTGCCCCCCTTGAAGGCCTGCACCCCTTGAAGGTCTGCACCCCCCCCCCCCGAAGGCCTGTCCCCCCTTGAAGGCCTGCCTGCCTGCCTGTCACCCCCCTCCCCCTTGAAAGCCTGCTTGCCTGCCCGCCCGCCCCACCCTGAAGGCCTGATGCCCCGACCCACCCCGAAGGACCGCTCGCCCCCCTGGCCTCCCCGCACCACCTATGAACAGCCGCAGCAGGATCGCGAAGTCAGCGTCAGCGATCCCTGCGCTGCTTCCTGCGCCACGGTCCCGCCCCTCCTCTGACGTCAGAGGAGGGGCGGGATCGCGGCGCAGGAAGCAGCGCAGGGATGCTGACGCTGACTTCGCGATCCTGCTGCGGGCTGCTTCACAGGTGGTGCAGGAAGGTCAGTGGGGCGAGCGGTCCTTCGGGGGTGGCGGGGGACTGAACGGCAAGGCCGGGAACACCCCCTTAGGGCTGGTACCCGGGGCGGCCCGCCCCCCCCGCCCCCCCCCTAGGTACGCCACTGGGAATGGCAGACAGAGAACACTACTGTGTTGTATCTTTTTCCTCTAGGATATCAGAATTGTACAGTTTGCCATTAATACAAGGAAAAAAAATATGTTATGATTCAAAGGAGAACTAGAAGATGAAACGTACCAAGTGGGTGTTGAACTTACATTATCAGTCTGGAAGGTGGGAACCGGTAGATGTATGCTACACAGAAAGCTGTACAGAAATGTCATACTCACCTCCTATTAGAAGTGGAAAGGATAGGACTTTGAACACCATATAGACTTCTTCTAAACTTCGTTTAAGTTCCACAAAGACTGGCAGGAAAGGCACCCTAAGTCATCCAATAAGCTTTCTCTCGATTTCCCAGAGACATTATTTCAGAGAGGATAGTTTAGAAGTGATATCTTGCTCAAAAGAACACTCTCCTGGTCTTAAAACATTGCAACAATCAGCTCATTCTTCAGAACAAAGGTAAATCCCATAACTTACACTGGCCCAACTTAGAAACAGAATCAAAACACAGATTAGACCTGAATGTGGCTTCTAGTTCACAGGAAGAGGAAGTAGCAAGCAGCACAATGCTGATCTCAGGTGCACCTGGAAGGTAGATATGCCACAAGTAAAAGACAAGCCAGGAGTTGAACTCACAACCTACAGATGATCAATATAGTGCTTTTACTCACTGACCTACACCTGTGTCTCTGGTTCCCCTGTCATAGCATACCTTAGTGATGTGCTAAAGTATACTCTACTTAGCTATCATATCACAGTCAGTTGAGGCAAAAGACTGGTAGCTCAATGGTGTAAAGCACCATTGTCACGGATGCAACACCCATATTCTTAAGTATGGTTCAATAAATGTAATACAGAGTCAAAATTATGCTGTTTATTTTATCAAACCCAAGCTCAACTTTGTAATGTATTGTGTATAGTCTCGCTAATGTGTTTGTGATGAAAATGAGATGCGATAGGTGTATATCCTATATAATAAAACCCTAGCCGCGCATGCGCACATAACTGCGTGCTTCTGTGATCTCTGCTCTGTGATCAGTAGGTCTGTGGCCAGCAGGAGTGCAGATGCAGCAGCCAGGCGACTCCCCCCCTCCCTCCCGCCCTCACTCACCACCAAAACCACCACCGCCAAAGCCTCCTCCTTCTGCCCAGCCGGGAGGACTGAAGACTGTCCCAAATCAGCTTACACAGTCCCTAAAAAATTAACCTTTTCATCTGAGGCGCAAGGCTGCGGTGACCTTCCTCCCCCGGCTCACTAAGGTTTTATCTTAAGAAATTCAAATGCATTGTTGAAAATGCAAGTGACTATTCTCTGTCATCCTAGACACCCCTGCAACACCCCAACAACACACTTCTGCAGCATAAACCCCTCATGTTATAATCAAGTAAAGGACAAGACGGGAGTTGAATTCACAACCTATGGATGATTGGTACAGCACGTTTACTCACTGAGCTACTGAGCTACTTAACTCTAGCCCTAACCCTAACCATAAAGTAGCGTCTGACATCATAGAAGCCGTTAGAATTTTGAAATCGTTTTGGACGTTCATTGGGTGTTCTCAGATCAAATACACCTGTAGATACTTGCAATGATTACCCCTTGTCAAAGCTTGTACCTAAAGCCATTTCCCATTCCCAAGTCCCCAACATAGTTCAGTGCTTAAAAGCACTGCATGTATTTTCCAAAGGTCAGGGGTTCAAGCCCTTACTAAGGTTACCAAAGACATAATATTCTTTTTATTTTCCACCCACCCAAACATGCATAGCTAAGCTAAAATATGTGAACCTCACTTCCCAATCTTCATTTATTTAATTTATAACTTGTCATTGTGTTTGGGGGAGGTGAAGTTTCATTAGGTTTACATGGTAAGCTTCTAAGCGTTCTGCTATACTTTTTTGTATAACAGCGATATTGGCATGGTTTAGGATGTAATCAACAGTGTTGATGTAGTGCGGAGCGGCCGCTGCAAGCACGCCTAAGCGGCACAAAAACGTCATCGCGTTTTTTTGCGTTGTGACATCATAGAATCGCCTGTTCTTCATACGCAGTTATTTCTCATAAAATGGCTGCCAGAAGACTGCCCAACTTCACCACTGAGGACACCAATCTCCTGGCCAGATTGTTTTTGCAGCATGAGCACCATTATTTTGTTATACCAGGACATCGCAGGACATACCTGCAGTTCAGGCAATCCTGGACCCGCCTAACCCGGCGGTATAATAGAAGAGCCTCATGTCCCCGGGAAGTAAGTATTCCTAGTGAGGCTTTCACAAGTAATGATGATGGAAACCTGTCTCAATCAAATTGGTCATGTTATTGTGGGTAAATCTTGATTCCTTTTAAAAACTACAATTGTGCATAATAAATCTTTTACATTGAATCCCTCCCTCTCTGTTCTTTCTCTCTCTCTCTATTATCCAGGTTGAGGATCTCAGGAAAAGGGGGCGGCTGCTGAGGATCCAGGAGCGGGCCTTCCATGAGGGTGTGAGGGAGGAATTGCGCGCTGAAGCCGGTGAGTAATGAGTCCAGCGTGTGTTTCTTTGTGATCAGCCTACCAGAATAAATAGATGAAAATGCTTGAGTAGCTGTAAACCATTCTTAATCATAAAATCTGCCGTAAAGCTGCTATTGTGATATCATATCACAATGGCGTTATGGTGTTCTACTTGCCTCACTTACGCTACATTTTGATGTTTACAGTGGAATAGGTGCTTTGCATCCTGTTATTAGCATTTGAAGAAAATAACGTAGTAAAGAATGTCATGTTCAAAAGTGTTGTGGACATATCTGATTGTATCCTATTTCTCTCTTGTCAAGCAGCAGTGCAGGCACCCCCTCAGGAGGCCCCGCAACTAATGGAGGGAGCCCCACCCTGGTCCTCGGCGGAGGAGGAGGAGGAAGAGGAGATGGAAGAGGAGGAGGAGGAGGAGGCCTGGCAGCCCTCAGACCCACCCACACCCCCTGCCCCACCACTGCCCCCTGGACCTCCACCACTGCCCCCTGGACCTCCACCGCCTGCCCCACCACTGCCCTCTGGACTGCCTGCCCCACCACTGCCCCCTGGACCCCCACCGCCTGCCCCACCACTACCTCCAGGACCACCACCACCATCCCCTGTTGGACCTTCCCCTTCCCCCACCCATAGCCCTTCCCCTCACTCTCCTGCCCTTCCTGTTCCCATCCCACCCCCTTTCCTTGCTGTTCCCCCCCAGGAGCAGCCCGACCAGCCTCAGGAGGGGGTGGTCAGGGAGATAGAGCCCTACTCTGCCCTCTTGGAAGAGGTGCAGGTATTGAGAGGGTGTGTTGAGAGGATGGAACATGCCCTCTTGCGGCTGGTAGCCGAAAGAGGGCATGGTGCCAGCAGCCATACACCCTCTCAATAACTGCACCTCTTCCACCCCCCTCGCCTAAGGTAACTCAAGCTGCTCTTGGGGGGCATCCACCCTCTTTCCCTGCGTTATGTGTTATGTAAATAGTTATTTTGTTCAAAAGTTTAAATTTTAAAAAAAGTTTTATATTTGAATAAAAAAATGTTTTATAGTTTAAACTTTCCTGTGTGGTTTTAACCTTGTAGCATCAGCAGTTTAGTGGACAGAGTCCAAGGTAGATAGGGGTTCAGGAGGGACTGCTGAATGGGCCCTTTTCAATATAACAACAAGGTAACATATAGAAAGTTTGACAATCTTTATTGGGGTCTGTCAATCATTCTATTACCTGCTTGCCACTCTGATGTCAAATCATTGCAGAATCTAGGAAAGAAGCAAGTGAATGCAAGGGTATATGCAACTGTAGGTAGATGACGACATCTCAGCTATGATGTGCAAAGTAAGCCAGTCCCTGTTCCAAAGTAAATGGCTACATAAGGAAGAGAATATAAGTCACTGTGGTAGATTTGTTGTTGAGGAATAGAGTTACTGCTAGTAAGAGTTGGCTCCACGCCAGGAGAATCCAAATGAGACATGTGGGTTTTTCTTCCTTTCACGGAAGGTGATGGAAGTAAAGGCCACATACCTCAATCTATCCTCCTGGTTCTTGAGCTGCACTATTTTGGTTAAGCAGGTGTGGAAACCACAAAGATGCTCACAGCTGCACTGCTCTCAGTAATACAAAACTCCATCTGACAATACTGCAGTTGCCTGTCTAAGACACCTGAAAACAGAAAAGAGGAGAAGCTGGTTTACACAAGGTTCACAAACAGGGGGTTCAACCCCCAAGGTCCATATCTGTCCTCCCTTCCCTGAAGCAATGTATTAACCTCATTTATGTTGAGCTGCTTAGATGTCACCGTGGTATAGTTGTTAAAGCAATAGCCTTAACTCGCTGATGGTGTGGGTTAATATCACCTGTAATCCTCCACTGCTACTGTTTAGAACTCATGTGAGGGAATAGACTAACTGAAAACAAAAAGTTTGTGTGCATATAACAGCAGGAATGTGTGCCATGGTGTTCTATGAGGCCAACATTATCAATTTACTATTGTTCCTGAAAGTCATCAAGGATACCTGTGTGAAGAGAACAATAGAAGTGTGAAACATGTTAGCTTTGTGAACATTTATTTCACTCATCAGATGAGTGACTCAAGTGAAGAATAGTAGAGTAAGCAAATAAAGGTTACCATATATCATTCTCACCTACAACTGTTTGGCTAGGTGCAAGCTGGTGTGCTGAGCTGCTCGTCTGGTCTCTCTCTGGCAAACACATAGGTGATGAGCAGAGTTAACCTGAAATGAAGAATAGAGAGAAACTGTTAACAAAGACCTATGTCTCCAAAATTAAACACTGAAGTTGTGGCAGAACACACACCTAGAAGTAACAGAGGTGCTAACATAGCTTTAGACTCCTTATTAAAAATGGCATCCATTAGGCACTCATTAGGAGTTTTCCACCTTAACCATGTACACTGATTGGATGTCCACTGAATGGCAGTGTTTCCCCCTCCCCCAACACACCCAACCTATTTTTATCAATGAGTTAGTACACAGAACCATTCCTCATCTGATTTCAACTTGCCTGTAATTTGATTCTACAAAGAATTAACTTTAGCTCTATGAGTAAACCCTCTCAGATGTGTGAACACATCCATTTTACTTACATATCCATTTTTCTACCAGCAAAATTTCTACCAGCATGGTCTTTATCTGTCTTCTCAGTCATTTTTGTCAGCCCTCTGGAATGGAGAGTAGGAGATATCAGAAATAAAATAACTATTATAAACAATAGCACACAATGAAAGCCCATAAAGAGAAGTCAGTTTTTCTGGTTGGTTTCTTTAGTTCTATCATAAGGACACCTAAGTAGCTTACAAAATATCATTCTCACCTGGACTTACTATCTGAGCTGCTTCTAGAAAAGATAAAACAACATATTAGAATGACATGTAGCTTGTTAATGGCTCTGTGGAATAGAGAGAAATGGGAGGCAGAGATAGAAAAAAAAATGTAAAAGACTAAGACAGAGTAAAGTCTCAAACATCTGCATAAGCAATAGGACAGAATAGAAAGGAAACACTACTCACCTGGACCTTCTTATACCCATGCACGCCTATGTAGCGTCTGACGTCAGTAGGGCGGGAAAACTTTCCCAATGCCTATTGGGCGCCGTTCGGACGTGGTTGCTTATCCCGCTTCCTAACCACGCCCATCACACCTCATTGGCTGTCCTATGGGGGTGTGTTTGAACGTGTTCTACAAGTAGCCTGAAAAGATGGCTTCACCTTACAACATGGCTCCAAAACGGAAATCGAATTTCTTGCATGGAGAGTTGCAGATATGGAAAATGGAGGTGGGGCAGACCATGACATTATGAAAGCAGGGAGAGTGGTGGGTGTGGGCATCTGTGTGTAACCTGGCCTGGCCCCTTCTTTTCCCTAACAATTGATTCCCCTCCACAATTAACACAAAACCTAAGTCCTCAACAATCCCTCACACCAACACCCAGAAAAATCCATAAACTAAAGAAATACAGATAATGGGGGTGGGGAGGAGTGTCAAATTTAGAAGGGAGTATAAAGGAGAACAGCCAAGTCATAGCACAAAGTTTCATCATTGAGGAAACGGAACACCACAAATACCAACTCACATGAGGGGGTCCTACATAGGAAAAATGGCTGTGCCAAAGCTTTCTATATACTATGCACGCCTAATTAGCGGCTGACATCATAGGAACCGTTAGGATTCAAATCTAATTGGATGTTGTTTTGCCATATACAGCTGTAGTGACGTTGTAGTCATTTCCTTCACATCTCTAAGCTTTGATACGAAGCTCTATGTTCTAAACAAAGTTACCTCTATAGCTCTATGCCTTAAGGCATTGCTTTTCATCTTCCATACATCAGGGGGTTCAAGTCTTGAGTAAGGTTAGCAAATAGTTTATATTCATTTCTCAGCCAGGACACCTGGTAACTCTTTAGCCTTGCCTTTACATATCAATATTTTGCTTCAGCTTTTATTATGTGCAGCCATTGTCTAATATTTAATGCAACCTGTTCTCTCTCATACTGAACAACCTCCCCCACCAAAAACTTCCCCCCCTAACTGGATCATTCTTCAACACCTGTCCAAGCCCTCTGAAGTTTGATTTAACTCATAGCTGTTGGCCAATATTGCATCAAAAGAAAAACATTCCTACTAGAATGGCTTGTAGTTAGGAGTAAATGAAAGTATCTCATGCACCTGTGGCTGCAGAATGCTGAGGAGAAACAACAAATTCCACCACTTCTGAGAACTGTTAGGATGCAAGGAAACAAAAGTGAACAACAAACAGCACTGCAATCGGCTCTCTTTTGAAAGCAAAGAAAAAACAGCACACATTATCAGCACTTAAAAAGAGAATAAACAGATACACACCTTAACATTCAGCTTCCCTTATTGCAAAATAGAGGTCTTCAGTTGCACAAAACTGACCTCATTGTGACCTCATCAATCTGCACCTTCAAAGTAGTATGCCACAATTAAAAGATGTGCTGGGTGTAGAACTCACAACCTCTGGATGTTAGGAGCACAGGCTGACTCCTAACACATAGAGCTACAGCTGCTTCTACTTAAGTCCATCTCACCACCCTTTCATATCATACTTGACTGAGCTGTCTATGCTCATTAGCTATCATATCAAGATGAACTCAAATAAGTTTAAGCAAAGGAATGCCTAAAGATTTGGAAGGTTTTCAAGTAGAAAACAAATATCAAATATGTATTAAAGAATTGCAGCACAAATGACGCTGATCGGTAAGGGCAAAAAAACCACCACTTTTCCGGTATGTCGCCTAAACGGAACAGATTACTTACAGTCATATATCCATTAGTACAGTGCTTAGAATGAAGATTAGCGTGTGAGAAAAATGGAGCTCCACCTCACATGCATTCAAGCACATTTGGGAATATGGGTTTGGGGCTCAGTGAAAGCAGCGCTTTTAACCATTGAGCTACCACTCTTTTGTCTCAGCCTACTATGACATTATAGCTAAACTCCTTTTCCCTTAGCACTTCACTAAGATATGATATGACAAGGGAGCCAGAGACATTGGAGCAAAAGTTGCTGTAGCTCAGTGAGGAAAGGCACTCTCTACCAATCTTCTGGTCTTTGAGGGTTCAAATCCCAGCCTGTATTTTACTTGTGGCATATCTACCTTCCAGGTGCACTTTGATGATGCTTTCCACTTCTTATAGGAGTTGAATATAACATTACTGTACAACTTTGCTGTGTAGCAGAAAAATAAACTTTTCCCCCTTCCATGCTAAGAATTTGAGTTCAACTCATCTTATATTTCTCCTTTTAAACATGGCATACTTTGTTAGTTTTTATCATGGTAAAGTATACATTTCTGAAATGGTGAAGAAACAATAATATACAACTGCAGTGTTTTGTCTCTTAGCAGAATTAACGGCCTATAAGAAGGGGTATAAGCAAATCCAAACTGCTATAATCACAAGAAAGCATTTCTAGCTCAACACGGTAATGCTCCTGTTCTGACCTCTGAAACTCCCTGGTTTGACTCTCACCTTTGCTCATTTTAATAAGGTCCTAGTTTTTTCCTATTAGCTCTTATAACAGGGTCTACATGGTGGACTTTGCCATTTGTAAGGTGCACATTTCCCTTTCCAGGCAAACCTATTTTCAACTTACCATGGCTCGGACATCCTAAGCAGTGATGAGAGCACATTAACCAGGTGATCCACAAATGTCATCTTGCTGTCAGAGGAAAGGTTTCCTCTCATCAATGCTTAGGATGTCCGAGCCATGGTAAGTTGAAAATAGGTTTGCCTGGAAAGGGAACTGTGCACCTTACAAATGGCAAAGTCCACCATGTAGACCCTGTTATAAGAGCTAATAGGAAAAAACTAGGACCTTATTAAAATGAGCAAAGATGGGAGTTGAACCGGGGAGTTTCAGAGGTCAGAACAGGAGCATTACCGTGTTGAGCTAGAAATGCTTTCTTGTGATTATAGCAGTTTGGATTTGCTTATACCCCTTCTTATAGGCCGTTAATTCTGCTAAGAGAAAAAACACTGCAGTTGTATATTATTGTTTCTTCACCATTTCAGAAATGTATACTTTACCATGATAAAAACTAACAAAGTATGCCATGTTTAAAAGGAGAAATATAAGATGAGTTGAACTCAAATTCTTAGCATGGAAGGGGGAAAAGTTTATTTTTCTGCTACACAGCAAAGTTGTACAGTAATGTTATATTCAACTCCTATAAGAAGTGGAAAGCATCATCAAAGTGCACCTGGAAGGTAGATATGCCACAAGTAAAATACAGGCTGGGATTTGAATCCTCAAAGCCCAGAAAATTGGTAGAGAGTGCCTTTCCTCATTGAGCTACAGCAACTTTTGCTCCAATGTCTCTGGCTCCCTTGTCATATCATATCTTAGTGAAGTGCTAAGGGAAAAGGAGTTTAGCTATAATGTCATAGTAGGCTGAGACAAAAGAGTGGTAGCTCAATGGTTAAAAGCGCTGCTTTCACTGAGCCCCAAACCCATATTCCTAAGTGTGCTTGAATGCATGTGAGGTAGAGCTCCATTTTTCTCACACGCTAATCTTCATTCTAAGAACTGTACTAATGGATATATGACTGTAAGTAATCTGTTCCATTTAGGCGTCATATCGGAAAAGTGGTGGTTTTTTTGCCCTTACCGATCAGCGTCATTTGTGCTGCAATTCTTTAATACATATTTGATATTTGTTTTCTACTTGAAAACCTTCCAAATCTTTAGGCATTCCTTTGCTTAAACTTATTTGAGTTCATCTTGATATGATAGCTAATGAGCATAGACAGCTCAGTCAAGTATGATATGAAAGGGTGGTGAGATGGACTTAAGTAAAAGCAGCTGTAGCTCTATGTGTTAGGAGTCAGCCTGTGCTCCTAACATCCAGAGGTTGTGAGTTCTACACCCAGCACATCTTTTAATTGTGGCATACTACTTTGAAGGTGCAGATTGATGAGGTCACAATGAGGTCAGTTTTGTGCAACTGAAGACCTCTATTTTGCAATAAGGGAAGCTGAATGTTAAGGTGTGTATCTGTTTATTCTCTTTTTAAGTGCTGATAATGTGTGCTGTTTTTTCTTTGCTTTCAAAAGAGAGCCGATTGCAGTGCTGTTTGTTGAGAAAAAAAAGGGGGTTGTAAAAGCCATGTCTAAATTATATTATTGTTCGGGCAGAAATGTGGTTTGTTATCCATGCAATATAATGTGTTCCATTGACATTATATTTATTAGGACAGAGAAAAGATGAAAATTACCTATACAAACTCACTATTGGAATTATTGATGAAAAACACAGCGAACGTCTGCCTCGCGTCTAACAAAGAGCCGCAATAACGAAAGTTGAAACGGCATTGAAATCCAAGTTAGACCAGGGTTTCTTACGTCTACATAATACACGATATTTAGACGCAGGCGTTCGCTCAGGTAGCGCCTATCTAGCGTCCCCATTTGGCACGCCCACGGAACGCCCACGGAACGCCCACGTCCAGAGCTGGAGACGGGACTATGCTTTCTGTAGACGTCAGTCCGTCAACTACCTCTTAGGGACATCTATGTGTCATTTATTTCCCAATTAACATTAATTAAGACCCTTAACTCCGTAATTATTCACTTACATCGGACGTCCAAAGCACGCCTAAGTTAAACGCAGTAATAGAGAATTTACTCCTTAGTGCCCACATTCAGGGCACCTTCTGGTTAATTTAGCTGAATATTGACGGCTGGTCTGCAGAGCACAATTAAAGCGGGCAGGAGTCTCTCTTGCCCACTGAGATCATTTTGAATATTGACTGGAAAATTACTGACCATGTATATAGAGAGATATAGCCAGGGCAGGATTACTTCATCGAGGGCCCCTAGGCACACAAGTACACTGGGCCCCCCTGCCCCGCCCCACCCCACCATGCGCCCAGGCGAAAACAGGAAGCTGCATCACAGGAAGCTTTGGGCAAGCAGTACCGCTTGCACAATTACAGTTCCCGTTGCCTTTCTTACCCGCATTGCAATAGGGGGGGGGGCGCGTCGCCAATCAGAGTGGGGCCCATGTTGCCGATTAGGGGGTGGGGCCCCCGTTGCTGATCGATGCTGGAGGGGTCCATCGCCGTTTGGAAAAAACAATGTTAATGCCCTCCTTCATCGGGCCCCCCTGACCATTTCGGGCCCTAGGCACATGCCTACTTGGCCTATTGGTTAATCCTGCCCTGGATATAGCTTAATGAGAATGGGTCTGCGTGAGTTCCACTAAGGCAAATCTTGCCTTACCAGTTACCAGCAATAAGTTTTTCTTAAAGTGGTAAACAAACAAGTGGATAACATTGAGCTGACTAACGTAAATATGGTTAGTTTTCAATATGGTAATTATTAGTTCCGTGGACTGTCCTTGGTTGTTGTTTTGTTTGTTTTAACCTTTAAAATGTTTTTTATGAAACCATCCTACCCTGCTCATGAGTTAATAAATTTCAAGCCGAAGAGCCATGACCTGTTTTATCTTTTCATAAGGGAGGTGGTCTGTCCTATTTATCATTTTTGTCATCCTTCCCTGGACCTTTTCTAGTTGCATGATACCTTTTATGAGATGGGGGGGACCAGATGTGGTCAAACTAGGGATCTATACCAAAGTATAATATTCTCAATTTTAACTTTCCATCCCTTTCTAATAATTTACTTATTTTTTAAAAAATTATAGCCCACTAACACAGAAGTAGCTATCAAAACACATATACAGTGGGTTGTTTTGTTTTGCTTTTCTAAGCACCACAGTTCATTGGGCTAAAAATGCCAATATATTATCCAAGATATTTTTCTCGGGTTGTGACTCCTAACTCAGAATCTAGCATTTTGGCCCTGATTCTGTAAAATATGCCTAAAATTAAGTGCCTAGATTGGTATGTCTAGCCAAACTAGGTGCCAAACCTAATTATTTGAAAAGCTTAATCGATGCCAATAATTGTCAATTACCACTTCATAATTGGCTTAAATTAAAATTAAATGGAGTGGTAGGCATCTAACTGTGTAAGTGCTTAAGACTTTCGGGTATGTAGGTGCCTAGTCCAAGGTGTCTACCAGAAAGTAGACATGGTTAGCAGCAGATTATGGGCGGATCTTAGCCATGTTTTGTTTGTAGGCACCTAAACTGGACTTAGGTGCCAGTATTAAGACCAAGAAAACCCTGGCATAGATAGGAAGCATCAAGCCAAAACCAATGAGAATTGACCCCAAAGGTATCCACAGAGAAGAAAATCCAGAAGAAACCAAAAAAACACTGTGGAGTGACGATGTTCTTTAAATGGACTTTATTAAGATTGTCAAAGTTCCAAAGGTTGCCAGCAGCGTCTCACTAACGGCTCTCTGTATGCTAATAGATCTCATGCATATTCATTGGGGAAATCCTGAAAACCCAACTGGATTGCGGCCCTCAAGGACTGACTTTGACACCTGTGGTCTAAATTCAGGTACTCAAGCATTTTCCCCCGTCTGTCCCGGTGGGCTCACACTCTAATATAACTGGGGCAATGGGGGGGGGGGGATTAAGTGACTTGCCCAGGGTCACAAGGAACAGTGTGGGATTTGAACCCATAAGCTCATGGTGCTGAGGCTGTAGCTCTAACCACTGCACCACACACTCCCCAATTGATTAGCAATTCTATTCTATCTACTTTAGTTTCACCATTGTTACAATTCCCCATACGTAACTTAAAGAACATTCAGTAAATAACTCTTAAATGTAATTTTTTGTTGGTTTTGCAATTTTATAATTTCAATTATAATGTGCTGCAAAAAAACATTTGCTTTGTTTAGTGTGCTGTGAAAAACATTTTCTCCGTTTAGTGTGCTGGAGCTAAAAAAAAGTTTGAGATACACTGCTTTATAGAATAGTGCTTAGAATGGATTCCTGCACCCATCTTTGGGTGTGAGGACACCTGCCGAAAACTGGTGTTAATTCTGGCACCCAACTAATGGCAGTTACTTATATGCCATAAGGAGAGGGATGAAGTGTGAAAACATGTTTTTTTCTACACTGCTTTGTCAGGACAAGTGCGCCCCTCATGCAAACAGCAGCTCCTCTCCAAATATGACGAACTTCTACCTCGCATGCAATAGGCAACCTAAACTTTGATGCACGTGACTCTGGCACGCCTTCAACACATGCACCTGAGCCACGTTTTTAATACTACCAGCTCCCTTAGAGCATCCAGTAATTATGGAGCGTTAAAAGCCAGCGCTTCAATTTGTGTGAGGTCAGAGCATCGCTGGGAGTGCTTGTTTTAATATTAATGACTTTGTTTTATATAGCAGAATTGGAGGCTGCTAGGAAGCACGGAAAAGACCGCGGTGAGCCATTGGTTGGTAAAATATTTCAACACTAATCCAGTAAGATCTGGTTTAGCATCGATTGTTAAAGGCACGGTGAGTTTAGAGCATCTGGGCTAATGTTTCTCAAAAGACATTGGGTGACGTACAGTAACCGCTGTGAAATCTTTCAGATTCTCCTGCTGATATGCTCAAGAAAGGGAAGGGGGCTCCGAGGCTCCCTTTTTAAATAATTTTACTAATTTCAAGTGCAACAGAGCACTCATAAGCCTCTTAAAAAGAAATGCATTGAATTCTATAGTATTCAATAGTATTTCTCTAGTTTTTTTTTTAATTGAAAGTGTTTTAATTTCACAGCAGTTGACCTATTGATATGGCTCAGGTATGAAGCAACTGATATACAGTATAAGTTGACCGTCAGGGGAGGTAGGACTTTGCAACGGTACTCAAATGCCATCTCATTGATTCTCAGTGCTCTCCTGTGGGGAAAATTATCATCTCTCAATGCTAAGTTATTACACACAGATAGTAGGCGACCTTGACAAAGAATAGAAAAATATGGCAACATCTCATTCACTCTTAATAATACATAAATAGGAAGCACATCCAGAAATGTCACATACTTCACTGGGTTTGCTTCAAACATTTCTCAAGTTGGTAATTTATTCCATATGGAGTTTAAAGAGACCCTAATTTCTTTGTGAGGATTGTTCAAACAAACTGTCGTAGGAGCTTTCTATAGAAAGCCCTCTGTCGCCAGATGTTGATTGTGTACGCATTGTTTTGTGTTGCTTGCATAAACATTATAATCACATATAGACAACAGCAGAGCTACAATATTTAGAAAACATTTTTCACACCTCCTTATTAAGGAAGACTATCAAAATTATGACTCATCGCTGCACTATTGTTTCTGCCTGTTTTCTTGTATCGGTTGAACAGTCAGAGACAGCTGGTATGAATACAATAGGTGGAGCTGGGGGAATAAATGCATCATGTATAATACACAACGGTATCTGTTGTCCCCAACTATAAGCTCATATGTAGGTCTATTTGAAAACTGCCTTCCAAAAAATTATTTTTTTTTTCTGTCTCCCAGCAGGTATAAAGCTATGCATTGATTGTGATCCACAGGTTTAGCTTCTTTTAACAACGGTACAAAAGTCTACCGGAGGAGAGAAAGAGAGAGAGAGAGAGAGAACGTCTGCTTTAATTTTATTTGTGATCCTGAGAGTATTTAAGTTGCTTGGAGCAAGGTTATACGTGTTCCTTTTTTTTCTTTACTCCTATCAAAACAACACTGGAGCTCTTATGCTCCAGGGAGATTTGTATAGAATCTGACGCTTGTATCAGCTCTGAAAAAAACAACCAAATTACAGTCTGAGGTGATGCAAATGATATCCTTGGTGCATCTCCCGAATGCTCCTGTGAGTCTCTTGACAGCTGATGGTTGGATTAAACAAAAAGACCAGTAACTTATGACTATTAGCTCAAAGCAATCATCTCTCATTATTTCAATTACATGGGTAAATGCATGCAATCATGTATCAAATCACTTTTCCCTTTTCAAGAGCTTCTTTTCAGTGTAGGATTTCTGCCAGTAAAAATGTGCAAATATTTACATTGGTTTTTCATCCAACTGCACCTTTGTTTGGCAAAAACCAAGCTCATGGCTACAGTTCTGAGATATATTTTGGGGGGTATAGGGGGGACACACACACATCCACGCACACAAAATACAAGAAGAACATTAAGTGGGGGGAGGGGGGCGTATTGGAAACCAGATCCCTGGCATTTTTTGGCGCCTCATTAGCAGTCTGTAAAGGAAATACCTTCTGTTACTTTAGTGCTACCTGACTTGTCAGTTTAAGCGTAGCTGCTATCCCCCCACCTCACCCCCTTCCCAAATCACACTACCTGTGAATACAGCTTGGCTGGCCAATTCAAGGCTCTTTAGGCAACCATGATTGATGACTCAGTAACTAGGAGAAAATTGCCTGCCATGAATAATTCAGCAAGCTATCTCTTTGCCACCGAAGTAGCTGACAGAAAAGTTCTGACACCACCTAAGCACAATTCACGTACAAATCAGCCAGGAAATATTAAAAATAGCTGGGTTACACTACAGAACAGTTCTGCAGTATTGAGTCAGGGGAAAGGGGTGTGTGGAGAAGGAGGGAGGGGGGGGGGCTGTTATCTACCCAGAGAAGATGCTCAGCCCTTCCGCAGAATACGCAGGCAGAAGGCAAATAGAATTATCTAGGATGGCATTTTGGAACAAAACACGGGGAGAGAGATAGAAGGAAAGAAATTTATGGAAGATTAAGGGCGTTATCTCTGTTTGGTGGGTGTTTTTGTGCATTAGTTCCCTAAAATCAAGCAGCCTGTCAAGCACAGTTGCTTGGTTGGATTTTCCTTCTTCATTAAACTGTTTGAATACTCTTTTTAGGGTCATTTGTGTGAAAAATATATATATAACACCGGGACCAGGCAGAGCTAGGGCTTCTCTATCTCTTCCAAAATCTTTGGAAAGCCACAGAATGATCTTAAACTCACCTAAGTGATCCGATCCGTGGCCGGTCTGTGGCCGAGTCTTTCCGGGTGACCGATTCACCAAGCCTCCTCATGCAAACTAATGAGATCGGAGGCACGCCCCACAGTGACCCCACGGATCACTGCAGAGCGATCCAGATGCATGCGCAGACCATTCTCTTTGCTGTAGATGTTATCCGCGCATGCAATTGCTCTTGCTCAAGGTCAAAACACAAGGGGGAGGGGTGACTGCACTCACTGGACTTCAGAGGAATCATTTTAAGTTCACTGCAGGACTACCTATCATTTTAAACACAACAGATGCAGCCAGCATGGAACAGAACTTGTGCAGCCCTGCTTTAAACCCGCGGGAGATGTGTTTTATTTTATTTTATTTCAGGGTGGCAGGGCTGGGATTTCAGGGCGGCAGAGAGCGGGACAATTGGCAAGGACATGAGCGACTGGTACTCAACAGTCTCTTCTTTTTGGGTCAGCCAGCCCAGTCGGTGTTCCTGAATTTCTTTAGTGAATCACTGCCTTCCTACTTTGCATGCCATTTCCCCTCATTTGCATACGTGGATCGGATCAAATGGGAGGTTGATCGGCCAGGAGGTTAGTGAATCAGGTCGGGGTTGGGAAATGCTCACAAACTGGTCGAGACACGATTGGTGAGCTTAGTGAATCTAGCCCTTGGGCAATTACTTTATCGGTTTTGCACTAAAGGAAAAAGAACAGCTCAGGAAAGCATTACTCTCAACAACCTATATGCAAATTCTTTTAAACATGGATAGATTTTAGGTAACAGGATCAGTGTTAAAGATATAGCATACTGTACATATCTGCACTGTGTCTTTTTTATTGGGGGGGGGGGACTTTCACATTGATAATTCTGTGCGTTTGTCTAGGGCTTATGAGAACTGATTAAAGGGTTATGGGGCGGACGTAAGGTTTCCCAAGTTATAGAAAGGTTCCCTTCCCCTCTGCTGTTACAAATTATTGATTTTATTTTCTGCTTCTCATCTGATTTCAATCCATGAATAGCGAGCACTAAGATACGGGAACGGAAATCATATCCTGTAGCACATTGCAGCTTGTAACATTTTTCCTGTCTTCATTGGATTTGTTTTATTTTGATGCAGTGGTCCTGGGGGTGGAATAAAGGGAAAATTGAAATGTTTATTATCCTTAATACTACATGTTATTGGCATCAGGCCTAATATAATAGCACACCAATGGAAACTAATCATAGAAAATAACAGTACAATTAAAGTTATGGGTTATAGATATCATTGATATTCATATTGAGCCAACATTAACACAGACATTTGTGCACTTTTCGACTAGCTTGAATAATTTCTCTGGTGTATTCACTTCCAAAGAAAACGGTCTCCTTTCTTTTCTGAATATTCACCATGTGTGATATTTTCTAACAAATAAGGACCCAACAAACCAAGAAAGCAAAATTAGTACTTTGTTCCACCGAATGATGTTAGCATTAATTTTCATGCTAGACCTTAATTAAATTTTCCTATCAATTAGGTGTCAAATATTGTGAGCGGTATACTATGCTTACAATAATATCCTGAACAGAAAAATGTTTACTCCAGTCATCTCTGTTTTTGACAACTACCTTTACTACTTATCGTTTCTATAGGGCTACTAGACATACAGAATTGTTTACGCTGAATTAGAGGAAAAGGAATCAAAATTTCAGCAATGTAGAAAAAGAAGGAGGGGGAATCAGATTAAGACCACAGAATAGTTAGCTGGAGAAAATATGTTCAGTGGGAACACATTTAAATGGTGCAATATATTTAATCACACCTTTTCAGGAGTAGCTGAAGGCAATTTATGCTCAGGTAATGTAGGCATTTCCCTTGTCTTTGCTGAGTTTACAATCTGAGATGGCCTTTTACTACAGCTTAGCATGTGCTAAGAAACAGCAGGGGTGTCGGGGGTTTTTTAAAGGTTTGGATAATTTCCTAAAAGAGAAGTCTATAGGCCATTGTTGAGACGGTTTGGAGAAATCCACTGTTTATTCCTAGGATAAGCAGCATAAAATCTGTTTTACTACTTTGGATCTAGCTAGGCACTTAGGGCTAGATTCACTAGGCAAATTGATCATGTACTGATAGGTTTGTGGACCCTTTTGCGACCCGAGTTCCCTCCGATCCGATTCACTAACATCCGATCCGCGCATGCAAATGAGGCAGACAGAGATTCACTAACAAGAAACCTGCCACACCGACTTGGCTGGCCGATCACAAACAAGCAACTGCTCAGGTCCTTTCCGACTGCCCTGTCTTCTGCCGTCCTACTCTATTCCCTGTTTTTCTGCTCTCTGCCCCGAACTCCTGCAGCCCCGACTTTCCCGCCTGCCCTGAACTCCTGCAGCCCCGACTCTCTCATCCTTCCCCGCAGTGCAAGCCCGCGGTGTTAACCCATGGGCTTAAAGTGGGTTAAAACCACGGGCTCGCAAAAAAGTAAAAACTGTTTTTTTAAAAAATTCTCTGCCGGGTTTGGAGGGTCTGCGCATGCGTTGGGATCACTATAGAACGATTCAGGCAGGCGATTGGGGGTGTGATTCCGATCACCCTCATTTGCATGAGGGCAATTTGTGAATCAGACCCCCCCCCCCCCCGGACACGGATTGGATCCGATCCCTCATGGATTGGATCCGATCCATGCCCTTAGTGAATCTAGCCCTTAGGACTTGAGTTTGCCACTCTTGGAAAGAGGATACTGAGCTTTGGTCTGTGCTAATATGGCAATTCTTATGTTCTTATGTGGCCCATAGATGCAAAATAGGACATGTAGCATGTACGATCCTGTTTAGTGCATCTAGCTGTGAAATTGTAAGCTACATACCCTAAGTAAAGAGTGAAAATCATTCCTGTCATTGTATATACAAAACCAAGTCAAGAAAACCCCCTTAAATGCTCAGTTAAAGGCATTCTAGAGTTTACCAGAGTTTACCAGAGTTTCTGCTGACTGCATCCATTAATTGTCTTATTGTAGCTCACTGGCACGGGTCACTTTTACTTCTTTTGTAAACCGCATTGAACCGCAAGGCTTATGTGATATAGAAATAAAAATTTATATTATGTCATGTTACAATGGGCCGCTGAAAAGTCCTCAGCCCAACCAAAAAGAGAATGATGTGGAGCCATGAAACATGCATGTTATTCCACACTTTTCTTGATACTTTTTGTTTCATTTCGTATCATTGAAACGAAAAGTGTCAAGCAAAGTGTGGAATAACTTGTAAGCTTCATGACTCTGCATCATTCTCTTCTTGGCTGGGCTGATAATGTTTCAGCGGCCCCTCGTATTGTGATGTCATAATGCCTCATTCCAACAGTGCCTAAGAGCCAACTTTATTGGTGATGTCACAATGGCTTGGTTTCCCTATACTTCTGCTAGATGCATTTGCCGCATTGAAATGAAAAGTGTCAAGAAAAGTGTGGAATAACTGGTAAGTTTCATGGCTCCACATCATTCTCTTCTTGGTTGGGTTGAGGACTTTTCAGCAACCCCCTCGTAGCAGACACTTTGCTTTATTAAAAAGACCCCTGAGTTTGCAGCTCAGGCACTAGCCCCCAGATTCTACATACTGTGACTAAAATTGTGCACTGAAATCTATGCATTTTGCTAATTTGTCCGTTCAACTTAGTTAACGAGCTAATTAGCACTAACTGCCAATTAACAAGAAATTATTGACACTAGACTTTACATGCACAAGTTTCTAAGCATATTCCATAAAGTAGTGTATGTAAATTTATTGCCCAGATCTCAAAAGGAGGCATGGACAAGTTGTGGGCATTCCTAAAAGTTAGGCACACTGTTATAGAATACATCTGATCCATGCACAATTTAGGCCCAGGCACTTATGCCAAATTTTAGTTGGTGTAAATGGCCACACCTAAATTTTAGTTACATGGATGGGCACCACCTAACTTTGGGTGCGGTTTATACAACAGTGCAAAGTGTTGGGGTTTTTTCTGGTTTAAATGGGTGCGGTACTCAGTTGATATTTGTTAGACTTAGGGGGTACTTGGCTTGAAGATGTTGAGAAACACTGATCTAAAAGAGCTCAAAACCCTCTTAAAATATCGAACTGAACATTGGAACAGCAGCTACTTCTTCATATTTGTGCGTAAGAGACTTCCACCCACCATGCAGGAAAAGAAAGAGCTGTAATATTTTTCATTCTGATAAAACATGCTGAATTGCTAGACCCATACGAACATTGGATAATTTAGCCTTATTTGTTTTAACTAAATGCGATAAGATAGCACAATGCAAAATGACAATTTCACAAGACAGCTCTATACAGAATCCAAAGATTTCTTGCACTCATAAGAACATAAGAAATGCCTGCACCGGATCAGACCTGGGGTCCATCTAGTCCGGCGATCCGCACATGCGGAGGCTCAGCCAGGCACACCCTGGCGAATACACTAGTCACTCGTATCCCTCAATGTCTTCTGCAAGAAGATGTGCGTCCAATTTTCCCTTAAATCCTAGAATGGTGGTTTCCTCCACCAGCTCTTTCGGGAGAGAGTTCCAGGCGTTCACCACTCGCTGTGTGAAGCAGAACTTTCTGACGTTTGTCCTGGCCGTGTCCCCTCTCAGCTTCAGGCCATGACCTCTGGTCCGAGACTGGGTTACATTTGCCAATGTGAATAACGCTGTTTCTTGTTCACCATCCTTTCCCCCTGCTGGTGAGTGAGCTTGCTCCATTATGTCGATCCCTTTTAGCAATTTAAAAGTATCTATCAGATCCCCTCTCAGTCTTCTCTTCTCAAGGGTAAATAGTCCCAGTTTTCTGAGGCGATCTTTGTAGCTCAAGTTCTCCATACCTTTTACTAGCTTCGTCGCTCGCCTCTGCACCCTCTCCAGTAGTGTTATATCCTTCTTCAGGTATGGAGACCAGTGTTGGACACAGTATTCCAAGTGTGGTCTGACCATTGCTCTATAAAGCGGCATTATGACCTCCCTTGATCTACTCATGATTCCTTTCTTTATCATGCCTAACATCCTGCTAGCTTTCTTTGCCGCCGCTGCGCATTGAGCCGATGGCTTTAGGGTTCTATCTATCAGTACTCCCAGGTCTTTTTCTTGTTCGCTCTTCCCCAATGTTATACCTAACAGTTTGTACCCATGCTCCTTGTTTTTACTGCCCAGGTGCATCACTTTGCATTTTTCTACATTAAAACTCATCTGCCAATTTTCTGCCCATCTCTCAAGTTACTTCAAATCTCTCTGGAGTTCTTCGCTGTCTTTTTGTGACCTGATTGCTCGGCATAGTTTTGTGTCATCTGCAAACTTGATGATAGCACTGGTCATTTCTTCTTCCAGGTCATTTACGAAGATATTGAAAAAGATAGGCCCAAGAACTGAGCCCTGAGGCACACCGCTAGTTACTTTCTTCTAGTCTGAGTACTTCCCATTTATGCCCACTCTCTGTCTTCTGTTTTCTAGCCATTTTCCTATCCATCTTAGTATATCTCCTTCTATTCCATGACTTTGTAGTTTTTTGAGAAGTCTCGCATGAGGTACTTTGTCGAACGCTTTCTGGAATCCAAGTATATTATGTCAACCGGTTCTCCGCTATCGACTTGTTTGTTCACTCCCTCAAAAAACTGAAGTAAGTTTGTCAAGCATGACTTCCCTTTCCTGAAGCCATGCTGACTACCTCTCAGCAGGTCATGGTTATCCAGATGCTGTACAATGCTGTCTTTAATCAAAGCCTCAACCATTTTCCCAGGGACCGATGTGAGACTCACTGGGCTATAGTTTCCCGGTTCTCCCCTTGATCCTTTTTTGAAGATTGGTATTACGTTCGCTATCTTCCAGTCTTCTGGTATCCATCCGGTTCTAATTGACAAGTTAGCGAGGGATTGCAGTAGTTCTCCGATTTCCACCTTTAATTCCTTTAATACTCTCGGGTGAATTCCGTCTGGGCCAGGGGATTTGTCACTTTTTAGTTTGTCAATCTGATAGTATATCTGGTCCAGATCCACCTTCACTGTGGTGAGGCTCTCCTCTATTTCCCCCTTGAAAACTTTCACTGTTTCGGGTATTGATGTGGTGTCTTCCTTGGTAAAGATAGAAGCAAAGAAGGAATTTAATCTGTCTGCAATCTGTTTGTCCTCTTTGATGTATCCTTTTCTTCCTTGGTCGTCGAGAGGGCCCACTGTCTCCTTTGCAGGTTTCTTCCCTTTAACATATCTAAAAAATGGTTTGAAGTTTTTGGCCTCTTGGGCTATCTTTTCCTCATAGGCCCTTTTGGCTTCTCTCATAGCCTTGTGGCACTTCTTATGGTCGTCTTTATGATTGTTCCTAGCCTCAGTTGTTTTCTCGCGTTTCCATTTTTTGAATGAGTCTTTCTTTTCCCTAACTGCATCCTTCACCTCTTTGGTTAGCCAAGCTGGTTCTCTTTTGGCTTTAGTTTTCCTTCCTTTGGCTATCTGCGGGATGTATAGATTCTGTGCTTCGGTGATAGTTTTTTTTAGTAGGGACTAGAGAATGACACGGTGAAAAAATTGGTCCCCGTCACCGCCCCGTCCCCGTCTCACCATCCTCTGCACCGCCCCGTCACCGCCATTCCCTTCACCGCCCCGTCACCGCCACTGCCACCCCATTCACCGCCCCGTCACCGCCACTGCAACCCCATTCACCGCCCCGTCACCATCACCGCTGCATATATAAAAGCCTCAAACGGGTATGATTTTAAATACTTTTCTTTATTTACGTATAAAAGAAACATTCTTTAAAACTTTAAAACTTTAAAACTTAGTTAAATATTAGTTAATAACTATACAAAAACAAACACGACATGTACTTTTAATGCTTACAATGTTAGCCTACATGGTAAGTAGACGCGGCCGCTGTACCTAATCGCAGCAAAGATCTCCCTGCCGTGATTAGCATAGTGACCGCGGCTACGGCTGCAAGTCTCCCCTCCCCCAGCGATCACGGCAGGAGGGCACCCAACCCCTCCTGTAGACCCCCCCCAACGGCCCTCCCGACAATCGCAGCAGAAGGGTACCCAACTCCTCCTGCCGGTCCTCCCAATGGCCTCCCCTAAGATCGCCGGCAGGAGGGTACCCAACCCCTCCTGCTGGAGCCCCCCCGACGATCGCAGCAGGAGGATATCCAACCCCTCCTGCCAGCTCCCCAACAGCCCCCCTATGATCACTGGTAGGAGGGTGCCCAACCCCTCCTGCCGGCCCCCCCAATGGCCCCCTCTATCGCCAATAGGAGGGTACCCAACCCCTCCTGCTGGACCCCCCCCCAACGAACCCTCCCACCCCGGAACCCCCTTAGTCTTACTTTCCAAGTTGGACCGGACGGCTCCTCACACGTATGGCCAGCAGGTTTGCCTCCGTCCAAATGAGGCAGGCCCGCCCCTACCCTGCCCAACCCACAGGATCCTAGGGCCTGATTGGTCTAGGCACCTAAAGCCACTCCCGCTATAGGAGGGGCCTTAGGTGCTTGGGCCAATCAGGCCCTAGGATCCTGTGGGTTAGGCAGGGGAGGGGAGGGGCGGGCCCGCCTCATTTGGACGGAGGCAGGCCTGCTGGCCAGACGAGCGAGGAGCTGTCCGGTCCAACTTGGAAAGTAAGACTAAGGGGGTTCTGGGGTGGGAGGGTTCGTTGAGGGGGGGTCCAGCAGGAGGGGTTGGGCACCCTCCTATTGGCGATATAGGGGGCCGTTGGGGGGGCCGGCAGGAGGGGTTGGGCACCCTCCTACCAGTGATCATAGGGGGGCTGTTGGGGAGCTGGCAGGAGGGGTTGGATATCCTCCTGCTGCGATCGTCGGGGGGGGCTGTTGGGGTAGGCAGGAGGGGATGGGTACCCTCCTGCCGCGATCGTTGGGGAGGGCTGGTTCTGTCGGCATGAAGGGCTGAGCACCTTCCTGCCGGCGATCGTCGGGGGGGGGCGGGTTCTATTGGCAGGAAGGGTTGATCTGACAAATGAGGAGCCAGTATATTGGGGGGCGGAGTCAATGCGGCAACGTGCAAGTTGGATCGAGAGTTGGAGGAGACAGACAACATGGCGGAGACATCGAACACCCGGTCACGAACACGGTGAAACACAGGTAAATAGCGGTTCCTAGAAGGGGGTACATTGGCCTGCGGGGACAAATCTTTTCACCGTTTTTGCGGGCGGTGAAAACTTTTGTCCCCGTGTCTGCGGTGATTTGGCTTTGGAGTCTCCATAACCCGCAGCCAAACTGCAGCCACGCCGCAGCTGCCTGCGGGGATCGCTCCCCGTGTCATTCTCTAGTAGGGACCATGCTTATTCTACCGTTTCGATTTCAGCTATCCTTTTCTTGATCCGTTTTCTTACCATGGCTCTCATGTTATCGTATCTTCCTTTTTTAAAGTTAAAGGTCTTGGTTGGGGTCTTTGTTCGCTTCCCCTTCCCCTTGCCAAACTTCATCCCTAAATATTTTAACAGCATGACATCCAAACAATATATGATAAAATGTCCAGTATAAATTAGATCCATGCGTTGACAGTCTGGAGACTCTATAAAGTGTCCATTATGCTTGGTGAGCAACATAGAATAAAGATTGTGTTAATGATGCTGACAGAGTTGGTTAACATACCTTTCTCCAGAAAACTTTCCATATAACATAATCGATTTCCATTGAGAAATCATGTTCCCACAACTGCTGCAGAGTAATACATGCATTGAATCTCTTAAATTTAACTTTTCGATAAACTGAAGAGGCTCTTTTTGATTGCCTAATGAGACCTACACAAAAACTGTGGGATTTTTTAGGTGCTGATTTTTAGGCAACATAAATAAAACCCGGCCTCACATGGTAGCCACTTAACTGAACACCTTTGTTTTATGTAGATTTTCCTTTCCCTTTCTATATGTAGGAATAACTTCAGAAAAAAAAAAAAAGTTACAACCCAAACCAAAAACTTGAATTCCTTCCCAAGCTTCTGAAATGCTCTCTGTGCTCTAAACTTGCTATTGTTGGCCAGGTCATTTGAACCCAGGTGGATTATAATATCAGTATTAGAATCCTTACTATCTTCTTTGGCCACATTCATTATTCATTTGGTACTTCTGATAGTGACAAATCCTGGAAGGCATTTGACTAGGTTGATAAGCGATTAAATCAAATTTTAATAAAACTTGAATATACTTGTAAGCTTGAAACTTGTTCCCGATAATTTCTGATAATGAAGTCTCCTATTAGTAAGAATTGGGATGCTCTTTGGATTCAGCTACATTCTTTGTCTCTGGCTCCACCTCGGTACTTCTTTTCTGAGTTTCATAATGTTCCAGCTCAGCAAAGGTTGCCCCTACTCCCCATCTGGAACACTTCACTCATCGCAGAGCACCAACTTAGTGATCCCATCATTCTGTACCATTTGCTTTAACTTCATACATACCAAAATCTTTAGTGTGTCTGGAATGCTCTTCCTTCTACCCTTATAGGAATACTTTGAAAAAATTTAAATCTGGTCTAAAAACTTTTTTATTTACTGATGCCCTACAGCAGTGTTTCTCAAGTCGGTACTGGAGTACTCCCTTGCCAGTCAGGTTTTCAGGATACCCACATTGAATTTGCATAAACTTGATTTGTATACATTACCTCCGTTGTATGCAAATTTCTTTCATGCATACTCATTGCGGATATCTTAAAAACCTGACTGGCAAGGGGGTACTCCAGGACCAAGTTGAGAAACACTGCCCTAGAGCCTATAATTCTACCACTTTCATGTCTATCAGTTGGTTAGCTCCAGGGCACTGCTACTATGAACTCTCTATACAGCAGACCCTCAATATTTGCGGGGGTAGCCGGCCCGCAAATATTGAAAAATTGCAGATAATTGTTAGAACCAGCTCTGTCCCACCCCCGCCTCCCTCCTGTGTCCCGGACCTTCCCCAGACCTTACCTGGTGGTCTAGTGGTGACACAGGGCAGGATCAATCGTCCTACGCTCCTGACCTTTGCAAAGCCGTCATCAAAATGGCTGCCATGAGTTCCCGTTGTGGTCTCGAGAATGTATCCAAAAGAAATCTCACGACCTGAAACAAAAGTAAGAGCAGTGCATAACAGCTGTTCGGGCCGTGAGATTTCTTTTGGATACATTCACATTCATACATCAGACCAGTTGAGTTATCCATCAATTTCAAGCTTCAGACTCCTGACGCAGGCCTTTGGCCCAAACATGAATCGTGTTGAGTCTCATTGTATGAACTAATAAATTGATTGGATTACAGTTCAGTGGTTTGTGTCTCCTTCACTGTGGTGTAGCCAGTATGTTTGTTGCGGAGGATTTGTGTTCTTCTAAAATGTATTTCTCTTCATGCTGTACTTTTTGTATTTTATAAACCACTCTGAAGAGCGATCTAAGGGCAGTATATTAAATACCATTAAACTTGAAACTTGAAGTGACCGTCTCAAAATCCACAAGGAGGGTTAGTGATTTTGAACCCTGGTTTCCTGCCTGTTTGCCCATTCCTCTAATGAACAGAACACTCCATCGTGTCAAATGAATTTTTGCTCATTTAGTGCAAGCTGTAAGGGAAGGGAAAGCTCTATTTTTGCTCCCTGTTGCTCCCTGTTGGGTCCCACCCCCCCAAAAAAAAATAAAAAATAAAGACAGATTAAGATTCACTGCATACTGGCTGGCCTGAATTTCCAGGCTGCTAGTGGAATCGAGATCCAGAAATCTGCCAGAGCAGCCAGGCAGGTTCTGATTGGGTCCTTGCCACGACTGCTAAAAGAACAACTAACAAGAGTGCCAAGGTTTCATCTTACCTTGGTACAATACAGTTTTCTGGAAAAGCCAATTCTATGAGCTGAAGAACTGAGCTTCTTTCCTTCACGTTTCCTATTATCCCCTCCATCACATATATCTGGTGTCTGCTTTCCCAATGCCCTGTCAAAGGTCAAAGAAAGTGAGATATTAATAGCGGTGGGTCTGTATCTGAATAGGCACAAGGGCAGCAGACCTTGACATTCCTGCTCCCGACATTGACCTTAGTGTAGCATTAGTCTATTAAGACCAAAGTGTGGTATACTCAGATGAAAGTGAACTAAGAACACATTAGACCATGTCTCACTCTCTTCTCTCTCTGCTTATTGATCAAGCCTGAAACATCTATGGATTTATAAATCGGTAGCAGTAGGATATTTTGATAGTTTTATTTTCTTTTTTACCTTTACTCCTTTTATGCACCCTCACACAGTGCTCTTCAGCTGCTTTGCAGCCCCCTCCCGTCTCTGCAACTTGTTTATTGCAACCAACTTTTTTTTTTTTTTTTGCTTGTTACTCCTTTCTACTACTACAACTACTTATCATTTCTATAACACTACTAGAGGAATGCAGAACTGTACATTAAACATTCAAGAGAAGGTCCCTGCTCTGTAGAGCTTATAATCTAATTTAAACAGACAAACAGAACAAGTAGGGGGTCAGGGAGTTTCTCAGAGAGGGAATTAAAAAAAAAAAACAGGTATAGGTTCTTTACAAGCGAGTGGGAGTTTGGAGTTAAACGCAATCTTGAAAAAGTGGGCTTTTTGCCTAGATTTGAATACTGCCAGAGAAGGAGTTTGATGTATAAGAACATAAGAATTACCGCTGCTGGGTCATACCGTGGTCCATCGCGCCCAGCAGTCCGCTCATGCGGCGGCCCCCAGTTCAAAGACCTGTACCCTAATCGAGACCAGCCCTACCTGTGTTCGTTCTGGTTGAGCAGGAACTTGTCCAACCTTGTCTTGAATCCCTGGAGGGTGTTTTCCCTCATAACAGACTCCGGAAGAGCATTCCAGTTCTCTATCATTCTCTGGGTGAAGAAGAACTTCCTTACGTTTGTACAGAATCTATCCCCTTTTAACTTTAGAGAGTGCCCTCTCATTCTCTCTACCTTGGAGAGGGTGAACAACCTGTCTTTATCTACTAAGTCTATTCCCTTCATTATCTTGAATGTTTTGATCATATCCTCTCTCAGTCTCCTCTTTTCAAGGGAGAAGAGGCCCAGTTTCCCTAATCTCTCACTGTACGGCAGAGATTATGGACTCAGGCAGTCTGTTCAACATTCTATCCTACTTTACACCTCCATGGGTTATAGATGGACCCCTTTGATGGCTTATGGCCTCATCTAGCATTTACTACAGTAAAGCATAGTTACTCACCTGTAGCAGGTGTTATCCGAGGATATTCTCACATGTGGGTGACATCATCTGCGAGCCTAGCACAGACAGTCCAAAAGTGCACTGCCACTCCAAGTCCCCCGAAGACCAACCGCATCGCGCACAGATGCTCTCCCTTTCTGATGCTGATCTCCCTTTGTCCTAATATCTGGCTTGTGTTCTCCTGTCTTCTTGCTTTTCACCTATTCTTATCTTCTGATCTCCACAGATGATGCATTATTCTTCAGCTCTTTTCTCTATTCTTTAATGCTTTGTGTTATTTTGTTTCTCATTTTGTTCTATGCTGATCACTGTCACTTTACTACCTCCTAATATTTACATTTACATGTTTAAAAACACTTATAAAGCACTTTCCCAAGTAAAAACCATCCAAAGCAGCATATAGAACTAAAAAATGTACAGGCCAATAGTCATATGCCATGGTCAGCATTTGCTTTTAACTTCTGCCACAACATTTAAATTGTCCATGTATATTCAGCACATCAATCTGCTAAAGTGGTAACTGACATATTCCAACAGTGAAGACATTCACCTCTGAACAAGTAGCAATAAATCCAATGGAACAGAGCAGAGCAAGCCTGGTCTTCCAATCACACTTTAATAGCAACCAATGGCAAAAAAAAAACATGCATAAAATCTTCTTACTCATAAAAACATCTGGCAAATCATGGACTCAACACAAACCGTGTTTCAGCTGCCTGCATCAGGAGTCCCTATTAGTTAGTTACAAACCAAAAATGAAAGCCAGGTCCTTAAGGATACTATCTTTAAAAAATTTTGAAGTCCAACATCCATATAAAAATGATCACCATAAAAAATAAAACTTACAATGTGCAATTAGACCACAGTGCACTGTGATCCCTCTCAAAGAAAAGAAACGTTAAGCCCCTTCCCCTGCCAAAAACCCGGCATCCCAGGATGTACCGGGAAGGGGAAGGCCAGCCATTTTGAAGAGGTGGGCCTGATGGCCAGAGGGAGTAGGCTAACCCTCTGGCTGGCCTTCATAAACAAGAGGGTGGGGGGGTTGTTAGAGGTCTGTTGTTTGGCAGCGGGAGGGAGTGGGCATCCTTCCCACTGCTGGGGGCAGTGTTGGGGAGCTGTTGCTTGGTGGCATGAAGGAGTGGGCATCCCTTCCACTGCCAGAAAGGTGGCAGGGGGAGGGTTGTTGCTTGGCGGAGGGAGGGAAATGGGCATCCTCCCACTGCCATGGGGGTGTCTGGGGGTATTGCTTGGCAGCAGGATGTAATAGGCATTCCTCCCGCTACTGGGAGGGGGTGTCGTTTGGCAGCGGGAGGGAGTAGGTATCCCTACTACTGCCAGGGTTTGTCGGGTAGATATTGCTTGGTGGAGGGAGGGTATGGGCATACTTACCGCTGCCGGGGGTAGTTTCGCAGTGGCAAAATTTTCTGGATGTTCTGAGCTGTCAAGTCTTACTCTCCTGTAAAAACCTGAGCCATTCAGCATTCAGGCACTGACCAGAAAGTAAAACTACGGTAGCTCAGACCTGCCAGAAAATTTTGCTTGTACATGTAGTTCAACGAGGTTAGAGAATCCCCTGGCGATAATAGAAAATGATCTTGTAATACATTTGCATGGCAGAGTTGGAGACTGCTTTGAAGCTTGAAAAAGACCATGATAAGCCATTTTGATAATCTACCGCTAAAATACATGAACGCTAAACTGACTGGAACCGGTTTAGTCACCACATTAAAGTTTTGAGAATCTTCCCCTAGTGAAGCTTGAAGGATGGTCTGAAATTTGACAGATAAGATATAATGCTAAGAAATGCAAGTTCATGCTATTGGGCTGCAAAAACCTGACCGAACAGTACATTTTAGGGGTGAATAACTTTTGTGTATGTAAGAGGAACAGGACTTGGGTATGTGAGGATCTTAAAACTCCTCTCCTTCCCTTTCATCTCTCCCTTCCCCTTCCCTTCCATGTTCTGGCATCTTTTTCTTCTCTCCTCTCCTCTCTTCTCCTCTCCCCTTCCCTCCCCTTTCTCCCTCTCTCCCCCCATAATGTTGCATCGCTCTCTCCTCTCCTCTCCCTTTTTTTTTTTCCATTCTCCGGTCTTCCTTCTCCATAACATTGTCTCAATTTGGTGGCTTTTCCCCTTACTCCTCTCTCTCCCAATTAGATGTGGCATTTCCGTCTCCCTCCCCCAATCGGGTGCAGCATTTTTCTTCCCATCTCAGATATGTAACTTACTCTGTCTATTCTCCTCACTGCAGGCTGCTACTTGTACTTTATTTCCATTAATTTACTTGCCACAGAAGTCATACTTACAGGCCTGCAGTTCCCTATTTCTTTCTTACTTCCATTTTTATGGAGAGGGACCACATCCACCCTGCTCCAGTCCTCCAGTACCACTCCGAATTCTAGAGAAGTATTGAAAGGTCAGCCAGTGGAGCCACCAGAACTTCCTTAAGTTCCTTCTATACCTTGGATGTACACCATCTGGCCCCTTTGTTTTATACACCTTTAGTTTAGCTAGCCCCTCACAAACACAGTCCTCTGAAAATCAATCAGAGTCTACCACATCTCCATCCCTTCTGCAGTCCTGCTGCCGGTGCTTCAGCTGTGAACACAAAACAGAAATATTTGTTAAACAATTCAGCCTTATCTTTAGCAGCTTCTACATATTTCTCCCCTTCACCTCTGAGTCTCACAATGCCACTTTTGCACTTCTTCCTATTGGCCACTGTGAAAACGGGCTACTGGGCTTGATGGACCATTGGTCTGACCCACTAAGACTGTCCTTATATTCTTAATATACCTAAAAATGTCTTGTTCTCCCATTTTACTGTGTTGGCTATTTTTTCTTCCATTTGAATATTTGCTTTCCTGACTACTCAACCAGCCTCTCTTAACTTTTCCAGATATTTTTTCATGTCTTCAACTTCCTGTAATCTTTTGTAGTTTATGAAACCTAACCTCTTCTTCCTTACCTTTTCAGCTACTACTTTAAAGAACCAAATTGGGCCTTCTTTTCCTCTTACTTTTAATTACTTTCTTTACAAAATAGTTTGTTGTCCTTACAATAGCTCCTTTCAGTTTTGTCCACTGCATTCCTACTTCTTCCAGATGTTCCCATCCAGACAATTCTTTGATATATTCCCCATTTGAACAAAGTTAGCTTTTTAAAAAAGTCTAGAACCTTTACTTTTGAATGAGCCCTCTCTACACCTGTCTTAATATTAAACCATACCATGAGGTGATCATTGGATGCCAGATGATCACCTACTGTAACATCAGAAACACTTTCCCTGTTTGTAAGCACTAAGACAAGTAAGACCCCATCTTGCTTGAGTTCCATTATCAACAGGAGCTCCCTACTTCTAGAAGACCCGACAATAGGATATCTTAATCAACATCTGGCATGTTAAATCACCTATTAGTAATTCTTTTCCTTTTACAGCTATATCTGAATGTCTACTATTAAATCTCTGTTCACTTCTTCTGTCTGTAAAGGAGGCCTATATATCACAAAAATGTAAATACAGTGGAACTTTGGTTTACGAGCATACTTCTTTCCAGAAGCATGCTCGTAAACCAAAATACTCGTATATCAAAGCGAGTTTCCCCATAGGAACTAAGGGAAACTCGCTTGATACGTTCCCAACCCCCTCCCCCCGAGGCCAGCAGTGCTGCTCCACCCCCCGAGAACCGGCATCACTCCCCCCCCCCCCCGCGTGAACCGGCACCCCTCAAACAACTTCAAACTTACCCCATTCTGGCACGCAGCTCACAGGATGTGCCAGTGCCACTTGAAGAAGTTCCTGCCTCTTGCTGGGCCTTGAGCGAGAGTAAGAACTAGAAGGCCTTGAGCATGCGCAGATACATGCTCAAGGCCCAGCAAGAGGCAGGAACTTCTTCAAGCGGTACCGGTACATCCTGTGGGCTGCATGCCGGTGCCAGACAGGGGGGTAAGTTTGAAGTTGTTCGGGCGGGGGGTGCCAATTCACATGGAATGATGCCGGTTCTCGGGGGGGGAGGGGTGAAGCAGCGTCGCTGGTCTCGGGGAGGTGGGTGGGAACGTATCAAGCGAGTTTCCCTTAGTTCCTATGGGGAAACTCGATGTGATATATGAGTATTTTGGTTTACGAGCATGCTTCTGGAATGAATTATGCTCTTAAATCAAGGTTCCACTGTACTACTTTTGAGACATTGCCCCCTTTTCCCATTTGTGTAGAAGTATTTAGTAATTCACTTACCTGAGGGCATATACTCACATGGGTGCTTTGATCACCCTGTCTCAATGATTGTAGTTTATAGCCCTCTTTAGTAGTTTAGCCAGTCAGCTGCTGAAGATGCATACCATCCCTGCTCAGAAGCCCTTGGAAAATCATACCATGATCAAGGAAGCTGAAATGCTTTCGACAACACCATCCACACCGCCACACATTCATCTCCAGGATACGAACTTCCCTGCCATGGCTTTTATCCTTGACAGGGAGGATGAATGAGAACACCACTTGCACACCTGACTGCTTCACCATCTCTCCCAAAGCCACAAAGTCATCTTTGATATGTTTGGAGGGGTATCTAGCAGTGTCATGAGTGCCAACATGGATGAACATTAGTCATTAGGCTTGATGAGTCTCAGCAAAGCTTGCTGTAATTTTTTAGATGTCTTTCTCATCGTTTTGTCTTCAGTGCCTCTAAATTATAAGGGTGTGTGTTAGAGGCATGTTTTGGGTGGGATTAGGATGGACTTAGCACGTGGAGGTTTTACAGTGATAAACATTTTACAAAACATCCAGGGCACAATTTGGACCTTTTTTTTTAAACATGTAAGAGTCATAAAGGTACACTTACTGAGCAGATTACCACTGGAAGGATCAAAATATGGCTCCACGCACTTCTCCATTAATCACTGACCCCTCCCACTTTGCAAATATCTGCATGAAATAGTACTTATCTGTCTCTGACAAATGCAGATAACATGGCCAGTCCTAGTAGAGCTGAAAGCAGGTCTCTGGAGTAGCCTGGTGGGCAGTGCAGTAGACTGCAGAGAAGGGAACCCAGACCCATATGCCACCCTAACTAGTACCCTTGTGGTGTAAAGCGTGAATTCACCAAAACCCACTGTACTGCTATATAGGTGACACCTTCAGCATAAGGGCTATTGTGGTGGTAGACAGGTAGGTACAGGTAGGTTTGGGGGGAATTTTAAGTGGATCGAGGAAGTTTTAAGTGGAGTGAAAAATCGATCCACTTATACCACTTAAAACTACCCCCACTCATGATTTTGTAGACTTCAATCATATCCCCTCAGCCATCTATTTTCCAAGCTGAAGAGCGCTAACCTTTAGTCTTTCCTCATATAAGAGGAATTCCATTCTCTTTATCATCTTGGTCATTCTTCTTTGAACTTTTTCTAGTACCGCTATATCTTTCTTGAGATAAGGAGACCAGAATTGAACGTACAATGGAGCGATTCAGAGGCATTATAAAATTCTTAGTCTTGTTAACCATCCCTTTTTAAATCATCCCTATTTTTAAATAAATCCCAGTGGCATACCTATGGGGGTGTGGGGGGGGGCGGTCCGCCTCGGGTGCATGCCCCAAGGGAGTGCACAAGACAGAGCTGAACGGGGACAACGGGGACCCGACCGGAAGTCTTCCCAGACGTCAGCGCTGACGTCGGAGGGCAGGCTTTGCTTAAGCCCTCCCTCCGACGTCAGCGCTGACATCGAGGAAAACTTCCGGTTGGCTATGTGTGCGCGGCAGGGCAGGTAGGAACAGAAGACGAGCCTTGCGGCTCAAGTTCCACCCAAACCCGGAAATAAGGCAATACATGGGTTGTTGGGTTTTTTTTCCCCCAATCCTGCCCTCAACCGGTCAAGACTTTAGGATGTCCACAATGAATCGGTACAAGATAACTTTTGATTCTATGTATGTAGTTTTCTTATATTATATGCATATAACTTGTTTTCAATGTTTTGCATTGTTTGTATTTTAATTGATTGTTGTGAACCGCCTAGAACTTTTTGGGTATGGCGGTATATAAAATTAAATTATTATTTATATGCAGATGATTTATATAGCTATTCATTGTGGATATCCCGGCTGTAGAGAACCCCCCCTCCCATAGAGTTTAAGAAGCTCTGCCCTAGTGGGTTGCAATAAAAACAAATGGGGGATAAATACAGCCCAGGCATTTCACAAACTGCCGGTCCCAGGATGCGAGTTCAAGTCGTGCCCCCGGTCTCTGCCAGGGAGGGTGTAGGTCACGCCAACCCAGTGGAAGCTAAGGCTGAGCCCCAGATGAGGTGGCATGATGGAGGCTGGAGGAAGAGGAGGAGGAGGGACAGTCCGGATGGCTGAGAAAGTTGCTAAGATGAGGGCTAGGAGGCAAATGCGAAACACAAAAGGGGGGAGGGAGTGCATTTTTGGACACAAGGCATGAATTTGGGAGAGAGGATGGAGGAAGGTAGGGAAAGAGGTGGGGGGAGGGTGCGATTTTGGACACAGAAGGCATGGACTTGGGAGAGAGGAAGGGAGGGAAAGCGATGCTGAGCTGGGGGAGGGAATGTGTTTTTGGACACAGAAGGCATGGACTTGGGAGAGAGGAAGGGAGGGAAAGAGATGGTTGTGTACACGGGGAATGCAAGAAAAGAGAATTTTTGGTCATAGGGAGGGAGTGAGGTACAGACAGTAGCATACCAAGGTGGGGGGGGCGGTCCACCCCGGGTTTACGCCCCAAGAGGGTGCACAGCTGGCCACCCTCCAGTGTTCTCCCTAGGCAAGCAAACTGCGGCTCTTTAGCCACTTGAGTGCCACCACCGCCATTGGGAACAGGCCGGCGCTGAGTTCTCCCTGCTTTTCCCTTTGGGGCCGACCAACTCTAGCCGCCCGCGTCAATTCTGACGTTGGAGAGGGCGTTCTGGGCCAGCCAATCGCTGACTGGCTGGCACCAGAATGTCCTCTCCGATGTTAGAATTGACGTCGGGCAGCGAGAATTGGTCGGCTCCGCGGGGAAGAGAAGCAGGGCGAACTCAGCGCTGGCCTGTTCACGATGGCGGCAGTGGCAGCGTTTTACCAATGGTGGTGGCATAGGGGAGGGGAGGGCAGGGAGAAAGAAAGAAAGGGAGGGACAGGGAGCCAGAAAGAAAGAAAGGGGGCAGGGTGAAAGAAAGAAAGAAATGGGGCACGGAGAGAGAGAGAAAGACAGATATACAGAAAGAAAGGGGGTATGGAGAGAGAGAAAAAGAAAGAAGGGGGTAGGGTGAAACAACGAAAAAGTTTTGGGACGGAATGAGATCTGGAGGGGAGGAAGCATACAGGAGGCTGAAAGAAGGGAAGGAATATTAGATGCACAGTCAGAAGAATAAAGTGCAACCAGAGACTGATGAAATTATCAAAGGTAAGAAAAATGATTTTATTTTCAATTTAGTGATCAAAATGTGTCCTTTTTGAGAATTTATATATGCTGTCTAATTTTGCACTATGGCCCCCTTTTACTAAACCGCAATAGCTGTTTTTAGCGCAGGGAGCCTATGAGCGTCGAAAGCAGCATGGGGCATTCAGCGCAGCTCTCTACCCTAAAAACCACTATCGCGGTTTAGTAAAAAGGGAGGGGGTATATTTGTCTATTTTTGTATAGTTGTTACTGAGATGACATTGCATAAAGTCATCTGCCTTGACTATTTGAAAACCCCTGGAATATAAATGATAATTAACATTTTTTCTGCATACAGTGTGCTTTGTGTTTTTAAAATTTTATTGTTGGTAGATCATTTTGACTTGGCCACAAAGGTAAGGGGGAGGGAGGGGAGCTGCTGAAAGACATCTAGTAATCCTTGCAGGCTTGACTGTGCAGGGAATTATTTTTGTAAAATCATGTTTTGTTATGTGACTGGCATTATTTAGACTTTAATTTCTATGAATGAATAGAATGAAAATGATATAAAATTACTTGCTTGTTTTTATGTGCGTGCGCTGAAGGAAAGTGGAGAGAGAGTGAGCTGAGGACGCTGAAGGGAAATGGGGAAGAGAGAGTGGGGAGAAGACGCTGATTTATAAATTGACAATTGTACAGAATATTGTTTCTTTTTATACTTTAATATAATAAGTTCAATATAAAACAATTCAAGGCTTGTGTGGATGGAATCAGGAGGTTTGCGGGGATGGGGACCGAGCTTACGGGGATTAGTCCAATAAAATGGTATTTTTTATTTCTCATTATTTGTTTTATTTTTATTTGTTAATTTGTAAAGTGGTGATTGTTATGTATCAGTTTTTTTCAAATTTACATCTACTGTCTTTATATTTTGCACTGTATTAGAGGACATGTGTTACTGTTTTTGTGGTGTTGCATTGTATCTAGGGTCTGGTTTCTTGGCAGTTCAGTTTAACTTTTGTCTACATATTTCTATTTTTAGCTTGTGATTATTCCATATTAGGTGAGAGTGTACCTCTGTTCTGTGTGTATGAAAAGAACATAGTTTTTAGTTGGCATTGACTGCAGGATCAACTAACTGCGGGATCTGGCTTGTTTAGTTTTACAATGTATGTGTTGGTGTTCTAGTGCTCACTGCAGTGTTTAAGATGCTGCCTTTTCCTAGGTACACTCTTGTTGTGCGATATGTGGATTGTTACTAAAAATAATATTTTTCATATAGATGGGGGGGGGTCAAAAAATGATGGGCCCCGGGTGTCACATATGCTAGGTACGCCACTGATAAATCCTTTTTGCTTTTTTGGCCGCCATCGCATATTAGGCAGAAGGTTTCATCATATTGTCTACGGTGACACCCAAATCCTTTTTTTGGATTCTAATCCCCAAGGTGGGCCCTAGCATCTGGTAACTATGATTTGGTTTATTCTTCCCAATGTTCATCACTTTGCATTTGTCCACATTAAATTTCATCTGCCACTTGGATGCCCAGTCTTCTAAGGTCTGCCTTCAATTTTCCATAATCTGCATGAGTTTTAACAGCTTTGAACAGTTTAGTGTAATCTGCAAATTTAATCACCTCACTCATCGTTCCAATTTCCAGATCATTTATAAATAAGTTAAATAGCAACAGTCCTAGTACAGATCCCTCCGGTACTTCATTGTTTACTTTCCTCCATTGAAAAAAAATGACCATTTAACCCAGGGGTGCCCAATAGGTCGATCGCGATCGACCGGTAGCTTGTCAAGGCAAAGTGAGTCAATCATCCAGGACTCCCTTTGCCTTGGCGATCTATCGGGTTGATCAATCTTCCTCTCCCCGACGTCAATTCTGCCATTGGAGAGGAAGTTCGGGCCAGCCAATCGCTGCCTGGCTGGGCGGAACTTCCGCTTCGACAGCAGAATTGAGGTCGGAGAGAGGAAGATTGATCGGCCCAAAGCAGAGAGAGCATGGGGCGTCGTCGTCGTCAGCGTCATCTTTGGGGCATGTTTGTGGCCATTGGTGGCGTTTGGGTCCTGTTCCCCAATGGTAGCGGCAGTGGCTTGGGGAAGGGCAGGGAGAAAGAAAGAAAGGGGCACAGGCAGGGAGACAGAAGGAAAGAAGAGAAACAGGAAAAAAATAAAGGGGGCATGAAGAGAGAAAGAAAGAAAGGTCAGGGAGAGAGGAAGAAAAAGTTGGGGGAGGGAATGAGGTTTGGAGGAGAGGAAGCATAGAGGCTGAAAGAAAGATTGGATGCACAGTCAGAAGAAGAAAGTGCAACCAGAGACTCATGAAATCACCAGACAAGGTAGGAAAAATGATTTTATTTTAAATTTAGTGATCAAAATGTGTCTGAATTTATATCTGCTGTCTATATTTTACACTATGGTCCCCTTTTACTAAACCGCAATAGTGGTTTTAGCGCAGGGAGCCTATGAGCGTTGAGAGCAGTGCTGGGCATTCAGCGCAGCTCCCTGTGCTAAAAAATGCTATTGTGGTTTAGTAAAAAGGGAGGGGTGGGTATTTGTCTATTTTTGTATGGTTATTAATGAGGTGACAGTGCATAGAGTCATCTGCTTTGACCTCTTTGAAAAAACCCCGGAATAGGAATGATAATTAACAATTCTATGCATACAGTGTGCGTTGTGTTTTTTTAAAATTTTATTGTTGGTAGATCATTTTGGCTTGGTCATTTTAAAAGTAGCTCACGAGTCAAAAAAGTGCGGGCACCCCTATTTTAACCCTACCCTCTATTTTCTATCCGATAACCAATTCCTAATCCACAATTGAACTTTGCCACCTATCGCAGACTCTTTAATTTTCTCAGGAGCCTCTCATGAGGAACTTTATTAAAAGCTTCCTGAAAATCTAGATACACTATATCAACCAACTCACTTTCATCCACATGTTTATTCACATCTTCAAAGAAGTCAAGCAAATTGATGAGGCCAGATCTCCCTCAGCTGAACCCATTTTGACTCTGTCTCATTAAATCATGTTTGTCTATGTGTTCCACAATTTTATTTTTTAGAATTTATAATTGTTTCCCGGCAGAATATTTTATTTGATTCAGTTCCCTCTTTAACATACAGTACAACCCCCACCCACCCACCTACACACACACACTTCAATTTGATCAACTCTATCCTTGCAATATAATTTGTACAATAATTTGCAATATAATTTGTACAATAATTTGCAATATAATTGTACAATATAATGTCCTATTGATTGTCCTCCTTCCACTAGGTCTCCGAGATGCCTATTACATCTATCTCATCATTCAGTGCTGTATACTCTAACTCTCCTATTTTATTTTTTAGGCTTCTAGCATTTGTATACAGACACTTCAAATTGTGGTTTTTCCTTGTAACTACAGGCTGCTGAGAAGACATTGGGCTCCTTTTACAAAGGTACACTAGCATTTTTAGCCGTATTAGTGTGTGCTAAAATGCCATACGCGCTACCCAAAAAACTACCATCTACTCAAGAGGAGGCGGTAGCGGCTACCATGCGCGGCATTTTAGCGTGCGCTATTCCGCGCGTTAAGGCCCTAACGCACCTTTGTAAAAGGAGCCCTTTGTATTAAGTAGCATGGTGTTTGTTTTAAAAGTGTCTGAGGTCTTTTTTCCTCCTTTTTTTTGCTGGATCCTACATAGTGAGGGAATTATCGACTGGTAGTTAATCTTCCAACCTTAACTAAAGTCAATCTTCCAATCTTAACTAAACTCATAGAAGCAATTATTACATTACTAGTCTTATAGCCCGTTACATTAACGGGTGCTAGAATGTATGTGTGTGTGTCTCTCTTTATTTCTTTTTTTCTCTCTCTCTCCTTAGCCGCTTTCTTTCTTTCTGTCTTTCTTTTTCCTTGGCTGTCCATCACCACCCCTTGCCTGCTCCCCCTGTCCATTCTCCCTTCCTTTTACCTCCCCTGTGTCCACCACCACCCCTTCACAGCTCTCCTTATGCAGCAGCAGCCCTTCTCCCTTTGTTTTACCTCCCCCCTGTCCAGCAGCACCTTCCTTCTCCCCCTGTCCAACATTAGGCCTCCGTTCCTTTTTCTTCACCCACCCCCTGTCCATCAGCACCTATTTCCTTCTCCCCCTGTCCAGTAGTAGGCGTCCCTTCCTTTTTCTCCCCCACTCCTCCTTCTTATCCCTATGATACAGTTACCTTGCTCTGCCCCTGATCAGAGATTCCCGACAGCCGCCCAGTTGCACCCATTGGAAAAGTTCCCTCTGCGGCATCCCGCACCCCTCCTGATGCGACTCCCGCTGTCTTTCTTTCTGTCTGTCTCTGTCCCTTGCCCCCTTTGTCTGTTTGTCTTTCTGTATATCTCCCTGTACCTGTGTCTTTCTTCTTGTCTTTCTGTCTCCCTTCCTCCCTCTGTCTGTGTGTCCAAAGCAGCATTCCCTCCCCCTCCATTTCCCTCCCCCCACACCAGTTCCCTGTGCACCTGCCCCTGTGTCTTTCTGTCTCCCTTCCTCCCTCTGTTTGTCTGTGCAGCAGCATTATTGTTTCCTCTACCCCCTTTCCCTTCCCACAGTTGCGACTACAAACGCGGGCCCGAGTCCTTTGCCGCCCCCCTCCCCTTCCCTTCCCTTCCCGCGGGTCCAACTACACATGGCAATTTAAGCAGCGTGTCCAGCAGTCTACACACGCTGCTTCGGGTCCTTCTACTGGCCTGATTTACTCTGGCACGTCCGGAGCAAATCAGGGCAGTAGAAGGGCCCGAAGCAGCGTGTGAAGATTGCTGGACACGCTGCTTAAATCGCCAGTCGGGGCCGCGGTAAGGGAAGGGGTGGGGCGGCAAAGGACTCGGGTGCCGGGCAGCGGAAATCTTCTTCTACCTTGCCTCTCCTCCACCGTCGGGAGTCAGCGCCAGGAGCTTTAACGGCTGGTGGTTCCACGTTGAAACATTCCCGCGCCTCTTTGAAAACTGTCACGTCGCTGGAGCCGGGATGCGACGGAGAGGGCAGGTGTGAACCGCGCATGCGCACTTCCTACCTACAGCTCACGGAAAACGGATGCACGCTTAGGAAGTGCGCATGCGCGGCTTACCGTTTTATTATATTAGATAGGTTCTGGAATATACAGAACATTTTGATCCTTTTCAATCAGGATTACATATACTTCATATCACTGAAACAGTTCTTCTGACACTTTTACAAAACCACTTTTTAGCACTGTCCGAGGAATTCTATGAATGTCAGAGCTGTTACTGCTGCAGCCAGTGCTAAAAACCTCACTATGGTTTTGTAAAAAGGGTGAATTATGTCTAAAGTGAGAAATTACTTTGATGAAAATGTGGGAATGTTGCTAATGCTATTAGATTTATCTGCCTCATTTGATTTGGTCAATAATGACTTGCTTATGGCTTTAAAGGATGAAAATGTTTGGAAATGGATGGAAGGCTATCTTAAGAAAAGATGTCTACAGGTTAGTTGCCAAGAGAATCTTTCACAACAAAGACAGATGGCTCAAAGAGTTCCCCAGGATTCTCCCCTTTCTCCTATTCTTTTTAACTTACACATGAGAGATTTCGATTTATTGCTCCAGGCAAAACATGTTGATTATTTTGTATATGCTGATGATATTGTTTTAATCTTTCCTGTACTATCTGACATGTCTTCAGTTAAGGCTTTGATAAATGATAACATACCACAAATCTTTATTTATATACCGCAAATGCCTTTCAGTTCAAGGCAGTCTATATAAAAATGGCTGAGCAGCATCAGCGAGCTACCTTAAAGGAGAACAGAACTGAGAGAATGGAGGATCGCATAGAGGGAATTAAGAGGACCTAACCAAGAAGGAAGCTTAAGAAATAAGTAAGGGAGTTCATAATCTGAGAGTAGCAACATGGAGTCGGATCAATTGAGTCGGCAGAGTTTTTCTGGGGGATTTACGGTGGGTTGTTGGTTTTGGAGAAAAGGTGTGTTTTGAGGAGCTTTCTGAGTTTATGGTGGTTTTCAATTGGATGTCACAACATTTGGTGGTGATAGTGGGGGAAGGGAAGTCAATTTGACAATGTAGAAAAGGTGAAACTCCAAAATATTTAATGTCAAATTCAAAACTGAAATTAAACCTTTGGAGGTTTGGTTGGATATAGGCTTAGGGCTCCTTTTAGAAAGGTGCATTACGGCCTTAACGCGTAAAATAGCCCGTGCTAAAATGCCGCATGCGCTAGCCACTACCACCTCCTCTTGATCAGGTGGTAGTTTATCAGGTAGCGTGCACTAAAAATGCTAGCGCACCTTTGTAAAAGGAGCCCTTAATGAAGTTCAGGTCAATAATATGATCAAAAATTATGGTATAAATTAAAATCATTGCATAGAATGAAGTATTTTTTAGAGAGAAGTTTTCTGCAGGTTATATCGCAGTCCTTAATACTTACCTCATTGGATTATTATAATATATGTTTGCTAGTTCTTCCTGCCAAATTGATAAAACGATTGTAGATTTTATAAAATGTTGCTGCTAAACTTATATTAAGGGAAAATAGATTTGATCATGTTACCTCAGTACTACAAGAACTGCATTGTTTGCCAATTGAGGCAGGAACTAAATTTAAAAACTTGCTTTTTATTTTTAAAAGTTTACATGGGTTATGCCAAGATTATTTGATGGATTTGATTAACTAGGTATTTACACTCTCCCCAAGAATTGTTATTGGTAATTTCATCTTGAAAAGATTGTAGATTGCTCTCCTCTAAGTAGAGAACTCTCTTGGGAAGAGCTGCAGAGTTTTGGAATTCTCTGCCCAGTGAAATAAGAAACTTGTCTAATATCAGGCTTTTTAGGAAAGCGAAAAAAAAACATGGTTATTTCAGAAAAAACATTTTGATTAAGTTGGGTGGATATTATGATTATTGTATTTAATGGTTTGTCAATTTTTTGATATTATATTATCTTGTATTGTAACCCGCTTGGAACTTTGTGGTTAAGCAAGATATAAATATGAAAATTAAATTAAGGGGTCTTTTTATTAAGGTGCACTAACCGATTTAGTGCACACCAAACATTACTGCGTGCTAAATGCTAAGATGCCCATAGGAATATAATGGATGTCTTAGCATATAGCATGCACTAATCTTTATTGCGAGCTAAATCAATTAGCGCACCTTAATAAAAGGACTCCTAAGTTGTTTGGAAGCAATAAGATTTATATGTCTTTCCTCCATACATTATCTTATTGTTTCAACTGCAGTATGTAAGATATACTCATATCCACAGAATAGAGCTTAGGTAAAGTTTTGACATTTATGCAGAAAAGGGGTTGATGGACAGGGGAAGAGGTGCTGATGAACAGTGAGGGGGCAGAAAAATGAAGACAGGACTACTGCTGGACAGATGATGGACAGGGGGAGGTAAAACAAAGGGAGAAGGGCTTCTGCTGGATAAGGTGAGCAGTGATGGGGTGGTGGAGGACACGGGAGGTAAAAGGAAGGGAGAATGGACAGGGGGAGCAGCCAAGGAAAAAAAAAAAAAAGACAGACAGAAATACAGAAAGCGGCTAAGGAGAGAGAAAAAATAAAAAAGACAGACACACACACATATATTCTAGCACCTGTTAATGTAACGGGCTATAAGACTAGTATAATAATAATAATAATAACAGTTTATATACCGCAGTACTGTGAAGTTCTATGCGGTTTACAAAAGAATAAAAGAAGGTACAAATTGATTAAACTTAAAAGAGATGAAAGAAATTGGTTAATAGATCAAGAGAACCGTTATTGAGGAGAAAGAGATGTATGGGTCAGCTGTCTAGATACTTCAGGAACAGATATGTTTTTAGGCGCTTCCTGAATTCCTCATACGTAGTGGGCGAAAGCAATTATTCTAGATCTTTCGCCCACTACGTATGAGGAATTCAAAAAGATTTATGCACATATGTGAACACATACCCATGTATATGCCATTATTCTAATGATTTATGCATGAAATTAGTATATAACTATTAGCATGTACTTTATAAGATTACACTCTATGTATCATCATTTACTATGTTGCTAATTTAGCCATAGTACATTTATGATTTTATACCATCAAGGACTGCTGTGGCAGGAGTTACACACAGTTGCTCCTATCCCACTGATCCTCTGGTTCGAAATGGTATTGGCTATGTGATGTGGCATTGTGGGTATGTGCAGAAGGCACAGAGGGTGATATCCATGAACTAGACAGAATTTGGTGAGGGAAAGTGAGGCTATCCAATTATATAGAATAGAACTGAAAAGTTTGTCATGCTTTTCTTTCTAAAGTTTCCTTGCAAATGTATAATCAATCTTCCATTTGCCCCAGATATGTTAGATAGATTGTGAGCCCACCAGGACAGATAGGGAAATGCTTGAGTACCTGATTGTAAACTGCTTAGATAACCTTGATAGGTGGTATATAAATACCTATAATACATTTTTAAAAACGTAAAATATGATAGGATTTTCTTTAAACCAAATCAACTGACAAATTCTTTTCATGATAATGCTATGTGGATTAAAATTGCAGAAGGATGTTATAGCACTCCTTTGGCTTCCGCCCCAGCTAATTGATGGTATTATATGGATAAACAAAGTAACAGACCCTAGATGATAGGATTTTGGATATTGTATGCAACATTTGATTTCATTTTTTCTTCTTCTTTTCTTAGCTCCTTTTCGTAAAATGAAAGATTTAATGAATCTTTCTTCTATTATTCATAGATTACAGTCAAGTAATATTTTCCATTTGCCCCCTTGCCTTTCTCCTTTGTCTTATGTATAGTAAATTCATTGTAATGTATTCTCTGTTTTGTGTTTTGATATGAAATTGAAACTTAAATATTGGGTGAAAAAAGGAAAAATGTGAATATCATAGCATCATTATGAGGCTGTTCTAATTTCTATGATACAATTAGCAGGGTTTTTTTCTATCTGCACAGCCCAGGTACCAAGAGAATATTCCTTGAGTCTTTGCTAGGGAGAATGTTATGCAAGTATTCTAACTGATGAAATAATATTGCTGATTAGAGATGGGACATGAGCTCCTGATCAAAGACTTGTGAAACTCTTTCCTAATTTTCCATGCTTGTTAAACATTTTTTTAGAAGTTACCGTAGTTTAGAGGGGCTGAGATCCCCATAGTACCATTTTACAAAAGAATCACTCAATTACTTATTTAAAACATGTAATAACATACGGTTTTTAATTAGTATGAATCAGGTAAATAGACCAGAGCAAAAACCAATAACAAATTATTTTTAACTAAAGTTTCATTCTTCCAATAAATATTCTTTCCTGTATGTAAAGTCTTAAAGAGGGATGTCTGCTATAAAAAAATAGTAGTTCCTTGATGACAAAAAATAAAGGAGTTACTTATTTTAGGATAATGAAGTTGAAGATGGGAATAAGATGGTTATTTATTGTACCATTCAAAACAGCCCATCTTATTAAAAAAAAAATCCACAACATTCATTTTCACAACTGAATTGGCTAAAAGGCACCGTTACTTAGCAACACCCATTGTGTTGCTGACCTTTCATCCAATCTCGACTCGCAGATGTGCTTTGGCAGCTAATAAACATACATCACCCAACCTCTTTGCTTCCCCTAGAGCAGTGTACCCTGTGTTAGAATAGTTTCATGCAACAAAAGGGAAGCAAACACAGTCTCTTCAAATTTTAAATTGGACTGAGAATGTGATTTAATTGACTCTAGACTGTGGAGAAATATTTAAAATAACGAAACACAATGTTTTGGAGCATATGGTAGCAATAATACCTACTACAACTGTGGATATAAAGAACATCAAGAGGCATGACTTAATCTACTCAAGAAGTATGATCATCTCTCTAATGGCTTGGTTCTAAATGATCTCATTATTACAGTAGAATTCTATGAACAACTTGCATTGCTTTTCATTTCTGAAGACTATCTTATAAATGACAAGACTTAGGTTAGTAATAATATAGAACTCATCCCATAGGGAAGTAGAATCAAGGACTATTTAGGACTACATCTAATAGCTGGCCAATTATGTATTGTGTATCTTCATAATAAATATGGTAGTCAATTCAGACTGTAGCACTCTCCTTTGTCTTCTCAAAATTTTAGAAAGAGAGAAACTATTTTACACATATTTCAATATACAGGTAACAAAGTCCTCAGATTCAGAGGAGTTTCATTGCTGTTTTCTTTAGGTAACCTTGATCAGAAAGGGGCTCATTTTCAAAACAGAAAAAACATCCAAAAAGCAGCACAAAGCAGAAGATGAACCTTTTTTGCCCAAACGTCCAAATCACTATTTTCAAAACCAATTTTTAGGATGATTTTTAAAAATGGGATTCACCCACATGCCATCTAAATCTCAAAGAGGTGTGTTTGGGGGTGTGTGTGTGTGAGGGGGGGGGTTAGTGGTGGAGCATGTTTTGAGTGTGGCTATGGTAGGCTTATGATTTGGATTTTTTCCTGCAATAATGGAGCATTGTAGAACATGTCCTGGGCAAAAATTGGACTTCTAAGGCTAGAACTGTTTTAATAATAACTAAGTGCCAAAAAGGTACCCAAACTGACCAAATGACCACTGGAGGGATTAAGGCATGACCCCCTTACTCTCTCAGTGGTTGCTGACCCCCTTTCCCCAAAAAATATGTGAAACAAATAATACATCTCCAAACAAAATATGTAGGCTACTGCAGAGTCACCAATCTAAATATTCATTGAGTCAACTTGCTTATAACATTCTTAATGGATCTCAAGTGTTCACAGTCATAGCTCCACTAGAATATGTCCCGGCGTATGACTAAATTGTGAACTATCATCGGTCCTTAAAGTTATTTAAGATTTTATTTACTCGAACTTTATTCTTGTAATCTAAGTTACTTTATATTTTTTTATATATATTTCTTTGTGTATATGGCTATGTTGTACTGCACATTCACTAATTTAGCTCAAAACTTCCCCTATTAGTGTTATAAAGGTACTTAGCTCAGGTATCAGTCAACCCGGCCAGCCTGTATGGTAGTTTCATGTTAGGGCCACTGGCTAGTCTTATTAGAGCAGCAAGCAGGTCCCTGGAATAGATTAGTAGTCGATACAGTGGACTATAGAGAAGAGGAGCCAGGTCCCTATTCCATTCTCACTAATACACTTGTGGAGGAACATGTGAACCCTCCAGAGGCATCCAAAACCTACTGTACCTACATATAAGTGACAACTGCAGCCATAAGGGCTATTATTCTGTTGTACAGTTGAATATAGTAGGTTTTTTGTGGGTTTTAGAGGGCTCCCCATACAAAGTAAGGGGATAATGATGAGATGTGTACCTGGGACCTTTTATGTGAAGTCCACTATAGTGCCACCTGGGGTGCCTCACTGCTTTTAAACTGAGATGGAGGAAAAGTTGACAGTCACCCAGGAGTAGATGGTTCGGTGTAGAGTATCCTTGAAGGATACTACTGAAGCAGGATATTTAGGGAGTTCAAATAGCTTCAATAATGAAAGAAATCCAGGAGTTTTTAACGGGAAGGCAGAGTAAAGGACTCAAATTATCCCTGCCATCTTCTCAACAGCCTATAGATACAAGGAAAAAATACAATTTGAAGTGTCTGTACAATATACAAATGCTAGAAGTCTAACAAATAAAATAAAAGAGGTGATCGTGTCAGAGGGAACGTGCTACTGAGGTGGAGATCAGCCTGTGAGGTTCACTACAGCTGGCCGGCGAACCTCAGCAGGCTGCTTTGTTGAAGAGGAGTAGCAGCGGTGGCAGCAGTTCATGCCAGTGGGCCAGAAGACACCAGGAACAATGGATAGAGGGAGGGTAAGAACGGGAGGGGGGAAACAGAAGGGGGCCATGGAGCAGGCAGGCATGGAACAATAGAGGACCAGGGGGAGAGGGAAAGGGAGCTGCTTTGGGGGGAGGTGTGTGCTGCGGGCAGATAACAATCATGGGGGGGGACAGAAGGAGGTCATGGAGCAGGCAGACATGGCACAAAAGGGGGCAGGGGAGAGGGAAAGGTGGCTGCTTTGGGGGAGGGGTGTGCTGGGGGTAGACAGAAATCATGCTTTGTTCTGGGAGGGGGGAACAGAAGGGGGCCCGGGAGAGACACAGACAGAAAGAATAACAGACAGACAGCGTCCAAGGAGAGAGAGAGAGAGACAAAGAAAAAAACCCCAGATAGACATCTATTCTAGCACCCGTTAATGTAACGGGCTTAAACACTAGTTATATTATAAACCTATTGAAAAGTTCTATTAATTGTGATAAATTGTCTGGAGTGGTAAATCAAAAGTTGGCCTTCAGCTATATTTATTTAGGAAGACCAGAACTGGTCTTATGGGAGAGCCTAGCTATGATTAAGTAGACAGCCTCACAGCAGAATTATAACATCTTGCTTTTATGGGGAATTCAAGAAGGCTTGCTAAAGACTAGAAAGGAGATGAGATCATATTTCAGAAGAGCATAGAAAAATGCTACATGGAGGCAGACAAAAGAACCATCTAGTCCAGGATCCTGTCTCCAGGTCAAAAGTATCCAGCAGGATCCTGAGATTAATCTATTTTCTTGTTACTTTTCAGGGATGGATACTTTTCTTGTAATCAAGTATCAAAAATTTAGTGTGAAAACAGTAATGTAATGTCATTTGCAGATATTAGTTCACAGTCTTTTTAGAGTGAGTACAATATCATAAGAATAGCCGTACTGGATCAGACCAATGGTCAAGCGAATCCAGTATTGTTTCCACAGTAGCCAATCCAGGCTTTAAATTTTTCAAGCAAGTTCTCTAATCGAACGTCTAATGGGAGGGCATTCCACAGAGAGGGGGTGGTAACTGAAAAGATGGATTTGCGAGTAGTATCGTAAAATAGTTCCCGTATTGATGGTATAGAGAGTAAATTTAGATTATTTGATTGGAGGGTCCTAGATGATGAGTAAAGGATCAAAAGTTTATTTATGAACGCTGGTTGGTTAGAGTTTTTTGTTTTAAAAGTGAGGAGGAGTATTTTATAGGAGAGACAATGAGTATTAGGTAGTCAATGTGCTTTGCGGAGGAGAGGGGGGTGAAATGGTCAAATTTTTTTGCATGATAGATTAGTTTAACAGCAGTGTTTTGCAATAGGTGTAGACGGCAGATTTCTTTCGGGGTTATACCTTGATAAAGGGCATTACAGTAATCTATAGTTGAAATTACTAGGGAGTGAATCAGGATATTAATTGAGGAGGGATCAAGAAAAGAAGAAATAGAATGGATGAGCCTAAGCTTATGAAAATATTTCTGCATAACTGCACTAACTTGTTGATGAAAGGTGAGGTCCTTGTCTAGAATGAGTCCGAGAAGTTTGACTTTACTATCCGTTTGAATTGGAGAGGAGTCGATACAGATGGTAGACATAAATGTTCATCTGGAGAGGGAGAGAAAAGGACACTAGTAGTTTTAAGGATGTTCAGTGAAAGTTTATTATGCCGAAGCCAAAGGCTGATTTTATTGAATTTTTGATTAATTTCAGTTATTTCATCAGGGGATGTAGGATTTAAGGAGTGAAGTAGTTGGATATCATCATACTATTATTTATGTTCTTAACTGCCAGTACTTACGCACAAGTATTTACACCAGCCTTTGAGAAGGCACAAATGTTCATGCTGAAAATTAGGTGCCAAAATGCAGACTTAGGTATATTAATATTCTATCAAAACCCTACACAATAAACGTCTCTGACTAATAACACAGTCAAAAATTAGATGGACTGTGCTTAAGAGTGTTCCTCTTTCTAATTATTACTATTACTAGCTTTATAACCCGTTACATTAACGGGTGCTAGAATATATGTGTGTGTCTGTCTTTATTTCTTTCTCTCTCTCTGTCTCCTTAGCTGCTTTTTCCTGTCCATTCTTCCTTCTTTTTACCTCCCCTGTATCTACCACCACCCCTTCACTGCTCCCCTTATCCAGCAGCAGCCCTTCTCCCTTTGTTTTACCTCCCCCCTGTCCATCAACACCTCTTCCTGCTCCCCCTGTCCAACAGTAGGCCTCCCTTCATTTCTCCCCCCGTGTCCATCACCACCTCTACCTGCTCCCCCGTCCAACAATAGGCCTCCCTTCCTTTCCCCCCCTGTCCATCATCACCTCTTCCTGCTCCCTATGTCCAGCAGTGGGCCTCCCTTCATTTCCCCCCCTGTCTATCAGCACCTCTTCCTGCTCCCCTTGTCCAGCAGTAGGCCTCCCTTCATTCCCCCCTGTCCATCAGCACCTCTTCTTGCTCCCCCTGTCCAGCAGTAGGCCTCCCTTCATTTTTCCCCCCGTCCATCAGCACCTCTTCCTGTTCCCCCTGTTCAGCAATAAGCCTCCCTTCCTTTTTTTCCCCCCTGTCCATCATCACCTCTTCCTGCTCCCTCTGTCCAGCACCTGTCCATCATCACCTCTTCCTGCTCCCTCTGTCCAGCAGTAGGCCTCCCTTCATTCCCCCCCTGTCCATCAGCCCCTCTTCCTTCTCCCCCTGTCCATGGGAGTTAGTACAGGGCCGGTATCTGCTGTTCTCCCCAGAGTCCTTGCCTCCCCCCCCCCTTCCCTTCCCTTCCCGCGGATCGACTACCTACCCGGCGATTCAAGCAGCGTGTGCAGCAGTCTTCACACGCTGCTTCGGGTCCTTCTACTGCTCTGATTTACTCTGGCATGTCCCTGATGACATCATCAGAGACGCGGCAGAGCAAATCAGGGCAGTAGAAGGGCCAGAAGCAGTGTGTGAAGACTGCTGCACATGCTGCTTGAATTGCCGGGTAGGTAGTCGGTCCACGGGAAGGGAAGGGGGGGGGTGAGCGGCAAAGGACTCGGACTCCTCTGGTCTGTCGCGGAGGGCGGCCCGGCTCCATTTCAGCCGCAGGGAAGGCTCACCGCCCCAGCTTCGTCCCCGTCCGCAGCCCGGGCCAGGCCTCCTGCGCTTTCTCAGCGGCCCGGCTCACTCGGTTGTTTTTTTGTTTACCTGGCCACTCCGCTTCCTGCATTCGGCTGCTCTCCGCCGACAGCCACCTGCTTCAAAGCCCTCCTTCCTACCCTACCCTAGCATGGCCACTGGCCTTGAGATTGCCCTGGTCTCGGGGTGGGCGAGGACGGCCCCTTGCCCAGCAACGCTGCTTATCTCCATCCCCGCCACTGACGTACTAAGCGCGCATGCGCACTCGTGCTGCCACAACCCGACAGAAAAGGGATCAGGGAACACGCGGCGCAAGCATCTGAGTACTAGCGCTGAATATCTGGATTTTAAGAACCTAAGAACAGCCTTACTGGGTCAGTCCAATGGACCATCTAGCCCAGTATCCCATCTTTACAGTGGCCAATTCAGGTCACAAATACCTGGAAAAAAAACCATGTAGTAGCAACATTCCAAGCGACCAATCAAGGGCAAGCAGTGGCTTCCCCATTGTCTGTCTCAATAACAGTCTATGGACTATGGTCAGGAAGTGATGTCAGAAAGGAGCAGATGCCAGCACAAGCAGCGAGTATAAAATGCTGTTTGAGCCAGAGAGAGGTGCTAGCACTGCCGCCCCCCTTGAAGATGGTGGCCAAGGTGATCCCCCTCCCCCCCTTACTACACCACTGCTGTTACCACATCTCCTGGCATTGCATTCCAGAGCTTAATTCTTCTCTGAGTGAAAAAAATATGTTTTCCTATTGGTTTTAAAGGTATATCCCTGTAACTTCATTGAGTGTCCCCTAGTCTTTATAATTTTTGATGGAGCAAAAAAATCGATCCACTTGAACCTGTTCTATACCACTCAGGATTTTGAAGACTTCAATCATATCTCCCCTCAGCCATCTCTTTTTCAAACTGAAGAGCCCCAACCACTAGTCTTTACTCATACAAGAGGAGTTTTATCCCCTTTATCATCTTGGTCATTGTTCTTTGAACCTTTTCTAGTGTTGCAATATATTTTTTTGTAGATGGGGTGACCAGAATTGAATGCAGACAGACCTTAGGAAATTGGAAGACTGGGAGTCCAAGTAGCAGATGAAATTTAATGTGGACAAATGCAAAGTGATTAACATTGGGAAGAATAACCCAAATCTAAGTTCCTGGATGCTAGGGTCCACCTTGGGGGTTAGCACCCAAGAAAAGGATCTGGATGTCATCACAGACAATACGATGAAACCTTCCATCCAATGTTGGCAGCAGCCAAAAAAGCAAACAGGTTGCTAGGAATTATTTAAACAGGGATGGTTAACAAGACTAAGAATGTTTTAATGCCCCTGTATCGCTCCATGGTGTGACATCATCTTGAGTATTGCGTTCAATTTTGGTCTCCTTATCTCAAGAAAGATATAGCAGCAAAGAAGAGTGACCAAGATGATAAAGGGGATGGAACTCCTCTCGTATGAGGAAAGACTAAAGTGGTTAGGGCTCTTCAGTTTGGAAAAGAGACGGCTGAGGGGAGATATGATTGAAGTGACGTAGAACAAGTACAAGTGGATCAATTTTTTGCTCTATCAAAAATTATAAAGACTAGGGGACACTTGAAGTTAGAGGGAAATAATGTATTTTTCGCACTGTAAGATGCACCTGACCATAAGATGCACCTAGGTTTAAAGGAGGAAAACAAGAAAAAGAATATTCTGAGCTAAATGGTGTTCCAATATATTTAATAAAATATACCAGGCAGTACCATTGCAGAATCATTATTATGGCTTTATAAACAGCCCTAAACCCTTATTAACAATATAGTTAATAATGACCCTAAGCATGGAGGCCTTAAGGGCCTAATTCTTAAATAGTGCTTAGTGACACCTTTCGGGCAATTGTCAATCAACCACTAGGTGCTGTTTATAGAATCATACCTAGCTTTGCCTAACTCGATTTAGATGCCAATAGGCATCATAATGTTAGGCACTGGTATATAAGGCCAGGATTTTCCTGACCTAATTTACCAGTACCCAACACAGATGCCTACTGACATTTAAGTCATACTGCACCTGTTCTCCACCCCTAACCATGCCTACTTTTTAGGCAGATGCAGGTAGGCATTGGTAGATGCCACACCTATTTCCACATGGAGCGTTGATCGTTTTTTAATCATATTTTAATTGTTTTTAATGGCATTTTCAATTATCAAGCCATTTAAGCCAATTAAAAAAAATAACTTCTGTGTGGAAACGGGCTAGGTGCCACTAGGCGCCATGTAGAATTAGGGCATAAATGGTTCCACAGTAAAGAGGTTCACTTCTAAATTAAACTTTTACTTATAGCAGATCATCAGATCCACAAATACAGGGTCTTCCAAAATACCTTAATTGAACCTCCATGAGGATTCCTGCTCCTTCTGAATCCCCTAGTGATATCAGAGAAATGTCAGAATAGTCAGAAACCTCAGTATTACCAATCCAGACCTCCATTACTGTGGACATTAGGGCTCGGATTCTATAAATGGCGTCTATATTGGAGGCACCTCCAGGAGCCTAGGGAGGTGCACAAGCCCACCTAAGCTCGCCTAAGGCTAGGTATGGGTGTGGTTTGGCCTGGAAGTAGCCTTAGGTGGACCTAGGTGGCTGTACGTGACTCCATAGGCCAGCAGGAGATGCGTACAATGTAGGCCAGCAAAATGTTGGCCTACATTGTAAGTAATATGAGCCAGAGAACAAATTGAAATCAAGTCGAATTGATTAACCAGACCTCAAATAACCAAGGCACTACTTAAATGATTTTTCATGCCGTTACTGAGGTGATAATTCATCATTGGTCTTGGTAAAGTGACATGTGCTTGAATCTTTTTAATTTGATGACATTTGATAAATATAAAGTACATTTAGTGCTTAAGGTGCTAAAGAAAGGAAGGCACTTATCTTTTGTGCTGCGATAAATTTAGTGGCCGCAACTGCGGCCACCTGTCCACCCCCCACCCCCCCCACAAACAATCGCCGGCAGGAGGGATGCCCAATCCCTCCTGCCAGAACCCTCTACCTGGCCTCCCACCACCCAGACTAGAACCTCTCCTAACCCTACTGGAACACACCCCCCGCGAACCTCCCTCTAACCCTTTTTGAAGACCGGATGGTTTAACTGAGCAACACTTACTGTATATATTTGAATATAAGCCAAGATTTGGGGGCCAAAAAAATGGCCCAAAAATGGGGGTCTCGGCTTATATTCAGGTCAGTGCCAATCCATCCCCCTCCCGAACCTGTTGCAGGCCTCCTCTGGGCCTTAGGTAAGACCTGCTGCCCCATGTAGAGCCACTAGTGATTGGCTGCCACGAGTTCTTGCTAATCACTAACTGCTATTTACGCTGCAGGAGCATAGGAAGACCGCTCCTGCTTGGGTTCACTGCTGGACCACTGAGGATTTTAAAGGTATGCTAGGGAGGCGAGGGACGTAAAAGTTTTAAGAGTCAGATGGAACAGGAGGCTGGTGGGATCCCTCCTTTCCCAGCCCACTGCTGGACCACCAGGTCTTACGTAAGGCCCGGAGGAGGCCTGCAACAGGTCCGGGAGGGGGGTGGGTGGGCGCTAACCTGAATATAAGCCAAGAACCCCATTACTGGGCAACTTTTATGGCCCAAAAATCTTGGCTTATATTCGAGTATTATATTTGAGTATAATATTCGGTAACTGCTGCTCAGCTAAACCAAAAACAAACCTCCAGAATACATCAAGTTCAACCTTCTCCTAGCTGGATAAAATATATCAAGTCAGCAGGAAGAAGGGGTATTTGAAATAAAAAAAGACTTGTCCTAGTAACTCTTAATGTTACTGAAATGAGTGCTTTGAATACCATCCTCTCAGTTTTTAAGAAAAATTGTTTAATACATATGAGCCTTGGTATCAAGGCATGGATTAGCTAGCTCTTTATTTCAGCGAAATGCCAATCTTATTTCTGAGAAAATAAGCACAGTGACATGTGTCTCCATATTGTGCCTTACACAATGATTAATTTTATTTAATGAAGGTGACCCTGTGTCTCATTTCCTTACATATATTTTCAATAAGGGGTACTTCTGTACTGTAATAATAGTTCAGTGCCATCAGCTCAGAGGTTCTGGCGGGCAATGAATCCGAGAGCTGCTGCTACTGCCCACGGCTTCCCGTGGGCCGCCTGCCATTTTTTTGAGCATTTGGCAACGTAGGTGGCGCCCTTTAGAGAATGAATCTTTGGCAAGAAATGCAGTCTGTGTTAAGATCAAAACACAATAATTTATTAAATACAGACAACAGAGTAATAGAAAAGCAGAGACAAAACAGGGAACAAATACTGGAAATAAAGTCGACTGAAATGTTTTAATGTTTGCTAATGAATATTTCAATTTGAAACTAGCATATATTCTCAGGTTAATGATCTTTTAGGCAAAGTTTTGCCTATTGAAAGGCTAGTCAAAATAATGGCTTGTTTGTCTCTGCTTCTCTCTGTATTCACCTTATCCCTGAGTCTTGAATTTTTGTCTTTAAATAGTTTTACATTTTTGCAGGAGGCCAAAGGTGCCTACTTGGCATCCTGCTGGTCACAACTGTATTCCGTAGAGTGAATTATATGTCTTTACCTCTCACAGTTAAGCAGTATTATCAGACTGTAATATAAAAATTGAGGTCTAATGATAATCAACACAACATTGTGATTGACTTAAAATGCTATGACAAAAGGAATGACAAAAAAAAAGTGTCAGGAAGGAGCAGGAAAATATTTTAATTTCTCCTATTTGCTAACAAGGTTGTTCAAAATATTTGCATAGCTCAATTTAGCGATTAATGTAACAGTATCCCAAAATTCCTGATCTAAGGGATGTTCACCTAAGGGATATTTTGAGGCAGGTACCAGCTCCCTTGTTTTAGGAACCCACAGAATCAAGTTTTGCTTGGGTTTTGTTTGTTCATTCTTGAGTTGCTGTTAATTTACTCAAAGTTGTAGGTACATCTGGTTGAAAGGGTATGAAGACATCATCTGCATAGATTTACAGTAAGGGTCGATGGTGTGACAAACCCAGCACCAGCACTAGTTCGGTCCCTAATAGGATCGGGTGCAGAAGAGCTGATCAGATTGATTCTGGCGCTCAACTTGAGGCTGACCTCCCTTGCCCCTATGATCAGAGCAGTAGTGATCTGGAGCAGAGGCAGGCAGACTGGCAACAGCAGCCTCCGGGCTTTAGGGCAGTTAGAGAAGCCACAAGGAATATAGCTGCATTAGATAAACCCAGGCAGAGAAAAGCTGCTTTAGAGCCAAAGCCCATCCCCCGCTACAGGCTGAAGGGGATTGGCTCTGAGCTGTTTAAAAGCAGGCTGAGACAAGCAGCAGGGAGAGGAGGAGGAGTGAGTGACCAGGGCGAGTCACTCCCACAGCCTAAGGCAGGTGAGGAGCTGTGGAGCAGAGCAGGAGAGACAACCGTGCCAGATTGGCCCATGCAGGATTTGGAAGAAATCCTTCAAACTTCCAGATTCCAGACCGTGTGGAAAGCATGGAGGTACAAGTAGCTGGCCCTATGCTAGAGAGCCAGACAGAATATATGGAAACTGAATGAAGAAAGTGAGTAACTGGGAAACCATTAGTGGTTTGTGGTTTTTTCCCTTTTTGCCTATGTTTTTCCTGCTGTGCAAACCAAGCCTGAAGAATGTGTTATATGTTTGGGCTTTATGAGTATTTTTGAGTTTAAGAATAATACTTACCTGAATCCTAAACTATTGGATTGGTTTAGAGTCAAGTTTGGGAACAAGAAGCTCAAGATAGAACCTTTAAGTTGGTGTTTTGAACTTTGGAAAATCCTGCCGTGGCTCCCGTTCCTGAGGAGCTAATTAGCTTATCTCTCTCAGCTGTGTGTTTTGCCTGCACGAGGGAGCTGAGAGAAAAGCTGAACTGTTGCAAGAGTGTGCTGTAGCTATATTGCCTAAAGAGTTTGGTTTAATTTGGATTTACAGCAAAGGTTTATTTCAAACTTTATTTGGCTGCTTAAATCTGCTGTTACATGCCTTTGATATTAATGCTGAGAGAAAGTTTGAATTATGAGTGAGCACCAGTGTAAAGCAATCCTGAGTCAGAGCACATGATTCCAGGAATAACCAACTACAGGAGTTTGCTGTTTTGTGATATCTTTATTTTACAATTGACTTTATTTTTGAATGAAATGCAAAAGTGATTTTTGTTTTATGCTGCATCTTTTTGACCTCTGGGTCAGAATAAACATCTTATTCTTTCTTAAAGAACTTGGTTTGGACTGGTGATATTTTGAAGCCCTTTGCTTGCCTTGTCTCTCCCAAGCCTGGGCAGTTGCCTAGTGCTACCTTGAAAAGTCCTGAAGGTACCCCTGGTTAGAGGGGACACGCCAGAATCCTTGTGTTTGTCACAAGACAGCCCGCCACTGCAGAGGGTTTGTGACAATGGTCAGCTGGCGGCACTTAGCAGTTTGCTGACTGCTGCTGATGTTACGCTTGGAAATTCAATGGCAGCTCATGTCTGTGCTCTGATTTTGAATTTCTGAGTTTCTGGAGCCAGCTAAACCATAATCGGCTAAGGGCTCCTTTTACGAAGGTGCTTTAGCGTTTTTAACACACGCACCAGATTGGCACGCTATAGCACACGCTAGCCAAAAAAACTACCACCTGCTCAAGAGGAGGCGGTAGCAGCTAGCACGTGCGGCATTTTAGCGTGTGCTATTCCGCGCGTTAAGGCCCTAACACGCCTTCGTAAAAGGAGCCCTAAGTGTGATATTCAGCACTTATAATAATAATAATAATAATTTATTCTTATGTACTGCCAGACCACAAATGGTTCTAGGTGGTTCACAGCAGATAAGGCTGAACATCCAGTGAATATACAGTTCAAAAGTGCAGCCTCATGTATGCAGTGATCTTGACCAGTTAAGTGGTGAGTAATCAGTGGCTAGTCAAATGCGCGCAAACTGAAATGTCCGTTGGAAGATCATTTTCTGTTGCCCTGAGTTACCTAAGTGCATTTTCCGTTACTAGGGTTAAATACGCGAGTTATATGAGTGCATTTTCCATTACTAGGGTTACATACGTGAGTTATGTGAGTGCATTTTCCGTTACTAGGGTTAAATACGCGAGTTATGTGAGTGCATTTTCCGTTACTATGGTTACATACGCGAGTTATGTGAGTGCATTTTCCGTTACTAGGGTTAAATACGCGAGTTATGTGAGTGCATTTTCCATTACTATGGTTACATACGCGAGTTATGTGAGTGCATTTTCCATTACTATGGTTACATACGCGAGTTATGTGAGTACATTTTCCGTTACTAGGGTTAAATACGCGAGTTATGTGAGTGCATTTTCCATTACTATGGTTACATACGCGAGTTATGTGAGTGCATTTTCCGTTACTAGGGTTAAATACGCGAGTTATGTGAGTGCATTTTCCATTACTATGGTTACATACGCGAGTTATGTGAGTGCATTTTCCATTACTATGGTTACATACGCGAGTTATGTGAGTACATTTTCCGTTACTAGGGTTAAATATGCGAGTTATGTGAGTGCATTTTCCGTTACTAGGGTTAAATACGCGAGTTATGTGAGTGCATTTTTCGTTACTATGGTTATATACGTGAGTTATGTGAGTACATTTTCCGTTACTAGGGTTAAATACGTGAGTTATGTGAGTGCATTTTCTGTTACTATTGTTACATACGTGAGTTATGTGAGTGCATTTTCCGTTACTATGGTTACATACGCGAGTTATGTGAGTGCATAATCCGTTACTAGGGTTAAATACGTGAGTTATGTGAGTGCATTTTCCGTTACTATGGTTACATACTTGAGTTATGTGAGTGCATTTTCTATTACCATGGTTACATACGCGAGTTAGGCGAGTGCATTTTCGGTTACTACAAGACATAGGGAAGGATGGTGGTCCGGGCATGGGAAAAGACGGGGCAGGGCATGGCTAGGATCTTTTTCAGATGGGAATTTTGGAATGGGGGGGCTGTGGTTTGGTGCAGGACCAGCCTGTTGGGAAGTGGAAGGAGGGGTAGTTGGATGGGTTTGGGATGGATGGGAAGGTTGAAAACATTTGTGCCTGCGCCGAATGTGTAAATTTGACATGGGAGCAGCAGCCTCACCTCTTCCTCTTCTGAACTAACATCTGAGGAGAACAAAAAAGTGAACAGTCTTGAGGAAGAGAAAACTGCCATGTTTTATTCACATCCCACCCCCCAGCCCACCACACCCCATTGAATCCAGCCACCCAAATGTAGGTTTGACATTTGCCTGGTGTGTTATCAAGGTTGGCACGCACCTGCTCAACCCAATCACTAAGGTCCCTGGCCTTCTTTTTAAGGTCCTCGACCTGCCAATCAAATTTTCAGAAAAACCATATTGATTACTATGTTGAAAGCACTACTAAAGGATTTGAATATGAAAAGGGTAAAACACGGACCTCACTGAACTCATGGACCTAACGGATCTAGCTCTTTAAAAATCATTTCAACAATATCAAATTTTTGTAATACATAAAAATACAATTTGTGCCGATGCCCCAATTATCCCAGTTATTTGGAAAAGTTGCACATTAGAAAACGCACAAATTACACACTCGCACACATAAGCAAATCAATATATTTAAAACATAAACAGTGCGCCAAAAAACACACACGCAGATATTATCCTTCCAGACAACAAAAAACACATTAACACTCACGCAGATATTATGTATGCCAGTCGAAAAACGCACTGAAACACACAGGCACTGAACCTACGCAGTTATCCTAGTTATTACCAAAAGCTGCACACATTCTACTAATATACACAGATGTAATGCACACTTACCAACCGCACCGCGGGTATTGCAATCATGCTGGAGAGCCCTCCAAGCATTATCCATTTCAACAATATTTTGTTTCCTCGCCTTGCGAGGAAACAATATTTTTTGATTCACAGAGAAAAGCTCAGTGAGCCAGAGCACTTCTCTCTTTGAAAAATGGGCTTGCGCCCAAGTTCTTCCTGCTTCTCCTCCATTCTCACAGATGAAATGCACAGAAAGGTAATAGTGATGCAGTTTATATATTCCCCACCCCCTTCCTTGCCTTGAGGGTGGATCTAAAATTTTGAACCAATCCCATTGAAGGAAACAGACAGCATTCCAGCGAAGATTATTCCTGAATAGAAGGTAAAGAGTACATGCTGGCAAAGCCTGCAAGTTGATCTTGCGAAATAAAATACCCCCTTAACAGCTATATCGCCTGCGTGCAATTGCCCTGCACACAAATGTCCTGCACAATCGGCGTTGGAACAGGGGAAGCCACAGGGGCCATGGCTTCCCCAAAAATTCTCAGTTGTTTTTTTCTTCATCTGTTTTTATGCTCCCCTCCCGCCTTTCTCCCAGGTGACTTGTTTAAATCCAGTTGGGAGTCTACTGCACAGCCGGCGCACAGCGTCAGACAGCAGGCCTGCCTCAGAACCTTTCATTCTACTTCTGGGGGCAGGCCTGCTTGTAGAAGCTCCACGACGCCGTGAAGAGGTGCGTGGGAGACTCAGGAGCTCCTGGGCCCCTCCAAACGAAGCAGCAAATCCGCTGCCTATGTCCTGTGTGCAATTGCCCTGTGCACAAATGTCCTGCACGCAAATGTCCTGTGCCTGAATGTCCTGCGCGCAAATGTCCTTTGCCCAAATGTCCTGCGCCCGAATGCCTGTGCTTATGTGTCTGCGCATATTTGTCTTGCGTGCATATGACTATGTATCGAATAATCCGTACTTAATTAGCCAAGTACTGACAATCTAGAATGCCCCCCCCAAATAGCCGGTTTTGCTATAGGCATTAACTAGTTAGCCCTGAACAGGTCATTTAGCCAGCCAGGAGCCATTTCTGTCCGGTTAAATTGCTTTGAATATCGACCCCCTAGAATTGTTCATTAGCCAAAGCAGTTCAGCTAGAGGTTCTATGATAGATATTAAACAAAATGGCTGATATCATAGATCCCTGAAGTACTCATATTTAGTGGTACGATGATGATGTGCTTCTGGATAGCACTGATTGTTGTCTGTATGACAGATAAGATTTGATATACTGTTTGAACAAGGTGTTTTAAGTGGGTTACAATCAGGTACTAAAGCATTTTCCCTATCTCTCCCAGTGGTCTCATAGTCTACCTAATGTACCTGGAGCAGTGGAAGATTAAGTGACTTGCCCAGGGTTGATAGGAGCAACACAGGGTTTGAACCCACAACCTCAGGGAGCTAATATTGCTGCCCCTCTATATCTCTCCTTCATTCTCTCTCCTTATACACCTCCCAGAGAACCCCATTCCTCAGATAATTCACTCTTAATATTACCCTTCTCCTCCACTGCCAATTCCAGACCTCATTCCTTTCATCTAGCTGCCCCTATGCCTGGAATAAATTACCCGAGTTTGTCCATTAAGCCCCTTCCCTTGTTTAAAAGCAGACTGAAAACTCACCTTTTTGATATAGCTTTCAATCCTTAACCCTACTCCTCTGCCCTACAACCCAGCCAACTGATTAACTGTTCCCCTTAACTGCATCCATGACATCCTGTTTGTCTTTGGGAAGCAGAGCTGAGCTTCTGATGTCATAATGGCTCTTCCACCAATAACAGCCAACCTTATCAGTGATGTCACAATGGCTTGATTGTCCTGAACTCCCCTCAGCCCTCCAACCCAGCCAGCTGATTAACCGTTCCCCTTAACTGTATCCATGACATCTTGTTTGTCTGTCTTGCCTGTTTAGATTGTAAACTCTTTTGAGCAAGGACAGTTTTCTTACTCTTTGTGACTCTGTACAGTGCTATAGAAATAGTAGTAGTACATCACATTCTCCTGACACCTGCTTTTACCAGCTATTCAATCAATATTATTTATGGTCCACAGTGCTGAAGTTGTGAAATCCAGCAACATGAGTGTCATGATTTCTGTGGAAATTATCAGACAAGATCTCTGTTCATTTCATGCACAGGTTTGAAGCCAGATTGCTATGGTCTAGCCAGTTTTTTTTCATATAGCCAGCCATTGAGTTGAATAAAGATTATCAAATATTGGCTTGTAGTTTTCTTGCTTTCCCTACTCAAGGGAGTTCTTTTTCAACACTGGGTACACCATAACTCTTTTTAGTTCTATTGTCAACTGTTTTTCTACAAAAGAGAAAACCATTTTAATGACCCCCTTCAGTAAGGTCTCTCTGCATGCTAACTGTACCATCTTTGGTGATGTAGTGAGGATGTCAACAGTAGACCTTTCAAGAGTTATTTGGAGAGACTCTTGATTAAAAGAGTCCCATATGGCTGTCCATGAGGTTAATGAGGAAGTTGTTTCCTCGTTAGCTGGTGGGAAGCTCAGTGGAATTTCCTATAGACCCTGATTCAAACCTTCAATCTTGCTGGCAAAATCTCAGTGGTGCCAAGCTGTTTCCACTTTATAATAATGGAATTGACAGTACCCAAAGGATATGAGTATTGCAAAGGATCCAATTTTCAACATGTCCATGTATAAACGTCAGCAACTCTTCATCCAGGTAAACCCAGCTGAGTGATCTAATCTAATCTAAACCTTAAGTTTATATACCGCATCATCTCCATGAGAATGGAGCTCGACACGGTTTACAAGAACTTAAAATAGTGGGTAGAGAAGAAGAAAAAGGATTACATGAACTTATGTGTAGATCTGACACACAATATTCATGGGCAATAACCAATTGGCACTGCTGAATATGACCATCTCCTATCCAATTAAGTTAGGAGCGGGCTGGGAATGGAACACCTACTTAGCTGGTTGGAGGTAATTTTCTATCTGCTAACCAGCTAAGTAACTGCAGAAAGCTGGAACTGCATAAAAGCTGTCATAACTATATGGGCCACAGTTAACCAAGTACCAGTCTGAATATTGGCCAGTGCCCAGTTAATTTCCAAATGACCGCTGATGTCCTGGAGAAATCTTTTGCCATGTTTGCCGCTGACTGTCCCAAGATTTGCGGGCAAGAAGTCCACGTGTGACTGTAGAAAGTGCATCTTCACTGACATGTTGCACTTTATGGTTTTGTATGCTCTAAGAAGTTTATCAACCAATTGACTATAGTTTGGTGCTCTGAAAGAATAACAAAAAAATTGTAAAATGTGCTTTTTTGTTAAAATGGTAGGTGATAAGTAACTTTAAATGTGATTTTGTGATCAGCAGCCAAAATCTGTAACATACACCCAAAAGTGTTGAAAAAGTAAAATCTTTATTGTCCAGTGTAACCATTTTATTATCAGAAAGGAACCTAAGAGGCCTACTAGGTATATATGAGGATGCCAATGATGCAAAGTATGATGGAACAAAACAATAAAAGGCCCTAGGCACAATCACCAAAGCCTTAAAATCTGTATGATTTTGCATTGGTAGCCGAAGATGTTTCATAAACAGTGGTGTAATATAGTCCCTATACCCTACTCTACACATCTTTACATCTTTTTTGCTACCTAGGGATCCACTCTGTATATCCCAATCCTTTCGAATTCCTGCACTGTTTTTGCTTCCATCATTTTTTCAGGAGGGCATTCAAAGCATTTATTACCTTTTCCATGAAAAAAAGAATAATCCTGATCTTGCTTTTGACTCTACCACCCTGTACCCTGGAAAAGGCTTATTTGTTCAGTAATTCCTTTCAAGTATTTAAAGGTCTGTATTTTCATTTTAGGGCATACATATTAAGGACCTCTATCCCTATGTTTCTGACACATACCTCTTACTATTTTGAAGTGTATTTTTTGACAGCAAAATGCAGGGTATGAAGTCTTTAAAAAAAGCATTGTAATTGGTGTTTTTTGTATTTTATATTTATGGTAACTGGCACCGTTCTTCAGTAGCTTAGATGATTTCCACTCAATTACAGTGTATATTTTCTTTTCTCAGATGGCTTAAATCTACAGGGTCCTTTACTAAATGTTTTGCACCCCATTGTATAGATAGAGCTCATCAACTATAATATATCCCTTAGCTCGCATGCGCACTTGAAATTCCGTGCCTCTGTACGCTGTGCTGCATGCGCATAGAGTAGAACTCTGCCTGCGGAGGTTTCACCATCGCACTCGGCGACGCTGCGAGGCCAGAGCCAGTGACGACCTGGCCTACCAAGGGGGTGGGGGAGAACAGCAGGCAGGGTCGTAGCTCTGCTGCGATCCCAGAGCAGGCAGGAGGTTTAATTGCGGCTCTGCAGCGATCCCTTGGGGGCTCCTGGCAGCGCTGAAGATGAGGCAGCAGGCCGGGAAGAGCAGAAGAGGGTCCAGGGAACAAGTTAGAAGACAGTGGGCGGCCAGCGAGGGTTAAAGAGGCCTCCCCCCCCCCGAGAAAGTACTCTTCCTTCCATGGCCTAATCATACCCTTTCTCAACCTGTTTGTGATGTGAGTACAGGTTCTTTTACCCATAGTGAAAAGGGAGGGCAGTTTACATTACTGCTTTTTACATGGGTAAGCACAGAGACTCCAAGGGTGGTATAGAAATAAAGAAAGAAAGATAGACAACGAGAGGGAGAGAGATAGAAAGAAAGAAAGATAGACAGCGTGAGGGAGAGAGACAGAAAGAAAGAAATAAAAAGAGACAGGGGCAGAGAGAGAGACAGAAAGAAAGAAAGACAGACAGACAGACATCTATTCTAGCACCCGTTAATGTAACGGGCTTAAACACTAGTAAGAACGTAAGAGTTGCCAAACCGGGACAGACCAAAGGTCCATCAAGTCTAGTATCCTAGTTTCAAGTGGCCAACCCAGGTCACACGTACCTGGCAAGATTCCAAGTAATAAAATAGATTTTAAGCTGCTTATCCTAAGAATAAGGAGGATTTCCCCTAGCCATCTCAATAATGGCTTATGGACTTTTATTTTAGGAAATTATCCAAACCATAGTAACATAACATAGTAACATAGTAGATGACGGCAGATAAAGACCCGAATGGTCCATCCAGTCAGCCCAACCTGATTCAATTTAAATTTTTTTAATTTTCTCTTCTTATCTATTTCTGGGCAAGAATCCAAAGCTCTACCCGTTACTGTGCTTGGGTTCCAACTGACAAAATCTTCGTTAAAACCTACTCCAGCCCATCTAAACCCTCCCAGCCATTGTAGCCCTCTCCAGCCCATCCTCCCCCAAACGGCCATATACAACACAGACCGTAAAAGTCTGCCTAGTACTGGCCTTAGTTCAATATTTAATATTATTTTCTGATTCTAGATCCTCTGTGTTCATCCCACGCTTCTTTGAAGTCACCGTTTTCTTCTCCACCATATCTCTCGGGAGCGCATTCCAGGCATCACCAACCTCTCCATATTTAAACCCTGCTAAGCTAACTGCTTTCACTACATTCTCCGGCAATGAATTCCAGAGTTTTTTCAGATCTACTGCTTAGTAGCTTCATCGCATGCTGTTTAGTCTTAGTAATAAGCACTTAACACACACATACAAACACACACTAATTCATTAGGGCATGCTAAATCCGTTAATGCACCTTAGCAAAAGGACCCCTGAGTTCCTCATTTATTAATGTGCATTAACCTATTAATGTATGTTAATATTTTCTACTAAGAGCTCTATTTAGTAATTTGCTGTAAGATATTGCATCTATTGTACAGTACCTGAAAAACTTCTGGATTAACTCCTAGAGGTATTTCAGCACTTTGGGGGATGCAGCTATCCAATTAATGCAGAGCAATGATTGCAATAATGCTGAATACAGTTAGCTTTGTCTTTGGAGATCTAGCAGATTGCACTTGACTACAGCTTGCTTTTTGCCATTCAAGCACAGCAGCAACTTTCATGTAACCTGCGTGGTATAGTGCCATTCATTCTTCACCCATACCATACCCCCTAATAAGAATTTTCTCATTAGATTCTGAAATGACAATTAGCACATGATAACATCACACTGTATTAACTGTTAATGTAGTGCCACATTATTAGCATGTTGTATTAAAATCTATGTTAAACACCTAACACATTTTAGTAAATATCTCCCTTAGTAAATAGGCTCCATTGAAAATGCATCACATTGCTTTTATGTATGTTAACATATTAACACGTTAGTAGATGAAGACTTAAATTGGTTCCAGAAATGGAAAAGGAATTGCTTTCTTTTCTTCCTTCAGATTCTAGATTAAATACATTGAAACAGTTTGCTATCTGCTAGCAAAGCGAATATTCCTGGTCGGCTTTCTAGAAAAATTTGCCTGATAGTTCACCACGACACTCAACATTTCTGAAAAGTGTGAAATAGGATATTAAGTGCAGATATCAGACTACCGTATTTTCACGCAAATAACGCGCACCCGTATAAAACGCGCACACGGGTATAGCGCGCAGAAATCACGATGATATGTACAAAAACTTTGGTATACCGCGCTCACGGGTATACCGCGCATGCTGCCCGACGCTCCTTTCGCCCGCCCTGACTTTCCGACTCTCCGTTCACCCCCCCTGACTTCCGTGCACTGTCCCCCCTTGAAGGTCTGTCCCCATCCTGAAAGCCTGATGCCCCCCCCGACGTCCGATACATCCCTCCCCCCGAAGGACCGCCGACTCCCCAACAATATCGGGCCAGGAGGGAGCCCAAATCCTCCTGGCCACGGCGACCCCCTAACCCCACCCCGCACTACATTACGGGCAGGAGGGATCCCAGGCCCTCCTGCCCTCGACGCAACCCCCCCTCCCCCCAACGACCGCCCCCCCCAAGAACCGCCGACCGCCCCCCCAGCCGACCCGCGACCCCCCCTGGCGACCCCCACGACCCCCCCACCCCCCTTCCCCATACCTTTGGTAGTTGGGCCAGAAGGGAGCCCAAACCCTCCTGGCCACGGCGACCCCCTAACCCCACCCCGCACTACATTACGGGCAGGAGGGATCCCAGGCCCTCCTGCCCTCGACGCAAACCCCCCTCCCCCCCAACGACCGCCCCCCCCAAGAACCTCCGACCGCTCCCCCAGCCGACCCGCGACCCCCCTGGCGACCCCCACGACCCCCCCACCCCCCTTCCCCGTACCTTTGGTAGTTGGCCGGACAGACGGGAGCCAAACCCGCCTGTCCGGCAGGCAGCCAACGAAGGAATGAGTCCGGATTGGCCCATCCGTCCTAAAGCTCCGCCTGCTGGTGGGGCCTAAGGCGCGTGGGCCAATCAGAATTGGCCCATGTGCCTCAGGCCGCGCCCCCAGGTGGGACCTAAGGCTCCAGGGCCTATTCTGATTGGCCCACGCGCCTTAGGCCCCACCAGTAGGCGGAGCTTTAGGATGGATGGGCCAATCCGGCCTCATTCCTTCGTTGGCTGCCTGCCGGACAGGCGGGTTTGGCTCCCGTCTGTCCGGCCAACTACCAAAGGTACGGGGAAGGGGGGTGGGGGGGTCGTGGGGGTCGCCAGGGGGATCGCGGGTCGGCTGGGGGGCGGTCGGAGGTTCTTGGGGGGGGCGGTCGTTGGGGGGGAGGGGGGTTTGCGTCGAGGGCAGGAGGGCCTGGGATCCCTCCTGCCCGTAATGTAGTGCGGGGTGGGGTTAGGGGGTCGCCGTGGCCAGGAGGGTTTGGGCTCCCTTCTGGCCCGATATTGTCGGGAAGTCGGCGGTCCTTCGGGGTGGGGGTGCGAGTGGTCCTGCCGGGGGGGGGGATGTATCGGACGTCGGGGAGTCGGCCGGGCAAGAGGGCTTGGGCTCCCTCTTGCTCCGATCGTGGATGCGGGTGCGGGTGGGAGCGCGTGCGAGCGGTCGTTCGGGGTGGGGGTGCGAGTGGTCCTGCCGGGGGGGGGGGGGATGTATCGGACGTCGGGGAGTCGGCCGGGCAAGAGGGCTTGGGCTCCCTCTTGCTCCGATCGTGGATGCGGGTGCGGGTGGGAGCGCGTGCGAGCGGTCGTTCGGGGTGGGGGTGCGAGCGGTCCTGCTGGGGGGGGTGAATCGGGCATCGGGCGGGGTGGGAACTATGTTTTAAAACTTTTGTATACCGCGCTCACGCATATAACGCGCGAGGGGTATGCGCGGTAGGTAAAAACGCGTATAACGCGCGCGTTATATGCGTGAAAATACGGTACTTGCTGGCACTGAATTTCCACTTCCAGAGCTAACTCATACGAGTGGCCGCTGAAAAGTTCTCAGCCCAATCAATAAAGTTGGGGCAGTCTTCATTGAGGGCTATATAATTAGTCCAGTGATTTTGCACTTTTTTTGTTCTGTATTTTTCAACGGATGATAAAAAGTGGAAAAAACATAGAAACATGATGGCAGATAAAGGCCAAATGGCCCATCCAGTCTGCCCAGCCACAGTATCCAATATCTCTTCTTCTTTCTAGGAGATCCCACTTGCTTATCTCACACTTCCTTGAATTCAGACACAGTCTCTTGTCTCCACCACCTCTTCCAGGAGACTGTTCCACCTTGGACTTGGTCCTAAATGGTCTCACTGGACCGATAACAGAAGTAGAAGTCATGGTTCCACTGGGAACGAGTGATCACAATGTAATCAACTTTAAACTTGACATCGGGAAAGGGAAACATGTCAAAACCTTAACCACCACCTTAAACTTTAAAAAGGGTAAATACGATTGCATGAGAGCCATGGTAACAAAACGACTCGAGAAGATGGTGGACAAACTTGAAACAGTAGATCAGGCATGGTGCCTATTGAAAAATACTATTGCAGAAGCACAAGATCTCTACATTCCGAGGATTTCCAAAGATCGGAGAACTAAAGGCAAAAGAGAACCGGCATGGCTTACCATACAGGTGAAGGAAGCCATAAAGGTAAAGAAGGACTCTTTCAAAAAATGGAAATGCACGAAGACAACCGAAGCCTGGAACAAACATAAAGATGAACAGAAGAAATGTCACAAGGCGGTGAGGGAAGCAAAACAGGACTATGAGGAAAAAATAGCCCGGGAGGCCAAAAACTTCAAGCCCTTCTTTAGATACGTGAAAGGGAAAAAACCTGCAAAAGAGGCAGTGGGACCCCTGGACGACAAGGGAAGAAAAGGGTACATCAAGGAAGATAAACAAATCGCAGACAAACTAAATTCCTTCTTTGCGTCCGTTTTTACGAAGGAGGACACCTCAACAATACCTGAAGCGGAGAAAGTGTTTGCAGGAGAAATAGAAGACAGCCTCACCACAGTTGAAGTGGACTTAGCCCAGATATACTATCAGATCGACAAACTTAAAAGTGACAAATCACCTGGACCGGATGAAATTCACCCGAGAGTCTTGAAGGAATTGAAGATTGAAATTGGAGAGTTATTGCAAAAACTTGCAAACCTGTCAATCAGAACTGGTCAGATACCAGACGACTGGAGGAAAGCGAACGTCACGCCAATTTTCAAAAAAGGATCGAGAGGAGAACCGGGCAACTATAGACCTGTGAGTCTTACGTCTGTCCCCGGCAAGATGATTGAATCACTGATCAAGGATAGCATAGTTCAGCACTTGGACACACACGACTTGATGAAACCCAGTCAACATGGATTCAGGAAAGGGAAATCGTGTCTGACGAATTTACTCCAATTCTTTGAGACCGTGAACGAGCAAATTGATAGTGGAAAGCCGGTGGACATAATATACTTGGACTTCCAGAAAGCATTTGACAAAGTTCCACACGAAAGACTTCTCAGGAAGCTACAAAGCCATGGCATAGAGGGAGATATACAAAGATGGATAGGCAAATGGCTGGAAAACCGAAAGCAGAGAGTGGGCATAAATGGGAAGTTCTCCGACTGGGAGAGAGTGACTAGTGGTGTGCCCCAGGGCTCGGTACTTGGGCCGATCCTTTTTAATATTTATATCAATGACCTGGAAAACGGAACATCCAGTGAGATCATCAAGTTTGCAGACGACACAAAACTCTGCCGGGCAATCAGATCGCAGGAGGACAGTGAGGAACTCCAGAGCGATTTGTGTCGGTTAGAAAAATGGGCGGAGAAATGGCAGATGAAGTTCAACGTGGAGAAATGCAAGGTAATGCATTTAGGCAGTAAAAATAAGGAATACGAGTACAGAATGTCAGGTGCAACTCTGGGGAAAAGTGAACAAGAAAGAGATCTGGGTGTACTGATAGATAGGACCCTGAAGCCGTCGGCACAATGCGTGGCAGCGGCAAATAAGGCAAATAGAATGTTGGGCATGATAAAGAAAGGAATCTCGAGTAGATCGGAGAAAGTTATAATGCCGCTTTATAGGGCAATGGTCAGACCCCACTTGGAATACTGCGTCCAACATTGGTCTCCCTACCTAAAGAAGGATATAAAACTGCTGGAGAGGGTGCAGAGACGAGCAACTAAACTAGTGAAGGGTATGGAGAAACTGGAATATGAGGATCGACTTAAAACACTGGGATTGTTCTCCCTTGAGAAAAGGAGACTGCGTGGGGATATGATCGAGACCTTCAAAATACTGAAAGGAATTGACAAAATAGAGCAGAGAAGATTATTTACAATGTCCAATTTGACACGGACAAGAGGACATGAAATGAAGCTAAGGGGGGGCAAGTTCAGGACTAATGTCAGGAAGTTCTGCTTCACACAGAGAGTGGTTGACATCTGGAATACTCTCCCAGGGGAGATTATTGCGGAATCGACAGTCCTAGGTTTCAAAAGCAAACTAGATGCATATCTCCTTGAGATAGGCATATAAAGATATGGTTGGCTATAAAATAAGCCAGGTGAATACCTAGCAGGGCCTCCGCGTGTGCGGATCGCCGGACTTGATGGACCGAAGGTCTGATCCGGAGATGGCGCTTCTTATGTTCTTATGTTCTTATCTACCATCCTTTCTGTAAAAAAAGTATTTCCTTAGATTATTCCTGAGCATATCACCTCTTAACTTCATCCTATGCCCTTTCATTCCAGAGCTTCCTTTCAGAGACTCGACTTATGCACATTTATGTCACATAGGTATTTAAACGTCTCTATCATATCTCCCCTCTCCCGCCTTTCTTCCAAAGTATACAGATTGAGATCTTTAAGTCTGTCCCCATATGCCTTATGATGAAGACCGCTCAACATTTTAGTAATCTTCCTATGGACCAACTCCATCCTTTTTATATCATTTTGAAGATGCAGTTTCCAGAATTGTACATAATGTTCTAAATGAGGTCTCAATAGAGTTTTATACAGGGGCATCAATATCGCCTTTTCCCTACTGGCCATATCTCTTCCTATGCACCCTAGCATCTTTTTAGCTTTCGCTGTCACCTTTTCAACCTGTTCGGCCACCTTAAGATCATCGCCTTTTCAAATTCCTCTATGTTTTTTTTAGATGTGTTACCCAGTATTAGAAGTGCAGTCACATTATGGAGTGATACAAGGGCATTATAACATCTTCATCTTTGTTTTCCATTCCTTTCCTGATGATTCCTGATATTGTACAGTATTTGTTTTCTTAGCCACTGTCACACACTGAGCTGAAGGCTTCAATATATCCTCAGCAATAGTACCTAGATCCTTATCATGGGCGGTGACTCCTAACGTGGAACTCTACATCATGTAGTTCAGATTCCATCTGCTTCCTGCCTCTTTGAGGTTAATGTGCATATTTGCGCATGCAGTAACAGTTGACATGCTTTATGTGGTAGCACATAACACATACACAAATTCACCTAACATCTTTATTCAACTTAGTAAAAGGGCCCCAGAATCTGAAATGAGCAGTGGCTTCTCCCTGTGAACACTTGGATCAATTGTGCAATACAGATTATAATGAATGAACTTCTAAATAAAATTGTTGACATAATCTATTCTAGACCAAAAGATACCAGAACTGATGGAGGGACCCACCAAAACGTAGCCTGCGCTATGATTAGTGCGTAGACTTCCCATGCGCTGAGGCCACTGTTAGCGCAGCTGTAAAATGGCCGCATTTTCCATTTGTGCAATATAATGGTCATGCACTAATCTTCCCGTTAGCACATGGCCATTAGTGTGTGAGCTCTTACCTATACCTATTTTGTAAGTATTAAGGTCTCACGTACTAACCATGTGGTAATTGGTTAGTGAGCGGTGATGTAGCTGCGCTAACCAATTGGGGGCGGAGAGTATGAATGCCAAGCACTAAAAATTATTTTTCTTAGCGTGTGGGAAGCACGTGCAGATGCCAAAACTACCGCGGTACTGGATTTTAATCTGCGATGGGTGGATGACGGGTGGTAGATTCAGGGGCAATGTTAGGAAATTCTACTTTACGGAGAGGGTAGTGGATGCCTGGAATGCGCTCCCGAGAGAGGTGGTGAAGAAAACGGTGATGGAGTTCAAAGAAGCGTGGGATGAACACAGAGGATCTAGAATCAGAAAATAATATTAAATATTGAAATAAGGCCAGTACTGGGCAGACTTGCACGGTCTGTGTCTGTATATGGCTGTTTGGTGGAGGATGGGCTGGGAGGGCTTCACTGGCTGGGAGGGTGTAGATGGGCTGGAGTAAGTCTTAACAGAGATTTCGGCAGTTGGAACCCAAGCACAGTACCGGGTAAAGCTTTGGATTCTTGCCCAGAAATAGCTAAGAAGAAAAAATTTAAATTGAATCAGGTTGGGCAGACTGGATGGACCATTCTTTATATGCCGTCATCTACTATGTTACTATGTTAAGCACATGTCAACGCTTACTGCAGCTTAATATAAGGACCGCTAAGCTTCTTATATCTGACTCCAGAAAAAACCTAATCATTTTGATTTGCATGTTAGCACACTATAAAAATTTACACATATACTCATGAGTGTTCTTTATGGATATCCTGAAAAACAAGTCTGTTAGTGGTTTGGGGGGACCAAATTTTGGAATTGGTATAACAGACAGACCAGATAAGCAACCGCTTCCATGTCACATAAAGTTACTGCATTTGCTGAACCCATTTCTTTTTCCATCTGGATATATTCTGCAAGGAAGCACACATTTCTAACCAAGGTGAACCGTTATTTTGGAAAATAATGTTTTATTGACTTATCCTGCATCCTGTACTTATCAGCATCCTGTACATCATCTCTGCAATCTTTCTTTTGGATCTTGTTTGACACTTAGGGCTCCTTTTACGAAGGTGCGCTAGCGTTTTTAGCGCATGCACACAATTAGCGTGTGCTATAGCGCGCTCTAGCTGAAAAAACTACTGCCTGCTTAAAAGGAGGCAGTAGTGGCTAGCGCGTGGCATTTTAGCGCGTGCCATGCGTGCGCTAAAACTGCTAGCGCACCTTTTGTAAAAGGAGCCCTTACTGCAGAGACATTGGTCTCTTCCTGTTTTGTCAGCAGCATGAAGCTTCATGGAAAAAGAAAAAAGAATCAGGAAGCCCAGAGTGGGAAGAATATTTGGACTCTGCTAATGATGATCTAAAGTTTCCGACATCCACACACGCCAGTAAATTATATTATGGGATTTCAAGAAGGGCTTTGATTTCAAGGATCCCATTTCAAAATGCATTATTCCTGTTCTTTTTCTAAGCCAAATCTCTCTTAACAATATGGTCCCAATGCATTAAAACCTTCCTACTCCCCATATGTTCAGAATTTCTGGCAGATTTTAATGAGATCAGAAAAGATGTGATTTTAAAAATGCCATTTGAATGTGATCTGTACACCAAAGACTTTTGAGTACAGAGACCAATATATGTTCTTTTATTCCAAGTGTCTTGCACCTGTTTTAGTTAACTCATTTCATAATGACTGTTTTTTGCATATCTTAATTGTATATTGTCTTTTGAAACTTGAATTCTAACCCATGGAAGCTTATTTTGTCTTTCGAAGGCGCTGGTGAAAGAAATGATGTTTATTGTCTCTAAAACCATTTCTTGGTAAGTTAATGTAAAATAAACAAACAGACAATGAGACCACTAAATGAATATATATCCGGCTTCTGACGTGAGTGTTGGCTGGAAGCAGGGCTGATGTCTCAGCAGTAGTGCTGTGTACAAATAAACAGGAACTCAATTTTCTCCCTGATCTAATTCTTGCTTATGGAATCAACAGGGGCTAGAAGTGCAGCAACCAGGCAAAGGGAGCACATGCGCCCCCTACAGACTGGTTTAAGGATGCACCTGTAATGAGCTCTAGGGCAGTGGTTCCCAACCCTGTCCTGGAGGACCACCAGGCCAATCGGGCTTTCAGGCTAGCCCTAATGAATATGCATGGAGCAGATTTGCATGCCTTTCATTTCCATTATATGCAAATCTCTCTCATGCATATTCATTAAGGCTAGCCTGAAAACCCGATTGGCCTGGTGGTCCTCCAGGACAGGATTGGGAACCACTGCTCTAGGGAACTGCAGTCTATATTTCTTGAGAAACAAGGAGATGACATTGAATTGACTACTATGAATTAATCCTTAACATAAGATTATAAGTGTTGGAGGATTATAATGTGTTGGAAGGTGAGTTTTCAGGGGATGATTCTAGTCCAGAAGGGGGACAACAGCATACATCTAGAACATTCTCATATATGTGAGTCCTAATGTGGGATGTATCTGATCTGACACTATGCTTTTTATCCCAGTCTAAGGGGTCCTTTTACAAAGCTGTGTGAGGCACTAATGCGCGGTTAATACATCTAAAAATGGAATACCATGTTAAAGAGAGCAAACATAACAGCATGTGAAACAATTGCAAAGCCAAACCAGCTATTGAGAACAAGAAAAATGAGGGTACATGCCTAGACGGTGATTCGGTTTCCATACACCTCCTCTTTAACATGGTTTTTGACCCTTGGGAGCAATCTTTTGTTCACATCCTATAGCCCTTTTATGATTGTTTAAATGGTTTAGCAATCACCTGTTTTTTTCCCATATGGTTTAATTAAGGCTTTTTTTAAATGTACATGTTATCTTTTATATACATAAACTAAACTAAAACTTAATTTTATAGACCAGGTCTTCAACCAAATGACGCTTGACTCGGTTTACAATAATGCAAGTATAGTACAAAAATATAGAAGAAGAATGTAATCTAGAATGACTTAGGGGTCCTTTTATCAAGCTGCGGTAGGGGTTTAATGCACGTAATACCGCATGTTAAACCACCTGCCGCGCTAGCCGATAAAGCCTGCATTGAGCAGGCGTTAATTTTTTAGCCGGCCGCGGGGGGTTAGCGTGTGATGAAATGTCAGATGCGCTAACCCCACTAGCGCGATTTGATAAAAGGACCCCTTAGTTTCCAAAGCGTTTAGTAAACAAGAAAGTTTTCAGAGCTTTCCGAAATAAAACGATAGGGCCTGCACTTCTACATGAAAGCGGTAGCTCATTCCAGAGCTCAGTTAGTTTGAAAATGAAAGAGTGTCTGAATCTCCTGAAAGTTCTATTTTTACCCCTAAGGGAAGGAAATGTAAGTTTTAACTTATCTGAACTCCTAGCGAGATAAGATCTGTGTACATTCCAATCTAAAGGAACCAAAGTAATAAAAATACCAAAGAGAATTTTAAATGCAATACAATTGAATTCTAAGATACACATGTTTTTGTAATCCCTGTGCCCTTTATAGACATGAAGCTTTTATATAGATGATTTTTTTTCAGCATAAATTGTTTTATTATTATGTTAATCTTCTATTTTGTTATTGTTTTCTAGTTCTACTAACCCCTGATGCAGTCCTTAATGTGGGTGAAACACGGTCTGGTGTTGGTTTTTTTTTTAATGTCTGCACAATAAATTGCACTTGGTTTTTATATATCTTTTTGGCTGTGCTGCTCTTTTTATGACTAACCAGTTGGTGTGCACTAATTGTTTATTGTTTATTGAGAGCTTCTATACCATTTCTAATGACTGAGGAGTCAATTCAGAGCGGTCTACATGAGCCTCTGTAAAGATGCTTCAATACATGAGCTTCTGTAGAGATGGGTTCATAGACAAAACTGCGGAAGACAAAGGTGCACGCCAACAACTGAGCGCAAGATGGAGGCATGCGCCGAAGAAAATAACCCCTCCGATGGGGGGTTTTGTTGGGGAGCTCCCCCACTTTACTTAATACAAATCGCGGCGGCGTTGTGGATGGTTTGGGGGGTTGTAACCTCCCTCATTATACTGTAAACTTAACTTTTTCCCTGTTTTTAGGGAAAAAGTGAAGTTTTCAGTAAAATGTGGGGGGTTACAACCCCCCAAACCCCCCACAACACCCCCACAACACGGCACGATCTGTATAAAGTAAAGTGGGGGTTCCCCCCCACATCCACCCGCCGGAGCCCCTAAAAACAGTTATTTTCTTTGGCGCGCGCCTCCGACAGGACATTGAGTGAATAGGGTATGGATATTTTAGGTTAGGTATGGAACACTTTCAGGTCATGGACCTGGAGGTCCGCCGCGGGAGTGGACTGCCAGGCACGATGGACCCCTGGTCTGACCCGGCAGAGGCAATGCTTATGTTCTTATGTAGTTGTCGGTGCACGCCTTTGTCTTCCGCGGTTTTGACCTGACACCGTAGAGATGTTACCATTAGGAGTTACAAAGGGCTAGATTCACTAACAATAGTGACTCAATTGCTGTTGGCCAATTCTCCAACAGTGATTGATTCACTATTAAGTTTGCATGCAAATGATTTGCACAGAGGTGCACATCATTTACATGCAAATTCACTGACTCAATCGCTCAGTGAGTGATTGAGCCATGCGCAGAGCCCTAGCTGCTGTCAGGGCTTCTGCATTTTTTTTTTTTTTAATGAAACAGATGTTCTGCATGACTTAAACACACACCATCTGTCCCATTAAAAAAGCTCCCTGCACTAGCACCCCCAAGCCACCGTCCTCTCTGAACCCCCCCCTTCAAATGGCAGGAAGGATGATCATTCCCTCCTGCCTGAAAAGACCTCCCCACTCCCCCTGAAGAAAAAGGCAGGAGGGATGCCCACTCCCCACCCCTGTGCCCCATACCTTAATGTTGGGAGCAGGAGGTACGCAAAACACCTCCTGCTCCTCCTTTCTTCCGATGACACTGGGCCTTAGACCCTCACCCCAGTGCATCATGTGATACACAGGGAAAGGCCTAAGGTCCTGATTGGCTCAGATGCCTTGGGTTCCTCCCTTGGGAGGTGCCTGAGCCAATCAGAGCCTTCCTTAGGAAGGAGCCTAATGAAGTTCCTGATTGGCTCAGACGCCTTGGACTCATCCCTTGGGAGGGGCCTGAGGTATCTGAGCCAGAGACTTTCATAGGAAAGATCCTAAGGAAGTTCCTGATTGGCCAGCTCAGGATAGTATAGTAAACGGGGGCCTAGTCCAAAATGTGATTTTTCCTCTAAATGTTCCCTAAATCTAACTTGATACCATCTTTATTTTCAATTTCTATTGTCAATGAGTTGGCAAAGTACTTAAAAAGAGCATATGAGGTATGTCAAAAAGTTCCAGGACTGATTTTATAAAAGTAAATTTTTTTTAAGTTCAATAAGCTTTATTATGTTTTTAGAACTTACAAATATCCATTGACCTGTTTCAGCAATACATGTCAAGTAGAGCTATGCAAGGTCAATAAACAATAAGTTAACAAAAACAATAGGAAACCAGAAACAAATATTGATGAGTATAGGAGTACAACTCAATTATTCTTGCCCATAGATATGTTAAAATATAATAAACAACTTATTCCATTGGGCCCCCTTCAAAGTACTCCCTTTCCTTATGTATACACTTTTCCCGACATTGTTTCCACTTTTGGAAACAGTCCTTAAATGCTTCTTCAGGAATTGCTAAAAGTTGCTGTGTCAAATTTTGCTTTATGTCTTCAATGGTGTCAAATCGCTCTCCTTTCAGCATAGATTTAAATTTAGGAAACAAGAAGAAGTCAGCAGGGGGCCAAGTCAGGAGAGTAAGGTTGGAGAAGAACTGTCATTGCATTTTTGCGCAAACTTAGTGAATTTTGATGCATTCAAAACACCTTCCATGATTCATGACATGTTTCCTATAAGCCACTTTCCAACATTTCATAAGTTTCTGTAGCAATCTTATCCAGTTTAAAATAGAACTTCATGCTGTAGCGTTGCTCATTGAGGTCGCACATGATGAAAATCATGAAAACACACTTTCATAAAAACTGCTGTAGCTTGGAGACGAAAACAGCTATCAACAAATGGCAAAAAGGAGGTAACTCATGAGGTTTCAAGCTATTCAACGCCACCTAGCATATCACAAAAGAACTTCCTGTTGGTGCGCAATTCAAACTGTCCTGGCACTTTTTGAACAGACCTCATATTTCTATTGAGCTTCATTCTGGCAGAAAGATGTAGTTGGATTCTGCCCCCAATTTGATGTTGTTACTGTTTCATATTTGCTTACTTCCTCCTCTCCCCTCATTTGTTTTGTCATCAGAGCCAGGCTCTGGATGTCTTTTAAGGTCATGTCACCTCATTAGAAAAGATAATTTCTGCTACTCAATCAACTACTAATCTCTTCGATCGAGGGCCAGCAAGAAGGGGTGGGGGAGGGAAAGAAGGCAAGATTTCCCAGGCCTGGCCTTTAAGTGTGTGTGTGGGGGAGCTGGGCCTGGGCCTGGAAGTCCAAGTAAGATCCAGCATCTTTCTCTCCCTTCCAACCCCTCCCCCAATCATCCTCAACTTGCCTGAAGTCATTGAATGGAAGGCAGCTTTGATTGAGACTGCTTTTCCAGACATGTCCTTCTTCCTGCCACATCCTGCCTCCTGTGAAGTAACTTCCTGATTTATATTCTTGCTTGTATTCATTTACAAATTTCAGTAAACTGTATCCCTATAATAGTAACTGTACACCTATAATGTTCAGTATTTATTTACATTTTTGATTATTTCTTTTTTCATTTACTTACTTGAAACCACTTTGATATCCATTGTAGAAGGTGGTATAGTAAATACCACATAAACATAAACACAGAGCAAGACGATATGGAAACATATCCTGAGGGACACAGGGTCATTAGGTGTGTGAAAGGGGGATGCATAAAGTTGTTCAGAATGGTTGTTAACCGTCAACTACAGTATTCTGTGCATTAACAAGAAGAGTTGGGCCTAAGAGGGACAGCTTTCGCTTAGATTAACTCTCTTTTTCAAGCAGAGAGCAGGACCTTGTCTTGTGAAATTCCCCAAGGCTCAGTTCTTTCACCATTATTCGTTAACATCTATCTAAAACTGTTACATGATGCCATTGGGAAGCATAATCTCATGTTTCATGTATTCACAGATGCAGGATTTTTTTTTTTTTCTTTGGGCAGTATTTCCAAATGAATTTATTTTGCACATAACATAACTGTAATTAAACTCACTCCTAAGCTAGAGTATATGGAGTACAACCTCAGTCTCTCAAATTTACTGTTAATGCTTATCATAGTACTCGCATCATGCCAAGGAGAGTTCATAAAATACATAAATTGAAGAGCTAGAGCTCATAAATTGTAAGATATATAGGTAACTTATCAAAGTGTGCTTGATAATTCTTTTAAATCAAGTCTGTAGCACCATGTACAATGGGGAATATTTCTGCCACATTCTCTTGGTCTCTGACTGCATTGTTTGGTATTTGAAGATCTCTTTCCCTATTCAATGACTAGAATAATCATCGGTTGTGGGGGGGTGGAATCCATTGGGATATGGATCAGATTTTTAATTGCTGCTAGGAGGAAGCTTTCTACCACAGTGTGCATTGGTTAATGTTATATATACAAAATACAAAAACTCACTCCATTAGACACCACCAGGCATCAAAATGAAATTAACCATGAAAGAAAAATTTGCATACGTGGTTAACTGTAGCTAATGGGAACTTTAGAAAAATATTAGTTAGCAAAAACAGTTTAAGTTGCAAAAAAGCATACTGAAAAAGCCGACGATTGTTTCGTAGCTAAATTGCCACTGCCTCAGGGCCTTAATTGAATATAAGCTGTTAGGGGATAAATCCTTCTGCGTGCTACCATGCTATTCTTTCTTCCATTTGCATCTTTATTTTCCTGACTACATAACCAGCCTTTCTTAACTTTTCCTGATATTTTTGCCTGTCTATGTCTTTCTGCGATCTTTTGTAGTTCATAAAAGCTAACCTCTTATTCCTTACCTTCTCAGCTACTACTTTTGAGAACCAAAATGGCCTTCTTTTCCTCTTACTTTTACTTACATACCTCATAAAAAGGTTTGTCGCTCTTACAATAATTCCTTTCAGTTTTACCTAGTACACTTCTACTCCCTCCAGACATTCCCATCCAGACAACAATTCTTTGACATAATCCCCCATCTGAACAAAGTTGGGGGTTTTTTAAGTCTAGAAGCTTTACTTTTGAATGAGCCCTCTCTATATCCATCTTAATATTAAACCGTACCATGCAGTGATCACTGGATGCCAGATGATCACCCACTGTACCATCAGAAACACTTTCCCTGTTTGTAAACACACGTCCAGTATGATCCCATCCCTCATGGGTTCCATTACCAACTGCTGGAACAGTTCTCCTTGTAGAGAATCCAGGATCTCCCTACTTATAGAAGACCCTGCAATAGGGATATCCCAATCAACATCCGGCATGTTAAAATCACCTATTAGTAAAACTTCTCCTTTTTTTAGATATATTCTGAATGTCTACTAGTAAATGTCTTTCCACTTCTTCCATCTGTGAAGGAGGCCTGTATATAGTAACATAGTAGATGATGTCAGATAAAGACCTGAATGATCCATCCAGTCTGCCTAATCTGATTCAATTTATTTTTTTTTCTTCTTAGCTATTTCTGGGCAATAATCCATAGCTGTACCCGGAACTGTGCTTGGGTTCCAACTGCTGAAGTCTCCATCAAAGCTCACTTCAGCCCATCTATACCCTCCCAGCCATTGAAGCCCTCCACAGCCCATCCTCAACCAAAAGGCAATATACAGACACATGCTGTGCAAGTCTGTCCAGTACTGGCTTTAGTTCTTCAATATTTACTATTATTTTCTGATTCTATATTCTCTGTGTTCATCCCACACAGATTCTCTGTGTTCATCCCACGCTTCCCCATTCTCTCTTTCCAAATTAATCCACAGTGCCTCTTCCTTGCCCTGCCGATCCTGCAATTGTGTAGCTTTAATATGATCTATAACATATAATGCGACTCCCCCTCCTTTTCTTCCTACCTTGTCTTTCCTGAACAAATTATAGTCTGGTATAACTACATCCTGCATGGTTCTCCATGAACCACATCTCCTTGATTGCCACTATATCCAACTCATGTTCTTTCATTAGAGCTTCTAGATCCAGAATCTTGTTTTCCATATTTCGAGCATTAGTATATATTGCTTTCCAGACATTACCCTTTTCCCTATCTGTATTCAGTGATTTACTTACCTAAGGGCTTATACGCACCCAGGAGTTTTGATCATCCTGCCTTATCACTTCTAGTTTAAAGCCCTCTTTAGTAAGATTTGCCAGCCTGCTTCCAAAGTCACTTCTTCCCTTCTTTGATAGATGCATACCATCCCTGCTTAGCAGTCCTTTGAAAATCATCCCAGGGTCCAGGAAGCCAAAATGTTCTTGATGACACCATCCACGTAGTCACATATTCATCTCCAGGATGCGAGCTTCTCTGCCTTGGCTTTTACTCTCAACAGGGAGGATAGATGAGAATACCACCTGCATACCTGACTGTTCACCTTGTCTCCCAGAGCCACAAATTAATTTTTCATACATTTGCAGGGGTACCTGGCAGTATCTTAAGTGCCAACATGGATGAGCAGCATCACATAATAGTCATCAGGCTTGATGAGTCTTGACAAGCTCTCCGTAACATCTTGGATTTTGGCACCAGGCATGCAGCATACCTTCTAGGACATCATGTCTGGTCTGCAGATGGAAGCTTCTGTACATCTCGGAACGGAATCGGCAACAATCACTATCTTACATCTTCTAGTGATCATGTATCCTGTAATTTGGGGGATTTCAAGCTTTGGTTCATCCTCTCCCTTTGTTCTCTCTCCTACCTTTCTTCAGATTCAAGAAGTCACCTCCCACTTTACAGCACTGTCAAGAAAGTGGTAGTGGTTGTATACTTAGAAGTTGGAAGCCATTCTAGCGTTCATGCATTATTGCAATGCAACCACACATCATACAGATCACAGTAATATGAGGAATTTTCAAAATATTTCCACAGTTTTATTATTTCTGAATACTATGAGGTTCATTTTCAAGAAAAGATAGACGTCCAAACGACAGTATACCTGGCATTTAGATGTCTTAGTAGTCAAAACATCCAAGTGAGAATTTTCAAAACTGACTTTCTGGATATCTAGGGGCTTAGACTTGGACATCCTGCAGCTATTATCAAGCCTTTCCCAGGATGTCCTAGACAGAACTTAGAAATTTTCAACTAGACCTGTTTGAGAAGGATCTAAGTGGCAAAAGGGTACCCAAACTGACCATATGAATTAAGTAATGAACTCCTCCCACTCCCCCAAAATTTGAATGAAACAGTACATACCTGGCTTTAGAACATCAGCATCTGGTATAAGAAAACTTAGTTATGCAGCCCACAGGTGTTTTAAGTAGCCAGGTAGGTGTGCTAGTTTACCATAGAGAGGAGGAGCCAGGCCCATAAGCCACTCTAAGCACTACTTTTTGGTGGCAATTGTGAGCCCACCAAAACCCTACTATACTGCCATATAGGTGCCACCTGCAGCCATAAGAGCTATTGGGGTGGTGGACAATTGGGTATAGTCGGTTTTGGGAGAGTTTTAGAGGGCTCACCTTCTGGCACTGTTTATGTGAAGTTCACAGCACTGCCTTCTAATGTAACCCACTGGCATGTTTGTGTGGCCAGTCCATTAGAAAGTTGGCCCCTTCCATATCCAAATGGGCTTCATTTGAACGTTTTCAACTTGGACAGTATGGTGGTAAAAAAATGGGGAATAAAATTAGATGACCTGAAGTTAGACATCTAATTGGACATCCTGGTAGCCAAGACGTCCAATTAGAAAATTTTCCAAAAATATTTTGGATGTCTAGCATTTTCAAATATAGACCCTTCTTGAAGTCCAATTTTGGACATTTTGTGGGAAATGCCTAAAGTTAGACTTAGATGTCCTATTGAAAATGCTCCTCCATTTATTAAATATCTCAAAAGCAAATTATATCACTTTTTTACACAATCACACTGTTTTGCTATACATTTTCCCCAGCTTCCTACAAACTTCTTAATGCCATCAGAAAAGAATGTTTTTGGTTGAGCACGAAAATATGAAAATGCAGAAATATTTTAAAGAATCCTCGTATAACTTTGACTTTAGTCCTTGCACTTCAGTGATTGCATTAAAGAACTTTGGAAATAACATCATTTCACTTTTGCATTCAACATCATTTTTACAGTGCTTTTGAGATTCAGGCTCGTCTTCTTGAAAGTGTTATTTTCTCGTCTGATCTAAACATACTTCTGAGAATTCCTCTCCTTCTCCTGAATGCAGCTAAAAGTTTTCAGGTTGTGGAACAACACAAATATCCTTAGCCGGACTGAAGAAGTGGAATTTTCAGTCAATTTGTGTAGGGAAATTGCTATTTGCCCATACCTTAAGGTGTAAAATGAGGATAGGAAGTGGGTGGGAGAAGAGCAACTAAAAAGAAAGTCTTAAAAGCATTTGAAGAACTTATCCATTGTTTCATACTTTATTATTTTTCTGTCTAGATAATTTTCTCAAGAAGAAGAGCTATCAATTATAGAACATCTCTCAAAAACAAAGAAAAGTGTGCTTTGTTAAGGACAATTGAGTAACAAAGATGTATTTTTGTCTCTTTTTAAAATATAATGAATGAATCTTGATGATCCTTAAAGTGCATAACTAGAAAAGATAACAATGGCAGAAAGACTGGATTTCTCAGGAGATTAGCACAGGGATAGAATTTTGACATACAGTATAGGACTGCCCAATTAAAACATTTTGAATATTGGGTCCTAAGATGTCAAAATTCAGAATGTTGCAAAGAATTATTGTATATAGAAGAAGAGGATGTCTGTCTGCCCATCTGTCTGTCTCCTCACACAAAACTCCAAAGACAAAAAAAGAGTGTGTGTGTGTGTGGGGGGGGGGGGGGGGGGGGGGGGATGAAAAGTAGCCAAAGTTAACAGGCTGGAAGAAAATATGGATATCTCAAATGGTATTTTCAGAACCCTGAGTCTCCCCTCAAAATTCCTGTTGCTTTATATATGAACCTATTAGAGCAGTCTTAATTTTGACCAGTATTTCATTTCCAAAAGCTTCCCCCAATTCTTCAACGTACTCATCCCACACTTTCCACCACACATCAGACAATGTATTTCAGCACACCCAGTTCAGCATGGCAGTTTCAGCACAGCCATTTCAGCCAGACCGGTTCAGCATGGCCGTTTAACCGCAGCTATTTCATCATGCCCATTGTAACAGTGAGCGCTTACCTTGCAGAAGCTGCGAGATTCGAAAGAGGGGGAAGAATAACCCCCCTTCACCCCATTGGTGCTTCTTTCCTTTCCTTCGCCCACCTGCGGCCTTCTTTCCCTGCCTCTGCATCATCTGGTGATTTCAATGTTTGAAAGGGGGGGCATAGCCCCCATCACCCCCATCGGTGCTTCTTTCCTTTCCCTTCAACCACCCACTGTCTTCTCCTGCCTCCACATCATCTGGTGACTTCAAGGTTTGAAGCGGGGGAAGGGGTCATCATCACTAATCAATCAGGCGCATCATAAGGTTTACCTTTATATAGGAACAGAAAGTTGTCTCGAGGGAAGACTTCTGGGGTAAAAGGTTGACTTTAAGAGGGTGTCTTAATATTAAGAGATGAAACAGCCTGCACTGAAAGACCCCTAATGAACTATCCTGTGCAAGGTTCAAGTTCAAGTTCCAAGTTTATTCAGCTTTGATATACCATCTAGACGGTTTACAATACTGTCTGGTATCAAAAACAATTGAATTTAAAATAAAATAACATTTAAAAAAAAGGGGATTGATTAAATTAAGAGACATACCAAAATGCGATGGAAAAGGGGGGTAGGAAAAATGAAAATACATAGAGATAGAAAATAAAAAAGGGCAGGAAAGTAGTAGGAAGTACATTAGGAAGGGAGGACACTTAAGAAAAGCATTTGTTGTTTTCTTCCAGGTGTTTAGGTTTGAGGGGGTAGTAGTTTTGATTTTATGTTTGGTAAGCGTCTCTAAAAAGAGAGGTTTTTAATTGGGATTCAAATTTGTCCAAAGAGGTTTCTGATCTTATGTCTAGTAGGAGAGAGTTCTAATGGGTGGGGACGTTGACTGAAAAGATGGCTTTATGAGTTGTGTCGTGCTGAAAGAACCGCTCTGAAAGGTTCATTCTGAACTGTCCCATTCCCATCACAGACACATACTCCCATCTGTATATAACACATGCACTTCCATTCACATGCACACATAGATATCACCCCTCATATATCCCTTAATACACATGCCTCATATTCTTCTATATATGGACTACCCCAGGTACCCTCACACCCACAGCATACCCTTACACCCACACACATACAGTCATACTCCCTAAACACTTGCATATTTCCATTACATCTATACATCTTCACATACAACTAGGGCTAAATTAACACTAAAGTGAGCACTTCCTAAAGACCTCCATTATTTTTTTCTCAGCCTCACCCCCACCTCAAAATCACATTCGCACTTTCATTTCCCCCTGGAATTTTTTATTCGTGGACTTCCATTTGTCCCCCACCCCTCCACAATTCACTTCAGAAGTAATGGGTAGAGCGGCAGTAGAAGATTTTGAGAGAGGGCATGGAAATGTGCTACTACATGCACTGTGTGGTCTGGTCTAGTGGTCAGAGCAGTAGACTGATAATCTGCAAAGCTGGGAAAATCATTTTCACCTTTTATTGCCTCTGATGCAAACTTTAGATAGGAAGACTGAATAAGCCATATGGTTTTATCTGCTGTCATTTTCACTGAGTGAGATTTACAGGAGATACATCGAAGGTATAAGTCCAGAAAAGTTTAGGTGTCTCAAGTAAAAGAAGCAAAAAAAAAGAAGACAAATTATATTTAGCTTTTTTTTATAGGTGTCTTTTGAAGGACATACGAGTGACAGCTAACTAAATAATTACATGGACATATTCTCCAGATTGAAAACTCTCATCCATTTATAATGCATGATAAGGTTACCAGATTCTCCTTTGGGAAAATCCGGACCCATGGTCACACCCCCAGGACCACCCAGTTTCACCTCTTTCCTACCCTATTCTGCCCCCAGACGGCATCCGCACATGTGCGGACACGATGCAATGACATCACACACATGCACGTGTGTGTGTGTGATGTTACCGCATTGTGTCCACACATGCGTGGATGCCCCTTCCCGACACGATTATGTCGGGAACCTAGGACCCCCGGACTTGTCCTCAAAAGGAAGACATGTCTGTGGAAATCCGGACATCTGGTAACCCTATGTAGATGCATTTGCACCAGTGGTCTTCTCCAGCCCAAACTTTCAAAGAGAAACATTGACCCCAATTTTTTCAAGCACTTAACCAGAGATCAGCATCTGCTATCTGGATAAGTGCCACTGACCAGAACTGTCCAGTGATTTTCTGTGGCACTATGTAGATAGTTGCTCTGAAAATCATTGCTGAACACCCCAGAAGAATCCATACAGGACTCAGTTCTATAAATGGTGCCTAAATTTGGGTGCCAAATAAAATGTATGCCAACCCCCAAATTCTATATATATGGGGGCTGATTCTATAAATGGTGCCTAAATCAGCCAGCATTTAGAAAAATGTTACCGGCTGCATGTCAATCACAATATTGGGTTTCAAAAAGGGATTGGATGACTTCCTGAAGGAGAAAGGGATTACAGGGTATAGATAGAGGGTTACTATACAGGGTATAGATACAGGGTATAGATACAGGGTACTTCAGGATTAGGGTATAAACAATTTAGGTGGTGGAGAATTTACAGGTCATGGACTGCTGGGCACGATGGACCCCTGGTCTGACAGAGGCAATGCTTATGTTCTTATGTTCTTATACTTATGTGCCATTTACAGAATCGCTGGTTGTGGCGCTTATGTAAAAACGTAAATGCCTGAAATGTAGGTCAGGGCTTTAAAGGCCTACATTTCAGGCGCCTAAGTTTTTGGAGAATCACACTTAGCAAAAGTCTAAGTCACGCTCCGCCCATAGAAACGCCCACTTAGGCATTAGGTGTCACTAAGCACCATGTGATAGGTGCCTATCTTTAATAGAATCGTATAAGCGCTTAATGCCCAATTACATTTTTTAAAACCAATTATTGAGGCTATTAAGGGTATTTTGCCAATTAACTCCTCCCCCCCCTTTTTACTAAGCCACGATAGAAGTTTTTACCATGACCTGAAGTGCTAAATGTTCTGATGCTGTTCCAATGCTCATAAAATTTCTAGGAACATCGGAGCATTTAGCGCTTCAGGCCACAGTAGAAACCTCTACTGTGGCTTAGTATGGGGGGAGGGGGAAGTTAGGTGCCTAACTTTAGGCATCCTTTAAAGATTCAGCCCCATGGTGCCTAAAAAATCTGCACTAATCAGAATGGGGCTTAGTATGATTCTTTTAAAGGTGCCCACTATATATATAATCGCGCTTAGCAGCAGTACAAGGCATAAGTTTTAGGCACACCCATATAGGTCAAGGAAAACCAGACCTAAATTAGCATGTTACTATATGCCAATTGCCAATTATTAGCACCAATAGGCTTGTTAAACAATTAAATTGTATGCAAATCAGCTATATGCACCAATTTGTGCGCATAACTTTAGGACTCCATCTACAGAATTTGGGTCTAATTGCTATTCTCTAAATGATGCTCAAAGTTGGGTGCCTTGTGTAGAATAGTGATTTTAGGCATGAGGACTTATGCTAAGAGAACCCTGCTGTAAATCCAGGCGTGGATCCCCCAAATTCTAGAAGTCTGCACTCAAATCCTAGAAATGCCCCTTTGTGCATAAAGTACAGATATTAGTTAGCATCCAATTATCAGCGCTAATTGCCTCATTAAGCAATTAAATTGCACACATAATTTTGAGCACTATATGTAAAATTAGGGGGATAATATCAGGGTGAAACCTCTATACATACATGCATTGCAGCTACAGTGGGTTCATCTATGAGAAGCCAAAAAAGGACAGCTATATCTATGCAATGCTTTAAACTTGGTAGATACATGACACCTGTTTCTTCCTTGTAAGAGGGACTACACGTATCTTGCTAGGTCCAATAGCACTATGTCCTATTTAAATTATATAATTGTAACAAATCCCATGTTTATTCATACTGACAGTGCAGAAAATGGCCCATTCAAAATCTCTGCTCAATCATTTGGCTTGACCTGGAAAAGGGGTGGGGGGGAGGGGCAGGATGGAGGTTTAAAAAATATTTTCTGAGTAAGTGGGATGCCTATTGTGAATACTAAACTAAACTAAACCTTAAGTTTGTATACCGCATCATCTCCATAAAGATAGAGCTCGGCACGATTTACGGGTAATTCAATAAATGAGGGAAGGACATAATAAGAAATTAGAGGTTATGAAGAGGATTGCTAGCTTTACATTTTAAATAGATAGCTTTACGTTTTGGAGAAAAGCCAGGTTTTCCGATGCTTTCGGAATAATTGGAATGAGCCTAGGTTCCGCAGTGGGGCAGGGGAGGTTATTCCAAAGCTCAGTGAATTTGAAGAAAATGGATTTCCCTAATTTACCTGCATACATGACACCTTTTAACGAGGGGAAAGATAGTTTGAGTACAGCACACAGGTGACATGGCCCTTTTTTTGGTAAACTGCAAAAGTTGTTTTGCATGATGGCAACACATCTTAAGTTAGTTTTAGAAACAAAACTATAATTCAAGAGATTTTAGAGACTCAAATGCATATGGATAAAAGGATCCTCATTAATTCACCTACCCCGGGAATAAGAACAATCTAGTTGCCACTGAAGCCTCTCTTAAACTTAAAAAAAATATTAGACAGATGTTATTGTATGGTAAATTATAAATGCATCAGTTTGGAAATAAACCAGACAAGCTTTTGGCACCCTTACCTAAGCCATGGACAGGTGCATGTTGCGTCCCTCTTGTCAAAGATAAAAATATGATTCTAACTAATTAGAGCACAGAAATTGCCTTGACCTTTCAAGAATTTTTCAAGGCTCTCGGTGCTAGAGATGAAAGTCCCTCTGAGGTAATTATTCAAGATTATCCTACCAAGGCAAATTTACCAAGATCAAGACCTGCAGAAGTGGCAGTGCTTAATTCACCTTCAAAGGTGAAGGAAATACAAAAAAATTATTAAAGAACCGGTGCTTCATAAGACCCCCAGGATCCAATGGGTACAATCCTGAATTTTATAATTTATGCCAAATAAAATTATGTGGTCCTTTGGAGGCATATTATAACACTTTTATGGAACAAGGAACATTGTCATCACTAGAAACCCTTCATTATGGACCCCAGATGCAGTAGCAAGTCCTGGCATGGCAAATGTGACACAACTCATAGGATTGATTGGGCTGTGTCAAATTTGCCACACAAGAATCGCTACTTCAGCTATGTAAATCTTAAGAACATAAGAATAGCTTTACTGGGTCAGACCAATGGATACATCCAGCCCAGTAGCCTGATTTTATTCATTTATAACCTGGTTTTTACAGAGCGGCTCACAATAAAACACTCACAATAATTAAAGACATCAACATACATAGTACAAGCGTACAGCAACAATTCAGGGACCAGCGCTTGCATCATCACTCTAAAACTCAGTGCCCATTATTTGCTTTATGTGGAACAAGATTAGAAACATGATGGCAGATAAAGGCCTAAGGGCCCATCTAGTCTGCCCATCTGCAATAACCATTAGCCCAAATAATGTGGACTAGAATAATGAAAAATTTAAGAATTTATTTTTTTTCTTATAATTTAGATTTCGTTTTCACCTGTGTATTGATATGTTATGTAACAAATGGAAATATAAATTTAAAAAACAAACAAAAGCTCAGTGCCCATATTTCATGCTGCAAAACAAATGTCTCTTCAGTAATTTCTTGAAGTCACACATTTGATTGGTCCTAATATGTTGTATAAGTACGTACTAAGTGTTATCATACTTATAATCATGTTTTACAAATTATTTATATCTTTATTTATCTTCTAATATTATTTCTTATGTTATGTATTTTTATGTTTAGACCCCTGAAGAAGGTGTTTTTCACCAAAACACAGCCCGTCTCAGGTCCAACAATAAATAACATTTGATTTTCTCTCTCTGGATTGTCTTTACTGTGCTGCATTAAGGTAGGAATTGCTTGGTTAACCTGTCTGGCTACAGGGCGGGGCTCAAAGACAGTGTAGGAAGTTAAGTCTTTTGGCAGAACAGGATGATGAGGCTCTTTCCAGGCAGTGGCATAGTAAGGTGTGGGAGGTGGGGGGGCGAAGGGGCAATCCGCCCCAGGTACCATGTTGGTGGGGGCACTAATACCCCTCCTCTCTGACTCCCCGCTTCTTCCCATTCCTCCACTGCGCACACATCCCTTCCTTTCCCCCATTCCTCTAGTTGAAGAAGTTGTTTGCCGCGGTCAACAATATGCTCTTTACGACCCCCATCGGCTCTCATGCTGACATCACTTCTGGGTGCCAGGCATGGGAAGTGATGTCAGAGGGAGAGCCAATGGGGTTGCAAAGAGCACGTTTGTTGACCACCGCAAGCAACAACTTCAATTAAAGGTATGGGGAAAGGGAAGGGGGAAGCACGTGCGGCAGGCAGGTTCGGGGAAGAAGCAGGGGCTGGAGACGAGGGCGGGGGAAGGGCACCTCTCACCCTTGCTATGCTACTGCTTCCGGGGTGTTCAAGCAGTATCGGAGGAAACTTTTATTTATTTATTTATTTTGATTTTTAGTCCATCCTCTCCGAAGCTCAGAACAGGTTACATAAGGACATTCACAATGCAGACATTTCACAAAAGCTAAGGATATGACTGGTCATAAGGTAGTGGGTACAAAGGGGGCGATAATTGTTGAAATTTTACAGAGACTAAGGTCAAGATTTGTCATTAAATAAAGGGGCACATAGGAAGGTTACAGAAAAGGAGGAGGCAGTCTGTCAAAGTCTTTAGCTGAAAAGGAGGGTCTTCCAGGAAAGAGGAGTGGCATTTGCTCAGATGTTTGCCCTTGTGTTGTACGAAACCTAAAATCAACGCCTCCAAGGATTGTGGGAGTGGTAACTGATGACTGTCAAGGTAGGCTAATTAGACTTTGGCTGTTGCAACTGTGGAGTCATGTCAAGGAAAGGCCATTGGAACTGTGGTTATACTTAAGAAGCTATTATATATTGAAGTGTTAAGCCAAATCATGGACAGGCTACTGAAACTGTGATTGTGCTCAAAGAGACTTTAGATACCAAGCCTGTGAGGAAAGAGGGCTGCCTATTTCTCTTGGTGTACATAAATAAAGTGCTGTGTCTTTTACCTGTAATTTATACATGCCACATTTTGTGAGGTCCTTAATCCACTTCACCATAATACCCTCAATATACCTGAGATCACCATATGTGGAATGCACTGTACAATTTAAAAATTAAAAATTTGCATAACCACATCTGCATTTATGATGAAAACCAGAGTAACACAGCACATCCTCTGGCAGTTTTTAACAGGTATACAAATGGAAAACATTTTTGGTTTGTTTTCACATTTTATTTTTGTGTGTTTGCTTCACACATACATTTTAATACTAATAAAAAATGCATCCAATTAAAGAATCCAAATAAATTATACATGTATTAATTTGTAGGTTAATATGTGTTAAATTGATTATATATGCACTCATGTTTAAGGTGTGCTTGAAAATCTATGTTGGGCATACATACCGTCAGTTCAAGACAAGACTTATTGAACATAGATTATGTTTGAAATACCCGGCATTTGGAGGAACCGTTGATGATGCATTGTTTAGAAGCACATCATGATTTTGGAGCCCTGCGATGTATTGTGATTGAACATATTGCACTCCTGGTTCGACGGGGGGATTGGAGACGGCTCCTGTGGCAAAAGGAGCAAAGATGGATCTATCAGCTACAATCAGTCCATCCTGAGGGTTTAAATGCCCAAATAGAATGGTCTGCCTTCTTTCGAGTTTGAGTGTTTTTTGATTGGTGGCTGCATGTGGAGGGGCGGAGCTTTGGGGCCTTTTTAGAGCCGGGGTGAAGAGTCTCTCTGCGCCAGTTTTGATCGATGAAGTGATGAGGATGTTTTAGGAGTATGGTGGGTCTGGAATATCTGGATGTGAAGCAATGATATGAACACCCCTGACGCAGCGATTTGTTGCGAAACGGAAGGTTCCCCGTTGGGTGTAAGGATTGCCTGGCCTGGATTTGGAGGCCATTAGCAGCTAAGTTATTTTTCTTGCTTTTGTTGTGGATGTTATGAGCTGGACTATACTGCCTTTTGTTACATTCACCCACTGACTTTCATCTGTTTTAGGCGTGCTGTTTGATACCACCTGGCAGGCTACTTTAGTTGCCCTGTTTTCTTAGACTATTTTTTAGCATTTACACATAAACAGCTTTTGTAGGAGTGGAGTTTTTTTGGCCAACTGAAGCTGAACTGAGGCCTTTCTCTCCACTTCTTTTCTTTTTCCTTTTTCCCTTTCTCTTTGGGGAGTGTGAATGTTGTTGGTTGTAAGCAAGGCATTGTAGTGTTGCTGGGTGTGTGTATCATTTGTCCGTGTGGGGCTTGTTTTGAGTTAATAAGGGATATATTCGGGCCCTAATCCTTGAGTATTTATTTCTGACAGAATTTGTCCCCATCCTCATCCCCACGGATAACCGCAGGAAACCATCTTGTGCCAGTTTTTTAGTGTCTTTCTCAATCTCAGTCATTCTACATCAGCATTCTTCAATGCAAGGTTACTGTTCTTTCCCAGAAGCTAAAGAAGAGCAGGCTTAAGCTTTCTAGTTGCAGTCAGGCTCTCTGGGAGAAGCAAAGCTTTCTGGGGATTTAAGTCCACTGAGCACACTTTACTTCCACGTCTAAAAATAAACACATATACTTGATTTATACAAGAGCTAAGAAAATGTCCCCATGAAATAGAGGCAGAACAGTTGGGGTTACCATCTAAACACCACTAAATTTATTTGGTTCCATTCTTTTTCCATATGATTCCTTTGTGTTTACTCCATGCATTCTTAAATCACATTATCATTTTCAGCTCCATCACCAGGAGGATATTCCAGGTATCTACCACCCTCTATGTGAAAAAAGTACTTCCTGACATTATTCCTGAGTCAGCCCCCTCTGCAATCTCAATTCATGTCCTCTGGTTCTACAGTCTTTCCATCTCTGGAATAGGTTTGTTTGCATATTAATACCTCTCAAATATTTGAATGTCTATATCATATCACCCCTATTTTTCCTTTTTACTAAGGTATACTTCTTCAGATCATCAAATCTCAAATGTCCTGTGCCCAAATAATTTTTGATGCTTTTCTTTGAATGCTTCATTTTTGTTTTTGCATCCATAGCAAAATAAGGCCTCCAAATTGAAGACAATACTCCAAGTGGGGCCTCATTAACAACTTGTAGAGGGGCATCAACACCTCCTTTCATCTGCTGGCAATACCCCTCTCTATGCAGCCTAGCATTTTTCTGGCTGCCTTGTCACATTGTTTCGCCATCTTGAGATCCTCAGAAACCATCATTCCAAGATCTCTCATCCAAGGTAATATTATCAAATAAATAAATACATCTTATCGGCCCTCGCCAGGTCAGGTTTTCAGGATTTTCCAAATAAATATGCATGAGATCTAATTTGCATACAATAGAAGCAGTGCATGCAAGTAGATCTCATGCAAATGCATTGGAGAAATCCTGAAAACCCAACTGGATTGCGGCCCTCAAGGACTGATGACAGACAACCCTGTACTGGAGGTTGATAAAAATGAACCAGTGATTCTAACATTAATGTGGAATCACCCCCTCATAGTTCTTAGGTTGTGGAGGTACCATTGGAGCTGCCCAGTGAGGAAACCCCTGAGGTGGTGCCTAATGTGCCATTGAAAGACCTTCTCCAGCTATCTGTGGAAATGCATGATACGCAGCCGTGAAATGAAAATACCCAGAAATCATTGAAGCAGTTACACCAGGAGCCTCACCTCACTTAGAAGGACATGAGGAGGCAGTTAAATACGATGCATGAGGAGATGAGGGAAATGTGCCATAAGAAATGTGAAATCAAATGTGCCAACTAGCTCTGGTACAGGTAAGTTGTGCTTCTTTTCTTTCTTGATCCCTTTTCACATTCTGAAAGCACCTCAAATGTTGTTTATTTCTTCTTTGTTTTCCTCCACAACCCTTGACAGTTCACCTCTTTCCTTCAATGTATATCATCTCTTTGCTGAACCCGTGTGCCTCTGATTATTTTTCCTGTTTTGTCAACACAGTTCTCCAAGATGCAACCTTTGCTCTCTCCTCTTCCCCCCCAAAAAAAAAAAATCTCCAACACCTTAGTGTGGTGTTGCAAAGTAAATCATGGTTTGCATTTCTCTTTTCATCATTTTAATGATTTATTTATTTGAATATCACAGTATATGATACATACAATATTCTAAAGCAAATATGAGTCCACGTCAAGGAGAGAGAGGAACATCTTCATACATTCAATAGGAAAAAAGACAAAAAGAAAATAATTTGCCTGTATTAGAACATTTTTAAAGTTTTATTTAAGCCACCATCTCTTTATCTAACAGGAATCTTTCTAGGATCCGGTTTGAAAAAAGTGTATAAAATATTAAGATAAGTAACCAAGGTGGAGGGGCATAATCAAAAGAAACGTCTAAGTCCGTTTTCGCCTAAGTTGCAAGTCATCCAAAGTCAGACACAGCTTAGGACACATTTTTGAAAAATATGCCCAAAATATTTTTTTTCAAAAATTGTCTATCTATACGTCCAGCCATATGATTGTCCAAGCTGCTAAATCGTCCATCTTTATACCACATTTTCATCCAAATATTTGTCCAAGTCAAAAACGCCTAGAATAAACCCTGTTGGATGTGGGAGGGATCAGCAAAGTGATTGACTGGACACCCTATACATGGTACCTGAATAGTGAGGTAGCTTACAGGGCACTGCTGTGAACTTCAAAAAAAGGGTGTCCCATAAACATCGCACTATAGCTCCCTTATAGGGCATGGTGATCCCCCCAAACCCCCTCAAAACGTACTAGACCCACCTGTCTACAATCCCAATAGCCCTTATGGCTGCAGGAGCCACTTATATGGCAGTACAAAAAGGTTTGTTTTTTTTGGGGGGAGTGCACATGTTTCACCATGAATTCAGTGATTACAGTGGCTTATGGGCCTGGGTCCTCCTCTCCATGGGTCCCTAACCCACCCCCAAGATGGCCTAAGCCACCTCTGTGCAGCTCTACTAGGCTTTCCTATGACAGGCTACTAGGTACTGATGTTCTGGAAGCAGATATTTAAAGTTGTGATTATGATTTTTAGGGGGTGGGGGTGGTGATCACTGGAGTAGTGTGTGGGGGTCTGTACTATGTGTTTGCTGTACTTTTTTGGTCACTTTATATAAGTTTTTATGACTTAGACCATGTTTTAAATGGTCTAAGTCACAACGTCCAAGTTCTGTCTAGGCTGTGTTGTAAAACTTTTGGTTATACATTCAGTATGACTAAGTCTAGCATGGCCCACGTCCTGCCCAAATCCTGCCCTCGACACTCCTCCTGAAATGCCCCATTTAGCTCTGGTCATTCAGTGGCACTGGGAAGGCCTAACTCGTTTGTAAACACGTCCAAAACCTGTTTTGATTATCAGCACTTGGACATCTTTCGTTTATGATTGTCCAATTGTCAACTTAAGCCGTTTTTTGGGGATGTTTTTCTCTTTCGATTATGAGCCCCCAAGCATTTACCTGGAAATTTTAGAAAAAAAAGTTTCACCCAAAGAAATTATTTGAGATTTATAATGAAGAAATTGTTTACACCTGTATTGGATGGTTCTACAAACATCTGGAAACATTTGTAATTTCTGGCCACAAAATAAGAAATCGTTTTTCAAGAAGTCATTTTTCAAAACGATACTTTCCTTTTCATCATTTTACTCACTTTTTATTGGGATGAGCCACTTCTAATGTTCTTTCCACGTTTCCCCTTTGCAGGCATCTCCTTGCCCTGCAGCTTGTATACCTCCAGTGTGCATGGTATGTTATAGTCCTCATTTTCTCTAGTGTACATCGCCGCTCTGGTGAACTTTTCTGTTTTGTATACACAGGTCTCCAAGGTGAAAGCTGTGCTCTCCTCTCTTCCACCCACCTCCAGCACCTGACAGTGGCGTTGCACGGTGTGTGCTATTACATGCATTGCAAACATGCCAGTCTCCAGTGTGTGTTTCCACACTGATGATGCCCTTTTCTTTTCCTGTATCCATAGGCCGGCTTAACACTCTCACCCATGAATTGAGTGATATCTCATTTCCCTTCCGTTTTCATGGAAACCACCCACTGCTTTAACCGTAAATATACATTTTATAAGTTTGCACTTGTTATCCTTTATTTTAGAGCTTGGCAGCTTGCCATGTTATGCATTTGTTGGTTCTTCCATTAAATTATACAAACACGATCTGCACATTTGATGGTTGAGTAAAACATCTCCTTCATTTCAACGTACCTCACTATGACCCCGTGGAAATTAGATAAGTCACATATTTATTTATTTGACAAGGTTCTCCTAGTTTGTAAACTGTCTGCATATAGCCGCCAAGTAGTTTCCGTATAACTGTGGAGGGGATGCTTCATTTTCATATTGATTTATGGTTAAGTATTGTATGCACACTGTAGCTGTACTCGTTCTAGCACAGTCTTTGTGAGTCATAAGAATTATTATTTTGTACTCATAGGATTATCTCTGCCTAGATAAAAAGATTTCATGTTGTGCCTCCCAAGGAGGTCTCTGCCTTCCCACCATCATCCACCACCCTCTCTACTTTACGGAGAGGGTGGTGGATGCCTGGAATGCGCTCCCGAGAGAGGTGGTGGAGAGTAAAACTGTGACTGAGTTCAAAGAAGCGTGGGATGAACACAAAGAGTCTAGAATCAAAAAATAAGATTAAATATTGAACTAAGGCCAGTACTGGGCAGACTTGAACGGTTTGTGTCTGTATATGGCCGTTTGGTGGAGGATGGGCTGGGGAGGGCTTCAATGGCTGGGAGGGTATAGATGGGCTGGAGTAAGTCTTAACAGAGATTTCGGCAGTTGGAACCCAAGCACAGTACCGGGTAAACATAAGAACATAAGAACATAAGAAGTTGCCTCCGCTGAGGCAGACCATAGGTCCATCCTGCCCAGCGGTCCGCTCCCGCGGCGGCCCATCAGGCCCATCGCCTGAGTAGTGGTCTATATCTATCTATACCCTTCAATCCCTTTTTCTTCTAGGAATCTATCCAAACTTTCTTTGAAACCATTTAATGTGTTCCTGTCTACCACAGCCTCCGGAAGTGCGTTCCATGTATCCACCACCCTCTGAGTGAAAAAGAACTTCCTAGCGTTTGTTCTAAACCTGTCCCCTTTCAATTTCTCCGAGTGCCCCCTTGTACTTGTGGTGGTCCTTAATTTGAAAAATCTGTCCCTGTCTACTTTTTCTATGCCCTTCAGGATCTTGAAGGTTTCTATCATGTCTCCTCTAAGTCTCCGCTTTTCCAGTGAGAAAAGTCCCAACTGCTTCAACCTGTCGGTATATGGGAGATTTTCCATTCCCTTTATCAGTTTAGTTGCTCTTCTCTGTACTCCCTCAAGTACTGCCATGTCCTTCTTGAGGTACGGCGACCAGTACTGGACACAGTACTCCAGATGCGGCCGCACCATTGCACGATACAGCGGCATGATGACTTCCTTCGTCCTGGTCGTAATACCCTTCTTAATGATACCCAACATTCTGTTAGCTTTCTTTGAGGCTGTAGCGCACTGCGCCGATGCCTTCAGTGTTGCGTCTACCATCACTCCCAGGTCTCTCTCCAGGTTACTGATCCCTAGCGGTTTTCCCCCCATTCTGTATGTGAACATCGGGTTCTTTTTCCCCACGTGCATGACCTTGCATTTCCCTATGTTGAAGCTCATTTGCCATTTTTCGGCCCACTTTTCCAGCTGCGTTAGATCCTTTTGGAGATTTTCGCAGTCTCCCCTGGTTTGAGCCCTGCTGTATAGTTTGGTGTCATCTGCAAATTTAATAACCTCACACTTGGTTCCCGCCTCTAGGTCGTTTATATAGATATTGAACAGGAGCGGTCCCAGCACCGACCCTTGCGGAACTCCGCTCGTGACCCCTTTCCAGTCTGAGTAATGGCCCTTTACGCCAACCCTCTGTTCCCTGTTCGCCAGCCAGTTTTTGATCCATCGGTGGATCACCCCTTGTACCCCGTGGTTCCATATCTTCTTAAGCAGCCTTTCGTGTGGTACCTTGTCGAAGGCTTTTTGGAAGTCAAGGTAAATGATATCTATAGATTCCCCTTTATCCACCTGGCTGTTTACCCCCTCGAAGAAGTGCAATAAGTTTGTGAGGCATGACCTACCCTTGCAGAAGCCATGCTGACTCGGTTTTAGCTGCTCATTGTTTTCGATGTGTTCACAGATGATGTCCTTAATCAGTGCCTCCATCATCTTTCCTGGGACTGAGGTCAGGCTCACTGGCCTGTAGTTTCCTGGGTCTCCCCTTGAGCCCTTCTTGAAGATGGGCGTGACATTTGCTATTTTCCAGTCCTTCGGGATCTCTCCGGTTTTTAAGGATAGGCTGTATATTTGTCGAAGTGGCTCCGCTATTTCGTTTTTTAGTTCCTTGAGTACCCTTGGGTGAATGCCGTCCGGACCTGGAGATTTGTCGCTCTTTAGTCTGTCTATCTGCTTGAGTACATCTTCTTGGCTTACCTCTAAATTGACCAGTTTTACATCTTGGTCTCCTTTTCCGCTCTCTTCAGGTTCTGGGATGTTGGTTATATTTTCCCTTGTGAAAACTGACGTGAAGAACTCATTTAACCTGTCAGCTATTTCTTTCTCTTCCTTTACCACTCCCTTCCTGTCTCCATCATCCAATGGTCCCACTTCTTCTCTTGCCGGTTGCTTCCCCTTGACGTATCTGAAGAACGACTTGAAGTTTGTTGCTTCCTCTGCCAGTCTCTCTTCATATTCTCTTTTTGCTTTTCTAACCGCTCGGTGACACTCCTTCTGGTGTTCTTTGTGCACTTTTTGGTTCTCCTCTGTTTTGTCTTTTTTCCATTTTCTGAACGATGCTTTCTTGTCGCTTATCGCCTTCTTCACTGCATTTGTTATCCACACTGGGTTTTTTGTTCTGTTTTTTTTGCACCCTTTCCTGAACTTGGGGATGCACAGGTTTTGCGCTTCGTGCACAGTTCCCTTGAGTAAGGTCCAGGCTTTTTCTACGGAATCCATCTTCCCTATGTTACCTTTGAGTTTTTTTCCCACCATTTCCCTCATGGCATCATAATTTCCTTTTTTGAAGTTGAGTGCCGTCGTTGTGGTTCTTTTCCCCTTTGATGATCCAATTTCTAGCCTGCACTGGATCGTGTTGTGATCACTGTTACCTAGCGGGGCTAATACTGTCACCTCCTTTGCTGGCCCCTCTAGTCCGTTGAAGATTAGGTCAAGAGTGGCGTCACCCCGTGTTGGTTCCTTGACCAGTTGCTCCATGAAGCAGTCCCTCATGACCTCTAGGAATTTGGTCTCCCTTGCGCAGTTTGAGTGCCCAATACTCCAGTCTATCCCTGGATAGTTGAAGTCCCCCATCACCATCACCTTTCCGCTTCTGCATACCTGCCTCAGTTCGGCCTCCAGGTCCTGGTCGATTTCTTCAGGTTGTCCTGGTGGGCGGTAGTACAGACCCATTTTAATGTCTGCCCCAGTTCCTCCCTGTAGCTTAACCCATAGTGATTCCAAGCCATCCGCCTGAACTGTTGTTTCCATCCTGGTTGAGGGTATGGAGTCTTTTACGTACAGCGCTATTCCTCCACCCTTTTTATGTGCCCTGTCTCTCCTGTATAGTTTGTACCCTGGTATGGCCACATCCCATTGATTTTCCTCAGTCCACCATGTTTCTGTGACTCCAATTATGTCAAGGTCCTTTTTGCTAGCAGTGATTTCTAGTTCTCCCATTTTGGCCCTCAGGCTCCTAGCATTTGTGTACAGGCAGTTTAAGACCCAGTTTTTTGCCCTCTCTTTTTGTTCTCCTCGTGTTTTGGTACTCCTGCAGTCCTCCTCATGGTTTGCCAGCCCCCGAGTTTCATCCTCCTCCTGCTGCTGTGTGTCTGTGACGTCCTCAGCCTGTTTCCCTTGCACCACTTGTTCTTGTAATTTTCTCTCAGTTCTGGTCTCTATTTCACAAGGTCCTTGCTCCTCTGGCTCCTGTTGTTCCATGTTGGTGCCTCTTACGAGTTCCATTTGTGCCCTCGGTCCCTGCAATGCGTCCTTAGGTCCTTTTTCAAAACATACACACTCAGTCCCAAGCTTTCCTTCCCAATGTCCCAGGTCAGTATCCTTGTCAGGTACTGATGTCCGATGTGTCGAGGTCAGTTCGACTATCGGCTTTCCCCTTCTCTTCAGTTTAAAGCCAAGTCTATGGCGTTCTGGACGTTGCGTGCCAGCATCCTCGTCCCAGCTGTGCTAAGGTGTAGTCCATCTCTTCTGTAGAGCTTGTTCTTCCCCAGGAAAGTAGTCCAGTTCCTAACAAAGTGGAAACCCTCCTCATCGCACCATCTCCTCAGCCAAGCGTTAATTGCTTGTAGTTCGCTCTGTCTCCTTGTGTCCGCTCTCGGTACTGGCAGGATCTCTGAGAAGGCTATCCTCCTTGTCCTTAGTCTCAGTTTCCTCCCCAGGATCCTGAACTGGTCAGTTAGTGTAGTCCTGTTGTAGTTTCTCCTGCTGATGTCGTTTGTTCCTATGTGGATCACTATTGCTGTCTCCTCCGTCTCGGCTCCCTCCAGGATCCTCTCGATATTGTTGATGACGTCCTTTGTTCTTGCCCCCGGGAGACATGTTACCAGTCGGTCCTCTCTCCCTCCGGATATGTGACTATCTACTCCTCTCAGGATTGAGTCTCCAACCACGATTGCTGATTTCCCCTTCTTTAACTGTCTCTCTGGTCTCAGATCTGTGTCATATGTGCAGTCCATTCGTCCGTCATCTGGGTTCAGCTGTGTCTCCGCCCCTGGTCTCAGGTCTGTGTCCTCTGCGCAGTCCGCTAGTCCATTCTCCTGGCTCTGATGGGTCTCCTCCTCCTCTGTCTGCCCAGGTCCTCCGCTAGGTCCTATTCCCATGGTGTCTGGTAGTTCCTGTCGTCCAACTGTCGGTTCTCTCCTGGTGTGTTGGTGGTCTCGTGCCTCCACCATCCTGCAGGCCTCCTCAATGAACTTCTCGAGCTCCCTAACTTGTTCCGCGATATGGCTCCCTCTGGTGGTGTCTTCAGTTTCCCAGCATTGCTCCTCCATGGTGCAGAGTCCCTCCAGCTCCTGGACTCTAACCTGCAGTCTCCCGACCTCCTGTTTCAGGCTGTCCAGTTCCTGGCATCGACCGCATATGTATGCCTGCCTCCCGGAGGGGAGGTAGTCATACATATGGCACCCGATGCAGTATACTGGGTAGCTCTGCTGGGTTCCCACATCCTCCATTGCTCCTTTCTCTTTCCTATGTCCCGAGGTGTGAAAGGATTGTGCCCGGCGCGCAGCTAGCTGAAAGAGTAGAAAGAGAAAGAGAAATGAGAATTGCCCAGAAATAGCTAAGAAGAAAAAAATAAAAAAATTTAAATTGAATCAGGTTGGGCAGACTGGATGGACCAATCGGGTCTTTATCTGCCATCATCTACTATGTTACTATGTTTTGCCTAGACTCTACAGAGAAGCTGCCTCTCCCAACCCTCCTTTAACAGAAGCTACTTTCCCCTCAATGCCTCCAATCACTATTTGCCTCTTGGGCAAGGTACTGATAGGCCTGCAAGGGTGCATAGAAGCTACATGTGGATAGGTTACCCTTCTATCACCTGTCAAATATCAAGGCTGATAAAAACCTCAATTACAGTCATAGAAACATGGAACAATGAAGGCAGATAAAGACTCAAAGGCCTATCTAGTCTACCCCTCTATGCCATCTATTATCCCTTCTTCTCCCTTAGAGATCCAGTATACTTGTCCCAAGCTTTTTTGAATTCAAATATGCTTTTCATCTCTATTACCTCCACCAAGATGCTATTTCATGCATTCACCATCCTTTCTGTGAAAAAGTATTTTCTGAAATTCCTTCTTAAGTCTATCCCTTTTCACTTTCATTCTATTGCTCCCTCGTTCCAAAGTGTCGTGGAAGTCTTTTTACATTCTGTATGACCTCTTTTGAACTTTGTTATGGTTGTTACTCTCTATCAGCATTAAATCTCTTTCTGGCGGGGTCTCCTGAAGCAGACGCCGAAACGGGGCCGCGTCGGGACCCTGATGAGTTTTCACTTCACGACCAAGTTCAGCTAAGTGCTTTAAAGTATTTATGGCAACCTGAATGCAAGAAATCTTTTTTGACCTAATTGCATACAGTATTTCAATCAGTATTTCAATCAAGCAATTTAATTAAGCAATTAAGAGACATATATACTCTGTTGAAAACATATATATTTTTACACCTTTGAGCTGGTCTCGCTTTTACTATCGATTAAGCAATGATTGGAAGATAAACTCTTTTTCTAAGAGGGGGTTACCTCTCCCTCTTCAGAGTTTTATATCTCTGAGCTCAGTTTTTGTATAGCGAGCCCTTCTCTTAGGTTGTATTTGATTACAGAGTCAGTCTCCTTCTTTTTGTAGTTTAGTTTTTTCTGACTCATAGTTACTTTGTCCCTGCTGAACTGGAAGGAGTATGGTACAACATGCTCTTAATTCTTCAGTGGTCGCTGTCCCTTCCTCTCCCCAGAATATGAAACTTACAAGGATACCAGGCTTTGTGATAGTTTCAGGTATAATAGATTTTCTTAACAGGTAGAACCCAGTGGATGGTGCAGTTGGCTGAAAACCAGGGAACTCTTCATATTCCACTTCATCTCTTCATTTTTTTTTTTTTAATTGTGTTCTCTGCAGGGACAGAAATATAACTTCTTTTTTTATATATATATATCCTTTTAAAATTTATCAAGCATTTGCTGTCTTGAAAGAGATCAGAAAATACAGAAAGGAAAATTATCCTATATGTACACTAAAATGTATACTGTAAATATAATCAATTATTCAGTCTACAAATTTAGAACCAAGAAAATAAATAAATAAATAAATTTAACAATTAACAGAATAGTTATTCAAAAATAGAGTGACGGAATGGTTATCCCTCCTACAGCCAGTAGACAGGAGCCCAAAAATTGTCATTTACGTGATGGAAATACAGACATAAAACATATTCTCTATCACTTTCCAGGGTCAGCAGAAGAGTGGTCCTATCTGTAACTACCTCAAGGGAACTTTCTAGAAATAAAGACAAATCAACATTATCTTCAGATTTTCCTTTAGGGGTAGACTCCCCTTGAGGTCTCCTAATATCCAAGTAATAAGCCCTAACAATTGGAGGTAAATTTTCCATTGGGATGGCTAGGACTTCTCGAAAGTACTTTCTCGCCATCTCCATAGGAGAAATGATGGGACATTTAGAAAAGTTCAAAAGTCTCAAATTATTTTTCCTAAGTGAGTTTTCAAAATTTTCCAACTTGTGAGAAATAAATTATCTTTCCTTAACCATTTCCATTTGGACAGACTTTACTTCCTTCAAACTCTCTCCTTGTTTCTCCAATTTCTCAGTTAAATTAGTTAGTTGCACTCCCTGCTGCTCAACCTTGGAATAGATAGTCCCATAGTCAGTTTTGATGGATGAAAGACTCAGTTTAAGGTTGGTGTCCATGATAGATATGGCTTGCCAAAGCGCTTCCATATCAATTTTGTCAGGTCGTTTCAGCTCTCCAAAACTGATGTTATTCCCTCCAGAAGCACCTCTCTTCCCTCCTTCCACAGTGTCATGGGTTAGCTGGTCAACCATTCCAACACTGTCCTGCCGAAGCTCCAGTGCTGGTGTCCCTCCTCTGCTGGAGTCCATTTCTCCCACATCAGGCAGATGAACTTCTGCATCTCCCTGCACCAAAGCACTTCCGGGTTGGGGAGGAATTGGCCTCTGCTCCGGGCTCAGAAACGCCCAGGTAGCTCCTGCGCTGAGTTCGCCAGAGATCTCCGGACTCACCCCTGAAGTAGGTTGGATTTCCATAGCTGAGCAGGCAAAAGCGGTCTGTATCATCGGCTGAATAAAGTGCTGTGGGGTCCCAGGGGCCGGAGGATTAGAGTGGATGGTTCCCTTCTTCTTCCCCATTCTGTTCAGAGTTGCGCTTTGCGGTAAATTAAATGAGAAAGAAAAACTCTCAATATATGCTGCAACCTGCTCAGACATCCTAAATATATATGACACCTCAAGGCTATTGAAGTAGTATACATTTCAGATACAGTAGGTATTTTTTATTCCTTGAGGGCTAACAATTTAAAAATATATAAATACAGACAGAGAGAGAGAGATCAAATGAGATTTGAACCTGGTTCTTGGACAACTGCTCTAACCATAAGGCTGGTCCAATTGTCAGGACAGAAATTATAAATAAATCTGAAACTTGAATGGATATTTGTGTGGTCATTTTATAATCCAATCTATAATTGGCTAACATGCTTAATCCCTCGGGATGAATGTCTGAGCTAGGAAAAATACAAAATCAATGCAAAAAATTATTTAAATAATGAACATCAGTATGAGCCCTTAGTGTGCAAACGGGAAATTATGGCTCAGGCTGTATCTCATAGGTGACCAGCACCAGACCAAAGTCTAAATGATAACTGCCCCATACATCATTTAGTCCTTTTCAAAGTTATCAAACTGGTGAGACCACTCACACTCCCAATTTTAAGTCCTGGTCAGATATACACACCAGGGGAGACAGGGTGAAAAATACACAATAAATGAATACACTCCGAAGAAACCATCACAATAGCTGAATAGAATTAAGTATAAAGTGCAAAGTGCAAGGTGCTCACAAACAATTCATGGTAAAATTCTCATACTTCTTTGTATAATATGCTTAATGATTGCATTACAGAATCTGCAAGAATGAATTCAATGGATGGAAATGGGAAGCAATCACCCTGAGGGAGCAGCGGGGATGGGGAGCCGTGTCAAGTCCTCGCACATGCTCCTCCCATCTGCCGGCCACCAAACTGTCTGGGGAAGCAGCAGCCTCAGTGAGAGAATGGCTGACAAAGCAGGGGGGCCATTGCGTCTAGGTAACGGAGCCATCCCGTTCCTTCCGAGCTCGCTGTCGTGTTTACTCCAGACAGAAGGTCTCGCTCACAGGGATGATGTCATGCTGGACCTGTTGGATTGCTTGTTTGTCACATATTGAGGCAAGATTTCTTCCTTTTTTTGCCTGGAGTTACATTTAGGTACAAGACATATCTCCCTATCCCTAGAGGTCTTACAATCTAAGGTTATATCTGAGACAATGGGCCCCTTTTACAAAGGTGCGCTAGCGTTTTTAGCACACGCACAAGATTGACATGCGCTATAGCGCGCACTAGCTGAAAAATTACTGCCTGCTTAAAAGGAGGCAGTACAGCTAGTGCACGTGGCATTTTAGTGCGCGCTAAGTGCATGCTAAAACCGCTAGCACACCTTTGTAAAAGGAGCCCAATGGAAGGATAAGTGACTTGCCTAATATCATATGGACTTTCAGACTTGCTGCTCTAACCATTAGGGGGCAGCTTCATTCATTTCTTGTTTCAGATAATGCTAGTTAGAAAAATGAGATCTAGAAAATTATGCTTAAATAAGAGTAAATATATTCAAAATGAAGTGATTCTGGAAGTAATTAAAGCTGCATAAATGTGTAGGTGAATAACGTAATGTAATGTAATTTATTTCTTATATACCGCTACATCCGTTAGGTTCTAAGCGGTTTGAAGAAAATATACATTAAGATTATAAATGAGAAGTAAGAAGGTACTTAAAAAATTCCCTTACTGTCCCGAAGGCTCACAATCTAACTAAAGTACCTGGAAATTAATAAAGAAGAGAAAATAAAGATGGTTGAAAAAAGAAAAATTCTATGTGAACTTATAGGATGGAAATTAAACTGACAGTGAAGAACTGTATGAAAAATAACATGCTATAGACTTGGTTAGGAGTGAAGTGGAAAGAGCTAATGGATCCTCCATGCTTGATTATTTCATACCCTATTTCCTGTCTCAAATAAACCCTTTTTGACAAGAAATGTTTGCCAATCAGTGAATGTCTCCTATTTGGTAAGTAGAGGCCCATAAGAGCAGGGATGAGTTAAACCCTAGGTAGGTATTTGAAGCAGCATTTAAAAAAAAAAACCATGCACATGGTTACAAGAAGTGCTACCAGTTAAATAATGCGTTAGCTCAAATCACTTGTCATAGTTCCCATTACAATAACCATCAAATCACTCCCTCACAGAGGAGCATGGGTCAGCAATATTCCCTAGAGTCTCATTATACCATTATGTTTGGATATTTTTTCTCAGTCAAAAACCATTTGCTTTGAGGTTATGTACTGTGGTGGGGAGATAATTACAGACCCACCAGTTTACCCTCATTAGTGGGCAAAGTTATGGAAACATAGCATTTTGACTCGAGCAGACTACAAGAACCTAGATAATGTGATTATCACAGTGGGGATATCTTGTCGGGAAATCTCGATCAGGCTCTTTTATGATCTGACCAAAGTAATGGATCTGACAATATAGGTAGACATTGTTTAATAGGAATGAATCAGTATGGGTTTAGCAAAGGGATATCTTACCTTACCAATTAATTAGATCTTTTTTGAAGGAATAAGGAGGATGTTTTTTGAATAGTTTAAGAGGATCCAATTGAAATAGGACTTGACTTTCTAATGGGCCACTTATTTGAAAAATCCAAAACAGAATCCATTTTATGAGAATTTTATAAATATACATCCTCCATTGCCTTCCACCTTTATCCCCCTTTTATAAAACCGTAGTGCAGTTTTTAGCGCCAGCCGTGGTGGTAACAGCTCCGACGCTTATAGAAATTCTATGAGTGCCGGAGCTGTTACTGACGTGTCCAGTTTTGGCACTTTGATTAGGATGTCTATGTTTTTTGATTATGATCATGTAAATGTCAAATGCATATTCCTAGTTTTTCTTTAGATTATTTTCCATTGGTTTTTTTATGCTTGTTGCCCCATTAATATGGATTTAAGCTAGAATCTTGGATAATGATGCCTTGTTGTTTTTCTTGTGGTTTAACTTGTACAAGATACTTGAACTTTGATTATGTTTGTATTTCTTACACTTTTATAAAACTTGCTGATAAAAAAATTGTGTATTTGTTGACTAGGTTTGAGTGTAATTACATTTATTCAGGTCAATATTCAACTAGATATACACATTTAATAGCCACTACTAAATGTAACTACATTATCCATGATTTTTCAGCAGCACTATACAGATATTGTGTTTGAAAATTCTCTCCATAGTCCACATTGTAGCTATCAATAGAGGCTAGTGTTAAGACATATTATTTAACCACTAGCTCATGCAATTGTAACACAGCAATGAAACCTATTTACTAATAACCGGGGTTAACAAAAAAAATAACATATGTTTATGTTTATTTAACACTTGTTATCCCCTCTCCCCACCCGTGCCTGAATATTATTTAAATTTGTGGTGGAATGTTAAATGCAAGTTGAAAATAATGTGTCTTCAATAAAGTTTTACATTTTGGAAAGGAGAGTTTGTTGCAAATAATTTGTGGTAAATTATTCCAAAGAAATGGTGCCATAAGAAATAAGCTGCATTACAAGATGATTCATAATGGGCTACCTTAGGCGATGGAAGGACCAATCTTTTGAGCCTAATGACTGAAGATCATGAGATGGAGTGTAGGAAATGATTGCAGATGCTAAGTAAGTTGGGGTAGCCAAGAGTAAAGCTTTAAATGCCAAACAAAGAATTTTGTATTTAATCCAATATTGTACTGGCAACCAATGCAATTTTCTCAGGAGAGGAGTAATATGGTCCTAAGAAGATGAGCAGATGATCTTTGTAGTGTCGGTAAATGACATAGTAGCGTGGCAGTAATACTGCAGTAAACTGCATTGCAGTAATCAATTCGTGAAATAATAAATGCATGGCTAAGTGTGTGAATTTAAATCGAAGGCTAGAGTTTTACTTACTGAACGAATACGTCTAAGCCAATAGTATCCATTCTTTAACATCTGACTTATTTGAGGATCAAAAGAGAGAGTATTGTCAAAGAGAACAGTCTTTTTGATGCTTGCATTTGTCAAAGTTTATACTTCTAGATACAATCAGGCTCATAATCAAAAAACACAGATATCCAAAAAGAATCCTAAATCGGCACTTTGTGTTCTAATTGCCAGGACGTCTTTCTGTATGTCTAGTGAGGTGTTCCAGCCTCTGTACATTCAGAACATGAGAAGGGCATGATTGAGGTATGTTATGGGCGATCTCAAGGGCGGGTTAGACATGGATGTCTTGCAGTGATAATCAAACATTTTGCAAGATATCCTGGATGGAACATATATGTTTGGAACCAGACCTGCTTTAGAAGGGTCTAAAGTGCCACAAAGGTGCCCAAACTGACCAGATGACTACTGCATGCAACAAGGTAAGGCATTCCCATACTCCTCCAGTGCTCATGGGGTATAAAGTTAGACATTCTGGTGGCCTAGACATCCCGGTGGCCAAGATTAAAAAATTATATTTGGATGTCCAGCAGTTTGCCATTCAAAAATGTCCATTTTTGTACTTCCAGCTTTGAACATTTAGCTGGAAACATCCAAGTTAGACTTAGACATTTTTCTCTGAAAATGCCCCTCCATGCCTATAAATTAGCTACTAGACCACTCTATCTGGTTAAGATTTGCTTGAACAAACCCCGTACTCACTCTGAATATACATCTGCCACCAGACCCAAACTAGGCTCTACACCAGGGGTGTCCAACCTCAGCCCTCGCCAGGTCAGGCTTTCAATAATATCCAAATGAATATCCATGACATCCATTTGCATGCAATAGAAGCAGTGCATGCAAATAGATCTCATGCAAATTTACTGGGGAAATCCTGAAAACCGAACTGGATTGCGCCCTCAAGGACCGACGTTGGACATCCCTGCTCTACACTATTTCTGGAGAAGTAAAGACTTAGGGGGAAAGCCATAGACAAAGATCCCATTTAGGAAGGGAGCAGGGAATGAGTAAAAAAGTCTCTAGGTGGGAGACAGAAAATAAATAAATGGAGGTCCATGGTAGGATTCCATAAATATACATTTAACTAGGGCTCAATATTGTGTTAATCAAATCCTGGCACTTGAGCAGTGACACCCCATGGTAACATTTTATAATTCATCCTTTCAGATCTGTTGATAGTGACATTTATTAGGTTTCACATACAGTGATACCTTGGTTTATGAGCATAATTCATTCCAGAAGCATGCTCGTAAGCCAAAGCACTTGTATATCAAAGCAAAGTTCTCCATAGGCCATAATGCAAACTCAGAAGATTCATTCCACAGCCAAAATTTGGTGGCCCAGGGGTGGGTACCTGCCTGTGGGTGCCGCAGCCCCTTCAGCAGGGTGGCATCCTTCCCTTGGAGTCCCCGTGCGGCTGCCCTCCCGCTTCGGCCAATGCCTCTGCCGTCCTCCAGCGCCTCCCGGCTCCCGATTCAAGCCAGCCGCCATCCTGGTGAAGCATGCACAAGACCTCTCAACTCCCTAGCCAAGCCGGCCGCCGCCCCGACAACGTGTGTGCCACATACAAGCAAGCATACTGTTCAAATGAATACTGTTTAAACTTCCCTCTCCCCTGGTGCATATGCAGAGAGGCTGGAAAAAAATTCTATGATTGAGATTGAGGGGATACAGGGGATTGAAGGGATTGAGGGGTACAGATAGGAGTAGAGGTAAGGTTATAGGGACAGGATTAGAGGTAAATTATAAAATTAGTCAGAGACCACTGTTCAGGCAGTGGGCCTGATGGGCCGCCGCGGGAGCGGACCGCTGGGCAGGATGGATCTCTGGTCTGCCCCAGCGGAGGCAACTTCTTATGTTCTTAACCATGCTATGTATGCTGTTCCGATCCTCATAGGAATTCTATGAGTGTCAGAACTTTTACTGCAGTGGCCTGTGATAAAAAAGAAAATCCTAATGCAGTATGATAAAAGGAGGCCTTAATTTTCCTTTTGTTTGTCTCTAATTTTCTTGAATTATTTTATTTATTTATTTTTTAAAATTTCTATACATAATGCTTAAAACAATGCAGAAATACAAACAAGCATCAGGATTTAAATTCACAATAAATCTTCAATCCAGGTGAGTCAGACCCTATAAAAAAGCAGTTACAAACAATTGTTGTTTTAAAAATTTTCTGAAAGTTTCTCTATCAACACATTTCCTTAACTGTCCAGCCAGCGAATTCCATAACTTTACCCCAGCACAACAAAAGGTCATTACACAGGTTTCTACATATTTTGGATTAGCATTGCTCCTCAGCAAAGTTGAACTTTCAGAGTGCAAAGATCTTTTAGAATTATAAACAGTCATCCTTTTCTTGAAATACTCTGGAATTGACAAATCATCACAATCTTGTATTGCATTCTAAATGTCACCGGCAGCCAGTGCAATTGTTGAAGATAAGGTGTAATATGATCATGTTTAGGAGCTCCTGTGATCAATCTGGCTGCTGCATTTTGTACCACTTGCATTGCCGTCTATCTTGTTTTAATCACTCCAAGATACAGGGCATTGCAGTAGTCCAGTCCCCCCACAAATCAGATTACAGAACTCATTGATGACTTTCCGGAAAGCAGTAAAGACCCTTCTCTTCAACTAAAATTACAATCGCAATCTACTCCTCCCCCACACTAAACTCACCCTCCCTTCTACCCTCTCTTCTCCATTCTGAACCTCTACTTAAATTGCCGTATAGTCCTTGAACTTAAACTATTGTATAGTCATTGAATTGTCTAAATGTACTTCACTGTGAATGTTTGCTTGTAGGCCATTCTGAGCTACTTGGAGGACAGGATAAAAATCTAAATAAATAAATAAATAAGACCATTGCCTGTACTACAGTATGGAAGTCGAAAGGCTTCAACATCTGTTTTACCTGGTATAGTAAATGTATTTGCGCAAAATATATCTGTACCTTCTTAGCCACTTGACATTTCATTGTAAGACCTGAATCAAGTCTAACTCCTAAGATTGTCATTGACTCCCTCATTGGAAGGGTTTTATCCATTACCTTTATTTCCTTTAGCCACCTATCTTGGTCTGCCTTCCTCACAAGTATCAATTCAGTCTTATCAACATTCAGTTGTTTGTCTCTAATTTTCTTCTTGAATTGTATGGATTTGATATAGGTATTTCTTGTTTTCTTGTTATTGTAACGTGATATGGTATATTGGAGTGTAGAAAAATGAAATTGAATAAAAAAAGAATCCATCCTGAGCTGAATAAAACCTGATTTTGTTTTATTTTCAAATGAAATGAATAAGTGTAAAATATTGAATTAAGTTGTGTTACATTTTATGACAAAATACCAGCTCTCTTCCTGGCAGTTTATATCTTAATGAAGCATTTAAGGCACTACTAAAAGGTTTTTATCAAAAAGAAACATAAGGTAAACATATCAGTCTTCTGTTATTCACAGTTAAGTTCTTGCTTATTAGCTTATTAACTATGCATATTACCCTGCTAGAATCATTACTGATGATCATGGAGTGTCAGATATACTGGAAGAGAGTTTTACTAAATATACATTGCAGTAGATGGACTAAGAGAGCAAAAAACATGCCCCTCCCCCCCAAAAAAATCATACATAGCATCCGGACAGCTTTTCAAAACCCGGCACTTTGTCCGGGTTTTGAAAAGCAGATTGAGTCAGGAGGGGCATCTGCACATGTGCGGATGCCCTACCTCCCGACAAGCAGACTGGGGGGGAGGGGGGGTAAGGGCAAGGCTGGGGCGTAGCGTGGGCATAATGGGGTGGGCCTGGGGGGTGAGTCTGTGGGTCCGGATTTTATGTACATAAAATCTGGTAGCCCTAATCAAAGGACACTAAGTCCCAGATTCTGTAAACAGAGCTGTCATTGGCGGCTGCCTTAAAAGCGGTCACCGATCGTGTGTCAGTCACGCGATGGCACCATTTAGATAATCGCAATTCTGACAAAGTTAGGCACTGGAAATGAAGGCCATGGTTTTGAAGGCATACATTTCCGGTATCTTCCTTTGATGTCCATGGTCAACACTGGTTTTAGCCGTGCCTACAGTGGCATTAGGCATCATAAAGCATCTACAAAGGTGTGATTCCAATGTTGTTTTTTTAAGCGCCAGTAGGCATCTTCAAAATCAGTTAAATATCATTTAAACATTACTTTTTCACTTAGCTTAGGTGTTTACCGGCGCCTTTAAAGAATATGTGCAATAGTAAACACAAACAAGTTAGTGCTCACTAACTGCTAAAGGAATATAATGGCCATCTTTAGTGATTAGTGCATGCTATAGTGTTTATACACACTAATGTGATTATGTACGCTAACATGTTTGATGAATTCCTGAGGTCCAATAATTGGATGCAGTCAATCAATTATTGGCATTAATCAGCAACAATTTGGATATGTGCATATGACTATGTTATAAACATCCAAGCAAAAATATTATAGCGCATGACTCAAAAGGGGGTGTGGTCATGAGAGGGGCATTCACTAAAGAGGTACACATATGTACAGTATAAATGATCTGTAAATTGGAACGATGAGTGAGGTGATTAAATTTGCAGATGACACTAAACTGTTCAAAATTGTTAAAACGCATGCAGACTGCGGAAAATTGCAGGCAGACCAAAAGAAACTGGAAGGCTGGGCATCCAAATGGCAGATGAAATTTAATGTGGACAAAAAGTGATGCATATTAAAAAGAATAATCTAAATCGTAGTTAGCAGATGCTAGGGTCCAGCTTTGGGGTCAGCGCCCAAGAAAAAGATCTAGATGTCATCTTAGATAATATGGTGAAACCTTCCACCTAATGTGCAGCTGTGACCGTTAAAGCAAACAAGATGCAAAGATTATTGGAAAAGGGATGGCAAATGGGACTAGGAGTGTTGGAATGCCTCTGTGTACACTACAGGGTACTACAGGGTACGACCTCGGCTTGAGTATTTGCATTCAGTTCTGGTTGTCGTGTCTCAGGGGAGATGTGGCAGAATTGTGGGGGGAGGGTTCTGAGTGGATTGACCAAGATGAGTATTGCATTCAATTCTGATCGTCTTATCTGAAAATAAGATATAGCGGAACTAGAAAAGGTTCAAAGAAGAGCAACAAAGATGATAAAGGGGATGGAACTCCTCTCATATGAGGAAAGAATAAAGAGGTCAGAGTTCTTCAGCTTGGAAAAGAGATGGCTGAGGGGAGATATGACTGAAGTCTATATAATTCTGAATGGTGTAGAATGGGTACAAGATTCAAGTTTCAAGTTTTATTTTAGTTTGATGAATCGCTTATTTAGTTTTACTAAGCGAGATACAACATTAATAAAAAATATAAGCATATATTTAGACATACCATTTAAAATTTAAAATAATGGGTTAAACCAACAGACTTAAAGACTAATCAGTACAAAAGGTAAAAAGAGACAGAACTACAATCCAATGCTTTAAAGTACAGAGGAGAGCCATAAATGGAAAGAACATTAGGAAAGGAAAAGTGAAAACCTGGAAGGAAACATATAAAATTTGAACATAATTTAAAGATTAAAAGCATCTTTAAAAATGAAACTCTTTAAGTTACTTTTAAAATGACTCAAATCATTTTCCTCTCTTACATGCTGAGGCAAAGTGTTCCAAAGTTGCAGAGCCATCACTGAAAACATATCATGTCGTCTAGTTCTAATAACTTTCAAAGAGAGGACTACTATGTGCTTTTGATTAGTGGACCGGAGAGAATGCGATGTACTATAAGGGATAAGTAATTTATGAATAAATTGAGGTTCATTAATGGAAAGGGTTTTGAATACTAAGAGTAAAATTTTAAAAGTAATATGATGGTTAATTGGGAGCCAGTGAGATATAATCAGAAAAGGAGTGACATGATCATATTTTTTACCGTTATGAATGAATTTGACAGCAGTATTCTGGATTATCTGAAAGCACTTCTTTTCTTTTTGCATGATATTTATTAATAAAGAATTATAGTAATCAAGTTTAGCAATAATTAAAGAGTGAATTAATATATTTAGTGATTTTGGCTCCAGAAACTTAGAAATCAAGCGAATCATTCGCAGCCTATATAAAAGCAAGATTTGACGGTATTACTTATGTGTTTGTGATAAGAAAATTTATCATCGATGATGACACCCAGTATTTTTAAAGATGTTACCAAATCAAGTTTATTCCCTCTTTCCATGGAAAAAGTAAAGCTTTTGTTTCTGTATATTTAGAGCTAACATGTTGGAATTAAGCCATTGTTTAACCCTCTCAAGCTTTTTATTAATCTCGAGTATTTCCTCTTTATTTTCTGGAATCGATTTTTTTACTCCATCAAAAATTGCAAAAAATAGGGACATTTGATGAAGTTACAGGGAAATACATTTAAAACCAATAGGAGAAAAATATTTTTTTATGCAGAGAATAGTTAAACTCTGGAATGTGCTGCCTTAGGACAACTCCGGTCCTCGAGGGCCGGAATCCAATCAGGTTTTCCCCAATGAATATGCATGAGATCTATTTGCATGGACTGCTCTCAATGCATATTCATTGGGGAAATCTTGAAAACCCGAATGGATTCCGGCCCTTGAGGACCGGAGTTGCCCATGTCTGCCTTAGGATGTGTTAATAGCGGTTAACATAGCTGGTTTTAAAAAGAGGTTTGAATAAGTTCCTGGAAGAAAAGTCCATTATTGAGACAGACATGGGGAAGCCACTGCCTGTCCAGGGATTGTTAGCATAGAATGTTGTTACTATTTGGTTTTTTGTCAGATTCTTGTGACCTGGATTGCCACTGTGGAAACAGGATACTGGGCTAGATGTGCCGTTGGTCTCACCGTATGGATATTCTTACGCTCTTATATGTTACTGAATTCCAGGGATCCAAGTTACGTGCCAGGCTTTTCAGGTGGTATAAATCGTTGCATCCAAAGTTTGGTGCAGAAATTGGCTCCAATCGCTATTAATTAAATGGCGCACAACTCAGAGTACCATTTATAGACTAGCGCTTCCCAGTGACAGAAAGGGAGTTTGGCACCCAGGGCAGTGGTGCCTGAGATCACTGCACCAAGTGTCCCTACTCTTCCCTGTCATACTGTGTGCTCCCCTGCATATCTCTTGAAATGTTCACTGGCATGAGCAGCATATTTAGTGTGACCATATGGCTCCAGAAAAAAGAGGACGGATTGAGACATCCGGGTTTTACTTCCATTGAAAGCAACCAAGATGTCTCAATCTGTTCTCCTTACTTCCATTGCTTTCAATGCTTTCAATGCTTCCATTGCTTTCAATGGAAGTAAAACCAGGATGTCTCAATCCGTCCCCTTTTTTCTGAAGCCATATGGTCACACTAAGCATATTCCAACTGCTGCTTGCATCGGCCTCGGCTCCCCTCTGACATCACATCTTGGTCCTGTGACCAGGAAGTGACATCAGAAGGAAGCTGAAGCCAGCATGAGCAGCAGGTAGAAGATACTACTCGTGCTGGCAAACATTTAAAGAGGTACTGAGGGGGAGGGAGCCAAAGAGGAGGTGAGGCACCAGCGCCCCCGTGAAGATAAGGGCAGCAGAGACAGTTTGTGGTACACTACCAACAGAATTTAGCCTGGCTGCAGCCCACAAAAATCATAACCTCCAATAACAGCCCCCTCCCCTGATTACAAACCCCCTCTAAGTGCATTATCTGACCCTTCCTTTATCCCCCAGTTCTTCCCTCTGTCACACCTGTCCCCCAAAGAGTGGGACGGGCAGCCATGGTGACACGCTACTTAAATCTGGTATGGTCCCCCTGAAACTAGGTGAGCCTCTCAGGACATTACTCCCTAGGCAACAGCCTAGAATTGCTCTTGCAATTGGTCTTGCAATGAATAACACTTAGAATGGCTGTAAGAAAAAATATAAACTTTATTTGGCCAATGGCTTCAAAATCATAGTCCATATCATGGATTTGGTAATGCAACGCAACGCAAGCATAAGCTTCTCACAGGTTTTCATGAAAGCAAAACATAACCAAAAGAAAAGATTCCTCCAAACAAACTTTAACTCAGTCCCAAGCTCTGGACTTTAATAGGTAAGTCATACATAGTCCTCTTCACCAGAGTCTAATGTTACAAATTCATTATACCAAAAAAAAAAAAAAAATACAATCATTTTGATTAACTGCTCCACTATTTTACAGCAGCCCCAAATAAGCAGCTGTCTGTTCCTGAGCTGCACAATGCGATCTTACTTCAGTGATTAACAAGCCAGCAATACTGGGCTACAGGTACAGGTAGCCAAGAGAAAGAAATTGCACAATTTACACTTCTGTGAAGAAGGTTTCTTTATCAAGGCACACCGACAGCTTTTATGGCATTTATGCAATAGACAGCAGACACTGGTTCTTAAAGATGAACTCAATCAAAACTGGGATGGAGGTTAACAGAGAAAACATACCTGTGATTTTCATATATTGAAAAGTTCTAATTCAAGTTACATTTTTATTGCAATGAATGTTGGAACAACCCCCCCCTCCCCCGAAATCTCACTCAAAAACATACATATTTCACCCATGCACATCCCTAGTAAAAAAAAATACAGCATAGACGAGAAAATGTGTTCATTATCTGTATCTGAATATAAATAATAGAGCCTGAAGTTCTTAAACTTTATTTAATTTTACCTAATCAGCATTATCTTTACTTCAATTATATATGAGTTGCTGACATCTGTTTGACTTTGGCCTAACTTCATGAGACACAGTGTGTTAATTTTAAGTTTCTCATTTGTTTTCCTCTTTATGAAAATGTCAAGCGCATTAAGATATGCTTTTACATTTTGGATAAATGTGCTATCTTCTGTTATCTGTTTTTTGTTACACATGTATATTCCATCTGTTATATCTTTCCATACTTAATCCTAAAAAGTTGATTTCAACTAGAACAAAAGTCTAACCACTGTGCAGAATTTCTGCAGTGTACATTGCCCAATGTTGGTTAATTATATATGTTATTCAGACATATTTAGCAGTACTTTAGAAAAAACATTGTGACACTTGAGAAGGGTCACAGGAAACACTGTGGGGTGAAACAGAGTGGTAATGGTCCTAGGAGTCCCCAGAATACCCAGGTATCCAGCTCAGGATCAAGGTGAATTCTCAGGAAGGAAATCTATGGGCTAAGATTTTAGGAGCTGCCATATCTTCTTTTTCAGGTCACCCTGCTGTGGCGGCCATTCTCACAAGCAGCCAGCTCTGCCCCGAAGCTTTCCTTCCACCCCTAAAGCAACTTCCTGTTTTCGCCTGAGTAGATCGTGACAGACGGAAAGTTTCAGGGCAATACCAGCTACTTGTGAGAATAGCCGCCACACCTTGCTCTGTAATTTTGCTCTTTATAATAGTTTCTACCATTTTGCCCAGCATCAACATCAAACTCACCAGTCTAAAATTTCCTGGATCACCTCTAGAATTATTTTAAAAATTGCCATTACATTGACCACCCTCTTTTCTTCCGGTACCATACTGGGATTTAAAGATAACAATAGCTCTGCAAGTTTGTTTTCAATTTCAAATTCTGCACTGCCAGCCACATCCCCTCATGCCTATGCAAAAACAGGAAGTTCTTCACAGAAGGCTGGCCCAGCAGAGCAGTTAATGTGATGTTATTAAGAAGAAGGTAAAAAGATACCAGTACGCCATTGTGGCACAAAAAAACTATGAGTGTACAATAGGATTCAAACCTAGGTCCCTGGTTCTCAACCCACTGCATGGAAGATTAGGTTCTTACTTTGATAATCTTGTTTCTGTTAATATATACAGGAATACATACTTTAGCTGTTGATTCCCACTAACCGCAAATCCGCAGAAGGGTGTATCTTTAAGACTTTGAACGCCTCCCCTTCTGCAGTGGAGAACAGCTCCCTCTTTGGCTAGTACCAAAGCAATCGAACTCCACTGAAACAGAAGAAAAGAGGAGGGGCATAGAGAGCTTCCCCAGCAACAACCCACATTCTGTTCTGCTCTGGACTTATGATAAAAGAACAATGATTAATAAACATGTAACAATTGAACACTGAGCAACTAATTATGCACATGAGTAGCCAGGAACCAACCTGTTAAGTGCAACTAGTAGGGGCTAGAGGCCCCCCACCCCCAAGGGAAAGGGATACCTCTGTTTCTGTAGCAATGTCTCTGCTTAATCTTAGATACAGTAGACAAGGTCCTGAGATGGACACAGGCAATATCCAAGACAAAAATCAAGGTGAATCAAAGTCTGTGCAGTGTGGGATGTACGAACTCCTGTGTATATGAACAGAAATAAGATTATCGTGGTAAAAACCTAATCTTTTATTCAGTTACATATACACAGGAGTCATACTTTAGCTGACATACCAAAGCAGTGCCAGACATCTAAGGAGGGCCAAATGAGCCTGCCCTCAGAACCAAGAACCCAAAATCAGCATCCTCTTGAGCCACCACATCCACTCTGTAAAATTTTGTATAAGTGTGAAGAGAAGCCCAAGTAGCCACACTACAGATTTCAGCAGATTAGACAGCCCAGAACTCCCCCCAGGAAGCCACTACACCTCTTGTTGAATGTGCTGTGACAGAGATAGGAGACTGTGATAGAGATAGGAGACAGGCATTGTAGGAAGAAAAAAAATGCCATACAAATTGATCTGGTAATTGAGGCTTTGGAGGCTAGCTTGCCTTATCTGAGTGTTTGGTCGGTACAAAGAGTAATTAGTCTTCACCAGATAAATAAGCAAGTCTTTGCACATATCCAGCTTCCACAAAAGTCTGCCCTGTTTCGTCGAACCCATAGGATGAAAGGTGGACAAACAAAGCTCCTGATTGACATGGTAGGCAAAAACTTCCTTCAGAAGAAAGGAAGGAACTGTGCACAATGAAACACCTGACTCCGTGAAATGGAGACAGGGTTTCCTATAACTAGGGCCTGTAATCCTGAGATCCTTCTCGCCAAAACTATGGGAACCAATAACACTGTCTTAACTGTAAGGTCCAACAGGGAAGCTTCCATCAAAGGCTCATACAGAGCATGTGACAGGCCCTTCAGGATTACACTGAAGTCCCAAGAAGGGATGGTCTGTGTAACATGAGTGTCAATCTGAAAATGCCCCTCAAAAATTGAGTGACATCTGGATGAGTCGCCAGAGACAGCAAGCCTCTCTGAGCACAAAAGCACCTGCACTTTCAGAGATGAAATTGCCAGGCCCTTTTCAAGACCTGACTGCAGGAATGCAAAGATCACCGAAATGGGAACCCTCTCAGGCTTCACCTGCTCCTTGGCAAACCACAACTGGAAGGTCTTCCAGGTTTTAGCATAGGCCATAACCGTCACAGGCTTCTTTGCCCTAAGAAAAGTCATAAACACAACTTCTGAGTAACCCTTCAGAATCAGAGCTGTGCGCTCAAGAGACGTGCTGTAAATTAAAGTGTTCCAGGTTCTCTATGGGAACCAGACCTTTACTGAGTAGCCCTGGATGAACCAACAGTTTCAGGCATCAGATCCACATACCAAGGCCTGAGGAGCCAGTCCAGAGCCACCAGAATCACCAGCCACTGATGGGTCTCTATTCTATGGATGACCGCCCCAATATGGCCCACAGTGAAAAACCAGAAAAAAGCTGCTCTGTGGGACAGGGCTAATCTAATCTAATTTCCATTTTATATACCGGATCATTCCAGCAAGGACTTGAGCTGGATAACAAAGTTTAAAAGAATATAATATAAAATAATAATAAAGGTAATAATTTTTTTTTTTTTTTCTTTTCTTTTCTTTTTTTTAATTTCTTTATTGATATTTTGAACTTGACAATGTATACATTTGAAAAATCAAAAAAAAAAAAAACTATATGAAAATACACTATAAGAATATAAGTAATACCTCTGCTGGGTCAGACCAGCAGTCCGCTCATGCAGCGGCCCATCAGGTCCAGGACCTGAATATTAATCCTCTATCTATACCCTTCAATTCCTTTTTCCTTCAGGAAAACATTTAATCCTTTCTTGAAACCCATTACTGTACTCTGTCATACCACACCCTCTGGAAGATCATTCCAGGTGTCCACCACCCTGTGGGTGAAGAACTTCCTAGCATTGGTTCTGAATCTGTCTCCTCTTAATTTATCTGAATGCACTCTCATTCTTGTAGTTTTCGAAAGTTTGAAGAATCTGTCCCTCTCCACTTTCTCTATGCCCTTCATGATCTTGTAAGTCGCTATCATATCCCCTCTAAGTCTCTGCTTCTCCAGGGAAAAGAGCCTCAGCTTCTCCAATCTTTCAGCGTATGAAAGGTTTTCCATACCTTTTATCAAATGTGTCGCTCTCTTCTGAACCCTCTCGAATATCGCCATATCCTTCTTTAGCTACGGCGACCAATATTGGACACAGTACTCCAGACGTGGGCGCACCATCGCTGACACAACAGCAGGATAACTTATTTTGTTCTGTTGTAATACCCTTCTTGATTATACCTAGCATTCTATTCGCTTTCATAGCGGCCGCTGCACACTGTGCCGACGGCTTCATTATCTTGTCCACTATTACTCCCAAGTCCCTTTCTTGGGTACTCTTACTCAATGACAGCCCTCCCATCTTGTAGCTGTACCTCAGGTTTCTGTTTCCTACGTGCAAGACTTTACATTTCTCTTCATTAAACTTCATCTGCCATCTCGTCGCCCACTCCCCTAGTTTGTTCAAGTCCCTTTGTAAATCTTTGCAGTCTTCTTTAGTCCTAGCCCCATTAAATAGTTTGGTGTCGTCTGCGAATTTTATTACTTCGCACTTCGTCCCTGTTTCTAGATAATTTATAAATACATTGAATAGCAGCGGTCCAAGCACCGACCCCTGCAGAACACCACTCATGACCTTCCTCTAGTCCGAGTAATGGTCCTTCACTCCTACCCTCTGCTTCCTACCCACCAACCAATTTCTGATCCATCTATGTACGTCTTCTTCCACCCCATGGTTCTTCAGTTTCCGAAGTAGGCGTTCATGGGGTACCTTGTTAAAAGCTTTTTGGAAGTCTAAGTATACGATGTCTATGGGGTCCCCTTTGTCCATCCGTTTGTTAATTCCTTCGAAGAAGTGCAATAAGTTTGTCAGGCACGATCTTCCCTTGCAGAAGCCATGTTGGCTTGTTATCATAAGTTTATTCCTTTCTAGATGCTCCTCAATGCTATCTTTTATCAGCGCTTACGCCATTTTCCTCGGAACCGAGGTCAGACTTACCGGTCTGTAGTTCCCCGGGTCACCTCTTGATCCCTTTTTAAAGATGGGCGTAACATTGGCTATCTTCCAATCCTCCAGGATCGCGCCTGTTTTCAGGGATAGATTACAGACTTGCTGTGATCAGTCCTCAGTTAAGAATCTTTTTAGATTTTTCCTAAAAAGTGACAGAGTTAATGACGTTCTGATAGTCGAGGGAAGATCATTCCAAACTTTTACCAAGGAATAGGCTAAGGAATGTGAGAATTTACCTAGGGTTTTAATCCCTTTAACAGAAGGGAAAAGCAATTTAAATTTATGTGTATTCCTGGTAGTGTAAAACCGAAGAGAGTTAAATGATAGAGGTAATAAAGGCGAAAAAATTCCATGTAAATATGTAAGTGCTGTTTTTTGAATTCTGTGAATGTATACTGTTTGCACTTTTTATCTGCTTAGAAAATCAATAAAGATTTTTTTTTTTTTTTAACACTCCCAAGGGTCCAGAGTCTGCCTGCTGAGAAAGTTGGTCTGGATGTTCTCTACCCCTGGCATGTGGGAGAGCTAGCAAGTGAAGTTCCGCCCACTGGAATAACATTCATGCCTCCAGGTGAAAGGGAGTGCTTCTGGTGCCTCCTTGTCTGTTCACATATGCCATTGTGGTAACATTGTCTGAAAACACCTTGACTGCCTTCCTTGAAAGGATTGCAACTCTAGAGAGGGGGACACTGACCACTGGGGAAATGAGGGTTCTTGTTAATATCTCTCCAGTGGTCATCTGCTCAGCTTAGTCACCTTTTTGGTCCTTATTCGTTATTAAAACAGGTCTAGCCCCAGATGTCTTGGCCCTGGACATATTCTTAAATGTTTGATAATGGCTGAAAAGCGTCTAAGTCATAAGCCTGCCTTAGTCCCACCCATATCATGCCTCTAATAATAATAATCAGTTTATATACCGCAAGGCCGTAAAGTTCTATGCGGTTTACAATAGGTAAAAAAAACAATAAAAGAAGTTGAATAGAACTAAAAAAGTTAAAAGCCAAAAATTAGAGACACTAAAATGATCAAAATAGTGCATGATAAAAATTTTTACGAATTAACTGCCTAAATACTTCGAAAACAGATGTTTTTAGATGTCTCCTAAATTTTCCTCGAGATTTAGATGAATTACTCATCAAATGCAAAGATATCTGTCTGGAAAATAGGGTTTTTGTTTTTTGTTTTAAATGAATTAGAAGGGTTTGGAGAGAAAAATGTCCATTTACCCCTTTTTTGCCACTTTTTGGACATTCTTCTCTTTTGAAAATGAGCCCCATAATCTGTGATTTTCTTGCACTTATATTGATGCATTTCATGGCTATGCTTTAAAATACAGCAAACTAGTGATATGGCTTCAGACCTGATTAATTATATCACCACTGTCTGATGCTCAGGTCCAGACCAGCACATAGGCTCTGTTCTCAGCACCTCATACCCACAAGAAAATCCAGCAGTGCTCTTAAACATGTGTGGTTCTATATGCCTCCTTACTTCTGAAATAAAGCATGAATCCTCATGTTTGGGAATTAACATAAAACGTAAAAGGTATGGATAGCCAGCTCTTCTCTGTACAGCACACACATTCCCCCAAAATCCTATAAAGTTGAGCACACCAATTATCACATAGGGGGTAATTCTATTTATGTTGCCTAAAATAATTGCACCAAAAGGTCCATGCTTAACACTATTCTATAAACCACATCCAGAGTCCACTTAACTAAAATTTAGGTGTGGCCATTTCCACCAACGAATACCTGGCGTAAATACCTGTACCTATATTATGTGTGAATCAGGTGTATTGTATAACAGTGTACCTGTTAGGAATGTCCATGACACCCTCCCCCCCCCCAAACATCCCATGCCTCTTCCCTATCCACTTCCCCTTTTGAAAATTGGTAGTAGAAGTTATACGCACCACAAAATAAAATACACCAAGTTGTATATGTAAATTCAATTTAGTGATGATAATTGCTTGTTAATCGAGATCAGCACAGATTGGCTTATTAACTAATTAAGGGCTAGATTCACAAAGCAAACCGATTATGTACCGATCAGTTTGCGACCCCTTTACGACCAGATTTCCCTCCTGCCCTATTCACTAAGGCCTATACTGATCCAGTCCCAATCCTCCCATCCTATTGCAGTTTTCGGAAATTAATTAAGAGTTTATTACTTAGTGAGTTTTATTATTGAAATTCTATTTTGCAAATATTTGTATTTTTTACTATATTATTGTATTTCACTGATTGTCCAGCTTTTTTTAGTGTAAACCGTCTAGAACTTTTGGTTATGGCGGTATAAAAGAATAAAGTTATTGTTATTATTATTATTAAAATCCCATGCAAAATAGTCAAGTGATTGATTCACTAACAATTGCTTGGCTATTTTGAATCGGGTTTTACTATTGTCAAACCCAACTGCTGCAGACCTGTCAGTAACTGAGTTTTTTGACAGGCCTGCCTGTCTTTTTTATTAATTTTTTTCCTGTAGCACAGATATTTTGCATGTTACACATGCAAAATATCTGCCCCATAAAAAATAAATAAATGAAAATACAGGCAGGCTTGTCAAAAATCAACCAAGCCCCCCCCCCCGACAAATACAATCCCTCTCCCTGGTGACCCACAAAAGCAGGAGGGATGCTTACTCCCTCCTACCACTACCCGACGCTGCTCTCCCAGCCCACACAAATATGGCAGGAGGGATATAAACTCCCTCCTGCCCTGTCACCGAGTCATTCCTTCACCTCCCCCCCCCCGACAGGCACACGAGTCACCCCCTGGCCCAGCCCAGCCCGCCCCCCGACCGGCCCACCGCACCACCCCCGACTGCCCACCGCTCCACCCCGACTGGACAGGCCTGACCCGGCCCTACACCTCCCCTGTAACTAAAAGTTGGGAGCAGGAGGGGTGATCAGTCCATCCTGCTCCTTAGGCCTCCAGCGTTGCTGTCTTCCAGAGCAGGAGGAACCGCAAACTCCTCCTGCTCCTTCTCCTCCTCCTGCGCACCGTGAATGTGGGCCTTAGGCCCTGCCCCAGTGCACATGTGATGCACGGGGAGGAACCTAAGGCCCCTTAATTCACAACAAAGTTTTATGTTTTCTTTTAATTGTCAAAACAAAATTGTTAAGGATTCTTAACTATTCAAATAGATGAATTTCTCATCAAATAGGGAAACATGCTATTTGGAGAAACATGTATGTCTGTAAAAATAAACTTTTATCGATGTCAAAGCATTTCAGGTAAAATGTAGAGCATGTGCTGAAAGACAGTCTGCGCATTGCTGTGCCTATGCAGTACAGAAAATCAAGTTCTGTAGTACAAACAAATCAGTGAACAATGGAGAACAATTCACATTATCAAAATAAGACCTGACAAGAGGCCTGTTGTGACATGTAAATGCCTGTATTGGAGATCAGTGGAAACTAATTAAGGCAGCAGCATAAGAGTACAAGTAAGGAGGACTATAAAAACCTCTATAAAACAAGGGGCTCCTTTTACTAAGGTGCGTTAGCGTTTTTAGCGTGCGCTGCATTGCCGAGCGCGCTAACCCTGCGCTACGCACCAAGAACTAATGCCTGCTCAATGCTGGCGTTAGCGTCTAGCGTGCGCTAAAGCTGCTAGCGCAGCTTAGTAAAAGGAGCCCAAGGTGTCAGAACCATCTCCAGTAGCCCACAAATGTTCTTGCACAAGTTTACACCGGATGGTCTCGGGACTCAAGGTTCTACCATACGAAAAACGGCTTGACAAATTACAGCTATACTCGCTCGAGGAGCGCAGAGAGAGGGGGGACATGATCGAGACGTTCAAGTATCTTACGGGCCGCATCGAGGCGGAGGAAGATATCTTCTTTTTCAAGGGTCCCACGACAACAAGAGGGCATCCGTTGAAAATCAGGGGCGGGAAACTACGAGGTGACACCAGGAAATTCTTTTTCACTGAAAGAGTGGTTGATCGCTGGAATAGTCTTCCACTACAGGTGATTGAGGCCAGCAGCGTGCCTGATTTTAAGGCCAAATGGGATCGGCACATGGGATCTATTCACAGGGCAAAGGTAGGGGAGGGACATTAAGGTGGGCAGACTAGATGGGCCGTGGGCCCTTATCTGCCATCTATTTCTATGTTTCTATGTTACACCTGTTTTGGAGAAGGTGCAAAGGGGTGCATGCTTTGTGGGGCAATTCTATAAAACCTGGATTCTCGATAGGGCACTTATATCGGTGGTCGCCTAAAAAAAAACCAGCCGCTGATCGCATGCCAATCAAGTGACAGCGTCCTATAGAGAATTGTGCCTGCGTGAAAGATAGGCACCGGAAATGTAGGCAATGTAGGAAATATATGTTACGAAAAGCAATAATAAACACACAATTCAGTGTAAATAACCCGCACCCTTGAATATGGGGGGGCATAACATTGAAAACGACACCATAGGAAGTGTATAAAGAGGAAGTCTTATTAACTGCAACCTTTTGCGTATGCTTGCCGACAATGCTGCATGGCATTATAGTGGGCAAGTTCTTTTCTACCCTATTTAACTTTGTAGTGCCTTATTTCACTTTAAACATGCTTTTTAATAAATACTTTAGTATCCGTTTGCAGCACAGCACTGGACGGAATTTGTGTTTATCTTCTCATACCGGTATGTATACATTTGTATTTGATTAATACATTAAATACAAAATGCATATTTATGGGGCCTGGAGGCCGGAGGGGGTGGGCATCCCTTCTGCTGGTTTTTCTTCTGAAGATAAGGGGTGGGGGGATTGCAGGAGAGTGTGGGGATGTCAGGAAATGTTCTGATGTAGGGATATAGGGCAGGGAATCTCTGTGGAGGAGGCTAGGGGATCAGAGACTGTGAAAGAGGGAGGGAGGTATCTCCCTGCCAGATGAGCTGATCCTGGCAGGGGGGATCCCCATCAGCTGAGCTCAGCTGTTCAAGGATTCCCCTGTGATCAGCTGGTGGCAAGCTGGTCTGATGGGGTAGGACAATTGGGTACCACATCTGAACAGCTTGCTTTTGTGCATTTTTCATGTGGAGATCTTTATATTTGGAATGTCAAAAAAAGATAGACGTACTAGGGGTTAAAACGTCTAGTTTATTTTTTTTTTAAAAGACGAGAGAATGAACATTTTTACTACTGACTTTTTGGATGTCTTTCTCAAAATATCTACACTCTGACTTAGACATCTTATTGAAAATACCCCACCACGTATGTTAAGTTTTTGAATTCTCAATCTATCAATTCACTTTCAAAGAGTGTTTTATTTTTTTCTTTATTCATAATTTGTTTTATTATATTTATTGATTTGAATATACCATGTTGCAGTTGACCCCTAATGCAGCCCAGAAGTGGGCAAAACATGACTCTCCAAAACTGGATCATAAGAACATAAGAATTGCCATCTCCGGATCAGACCCTGGGTCCATCAAGTCCGGTGATCTGCACACGCGGAGGCCCCGCCAGGTCTACCCTGGCATAGTTTTAGTCCCCATATCATTGTATGCTTCTCAAGGGAGATGTGCATCTAATTTACCCTTACCCGTATCACTCTATGCCACTCTTAAGGAGATGTGCATCTAGTTTACCCTTAAATCCTAGAACGGTGGATTCTGCAATTACTTCCTCTGAGAGAGCATTTCAGGTGTCCACCACTCACTGCGTGAAACAGAACTTCCTGATATTCGTCCTGGACTTGTCTCCCCTCAGCTTCAGTCTATGTTCTCTTGTCCGTGTCACATTGGACATTGTAAATAACTGCTTTCCCTGCTTCATTTTGTCGAATCCTTTCAGGATTTTGAAAGTCTCTATCAGATCTCCTCGCAGTCTCCTCTTCTCAGGGGAGAACAAACCCAGTCTCCTAAGTCGTTCCTCATAGTCCAGGTTCTCCATACCTTTCACTAGCTTTGTTGCTTGTCTCTGCACCCTCTCTAGCAATTTTATATCCTTCTTTAGGTATAGAGACCAATGCTGGATGCTGTACTGTACTGTACTGTAAAGCAGTATTATAACTTTCTCTGATCTACTCATAATTCCCTTCTTTATCATGCCTAGCATTCTATTTGCTTTCTTCGCCGCCGCCGCACAGTGTGCCGACGGTTTCAGGGTCCTATCTATCAGTACACCCAGGTCCTTTTCCTGTTCGGTCTTTCCCAAAGTTACACCTGACATACTATACTTGTGATCTTTATTTTTTCTGCCTAAATGCATCACTTTGCATTTTTCCACTTTAAAATTCATCTGCCATTTATCTGCCCACTTCTCCAATTGATTCAAGTCACTCTGGAGTTCCTCACTGTCCTTCTGCGATCTGATTGCCCGGCATAGCTTTGTGTCATCTGCAAACTTGATGATTTCACTGGATGTTCCTTCTTCCAGGTCATTTATGAAAATATTAAATAAGATGTGTCCAAGTACCGAGCCCTGGGGTACACCGCTAGTCACTTTTTCCCATTCTGAGAACTTCCCATTTATGCCCACTCTCTGTTTTTTGTTCTCTAGCCATTTGCCTATCCATCTTAGTATATCTCCCTCTATTCCATGACCTTGTAATTTCCTGAGAAGTCTTACATGTGGAACCTTGTCGAACACTTTCTGAAAGTCCAAGTATACAATATCTACCGGTTCTCCACTATCAATTTGTCTTTTCACTGTCTCAAAAAATTGAAGTAGGTTCGTCAAACATGATTTCCCTTTCCTGAGCCCATGTTGACTGGCTCTCATCAGGTCGTGTGTGTCTAGGTGCCGGACTATGTTATCTTTGATCAGCGCCTCAACCATCTTTCCAGGGACAGACGTGAGACTCACAAGTCTGTAGTTGCCTGGCACTCCTCTCGATCCTTTTTTAAATATCGGAGTGACGTTCGCTATCTTCCAGTCGTCCGGTATCTGTCCTGTTTTGATTGACAGGTTGGTAAGTTTTTGCAACAGTTCTTTGATTTCAAATTTCAGTTCTTTTAGGACTCTCGGATGAATTCCGTCCGGTCCAGGAGATTTATCACTTTTAAGTTTGTTGATCTGGTGGTAAATCTGGTCCAAGTCCACTTCTACTGTGGTGAGGCTTTCCTGTATGACTCCCTTGAACACTTTCACTGTGTCAGGTATTGCTGCGATCAGCTGATGGCAAGTTGTTCTGATGGGGTACGATAATTGGGTGAGAACAAATAAAGTAGAAAAGGGACGCTATTCAAACTGCTGTAAAATATCCACAAATTTAAATTACAAATACGTGCAGTGCAAGATGTGGCAGACATTTAGCAAGTACTTTGTATATACTGGACCTCAGTCCTTCAGCTTGTGAAAGCAACTAACCCTCTCAAAAACAACTATGGGGCTCATTTTCATAAAAGATAGACATCCAAAAGACAGCATAAACCAGCACTTGGATGTCTTGTCTTACTAGACAAAATGTCCAAGTGGGCATTCTTGAAGCTACTTTTCTTGAAGCTACTTCTAACCCACTGTGTGTCTAGAGTATAAATTGGTATGTTGGGAGGCGGGAAATGGGCGGGCTTAGACTTGGACATCCTGCAGCAAACTTTTCCCTGGCTGTCTTGGATGGAACTTTATATGTTTTCACTTAGATCTGTTTGAGAAGCGTCTAAGTGCTAAAAGGGTACCCAAACTGCCTAGATAAACACTGAAGGGATTAACTAATGACCACCACACACTCCCCCAGTGGCCATTGACCCCTTCCCACAACAAAAGATTTTGAATAAAACAGTACATACCTGGCTCTAGAACAGCAATACTTGGTATGGGAAAGCCTAGTAGAGCATCACATAAGTGTCTTAAGTAGTCAAGTGGGTGGGTTAGTGAACCATAGACAGGAAGAGCCAGGCTCATAATCCACTCTAAACTACTACATTTATGGTGGACAGTGTAAATCCACCAAAACCCTACAATACTGCTGTATAGGTGCCACTTTCAGCCATAAGGGCTATTGGGGTGGTGGAGAGGTGGGTATATTAGGTTTTAGGTGAGTTTCGCAGGACTCACCATGCATTAGAAGGGGTTATGGTGAGGTGTACTTCTGTCACTGTTTATATGAAGTTCACAGCAGTGCCTTCTAGTATGGGCCAATGTTCTGTTGGCATGTCTGTGTGGCCAGTCTATTAAAAGACTAGCCCCTCCCACATCCAAATGGGTTTCATTTGGATGCTTTCAACTTAGATGGTTTTGTGGTCAAAAATGGGGTATAAAGTTAGACGTCCTGGTGGACAAGACGTCCAACTAGACCATTTTCAAAAAAAAAAAAAAATGGGACATCTAGTATTTTCGAAAATGGATGCTTATTTTGGACATCTAGTGGGAAACATCCAAATATGTCAATATAGGGGATATTATATGTCAGTTGATAAATGTAAGGTACAGAAAAAGATCAAATAAAGTATAAAATCTTTTTCTGATTTTTTTATGTAATATTTAGAAATAAAACAACAACAAAAAAACCAAAGGAAATAAGCTAACACCTTTTCTATTGGACTAACTCAATGCATTTTATGATGAGCTTCTTCAGATCAGAAAGGTAACCTTCAAAAGCTCTTCATAAATTGCATTCAGTTAGTCCAATAAAAACGGTATTACCTTATTTCCTTTCCTCTTTGTTTTCTTTCTATGTATTACCTTGGAAAGTAGACTAACATGGCCACCACATCATTTCACTCATGATTTTTTAATGATGTTGTTTTCTTTTAATTTTGCTTAAGGTATATGACATTGTGAGATAGCATTGAGAACAGACCTGGATAGCTAAATACCTGTAGGCTAGCACAGACTATTAAATAATAGCTTAGAAGGTAATAAAAGTTTCATTTAAAAATACAGCTCTATGAACTGAAAATGAAGCTGTTTTGACTCCATTAAAGGTGTGAGATTGCCGTATCAAGTATTTTAAAACAATCTCTGCTATTCTTTGCAAAACCAGTATGTAAAGGTCTAAGGATATCCAAATAATGTGTCATCTTATATTGAATATCTTCTTTCAAAATAAATCCTGACCCTCAAGGATATCTGTATCCCAAGCAACTGAGCAGTAATGTAGACTATAATAGCCCTTTTTTGCTAAGAAGACGAGGACTAGAAATAGATACTGTATGACTAAATGCTGATTGACAGCTTGGTCATGTGATAAAGTCTTCTTTAAGGAACTTGCAGTAAAAAGATTTCATAACATACCATTCAACAGATAATAAAATACTGTAAACAGACATAACCTTGTGAAAGAAAATTCTTTTAGACAATTATCCTGGCAGCATGCTAAGGCTGCTTAAAAAATGCTAACCATGAATTTAATTCAGCCACAAAGTCATATAAAGTGAATATTTCTCTCAACCAACAGGCCTATGTCATATGATGCTTAAATTCAGACAAATAGGCTTCCAGCTATGGGCTAGGTTGATTTCAAGAGATGTGCACCAAATTTAATGGACGCTGACAAATTTTGAAGACTTCACGACTATGGAAGTTTTACATGAATGGGTTTCATGACTGCAATTTTTTTTTAATGCAGCTTGTTTCCTTCCAATTAAATGTGCTCCCAATAAGAAAGACTTCAGCTTTGGACAATAAAAATTCTCAGCTTTGCAACTCTATAAGTATTTTGCTTGCAGAATAAATGTTGCATTTGCTTCAAAGATAAGGTTGATGCAAAATTGTCTACAGTTGGTGCTACTATGAAATGAGACATGAGGGAAGAAAATCTAGAAAAATAGCATAATATGTTTAAGGTGTTTCAATTTTATCTATAGTAAAAAGTTGTAAAAAAGGAGAAACAAAGGGACAAATTCTGTAAAGGATGCCTAAAGTTAGGCACCTACAATGTGGACATCCAGCAACTTAGGCATCCAAATAAATTGGATAATAAACCCAATTAATGACTTTAACAAGCAATAGTTGAAAGTTAGATGTCCAAAGGCTGTTCGCGATTCACAAAATGGGTGTCCATAATTTTGTAGACACCCATTGGAAAAAGCCTTGCCTAATGGGATAGGAATGGGCGTGGCTTTGATATGGACGTCCATTTACAGAATAGCATGCCACTCATTATCCTAACATGTCTACATTCTGGCCTAAAATGTAGGTTTTGCAAAACCAGGTCTACTTTTGGGCGTTAGGTGGACGTGAGTTAGGTGGATATGACTTAGGTATCATTTAGGCATGCCGGAAGCGTCCACATAAAGGTGAATGGGGCTTTTAATTTGGGGGGTAAAGAGGACTCCAGTTTGATATTAAGGTAAAAAGATGTTTAAAAATGCATTTAATAATGCATTAAGCAAAGCAAATGAAATATATATATATATATTGCATACTAAATCTTCTCATAAGGGTTGTGGACTTTGCCATTTACATTTACACTCTGCCCTTTTCAGGGTCCAGAGGGAAGCTTATTTTTACTCTGAGATGGCTATGATCTAAGGTATCATCTCACATGGCAGGAACCCCTGCTTAAAAGGAAGCTCCTATGGCTCAGTGGTTAAAGGTACTGCTTTCATCTTCCACAGGTCATGAGTTTAAATCCCTAGTATAGTCAGGTACCCCAGCACATATATCTTTTTTTTTTGTGACAATCTGCCATCTAGGTGCATATTGATGATGTCACAGTTATGTCAAGATTGTGCATCAGACATGTCCACTTGCTCTGAACACAACTATTGTGAGTAGGGTTTCTCTTCTTATTTTCTTAAACTTTGGGAATGAGGTTTAGTATGCAATATATTTTATTGTGTGCTTTGCTTGAGTAATGCATTATTAAACTTAATTTTCCGTTATTATCAAAGATGAATCCTCTTTATACAAAAAATAGGTTTAGTATGCAATATATATATTGCCAGACATGGCACCTAAATAGTGGGGTACCTTACAGGGCACTGCTGTGAACTTCACAAAAAGGGTGCCATGTCTTCATCTCACTACAGCTCCCTTATAGGTCATGGTGAGCCCCCCAAACCACCTCCAGAATCCCCTAGACCCACTTATCTACCACCCTAATAGCCCTTATGGCTGCAGGAGCCACTTATATGCCCGTAAAAAAGGGTTTTGGGGGTGTATAGGGGAGTGCACATGTTTAAGTATCAATGCAGTGATTACAGGGTCTTATGGGCATGGGTCCTCCTCTCCATGAGTCCCTAACCCACCCCCAAGACGGCTTAAGCTGCCTCTGTGCTGGACGACTAGGCTTTCTTATGCCAGGCTGCCAGGTGATGATGGTCTGAAGGCTGAATTTTAAAGCTGTGATTAATATTTTTATGGGGGTGGGGGGGAAGGTCGGTGATCAATGGGGTAGTGTGTGGGGGTTTGTTTTATGTGTTTGCAGTGCTTATCTGGTGACTTTAGGTGGGTTTTTGTGACTTAGACCATGTTTTACATGGTCTAAGTCACAACGTCCAAGTTCCATCAATCGTGGGCTGTATAACTTTTGGTTATACATGCTGTACGACTAAGTCTAAGATGGCCAATGTCCCGCCCAACTCCCTCCCTCGACACTCCTCCCAAAATGCCCTGTTTAGCTTTGGTCGTTCAGCGGCACTATGAAAGCCTAGGTCGTTTTGAAATACATCCAAAACCCGTTTTTATTATCGGCACTTAGACGTATTTGGGAAATGTTTGTCCAAGTGCCGACATAGGCCAGTTTTTGGACGTTTTTCTCTTTCAATAATGAGCCCCTTAGGACACAAATTTATCAAATAATTGGGCCTTCAATAATTTTCTAAAATCAAGATAGGAGGAAGCTCCTAGCATAATTTTGCCAAACCAACCATTCAATTTAGCAGCCTGAAAAGAGAGAGTTCTCTCAAGAAATCTTTTATAACAGCATAATTTAACAGAAAGAAATGCAAACAAATAAACTCTACATGTGAACTTATTTGAGTGGTTCAGAGAAATGGGAAACAAGGTAGCCAGGTGACAAGCCAAAGATTGATTTATAACAAATACAAGCAAACTTAAACAAAACTCTGGCCTCAATCAGCAACTAATGAAGTTTCTGATAATAGAGATGTCCATGAAGCCTAAATAATATCCTAATCAAGTTGTTCAAACAACAACCCAGATCTTAAAGGCTTTCCCAAATAACATGTTTAACTAGGAGTTTGAAGAATCATAAAGAAGCAGCAATTCAGTACATAGAACCTCTTATAACATTTATGTTATTTGAAGTCCTTATCCTCAGGGCAGGATTAATTTGTCGAGGGCCCCTAGGCACACAAGTACACTGTGTGCCCCACTCCACCATGTGCCCAGGCGGAAACAGGAAGCTGCGTCAGAAGGAAGCTTTGGGCAAGCAGTACCGCTTGCACAATTACAGTTCCCGTTGCCTTTCTTACCCGCGTTGCTTGCTTGTCTTACTTTCCGTCGATGGGGGGGGCCCGTGTTGCCGATCGGGGGGGGGGGGGGGGAGCCGCGTTGCCAATCGATGCTGGAGGGGCCCATCGCCGTTTGGAAAAATCAATGTTGATGCCCTCCTTCATCGGGCCCCCCTGACGATTTTGGGCCCTAGGCACGTGCCTACTTGACCTATTGGTTAATCCCTGCCCTGCTTATCCTGGATTTTTAAAGTGCCATATAATCATCTACATCAGACCTCTTTTCCACTCTTAATTATGAACTTCCTTGGTGTCTAGTTCAAGTTATATATTTGTATTTAGTGCAAACATAACACTTAAATTTCTAAAAAAGAAGGAATAAAACGAAAGAAAAAACAGCAACACTTAGCTTAAATGGCCATTTGCCAACTCCAGCTTTGGTAAGTAATTTATAGGACACCCGACGCTCTCCTTTGCCAAGAGCATTTCAGCCTAAACAAGGGAGTTGATGAAATGTTGCTGAACTATAAATACAACAAAACATAACCCCTTGTTAGCATACAACCAAACTTTGCCCTATTTAGTCATATCTAAAAACACCTCCAAAAACATTCCCCACAAAATACACAAGTATAACAGCCCCAAACTAGACATATACACAATCAAACACCCTCTGGAGTCTGCCCCAACCTGTTTAAACAATGCAAACCCGTCCTCAATTTTAGTAAACCTGATGGCAGCATAGACCGAGTAAGCTGCACTTCTAACTGACCCCCTGATATTAATGATACGTGACTCAAAACTGTATGTGAATCTAAAATCGGCATGGGGCCACTAAACTTCAATTGTAACTGAAACCCTAATATTAACAATTCTTGACTTCTAACTGCGACAAAAGACTTTCAAATAAAGTATCTAGCGTTGATGTAGGAGAGAGTAATAACGAGGCTACCGCCACGAAAGAAAGGAGAAAAAGCTTGTTTACCTCAGTAGTTTTATCGCGCTCCTGCTGCAGGCTCCCTCTCAATGCCAGAGATGGTGAACTTTTGAACGGAATAAGGCCTTACAACACCAACATCATGACTTCATGTGAGTGCTGAAACAAATCATTGGCACCCGTGCTGTTGACCACGCCATGAGCTTACGTGGACAACATGACAAAACCCCTAATGCCTTGCCCATCCCCCTAAATGCAAAGGATACATAGATATTACATTACATTACATTAGGGATTTCTATTCTGCCATTACCTTGCAGTTCAAGGCGGATTACAAAAGAATTATCCCAGATGTATTACAACAATAATTATTAACAATAATCTAAAAGTACAGGGTGAAATACTGCAGCGCCGGTGCACAGCTATCAGGGTTAGAGAAAGACCAAGAGAGACTAAGCGTGTCAGCTGGCTAAATATATGATCAAAAAACACATTCCACTCCTCAACAATATTTGAGGATATTATTTAGGCTTTATTGACATCTCTATGAGACTTATCACATTAGTTTGTGAAAAACTTTTTGGAAACAATTGATATTTTATTATCCACAAGGACCCCCTTTTCACTTTATCTTACATGCGACAGACCACAGACAAGGGAAATTAACAATAGAAACAAACCCACATCAATAGTGACACCCAAATGAAAAAGAAAACAATTATTGGCAAACTAAATGGATTAAAATCTCTACTGAACTCATAGTTTCCGACTCAGCACCGTGTTTCGGTGATGACTCACTTCAGGAGTCAAAGCATCTGAGAACCTTTAACATTCAATTTATGGAAATGCCACACCACTGAAACAATGATCAGTACAAATGAACATGCCTTCACCAACCTAGTGGGGAAAAGCCTGGAAATGAAGAGATTAGGGTTACCAGATGTCCGAGAAAACTGGACATGTCCTCTTTTTAGAGGACTGCCCGGGTTTCCGGATGGACTTTCTAAAACCCGGCAGTTTATCCCAGGTTTTGGAAAGCTCTGAGCTCTAGCTGCATCTGAAGATCCTTCAACAAGCATGCAAAGGTGATATCACATGCATTTGTGCATGCTGGAGGCCCTTCAGATGCTGTCTGAAGGTCAGCAAAAAAAGACAAGGCTTTTGGGGGCGTAGCTAGAGGCAGAATGGAGCGGGACTGGAGTTGGAATGGGGCTGGGCTTTAGGCAAAACAGGGTGGGTTGGAGGCAGAACAAGGTACATAAGAACATAAGAAGTTGCCCCCGCTGAGTCAGACCAGAGGTCCATCCTGCTCAGCGGTCCGCTCCCACGGCGGCCCATCAGGCCTAGTGCCTGAACAGTGGTCCCTGATTAGTTTTGTAACTTACCTCTAATCCCATCCCTATAATCTACCTCTACTCTTATCTGTACCCCTCAATCCCCTTGTCTTCGAAGTATCTATCCAAAGTTTCTTTGAACCCCTGTAGCGTGCTCCTGTTTATCACATCCTCTGGTAGCGCATTCCATGTATCTATCACCCTCTGTGTGAAAAAGAACTTCCTGGCGTTTGTTCTAAACCTCTCCCCTTTCAGTTTCTCTGAATGCCCCCTTGTACTTGTTGATCCCCTTAATTTGAAAAATCTGTCCCTATCTATTTTTTCTATGCCCTTCATGATCTTGAAGGTTTCTATCATGTCTCCTCTTAGTCTCCGCTTTTCCAGGGAGAAAAGCCCTAGCTTTTTCAGTCTGTCAGTATATGAGAGGTCCTCCATGCCCTTTATTAGCTTAGTTGCTCTTCTCTGGACCCTCTCAAGTACCTCCATGTCCTTCTTGAGGTACGGGAACCAGAACTGAACACAGTACTCCAGGTGCGGGCGCACCATAGCACGATACAGTGGCAGGATGACTTCCTTTGTCCTGGTTGTAATACCCTTCTTAATGATACCCAACATTCTGTTTGCTTTCCTTGAGGCCGTGGCACACTGCGCCGACGCCTTCAATGTTGTGTCTACCATCACTCCCAGGTCTCTTTCAAGGTCGCTCACCCCTAGCGCTGATCCCCCCATTTTGTAAGTGAACATCGGGGTTTTTTTCCCTATATGCATGACCTTGCATTTCCCTATGTTGAAACTCATTTGCCACTTTTTGGCCCATTTTTCCAGTGTTGTCAGATCTTTTTGGAGATCTTCGCAGTCCTCCATGTTATTGACCTTGCGATATAGTTTGGTATCATCCGCAAATTTAATAACCTCACACTTTGTTCCTGCCTCCAGGTCGTTAATGAATATATTGAATAGGAGCGGTCCCAGCACCGACCCCTGTGGAACTCCGCTCGTGACGCATTGCCAGTCTGAGTAATGTCCCTTTACTCCAAACCCTCTGTTTCCTGTCCGCCAGCCAGTTTTTGATCCATCGGTGGACCTCCCCTTGCACCCCATGGTTCCATAGCTTCCTTAGTAGTTTTTCATGTGGCACCTTGTCGAAGGCTTTTTGGAAGTCAAGGTAAATGATATCTATGGATTCCCCTTTATCCACCTGGCTGGTTACCCCCTCAAAGAACACCCCCCCCCCCAATATTAATGCTGTTTAACTGGCCAGGAATGAGGCCTGACAGGTTAAATAGTGCTTAGTTGGTTAATTGCTAATATTCAGTGTCAGCCAGTTATCTCTACTGAATATTAGAGCTTAGCTGCTAACTTGCTATATTGTGCAACATAGTTGGCTAGGCATGGATATTTAACATTAAACCGGCTATGTTTTGTGGCTAAAATAGGCTACTTAAATAGCAGGCCTATTTTTAGCTGCTAAGCACTTAACTGGTTAGTGTTGGTTTTTTCAGCCTCCACATGCTGAGGAGAGTTAGATCCTATTTTCACCAAAAACATTTCACCGTCCTTGTACAATCCATTATCCTATCCAAACTCGATTACTGTAATGCCATTTATTTATGCCTAACAAAAAAAAGTCTTCGCAGACTCCAGCTTATCCAGAATACTGCAGCCAAACTGATTTTTGCTAAACGCAAATTTGATCACGTCTCCCCACTACTTACCAATCTTCACTGGCTCCCAGTACTCTCCAGAATTCATTTCAAATGCTCCTGCCTGGCATTCAAGATCATTCACGGCATCCTTCCGCCCCTAATCCCCCTATCCTTCCTCGCCCTGATGCCTGCTACCACCAGATCAGCCCACAGACATAAACTATCCTTCCCCTCTCTACACGGCATCCTCCACGCAGGAAAACTGGGAAGATCCCTCCTCTCCAAAATCACGGGCCTTTGGAACGATCTCACTATCCCGCTGCGGAACCTGGGCTCCCTCCAACTATTCCGAAAACAACTGAAAACCTGGCTTTTCTCTAACATATAACATCTCTTCCTCTATTTCATCCCCTCTTTATATATCCCCTTGTAAATCTTTCCCCTCTCTCTTCCTATATTTTTAGCTTTGTAAACCGTGTCGAGCTCCACTCCCGTGGAGATGATGCGGTATATAAACTTAAGGTTTAGTTTAGTTTAGTTTAGTTGGATGTCACTTAACTGGTTAAGTTGCCAAGGACAAAACTGAAACCAGATATTCAATTCTGGTTGCTGAATAAAGCCCAACATTAAATATCTAATGTCATCATGTCTTTCTAGGCACCTCACCCTTTTAGAGCACTCAGATCCTCACAACGTAATAGACTCATTGTCCCTTCTTTCAGAGAGAATATTAGATACTACATGAAGCTCAATATTTTCTGTATAAGACCACCTCCAGTCTCCGCCCCTTCTACTTTGCTGCACACACTGCCTTAGTACGTCAAGCTCCATCTCTGGCAGTAGTCAAATTCAGACTCAAAACCCATTTCTTTGAAGATGCTTTCAATTCAAGACTCCATTCCACTTGCTATGTATCAATTTCTGTCTTATTGCCTCTGTAATTCCTCCACCTGAGCCCTGTGTATAGATACACCTTCTTGTCCAGTTTATCTGTCTTGACTGGATTGTAAGCTCTTTTGAGAGGGTTCCATAAACACAAAATTTTGAGACTGAAATTTCAGGAAACACCAGGAAACCGTAGGGAAAAAACATAGCTCCTGGGTCTAGCACTTACTGACATTTTGCCAAAAAGGCTTTTTGTCTAGCTTGTGTTGTCCTAGACAAATCAGGAAATGCCATCACATTACAATCACTAAAGGAAACTGATTTAAAAAATGAAAATATAATCATTGTATCCAATTTCTATCTGGCTGTTGTGTAAATGTTACTTCAAGGCAGATTTCATAAACAAAACATATTGAGAGTTTTCTTAAAAAAAAACAAACCCTGTCAATTCTATAGACTCATCTTTTTTCTGACAAATTCTGATCTTCCCTTAGGGACATAAAAATCTGTAGTCAAAGGTGGTAACATTTCCTAACTAATCTGAAGAACATCCTGAAAATATTTCTTTATCATAGTTATGGGTGATATTAAGTGAGATTTTGGAAAGTTAATAAACTACAAATTCAATCTCCTATTACACTGGCCAACACTCATTTTGGTGCCTGAAATGTTAAACCTGTTTCTGGCTATATTTGACCTTCTGGTTCCAAAAATGGCACCAGTTTTTTTCCTATCAGCTCTAATTTTTGAGATACTGAACATGTGCCATATACCAATCTTCACTCTGCTCACCCATTAAAAAATCAGGATATTTTAATGTAGTGTTTAAATTAATATATTTAATGTTTAAATTGTTTATTAATTTAAAAAAAACACATCTTACAGTAAGTGTAACAGATTATTCATCAATAACATTCTTGAAAAACACTTATATACTATATATGAATACAAATTAAACAATCCCCTCCCATCCCCCCTCTCTTGGTTTGTATGTAGAATATTAAATCTTTAATATGGTAGGTACACAGTATTATTAAAGTTGTTTAACATAAGAATCTAATGGACCCCAGATTCCTATAAATCTTTGTGATTCATTTATTTTTTCTGCAAGCATTTTCTCATATCGGTAATACAGACATAGGGTTTCCCACCAAAATGGCATAATATCTTTTAAGCATGAAGGAAACATATTAAAAATTAAAAGAAAAGTATACAACATGAAAATCTACTAATTTCATACCAAAAGCACAAGTTTATGATACAAACTTTCCAGTCATTCAACACACAAGCTGCTCCTTTTGTAAGATTTCAGAGAGTGGGATCTGCCAGGACAATCCCGCTTAAGATTCCATCAGTAGTCTGACATCATGTGTGCATCCCATCTTTCTTGGTATGTGGCTTCCATTATTTTTATGTCTTAGTGAATTCTTTCACCTTGCTCTTCACCACCAAGGGGGGGGGGAGGCAGGAGGGGCGGTCCACCCCGGGTGCAAGCCATGAGGGGGTGCTCCCAGCCTTGGAGTCATGGCCCGGGAACTTCCCTTCTCATGGCCCGACCCCAAGGCATTCGCCTCCCTTTGCAATTCCTTTTCAAAGCAACCTGCAGAAAGGATCGCGGGTACTTCAGCGATCCTTGCAGGTTGCCATAGGCCTCCCGAATTGTCCCTCTGACTGCGGTCCCACCCCTCCTCTGACGAAAGAAAAAACCAGACCTTTGCACATTTTTGCACTATATGGTGGGTGTATGAGGAGATTCACATTTCCTGCACAGCTAAGTCCGTGTGAAGTTACCTTGTGCTGTATTTGACATCTAGCAAGGTCTCTGGAAGGAAAGATCTCAACTTAAAAATGAAGTGGCCAGAAGTTATGGTAAAAGCAGATAGCGTAGCTGGTTTTAAGAAAGGTTGGACAAATTCCTGGAGGAAAAGTCCATAGTCTGTTATTAAGACATGGGGGAAGCATCTGTTTGCCCTGGATCGGTAGCATGGAATGTTGCTACTCTTTGGGTTTTGACCAGGTACTAGTGACCTGGATTAACTACCATGAGAATGGGTTACTGGCATGATGAACTATTGGTCTGACCCAGTTAGGCTATTCTTATGTTATGTTCTCATCTGTAGGGGCCTTTGTTTTCACTTCTTATTTTAATATTATAATGGGAACAAAAATGGAAGAGAATTAATGTATGTGGAATGGGGGGGGGGGGTAACTAATTTCTTCAGCTAAATAATTCAATCCACCTCAACCAGACATAGGAGAACTCACACACCATTCACACACCCTCCAACCAAAATCGTCAAAAGAAAAAAAACTGTCCGACAACCTCCTAACACTCGACCCCCAACTCTACAATCTATTGACCTTGACCACAGACTACAAAACCTTCAAAAAAGAAATAAAAACCCTTCTATTCAAAAAACTCATAAAACTGAACTAACACAATCAGAACTGTACCAAGCATCACCTGCAACTACTCCATATGTACTTCTGATGTCATGACAATTCAGATATAATTTATGTTATGTTTGGAATAATGGTTACATATATGAGGTTCAATAAAAGAAAATTTTCACTGCCTGTTTCTATTATGACCATTTATTCCGTTTCATGGTTATTACAAAAAATATTTTTTTTACATGGGGGTGTCAAAAAATGATGAGCCACTGCTCTTCACTTAAGTCAACAAGGTTCTCTGGAAAGCGATCTAAGTGACTGTGCAGATAATGGACTTTAACACTCCTGTTACAGCCAAGCCTGATGAAACGAAAGAGCATATCCTCTGCTTATTGTGAGTAGTTGTCTGTCTTTTTGTTACCAAGAAAGTTTTTCACAACAAAAACAAATGAAGACCAGGCACATGATTCAATTTCATTCACTTATGCTATGAAATGTGGGTCATTTATAAGTAGTCTGATCTGTGGACCATTGAAAATTCCTGCCTTCAGTTTTTCCATGGTAAGTCCAGGTAACATATGTGCTTTGGGGGGCATAATCAAAACTTTACAACATCCATAAACCTGCCTATCTAGGCACTTGGATGTCCTAATTGCAGGGACGACCAAGTGCCAATAATCAAAACCAACTATATGGACATGCAGCAGCACTTATAAGCTGCCGTGCGTCTAGAGCTCAAAAGGCTGTGTTGGGAGATATGTTATGGGCAGGAAACAGGTGGAATTAAACCTGGACGTACTGCAGCGATAATCATCCTAATGTTTTGCCACTCCCCGTTTACCTTCCTTTTTTAAAAAAAATTAATTTTACTTCGATGTATTTTAAACAACCTTTCCCTCCCTAACTTCCCTTTTGTTCCATGTAGGTTAATGTGAATTCATCTAATATTTTTAATATTTGATAAAATATTGCTTCTATTTATCTATTTTAATTGTTTTCTACGGTGATGGGACTAAATCGCGCGAGACAACGGCGTGCCGACAACGGAGCGCAGACAACTGAGCGCAAGGTTGATGGCGCGCCAAAGAAAAGCACTATTTTAAAGGGCTCCGACGGGGGATGTGGGGGGAACCCCCCCACTTTACCTAACAGACATTGCGCTGGCGTTGTGGGGGGTTTGGGGGGTTGTAACCCCCCACATTATACTTAAAACTGAACTTTTTCCCTAAAAAACAGGCAAAAAGTTTGGTTTCAAGTATAATGAGGGGGGTTATAACCCCCCAAATCCCCCCACAACGCCAGCGCAATGTCTGTTAAGTAAAATAGGGGGGTTCCCCACCAACACCCCCTGTCGGAACCCTTTAAAATAGTGCTTTTCTTTGGCACACCGTCAACCTTTTCACCTACCCACCTCTCAATGGTACTCGACGTAAGAAACTATACGACAACCTTCTAGCGACACAGGCAGCTAAAATTGACCCTGCCATCTCAGAATTACTGATCAAAACAACAGACATAAAAGTGTTCCGAAAAGAAATAAAAACACTTCTATTCAAAAAATACTTCCCATCACTCTAAACTCCATCTAATGAGCTCACGATCAATCCCTTGGGAATACCACCCCTATAGTAACACCTTGTCCAATCCTCAAATTAAACATCTCTACAGACTATATCATCAACATTATGTAACCAACGTCATGTAATCATCAACGCCATGTAACCACCTTCGCCAACATGTATTATGTTGTTACTCTCCATCCGCTGTAACTTGAATCTGTTGTTATGTAACATATTCTGTAATCTTGAATGTATTGTAATTCTTTACTGTTACCTGTAATTTACTCTTCTCCTGTAATGCAATTCTACTGAAAATGTCCAGACATCTTCTATATTGTAATCCGCCTAGAACCGCAAGGCACATGCGGAATAGAAATCTCTAATGTAATGTAACCTTGTGCTCAGTTGTCTGCGCTCAGTTGTCTCGCGCGATTTTGTCTATGAACCGTTTTCTACAATCTTTTTATATTGTACACCATTTAGGCACTTGTTTCGCTAGACGGTATATCAAAAATAAAGAAACTTGAAACTTGAAAGCTTTTCCTAGAGTTAGTATCTAAGTGCCTCAAAGCTGCTCTAGCTGACCAGATGACGACTCCCCCAGTGGTCACCAACCCCCTCCCACCACCCAGAGATGGGGGGGCAGGGAAACAACATATTGAAGGTTTGCCATCAGCTGATCAGGACAGAGGAATCCCCATCAGCTGAGCCAATTTCAAGAATTACTGACAAGGTAGTTGGGTACGTTTACAAAACTAGCTTTTGTGTGTTTTTTATGTGAATATTTTTTTTTATTTTTGAAAATGGCCAAAAAAGATAGATGTCCTAAGGAACAAAACTTATGCTTAGGTCATTTTCAAAAATAAAAAATAGACATCTGGCAACTTTGAAAATGGACATTTGTTCTACTGGTTTTGTGGACGTCTTGCCCAAAATCTCCAACCTCAGACTTAGATGACCTATCAAAAATGCCCCTCCAAGTGACAGATGATATTTAATGTGGACAAATGCAAAGTGATGCACATTGGGAAGAATAACCCGAATCACAGTTACCAGATGCTAGGGTCCACCTTGGGGGTTAGTGCCTAAGAAAAGGACCTGGGTGTCATTGTAGACCAGGGGTCTCAAAGTCCCTCCTTGAGGGCCGCAATCCAATCTGATTTTCAGAATTTCCCCAATGAATATGCATGAGATCTATGTGCATGCACAGCTTTCAATGCATATTCATTGGGGAAATCCTGAAAACCTGGCTGGATTGCGGCCCTCAAGGAGGGACTTTGAGATCCCTGTTGTAGACAATGCGATGAAACCTTCCACCCAATGTTTGTTTGTTTATTTCTCACCCGCCCTTATCCAGGATAAATTACATATTAACATACAAAATAATTATAGTATGCGAGTAGGCTGTTAAATATTATAAGGAGTCAAAAGGGCTATCTGAGGGTCCTCCCCACATTAATTATTTAATCAATTAATCTAATAATAACAAATAATATGGTGGACATCTTGACGCTGGATCACATTAGCCATATAAAGCAAGTTTAGCAGCATGAAGAGATGATGAACCAAATGGGTCTTCTCTTTACGGGAAAACAGTTATGTCTGTATTTAAAAAAAAAAAGATGACAGGGTCCCAATCCTGTAGTGCACAAAATCTGAAAATAGATACTTTCCAAAAAGCCGTGGAGGGGAATAATTAAAAAACAAAAAACATCTAAGTCCCCTTTTGGCTTAAGTCCCTAGACACTGAAAGTAGGCAGCAGTGAAATGTCCATTCTTAAAAAAAAACATCCAAAATGAGGTTTGTTTAATCACCCAGACTGCAACTACATCTATCCTTATAATACATTATCAACCAAAAAGTCGCCCAAGTCCCAAACGCCCAAAGCAAGACCTTTTAGGCGAAGGAGGTGCCAGTCCTTTACCTAAAAGCAGGATTCTGTAACCGGTGTCTGTCAAAAACAACGCCATTTACAAAATCCTCCACCCACCCCATCGCCACAATCGCAGCAGGAGAGATGCTTAATCTCTCCTGCCGAAGAGGCCCCCCCCCCACCGCAAAGATCACAGCAGGAGAGATGCCTAATTTCTCCTGCTGCAATCCTTGCTAATCTCCCCGGCAGCAGAGATGCCCAATCTTTCCTGCTGACACCCCCACCCGAACCCACAATCATGGCAGGAGGGATCCCAAGCCCTCCTGCCGACACCCCCACACGAATCCACAATCATGGCAGGAGGGATCCCAAGCCTTCCTGCTGACACTCCCACCCGAACCCATGATCGCAGCAGGAGTTTTTAAAAAAAATTATGAGCTCCTTAGCTTTCAAACAGGTCCACCAGATATGCCCCATTGTGCCTCTAACTCCATAATTCATCCAGCGTGAGGCAGACACATGAGGATTTATCTTCATTTCATCACCTTCCAAGTTCATTATTTATTTATATACTGCCTATCAATGGAGGTTGTTACATTCAGGTACTCAAGCATTTTTCCTATCTATCCCAGCAGGCCTGCAATCTACTAATGTACCTTCAACCTTTCAAAGGTAAAACTGTGACAGCATAATTAAAGCCAGAATCAAGTCTTTGCAGTTAAGATAATGACCAAAATGTCCATCAAGCCCATTTGAAATGAATGAACCAGAGCCGAGTGAGGTGACTCATGAGCTATTGAGAGTGTGCTCATGTGAAACGAGTCACCACTGAGGGCATAAATATAGAGTGTATTATGTAGAAACACTATACAAGTCCCACGAGCAGCATGTGAGTTTTTTTTAAATAAAATATTCTTTAGCATTGGGACATAAATGTAGTAATGATCCAGAGGTGAGGCATATTTAAGGTCTGTATCAACTTTAGGCCCCCTTTTATCAAGCTGCATTAGGGTTTTTTTTAATCACCAGCCACTGCGATAAAAGCTCCGATGCTCATAGAATTCCTATGAATGTCGGAGCTTTTACCACAGAGACGCACAATAAACAACCCTAACGCAGCTTGATAAAAGAGGGTCTTCATTAGCTTCATTTTAAACTTGACCAAAGTAGGTAGCAAAAAGCCCAAGTTAACATTTACACTAGCTTTACTTTGTAGGATGCTTTGTGGTTAAAGTCAACAGCTGCCTGAACAAGATTTTATCTCTTTACTGGCATTGATGCCACTTCATCACTCTCAGGGCTGTGGCTTATCAGACACAACTTGCATCTAACATAAATATTGCCCTCTTTTTCACTTGCTAAATTAAAAAAAAAAAATTGGAAATAGAGTGTTTAAATGTTGAAGATCCAGCAATCTTTATCACCTCATGCTGCACACTTGAACAGCTTCATTCAAAAGGAAGTTTGCCAGAAACTGGAAGCAGCTCAATAATGGAGCTAGTAATGCAAAGAAAATTAGATGGGTGTTGCTAAAAAGTAACTATATAAAGTAACTAGGCTTTATATTCTCATTACTGAAAAATGCAATATACAGCATTACAGTTATTCATTATCATTGCACAAAAGTAATCATTACAGTTACTCATTACTTTTAAAACTAATATATTACCAGTAATACATTATTTATTTATTTATTTAAAAACCTTAATATACCGCCTGGAGTCACAGCGGTTTCCAAATAAACATACATTTAAACATAATACAAATCATTCTTCAAAATATTAACAATAATAATAATAACAGCTTATATACCTCAATACCGTGAAGTTCTATGCGGTTTACAAAAGATTAAGCAAAGGTACAAATTGACTGACTTCAAGAGGGGAAGAAGAAAGAGAAGTACAATACAAATGAAAACAAATTACTTAATAACATTAGAAGCTAACATTTCCAAATGTGCTTCTCTATATGTTTTAAATCATGCGTTTCAATGTTTTTTTGATCAACCACTTATCTTTAGTTATTCACTTTCAATTAGTTTGATCCGAGAGAGGTAGACACGACATGTTTCGCAACAAATGCTATTTCAAGGGTCTCCGTGGCCGCTTTTGTCATCTGGTGGGAGTCGGCTCAAACTAATTGAAAGTAAATAACTACAGATAATTGGTTTATCACAAAATATTGAAATGCATGGTTTAAAAAATAGAAATGCACATTTAGAACTGTTAGTTTTGCAAAAAAATAAGAATTAGAAAATAAGAACTAAAGGGCCAGTGATGATTCTACACGTAATTCTTCCCACTATGAGAAATTATTAATGCGGTGGAGTGGTGGTGTTGAGGCCCGAAGGATATATTTTCAAAATATAAAGTGAAATAATGCTAACTTGGAGGAGTTAAGATAATCACTGTATTTTAGAAGACTTCTAAGTATATCTAAAAGTAAAAATAAGATCATTGCTTTGAAACTGTGACAATGCTATTCTGTGCATTAAAAATTGTTGATACTAGGGGCTCATTTTACTAAGCTGCAGTAGCGTTTTTAGCGTGCGCTAACCCCCGCGCTAGTGTTTTTAGCGCGAGCTGCAGATTAGCATGCGCTAATCCCAGCGCTACGTGGAAAAACTAACACCAGCTCAATGGAGGTGTTAGCGTCTAACGCGTGCGCTAAAACCGCAAGCGCAGCTTAGTAAAAGGAGCCCTAGGTTTTAATATGAATATATTAATCTGCACAAAAAATATTAATGTGTTGCATTATGTCAGCAGTCCAGCTCTTTATTGTTTGTTCTAGTACACCACCCTCTTAGCTTCTCATTCTCCGCTGTTTCTTTTACTCATCCCCTTTAACATAGGCCGAAAACATAGGCCCTTCACGCTCACAGTATAAAGATGAAATAGATATGAAATCCCTAACACTGACTGCAGAAGGAAGAGAGAACCTTTTGTTTGTTTAATGTTCAAGTGTAAATTAAAAAAAAAAAAAAATCCTGCACTCAGTCTTTTGTACACTTCTCTGCATCTGGGTTTAATAATTAATACCTATATTACCATGGGATTTAAATGAGCTGTGTGCTGATGTCAGCATTAGTCTTTGTTGACAATTAGATCATGTGCCCACTTGTTTGGGCCCTCGTAGTTGTGCAAAATATTATGCATGAAGCCATCTTAAACTGTAAACAATTCTTATCACTCTTTATTCAACCACCCCTCTGTGCTTAGTAAAACACCAAATACCCCTTCTGCTGCGCAAAATATAAAGATAGCATTGATGTCACTAGATGGAATGCAGAGAGTGAAATGTACGGAGACTAGGACAAAAGCATTTTCAATAGCAGGGCTGAAAATGTGGAACAACAAAGTTGGACAGTTAAGAATGATGGACAATATACAAGATTTTAAAAAGCTGCTGAAAACAATCTTATTTGTGAAAGTGTTTTCTTAAATATGTGGAGGGGCATAATAAAAAAAAGGGTTGGGCCCATGTGTCTCAGGCCACGCCCCCAGGAGGAGCCTAAGGCTCCTGGGCCTATTCTGATTGGGTGGGGCTTTGGGATGTCTGAGCTAATCCGGCCCCATTCTGCCGTTGGCTGCCTGCCGGACAGGCAGATTTGGTACCCATCTGACCAGCCAACTTGAATAAAGGTACTGGGAAAGGGGGGGTGGGGAGGGGTCGTGGGGTCGGCCAGGGGGTCACAGGTCAGCTGGGGGGAGCGATCAGGGGTTCTGGGGGGGCGGTCATTGGGGGGGGGGTTGCGTCGAGGGCAGGAGGGCCTGGGATTCCTCCTACCCATAATGTAGTGTGGGGTGGAGGTAGGGGGGTTGCCGGAGCCAGGAGGGTTTGGGCTCCCTCCTGGCCCATTCAAGTAGTGGCGGGGGGGGGGGTCGCCGTGGCCAGGAGGGTTTGGGCTCCCTCCTGCCCCATTCAAGTAGCGGCGGGGGGGGGGGGGTCGACGGGGCCAGGAGGGCTTGGGCTCCCTCTTGCCCCAATATTGTCGGGGGTGCCGCGGTTGGCCGGGATAAAAGGGCTTGAGCTCCTTCTTGCCCCGATGTTGTCGGGGGGGGGGGGGTCGCGGTTCGACATGGCAGGAGGGCTTGGGCACCCTCCTGCCTGGATCGTTTTTTGTGTGTGTGTGTGGGGGGGGGGGGGGTTCTGTAACCGGTGTTGTTTTTGACAGACACCAGTTACAGAATCCAGCTTTTAGGCAAAGGACTGGCTCCTCCTTCGCCTAAAAGCCCTTCTGTTGGACGTTTGTGGCTTAGGCGTTTTTTTGTTTCATTATGGCTGAAAAGTGTAGACGTGGTGTGGGTGTACTTTTAGACGTAGTGGTGATTGGATGTTTAGGCAGAGGAAGGCCATAATCAAAACAAGGACGTTTGGTTTGGTTATGAACACTTTCTCTGCTTCTGCATTGAACGTTTAAGGACTTAGGCCAAAAGGGGACTTAGACGCTTTTTTTGATTATGCCCCTCCATGGCTTTTTGATTGTCCAAGTACCGATTTAGACCACTTTTTGGACTTTTTTAAAAAATTATTATTATGAGTCCATAGTTAGATTTGTATAGCAGGAAATAAGAGTGACAAGCAGCAAAAAATGATTTAAAATTTTGTGGTTTTAATGTTACTACATTTATTTAATATTTTATGTATGTATGGTTGCAATCCTCTTAGATTTCTAGGTGGACTACACGTATTTTAAATAAATAAATGTAAATTCCCCCCCAAATGCATATTCCAATCACTGAATTAAAAATATAATTATTTTTCTGTTTTGGCTGCCTGTCCCTTTTGTTTTTCTTATTGTCTCATTCTCAGTCTCTGCTTTCTGCTTTCCTCAGTCTCCTCTTAACTCTGTTCATAAGGTCCCCTGTTCATTTGCTGTGTCTTTTCTTTCCTCCTGTCTTTACTTTCTCCCCTATATCTATTTCAAACATTTATCTTTCACATTTAACTTTCTTTCGTTATTTTTATGCTTCTGTGTCCACTGAGATTTTACCCTTCAATCCTTGATCTCCCATATTTTAGTGTATACACACCTACAGCTTTCCAACTCACTCACCTTGGCCTTCACAATCATCAATTTCCTCATCTCTCATCCCTTTCCTCCAGTTTCTCACTAACCTGTCCTTCTTCTCCATCGCCTCTGCGTGTTCTTATATCTTTCCCTCTTTTCCATGTCTCTGCGTGTTCTTATATCTTTCCATCTATTCCTCTCTTCCCTTTCCTGCCCCCTGCCTAGCATTTCTTCTTATCTTTTCCAGCTCCCTTCTAGTATTTCCCCTTATCTTCTCCAGTCTTTCCATGTCTAGCAATTCCCTTTCCTTCCCCTTGTTCCAATTTCTTTTCCTTCCCCTTGTTCCATGTCCCCTATTTCTGCTTCTGTTCTCCCTGCTCTATGATCAACATTAATCCTTCTTTTCCCTAGTTCCCCTTCAGAAGTATAACATTTCCCATGTTTTCTCCACATGCCATCATCTCTGTTTCCCCTTCCTTTCCCTGGCCATCCAGATGTCTGTCATATCCCTTTCCCTAACCCTTCCTAGATTTCCAGTATTTCCCCCTATATCACCTTACCCCTCCCCACACTTGTCCAGAATCTCCCTTTCTTTTCCCTACACCCTGAGATGTCCTGCCTTTCCCCTTCTCTTTTATCCTCAGATATACAATGTCTTCCCTTCTTCCCTTCTTTACTGTCCAGCATCTGATGTTTTCTTCCCTATTCTACCGACAGGTGCCCAGTACCTCTCTTCTCTTCTCTTACCTATTTTACCCTCCCTTTCCCTTACCTTGCTTTGCTTTGTCTTCCTTTCCCTAACTACTCCATCAAGATTTACAGACTTCCTGCTTCTCTCCCTCAATCCCCAGATATCCACCATGCCTCCCCCCTTTCCTTCTCTCTAATGACCCTACACTCACCTCTCTTCCATTTCTCTGCTGCTGTACCACTGCTGCCAAGTTTGCCTGGGCTGTGGCACCAAACAAGAGTTGTTGCAGCCTTTGCAGGGCTTTGAGCCTGCACCCACTGAGCTTCTCTTTTTGAAAGGGGTAGGACATGGTAGGCCTTGAGTATGTGCATAAGCTCAAGGCCCCACCCCTGATTCTTGTTTAATGGCTCTGCCATTAAATAAGTGAGCCCACCCTCCCTAAATGTAATTCCCTCTACCACTTCCCTCCCTTTTTGTTTTATTTTTGTCTCTTACAATGTATTTAATCACTTCCCTCTCCCTACTTCCCTCCCGTTTCATGTACGTCAGTGCATCAACGCTTCCCTCCTTTTTAGCTTAGACATGATTTTAATTTTTAACTATATTTTATTGTTAACCATTTAAGAATATAAGAACATAAGAAGTTGCCTCCACTGGGTCAGACCGAGGTCCATCTTGCCCAGCGGTCCGCTCCCGCTGCGGCCCATCAGGTCCGTGACCTGTGAAGTGGTTTCTGACCACTTCTATAACCTACCTCAAGTTCTATCTGTACCCCTCTATCCCTTTATCCTCCAGGAACCTATCCAAACCCTCCTTGAACTCCTGTACAGAGTTCCGGCCTATCACATCCTCCGGAAGCGCGTTCCATATGTCCACCACCCTCTGGGTAAAAAAGAACTTCCTAGCATTTCTTCTAAACCTGTCCCCTTTCAATTTCTCCGAGTGACCCCTAGTGCTTGTGGCTCCCCACAGTTTGAAGAATCTATCCTTATTCACTTTCTCTATGCCCTTAAGGATTTTGAAGGTTTCTATCATGTCCCCTCTAAGTCTCCTCTTCTCCAGGGAGAACAGCCCCAGCATTTTTAACCTGTCGGCGTATGAAAAATTTTCCATACCTTTTATCAGTTTAGTCGCCCTCCTCTGCACTCCCTCGAGTACCGCCATGTCCTTCTTGAGGTACGGTGACCAGTATTGAACACAGTACTCCAGGTGCGGTCGCACCATTGCGCGGTACAGCGGCATGATGACTTCCTTCATTCGGGTTGTGATACCCTTTTTGATGATGCCCAGCATTCTGTTAGCTTTCTTTGAGGCTGTCGCACATTGCGCCGATGGTTTCAGTGATGTGTCGACCATCACTCCCAGGTCCCTTTCCAGGTTACTCACCCCTAGCAGTGTTCCCCCCATTTTGTAGCTGAACATCGGGTTCTTTTTCCCTACATGCATGACCTTGCATTTCTCTACGTTAAAACTCATTTGCCACTTTTTTGCCCAGTCTTCAGTCTCGTTAGGTCCCTTTGCAGGTCTTCGCAGTCTTCCGTGTTTCTAACCCTGCTGCAGAGTTTGGTGTCATCAGCAAATTTGATAACCTCACATTTAGTCCCTGTCTCCAGATCATTAATAAATATGTTGAACAGTAGAGGTCCCAGCACCGACCCCTGCGGAACTCCGCTCGTGACCCATTGCCAATCTGAGTATTTGCCCTTTACTCCAACCCTTTGTTTCCTGCCCGCCAACCAGTGTTTGATCCATCGGTAGATATCCCCTTGCACCCCGTGGTTCCACAGCTTTTTAAGTAGCCGTTCGTGAGGTACCTTGTCGAAGGCTTTTTGGAAGTCAAGGTAAATGATGTCTATGGATTCCCCCTTATCCATCTGACTGTTTATTCCCTCAAAGAAGTACAGCAAATTCGTGAGGCATGACCTTCCCTTGCAGAAGCCATGCTGGCTCTCCTTCAGTTGTCCATTGTTTTCTATGTGTTCGCAGATTGTGTCTTTTACCATTGCTTCCATCATCTTTCCTGGAACCGAGGTCAAGCTCACAGGCCTGTAGTTCCCTGGGTCACCCCTTGATCCCTTCTTAAAGATGGGCGTGACATTTGCTATTTTCCAGTCCTCTGGGATCTCCCCAGTTTTTAGGGAGAGGTTACATATTTGGCGAAGTGTCTCTGCTATTTCGTTTCTCAGTTATTTTATTACCCTTGGGTGGATGCCGTCCGGGCCCGGTGATTTGTCGCTCTATAGTCTGTCTATCTGTCTTTAGTCTGTCTATCTGTCTAAAGACAGATAGACAGACTAAAGAGCGACAAATCACCGGGCCCGGACGGCATCCACCCAGACAATTGTATTATAAACGGTCTATCAAAAATAAAGAAACTTGGAAACTTTGATCTTGGATTGAGTTAAGTGTTGGTATTTTAGGTCAAGAAAACCCTGGAGAAGTGTTGCATCCAAGATGGCGGATGGATAGGTCAGCTGAGCAGTTCGGTGCCGCTGTTCATGCGATTTTCTTAAATTTCCCTTTGTCCGAAAGAGGAAAAATTACCTGTTAGGATGCCGAAAAGGAGAGGCCCTAGTTCCACTGGAGCCTCGCGGTGACCTGGCCCAGCCAAAATCGGCAACATCGATAAGCTCCTGCGCCGAATGCAGGGAATGTCAGCGGCGTCGGCAACCCCATTGGAGATGCCCTGTAGCGAGGCAGAGGCGATCTCCCCGGGACTTGAGATTTCACTGAGTCCCGACGTAAGATTGCCCCCCCCTCTCCCCCAGACCGCCAGCTCTCTGTGGGAGGAGGAGCTATCGGAAGGCGGTGTGCTCTCTCCCCTGGAGGCCTTGGAGATCAAACCGGGGAGTTTGGATTTGGACTCTACAGTTGCAAGACAGTCCTTTGGAGCCTGAGGGGTTTGTTCAGAGGGGGACCTGTGAACGGGAGAGTCGCCAACAAGAGAAGAAGCCGACTGGTGAGGATGTTAAATCTCAACTTGAAAAATCTTTTCTAACATTAAAGAAACCTCAAGAAGTAACTCTGGACGCCATTTGGGATCCCGTGGCTGGCCTGGCCAAGTCAATTAAGCCCCAATTGGTACAATTGGAACAAAAAGTAAATATTCAAGAAGTTGATATTAAAAATCTTAAAACTGAATTACAAGAACTTAAAAAGTCTAGTATTACCTCTAAACATATTACAGAAACATTGGTGAGAGATAATACAAATCTGAGAAGGAAAGTGGAGACTTTAGAAAATTTATCTCGTAATAATAACCTCAGATTGATTAACTTTCCCAGAGTAGCAACAACAACTCCTAGAGACATGTTAAAACGTTATTTGACAGAGGTCTTAGAGATTTCAGAAGAATTGTTGCTACCATTTACCCAGGTTTATTATTTACCTTTACCTATACGGAGGGAAAAAAAACAGCAAGCGGAAAAATTACAAGATGAGCAACAGCCAACTAACATTACAATGTTCCTGGAACACTCCAATAGGGATATGGCAGAACCGGCAACACTTCTTCTTACAGTAGCATTAGCACCAGATAAAAACTGGTTGCTTAGACTTTTCTTTAAAAATAAATTAAAAGAATTTCTTGGATACAAGATACAAATGTTTCCAGATCTGGCACGAGACACACAAAAACGTCGACGTGAATTTTTGACTTTAAAACCGGGTGTTACTTCTTTAAGGGCAACCTTTTTCTTCGTCACCCATGTAAACGCGTGATACAATATCAAATGCAAAAATATGTCTTTTATGATCCTACCCAACTGAAATCTTTCTTGACGGTCACTCGCCTGAAAGCAGAGAAAGTATAATTGCTCATTGTTTAAATTTGGACATTTCCTTCAGTTGGCCATGTTCCACGTTTTCTTTTATTATCATTTATGTCTTTTCAAATAACTTGTTGAATCTAAATCTTGGATCTCATTATTATCGAGGACTTGAGTTGAAGTTAAGTTTTAATTTAAATTTGTTATTATGATTATGCATGTTTATGTTATAATGTACATTTGCTTATTTACTTAACTCAGCTTTTCTGTACAAGTGGATGCTTGATAATATTTATATGAAAATCTGATAAATAAATAAATAATAAAAAAAAGAAAACCCTTGAGTAATATACCAGTGCTTAAATTGTAGACTCCTACTGGTGCCCAACTTAATTTCGGTGCCGCAAAACATTGTACACTAATATATTTCAGTTCTATGAAAAACAGTTTTTAATTCTACACAGCAGTTGTAGAAGACTGGGTAATGCAGCAGTTGGAATTTTATTTGGATAAATTTGATGTGTTACATGTGTCTCAATCAGGTTTTAGGAAAAAGTACAGCACAGAGACAGTATAAGTACATTGATAGCACAAAGAACTCAACTATTAAGTCAAGATTTAAATTCTGTGATACTCCAGTTGGACTTAACTAGAGCATTTGATCTAGTAAATCATCAGCTGTTGATTAATGTATTGCAAGAGATTGGAACCTCTGGAACAATACTAAGTTGATTCAAAGATTTTTTAAAACTAAGATTATATAGCATGAAAATTAAAGGAGTATTATTTGAACCTTGGGAGACTGGTTGTGGAGTCCCTCAGGGATAGCATCTGTCGTCCTTGCTTTTCAATGTCTCAATGAGATCGCTAGGTCATGCGTTGGAAGCCATTGGTGTGTCTTTGTTTATCTATGCCAAGGGTAAGCAATTCCGGTCTTGAGAGCCACAGGCAGGTCAGGTTTTCAGGATATCCACAATAAATATGCATGAGATAGATTTGCATCTCAAGGAGGCAGTGCATGCAACTCCACCTTGTACATATTCATTATGGATATCCTGAAAACCTGACCTGCCTGTGGCTCTTGAGGACCGGAATTGCCAACCTCTGATCTTTGCAGATGACGTTATTTATTTTTTATTTTATTATTTATATACCACTTATATCCTAAGTGGTTTTTTTATATTCAGGCACTTTATCATACAGTATTATTTCCAGTAAATGGCAATTCTGATGTGGTTGCATACATATGACAACGTTTACAATAGTAGAAGACTGAGTGAATAGTCATCAGCTATGTCTAAATAAAAGCAAGACAAAATTTCTTTAGCTTATTCCTCCTTTCCTTATACAGCTGCATTAGCTACCAGTTGAATGTTGGATTATTTATAAACTGGTCCAGATTCTCTAAACCGTGCTGGTAGGTACCCAACTTCAGTGAAAAATGCCATTTAAACACCGTTTTTGACTGATTTTCAAGGCACCTACTGGCACCTAAAAAAATCAGCACCAGAATCACACCTCTGTAGGCACTTTACGACACCTAAAGCCATTGTAGGCAAGGCTAAAGCTAGAAATAGCAACTGCTGACCTTCTCCTTGTTTCTATATTAAAGTTGCTCTATCTCTCTTTTAAAGTAGTGCAAGCACCCTAGTTCTACCCTATTCATAGGCATTGGAACAGGGGAGGCCACAGGGGCCATGGCCTCATCAAAACCTGGTGCCCACCTGCCCTCCCAGGGTTTAACTTAAAATGATCGGGCAGCCACTGCCACGCAGCTTCAAGGAGCAGGCCTGCCCCCGGAAGTAGAATGAAGACTTCCAGGGGCAGGCTTATTTCTTGATGCTGCATGGCGGCTGCCCGATAATTTAAAGTTGAAGCTGCTGCACAATTTCACCTGGGCTATGGCGGAGTGCCTTGCCCCCCCCCCAAAAAAAAAAAAACAACCCAAAACAAGACAGCATTTCGCTGTCCCTGCTATTTAAGTTGGAGTACAACTTTTTGGAATATCCCTCTTTCCTTCTGCACAATGTTACCTAATTCCAAAAAAGTCAAAATCCTTCCTTTCTGTACCATTCATATAGGCTCATATATTCATATGTTCATATAGGCTCTGCCTGTCTCTTAATTATGGAATGGGGAATATTTCTGAGAATTCTACCCTGGAGGTTATGGATTTCAACTTTCTTCCTAAAAGCTAAAATATGGCTTGTAGAATCTTTCTTTTATCACTTCCCCTTGCTGCTCGAATGTAGCAAGACTACTGGACCCTCCCCAGCACAGTATAAAATCTTATCTGTATGATGTCCACCATCTTGCACCAGGCAGCCAAATGAGCTACGTAACTACCTTCATGCCTAATGACTGAATTGCCAAACGTCCATCATTTCCCCATCCTTTTCCTAACCCTTCCCGAATGTCTTTTCCCTCCAAGAACATGTCCATAGGTACACATCATCAATTTAAAATGATGGGGCATCACCCAGAGGTCCTGGTTCAGGATCACTCCTTTGCATACCAAGGTGATGCTTTCCTTTCATGCAACTTTTCTTCAAACTGTGGGGAACCACAAGCACTAGGGGTCACTCGGAGAAATTGAAAGGGGACAGGTTCAGAACAAATGCTAGGAAGTTCTTTTTTATCCAGAGGGTGGTAGACACATGGAACGCTCTTCCAGAGGTTGTGATAGGCCAGACCACAGTACAGGGGTTCAAGGAAGGTTTGGATAGGTTCCTAAAGGATAAAGGGATTGAGGGGTACAGATAGAAGCAGAGGTAGGATATAAAAATGGTCAAATCATTTCACAGGTCAAAGGACCTGGTGGGCCGCCGCGGGAGTGGACCACTGGGCGTGATGGACCTCTGGTCTGACCCAGTGGAGGCAACTTCTTATGTTCTTATGTTTTCTCCTCCATGGCAATATGGCTTGTGGCACTCCACTAGTGACCCTTTTATATGTGATCATGCAGTCCTACTCTTTGTTTTCTGTATTTTAGTCAGTTTGCAATCCACAAAAAGGCATCATTTTCTATTGCATTAATCTTTTATTTCCCAAGGAGCCACTCATGATGGACTTTATCAAATGCCTTCTGAAAATCAAAATTCAATGGCCCCATTTGAATTCTGGGTCATAAAAGCATGAGTGAGTAGGGATTGTTCCTGCCCTCACTAGATTATAAGAAAAGCTAGGGATAGGGAGTGGGGGTTCTGCTGAGGGAAAATTGACGTTTATCATTGCAAGGGAGGCCAGCTGGGGGCTCTTTTTTTTCTGGAAAGAGTTATCTGGGGGATTGAGGGGGGCAGAAATGGTGGAGAACGTGCAGGGGGATCAGAGGCCTTGTTTGGGGGTGGGAGCATTAGAGTAACAACAGGAGTGATTGGAAGGTATCATTCCTGAGGAGGGAAGACCTCAGCCAGCATTGCCTCTACCTCTGAGGGCAGGCACTTATGTGTTCCAGGGTCAGATGTAAATGCCACTGATTAGATATTTTTATATCAACACAGATTCTTTTTGAGCTAGGAAATCCATGTTGATATGTTAACTCCTCCCAAACCACTCCATTCTTATCATGCCTTCCGGCAAGGTAAATGCGGTGGTCATCAGCACCCTTTCTAAAATGACTTTTACATGTTTTGGATTGGATTTATTATATTTGATATACCACTTGTATATGAGTATTCAGCAGTTTACAATACTAATACATTAGAAATGAGGGTTACATTTTCAATCATTAGAAAATTTTCCCTCTCTCTCCCAGTGGGTTCACAATCTAATTAGAGTATCTATGTAAGAAATATTTAAATACATGCTAGACAAATATGAAGAGAAGAAAGAGATGTACTGTGAATACTATAGGCATACAAAAAGATAACATGAGACTATGCAGATATATGCAGACTATGGTGAGTAATCGCATAGGGTTCCATAGAGTTGGTGGTACAGGGTTGATTTAATTTGTTTCCGGAATGAAAGTTAGGAGATTTCTTCAATGAATCCTTGAAGTATGGAGCTCCATGAATAGTATGTATGTGAATCTACAAACTTAAAAGCTGCTTTTTACACTTGGGGATGCAAAGTCTCTGAACAGTGCAGGCCAGCAGCTCTCAGGAGGGGGAAGAAGAGAGAATATACACACTAATGAACACATATTATTTTTAGATACATATGATGATAATGATAGAGTAACAATTTACCACATGGCCAACATTCAGATTAATGCTAACATAATACGACTAATGACAACATATTTGTTTTCATAGAATGCAGATGAAAACTCTGTTACTAATGAGAATATTTCAGTGACACAGAAAAAGAAACTGGATAACTCTTGGTACTTTTGAGGTGTCAAAGGGATGCTTGCTTGTTGCTGAGAATGAATTTGATGCCGCTTTCACTTTCTCTTTCTGGTGCAGTGACATCATCACGTTTTTCCAGGGCGATCTGACGCTCCACATCGTCGCATAAAGCTACATTGACGGCAGCCATTTTTTCACATGGACACTTTTTTGCCTTGTACCTGAATTTACTAAGAAGATCCAAGTAAGTTTGCGTCCAGGACCTGCGCAGTAATCCTCTATCTATACCCCTCTATCCCCTTTTCCAGCAGGAAATTGTCCAATCCTTTCTTGAACCCCAGTACCGTACTCTGCCCTATTATGCCCTCTGGAAGCACATTCCAGGTGTCCACCACATGGGTAAAGAAGAACTTCCTACCATTCATTTTGAATCTGTCCCCTTTCAACTATTCCAAATACCCTCTTGTTCTTTTATTTTTCAAAAGTTTGAAGAATCTGTCCCTTTCTATTATCTCTATGCTCTTCATGATCTTGTAAGTCTCTATCATATCCCCTCTAAGTCTCCTCTTCTCCATGGAAAAGAGTCCCAGTTTCTCCAATCTCTCAGCGTATGAAAGGTTTTCCATACCTTTTATCAGACGTGTCGCTCTCCTCTGAACCCTCTCGAGTAATGCCATAACCTTCTTAAGGTACGCCGACCAATATTGGACACAGTACTCCAGATGCGGACGCACCATCGCCCAATACAATGGCAAGATAACTTCTTTCGTTCTGGTAGTAATATCCTTCTTGATTATACCTAGCATTCTATTTGCTCTCTTAGCGGCCACTGTGCACTGTACCGTCGGCTTCATTGTCATGTCCACCATTACTCCCAAGTCCCTTTCTTGGGTATTCTCATTCAATAACATCCCTCCCATCGTATAGTTGTACCTCGGGTTTCTGCTTCCCACATGTAATACTTTACATTTCTCAACATTGAACTTCATCTGCCATCTCGTCACCCATTTCCCTAGTTTGTTCAAGTCCCTTTGCAATTCTTCGCAGTCCTCTTTAGTCTAAGCTCCACTAAATAGTTTGATGTCATCTGCAAATTTTATTATCTCACACTTCGTCCCTGTTTCTAGATCATTTATGAATATATTAAATAGCAGTGGCCCGAGCACCGAGCCCTGTGAGACACCACTCGTGACCCTCCTCCAGTCCGAGTAGTGGCCCTTTACTCCTACCCTCTGTTTCCTGCCCGCCAACCATTTTCTGATCCATCTATGTACGTCTCCTTCCATCCCATGGTTCTTCAGTTTCCGAAGTAGGCGTTCATGGGTCACCTTGTCAAAGGCTTTTTGGAAATCTAGATATATGATGTCAATGGGATCTCCTCTGTCCATCCGTTTGTTAATTCCTTCGAAGAAGTGCAATAAGTTCATTAGGCACAATCTCCCCTTGCAGAAACCTGTTGGCTGGTTATCAGAAGTTTGTTTCTTTCAAGAACCCGAGGTGATTATAAACGGGGAACACGACGAAAAACTGGTACAACTAGAGGTAAGCAAAGAGGATGTCCTCAGACAGATAGATAGACTGAAGAGCGACAAATCACCAGGCCCGGACGGCATCCACCCAAGGGTACTAAAAGAACTGAAAAACGAAATAGCAGAGACACTCCGCCAAATATGTAACCTCTCCCTAAAAACTGGAGAGATCCCAGAGGACTGGAAAATAGCAAATGTCACGCCCATCTTTAAGAAGGGATCAAGGGGTGACCCGGGAAACTACAGGCCTGTGAGCTTGACCTCGGTTCCAGGAAAGATGATGGAAGCAATGATAAAGGACACAATCTGCGAACACATAGAAAAAAATGGACAACTGAAGGCGAGCCAGCATGGCTTCTGCAAGGGAAGGTCGTGCCTCACAAACCTGCTTTACTTCTTCGAGGGAATAAACAACCAGATAGATAAGGGAGAATCCATAGACATCATTTACCTTGACTTCCAAAAAGCCTTCGACAAGGTACCTCACGAACGGCTATTAAAAAAGCTGTGGAACCACGGGGTGCAAGGAGATATCTACCGATGGATCAAACACTGGTTGGCAGGCAGGAAACAGAGGGTTGGAATAAAGGGCCAATATTCAGACTGGCAATGGGTCACGAGCGGAGTTCCACAGGGGTCGGTGCTGGGACCTCTATTGTTTAATATATTTATTGACGATCTGGAGACCGGGACAAAATGTGAGGTTATCAAATTTGCTGATGACACCAAACTCTGCAGCAGGGTTAGGAACACAGAAGACTGTGAAAACCTACAAAGGGACCTAACGAGACTGGTAGACTGGGCGAATAAGTGGCAAATGAGTTTTAACGTAGAGAAATGCAAAGTCATGCATGTAGGGAAAAAGAACCCGATGTTCAGCTACAAAATGGGGGGAGCACGGCTAGGGGTGAGTAACCTTGAAAGGGATCTGGGAGTTATGGTTGACACATCACTGAAACCATCGGCACAGTGTGCGACAGCCTCAAAGAAAGCAAATAGAATGCTGGGCATCATCAAAAAAGGTATCACAACCAGGACAAAGGAAGTCATCATGCCGCTGTATCGCGCAATGGTGCGCCCGCACCTGGAGTACTGTGTTCAATACTGGTCGCCGTACCTCAAAAAGGATATGGCGGTACTCGAGGGAGTGCAGAGGAGGGCGACTAAACTGATAAAAGGTATGGAAAATTTCTCATACGCTGACAGGTTAAAAAAGCTGGGGCTGTTCTCCCTGGAGAAGAGGAGACTTAGAGGGGACATGATAGAAACTTTCAAAATCCTAAAGGGCATAGAGAAAGTAAATAAGAACAGATTCTTCAAACTGTGGGGAGCCACAAGCACTAGGGGTCACTCGGAGAAATTGAAAGGGGACAGGTTTAGAACAAATGCTAGGAAGTTCTTTTTTACCCAGAGGGTGGTGGACACATGGAACAAGCTTCCAGAGGAGGTGATAAGCCAGAACTCTGTACAGGGGTTCAAGAAAGGTTTGGATAGGTTCCTGGAGGATAAGGGGATAGAGGGGTACAGATAGAATTTGAGGTAGGTTATTGAATTGGTCAGTAACCACTTCACAGGTCGCGGACCTGGTGGGCCGCCGCGGGAGCGGACCGCTGGGCAGGATGGACCTCTGGTCTGACCCAGTGGAGGCAACTTCTTATGTTCTTATGTTCTTATGTTCTTAAGATGTTCATCGATGTTTTCTTTTATCAGTGCTTCCACCATTTTCCCTGGAACAGAGGTCAGACACACCGGTCTGTAGTTTCCAGGGTCACCTCTTGATCCCTTTTTAAAGAGGTGCGTAACATTGGCTATTTTCCAATCCTCCGGGATCATGCCTGTTTTCAGGGATAGATTGTAAATTTGCTGCAGTAGTTCCACTATTTCCTCCTTTAGTTCCTTCAGAACCCTTGGATGGAATCCATCCGGACCCGGGGATTTGTCAGTTTTTAATTTTTCTATCTGCCTGCGTACATCTTCAAGGCTCACTTCCATGGATGTTAATTTTTCTGCTTGATCTCCATTGATGATTTTCTCAGGTTCCAGTATGTTGGTTGTGTCTTCATTTGTAAATACAGATGAAAAGAACATGTTAAATCTTTCTGCCACTTCTTTCTCCTCCTTCACCACTCCCTTCCTGTCTCCGTTGTCTCCTCCCTAACCGGCTGTTTCTCTTTAACATATCTAAAGAACGGTTTGAAATTTCATGCTTACTCTCTTTTGGCTTTTCAAACCACACGGTGACATTCTTTTTGATACTTCCTGTGCTCTTTCCAGTTCCCCTCAGTTTTGTCCTTTTTCCATTTCCTGAATGAATTTTTCTTATTGCCTATCGCTTCCTTCACTATTTTAGTTATCCAAGCCGGGTCTTTTGTTCGACTCTTTTTGCACCCCTTTCTGAATCTGGGGATATACAGATTTTGTGCCTCGCGACCGTGTCCCTGAAAAAAGACCAGGCATGTTCTACCGTTTGACATTTTTTGGAAGTGTTCCTAAGTTTCTTCCTTACCATTTCCCTCATTGCTTCACAGTTTCCTTTCCTGAAGTTAAAAGTTGTCACTATGGTTCTGTTTCCTTTCGGTATTTCAACCTCAACTTTGAACTTGATCATATTACGATCGCTGTTTCCCAACGGTCCCACTACTTCTACTTCCTTTGCAGGTCTCCTTAACCCCATTTAGGATTAGATCCAGAGTGGCATTTCCTCTCGTTGGCTCTCTAACAAGTTGCTCCATGAAGCAATCTTGTGTAGCCTCCAGAAATTCTGTCTCCCTAGGGTATCTTGAGCTTCCAATATTCCAGTCTATCCCAGGGTAGTTGAAATCTCCCATAATAACCATGTTACCACTTTTGCATTCTCGCTTCATCTCATAAGAACATAAGAACATAAGCAGTGCCTCTGCCGGGTCAGACCACAGGTCCATCCCGCCCAGCAGTCCGCCCCCGCGGCGGCCCAACAGGTCATGACCTGCCTGAATCACCAGAAGGGGCCCCCTTGCCCCCTAGGTATCTCATCGAAGTCCTATCTTCCCATCAAAGTCCTAACCCTCTGGCCTTTCACCTACACGACCTGGTGAGCTGTCTATACTTATGCAACACCCCAGCACCTCCCTCAGTACCCCACGATCCCCTTGTCCCTCAGGAATCCGTCCAATCCCTGTTTGAATCCCTGTACTGTACTCTGCTGGATCACTTCCTCCGGGAGCACATTCCATGTGTCCACGACCCTTTGGGTGAAGAAAAACTTTCTTGCATTTGATTTGAACCTATCCCCCTTCAGTTTCTCTGAGTGCCCCCTCGTACCTGTTGTCCCTTTTAGTCTGAAGAACCTATCCCTGTCCACCTTCTCTATGCTCCTAAGTATTTTGAAGGTCTCTATCATATCCCCCCTGAGCCTCCTCTTTTCCAGAGAGAAGAGCCCCAGTTTATCCAGCCTCTCGGCGTATGGGCAGTTTTCCAGCCCTCTTACCAGTTTCGTTGCCCTCCTTTGGATTTTCTCAAGAACTGCCATGTCCTTCTTGAGGTGCGGCGACCAATATTGAACGCAGTATTCCAGATCTCGGCTTCCATTTCTTCATTGATATCTCCAGTTTGCCCTGGTGGATGATAATATAGGCCCATCTTTATTTCAGGCCCTTTCCTTTCCGGTATTTTAATCCATAGCGTTTCCAGATTGTTAGTCGTCTCTGCTGTGTCCATTCTTGTCGATTATATGCTTTCTTTTATGTATAGGGCTATTCCACCTCCTTTCTGTCCTGACCTATCCTGACGATAGAGCTTGTACCCTGGCAGTGCTGTATTCTTCTATTGAGGGGAAGTGTGTTACAGAGTATGGGTGCCATGATGGAGAACACAGACTTTCTAGTAGTATCATAGAAGATTGTTCGAGTGGAAGGAACTACTAGGAGAGGTGATTTGAGCGTAAATTACGAGTTGATGTGTAAGTTATTAAATGTTTGTCTATGAAGGAAGGAATATTGGATTGTTTTGTTTTGTAAATGAGGAGTAGAATTTTAAACGTAATATGGTGGAGCTTTCGTGGCTACTCATTGCTGTTTCCAGTTTTTATCCAGTTGTTATCTATCAGGTTCTTTTGTATTGACACACTCTAGGACCCCTGAGGAAGGAGTGTTTCTTCGAAACATGGACCATGTCGGGTCCGGTCTTATCAGTCCTTTTGGATACAAACTGTTTTATGATCTCATTATTATTTTTATGATTGTTTATTAAAGACTTGGGGCTCCTTTTACTAAGGTGCGCTAGTGTTTTTAGCGCGCGCTACATTGCCGCATGCACTAACCCCATGCTACGCACCAAAAACTAACACCAGCTAAATGGAGGAATTAACGTCTAGCACTAAAACTGCGAGCGCAGCTTAGTAAAAGGAGCCCTTAGCGTCCTGTACATCATTACTGCAGTTTATGCTTTTTGTTTTTAGATTCGATATTACACTGCAATTTTGTTGGATTTTCTGTTTGTCGTTACCACATAGACATCCCAACAGAGCAGTGGGGCACCTTTGAGGGCATTTGTATGAACTTCACAAAAAGGTTGTCACAAGTACATTTAATTTAATTTTAATTCTTATATACCGCTAATAACCGTGAGGTTTCTAAGCGGTTTACAAAAATGATGCATTAAAAGATACAATAAATAAAAATAATTAAGATAGGTACTTGGAAATACATCTCACCATTATAGGGTAACTTTACATACTTATTTTACTCGTGTACAGTTGTTTTATAGCGGAGGTCTTTCAACTCCACTGTGTCATAAATGTGGGAAGGGAAGTCATATTTTGGGACATGCATTTTGGTTTTATCCCTTTATTCAGCACTTTTGGAAGAGAATAATATCATATATGTCAGAAATATTTGGAAGATCCTTGCAATGTTCTCCCACCCATTTTATTTTGGATTTACCAAAGGCTTTTGGATACTTATCCAAGGGGCATAAGTTTGCTGTTTTTCTATAGCATCTCCTGCACAGATATTACTATGCCTGCAACCCTCTCAAACATCCCTGTCTTCTGGGGCCATCGCCCCCCACCTAATAGAACTACAACAATTCACTCACCCACATTACTTGAAATCCCGATTTTACCACACTCTTCTTACAACAAACCATCAAGTACTTCCTTGTCCCCTCAAAAACACCACATTCTAAAAACTACAAGTTTAAAAGTAGGACTTATCAATGCTAGATCTATCAAAAGTAAATATCATCTTTTAAAAGATATAATTCTTCGCCAGGACTTACACGTGCTTTGCATCACCGAAACTTGGCTCACCGATGGTGAGGAAGCATACCTGTCTTTCTGCTGCCCACCTAACTATGATTTTTGCTGAAACCACCTCCATAATCGCAAGGGCGGTGGCCTAGCTATTATCTTTCAAACCAACTTAATTACCATCTCTGATCTTTCTACTGGCAATGTCTTCATTGAATACCTTCATGTTAAACTTAATTCGAATCCTAAGACCAATCTCTTATTACTCTATGCCCCCCCCCCCCTTATAGGACAAAACAACCTAACCTTACTTCAAAACCTAATATTTGAATTTTGTTCCGCCTCAACTTATCCCCTGATTCTAGGAGATTTCAACATACACTTTGAGGATTCCTCTAACATAATCACAATTGAAATATCAAATTTCCTTAACACTCTAAATCTGCAAACATTAATCAAGGATCCAACTCACATTGCTAATCACATGCTAGACATGGTTCTTCTATCCAAATCCCAGCTTTTGACTTGCTGTGATCCATTAATTTCTCCTGTACCCTGGTCTGATCACTACTTTATCTCGTTCAATCTTTATTTCCAAAAATCTGCCTCATCTCATACAACTCCTGAATACAAAACAGTTTCTTTTCATGATTTCTCCAAAATAGAATTATCGGACATTTTGCCTATTTTCAACCCTTCTATCCCCATTCCCAATTTCGCTTCATTGGACGAACAATTAATATCATGGAACTCCTCTCTACAATATCTTGTTATAACAAAATACCAATGATCTCTAAAACACTTTCCCTTCAAAAACTTTCAAACCCTAGGTACACAGAAGAACTCTCCCTTATGAAAAAACAACTAAGATCTTTAGAAAGAAAATGGCGACATACTAAATCATACATAAATCAACAAAACTACAAAGATCAAGCTGCATTCTATAAAACAAAAATTAATCAGGCTAAAAGTAATTACTACAAAAAAAAAATCTCTAAACAAAAAATCCGTCTATTTTATACTCTATTTTAAAATCCATTACTCCATTGACACACAGAGAATGCAATAAACAAAAGTGCAATCTGACAGCTCAAGAACTCACGAATCATTTTTGCTCAAAAATCAGTACTATTCGAAATACTATCCAGCAAAACACAACTGACAATTTCGAGACCAACTGCAAAATTGAATCTATATCTACATCTAAATGCACCAAATTTAAGATACCCTCTATAAAAGATATCCAATCCCCTTTCCAGAAAATCAATTTAAAAGGTTCACGATCAGAAATTATTCCTCCGTTCTACCTCAAAAAATTATTCTCTTGCTTTGGTCCATTTATTCATTCTCTCGTTCAAAAAAGTTTAATTACCGCATCTCTCCCTCTTCCTTGGAAAACAGCCATCATTACCCCAATACTGAAAGATCACAAAACTAGTCCAGAAGAAGTTTCAAATTATCGTCCCATCGCTAACATACCTTTCATCGCAAAAATAACTGAAAGACTGGTATTTGATCAACTCTCAGACTTTATCGAATCCACAAACGCTCTTCATCCGAACCAAACAGGTTTCCGGAAATTCCATAATACAGAACTTTCAATGATAGGAATGATAAACAATATCCATTACTATTTAGATCACCATAAATCAGTAGTTCTTTTCTCATTAGATTTATCTGCGGCCTTTGACACAATTAACCATATCTTATTACTTAACCGTCTGGACTCTTTTGGTATTGATGATCAAGTCCTAAACTGGTTTGTTTCATTTCTTTCTAGTTGCTCCTCAATAGTCAGATTCAATAACGAAAATTCCAAAACTTTTTCTTCAACCTATGGTATTCCCCAGGGTTCTATCCAGTCACCTCGTCTATTCAACATCTTTTTGTCCCCTCTTTTAAATTTGTGTCAATCAATAGGATTCACATCTTTTGCATATGCAGACGATATCCAGCTACTGCACCCTATAGATCTGGAAAATAATGATGAAATTAGGGCAATCAATAAAAAACTCAATACTATAAAAAAATGGCTAAATTCCAATAAATTAGCCTTAAACATTAAAAAAACCAAATCGATGCTTTTTACTTGGAAGAAGGACACTACCCTGAGTACCTTTTTTTCCTTGACGATATCCCCTTAGAGCTCGTTTCTTCCTTAAAAATCTTAGGTGTCATCGTCGACGACAAACTTTCATATCATGAATATATAGGCAATACAGTTAAAACATGTTTTTTCAAATTATGTCTGATATGTTTGATCTCTAAATTTCTTGAGCCCAAATCCATCAATATACTAATTCATTCATTGATCATAGCCAAAATCGATTACTGTAATTCCTTTTTACTCAATATTTCACAAAAAGAAAAAAGAAGACTCCAAATAATCCAAAACATGGTGGTTAAACTGATCTACAATGCTAAAAAATATGACCACGTCACGCCCTTGATGATTAATTCCCATTGGCTCCCATTAAGCCATCGCATCACTTTTAAAATACTACTTCTAGTTTTTAAATCCTTAACCTACAATGAACCTCAATTCATAACCAGAATGCTTACTCCTTATAACACATCCCGGTCTCTCCGCTCAACTTCTCATAACCTTCTAACGGTTCCATCCCTGAAAATTATAGGCACCAGAAGACAGGATATGTTTTTGGTTATGGCCCCTCAACTGTGGAACTCTATACCACTGTACATCAGAGATGAAAAAGATCTCTCATCCTTTAAAAAAAATCCTAAAAACCTATCTTTTTAAAGACGCATTCAGCCTATCACTCACTGACTTGAAATCATAAGCTTTTTTTCTTTTAACATCTTTGAATTTTTTACCCTTCCTCTCGTTTACTTCCCTATTGTTTTTCAACTCTAACAAGGAATTGTAACTTTTCCCCCCTACCCCCCACGATTCATGTTAGTCCTATTATATAAGTCTGAAATTATTTTATTGTATTCACTACCCGTTTTTTAATAAATTGTACATCGCTTAGGAAATTAAATAAGCGATTCATCAAACACTAATAAAAACTTGAAACTTTGGATTTACCAGAGGCTTTTGAATACTTACCCAAGGGGCATAAGGCGCTGTGTAGGAAGATGAGTTTATTGGCAAAAAAATGTATTCTACAATATTGGACGATCCTTGACCCACCAAAGTTTTGGCATTGGAGAAATCAGTTACATCAGTTGGCCATCTGGGAAGCTAGAGATGCTGGAAGGGCTAGGAAGCGAAAAATGCTGTTTTTGTAGATCTGGGATCCATATTTGGAAACATTACGTCCTAAAGGTAGAAGTGCGGTATTAAGTTGGGTATCCTAATTGGGTTTTTATTTGTTTAGTAGGATTGATGTTTTGATGAGATAGAGTTGAGAGTACCATCGGGTGGTTAAGGAAAGGGGGGATTTTGGGGAGGGGATGTAGACAGTATTATATGTGTTTGTTATATTATTGTATTTGATGCATCATTATTGTATTTAGCATTTGTGTCTTTTACTGTATTTGATGTTGTTTGTATCAATAAAAAATGTTTAAACCTAAACATCATATAATTTTGGGTGAGCCCCACAAAAACTACCCTACTACCTACAATATCTACTTGTCTGCTACCCCAATAGCACTTAGGACTGCAGGTGGCACATATATAGTATAACAGCGGAACTTGGATAGGCCCGCTCCCTAAATTAACCTGTGCCCCACCACCCCTTTCCTTCCCACATAAAAAACACAAACTCTGCTTATGGTGAAAATTAGCCGCAGCCTTGTTTATTGCAAATTATACATTAAATATATATAAACAGCATATTAACATCATAACACAAAATTCCCGAGCTACCTTAAACAGAGTTATAGCCCCCGACCCCACCATGCTAGCAAGGACTTGAGGGGTGGCATGTCCCCCATTCTCCAGGGTCACCTGACCCACCAGGCACGGCTCCCAGCTGGCCCACCACTCATCCCCTGATGAGCCCAGCAGCCAGTAGCTCGAGATACCGCATCATGACCCAGCCCTCTAATCTATGACCCAAAGGGCGGGAATAAAAAGCCACCTCGGAGGACAAGGTAAGCCCTGAGTCCTCCCAAGCCCTGGCTTTTAACCCCCTACCCGCTCCCGACACCCTTCTCAGCTGTGGGCACCAATAGCAGGTCTTCCCCACGGCTGGAAAGACCCGCCAACCTATCCCCTGTCTCCCAACCTCTAAGACCAGCCCCGTGCCTATGACAGGCTACCACGCAAGCCTCTCAGCTCCGCGTTAGGTTCGCCCATCGAGACGGGCTCTCGGGCTACTTAGTATAGTAGGATTTTAGCGGGGTTTGGTGGCTTCACGCTTTCCACCATAAATGGAGTGAGTAGAGGGACTTATGGGCCTAAATCCTCTTCTCTATGGTATACTACCCACCCACTAGCCTAATTAAAACACCTGTGTGATGCTCTAGCTTTCCCATAGAAGATGTTGCTGTTTTAGAGACAGGTATATACAGGTTTTTTTTCTGAAATTGTGGTGAAAGGAGAGGGTTAGTGAGTATGGAGGGGGGGGGGAGGAGGTGGGTGTTATGCTTACTTACCTCAAGTAGTCATCTGGTGAGGTCTAGGTAGAATTGTCTCAGTTCTGTCCAGGATCATCCTGCAAAGGCTTTAATTATCGCCACAAGACATCCAAGTTTAGGTCGCCCCTAAGCTCACCCATATCACGCCCTCTAATACACTCCTTTTCACTCTGGATGCACAGCAGTTATGACGTCCTGCTAAACATCCAGATAAATAGATTTGAAAATCAGCGCGTGGACATCACAGCGATTGGAACATCCAAGTGCTGACTTAGGTGCTTTTTTGGGCATTTTAAAGTTTTTAATTATGCTACTATTAATGGCGGAAAGAAGTATTTGGAGTGGGTCTTAAGCATGGGGGAGAGTGTGGTGCAGTGGTTAAAGCTACAGCCTCAGCACCCTGAGGTTGAGGATTCAAACCCACACTGTTCCTTGTGACCCTGGGCAAATCACTTAATCCCCCAAGTGCCTGAGGTACATTAATCAGATGGTGAGCCTCCCAGGACAGACAGAAAAATGTTTGAATACCTGCTTAAATTCATATAAATCATTCTGAGCTCCCCTGGGAGAACAGTACAGAAAACTGAATGAATGTTAAATACTTTTGCCATGAAATAAAATTCAGAATGAAAAATATGCTTTTGATGAACCTTTGACTCATCAAAACCCCCTTTCACTAGATCTATTGCTTTAAAATGAGGAAGAAATCCACCCATGAGCTTGTCTTTATGACCTTATACCCCTTTCCCAAAGAACACCCCCCCACCCCCCCAGCTACCTTGTAAACAAACTAATGTAGAAACAATCATTACCAACATAAATAGATTTGATTGAATGTTTATAATATGCTTGCAACACGAATAGGTCTGCCTCAGACCACTGTAAGGTCTCACAGCTAGTGTCAGTCTTTATTTGAAATTGGGTTTTACATTTGAAATGTGACAAATTAGTTTCATGCTGCCAAACAGAGAATGTAAATAACCCAATCAGGATTTTATGCAGCTTCAACCGCTCTAATAATATAAAATGCCATTTACGAAAGCTTTTACTTTGCTGGCAAATTCTAGCTTGAAGTAAAAGTTTGGAATTTAAGAAGCACTTAGTTGCTGCATTAAGCCATTTAGGATGTCTCAGCGTCTCAATTGACTGTAATTCCAGTCTTCTGAAGGACCCTGTTAATGACCTGCTATTTCATAGCAAGCTCAGGAATTTCATGTTTATACTTTTTTCTTGCTATACCACAAACAGAGTAAAGGACGGGCTCCTTTCATTGGAGTCCACCCCCCCCCAACCCGGGCAGAAGGTGTAAATTGTTACCATCAGTAAGGTGAGAGAGGGGACCTTTCAGAATTTCTAATGAAAGCCATCACTGGCTAGACAATAGCAACAGAGCAGAGAGAAGGGGAACACTTAGGCCTCTTCATTCAGAATCTGAAAAAAGTCCCTATAATAACTTTATACAGATGATATTTGAATAAAGTAAGGGCAAAATTCTGTATATGGCACCCAAAATCTAGTGCCAAAAAAGTGCTATTCTATAAACTCTGCATAAGCAACTTGAGACCTGGTGTAAATATATGTTGCTGACCCTGGGCAAGTCACTAAGGTCTAGATTAACAAAGGACACCGATCGTGTCCCGACCACTTTGCGACCCAAGGCTGCTTCTCCTGTCACTGTCAGGGCTCTGCCCCAACTCAATTGCTTTTGAGTCGGAGTTTGCATGCAAATGATTTGCACCTCCATGCAAATCATTTGCATGCAAACTTGATAGTGAATTAATCACTATTTTAAAATCGGCCAGAAATCATCAAACAGTAATTGACTCCACTATCCTTTAGTGAATCTAGCCCTAAATCCCCCCATTGCCCCAGGTACATTAGACAGATTGTGAGCCCACTGGGACAGACAGGGAAAAATGCTTGAGTACCTGAATAAATTAATGTAAGCCATTCTGAGCTCCCTGGGGAGAAAAGTATAGAAAATTTAATGAATAAATAAAGTATGCACCAAAGAGGCAATTTTATAAAGGTATTAAAAACTAGGCACCCCAAGTATACGCACTAAGGCCTAGATTCACTAAACTAACCGATCCTGTAACGATGGTCGCAAAATGGCCAATCAGGGACTTCCTTAGGCTCACTGATTGGCTGAGGAGCTTGAGGTGCCTGAGCCAATCAGGGCCTTAGGCCCCTCTCTATGCATCACATGATGCACCAAGGCGGGGCCTAAGATCCATAGTGTGATAGAGGAGGAGGAGATACCCTCCTGCTCCCAACGTGAAGGTTCGGGAGGGGAGGGGGAGGCTGATGGCAGGAGAGAGTAGGCATCATTCCTGCTGGGTTTTTTTGGGGGGTGGGGAAGGTATATGCTGGCAGGAAGGAGTGGGCATCTGCATTTGTCGGGGAGGGCGCTTTTTTCATTTTTAAAAAATATTGGCCAGATATTTTGCGTGAGTAATGCACATAAAATATCTGCAATTTTAAAAAATGAAAAAAACTGTCAGAAGCCCTGACAGCAGTGGCAGGAGGCTGCTTTTCCCATTACTGAGCAATTGAGTTGGGGAGTTTTCATGTAAATAATTTGCACCTCCATGCAAATCATTTGCATGCAAAAAAGATAGTGAATCAATTGCTGTTTCATAATCAGCCAGAGAATCAACCAATCGCTATCTTTAGTAAATCTGGGCCTAAGATAATATTCCCATTAGCACATAAGCCCCTACTGCCACCTATTTTGTAAGCAGTAGGGATTCACATGCTAGACCTGTGCTAATTAGTTAGCATGGGCAGTCCCACATGCTAACCGATTAGTGCAGAACACACTCATTCTCCACTTCTAGACCCATCCCATTACTAAACAATAAATTGCATTTTTAGTGAATGGGTAGTGCTCTCACATCCCCAAATTACTGTGAGACACCTCAGTGCACCCCGCATTAACCCATTAGTGCTTGCTGCAGCTTTGTAAATGGACACTTTAATTGAAGAACAGGCCACAGGGGCATAATCATACACCTAGTTTTGGGTGGGCTTCAGCTCCAAGTGTGTGGCCATAGGAACTCCAGCACCCACTTGGCATCTTCTTTTCTCCAGGCAATCCTGCACCTCTTAACTTCACATCCCCCCCTCCCAACCCCTCACCCCCTTCCTGGTACCTTATAAATCCTTCAGTGCTGAGATTGCATTGAGCAGTGATTCGTTCCAGTTGCGAACACTGGCGCAGAGCCTTCCATCTGATACAACTAGGCTTCATGCATTAGAGCAGGGTGTCCAACACCTCAATCACGATCGCAAAGGCAACGCAAGTCAATCGCGGAGCCCTGCCTACAATGTTTCCCCCAAAATAAGCCCTAGCGTGATTTTCAGGATATGTCTTAATATAAGCCCTAACCCAAAAGTAAGCCCTAGTCCCCAGAAGCCTAACTCAAATGTCACCGGATTCACCGGCAGCAGCACTTCCCCCCACCCCGCTGGGCAGCTGAAACCCCACTGACCCTCCCATCCTTTCATCTCTCCCTCCCATTCAAACCCCACCAACCCTCTGACCTAGAGATCTACAAAGAGCAGCATCAGCAGCACTCTAAACAGGCTGCTTCGCAGCCTTCTCCTACCGGGGCATTCCCTCTGCCGCATCACTGATGATGCCATCAGTAACGCAGTGCATGGAAGGCCCCAGCGGGAGAAGGCTGCAAAGCAGCCTGTTTAGAGTGCTGCTGATGCTGCTCTTTGGAGGGAGGTAAATAGGTCTCGTGGTTGGCGTGGTTCGCATGAGAGGGAGAAATGGAAAGTTGGGAGGGTCAGCAGGGGTTTGACTGCACAGCGAGGGGGGTGGCTGCCCAAGGGTTCTGCTGCATGGAAGGGAGGGATAGAAGCATTGATTGTTGAAGGATCCACTAAAGCAAAATGTTGGAATATTAGGATGGAAGGGAAATAGAACTGAGATATAACAGCGGAACATGGATAGGCCCGCTCCCTACATACACCCTTTAACCTACACCCCACCACCTTTTTCCCTCTAACAAAAACACACAAACTCTACTTATGGTGAAAATTAGCCGCAGACCTGTTTATTGGAAATTACACATTGATAAATATATAAACGAATCTGAGGGGTGGCATGTCCCCCACATGCCCCATTATCCCGAGTCACCTGACCCACCAGGCAAGGCTCCCAGCTGGCCCACCGCTCATCCCCTCATGAGCTCAGCAGCCAGTAGCTCGGGATACCGCCAAGTCATCCCTACTCTGCCCTCCTATCCATGATCCAAAGGGCGGGCCGCCGGGAAAGCTGCCCCAGAGGACCATGTACGCCCTGAGTCCTCCCAAGCCCCAGCTTTTAACCCCCCCTTCCGACGCCCTCCATGGCCGCGGCCCTCCAATGGCAGGCCTTCCCGACGGCAGGAAAGACCCACCAGCCAATCTCCTGCCTCCTACTTCCCAGCCGGCCCCACGTCTCCGATGGGCCCTCTAGCTCCGCATTAGGTTCGCTTGTCAAGACAAGCTCTCAGGCTACCTATTATCACACACATAAAAAGAAATAAGAAAGAAGATAATTTTTTTTTTTAAAAAAACCCCAATATGTTAAAAAATAAATTATGTTAAGGGATGAGAAGGTGGAATGAACATAAATGATTATGAAAAATGTAAAACAGGATTTGGACCTGAAATGATATATAGATCATAAGAGATCCTATGATCTGTTAGTTAGTATCTTATGATATGTTCATTCCCAAGTAGAAACATGGAGGGGCATAATCAAAAATAGCGTCTAAGTCCCCTTTTGGCCTAAGTCCCTAAACGTTCAACGCAGAAGCAGGGAAAGTGTCCATAACCAAAACAAACGTCCTTGTTTTGATTATGGCTTTCCTCTGCCTAAATGCCCAATCTCCACTACGTCTACAAGTACACCTACACGACGTCTACACTTTTTAGCCATAATGAAACAAAAAAACGCCTAAGCCCCAAACGTCCAACAGAAGGGCTTTTAGGCGAAGGAGGAGCCAGTCCTTCGCCTAAAAGCTGGATTCTATAACCGGTGTCTGTCAAAAACAACACCGGTTACAGAATCCCCCCCCCCACACACACACAACCATCCAGGCAGGAGGGTGCCCAGCGGCCCCTTTTTCGGCACTTAGACCTAGTTTGACTACGTCTAAGTCAAAAAGGTCTAAGTGCCGACTAGACAACCTGTAAATGTTTTGGTTATACCTGTTGTATGCCTAGGTGTAGGTCGGCCTACTTCCCGCCCACTGCCTGCTCTTTTCCCTCCTCTAAACACACCTCTTTTCTCTCTGTGCGTCTAGAGGCAGGGGAAAGGCCTAAGCTGTTTTTAGATACTTGGCTTTTTGATCAGGCTTTTTGATCGTCCAAGTAGCCATTTAGGACACTTTTTAGATGTTTTTTTTTTTTTATTATTATTACCCCCAAAGTGTTTAAAAGGGAAGGTATAGATGTTACTATGTAACCAACATCTTCAAATAAAACTGAAAATCAGTAGCTTGATGAGTTTGAGTGACTAGTATTGACCCGTAATACTTTTGGGCTTATGAAATATTTATATTGTGATTTAGTGTAAAATTGTATAAGTTTTTGAATTGGGTTGGATGTTTTGAATTGGGTTGGATGTTTTTTGAGGCTGGTTTTTTTGCAACACCTAAAAGAAATGGTGCCAGAATCCCACCTCCAGAGGTGCCTACCAGTGCCTAAAAACTGTAGGCTTGGCTAATGCCAGAGGTGGCATTAGGTGCCAGTAGGCACCTACGTAAGTGTGATTCATGTCAGGGGTAGGCCCTGGAAATGTAGGCCTTGAAAACCCTGGCCTACACTTCTAGTGCCTACATTTTCTGGAGACACCATTGCATGACTGACACGCAATTGGTGGCCACCAACAATGACACCATTTAGAGCAGGGGTGTCAAATATTGGTCCTCGAGGGTGGCAATCCAGTCGGGTTTTTATAATTACCCCAATGAATATGCATGAGATCTATTTGCATGCACTGCTTTCATTGTATGCTAATCGATCTCATGCATATTCATTGGGGAAATCCTGAAAACCTGACTGGATTGCGGCCCTCGAGGACCAACATTTGACACCCCTGATTTAGAGAATCCAGGCCTATGTGCTAGTTCTATAAAGTGCATCCATCCCAGGGTGCCTTTTATAGAATACCATTTAGTGCTGATTTGTCAGAATTATACCGAATCCAGCCCTTAATGTGCATTCTTGGCATCAAAAACCAGATAGCTCCCAAAATGCTGATTATATGACTGAAATACATCCACACAGATTTGGATCCTGTACTTTGCTGTGGTCTCTGCTTTGCTTCCTAAACAAAGGACGGTGACTAAACCGATTTCAGCTTCTTGCAAATAATATAAACAAGCGACTGATAGATTGCAAAAATGGCATAAAAAGGTCATTGTGTTTAGGGAGCAGGTTGAGTTACTGCGACTAAGCTCCAGGCAAGTCAGCTAATCCTAGTGACACCTTTCTGTTTCCACATCAAAGAAAATAAACAATCAGCTCCTCGAGACTATTTGCTCCTGAGAACTTGCTTGCACATCACTGTTTCAATAGATCAATTTCATTTCTCCTGAGCAACCAACCATTCCACTATATAATCCCCACTCCACACAGGGTACAGGTACATTCTAAGTTATAGATAGAAAAGTAACTGTATATTATTTAATATAAAAGTGAATGCTTGAAATCTGTTAATAAAATACATACTTTCATTTATATTCTGCTTTTATCTTAATGTGTCTGTATAAAGAAGATAAAGACCACATGACCTAGCCAGTCTACGATCCATAGTATTTACAATTCCTTCCTCTCTCTTAGAGATCCTATGTCAGTGATCTTTTTATTAATTTTTAAGCCAAGGCCATTTTGGGTCCAAAAGGACTTACGGAGAGCCGACAAATACCTTCCTACATGGGGCCATGATACCAATAACTCTTCTCAACCTTCATTCCTACCAGAACACCTGGCCTTGGTCACACATGCAGAACACAGATAAACCCACGCAAATGCAGGACCAGAAACTAAAAGTCCTAATATACACAAATGAAATGCTAAGATGGCAGACTCTGCATACAGTATAACACCAGAGAAATAATGTAGAAACAAATGTATTTTTTCTTGAACAGTGCAAAATATAGACATCAGATGTAAATTCTCAAAACTGGCAATAATTCAATCACTAAATTGAAAAAAATATATATATTCTCCTACCTTTGTTGTCTGGTGATTTTATTGTTCTAATCATCTTTTCCTGGTCTTTGGTTGTACTTCCTTCTGTCTGTGTTCTTAACTCTGTTTCATAGGGCCTTCTTATCCATTTGTTTTTCTCTCCTTCACTTTCTGCCCTACAACCATCTTTGGCATTATCTTTTAATATTCAACTTTCTGCTTCCTTCTCAAATCTATCTACTTTTCCATGCATTCCATCTTCCTTTACCATCTATCCCTCTCTCTGCCCTTCTCCCCTCCCCTCCATCCATGTGAATCATATTCTCCCTCTTTCTTCTCCCTTATTCCAATCTTTTTTAAAATAGTATTTCTTTCATCTCTCTTCCCTTCCCCTCCCCCTCTTATCCCTGTGCAGCATCTCTCTTTCTTCTTTCTCCCCTTCCTTTCCATTCCTGTGCAGCATCTCCTTCTTCTCTCTCCCCATTTGTGATATGGCTTCTCTCTGTCCTTCTTTTCCCCCTCCACCTTACCTTAGTCTGGAATCTTTCTCTCCTACTTCCCTTCCCTGGTCAGACATTTATCTTTCTCTCCTTCCCTCCCTCCTCAAGTAGTCCATCTCTCTCCTTCCCTTTTTCTTTTCCTGTGGTCTTGTATCTATCTCCTCTCCTTCTCTTCCCTCCTCCTCCCTACTGTTGTCTGACATCTCTCTGTCCTTCCCTCCCCCTCCCCTTAGTGTGGAATCTCTCTCTCTTCCTTTCCTTCCCCCTCCAGTAGTCTGACATCTCTCTCCTTTCCTTATCACACTTCCTGTGATCTGGTATCTCTTCCCTCTCCTTCCCTTCCCTGATCTGGTATCTCTCCCTTTCCAACCCCCTCCAGTAGTCTGACATCCCTACCCTTCCCTTTCCCTCTTCTTGCAATCTGGTATCTCTCTCCTCTCCTTCCCTCCTCTTCCTCCTTATCATGGTCTGGCATCTCTGTCCCTCCCCTTCCTTTCCCTTCCCCTGGAAGTCTGGCATCTCTTTCTTTCTTTCCTCTCCATCCATGCAGTCCAGCATCTTTCTAATTACCCTCCCCCTGCAATCTCCCGCATGAATACTGGGTTTGATGGACTTTTGGTCTGTCCTAGTAATGACAACTCTTATGTTCTTATGTTGCTAGCATTTTTGCATTTTATTCTATATCCTAGTGGGTCACAGATTAGTATGATGCTACCTTTTTTTATTTTATTTTCAATTTGTTATCTATATTTGAGCAGAAGTAAAACATAGTGTAAGATAGAAGTGTGAGATAATCAGTCACTTTTGGAGACATTCAATAAATGGTGCCAAATTTGGTGCAGAAAAAGAATCAACATACATTATAACGCTAGCCTATAACTCATGCTCCGGTTTAAGTGCCATTCATAGAATAATACTTAGAGCCCATTTCCATGACACAGATGCTACAAAATTGGGCCATTTGGTTACTATGTTGCAAAGGTAGATATTCTCTTTTTACACCACTCTTGAAGGAACATCACTGTCTCCCAGTTGAACAGAGAATCAAATACAAGATCCTAGATCTCAATTTCAAAGTCTTCTGCTTCAGTTTCCCCAACTTACCTTCATTCATTAACTATTCTGTATACTTCATTGCATATCCTTTGCTACTTAAATGATCACAGGTCAGTGCTCCTTGTATCTTGTTTAGCTCAATTGGAAACTATATGATATTGTGAATTTTTCTTTATGACTTCTGCTCTTTGGAATTCAATTCCACTAGCCATTCATTGTGAATCTTCACTTTGAAACTTTATTTATTTATTTTTTTTATTCAATCTTTATTAAGTTTTAACATCTTACAGAAAATATAACACACAAATACTATAAACATGTGTAAGCATACATTAAAAATTCTTAATGAGAAACATGTCATTATCTACCCATCCCTCCCTAACCCAAACCCCCACCCAATCCCGCACCCTACCACCCATATATCTGGAAGGTCAATCATTCCATTACACACATTGTTTTACAAAGCCAAAGGACTCCAAACATCCTTAAATGCTGCATATTCCATGATCTTTCAGCTAGGTTAGCTTCATATTTGAAGAAAAGGCACAGTTTCTCCCCCAAACTGAAAATTTAACAATGTGAAATTATTCCAGTTTCTCTTCTTCGAGGGAGTAAATAGGCAAATAGACAAGGGTGACCCAGTTGACATCGTATATCTAGATTTTCAGAGGGCGTTCAACAAGGTTCTCCATGAACATCTACTTCAAAAAATTGCTAGCCATAGAATCGAGGGTGAAATACTCACGTGGATTAAAAACTGGTTGGCAGATAGGAAACAGAGAGTGGGGGTAAATGGACAATGCATGGACTGGAAAAGCATCAAGAGTGGAATTCTGCAGGATTTGGTGCTCGGGTCCATGCTCTTCAACATATTTTTAAATGTACTAGAATTTGGTACGATGAGCGAGGTGATTACATTTGCGGACAATACAAAGTTATTCAGAGTATTGAGGACACAGAAGGATTGTGAAGATCTACAATGAGACATAAACAGACTCAAGGAAAGGACCACAAAATGGCAAATGAGGTTCAACATGGATAAGTGCAAGGTGATGCATGTCGGTAACAAAAATCATATGCACGAATACAGGATGTCCGGTGCTATACTCAGAGAGCCCCCAGGAAAGAGACTTGGGAGTACTTGTAGACAAGACAATGCAACCATCCACACAATGCACGATGGCGGTGAAAAGGGCAAACAGAATGCTGGGAATGATTAAGAAGGGGATCACAAACAGATCGGAGAAGGTTATCATGCCACTGTACCTGGCCATGGTGCACCCTCACCTGGAGTACTGTGTCCAACACTGGTCACCATACATGAAAAAGGACATAGTACTACTCGAAAGGATTCAGAGAAGAGCGACTAAAATGGTTAAGGGACTGGGGAAGTTGCCGTACAATGAGAGGCTAGAGAAATTGGGCCTCTTCTCCCTTGAGGAGATTGAGAGGGGACATGATCAAAACATTTAAGATATTAACTTAGTAGAGAAAGAGAGATTGTTCACCCTCTCCAAGGTGGAAAGAACGAGAGGGCACTCTCTAAAGTTAAAAGAGGATAAACTCCGTACAAATGTAAGAAAGTTCTTCTTCACCCAGAGAGCGGTAGAAATCTGGAACGCTCTTCCAGAGGCTGTTATAGGGGAAAGCACCCTACAGGGATTCAAGAAAAGTTTAGATAAGTTCCTGCTGGACCAGAACATATGCAGGTAAGGCTAGACTCTAGTAGGGCACTGGTCTTTGACCTAAGGGCCACCGAGTGAGCGGACTGCTGGGCACGATGGACCACTGGTCTGACCCAGCAGCGGCAAATCTTATGTTCTTATGTTCTTATTGTGGTGGTAGTGGGATTCCCAGTTACAGCCTTTATATTTAATACTTTCATATTTATACATTTTTAACTTTCCTTATGATAATGGAGTTCCTTTTTTCTTTTGGTTGTTTTTTTTTTGTGAACTGCTTTGATGTTGTATCGAAGTGCGATCTATAAATATGAATAAACATAAACATATAAATGACAAATAAAAAGATTTACAAGCTTATATAGACTCAGAAAAGCATAAGAAGTCTGTTTCAGGGTTGCATATAATATATCTTCAAAATTAGCATGCTATTAGTTTTCTGTACAGCAAAATGGAAGATTCGTTATCTGCAGCTGAAGATTTTTTTTTGTTTCCCATATTGTTATGAATCATAATGATTATAAATCAATTGACTGAACATCTGTTTTGCTGAAGAAGGTGTTTTGGAATTTAGAAAAAGACAAACAATTTTTGAACAGCTGTTGACTGTATCCTAAAAGATTGAAAAATAATACTTACCCCTCACCCTTTTATCAAGCTGCACTACAGGATTTTAGCACAGGTCAGAGAGGTAAGTGCTCTGACGCTCAATAGGAATTCTGAGCATTGGAGCATTTACCACGCTGGCTTGTGCTAAAAACCTCTAGCGCAGCTTGATAAAAGGGGCCCTTAATCTAATGTTTGGGGAAAATTACAGCTTATAGATCAAACTGATAAAAATCCAGAGTGTGCCCAATGAGACCACTATCAGCCCAGCCTTAACTTGCTGGCCTTACCAATATGGGGATCATATCATTCATATCTGACCTTAGGGCATCACTGCTTAAAAGCAGCAAAAAATTTTGGACTAGATTCACTAAGCAAACCGATTGTGTACCAATCAGTTTGCGACCTGATTTCCCTCCAACCCAATTCTCTAACCTGTGTAGTGATCCGATCCCGATCCATGCATGCAAACGAGGGGAATCAGCATGCAATGTAGGAAGGACGCAATTCACAAAACTTTTTTCCTGACATACCGACTGGCTGGCCGGTCAAGAACAAGCAACTGGTGAGGACCAGTCGTTTGTGTAAAAAACTGTTCTCTGCTCTGATTCTCCTGCTCTGGCCGCCCTGCTCTCTGCCCCGATCAGGCTTCTCTGCTCTCTGCCGTGCTATTTTTTGGGTGAGGCTCCACTGAGAGTACTGCCTGCCCTGACTCTCCTGCTCTCTGTCGCGACCTGCTCTCTACTTGCCTCGACTCTCTCTGGCTCCCCCAACTCTCGTGCTCTCTGCCGCCCTTTCCTGCAGCACAAGCCCGTGGTTTTAACCCGCTTTAAACCCGTGGGTTAAAACCACGGGCTCACACTGCGGGGAAGGGCAGCAGAGAGCAGGAGAGTCGGGGCCAGTAAAAAAAAGTAAAAAAACAAACAGACAGCAGACACATGTATAGACCATCTACAGGTCTGCACATGCATTGGGATCGCTACGTAGCGATCCGTGTCGCCAGATGGGGGACGTGCCTCCAATCGCCCCCATTAGAATATTCTTGGTTGCAGAATCCATCGGACCTGCCCGGATCGGTCACAGTCAGGCAGGTTAGTGAATCTAGCCCTTTGGTAGAGCCCTGAGGTGTGAAGATGTGTTAAGGTCTGTGTTTAAGATATACACAGTAGCCCCAGCTGCATGGTTAATCAGAAACCATTGTCAGAATGATACTGGAAATTAACAGTTTCTCCCTCTTTTCTTCTTTAGTCTCTCACACCCCACTCACTTCATTTACCATTGTTTCAAACAGTTTACAAAAGATAGGGGTACTTAGCTTCAATGGATTACAGGTCTGAAATATAAATACGAGATTAATTGCTCTCTCTCTCTCTCTGGAACCTAGACCCTGGCTTACTTTCCCTGTCTTCTTAGACAGCCTCTCACCTATCCAACCACACATTAATGCAGGTAAACCAGTGGTCTCAAACTCAAACCCTTTGCAGGGCCACATTTTGGATTTGTAGGTACTTGGAGGGCCGCAAAAAAAATAGTTAATGTCTTATTAAAGAAATGACAATTTTGCATGAGGTAAAACTCTTTATAGTTGATAAATCTTTCCTTTTGGCTAAGTGTTAATAATAATATTGTCATTTATAGCTAAAGAGACACATGATCAAGAAACTGTTTTATTTTACTTTTGTGATTATGATAAACATATTGAGGGCCTCAAAATAGTACCTGGCGGAGACCCCCAGGCCATGAGTTTGAGACCACTGAGGTAAACTGTCCTCTCTCTCTTTCACACACACACACACACACACACAGTCTCTGAATCCACTCTGTATTTGTAAAGCTTATTTCTATTTCTTTCTATACATTTGTAACCCAGTATATGCTAGATGTATAACTCTGTAACATTGCCTTTCTGTAATATTAAGCGTATTTCTGTACATTATATTCTTTATGCAATCATTGTCAGTAATTTTACTTCCTACTGAATCTTCTATGAGGATATCGAACCCGGGACCAGGTGGAGTATAAGGCCGCCACATTATATCATTGGGCTTGTTTGTTTCAACATTACCCCTCCAAAACCTTACATTTTGGGTGGGGGCTCATCCTTACAACCACAAATACAATTGCATAGTTAAGTCACTGAAATGCTGATAAAGAACCATATGCTTGAGAAGAGGATGACATTTGCAGATGACAATTGCAATATTTATTTATTATATATATATATACTGCTTATAGCCTAAGGGGCTCAGAATCGAAAGAAAAAAACGTCCACAAACCGGCCTAAGTCGTCACTTGGACAAACATTGTCCAAATATGTCCAAGTGCCGATAATAAAAATGGGTTTTAGACGTATTTCTAAAAGACCTAAGCCTTCATAGTGCCGCTGAATGACCAAAGCTAAATGGGGCGTTTCAGGAGGAGTGTTGAGGGCGGGAGTTGGGTGGGACATGGCCCGGCTTAGACTTAGTCGTACAGCATATATAACCAAAAGTTATACAGCCCACGATCGATGGAACCCACCTAAAGTCACCAGATAAGCACTGCAAACACATAAAACAAACCCCCATACACTACCCCAGTGATCACCGACCCTCCCCCCCACCCCCATAAAAATATTAATCACAGCTTTAAAATTCAGCCTCCAGACCATCATCACCTGGCCGCCTGGCATAGGACAGCCTAGTTGACCAGCACAGAGGCGGCTTAAGCCGTCTTGAGGGTGGGTTAATGACTCATGGAGAGGAGGACCCATGCCCATAAGACCCTGTAATCACTGCATTGATACTTAAACATGTGCACTCCCCTATACACCCCCAAAACCCTTTTTTACTGGCATATAAGTGGCTCCTGTAGCCATAAGGGCTATTAGGGTGGTAGATAAGTGGGTCTAGGGGATTCTGGAGGTGGTTTGGGGGGCTCACCATGACCTATAAGGGAGCTGTAGTGAGGAGAAGACATGGCACCCTGTTTGTGAAGTTCACAGCAGTGCCCTGTAAGGTACCCCACTATTTAGGTGCCATGTCTGAGTGTTCAGTCCATCACTTTGCAGACCCCTCCCAAGTCCAACAGGGCTTGTTCTAGGCGTTTTTGACTTGGACGAAAAGTTGGACGAAAATGTAGTATAAAAATGGACGATTTAGTGACTTGGACAATCAGATCAGCAGGACGTATACTTAGACGATTTTCGAAACAAAAATAAATTTGGGCGTATTTTTCGAAAATGTATCCTAGGCTGTTTTTTACTTTAGATGACTTGCGACTTAGATTAAAACAGACTTAGACATTCCTTTCGATTATGCCCCTTTAAGTAGTTTATTTTCATGTGTTTCTCCCTATCTGTCCCGGTGGGCTCACAATCTGACTAACATACCTGTGGCAACATAGTATTAAGTGACTTGCCCAGAGTCACAAGGAACAGCGTTGGCCTTGAACCTGCAACCTCAGGGTGCTAAGGCTGCAGCCCTAACCACTAGGCCACTCTTCCACTTTGGTAAGCTGTAAAAAAATCAAAAAGGAAGGAAAAGTTTTGCAAAACTGAAGATCCTGATTCGGAAAGAGGCTTTAATTACTGTGGGATGCTTGACACACATTTTAAACAATTAAGTCTATCACAGAGCAGATCAGAATGAGAGTTGAATAGCAATCACAGATAGTAAGCCCGAGTCAAATTAGGATTAAATATTCAGTGCTGGATCATGACTGAATATCTGGAGTTAATTTAGGCTGGAGAGGCCACCAGAGCTTATGCAGGTGCTGACTGATGTTCATTTTGTGAAAACAGCCACAAGGGACAAGAACGAGAAGGTTTCACTCCTGTCCCTCATCACCTCCACTGGACCACCATGGACATCAGGTAGGCCTGGCGACCTATCAAGACTGGAAGGGAGCTGGGGGTTAGAAGGATGTTCCAGGAGGGAGGGGGTTGTGGCTATTGCAGACCGGAAGAATGGAGGGCAAAGGGGAGGGCTGCATGGGAATTGAGAGGGGAAGGGGGATCGCAGGAGCAACCAAAAAAGAGAGTTTAAAGTTTATATATGATTTTCAATCAACCAGTAAAAACTTTACTTTTTTATACAGCCAGAACACTGGACTGGATCTAAATTCATTTGGGTAGGTAAAGAACAGCTGAACAGAGCCAGAAAGAGAATTACCAGGTAAAGTGTCCATTGAATGTAGGGCTTTACCCATGTTCAACATAAGACAAAAAGTATGAAGAAAGGGTTTTCTTTTTCACCTGTGGCAACCCCTGAAGACCAGTGGTAAGCAGTATATCAGAGGATTGCTATATAAGAAACAAAAATCCTCAAACATATCCAAACACAAATTATAAGAACAAGCATTTCAATAACATATAGTACTGTTTAGCAATGAAAACAGGAAACATTGTGTTTCTGGAATCATAAATGAGGGAGAAACAGATGGCGAAGGTTTAGTTTATAGTAATATATTCATTAAAATAACCTAAGCTGAGAGTAACTCTTTACTCAGAAAGAGTTTAATTCAGCGTGACAAGTATTTCTCTCTACCAGAAGGAACCAAGAGGTTAAGGAAATGTTTACCAAAGTGAGAATTGCTATATGCATTGTATGTGAGAATAACAGATTGCCAAAGAGTCAAGTAAACAACTTGATTAACTCTCTGAATAAATGCTTCCATGCTCTATGAATCCTGCAGTTTTCAGTCATCTATTCTATCAACCTCAATACCCAGCTGATATGTTGCAATCCTTGGTACATTCTTCCATTCACTATGGGCATAAAACCCTGGGTGATTTAACATCAAAGACCCCAAGGGCTCCTTTTACAAAGGTGCGCTAGCGTTTTTAGCGCATACACCGGATTAGCGCGTGCTACCCAAAAAACTACTGCCTGCTCAAGAGGAGGCGGTAGCGGCTAGCGCACGCGCGCTAAAACCGCTAGCGCTAGGGCTCTTTACTAAAGCGCACTAGCGTTTTTAGCACGCACTACACTGCCGCGCACACTAACCCCGTGCTATGCGCCAAAAACTAACGCCAGCTCAATGGAGACGTTAGAGTCTATCACGCGTGGCATTGCAGTGCACACTAAGCATGTGTTAAATCTGCTAGCGCAGCTTAGTAAAAGGAGCCCTTAAATATATTAATTTCAGTGAAAAGAATGGAGAGAATGACCCTTTTGTTTTTCTTTGTTTTTCCTGCCGGTTGTTAGATAAACAAAATTAACTATTATGTGAGAGAAAATTTATTCACATCAGGTTTCTGAAGTTATGAATGCTGGAGAGGGGAAAAGGAGTCTAATATTCCTCCCTTTTTTTTTTTTTTTTTTTAGTTTGGGGAAATAGAGTTCAGGAGATGGAGACTATGATTGGAGAATTGTGACAAACATCAAATTTCAGATCCTTATTCTGAAGGATTGATAGTATCTATTCAGAAATGTTGGCCTATCGTGACCCGCTGAACAGGATACAGGAAGTAGGTTGTGAGAAAGGAAGAATGCTGAGGAGGCCCAGGCAGTATTTGAGAACCATTTCTGCACCCGTGATGCCTTTAAATGTTAAACAGTGAGGAAAGGGTTTGGAATGGTGTTCGGACCGGGGTTGGAAGAAGGGAAGGACTTCCCAGCCGTGGGATTCCCCTGGAGCTACCCTGCTCAACTTCCTATTAAACAGAAACATGAGATGGGGGAGAAAAGGAGAGATGCTGAATGGGAGAGCAGTTGGGTTAAGAGAGTTGGTGGACCTAGGGGTGGTGGGGAGGGAAGGAGGAAGAGGAAGAAGGGAAAGATGCTGGATGGGAGAGAAAGGGAGAGAGGATAACCCTGTGGCAGTGGGGAAGGCAAGATGATGAATGGGAGGGCAGTTGGGAAGAGAATGGGAGTGATGGTAGACCCAGTGGTGGTAAGGAGGGAGAGAGAAAGAGAAAGATGGAACTGGTGGTGGTGGGGAGATTAGGAGGAAGAGGAAAAGGAAGGAAGAGATGCTGAATGGGTGCTGCAAGCATATAGAAGCAGCACCAGAGTCAGGGAATGAGAAGATTAGAAAGAAAATCACCAGTTAACTAAGTGTGAGGGAGTCTATAAGACACTGCAACAAAATATAATAACTCTCTGTAATATACTCTGTCTGTTAGAATATGGACCAGTGGTCAGTGCTCAATACACCAACCCGATCTCTAAACCGAATAAAGTGTAAACTGATTAATTTATTTTATAAGAGGAGGGGCCTCAGATCCCCGTGCGCTGCCAGCAGTCAGCTTATCAGCCGCACTAGAAAGGGAAACAACTTCATCGGCCTCCCTCCCCCTCCTACCTGGATTGTGCTGACTTCCAACACTAAATAGTCAAAAAAACTGTAACTTAGCTTAGGCAGGCACTGATTCAAAAGTTGAAATGTTTCAATGACAAAATTGCTGTCCTCACAGGTCCGCCGAAGCGGAAGCGGACCTGTTAGGACAGCACTGCAAAAACTGGAGTCCTTGCTAGGGGGCAAAGCAGTCAGAGTCTTCCCAGACAATGCCTCTGCAGTGGCCTTTGTCAACCTGCAGTAAGACACTAAGAGTGCACCTCTCTGTCAGGAGGCAAAAACGTTGTTTGTTGTGCAGAGATTCATCTTGTCCAGGTGGATTACCTCAGCAGACAGACTAGTTCTGGAAAATTGGAAACTCTTCCCCAGTGTGTTCAGGCCATAGTATGGAAATGGGATCAGCCCACTTTTGACCTTATAGCAACAACAAAGATGAGTTACTTTATAAGCTGAAGAAATGAACACAGAAATGCAGGGTTAGACACATTAGTGCAACCTTGGCTGGAGACCGGGCTGCTTTATATGTTCCAGCCATGACCTACCAGAAGGGTGATTTGTAGGATTGTAAACCATCTAGGAGTAGTGCTTCTAGTGGTGCCAGATTGACCAAGATGCCCTTGGTACGCAGATCTGGTTCACCTTCAGAAGAAGCGGCCTCTCAGACTTACGGTACACCACTTATGTTCTACCAGCGTCTGATTGCCCTGGAAAATCTGGTTCGCTTTGATCTTACAGCATGGCTCTTGAGCACTAGCCCATAAAGGATATTCACAGGTGGTCATTGCTACCCTCCTTAAAGCCAAATAATAAGCGACAATTTTAGCGTATGCCAAGGCACGGGAGACATTTCAGAGCTAGTACATTAGTGAAAAAGTAGAGCCTGGCAAGGTGCTAATCTCATGTATCAAGGCATTCCTACAGGAAGGCCTTGATAAGGACCTGGCAGTGGCATCCTTAAAGTCTAGTTGGCCGTGCTCTTCTGCTTACATGGCCAAGAGTGAAGAGCTTCCTTGGCAGACCATATGGACATATTCCAGTTCCTGAAGGGAGCCTGAGACTGAGGCTGCTGATTCGGAGTCCCTTTTTGTCTTGGAATGTTAATATAGTGTTGGACGGCCTTAGTAGGGCTCCGTATGAGCTTTGCAGGAAGCTTCTCTTTAGATCTGTTGGTTAAAGTGATCTTTCTCTCGGCAATTACTCTGTCAGAAGAGTTTCAGAATTGTAAACACTTTCGTGCAGAGAACCATTCCTCAGGTTTACGGAAGCGGGAATTACTTTGTGTACGGTTACCTCCTTCTTGTCGAAGGTCGTCTTAGCGTTTCATGTTAACCAAGAGGTTAGACTGACAGTGTTTCACCCCACAGGGTCTAAGAAGAAGGATGAGGCCTTGAAGGTCTTAGACATCCGAAGAGTTATCTTGCGTTAGCTGGAGGTCACTAATGAGTTTTGCTCTCAGATCATGTTTTTGTCCTGACAAACCAGGCAAAAAAAGGCAGACACACTTCCAAGGCTACCATTTCTGGATGGATACTAAGAGTGATATCCTCTGTACACAGTGTGACACAGTGGTTAAAGCTACAGCCTCAGCACCCTGAGGTTGTGGGTTCAAACCCACGCTCCTTGTGACTCTGGGCAAGTCACTTAATCCCCCATTGCCCCAGGTACACTAGAGAGATTGTGAGCCCACCGGGACAGACAAGGAAAAATGCTTGAGTACCTGAATAAATTAATGTAAACTGTTCTGAGCTTCCTTGAGAGAATGGTATAGAAAATTGAAAAAAGAAAATAAAACAGCTGCTCATATTGTTGAAGGTAGATTCGACAAGGGGCACAACCTCCATCTGGGCAGAATCTTGAGCAATCCCACCTGAGGAGATTTTTTTTCCTTAATTTATTTACTTATAATTTTCAACAACAAATACAAGAAAATAAAACTTCTTATAAGAGAAATACAGCAAAAATAAAATTTACAAATTTATCATTTTAAACAAAAATGAAAAGTGGGATAATTGTATATTCTTCCTTAGACCACAACATAATAACAGAGGAGAGTTAAGGCCACAATATATGAAAAGTAAAATTCTTAATCAATAAGGCAAATTATTAAAGGAAAGGCTATAACACAAGTTTGCTTCTTGTAATTCACTGCATCAACTTCAGGCTATCTTTTTCAGCTCCAGAAAGGATTTTAAATGGTCAGGGAGAAAAAATACGTACTTAATTTGGGGATACTTCACAATACACTTACAAGGGTAAGCTATTATTCCCAAGGATTTTACCTCTTGTCTTAGGGATAGAAACTGGGTTATCTTTGTTACATCTAAGTATGCCCATATTCTCTTACCATAAAACAAATTTTTAGAAAACTTAAAGTATAATTTCATAAATGAGTCCAAGTCTTGTTGAAATACGAAGGATATCAATAATGTTGTTATCAATGTTGAATCAGAAATGGATTCCTCTAGGATAGCGGATATATTTTTAACATCTATTTGTGAAGACTGCATATTTTCCCCTTCCGTAACCTCCTGGGACTTTTTTGCGAAAACTGGGAGATAATAAATCTTGTTTAATGGGGGAGTAAATTCTGAGGAATATTTCAAAACTTCTAGCGCATATTTTTTAAACATTTTATAAAGAGAGATCCTTGGAGATGTAGGGAAGTTCAAAATTCTCACATTCAGCCTATGGTTGTAGTTTTCAATATTCTCCATTTTCCTATGTAACAATTCGCTATCCTTTATTGTAGCTGATTTATAAGCTTGTATTGATTAGACCTCATTTTGTAGTTTTCCAGTTGAATTTTTAGTTTCAATATTTGACTGTTCAAGTTTTAGTTATATTGTCCAATTTGGCTCCAAGAGCCTTTACCTCTTCAGCTGTCTTCATCTTAGCTCCAATTTCTGGAGCGTCTTGAAGATTGCAGCTAAAGTGTCCTCTCTGACAGGGGAAAGCTCCCCAAAGCTGGTCTGCATTGGCAGAAGCTCATCTGTCGTTAATCCTTCCTCCATGGTTGGATTGGGTCCACTCTTGGCTCCTCTTCCTTCCACTTCCAGAGCAGCAGCCTCAGCTGGACAGGGAGATGGGACATCCGGTGCAGGTGAGAGCGAGGTCTCCTGTCCCAGTGAGAGTGAGCCTTCTCTATTCAGTCTCACAGCAGGAGTCAAATTGCCCATTCCAGAGCATACCGCTGGCAGGCAATGCTCCAGTGTGCACTGTTTAAGGGCAGATGAGGGGGTTGAGGAGGTAGGCACCCTCACACTACCCTTCCTTTTCATATGTGGCATCTTAGTGCGGAAAACGTTTTTCGTTTCTCGGTCGGGCAGAGCGCAACCTCCACAGCTACCAGAGCATTCTTAACTCTACCAGACTAGCGCCACTGACTTGGCCACTCCCCCCACCTGAGGAGATTTGTAGATGAGTAACTTGGGCCACTCTGCATACTTTCACCAAATTGTACAGAATGGACATAGCAGCAAGGGAGGATCAAGTTTATCAAGTTTTATCAAGTTTTCAGCTCCTCAGTACTGTGTGCAGGCTCATCAAGCCCACTCTACACTTTGGAGGACTGCGTAGGTATTTCCCTATGGTTCCGCATATCATCCCTATTGCACTGGATAAAGAGGTTGATAAAATTTTTAGTGAACAAATTCATCAATTACTCACATTTTCTTATTTACTTCTTATGGGAGCCCGAGGCCTCGTGCCGATGGGCAAAATATAATACGGGGCTGGTGGGCCTCCGTGTTGCTCATCGGCCGGTGCGGTCGGGGGGGTGGTGTGATTCGCCCGGCGGCTGATTGGCCTGTTAAAAGGCGTCAGCCAGCTTTTAAGCGGATTGGGTGCGTGCCGGAGGAGGTGCGGAGGCGAGGGGATTTAAGGAGGGGGCAGTGGAGGACTCAACCGTTTGGGTCCTCCAGGGCGTTTTTTCATTTTTCCCCTCTCTAGCGTGTCTGTTGCGGCGGCGGCATGGCGTCGAGGTCAGCGGTTGCGGGAGGTCCGGTGTCGGATGAAGCCGACATTTCTTTGCTGGCGGGCGATTCCCTTATCGAGGACCCGGAGGAGCAGGTGGGTTCGGCGGGCGTGGCGGTGCAGGGTAGGCCGGATCGCAGGTCGAAGCGTGAGGCGCTTTTGGCTATTGCGATCGCTGGTGCTGCAGGTCATCTGGGTGGGAGGTCTCCCGCAGCGGGCGTCGGATCATCTGGGGTTGCCTTGACGCAGGGTCCCGGGAAGAGTAAATCTGGTGGGGGGGGGTAGGTCAGGCAAGTCGAGCGGGCGGCAGCCTGCTAGGCCGGAGGGCCGTAGCTCTGAGGCTCCTGAATTCGGGGTTAGGGCTTCCCCACAGGATCCTGTTGTGGTTTCTGGGCCTGTAGTTGCTCACCAGACTCCATCCTTGCCTGGTGTTGCCGAGGTTCGTGCAGTGCCGGTGTCGGGGGTGGAGGGGTCGGTTACATTAGAGGGGAGGCCTTTTCAACAGTCGCCTATGCCTTCCACGAGCTGGGGGGCTGGAGCGTGGGGTCCTGGTTCTGCGGGACATTTGGGGGTTCCTTATGGTTCCTTCCCGTGGGGTCCGGGGCAGCAGGGTTGGAGTCCTGCCTTGTTTCCCCCATTCTGGGCCGGGGGGTTGCTCCTGGGTGGTCTGGGGGTATGTTACCTAGTGGGTCTGGCAGTGCTGGTTGGGGGGCGCCTGGGGGCGGTTTTCCGGGCTCTTTTCCTGGTTTTGGTTTCTCTCCACAGAGTCCGCTTGTGCTGCCGGAGCCCCAGTGGAATGCAGGCGGGGGCGCTCCAGGACGCTCGACGGGCTGCCTTGGTTCTGTTTCGGAGCGGCAACACAGAGAGAGCGCATCAGTGTCTTCTGCGAGGGAATCGGTGGCTGCTGGCGGAGGCGCGGCTGGTCCCTCGTCTGATGTGGTGGTTGCTGGCCGTGGCGTCACTGTTGAGGAGCGACCATCAGGAGCGTCGACGGAAGTTATTTCCAGTGGCACCTCTGTTGCTGTGGAGGGACCTTCTACTTCGGGTAAGGTGGCGCCTGCTGTGGTTGCTGGGGGGAGTGCATGTCGAAAGAAGGGTAGGGGGAAGCGACGGCGCAGGCGTGATTCTTCTTCGTCTAGTCAGTCTTCCTCGGCGTCCTCTTCGTCGTCTGCCTCCTCTTCCCCGGCTTCCGGGCCGGTGGGGGAGGTGGGTCAGGCCGGGAGTAGTGGCATGGCTCCGCAGAGTGAGGGTCGTGGTGTGCCAGCTTTGGTGGCCCTGACGGAACTTTGGGAGCGGGTGCCGCGGGCTTTACGGCGTAAAATCAGACGCCGTTCTTGTATAGATATTTTTCGGCTTATGGAAGGCAGAGTGCATCGGCGGAGTCGTAAGAAGTCAAAGCGGGAGTCTGGCGCTTCCAAGATCTTTCCGGTTGCGCGATCCATTCTTAATTGGGTTCGTTCTTTCATGCGGCTGGCTAGTGTTTGGGGGCGTGCTCATCCTAGTGATTACGGTTTATTGTTATCCTATGCTGACTCGGTGCTCGACGCGTACCAGCGCTTTGGGGGATGGACGTGGTTGAACTATGACGAGGCATTTAGGGATAAGATGGAGGAGAACTCGCATATGTCGTGGGGTACGCAAGATGTTAATCTGTGGCTCACACATATGTCCTCCAAGGGTGGGGTTGCCTCTGCGAGTGGGGGCCGTATACCTGTGGGCATTTCGGGCGGCGGGCGGCCCTTTTGGTCCGGGGCGGGGGTTGGGACCGGTGGGGGAGCAGTTACTGACGTCTGTTGGAGATTCAACAAGTCGGGCTGCTCCTTCACTGACTGCAGGTTTCGTCATGCGTGCTCCCAATGCGGCCAGCCGCATTCCCTGCTTAAGTGTCCCAAGAAGCAGGTTGGGGGTGCTTCAGGGGTCGGCAAATAGGGATAGGTTGTGTTCGGTGCCGACGCCGGTTTTGGTGGGTGTTTTAGGCCCGTGGCTGCGTCGTTACAGGCCTTTGAGGGTAGCTACTCTGTTGGAGCGTGGTTTTTCCGTGGGTTTCGAGATACCATTTCGTGGCGAGTTGTCGGGGGCTCGGTCGCGGAATGCGTCGTCCGTGCATCATTTACGTTCTGTAGTTCGTAGCAAATTGGAGGAGGAATTGCGTTTAGGGCGGATTGCCGGTCCTTTTCGGGAGCGGCCGTTTCCGATTATGATGGTGTCTCCGCTGGCGGTTGTTCCTAAGAAGGAACCGGGTAAGTTCCGCCTTATCCACAATTTATCTCGGCCTGTTGGGTTTTCTGTGAACGACGGTATCCCGCGGGATTTGTGCACCGTGCGGTATTCCTCAGTTGATTGTGCTTTGCGGCTTATTCTCAGGGCTGGCCGCGGTGCTCTGTTGGCGAAGGTCGATATTCAATCGGCCTTCCGGTTATTGCCGGTCCATCCTCAGTCTTACCCTTTGTTGGGGTTTCGTTTCGAGGGTGCTTATTTTTATGATCGCTGTTTACCGATGGGTTGTTCCATCTCATGTGCTTATTTTGAGATGTTCAGCACGTTCCTGCATTGGGTAGTGGTTCAGTGTTCTGGGCTGGATGCCGTGGTTCACTATCTTGACGATTTTTTGTTCGTAGGCTCTGGTGATTCGGATGATTGTGGGCATCTTAAGGGGGTTTTTGAAGCAATGGCCGCGGAATTTGGGATTCCGTTGGCGCAGGACAAGTCTGAGGGTCCAGTTTCGTCTCTGGTTTTTCTGGGGATTGAGTTAGATTCCGAGGCGTTGGTGACTCGTTTGCCGTCGGTTAAGGTCCGGCAATTGCTTGATCTTATTGAGCGCGTGTTATCAACTCCAAAATCTACCTTACACGTGGTTCAGTCTTTGATTGGCTCTCTTAATTTTGCTTGTCGGGTTTTGCCCATGGGTCGTGCCTTTTCGCGTCGGTTGGCGGCTTCCACGGCCGGTGTCCGGGACAGGCATCATTTTTTGCGTCTGTCGGCTGGGGTGCGGGCGGATCTGCGCATGTGGTCTTGTTTTTTGCGCGACTTTAATGGCTGCTTGCCTATGCAGGCTCTGGAGGTGTCTAATGGGGACTTGGAGCTGTTTTCTGACGCGGCTGGAGGTGTGGGCTTTGGCCTTTATTGTCAGGGCGCCTGGTGTGCTGAGCGGTGGCCCCAATTTTGGGTTGCTCGGGGTATCACGCGTAATGTCACGCTCTTGGAATTATTTCCGTTCATTGTGGCCTGTGAATTGTGGCCCGACAAATTGAGGGATCGGCGGGTAGTGTTTTGGTGCGATAATGGGGTGGTGGAGGTGGTGAACAGACAGGTTGCGCACTGCCTGTCGGTGAATGTGTTGGTAAGAGCATTGGTTTTGCGTTGCCTGCGTCTTAATGTTTTTATTCGAGCGCGGCATGTGCCCGGTCTGCAGAATGGCATAGCTGATGCTCTCTCTCGTTTCCATTTTTCGCAGTTTCGTCGACTGGCGCCGGAGGCCCAGGAGGACGGTTTGGCGATGCCGGAGCATTTGTGGAGCCTGGTCGAGAAGGAGTGTGGGAAATGCTCCGCCTGTCGGTAGCACCGACTACCTGGTCGCATTACTCAGCCGGTTTCCGTGTGGTCTTTACCTTTTTGGTCGGCAGGGGTTGGGTTCCAGGAGATGTGGCCGAGTCCTTGCTTGAGGATTTTGTGCTGGATTCTGGCAGGTCTGGGGTATCTAGACGGGTAGTGCAAGGGAGGTTGGCGGGGTTTGCCTTCTTCTGTCGGGCTTTGGGTTGGAACTGCCCTTCCTCGGGTTTTCTTGTCCAACGCCTGCTGCGTGCGTTGGGAAGGGTGGCCCCTCCTAGGCCGGATTCTCGTTTGCCTATCCGGCATGACTTGCTTGTTCGACTTTTGTCGGTTTTGCCCGATTTGGCTCGCTCTCCTTACGAGGCGGTTCTTTTTCGAGCGGCTTTTTCTCTAGCATTTTTTGGGGCATTGCGCGTGGGGGAATTGTTAGTTAGTACAGCCGATATGGCAAGGGGGCGTGGTTTGTTGGTTGAACATGTAGAGCTGGGCGCCAGTGAGGCAAGAATCTGTGTGGCTAGCTCTAAGACGGATCAGGTCGGGCGTGGCCAGTGGTTGGTTCTCCGCCAGGTGGAAGGTTGTGTTTCTTGTCCAGTGTCTTGTTTGAGGGCTTTTTTACTGGTGCGGGTGGCGGTTTCTCCTGTCTTATTTGTGCATGTGGATGGGGTCCCTCTCTCTAGGTTTCAGTTCTTGGCTGTGCTGCGCCTTGCTTTGATACACTGCGGCGAGGAGCCTAGGAGCTACGGCACTCACTCCTTTCGGATTGGTGCCGCCACCAGCGCTTGTGCTGCTGGTATGTCGGAGGCGGGTATCCGGCGGTTGGGGCGATGGGTGTCTGGGGCTTTCCGCGGCTACATTAGGCCGTCGTGTTCGGCTAGGGGGCGTGGGCGTAGTTCAGTGGGTCAGTGATTGTATTGGGGACGGGGGGTGAGTCTGTTCTGTTTGTGGCTGATTTGTTTTGTTTTTCAGGTGCTGGTCGGAGCTGTTCTGTGTGGATAATCGGGCATTCCTTTGTGCATTGGGCTGGAGAGAGGGCTTTGTTGCGCCCTGGAGGTCGACATCTTGGGCTTGGTCATATGGGTGTGCGGGTATCTTGGTGGGGGCAGCGTGGCATGAGATGGCATCAGCTTTTGCCGTTTTTGTCACCTTTGCGAGCTGGCCCTCGTCGTCCGGATGTGCTCATTATTCACTTGGGGGGTAATGATGTCGATGTTATGACGGCTAGACAGTTAGTTAACATCATTAAGGATGATCTGCGGGTTCTTTTTGCTTGGTTTCCAGGTACGCGTGTTTTATGGTCGGATGTTATTCCGCGTCCACGGCGTCTTGCGTCTCGGCGGTGGACCCGTGGTTTGTCTAAGTTTAACCGTCAGGTGGGGAAGTGGGTTGAGTCGCAGGGTGGTGAGCAGCTGTTACATGGATGGGTTGATGTGGGTTGTGGAGGGCTCTTTCACACAGATAGAGTGCATTTGTCTGACATTGGGTGGGATCTGCTCTTGGACGATTTTGCGGTGGGTTGCGAGCATGTTTTGGGTTTGGGTTAGCCGCTGCTCTGTTGCCGGGGGGGGGGGGGGGCCTGTGCGTTCACAGGCCTATGGCGGATCTCCCGAGCTATTCGGTCTTTGGGCTCATCGGGTGATGAGCGGTGGGCCGGCGGGGTGCCGTGCCCGGGGGGTCAGGTGACCCGGATAAAGGGGCATGAGGGACATGCCACCCCTCTGACCCTTGTTGAGGTGGCAGGGTCGAGGGCACTGAAAGTTGGTTTTTGGGGTAGCTCGGAAGGAGCTCTTGGATTTATGTTAATCACTGTTTGATGGAAATTATAATATGTTAATTTTATTAATAAACTGAGCTGCGGCTAATTCCCAAAGTTGTTGTCGTGTTTTTATTAAAAGGTAGGAGGTGTATCAGGGTGACATTTGTAGGGTAGGGGTGATTAGTCAGGGAGCAAAGGGGCACATCCAGATCCCGATGTTAATGGGAGCCCGAGGCCTCGTGCCGATGGGCAAAATATAATACGGGGCTGGTGGGCCTCCGTGTTGCTCATCGGCCGGTGCGGTCGGGGGGGCGGTGTGATTCGCCCGGCGGCTGATTGGCCTGTTAAAAGGCGTCAGCCAGCTTTTAAGCGGATTGGGTACGTGCCGGAGGAGGTGCGGAGGCGAGGGGATTTAAGGAGGGGGCAGTGGAGGACTCAACCGTTTGGGTCCTCCAGGGCGTTTTTTCCCTCCCACCCTCCCTTTGTTTTTTGGTGTTTTGGGAGTAGTTCGGGGGCGGATCTCCCGAGCTATTCGGTCTTTGGGCTCATCGGGTGATGAGCGGTGGGCCGGCGAGGTGCCGTGCCCGGGGGGTCAGGTGACCCGGATAAAGGGGCATGAGGGACATGCCACCCCTCTGACCCTTGTTGAGGTGGCAGGGTCGAGGGAACTGAAAGTTGGTTTTTGGGGTAGCTCGGGAGGAGCTCTTGGATTTATGTTAATCACTGTTTGATGGAAATTATAATATGTTAATTTTATTAATAAACTGAGCTGCGGCTAATTCCCAAAGTTGTTGTCGTGTTTTTATTAAAAGGTAGGAGGTGTATCAGGGTGACATTTGTAGGGTAGGGGTGATTAGTCAGGGAGCAAAGGGGCACATCCAGATCCCGATATTAATTCACATTTGAATCACTCCGGTTTCTGTAGTAATCCTAGTTGTGATGCGAATAGCACTATATCAGCAGCACCTGAACATCATACACACAGGATGGGCCTTAGGCACCTGGGTCAATTAGGGCCTTAGGCTCCTTCCCGGTGCATCCTAATTGGCTAAGGTGTCTAAAGCCCCTACTGGGTGGGGTTTAAGACTCTGATTTTTCAGATACTTATGCTTGCTTTGGGGAGTCCTGCTGGTGCTGATCAACGGGCAGGGGAGCAGCAAAAAAAATTTAACAGGAGGAATATGGAAGAGCTGTGCCTAGCAATTACACTTCTGAGCACAGTTCCTCCCCATTTTACCGGTGCTGCTCTGCACGAATAGCATTCGTATAATTTGTATTCTGTTCATGCAGTACATCAACAACTGGGGAAAAATTGCTCTCGCCACTGTCATTTTTACCATGGCTTTGGAGTGTTGTGCATTAGAGCCTTAGGGCTCCTTTTACTAAGGTGCGCTAGGGCTTTAACGCGCGGAATAGTGCGTGCTACATTGCTGCGCATGCTAGACCTTAACGCCAGCATTGAGCTGGCATTAGTTCTAGAAGCGTAGCACGCAGTAATTTCCTGCGTGCGCTAAAAATGCTAGTGCACCTTAGTAAAAGGAGCCCTTAGTTGCTGTACACGCTACTATGTTTTCTACTGGGGTGCCTGCGTTGTGGTACAAATTGCCAATAAACTATATACCAATCTTTGGATTTGATGACGGAGGGGGGGGAGGCAGTTGTTTAGAAAAAGTCTGAAGTCTCGCTAATTCCCCTCCTAATAGTCTCACCACCTAACCTAGCTGAAAGCCATCCTAAGCTTGTTTTTTTTTTCTCTCCCCCAATACAGTTTCAATCTCCAGTTCTTTTTGCTGCTTTTTGAAGTTGGAAAGCCCCCTAGCTGCTTCTCATTAGCTTTGGGTATGTGTGTGCTTAAGAGGTATGAAAAATGAGGGATAAAAGAGTAAACTGAGGAGGAGTTTTGCTGGAGAATGAGGAGAAACAACAACAACAAAAAAGCTGAGACAGGAGACAGAGGAAATTGGAGGTTGAGCCTGTAGAGCAGAGGTGCCCACACTTTTTGGGCTTGAGAGCTACTTTTAAAATGACCAAGTCAAAATGATCTACCAACAATAAAATTTTAAAAACCACAAAGCACACTGTATGGAGAGAAAATGTTAATTATCATTTATATTCGGGAGTTTTTTTCAAAGATGGCAAGGCAGTAACAACTATACAAAAATAGACAAATATACCCCCTCCCTTTTTACTAAACTGCAATAGAAGTTTTTAGTTCAGGGAGCTGCGCTGAATGCCCTGCGCTGATCTTGATGCTCATAAGCTCCCTGTGCTAAAATCCACTACTGCGGTTTGGTAAAAGGGGGCCATAGTGCAAAATATAGACAGCAGATATAAATTCTCAAAATGGACAAATTTTGATCACTAAATTTAAAATAAAATCATTTATCCTACCTTTGTTGTCTGGTGATTTCTTGAAGAGTCTCTGGTTGCACTTTCTTCTTCTGACTGTGCATCCAATATTTCTTCCCTTCTTTCTGCCTCCTGCATGCTTTATCTCCTCCAGACCTCATTCCATTCCCCAACCAACATCTCTGTCCTTCCATGAGTCCAACTTTTTCTTCAAGTTTCAAGTTTATTAGGATTTTATATACCGCCTATCAAGGTTATCTAAGCTGTTTTTTTTACAATCAGGTACTCAAGCATTTTTCCTCTCTACATGCCGGCCCCCTGCCACCCGACACACTCCATTCCCCCCCCCCCTTTTATTTCCTCTCTCCCTGCCCCTCCCTTTTCTTTCTTTCTGTCTCCCTGCCCCCTTTCTTTCTTTTTGCCTCCCTGTCTGTCTCCCTGTTCTGCGTCCCTCCCTGTTCTGCCTCTCTGTCTGTCTTTCTGTCTCCCTGTTCTGCCTCTCTGGCTTTCTGTCTCCCCTTTTTCTCTCCCCAAGCCACCACCGGTGCTGTCGTCTGGAAACAGGCCCCAAGTCACTGACGACATATAGGGATCAGGCCCCCAAACCACCACCAAAGAGTTCTCCCTGTTTCCCAACAACGCAACAGGCCAGCAGCCTTCCCCTCTCCCCCCCCCTCCCCGATGTCAATGCTGGTGTCGGAGAGGAAGTTATGGGCCAGCCAGGCATTGATGTTGGGGGGGGGGGAGGCTGGCTTGCCTGGCACTTTGTGCCTGGCTGGCCTGTTGTGGCATTGGGAACAGAGAGAATGCAAAGGCAACACAAGTCTATCGCGGATTCCGGAATGGGCTCCGTGATCGACTTGCGTTGCCTTTGCGATCGACCTTTTGGGTACCCCTGCTGTAGAGGGTGCAGGGAGAAATCGAGCCTTAGTCCACTATACTAGCCACTAGATTGACCATCTGCTCCTCATGGATGTTTTTGTGGCCATTTTCTAAGAAAGCTGCGATACAGATGTCCATGTTCCCTGTTTCCCACTATTAAGTAGTTATTATCTTCACTGCTGAAAATTGTCACTTAACTGGCTAAGTGCCGACTCTGCCCCTTGAATGCCCCCTAAAGAGCTGGTTTTGGCTTAGGCGCAAAACAGGCAATTTCAGCTGCACTGGCCTTTCATGGCTAATGTGTGGCTACCATTATTCCCTAAAAATGCCATCCTTTGCCAATAACATATGGAGCCTTCATTGGTACACCTTGTATGGCCTATTTATATCCTTTTGAATATCAGGCCCATGATTATTATTATTTACCAGAATGTGCAAATATCTGTCAACAGGATATTTTTTTTTAATGTTCTCAATCTGTGTGAAATGGCATGCCGAAATCTGAATCGTAGAATCTACTGGCACAATTTTGCTGGCAAAGTTCTATAAATAGGGTTAAGGTGTCTATTTACATGAGGCCTTCAGTGCTCAAGCTGTGTGCTTTCCCTGCCTTGCAATTCAGCATTCTTGTTTTCATTTAAAACAGGGCAGAGTCTGCAGCTTTCCGCTCTGGTCCCTCCAACAAATTTGCTTCAAGTGGCTACTTAACTGTTTCTGTACATAAAAAGCAAAATAAACAGGGAAAGGTGCAGGAAGAGGTGCTTGGAATGACAGTGATTAAATTGTTTATGACAGTGAAGTGCTCACTTAAGAGCTTGCTAAGTGGTTCAAAGAAGTAACCTAAGAAGTTAAATGATTGTTGACATAGAGATTACCACCACTGGAAAGAAATGAAAGTCAAAAGGTGCTGCAGACAAAATGGCCTGGTATGTCTCTCTCTCCCTCTTTCACTGAGATATATGAGATCCTTAGCAAATGCATACTTTGAAAAGCACAAAAACAAGTAGAAGTTAAATTAAATTAAATAAATATATACATCTCCACTCTATGGTATGTGAAAAAGTGTTCAGTGTCCTTATTTCTCGCATTCAAGCCGCTTGGGAGATAAGATTGGGACCATCATATCATTCTTTCAGTCCCTTCCATTAGCTGTCATTTACATACATTCCTTAAGTATGTTGATTGTACACCCAGAAAAAATAGATTACTTATCTTTTTTGAAGCGGCTTGACGGGAATCTGATATTTGTGCTCAAGTGCTCATCCGTGTCCGTGTTGCTCCCCAACTCAGACCTGAGTTTCACCAATAAGGCTTCTTCAGGAGGAGTATTCACTGGGTTTGCAGCCATAAAGGAGATTGGCTTTTTGGTTTTCAGTGGCTGTAGTCTGCTCCCTTCCAACTGCAGTGCAGCTCTGGGTTGCTGTAACTGCTTGTGAATGTGGGTTACACCCTTTTCTTTCCCTGCAGGGAATACTCCTCCTGAGGAAGCCTTATTGGTGAAACTCAGGTCTGAGTTGGGGAGCAGCTAATGGAAGGGTCTGAAAGAGTGATATGATGGGACCAATCTTATTTCCCAAGCGGCTTGAATGTGGGAAATAACTGAACACTTTTTCACATACCATAGCACTTGTTCAGAGTGGAGGTGTATATATTTATTTAGTTATTTAATTTATACATTTTATTTCACGAGTATTGCAGTATGATAAAAAGCCATGCTTAATTGAATGGAGTTTAAATTAAGTGCTGGCTAATAGAAAGACATTGTACTCCTATAATATATTGAATCAGAAACATAGAAACATGATGGCAGATAAAGGCCAAATGGCCCATCCAGTTTGCCCTTCCGCAGAACCATTATCTCTTCCTCTCTCTAAGAGATCCCACATGCCTATCCCATGCCTTCTTGAATTCAGACACAGTCTCTGTCTCTATCACCTCTACCGGGAGATTGTTCCATGCATCTACCACCCTTTCTGTAAAACACACAAAAAAAGCGAATTAATATATATCTAACTGTATTACATTATCTGACATGCAATCAATGTGTAGTTAGAAATTTTCTCTTTGTGAAGTGAATGGGAAAATGCTGGAAATGTCCCCAACAGTTAATTCAAAAATTCAGTGATTACCACACATTAATTTTGACAATTACTACATGTTAATGGTAAAATCGTAGCATAAATTAATATAAAGACCCCCAAATATTTCATATGTTAAGATTTGTATTTCCCAGTACTGAAGAAAAACTATTAAACAATGTTAAAAGCCACCTATACAAAGATGCATATGAGTCATAGATTGGATAAATTTTTTTATCAACAATCTTAGGCTCAAATACTTAAATTTAACCAGATCTGTATATAGGTCACAATTTCTCCTATTAGACCTAGTTTTATTTGAAAAAATATATATATATTTTTTTAATTACCCTCCTGATGTTGTTTCTCCTTAAATGTTTTTCTATTTTCTTTAACAATTGTAATTTACCCCCTCTTTCCTTATGTATCACTAATTAATTATGTATATCGGCTGTATGTTTATTAGTATAAATTGTTTTATTTTGTCCCCCCAAATTATTATTGTTATACGCATTGAAAATATTTGATATTGCATTTACATCAAAATTTTAATAAACTTGAAACTTGTTCAAATTTATACATTTTACTTTATGAGTATTGCAGCATGATAAAAAACCATGCTTAATTGAATGGGGTCTATGTTTCTTATGTCACAATCTTACTGCCTCCAACCCCTCCCCCTTTACTCTCCACCTATTACACAAATAAACCAGCCTCCCCTCAAAACAAAACTATCCACTGTAAACAGCCACGTTTTTATCTGCTTCCAAAATCTTTTCTCATCCACTGTCAATTTTCTACAGAGAGCTCATTCCACCATACAGGGGCCTTGACTGAATATCCTGAAATATCCAGCTTCTTGTCCTTGCTCTCCTTACCTTCTTTAATCAAAAGGATCTTCAAAAGAAAGTTCTGACTAGATCTTAATGTATTTATTTAGAAATCTTATATCCCACCTGGAACCTAAGCATAAGAACAAATAAAATCAATAACAGGAAAACAATCACAGACATAATATAAAATTCAACACCTTATATCTGCTGCTTCTTATGAACCAGTGCTTTGTATCTATTAAAAAAAAAAGCTTCTACAAATAGGGAGTTTTTCAAACATTTATTTAAAATATTGAATGTTATCTATTAACCTTGATTGCCCAATCGCATTGTTCCATTTGTCCTGGCCTTTTCAGTTTCTTTGCTAAGCAGCCAAGCTTAGATTTAGGAAGTGCTTTAAATGTCAAAACCAATAATCTTAAACTTGACTCTTGCACCGTTGGTAGCCAGTGAAGGCTAGAGGAAACATAAGAGGAGCTGCTGAAAAGTCATTTATTTAATTTTCTATACCATTCTCCCAGAGGAACTCAGAACTCAGAACAGTTCACATGAATTTATTCAGTTACTCAAGTATTTTTCCCTGTCTGTCCTGGTGGACTTACAATCTATCTAATGTACCTGGGGCAATGGTGGGATTAGTTGACAAGGAGCAGTGTAGGTTTGAACCCACACCCTCAGGGTGCTGAGGCTGCAGCTCTAACCACTGCACCACATTCTTAGACATAATATGACAAAAGATAACATGGCAAACATTGACAAAGGTGGTAAAAAATAGTTAACAAAGCATGGTAAAAAACATAATATGACAAAACATGGTATGGTGAGGCATAGCATGGCTAGTATAGTTTGGCAAAACATAGCACGGCAAACATAGTATTACAAAGTTTGGCTACTTTAGTATGACACAACTTGGCAATAATGGTAAGGCAAGCGTGCATGACAAAACATAGCATGGAAGACATGGAACATTGTGTGGCAAACATGGCATGAGAGATCGTAGCATGGCAAACATAGTATGGTAAATATGGTGAATGGTATAGTATAGTAGGACAAGGATAGTGAACAGTATGACATAGTATGGTAGAACATTATATGACAAACCATGGCATGGTCAGACATGGGACAAAGCATATCAGCAATTGAGACTCAAGACAATGGAAGTTCGAGGCCCTTTGTCAGAAGGTCTGGGGAATTTGGATTGGCACACTCAGGGTCAGGGGAAAAGATGGGTTTTTATTGCCTACCTGAAGTTCAGTAGACCTTCTAATGATCTTAAGCGGGTAGGTAGCTGGTTCCAGAGGTGTGGTAGTTAGTATAAGATCTTTTTCAGGCATTTTCAAGGTGGAGGACATGTCCTGAGGGCATGCGTAATTGATTTTCTTCATGTAAGCAAAGCAGTTGATTTGGGATGTAGGGCGGAAGTTTTCAGCCCAACTAACAAAGCTGGGGTAGTCTCCATTGAGGGCTATATACTGTCACAAGCCCAGCACTGCAGCTAGCCTTGTTCTGGGTAAAAGACAAGAAAACTTAACTTTGAAGCTGAAGAGATCTGACCAGTGTAGCAGCCCTTCTACTAGTAGTGTTCCTAGTGAGAGTGCCCAAGAGCAGGAGCCCTGGCAGGAGAGGGAACAGTATGAAAGCACTCACTCCTCTAAGCCTAGAGTAGCTTCCAGCAAAGCACAACCTAGAAGTCAGGTTCTTAGCCCTTTAAGCACACACCTGCTGAAGTTAATTGAGCAGCAGGAGAAAGCTCAGCAAAAGCAAAAGCCTGCCCATCCCCCACTTAGCTTAGGGCGTTGCTTTCTGAGAACAAGACAAACTGAGCAAAGCAAGCTTAGGAGAGGGAATCCTGATCCAGCAGTAGAAGGAGACACATGGGAAGGTGCTCCGGAGTTTAGCCAAGGAAATGAAATTGAGATGAGAAACTTGGATGATTCTCCACTGGCAAGCCTGCCAGACTGCTCACAGTCAGAGGAAGCCATGGACATTGCCTTGGAACCCGAGGAAGTCTGCATGGAGGAAAGCTGAGTTTTTTTTCTTTTACCTCTTTGAACTGCATTATATGGAATGAGTGTAGAGATTGGTGCTGGCTGTGTTTATGGGTGTGTGAGATGTTGTACTGCTCACTGCAGTATGTAAGATGCTGCCTTTTCCTAGGTACTCATGTGTGACATGTGGCTTGTTACTAAAAATAATGTTTTTCGTACAGATGGGGGGAGGGGGGTTTGCCAAAAAATGATGGGCCCTGGATGTCACTTATGCTAGGTACGCCATTGGTGTAAATTTGCCTCAGTAAGATCCAGGGAGGCAAGAAATTCCCTCAGAAACATTGCTGGAAGGACCAACCACATAGTCTCCATCCTGAACCGAGGAAGCTTGAGAGCCAGATGGAAGTGCTGCAAAATCAGAACCAGCCTTCAATCTGTTGATACTCTCTTAGGAATGATAAACTAAACAAAAGTATCTGTCTGAATCTGAATGTTAGCTTGGCACCGGCTCTATTGCTTGAATATTCATCAAGTGCTGAACAGCAGCCTGGAGTAAGCTCATTGTGTCTGGGCTCCCAACAGGAGGAGACATTTGCTAACCTCACCACTAAGAAATTCTACCTTGTTGGAAAGGACTGTGAACTGTGTTTTTTTTTTCTTCCCGCTGTGGAGAATTTGGCCACTGATTGTTTCAGTAGGAGTTGAGGGGCTGAATCCACAGAAGATCCTTTGGGTTGGGACTGTGGGGTCATTGCTGGCAAGTTTTGTTAGTGGATTCAACAACTCCCCTCTCACACCAGCTTGCTTGAGTTGGTAGGGGAAAGCCTGTTTAAATCCAGGCAGGCACAGTGTGCTTATCAGGACAAATTGACTCTTATAACCAGTACAAACTCACCAATTATTGTTTTCTCTTTGTGTGAAAAAAGTTGGTGAGAAGATTGATAATACTTACCCTGAGGAAAGGGTGGAACTGGATTGGTGCTGACTTTGCAGCCAAGTTAAATGAACTGTTTGTGTTTGTTTTACTTTTTGGTTTTGAATTTTGGACATTAGCTACATTGATGAACACAACGTCAATGCTGAATAAAGCCTTATTCTTTTTGAAGAACTGTGGCTGTTCTGACTTTGTTTCATGACATTATTACAACCAGCACGGCTTTCACCCTTTGAAGGCACGCCAAAGTTTGTGTTTTGCGCACTACCTGGTATCCATTCCGGAATCCAGTGTGGCAATATTTACCTCCCTCCCCCCCCTTTTTATAAAATCGTAGCACGGTTTTTAGCACCAGCCGTGGCAGTATTAGCTCCAACACCCATTTAATTCTGTGAGCATTGGAGCTGTTACCGCCTTGGCCAGCGCTATAAAACGGGGAGGGGAGGTTAGTCTAGCGATTTTCTACTTTTTTTGTTCTGTATTTTTTCGACGGAATACAAAAAGTTGAAAATCACTGGACTAAGTGTATAGCTCTTGATGGATACTGCCCCAACTTTGTTGGTTGAGCTGATCACTTTACAGCGGTCCCTTGTATTATCAGCTTAAGGGAAACATTTTCTCTAGGGACTTTCTTAGTGTCAGCTTAGACACTACATTTTGAGTCAATTGTAGTCATTTAACCAAACCATAAGGTAGTCTCAATGTTAATGGGTAGTTTAGTATCTTATCTGCTACTATACATACAATCTACTGTGCTAGGTTTTATCATGCTATGTGTCATACTAGGTTAGCCATGGTTATAATACTATGTTTACAGATCAATATTCACAAGCTATTCTTGTCATGGGGTTTGAAAATCAGTATCAGTAATAAATTTACTTCCTCTAATCACTTATACTAAGTATCCATATGATACTCGGCCCTGAGGAAAATTTAGTGAAACATGATTGTGTCGGGCGAGGTATTTAATAATTCCTAAGATGTATTTAGATATATATACATATATTAAAAGATAATAAATAATAATTTTTAAAATATATATATATAAATGATCCAGTGAAGATGATGGCTTATGCATATTATGAAAAGACCAGAGTGGAATTGTCCAAATAAGAGAGATGTGCACTTAAAAAGTGGTCCTCCAATTCTTATGCATATTATGATGCATGAGTGAAGAGCATGCTGAGGATCATATGGATGCTTAATATAAGTAATTAGAGGGGTGAATATGTTTGCCATGCTATGTCTCACCATACCATGTTCTGTCATATTCTGTTTTACCAAGCTTTGTTAATTATGTTTTTGCCATCTTTGTCAGACAATGTTCTGCCATGCCATGTTTGCCATCACTTTGAATAAATGTTTTATTATGCATGTAAACTTGTAACCCGTTCTGAGCTCTTCTGGGAGAATGGGATATAAAACCAAATGAATAAATAAAACATATCCTACCTGTCAATGGTACTACTCTTCCAATCCCTTCTTTAGTGAACAGGGAACAACTGTAATTATGCAGAGTTTCTTCTTTTATTTATTTATTTCTTCAATTTTCTATACCGTTCTCCTAGGTGAGCTCAGAACGGTTTACATGAATTTATTCAGATTCTCAAGCATTTTTCCCTGTCTGTCCTGGCGGGCTCACCATCTATCTAATGTACCTGGGACAATGGGGGGATTAAGTGACTTGCTCAGGGTCACAAGGAACAGCGTGGGTTTGAAACCACAACCTCAGGGTGCTGAGGCTGTAGCTTTAACCATTGCGCCACACTCTGTCACCCTCCATACATTCCTTATTCTTCCTTACATGTTCACCCTTCCTCATTTTCCTGGCAGATCTGAAAAGAGAGTCTTGCTACCTTGTTTTACCACCTTAATGATGTTTTGTTATGCTTGTTCTTCTGTTGCCCAGATCACTCTCACCACTTCTCACAGCTCTGCTTCTTCCAAAACTTTGACTTTGTCCTCCCTTTCTGGGATCTTCTGCATCTTTTGAATGATAATTGTAGTCCTCACTTACCCCTCCCCCTTTACAAAACTGTAGCGTGTTTTTTTAGCGTCGGCCGTGGCGTTAACAGCTCTGACATTCATAGGAATTCTATGAGTGTCAGATCTATCACCGCTGCAGCCGGCACTAAAAACTATGCTACGGTTTTGTAAAAGGGGTAGGGGGTGGGGTTAATTAACCGCCTACTTTGAAAATTATATTTATCTCGCCTGCCTTTATTTTTATATACTTTTTGCTACAATTGCTAAAGCTTATTTTAGTTCAGTCCATTGTTCTACTCTATAAAGATCTTCATATCCTGTCAGCCCTTCCTTGATATTTTCTATCTTAACAAGCTACTGTGGATATGCATGAGATCCAGGACCACGACTTTTGTATAACCCAGTCTTGACTTTGCACCATCTGATCAACGAAGCTCAAATCACCATTTACCAGGATATTAGAAACAGAAATGTATTTATTAGGATTTATTTACTGCCTTTTTGAAGAAATTCAGCAAAGGCAGTATAATGCAAGAATAAACCGAATATAGGGGAGGCCCTTTTACTAAAGCTGTGGCAAAAATGTCCTTAGCGTGTCCCTTATGTGGGTCTTTTCCACGTGCTAAGCTCATTTCTGCTGCAGACAGAAAATGGCACATTTTTCTGTTTTGCCAATAGTACACAGACATTATAAAAGCTTACCATGTGAGCTCCTATAACCGTCTATTTTGTAGGCAATAAGGGCCCTCATACTATCCTTGCACTAATCAATTAGTGTGTGTGCAATGCCTCATATGCAAATGGACTAGCACTGTCATGCCCACTCTCCACCCCCAACACACAGCCTTCGAGGAAAATACAAAATATTTTTTTAGTGCATGATATACATGTGAGAAAATGCAAATTTACCATGGGATGCCAGTGCACATCCTGCGGTAAACCTTTTTAAGGTGTGGTAACACATGTTAGCACTTAGTCCCTATGGAGCTCATAATCAAAACGGAAATATGTCTAAAATCCCACCTAAATCGGCACTTGGATGATCTAAAAGACAAGCCGTCCAAGTGCCAATAATCGAAACGGGTTTTAGATGTATCTAAAAACAACTTAGGCTTTTTCAGTGCTGCTGTACGTCCAGAGCTGAAAGGGGTGTTTTAGGCGGAGTGGTGAGGGCGGGATTTGGGTGGGACCTAGGCTGATCTAAACTTGGTGATGGGACAAAAGCGCGCGAGGACAAAGGCTCTCCGACAACCGAGCGCGGACAATTGAGCGCAGGACTTCATCGCGCTGAAGACAAACCTTATTTTAAAGGGCTCCGACGGGGTGTGTGGGGGAGGAACCCCCCCACTCTACTTAATAGGGATCGCGCTGCCTCACGCTGCCATGTTGGGGGTGTGGGGGGTGTAACCCCCATAATATTACCTCTAAAACAGAACCCCATATGGACAACAAACCTCCCCTCTGCAACGCTAACAGGTTCAGTGTTCAGTGGCTGCAGGGCCCAGGAGGTGAAGGACTGAGAGATCCTGGATGCCGAAGCAGCTAAGTTGTTCTCTTTTTTTGCTGTGTTCCACGCTGAATCCTGGACTACTTTGCTACAGTGCTGATTTACCCATTTTTTCACAACTGAGGGCTGTGTGTCCCGGTGTGTTTTATAACATCTCCCTGCAGGCTACCATAGAGCTTTTTCTACTGGTTCTATATTTTGGAGTACAGGGTTAGCCTTGAAAGGTGGAGTTTTTTGCCAGATGAAGCTGAACTGAGGCTTTTTCTCCACCTTTCTTTCCTTTCTTTTTCCCTGTTACTACCTGTTGTGTGATTGGCTTGTGTGTGTGTGAAATTAAAGCCTGTTAGTGTTGCAGAGGGGAGGTTTGTTGTCCATATGGGGTTCTGTTTTAGAGGTAATATTATTGGAGTTTAACTGACCCTTTTCCTGAGAGTATATGTATTAGTGGGTGTAACCCTCCACATTATACTGAAAGCGTAACTTCCCCCCCCAAAAAATAGGGAAAAAGTTAAGTTTCCAGTATTATGTGGGGGGTTACAACCCCCCAAACCTCCCCCAACACCAGTGCGATCACTATTAAGTAAAGTAGGGGGATACCCACCAACACCCCTCCGTCGGAGCCCTTTAAAATAAGGTTTTTCTTCGGCGTGATGAAGTCCTGCACTAAATTGTCCGCGCTCGGTTGTCGGCACGCCTTTGTCCTTGCGCGCTTAAGACTATGAACCTTCTAAACTTAGTTGTGCTGCAAGTATAACCGAAAGTTTAATGAGATTGCCTAGACGGAACTTGGGCGTTGTGACTTAGGCCATGTAAAAACAGGTCTAAGTGCCCAGAAGATAGCCAAAGTGATCAGATAAGCACTGCAGGGACAAAATACAAACCCCACACATTGCCCCAGTGATCACCGACCCCTTCACAACGCCATAAAAATTGGAATAAAAACGTGCATACATACCTGCAGAACATCAGCACCTGGCATAGGAAAGCCTAGTAGAGCAGCACAGAGGTAGCTTAAGTAGTCTGGAAGGTGGGCTAGTGAACTATAGAGAGGAGGACCCAGGCTCATAAGCCACTCTAACCACTGCATTCATGGTGAAACATGTGCACCCCCAAAACCTCCCAAAATCCTATTGTACTGACATATAGGTGCCACCTGTAGCCATAAGGGCTATTAGGGTTGTAGACAGATAGGTATAGTATGTTTGGAGGACTCACCATGACCTATAAAGGAGTTGCAGTGAGATGTGTTTTTGGCACCCTTTTTGTGAAGTTCACACCAGTGCCCTGTAAGGTGCCCCACTACTGTTTTGAAATGTCTGGATGTCCAGTCCATCACTTTGCTGGCCCCTCCCATGTCCAAAAGGTCTTTTTTATAGGCATTTTTGGCTTGGATGAATTTTTGAACTAAAATGGGGTATTGACGACTTAGCGGTCTGGACAATCAGACGGCTGGACGTACACTTAGACGATTTTCAGGAAAAAAAAATTTGTGGACATATTTTTTGAAAATTGACTTTTTCCATGTCTGACTTTGGGCGACTACCGACTTAGGCTCAAAACTGACTTAGACGCATATTTTGATTTTGCTCCTCTGATTCTATAAAGGCCGCCTAAAGATAGGTGCCAATTTTAGTGCCTAACTTAATCAAACAATAGGCTTAAATCAGTTCTGATATAGGCACTAAACACCTCACAATTGGTTTTAATTGGCTTTAATTGAACTTAATTGAAAGTTTATGTTTATTAGAAGCTTCTTTATCGCTACTAATGACCTGGGAGTCAATTCAGAGCGGTTTGCATGAGCTTCAGTAAAGTTGTTACAATACATCAGTTAAATATATGTATATCTTACCTATTTATACCATCTATGTACATATACTAAAGTTAGGCGCCTAACTTGAAAAACTTGATTCTATAAAAAGTAGGCACCAAGCCCAAAGCGCCTACACTAAAAGTGAGCATGGTTATGGGTGGATCATAGGCATGTTTTCGAGTTAGGCACCTCTTTGTGAATTAGGTGCTGTTAGGCTCAGATATCGATGTCTAACTTTAGGCAAAGAAAACCCTGACATAAATTGGGGGTGCCTAAATGTTCCTGTTTTTCTGTCTTGTCTGTTTAGATTGTAAGCTCTTTTGAGCAGGGACTGTCTTCATTGTGACTCTGTACAGTGCTGTGTACATCTGGTAGCGCTATAGAAATAATTCATAGTAGTAGTAGTATGCTGAGTACCACCTAAGCAAGCTTAGGCGACACTAAGCATGATTTATTAGCAAAGATATAAGATTTTAAACAGTAGCTGTTGCTTCTTCATTAGTCACCAAATCTGCAGAAGGGTGTCACGTTAAAACTCTTGAACTCCTCCCCTTTTGCAGTGGAGAACAGCTCCCTTTTCAGTTTTTCCTTCTGCAAGCGAACCCAGGTGTTTTCTGATCTGTTGTGCTTCTTCTTGTTATTTTCAGGTATTTTAAGACTGTGTTTTTGGTCGCCATTGTTTCAGCAAAGCAGATCTCAGAGTTACAGGCCCTTCCATGTAGAGAATTCTACCTCCAGTTAACAGAGTCGTGTGTTTCTCTGCAGGCAGTACCTGCCTTCCTACTGAAGGTGGTTTCTGCTTTCCATATCATTTAAGAGATTTGTTTACCCACCTTTTATCCCAAGGGTTTGGCAAAACAGGACAAGATTTTGTGAAGCCTGGATGCATATAGAGTCCTCCTGCACTACTTGAAGAGGATTAATGATTCCCAGCTATCTGATCACCTTTTTCTGCTGACCATCCACTCAAGCTGAGGCTGGCCAGTTTCAAAGGCTTCAACTGCCAGATGGATTTGCATGGCAATTTCATCTTCCTACATTGCCTGCTATAAACAGCCCCCTATCTCAATCAGCAGCAAATTCAACTAGAGGTATGGTTGCTTTCTGGGTGGAGTCCTGTGCTGTTTTGTAGTTCTACCCCCTTTCCTCCTGTCTCTGTCGTTTGAGTTTGTCCATGTTCGTATTTTTATGACTTCCTTTTTTCCCCCTAATTTTAATATGTATATCACTTTGGAATGTTTTTACAAGGTTTTTTTTATCAAATTTTAAATAAACTTGAAACTTGATGAAATTTGTAGAGCAGCTACTTGGTCTATTCTCCACACTTTTATGAAGTTCTACAGAGTGAATGTGGCAGCTCGAGAGGATGCCGCTTTTGGGTTCTCAGTACTGTGAGCAGGCTCATCTGTCCCTCCCTAGATATCTGGCACTGCTTGGTATGTCAGCTACTTTACAGAATCCTATGTCTTTGCTACTGAATGAAAAATTAGGTTCTTACCTTGCTAATCTTCTTTCAGATAGAAGACATAGGATCCTGTATGCTCCACCCTGTCAAAGCTTTTGATTCACCTGATTTCTGCCTGGGACATTACCGTGTCTTAGAACCTCTTCTCCCGTATCTAAGATTTAACAGAGACAAAACTTCAGGAACATGAGGGCTCCTATTCCCTTTCTCCTTGGCTTCTACTAGTTTCACTTAGCAGGTTGGTTCTTAGCTACTCATGTGAGTAATTTATTATTCATTGTTAAATTGTTAAATATTTATTAATCAAGTTTCAAGTTTAATAAGGATTTGATTGATCGCTTATTCAGAATTCTAAGCGATATACATATTACTAAAATTACAAAGTTTAGGGAGCAATACAACAAATGATAAAAGCTAAGTCTTGCACGACTAGTGACTAACATTACAGACCATGAAACGCAAGGAAAGGAAGGGGAAGGAAATTAATCATTGTTAACATAGAAGTTTATTATTATTATTCAAGTTTATTAAAAAAAATTTTAGACCGCTTATTCGGGTTTCTAAGCGGTTTACAATGTAAAATTACATAAAAACGCATAAAAACACATAAAAACAAGGGATACTAGATAACATCCAAACATAACGAAAGGTTTTGATGGAACGTACGGAACTACCTCAAACAATAGGGTAATGGGGAAGAACTACAATTATTATAGAAAAGGAGCAACATAAAAGGAAAAAAACAATAGGTTAGGGTAAAAAAAAAGCAGTTGTTTTAAATAATGCCCTTAAAAGGACAGTTGTAATTCAAAAGCGTCTTGGAACAAGAATGTTTTTAGTTTTGCTTTAAATTGTGCCTATCCCAGGCTTTCTTGAATTTAGACACAGTCTCTGTCTCCACCACCTCTTTTATCATAAGTTACAGAGCAGAACAGAATATTGTTTGTTACCAGAGAAGCTCACCCTGTCCCCACCCCATGCCCCTCCTCTTCTTCTGTTTCAGTGGAGTTTGATTGCTTTGATACCAACTGAAGAGAGAGCATTGTTCTCCACTGCAGAAGGGGAGGGGTTCATAGTGACACCCTTTTGCAGATTTGTGACTAATGGGAAGCAATTACTGTACAAAATCCTATGTCTTCTGTCTGAAAGAAGATTAGTAAGGTAAGAACCTAATCTTTCATTCTATAATGGGCACCTAGGTTTTATAGAATTGGTGCCTATATCAATGCCTAACTTTAAGTGAGCTTTATAGAATCAGTGTCTTACCACAGTTTAGTAAAAGAACCCCATAGGCAATAGACAATTAGGGGGAAATTCATCAAAGTGTGCTACTGTTAAGATGAGTTATTTTTCCACAAGTGCTATTTTAACACTTGGTCCCTGTGACAGAGTTTATGAAACCTTACCACTTTCCTGGATGGGCACTGCTGCTCAAACTCAGAATAAACCTCAAGAAAACCCGGCACTCCCCCTCCTGGCTAAATTGGCTCACACCCACAACAGCACTGAGAAAGAGTTTCTCCCAGGAAGGAGAGAAAAGTAGGAAACCAGGAAGTGACTCAAGGGAACATAAAAAGGCCGAGCTAGACCCAGGAAGAGGGTCTGCTAGAGGGAACCTAGGAGCTAGAGAAGTTGGTTGAAGGGCCTGGTACAGACAGAGTTTGTAGGAGGTAAGACTACTACTTTTAAAAACCCTACCTTTGTTCTGGTGCCTGCTACGACCTGGGACATAATGCTGCCCATGGAATAAAGACTTTGGGGTGTAGCACACCCTATGGAGAAGGGGACTTGTGTTTGAGAAAGACTGGGGAAAAGCCTAACTTTTATTTGAAGAACACAAAACTATAGGAGCCTGTGAAGAAACACTACTGTGGAAATAAAGAGGTTTTTTTTCTTGAATGCTCAAAGTGTGGTCTGTCTGTTCATCTGTGCAACTCTTCTCCTGGGCAAGCTGCCTCACTATCACAGTCCTATTTTATCCAATGAGATTTTGAGCTAAAATAGCACATCTTGTGGTACAATAACCCGTCTTAACAGTAGCACGTGTTGATAAATTCCCCCTTAGTACAGTCTGGTAAAATATTCAAATAACAGTACACATTATGATATAATAATCTACTTATAATGTCAACAAAATATACATTAAAACAAATTAATAGACATTATTGCATGTAAGCAGAGATGGAACACATAGACAGATAAGATAGAGTAACAGAAGTTAGACAAAAAAATAAGGGTGGCTAACTTATGAAAAATTGCACATGAAATCAGAAATGGTGCAAGAAAATGATCTCAGCTAGAGTAGGAGTGGATAAATAACTGCTACCGTATGTGCAGCTGGTGTGTGTGACTATCTCTTCAGTTACTTCTTCCATTAAAGGCTTGGGAGAACAGCCAAGTTTTCCCTTGTGTCTTTAATTAGAGCTAGTGTCTTGTTAAGCAAATCCTTTCTCTAAGTGCTTTTCAGAGTGTGAGGGCTACTCTAGAGAAAGCTTGTTGGTGGTTGTCACATTGCATGATTTTCTTTGAAGAGGGTGTGGTTAGGAATATACCCTGGAGCTGGGGATAGAAGCCTTAGAAGAGTGTAAATTTATTATTATTTTTTTTATTTGGAATTATTAAATGCCTTTTCATGAAGAGATTCACTCAAGTGGTTTACAGTACACTGAATAGTACTCAGGTAAGTATTTTCCCCATCTGTCCTGTCAGGCTCACAATCTAACTATGGTATCTAGGGCAAAAGAGGGCTAAGTGACTTGCCAAGAATCACAGGGAACAGGTTGAGATTGAACTTATAACCTTAGGGTGCTGAGGCAGTAGTTTTAACCACAAGGCCACTCCTCCCCTAAAGGGAAATCTTGAAGAAATATTCTGGCCTATTTCATTTAAGGGACAAAACAGGGGATCAAGTCTAGAACAACTATGCTGAGAATTGAAATTCAAAACTTTACTGTGCCAGACATGCATAACACCTGATAAAATGGCCATGCTTGGAATAATCTTCATCAGGGGCATAGTATGAACTTTGGAATGACATTCTTTCTCTCTCTCATTCTAAAGTTCATATTATTTAATGTGCTTTTTTTATGCTTTATATTTATGTTCACACAGTGATGCCCCTGATGCAGATTATTCTAAGCATGGTCATCTTAACAGGTATTATGCATGTCTGGCACAGTAAAGTTTTGAATTTCAATTCTCAGCACAGATGATATATATATATACTGTATATATTACCAAACATAAAAATAGGCAACAAAAATAAGACATAATGAAAAAATTCAAAATCACTTCTGAAAGGAAGAAACATTGCTTACCAACCTTTCCCCTCCCCTTTTACTAAGCCGCGGTAGAGGTTTCTACTATGGTCCAGAATGCTAAATGCTCCGTACTGCAGTTGCCATGTGCTGTAAGAGCAGGACCACTTACCACCTCCTACATAGGAGGCCCTAACCCCAAAATTCTGTAAAGTCCGCCTAAAGTTAGGCATCTACATTGGGTGACGGGACTAAAGCGTGCCGGACAATTGTGTGTGGACAAAAACACTAAGACAAATGCGCGTAGGACGTCAGTGTGACGGATTAAAAGGTAACTTTAAAGCGCTCCAAGAGGTGGTGGGGAAAACCCCCCACTTACAGAGGAAACTAATTTTTCACTAAAACACTGGGAAAAATTACACTTTCCTCTCTAATGGGGTGTCCGCCCCAAACCCCTCAACAGCAGCGCCAACACTTCTAAGTGAAATTGGGGGGTTCCCCCCACACCCCCTCGGAGCGCTTTAAAGTTACCTTTTAATCCAGCGCATTGATGTCCTGCGTGCATTTGCCATAGTGGCTTTGTCCTCGCGCAATCCTCGCTGATGTAGGTGCCTCACTTATTGAGTAATAGGCTCCGTTGGTGCTGATCTTCTCAATTAACACCTCATAATTGGCATTGGCATTAAAAGTGAGCATGATTAGGGATGGATTGTAGACATATTTTTTAGTGTGGCACCAATGTGCACACAACTTAGGTGCAGGCATTTAGACCAGGAAAACCTTGGCATAAATATAATGTGCCTAAATGTTAGGATGCCTAGCGATGCCTAACGCTACTTATACAATGCTAAGCATTATTCTATACAGTGCATCTTTCATAGAATCGCGCTTAGCGCCACATTAGCCGGCACCAGCGTTTTATGTGACATGTATAGAATTTGGGTCTAAGTCAGGGTAACTCTGGTCCTCAAGGGCTGGAATCCAGTCAGGTTTTTATATGCATGAGTTCTGTTTGCATGCACTGCTTTCAATGCATATTCATTGGGGAAATCCTAAAAAACCAACTGGATTCCGGCCTTCGAGGACCGGAGTTGCCCACCCCTGGTCTAGGTGCTTCCATGTTAACTGGAAACAAGTACCACACATTAATCTGGTTAACACATGACCTGTAATTAAAAAAAAAATGGTGGGAATGCTCCTGTGACGGAATCTACAAAATGCTACCACACCCCCTTCTGGATATTCCCTCACTTTGTCAGATCTATATTAATATAAGTAGCTCTTAGGAGAAGTAACACGGGAAGGAGGAGCCAGGGTGACAGGAATCAGGAAGTATAAAAAGGCAGCTCCAAAGCTAGGTCAGGCAGGCCCAGGGGAAAGGAGAAAGAGGTAATTCCAGTTTGCGCCTTGACTACAACCCTTAGAAACTCGGCTTGGCTGAGGTAAGCCAATCTTCCTTTTGTTGCTGAACATCTGTGAATTTGCTCTAAGGTTTGGCTGGGACCAGACCCTGTTTGACTGAGGAAAACTGTTGAAAGACTGTGTTTGGGACATGGCAGTCACAAGCTACGGTTTATGTTTTGGGTCCTGTCATATACTGGCCCCTCTCAGAACTTTCTCAACAAGAGACTTCTGTGTATGCCTGGCCCTACGAAGAAACAGGATTTTCCTTTCCTTTGAATTAAAGAAGTTTCTTTTACCTTTTGTGCTCGTGTCTGGCTGTTTGTATACTGGCATAAATCCAACCCTCGCTCACTCACGCTGTTACAGCCCCCACTAAATGCTAAGTTAAAGTTGCAGTTACTTTGAGGTAAAATCCTGCATTAAATCATGTTCACTGCAAATTTTAACTTGGTTTAGTAAAAGAGCCTCTTAATTAGCTCATCAGATGAAAACGAAAAGAGAGATAAGTGGCATGTGTTTTAGATTTTTATTTCTCATATTATCTGGATAAAATCAAATTTCATTTAGTGAAACTAATTAATACCATCCAGACAAAATTAAGACATGCTAAAATCTCTATATTTTATTAATAATCAGTATATTTTTTGTAGCAAAAGACAGTGCCAGTACTCAAAAGTGGTCCAACATGGTGCAGCGGAAGGCATCTGCCTCTAATTTAGCTTCTTCTGGAGCAGTGGTCTCAAACCCAGGGGCCACATGCGGCCCACCAGGTACTATTTTGAGGTTCTCGGTATGTTTATCAATCACAAAAGTAAAATAAAACAGTTTCTTGATCATATGTGGCCCTGCATAGGGTTTGAGTTTGAGACCACTGTTCTGGAGGGACTCCTGCTGCCGTTTACTCGCCATGTGGATTGGTTAAGGCAACTATTTAGGGAGTTTCTGTTGTCGACCCTGGAGCAGAGAAGTTATCTATGACACCTTCTGGAAGAACCCCAGTGTTGTCAGCAGAGGCAACCATGAAGTTAATATGGGTTAACATTTTAGAGCCTGGACAGGTCCTATTAGGTACTGTTTACTCAGTTTTCTAAATGCAATGCAGATTTTTCTACAAAGATTCAGGCTCAAACTCAGAGCTCGCATTCTTCCATATGAATTTAATTGAGTTTCTCGAGCCATCTATGGAACTGATATCAGGGAATTCAACTCTTGTGGTCATTTTTGTGTTGGAGCCTGACTGTAATTCGGTGTTTCAAGCACTTTTCAGTTGCTTTGTTCCAGTTTTTGAATACTTTATCGCAGTAGAAGGAAGTTCCTGATGAAGGATTTTTTCCAAAACTGACACTCAGTTGAAACATTATTGCCTTTCACATATGGACAGCAACATGAACTGAATGAGCTAATTTACCTTCTCTGGAAGTTTCATGGTGCTTCACATCGAGGTAAATCTTTTCCTTGATTTTGGTAGGGCTGTGCAGTCACCGTTTTTCAAATCTGGATTGATCATTTTGTACACTTTATATTATTTATGTGGGGTTGCCCTATTCACAATTTATGCACAAAGGAAGATTCTATGATGGTGTAGAGTCTGGGCTTTGTCCCAAACACAGGTTGAAGTATTCAATGTTTCTGCATTTGTCTGACTTTTCAATCTACACTGAGATCTTCTTACTAAGGGCTAAAGAACATAAGAACATAAGCAGTGCCTCCGCCGGGTCAGACCATAGGTCCATCCCGCCCAGCAGTCCGCTCCCGCGGCGGCCCGAACAGGTCACGGCCTGTCTGAGTCACCAGAAGGGGCCACCTTGGTTTCCCATTGAGTCCTATCTTCTCATCGAAGTCCTAACCCTCCGGTCTTGCACATCCACGACCTGGTTGGATTTCTATACTATTTCCTGGTTAGCTTTCTATACCTGTGTTACATCCCAGAACCTCTCTCAGTATCCCACGATCCCCCTATCTCTCAGGAATCCGTCCAATCCCTGTTTGAACCCTTGTACCGTACTCTGCCTGATCACTTCCTCCTTTTACAAAGTTGCGTTAGGGCGTTAATGCGCAGAATAGCACGCGCTAAAATGCAGTGTGTGCTAGCCGCTACCGCCTCCTCTTGAGCAGGCGGTAGTTTTTCAGCTAGCGTGCACTAAAAACGCTAGCGCACCTTTGTAAAAGGAGCCCTAAATTTTTTTAAAAAAATTTGTTATAGCAGTGTTTTATTTCTGTTTAATACTTGAGGCGCAATCCATCTTTGTTGAACATTTAACGCATTTGTAACTATTTTTTCATCAGTATTATAGGTGTTCCTCATTTTGGGTTTTGTTCATTTGAATGAAATAATACTTCAGGCATAAGAACCAGGTTTTGTTTTTTTTGGCTCAATTATAAGAATTTTTCCTTACTTTGTATGAGTGACCCAAGTTAGAAGCTTTTTGGCTTTGAGGCCAAAGGTTTTGGCTCTACCTGGGACATTTATTTTGAAATTTCTTTCACGTTGTTTTGTAATTTTTGAGTCTAATTCATATTTGCTTCTGGAGCCAACTAAGGAGGTCCAGTGGTTTCTAATACTTAACCAACTGTTCTAAACTGTTGTGTAACTCTATAAAAGCTATATTTTTTTCCCTTTATTCTCGTGTAATCTTGACTCTCTAATTGTGGGCTAAAGTATAATGTTTAATATTTCCTTTTCATCTTTAATGTATTTGACTTTATTTCATATTACTGTTCATGCATTTTTCTGAATGTATACGATAAAAGTTTCATAAATAAAATTTTTTTAAAAAGTCTAACACACACAAGTTTTTAATCCTACTTATTACATGTATTGCTTCTGCTGCCTTCTCACTACAAGTACAGATACTTTTGTGTTTTTCTAGTAACCTAATTTTATTTATTGGGGTGATGGCCTGGTTCAACTTCCTGACATTCCCTTTCTCTAATTCAATTTCTTATCCAATGACATAGTAAAGAGGGTGGGGGGGGGGAGGGTGGCCACTGACATGGGCGTTGGTTAGAGAATCTGGGGGTGAGTGCCAAATTTTATCAGTGCCTAATTTTTAGCATGATTTATAGCATTTCTCCCATGCTTGAGAATAGCGCCCCACTAGCACTTACCTAATGACGAATTAAGTGCACTCTTATGCATACAAGTGCTAGTATTCTGTAATTTGTTACTTGCCAGGAGTGTGTTACAGATGTGTTCTTTGCAAGTGTCAATTTATTTTCAGCTTTATATCTCATATTATCCCTAAACAGGTTACAGTGACCTAGTGCTTAGATCTGCTGCCTCAGCACCCTGAGGTTGTGAGCTCAATCCCAGCACTGTTCCCTGTGACCCTGGGCAAGTCACCTATCTCTCCATTGCTCCACATACCATAGTTAGAATGTGAGCCCATTGGGACAGAGAGGGAAAATGCTTAGAGTACCTGACTACTATTCAGTGTAAACCACCTTGGGTGAATTTCTTCATAAAGGTGATTAATAACTCCCAAAATTACTATTAATTATTTCTAGAGTGCTACCACAAGTACAAGGCACTGTACAGTCATTAAGGAGACAGACCCTTCTCAAATGAGCTTACAATCTAAACAATCAAGACAGACAGAATGCCAGGGTAGGGGTTACAGTTTGGATGGTTAAACTGCTAGCTAGGGTGATGAGCAGAGGGCAGAGGGGAGTAGGGTTATGAGTTGAAGGCTAACGTGAAAAGGTAGGTTTAAAGCCCAATTTTGAACAACATAAGGGCATGACAGATGGACTCAGGTAGTTTATTCGAGGCATACGGGGCAGTGAGATGAAAGGAACAAAGTCTGGAATTGGCAGTGGAGGAGATGGGTACAGATTAAAGCAACTTATCTGAGGAACGGAGTTTTCAGAGAGGCGTATAAGGAGAGACAAGCGACAAGAAATACTGAGGGTCTGCAGAATGAACACACTTATAGGTTAGTAATAGGAGTTTGAACTGTTTGCAAAGGTGGATAGGGAGCCAGTGAAGTGATTTGAAAAGAGGGGTAAGGTGAAAATATTAAATGTACCTGTGACAGAGTGAAGTTCCTGTCAATGGCCAGCAGTGGGAGCCTGAGTAGCAGATATAAGGAGCTACTTTGCATAACATCGTGCAAAGGCTACTGGGAGCTGTCCACTCACCTTGAAGTAATGATGGTGCTGAAAAGGACACTTCCAGAACAAAGAGCTGAGGAAGGCGTAAGCTTCTTCGGGAGCCAGGCAACCCTCAGAGGAGAGTGTGGTACAGTGGTTAAAGCTACAGCTTCAGCAAACTGAGATTGTGGGTTCAAAACCACACTGCCCTTTTGACCCTGGGCAAGTCACTTAATTTCTCCATTGCCCCAAGTACATTAGATAGATTGTGATCCCACTGGGACAGACAGGGAAAAATGCTTGAGTACCTGAATAAAATTAATTTAAACAGTTCTGAATTCCCTTGGGAGAACAGTATAAAAAATTGAATAAATAAATAAGGAATGCTGGCCTCTGGCCTAACCTTTGGTAAGCCTGCTAGACCAGCCTGCCCAGAAGACCTTGGGAGTGACCAGGAAGATAACCCAGGGTTGACAACTGACAGAGGAAAAGATACCTGAGTGACTGGAAGGATCTGGAAGAAGGAGTAGCAGGAGGGCCCGGTAGAGCCTAGAGCTCAGGCAGGGCTCAGGTTTGACAACTGGCAGTGGGACTGGTGAAGTTTCCAGGACCCAAGAGGCTGGGAAGTATAGGAACCAGGAATGGCCCCACATGAAAAGCCAGAAGAGTCAAGGACCAAAGCTGAGTGGGTCTGGTAAGTGACTGATGGAGAGACTGGTAATGGCAGAGGAGCCCAAGGAAACAGTCTGATAGACCCAGGTAAGCATTGGCCAAAGGTCTGGCAAACAGCCAGCTGTAATGGCACTAGAAGCTGCCAGAAGACCTGGAGGGCCAATTAAGGGTTGGGAGAGGACCGTAGGACCCGGAGATGACCAGGAGCCTTGAGGGACCTGGTCACATGTTTTAAGAATGTATGGATGAAGTGTGTTGTATTTATTACAACAATACCTAGGAACAGATATGTGATGGGTATTGACCATTTGGCCCCATCATACCAGAAATCCCCAAAAGAAAAGAAAATGTTTCATCTCAATGAATGAAAACCAATAAACTAAGATACCATCAGCTATGCAGTCATTGGTGAATTTATGACACTTTGGCTGAACCACTGATTAAGCTCCTAAAAGATTAGAACTAACATTGATTCTGAGGATGGTGATAGTAACAGACTGACAACCCCCAGATTCTATAAATGGCACCCAAATGTGGGCTCAATGCCGAAATGCAAATGCAAACTAATTTGTTAATTATCTTTTAACCATCAATAAATGGGTGCCAACAACCAATTATTGATGTTAATTGGCACTTATTCAGATTTCAAGTTTATTAAAATTTTGATATAATATTCTAGAGATATACTCGCATTGTAGCTTTCAGAACAGTATACATATTTAAAAAGCAGGTTACAGTGGAAAGTTAAGGAAAAGTAGAAGGAGATAAAAATTCAGAAGAAAAAGGAACTCCACTGTTCATAATATATTAAGTAATTTTCTAATTAGTACGATGGGGTGTTGAATAGTCCTCAGCCCAACCAATCAGCTTTATAAATTCTGAGCTTTATTTTGCCACTATAGCTGAAATAATAATAATAATAACAGCTTATATACCGCAATACCGTGAAGTTCTATGCGGTTTACAAAAGATTAAGCAAAGGTACAAATTGACTGACTTCAAGAGGGGAAGAGGAAAGAGAAGTAATTAGACAGGAAATTCATTGTTGAGGAGAAAACTGATCAAAAGGACAGTAGGTCGCTATTGAGAGGAAAGAGATAAGTGGATCAGTTGTCAAGATGTTTGGAACAGGTGTGTTTTTAGACGTTTCCTAAATTCCTCATAAGTAGAAGGCGAAAGTAATTGTTCTAGGTCTTTACCCCATGATGCTGCTTGGTGTGAGAGAAGGAATTCATGGTGTTTTTTCAGTTTGCAACCTCTCACTGGGGGGGGGGGAAACGAAGTTGGAATGTGAACTTCTCTTGTGTCTGTTGTGTGTGTTATCTTATTTCGTTAAGTATCAATCTGCAGAAATGAAATTCTATGTTTTGATATTGTGTCAGATCACTGATTGAACCATATCCATGTCATGCTCTTCTTGATTGGGCTGAGAATTTTTCAGCACTCCCCTCGTATATTGCCATTACCATATGACCACTTACTGAAAGCTATTTTGCAGGTGGTAAGGGCTCAAGTGCTAGCCATATGCTAATCAGTTATCATGCACAATGTAGCTGTGCTAACCGTTTAGCACAGAACATGCCTTACCTGCTCCCGGCACTGATCATTCAAAACTAGTTTTTAGCATGTTGGTAGGATGCATGCATGCAAAAACCTCTGTGGGACACCCGAGCGCAGCCCACAGTAGTGGATTTTAACTTGCAGTAAGCAACCATTAGTGCATGGCGCAGCTTAGTAAAAGGGCCCCTTTATTTGCAAATTTGGATGAGATTGTGAAATGACTCTGAGAGCAAAACTTTAGTTTTGCCTTTGTTCAGCTTTAGCCGGTAAGCATGTGCCCTTTTTTAACTAATTGAATACTTGACACATTCTCCAGTATCATCAGTACTTTCATTAAATGGAAGATATAATGTCATCCTGTTTGACTGTCTTGTCTGTTTAGATTGTAAGCTCTTTTGAGTAAGGACTGTCTCCTTTGTGACTCTGTACAGCGCTGCATATGTCTGATAGCACTATAGAAATAATTAGTAGTAGTAGAATGTCATTTGCACAGGAAAGGCTGAAAAATTTGCGGCTGTACTCACTCGAGGAACGTAGGGAGAGAGGAGACATGATCGAGACATTTAAGTATATTACCGGCCGTATCGAGATGGAAGAAGAGATTCTCTTTCTCAAAGGACCCTCAGCCTCAAGAGGGCATCCGCTCAAACTCAGGGGCGGGAAATTTCATGGCGACACCAGGAAATATTTCTTCACTGAGAGAGTGGTTGATCCTTGGAACGAGCTCCCGGTGCAGGTGATCGAGGCAAACAGCGTGCAAGAATTTAAGAGCAAATGGGATGCCCATGTGGGATCCCTTAGAGGGTTAAGCCAAGGGATCTATGTTTCTATGTTTCTAAGGGAGTGAACACTCTTTGCTAATAGCACTTAGTACTGATTTTTTCAGCATCCATTTTCAGCACTATTTACAGAATTCCCTCCTACGTGTACATTTGAGAGAGCAACTCATTGTGATTAAGGACTGGTATTTTTCATTCTGTATTGGACACCAAACTCCTGCCGACCAATGCATGTCATTAAGGGCTCCTTTTATAAATCAGCGGTAGAGCGTTTTACCGCAGGCCAGAAAAGTAAATGATCTGACACTCATGGGAATTGAATGAGCGCGGCAGCATTTACCTCGACGGCCCACGGTAAAATGCTCTACCACTGCTTGATAAAAGGAGCCCTAAGGCTCTATGACGTATTCCTCAGTTCCTCGAAATATCCCTAAAAGCAGTACATAAAATTTGGCCAATATATGTACTGACAAGAGGATGGTGATGTTAATTTAATTACTGCTATAGAGGAACTATTGCGCTAATAGAAAAACACAGTAACAGTGTATTGTATCTAATTACAGCACACTGGATATGCAGCTCCGTCAATTAAAATTTGTTTTCAAAGGTTATATCATAAGAGGTAACAGATGGTGACAAAATAACAACAAAAAAAATTTTCATAAAAGCTATCTGAATAACATACGTGTGCAACAAGATACAAGAGACAAAAACCTGTTACTTAGAACTCTATCCATAAAATGTACATCAAGTCATAATCTTTTCTTTTTATTTACTTTAGAGAGCAACAGTTAAGAAGAAAGTTATCCCTCCTGTGCACTGTGCAAAATTTCAGAAATATGCACAGCTAATAGTAAGATTCACTCTCCAACAAGTCTGCTTCCATAAATTTATCACTTCCAAAAAAAAAAGTGTTTTTTTGCATCTTCCCTGCTATTTTCTTATCACGAATTTCCTGAATCATAGGGAGCAAGCAGTCTCTGAGAAGGAAACGTAAGGATGTTCTGGCAGTTCTGTCTGATGCTGTCAATGCTTCTTTAGAGTTCAGAATACTTTCAAAGGACTGGAGATGAGCAGATATGGAGGAGTGTGTGGCGCAGTGGTTGGATCTACAGCCTCAGCACCCTGGGGTTGTGGGTTCAAACCCCGCGCTGCTCCTTGTGACCCTGGGCAAGTCACTTAATCCTCCGTAGCTCCAGGTACGTTAGATAGATTGTGAGCCCACCGGGACAGAGAGGGAAGATGCTTGAGTACCTGATTGTAAAAACCGCTTAGATAACCTTGATAGGCGGTATATAAAATCCTAATAAACTTGAACTTGACTTTTCATAAAAGTGGAAGTAAGAATGAGGCCTAGAACAATAAGCCAGTCTGAAATCAGCACTGAGCAAATGAATGGAATAACAGCTAAAATATAGAACATAATTCAGTTTTTGGAATTCATTGAACTCCAAGATCCAAGGCAATATAATTTTACCAGAGGTAGGCCTTGAAAATGAGTCTGATCAATTTATTTGACTGGGTGACTAGACAAGTGGAATATAGGACAGTGCTGAATGAAGTATGTTTGGATATATCATCAAGGCATTTGACATGGTTAAACATAAACAGTGGCATAACTAGCAGGGTGGGAACCTGGAGCAGAGCCCCCCTTCATCTGGCCCCAGCATTCCCTGTGTACATCCGTCGGCGGGAAGTAGCGGAGTCAATGGCTGCGCGTAGACAGGCATACAGCACCGGAGAATCACCTCCATGAATCAACCACAAGTGAACAAACAGTGGAGATGCCCAAAGAAAACAGATGAACTAGTGTATTTCACGACTCTGCTTTAGTCATACAATGACTAGACATGTACATTTTTTGGTCCGACCGGCCTGCATCAGGAGTCTTATCGTTAGTAGAAACACCAGTAAGGTTTATGGCACATTTTGTGTAATAGGTAGGTTGGTGGTTTTGGCCAATGATTGAAGGTAAGAGTGATTTAAAGCCGGATACCAACACCGGATAATACATACGCTCTATTTCTGAGGCCTTTTCCCACCTACCGTATTTTCGCGGATATAACGCGCGCGTTATACGTGTTTTTACCTACCGCGCATACCCCCCGCGCGTTATATGCCTGAGCGCGGTATACAAAAGTTTTTAAACATAGTTCCCACCCCGCCCGACGCCTGATTCACCCCCCCAGCAGGACCGCTCGCACCCCCACCCCGAACGACCGCTCGCACGCGCTCCCACCCGCACCCGCATCCACGATCGGAGCAAGAGGGAGCCCAAGCCCTCTTGCCCGGCCGACTCCCCGACGTCCGATACATCCCCCCCCGGCAGGACCACTCGCACCCCCACCCCGAAGGACCGCCGACTTCCCGACAATATCGGGCCAGAAGGGAGCCCAAACCCTCCTGGCCACGGCGACCCCCTAACCCCACCCCGCACTACATTACGGGCAGGAGGGATCCCAGGCCCTCCTGCCCTCGACGCAAACCCCCCTCCCCCCCAACGACCGCCCCCCCCAAGAACCTCCGACCGCCCCCCAGCCGACCCGCGACCCCCCTGGCCGACCCCCACGACCCCCCCACCCCCCTTCCCCGTACCTTTGGTAGTTGGCCGGACAGACGGGAGCCAAACCCGCCTGTCCGGCAGGCAGCCAACGAAGGAATGAGGCCGGATTGGCCCATCCATCCTAAAGCTCCGCCTACTGGTGGGGCCTAAGGCGCGTGGGCCAATCAGAATAGGCCCTGGAGCCTTAGGTCCCACCTGGGGGCGCGGCCTGAGGCACATGGTCGGGTTGGGCCCATGTGCCTCAGGCCGCGCCCCCAGGTGGGACCTAAGGCTCCAGGGCCTATTCTGATTGGCCCACGCGCCTTAGGCCCCACCAGTAGGCGGAGCTTTAGGACGGATGGGCCAATCCGGCCTCATTCCTTTGTTGGCTGCCTGCCGGACAGGCGGGTTTGGCTCCCGTCTGTCCGGCCAACTACCAAAGGTACGGGGAAGGGGGGTGGGGGGGTCGTGGGGGTCGGCCAGGGGGGTCGCGGGTCGGCTGGGGGGGCGGTCGGAGGTTCTTGGGGGGGGCGGTCGTTGGGGGGGGAGGGGGGTTTGCGTCGAGGGCAGGAGGGCCTGGGATCCCTCCTGCCCGTAATGTAGTGCGGGGTGGGGTTAGGGGGTCGCCGTGGCCAGGAGGGTTTGGGCTCCCTTCTGGTCCAACTACACAAAGGTACGGGGAAGGCGGGTGGGGGTGTCGTGGGGGTCGGCCAGGGGGGTCGCGGGTCGGCTGGGGGATGGGCGGAGGTTCTTGGGGGGGGGCGGTCGTTGGGGGGAGGGGGTTTGCGTCGAGGGCAGGAGGGCCTGGGATCCCTCCTGCCCGTAATGTAGTGCGGGGTGGGGTTAGGGGGTCGCCGTGGCCAGGAGGGTTTGGGCTCCCTCCTGGCCCGATATTGTTGGGGAGTCGGTGGTCCTTCGGGGTGGGGGTGCGAGTGGTCCTGCCGGGGGGGGGGAATGTATCGGACGTCGGGGGGGGCATCAGGCTTTCAGGATGGGGACAGACCTTCAAGGGGGGACAGGACTTCAAGGGGGGACAGTGCACGGAAAGTCAGGGGGGTGAACGGAGAGTCGGGACAGCGCACGGAAAGTCAGGGCAGTGCACGGAAGTCAGGGGGGGCGAAAGGAGCGTCGGGCATCATGCGCGGTATACCCGTGAGCGCAGTATACAAAAGTTTTTGTACATATCAGCGTGATTTCTGCGCGCTATACCCGTGTGCGCGTTTTACACGGGTGCGCGTTATATCCGCGAAAATACAGTAATAGAAAATTGTAGTAAAACCTGGGATTGTCTATTTTTTTCTTTAATGGAATAAATAATATATTTATCAAGTTACATTGTTAGTTCCATTATACTATATAGGAACTGAGGTTTTTTTTACACTTTATGTAATAAGCATATATGAACTTATACAGCACTCATGTAGGAAAGCTTGAACAGAAATCTTCTGTGGTTTTGAGAAAATTTTTTCAACACAGTTTCTCACGACCACAGAAGATTTCTGTAGTAGATGTACTTGGGACTATTCCACGCATTTAACACTCTTTTTGTAAAAAAGTATTTTCTTAGATTACTCCTGAGCCTGATAAATATAGTCTCTTTCTTTCATATCTTTCTGTCGCTTGGTTTCCTGCTTGAATCGCTGGTTAAAGCGTGCTTCATCATAAAGCAAAACAGGAGTATCTCTCGCTTGGGTAGGTAAGGGGGCGGATGGCTCAGGGTGAATCAAAGAAGGGTCTGGTTTAGGGTCATTGAAATGGTGATTAGGACAATCACTATCATAAGAATACTTGTCAGAGATACAAGATTCAGGGCTAATATGATCAGTAGTCTACAATGCCATGGATTTTATAGGCAGATGTAGAGTTAATAGTGGATTAAAATGGTTGAAGGGTGCGCAGTAATATCCGCCTGCAGGAGGCTGCAGGGATGGATATAGGCCAGTAGATGGGTCAGTTGGCTGTGGAGAAGCATGAAAATAAGGGGGTGAGTTCGAATTTTCAGGAGCTTTGCACAAGGAACTCAGATCAGCAGGAGGTGTTTGGACAGGAGTGTGATCTATATCTGGAATAGGAGTATGATCTATATCTGAAATAGCATCCTGACATGGGGCAGTGTCATAGACTAGAGGATCTTGACAGTGTTCACGCACATGCTCAAATGTTCTAGTTGGGATTTACCTTTTTTATCATTTATAATAGTAATGCAGAGGATAACAAGGTCACTCCAATAAAGAGAACCTTCCTCTGGCCACTTCCAATCATTAGAATTTTTTATGTGTTTTTTAGAGGTGTTTTTAACCCACTTATCATGGAAGTGCTGTATAAGCTTAAGCAAGCCTGGGTGATTAGCGAGCTTAATAATGTCTAAGAGTAATATGATAAAGACAATCAACATAACTAACTAAAGTCCTGTTGCTAATATAAACAATAAATTGAAAACAAAAAACAAACAAACGTGGAAGCCCTCCTTATGCTAAAATCCCTAGCTATCTAATTAATAAATCAAAAGTAAGTAATTATGGATGTAGTTGTTTCCGCTCAGATGTCCTAGGAACCCACCAGTCAAGTTACTGACTACAACCTGCCAGTCATCTGGCTACAGAACGCCAGTCAACAGTCAATTTGCTGGCTGCGGAACGCCAGTCAATAAAGGCCTGCAAATATCTGTAAAAATAAAGAAGGTTAGAAAACGCAAGCACAAAAGCAAGGGCAAAGAGCCCAAGGCCTACACCCGCTATTTCACGATTGGAGTCACCAAATAATAAGGTAGGCCGTGGACCCTATCATAAAACTGACCTCGAAACAACCCAATTGCTGTATATAATTTAGGTTTATTAACAATAGACAAAAGTCAGCTTTTCAAGGAACAACAAAGTACAGCACATACAGAGTGGCCACCTCATGTTTATAGATCCACCTAAAATTAAGCCATCTGGTATGCGATTCATATACTTTTAGTCCAGTAGCCTAGCCTAGTTACAGATTACATACTCATTTTCTATTGGGTTGACACATTTATCATATCTACTAATTGTATAGTCTGCATTTTTATCTCGGAGCCATATTGAAGCATGATGTCATCTAGTGTCAAAACTGATCTTTATATTTCCCTGACAATGCATTCTTAATACCAAGTTCAATAATTTCTGAGAGCAGGCCCCCTCTCCTCCTGAGCTTCATTGTCCTTCATTAGTAGTTTAGATAACTTTTGGTAGGATATCTTGTTTTGTCGTAATGGTGCCTGGGCTTATCTTCTTGTTCTTGTTTTGGATTTGCCGTCTTCTAGAAAGTCCTAAAACATCCAAGGCTGTTAGTCAGCAGATAACCAATGTTGTAATAGCAAATGCTTGCCAGCTTTCTGGGGAAAAGATTAATCTCTTACAGAGAATATTGTTATTCTTTGCTGAGAGAAATACAGTCAAACCTCGGTTTGCGAGTAACGCGGTTTGCGAATGTTTTGCAAGTCGAGCAAAACACTCGAGCAAACTTTAACTCGCAAACCGAGCATTGACTCGATCAGCGAGCTACCTGGCCTGCCGGAGAGGGAGGTGTGTGTCTGGGGACCGGCTCTGCGGGTCTCCTTCTGCTTCTGAGAGGCGTGCACATGAAGAGGATAGAGAGAAAAGGCTGGATAATTACAAAAGCCTCTCCCAACTCTCTCAAGAAACTCCTAATCATACTTGACTTTTCCCAGCCAAGGACGTTCCCCATGACTGTGCTCCTGCTGCGGCTTTTCCTCTACGGTGTTGTGGTCTGAGAGTGCACGTCGGGCGCTCGCTCTCGTTCAGGTGCGAGGGGGGGGGAATTTGCCACACCTCCTCCTCCATGCTGTCCGCCGCTGATTAAGAAGCCATAGCAGGAGGGGAGGGGGGTGAAGCCACAGCAGACCCAGCTCGGGATGGCCACGGATTACAGATGCAAAAATGCGCCGCCAGAGAACGGCTCAGTGCTGCCTGCCCCCAAGCCCCACCTCTCCTTCCGCCACCCACCCGCCCCTGCCGCTGCTTGACTATAATGGCCGCGTGCTGCGGCACCTGATCCTGCTCACCTGGATGCCGGCGCTCATCGGCTTAACCTAGTTTGGACAATTTCTTGTTTGACTTGCCGGGGAGACAAGGGCAGTTACCTTCGGCACCCGTGAGGGAGGTGAGAAAGAAAAAGGGATGGATGGGGGGGAAAAGTGAAGAGCGAAAGATGACTGGGAAATACGAAAGGGAAAGATGGTCTGTGGTAATGGAAAGAAAGGAGAGAAGAGGGAGAAATTCTGAAACAGAGAGTGGGAGAAGTGTTGGACCACAAGAAGACATAGGCCTGTTTTGGGGATCAGGAATGAATCATGCGAGTTTCCCTTACTTTTTGTGGGGAAACTCGCATTGATATACGAGCACTTTGGTTTACAAGCATGCTTCTGGAACGAATTATGCTCGCAAACCAAGGTTCCATTGTATGATTGCCCAGAAACTAGAATTCTATAGCACAATGTCTCTCTTCAAAATATAACTTTTGGGGTCTCATAAAGGTTTTCACCTACATTTTCATGAAGGTCTTACTCCTGATTCTTCCTCACCTCTTAATTTCATCCTATGCTCTCTCATTACGGGGCTTCCTTTCAAATGAAAGAGACTCACCTCATTTGCATTTATGTCATATAGGTATTTAAACATCTTTATCTCCCCTCTCCCACCTTTCCTCCAAAGTATACATATTGAGATCTTTAAATCTGTTTCCATACATCTTATGACAAAAGCCATCAACCGTTTTAGTAGCCTTCTTTTGAACCGACTCCATCCTGTTTATATCTTTTTGAAGGTGCAGTCTCCAAAATTGCACACAATATTCTAAATGAGGTCTCACTAAAGTCTAATACAGGGGCATCAATTCCTCCTTTTTCCTACTGGCCATACCTCTCCCTATGCACCCTAGCATCCTTCGAACTTCACCTGTTGCCTTTTCAACCTGTTTGGCCACCTTAAGATCATCACATACTATCACACCCATGTTCCATTCCTCTTTCTTGCCCAAAAATTCTTCACCCCCTAAACTGTACCGTTCCTTGGGGGTTTTGCAGCTGAAATGTATGACCTCGTATTTCTTAGCATTAAATCTTAGCTGCAAAATTTCAGACCTTTCTTCAAGCTTTGCTAGGTCTTTCCTCATGTTATTCACACCTTCAGGGGTGTCTACTGTATTGGAGATTTTGGAATCATCCGCAAAGAGGCAAATCTTACCTGACAGCCCTTCAGCAATATTGCTTGCAAAAATGTTAAAAAGAACAGGCCCTAGATCTGAACCTTGAAGAATACCACTGGTAACATCCCTTTCCTCAGAGCGTTCTCCATTGACCACTACCCTCTGAAGAAGTAATATCAACTGACAGTGGTAATAACATAGAAACATAGAAAAATTAAGGCATATATGAACCATTTTAATCATAGGTCCAAAACCTCCAAATATTTTTGTATGTGTTGCTCCACACTCTTACTTGAGTCTATTCCCAGCAATATAATTTTCTATACTTTTGCATGTAATATTAATAAACCTATTTCAACTCTTTCCACAGTGTCATTCAAACACATGGGACTTGAAAAATATAATTTAAATCTATGACACTTATCTTTGATGTAATTCCATCATAAATCCATAGCACCAATCTTCAATTAAATCCCTACATAGAACCTCTGTTTCAATGATGGCTTCTTCAGGGAATAAAAATGTTGTTGGTCAGACTTATTACACAAATGTCCAAAGTATTACTATACAGTGTAGAGACAACTTTTAATTAAGCCAGGAAAAAGAAGCAACTGATCTGTGGCAACTCACTCACCCCCTCTTCTACAAAACCGCACTAATGGCTGCCATACGGCAACAGCCCTGAAGCCCTTTAAATCTCTATGGGCTTCGGGGTCATTACCGTGTGGCTTTGTAGAAGAGGGGGTGAGTTCAGCACAATGGCACAAATACCTGTTGTTTTCTCAACAAACTAGGATCACAAACAGTGCATGGCCATTAATAGAAAACCTAGAAAATTGTAGTTTTTACATCCATGATAAAAGCTATCCCAAAATATCCCCAAAACTAAAACAGTGCTATTCCCATGGAAAGAAGGGCTTTCATTAAGAACTCTGATCAAACTAAACAACATCTTTCTTGAAGAGGTAAAAACCATTAAAATCATAGGAGTAGTGACAGATCAGAAATTAAAATATCATGACCAAATCAGCTCAGTAGTTTGTTTGTTTTTAACTTAGGATGATTAAATCGCTCTCAAAGGTCTTGCAACCTGCGGCATTAAATGTCTTACTGCACTCCCTCGTGATCTCAAAATTAGATTACTTTTAATTCCGTTTATAAAGATGTGTCACAAAAAGAAATCAGACGCTTACAAATCATATAAAATACGACAATAAAAATTATTACAAACTCAAGGAAATTCGACCAAGTCACCCCACTTCTTAAAAATGTGCATTGGTTATCGATCTCTTGCAGAATCACCTATAAAATAGCCCTCCTAACCTTTAAAATTCAATAATCCAAGCTTCCTGCACTCTTAGATAAACCTTTAATCCCACACAAAATCCCAAGGTCACTCAGATCTACAAGCCAACACCTCTTATCTATTTCATCACTAAAAATCATAAACACAAGGCGGGCTGAAATCTTCTCGATTACTGCTCCCCAATTATGGAACTACTTACTGATCCACCTCAGAGAGGAAACTATCTTAGAAAAATTCAAAAATTTGCTTATAAGTTTTCTCTATATAGATACTTTTGAAAAATATTGAGTATAATCCATAAGGCCTACTCTTCTTTTCATATTCATTGCTCAGGTACATTTAGGTAAAACCCTTTTTTTTTATTAGGCAGTTCTCAAATCCCTCCCTAATGTTTTTCCCTTTCTATGTACTTTACTTGATAAATTGCAGTTTTCCCTTTTTTTCCTCACCCTCAAGTATGTCTAGGTGTGTATTTGTCATTTAAAGGTCCTAAATGTATATTTTATATTGTAAATCGCTTAGAAATTTGTTTATATAAGCGTTTTATCAAATTTTAAATAAAACTTGAAACTTAGTGCATGGGAAAAATCTGCATAAGGACACACGAAGGCCTATTTTTTACTACCGCTTCGTAAAAGGACCTTCATTAAGTTTGCTTAATGAAGATATGAGAATTTGGAAAATGTTCCTTGCCCATTATAAATAAAAAAAACATTACCAGAGTATTATAAAACTTAGAATGGTCCTCTGTCAGAAAATACTATGGGCTCCTTTTACGAAGGTGCACTAGCGGTTTTAGCGCACGCACCAGATTAGCGCGCACTATAGCCGTGCGTTAGCCAGGGGAATTATCACCATCCCGTTGCGGAACCTGGGCTCCCTCCAATTATTCCGCAAACAACTGAAAACTTGGCTTTTTACCAAATTGTAACTCCTTTTACCAAATCCCTCCTTTTTCTCCTCCCTTCTACATATAAATTCATGTAAACCTTCTCCTCTACCTATTATTTAAGTTCTTGTAAACCGTGTCGAGCTCCATATTCGTGGAGATGATGCGGTATATAAACTTAAGGTTTAGATTTGATTAGATTAGATTAGTGGCTAGCACGCACAGCAATTTAACGCACATTATCCCTAGCACGCCTTTGTAAAAGGAGCCCTATATTTCTTCTTCGTGCTTACATTTAAACAGCTATATATCATCAAGATAAACCTGCTAAAAGGAATATAAATTAATCCAAATCAATCAACATAAAACAACAACAACAACAAAAAAAAAAACCAACCCCAAAGAAGAAAGAAAAAAAAAAAGAATAGATTATTGAATATTAGTACCCAAACATAGGAGGGAGAACATCAAATAACTAAAATCTAGATCAAATTAATGATAATCCATTAAATTAACATATCCTGAACTTGTTCTTTTTACTAATGTGTTGCTAACATTATTCCCTAAAACTATCAACTATTGCCATTACTAATAAGAGATAGATCCTTCATTAGTACATCTTGCACAGTCTATTTAGCATCAAGAAATATCTTTAACTGAAATGTGTCAAAGATTACATATCTGACAGCTTCAATCTTCAAAATACATTTCTTAATGCTGTATTCAATTTCAAATGAAGATTACACAACCAAAATTTTTGGGCCACAAAAATGGCCCAAAAATGGTGGGTTCAGTTTATATTTGAGCCCTCTGGTTTGCACTTGCCCTCTGTCCCCATCCAAACCTGTTGCAGGCCTCCCCTAGGTCTGCCTGAATCCCTGGTGGTCTACTGGTGAAGTGGGGTAGGAGTGATCTACCTTGCTTCACTTGTAGACCACCAGGGCTTTAAAGGTAAGGTCTGCAGGGGTCAGGGAGGCGGGAGGAAAGTGGGGTGGTTTAGAGTCAGACAGGACACAGGAAGGATCGTTCCTGTCCCGGCTCACCGCTGGACCACTAGGGCTTCAGGTAGGCCTGTAGTAGGCATTGGGAGCTGGATATGAAGGAAGGAGGGCTGGGTGCAAGGCAGAACACGTGAATATAACACACACACACACTGGTTTATATTTGAGTCAACCATTTTTCCTCCTTTCGGGGGGAAAAAAGGTTACCTCAGTTTATATTCGAGAATATACGATATGTAAGTATGCATTAAAGCCACTCTTTAGCACTGCTTTGCAAAAGAGTCTTCAAGAATATAAGTAGGTCAAGGGTCTAACTCACAGAAATCTCTGAAACCATTAACAAACTTATGAACCAGTCAAGGTAAATCTTCAGAAGAAATGCTGTCAAAATTTACCCAAACTTGATCAGCTGGAAAAGCTTGTTCAAAGGATCAGTAAACAATTAACCAAAACTTGCTCAAGAGGATCAGTAGATTCATGATCCAGTACTTTCACATGATCATTTGGACAAACACAAAATGTGTGAAATCTTTTTCTGAAAATAAACATCAAGATAGTTAACACAAGGTTCAGTTTCTAAAGGATTCATAGACAATTTGTTTTATTAAGCTGTAATAAAAACTGGCCTTAGTGCTCTCCTATGCAGGTCTTTCCCATGTGCTAAAGCCATTTTTACCACAGTTGTAAAACAAAATTCAATTTTCTTTTTCTTTCCCAATTATGGCCATGCGGTAATGTTTAACTGGATAAGACTTCTCAGTATACAAATAAGCAAAATATATATCTGGTTTATAAAGTAAGTAAAGTGTTCACATACACTCAGAATTATGAAATTTGACCAAGAGCGTTAGCTCCTAAAGCCAAACCACCGCCCCATCACTGTGTATGACTTATTGTGAAAAAGAGCTTAAAATGAACATGCTGTTCTAATGCTCAACTAATTTTCAATGGCAAAAGAGAGAAAGAAGTTCCCATTTAGCTTTCAAATGTGTCAGTAGGTCCCGACATGGACCATGTTTCGAAATTCTTTCTCAAGGGACCCAGAGGGTGATGTAAACTGCTCAAAATGCCAAGGAAATAAGAGTACTGTGATACGGGCAAAACACCTTGTAATCTGTGAATTAAAGTATAAAATGTCACTCACGTGTGATTGCACAACAACCATTATTAATGCGGTAATGTTGCCATTAGTCCACAGGAAATTTTGAAAATTGCTGCAGGATCACTTAATGCCATCTACTAAGGAGGTGATTAAGGCTTGTACGTTATTAACAAACTAAGCAGTTAGCATGCATAACTAACTTGCACAGGAATGTCCTCTCTTTGCCGTGACACACCCACTCCAAAAAACCTACGCAGTTTGTATATGCATATGGCATAAATAATGTGCAACTGTTTAATGCGTCCAACATTAGGTAATAAGGGTCGGATTCTACAACAGCTGTCGAAAGTTACGCGTTGGTAGGCACGCTACTGCCGCCTAAGTTAATTGGTTTAATTGCCTTTTTTAAAAAAAATAAATTTTATTATTTTCCAATATGAACAATGCAATATAAATATATACATCTGAAACATATCAAACCATTACAAAGTACTTTTGAACTACAGAAATTAAAAGACATCATTACCCCCCAACCCTGTATAACTCAGAAATGTAAACATACATTAAATATATATGCGGTATCCCCTCTTCTCCTCCCCCGGATGTGTATGGGAACGAAACCTAATTTAAAAGAGATACAAGACATAAATATATGACTACATATCTTAAATAGATGCAACAAGAGTTGCTAATGGACCCCACTCTGAATAGATTGAACAGTTTCTTTAATAAACGAAGCAAAACAAACTTACAGTCGGATGGATTCAATGCAGTTCAAGCCTGTTACATATCTTCTTAATCTACCAGCATATCAGAATTAAGCTGGGAGAGTCCACCTTGTGGAAATGACACCGTTCTCCAGACTTAGAAAATAAACCAAACTGTGTTAGATCATTAGAACTAACCTGCTAGGAGAATAATACTACACTCAGGTTCTCATCTAGCCATTTGCTCTGCAATAGGCCACAGCTCTCTCTCAGACTTGAGACGGAGGCGGGCTTATGTTCTGTGGAAGCAAACTAGCTCTCAGGGAAAGCAAAGCCCTCTGGGAATTTAAGTCCACAGAGCACACATTACTTATACATCTATTACAAACACTTAACTAGTTCTTATACAAGAAACTGAGCGAATGCTCAGATAACATGGGGGCAGAACAATGTCTTTGTGAATGGAATCTTGGCCTGGTTAAGACCTGCCACCAGTCTTCCTCTTTGCACTTCATCCTAGTTCTTGCCATTTTCTTTTTAGGACTTCTGCATCCCTGTTGGCAAGGAAGATTGCATTTAGCTGGTGGTAGATCCTGATCCACAACTTTTTTTTATAGTATACGTGCTAATTATTATCCAAGATGTCCAATAGCATCTAGTTATGTATAAGGATCTCTTTCAACTACATCTCCACCACTGCCAAGATAAAATTGACCTTTCTACTCAGCCTCTGCTTTCAGGAAGGCATTACAATATTTTCACTATACTACAAGCAAGGGTTCTAAAATTACTCTGTGACCTTAATTTGAACATTGAAAGGTCAGACATTTGCATTTTGATGTTATTAGTGCCAATCCTGTACCTGTCAAGATTTGGGCTTATCTAGTTAGGAGGCTTTCTACATAATCTGTAATGCTTCCAGATTATTTGTAAGGAATAATGACTGGTACAAAGGACACTATGGTGGTTGAAAATATAACTGTATAAATTTACTATATAACAGTGTAAATTTACTAGGCAGATGTTCCACACCTACATGTTATATTATATAGGTTGTCCAAAGAAATTTTGACTATGTATAGATTATATGTATGTATGTATTCTACTGCATTTGGCAGTTTCTTTTGATGTAAACTGCTTTGAACTGCAAAATATTGTAGGTTATAAATAAATTTTATTTTTATCTATTATTATTATTAATTAGGGCAATAGGGGTTCTATTCATTATGCTCCCCTTTTTGCTATGGCAGAGCTACTGTACGTGCCTGAAGGTGCCTTTTCTTTTCCTACATGTCACGCAGTTCTTCCCTCACATCCTGCAACTGAGCCTCAATGAGGCCCCAATACATGAAGTAGGGTTACCATTTATAGTGATGTAAAATCCCAGATGCATGACCTTGCCTTATCCTGCCCCCAGCTCCACCGCATTCTGCCCCTAGCCCCCACAAATCCTTGTCTCTTCTTTCCTAACCTGCGTTTGGAGGGCCTCCAAGTATACACGTATGCATGTGGTATCATCCACACATGCTTAGAGGCCCTCCAGAGCGACCGGAGCTTGGGGCTTTCCAAAACCCAGACAAATTGCCGAAATTTGGAAAGTATGTCCATTCATTTAGACAGTCCTCTAAAAAGAGGACATGTCCGGATTTTACTAGACATCTGGTAACCCTACACTAAAGCCTTCCTACTCCTCACTATGAAACTCCTGTAGCTGCTGCAGTACTTCAGCCAGGATACCTGTGTCTTGGACCTCTGGGAGACCCATTTGCTGCCCAGACGCTGTAGCTTCTGTGCTCTCCAGCTGCAGGAGGTGTTCAATTGCATCTTTTGGTCGAGGCCTCTGCAACTGCTGGGGCTTCCTTATAATACCACCAGAAATCAATGGCTGGTCCCAGTAAGTGATCCTTAAGCCAGGAAGAAGTTGCTCTGACCCAAATAAGTGCCACTGAATATCAATCCCTAGGCCTTTTCTTGATTTAATTACATAATTAATATGCATTTTTTGTCTCTGTTACAGAAATTAATGGTTGGTATTGAACAAGTACTGCATCCCCTCACTATAGTAACTAGAATGGAACTTGCCTTCAAATTATTCCATACCTTTTTAGCAGTTTATACAAAATGCAAACTGCATTTATAATGCCAAAACTTTTGTTGCTGGAAATATCAGCACATATGTCTCTTCCATGTGCTTCTGCTGGGTCGTGTTCTTTGCTGTTTTGGTTTTCTTTTTGACAGCTGTCTCTCACTGTGAAAAGTTTATATTTTTAAACACTTACCCTCTTATAATGAAATCATACTTTCTAATTTATAATCCAGTCCTTGCTATTGAGCAAATGTAAGCAATTAGGAAAAAAAAAAGAAGGCATATTGTTCTATAATACTGCACAGTGCTGGTTCAAGCTGTTTACATTCCCAGCATGAGGCTGCAAATCTTGGCTGAATCTGGTTGGTCCATTCAATATTTTCTTGTGAAAAAAGCCCAGGTGAATGGATGAAATGGTTTCAGTTATAACTCAGAATATTAGTCAGTCATGTGGACTGTTTGTCCTCATCACGATGAACTCTTACATAATACTACTTTTAATTGTATTCCCTTAATCGAGAGGCAGGAAGAGATGAAGAATATTTGAGATGACACAGGCGTTTCAGGCTGTCAGACTGTGGAAGGACTTCTTTGGTGTATTTTGGTCCTCCCATTCTTATTTGTCTTTTAGAAAGACTATTAAGACTTTGCTCTTTCAGAAATCCATATTACACAATGATTCATACGTTTTAATCCTTATGGTTTCTATTTTGTTTTCCTAGAGTATTGTTCTGGCTCTCAATATTTTTGCAACCGGCTCTGAGATGCAATGTGTTAGCGGGATATAAGACCAGACGCTACGTTATCATATTATTTCATATACGGGCCCTTTCAGTATGCTGCAGTAACAAATGACCTTAAGTCATTTTTACTATGGTTGTAAAAACCCCAATTTCTTATTTATTTCATTACTTCCCATGCTCTAATGTTTCTATTAGCATACAAGTCCCTCTTGAATATGGCCATTGAACAAATTGATAATTATCTCACAATATTAACAAATCTTTTAATAGACTCCAACTTATACATGCAGACCCAATCGGTAAACAGATCTATGCTATTTTCACAAGGATCCTCAGATTACCATCCGAGTGACTTAACTCGCTGATGGCTGCAATCTTCATCGATCCTTTTCTTTCTTTCTTTATGCTCTATTTTAAACACTTTTAACATTGTATTGAAGTTAACTTAGCTTTTCATGCAGCTACACCCCTCTCAACACGTTTCAATTGCTTCTTCAGGGTTGGGGATGCTAAATTAGAAATCACGCTCTTGACCAGTCTGCTTTACATTTGAACTGCTGACGCCATTCTGTATAATACAATGTTAAATACAATGTTAAAAGTGTTTAAAATAGAGCTTAAATAAGTAAAGGATTGATGAAGATTGGCTATAAGGGTTTCTGCCTTTTTTGTGTGCAAACCAGTTAGCACGTTAATGTAGATGCACTAATTTTTTTAACACAGGAACACCCACTTTCCACACCCGACATGGATTACAAACTGGTTGGTGGATAGGAAACAGAGAGTGGGGGGTGAATGGACAATAATCAGACTGGAAAAGCATCACAAGTGGAGTACCACAGGGTTCGGTCCTCGGCACTGTGCTCATCAATATACAGTGGTACCTCGGTTTGCAAAATCGGCGCCTCGGAAACCGAGCATGGATCGATTTTCGAGCGCCCCCCCGCAATATGGCACCCCCCCCTGCGATCCAGCACCCTTCTCCCGCGATCCAGCACCCCCTCCATTGCAATCCTGCACTCCCCCGACTCAATTGGGCACCCCCCCCGCCACGATCGGGCCCCCCCGCTGCGATTGGGCACCCCCGCCACTTCTTACAGTCATCTGGGCACCGGCACCGGCATGTCCTGTGCTTGGTGCCGGTGCCTGAAGATTGGCCTCCTCTTCTGCTGGGCTTTGAGCATCTGCGCATGCTCAAGGCCTGCGAGTTCACGTCAGAACTCGCGGGCGGGAGGGTGCCAGATCGCAGGGGGGGGGCCTTCGGGGGGAGCAATGCCGGTTCTCGTGGGGGGGGGGAACGTATCAAAGCGAGTTTCCATTATTTCCTATAGGGAAACTCGTTTTGATAAACGAGCATTTTGGATTACGAGCATGCTCCTGGAATGGATTATGCTTGTAATTCAAGGAACCAATGTATTTATAAACGACCTACAAAATTGGCACGACGAGTGAGGTGATTAAATTTGTGGACGATACAAAGTTATTCAGAGTAGTGAAGAGACAGATGGATTGCGAAGACCTACAAAGAGACATACATATGCTCGAGGAATGGGCCACAAAATGGCAAATGAGGTTCAACGTGGATAAGTACAAGGCAATGCTTGCCAGTAACAAAAATCATATGCACGAATACAGGATGTCCAGTGCTATACTTGGAGAGAGCCCCTATGTAAGAGAATTGGGAGTACTTGAAAACAAGTCAATGAAACCATCCACGCAATGTGTGGCGGCGGTGAAAAGGGCAAACAGAATGCTAGGAATGATTAAGAAGGGGATCACAAACAGATCTTTTTTTTAACTTTATTTAGTTTTTAATGCCACCAAAAAGTGCAATACAATTTACATACAAATAATAATAATCAAATAAGCACTTATAAATGATCAGAATCTATACAAAAGATAAAATTCCCTCCCCCATCCTTCATTACCATCAGGAATAATACCAAAACAAAAGAGAGGGCACTCGCTAAAGTTAGAAGGGAAAAGATTCCGTAGAAACGTAAGGAAGTTCTTCTTCACCCAGGGAGTGGTAGAAATCTAGAATGCTCTTCCGGAGGCTGTTATAGGGGAAAGCACCCTTTAGGGATTCAAGAAAAGGTTGGATAAGTTCCTTCTCCAACAGAACATACGCAGGTAAGGCTAGACTGAAACGGGACACTGTTTTTTGGCCTAAGGGCCACCGTGTGAGCGGACTGCTGGGTATGATGGACCACTGGTCTGACCCTGCAGTGGCAAATCTTATGATCTTATAATAATCAATGCATGGTTAGTTCGTGTAGATCCTAAAACTAAGCAGTGGAGGAGGAGGACAGGGATGCAGAGAATGTCAAGACAGAGGAAACCATCGAGAAAGAAGTCCAGGAGTTAGAGAAGTTCATTGAGGAGGCAAATAGGGAGGCCATGGAAAATCACCAGCAACAGTGGAACTGCCAAAATATACCTACAGAGAGTGAGGACCATCTGGAGGACAACCACAAGGAAGAAATGGGTGACATAGCAGCAAGATCTGGAAACAGCAGAGGGAACCCACAAGAAGACGAGTCTGTTACAAGCCAACGCTAGGATAAAGGAAGATGGAAGTGCACAGAGGACATGGACCTATGGCTGGAAAGATGGACATACAGCAGGGACACAGACCTGCAGATAGAGAAGATAGAGAGGGCAGCAATCGTTGTGTGGGACTACATCATCAGCCAAGTCAATAGCCACATAGCGGGAGGAAGACAGGATCAGCTGGTGATCTGACTACTGGGAGCCAAGGTAGAAGACATAGTGAGTGACATCGATAGGATCATCAACAGCGTGGAAGAGGAATGTATGGTGGTGGTGATCCATGTGGGGACAAACAACGTGAGCAACAGGAACTACAACAGGGAAGTACTGAAGGACCAGTTCCGGATGCTAGGAAGGAAGCTTAAGATCAGAACGCAGAGGATAGCATTCTCGGAGATCCTGCCAGTACCCAGCACAGACGAGAAGAGGCAGACAGAGCTGCAAGCAGTCAATTCATGGATGCGGTGCTGGTGTGAGAAAGAAGGATTCCACTTCATGCGCAACTGGACAATGTTCTGGGGGAAGAGCAAGCTATTCAGGAAGGATGGACTCCACCTCAGCGGAGATGGAACAAGACTACTTGCAAGCAACATCAAGAGAGAAATTGAGAAGTTTTTAAACTAAGATGAAGGGGAAAGCCGACAGTCAACTGAAAGTCGATGGTTTGGGAACCGGTATACCCAGAGGATAGTGTGCAGAAAGATAGCGGGGAAGACTCACCGGATCATAGGCAAGACAGAAATCTTGATGGATAGAAAGGGACACAAGAGGGAAGGAAATACAAGAAAGTAACAGGCTGCAAACTCAAGTGTATGTACATGAACGCAAGGAGCCTAAGGAATAAGATGGGTGAATTAGAAGCTATGGCACAAAAAGATAACCTTGACATCATCAGCATCATGGAACCATGGAGGAATGAGGAAAACATCTGGGACACTTATGCTACCGGGATACAAGCTATACCGCAGAGACAAAGTGGCTCAAAAAGGTGGGGGACATTGCCCTATACGTCAAAGAGAGAATTGAGTCTACCAGAGAGAACACAAAGAATAAGTTAGAGTCTCTATGGGTCAAAATTCCGGGAACAAATGGAACAGAAATGAAGATCGGCATCTACTACCGACCCCCTAGGGCCGTCCAAAGAAATTGATGAAGAAATGACAGACGAGATTAAACGCAACTGCAAGGGAGGTGACACAGTTATCATGGGTGATTTCAATTATCTGGGGATAGACTGGAACCTAGGCACCTCTGGCTGCGGTAGGGAGACCAAGTTCCTGGATGCTGTAGGCGATTGCTTCCTGGAGCAATTTGTCAAGGAAAATACGAGAGGAAATGCAATTCTGGACTTAATTCTAAATGGACTACGAGGACTGGCGCAAGATGTAGAAGTAGAGGGGACGCTGGGAATGAATGATCACAATATGACCTGCTTTGACTTGGACACAGGGAAGTAACATTGATCCAGAATGATGGGCATGGCGCTGAACTTCCGAAAAGGGAATTACGAAGGGATGCGACTCATGGTGGAGAAGAAGATTAAGAAGAGGATAAGCACTGTAAAGACACTAGAACATAAGAACATAAGAACATAAGAACATAAGAAGCGCCATCTCCGGATCAGACCTTCGGTCCATCAAGTCCGGCGATCCGCACACGCGGAGGCCCTGCTAGGTATACACCTGGCTTATTTTATAGCCAACCATATCTTTATATGCCTCTCTCAAGGAGATATGCATCTAGTTTGCTTTTGAAGCCTAGGACTGTCGATTCCGCAATAATCTCCCCTGGGAGAGTATTCCAGATGTCAACCACTCTCTGTGTGAAGCAGAACTTCCTGATATTAGTCCTGAACTTGCCCCCCCTTAGCTTCATTTCATGTCCTCTTGTCCGTGTCAAATTGGACAATGTAAATAGTTTTTTCTGCTCTAATTTGTCGATTCCTTTCAGTATTTTGAAGGTTTCGATCATATCCCCACGCAGTCTCCTTTTCTCAAGGGAGAACAATCCCAGTGTTTTAAGTCGATCCTCATATTCCAGTTTCTCCATACCCTTCACTAGTTTAGTTGCTCGTCTCTGCACCCTCTCCAGCAGTTTTATATCCTTCTTTAAGTAGGGAGACCAATGTTGGACGCAGTATTCCAAGTGGGGTCTGACCATTGCCCTATAAAGCGGCATTATAACTTTCTCCGATCTACTCGAGATTCCTTTCTTTATCATGCCCAACATTCTATTTGCCTTATTTGCCGCTGCCGCGCATTGTGCCGACGGCTTCAGGGTCCTATCTATCAGTACACCCAGATCCCTTTCTTGTTCACTTTTTCCCAGAGTTGCACCTGACATTCTGTACTCGTATTCCTTATTTTTACTGCCTAAATGCATTACCTTGCATTTCTCCACGTTGAACTTCATCTGCCATTTCTCCGCCCATTTTTCTAACCGACACAAGTCGCTCTGGAGTTCCTCACTGTCCTCCTGCGATCTGATTGCCCGGCAGAGTTTTGTGTCGTCTGCAAACTTGATGATCTCACTGGATGTTCCGTTTTCCAGGTCATTGATATAAATATTAAAAAGGATCGGCCCAAGTACCGAGCCTTGGGGTACACCACTAGTCACTTTCTCCCAGTCGGAGAACTTCCCATTTATGCCCACTCTCTGCTTCCTGTTTTCCAGCCATTTGCCTATCCATCTTTGTATATCTCCCTCTATGCCATGGCTTTGTAGTTTCCTAAGAAGTCTTTTGTGTGGAACTTTGTCAAATGCTTTCTGGAAGTCCAAGTATATTATGTCCACCGGCTTTCCACTATCAATTTGCTCGTTCACGGTCTCAAAGAATTGGAGTAAATTCGTCAAACACGATTTCCCTTTCCTGAATCCATGTTGACTGGGTTTCATCAAGTCATGTGTGTCCAAGTGCTGAACTATGCTATCCTTGATCAGTGATTCAATCATCTTGCCGGGGACAGATGTAAGACTCACAGGTCTATAGTTGCCCGGTTCTCCTCTCGATCCTTTTTTGAAAATTGGCGTGACGTTCGCTTTCCTCCAGTCGTCTGGTATCTGACCAGTTCTGATTGACAGGTTTGCAAGTTTTTGCAGTAACTCTCCGATTTCGACCTTCAATTCCTTCAAGACTCTCGGGTGAATTTCATCCGGTCCAGGGGATTTGTCACTTTTAAGTTTGTCGATCTGGTAGTATATCTGATCTAAGTTCACTTCAACTGTGGTGAGGCTGTCCTCTATTTCTCCTGTAAACAGTTTCTCCACTTCAGGTATTGTTGAGGTGTCCTCCTTCGTAAAGACAGACGCAAAGAAGGAATTTAGTTTGTCTGCGATTTGTTTATCTTCCTTGATGTACCCTTTTCTTCCCATGTCGTCCAAGGGTCCCACTGCCTCTTTTGCAGGTTTTTTCCCTTTCACGTATCTAAAGAAGGGCTTGAAGTTTTTGGCCTCCCGGGCTATTTTTTCCTCATAGTCCTGTTTTGCATCCCTCACCGCCTTGTGACATTTCTTCTGTTCATCTTTTATTTTTTTTTTTATTATTTATTTATAAATTTCAAATTTACAATTCAAGATGAAATCTTGTACAGAAAGTGATTACATCAAATGAACAAAGAAATAAACCTCATAAATTTACATAGAAAATGAAAATTTTTTTTTTGTATAATCTCTCAAGTCCACAATTATGATCCATGATGTATATTGAATAGAACTAAAAGAAACTTATTCATTAAAGATAAGCTGTACATGGTAAACTGATATTCAGGCGTCTAATTTATTGAAGCCCTCATTCTTACCCCTTCTCCAGGCGGGACAAGGAGAGAAAGGCCGTTAGCTGGTTTGGCTCAAAGAAAACATATTTCTGGGAATTATAGTGAACTATACACTTGCAGGGATGACGAAGATAAAAAGTTCCCCCTAGAGCCAAAACACCAGGTTTTAATATTAGAAACTCCTTTCTACGTCTTTGTGTATCTCTTGCCAAATCTGGGAACATCTGTATTTTTAGATCAAGAAACTTTTTCTCTTTATTTTTAAAGAATAATCTCAGAAGCCAATTCTTATCCATCGTAATAGCCAAGGTCACAATCAATGTAGCAGGTGTAGCAACTTCTTTATCAGATAATTCAAGCAAAGCTGATACATCAATTGGTCCCTGAATTTTTCTTCTTGAAGATCTTGAGTTTTATTAGGTAGATAATAGACCTGGGTGAAAGGAGGCATTAAATCTTCCGATACTTCCAGTATCTCCAGCATATACCTTTTTAACATTTCTCTTGGAGTCACTGTCGAGATCCGTGGAAAATTAATCAATCTTAAGTTATTATTCCTGGAGAAATTTTCAAATGTCTCTATCTTTCTTCTTAAATTTATATTATCCTTAATTAGAGTGTCCTGAAGCAATTTGGAAGATTTAAGTTGATCTTTAATACTTTGAATATCTAATTTGGATTCTCCCAAGTCTTGTTTTATCTGAGAAACTTCTATCTCTTGAATTTTTATTTTTCCCTCTATTTGAAGATGATTAGTATTTACTGTCTTAGTTAAATTAGCAATCAGATCCCACAAAGCCTCCAATGTAACTTCTTGGGGTTTCACTATGTTAAATGTCTGCAAGTTTAATAGTGATAAGTTAGGCTCACCAGCTGAGGGACCTTCTCCTCTCCGTATCTCCTGTGTCGGGGTTGATTCTGAGATGGAAATCTCCTCGTGTGCACTCAGGCTCAACTGCGATCCCTGTGAGCCTGGGTTGATGTTCTTCTCGCCGTTCCCCACAGCCTCTGGGAGGGGGCCCAAGCCGACTTCCGGCTGCCTCCCCACTCCCGGGGAACTAGCGGCTCGAGGGTTGGGAGGAGGGATTCGTGCGTCGGGGCTCAATGTGATCTCGTGAGCCCGAGGAGACTCTTCCAGTCTGTCATCAGGAAGCGTCTCAGCCGGGGGCGATACCGACGCTCCGATGACGCCCTGCATCCGCCGCAGCAACTCCTCAATATTACCGGAGGAGGCTATTCCGGGACGCCGTGAGGCCGAAGAAGCTCCCTTTCCCCTTCTCTTCGGCATAGCAAAAACTCTGCCGCACCAACGCCAGAGAAGTAAGTTTTTAGGAGGTAGGTTTGCCGACGGCGTTCAGCAGACCACAACCGCGGCCATCTTGGATCGAAACCCTCATTCTGTTCATCTTTATGTTTGTTCCAGGCTTCGGTTGTCTTCGTGCATTTCCATTTTTTGAAAGAGTCCTTCTTTTCTTTTATGGCTTCCTTCACCTGTATGGTAAGCCATGCTGGTTCTCCTTTGCCTTTAGTTCTCCGATCTTTGGAAATCCTCGGAATGTAGAGATCTTGTGCTTCTGCAATAGTATTTTTCAATAGGCACCATGCCTGGTCTACTGTTTCAAGTTTGTCCACCATCTTCTCGAGTCGTTTTGTTACCATGGCTCTCATGCAATCGTATTTACCCTTTTTAAAGTTTAAGGTGGTGGTTAAGGTTTTGGAATGTTTCCCTTTCCCGATGTCAAGTTTAAAGTTGATTACATTGTGATCACTCGTTCCCAGTGGAACCATGACTTCTACTTCTGTTATCGGTCCGGTGAGACCATTTAGGACCAAGTCCAAGGTGGCGTCGCCTCTTGTCGGCTCTTTTACCATTTGCTCCAGGAAGCAATCCCCTAGCACCTCCAGGAACTTGGCCTCCTTGCCGCAGTTGGAGGCTCCTAGTTTCCAGTCTATTCCTGGGAAATTGAAGTCTCCCAATATAACTACATTGCCTGTCTTGCATACTTGTTTGATTTCCTCCATCATTTCTGAGTCAGTGACCTCCGCCTGTCCTGGGGGACGATAGTAAAGGCCAATTTTTGTATCTGCGCCATTGTGACCAGGAATTTTGATCCAGAGGGACTCCAGTTTCTCTTTCCTGTCTGTTGTAATCATTCCAACAGAATCTATTCCTTCCTTAACATATAGGGCAATACCTCCACCTTTCTGCCCTTCTCGATCCCTTCTATATAGTTTGTATCCCTGTAGTACTGTGTCCCATTTGTTTTCTTCATTCCACCATGTTTCTGTTATGCCAATGATATCCATGTTCTCATGTCTTGCTATCGTCTCTAGTTCTCCCATTTTGTTTCCTAGACTTCTAGCATTTGTATACATACATCTAAGTTCCCTTCGTGTTACCTTTTTGGACCTTCTGCTCTTGGCTGTCCTTACAGTTTCATTTACGGTATCCTTTACTGCTCCTGTGTTATCTCCCATGTTTGCTGTGTGGTCATCCCCTCCTGTGTCTGAGTTGTCCCTTCCTGCTTGTTCTCCTTTGTTGGCTGAGAGGTCGACCTCTCTTGTGTATGAGTAGTAGTCCTTTGTTCCTACGTCGGGGCATCCTGTTGTCCGTGCCATCGACCGGTGGTCGACTGTCGGCTTTCCCCTGTCCTTCAGTTTAAAGCCTTCTCTATTGCTTTCTTCATGTTGCCTGCCAAAACTCTTGCTCCTTCCTTGTTGAGGTGTAGTCCATCCCTTCTGTAGTATTTACTTTTTCCCCAGAACACCGTCCAGTTGCGCACGAAGTCGAAGCCTTCGTCTTCGCACCATCGTCTCATCCAGGCGTTGATCACTTGCAATTCCCCTTGTCTCTTTCCATCTGCTCTTGGTACAGGGAGGATTTCAGAGAAGGCCACCTTCACCTCCCTGATCTTCAGTTGTCTTCCGAGTGAGCGGAGCTGGCCCTTCAGCTCTTCCCTGTCATACTTCCGCCCGCTCACATCATTTGTTCCTACGTGGATAAGCACAGCGGTGTCCACTCCCCGTGTGCCATCTATGATCCTGGAGATCCTGTTGGTCACATCCTTTACTCTTGCTCCAGGCAGACAGGTGACTACTCTGTCCTCTCTTCCTCCTGCGGTGTGGCTGTCCACGTGTCGTATAATGGAGTCGCCTACGATGATCCCCATCTTCTTTATTCGGGAGTTCCTTGGGGGGCGTAGGTCCACGTCCTTGGAGTAGGGCCTGTCTTCTTCCTCCAATGATACTCTTGAAATTGTTTCCTGTTCTTTGGGTGGGGGGACATCTTCCTGTGCTCTCACTATTCCTCCTGGTGTGCGGTTGTCTCCTACCTCGTCTTCATTTTCTTCTGTGTTTGCATGGGTGTCTTCTCTCCTCACTTGGGTTTCCTGAGTACAGTTTTCCAGCCCTGGGATCTCTACGTGGTGCTGATGGGCTTCCTCTATGAACATTTCTAGATCCTTGACCTCGTCGTTTGGGCTGTGCTCCACTAGAATCTTCTCCTGTGCTCGGATTCTGTCTTCAAGTTCCATCACTGTTCCCTCCAATAGTCTTACCTGACATTTCAAGCTATCCATCTCCATGCATCGATCGCAAATGTATGCCTGGATCCCCGAAGGGAGGTAGTCATACATATTGCAGTCGATACAGAAGACAGGAAAGCTCATCTTCTGACTTCCTTGGGCTTCCATTTCGTGCTTCACTCGTGGGTTATCTGAGTGATTTGTTGTGACCTACTGCTGCTCTTTTTCCTACTGATCCTACCTCCCCCTTACCTTCTGACTTCCTGACTGCAGTCTTCCTATTTGAGTGAGTCTGTTTGTGTTACAGTGCCTGTACCTTTGTGTGCTTGTGTTCCTTACCTGCTGCTTCCTTGTGTTTCTTGCCTTGTTGTCTCTCTCGTGTGTGCTGTCTCTGCTCTACCTCACCTTGATTGTATGTGCGGGTTGGTTTCTTTTGTGTCTGTCTCTTCCTTCTCTTCTGTGTTTGTCGGTTCCTTACCGGTCTGTTCTCCTCTGGTGTTCTTGAGAGTAGCGCTCGTCCCTTGCAAGGCCCTTCGCAAAGGCGCTCTCGCTAAGGCGAGCGCCTTTACCACACGCCTTCGCCGCGCGCCGAACGGCTGGGCGCCGTTGGCTCCTCCCCTTTTCAAGGGGGAGTCCGGCGCTGCCTGTGACGCGTGGGGGGGGGGCGGAGCGAACTCTCGCCGCTACCCCGAGCCTACTGTCCTCCTACTTCCTTCGGTGCTCAGCACCAACGCTGCCTGCCTCCTCTGCTTCCTGCTCCCCTTCTCTCCTCTCTCTCTTCGGCACCGCGTGTGCCGCGCTGGCTCCTCCCCTTTTCAAGGGGGAGTCCGGCGCTGCCTGTGACGCGTGGGGGGGGGGGCGGAGCGAACTCTCGCCGCTACCCCGAGCCTACTGTCCTCCTACTTCCTTCGGTGCTCAGCACCAACGCTGCCTGCCTCCTCTGCTTCCTGCTCCCCTTCTCTCCTCTCTCTCTTCGGCACCGCATGGTCCCTTTTTAAGGACACAGTCATCGAGGCGCAAAATCTATATATAAAGTGTATCGACAAGGGATCCAAGAGGAAAAAGAACAAGGAACTGGTGTGGCTCACTGTAGCTGTAAAGGAAGTGATCAGAGACAAGAAGACTTTGTTTAAGAAATGGAAAAGGTCAAAATGGACGAAAACTGGAAAAAGCACAAACAGCATCAAAGCAGGTGCCATAAGGCGGTAATAGGGGCCAAAAGAGACTACGAGGAAGAAATAGCCAAGGAAGCAAAAAACTTCAAGCCATTCTTTCAGTATATTAAGGGGAAAAGACCCGCGAAGGTAGCGGTGGGGCCGTTGGATGGCCATGGATTAAAGGGAGTACTAAAAGAGGACAAAGCCATCGCTGACAAACTAAACACATTTTTTGCATCTGTGTTTACCGAAGAGGATATACATAACATACCAGAAGATGACAGGCTATATGTGGGAAACTGACAGGGTTGACGGTCAATCTAGAAGAGGTATGCAGGCAGATTGATAGGTTTAAAAATGATAAATCCCCGGGACTGGATGGCATCCATCCGATGGTAATCAAGGAACTGAAAGGGGCTATAGCTGAACTGCATCAAATAATAGCCAATCTGTTGATCAAATCGGGAAGGATTCTGGAAGACTGAAAGGTGGCGAATGTTACGCCAATCTTCAAGAAAGATTTGAGGGGTGATTCAGGAAACTACAGAATGGTGAGTCTGACCTCATTACCAGGAAAGATGGTAGAGGCGCTGATAAAGGACCGCATCATTGAGCACCTTGATGGACACAATCTGATGAGGACCAGCCAGCATGGGTTCAGCAAAGGAAGATCTTGCTTGACGAACTTGCTGCACTTCTTTGAGGGAATAAACAGGCAGATAGATAAAGGCGACCCGGTCAATATTGTATATCTGGATTTTCAGAGACGTTCAATAAGGTTCTACATGAAAGACTACTTCGGAAAATTGTGAGTAATGGAATTGAGGGTGAAATACTCACGTGGATTAAAAACTGGCGGATAGGAGTGGGGGGTAAATGGACAATACTCGTACTGGAAAAGTATCACCAGTGGAGTGCCGCAGGATTTGTTGCTTGGATCTGTGCTTTTCACCATAAGAACCATCTCCGGATCAGACCTTCAGTCCATCAAATACGACGATCTGCACACGCGGAGGCCCAGCCAGGTATACACCTGGCGTAATTTTAGTCACCCATATCCCTCTATGCCTCTCGTAAGGAGATGTGCATCTAGTTTGCTTTTAAATCCTAGAATAGTGGATTCCGTAATAATCTCATCTGGGAGAGCATTCCAGGTGTCCACCACTCGTTGCGTGAAGCAGAACTTCCTGATATTTGTCCTGGACTTGTCCCCCCTTAGCTTCAGTCCATGTCCTCTTGTCCGTGTCACATTGGACATTGTAAATAATTTTTTTTCCTGCTCTATTTTGTTGATTCCTTTCAGTATTTTGAAATTTTCGAACATATCCCCTCGCAGTCTCCTTTTCTCAAGGGAGAACAATCCCAGTCTCTTAAGTCATTCCTCGTATTCCAAGTTCTCCATACCTTTTATTAGCTTTGTTGCTCGTCTCTGCACTTTCTCCAGCAGTTTTATATCCTTCTTTAGGTTAGGAGACCAATGTTGGACACACTATTCCAAGTGTTGTCTGACCATTGCCCTTTAAAGCGGCATTATAACTTTCTCCGATCTACTCGTGATTCCTTTCTTTATCATGCCTAACATTCTACTTGCTTTCTTTGCCGCTGCCGTGCATTGTGCCAATGGTTTCAGGGTCCTATCTATCAGTACACCCAGGTCCTTTTCTTGTTCGCTCTTACCCAGAGTTGCACCTGACATTCTATACTCGTGTTCCTTGTTCTTTCTGCCTAAATGCATTACTTTGCACTTTTCTACATTAAACTTCATTTGCCATTTCTCCACCCTTTTCTCTAACTGACACAAGTCACTTTAGAGTTCCTTGCTATCCTTCTGCGATCTGATTGCCCGGCATAGCTTTGCGTCGTCTGCAAACTTGATGATCTCACTGGATGTTCCTTCTTCTAGGTCACTGATGAAAATATTAAATAAGATGGGCCCAAGTACCAAGCCCTGGGGCACACCGCTAGTCACTTTCTCCCAGTCTGAGAACTTCCCATTTATACCCACTCTCTGCTTTCTGTTCTCCAGCCATTTGCCTATCCATCTTAGTATATCTCCCTCTATTCCATGGCTTTGTAGTTTTCTGAGAAGTCTTTCATGTGGAACCTTGTCGAACGCTTTCTGGAAATCCAAGTATATTATGTCCACTGGTTCTCCACTATCAATTTGTTTGTTCACGGTCTCAAAAAATTGAAGTAAATTAATCAAACATGATTTCCCTTTCCTGAAGCCATGTTGACGGACTATGCTATCTTTAATCAGTGCTTCAACCATCTTTCCAGGGACAGACGTAAGACTCACAGTTCTGTAGTTGCCCGGTTCTCCTCTTGATCCTTTTTTGAAAATTGGCGTGACGTTCGCTATCTTCCAATCGTCCGGTATCTGTTCAGTTCTAATTGACAGGTTGGCAAGTTTTTGCAAAAGCTCTCTTTTAAGACTCTCGAGTGAATTCTATCAGGTCCAGGGGATTTGTCGCTTTTAAGATTGTTGATCTGGTAGTATATCTGGTCCAAGTCCACTTCTACTGTGGTGAGGCTGTCCTCTATTACTCCTTTGAACACTTTCACTGCTTCTGGTATTGTTGTGGCGTCCTCCTTTGTAAATGATCTGGAAATTGGTACGACGAGTGAGGTGATTAAATTTGCAGACCATACTAAGTTATTCAGAGTAGTGAAGATGCAGGAGGATTGCGAAGATCTGCAACACGCTCGAGAAATGGGCCGTGACATGGCAAATGAGGTTCAATGTGGATAAGTGTAAGGTGATGCATGTAGGTAACAAAAATCTTATACACAAATACAGGATGTCCGGAGCGGTACTTGGAGATACCCCCCAGGAAAGAGACTTGGGAGTGCTGGTCGACAAGTCAATGAAGATGTCTGCGTAATGTGCGGCGGCGGCAAAAAGGGCGAACAGAATGCTAGGAATGATTAAGAAGGTGATCATGAACAGATCGGAGGAGGTTATCATGCTGCTGTACCGGGCCATGGTACACCCTCACCTGGAATACTGTGTCCAGCACTGGTCGCTATACATGAAGAAGGACACAGTACTATTCGAAAGGGTCCAAAGAAGAGCGACTAAAATGGTTAAGGGGCTGGAAGAGTTGCTGTACAGCGAAGATTAGAGAAACTAGACCTCTTCTCCCTTGAAAAGAGCAGACTGAGAAGGGACATGATCGAAACATTCAAGATAATGAAGGGAATAGACTTAGAAGATAAAGACAAATTGTTTACCCTCTCCAAGGTAGAGAGAACGAGAGGGCACTCTCTAAAGCTAAAAGGAGATAGATTCTGCACAGACATAAAGAAGTTCTTCTTCACCCAGAGAGTGGTAGAATACTGGAACGCTCTTCCGGAGGCTGTTATAGGGGAAAACACCCTCCAGGGATTCAAGACAAAGTTAGACAAGTTCCTGCTGAACCAGAACGTATGCAGGTAAGGCTAGTCTCAGTTAGGCCACTGGTCTTTGACCTAAGGGCTACCGCGGGTGCAAACTGCTGGGCACAATGGACCACTGGGTTGACCCAGCAGTGACAATTCTTATGTTCTTATGTTCTACACTGCTGCTTTAATATATATATTTCTCCTAATGTATCATGTCATTGCTATAATTTGCCTGCCTTCAAGTTTACCTCATTGATTGTATTTCATGTTTACATTTGATCATTTTACTTTTGTTACTCTATTAACACAATATAAGTTGTTTATGCCATGCTACCTGCTGTAAACCATATAAGATGAATCTTTTGATAACAGTTAATAAATCCCAATAAATAAACTACACTAAATAAAGAGAATAAATGTATGTGCATTATAAAAGAGGTTTTCTGAGTGGTGACAGCACATTGAAAGTTACTAATAAGTTAGTCAAAGATCTTTTCAACTCAGCTAGTCACTACATTATATTGTATGTGGAAAGTTGCCATGATGTTTGCTTATTGTAAAGGCAACATAGGCACCTGCAGTTTGTGTCTTTGTAAAATGGATTTGGGCAATAACCCTCTCATGTGGAACAGGGTCCTTAAAATATTATGCATGGGTTTAACAAATGTAGAAATGTAGACAAGCCAAAATATATTGCCCACTTGGAGGAAATTCTATATATGATATCTAAAAAGCTGCCCCCCCCCTTGAAAAAAAAGTGCTATTCTATGAGGGTGAATCAAAAATTAAAGGAATTGTTAAATTCTGCAATAACTGGAACAGAGCTAGCGAAATGCAACATATGTACTTGTGCATTGCCTCTTGGGTAGTTTGTCCATGCACAATATTGTGGTCAACCTTTACTTGTGCAGCAGCCAAAAGGTCAGAAACATGGGTGCTCCATTGCAAGATAGTATCATTGAATAACAATGTGCAGTAGTGCGCCTTCTTTGAGCAGAGAGAGTGAAGCCTGTGGAAATTCACCATCGGATTTTGACACAACGAAAGGTTTATGAGTGGGTAAAACAGGCTGCCTAGTCGTCACATACGTTTTGACTTAAACCAAGTCAAAATAGGTATAAGTGCCGAAAAGGGGGCCGCTGCGCTGATCTCGGTTGCCGCGATTAGCTCAGCGGCCCCGGAAACCTGCCCCCCATCGCACAATCATGGCAGGAGAGATGGCTCATCTTCCCTGACATGACAGCAATGCCCCCCCCCCCCTCATGAACTGCGCCACTTTGGGGTGAGGATCGCGATCCTCAAGCCAAAGTGCCACGGTTCGGGGAGGGGTGGCCAATCACCATCACGGCAGGAGAGTTGCTCAATCTCTCCTGCTGCGATCCACCCCCCTTCCCCCGATCATATCAGGCAGGAGGGAGCCCAACCCCTCCTGCCCTGGTGACCCAAGACCCCCCAACACGATTGGGGCAGGAGGGATCCCAGGCCCTCTTTCCCCAGCGATCACCCCACCCCACTCATCCGATATGGGCAGGAGGGAGCCCAGCCCCTCCTGCCCCTATGGAACCCACACCCCGCCAATCCGATATGGGTAGGAGGGAGCCCAACCCCTCTTCCCCAGGTGACCCCCGACCCCCACTAAGATATGGGCATGAGGGATCCCAGGCCTTCCTGCCCATGATGCACTACCCCCACGAATGCCCCTGAACCTCTGATTGGCCCCCCAAAACCCCCTTAACCTGCTGACCCCACAGCATCCCCCGCCGACCCCATGACACCCTACCCACACCCACGAGACCCCCCCTTTATATTAACAAAGTTTGCCAGATAGATGGGTCCCAAGCCCATCTGCCCAGCAGGCCTGTTATCCGCAGAATGCCAGTTGCCTCAGGCCCCTCCTGTGGGTGGAGTGTTGTGGGGTCAGAGGGTGGTATCGTGGGGTCAGCGAGTGGGGTTTCAGGGGCTGATCAGGAGTTTGGGGAGGTTTGGGGGGGTGCATCATGGTCAGGAAAGCCTGGAATCTCTCCTGCCTGTATCTTAGTGGGGTGGGGGGTAGGGGGGTCACATGGGCAGGAGGGGTTGGGCTCCCTCCTGCCCATATCGGATCGGCGGGGTGGGGTGGTCGCCAGGGCAGGAGGGCCTGGGATCCATCCTGCCTCGATCATGTCAGGGGGGTCTTGGGTTGTCAGGGCAGGAGGGGTTGGGCTCCCTCATGCTTGATTCGATCGAGGGGTTGATCACGGCAGGAGAGATTGTCTATCTTTCCTGCCGTGATAGAGATTCAAAGTGCCGTGGTATCGCAGCGATCGTTGCTGGGGAGGGGTGGATTCTGTAACCTGTGTTCTTTTTGACAGACACCGGTTATAGAATCCAGCTTTTAGGTGAAGGACTGGCCCCTCCTTCGCCTAAAAGCTCTTGTGTTGGGCGTTTGGGACTTAGAGCTCCTTTTACTAAGGTGCGCTAGCATTTTTTAGCACGCGCTAAAGATTAGCATGTGCTAAACGAAAAATACTAACGCAAGCTCTATGGAGGCATTAGCGTTTAGCGCATGCGGTAGTGTAGCGCATACTAAAACCGCTAGCGTACCTTACTAAAAGGAGCCCTTAGGCTTTTTTTTGGTTGATTATATGTTGTTAGTGTAGACGTAGTGGTGGTCTGGATGTTTAAACAGCTGAACGTTGAAGCAGGCCCTTATTTTAAAAAACCTCCTTTTGGACGTTTTTTTTTTTTTTGAGAATAGACATTTTCCCTGCTTCTACTATCAGCGTTTGGGGCCTAGGCCAAAAGGGACTTAGACTTTTTTAAAATTATGCCCCTCCACATATCCAAGTGTAGCCATAAGTACGGAATAAATATTCAAAGAAAAATTCAATAAAAATTCAAATACAGTTAATGATGATATAAAGAGATGTTTTATAAAAGCAAATAACTTATCTCTAGATTGTGTGAGCCAAACGCTCCATCCGTTGGATGTTTTTTCTGCCATAATTGAATACTTAGGAATATGTCCAGGGCATAATTTAGACATTTGGGGCTAGACCTGTTTTAACAAATGCTAAAAAAAAAAGGTGCCCAAACTGAGCAGATGGCCACCCCAAAGTGGTCAGTAGATACCTGTCTGGGAATTTTTATCTGAGGTTCACTGCAGTGCCTCCTAGGGTGCTCCACTGCTCTACTGGGATGTCTGTATGGCCAATCTACTGAGAAAGCTAGCCTCCCCTACATCCCAGTGATTTGTTCTGTGCATTTTTGTTTTGGATGTGTTATTTATTTGTTTTTTAATGATTCAGAACACACTGTGCAAAACATATCTATTTTTGGAAAAAAAAAAAAAAAACCCCAAGATAAATGTTTTGCAGTATTGAAAATCAGCATGTTTGATTCAGGAGTTTTGTGTGTTCTGCAAAATGTCTAAATTTGGATTTAAACGTCATATTGAAAATGCCTCCCTGAAATAGCTACTATGTTATTGCTACAGTTATGTTCAATTTTATAACTGCTATTTTCTGGTGTGAAAAACATACTGTACAAAGGGAAAACGTTTTAGAAAATTACGCCTCCATTTTAGTGCTTGCTACAAAATTTTAGCACTCATTAAAACAAAAATACATCAAAAGCACATCCTAACATCAAATATTCAACAGTATGAGCAGAAAAAAAATTCCAACTTGTTATTTCCCAACACTTATAAAATGGGAAAGGATTATCAATACTCTGTATCACCAAGTTTTTGTCCTTTTAACTAGAAATAAATGTTTATGATGATAGCACTTTTTTCATCACAACAGTCCAGTTTAAGTAGGATCACAAACAAAATTTCATTTTAAAAGAAATCATGTCACTCATCACAATAATCCATATTTTGTCTGGTTTAAAGATCACAACTTCCTAGTCAGCTTCTCTAATTACAGCAATAACAAGCAGAAAATCTCAGATAAATTCACAGAACTCTACCTCACCCCCCTTTCACCTGAAAATACTGGCTAAAAGCTAACATATGCTGCCAGATGCTGTTTCTTGAAATTACAAGATTTCAGGAAACAGATGACACAGTTTATTCTATTGTACAAGATTTTTCATGAGTTCAAATCTTTTTTGTTTTAATTGAGAATTTTTTTTAAAAAACACCAATTTTGTAAGCAGCACATCACAACAACATCAGAGATGATCAAGGTTAAACTTACATTACATTGAGACAAATAACTAATGATGGCTCCCTTATACAAAGACGGTTTTCACGGTAGGCTGCGGTAATCGCTCTGTCGTCCATAGGGATTCAATGAGCATCAAAGCGTTTGCCGCTCAGCAGTCACTATTACGGCTTTGTAAAAGGGGGGTATGATACACTGGAAAGGATATAATCAGCCAGCTTCTTCCATTTTTTTAAAACAAAAATATTAGTGTATTTTATTTCTAAAATACATTCATATTTTCTGCAAAGGTTTAGGCATTTCCATCATAATAGTATAGAACGGGAAAAATGTTATCATTCCAATGATTATTGATTTCAATATGACAGCAATTAAAAAGTGAAAAAGATGATGGCCTTCTTCAGAAATAGTTATGGGTAGAATTAATGATTTGCAAATCACAATTTTGAATAAAATATCAATATCAATATGCAAAATGTATTTTATTTCCTTCCAAATGTCTAATCAAATAATTTATGTGTGGGGGTGCGTTTTTGAGATGAGCAAGACCAGCATGAATTGGTGAAAGGAATTCCAGACCAAAGTGATTTGATAGAAGTCTGTAATGTAAGATGTTACAAAATAAAATATAAGGACTGGGTTAGCAAAGCTGACAAAGAAGGATGAGAGCCTTTTAACCAAAACTGGGACCAAACCTAATCAGAAAGAGTATTATTTAGGTCATGCTCCTAAGCCTTTCAAGTACCATCACAATTATTTTGATTCTACAGTTGGAATATTTTATAAAGAGAGGGTTCCTTTCTTTGATGAGACCATAACAGGCACCTGCACGTTTGCATCTTTCAATCTAACTTACCAAAAGAAGCCAACCAGACCAATTGATTGGCAAAACACCTTTACTGAATAACTATAATACTTTGATAATTTTAATGCCAACATTTCTTTGTATGTAGTAAAACACATAGGCCCTCTTTTACAAAGCCACGCTAATGTTTTTAATGCCAGCAGCAGTAAGAATTCCGAAGCTCATAGGAATTCTATGAGTGACAGAGTTCTTACTGTCGCAGCCGGTGTTAAAAACGCTAGCACGGTTTTCTAAAGGAAGGGGATAATAACTTATAAAATATCACCACTTATAGTTAATCAGTATCGAACTGACAGTACATACTGAGTAATTGTAGTTAACCTCAATAAATAGGATCTGAGGTAATGCAAGAGCCAGCATTTGTTCTCCCCCAAAGGTCCATGGCAGTGGTGCACTTGAACCAGCCCCTTAAGCCTCACCCTCTCAGAACTTCCCAAATCAAATCCACAAATTATATTTGCCTACTAAACTCTGCTGTGACAATGCCCAAACCACTCATCACACCTTTAAGAAAACTCCCCTTTCCTTCCATTCTCTTCACAAACAACCTATGACACCATCCACAAGCTCTTACTCTGCAACCGAACTCCTTCCCGCCAAAAGTGTTACCAACCTCTGAATCCCATTTGAAGTATGAGCACACTCCCCTGTTCCAGCTTCATTCAAACTCACTCTAACCTTCTTTTTGCTGCCTTTCTCTGCTGCTGCCTTCCAAGGCCACTTAATTAATTCCTTCCATCTCTCCTTTCTTTTGTGCTCTCCATTACCTTTAACTAATCCTAATTAAATTGGTGTCCCAAATTTGACATGTTCTGATGCCCTGCCCCCCTAAATTGGAGGGGGGGGGGGCACTCTCACTATCTTTGAACAGTAGATTTTTCTGCTAAAAGCAGTTGAACAGGAATATTATCACAGTACTGATGCTGAAATTTCCCAGGCCTAAAGTACTCTGCCTTAATATAACCAAGGTTATAATATAAATTAAATACCTGATCCATTTTCCAGAGGCATATGGCCATGTGTTGTGTCAGATACTGTGGAGTATTTGTGCTGGTGTTGTGTTGTGGAATGTTGAGCCCACATTCAGCAGAGGTGCTGTTGGTAGTTTCCTAATGCAGTGCTATTTTAGTAAAGATATTGATTAGAATTTGTTGAGAATCTATGATAATGTAAGAATGTTTCTGATTGGCTGCACAAGTCTGCAGGGACATCAACTGTCTTGTGACAGTAAAACAGACTGAGTTGTCTTTGAAGAAGGGAAAACGGTTCTGGTTTTGTTCTGTGTGTAAATGAGAGTAAGTGAGATAGAAAGTGAGGTATATGAATGAAACTTTAATAAAAATTGTGTGTATGACTAACAGATTTTTGGAACAGATTTAAGGCAAATTGGTATGTGAGAAAGTTGTGTGTTGTTTTAATGTCTGTCTAAGAAAATGGAAAAATGTAAGTGAAGAGAACTCAGTCTGCTACAATAGTTAGTTTAAGGAAAATAAAAAATAGTTTAGATAGAATTCCAGTTATAGAAACTATTTTTATTTCTTTTAATCTTATTTAGTGGAACAGTTCTTAGGTATCCTGAACTGGCAGGCAAACTTAAGATACTTACATATAGGGAGTGAGGGTATTTTTCCTCTTATTTTTATTTGACTTAGAGAGGTGTAGGGAGAAGAACAGATGAAGGAAAGAGGCCTGAAGATTGAAGAATGAAGAACAAAGATAAGTAAAATTCACCAAAGACAGAAGTCATTTTAATTTCTGCTAAGAACAACTTTGCCTACCTGAAGTTAAGACTCTATGACTTTAAATGGCATTTATGACCCTGAGAACCGTGTAATATAAAGAAAGGTTTCTGTACTGTAAAGGAAACACTGTTGTTCAGTCATCAGTATGTATTAGTGATAAATAGTGAATGCTGAAACACGTTAGAATATTAGAATACTGGATCCAGTTAGGCATATGTTATTAAATTATAATGATAAGCACTTTATAACTTATTAAAAGATTGTATTTGCTTTTAACCATTTTAAAGACAAATTATTGAATTGGTGCAATAAATTTGTTTTTGCACCTTGCATCTAGTCTGGCTATTCATTACAATGTTTATAACCTTTGTATATTTTATCTGATTTTCAAAACATTTAATCCTAGCCAGTTCTCTTAAAATCCAAGTTAAGAGTGGCTAGTGTTCATTTTTCTTCTGACTTTCCTCTTTTTCTGGCTGGGTGTTGAGCTAAGCCACTTGGATACCATGACTACAGTTTAGGATCCTCAGCACTTTGGTACAGAAAAAATAGAGGGGGGTTACATTATTAAAACCAAGAAAAGAAAACAGAATCAAATTTGTCAACTCTGCAAAAAAGGTATATGTTGCCATTTTCTTAATTTTTATTTATTTATTTCATTTTTTATCCCATTCTCCCATTTTTCCAGTAAATTATATGATGCCTATATGGAATTACACAGCAATTGGTAAAATCAAGTAGATGATATGTTTATCCAGTTAATTTTGTACAGATGTTAATGTTTATCAGTATTTATAGACCACTGTTTGATACATCATCATAGCAGTTTACATAGTACTAAACAAAAAAGAAAAAGAACATCATCAGTAGGAAAGTAAAAATACAAAGAAAATAATAAATTACAGAGTAAATTATAATAAAAATACAAAAATATAATAAAACTTAAAATACAATTATAAAAGCAGCAATTGCAGATCAGCAAATCTTTCCCCCAATGTTCGTACCAATATACTAAATATCCCCTGCTTCAAAAAGCAATCAAGAGTATGCCAATCTGAAAAGATAAGTTTTTAACATACTTCTAAATTTAATATATGAGAGTTCATTACGTAATTCTAATGGCAACAAATTCCACAGATAAGGTACAGAAGCAAAAAAAAAAGGCAGAATTACGTGTAGAGGTTAATCTCACTAAGTGGACTGAAAGTAAGGATAATTGACGACCATTAGTAGAACGTAAGTTTCTTTTTTTTAAATTCTTTATTGATTTTCCAAATGTCAATAATGCAAGACACAAATATATAACATATAAGTCAATAAAAGCACAACTTACAAATGTACAGAACCAATCATTTTATCCCCCACCCACCCAATGCTTAATCAATAAAACACAGAAACATAGATTTTTCCAATAACCTTACCCTATTCAGATTAATACTATCCTCCCACCCATCCAAATACTCAAAGGTCAAAATTAGGACAGTGATAGCCCCCCCCTTCCTCGAATGTGTACGAAAATAAACGAAAATTGACTCACAATCAAAGACTTACTATAGTGAAGTAATATAAAATGTCAACAGGCCCAAACCAGTTTGAATAAATTAGTGTGCCCCAAACTATCGGCATTCATTTTTTCATAACTATAGCTGGAGCACAGATTTGCCCACCAGAAAGGAAAAGTTAGGCGATTGTAATTCTTCCAATTACGGGTTATCATCTGCATGGCTGTCCCGGTCATGATTAGGAAAAGACAGCATTTATATCGATCCATAGGGGGCTTAACATGTAATATTGTTTCACATATTACCACCTCATACGTCAGTGGAATTGATGATTCCAATATGTTGTTAATCTTACCCCATATTGACCTCCAAAAGTTAAGTATCAAAGGACAATAGAACTCAGAGGGGATATGATAGAGACTTACAAGATCATGAAGGGCATAGAGAGAGTGGAGAGGGACATATTCTCCAAACTTTCAAATAATAAAAGAACAAGAGGGTACTCGGAAAAGTTGAAAGGAGACAGATTCAAAACGAATGCTAGGAGGTTCTTCTTTACCCAACGTGTGGTGGACACCTGGAATGTGCTTCCAGAGGACGTAATAGGGCAGAGTATGGTACTAGGGTTCAAGAAAGGATTGGACAATTTTGTGCTGAAAAAGGGGATAGAAGGGTATAGATAGTAAGGTATAGAAAGAGGATTACTGTGCAGGTCCTGAACCTGTTGGGCCCCCGCGTGAGTGGGCTGCTGGGCGCGATGGTCCTCAGATCTGACCCAGTGGAGGCATTGCTTATGTTCTTATGTTAACAGATGATCCAGTGTCCCAATGTCTAGAAGACAGTGCCAGCATCTATTAGATTTAGAACAGTCCAACTTTTGTAACCTAACCGGGGTAGAACGTAAGTTTCAAGCTGGTCTATATGGGATCAAAAGATTAGCTAAATATTCTGGTTGCCCTGTCCATATTGCGTTGAAAGTTAGGGTCAAAGCTTTATACATTAATCTTGACTTTATCGGAAGCTAATGAAAATCTTTCAGGAGCGGAGTGATGATGGGCGTTTGTTAATACCCTAAAGGCAGTATCTTGGATAGTCTGCAATTTTTTTTAAGAGCTATTTTCGGTGATACCTTGATGTTAACTGAATTAAGTTAAATCATGCCCCTATGTTGTCTCCTCCACCACTTCTTATGCAGTGGCTACATTTCTGGCCAGGGATGGAGGGTAGCAGGAGTACTGAGGATTTTAAAAAAGTAAGATTTCTCCTGATAGCTCACAAACTTACCCAGATTTCTTTGCATATCAGCCTCTATAAGAAATACTTCTTTAAAAAAGGGGGAATAAGGGATAGAGACTTGTACTTACACAACCACATTCAAAGAGGTTTACATACAGGTACTCAAGCATTTCCCCTATTTTGGTGCAATGGTGAAAATTCATTTCTGGTATGTTTGCTCTAACTATGAATATTTACACAGTATCATCAGATAGCATTTTGTCTTATACCTTTACTTTTTTTTTCTTCTTTTATTGTTCTAATACAACAGGCAGAGAGCTGATGGTCAGTTATGCAATACCAGATATGAAATACCGCTGTGGTGCCTGCTTCAATCTCTTTCATGGATCAAAATTATAGATAGAAATGTGCATTCGTTTGAAATGACATGGGACATGTAAACAACATTATCCCTTGCTCTTTCGTATTTTTCTAATCCGAAAGAACAGGAAAAACACAAATGACAGCTTCCTCTCTCTCCCACTAATTTTCAGCTCTTATTCCAGTATTAATAGCTGACAAGCTGCTCTTGGGAACATACAAGCATTTCTAGCTTATCATACATTTCTAATGTTCTTATTTATTTATTAAAAAAATTATATTCTGTATAAATCCTATTCAGTTTACATAATAACAGTCATAAATAGTAAACAGTACATACATGCTCAATACATAAAAAACTTTGCTATAAGATCCAGAATAGCTATCAAAGAGACATTTTCAGGTTTATGTCTGCAGTTAAATGAGCTATATTAAGCATGCCCACTTATGCCATGTCAGCGGCTATTATAAATAGTAATAATAATAATAACTTTATTTTTTTATACCTCAGTACCAGAATAGTTCAAAGCGGTTTACATGACAAGAGACTGTACATCGACAGCAAAGTTACAAATAAGTCAATCAATCAATATAGCTTAGCAAGTTGGGAGCAGGCAAGAAGGAGATAGCGAGGTTATAAACAAGTCAATCAGCGTAGCTTAGGAAGTCGGGTGCAGGTAGGTAGGAGGTGCAAGTAGGTAGGAGGCAGGTAGGTAGGAGGTGCATGGCGTAGTTAAAGGTAGAGTTACAAGGAGGGCGGGAGTCAGAGATATTTGTCAAAGAGATAAGTTTTGATTGATTTCCTGAAAGTTTGGTAGGAGGGAAAATTAGAGATGAGAGTGGATAGACATTTGTTCCATTTGCCTGCCTGGAACGCCAGGGATCTGTCAACGAATCTCTTGTAAATGCAGCACTTTAGGGACGGGAAGGCAAGCAAGTGGGCATTACGTGTGCGGGTGGGGCCAGGACGGACAAAGTGATCTGACAGGTAGGTTGGAGACGAGCTCTAAGGGTTTTGAAACAGAGGCAAGCAATATATATATAGTAAATATATATATATATAGTAAATATAGTAAATGATGCCAGATAAAGACCTGAATGGTCCATCCAGTCTGCCCTGTAATCACATGCATTACAATTTCATGATTAAATTAAAATGTCTTTTTCTTTGTTATTTCTGGACCATAGACCTTAGAAGTTTACCCAGTACTGTCCTTAGGTTCCAGCTACTGGAATTGCTATTGAAGCTCAACCCAGCCTATGTTTTTTGCTGGATTCAGACTGTGAAAGTTTGATCATTTATATTATAATTAGCAATCCTCTGTGTTCATCCCATACTTTTTTTAAAATTCCATCACTGTTTTCCTTTCCACCACCTCCCTTGGGAGGGCATTCCACACATCCACCACCCTCCGTGAAAAAAAATTCCTAACATTACTCTTAAGTCTACCACCCCTCAACCTCAATGTACTGTATATCCTCTATTTTTAACAATTTCCCTTCTCTGGAGAAGATTTGGTCCTATATTAATACCTTTCAAATATTTAAATGTCTGTATCATATCACCTCTGTCTCTTCTCTTCTCCAGAGTATACATGTTGAGGCTTCTAGTCTTTTCTTGTACTTCTTTTGGCACAAACCCCCATTTTTGTTGTTTTCTTCTGGACCGCTTCAAGTCTTTTTATATCCTTGGCCAGGTATGATCTCCAAAACGGAAACAATACTCCAAGTGTGGCCTCACCAATGACCTGTACAAGGTCATCAACACCTCCTTTCTTCTGGTTATGCCTAATGAGACCATATATCCTGTTTTGAACAGGACCATTCCTTTTTTAGATCACCTCTCCTGTTGTCCCTATGCATGGCTTTGGGATGCCAAAATGTCCTGTTTTTAGAGACAGCTTCCCGAAGCTGTGTGTGTGGACAACAGGACAGGCGATCGCACAGCCTAGTATCTCTCCCTACTTTCCCTGCCTCCCTGCCGCGCCAAAGCCAGCCTGCCTCCCTCCATCCAGCATCGAAGACTGGCCTACTGGCAATTCTTCTGCTTACAAACCCCCCCCCCCCACCGGTCTACCGCTGCCACCGCCCACTGTTGCTTCCCACCCACTGCCGCTGCAACTGAAGGAAAGGAAGGTCCCGGTGCCGGTCCACAAGCCTTCTCCCAACGTCAATTCTGATGTCGGAGAGGAAGTTCTGGGCCAGCCAATCACTGCCTGGCTGGCTCCATACTTTCGCTCTGTCAGAATTGACTTCGGGGAGAAGGCTTGTGGGCCAGTGCCTCGACCTTCCTTTTCTTCAGTTGCAGCGGTGGCAGGCGGGAAGCAGCAGCAGGTGGCAGCAGCAGCAGACCGGGGGGGGGGGGGTGAGTTTGTAAGCAGAATAATTGCAGGTAGGTCTAGGCTGGCTGGCTTCAGGGGAGAGGGTGGGACAAAGGCTGGAAGGCAGTGAGGGGGATATGGGAAGGAGGGAGGGAGGAAGGAAGGAAGGAAGGAGAGAAAGAGGCAGATAAAGGGGGGGTTGTAAGCAGAAGAAAGAATAGAGAGAAAAAGGCCTGAACCAAAGGGGAAAGACAGGAGGCAAATGCATGACTAAGGGAGGTGCAGACAGAGGGGGAGGACCCTGAGTAAGAACAGAGAGATGCAAGATCAAAACAGAGGAAGGAGAGAGAGGAAGACCTGGAACAAAGGTAAAAAGGAGAACTGACATTGGATCTGGGGAGGGTAACAGAGGGGGAAGAGAGAGAGACCTGGACCCAAAGGGGATGGGGCTGGATTGTGAAAGAAAGAAAGATTGGATGCACAGTCAGAAGGAAGTGCAACCAGAAACTCATGAAATCACCAGACAACAAAGGTAGGAAAAATGATTTTATTTTCAATTTAGTGATCAAAATATGTCAGTTTTGAGAATTTTTATCTGCTGTCTATATTTGTCTATTTTTCTATAGTTACTGAGGTGATATTACATATTTTAAAGTCATCTTTAAAAAACCCCTGAATATAAATGATAATTAACATTTTCTCTGCGTATAGTGTGCTTTGTGGTTTTTATTTTATTTTATGGTTACCATTGTGAATTAATAAGATATCGTGTGTATATGAAAAATGAATGGAAGAAATTGGGGGTGGGGGCTAGGGTAGGATTGGGGATGGAATTGAAAATTAATAGATGTCCCATTTTGATGACAAAATAAATGGTAATTTTTATTCATTGGTTTGTTTATTCTTCTCACATGGCTTGTTTTTTTTTCATAAGGTTTTTCATTTATTGAATTAAGGGCCCTTTTTATTAAAGTGCACAAAAATTAGCAGTAGACATGCTTTAAATTTTACTATGCAGTGACTGAAAATTTTATGTAGCACTATTAAAGGTTCCCCACCTTTTTTTTTTTTTTTTTTTTGCAGGTTGTATGCTAATGGAATCCACAGAGAGGTAACACAGGAGCACTTACCTCCTCTTATTTAGTATTAACTTGGCATTAGAAGTTAGCCTTGTTAAGTATAATGCACTAGCTGGCAAATGCTTCTATTCCCACTTTCTATCCTAGCCAAGCCCAGTGGCATAGTAAGGGGGATGGAGTATGTGGACGGCCCATCCCAGGCATGGTCTTCCTAAGGACACCGCACCCCTCCTCTTCCTCTCCGCCCCACCTCCCACGCGTGCGCTCCTTGCCTACCCCTTCCCTTTCCCTTTTTACTTCCCCGGTGCAAGGTTGCTGCCTGCGTCGGCATCGGTGCTCTCTCTGATGTCACTTCTGGGACCCACGCCTAGGAAGTGGTGTCAAAGAGTGAGCCAACACTAACGTGGGCATGCTGATCATGCCAGAGAAGTTAAAAAGGTATGGGGAAAGGGAAGGGGACATGCATGTGGTGGGGGGTGGGGGGTGTTGGGGAAGAGGGCGGGAGTTGGGTGCCTTACCGTGCCACTGGCCAAGCCCTCTGAATTAAAAATTCTAAGAGAGACAGCAATGCATTGTTTAACAAGCAAAAACAGGAAAACTATGCAGCATTGATGCATTTGTGCAGTGACCTGTTACCACCTACTAACCACATGTTAGGTGCTTAATGCCCTTTATTAAGAGGGACCATTATTTCCATTGTAGAAAACATGGTTTAAGAGTACAAACACAAAATACAATTTTTTCAGATTTTTCTTGTATGACACAAAAGAGGCATAAGGATTTCTCAGCCTTACAACTAAGAGTCCAAACCTTGAGTGCTACATTAATTTTGAAATTTTCATGTATACTTACCCCTCCCAATTCACAGTTTGAGGACTCGCGATTTTGATTATTTGTGATTTCCTAAAACCAGAATCACCCCCACATCCCTACTGCCTCCCCGACCTCCCCGGACCTTACCTGGTGGTCTAGCAGTCTGTCGGGGCAGGAGCGATCTTCCTACGGGGTAGGAGCATAGAAAGATCACTCCTGCCCTGAAAAAACGCTAGACCACCAGGTAAGGTCCGGGATGCTGAGGTAAAGGCAGGAGGGAGGCAGGGGTGGGTCAGAGTTGGCCCAAAAGTTATTCGCAAATTTTCAATATTCGCGGGCCGGCTCTGCCCCTAACCCCACGAATATTGAGGGAGGAGTGTAGATGTTTTATATTTTGTGGGGGCAAACAATATCTATTCTTTGATCCTAAACAACTGTTACAATTTATACTATCTCAAAAAGGCTGTGAAGTTTCGTTGAATGTAGTTCCAAATGTTTCACTTGAGCCTAGGTGATATACTATACAGCTGTAATATGATTTTTATCTCCTACTTTATTTTCTTGTTCTTGGCCCCATTATTTTTGCTTATATATATTTGTGGTTGACAGTTGACTTTAACTTTGTGAGATTATTATTGCAGAAATCTTTTGATTTGCTTTCATTAATTGTAATATGATGAATGATATAAAGTTTAATCAATATAAAATTAAAAAAGAGTACAAACACTAATTTAGTACAAATTGGCATTTGTATTTCACTTATATCACATAAATTGGAGGTTTTAAGTTAATAACTACATTAATAAAAATAATAGAGCAGAATAAAGCCAATTTAGTTTAGGCTAGGTTATTTATTCTTGATATTCCGCCATTACTACAGCACATAACAAAGCATAATATCAGAAATATGGTGTATATCTAAATACAATCCAAATAAATCTACTCATAGAACTACAACTGGTTCCTCAGCATGGTAAAGAAGATTAAACCATCTTAATATTTTGTTTCCTTCCCTCCCCCAAAGATATACATACCGTATATATTGTCACAACCTGGGCTCCTGTAAGGTGCAATGAGCACCTGGGAATGTGACCAAAGCTGAAACCCGACGTGTCCCTTTCCACTAAGGGATCCTTCAGGTCTTTAGAACAGGCACATTCTAAACTTATCAGCATGCAAAGTATAAAGGCATCTTAGTCAGAAATGGCAAAGCAAAAATAAACTTTATTTCAACCACTGGTTGAATAAATCAAAAAAAATATAGGCAACAGCCTTGTAGTTCAAGATGGACTGATATTGCATGAAATACAAAGGTTCACAATAAGATAATCAGGCAGTTGAATCTGGGTCAGCACTGCCTTGTGTACAGTCCCCTGCTTCTGGACTTTAATCAGTCAAGAAATACAGTTCTCTTCACCAGAGCAGTAATAATCAGATAAGTAATGCTTTTATCCAACAGTCCAGAACACATAAGAATCACAGCATTATTCAGAGTTCAAAATCAAGCAAACGTTTCCCTCTAAACGTTGCTGTAGCAATCAGGCACAGCTGTGCAGGACCATCAAGATTTCCCAGCTGAATCATCATACAGGAAATACATTCAAAATGGTTTGTCAGAAAACACACACATTCCTGCTTTTCAGAAAACCTCAAAAATGTGGCTTCCCAGGAGAGCTTCACTGGCTTCAAACGGGTAAGAGACAAGCTTGCAGCATAAAGAAATTAAATCCCAATCTTAGGCTTACTGGGTCTCCATGGGTGTTGGCAGAGTGTCAGCTCCTACACAGCTTTCCTGCCCCTCCATGGCTTCTCCTTCTGGCTGTACTCCAGTGTCCCAGACAGGAGGTAACTCATCTGCCTCAGCATGGGACAGTCTGTGAGAGACTGCCTCCTTTCAGCTTCCCATTCTCCCGTCTCTCCTCTCTCTTTCCCATATGTCCCCTGTGCCTCGTTATATCCTGTGGATAACCACTCCCCCTCTGAGAAGGTGGGGGAAGGGTTTTCCACACACCGGCTTGCTTCCTGCTATTACAGGCAGGTTTCTCCCTAGCCCTGATTTTAACAGGCTGTTCAAACTGAATAAGCTTTCTGACAGTGACAGGTCTGCATGGAGTGTAGGATTTTTCTCTTAATCTTATCCTGCCCTGTCTCTTCTACCTACATGTCAGAATCAGAGCAGAAGTCAGCTTCATCAATCAATTGGCAGGTCACCTGATCAGCCCTCCTGCATCTAGGTGCACTGTGAATACTCCTGATCACTGGGGCAAAACCCGGTACGGATTCGGGTTTGTTTTGGCCAAAACCCGAAACGGACCTGGGTTTGTCACAATATATTATGGAACAGGGAGAGTCCTGTCATGCTGGAAGAAACCCTCCAGTGCTCTAAAACTATCCCTAAATCTACCCCTAGAAGCAGGCAGGTTAGGGAAACTGCCCTGCAGAATTTATCCCCAGTGAAAGGCAACCTAAAAGGGTCCTGACTGACTTCAGTGAAAAGTTCTATCTACAGAGAGTGATCAATGCATGTATACTCCGCTCAGAGATATGAAACTCAAAAAAGAAGGCTAAAAAGCCACCTTTGCAATGAGTTCACCTTCCAGTCATTGCGATATTTATGTTAGATCACTCTCCGAGACTTGATGGAACAATGTATCTAATAATTCAATAAATAGTTTCAAAAAATGTTTCAACAGACTCTCTTGGTTATCTTCATTTGGTTTAAATATGTCAAAGCCCGTAGTGTGCAGGGATATGTTGTCAGAACTGGTTGAATATAATAAAAGTACTTAACTTGTGAAATCAATTCAAGGGGTCCCAACGCGGCCCCGTTTTGGAATCTGCTTCAGGAAACCCGATAAAAGTTGTCAAAAATACTTCATTCGATGAATTAGAAAGACAGTCATGTCACTGCAAAATGTCCGTGCTAACTATGATTACTTGATCTAAAAAAGAAAAAATAATATTTTAAGCATACAGTGTGGATTAAACTCTGTACCCACACTGTAAAGCAATGTTACAAAACTTACTTGGCGGTACATGGGGAAAAAAGGGGAAAGAGAAACCCATATGCTATAAAGTAATACATACCACTCCTGAGCTCACTTTAAAGTTTATAACTGACAAAGGAACGCTGAACTTTCACGGGGTTTATTTAAACCAAATCCAAAAGGAAGCTCCCTTAAAGTGAGTTTAAGCGTGATGACATCAGCTCAAAATGAAAAATAGCATGAATCACTGTTGTAGCTGTCAAACCGGGTCAGTAGTGAAAGGAAAGAAAAAAACGCTCTTACAAATGAAGTCTCAAGTTACCAAGACAGGAAGATTTAAAGAAACGCTAACCATTCAATTTCATTGTTGAGACCATGTGGATGAAGCGTATTAAGGGTGTAAATCCACTTTTGTTCTTTCTTCCACAAACTGTGTGCAATGTCACCTCCCCTAGTGTTGAAAACTGTATCTAAAATAGAAAATTTCTGATCTAATACATCATGATGTTGAAGCCAGTGAGATACTAGAGGGGCTTCCTGTATGCCAGATCGGATTCTGTTCCCCTATCCTGCTTTTAATACTACGAGTAATAATAATAACTTTATTCTTATATACCGCCAACAATCTTGCGACTTCTAGGCGGTTTACAATAAAGAGAAACTGTACATACAGCGAATTACAGAGTATAGCAGTGTACTTCTGATAATGGGAACATTAATGATAATAACAACAGTTCGTATGCTGCAGGGCCTTGAAGTGCCATGTGGCTTACAAAGAATTGGAAAAATTCCATAAATTGAATGGGGTATTCATAGTTTGTGATTGGGGGTTAACAGTTTACAAATTCAGTTTTGGGAATGATATTGCGAAGGGGGCTATTGTCCTGGTTCGTTACCTAGGTGTTTCGAGAACAGGTACGTTTTTAGGTGTTTTCTAAATTCTCCATAGTCATTTGTGTGAGTAATTAGTTTTTCTAAGTCTTTGCCCCATAAGGCTGCTTGATACAATAGAAGTTGTTGGTGGTATCTCTTATATTTGCATCCTCTAGCTGGTGGGGAGACGAACTTCAGGTGTGTACTTCTCTCATGTCTGTTGGATGGGAATGAGAAGAGGTCTGTTATGTATTTAGGGGCTAGACCATATAATACCTTGAAGCAGAGACATCCCAGCTTGAACTTCGTGCGTGCCTCCATTGGCAGCCAGTGCAGGAGTTGGTAGGAAGGGGTTATGTGATCGGACTTCTTCAGCCCGAAGATCAGCCTGACTGCTGCGTTTTGTATCAGTTGCAGTCTTTGCATTTGCTTCTGGGAGATTGTCAGATGGGTAATGTTACAATAATCAAGGTGGCTTAGTATAAGGGATTGTACTAGAATTCTGAATGCTGGAACGTGGAAGTATGCTCTAATGGACCTAAGTTTCCAGAGAGTGAAAAATCCTTTTTTGATTAGGGAGTCCACATGGTCTTTCATGGTTAGCCCTTGGTCTAGTATTACCCCGAGAATCTTCATCGTTGGTTGAATGGGGTAATTAAGATTGTTAATGAGTAATGATTTTGTCGTATTATGTGCATGTGGCGAGGCTATAAAGAATTTAGTTTTATCTGCATTGAGCTTCAGTTTGAATTCTGTGGTCCATTGTTCCATCAGGTTTAGTGCTTCTGTTGCTATGGGGGTGATTTCGGAGGGTGACGCATTAAACGGGAGAGGAGGGGCGGGACCGCGGTGGAGGAAACAGCTGAAGCAAGCAAAGATCGCTGGCATCGCGCAATCTTGCTGCAGGCTGTTTCCCCAGGGAAATGAAGCGGGGAGGCCGGAGAATAAGCAGTGCTTCGAGGTAGTGGGGGGGGGGGGAAACAGGCCTTCAGGGTGGGGCGGGCAGGCAGACCTTGTGGAAGGGGGAGAGACAGGCCTTCATGGAGAACAGGCAGGCAAGCCTTCAAAGGGAGGACAAACCTTCGGGGGGGGACAGGCCTTCAAGGGGGACAGGCAGACCTTCGGGGGGGTGACAGGCCATCGGAGGGGGGATGCAGGCCTTAGGGGGGGGGGGACAGGCCTTCCAGGGAGGGCACAGGCCTTCAAGGGGGGGACAGGCCTTCGGGGGGGGGCAGGCCTTCGGGGAGGGACAGGCCTTCAAGGGGGACAGGCAGGCCTTCGGGGGGGGTGCAGGCCTTAGGGGGGGTGCAGGCCTTCAAGGGGGGAACAGGCAGGCAGGCCTTCAAGGGGGGACAGGCCTTCGGGGGGGTGCAGGCCTTCAGGGGGGGTGCAGGCCTTCAAGGGGGGGACAGGCCTTCAGGGGAGGGGAGGCCCTGGTGTAAAAGTACACAGAGGGAAGGAGGAGGGGTTCAAAGAGACGTGCATATGCCGGACTTTGGGTGGGAAGAAATAATGGGTCTGAAAATAGAGAGAGAGAGATGATGGACATGGGTTTTAGGGAGGGAAGGAACAGAAAGGTAGAGAAGTTGGACACAAGGGATGGTGTGGAGGGGGGATAGAGATACTGGTTAGGAGAGTAGTTGGGAAAAGAAAGGGAGAAATGGTGGACCCTGGGTTGGTGGGGAAGGAGGGAGAGCTGCTGGATGAAAGGGTAGTTAAGAAAAGGTGGATCTGTGGAGGGAGACAAAAAAAGGAAAGATGCCATACATCCGGGGGAGGGAAGGGAAACGGAAGGGGAGGACAGAGATGGCAGATGGATGGTTAGCACGGAGAAAGAAGAAAGAAGGAGACCCTTGCAAGCAAGTTATCAGAAGACAACCAGAGCCTTGGACCAACAAGATTTGAAAAATAACCAGACAACAAAAAGGTAGAAAAACTAATTTTATTTTCTGTTTTGTGATTACAATATGTCAGATTTGAAATGTGTATCCTGCCAGAGCTGGTGTTAGACCGCAAACGTGAGCTAGGATTTAACAGAGAGAGGAAAAGTCCTTTTTGTTTCTTTATTTTATTTACACCACAGCGCCAGTGTGGTTAGGAGAAGCCAAAGGGGGGTGAAAAAACTATAAAATAAACCCACCAGGATGTTTGAAAAAAAACAAAAACACCCAATTGGGCAGGAAAATCGAATCGATAAACCAATTCAATAGGCTGAATCGAATCGAAATTTTTTTTCCTAAATCTGACAGCACTAGTTTGCGCTACTGTCTTAGACTTTAGGACCTGGGATTGGGGAGAGATGGCATCCTCAGTACTTTATAATGCAAGTGAAATGAGGATTTGGTCAGATTTTTGAAGGGTCTGCACTTTGCAGAAGAAAAATATTGTATAGGCCGTGGACATGAGAAAGCAGGAAATGGGAACTTTTCTTCCTTCTATTTTTGTGAATGGAAAGGCTGAGAATGTCAGAGAGTTCAGTTAAAATATGTGCTTTATAAGAAAATATAATAATGTGTTTTGTAAAGTTTATAGCATTGCTGGCCTACCCGGTGAGGTGTTCCTAGTGGTGGTGGCGGCAGCGTATGAATGTGTTGAGAGGAAGAGGTGATCTGGGAAATTCTGCTGAGCAAACTCCGGGCCCATTTCCACCCCCCCAGTTAGTCCACTCCACTCAACTGGTTCACACACTGAGTGGGTCTTTGGGTGTTGTTCCTGGGTAGTTGTTTTGGGATCTCTTCCAGTGGTTTGTCGGTATCTCCTTCTGGTCCAAGGAAGGAAACTTTGTTAACCAAAGCACTGACCTACAGAATATGTTTGGAACAGCTCTGCTTGTGTGGCATTAGTCTATGTAGTGATCAAAAGAAAAAAAACAGACCTTTGCACATTTTTGCACTATATGGTGGGTGTATGAGGAGATTCACATTTCCTGCACAGCTAAGTCCTTGTGAAGTTACCTTGTGCTGTATTTGACATCTAGCAAAGTCTCTGTTTGGAAGGAAAGATCTCAGCTTAAAAATGAAGTGGCCAGAAGTTATGGTAAAAGCAGATAGCGTAGCTGGTTTTAAGAAAGGTTTGGACAAATTCCTGGAGGAAAAGTCCATAGTCTGTTATTAAGACATGGGGGAAACATCTGCTTGCCCTGGATCGGTAGCATGGAATGTTGCTACTCTTTGGTTTTGACCAGGTACTAGTGACCTGGATTGGCTTCCATGAGAATTGGTTACTGGGCATGATGGACCATTGGTCTGACCCAGTTAGGCTATTCTTATGTTATGTTCTCATCTGTAGGGGCTTTTGTTTTCACTTCTTATTTTAATGTATTTTTTTTCTGAGAACTTATCAGTGTTTTTTATAATGGGAACAAAAATGGAAGAGAATTAATGTGTGTGGAATGGGGGGGGGGGGGTAACTAATTTCTTCAGCTAAATAATTCAATCCACCTCAACCAGACATAGGAGAACTCACGCACCATTCACACACCCTCCAACCAAAAACGTCAAAAGAAAAAAACAGTTCGACAACCTCCTAACCATTTGAGTTGCAACACTCGACCCCCAACTCTACAACCTATTGACCTCGACCACAAACTACAAAACCTTCAAAAAAGAAATGAAAAACCCTTCTATTCAAAAAACACATAAAACCGAACTAACACAATCAGAACTGTCCCAAGCCTCACCTGCAACTACGTCATATGTACTTCTGATGTCATGACAATTCAGACATAATTTATGTTATGTTATGGTATGTTTGGAATAATGGTTACATATATGAGGTTCAAGAAAATAAATTTTTCACTGCCTGTTTCTGTTATGACCATTTATTCAGTTTCATGGTTATTACAAAAAATATTTTTTTACATGGGGGGGTGTCAAAAAATTATGGGCCCTGGGTGCCACATACCCTAGGTACGCCACTGGTCCTTTGATTATACACATCCAGGAGGGGTGGGATATGCCTTTAATTTATTATTTGATTGTAATTTATTTGTCTTGATCATTTGTATTACTCTCACTTATCTTTATACTGTATGAAAGGATGGGGGGGGGGAAGGGATATGTATTTATTATATCATTTGATGGAATTATGTGCTGTTTATTTTGCACATTGTTTGATAATATGCTGCACTTGATGTTGGTTTTTAAAATGAATAAAGATATGGAAAATTCACTAGACAGATTTTAATGTACATTAAACACGGAAATTGAGAGTGACAACAGAAGCCTTCATCGAGAAGAGATGCTAGTTTCATTTAATTCAGGCTCCAACAATTCACCAGCAAATGAGACAAATATGGTTAGGCTAGAGGTAGCAAAAGTGTAAAAACAGTCAGCAAAAATAGGTTAAACAAAATCTGGTATTTAGATTAGCACTTAACAGAATAAACAAAAAAGAAAGACATTGTTGTACTTCATGGAGAGGAAGGCAACAGCATAGTTGCAAGAACTCTGGCGGTTGCCATGGGGAGATGCGATTCAGGACTGAAGCTTCCCACCTGTGAGACCTCTGTCACCGTTCAGCCAAGTGATATTGATTGTATCTGCAGCTACATTTACAAGCTATATCCACCAATGGAGTCATGGCGTTTCTCTTTCACTTTGTGGGTGGGTTTTTTTTTTTAAATGTTTGTTTATGACATTTGTCATCATATGTTTTCATTTCCTGCACTATTCCTGGACTGAATTTGTAATGCACCGAGTTTAGAACAGTGCAGGAATTGTCATATGTCAGGCTGGAATTCTACTATGCATTCCATCAAATAGCAAAGGCATGCTAATGAGGAATAACACCTTTGGGAGAGTGTCATCTGCACCCTTTCTTTACATAGCCTGGGCCAAACACTGACACAACAACAGATCACAGAGGGAACCGAAGTGCAGGTATCATCAAAGAAATGCTGTGACCCAGCAAAGGCAGAACATGTTAAAGGAATAATACTTTCCTTTCAAATATCAGCTGGCATGCTTCTCTGCCATATCCTCTGCCTATATGATCTTATTCCTAGGTCTCCTATATTTTGTAATCATTTTGGCACCCTTTTATCAAGCTGTGTTAGAGTTGTTGGTTTTTTTTTTTATCGCCGGCCGCTGAGGCAAATGCTCCGACGATCATAGAAATCCTTTAAATGTTGGAGCTTTTACTGCAGCGACCATTGATAAAAAAACCTTAACACGGCTTGATAAAAGGGGGGCCTTTATTTTAGTTCAAGTGCAAGTTGGATGCACACCTCCTTGCAAATCACATTGAGGGATACGGGAAAATAAGGTCTTCATCAGGGAACACCTAGGACGTAAACAGTAGAGAATGACACAGTGACAAAATTCATCACCGTTCCCGTCCCTGCGGATAACCGCGGGAAACTATCTTCATGTCATTCTTTAAGGAGAGAGGGAAGAATCAGAGTATGAATGGCCACAACCACTGACCCACAAGCTTTGCTTTGAAGAATGCTGGTGTAGAAGGACTGAGGTTGAAACAGACACTACAGAATGACAGTCTCTGGTATCCAGAGCAGATATTGTGATGTCATAATGCCTCATTCCACCAGTGCCTAAGAGCCAATCACATCAGTGATGTCACAATGGCTTCATTATCCTTGGTTCCCATAAGAATCAGAGTATGAATGGCCACAACCACTGACCCTCAAGCTTTGCTTTGAAGAATGCTGGTGTAAAAGGACTGAGGTTGAAATAGACACTAGAAAATGACATGGGATTATTTCCCGCGGTTATCAAGTTTCAAGTTTATTTATTCTTGATGAATCGCCTATATAAATTGCTAGGCGATGTACAATGAAATAACATGTATTAATAAATGAAACAAGTACAATATTAATAGTGACATAAAAAACAAATTTGTTGTTAGTTAAAATATAACATACTTTACAAACTAATTGTAAACCTAATTTAAAATAATGTGTGGTTAAAACATACAAGACATGTGTGGTTAAGTGGGGGAGTAGTTACAGTTTTTGAAGAAGAGAAGAAAAAACATAAAAGGGAAAAACAAAAGGTGGGTAATAATGGCTGTTTAAAAAAAAATAAAAAATATAAAACTCGATAATGGTTATAAGATTATCAATTTTTATTAGTCCTAAGCTCCATAAGCATCTTTAAAAAGAAAGGTTTTTAGCATTTTTTTAAACAATGTTAGGTCTTTTAGTTCTCTAATATGTTGGGGTAAAAGATTCCAAGAATGAGGGGCAATAACTGAGAACATGTCTTGTCTTCTAGTTCCTATCATTTTAACAGAAGGCACTGTAAGGAGATTAGATGAAGATGAACGAAGTGAGCGTGTTGTACTATATGGGATAAGCCATCTGTTAATAAATTGGGGTTCATTAAAATTTAAAGCTTTGAACACCAAAAACAGTAATTTGAAGGTGAAACGATGGCTTATAGGAAGCCAGTGGGATTTAATCAACAGCGGAGTAACGTGGTCATATTTTTTGGCTTTGTAAATTAGTTTCACGGCGGTATTTTGTATAAGTTGCAGCCTTCTTTTTTCTTTTTGAGTTACATTTATGAGAAGAGAATTACAGTAATCCAATTTAGTCATGATTATCCACGGGGACAGGAACGGTGATGAATTTTGTCACCTTGTCATTCTCTAGTAAACAGGGAACACCTGGATTGGCCTCCACGTGTGCAGGTCACTGGACTGGATGGACCAAAGGTCTGATTCGGTGGAGGCATTTCTTATGTTCTTATGGAGCTTTATTATTACTATTAGAGAACACAGCACTCACAACGACCTCACCTCAGTTTTGGGGAAAACAAGGTAGGAATGGACTTTTTCATGCTGTAATCACATCTTGGGTGTATTTACACATTTAAAATAATGAAGAACATACTCCCTCCTTTATAAAGCCGCGCAAGCCACGGAGGTAACAGCTCAGACTTTCCATGAATTCTATGAGTGTCAGAGCTGTTACTGTGGTAGCCGGCACTAAAAATGGGCGACCCGTCAAATGCGCAAATGACAATTGCGCCCCAGCATCTGATAATTGCGTGCACATCAAATGCACCCCGACAAATGTGCTTCATACAGCGGATACTATTTTGTCTTTTTGAGGATCCCCTCCCCCCTACTACATTTAGTGTTAGGGCAGAGGTGTCAAAGTCCCTCCTCGAGGGCCGCAATCCAGTCAGGTTTTCAGGATTTCCCCAATTAATATGCATGAGATCTAGTTGCATGCACTGCTTTCATTGTATGCTAATAGATTTCATGCATATTCATTGGGGAAATCTTGAAAACCCGACTGGATTAACACCCTTGTGTTAGGGTAAGATTTAGATGAGGATTATGGGAACCATAAAGGGATTGGGTCCAGTAGGACAATTACATGTGGACTATAAACTTGGATTTGTATTTGTGTATATTTTTTACTGTGAAGCGTGACAAATAAATCATTTTTCAAAACATCCACATCCACAGTTTTTGTTTTTATCGTTTGGATTGCTTTCACTGTGGAATATTGGGTCTTCTTTCTGACTTTTTGTGTTGCACAGCCCTAAAGGGTTCCAATAATCCTCATCTAAACCTTATCCTAACACTAGCGCAATTGACGGGGCACCATTGTCATGCGCACACTTGTTGGTACGCGCATAAGACCACTAGTAACATCCATTTCCTCAGAGCGATCTCCATTGATCACTACCCTCTGTCGCCTTCCACTCTACCAATTCCTGACCCAGCCCGTCACTTTGGAACCCATCCCAAGGGCACTCAGCTTATTTATTAGACATCTGGGTGGAACACTGTCAAAGGCTTTGCTAAAATCTAAATATACCACATCTAGCGCTTATCCTCTACCCAGTCAAAGAAATTGATCAGATTACACGATTGACAGGGTGCCATTGTCGTGAACGCACTTATAGGTGCATGCATTTGGCGGGGCGTGTTTGACGGGGCACAATTGTCATGCGCACATTTGTCGATGTGCCCTAAAAATGCTAGTGCGGCTTTGTAAAGGAGGGGGATAGCGAGCATGTTGTCTGAAGTAATGTAGGGTTTCAAGGACGGGGATCAACAGAAGGTTGTAATTGTGGAGGTTATGGGGTTCTTGGTTATATGTATTGAATTTTATTGTACACCACTTTGATATGTTAAGGGAAAGTATTCACATTTAGGGCCAGATTCTCAAAAAAGCTGTCAAAAGTTAGGTGCCACAGGTGCCTAGATCGCGCCTGTCGGTGCCTAACTTAAGTGTTTTAATTGGTTTTAAGTGTCGTGATTATTTTGCCTCCCTGGAATCGTAGTCGCATTTTGAACAGACTGCAGTTGTATCTTACCCCACCTGCCTGACCTTGCTTTTTGGAATTTGGGGGAGAGGGGAGGGAGGTGTTGGGGGGAGGGTTGTAGGGGGGGTCTGTTTGGGGGGTGGGTTGGAGGGTTGGAGTGCATCAGAGTCCAGTCCTTGCCATGTTTGTTCTCTGATATACTTATTGCATATCCGACTACTCTACCAATGTAATTGACAATATTACATTACATTACATTACATTAGTGATTTCTATTCTGCTTGTGCCTTGCGGTTCTAAGCGGATTACAAGTTAGAAGACTGGACATTTCCAGTAGCATTGCAGTACATGTAATCAAGAATGCGTTAAGTTACAATTGTTATTCTGGACTTTTCCAGGAGAAATTGATAGCAGATAGTAGATAGTGATAGGTTGTTTAGACGAATAGAGATAATATTGTCCGGATTCTGTTGTTTAGACGATTAGAGATAATACTGTCCGGATTCAAGGTGTTGCTGGTGGTGGTGGTAGGGTAGTCATGAGAGCATTTTCTAATACTTTTGTGCGGTTATGATGATGGGAAGTGTTTTTTGAAGAGATGAGTTTTGATTTCTTTTCTCTGTAACATCGCTGTCTGTGTAAAGTCTCTTCCTCTGTAAACCGCTCTGAACTGCTTCTGGTATTGCGGTATACAAAAATAAAATTGTTATTATTATTATTATTGTCTGATGTATTGCATTCGTTGCTGTTTGGCTTTTCTTGTTAATAAAAACAGATTTAAACATAAAAACCTATTAAATCTGCATTTGGTGCCTAAACATTTAAAACAATTATAACAACATCTTCGACGAATCTTCACTTTAACTCATCTTCCCTCAGTATCTGACATAGAAGAAAGCACTGTCAGATCTGGATGTTTCCTAAGCAATGTTAATACACCATTCTTCTTTCCACTGGCAGAAGAAAATAAAGGAGGTGACGCCCAATTACACTTCAATTTAGGAGCTTCATGTAATGATAAATGAGTTTCCTGCAGTAGTACTAAGGGCTAGATTCAGCCCACCGATCGTGTTTACGATCGTGTACCGACCTGATTTTCCTCCGACCCGATTCACTAGCCTTGGTGCCGATAAATCTCCGATTTGATCCACACATACAAATGAGGGGAATGGCGTGCAAATGTAGCCTGCAGCGATTCACTAAACATTTTCAGGCATACCAACTGGGCTGGCCGATCCAAAAACAAATGACTGCTGAGGACCAGTCGCTTGTGCAAAAACCCTGCTCTCTGCCCTGACTCTCCAGCTCTTGCTTCCCCATCTCCTGGTTTTAACCCGTGGGTTAAAGCGGGGCTGTACTACGGCTTATTCTGTTAAGTTCCAGAACACACCGGAGTGCAGCCCCGCTTTAAACCTGCGGATTAAAACCACGGCAAGTAAAAAAGTTTTTTTTAAAATTGCACAAAACAAGCTAAAAGGCAGAAAGAAAAGCACGGAGAGAAAGCACATGTGCTGACCATCTACAGGCAAAGAAGATGGTTTGTGCATGTGTCGGGATCGTTCTTCAGCGATCCATGTGGTCGGTTTGGGGAATGCCTCAGACTGCAATAATTTCCATGAGGACGCTTCGTGAATCAGCCCCCCCGGCCACGGATTGGATCGGATCGGAACACCCACAGATCGGATCGGATCGGATATGTGGGCTTAGTGAATCTAGCCCTATATCAGGGCCTTGTTATGTGATGTATGAAAAAATCTTACGCCTTTTAATGGGATTATTAGCGCCTTTAATATTAAGTGATACACATTTAAAAGACATCAAAGATGAAACAATAAAGATATTTTGACCAATTAACAGTTATTTTATTATTAAGTAAGTTGCACATCCATACTGAAATAACTCACCTTACAGCAAATAAATGCCTATTAAAGTGAAGAAAACCCATGGGTCAACAAGAAGAAAGTGGAGCTCAAAAGTCCACCCCTGAGACATCTTATCATGAAACAACAACAATATCATAAACCAATTAAAAACAGATTTCTGGCAACCCTATATACTGTAAACCTGTAGCAGACAAGGGGGATCAGTCACTTCTATCTTCTTTAGTACTCTTGAGGCCTCCTCCACTGGAAGCCACATACTGGGTAATCCCACTGACTCCAAAAGCTATGCCCTAAGGAAGAGTCCACTTGTATTCTCAACCTTCATCTTCCTGGTGAACTCTTGTAACTTATGTCTATGCCTTAGGGCTATAATGTCAGAGAAGGCCTTGGGCTTATGGACCTCTCAATCCAAAATTCCCATCTTCAGGGCCATGATCAAAATCTTTTCAGGAAAGCAAAGATGCAAATGGAAGAAAAAAATAGCTGACATGGTAAAATGGGGAGACAAGATAATTTTTGATATATTAGTGATAGGAAGAAGTGCAAAAGTGGCATTGTGAGACTCAAAGATGAAGGGGAGGAATATGTAGAAGCTGATAAAGAAAAGGCTGAATTGCTTAACAAATGTTTCTGTTCTATGATCACGGCTGAAGCACTGGGAGTGGGACTGCAAACGACAAATGTGAATAGGGATGGAGGAGTAATAGACCCTGATCAATTTTCAGAGGGATATATTCATGAGAAGCTAGCTAAAATAAAGGTAGACAAAGTGATGGGGCCAGATGGTGTACATCTGAGGAAAGTTCTGGTAGCTCTGCTGACTGACCTTTTCAATGAGTCTCTAGAGTTGGGAGTGGTACCGGAGGACTGGAGAAGGGCAGATGTGGTCCCTCTCCACAAATGTGGAAGTAAGGAAGAAGTAGGGAATTAAAGGCTGACCTCTGTGGTAAGCAAATTAATGGAAATGCTTTTAAAACAGAGAATGGTCAAGTTTCTGGAATCCTGTGGATTACAGGACCAGAGGCAACATGGATTCACTAGAGGTAGGTCTTGTCAGACAAATCTGATCAATTTCTTTGACTGGGTGACCAGAGAATTGGATAGAGGATAAGCGCTAGATGTGGTATATTTAGATTTTAGCAAAGCCTTTGACAGTGTTCTACACAGATGTCTAATAAATAAGCTGAGTGCCCTTGGGATGGGTTCCAAAGTGACGGGCTGGGTCAGGAACTGGGAGAGTGGAAGGCGACAGAGGGTAGTGATCAATGGAGATCGCTCTGAGGAAATGAATGTTACTATTAGTGTGCCTCAAGGTTCTGTTCTTGGGCCTGTTCTTTTTAACATTTTTATAAATGATATTGCTGAAGGGTTGTTGGGTAAGATTTGCCTCTTTGCGGATGATACCAAAATCTGCAATAAAGTAGACACGCCGGATGGTGTGAATAACATGAAGAAACAACTGGTAAAGCTTGAAGAATGTCAGAAATTTGGCAGCTAAAATTTAATGCTAAGAAATGCAAGGTCATGCATTTAAGCTGCAAAAACCCGAGGGAATGATATAGTTTAGGGGGTGAAGTACTTATGTGCACAATGGAAGAGCGGGACTTGGGTGTGATTGTATTTGATGATCTTAAGGTGGCCAAACAGGTTGAAAAGGTGACGGCGAAAGCTAGAAGGATGCTAGGTTGCATAGGGAGAGGTATGGCCAGTAGGAAAAAAGAGGTATTGATGCTTCTGTATAAGACTCTGGTGAGACCTCATTTAGAATATTGTGTGCAATTCTGGAGGCCATACCTTCAAAAAGATATAAAAAGGATGGAGTCGGTCTAGAGGAAGGCTACTAAAATAGTGTGTGGTCTTCGTGATAAGGCGTATGGGGATAGACTTAAAGATCTCAATCTGTATACTTTGAAGGAGGGGCGATATGAAAGACGTTTAAATACCTACATAATATAAATGTACATAATTTCTGTCTCTTTCATTTGAAAGGAAACTCTGCAATGAGATGGCATAGAATGAAGTTAAGAAGTGATAGGCTTCAGAGTAATCTGAGGAAATACTTTTTTAGGGAAAGGGTGGTAGATGCGTGGAACAGTCTCCCGGAAGAGGTGGTGGAAATAGAGACTGTGTCTGAATTCAAGAGGGCCTGGAATAGGCACATGGGATTTCTCAGAGAGAGAAAGAGATAGTGGTTACTGTGGATGGGTAGACTAGATGGGCCTTTTGGCCTTTATCTGCCGTCATATTTCTATGTTTCTATGTTTTCTTTCAATGCAAAGTCATGACTCATGGAATCATGAGATGATGTCTCTAGTCATGCCTTTATGTGGTATACCAAGGGCTCAATAAGAACACACAGTTTTGATGATAGGTAAAGTCATCATCTCCTGTTTCTGTACAAGTATAACTGCTTAGATCTTTTCTATTACTGCAGTGCAGTCCATAAACTCGTGTGACTCCAGAATGCCTTTCTAAGTCTGCAGGCTTCATCTCTAGTGCATAAAATTCAAATTAAGCTCTACCACTACTTCCCCCTACTCACTGAGTTGGCCTTCTGCTTCCTCCACTCTCTAACCCACCTATGTAAGAGTTATGTTATGTCTGAGCTCAGCTACTAAGTTTGTTATATCCTCCTTGAGCTCTGCAAGGTCTTGCTGAACTCCTAAATCCAAATTTTCAGCTTTAATCTCAGGTTCCAATCCCCATCTTTTGCATCACAGGTGCCCCCTCCCCAGGGGAATCCAGCTCCAAAGTAAGAAAAGTCTTTATGATCTAGAGTCCTTCTTTTTGATGCTATTCTTTTATATCTTTCATATCTAATATTCTCCATAATGAGAGCTGGATGCTGTAAAATCACCATTAAAATCCTGTGGATCGCTTTGATGATGGTGAATGGTATGATTTGAAAAGAGCGATCGAAGCTGAATCAATTTCTCATGCAAATGAGTTTTGCGTAGGTCCGCCATAATCTCATTTGATCAGTTATTGGAAAAAGAGACTGATACATACTCAGAGCCAGAAGCGGAAGCCTCGAAGAGCTGAGTGGCAGAGGAAGCCCTGAAGCAGCCTCCTGCCGCTCAGCTGTTTGGGGCAGGGTTTTTTTTTTTTTTAATGGGCACAGATGTTATGCTTGTGTTACACATGCACATCTGTGCCCATTAAAAAAAAAATTGTGCTGGGACCTCCCCAATGATGGCTCCCCTCCCTCACACCCCATGAACTTAAAAAAAAAATAATTTGACAGGAGGGAAGCCCACTCCCTCCTACCTTGGCCACCTGGACCCCCACCACCACACACACACATATCATGGACCCCCCACCTTTAAATTGAAGATTGGCAATAGGGATATCCACTCCCTCCTGCCGTTGGGCTCCCCCTATGAGCCCTCTCATGACTCCCCCACCTTTAAATTGAAGATCAGCAGAAGGGATGACCACTCCCTCCTGCCTTCAGGACACCCCCACTCCCCACCTTTAAATTAAAGATCAGCAGTAGAGAATGACACGGTGACAAAATTCATCACCGTTCCCGTCCCCGCGGATAACCGCGGGAATCCATCTTCATGCCATTCTTTAAAGAGAGAGGGAAGAATCAGAGTATGAATGGCCACAACCACTGACTCGCAAGCTTTGCTATGAAGAATGCTGGTGTAGAAGGACCGAAGTTGAAATAGACACTAGAAAGTGACATGGGATTATTTCCCGCGGTTATCTGCGGGGACGGGAACGGTGATGAATTTTGTCACCGTGTCATTCTCTAATCAGCAGAAGGAATGCCCACTCCCTTCTGTCACCAGGGCCGCTAAGTTGAAGATTGGCAGGAGGGATGTTCACTTTCTTCTGCTGACAGACCCGCCTCTTCAAAATAGTGAGCCTTCCCCTTCCCAGTGTATCCTGGGATGCCTTGGGAGGGGCCTAAGACTATGATTGGTTCAGATACCTAAGGCCCCTCCTTTGGAAGGGGCATTAGGTTCTTGGGCCAGAGTTTTAGGGAGTGTTTGGGGGGTGAGTCATCATCGTGGGTGGGGGAAGCTGCTACAAGCCACGGAAAAGACCACAATTTGCCTTTTTGGGCATCTATAGATGCAATACTTCATCGCTAAGCCAGTTAAAACTGGTTTAGCATTGATCATTAAGGCACAGTGAGTTTTGAGCATATGGGTCTCAAACTCTAGTTCAATTCATAACAGTTGCAATGATGGGATTGGCCATATAGGCAGAGCCAGGGTTCTAATTATATGCTGTTATTCTGCCTACTCTCCCTCAGATCATATGCTCAATGATAAATAGTCCCAATTTATGCCGAAGGATATAAAAGTCTGTGGATATCTGTAGCAACTCCTTCTCCAGTCTCCACCATAATTTGAATTTGTAATTTTATTCTTTTCCCCTTCTTCAATCTCAATCCCTGATAGTTTGGGTTTTGCAAAAGTATTTCTTCTGAGGCCTGCCTTCAATGCTGCTTCTAAGCTGACAAGGGCCTCCAAATTAGCAGCAGTCATCTTTTTCTTCTTGTTAAGACCATTCTACTTAAAAACTCCAGTGGGTGAATCAAGCCCTAAAATACCAAAGTTCTTTCTTTCTATAAATGTCTTTTTTTCTATTATACCAATTTTAAATGCATTCGTTTGAGTAGCTAATATCCCACGCATGTAAGAACCTTGAAAATAAATTCAATATTCTGTACTTTCTAAAACTGAATGTATGCATCTTCTTAATAATCCAGATACTCTGACTATGAGTGGTAGTACGGTAATTGAAATTTTAAAAATATCTTATTCCCTTTACAATTAGCAGAACATAAAAATTCTCTCATATCAATAAATTTATATATAAATCACAGAATCTCTGCTTGCACCTGGTGTGAAAACATGTTTTTAATAATTACTATTTTATACATTAACAGCTTTACTTAGTAATGCTTTAATTAATAAATACCACCAGCAGGTCCGCAGTGCTACTAATGACCTATGGCCTGGAAACGGCCTTGACTTTAACATTATCTGTTGATGGGTCCTTGGCTGACTGTCATTCATAGCAGTTTTCTACACTGGCAATTATTGTTTAACTAATCATGAGAAACTAGGATGGGCATTAACATCCCAAGCACATTTTCTACTGAAATTCTGGTAAATAGGAGCGATCATCAGAAGAAAACTCAATCAAAACATAAACTTGATAGAACACACTAATTTGACAGCTGATGTTTTGATCAGCTTCTCTCTGCATAACATTCACTTAGCTTTTTTTTGCTCATTTTATAGAACATTTAGAAGGAAATGTCTTCACATAGCAGTTCCATTTGGTCAAGAAAGTACAAGTAAAGGCTGGGTTTTATAATGTAAGACAAGTTATTGCATTATGAAAGTAATTTTGAGTAGTTTGAATGACAAACTCTGTTGCCATGTCTGGGTGGCCAATCCATTACAGGACTGGCCCCTCCCATGTCCAAATGGTCTTGTTCTGGACATTTGGGACGTGGACAAAATTATGTTCAAAAATGTGGTAGAAAGATAGACATCCTAATGGTCTGGGCACCTGAATGGCCTGGACGTCCAGACAGAGGATTTTCAGAACTATATATACTCGTATTTCTAGATGCATGGTGGTTTGCCTTTCAAAAATAGGCATTTTTTTTACTGATGAGTTTGGATGTCAAGCGCCATACTTCCAAATTAGACTTGGATGTATATTTTCAAAATGCCCCTCCACATGTATATTTTGTTATAGAATTATTGTCCTCTTATTTTCAAAACACTGTGGCAAGAATCATAAGGGTCTGAAAATGCATCTCGTATCTCTGCCTGTTGTACGTTCTATTTCCTATAGTTTTGGGAGCCGATGGAACCATACCTCTCCCATTATCAGGAAAACCAAATTTTTTTAGGCAGACCTATTAGTCCTGATAAAGGTTTTCTTACCAGAGGAGAATTGTTTGTTTTCATCCGCCAGAAGGGAGAGAGATATGAAGCAAATGAAAAGCCTTCTAATGAGTGTTCTTGGTAACCATTTCTCCAGAAAACTTACACAGTTGAGCTAAACATCCAGAAAAAAATACTTTCTATCCTGCAAATAAGCCTCCAAATATCTAAATTTTAAGCGGTTTATAAATCTTTAAAATAAATAAATAATTACAGGCACAGATTCCAACATTCCTGAGGAACTCATAAAAGTAATAGATTTAAAGGGGAAGTTTTCAAGCTGTGCTAGGGCAATAATCTAGCTCATTTGCTTCTAAATGCATGTTAAAGGTCTCTAATCCTGGCTGCAGTAACTGAATACAACACTACATAATAAAAAGATGCAAAACCTAAAAATCAATGTCCTTATATGGAAAGATGAGCCCCTAAGGGTAGTACCGTGAGGTCTACTTTTAGGGGTCTCTGGTGCAATTTTGGATCCCAGCACCAGTGAGATAAGGAGTAAGTGGGGATCTTTCCTGCCTGCCCATTAGACCCCAGGGAATTTTAAATATATGGGTGTTGGAGCCTTCAGGTGGATGGGTGACTTGGGGGTCATTATTGATTTGGAAGGGTGGTGAGTCACACCTTCAGTGAGCCCTTTGGTTGGGGTGGATAGTTGTGGGATAATCTGGGGGAGTTTGATTGGGGGGGTACAACTAGGGTGTTTCTTGGGGGAGGGGAACAAGTGGGAGTCTAAATTTAAATTGTTGCTGGTTCCTTTAAGAAATGAAGTCAAAATCATTTGAGCCACAGCCTGATGGCCTGAAGTTCCTAGACTGATAGACTAAAGCTGCTTGTGAGATAAATTACAAGGCTGAAGTCTTACCACACATTGATAACTTCCCTCCTTAGTATTACCACTAATAGATCCCCAAATCCAAGTTTTACTAGCCAGACTCAACAGCGGCCCTGTTTCGCCCATAGCTATCTCAAGAGTCCTGCCTCTGTGCTTCTCACAAAAACATAACACAGGATTAAAAAAATAATAATTTTCTTTCTTTTTTTGATTATTATTTTTTTCTCTTGAGTTATTTTTGTGAGGAGCACAGAGGCCAGGACTCTTGAGATAGCTATGGGCGAAACAGGGCCGCTATTGAGTCTGGCTGGTAAAACTTGGATTTGGGGACTGCCTCCTTACAATAGAGTTGTTTCTTATGTTGGGATTTGTCCTGCAGTACTTTTGTGTGGAAGAACATTGTTTTGCAATCTTTATTGAACGATAGTTTTGAAGCTGTGTGGTTGGTGGAGTTTTTTGAGAGACCAGTGACTGTATTGTAGTCCCAGTCTGCACAATTTAATGTGCTGTATTATGTGGGGTCATTTTTCTGAGGTCTCTTTTTCTCCACTTTTTTAGGTGATTGTGGATCATCTTCTCATAGGAAGATACATTAATTTGATATTCTGATATTTATATATAGTTTAGTTCACTATTTCATCAAGAACATTTCTCAGTATTGGTACAATCCACTGTGCTTGTACAGCTAGATTATTGTAACTCAGTTTATCTGGGCATTAAGCAGGGCAGTCTAAAACGACTTCAGCTGATACAGAGTACTGCAGTTAAGCTCATCTTCGGAAAACGAAAGTATGATCATTTTTCCCCTTTGTTGAGAAAGCTTCACTGGCTCCCAGTTCGTTTTAGGATCCAGCTTAAATGTGCATCTATAATCTTCAAGCTTCTCTATGGAATATTTGATCCTTCTGTCCCCTTATGTTGGAATACCCTTAGACTTTGCCATTTGAGAAATACACAAAGATATAAGCTATCCTTCCCTTCCTTTAAGGGAATTATATCTGCTGGGAAGCTCAGTCGATCTTTTGTTTTCAAGTTTATAGAGATCTAGAATGAACTTCCTGATTCCATTAGGCTTTTAGGCCAGCTGTAATTATTTCGTAAATCCCCGAAAACTTTGTTGTTCTCGCAATTTTTGAATGGTTTAACTACAGACTCAACAAAATGATAATATTATAGTTCTAATTTCTCTTTTGCTTTTTTACTATGTACTCCAGTTTTTAATTATAGTTCTTACCTCTCTTATGCTTTTTTTTGCTATGTACTCTAGTCTTAATTACTGTATATGTAAACCGAGTCGAACTCCACTGGGAGATGACCCGGTATATTAACCAAAGATTAGATTAGATTAGATACCTAAAAATAAGAACACAAGAATAGCCCAGTATCCCATCTTCACGGAAGCCAACCCAAGTCACAAGTACCTGGCAAAAACCCAAATAGTAGCAGCATTCCATGCCACCGATATGGGTGCATCACTTCACATAAATTTTAATTGATGCCAGTAACTGATTGTTAGCGCCGAATTATCGGCACTAGTTGGCTTCTTATTCAACTAAATTGCATGAGAAAATTTCCACATACGGTTTTGAGCGCCATACACAGAATTAGGAAGTCTTCTAAATTTTCTCTTCATTTTGCCTCTTCCCTCCACTGGAGTTCCTTTCTACCCTAACTCTTGTTAACCGTGTCGAGCTTTACGAATGTAGAGATGATGTGGTATACAAACCTAAGGTTTAGATTAGAAGTAAATGTAGAACATTTACACAAAAAATATTCTGCAGATATCACTGTTGACAATGATTAAGTCTGCTCTTAGTAAAAGATGATTTGAGGTTCCTATTGATTTTATCATAGAGCTAGCAAGATTAGTCCTTACAATTTTTCTTTTTTGTTTGTTTCTTTTTAGGTTTGATGGTACTTTTTACCAGCAAAATAAGGGCCCCTTTTATTAAGCTAGTGTTTAGCGGTTTTTAGAATTCTTATGAGCGTTGGAGCACTTACCTCACTGGCCCACGCTAAAAACCTCTAGCGCAGCTTGCTAATAGGGGAGGTTGGGGGCAAGGGAACAGTTATGCAAGTCACCATGATTCCAGACATTGCAAGTTTGCATGACTGTAACTTTGAAGTGATCTTTTGTAAAAGAAAAAGGCTATCACTACAGCAAGTACCGGGTATGTTGTTTTATGGAAATGTTACATAGATAATGTATTTCTGCAATAGCATGACAGCCTCCAACGACTGGGTTGTTTTTTTTTTTTTTTTAGACTAGCTGAATCACTGTGATGTGAATCTGAAATTTCAAATGATCTGTATTGAGGCAGAGATTCCATTTCTGGACATTTTAATAAAAGATGATCATTTTGAAACTACTATCATTGGAAAAGTGACAGACAGAAATAAGCTGCTGCATTATCAGAATTTTCAGGTTCGGAGCCTAGAAGACAGCCTTCTTATGAGTCAATTTCTTAGACTTAGGAGACTCTATACTACTTAAACAGAATTTGATCTTCAAGTAGTTGACATGAATAAAAGATACGAAGAAAAAGGTTATAAAAAAAAAGGATTGAGAAAGTTTATGATAAGGTCAGGCACATTGACAGAGCATCTCTGCTAAATAAGGATAATACTATGGAAGATTCCCAACTTGTGTGCACACTTCAGTTTTTCCACCTCACATGCTATAATAAATAAAAGATAATAAAGAGGCATTAGCATTTTAACAACATCTGCAGTATTTTAAGGATAAATCTCTTATTTGCACACTTCAGAGGTTAGAACTTACATGACAAGCATGTTCCCTTTGCTCAATCAGCTATAAAGGAAGACTGGAAAAGTGAGTCCTATTAAGATGTGAAAAAAAATGTTCCTATTGCAGATAAGTGATTGTTATGGATTGTCTTATGCTACCTAGGACCTCAGTGAAAATAATCCCCTGGATTCTATATATGGCACTCAAAACTGCATTCAAATTTGGGTGAGTGCCCAAGTTATGTATGCAATTTAATTGAAGTTACAAAACTACACTAACACCCCATTTATTGAAAAACAAAAAGATTGTTCCAGGCACCTAAGTACTCAATACAACTGAAAGAAAAAGCCTCAGAATCTTGGTGAGGTGAAACCACCCTCTACCAACCCAACATCACTTTCACCAAAATTATAAATATATAAAAATTGCGAGGATATAAAACTTTCAACACACTAGTCATTTTCACTAACCTCCTCCTTTACTAATGCGTAGTGTGGGCTTTAGCGCCGGCAGTGGCGGTAACTGCTCCGACTCTCTTAGGAATTCTAGCACTAAAACCCATGCTACACGTTAATAAAGGAGGGGGCAAATTTGCTAGATAAATTTATTTGCTAATTTATCTAGCAAATTTAGTGAAACTGACTAGCATTTTGAAAGTTTATTTCCTCGCAATTTTTTTTTAAACTTTAGTTTTTAATGCCAACAAAAAGCAATACAATTTATATACAAATAATGATAATCAACCAAGCACTTATAATCAATCAGTATCTATAGAAAAGATAAAAATTCCCTTCCCCATCCATCATTACCATCAGAAATAATACCAAAACAAAAGATATACCCCCTCCCGCTCTCACCCCTTTCGCAATTTTTATATGTTTATAATTTTGGCCAAAGTTTTTTTAGCTTGTAATGTTGGGTTGGTAGAGAGTGGTTTCACCTCACCAAGATTCTGAGGGTTTTTCTTTAGCCTGTATTGAGTACTTAGGTGCCTGGCCAATCTTTTTGCTTTTCAATAAATGGGGTGTTAGTGTAGTTATGCAATTTCATTAATGCACAACACAATTCAAAAACTGAACCATGGAGATAAAATTCAAATAACATGTAAGAAACACTCTCTGCTCAAACATAATCAATGGGCACCAACCATCCAACTAGGATGAAAGAAAAAGCTTCAGGCCTCCAGTGAGCTTTATATTTTCTTTCAGCTCTACCACAGTACCATCATCATTAGCATTAAAAAAAAACTTTCATCCACTGGGCATTTATTACTCAAAAAGGAGATTAAAAATGCATGAAAAATCAATAATGTAACATAGGTCTTTCTTGTTACAGCCAACATTTTGTGAGGGGACCACTTCTTCAGGTCGGTTGGATCTCAGTGTTTATTAATCATATTGTTCCGTGCTTCTACCTTTTCTCCTTAGAAGCACGGCATTAAAGTATACAAAGGAGAGAACTTTTTAAACTAGAACCTGGGGGAAAGCCAACAGTCATTCAGGAACACATGGTTTGGAATGAAGTGCTTCTAAAGAATTCTATGAAAACAGGGAAGTTAAGGTATACTGATAAGAGGTTATAATAAAGATGTACACGGAGCTGTACATTTAACATTCAATAGACGGTCCCTGCTCAGAAAATCTAATTTGGACAGACAGACAGGACATCTCAGGATTGGGGGTGTTTCTAGCAGAAGGAATAATTGATGGATAAAGGTAACTGACAGCTCCATGACATAGGGTGGCAGCTGAAGCAGAGTCTTCAGGGCAGATCCAGGTCTCAGCACTAACAGGTAGAGAGTTTTAGAGATGAAGAGGTCATGGATGAAGGTAGGTTTGTTGGAGATAAAGAAGGCATTCCACAGGGCACATGAGAAGGGCAGGGAGGAAAAGGGGAGGAGAGGAACAGATATAAGATTGGTTCCATTGCGGTGTGATCCCTATGAATATGCTGAGGGCTGATTGGTAGGACTGGGATTAGGATTGATGTCCCCTGCAGAGAGCAAGAGAAGGAATAGGAGAATGAGTCAATGTGGGAGTGGCATGGGACCTGCACCATGGTTAAGATACATACAGGTAGAATGGAGATGGTTGAATAAGAGGAAGAAAGTGTAGCATCTGTAGGGCTGAGAAAAGTTTGGGGCACTCCGGACGATTATTATTGTCAGGTGATTCTCCAAACGAAATGCCGGCAATTAACAACCATGGGGTACCGGTACTGTGTAAAGTGTGTCTCAAGCACATGTTTCTGGCTCTGGCTCATGATAAAAAAATTTAAAAGCCACACTATTCACATAAATTATAGTAATACAGTGATGGAAAAAAAATCTCAAAAGCATGCATCTCAAGCATGTGTATTAATCAATATATAATTAGGACGTTATATAGAAAAGCTTCCGCAATAACAAAGTTTTAACACATACCATAAAAACAGAAGAATCTAGCTGCTACAATCAATCAATTTATCAAATCTATTTATTGAAGCATTCCCAATTTTACCATAAATATTGTATAAATATGCTTATTTTCCACTCTCACAAAAATAGAATATTTCATTATACAACATCATATTGCAGCCTGGGTATACACCCTTGCTGCATAGAAAACCTGGAACATCAGTTCCTCGATATCCAGTCTTTAAAAGTCCAATCAATGACAATATCACTGTTAATCTTGTGCTTCATGGACTTAACTCCTGTGATATTTATAAAATCTTGTCACTTTGGGTTTGCTTTTGATGACAAAATAATACTCAGCCAGCCCAACACAATCTTGCATTTCGCCACATAGGCGTCATCAGGAGCTGAAGCCACTTCAGGTTTTCATACCATACATATCTGTAATCCTTTTTGTTTATCAAACAAAGAAAAATCAGAATTATGGTCCAACCCCTGTGGCATACCCCAAGGATCGCCATTATCCCCAACACTCTTCAATCTCTACATTGCATCCTTCGACACCTGCCTAGACAAAATAGGCTTAACCTTCTATAGCTATTCTCTTTCCTTTTGATCAGCCACCACCCACCATGACAGACACACTACACAGAACTCTAGAAACAGTGGTAACATGGATGAAAGACCACAAACTAAAACTGAACGCAAGACAAAACAAAATTCATACTTCTCAAAAAAAATAAAACCCAACCATAACAAACCTAGTAATAAACTCACATACCCCATTCAACCCACTCTAAAACTTCTGGGAATGACAATAGACAGATGCTGCACCATGCAACCACAAATCAACAAAACAATACAGATATCATTCGCATTCATGAGAAACCTAAGACAAGTTCAAAAATTCTTCGACAGAAAACAATTCCAGCTCATGGTCCAGTCCCTAGTCCTAGGTCTCCTTGACTACTGCAGCATCCTATATCTCCCCTGCCCTGCAACAATGATAAAACAACTACAAACAGTACAAAACACATCCCTGAGATTAATCTATTCACTAAGAAAACATGACCAGACCACCAAGGCATACCTCGACTCACACTGGCTCCCAATTCAAGTAAGAATACTATTTAAATCCATAAATGGTGATAGCCCAGCCTACTTGAACAACTGCCTAATCCAAACTACCAGACACAACCAGACACAAGAGAACCCAGACACCATTCACGTACCCTCCAATTAGAGACATCAAATGGAAAAAAACTGTACGATGGCCTTCTAGCCACACAGGCAGCTAAACTAGACCACCAACTCTCCAATCTACTAATCGCAACCCCAGACTACAAAACTTTCAGAAAATAAATAAAAACCCTGCTATTCAAGAAATCCATGAAGCCTAACTAACACCATATGAAACATTTCAATCTGGACACAGGAACAAAAAATCGATCCAGAACGACGGCCATGGCACTGAACTTCTGAAAAGAGTCATAGTGGGGAAGAAGATTAGAAAGAGGATAAGCACTGTAAAAACGCATGGTCCTTTTTAAGAACACAGTCACCGAGGTGCAAAATCTATATATACCGCGTATCAACAAGGGTTCCAAGAAGAAAATGAACAAGGAACTGGCGTGGCACACTATAGCAGTGAAGGAAGTGATCAGAGACAAGAAGACTTCGTTTAAGGAATGGAAAAGGACAAAAATGGATGAAAACTAGAAAAAGCACAAACAGCATCAAAGCAAGTGCCATAAGGCAGTGAGAGGGGCCAAAAGAGACTATGAGAAAAAAATAGCCAATGAGACAAAACATTTTAAGCCGTTCTTTTGATATATTAAGGGGAAACAACCTGCGAAAGAAGCAGTGAGGCTGTTAGATGACCAGGGAATAAAGGGAGTACTGAAGGAGGGCAAAGCCATCGCCGACAAACTGAACACATTTTTTGCGTCTGTATTTACCGAAGAGAATATATACAGTATACCAGAAGCCAACAGGCTATACACAGGAAATGAAGATGGGAAACTGACAGGGTCGACGGTCAGTCTAGAAGAGGTATGCAGGCAGATTGACAGGCTCAAAAATGATAAATCCTCGGGACCATATGGCATCCACCCGAGGGTAATCAAGGAACTGAGAGGGGTTATAACTGAACTGCTTCAACTAATAGCCAATCTGTCAATAAAATGAGGAAGGATTCTGGAAGACTGGAAGGTGGGGAATGTTATGTCGATCTTCAAGAAAGGTTCGAGGGAAGATCCGGGAAACTACAGTCCAGTGAGTCTGACTTCGGTACCGGGAAAGATGGTAGAGGCACTGATAAAGGACTGCATCATCGATCACCGTGATGGACACAATCTGATGAGGACCAGCGAGCACAACTTCAGCAAAGGAAGATCATGCCTGACAAACTTACTGCACTTCTTTGAGGAAGTAAATAGCAAATAGACAAGGGTAACCCGGTCGACATTGTATATCTGGATTTTCAGAAGGCATTCAACAAGGTCCTGCATGAATGACTACTTCAAAAAATTGCGAACCATGGAATCGAGGATGATATACTCACATCGATTAAAAACTGGTTGGCGGATAGGAAACAGAGAGTGGAGGTAAATGGACAGTACTGGGAATGGAAAAGCATCACGAGTGGAGTTCTGCAAGGTTTGGTGCTCGGGCCCGTGCTCTTCAACATATTTATAAACAACCTGTAAATTGGTAATACAAGCGAAGTGATTAAAATAGCGGACGATACAAAGTTATTCAGAGTAGTGAGGACACAGAAAGATTGAGAAGAACTACAATGAGACATAAACACGCTCAAGGAATGGGCCGTGCAAGATGATGCATGTCGGTAACAAAAATCTTATATACGAATACAGGATGTCTGGTGCGGTACTCAGAGAGACCTCCAGGAAAGAGACTTGGGAGTACTTGTAGACAAGTCAATGAAGCCGTCCGCGCAATGCATGGCAGCGGTGGTGAAAAGGGCAAACAGAATGCTACGAATGATTAAGTAGGAGATTGCAAACAGATCGGAGAAGGTTATCATGCCGCTGTAGCGGGCCATGGTGCACCCAGGGCAGGATTAATTTGTTGAGGGCCCCTAGGCACACAAGTACACTGGGCCACCTGCCTTGCTCCACCCCACCCCACCCCACCATGTGCCCAGGTGGAAACAGGAAACTACATCAGAGGGAAGCTTTGGGCAAGCAGCACCGCTTGCACAATTACAGTTCCCATTGCCTTTCTTACCCGTGTTGCTTGCTTGTCTTACTTTCCGTCTATGGGGAAGGGCTGCATTGCCGATTGGGGTGGGGCCCATGTTGCCTATCGATGTTGGAGGGGCCCATCGCCGTTTGGAAAAAACAATGTTGATGCCCTCCTTCATCGGGCCCCCCTGACCATTTTGGGCCCTAGGCACGTGTCTACATGGCCTATTGGTTAATCCTGCCCTGGGTGCACCCCCCACCTGGAATACTGCGTCCATCACTGGTCGCTGTACATGTAAAAGGACGTAGTACTACTCGAAAGGATCCAGTGAAGAGCAACAAAAATGGTTAAGGGGCTGGAGGAGTTGCCGTACAGTGAGAAGCTAGAGAAACTGGGCCTCTTCTCCCTTGAAAAGAGGAGACTGAGAGGGGACATGATCAAAACATTCAAGATAATGAAGGGAATAGATTTAGTAGAGAAAGAGAGATTGCTCACCCTCTGCAAGGTGGAGAGAATGAGAGGGCACTCACTAAAGTTAAAAGGGGATAGATTCCGCACAAACGTAAGGAAGTTCTTCTTTACTCAGAGAGTGGTAGAAATCTGGAACGCTCTTCCAGAGGCTGTTATAGGGGAAAACACCCTCCAGGGATTCAAAACAAGGTTAGACAAATTCCTACTGAATCAGAATGTACACAGGTAAGGCTAGACCAGGGGTGGGCAACTCTGGTCCTCGAGGGTTGGAATCCAGTCGGGTTTTCATAATTTCCCCAATGACTATGCATGAGATCTATTTGCATGTACTGCTTTCAATGCATAGTCATTGGGGAAATCATGAAAACCCAACTGGATTCCGGCCCTCGAGGACCGGAGTTGCCCACCCTTGAGCTAGACTCAAATAGGGCAATGGTCTTTGACCTAAGGCAGGGGTGTCCAATGTCGGTCCTCGAGGGCCGCAATCCAGTCGGGTTTTCAGGATTTCCCCAATGAATATGCATGAGATCTATTTGCATGCACTGCTTTCAATGCATATTCATTGGGGAAATCCTGAAAAACCTGACTGGATTGCGGCCCTCGAGGACCGACATTGGACACCCCTGATCTAAGGGCCGCCGCATGAGCGGACTGCTGGGCATGATGGATCACTGGTCTGACCCAGCAGCGGAAATTCTTATGTTCAAAAAAATGGCATAAATCAGCACTTGGACATCCTAATTACCAGGATGTCCAAGTACCAATTTTTGAAACCATCGTTTTGGACATCTTGTGAGACGTCCGACCCACTGTGCATCCAAGACTAAAGGGAAGCGCGTTGGAGGCTTTGGGTGTGCTTAGACTTGGATGTCTTGTGTGATAATAATCAAACCTTTCCCAGGACGTCCTAGATGGAACTTAGATGTTCTGAGCTAGACCTGTTTTTAAAGCATCAAAGTGCTATAAAAGTAACAAAACTGATCAGATGGCAACCCCCCCCCCCCACACACACACACTCCCCCAGTGATCAATAACCCTTTCCTACCCCACAAAAAACCTGAATGAATTAGTACATACCTGTCTCTAGAACAGTAGCACCTGGTCACCTGTTTTAGGAAAGTCTAGTAGAGCATCACACATGTGTATTAAATAGCCTGGTGAGTGGGCTACTGAGCCATGGAGAGGAGGTCTCAGGCCCATAAGCCACTCTAACCATGTTTATAGTGGAAAGTGTGAGGCCACCAAAACCCTCCTATATTGCTATATAGATGTTACCTGCAGCCATAAGGGCTATTGGGGTAGTAGACACATGGTTATAGTAGGTTTTGAGAGAGTTTTGGAAGGCTTGCCATACATTATAAGGGGGCTCTAGTGAGATGTACACCTGGCACCCTCTGTTGGAGTTCACAGCAATGCCCTCTGGGGTACCCCACTGCTCTACTGGAATGTCTGTGTGGCCAGTCATAAGAACATAAGAACATAAGCAATGCCTCCGCTGGGTCATACCTGAGGTCCATCGTGCCCAGCAGTCCACTCACATGGCGGCCCAACAGGTCCAGGACCTGTGCAGTAATCTTCTGTCTATACCCCTCTATCCCCTTTTACAGCAGAAAATTGTCCAATCTTTCTTGAACCCCCTGTACCATACTCTGCCCTATTACGCCCTCTGAAAGCGCATTCCAGGTGTCCACCACATGTTGGGTAAAGAAGAACCTCCTAGCATTTGTTTTGAATCTGTCCCCTTTCAACTTTTCCGAGTGCCCTCTTGTTCTTTTATTTTTTGAAAGTTTGAAGAATCTGTCCCTCTACACCAGGGGTGTCCAATGTCGGTCCTCGAGGGCCACAATCCAGTCGGGTTTTCAGGATTTCCCCAATGAATATGCATGAGATCTATTTGCATGCACTGCTTTCATTGTATGCTAATAGATCTCATACATATTCATTGGGGAAATCCTGAAAACCCGACTGGATTGCGGGTCTCGAGGACCGACATTGGACACCCCTGCTCTACACTTTCTCTATGCCCTTCATGATCTTGTAAGTCTCTATCATATCCCCTCTAAGTTTCCTCTTTTCCAGGGAAAAAGAGTCCCAGTTTCTCCAATCTCTCAGGGTATGAAAGGTTTTCCATACATTTTATCAGACGTGTCGCTCTCCTCTGAACCCTCTCAAGTAACACCATATCCTTCTTAAGATACGACAACCAATATTGGACGCAGTACTCCAGATGTGGATGCACCATCGCCCGATACAACGGCAGGATAACTTCTTTCATTTTGGTACCTACATTCTATTTGCTTTCTTAGCGGCCGCTGCGCACTGTGCCGTCGGCTTCATTGTCATGTCCACCATTACCCCCAAGTCCCTTTCTTGGGTACTCTCCTTCAATAACATCCCTCCCATCATATAGCTGTACCTCGGGTTTCTGCTTCCCACATGTAGTACTTTACATTTCTCAACATTGAAATTCATCTGCCATCTTGTCGCCCATTTCCCTAGTTTGTTCAAGTCCCTTTGCAATTCTTCACAGTCCTCTTTAGTCCAAGCTCCACTAAATAGTTTGGTGTCATCTGCAAATTTTATTATCTCACACTTTGTCCCTGTTTCTAGATCATTTATAAATATATTAAATAGCAGCGGCCCGAGCACCAAGCCCTGCCGGACACCACTCGTGACCCTCCTCTAGTCCGAGTAGTGACCCTTCACTCCTACCCTCTGTTTCCTACCCGCCAACCAGTTTCTGATCCATCTATGTACGTCTCCTTCCACCCCATGGTTCTTCATTTTCCGAAGTAGGCGTTCATAGGGTACCTTGTGAAAGACTTTTTGGAAATCTAGATACAGTGGTTCCTCAGTTTACGAGTGCACCGGTTTGCGAGTGTTTTGCAAGATGAGCAAAACATTTGCAAACTTGGTGCCTCGTAAACCGAGCACGCCTCGATTTCCGAGCGCCCCCCCCCCCCCCCCCGTGAACCGACACTCTCCCCCCACGATCCGGCACCCCCCCGCCATCATCCGGCTCCCCCCCGCCGCCATCGGGTACCCCCCCCACCGCGACCTGAGATCCCCCCAATCCACCCGAACCCTCTTCTTACTTTGATGTAGCCTCCGCACCGGCACCAGCATGTCCTGTGCTGGTCCCGGTGCCCAAAGATCTGCTTCCTGTGCTGGGCCTTGAGCATGTGCGCATGCTCAAGGCCTGAGAGTTCACGTTCGACGTGAGAGTTCAGGCCTTAAGCATTATTTCCTATGGGGAAACTCGCTTTGATAAACGAACATTTTGGATTACGAGCATGCTCCTGGAACGGATTATGCTCGTAATCCAAGGTACCACTGTATATGATGTCTATGGGGTCTCCTCTGTCCATCCGTTTATTAATTCCTTCGAAGAAGTGCAATAAGTTCGTTAGGCACGATCTTCCCTTGCAGAAATCATGTTGGCTGGTTATCAGAAGTTTGTTTCTTTCAAAATTTCATCAATGTTTTCTTTTATCAGTGCTTCTGCCATTTTCCCTAGAATCGAGGTCAGACTCACTGGTCTGTAGTTTCCCGGGTCACCTCTTGATCTCTTTTTAAAGGTGGGCATAACATTGACTATCTTCCAATCTTACGGGATCACGCCTGTTTTCAGGGATAGATTGCAAATTTGCTGTAGTAGTTCCATTACAATGGTGTCCCCTCCCATGTCAAAATGGTCTGGATTTGGACATTTTGCACTTGGAAACTTCTGTGGTTGAAAATGGTGAATAAGTGTGGAAGAGATTTTTAGTGACAGCAGCGCTGAATGCTCTGTCCTGCTCCAACGTTCATAAAAACTCTATGACTGTCAGATAAGTGCAGAGCATTCAGTGTGCCATCCAGTGCTAAAAACCTCTTCCGCGCTTTTGTAAAAAAAAAAGGGGGGGGGGAAGTTAGGCATTTTAAGACTGGACGATCTGTCCACCAAGACTAAGTAGCTGATTTAAAAAATATATATATTTTGGAAGTTTAGCGGTTTTGCTGGTTTTGAAAATGGGTGTTTGTCCGCAACTTTGGACATCTTGCAGGAAATGCCCAAAGTTGGACTTAGACATCCTATCAAAAATGCCCCTCCATGGGACATAAGTTGCTGACATGATCTTTTGACTACAAGAAATAGCAAGAGGAAGTTTTGATTCTCTCTTTTTAAAGTCTAATATATTTGTCAGGTGTATGCTTTGACTTACAAAAGAACTGCACAAGACAGATTTTAAAGGCTACTGAGTTTGCATATTATGAACTGAAGTATAGATGTATCACTTACTTAATAACTAGCCATAGCAGATGAATTAGTTTTTGAAGAACCTGAAGATGTTAAAGTGTTCTGTGTCTGTATTCAAAGAGTTCATATCAGGACATTCAAATGTCTGTAAATCCAGTTGATAAGGAAAACCATGTAGTGCATGCCTCTAAAACGTAAAAAGATAACCCACTTCAACTTTTTTCCAATCTCTAGCGGTACGACAACATTTTGTTTGGGATCAGAGTGTCTTTGAACCTTCTGAATGTATGAAGCATTATTAATTGCCATACTGTATATTGCAACACTTGATGCAGCCTGGTGTGAAGAGTTGCATGATTCCTGTGTGAATTTATTTGTCAGCCCTGTCACTTTAGTCTCCAGATGTGTTATCTGCTTTTATGATTTACAGATATGGGATGGGGGCGGGTGGAGGTGGGATGAATAAAAAGATGACACCACCATTTCACACCATGCTAGATTCCAATTATAGCACTACCTGGATTAGCAATTTACAATTGCGAGCACGTAGAAGTTCAGACCTAGTGTTTCATACTGTTAATTGATAAATGTGTGAATGGATTGTAGTCATGCCTTCGCATTTTGAAGTTATTAAATAATGGAATGAGTCTCCATTTTACTACTGAATTACTATTCAAAGTCACCCATCATTACATCTTTAGAACATCAAATCATCTGGACGGTTGCTATTTTATGTACTTTTGTGTTATGTGGGGCCTTTTTATTCTTATTGTATATATTATATGAGCTTTCAGTAAATATGAAAAAAGATAACTATTTCTGACAATCCCAAAAAATATTAAATAATTTTTTATAAATATTGGGCCAAATTTCAGAGTGCGACAGGCAGGCTGTGTAATTCCTGTGATTGGTGTTCTCCCCAGATATTCAATGCTGGGCCATTTCTAGTGACTGGCATTTATTTATTTATAGTACTTGTATACCACTTATAGTTTAAGTGGTTTACATTCAGGCACTCAAGCATTTTCCCTCTCTGTCCTGGCAGGGTCAAAAGGAGCAGCATGTGATTTGAACCCACAACCTCAGGATGCTGAGGCTGTAGCTCTAACACTGTCCCCCACACTCCCCACACACTTAAAATATCCAAGGTTATTTTGGCTGGCATTAACTTAGCTAGTAGGTCAATATTCAATGCAGGCCTTTAAGTTTATAGCAGCCATAGATAGGTCTGCTATTTACGCGGCCCAATTTAGCTGCTAAACTTGGCTGGTTAGCTCTCAGTATTGTGAACTTAAGATTTGCCGCTGTTGGGTCAGACCAGTAGTCCATCGTGCCTAGCAATCCACTCACGCGGTGGCCCTTAGGTCAAAGACCAGTGCCCTATTTGAGTCTAGCCTTACATGCATATGTTCTGTTCCAGTAGGAATTTATCCAACCTTTTCTTGAATCCCTGAAGGGTGCTTTTCCCTATAACAGCCTCCGAAAGAGCATTCCAGATTTCTACCACTCTCTGGGTGAAGAAGAACTTCCTTATGTTTGTACGGAATCTCAGTGGCATACCAAGGGGGAGATGAGGGGGACGATCCGCCCCGGGTGCACGCCCAAAGGGGGTGCACAGCCGGTCACCCTCTCTATTCTGCCACTGCTGCCTTTCCTTAACCAGCAACAGCGGCAATAAACAGAGGTGTCCGCAGGTGCTCACCAGCGTTGCTCAGCTTCTGGCTGGCTCCCCTGCTGAAAGCCATGGGCGTCTGCTCCTCCTGCGATCCGCGGCTGCATCGGAAGCATTCTCTCTGATGTCAGAAAGAAGGCTTCCAATGCAGCCGCCGATCGGTGAGGTGTAGACGCCTGCAGCTTTCAGCAGGGGAACCAGCCAGACATGCTGGGCAGGGAAGGGGGGAGGATAGAAATGCTGAGCAGGGAAGGGGAGGGTAGAAATGATGAACGGGGAAGGGGGAGGGTAGAAATACTGCACAGGCAAGGGGGGAGAAATGCTGCAAAGGCAAGGGGGGAGACATGCTGCTGCTGCTGCACAGGAAAGGGGGGAGGGTAGAAAGCTGCAAAGGCAAGGGAGGAGACATACTGCTGCTGCTGCTGCACAGGGAAGGGGGAGAAATGCTGCACAGGCAAGGGGAGAGAAATGCTACTGCTGTACAGGCAAGGGGAGAATAAATGCTGCACAGGCAAGGGGGAAGAAATGCTGCTTCTGCTGCACAGTGAAGGGGGAGAAATGCTGCTACTGCACAAGGAAGGAGGGAGAGAAATGCTGCTGCTGCAGTACCCAATTAGGGAGAGAGAGGGAAGGAGGGAGAAGGAAGACAAGGGAGAGGAACCAGAGATGCCAAGTCCATGGGAAGGAGGGAGGGAAAGGAAAAAAGGAAAGGAGATACCAGACCATGGAGGGGAGGAAGAGATACCATGGCTGGCATGAAGGAAGGGAAGGAGATAGAGATACCACACCATGGTGTGGAGTGGGAAGGAAGGAAGAAAGGAAAGGAGAAGAGAAAGAGAGAGATGCCAAAGCATAGGGGAGGGGGTGGAGACCAAAAATGGAGAGGGGGTGAAGTTGAAATAAATCATGTGCAAAGGAGAGAAGGGACCCCAGATATACAATTTATTGAAGGGACATAGAAAGAAGGAAGATGTCATATGGATGAGAGAAAGGGTGGACAGTAGATGGAAGGGGTAGAGAGAGAGGACAGAAGCTGTGTGGAAGAGGAAAAGAGAGGGCAGATGTTGCATGGAAGGGAGAGAGGACAAACACTATAGAAAGAAGAGAGCAAAGAGAAGATGATTAAAGCAGAAACAACAAAAGGTAGAAAGATTTTTTTGTTGCTTTATTTAGAATATAAGTAGTATTGTAACTGTATTGATAAAAGTTTATAAATAGGAAATGGAAATAAGGCAATTTTTTGGACTAAACCCCTTTCCTCAGGACAGGATACCATAACAGCAGTATACTGTACTGTTCTGAAGAAAGATTTGGCCTCTGAAAGCTAATTGAAAAATTAGTCCAATAAAATGGTATTTTCTTATTTCTCATTATTTGTTTTATTTTTATTTGTTAATTTGTAAAGTGGTGATTGTTATGTATCAGTTTTTTCAAATTTACATCTACTGTTTTTATATTTTGCACAATATTAGGGGACATGTGTCACTGCTTTTGTAGTGTTGTGGTATTGCATTGTATGCAGAGTCTTGTTTCTTGGCGGTTCAGTTTAACTTTTGTCTACATATTTCTATTTTTAGTTTGTGATTATTCCATATTGGGTGAGGGTGTATCTTGTTCTGTGTGTATGAAAAAGACATAGTTTTCAGTTGGCATTGACTACAGGATCAATTGACTATGCGGGATCTGGATTGTATAGTTTTACAATGTATGTGTTGGTGTTCTAGTGCTCATTGCAGTGTTTAAGATGCTGCCTTTTCCTAGGTACACTCTTGTGCAATATGTGGATTGTTACTAAAAATCATATTTTTGATATAGATGGGGGGGGGGGGTGTCAAAAAATGATGGGCCCCGGGTGTCACATATGCTAGGTACCTGCTGGTAACCCAGATGTGATGAAAAACCAATGTATGATAGAGTAAACACTTTCAACACTGAATGTGAAGATGTCCAAAAATGTAAGACAGGAACAGCATAGACCTAACTCAATCCAAAAAATGAAGGAAGCCTTAGAAAGGGCTCTCCCACCTCACCAAAACTGCTCAAAGAGGTAGTTGAGGTAGTTGTTCGGAAGGTCAGCATGAATACTGAAATCATCAACAATTATAAAACTGAAGTATTTTGTTGCCACATCAAATATGATACCAGAAAGCTCATCTAAGGATGAAAAAAAGGAAGGAAAAATAGAAACATGATGACAGATAAAAGCCAAATAGCACTTCCAGTCTGCCCATCCGCAGTAACCATTATCTATTTCTCTCCCTAAGAAATCCCATGTGCTTATCTCATGCTTTCTTGAATTCAGACACAGTTTCTGTCTCCACCACCTGTTCCGGGAGACCGTTCCACGCATCTACCACACTTTCTGTAAAAAAGTATTTCCTTAGATTACTCCTGAGCCTATCACCTCTTAATTTCATCCTATGCTCTTTCATTCCAGAGCTTCCTTTCAAATGGTTAATAAACTAATATTAGGTTAAAAATAATATTTAAATAAAAGAAGAATATGATGACTGAAGTTCATGAAGTGCAATCTTATTGGAATAAGTAAGCCAACTTCCTCCTCCCAGTTCTAAGCTATTGGGAAAGCTAGATATTAGGGATGTATCTAAGAAATTGATGCAATGGTTGACACGTGGTTGATCAGATGGGGTCCTGGCACCTATGGATTGCAATTGGTTGTGGCTGGGTGGATTTTGAAGTAGGTGCCTCCTGTGCATTGGGTCTTCTAATGATACGCACTGCCTTTGCCTGGGGTTTCATGACACACTGCCACATTAGCATGGCTGTGGGCAAATATGTGGCAATGTCAGTTGTTGCAAATTTCTTAAAGCTAATCTGGTACACGTACAGACATGGCTGGCTCTGTGTACTCAGTAGAGTAGTTTAGGATACTAACCATATGAGTAGATACCCCTGATGGTGTGAATAACTTGAGGAAAGACCTAGCGAAGCTTGAAGAATGGTTTGAAATTTGGCAGCTAAGATTTAATGCTAATAAACACAAGGTCATGCATTTGGGTTGCAAAAACTCAAAGGAACAATACAGTTGAGGGGGTGAAGAACTTTTGTGCATGAAAGAGGAGCGGGGCTTGGGTCTGGTAGTATGTAATGATCTTAAGGTAGCCAAACAGGTTGGAAAGGTGACGGTGAAAGCTAGGAGGATGCTAGGATACATAGGGAAAGGTATGGCCAGTAGAAAAAAGGAGGTATTGATGCCACTTTATAACTCTCTGGTGAGACCTCATTTAGAATATTATGTATAATTTTGGAGACCATATCTTTAAAAAGATATAAACAGGATGGAGTTAGTCCAGAAGAAGGCTATTAAAATGGTTGGTGGTCTTCGTCATAAAGTTTATGAGGACAGACTTAAAGATCTCAATATTGTCACAAGGAATGTTTGGGTAAACTAGTAACAAATGTAGTATCTGCTGATCTGACCCAGGGTTCAAATAAATTTAAACCTATACCACAGCTTGGAGCTGGAGGGAAGAAAGGAACACCCACAGGAAACCCTAGGGAAAATACTCAAGCAAGTAGAACCTATTTATCTTTGCCTAATCCAGGATCCAGAGGGATAAAACTATCATCAACAGGAACCTTGAAGCCAAGGAACAGAAATATAGGGAACACCTTTAAACAGAATACACCGTGCTTTCAGCAGGGAACTAGTTTGGACAGACACACAGCTCTCACTAGGAGGCAGCTGATTAGGGAAACACCTATACCTGTCACTAGCTTCAACAACAACCCAAGTAAAGAAAAGCAAAGAGGAAAAGCAGAGAGCAGCAGTGAGAGGCAGACACAGAAGCTGAAGCCTGAAGTTAAGCCACATTTGGTGAGGAAAGGCACAACTCCACAGGAAAATCAGGTCAGCCAGTTACCAGAGTATGTATTTGAATATCCTGATGTAGAAATGCAGGAAGATTCCCTGACAGAGTACTCTGAAGCCAGTGGGTTATTGAGTCAGGAGGAGTTAATGGATTGTAGTGAAGCCAATTTAGAACACTTGCCTTATAAGAACCAAATGGAAATTGACTTTGAATAAGTGTGGAGAAGTTTGCTAGAAGTAAAGCTTTGTGGCATTTTCAAAGGATGTGGCTCACCTGGAGTGCTGGAAGCAGCAGATTAGAGTTTGAAAGTTTGGTCAGGCATGGCTTTCTGAAGGTCATGCCAAAATAGTGACTGTGTTTGCTGACCTTTTGACAAAGCTGCTCATTTAAGAAAAGTACAACAGGGACTTGATAAGAAATTTATGGATGTTTGAAACCATTCACTAGGTTCTGCAAGGAATGATAACTGATTTTATTTTAATGACCCTTAAGCATACACATCCAGGGTAGATGGGAGGGGGAATGGTTTTGCATTGCAATTTCATTCGGGGAATATATGGAGGGTTTCCTGTAGGTATGTACTTTTTCTTATTATTTGGTTGGGTGGGGGAAATAGTTGTACATTAATGTCTATATGTTGAATGTGCATTTAGTGTAAACTTGTGTATATTGAAATTGTTTGTTTGCACTATGGTAGTTTAGAAATTTAATAAAGATTTACAAAAAAAAAAAAAAGAAAAGTATAAAACACAAGCTAATGTGAACTTGAAGAAATATAAAAACTATGAGTGATTTGTGCAACAATCATAGTGTGGCAAAGAAAGCCTTTGGGCTAGATTCACCAAAGATACCGACTCGATCGCTGTTGGATGATTTTCTATCAAGTTTGCAAGCAAATCATTTGCATGCCTCCTGTCACTGCTGTTAGGGCTTCTTTTTTTTTTAATGGCACAGATTTTGTGTATGTGTTACACACACACAATCTGTCCCATTAAAAAAAGAAAAAAGCCCAACCCCCACACCAGGCACACCCCCAGCCACCCTCTCCGCCTCCCCAAGCCCAGCCACCCACCCATAATCCCTCCTACCATGCATAACACTCCCGCCCCATGGCCCCCCTGTGCCAGGCACCCTGGATCCACTGCCCTCCCACCCCCCCCCCAAATGGCAGGAGGGATGCGTACTCCCTCCGGCCACTGGATATTCTCCCCTGAGCCTCCCCCATACCTTTTTAAAATGTTGGAAGCAGGAGGTCCGCTCGCAGACTCCTGCTTCGGGTCTGCCTGTTTAAATAACAGGCTTTCCCCTCCCTGGTGCATCATGTGATGCACAGGGAGGGGTTAAAGGCCCTAACTGGTTCAGATGCCTAAGGCCCCTCCCAAGGAACCTCCCTATCCAGGAAACTGAGGGAGGAGGCTAAGGCCCTGAATGGCTTGACCAATTGGCTTGACTAATCAGGGCTTTAGGCTCCTCCCTCAGTATCCTGGATACAGAGGGAGGTACCTAAGGCTTGATTGACTCAGATGCCTATGGCCCCACCCCTTAGGAGAGGCCTTAGGCATCTGAACCACTCATGGCCTTTGGCCCCTCCCAGTGCATCATATGATGCATTGGGGAGGGGAAGACCTGTCATTTAGACAAGCGGGCCCGAAACAGGAACCTGAGAGTGGGCTTCCTGCTTCCAACGTTTTTAAAAAAGGTACACAGGGGAGGTTTGCAGGAAGTTTGGAAGTGGGGGAGCGTCCAGTGGGAAGAGGGAGTGGGCATCCCTCCTGACATTTTGGTGGGGTTCAGAGGGCCAGTGGCAGGAGGGGGTGGGCTGCATGGCACGTAAAGCCTGATTCTATAAACAATGTCTAAGTCTTAGGTGCTGTTTGGCACAATTGTCAATCAACTGCTAGGCATCATTTATAGAATTGTGCCTAACAGTGCCTAAGCATTCTTAGACACCGGAAGGTATTGAATCCTTAGGCACACTACCATTTAGGGCACAATTTTCATGGCCTAGCATTGCCTAAGTTATTCCAAGCCCAAACTCTGCCTCAAATCCATCTGTAACCACACCTACTTTCCATGTTGGTGCCAGTTGGCACCTTGATATAGATGCCTACCTCAAACTGGTAGGCACCTACTGATCTAGGTACTTATCAGCAAATTAATTTTTTAAAAATAATTTTTAATTGGTTTTTAATGACATTGTCAATTATCAGTGCTAATTATCCAATAAAAGAAAATTAAGTTAGATGCCTAATTCAGCTAGGCGTGCTGATCTAGACACCTAACTGTGTCTTTTATAGAAACAGATACTTAATGTAGTGTTTCCCAAGTCTGACCTGGAGTACCCCTTTGCCAGCCAGGTTTTCATGATATCCACAAGGAATATGCAAGAAAGAAATTTGCCTACAGTGGAGCTATTGTATTCAAATCAATCTCATGCACATTCAGAAAGGGTAGTAGATGTGTGGTGGAGACTGAGATTGTGTCTGAATTCAAGAAAGCCTGGGATAAGCACATGGGATCTCTTAGAAAGAGGAAGAGATAATGGTTACTGTGGATGGGCAGACTGGATGAGCCATTTGGCCTTTATCTGCCATCATGTTTCTATGTTTCTATATCCAGAAAACCTGATTAGCAAAGAGGCACTCCAGAACAGACTTGGGAGACATTGATTTAGTGCACACTAAGGGCTTGATTCTGCAAACGCAAGTCCCAATGGTAGGCAGCAGTAAGCTTCCTACCACCATCTCTCAGTCAATCGGGATGCATGTTTTTTTTAAGGGGATGCCTACATTTTTTAAGGGGATGCCTACGGAGATGCCTAGGGATGCTTAAGCATGCCCAAGGCGGGGCATGGGTGTGGCTTTACCTTGAAGTGGCCTTGGGCGTACTTAAGCATCCCCATGCATCTCCATGGGCATGAGACAGACACCTTAAATGTAGGTCTGCAAAATGCTGTTTAGCAATGTAGACGCGATTCTCTTTAGGATGCTGATGCGTGATTAACACGCGATCAACAGCTGCCTCAATAGGCATCTACCAAGATCAGCATCCTAAAGAGGATCAGGCCTTAATTGTGTGTGCATGTTAAATCCATTAGTGCACCTTAGTAAAAGGACCCCTTAAGGTAATGGGTAATGTTAACAGCATTCTTCATGTTGTTTCAAATGAATACCCATCCCTAATTAAAAAAAAAAAAACCTAGAGAATTTATTATCTCATTGGTCTAGATACGATGAACAGAAATCCTTTCCATATTTGTTATAAATTTGACAGGATGTTGAAATAACAGAAGAATACTGGCATTTTCATATGCAAATGATGTGTTTATGAATTTATTGAATATAATCTTCATGTTCATGTGATCACAATTTCTCCCAGATTGATTCATTCGTGCCCTGCATCTTTGAGCCATTTCATAAACCACTTTATTTATTTTCTAACGCCTACAATAAACTATTAAAACAAATCGCTGTTACTCGGCAGGAATAGAGTATGAGTCATACTCTTTGTGACATGATTATTGTTTGCAGGCATTTCAATTATGCATAGAACATCAGGATAAAATATTATAAATTGATCACCAAAGAAAGGAACCATGCCCAAATTCAAACATATTTTCAAACCAATATTATACACAGAAAATACACATGTTTAATAAACATTTGATGTTTCATTCCTGTTTCTAAAAACTGAACACTACTGAATGCTGTTTGCTTAGAAACTGTTGTAAACAGGGATATTCCTTTCTAACCAGCTGCCCCTACATATGTATGAGGGTAAATAAAAAATTAAAGGCAATTGTTAAATTACATGATAATGGGAACAGAGCTAGTGAAATGCAATATATGTACTCATATATTGTTGTGTGGTTCGTCCACACACAGTGCAGCACTCGGCCTTCAGTTATGTGGCAGCCACGTGGTCAGAAACATGGATGCTCCATTGCAAGATTGCACCATTGAAGAACAACGTGCAGTAGTGAGCTTTCTTTGGGCAGAGGGCGTGAAACCTGTGGAAATTCACCGTCGGATATTGACTCAGTATGGACATAGTACCATGAAGCAACAAAAGGTTTATGAGTGGGTAAAAAGGTTTAAAGGGGGGAAAACAGATGTAACCGATGAAGGTCGTTCTGGTCGCCCATCAACATCGTGCAAACAAGAGCACATTTACAGGGCGAATACCTTGATTAGAGAAGACAGATGGATAATGGTATCTCAATTGGCTGCATATTTGGATATCAGCTATGGATCTGCATTTGCCATTATGCATGATGACTTGGGATACAGTAAAATCTGCGCACAGAGCAGTGTGTGGAAGTTATCACCTAGTTCCTGAGATGGTATGAAGAAGATCCAAGTATTCTGGAGAGAATTGTCACCGGTGATGAGACATGGAAGTACCACTGCAAACCGGCAAGCAAAAGACAAAGCATGATGAAGTAAAGGAAGTGGTACTCACCTGGCTTCAGGAGCAGCCAAAAAACTTCTCTGCAGGAATACAGATGCTAGTTGAATGATATAACAAATGTGTCATCTTGCATGGGAATTGTGGAAAAGTGATATGTTCAATTGCTCACAGTTACTTCTATTAAAGCCATTACCTTTTGATTTACTCTCATATACTGAAGAAAGTATGGTGAATATGGTGTTTCAGCCATGAGGAGGGGGAAGAGCTTGGACAAGATGGCTGGCTGAGGCTTCCACCATGCCATTGTGCTGTTGAAGGGGGTTAATGATAAAAAAAAAAAAAGAAAATTGAAGACTCAGGTTTTTCCATCTGAACCTGGATCTGGAGTATTACCTGGCCCAATGGATCGTTTTGTGGATCGTGGACCTGAAGGAAAAAGCCTCGGCAGGAGGAAGGAGTCAAGCAGAGGATCTCCTGGCCTCATTCGAGGCAGTTAGTCTGTCTCTCTCCCGATGATCGAAGTCTGCCGAATCAACCGCAGTTCCATTCTGTATCAGTGTTGACACTAGGAGATGAGAGTGAGAGTGCTCTGTTTCAGAGCTTGAGGTGAAGAGTAAACCCGTGGTGATAACTGAGCAACTATGGATACCGTTGGATTCAGCAGTGAATGGTTTGACACAGGGGGAAGAAGGAAGGCAGGGCCCGTCTGCTATCCCTTTAACTTTGAGCACTGTGAGTACTGAGAACTTTGGTTCACAAATAGCTCTGACCACAATACAAAAACCAGCTGTGGTTCAATTGGAAACAATTTGGGAGGCTATTACAGCGTTGCAGGTTTCCCTAGATACTCAAATCCAACAAATATCTTCCCACTTGTAAAGAAATGCTATCTGAATCGGTTACTGCAAAGGAAAAAGTGAAAAATATGGAAAGTAAAATTGGAGATTATATACTTCAATTAGAAACGGTGGAAGCACACAGGGTCAAACTTGGATAAAAGACAGTGGGAATATCCATTATAAACTGGAGACTTTAGAAAATACAGTCAGACAACTTAATCTTTGATTAATAAATTTTCTTAAAGTATATTCAATACCATATGTTTTTTATGGTTTTTTTTTATTTATCATTTTTCAATAACATATCAAGTATCCACTTGTACAGAAAGGTAAAGTTAGGCAGAAAAATAAAATATAATACAAAATACATTACAAAACAGATTATCTGCTATCTTAACAAAGAATATATATGTATATTGCTTAACTTTAACTCAAGTCCTCAAAGATAAAGAAACCAAGATGTAGAATCAGCGAGAATGTATAATATGAAATTACAAAATAAAGAGCTAAAGACTAAAGATTGTATAGGCTGAGAAAGGAGATCAAACAATCAAAAAGTGCTTATATTCCCCCTCCTTTTTTCAGGGAAACCATTGACGAGAAGGTTGTGAGTTGGGTAGGATCAAAGAATACATATTTTTGCATTTGATGCAATATCACACATTTACATGGGTGACGAAGAAAAAAGGTTGCCCCAAGAGCAATAACTCCTGGCTTTAACAACAAAAATTCACGTCGGCGTTTTTGTGTATCTCGTGACAGATCTGGAAACATTTGTATCTTATACCCAATAAATTCTTTCTGTTTATAAATACCACATGTTTAAAATATATTTATCCGAGGTTTTGAAAATTCCTGAATCCTCCTACCCTCTATCTCTAAGATATATTATCTACCTCATGGAAAGAAAAAGATTGCCTTGGTCTAGCAGGGTCTCTTAGTAGACAGCTCGGACCTAACTTTTTCTTGAGAGGTCCAATATGGAGGTAGTGGTATAGACTCTGACAGAGTCTGGTTGTTGAATTTTTTTTCTAGCACCAGGGTGTACTGTTTTTGAATCAAAAGATCTGTATGTATTCTGATATGGCTAGAGCAGTGGTCTCAAACTCAAACCCTGTGCAGGGCCACATTTTGGATTTGTAGGTACTTGGAGGGCCGCAGAAAAAATAGTTAATGTCTTATTAAAGAAATGACAATTTTGCATGAGGTAAAACTTTTCATAGTTTATAAATCTTTCCTTTTGGCCAAGTCTCCAATAATAATATTGTCATTTATAGCTAAAGAGACATATGATCAAGAAACTGTTTTATTTTACTTTTGTGATTGTGATAAACATACTGAGGGCCTCAAAATAGTACCTGGCGGGCCGCATGTGGCCCCCGGGCCGCGTGTTTGAGACCACTGGGCTAGAGTTACCCAGAAGAAGAGACGGCAATTTTAATTGCTGCGTCCTGAAGTTTTGCAGCTAGACGCAAAATTTCTTTTGAGATACCCTTGTAAATGTTTGATTATATTGCAAGGAGCCAGATATGTCTTTTTTGAACCCTCTCAATTGTCTAAATTTATTTTGGGGAAAGCTGTGGTTCCTCTGAGTACTCCCTCTAATTTGTAACCACAGACTTTGACTTAGTATATTAGGTCCATTTATAGGCACTATCTTTCCTATTATTGATATGATATGATAATGTAATTCCACTTTTTCTTATAGCACTCCCCCATGATTGTGGATTAACTAGCAATGTATAATGTACTTTGCACTGTGTTCTAATTTCCTTTATATCATTTTGCTTACTTTTCTTATTTCTATATGATTGGAAATTTCATCATGTAAAATATAATTGTAATTAAAAAAAAAAAGAAAATATAGTGAACTAAGGATCTTATCTGTGTTACTATGTTACTTCTCTGTACAATAATCCCCCATACATTACTTCATTTTCCTCATTTCTTCCAATTGACCATGCCACAGGGTTGATTAATTTTAAGCCCAGATGGGAGGTTTAGACAAAGAAGCAATAGACACATTAGTCCGTTAAGTATTGATGGCACAAGACCTCTTACCTTGCAGTCATGCAGAAAGACAGCATGCATTCAGCTGGGCACAGCAGAGCTTTAGGAAAAATCCAGATTCCATGAGACTGCTACGGTGAACCCCGACACATTGGTGTGCATTAACATAAATCCATAAGGTTAGCAAAGACTACGTGAGTGAAGGCAGAAACAGAAAGAGATAATTAACTTTTGAAATTTGTGTCTTTAAATCATTTTGGGGTCTGTTTACTAAACTGCATTAAGCAGTTAATGTGGTTACTGTTAGAATGGGAGCACATTGATGGATAACACATGCTAGAAACTACAGTAAACGCTAAAGTAAGATTTTTTCCATTTATTGCACAAAGGGGGAGGGGGAAGGTGTAGAATGGATGGAGCTTGAGCTGGGATGGTTCCTTTGTAGGTGATGTGTAGAATGGCTGCATACGCTAACTTCCAAAACTGCAGATAACATGGGAATGTTAATACTACCTCAAGAGCAGGTGTTAAGTGCACCCACAAAATCTCTTTCTTGGATCCTCCCCTGTACAGGTCATTCAATAGAAGTTACATTGGTAGGAGGGACTTGGCGGCAAGAAGGTTCAGGAGCAGCGCTGTGTGCAGGAAGCTTCTAAGAGGCTGGTAGGCCCTCCCTGGGAGGCATGAAGAGGCCGACTTAGGAGAGTTGCAGGTTTGTTGTTTTGGGGTTTTTTTTTGCCACCCATGATCAGGAGGGAGGGAGAGTGGGCTGTTGGACCCATGATAGAGAGGGAGGAAGGCTGCTGGACTCACAAGGAGGGGCTGCTGCTGCACTTGCAAAGAGGGGAGGGGTTTCTTGGGCTGCTGGACCAGCTGGATCGGAAGGGAAGGGAGACAGTTGCTGGATCTAGTCTGGGGATTGGGGGGAAGGGAAACAGGTGCTATGCCCATATAGTAGGTGGAGTGGAGCTAGAGGGAAGGGAGAGATGCCAGACCCACACCTGGGTACTGAAGGGAAGGAATAGAGGAGTTCAACCCATGGGAAGTGGCCAAGAGGGAAGTGAGAAAGAGGTACAGGACCTGCAGGGAGGAAGAGAGTGAAGGATAGGGAAATAGAAAAGTTGAACCAAGGTGATAAAAGAAGAGTGAATGAAATATTGAACATAGTAGAGGGAGGGAGGAAAGAGAGAGGGTGAAAGACATATTGGTGTAAGGGAGTAAGAGAGGGGAGAAGCTGGACATAGAGAGATATACAAAAAGGGGGGAGATGGTGGGCATGGATGGGAGCATAGAAACAGGGACAAAAAAGGGGAATGCTGCATGAGGGTGGTATATGGACACAGAGGGGTAATGCTAGACATGGGAGGATATATTGGCACAGAGAGAAGATGGCTAGACATGGGGAGAATAAGAACACAGAAGGAAGATACTGGATGTGGAGCAAAGGGATATAAAGAAGTGATACTGCACACAGGAGGAGGGGATCATAGAATGGTGAGATGATGAAGGCAAGGAGATGGGCACAGGGGAAATACTAGAAAGGAACATATAGAAGACATAGAGAAGGGAGATGTTGAACATGGAGAACAATACATACACAGAGATAGAAGATGGATGCTGAGAATGGAGAAAGAAGAAATATCAAATGGTCAGGAGACCCTGGCAAGTGAGTTAAGAAAAGACAAAAGAAAACAGAGACCAGTGCCTGGGACCAACATGATTTGAAGAATAAAATGATGAGACAACAAAAGATAGAAAAAAATAATTTTATTTTCTATTTTGTGATTAGAATATATCAAATTTGAAATATGTATCCTGCTAGAGCTGGTGTTAGACATAACTGGGGACCATAAAAAAAGCCCAGGCCATTCTTCTCTAGTTTCCAGCTGGCTTAGGGCTCTCTCTCCAGAGGGCAATTGCCCTAGTTGCATACCACTAACACGATTCCTGTCATGTGTGACTGTGATATTCTGGCCCCACTAATGTATATCTAATAAAAACATATATCAGTTTTCTAAAGCTAATATATTTGCAACAAGAACTTCAGAACACCACATAGCCTTAAGCTTGACATGTTCGTTCCTCACCGGTTCTTTTATAAAGCTTGCCGGCCTGTGCTAAAAACCACTTCCATGGTTTTGTAAAAGGTGAGGAGGGGGTGTTAATGAGAGTTCACAAATGCTCCCCAAATAGAACTCATTCAAACCTAAAAAAGAAAAGAAAATGGCGTGCAGAATACAGAGCAGGAAAATTCTCTCTCATATTCTTGTTTTATTTTCCTTGTACGCATCAGCTACACTAGGAGTATTGATATGCAAACTGTAACTTGTGCTTCCATAAAATCAAATTATAGCAATTTTTCACTTTTAGTTGCAAATTATGTCCTTTTATTTGTTATATATTAATGCATTTAAACATTCCTGAACCACATACTGACCTTTCAAGTATTTATAGACAATAATCATGTCTTCTGTTAATATTTTCTGCTCTATAAGGTAAATACTTTTAGCTGTCAGTTTTTCTTTAAATGGTAAATGTTTCATTACCCCAATTAACTTAGCTGATTTTTGCTGCATTTTCTATCTTTGCTGTATTCATGTGTATTCTTTGCTAACCATAATTAATATAACTGTTTATGGTTTTGGCAAATTCATGAAGCAGAAGAGATGACTAATATCATCATTTTCTTTCATAATTAATATTGACAAATATTTGTGAACCCAAAGATGACACAGAGTATCACTATCCAAATATCTTTCCTATTCTATATCCTCTTCAACCCTTTTAGATAAGGAAGAATCTAGTGCAGTGTTTTCCAAACTGTGCGCTGTGGAGGAATATGCAAATGAGGTGCCAGTCCATCACCCCACCTCCCTTCTTCCAGTGGGAAAACTCTATTCCTTCCTCATGCTGCAGCTTACAAACTTTGGATTGAAGGTCCATCAAGCCCAGTATTAGAGAATGACATGGGGACAAATTTTTCCTTATTCATGTACGGCAAATTTAATTCAATTATTTATTATCAAATGCATTTACAAAGAAAAACTTCTAAATCAAACTTTAAATTTTTTTGCCAGTCAGCTTCACTCCGGAAATACATTAGGCAAATCATTCCACAAATAAGGAGAATACCAGAGGAAAGCCTTTTTATCAAATCCATTCACCTGATGATCTGATATAGTGTATCATAATCATTCTATGATCATGAAATGACCTTAAAACCCTACTTGGAGTATATGGACATTTTAGTGAATGTAAATAAGGTGGTTAGCCTTGATAATATGCAGTATGGTCCAAATTCTATATATGGTGCCACTAGTTAGAAGCCAATTTTAATTGTTTTGATTGCCTTTAATTGTCACAATAATTGATCTTATTGCTTAAAAGTGATTAAAATATCATTAAAAAAAGATGGTGCCTTCTCAAACAGTGAAGGAACTGCAACTACAGAGGCACCTATTTGCGCCTAAGGGTAAAATCAGTGTGCTTAACACCTGATATACCCTTAAGATGTTGATGGGTGCCTCCATAGTCACGATTCTCATCATAGATAGGCATCAGAAATTTAGGCCTTGAAAACCCTGGCCTTCATTTCTGGCACCTATCTTGAAGTGACCACGATTCTATAAATGGCCCCGTTGCATGATTGACACATGACCAGCGCCGCTTTTGTGGGCGGCTGCCGATCACAATGCTTTTTATAGAATACAGGCCTATATGTCCATTTTAACACTGTAAATTTAATTCTCTGTGCCATCATAACCAATGATAGCAGTGTGGTTTCATTTGAAACTTTTTGTCCTGCTATCTGTGCTGGGGTTTGGATCCTGCTTCTGGCTAAGTGCAGTCCTTAATCTTGTTAGGGTGTGGGAGCTTCCTCCACCCTTTTGACATTAGAAACTGTGCTATAACACCTGAGAAGCAGTGAGGTTTCATTTGAAACTTTTACCATTCTGTGATCTGAAATTAATTTACTCTATTTGTGGTTTTATTGCAGAGTTTAATAATGAGTGACTAAAGAACTGAGCCAACTGCACCAGGGTAAAGAATAAATCTACAAAATTAGAGATCTTTACTAAATTGGGTAATACGCCTCAGACCTTGGAGCGTTTTTGTATCCAGAACGGGTTACTTTGTGGAAACAATCCACTGCTCCTGCTCACCTCATTGGGAATAACCCACCCTCACTCACACTAAAATTATTTTATTATATTTGATTTATACTATCAATTCGTCTCTGACTCATACTAAAGTTATTTTATTTACTTTATTGATTCTGAGGAATTTAGCCAAACTTTAACAACTTTATATTTATGTAGAAACATCCGGGCTCAGTTCAAAACACAGAATTGGCAGACTAATGCAAGCAAAAGATAGAAAGCCAAAATATGTTTGTAGTTTTCTTTTTACTTATCATTGGCGTTGCTTTTCTTGCCAAAAGACCGTGAACTTCAGACCATTGTTTTACAAAAATAGCCTCTACATTCTTTACCCTGGCGCCTTTGGCTCAGTTCTTTAGTCACCCTGTGGTTTCTTGTTCATTAATTGATTGAAGATTTGAGAACCCCATATATTCTAATTTTTGAGTTTAATAATGGCAACAATGCATAAGTCTTTAGTTTACTTGCTGATACTGCTGCTCTTTTGTAATGAATGAGAACCATTTCTTTGTAGTTTATTAGGCCCAAATCAATTTATTCCGACTAGGGTTATTGGAAACTGAATAGTATTGTATCCCAGAGGTAGGTTAATTGCTTCATGTGTTCAGAACATAGGCAGCATGCTATTCCAACAGTACAAGGTAACAGTAATTATTATCCGCTCTAACAGATCGAGGTTCCAGAAAAAAAAATCTGACTGCAATCTCATAATGTGATTAGAATTCTGGTTACTAAGTTAGACCATCAATCATATACTTTTATGCATTGCTGTTACGCGAATTGTAGATCATTAAACAATAAAACTGATATTATTAGGAAGTTTTTAGAGGAACAACAACCAGATCTCATGTTTTTTTTTTACAGAGACTTGGTTTCACTCCTACTCTGACCCGAAAATTAGAGAGATGTGTTCTGTTGGTTACACAATTTTTGCATTTACCTAGAATAGGAGAAAAGGGTGGAGTGGCAGTATGTTAAAAAGATTTTTTACAAGTGGAATTGAGAGCTAACCCTCTCTTTTACAAAAGCATAGTGTGGTTTTTAGCACCGGCTGCAGCGGTAACAGCTCTGATGCTCAGAGATATCCTATGAGTGTCGGAGTTGTTACCGCCATGGCTAGCACTAAATCTAACTTTTTCAGAGTAAATGTCTTTTGAGGTGCAGATGAACTCTCTGTAAGTTCTGTATGCTCTGTATGTTGCATTTTGTTTTACCTGGAACATGGAATGAAGTTCAGACAAAAATATATTATTTTATTGCACTTAATGTTCTTAACTTTAATCATGTGCTGTTAGGAGATATGAATTTACATTTGGAGGATAAGAATGATTTTAATGTTAAAGGTTTTTTTTTTAGCTTTTTTTAGAAACTTTAGGATTACAATATTATGTTGAAGGAGCTACGCACAAAAAGGGTCACATTTTGGATCTGTTTTCTTTTTGCAAACATCTTTCAAAAGCAGCGAAACTAGACAGCCACATCTCCAATTTACTGATCTCAGCACCAAACTACAAAACCTTCAGGAAAAACCAGGTTATTCAAGAAATGTGTCAAGACAAACTCCTGATATAACCAATAACCTCACCCTATCACCAGACTATAAATGTTCCAACCAATAGGTTCCATGTAATCTTCTGGATATGACCAGAATCTCATCCTTTTGTAAACCGCCTAGAACTGCAAAGTATTGGCGGAATAAAAGAAACTAATGTAATGTAATTATTTGGACTGATCATTATGGGCTCCTTTTATGAAGCTGTGTTAGCAGTTTAACGCACGTAACAGCGCGCGCTAAACTAACGGCCGCGCTAGATGCTAATGCCAACATTGATCTGGCGTTAGTTCAAGCCACTAGTGCGGTTTTAGCATGCGCTAAAAAGGTGCATGCGCTAAAACCGCTAACGCGGCTTCGTAAAAAGAGCTCTATATGTTAAATTTTACCATCAGATGGAAGAAAAAAGGGTTAATAATTAAGAAGGACCTATGCCACGGCGGCACTCCTCCGAGGTGCCAGTAAATGGCTCCTGCCTTTGGGAAATGCTGCTGTGCCTTATTGGGGGGAGCTCGAGAGGGACTTGGTGACCCCTTCCTCTTTGGATCGAGTCTGCTTTTCATCTGGGTCCCCCTGCCTTTGGGACTGGGCGGTCCCTCATAGGGCGATTTTGGGTCTAGGACGATCTTTACAACTCCCCCTGTATACCTCTCTCCGATCCCCTCTCTGGGGTAACCCCTATATTACTGTTGGTTCCCGTATGGTTTATTGGCCTGCTTGGATAACCTGTGGTATTTGGTTTGTGCAGGACCTACTACAAGCAGGTACATTGATGTCATTCTCTCAGTTGCAGTCAGTATATGAGTTGCCTCTCAGTCAGGCTTATCGATACTTACAACTCTGTCATAGTATTCATGCTGCCTTTGGCGCTGATTTGACGCTTCTCCACCGGAGTCCTTCTTCTCCTGTCATCCCAATGCTAGCCTCTTGGAGTGATAAGCCCCATGTAATGTCTGTGATATATGATATTCTTTTGAACTCGGGCCCAGTTGGGTCTCTTCCTATTCAGAGAATGTGGGAAACAGACCTCTCCTGCTCCGTTTCTGAATGTCAATGGACCCAGGTATGGCGATATTGCAATAGACCCCTGCATTCGGCCTCTATTAGACAATCTTTGTTTTTGGTTCTTCGTAAATCACTTTGGACTCCAGTTAAACAACACCGTGCTTCATCTACTTCCTCCAATTTATGTTGGAGATGTCTGACGTCTATAGGTACTTTTCAGCATATGCTTTTCGACTGCTCCTTCGTATCTGGCTTCTGGTCGGAGGTCAGGGACATTGTGAGTCACATTCTTCCATCTCCTGCATCTTTGACTTATAGACAGGTGATACTGCGATCCGCCAGCCTGGAGCCTCCCCTTACTCGACCTCAAGCGGCCTTATATGACATACTCCTTGGATTGGCCATCAAGACTGTGTTGTTACACTGGAAACAGCAATTTCCGGTGTCTACTTCTCGTTGGTGGACTTTGGTTCTTTCTGCCTATAAGTATGAGTTCCGAGTGGCCGAATGCAGGGGCTCCCAGTCAACTTTTCGCAATATTTGGTCTCCATTGGTGTTTTATTATGACTATGAAGATTGACTGATTACTCGGAGCTTATCATGTACAGTGCTGTATTTGTATAGTTTTTGAATTTGTATTGCTGTTAACTCTGTATAGTTGGATATGCTATACTCATGTGAGCTATTAAGGATGAACCTTTGTCATTCTTTCCAGACTGTCTTGTTTTGCTGCCTTTTGTTGTGTTTTGTTTTATGTGCTGATATTAATAAAAACTGATTGACTTTAAAAAAATTATTAAGAAGGACAATCAGGAAAAGGGTAAAATAGACCCCATTTTATTTTGACATAAAGTGGCGGACAAAGTGGAAAATTTTGATTAGAACTTTAATTAGAACATGGAATTTGCTGTGTAAACCTATACTAGATGAAATAGCCCCTCTAGGGAAGAAATCTGGGCACAAAAGACAATCCTTGGTATGGTTTTCTGAGGAATTACTGTTAAAAAGAGAGTGTGGGAAATTGGAAAGACATTGGAGGAAATCAAATAAGATGGAAGATAGAGTTAATTAGAGATCTATGATTATGAAATATAAATCTAATTTTGTTCAGTCAAGGAAAGAATATTATACTCTAAATTAATAAGAAAAGAACACTTAGATAATAAGAAATTGTTTTCTATTATAATTTACCTCAATCCAGGAGTTAACTTTAAGCTCTTCCCAAATTATTCCTTCAACCAACGCATTGGCCATTTATTTTAGATTGAAGATAGAAAATTGAGGACTAATATTTTGGATACTACTCATAAGTCATTGATTAATAGTGAATTAAAAAGTCCAGAAATTCCAGTGGACAGAATTTGGAATTATTTTGAACCTGTAACATATCAAGATGTTCAGAAGTTATTTAAGAAATATGTCAAATCGGGGCACAGTAATTTATTTAAATTGATTTGGAGCCTATTGACATCTTACATTTCTTCACTATAGTAGGTTTTTGATTAGAAGTCAGTTTTTGTTTGTTTTTATACACCTCCAGGGAAGGGGGGAGGGGGATTATTTTTGTCTTAATTTTGTTATTTGAATATGTGCACTTGAGGTGGGTGAGAGGATGGAGGATATTATTAATTAGAATAGGATAAGGTTTTTATGATAATCTATGTTTTTGTGTTTTATTGAATAGTCATTGGGTGGGTGGGTGGGTGGGAGAAAATGGTTGGCTATGAATACTTGTAAGTAAATGTGTTTTTATTGTGTTATTATATGTTACATTTTTATGTATTGCACTATTGAAGTTTGGAAAACCAATAAAGAATCAAAAAAATATATATATGTGTCAAATCACACTGTATGTTAGACATATGTCCTCCTCAAATATTTCAAAATTGTCCCCCTAGTTTTTTAATGGCCCTTACAGCCTGGCTAAATGAGGAATTGCAAATAGGAAAATTTGATGTTTCGTTCCCCTATACGAAAAAGACAAAATGGGAAAGTACAGGATACTACAAATTATAGGCCTGTTGCAACTATTCTGCTTACAAAATTTATGGAAGGTTGGGTTACAACCAAATTGACTGTATATTTAGAACATTATAACTTGCTCCACCCCATCCAATCTGGCATTAGAGTGGGTTATAATATGGAAACCTTGCGTTGCTCTTTAGTAGCTAGATGCAGATCTATTTTGAGTTTAGGTCAAACTGCAATACTTATTCAATTTGATCTCTCAACTGCATTTGATCTGTTGATCACAAACTATTATTACAGATCTTACAGGACTGGGGTTTGGAAGATACAGTATTAAACTGGATCAAAGGATTTTTAGTCCATAGATCATACAGGGTTAAAATGAATGGTTGTTTATCGCCTAGCTGGCCATTGGATTTTGGTGCACCGCAGGGCTCTCCCTTATCCTCAGTATTGTTTAATTTTATGACACACTCATTAGGTTTAGAACTTGAAAGATATAATGTTTTCAGTTATATTTATGCTGATGATATCAGCATTCTTTTACCTTTCAATAATAAAGATTCTGATTGAAGAATGCTGAAGTGTTTGCTCACTACAGTTGATCAATGGATTATTACTCATAAATTAAAGATAAATACAGAAAAAAAACAAATTCCTTTGGTTGGGTCTGGAGGTTTGACTAGATCAGATATTTTGTCCTCTTTCTGTAAGAATGGTTATAAGTTTGAAATGGTTATAAGTTTGAAATTAGGAGTTCAACTAGACAATATGTTAACTATGGAATATCAGGTTAATTTAGTGAGTAAAAAAGTTTTGGGGGTTTTAAAGAAATTAAGATTAGTCAGAAAATGTTTTGATATTTCAGCATTTTCACTAGTGGTCCAGTCATTAATTCTTTCGCAATTGGATTATTGTAACATGGGGCTCCTTTTACAAAGATGTGTTAGGGCCTTAACGGGCGGAATAGCACATGCTAAAATGCCATGTGCGCTAGCCGCTACCGCCTCCTCTTGAGCAGGCAGTAGTTTTTCAGATAGCGTGCACTAATCCAGTGCTTGCACTAAAAACGCTAGCACACCTTTGTAAAATAAGTCTATAGTTTATCTTGGGCAGGGGTGCCCACACTTTTTGGGCTTGCGAGCTACTTTTAAAATGACCAAGTCAAAATGATCTATCAACAATAAAATTTTAAAAAAAAAACACAAAGCACACTGTACGCAGAGAAAATGTTAATTATCATTTATATTCCAGGGGGTTTTTCAAAGAGGTCAAGATGACTCTATGCATTGTCACCTCAGTAACAACCATACAAAAATAGACAAATATACCCCCCTCCCTTTTTACTAAACCACAATAGCAGTTTTTAGTGCAGGGAGCTGTTCTGAATGCCCAGCGCTGCTCTCGACGCTCATAGGCTCCCTGCGCTAAAAACCGCTATTGTGGTTTAGTAAAAGGGGGGCCATAGTGCAAAATATAGACAGCAGATATAAATTCAGACACATTTTGATCACTAAATTGAAAATAAAATCATTTTTCCTATCTTTGTTGTCTGGTGATTTCATGAGTCTCTGGTTGCACTTTCTTCTCCTGACTGTGCATCCAATCTTTCTTCCCTTCTTTCAGCCTGTATGCTTCCTCTCCTCCAGACCTCATTCCCTCCCCAACTTTTTCTTCCTCTCTCCCTGCCCTTTCTTTCTCCCTGCCTCCCTTTCTTTTTTTCTCTCTTCATGCCCCCTTTCTTTTTTTCTGTTTCCCTTAAAAGAAAGGGAGCCAACGGCTCGCGGCCGTTCGGCACGCGGCGAAGGCGAGTGGCAAAGGCGCTCGCCTTAGCGAGAGCCTTTGCGAAGGAGCCTAGAGAAGGAGCCAGAAGCACAGGCAGCCCAGCAGCAAACTCTAACTCAAACTCTAACTCTAACTAAAAAAAAAAAAAAAAAAAAAATTTCTACTGTTCTCATTCTTCTCTTCTCTATCTATTTTTCTACTAGCTGCACACCGGGTACCACTCCTACACACCAAGGGACTTCAGATACACGTCGGGCAAATTCCAGCGCGCCAACTTTAGTCACAAGGAAGGAATAATGGAAGCAGCAGAAGGTCAGCGAAGCTTTCCAGTATACTGCATCGACTGTCACATGTATGTCTACCTCCCTTCCGGGAGGCAGGCCTACATATGCAGTCGATGTCAGGAACTGGCTAGCCTCAAGAAGGAGGTCGGGAGACTGCAGATCAAAGTACAGGAGCTAGAGGGACTCCGCTCCATAGAGGAACCAGAGGAATTTGAACCAACTGAGGACACCACCAGAGAAAACCACTTCAATGAACAGGTCAAAGAGCTCGAAAGATTCATCGATGAGGCCTGCAGGATGGTAGAGACACAGGATCACCCGCTCTTCAGAAGGGAACAAACGGATGGAGGACAGGACCCGCCAGGACCCGCCAGGACCCACCAGGACCCACCAGGAGCCGAGGGAGAGGAACCTTGCAGAGGAACCAACCAGGAGAAGGAAGGACTGGAGGACCCAATCATCACCGACACAGACCTGAGACCTAGGAGGAAGCTGAGGAGAGGTAAATCTGCTATCGTGGTGGGAGACTCAATCCTGAGAGAGGTGGACAGTCACATAGCAGGAGGCAGAGCGGATCGCCTAGTGACATGTCTCCCAGGGGCGAGGACAAAGGACATCTCCGACAAAATCGAGAGAATCATGGAAGGAGCTGAGACAGAGGACACAGCAGTGATAATCCATGTCGGAACAAATGACGTCAGCAGAAGGAATTTCAACATGACTACACTGACCGAACAGTTTAAGATCCTGGGGAGGAAGCTGAAGCTGAGGACAGGGAAGATAGCCTTTTCAGAGATCCTGCCAGTACCTAGGGCAGATGCGAGGAGGCAGACCGAGCTGCAAGCAACAAATGGATGGCTGAGGCGATGGTGTGACGAGGAGGGCTTCCTCTTTGTACGGAACTGGTCAACCTTCCTGGGGAAAAACAAGCTCTACAGGAGAGATGGTCTGCATTTGAGCACGGCTGGGACGAGGATGCTGGCACGTAACATCCAGACCTGCATAGACATGACTTTAAACTGATAACAAGGGGAAAGCCGATAGTCGATCTGACCTCGACACATCGGACCACAGTATCGAGCAAAGATACTGAGACAGAAACTGGCAACAGTGGACTAGAGACAAAATGGACACCACATGGACACAAACCCAAAGATGCAGCACAGGGAACCGAGGGGCATTTAGAGCTAAAGAGCAAAACAAGGAGGAAACAGCCGGAACCAGAGGGCTATCAAAGAACAAAGAAGCGGGCAGAGGACGAAATAGACACACCGCAGGAGGCAACACGCGAGGAGACCAGCAGGAGCAACAAATCAAGAGTAGATCCAAAAGAAAAGGTAACAAACTGGGACTTAAATTGCCTATATACAAATGCTAGAAGCCTAAGAACTAAAATGGGGGAGCTAGAAGTTATAGCCAGAAATAAGGACATAGACATAATAGGAATCACAGAAACATGGTGGACAGAGGACAACAAATGGGATGTGGCACTGCCAGGGTACAAACTCTACAGGAAGGACAGGGCACACAAGAAGGGGGGAGGAATAGCACTGTATATAAAGGACTCCATTGCTTCATCCAGAATTGAAACAACAATAAGGGCAGACAGTCTGGAGTCACTATGGGTTAAGCTGACAGGAGGGGAAGGAGCTGACATCAAATTGGGACTGTACTATCGCCCACCAGGACAACCAGAAACAAACGACCTGGACCTGGAGGCCGAACTGAGACAGGTGTGCAAAAGTGAAAAAGTGGTGGTTATGGGGGACTTCAACTATCCGGGAATAGACTGGGACATTGGGCACTCAAACTGCACGAGAGAAACTAAATTCCTAGAGGCAATAAGGGACTGTTTCATGGAGCAGCTGGTCACGGAACCAACGAGAGGGGATGCCACTCTAGACCTAATCCTCAACGGGCTAGAGGGACCCGCAAAGGAAGTGGTGGTACTAGCACCGTTAGGGAATAGCGATCACAACATGATCCAGTACAAATTAAACATGGGAACAACCAAGGTGAAAAGAACCACAACGACAGCACTCAACTTCAGAAAAGGAAACTACAAGGACATGAGGAAAATGGTAGGAAAAAAGCTCAGCAACAGCTCAGGGAAGGTGAACACCGTAAAGGAAGCCTGGACACTGCTTAAATGCACAGTACTCGAGGCACAAGACCTGTACGTCCCAAAGTTTAGGAAAGGGTGCAAAAAAAATCGAACTAAAAACCCAGCATGGATAACAACTGCAGTTAAAAAGGCTATAAGCGACAAGAAATCATCCTTCAAGAAATGGAAAAAGGAACCAACAAGGGAAAACCAGGAAGAGCACAAAAGACACCAGAAAGAATGTCATCGAGAGGTCAGGAAAGCAAAGAGAGAATATGAGGAAAAACTGGCAGGAGAAGCAAGAAACTTCAAACCCTTCTTCAGGTATGTGAAAGGGAGACAACCAGCCAGAGAGGAAGTGGGACCACTGGATGACGGAGACAGGAAAGGAGCGATACAGGAGGAAAAAGAGATAGCTGACAGGTTAAACAAATTCTTCTCGTCAGTCTTCACCAGAGAGGACACAACCAATATTCCGGAACCCGAGGAGATTATAAACGGAGAACAAGATGAAAGGTTGGTAAAACTAGAGGTGAGCAAAGAGGATGTCCTCAGACAGATAGACAGACTAAAGAGCGACAAATCACCAGGCCCGGACGGCATCCACCCAAGGGTACTAAAAGAACTGAGAAACGAAATAGCAGAGACACTTCGCCAAATATGTAACCTCTCCCTAAAAACAGGGGAGATCCCAGAGGACTGGAAAATAGCGAATGTCACGCCCATCTTTAAGAAGGGATCAAGGGGTAACCCGGGAAACTACAGGCCTGTGAGCTTGACCTCGGTTCCAGGGAAGATGATGGAAGCAATGGTAAAGGACACAATATGCGAATACATAGAAAACCATGGACAACTGAAGGCGAGCCAACATGGCTTCTGCAAGGGAAGGTCATGCCTCACGAACTTGCTATACTTCTTTGAAGGAATAAACAGCCAGATGGATAAGGGGGAATCCATAGACATCATTTACCTTGACTTCCAAAAAGCCTTCGACAAGGTACCTCATGAACGGCTACTTAAAAAGCTGTGGTACCACGGGGTGCAAGGGGATATCTACCGATGGATCAAACACTGGTTGGCTGGCAGGAAGCAGAGGGTTGGAGTAAAAGGCCAATACTCTGACTGGCAATGGGTCACGAGCGGAGTTCCACAAGGGTCAGTGCTGGGACCTCTACTGTTCAACATATTTATTAATGATCTGGAGGCAGGGACAAAATGTGAGATTATCAAATTTGCTGATGACACCAAACTCTGCAGCAGGGTTAGAAACACGGAAGACTGTGAAGATCTGCAAAAGGACCTAACGAAACTGGAAGACTGGGCAAAAAAGTGGCAAATGAGTTTTAACGTAGAAAAATGCAAGGTCATGCATGTAGGGAAAAAGAACCCGATGTTCAGCTACAAAATGGGGGGAACACTGCTAGGGGTGAGTAACCTTGAAAGGGACCTGGGGGTGATGGTCGACACATCACTGAAACCATCGGCGCAATGTGCGACAGCCTCAAAGAAAGCAAACAGAATGCTGGGCATCATCAAAAAAGGTATTACAACCAGGACGAAGGAAGTCATCATGCCGCTGTATCGCGCAATGGTGCGCCCGCACCTGGAGTACTGTGTTCAATACTGGTCACCGTACCTCAAGAAGGACATGGCGATACTCGAGGGAGTGCAGAGGAGGGCGACTAAACTAATAAATGGTATGGAAAATTTTTCATACGCTGACAGGTTAAAAATGCTGGGGCTGTTCTCCCTGGAGAAGAGGAGACTTAGAGGGGACATGATAGAAACCTTCAAAATCCTTAAGGGCATAGAGAAAGTAAATAAGGACAGATTTTTCAAACTGTGGGGAGCCACAAGCACTAGGGGTCACTCAGAGAAACTGAAAGGGGACAGGTTTAAAACAAATGCTAGGAAGTTCTTTTTTACCCAGAGGGTGGTGGACACATGGAACGCGCTTCCAGAGAATGTGATAGGCCAGAACTCTGTACAGGGGTTCAAGGAGGGTTTGGATAGGTTCCTGGAGGATAAGGAGATAGAGGGGTACAGATATAACTAGAGGTAGTTTATAGAAATAGGCAGAAACTAGAGGTAGTTTATAGAAATAGGCAGAAACCACTTCACAGGTCACGGACCTGATGGGCCACCGCGGGAGCGGACCGCTGGGCAAGATGGACCTCGGTCTGACCCAGTGGAGGCAACTTCTTATGTTCTTATGTTCTTTCCTTCTGTCTCCCTGCCTGCCCCCTTTCTTTCTTTCTCCCTGCCCTCTACCAAGCCACTGCTGCCACCATCGGGGAACAGGCCCCAAAACCGCTGCCACCATCCCAAGTAGAGAATGACACGGTGAAAAAATTGGTCCCCGTCACCGCCCCGTCCCCGTCTCACCATCCCCGTCACCGCCCCGTCCCTGTCTCACCAACCCCGTCACCGCCCCGTCCCCGTCTCACCATCCTCTTCACCGCCCCGTCACCTCCACTGCCACCCCATTCACCGCCCCGTCACCGCCACTGCAATCCCATTCACTTTTCTTTATTTACGTATAAAGGAAACATTCTTTAAAACTTTAAAACTTAGTTAAATATTAGTTAATAACTATACAAAAACAAAACACGCAGAGAAAAAATTAATTAATAAAAATTCTCAAAACTGACACATTTTGATCACTAAATTTAAAATAGTTATTTTTCATACAGTTTTTCAATCACTAATCTTCCACCACCCCTGGGGCTAGCAATGCAAAAACAAACACGACATGTACTTTAAATGCTGCCGTGATTAGCATAGTGACCGCGGCTACGGCTGCAAGTCTCCCCTCCCCCCAGCGATCACGGCAGGAGGGCACCCAACCCCTCATGTAGACCCCCCCAACGGCCCTCCCGACAATCGCAGCAGAAGGGTACCCAACCCCTCCTGCCGGTCCTCCCAATGGCCTCCCCTAAGATCGCCGGCAGGAGGGTACCCAACCCCTCCTGCTGGACCCCCCCCAACGAACCCTCCCACCCCGGAACTTTTCAAGTTGGACCGGACAGCTCCTCGCTCGTCTGGCCAGCAGGCCTGCCTCCGTCCAAATGAGGCGGGCCCGCCCCTACCCTCCCCTCCCCTGCCTCCCAATGGCCTCCCCTAAGATCGCCGGCAGGAGGGTACCCAACCCCTCCTGCTGGACCCCCCCCAACGAACCCTCCCACCCCGGAACCCCCTTAGTCTTACTTTTCAAGTTGGACCGGATAGCTCCTCGCTCGTCTGGCCAGCAGGCCTGCCTCCGTCCAAATGAGGCGGGCCCGCCCCTACCCTGCCCAACCCACAGGATCCTAGGGCCTGATTGGTCTAGGCACCTAAAGCCACTCCCGCTATAGGAGGGGCCTTAGGTGCTTGGGCCAATCAGGCCCTAGGATCCTGTGGGTTAGGCAGGGGAGGGGAGGGGCGGGCCCGCCTCATTTGGACGGAGGCAGGCCTGCTGGCCAGATGAGCGAGGAGCTGTCCGGTCCAACTTGAAAAGTAAGACTAAGGGGGTTCCGGGGTGGGAGGGTTCGTTGAGGGGGGGTCCAGCAGGAGGGGTTGGGTACCCTCCTGCCGGCGATCTTAGGGGAGGCCATTGGGAGGCAGGGGAGGGGAGGGGCGGGCCCGCCTCATTTGGACGGAGGCAGGCCTGCTGGCCAGACGAGCGAGGAGCTGTCCGGTCCAACTTGGAAAGTAAGACTAAGGGGGTTCCGGGGTGGGAGGGTTCGTTGGGGGGGGGTCCAGCAGGAGGGGTTGGGTACCCTCCTGCCGGCGATCTTAGGGGAGGCCATTGGGAGGCAGGGGAGGGGAGGGGCGGGCCCGCCTCATTTGGACGGAGGCAGGCCTGCTGGCCAGACGAGCGAGGAGCGGTGAAACACAGGTAAATAGCGGTTCCTAGAAGGGGGTACATTGGCCCGCGGGGACAAACCTGTTCACCGTTTCCGCGGTCGGTGAATGGCCTTGTCCCCGTCACCGCAGCGACTGCTAGTTTTCTTCCCCGTTTTCGGCGGTGACCCGCGGCTTAAATGCGGTGGCCGCGGGTAAACCGTCACCGTGTCATTCTCTAATCCCAAGCTCTCCCTGCTTCCCTATGTCGGGCGGACCAGCATTCCTCTCCCCGACGTCAATTCTGTCATCAGAGAGGAAGATCCAGTCCAGCAAGGCAGCGATTGGCTGTCCCGAACTCCCTCTCCAACGGCAGAATTGACGTCGAGGAGAGGAAGGCTGATCGTCCCGGTAGATCGTCAAGGCAAAGTGAGTCTATCACGGAGCCCGGGATGGGCTCCGCGATTGACTCACTTTGCCTTGGCGATCGACCTATTGGGCACCCCTGATCTTGGGTGTACTACAAGACTCCTAAAGAGATCAAAAACTGTTTAAAATACTGCAGTTAGAGTTATATTCTTGATTCCCAAATATGAAAGGATTACACCTTACTTTGTTCAATTACATTGGTTACCAATTTCTACTAGGATAATTTATAAGCCCTGTGTATTGATTTTTAATATTTTACATGGCATAGCTCCTTCTTATTTGCTGGATTTAGTTTCCTTAATGATTGGTAGGCAGGTTCATATACAACTAAATCAATTCTGTTTACCATTTCCATCATCTAAATCAATTAAGCTACTCCGTCAATTTAGTGCTTCTTTTAGTTATCAAGCTCCGACTACTTGGAATAAACTTCCCTTCACTGTTAGATCAGAAACTAATTATTTAGTTTTTAGAAAGTTTTATTCAAGAAATTTTTGAATTGATTGTTTTTATGATTTTTTCAATATTGCCTGTTTAACTGGGTTTGTTTCCGTTCATCTGCTTTATTGCAATCTGCCTGGAACTCATAAGGGCTATGGCGGAATATAAAAAGCTTTGTAATGTGTTTTCTGAGGTTTCTTAACACTCTAATGTGCACATATTTATAGAATAAGAACACTTACCCCCTCTTTTACGAAATCGCGCTAGCGGTTTTTAGCGCAGAGAGCCGTGCTGAATGGCCCGCGCTGCTCCCAATGCTCATTGAGTTCCTATCATCATTGGGAGGAGCACAGGCGGCTCTCTGCACTAAAAACCGCTAGTGCGGTTTCGTAGAAGAGGGGGTTAGCGTGGATTGGTTAAGCACTAGGTGCTATTCTATAAAATGTGCATTTAAGTCCTTTGGGGGGGAATTCATCAAGGGGCACTAACTGATTTAGCATGTGCTAATGATTAGCGCACTCTAAGTGCTAAGATGCCCATAGGAATATAATGGGTGTCTTACCATTTAGTGCACATTAATCAATAGAGTATGCTGCCAGAGAGTGAGAAGGACTTCAAGAAGTTAATCCTGAAGCTGAAAGAAGAAAGCAAGAAGATGGGACTTTACCTGAACATCAAGAAGACCAAAATCATGATTACCGCCAACAAGAAAGTCTACATAAAGATCTATAAGGGATAGGAATGGATCCCATGCCATGGGGAAGTTGTTTTAGTGTACCCCCATGAAAACATTAACTCCTGCAATTCTGAGCATTATCTTTCAACTTGTAGGCAACAATATTTCCAGGATTTTCTTTTCCTTTCTTTTCTCAAACACCATTTCATGTGAGCCTTTAACTTTGCTCCATGTTTTTCATACTAGGCAGTTCAGCAAACTCTGACTCCAATTCATATGAGCTTAACACTTCATCTATTTCAGTCTGGTCCATGACCACATCTTCAAAATCATTAACAGATTCTACATTAAAGGTTTCTACCTGTTCATCCAATGAGCTTTATGGCCAAAGGCTGGAGAATTCTACCTTCTACTGCATTCAATGAAGGTCTGAGAGTTTGTGTGTGCCCCTCCTGCTTGGGAGCCACTTTTTCCCCTACTCTGCTAGAATTAACTCTAGCTGCAGCTGTGCTTCCAGGCCTGCCTATAGCAGCACTCTGGAGCTTTCTCAGCTGACTAGAACTTGCTTCAGCTGAGTTGGTTGCAGTGCCTCTTCCAGCCCTGTACTTAATTTTTCCCTGACTGGGCTATGCTGGAACTTGTAGTCCCATATACTTCCCTGCTTCTTTATTCTTGGGGAAAGATAAACAGGACTTTGGTGTTTTAACTGCCATATTTATCTGTTCTATGTATTACTTCTTTCCCTGCCATGCCGGTATTTTCTGCATTATATTGTAAATGCTTTCTGTCTTTATCTGTTTTTAAGTCCATGTATCCCATGTATTAGCTCACATTGTTGTGAACCGCCTAGAACTTTTTCAGTATGGCAGTATATAAGAATAAAATTATTATTATAGTACTACTGCTTAAGTGAAGGTTCTTTTCCTACAATGATCTAGGTTTGGGCTTAGGTAGAACAAGTGTAGGATCTTGTTTATTTTACTGTTTTTAATCCCTGTTTCTGGGCACTGCAGGGGTTTCTCTGTGACAATACGTAAGTGCAAAGAAATCTTGTTTCTCCATTGCTGGACCTGATCTATGGAATGTCCTTACAGGAACTTTGAAATTCGCTGGGACTTTATTGCAGTTAAGAAAAGTACTGAAAACTCATATTTGCTCTTGTCAACATTAAATTCCATCTTATACCTCAAGGGAATTTACTTATCCAAAGTGATATACTAAATATATTCTACTAACTCACTTTGTTTGTTCAAAACAATATCATATCAATCAATCAAATAACTGAAGTAATTTCGTGAACACTCAGACCCACAGCTGAGGTCTCAGTGAAAAATTCACAGAGCAGCTGTTAAAGAGACCATCATCGTTGTTCACAGTCTCACCCTCCATACAACAGCTAAATAACTGCACAAAGATGGTAAAATAAAACCAACTTAGCTTTGAATGGAGTGGGTAATCGATATAGCTGCTCCGGTTTCCTTTTTAATCAAGTGACTGCATACATTACAATTGCCGACCCCCCTACCCAGGTTTCGCCAACTGGCTTCTTCAGGAGGGGTACTATAAATGTAAAACAACCACATTAACACTAAAACACTTCAGTTATCACCACTATAATTTTACACAATAATCACAATTAACTGCCACACCATTCACACTCAAACCTACCGGCATAACGCACTCCACACAACTCACAGACACAAGAGCTTTTGACGACGAATTTCCATCAGCAGGCCCGCCTTATATGCTCCTCCCTTTCAATTACGTCATACTGACATCACTACAATCTGACCAAGCCGCTCCTTTCAAAGCTAAGTTGGTTTTATTTTACCATCTTTGTGCAGTTATTTAGCTGTTGTATGGAGGGTGAGACTGTGAACAACGATGATGGTCTCTTTGATTGATTGATATGATATTGTTTTGAACAAACAAAGTGAGTTAGTAGAAAACATTAAATTCCAACCATCACTTAAATGTCTAATTCCTTGATCTAAAAATGAATCCTCCTCCCCCTCCCTGTTTAAATGTCCCTTAAAAATTCTCAAAAAACCCCCATACTGGTACACAGAGCATAAATTGAAAAAATATAAGGAGAGAAAAAAGTGTATTCATAAATAGACTGTTTCCATAAATGGCGCCTAAATTGGCCGGCACCTAGAAAAATGGTGCTGGCCACGTGTCACTCACACTAAGGCACCATTTACAGAAATGTGGCTAATAGCACCTATGTAAAAACATAGGCACCTGAAATGTAGGTCAGGATATTAAAGGCCTACATGTCAGACAACTAAGTTTTTGTAGAATTGAACTTATAGTGACACCTACGTCACACTCTGCCAATAGAAACACTTAGGCTTTAGGCACGGCAAAGCGTCATGCGATAGGCACCTGTTTTCCAATTAATTTTTTTCCAATTATTGAGGCTATTAAGGGTATTTTGCCATATAAGTTAATCACCTATAGGCACCGTCTATAGAATTGGACCCAATTGCTATAGAAAGGCAATATTCTATAAGATACCTAACTGTATCATTATTGACTCCAGTCAATACAAACAGTTATTATTTCAACATTTTCTGTTCTTACAAGGTGTTAGATTTTGAGAATGTTTATGACAGCCATAGAACTTCAGTTTGTGTTTTCTGTTGCTATTAGTAGAATTTATTGTGTATATTCATGGGTTTGTGACTGTGTAATGTGAGTGTTTGTTTTAATGATTATGTATGTTTATTTATCCAGCAAGGTATAACGTGAGCAATAGGCCCATATTAAGAATTAGGCTAAGAATTAATTGTATTAGCCTGAAAGTATAACAAAAAATTGTAAAAATGTACTTTTTTGGTAAAATGGTACATGATACGTAATTTTAAATGTGATTTTTGTGATCAGCAGCCAAAAATCTGTAAGATGTACCCGAAAGTGTTGAAGAAGCAAAACCTTTGTTGTCCAGTGGCCTTGGAAACAGGAGAGGTTCTATAGGATTGGAGAAGTACGGATGTGGTCCCTCGTCACAAAAGTGGTCAGAGAGATGAAGCAGGAAGCCACAGGTCAGTAAGCCTCATTTCAGGAAAGGATAGTGAATTTCCCAGAATCCAGTGGGCTACAAGATCTGAGGTATCACGGTTTTACTAAAGATAAATCGTGCCAAACATATCTGATTAAATTCTCTGACTGGGCAACCAGAGAATTGGATCGGGGATGTGCACTAGTTGTAATTTACTTAGATTTCAGCAAAGCTTTTGACACAGTTCCTCAATAGAGGCTCTTGAATAAACTTGACAAGCTGAAGTTAGGACCCAAAATGGTGAACTAAATTAGAAACTGATTAACAGGCAGACACCAGAGGGTGGTAATTAATGGTATTCACTCGAAGGAAAAAAAAGTGAGTACAGAAGTGCCTCAAGGATCAGTGCTGGGGCCAATTCTGTTCAATATATTAACACTGAAATCTGGAACGGCCCTGTAATTCCCATAGCCCTCTTCCCTCAAAACTCTTACCCTTAGAAATACTTCTTTATTAATAACCTCTGTAATAATAATAATAATAATAATGAACCAGACTCTTTTTGGAAAATAGCAGGCCACAGTTTTGTATATTAAACATTTTGAACAGATCAATAACTTCTTGAGCTACTAACATAGTACAACTATATAAACATAGGAATAGGTCCCTGGTCCTGTCATGTCAGCTAGGGCCTAGGGGTAGGCATGGACCTTCATGCCCCCTTTCCTGGTCACCTATCCAAGCCTAAATGCTCACTAAGCTTATTTCTTGCACAATCTAGCGTCCCAAAGGAAACCAAATATTTTCCAGACAGATTGACAATAAGCAATAAGTCAAGCCCACATCCAATAGGTTAAACCAGTCTGTAGCAAAAAGTCCAGCACATGAGGCAGTTCTGCCCCTGGCTACCAGCTAACACCCTACCTTCCTAGTAACCTTAATCGAACCTCAAGTCCACCTCCTAGATTCATGACACTAAAGCCTTGGAATGATGATCCGACCACATAATGTGTATAGCCGGGAACCATGATAGGATAAAGCGCAGGTCATCACTAACAGTATCAGTCTTTTTACAGTCCAGGAGTCCACATCATTACCCCCAAGATGTAAGATCAAGACGTCTGGATGTCAGAGTCTGGAAAGCAGGTCATACAGCAACGGAAGGAGTTGCATTCACCTCATACCCCTCTGACCCCATCAGGATATCTGCACCCCAGATGCTCCATGCTCAGATGAAGACTCCCTAGGCAATGAATCACTCTCTCTCCAGTCCAGTGGATAAAAGAGTGACCCATTATCCATGCTGCTAGCCTTCTTGGAGCTGCATCTGGAAGAGACAGAGTAGACAGCCGATGGGTAAACAGCACCAGGAATGTTGTGATCAGCTGGTTAGTAAGGGCATGACAACCAAAGCAGGAGCAACAGGCTGCAACCATTGCACCAAATAACATGCACCGTCCATCCGTGCTACTTAGGAGTACCCCTTGACTAATAGCAAATCAGTTAAGAGCTCCTTAAGCCACTCCAACCTCCCCCCCCTCCACAAACACAAGTATCAAGTTTCAAGTTTATTTAAAAATTTACTATACCGCCTACTCGAGACTTCTAGGCGGTGTACAAAAATGCCATAACAATATACTAATAAAAGTATAATTTAAGCTAAAACAGACCAAGAGAAAAAAACAATTCAAGGACAAAAAATGAACAGGAACAAAAGGGAAGAAGGGATAGGAACTCCAATTAATAGAAAGAAAAGAAAACACTTAAAGGGAAAAACAGAAGGATGGGGAAGTAATACTAAAATTTTTTTTCTAAAAACTAAGTCGTCCTTTAAAGGACAGTTTAGGTTACAAAAGCATCGCGGAATAAGAATGTCTTTTAGCATTTCCTTAAATTTGATCACTGTTCCACCACCAGAAGCTCTATTGTATATAATTCTGCTAATTCTGCATTAGAATCAAGCTTCTCTTGCTAACTTTTAAAGCATATTGCTTAGGTACTCTTGTTTATTTGTCATCTCTTACAATTCCCTATTCACCCACTCACATATTTAGATCTCTTTATGATCGCCAACAGGTTCTAGGAGATCCTCGTTCAGCCCAACTAATGAATACTTGACACAGTGCTTTTTCCTTTATGGCTTTTTAGGCCTGGCTTTTCCATCAGGTTTATGGTGATTGATGTTGTCAGAGCAGTTGGGGGGGGTGGATGACACTCTCTGCAAACTCTTTTAGTCTACTATGCTCAAGTTTTAGAGTAAGAGGATATTGCTTTCCTATTAAATTCATGGAATTCCTGATTCTCCTATCATTATTACCAGTCATTTCCACTACTACTTTTTCAGGTAGAATCACTTTGCAACATCCTAAGTTTTTACTCATGAGCTAGTGGCATATTGAGGGTGTGGCGCCCGGGGTGATGGCAGCCCTCTCCTGCCCTCTTCTCTGCTCCCCCCCCCCCCACGCTCCTACCCAACTTACCCTGCTATGCGCGAATTCCCCTTCCCCCCGTTTCTTTTTAATTTTTCCAGTGTAAGCAGCATTATGAGCTTGCAGCCCACATCGTGTCAGCTCTCCCTCCGATGTCACTTCCTAGGCGCGAGACTCGGAAATGATGTCAGAGAGAGCTGATGCCAATGCAGGGCACCAAGTTTGTGATTCTACTCACGCCAGGAAAATTAAAGAGGTGCGAGGGAAGGGAAGCCCGGGACACACATGCATAGCAGGAGAGGTCAGGAAGGAGCGGGGAAGGGGGAATGGAGAGCAGGATGGGGGCTGGCGCCCCCACCATGATGGTACCCTGGGTGGACTGCCCCCACTTTACAATGCCATTATCTTCAGACTATTTGTAGCAGCCAGGTTTTAACTCTTAACCCATGTATTCCTAGCCAGTCAGCTGTATTTTTATATTGCTAAAGGGCTGGTTCCTATTCCAGCTGTCCCTTACTCCCAGCTAGAGAGTTGCGCAGGGACAGAAATCCCACCCGTCCCCGCCAAAATCCCTCCCGTCCCCACCCATCTCCGTGAGGAATCCCTCCGTCCCCACCCATCCCCGTGAGGAATCCCTCCGTCCCCACCCGTCCTCGCGAGGAATCCCCTCCATCCCCACCCGTCCCCGCGAGGAATCCCCTCCGTCCCCACCCGTCCCCGCGAGGAATCCCCTCCGTCACCATCCTTCCCTATAAACTTCAGAAATAGTTATTTTATTTAATTATGCTACTGAATTAAAGGCTCTGGTAGAGACCCATTTACAAATAAGCAAAGAGACTTTATTAATTTTGAAATATTAATTGGGAAGAATACATACTTTGTAAATGGGTTTCTACCAGAACCTCTAATGTAAATATAAAATATAAATACTCAGCTGATGAGAACCCACAAACTGTCAGCTGAGGACTTCCTTTGCAGTTGGCCGGGGATCCCTTTTGCCAAGCTTGGCAGGCAGCAGTAGCATCCCTGAGTCACAGATGCTGGCACCTCAGTGGCTCATGGATGCTGCCAGCGACTGCTGCGCTTGGTGGAGGGGAGTTCTGGCCATCTCTAGAGGAGGTCCTCTGCTGGCGGTGCTTGGGGATCCCCACCAGTCACAACAAGGGTCAACAAGTACTTCAACACTGTAGAAATAAAACCAGAAATGCATTTCCTTTTCTTTTGAACACAAAACAAAGACATCTGCCATATACATTTCCCAAAGCTAACATATTTTAGTCAATAAATTCCGTTTTTTACCTTCGTTGTCTGGAGACTTATTTTTCCATAAAGTTGATCCCAGTTTCTTTTTTCCGCTTTCCCATCTTCTGTAAATTCTTCTGTTGCTGTCCATTGGTTCCCCCTACCATGGTCCAGCATTTATCTCTTTCTCATCTTTCGTGCCTGCCCACCAGCCCCATGCCCAACATTTCTCCTTCTATCACCCCTCTCCAACACTATGCCACATCTCTCCCTCCATTCCCTTCACCACTGTCCAATATTCCTCCCTCTTGCATCCCTTTCAATCTGTCCCATTGTTCCCTTGCCACATTTCTCACTCTCATCTTTTTCTTCCCTTTTCTTCACATTCTGTACCTTCCTCCCTACGACCAAAAATTCTCCTCTTTCTTCCATTTGCCGTGTGTGTGCCGTGAGGGAGGTCTGGTGCCCCAGAGTAAGAGCAGGGGTGCCCACACTTTATGGGCTTGCGAGCTACTTTAAAATGACTAAGTCAAAATGATCTACCAACAATAAAATTTTAAAAAAACACAAAGCACAATGAAAGGCAGAGAAAATGTTAATTATTCATATTCCGGGTTTTTTCAAAGAGGTTACGGCAGATGACTCTATGCAATGTCACCTCGGTAACAAAATACAAAAATAAACAAATACACCCCCTCCCTTTTTACTAAACCACAATAGTAGGTTTTAGCACAGGGAGTTACGCTGAATGCCTCGCGCTGCTCTCAATGCTCATAGGCTCCCTGCGCTAAAAAACGATATTGCGGTTTAGTAAAAGGGAGCCATAGTGCAAAATATAGACAGCAGATATAAATTCTCAAAACCGACACATTTTGATCACTAAATTGAAAATAAAATCATTTTTCCTATCTTTGCTGTTTGGTGATTTCATGAGTCTCTGGTTGCACTTTCTTCTTCTGACTGTGCATCCAATCTTTCTTCCTTTCTTTCAGCCTCCTGTATGTTTCCTCTCCTCCAGACCTCATTCTCTCCCCCAACTTTTTCTTTCTGTCTCCCTGTTCCCCCTTCTTTCTGTCTCCCTGTCTGCCCCCTTTCTTTCTTTCTCCGTGCCCTCCCCCAAGCCACTCGGTTTGCTGCCACCGCCATCGGGGAATAGCCCCCAAGCCACCGCTGTCCCAAGCTTCTATGTACTGCGTGAAGCCCGTTGAGAAATCCCCTTTGTCACCAGGGTTTTTCAAGTGTGGCTCATGCAGTATTTGTGACATAACTGTGCAAGGGTCCACGTTCACGAACCCTGTTGACCACAAGGTGTACTATTTACAGCACTTTATGACTTGTAACTCTGAATTCGTTGTTTATGCCATCATTTGCCCATGTGGGAAGGTTTACGTGGGGAAGACAATCCGTCCGTTTAGGACCAGGATGTGCGAACATCGTTCCAACTTGAAGCTGAAGAGAGTAAGTGCCCCTATAGTTGAACACTGTCTGGATTTTTCCCATGCTTTCCCATGCTTTCCACGAGTTTCCCATGCTTTCCCTTGCTACAAAAGATTCGCTAGGAGACACTCTAATTCAGATGGGTAACTCTCTAAAGGAGTTTAGACACAAAGAGTGGAGAGCTATGTATGTAAATGCACACAGCCTAGGGAATAAATTTCTAGAACTAGAAACAGAAATAGTAAATGCAGACCTAGACGTGGTAGCAATATCCGAAACATGGTTCACTGACTCTCATGGGTGGGATATAACTATACCAGGATATAACCTGCTTCGCCAAGATAGAGAGGGTAAGTTGGGAGGTGGGGTAGCACTTTACATCAAAGAGAACATCAAGACAACTAGGATCACAGATGTCAAGTACACTGGGGAATCCATCTGGGTAAACCTGGCCAGAGGCGGAGAAAAATGCCTATACCTCGGTGTGGTATACAGACCTCCAAGACAATCGGAGGACAAAGACACAGAATTAATTGAAGACATTGAGAATATCACCTTACGGGGGGACGTTGTCCTGTTAGGGGACTTCAACATGCCTGATGTAGACTGGAACACATTCTCAGCAACAACTTGTAGTAGCAAGAGGATATTAACATCCATGAAGGGAGTACAGCTCAAACAAATGGTACTAGAGCCCACTAGGGCCCAGGCCATCCTGGACCTGATACTTACGAACGGGGAAAGCATCACGGAAGTCTCGGTGGGAGAAACGCTGGCAACCAGTGACCATAACATGGTATGGTTCAACCTTAAAAAGGGCTTCCCTAGATCACAAACAAAAACGAAGGTACTCAATTTCCGGGGCACTGACTTCGCAAGCATGGGCGATTTCGTCCATCAGACGCTACAGGCTCAAGAAACAACTTACGAAGTGGAAGATATGTGGTCAACACTGAAAAGGACACTACACGAAGCAACTATCCGCTACATAAAATCGGTAAATAAACAACAAAGAAAGAAGAAACCCCGTTGGTTCACTGATGAGGTCTCACACCTAGTCAAGGACAAGAAAAGAGCATTTCTCTCATACAAACGCACCGGGGAGAAAGAAGCTAACATTGAATACAAAACAAGGTCTGCAGCAGTCAAAACAGCAGTCAGGGAGGCCAAACTTCGAGTGGAAGAATCTCTAGCAAAGAACATTAAGAAAGGGGACAAATCCTTCTTCAGGTATATTAGTGACAGGCAGAAGAACACAAAGGGGATAGTACGTCTTAGAACAGCAGATGGGATTTATGTGGAAACAGATTCCGAAAAAGCCAAACTACTGAACGATTACTTCTGCTCAGTCTTTACCTGCGAGGCACCTGGACACGGGCCACAGCTGGAAGCAAAGCCAAGCAAGGAAGACCCATTTCAGAATTTTGGGTTCTCACCAGCTGATGTTTACAGCGAACTGTCAAGACTCAAGGTGAGCAAAGCCATGGGACCAGACAAATTGCACCCACGAGTACTCAGGGAGCTGTGCGATGTCCTGGCGGAACCATTAACCATGCTCTTCAATCTCTCCCTAAGTACAGGGAGAGTCCCCCTGGACTGGAAAACAGCTAACGTCGTTCCTCTGCACAAAAAGGGTTGCAGAGCGGAGGCTGCAAATTACAGACCAGTGAGTCTCACATCAATAGTGTGTAAACTCATGGAAACATTACTTAAATGTAAATTAGACACGATTTTGGATGAGGGGAATCTAAGGGTTCCTAGTCAACATGGATTCACTAGGGGTAGGTCATGCCAATCCAATCTTATCGGCTTCTTTGATTGGGTAACAGGAAAGCTGGACTCGGGAGAGTCTCTGGACATAGTGTACTTAGATTTCAGTAAAGCTTTCGACAGCGTCCCACACCGTAGACTATTAAACAAGATGAAATCTATGGGGTTAGGTGAGACACTAATTGCATGGGTCAAAGATTGGCTGAGTGGAAGACGTCAGAGGGTGGTGGTCAACGGCACCCTCTCTGAGACATCGGAGGTGACCAGCGGAGTGCCACAAGGCTCGGTCCTGGGTCCACTCCTTTTTAACATATTCATAAGAGACTTGACCCAAGGGCTTCAGGGTAAAGTAACTCTATTCGCTGATGACGCCAAACTATGTAATATAGTAAGTGAAAGCAATCTGCAGGATAGTATGACGCAGGATCTGCTTACGTTGGAAAACTGGTCCTCGACATGGCAGCTGGGCTTCAACGCTAAGAAATGTAAGGTTATGCATCTCGGTAGCAGAAATCCATGCAAACCTTACACCTTAAATGGAGAAACACTAGCTAGGACTTCAGAAGAAAGAGACTTGGGAGTAATCATCAGTGCAGACATGAAGGCTGCCAAACAAGTAGAGAAGGCCTCATCCAAAGCAAGGCAACTTATGGGATGTATCAATAGAAGCTTCGTTAGCCGCAAATCTGAAGTCATAATGCCACTGTACAGAACCATGGTGAGACCTCATCTGGAGTACTGTGTGCAATTCTGGAGGCCACATTACCGTAAGGACGTGCTTAGAGTTGAGTCGGTTCAGCGGATGGCCACTAGGATGATCTCGGGGCTCAAGGGTCTCTCGTACGAAGAAAGACTAAACAAATTGCAGCTCTACACTCTAGAGGAGCGCAGGGAGAGGGGGGACATGATTGAGACATTTAAATACATCACGGGACGTGTCGAGGTGGAAGAAGACATCTTCTTTCTCAGGGGACCCTCGGTCACAAGGGGGCATCCATTCAAACTCAGAGGAGGGAAATTCGATGGTGACATAAGGAAGTATTTCTTCACAGAAAGGGTTGTAGATCACTGGAACAAGCTTCCAGAGCAGGTGATCAAGGCCATCAGCGTTATTGACTTTAAGAATAAATGGGATGCCCTAGTAGGATCCTTACGAGGGTCGAGTTAAGGAACTAGGTCATTAGTACTCAGACTTAATGGGGTGGGTCAGTAGAGTGGGCAGACTTGATGGGCTATAGCCCTTTTCTGCCGTCATCTTTCTATGTTTCTATGTTTCTATGTTTCTATGAGTTAAGATGCATGTGCATCGATAAAGTAATTAAAAACGTTCGAGGAGGTGATCGTCACACAAGACTTTTGCAAAGAGAAGCCAGATGGACATTCCAGCTCAGTGCTTTAAAACCTAGTGGTCTGAACGGAAATATTGGCTGGCATTCTTTTTTCTGAAGCATGAGTGACATCATTGTGGAGTGTCTTTAAATACGCATGCGTGGCGTTTTTTCGCCACCGGCGCCATTTTTTTGATGAGAGTGTGTCTATACTGAATGCAGTGAGTACTATTTCGTTAAAAATTTTGAGACAATTGTTTTTGTATGCCAATGTTCTGAATGAAATTGCAGCATTTGTTTTTCTTCTTTTCTGTTCAGCTGTCAAAAAGTCCCCCGAAGAAGCCAATAATTGGGCGAAACGGGTCCCGTCGGGCTCTTATTTCTGAACAGATAAGTGCATTTTTTTGTTAAGTCTTCACCGATTGAAAGAGTTGGGTGTAAATACACTAGCGAAAATAAGTTTTGTCAATCGGTTGGCTGTGAGGGTTTTATGACCTATGATAGAAAACCTGTCCTGCTGAACAAACCATTGCTAGAATTGATTTTTCTGCGCATGGTGCAGGCTTCTGAGGTCTTTCCCTCTTATAAAGCATAAGTCAATTGCATGTGGAACCTGTATCATTGTTTGTGTTTTGGAGGAGGTTCTTATCCATTGTTTTGTTTGGAGTAGTAGTTTACCCCATGTTCACCATTTGCCCTTTCAATGTCTTTATCTCCCCCCCCCCCCCCCACTTTTTCAGCATTACTTATATGTCTCTATTTCACCTCCTCTTCATATCCCCTCTGTATCTCTATCCTTATTCAGTAGGTCCTGCTTACTCTTTCTCTTCTTTGTGTCACTATCTCCATTTTCAGCTTTCCACCCTTTTCCTTTGTTACTGCACCCGGTAGCCAGAATCTTTCCACTCTCCCTCCACTCCGGCCAAGCCCAGTATGAAATATTTCCTTTTGTTTCCCTCCCCTCTCTCTCTCTCTCTTCTCCTCCCTCACCCACGAGTCCTGCATCTGGCCCTCTCCCTTCTACCTGCACCTGGCAACACCCCCCTGCTCCGCGGCTCTCTTAAGCAACTCGTCAGCAGCGGTGATCAAGACAAGCTGCAGACATCGAGGCCTTCCCTCTACGAGTCCCGCCTTTGTGGAAAAAGGAAGTTGAAACAAGCGGGACTCGCAGAGGGTAGGCCCCGACATCAGAAGCTTGTGTCGATCGCTGCTGCTGAGTTGCCGAAGAGAGCCGCGGAGCAGGGGGTGTGGCCTGAAGCAGGTAGAAGGGAGAGGGAGATAGGAAGGCTGTAGAAGCTCCGGAGCATGAAACCGACCCCGGCCAGGATGATTTCTTTTTCAGGCTGCTGCTGCTGCTGCCGCTGCGTCAAGTCTGGCGTCGCGGCGGGAAATAGCATGCTGAGCAGTGAGCTCAGCACGTACACAGATGAAAGCCTTGCTTGCTGATTGGTCCGGCGGCACGGCGGGGCAGGGCCGCCGGACCAATCAGCAAGCAAGGCTTTCATCTGTGTACGTGCTGAGCTCACTGCTCAGCATGGCTATTTCCAGCCGCGACGCCGGACTTGTAAGCTGCACGCCTGCATCGCCAGAATTTAGGTAGGCTGTTTTCATCCCCGTGGGAGTCCCGTGGGCCAGGGGGCGTCCCCGTGGGAGTCCCGTTGGTCAGGGGGGCATCCCCGTGGGAGTCCCGTGGGTCAGGGGGCGTCCCCGTGGGAGTCCCGTGGGCCAGGGGGGGAACCCGTGGGATCCCCGCGATCCCCGTTCCCGTGCAGACCTCTACTCCCAGCCATACAGTCTTCTTCTAGAGATCCTGACTTTTTTGTTATCTCCCTCTTACTTTAAGAGAACCACCCTTTTCCAGGGTTGCCCTCCTGCCCTGCTTCCACAGCTCCTGAGCAGCCAGCCATTCTATTTTCTGCCTCCCCCTTTCATGTTTTAACTTGTCTCCCTCTGAACGTTTGCAATGGTGCTAACTGCTAATCAGAACCAGCTGGGAAGAACTGCTACTTACTCTGCTCCTCCCCAAGACAGCCCCAGCCCTGGGCTGTAGAGCCCAGTGCCTGCTGGGACATGTAGTTCAGCCTAAACAAACCTTAATTTTCTTACTTTTAACTGCCAGTAGTGTGTTGATATGTCATAATGTTTGTCTTCGCTGGGGCAACAAGCAACCCTGGCTTGCTTGCCACACCAGTCAACAGCTGTCACCGACCAGTTAAATCATTTTGAGTATCGGGAGGTATGTGTACACCTGTGCATTTTGTAAACTATGCATATAAATCAGAACTTTGCCCACACAACCCTCCCCTCCCCCCTCCTTTTACGAAGCCGTGTTAGGCTTTTTTTATTGTCGGCTGTGGCGGTATTAGCGCCGACGCTCATAGGATTTCTATGAGCGTCAGAGCTAATACAGTCACGGCTGGGGATAAAAAAGCCTAACACGGCTTCGTAAAAGGAGCTGTAAGTTCTCAAGAATACCCTCATGCATATGTAATAGTAAGTGTACTCTTTCTATGTACACATGTACCATCTTTGAGGTTGCTAAATTTTATAAGTCCCTTTTTAGCATATGATAGAAGCTTTATAAAATTGTTTCTTTGATGTGACATAAGTTGCCTATTTTTCCTTGTTTTCTTTTGAGTTTGTTTTAAAAGAACAAGAATAAAACATGCAAAATTTTTTTTTTCTCCAGTGAGTGAGAGGGGAAATATTCCAGCCGTGAGCTCCTGCTGCACACTAAGAACAGGTACAAGCAGTGTTCTTAGCTCCTGTCAGTTTCTGCTATGTTTGTAGGTGGTGTAAATGTGCTTCTTGCTTTAAAAGGTTTCTCTGTTGTGGGAACACAGTGCTGGTATTAGTGTCAACTGATGTCTACATGTTTATACTTTCAGTGATGTTTAACCCTATTGGTTAGAGAGGGAAATTTTTTTTCTCTTAAACTCAGTTCTCTCATTTTGCAGCAGAGACAACATAATACGTGCAAACAAATCTGCTGTGAAAAAAATAAAAAAAAGAATTATTGTGTTCAGTTGCATAGGGCCAATCAATAACATGGCAGAATATCGTATTATTGTAATTTCCCAAGCAGATACCATTAAAATTGCACATAATAGTGCCATGATGGAAAAGTCAGCTACTGGATTTTTCAGACACAATTAATAATGAACTGTTGAGTATTTTGATACCAAATAATCTACTGATTTATTCTTTTTATTTTTAAAGCAAAAGCATCATTCCGTTCTCATAAAGGGGAACTTTTACTCAGGTGCACTAAGTGCTAGATGCACTAAAGTCAGCGATTTGCACTAAACCTGTTGTCACAGCTTTAGCGGCAATCGCTTTTACCAACCCGGTGCACAAAATGGCCCACGGCGTGCTTTTCCCTTCAATCGCCCATTTTCCGATCCGGCCCTGCCAATTAGCTAAAACCCCATGCAAAATAGCCAAGCGATTGATGAACTGACATCGCTTGGCTATGCCCCCCAAAAATATGGAGGACAGGTCTGCCTGCTTTTTTTTTTTTTTTCAATGGCACAGATATTTTTTGTGTGTTACAAACGCAAAATATTTGTCCCATTAAAAAAAAAATGAAAAAAGTTCCCCTCCACTGATGATGGCCCTCCCCCATGACCCAAGACAAACACAGCATGAAAGAAAACTGGCAGGAGGGATTCCCCCGCACTATGCCCCCCTGCACCAGGCACCCCAAGCCACCATCCCCCCAAACCTCCCAAAATGGCAAGAGGGATGCCCTCTCCCTCCTGCCATGCCAGGCACCACTGAACCACTGTCTCCCAGAACCCAAAATAAATAGCAAGATAGCAAGAGGGATACCCACTCCCTCTTGTCAGGAGAGTTGGGGTGCCAGCAGGAGAGATTGGGCATCTCTCTTGCTGTGGTTCACGGCAGTTCGGGCGGGATCATGATGTCGATCGTGACAGGAGAGATTAGGCATCTCTCCTGCTGCGATCGTTGCAGAGGGGGGGGAATTCTGTAACCGGTGGGGGGGGGGAAGGGAATTCTGTAACCGGTGTTGTTTTTGACAGGTAGGCCATTCTAAAAAAAAAAAACCCTCAATTTGGACGTTTTTTTGAGAATGGACATTTTCCCTGCTACTGCTTTCAGCGTTTAGGGGCTCTTCAGCTTGGAAAAGAGACGGCTGAGGGGTGATATGATTGAAGTCTACAAAATCCTGAGTGGAGTAAAACGGGTACAAGAGGAATGATTTTTTACTCCATCAAAAATTACAAAGACTAGAGGGATAGTTGATGAAGTTACAGAGAAATACTTTTAAATCCAATAGGAGGAAATATTTTTTTCACTCAGAGAATAGTTAAGCTCTGGAATGCATTGTCAGAAGCTGTGGTAAGAGCGGATACTGAAGCTGGTTTTAAGAAAGGTTTGTACAATTTCTTAGTCTTTTATTGAGAAAAACATGGGGGAAGATACTGATTGCCCTGGATCGGTAGCATGGAATGTTGCTACTCATTGGGTTTTAGCCAGGTACTAGAGACTTGGATTAGCCACCGTGAGAACGGACAACTGGGCTTGATAGAACATTGGTCTGACCCAGTAAGGCTATTCTTATGTAAGTGATTTTATTTTGAACTCCTGCTGTCATCCTGGTAATTTGTGGCTGTTTAACACTCTTTGCATTTTTTTATTAACATAAAATATGTACATATGTGCCTACTCCAAACAGGCACATGCAAAGCAAGTATACACATATACGTATATCTACTTTCTAGTGGCATAACTCTATTTAAAAAAAAAAAAAAGCATATGTAAATATGTTTTCCATTTATAAAGTACTTGAAACCTACTTCCCCAAATAATAACAATTTATAGATGTTGAACTCTCAGAATTTAGCCAATAACTAGATTTCAGGTCAAGAGTTGAAGAATATGAGGGGCATGTTTGATAGGATGTCTAAATCCAATTTTTAAATGTTTTCTGCAAGATGTCCAAAAATAGAGGCAGGAAAACATCCATTTTCATAACCACTAGAGGTCCAAAATTTTTTTTTATGTCCTATTAGGATATCTTGACCATGAGGATGTTCATCCTTAGAATGCTTAAATTTGTTCACCATTTTTGACCACAAAAATGTCCAAGTTGAAATCGTCCTAATCTAAACCTTTTGGACATGGGAGGGGAGCATTGTAATGGGCTATCCACAAAGACATATCAATAGAACAGTGAGGCACCTTAGAGGGCAATGCTGTGAACTTCACATAAAGGGTTCCAGATGTACATCTCACTATAACCCCCTTATAATATATGGTGAGCCTTCCAAAACTCCCCCAAACTCTGTTTGTATGGAGATTTCTATAGCCATTTTTCTAAGAATGCTGCTTTACAGCCGTTCATGTCTCTACATTTCAGTTGTTAAATGGATGCTAATGCTGGAAGTTTTCAGCATATGGATGACCATCTCATGCATTTTTGAACAGACTTTCCTGTTTGAAAACATTGTGAGAAGGTTGTCCATTTGGGATGTTCTGACTTGGATTTCCTTTTGAAAATGCCCCTCTATGTATCTTTATAAGATAAGCTCGAAATAGGCACCTTTTTAAATGCCTCAAACAAGGCAACCTATTATAAAATTACTCCCATAGATTATATTTTCAAATTTATGTGCTTAATTTTCTTTCAGATCTCTGCCTGCACAAAAGCAGGGGTAATTTTTCTCCCTGCCCCCCTCCCCCCCCCCTTTTTAATAATTTCCTTTTATAACCCCTTATCATTCTTACTGTGATTTATTTGTGAGCCTATAATTGCATACCCATCTGTTTGGACAGAATGCAATTCACTTATATGTCAATGTATGTTTTCCCATACACATTTTTTCTCCTCCAACAAAAAAGTATATCATATCAGGTTAAAGAACCTAGAAACATACCAGCACATGTAATGAAAAAAATGTTTTCATTACTATATAACTTTGACTTTTTAAAGTGATCAATTGTTGTTTATCTCCTCCTTGAAGACATCAGTCAATCTTGTTCTATGTTCAGTAATACCTGCTTAGATTTCTAGTTAACCCTGGTCCTGTTAACTAGGGCACAGATGCCAAGTGAATATGGGCTTTGATTGGCAACTTTTCTATGACTGAATGTGCCATCTGTTCTGTGCGAAGTTCTTGCTTAGTGACAGCACAGTCATATTGGCATGCCTCTTGCATCTTCAAAATTGGAGCAAAAGCAAAACAAGACAAGAAAGATCTCTGGTTGAAGGGGACAGAAAAGCTAAAAAGACAGCTCATCTGAATCTGATTCACTGTAACATTTTACATTCATGCTATTTTTCTCTGATATAAAGGCTGAGATGGAACATCTCATTCATACGGAGACAACCTGTTAACAAACTACAAAGGTTAACAGACAACAAACAGCCCTTGAACAGAAGTATCGTAGAGCAGCGCAGCAGGATGCAACCAGCAAAATTCTGAGCCTGTAAACATTATACTGATTGGCAATGCTCAAACATCACCAGCCAGAGCTCTGTGTGTGTTCTCTTTTATTATTTATTCCTTTTACAGCACTATTTTTTCAAAGCATTGTACAATTATTGAATAACTGATCATATAAATTAAAAATAGTGACTTGTTTTTCCATCTAATTAAGTTTATTACAGGGTAAATGTAGGCAGACACCAGACTATGCAACCAATCCTGGAATTTACTGAGAACAAAAAGACTGAACAACAACATAAAGAATGACCTGCCAGGGGATCTTTAATTTTGAAAGATCTACTTACTTTTTTTTTATAACATCACCTCCAGTAGCACATGTCCTTATGAACATGCAAGGAGTTGGTCCAGGATTAGCTGAACAGAGAGAAAATCATTTAAAGCAGTGGTTTCCAACCCTGTCCTGGAGGACCTCCAGGCCAGTCGGGTTTTCAGGATAGCCCTAATGAATATGCATGGAGCAGATTTGCATGCCTGATACCTCCATTATATGCAGATCTCTCTCATGCATATTCATTAGGACTATTCTGAAAACCTGACTGGCCTGGTTGTCCTCCAGGACAGAGTTGGGAACCACTAATTTAAAGCACTGTTGGAACACTGGCTGAGTTATGGATCTGGGGAAATCTGGATCTGGATCAGGCAAAAACACTGGTTTAGTACTGCTCAGTGGGAGGTGTGTCCACTAGCACTATACTTCAGCACTGAGCTAGATGCATCTTTGTACTTTGGCAGGTTGTTTGGGCACTGGATGTAAATAAATATTGTACCCTCTTTATTTGGTGCCATGGCCCAAGCACCAGCTCTGTGCAATGATGATCCCAGAGCGAACAAGGTGGTGGTGTGGCAGGTATGGTGTTCTCTAAGTCATTGTGCAGGTCATTCATCTCATCTCCTAGGACTGCTACATAAGAAAATCATAAGAGCAACAATGCTGAGTAATAACAACACAGTTTGGCTTGTCTGAGACACCTGGCAGATTATACATGCAAATGCTGACTTCACTTGTCTTTCGAGATCTGACGCTGGTGGCTGGAAGAGATATGATTGTGGATTGTTTGCCTGTTTGTAGGTGTGTCTTTGGTTCCTTTTCACTCATGCCCTCCATGTTCCCCTTCTAGCATTCCCCAATCAGACTTCTTTAGTTCCTCTTCCCTCCCCCCAGTCTTATTAGATGATATATAGGCCCAGAATCAATTTTCTAGGGCTCACTGATGATCTGTGCATCAATAAATTCCACTTTGATAAGGCAACCATTCTCTTTCTTCTACACCACTACTCAGGAAAACTCATGCCAGTCTACCTAAATGTTACTACAACCTTTGACTTTTTAGCCACTGGTATTTCTAGTCTGTTTTAGTAATCCATGATAGCCTCATCATTTGGCCACCTCATTCTTCATCACATATACCCTCTTTTACTAAGCTACGATAGAGGTTTTTACCACAACCGGAGCGTTAAATGCTCTGACGCTGCTCCGATGTTCATTGGAATTCTATGAGCATTGGAGCATTTAGTGTTCTAGACCACGGTAAAAAACTCTATTGCAGCTTAGTAAAAGGCAGGGATTAGTTTTTGAGGGTCTTACTCAACCACTTCAAATTTTAAGAATGCTTGATATACTGCTGATGGCACAAAGTGCCACCAGGCTAGTTGCAATAAAATTAAAATATGAAAGAGCAAACTTAAGAAAATAATTTACAATCATAAAAGAAAAATAGGAGATGAGGGGAGAAACTAGCTAGAGGAAGAACATGGAGCAAAAGCAAGAGAAGAAGGGGAAAGGGTACAGGGAGGATATAAGAAATAAAGAAAGGAAAGAACGTACCCCAACCAACCAGGAGACAAAGGCCTAGATTCACTAACAATAGCGATTCAATCACTGTTGGCCGATTCTCTGGCCGATTTTCCAACATTGATTAATTCACTATTAAGTTTGCATGCAAATGATTTGCACAGAGGTTTTTTCATTTTTTTATGGCACAGATATTTTGTATGTATTGCACAATGTAAAATATCTGCCCAATAAAAAAAAGCCCCCCGACAGCACCCCTCCCCCCCAACAAAGCGCTTCCTCTCTACCCGAACCCCCCCAAAATGGCAGGAGGGATGGCCACTCTTTCCTACCACCAGACGCTCCCCCCCCATGTTCCCTCCCGCGCCAAACCTTAGTATGTTTTATTTTGGCCAATCAAAGATTTCCTTAGGTTCCTTTCTAAGGAAGTCCCTGATTGGCTCAGATGTCTCAGGCCCCTCCCAAAGGACTTTAATGAATCGGTGCCAAAAAGTTCATCCATAACCTAACTGAAACAGCCAGGGTTTGAGTACTTTTGAATTTTTTTATTTGATGATTCTGTGTTGATGTTGATGGGAAGAGAGTTCCATAAGTGTGGTGCTAAATAGCAAAAAGCAGTATCTTGAATAATATCAAACCATAGACTGGTAGAAGGAGGATGAGCAATTAGTGAAGTATGTAAAGAATATAAGGGAAATACAGGGATATATGGGGTAAACACATTAGCCAAATAAGCAGGGTTCTGGGGTATTAAATCTCTAAAGACATGTTAGAATGTTTGAAACATCCATCACTGCTAAAGGTCATAGATTACACACTCATACCTATCAGGCTACCTAGAAGAAAGAAGATATCTACCATACCAGAAAGGTCTTTCATTTCCTAACATGAAAATGTCTGCAATGGGCAAGGCCTCACCACTCATGTCTTCCTTAGCTTCTCAAGCTCCTTGCTTGTTACCTACATATTACTTCACTCAAAAATCCATGAGAAGTTTGAGGGTAGCCAGATCACAAGGGATGACTGTCATGTGAGTTTTGTCCTTTCCCATACATACAACTCTACATCCATATGCTATGAAGTCATTATGCTTTCTCAGCAACTACTATATTTTCTGAAGCACCAGTGAAGTTTGTCCACAAAAACTCCTAGCCTACATTTAATTGCATGAATCTCCTTTTTTTTTTTTTTCCTGCACAGGTGATAGAGGCTACCACTAAAGATGTGGCTCATGACCACTCTTAGTGAGACGATAGATGAAGGTAGAGGAGAGTTACAATAGAGTCCACCACCAAACCAGAGCTATCACTGAAAGGACCCTTTGCCTCCTCCAAAACCACTTCAGGTGTCTGGACAGATCAGGAAAAGGGGGGGGGGAGGAACTGGTATATAACCCCACAAAGGTGTGTGATATTGTCATGCTATGTTATATGCTCCATAATTTTGCAGTAACCTGTGGACTGCCCCATCCAGAAGAGATGTGAAGGAACAACCGGACACTTAAGAGGATGCAGAACCAGCAGTTCAATCCAATCACCTGGATCTGGCAGCACAAAATGACTTCATCCACAGTGAAGCAATGCACTTTTATTGACAGTACATATTTCATAATTACAGTGTTCTCCAAAATTCCCACTATTTATTTATAGTTCCAAACTCCTCACATTGAAGCCCTATAAAAATCAGGGAAAGTCATGTGACCCTCTGCAGCAAAAGATCAAACTGATACTCATGATAATCTTGGAGATATGAGTGAAGATGTTCTGCAGAGGTAGGGTGCAGTATTACAGAGGGAGTCTCTGGTGGTGACAGTAAAGATGCAGATATCATAGGCTTCTGAGGTGGAAACAAAACCAAGGATGGTGTCCTGTGCATTGGAATAACAGGCACAGTGCTAAAATGGTTCTCAGATTTCCTACAAAACAAAGAATACATCATTAAAAAGAACGGAAAGATCTCCATCCCTTGGAGGGCCTTCTGTGGCATGCCACAAGGCTCCCCACTCTATTCAACCTCTTCATGAGCTCTCTTGGTAACATCAAATATGAAGACGAAAGCATAATGTTCTACGCAGAATATATTTTTCTCCTAATTCCCGTAATCAACAATCTCTCGGACATCACCAACAAAGTCTCACATAATATTGAAAGAATCCAAAACTGGGCAACTACCAACAAACTAAAATTAAACACAACTAAAACTAGTTGTGTCTATACTTCCACACAGCCCAACAGACGGCACCAACAAGCATCACTCTTCGATCGGGCAAGAACCTCTCTGTAGAAGAATCCTCCAAAATCATAGGTTGCATACTGCACTCCACATTTACCATGGAACCACAAATCTCCAGTCTCCGAAAAAAAATCCTTCTACACCTTTGACAATTAAGACTAATTAAACCATACTTTCACCAACACCACTTCGCCTTAATTGTACAACTGATGATACTACCACAACTGGACTACTGCAACTCTGTCTACATGGGAATCAACACCATTCTAATCCACAAAATGCAACTCATCCAAAACACCGCTGTAAGACTAATATTCAACCTGAGAAAATACAACTCATTCATAGACTTCATCAGACAACTGCACAGGCTACCCATCCCATCAAGAATAACCTTCAAAACATCATGCATCATTCACTGCATACTTTACAGAAACTCTGTGGCTCGTCTCATCCAGCTCTTCTCCAAGGCATGGTCTACTTCCTGCAGAACCCTCAACAGGATACTTCTAAATCTCCTATCCAAAAAAAACCTTCAGTACAAATGTGTTTTCCACTCCATGCTTACCTTTCTAGGAGTAAAAACTTGGAATGACCATACAGAAATGACCAGAACAGAATCTAACCATACCATATTCCAGAAGAAACTGAAAACTCATCAAATCTGGAAGTAATATTAATCATTAAGCTATTTAACAAATGATTCTAATGGACTCCAAATTTCCTTAAATTTCCTAAACTGCCCCGATTGGTCTGCTAACAATCTTTCATAATGATAATACAAACAAAGGGCTCCTTTTACTAAGGTGTGCTAGCGTTTTTAGTGCGCACAAACCACACGCTATATGAAAAATACTAATGCAAGGAGGCATTAGCATTTAGCGTGCGTGGCATTGTAGCGTGCACTAAAACCACTAGTGCACCTTAGTAAAAGGAGCCCAAGGTGTTTCCCACCAAAAAGTAAAATTCAACCTATCCCAATTCTTCCAATTTCTGGTGATTAATTGTAAGGCCACCCCAGTCATTATAAGAAGAAGTCTATCTTTATTTTTGTCAATTGGACTCATTACAATCCAAGAGTCCAATTGAGAGATTTTTAATAAGGCTGTAGCTAGGAAGTCATATTTGAGAGCAAAATTCATACGAGATATATTATTGTATTACAGTAAATAGAAGAACCAAGAAGATAGAGTAGTTCTTACATTGCTTTATTTAGCTTTTATTTGTAGAGTTACCATCTTAATTTTTAAACATGGGTAAGTCTAAACCGTGCACAATTGTTTCTGGCAATATCCCATTATTGCTTATAGATGGGGAAAGTCTCAAAGATATAGCTAATTTACTAATTCTATAGGGCTTTATTCATTGATGCTTCTCTGTATAGAAAAAAAAAATATTGTGCAATGTTATAGTCTCATGCCATAGTGTGAATAAATACTATAAAATGATACTTAAGAGAAAAGGAAAACCATAATACAGAAATACAGTAGCTGATTACAGTGCAAATGAACATGAATATATAGTATAATAATTGTTATAAAGCATTAGGATCTGTTTAGCCAATCATATCAGTACTTTAACTGAACATTCCGAACCCAATTATTCTGTACACTGTGTGCTCCCTTCCATTGTGAGCTCATTTGAACATCTTTTTTATTTCGGAGAAAATGACTGCAGAGCTTTAAATATATAATTATAAAATGTGAAGCCAGTGAACATTTTATGATAAAGAACATGGATGTTGTCTATAATGTCTATTATTACTGCAGATCTCATTTTCTTTACCTCCATCAGCCTAAACAGGATAACATCTGCTACTGAAATCCAGAATACTTTATCCACTTTCTCCTTAGGGAGAAGTGAAGGACAGGATGGCATACAGGAGGTAATTTTTAGAAAACAATTGTCATATGTAAAGCATGTTTAATATGGAGGAAATGGCTAGTACAAAATTAACCCCCTCCTTTATTAACGCGTAGCATGGGTTTTTGCGCCGGCAGTGGTGGTAATTGCTCCGACGCTCATAGAATTCCTATGAACGTCGGAGCAGTTACAGGCGCTAAAACCCACGCTATGCATTAGTAAAGGAGGGGGTAAGTGTATATTTTCATACAGTATAATCTCGTTATAACGGATTCGCTTATAACGGAATATCATCAATAGCGGACGAGGTCCGCTGGTCCCGGCCGTGCGTCTTTATGAACATGCAGAAAAGCACCGCATATAGCGGACTTGCATATAATGGAATTTCGCATATAACGGACAAATAATTTGGTCCCCAGAACTGCTTTTAAGCTGTAGTTTTGTTCAGCTATGACGGACATGCAAGCTCCGCCTACAAGGCGCATGGCGTGCCGGTGATACAGTATCAAAATGCGTACATCACTAAAACATATGAAAGAAATGCAGCCCAGAAGAAAGTGACAGATTATTTTTCTTTCCAGTATAATACACAGGAGGGGCCTAAGGCTCCCGGGCCTATTCTGATTGGCTCAGGCACCTCAGGCCCCACCTGTGGGCGGGGTTTCTGCTGCCTGGGCCAATCCGGCCCCATTCTGGACCCGGCTGGCCTGCCGGACGGGTGGGCTTGGCACCCGTCCGGCTGGCCAACATTAAACACAGGGAAGAGGGGTGGGGGTGGAGGGGTCGTGGAGTCGGCCGGGGGGGGTCACGGGTCAGCGGGGGGCCTATCGGGGGTTCTGGGGGGCGGTCATTGGGGGAGGGGGGTTGTGGTGAGGACAGGAGGGCCTGAGATCCCTCCTGCCCGTATTGTAGTGGGGGGAGGGGGGGAAGGGGTCGCTGGGGCCAGGAGGGCTTGGGCTCCCTCCTGGCCCATTCATGTAGGTGGGGAGTCGCCGGGGCCAGGAGAAGTTGGACTCTCTCCTGGCCCGTTCGTGTAGGTCGGGGGGTCACTGGGGCCAGGAGAGGTTGGGCTCTCTCCTAGTCCGTTTGTGTAGATGGGGGATTGCCGGGGCAAGAGGGCTTGGGCTCCCTCTTGCCCCGATGTTGTCAGAAGGTGCCCCTGGTGCCCGGGGCAGGAGGGCTTGGTTTCCCTCATGCCCGACCATAATCGGGGGGGGGGGGGTTAGTGATCATGGGGCAGGAGGGATTGGGCTCCCTCTTGCCCCGATGTTGTCGGGAGGGGCTGCGGTTCGACATGGCAGGAGGGCTTGGGCACCCTCCTGCCTGGATCGTTGTGGGGGGGGGGGGGGGTTTGGTTCATTATGGCCAAAAAGTGTAGACGTCATGGGGGTGCACTTTTAGACGTAGTGGTGATCTGGGCATTTAGTAGAGGCAGGCCATAATCAAAACAAGGAAGTTTGTTTTGGTTATGGACACTTTCCCTGCTTCTGCTTTGAACGTTTAAGGACTTAGGCCAAAAAGGGACTAAGACGGTTTTTTTGATTATGCCCCTCCACGGCTACAAAATACCGTATTTGCCGGCGTATAAGACGACTTTTCAGTACCTTAAAATCCTCCCCAAAGTCGGGGGTCGTCTTATACGCCGGGTACTGTTTGCATCACAGTTCTTCAACCGGTGCCGGTCCGCAGAAAATTCCTGCCGGTCCGCACAGGACCGGCGAGATGGACCCGTTAAAATTTCTGCCCCGATGGTGTTTGCAGAAATCTTCTGTTCCTCCCAGCCTCGGGCGATCAAGACAGGCGGTCATTCCCTCTGTGAGTCTTGCCTATGCGGAAACAGGAAGTTGAAACAAAATAGGCGGGACTCAGAGAGGGAAGGTCCCGACGTTTGCAGCCTGTCTTGATCGCTGCCCCTGCTGAGTCGCCGAAGAGGGCCGCGGGGAAAGTGCAGGCAGAGAGAAGATGGTCAGCGTGCGCGGGGAGGTCAGCGTGTCGATTGGGGCCATCAGCAGCGTTTGTGCTGAGTCTGCCCACGTGCAGGATGCGGCGGGTAGGGGCCTCCGACTCGTCTTGGGCGGCTGGGCCTGCGGTGCAAAGCTGTTTTTGCCGGCTTGGGAGGGGGGGTCGCGAATCGGAAGAAGGGGTAGTCTTATACAGCGAGTATATAACAAACTCTATATTTTAACTGTAAAAGTTGGGGGGTCGTCTTATACGCCCAGTCATCTTATACGCCGGCAAATACGGTAATAACTTTGCATAATAATAAGAACATAAGAACATAATAATGATTATGAATAGTTCATCAGCTCTACCAGAGAAGAAAATTATTTCTAGAAAAAGGCATCTACAAATATCTGCATCTTAAGTAATTTTCTAAACATATCTCTTTCATGACAATTCCATATCTGACCCACCAGAGAGTTCCATATCTTAACTCCTGTTCTTTGATCTTCAATATCAGGGCTTTGAAGTTGCTTGGAAAATTTACATATGGCTAAAAAGCACACCGCACCCCCTTCCTCATCCCTCACAAGAGAAAATCAAGGACCACTCCCTTAAAGGCAAAGAAGATTACTTTCAAAGGGTTTGTCTAGCATTAGCTGGACACATTTGATAGCCAAAGGTTTCCACAATGTCCACACAAAATGTATCCAGTCAAAAAGTGGAAATGTTCTTATTTCTTCAGTTGACATAGTTAAAAGATATTTTGTGGAAACTTTGATGGTTCCATCTGACTCAGTTCTACCAATAACAAGGGCTCAGTAAATAGTAAGCCCCAGGAATGTTAATGACCCTGTTTGTCAGAATACAGAGAGAATGAATTTATCATCTTTTTTGGCATCTTCTTTGGAAATAGTTACACAGAGAGCAACTATGGTAGTAACTTTTGCTTTGGAACATGACCTCAATAACATTCTTAAAAACTTTCCTTTAGATTTCATGATGCAATGTTTTTTGGCTTAAAAATTAGAGTATTTCCTGATCTTGCTAGAAGTCCTTTACCCTAGGGTTTTGGCCCTGGGGGCTGAATTTGTTTTATGTTTTCCTTATACATTTGTTTGGTGATTTTTCATGGTAATCATTTTCAATTTTTTTGATCCTAAGCAATTGGATGATTTTCTTAAGACTAGAGAAGATGTTAATGCAATTATATGGGGACCTTATCATCGCTGTAAGGGATGGCTTGGGAGGATTTTGATCTGAGCTACAGCCCCAGCACCCTGCAGTTGTGGGCTCAAACCCTGAGTAAGTCCTTTAATCCTCCTCTACCCCAGGCACATTAGACAGATTGTGAGCCCATTGGGACAGATAGTGAAAATGCTTGAAGTATGTAAACAATGTATGTAAAATGCTATTAAACAATGTATGTAAAATGCTTGTAAAAAATGCATGTAAAATGTATGTAAACAAAGTATGTAAAATGCTTGAAGTATGTAAACAATTTTGAGTGTGGATGTAAAACTACAAAAAAGACGGTATATAAGTCTCAATCCCTTTCCCTGGATGTCTCTAAGGTTTAAAATATATTTTTTGTTGTATATTTTTTGGACTCATTTCTTCACTTGTGGATGATTTAATATCTTTTTCTAGTTTTTTCTCTCTTTGTTAACTGTATTTAGAATTCTTATTGTTTCTAGATTTATCTCCATGGATTGAAGATATGTTAAATTGGAAAAATATTAATTTTAAAAAACCCTAAAAGTGGATATTTTCACATTCCCTGGAAGAGGTTTCATTCAGTGCTGGTATTAATCACTGGTCAGTCAAAGTTGTCCTGGTAACGCTGGTAGGCCAAATAACAGTCCTAAAGTTATCTATATAATGTTATTCAGTTAATTTTAGACCAACTATGCAGCCTAAATGATTCAGGCTGTGTATGTAGGTAAAGTTATTTGGACAAAAATTGTCCAGTTAATTTTAGTGCACTTAAATAAAAAAGAGATTTAAAAAATCCACGAAACAGTAATGTGTAATAAACTCCAAACATAGTGGAATTCTTAGCTTTCCTATAATTTTTTATGAGGCAAAAACAGAGACGGAGTTCAAAAATGTGTGGGATAGACACAAAGGATCCCTGAATAATAAAAAGAGGACAATATTGACACAGAAGTCTACACATCAAGAGCTATAACTTAATTTATGATAAGCAGGAGTGGTCCTTAAATGGCAACCCTAGCAGTGAAGCCGAAGCCAGATGAACTTCTATGGTCTGGGTCCAGTTGGTGGCAAGATGGCTTGGGATAGTCTAGAGTTAGCTTGGCCAGTTACTCTAGCAGTAAGGCAGTGTGGCTGATGCCGAGTGGACTTCTACGGCTTGTGTCCCATGTATGGCAATATGGATCAGGAGCAAGAATTCACACTTTTACCACATTTATATAGCTAGAGCGCAGGTCTTGCCTATGACAGGGGAGAGGGGAATAACATCTAATAATGGAACTCAGCAAGTAAAATGGAATTTAGCAAATAAACCCTCTCTTTTATGAATGGGTTTTTAGCGCCGGCAGCGGCAGTAACTGCTCCAAAGCTCATAGAATTCCTATGAATGTCGGTGCTATGCATTCGTAAAAGAGGGGGGAAATGAATAATTGCTGGACAACTGGTTTGTTGTCTCAAAAATGAATGTCTAGAAAATAGGCGTTGAAAATAGTGAACTGGAAGGGTTTGGCAAGAAAAATGTTTATCTGTTTGGGGCATTTTTCTTTTTCGAAAATTAGCCCCTTCATGTTCTGCAAGATGTTTACATCCCAGAGCACTGTGACAGCAGAGTTGAGATATAAAAAGGATGGAGTCTGTCCAGAGGAAGGCTACTAAAATGATGCGTTGTCTTTGTCATAAGGCGTATGAGGACAGACTTAAAGATCTCAATCTGTATACTTTGGAGGAAAGGCGGGAGAGGGGAGATATGACAGAGACGTTTAAATACCTACATGATGCAAATGCGCATGAGTTGAGTCTCTTTCATTTAAAAGGAAACTCTGCAATGAGAGGGCACAGGATGAAGTTAAGAGGTGATAGGCTCCGGAGTAATTTTAGGAAATACTTTTTTACAGAAAGGGTGGTAGATGCGTGGAACAGTCTCCTGGAAGAAGTGGAGGAGACAGAGATTGTGTTTGAATTCAAGAGGGTCTGGGATAGGCACATAGGATCTCTTGGAGAAAGAAATAATGGTTACTATGGGCAGACTAGATGGGCCATTTGGCTTTTATCTGCCATCATGTTTCTATGTAACTCATCTTTCATGGACAGGCAGTTTCTAATCAAAGTTTCTTTAACTGACCACTTGAAGCAGACAGTGTCTTCCAGAATTTGTAAGGAGATCCGGGAAAAGAAAAATCTGGCTGCTGAGAATTTCCTAGAGGCCTTATATAGATGAAAATACAACTAAAATGTCAAAGCAGCTTGATATTTGGAATATACGAGAGTCATTTCATAAATAATGCACACTATTTTTTTTTTTTAATTTACATGTTTTATTTTTTTTTCAAGTATTTCTTTACAATCCTTCAATATAGTCTCCCTGTTTTGCAATAACCAAGTCCCAACGTCCGGGAAGCTTCATTATTCCATCCAAGACACCGTTTTAGTTCAGTTGCCAAATGGCTCGGGTACCGGCAAAAGAAAGCTCTTCCAGAGATGCAAAAGATGTCCACACATAGGTTGTTTCAACTTTGGAAAAAGGTCAAAGTCTGGTGGTCTCATGTCTGGACTGTAGGGAGCATGAGGTAACACCTCCCAGCCGTATTCACACAGTTTTTCAATGATGAGTGGAGATCTCCATCTTCCCTATGACCAAAAAAATTTAGTCGTGCTCAATCAAAAGTCAAATGATGATTTTTGCTTATGATCATGAAGGCATCATCACCACAGACAAAGTTACATGTGGAAGAAGTGTCACAGCAGTGTATTATCAAAACAGGGTCAAAATGAATGGAGAGATCTCCAACCCCTGGAAGGCCTTCTGTGGCGTGCCACAGGGCTCCCCTCTCTCCCCCATCCTATTCAACCTCTTCATGAGCTCTCTTAGTAACATCAAATTTGAAGACGAAAGCATATTGTTCTACACAGATGACATATTTCTCCTTATTCCCATAACCAACATCCACTCGGACATCACCAACAAAGTCTCACATAATATTGAAATAATCCAAATCTGGGCAACTACCAACAAACTAAAATTAAACACAACTAAAACCAAAGTTCTATACTTCCACACACCCCAATAGACAGCACCAACAAGCATCACTCTTTGATCAGGCAAGACCCTCTCTGTAGAAGAATCCTCCAAAATCCTAGGTTGCATACTGCACTCCACACTTACCATGGAACCACGAATCTCCAGTCTCTGAAAGAAATCCCTCTACACCTTGAAACAACTAAGATTAATCAGACCAAACTTTCATCCACACCACTTCGCCTTAATTGTACAACTGATGATACTACCACAACTGGACTACTGCAACTCCATCTACATGGGAATCAACACCACTCTAATCCTCAAAATGCAAGTCAACCAAAACACCGCTGTTAGACTAATCTTCAACCTGAGAAAATATGACTCGATATAGCCTTCACCAGGCAACTGCACTGGCTACCCATCCCATCATGAATAACCTTCAAAACTTCATGCATCATTCACCGTATACTTTACGGAAACTCTGCAGCTCCTCTCATCCAGCTCTTCTCCAAGGCATGGTCTACTTCCCTCAGAACCCTCAACAGAATACTTCTAAATCTCCCTTCCACAAAAAATCTTCAATACAAATGTGTTTTCCACTCCATGCTCACCTTCCTAGGTGTAAAAACTTGGAATGACCTTACTGAAACAACCAGAACAGAACCTAACCACACCATATTCCAGAAGAAACTGAAAACTCATCTATTTGACACTTGGGGCTCCTTTTGCAGAGCCGTGCTAGGGCCTTAGTATGCGGAATAGCGCGTGCTAGCCACTACCGCCTCCTTTTGAGCAGGCGGTAGATTTTCAGCTAGCGCGCAATAATCCGGTGTGTGCACTAAAACTGCTAGTGTGGCTTTGTAAAAGGAGCCCTTAATCAAGTTTCAAGTTTATTTATGGCTTGATATACCGACTATCACATGTATCTGGATGGTTTACAATATTAAAAATTAGAAAAATCTAATATAGAAATTTGGTTAAAATAAAATAAAGAGGGGGTAAAACTGGACTGAGACAAAATTAGACTTAGAAACAAAAGGAACTGGGGAATAGGGAAGTTTTAATTATAATATGTAAATAAAAATAAAATGAAGGATAGAGGGATAGGAAGTAACAGAAAGGAAATGGGGATGTCGCTTCTTAAAAGCATTTTTTTTCCTTTAATAGTTTCTTAAGTGCATTATTGATAGGCATATTTGAAAAGGAAAGTTTTAAGGCTTTTTAAAAAATTTATTAAGAGAATTTTCACTGCGAAGATAAAGTGGCATTGCATTCCAGAGCGAGGGTGCGACTACTGAAAAAATGGAATTCCTAATATAGTAGAAGTCCTTGATAGAGGGTTCTGTCAGTAAGTTCTGATTTGTAGATCTAAGGGGATGAGATATTTGTCAAGAAAAGCAGGAATGTGGGAGGTTGTAATTTTAGAAGAATTTTATATGTTGTTCTGTGAGAGACTGGTAGCCAGTGTAACTCTCGAAAAAGCAGGGTAACATGATCATATTTTTTGGCCTTATAGATAAGTTTAATTGCAGTATTTTGGATTAGTTGTAATCGACGGATTTCTTTTTGAGTTATGCCATGGTATAGAGAGTTGCAGTAGTCTAGGTGTGAGATGATTAATGAGTAAGTTAGAATTTGGATCGAAGTGGGTTCTAGAACGGAGGTTATAGATCGAATTAAGCGGAGTTTGTAAAAACAGTTTTTGGTTAAGGAACTAATATGATCATGATAGGTAAGATTTTTATCGAAATTGACTCCTAGTAATTTGAGTTTGGGTTCAATTTCGAGGGGAACTGAGTCGACGGATATTTGTCCGATTAAAGAGTCTTAATTTTTATATGGGAATCGAATCCCTCATGATTTAGCTACGTTTAGTGAGAGTCTGTTAGTTCGGAGCCAAGAGCTGATTTTGTCGAGTTTAGAATTGATTTCTTGAATATCATTGATATTGGACGGGTTGAGTGGATGAAGGAGTTGAATGTCATCAGTGTAGGCAAATGGAACAAATCCGATAGATTGAGCTAATGTCAGAAGCGGGGCTAAGAAGCGAGGCTAAGAAACAGTTTGGTTTGAGTGTAATGCATTTGTTTGTCCAAAAAATTCAGAGATATGAAGACAATTTTTTCCGTGAGTTTAGAAATGAAAGGTAGGTTAGCGATAGGTCAATAATTGGAACTGAGAGTTTCATCCAGATTTTGGGTTTTGAGTTTGGGAAAGACTAAAGCTGATTTCCAAAATATGGGGACAGTATTTGTTGAGAGGCTTTTGGAAACCATTTCTAAAAGGAAAGGACCTAATATTGGAAAAAAAATTTTAGCAGAGTAAGTGGGATGTTCTCTAGTAGATTATTAGAGGTGTTCATAGATTGAATAGTTTTTTATAACTCTGCTAATGAAGGGGACTTAAATTCTGAGAGTGAACTAAAAGGAAGATGATGATCCTGATTCGGGGGATCTAAGTAGTTTGAGGATGAGGTGTTATTAAAGTTTAGACGAATGTCTTTTGTTTTTTGATCGAAATAGTTAGCCAGATCAGTTGCTGATGGTTGATTGGGTGGGGTTAAGGATTTTTTTGTTTTTGAGTAGGGGGAGAGCGATCGAACTATAGCGTATAATGCTCTCCTTCCCCCCTCCTACCCATCTCTTCTCTTCTCCCTCCCCTCCCCCCTTCTCCTTCCTCACCTCTCTCTATAAGTCGCCTTGAACCTACCTAGGTATGAGCAATGCAGAAATAGAAGATTAGATTAGACTTTTGTGGTAATCAAATTAATAGAAACGCTTTTAAAATAGAGAATGGTCAAGTTTCTGGAATCCTGTGGATCAGTGTTCTTCAACCGCCGGTCCGCAGAAAATTCCTGCCAGTCTGCGCAGGGCCGGCGAGATCGACATGCTGAAATTTCCTGCCAGTGAGATCCTGGGCCCCTCCGACAGTGACTTTCTCCCCTCCCAGCAGCTCTCAGTACTTGCTTGCAGCAGCGATTCACATCGGCAGCCTTGGGGCTTTTGCTGAGTCGTGGCCTGCCTCTAATGATGCAACTTCCTCTTTTCTCAGAGGCCAGCACGACCCACCAAGGCTGCCTAAGTGAATCTCTGCACTGCTGCATTATCACACCAAAAACAATTTTATATCGAGACTACACTAAAATAGAAACCCCAACGATAGCCACATCCTTTAACATTAAAATTGAAGAATTCAATCTCTTACCAATAAAGGAACAAATAAAAGTTTGGCACAAAGCAACAGAACAACTAATAGAAAATATAGCTCCTATATGCAGAAAAACCATCAGTAACAAAAAAATGGAAAATCCCTGGTTTACAGATGAATTACTATTAATTAAAAAACAACTCAGATCCGAAGAAAGGAAATGGAGACATACTAAATCTAGACAATATCAAATCAAATACAAACAACAAATGCAGTATTATAAAAACAAAATAAATGAAGCAAAAACTACATATTATTCAAATAAAATAACAAATGCAAAAAATTCATCTGCTCTCTATAGTATCCTAAAACAGCTTACAATACCCAAAATTATAGAAAATCCATCCTCACAAGCTAGACCTAGCGCACAAAATCTTGCTGATCACTTTATCAATAAAATAAGAAGCAACATTAAACCAAATACAAATCTTAACCAAGAAGAAATACAAATATAAACAATATCTACTTCCAAATGCACCAATTTCATAATACCCTCCATTGAAGATCTTAAATCTCTTCTAGGAAAAATTAACGCAAAAGGAACAGATATTCATACTATTTCCCCTTTTATATTAAAACAACATTTCTCTTTTTTTGGCCCTTTTATCCAATGCATGATAGAATCTAGTTTAACTACAGGGTACATTCCTAAAGAATGGAAAGAAGCTATTATTCGACCAAAGATAAAAAATCCTAAAGAAACAACTTCAGAAATATCAAATTATCGCCCAATAGCCAATTTACCATTCCTCACTAAACTAATAGAAAAAGTCGTATTTAATCAGATAACTAACTTCATAGAAAAAACACATATACTACACCCAAATCAAACTGGATTTAGAGCAAATCACTCAACTGAACACACAATGATAGGACTCACAACTAACATACAATACCATTTAGATCACCATAAATCAATAACTCTGATTTCACTTGATTTATCTGCAGCTTTTGATACTATAGATCATCATTTACTCATTAATAGACTTTCTTCAATTGGCATTTCAGGACAGGTGCTAAGTTGGTTTAAATCATATTTCCAAGATCGCTCAGCAAAAGTAGTGTTTAATAATTCAACATCTAATAATTTCACCAATTCATTTGGAATTCCACAAGGCTCAATTCTTTCACCGCTTCTATTTAATATTTTTTTGGCACCTTTACTGACGCTCAGTCAATCCATTGGATTTTCCACATTTGCATATGCAGATGATATACAATTGCTTCATCCTCTAAATCCATTAGATTCAAATGAGCTAATATCCATAAATAACAAGTTAATACAAATAAGCCAATGGCGCTGAATCCAACAAAATCTTCAGTGATGTTTTTCCCCTGGAAAAAAGATCTAAAAGAACAATTTTTATCTCAGATATTATTAAACGATATTCCCCTTCAGCAAGTAAATACAACAAAAATATTGGGAGTAACCTTGGATCAAGAATTTAGCTATCATAATCAAATCAGCACAGTTGTCAAAAGCTGTTTCAATAAATTGTGACTTATCAGATCATTAACAAAGGTTCTTAAACCAGAAGCACTTAACATTCTTATTCACTCCCTAATTATTTCTAGGTTGGATTATTGTAATTCTTTATACTGTGGCATAACTCATAAAGAAATAAGAAGACTACAAATAATACAAAATACAGCTATAAAAATTATAACAAATTCAAAAAAATATGATCATGTTACACCACTCCTACAAGATGAACACTGGTTACCTATTATACACAGAATAACGTTTAAAATCGTATTATTAACATTTAAAATCCAACAATCACACGAGCCATTATTTCTGGACAGACTACTAATCCCTTACTCTTCACTAAGGACGCTGAGATCGATGCAACAAAACTTATTAACCATCCCTTCTTTAGGAGCAAGAGTTTTGGCAGGCAACATGAAGAAAGCAATAGAGAAGGCTTTAAACTGAAGGACAGGGGAAAGCCGACAGTCGACAACCGGTCGATGGCACGGACAACAGGATGCCCCGACGTAGGAACAAAGGACCACTACTCATACACAAGAGAGGTCGACCTCACAGCCAACAAAGGAGAACAAGCAGGAAAGGACAACTCAGACACAGGAGGGGATGACCACACAGCAAACATGGGAGATAACACAGGAGCAGTAAAGGATACCGTAAATGAAACTGTAAGGACAGCCAAGAGTAGAAGGTCCAAAAAGGTAACACGAAGGGAACTTAGATGTATGTATACAAATGCTAGAAGTCTAGGAAACAAAATGGGAGAACTAGAGACGATAGCAAGACATGAGAACATGGATATCATTGGCATAACAGAAACATGGTGGAATGAAGAAAACAAATGGGACACAGTACTACAGGGATACAAACTATATAGAAGAGATCGAGAAGGGCAGAAAGGTGGAGGTATTGCCCTATATGTTAAGGAAGAAATAGATTCTGTTGGAATGAGTACAACAGACAGGAAAGAGAAGCTGGAGTCCCTCTGGATCAAAATTCCTGGTCGCAATGGCGCAGATATAAAAATTGGCCTTTACTATCGTCCCCCAGGACAGGCGGAAGTCACTGACTCAGAAATGATGGAGGAAATCAAACAAGTATGCAAGACAGGCAATGTAGTTATATTGGGAGACTTCAATTTCCCAGGAATAGACTGGAAACTAGGAGCCTCCAACTGCGGCAAGGAGGCCAAGTTCCTGGAGGTGCTAGGGGATTGCTTCCTGGAGCAAATGGTAAAAGAGCCGACAAGAGGCGACGCCACCTTGGACTTGGTCCTAAATGGTCTCACTGGACCGATAACAGAAGTAGAAGTCATGGTTCCACTGGGAACGAGTGATCACAATGTAATCAACTTTAAACTTGACATCGGGAAAGGGAAACATGTCAAAACCTTAACCACCACCTTAAACTTTAAAAAGGGTAAATACGATTGCATGAGAGCCATGGTAACAAAACGACTCGAGAAGATGGTGGACAAACTTGAAACAGTAGATCAGGCATGGTGCCTATTGAAAAATACTATTGCAGAAGCACAAGATCTCTACATTCCGAGGATTTCCAAAGATCGGAGAACTAAAGGCAAAAGAGAACCGGCATGGCTTACCATACAGGTGAAGGAAGCCATAAAGGTAAAGAAGGACTCTTTCAAAAAATGGAAATGCACGAAGACAACCGAAGCCTGGAACAAACATAAAGATGAACAGAAGAAATGTCACAAGGCGGTGAGGGAAGCAAAACAGGACTATGAGGAAAAAATAGCCCGGGAGGCCAAAAACTTCAAGCCCTTCTTTAGATACGTGAAAGGGAAAAAACCTGCAAAAGAGGCAGTGGGACCCCTGGACGACAAGGGAAGAAAAGGGTACATCAAGGAAGATAAACAAATCGCAGACAAACTAAATTCCTTCTTTGCGTCCGTTTTTACGAAGGAGGACACCTCAACAATACCTGAAGCGGAGAAAGTGTTTGCAGGAGAAATAGAAGACAGCCTCACCACAGTTGAAGTGGACTTAGCCCAGATATACTATCAGATCGACAAACTTAAAAGTGACAAATCACCTGGACCGGATGAAATTCACCCGAGAGTCTTGAAGGAATTGAAGATTGAAATTGGAGAGTTATTGCAAAAACTTGCAAACCTGTCAATCAGAACTGGTCAGATACCAGACGACTGGAGGAAAGCGAACGTCACGCCAATTTTCAAAAAAGGATCGAGAGGAGAACCGGGCAACTATAGACCTGTGAGTCTTACGTCTGTCCCCGGCAAGATGATTGAATCACTGATCAAGGATAGCATAGTTCAGCACTTGGACACACACGACTTGATGAAACCCAGTCAACATGGATTCAGGAAAGGGAAATCGTGTCTGACGAATTTACTCCAATTCTTTGAGACCGTGAACGAGCAAATTGATAGTGGAAAGCCGGTGGACATAATATACTTGGACTTCCAGAAAGCATTTGACAAAGTTCCACACGAAAGACTTCTCAGGAAGCTACAAAGCCATGGCATAGAGGGAGATATACAAAGATGGATAGGCAAATGGCTGGAAAACCGAAAGCAGAGAGTGGGCATAAATGGGAAGTTCTCCGACTGGGAGAGAGTGACTAGTGGTGTGCCCCAGGGCTCGGTACTTGGGCCGATCCTTTTTAATATTTATATCAATGACCTGGAAAACGGAACATCCAGTGAGATCATCAAGTTTGCAGACGACACAAAACTCTGCCGGGCAATCAGATCGCAGGAGGACAGTGAGGAACTCCAGAGCGATTTGTGTCGGTTACAAAAATGGGCGGAGAAATGGCAGATGAAGTTCAACGTGGAGAAATGCAAGGTAATGCATTTAGGCAGTAAAAATAAGGAATACGAGTACAGAATGTCAGGTGCAACTCTGGGGAAAAGTGAACAAGAAAGAGATCTGGGTGTACTGATAGATAGGACCCTGAAGCCGTCGGCACAATGCGTGGCAGCGGCAAATAAGGCAAATAGAATGTTGGGCATGATAAAGAAAGGAATCTCGAGTAGATCGGAGAAAGTTATAATGCCGCTTTATAGGGCAATGGTCAGACCCCACTTGGAATACTGCGTCCAACATTGGTCTCCCTACCTAAAGAAGGATATAAAACTGCTGGAGAGGGTGCAGAGACGAGCAACTAAACTAGTGAAGGGTATGGAGAAACTGGAATATGAGGATCGACTTAAAACACTGGGATTGTTCTCCCTTGAGAAAAGGAGACTGCGTGGGGATATGATCGAGACCTTCAAAATACTGAAAGGAATTGACAAAATAGAGCAGAGAAGATTATTTACAATGTCCAATTTGACACGGACAAGAGGACATGAAATGAAGCTAAGGGGGGGCAAGTTCAGGACTAATGTCAGGAAGTTCTGCTTCACACAGAGAGTGGTTGACATCTGGAATACTCTCCCAGGGGAGATTATTGCGGAATCGACAGTCCTAGGTTTCAAAAGCAAACTAGATGCATATCTCCTTGAGATAGGCATATAAAGATATGGTTGGCTATAAAATAAGCCAGGTGAATACCTAGCAGGGCCTCCGCGTGTGCGGATCGCCGGACTTGATGGACCGAAGGTCTGATCCGGAGATGGCGCTTCTTATGTTCTTATGTTCTTATGTTCTTATGTTCTTAACCATATTTTCAGTACAAGCACCCCAACTGTGGAACAATTTACCATTTTATCTACGTAACGAACCATCACTGGCCAAATTCAAATGCGGTTTGAAAAGCATTCTTTATAAAGATGCATTCAATACATAGATAAATAATTGTAATAAACACAGTACCTATTCTTTAAAGAATCAAATGAGTAGGACATCAACATGGAAACTATAAGTGCTTTTTAATCTTAATCCTCTTTTTTCCCTTCATTCAAAAGATCATTAATACTAATCTGGATCTTTATTTATTCTTCATATTAAAACTATCTACTTTTAAACTGATTAATTATTCCTAACATTACCTCTTTCCATGAATCATTTTAAAATAACTGAAGCTCTTTCTATCAATTAATTTTCTTCATAATTTTTTTCTTTTTTTCTAAATTGACCCTATCCTTATGTACAAACCTTAAATGTTTTTTTATTTATTTTTTTCTTTTTTCTTTTTTTTTTAATTAATTTTATAAATTGTATAAATTGTATTTCTGCCTTTTACCTACTTGTTTCAGTTTGTATTAATAGAACATAATGATTAGTCTGTATAATAGTCTTATTTGTATTTGTATTTGTCATACCTGGTTTTTACAATTATGTAATACGCATTGAAATATTGGATATTGCGTAAAATCAAAATTTAATAAACTTGAAATTTGAAACTACTGAGAGCTGCTGGGAGGGGAGTGGAGGGAAGGGGAGGAAGCCACTGTTGGAGGCTGGAAAGCTGCTGGGCAAGGGAAAATAAATGGAGAGCTGCTACTTGATCTGGAGGGAGGGAGAAAGAGAGATGCTGCTGGGAGGGGAGAAAGGAAGGGAAGAGAGTTACTGCTAGACAGGGGAGGAGGAATAAAGGAAGGAAACATTTGGCAAGGAAATTAGAGGAGGGGAAGAGGTCAGGGTGGAAAGGAGAGATCAGATGAGGGAAAGGGGAGAGACAGAGGCATGAGAAAGTAGAGAGAGATTGATGCTGGGAAGGGGGTCAGCAGAGAATTAAGGAGAGAGAGACAAAGATGCTAGATCTGGTGTAGGAGCGATAACAATGAAGAGAGCAGAATGAATCATGTAAAAAGGAGAGAGGGGGGGCGCAGGCTGGATGGAAAGGGGAGAGGGGCATAGAAAGAAGGCAGATACCATATGGATGGGGGAGAGGGCAGACAGCGGATGGAAGGGGGAAGATGCTGGATTGAAGAGACAGAAAGGGCAGATGCTGGAAGGAAGAGATTGAAAAGAAGATGAAAGCAGAAACCAGAGACAACAAAAGATAGAAAAAATAATTTTATTTCTATTTTGTGATTAGAATATATCAGATTTTAAATATATATCCTGCTAGAGCTGGTGTTAGACATAACTGGGAACTGCAAAGCCCAAGCAGTGCTTCTTTAGCTTCCAGCTGGCTTAGGGCTCCCTCTGACCAGGGAACAGTTGCCCTAGTTGCACTCCCCTAACACTGTTCCTGTCATGTGTGACTACGGTATTCTGTTAGCATGATATTTCTGTGAAGCATTCTGTAATAATTTGGCTTATTCAATTTTCTTGATAGTAGAGGGGATATATGTGAAAGGAAGGGGAGACAGGGGTTTGTTGATCCTTGCTCTGTATTATTTGTATTTATAAAATGACAATTGTAAAGAATATTTTTTCTTTTTATACTTTAATAAAATACATTCAATATAAAATCATAACTGGGGCTTGTGCAGATGGGATCAGATGGTTTGTAGGGACTGAGCTTGCGGAGACGGGGCGGAAACAGTTTTTTTTTAAATTTCAGTCTTAGTAGTTTGCCGGTCCACAAAGTAATTATTTTATTTCCGCTGGTCCATAAGTGTAAAAAGGTTGAAGAACACTGCTTTGGATTACAGGACCAGAGGCAACATTGATTCATTAGAGGTAAGTCTTGTCAGACAAATCTGATCAATTTCTTTGATTGGGTGACCAGGGAATTGGATAGAGGATGTGCACTAGATGTGGTATATTTAGATTTTAGCAAAGCCTTTGACAGTATTCCACAAAGATGTCTAATAAATAAACTGAGTGCATTTGGGATGGGTCCCAAAGTGACGGACTGAGTCAGGAACTGGTTGAGTGGAAGGCGACAGAGGGTAGTGATCAATGGAGATCACTCTGAGGAAATGTATGTTACCAGTGGTGTGCCTCAAGGTTCTGTTCTTAGGCCTGTTCTTTTTAACATTTTTATAAATGATATTGCTGAAGGCTTGTTGGGTAAGATTTGCCTCTTTGCGGATGATGCTAAAATCTGCAATAGAGTAGACATGCCAGATGGTGTGAATAACATGAAGAAAGACCTGGTGAAGCTTGAAGAATGGTCTGAAATTTGGCAGCTAAAATTTAATCCTAAGAAATGCAAGGTCATGCATTGGGGCTGCAAAATCCCAAGGGAACAGTACAGTTTAGGGGGTGAAGAACTTATGGGCATGACAGAAGAGCGAGACTTGGGTGTGATTGTACGTGATGATTTTAAGGTGGCCAAACAGGTTGAAAAGGTGATGACAAAAGCTAGGATGCTAAATTGCATAGGGAGAAGTATGGCCAGTAGGAAAAAGGAGGCATTGATACCTCTGTATAAGACTTTCGTGAGACTTCATTTAGAATATTGTGTACAATTCTGGAGGCCGCACCTTCAAAAGGATATAAAAAGGATGGAGTCGTCCAGAGGAAGGCTACTAAAATTGTGTGTGATCTTCGTGATACGGTGTATCGGGACCGACTTAAAGATTTCAATCTGTATACTTTGGAAGAAAGGCAGGAGAGGGGAGATATGATAAAGACGTTTAAATATCTACGTAATATAAATGTGCATGAGTCGAGTCTCTTTCATTTGAAAGGAAACTCTTCAATGAGAGGGCATAGGATGAAGTTAAGAGTAATCTGAGAAAATACTTTTTTACCTAAAGGGTGGTAGATGCATGGAACAGTCTCCCTGAAGAGGTGGTGGAAACAGAGACTGTATCTGAATTCAAGAGGGCCTGGGATAGTCATGTGGGATCTCTCAGAGAGAGAAGGAGATAATGGTTACTGCAGATGGGCAGACTAGATGGGCCATTTGGCCTTTATCTGCCATCATGTTTCTATGTTTCTCCTTAATCTAACATTGTTTATTTTCTCCTGCATATTGAAAATAAATTAAGATTGCAGCTGCTGTAGTTAATTATACAGTATATATAGATTTGCAAAATGGTTCACATACACATGCAAGTGCTGACACTTACACTTTAAGTTGTGAAATACCAATTTACTTGTGTAAATTACCCGAATCCCTCCACTGATTTTTCCCACATGTAGATTTACAAGTGGCTGCTCCTGCTTCACCTGCCTGCTTATACATATGTGGGGTACGTGACTTATTTATACCAGGACTCTTTATTAGGCTTGAATTATTTTGTGTATATGTTTTAATGTTTGAATTTTTTAATAAATTCACAATTGTTCCAAAGGCTGATGTGCACATTCCCTTCCCCACTTTTTTTTGGTGTTTTGCCCTTGATTGGTTGCATGCTACTATTTAGGTTTTTGCCAGGTTCTTCTGACTTGGATTGGCCTCCTTGGAGACAGGATACTGGGCTAGATAGACCATTGGTCTGACCCAGTAAGTCTATTCTTATCATATTTCCCATCCCCCACCTTTCCTCCAAAGTATACATATTGAGATCTTTAAGCCTTTCCCTGTACACCATATCACGTAGACCACCAGTCATTTTAGTAGCCTTCCTCTGGACCAACTCAATTCTGTTTATATCTTTCTGCAGGTGCGTTCTCCAGAATTGTACATAATATTCTAAATGAGGTCTCACCAGAATCTTATACAATATCTCAAGTTTATTAGTTTCTTGATATACCATCAATCAAACTTATCTAAACGGTTTACAATAAAAGGAATTATAAAAATAAATTAAAACTTTTTGTAAAATAAAAATTAAAGGGGGTTCACAGACAGTACGTAACTAACAAGAAACCAATAGCAGGAGAGAAAGGGGAATACATCGTTACATTTAGCAAAAAAATAAAAAGGGGAATGGGTAAGGGGAAAACATTCAAGCATCCTTCTAGCTTTCACCTGTTTGGCCACCTTAAGATTATCACATACTATCATACCCAAGTCCCATTCCTCTTTCATGCACAAAAGTTCTTTTCTCCCTAAACTGTACCTTTCCCTTGGGTTTTTATAGTCCAAATGCAAAATGTTGAATTTCTTAGCATTAAATTATGCTGCCAAATTTCAGACCATTCCTCAAGTAGGTCTTTCCTCATGTTATCCACTCTGTTGCAGATTTTGGTATCATCTGCAAAAAAGCAAATCTTACCAGACAGTCTGTTAGTAATATCACTTACAAAAATGTTAAAAAGAACAGACCCAAGAACAGAACTTGAGGCACACCACTGGTAACATCCCTTTCCTCAGAGTGATCTCTGTTGACTACTTCCCTCTATCACCTTCCACTCAACCAGTTCCTGACCTATTTCATCACCTTGGGGCCTATACTGAGGGCATTGAGTTTATTTATTAGACATCTATGTGGAACAATGTCAAAGGCTTTGCTAAAATCTAAATACACCACATCTAGCACACTCCTTCTATCAAATTATCTGGACACCCAATCAAAAAAATTGATCAGATTTGTCTGACAAGACCTGCCTCTAGTGAATCCATGTTGCCTTGGGTCTTATAATCCACTTGATTCTAGAAACATCACTATTCTCTGTTTTAAAAGTGTTTCCATGAATTTATATACCAAAGAAGTCAGAGTTATAGGCTTGTAGTTCCCTCCTTCCTTACTTACACTTTTGTGGAGAGGGTCCACATATACCCTTCTACAGGCCTCCAGATATCACTCCTGAATCTAGAAAAGCATTGAAAAGGTCAGCCAGTGAAGCCTCCAGAACTTCTTGGCCAGTTGAATGTTTCACTAGAAAAGGGAACTTTCCCTACAAAGGAAAAATAATTCTGACCCCAGTTCCAAAGGATCAGAAAGGAGATAAGAGCAATGTTAAGTATTTTAGACCTGTAGCTTTGATTCCATTATATTTCAAAATGCTGGAAAGTGTGGTAGCTAATCAAACTACAGAACATTTAAAATACTATAGATTATTATATTTCACACTATCAGGTTTCAGAAAGCATTTCGGCACTGAAACCCTATTGGGAGTTTTGACTTCTGAGATAAGGAGGTATATGAGTGTTGGCCAACAAGTACCTGTATTACAATTCAACCTAGCTTGTGCATTTAATATGGTAGATCACCAGCTTTTATTGTTGAGTCTGAATTTTCTTGGAATTGGTGGTACAGTGTATTCGTGATTGGAAGGAGTTTTGATGAATAGATTTACAGTGTAAAAATGAAAGGAGAAATATCCGAAGAGTGAACAGTATTACGTGGTGTACCTCAAGACTCACCACTCTCTCTAATTCTTTTTAATACTGATGCCAACACTGGGATATTTCTTGGATGAAAAGGACTTATTTTTCCTACACAGATGATATTACAATTTGTCTTCCTTTTTTTAAGAATGAAAATAAGATTAACACTTTGGTATGTGAACTAATAAGTCTAGTTGATGATTGAGCAGACAGTATGAATCTGAAAATGAACAAGGAGAAAACCAAATTTTTATTGTTAAGTCCACCTTGCATCACTACTGATAATACTCACTTTGTATTGCATAAAACCCCTCTAGAACTGGAATTGGAATTGAGAATTTTGGGGTCTATGTTTGATAGGCATCTGACAAGGGAAACACAAGTATGAGCTTTAACTAGGAGAGGGTTTGAGATGCTGAGAAAATTAAGACAAATTTGTCACTGCTTTGATAGAGAACACCTTTGGTCCAGCTACTAGATTACTGTAATTTTACTAGATTACTGTAATTTTCTTTATGTATGTTATACAGTAACTATATGCAAAAAATTACAGATCATCCAGAATATTGCTGCTAGGTTTATATTCTCTGCAACAAGATTATATTGGCTTCCTTTTGAAGTAAGCGATATATATAAATTATATACATTGGTTTTCTTTATCTTCCATGGAGAAATTCTAGACGATGAACTTAGTAGCATTACTATCTCTTAAGAACTATAGCTTGTTTAACAATCATCTGAGGTTAAGATTTCTGAATCCTAGAAGTATCAAATAAAAAAACAATACACTTTATATCTTTTCCCAATTTAGCGGCAAAATGGTGGAACTCTCTTTCAATACAATCAAGAACTATCTCCTCTTATGAGAGTTTTTGTAAAGCCCCGAAGATCTATTTGTTTGCAAGATACTTCATTCACACTAACAGATGATTTTGTAAAGGTTTGAAAATCTATTTGTCTACAAGATATCTCATTCAATCTAACAAATGAGCAGCTTTATGTGTTATATTTTGATTTTTAATGTAAGATTGTAATTCCTGATGATGGCCAGCTTCTTATTAACTTGGAAATCACATTTATTGCCTATTGGGGTATATTGGTGATTCATAAATATATATGTAATGTAATGTGTGACAAAACAGTGATGTTTTATTTTACATTTTCTGATATAATTTTGCTGTGGAAGAGAATAGTGGATTACTAGTGATATGTTGCCACTTGCCAGATACTTGTGTTCTCAGTTGACCACTGCCAGAAACAAGTTTCTGAATTCTATGCACCTTAGATCTGTCTTATTCTCATTGTTGACATTGACAGGAAATTCTCACTTTGTTAAACTGTTCTAAATGTTTTTTAAACATGTTCAGTTAGCATACATATCAATCAGATTTGTTTATCTAGGTGACAGAGTGTAAACAGTGGTGTGGACTTAAATACCGCTGCGTTATCTATAAGAGCATGTCAGTGCGATGTTTAAATGTGCGTTCTAAGAACAGAAGTTTTCTGTAAACAGTGCAATATCCAGGTTTAATTTCCCTCATTTTGCCTCTTCACTGATTTTAGTTACTTCGTATTTCTACACCTCTGTCAATTAGTCCCTCAAAATGCAGGCGTCTTTTCACTTTCCTTGGAAAATAAAGCTAAATGGCATATTTAGTACTAATGTGAGATTCTGTTTCTTTATCAGTATCTTTCACTGGTTAATGACCTAAGATGAAGGGTAGGTCTACAAGTTGTTGGATAGGTGTACAAATTGGATTCATGTATTCTTTTTCTGTGAGAGAGCACGAGACAGCGACAGAACAGAAGCCAAATGTAAAAGCAGAACAAAATTATTTTAAATGTACTTGGCTGAACTATAATGCTAAGAAAAATGGGGTTTAGTCAAAAAAATTATTTGCTGTTACATGATAAAATTGAAAAATACAGTGGCATTTTTCAAGGCCCTCCTTAAAATAAAATAAAATTTTTAAATGCTTGGAATCACTTTAGGGCCCTTTTTCTAAAGCCATGGCAAAAGTGAACTTAGCACACCCCTTGCACAGGTCTCTCTCAAGTGCTAATGCCACTTTTTTCATGGCCAAAAAATGGATGATTTCCCCATTTTCTGAATTAATAGCCAGGAACTAATTTTGCCCTTAGTTCATGGCCTTTTAAAAAAAAAACTCTCGTGTAAGACCCTACCACCACCTATTTTGTAGGCAATAAGGGTTCTGTGCTATCCCCACCCTGATCAATGAGCAAAAATACAGTGGTATTTTCAAGGCCCTTCTTAAAATAAAAACAATTTTAAAAAATGCTTGAACTCACTTTGGAGCCACTCTGATGACTAAGCGGTATACAAAATACATATATAATGAAAATTAAAAAGGGCTTAGCATGTCCTAACATGCAATTTCATGTGTGATAAGCCCATTTATACTGCAACTATAAAATAAGCCTTTTACTTTTGAAATTTTTGGTGGTACCACAATAATGTTTCCATTAGCATGCACGACTCACAAAAATATTAATGCAGGAACACTTACCACTTCCTGTTTAGAAGGCAGTAAATACTCTCACATTAATCCTGCATTATCCAGCTAGCAAATGCTAATGTGTACGCAAATATCCAAATCCACAAATCTAGGAAAGATGTTTAAAATTACTTCACTTCACTTCACTTCTGACTAATAAGCAACCAGGCCCAATTGTAATGCCTTCTGCAGACTCACTTGCTGCATTTTTCTCAAATAAAGCTTCTTCTCTGAGAGCTTCCATTCAACCTCCATTGCCTTTATCTCATTCATTGGCCATGCTACCCTGCTCTCCCAATAGGTCTCATTCTTTTTTATGATCCTTTTTTACCATTCCTTCACTCACAGAGCTATCCATAACTCTTGCTGATATTCATCTCCCTACCTCCCTTCTAGAACCCCTTCCATTTAGCTGGATTAAGATCCCTAGACATGGTCTTCTTCTGCTGCTAGTTCTCCACATGGTTCAATTTAGTCTTTCCAGTGGAATTGTACCTTCATCATGGAAAATGGCACTTCACATTCAGTCCTTTGGTATCAAATTTTTTATCTATGATGATGATATTCTTTTAATCTATCCATTATCTCCATTTTCACTTGATCTGGGAGCACTGTAATCTTGCCTACATTCTCGGTCATCATTGTTGGTCTTTCACAAACTATTCCTTAATCCATCAAAATCTACAGTCTGCTGGATTCTGTTCTTGCTTTACCTATTATACTATTTGATAGTGACATCACACCAGCTCAGTCATTCAATTATCTTGGGATTTTCTTTGACTTCATACTCAGTTTTGATCATCAGTGTGCCCCAGGTTTCTCAAGTAGTACAATAACAGATTAGGTTCTTACCTTGATAATCTGGGTTCTGCTAGGATACAGAGGAATCCATACTTGAGCTGTTGATTCCCACTTCCTGTGAAACTGCAGAAGGGTATCACTTTAAGAACTTGAAACTCTTCCTCTTCTGCAGTGGAAAAGCGCTCCATCCTCAGTTGATACCAAAGCAATCAAACTCCATTGAAAAATAAGGTGAAGGAGAGGGGATCTTCCCTGGCTACAAATATATTCTGTTCTGCTCCGAAACTTCGGATATAGAACAATGATCAAGAAACAATTAACAAGCAAACAGTGAACAATACAAATGCATCAATTATATGAGTAACTGAGTCAAACTGCAAAGTGAAATGAGCAGGGGCTATAGGATCTCCACAACAACTATAAACCTCACTGATTAGGGTTCAATTGCACTGTGGCCATCAAAGTATTAGTCTTTGTAATTGTTCTTTTTCTGGACTTATAACATAGCCTTCTACTTGTATGTAGCTTGTATTGTTGTCTTCAAAATAAATAAAGACTAGAAAACAGCATATCTTTCATTTTTTACTTATCATATGATGCAGTGTCTCTAGCATGCTATAGGACCCTCCCAAAAGGAAAGATAAAAGGAAACCCCCTATTTCTGTAACACATCTCTGCTTAATCCTAGATACAGTAGAAGAGGTATTGAAATGGACACTGACAATGTTTGAGGCAGAAATCAGACAAATCACAAAAATTCCATACAGGGAGGGTAGTACGGACTCTTGTGTATCCTATCAGAACCCAGATTATTGAGGTAAGAACCGTATCTGTCATTCTGTTGCAGATATACAGGAGTCCATACTTGAATTGATGTACCAAAGCAGCACCATACGTCTAGGGGGAGGATAGATAAGCTTGCCTGCAGAACCAAGGCCCCAAAGGCAGCATCATCTCGAGCTGCCACATCCACTCTGTAGAACTGAATGAAGATTAGCCCAAGTAACTGTAATACAGATTTCAGCAGGTGAAACAGCCTGAGACTTCCCAGGAAGTCACTACACTTCTCGTGGAATGTGCTGTAAGAGAAATGGGTGGCTGTTTCCTTCAGGAAATGTAGGAAGATGAAACCTCAATGTGGATCCATCTGGCAATGAAAGCTTTGGAAGCTGGCCTGCCCCGTCTCGAGTGACTGGTCAGCACAAAAAGATGATCAGAAAACCTAGAGTCATTGGTCCTCTCAAGGTAGATCAGCAGGGTCCTGCGCACATCCAGCTTGCACAAATGTTTGTCCTATTTGGCAGAATCTGTAGGCTGTCAGGCTGTGGGGCTCAGAAGAGTCAAGATTTCTAGGATTTGCTTCCTGAGTGTCTGTTTGCATGGCTCAGGAAGAAAGACACAGCTCTGCGTCATGTTGAAATGGACTCCTAGGTATTCCAAGCACTGAGTCTGTTAAAAGTGACTTTTTCAGAAGTTGACTATCCAGCACAGGTCCTGTATGAGGCTTACCACTTGCTGGACCATGTGCTCACAGCCCTTCAGAGAAGGGGCTCTGATCAGCCAATCGTCCAGGTAAGGATGCACCTGGACACCCATTCTGCGAAGGTGGGCTGCTATAACCACCATCACCTTGGTAAAGGTGCGGACAGCCGTGACCATACCGAAGGGGAGAGTCATAAATTGGAAGTGGCACTGGAGCACAGTTTTGAAATCTTTAGGGCCTTGATCCTTTCACGCTCTCAACCACTGTTTCACCTCTCTTTGCCTCCACTATGTTATTCAAGTCTATCTACAGGGTTGTCTCATTGTACTTTATTCTCTCCTCTCTTTGTTCCCCCTGTTCCCTGCTCTGTCAGGCATACAAACCTCAACCTTGGCTCACTCCCAATATACATTATTTATATTCCTGTACCTGCTATGTTAAGCGCCTTTGGCTCAAATCTCTCACATATGCTAATTTTCTTCATTTTAAATTTATGCTGACCTCCTTTAATTCTGTGCTTACACTTGTTAAGCAAGCCCCAACCTTCTGGCAGGCTTAGGGGCCACCTTGCAAATTTCTACCCTAGGCCCCTGCCTGAAGGGAAGCTAAGGTACAGCTGGAACAGCCAGATTAGCGGCAATATTCAAACCACTAACCAGACAACTATTTGAATAGTTTTCCAAATATTGGTCTGCACATTGCAGGTACTCAGATAAGTGCTGGCAGCTGCTTTATATTCAAATATTCCACACTGGTTATCAAGGTACAGCCCATGCCAAATATCCAGAAATAAAAAAATCCACCAAAGACAGTGCTTAAAATATCCTGACCATCACAGACTGAATAACTGGGGTTGGGTGGATGTATACAGTGTTAAAAGGGGGGGAAAAGGGATACTAATGAGCACAGTAATTTTCTCTTCACATGGAAATATCATCAGCAAAGTGCTGAAATAAATGTGAGAGAAATATAACATCAACTGTATTGTAAAGGGGCAATTCACAGGTAGTAAATCATTTCCTTTTTGCATGTCTTGGTACAGTTGTGAATTATCTTTTTTTTTGCATCATTAAAAGTGAGATGTCCATTAGTACATTTTAGACTGATAAATGAATATTTTCTTTTGCAGAGACTCATTACTAAAAAGATGTTCAGTGTACAGTGTACAGTGTAACAGAGGTATGGAAACTGAACTGATCCATGAAGAAAACTCATTTGCTATGAATCTAAAACATTCTTTGCTCAGAAAGAACACTTTCAGATTATTCTTGCATTGCTCCAACGAATGGTATTGCAACCTAGAAGAAATCCCCCAATAGGAGAAGCCATTGCTGCAGACAGGACCTGGACCGAATTCCCTGCGGTAAACTTGACAGACATGAATCGACTCTACAAAAAATACAGTCATGCCTCATGCGACCTGAACTAATGTCCCGCGTATCTAATAACCAACGCTACCCTCAAATTTAGGGCCAGCCTCATGCAATGGATCCAAATTACACTCACTGAAAGTCAATTCAAGTTTCAAGTTTATTCGGTTTTTGATGAATCGCCTATTATAAGTTCTAGGCGATGTACATAATACAATTTTAATATAAGAAACTTACAAAATAGTTCAAAAATACAAGATATAAACGATACATACATGAATTAAGGAAAAGGGGGAAAAGTTACAATAATGGGGTGTTGTTAAAAAAAAGGAAAGAACAATAGGGAAGGTATTGTAAAAAAACCAGAGCACAATATAAAAAAGAATTCAGAAATTGTGTTAAAAATCATAGGCATCATTAAATAAATAAGTCTTTAAAAGAGATTTGAATTTAACAGAATCAGGTTCGGAACGGATATACTGTGGTAACATATTCCACCACTGAGGGCCCATAACTGTAAAAATGTCTAGTCTTCTGGTTCCGATAACCTTTAAAGATGGAACTGAAAGGAGACTCTGTTCCGATGATCTTAATGATCGTTTTGGTTTGTATGGGATTAATAACTTTGATATGAATTGCGGTTCGTTAAAAGCTAAAGTTTTAAAAATAAGAAATATTATTTTAAACGTGATCCTATGGCCAATAGGTAGCCAATGCGCATCCTTCAAAAGAGGTGAGACATGGTCGTACTTTTTTGCGTTATAGATTAATTTTACTGCAGTGTTCTGTATAATCTGTAATCTCCGTTTCTCCTTATTTGTTATATTTAGAAATAAAGCGTTACAGTAATCGAGTTTTGATATTATAAAAGAATGGATTAAAATTTTCAGAGATGAAGTAGTAAGGAATTTAGAGATTGATCTGATTTGACGAAGTTTAAAGAAACAGGTTTTAATTATAAGAGAAATATGATCGTGGTATGACAGATTCGCGTCAAGTACTATTCCAAGGATTTTAACTGAGGGAACCAATTCAATTTGAATTTGCTTAAGATAAAAAGGATTACTAAGAGTTATTTCTTTTTTCCATGTAAACAGAATGGATTTAGTTTTATTAATATTTAATGCAAGTTTATTTGTATCCAACCAATTTTGAATTTTTTCCAATTTTTGATTTATGTCTAAGATTTCTGAATAATTTCCAGGATCCAAGGGGTGTATTAGTTGTATGTCATCCCGCAGCACCTAGGAGAAATCATAATCACTCCAATTGTGAAGGACCACAAAGGCCTTATAGATAACCCCGCTAACTATAGACCCATCGCCTCAATACCAATATACGTCAAACTTATAGAAGGATTAGTTGCACAATTCCTCACAAATTATCTGGAAGACCACAATCTTCTCCACCCCTCTCAATCGGGATTCAGATCCAACCACAGCATGGAGACTTTACTAGTAACCCTACTAGACACAGCCCAACAGCAACTCAGCAAAGGCAGAAGGATGCTGATAATTCAACTCGATCTATCTGCAGCATTCAATCTGGTCGACCACACCATCCTACTACAGACACTAGAAGCCATAGGGATCTCAGGCAGGGTATACAATTGGTTCGAAGGATTCCTTAAATACAGATCTTATAGAGTAAAGTCAAACAATCTTAAATCAGAACCATGGTCCAACCCCTGTGGAGTTCCTCAAGGATCACCTCTCTCTTCAACCTCTTCTTATCCTCCCTTGGGTCTACCCTAGACAATCTGAATGTAACTTCATTCAGCTACGCTGACGACATCACCTTACTCCTACCCTTTGATGCTCCTTACCCAACTTCTACAGAAAAATTGGAAAAATACCCTTCAAGCAGTGGAAAAATGGATGGCAGATCACAAATTGAAGCTGAACACTGACAAAACAAAATTCCTACTGCTTGAAAAGGATAAGAATCCCTCCATCACTGAACTAGAAATAAACGCCTCCAAATACCCTATACAACTTACCCTAAAACTCCTAGGAGTAACAATAGACAGATGCTGCACAATGCAGGCCCAAATCAACAAGACCACCCAGAAAGCATTTCTAACCATCCACAATTTAAGAAAAATCTGAAAATTCTTCGACAAAGAGCAATATAGGCTAGTAGTCCAATCCCTAGTACTAGGTCTATTGGACTACTGCAACATACTCTATCTGCCTTGCCCTGCAACAATGATAAAACAACTACAGACAATCCAAAACACTGCACTCAGATTAATCTATTCACTGAGAAAATTTGACTACGTCAACGTGGCCTACCTGGACTCACACTGGTTGCCAATGCAAGCACGAATTCAATTCAAACTATACTGTCTATAATTCAAAACAATAAATGGCACAGCCCCCAATTACCTAAACAACCGCCTGTACCAAAATGCCACCACTAGGCAAAGAAGAACTAAGACCCCTTTTACCTACCCCCCACTCAAAGGCATCCAGCGCAAGAAGATATTTGACAGTCTGCTGGCGACGCATGCAGCGAAACTGGACCACACTATCTCCAACCTGCTGATAACAACAAATAACTACAAATATTTTCGCAAAGAAATCAAAACCCACCTATTCAAAAAATTTATACAGATGGCTTAACCCCAACCAGACCCCCCTCAACGCAACTACCCCCTCCTCCCCCCTTCATCAGTTCCCTTCTCTTTAGCCTCAAGCATGTCAACTGCTTCCCTAATGGTATATATACTGGATCTGCACTATTTCCTATTTGTACAGCATTTTCTAGCTCTTGAAATATACAGCTCCATTATTCTAATAACTTCTCCTGGAAATGACCAGAATTCTCTCTGTAATTATTCTGGAAATGTCCAGTTGTTTCTTTTGTAATCCGCCCAGAACTGCAAGGTTGAGGCGGAATAGAAATCAGTAATGTAATGTAAGAAATGTAGGGCTAGTTATTCATAGAAACATGATGGCACATAAAGGCCAAATGCCCCATCCAGTCTGCCCATCTGCAGTAATCATTATCTCTTCCTTTCTCTAAGAGATCCCACATACCTATCCCAAGCCTTCTTGAAATCAGACACATTCTCTGTCTCTACCACCTCTACCAGGAGACTGTTCTACACATCTACCACCCTTTCTGTAAAAAAATATTTCCTTAGATTACTCCTGAGCCTATCACCTCTTAACTTCATCCTATGCCCTCTCATTCTAGTGCTTCCTTTCAAATGAAAGAGACTCAATTCATGTGCATTTACGCCACGTAGGTATTTAAATGTCTCTATCTTATCTTCCCTCTCTTGCCTTACCTCCAAAGTATACAGATTGAAATCTTTAAGTCTGTCCCCATACGCCTTATGACAAAGTCCACATATCATTTTAATAGCTTTCCTCTGGACCAACTCCATCCTTTTTATATATTTTTGAAGGTGTGGCCCCCAGAATTGTATACAATATTCTAAATGAGGTCTCACCAGAGTCTAATATAGGGGTATCAATACTTCCTTTTTCCTACTGGCCATACCTCTCCCTATGCAACCTAGCATCCTTCTAGCTTTCGCCATCACTTTTTCAACCTGTTTGGCCACCTTAAGATCATCACATACAATCACACCCAAGTCCCGCTCTTCTGTCATGCACATAAGTTCTTCACCCCCTAAACTGTACCGTTCCCTCAGGTTTTTGCAGCCCAAATGCATGACCTTGCATTTCTTAGCATTAAATTTTAGCTGCCAAATTTCAGACCATTCTTCAAGCTTCACCAGGTCTTTCTTCATGTTATTCACACCATCTGGCGTGTCTACTCTGTTGCAGATTTTGGTATCATCTGCAAATAGGCAAATCTTACCTGACAGCCCTGCAGCAATATTGTTTATAAAAATGTTAAAAAGACCAGGCCCAAGAACAGAACCTTAAGGCACACCACTGGTAGCATCTCTTTCCTCAGAGTGGTCTCCATTGATCACTGCCCTCTATCACCTTCCACTCAACCAGTTCTTGACCCAGCCCATCACTTTGGGACCCATTCTGAGGACACTCAGTTCATTTATTAGACATCTGTGTGGAACACTGTCAGAGTCTTTGCTAAAATCTATATACACCACATCTAGTGCACTCCCTCTAGATGTGGTTGCCATTGTACTGACCAAAACTATCCATGGATATTCAGTGGTACTACATGGATTGAGTCACATCTGGGAAGGGGGGGGGGAGAAAATGAAAGGAAGGAGGTATTATCCTGAAAGCAGCAATATTCAAACCTATAGTAGCAAAATTTATTTTATAATGTCATTTGAATAACTATCCAGATAGCAGTTTGACTATGGCTGCTATCATTGATTGGTTTGTTTCCTACTTTCAAGATAGATCTATACAAGTTGAAAGCAATGGATGTATTTCTACAAAGCTGATTATAGATAGGGGGATACTGCAAGGTTCTGCGCTACCTGCGCTTTTGTTCAATCTTTATCTGGTATCATTGAGTAATGTATTTGTAAGTTAGGTATTAGTTATCATCTGTATGCAATTGATGTACAATTTTTCTTTCCTCTGTCAGATTCACAAAGTGAGTTGAAGGTTAAATTGACATTATATTTGCATGCAATTAATGATTGAATGATGTGTCATAGACTAGTTCTGAATCTTGCAAAAACTGAGTTGATATTCGTAGGAAATGTTGAAGATCCATTATGGCCAGAAGTTGTTGAGGTAGATAGCATGGTACTTACAGTGTGAAAGAAAATGAAAGTTTTAGGCGTTTGGATAGATTATTTTTTATCCAAGAAGGATCAGGTTTTACCTATCATTAAATCTGCTTTCTTTCAGATGCGGCCTTTGAGTAGATTAAAACCAATGCTGTCCCCATATGATTTTTGTCATGCAGTTCAGAGTGTTGTACTGCAAAGGTTAGATTATTGTAATGCACTGTATTTGGGAATGTCATCATCCAAATATAGATCTTTGCAAGTGGTTCAGAATGCTGAAGCATGTTTAATCTTTGGTGGCAGTAAATTTGAGCATGTAACACCTTTATTACGAAAATTGCATTGGCTATCTTTTAAATCTTGAATAGTGTTTAAGATGTTGATATTGACTTTTTTCAAGCAATTCACTGAGGGATACCATGGTATTTTTCACATGCTGTGACATCAGCCCCGTCAAACCTTAAGATCAGAAAACTTGATGTATTTATCTGTTAATGAGTTACAGCATGTGAGATATGCTAGCACGAGAGCTACAGCTATTTTGGTGGCAGGGTTGAAGCTTTAGAATAATCTGGTTGGACAATTGAGAATGAATAATAACTTTAAGAGTTTTAAAAAATTATTTAAAACATCTCTTTTTATAGAAGCTTTTTAAGTGGTTAAGAAGCAGTGACTGAAGGAATGAAGGGGGCAATTCTAAAACCAGCATCTAAACTTAGGCGTCGGTAGGCGCCCTGCTGGCGCCTAAGTTAATTTTAAAAACACATAAAATGGCAAGGTTTAAGCACCTTCTGACACCTAAATAAAAGGTGACAGAATTGTGACTAGGTAGCCGCTTTAGGCTGCAGAACGCCAAAATAGGCCAATGCCAGAAGTAGTATTAGGCGGGCTAAAGCGGCTACCTAGTCGCGATTCACACCAAGATAGGTGGCAGAAATGTAGGCCCAGAAAACCCTGGCATACATTTCAGCTGCCTATCTGTGTTGTGGGATCCTAAAGCCAGCCTCTAGCTGCTATAAGCTGATTGTAGCAAGGAAATTTATTCCCCAATCAGCTGAGACGGCAGAACTCCCTGAAGCATGAGTTAGAGAATTGGGGATGGGGGGGGTTAGATGTCTGTTCGTTAAGCCAGATGCAATTCTACATAGGATGCCAGTATGCAATTCTCAGCTGCTTCTTAGGCGGCCGCTGAGACCAGCGTCCTATAGAGAATCAGTCTGTCCCTTTGAACTCTCTAGATATATCCTCGGCCTTTGATACCAGTGATCATCACTTACTCATTAGTAGATTATCCTCCATTTGTATCTCCGATCAAGTATTGTGTTGGTTCCGCTCATACTTTTCAGATTGTTCTTCAAAGGTCACATACAACAACTCTACCTCAAGTAGTTACACCAACTCTCATGGAATTCCTCAAGGCTTCATCCTCTCACTACTGCTGTTCAATATTTTTCTGTCCCCTTTACTAACTCTCAGTCAATCCATCGGGTTCTCAGCTTATGCTTATGCAGATGATATACAACTCCTGTACCCCTTGAACACGGAAGATCCTAACAACATAATTAATAAAAACACCAAACTAGAGCAAATTAATCAGTGGCTCAAAGACAACATGTTGACATTAAATATATCAAACTCAACATCAATACTGTTCCCACTGTCATCTCAGATTCACCTAGACAATATTCCACTACAAACTATTAAGTTCATTAAAATCCTAGGAGTAGTCCTTGATCATAAACTTTCTTACCATGGATCCAAGATGGCCATGGTCGTGGTTCACTGAGCAACTGCCCGCAAACCTTACCTTAGGAAATTTAGTTTTCTGGTGGTTTTCCGCTGTAGACTTTGATTATGCCGAAGAGGAGAGGAAAGGGAGCCTTTTCAACCTCGCGGCGCCCAGGAGTAGCCTCCTCCGGCAACATTGAGGAGTTGCTGAGGCAGATGCAGGGCGCCATTGGAACGTCGGTGTCGCCCCCGCTTGAGACACTCCCTGGAAACGGACTGGAGGCATCTCTTCGGGCTCATGAGATCTCGTTGAGCCCCGATGTAAGAAGCCCTCCTCCCAACCCTCGAGCCGCCAGTTCCCCGGGATTGGAGAGGCAGCCGGAAGTCGGCATGAGCTCCCATCCTGAGGCTGTTGGGAACGGCGAGACAAACATCGACTCAGGCTCACAGAGATTGCAGCAGAGCCTGAATGCACATGAGGACATTACAACGCTGGGGCCATTCACAAAAATAGAAGGAAGAAATGTTCTTATTTCCTGATGTCTCATGTTCCCGGCATATACAATATTTTTCTTCTGCAGACCCTTCAAAAGCCTTACCAAATCCTCGTTTCACATGCATTATAAAGTACTGAGGATGCCATCTTTCCCCAATCCCAGGTCCTAAAGTCTAAGACAGTAGTGCAAACTAGTGCTGCCCGATTCAGGAAAAAAAAAATTGATTTGATTCAGCCTATTGAATTGGTTTTTCGATTCGATTTTCCTGCCCAATTGGGTGGTTTTTTTTTTTTTTTCAAACATCCTGGTGGGTTTATTTTATAGCTTTTTCATCCCCCTTTGGCTTCTTTTAACCACACTGGCGCTGTGGTGTAAATAAAATAAAGAACCTAGCTCACGTTTGCGGTCTAACACCAGCTCTGGCAGGATACACATTTCAAATCTGACATATTGTAATCACAAAACAGAAAATAAAATTAGATTTTCTACCTTTGTTGTCTGGTTATTTTTCAAATCTTGTTGGTCCAAGGCTCTGGTTGTCTTCTGATAACTTGCTTGCCAGGGTTTCCTTCTTCCTTCTTTCTGTATGCTAACCATCCATCTGCCATTTCTGTCCTCCCCTTCTGTTTCCCTTCCCTCCCCTGGATGTCTGGCATCTTTCCTTTTTTTATCTCCCTCCACAGATCCACCTTTTCTTAACTACCCTTTCATCCAGCAGCTCTCCCTCCTTCCCCACCACCCCAGGGACCACCATCTCTCCCTTTCTTTTCCCAACTACCCTCCTAACCAGTATCTCTATCCCCCCCTCCACACCATCCCTTGTGTCCAACTTCTCTCCCTTTCTGTTCCTTCCCTTCCTAAAAACCATGGTCCATCATCTCTCTCCCTCTCCTCTATTTTCAGACCCATTATTTCTTCCTACCCAAAGTCTAGCATATGCGCATCTCTTTGAATCCCCCCTTCCCTCCGTGTACTTCTACACCAGGGCCCCCCCCTCCCCTGAAGGCCTGTCCCCCCTTAAAGGTCTGCATCCCATCCCTGAAGGCCTGCCCCCCCTTGAAGGCCTGCATTCGCCCCTGAAGGCCTGTCTCCCCCCTTGAACGACTGCCTGCCTGTTCCCCCCCCCTTGAAGGCCTGCCTGCCTGTTCCCCTTGAAGGCCTGTCCCCCCCTTGAAGGCCTATCCCCCCTTGAAGGCCTGCCTGCCTGTCCCCCTTGAAGGCCTGCTTGCCTGTCCCCCCTTGAAGGCCTGCCTGCCCCACCCTGAATTCCTGATGCCCCGCCCCACCCCGAAGGACCGATCGCCCCCCCAACCCTGAAGGACCGCTCATCCCCCTGGCCTCCCCGCACCACCTACGGTAGAGAAGCAGCCCACAGCAAGATCGCGATGCCAGCGATCCCTGCGCTGCTTCGGCGCTGCTTCCTCCGCTGAGTCCCGCCCCTCCTCTGATGTCAGAGGAGGGTTGGGACCATGGCGGAGGAAGCAGCACCGAAGCAACTCCAAAGCAGTGCAGGGATCGCTGACATTGCGATACCTCTGCAGGCTGCTTCTCCACCTGCAAATGGTGCAGAGGGTGCCGGGGGGGGAATCTGGACGTCAGGGGGGGAACCGGATGCCAATGGCTTCAAGGCCGGGAGCACCCCCTCAGGGCTTGCACCCGGGGCGGATCTCCCCCCCGCCCTCCCCTTGGTACGCCACTGTTGATGGTTTTTCTGCGTTTACATCAACAGTCACCAAAATATCTGCAGGACTGTTTGGCATCCTATGTGCCATCGAGATCTTTGAAAACTTTTCTATTTAGAGACGCATTCGATAATTAGATTGCATATTCGTCGCAAGTGCCCCAACAAACTTTGCTTTCCGCATACAGATTTTCCTTTTCCCCCTTAGCCCGCTGTATGAGCCTTTAATGTTACTTTTCTATAAAATAATTCTAATTCAACCCCCTTTCCACATGTAATCTGTAAGTCTGTCCTTAAATGTTATTGTAATTAAATGTTATTTGTAAATCCCGATTTTAGTAGATTTGTAATTCGCTTTGCAATATTATTATAAGCATTTGCGTGAAACATCTTTGTGCTCTGCAGCACAGTCATGCTTGGTTGTTCCAACTCAGAAGGAATTGCTTTTAAAAACAATAAGAAGGAATACCGTTTCATGTGCAGGACCAACAGAGTGGAATAAACTTCCAATGTAACTCCGACAATAGAAAGATCTGTGCCAAGATTAAGAAATTGTTGAAACGTCATCTTTTTTTGTCAAAGATGCAATCTGTGCTTTAATGTGCAGGCTGGATAGAATAGGGCAGCTATTAATGCCTTTTTTAGAAAGATTTATAATGAGTTCTGACATGCTATTTTCATTTGATGAATTGTTATGATATATGTGACACTTGAATGATAAGTTTGTATTGTTTTAATTAGGTATGTAGTGTTGTAATCCGCTTTGAATAAAAGTGGAATATAAACCATAAACTATAAACTATTTTGTTGTTTTAAATCAATATTATTCATTTCTTTTATTCCATTGTATTGTTAAAATACTGTTTTTATATAAAGCATTTTACTTTATAAAAGTGTGCACTAAGAGGCTGATTCTACAAACGGCATCCCGATTGTAGGTGACAGTAGGTGTCGTACCGCCAACTTACCAGCCGATTGGGACACACATTTTGGGTTTTTTTAATGGATGCACGGCTGGGACGAGGATGCTAGCACGCAACGTCCAGAGCGTCATAGACTTGGCTTTAAACTGAGGAGAAGGGGAAAGCCGATAGTCGATCTGGCCTCGACACGTCGGACAACAGTATCAAGTACGGATACTGAGCAGGGATATTGTAAAAGAGGGCTCGGGACTGAGTGGGAATTTTTGGAAAAAGTTCCTAAGGACGCATTGCAGGGGCCCAGGGCACAAATGGAACTAGCAAGCGGGATCAACAAAGAACAGCAGGAGCCAGAGGGGCAAAGACTTTGTGAAAGAGGGCTCGGGACTGAGTGGGAATTTTTGGAAAAAGGACCTAAGGACGCAATGCAGGGGCCCAGGGCACAAATGACACTAGCAAGCAGGATCAACGGAGAGCATTGGGAGCCAGAGCGGCAACCAAAAACGGGGAAACAGGCAGAGGACGACACAGACACACCACAGGAGGAGGATGACCGAGACGAGGCTCGGGGACTGACGACCCATGAGGGGGTCTGCAGGAGTGCCAAATCACGAGGAAAAACAACAGGGAGGGCAAGAAACCAGGACTTACATTGCCTATACACTAATGCTAGGAGCCTAAGGGCCAAAATGGGAGAGCTGGAGGTCATAGCCAGTAAGAAGGACCTAGACATAATTGGAATCACAGAAACGTGGTGGACTGATGACAATAAATGGGATGTGGCCATACCAGGGTATAAACTATACAGGAGAGACAGGACGCATAAAAAGGGGGGAGGATTAGCGCTATACATAAAAGACTCCATACCCTCAACCAGGATGGAAACAAAAGTAAGGGTGGATGGCTTGGAATCACTATGGGTTAAGCTGCCGGGAGGAACTGGAGCTGACATAAAATTGGGTCTGTACTACCGCCCACCTGGACAACCGGAGGAAATCGTCCAGGACCTGGAGGCCGAACTAAGGCAGGTATGCAAAAGCGGAAGTGTGGTGGTGATGGGGGACTTCAACTACCCCGGGATAGACTGGAATATTGGGCACTCAAACTGCACGAGGGAGACCAAATTCCTGGAGGTCACGAGGGACTGTTTCATGGAACAGCTGGTCACGGAGCCAACACGGGGAGATGTCACTCTTGACCTAATCTTCAAAGGACTAGGGGGACCCGCAAAGGAGGTGGCGGTATTAGCCCCCCTAGGAAACAGCGATCACAACAAGATCCAGTACAGGCTAGAAATTGGATCATCAAAGGTGAAAAGAACTTCAACGACGGCACTCAACTTCAAAAAAGGGAATTACGATGCCATGAGGAAAATGGTGGGAAAGAAACTCAACGGCAATGCAAGGAAAATGCAGTCCGTAGAAAAAGCCTGGAACCTACTCAAGGACACTGTGCACGAAGCACAACACCTGTGCGTCCCCAAGTTCAGGAAAGGGTGCAAAAAAAATAGAACTAAAAACCCAGTGTGGATAACACATGCAGTGAAGAAGGCGATAAGTGACAAGAAAACATCGTTCAACAAATGGAAAAGAGACCGAACAAAGGAAAACCAAAAGGAGCACAAAGAACACCAAAGAGAGTGTCACCGAGTGGTTAGAAAAGCAAAAAGAGAATACGAAGAGAGACTGGCGAGGGAAGCAAAAAACTTCAAATCATTCTTCAGGTACGTTAAGGGAAAGCAACCGGCAAGAGAGGAAGTGGGACCCTTAAATGATGGAGACAGAAAGGGAGTGGTAAAAGATGAAAAAGAGATAGCGGACAAGTTAAATGAGTTCTTCACGTCAGTCTTCACGAGAGAAAACACAACCAACATTCCAGAACCTGAGGAGATCGTAAATGGAGACCAAGACGTTAAGCTGGTCAAATTAGAGGTAAGCCAAGAGGATGTCCTCTGGCAGATAGACAGGCTAAAGAGTGACAAATCGCCGGGTCCAGACGGCATTCACCCAAGGGTACTCAAGGAACTATGGAACGAAATAGCAGAGCCACTTCGACAAATATGCAACCTATCCTTAAAAACTGGAGAGATCCCGGAGGACTGGAAAATAGCGAATGTCACGCCCATCTTCAAGAAGGGTTCAAGGGGTGACCCAGGAAACTACAGGCCGGTGAGCTTGACCTCGGTCCCGGGAAAGATAATGGAAACGCTGGTTAAGGACAGCATCTGTGAACACATTGAAAACAATGGGCAGCTAGAGTCGAGTCAGCATGGCTTCTGTAAGGGTAGGTCATGCCTTACAAACTTATTGTACTTCTTTGAGGGGGTAAACAGCCAGGTAGATAAAGGGGAATCTATAGACATCATTTACCTAAACTTCCAGAAAGCCTTCGACAAGGTACCACACAAAAGACTGCTTAAGAAGATATGGAACCACAGGGTGCAAGGGGAGGTCCACCGATGGATCAAAAATTAGCTGGCGGACAGGAAGCAGAGGGTTGGAATAAAGGGACATTACTCAGACTGGAAATGGGTCACAAGCGGAGTACCGCAGGGGTCAGTGCTGGGACCGCTCCTGTTCAATATCTACATAAACGACCTAGAGGTGGGAACAAAATGTGAGGTCATTAAATTTGCGGATGACACCAAACTATACAGCAGGGTTAAAACCATGGAAGACTGCGAAGATCTCCAAAAGGATCTAACGACACTGGAAGAGTGGGCCAAAAAGTGGCAAATGAGCTTCAACATAGGGAAATGCAAGGTCATGCATGTGGGGAAAAAGAACCCGATGTTCAGCTACAAAATGGGGGGAGCACTACTAGGGGTGAGCAACCTGGAAAGATACCTGGGAGTGATGGTAGACACAACACTGAAGGCGTCGGCGCAGTGCGCCACAGCCTCAAGGAAAGCAAACAAAATGTTGGGTATCATTAAAAAGGGTATCACGACTAGGTCGAAGGAAGTCATCCTGCCACTGTATCGTGCAATGGTGCGGCCGCATCTTGAATACTGTGTCCAGTACTGGTCGCCGTATCTCAAGAAGGACATGGCAGTACATGAGAGAGTCCAGAGAAGAGCAACAAAGCTGATAAAGGGTATGGAAAATCTCTCATATACTGACAGATTGAAACAGTTAGGACTGTTCTCCCTGGAGAAGCGGAGACTTAGGGGAGACATGATAGAAACCTTCAAGATCCTGAAAGGCATAGAGAAAGTAGACAGGGACAGATTTTTCAAACTAAGGGGAACCACAAGTACAAGGGGGCACTCGGAGAAATTGAAAGGGGACAGGTTTAGAACAAACACTAGGAAGTTCTTTTTCACCCAGAGGGTGGTGGATACATGGAATGTGCTTCCAGAGGCCGTGGTAGACAGGAGCACTGTACAGGGCTTCAAAGAAGGTTTGGATAGGTTCCTAGAGGACAAAGGGATTGAGGGGGTATAGATAGGTGTAGATATGGGTTGTAGGGATAGGAGTAGAGGTATGGGTGTAGATAGGTGTAGATATGGGTTGTAGGGATAGGAGTAGAGGTAAGTATAGGAATAGGAGTAGAGATAGGTTATAGAGCTAGTCAGGGACCACTGCTCAGGCAGTGGGCCTGATGGGCCGCCGCGTGAGTGGACCGCTGGGCGAGATGGACCTCTGGTCTGCCTCAGCGGAGGCAACTTCTTATGTTCTTATGTTCTTATGCTGCAAATGATACCTAAATTGTAGGCATCTCTCTCACACCTATGGAGACACATAGGGATGCATAAGCGTAGTTTCCAACAGAAGTGTCCTTGGGCGTCTGTAACCATCCCTATGCTTCTCCATAGATGCGAGACAGGTGCCTTAAATGTAGGCCTATAAAATGCTGGTCTACATTTAAGGTGTATGTTAGAAAAAAAAGATGTGATTCTCTAAAAGATGCTGAAGCGTGATTGACATGCAACCAACGGTCGCTTATTAGGCAATCGCTGAGATCAGTATCCTTTAGAGAATCAGTCTCTAAACAAATTATTACATTTTGGCCTCTTTTTATCACATTGCGTTAGGGTTTTTTTTTTTTTTTTTAATCATTGGCTGCTGCGGTAAAAACTCCGAATTCTGTGAGCATCAAAGATTTTACTGCCACGGCCTGCGATGACAACCCTAATGCGGCTTGATCAAAGAGGAGGTTTATTTACAGAATTACTTGTAAACCATATGATGTGCTAAAACAACATAAAGAAAGCAAGTAACATTTTGGATTGTTTCATGTCATTTCAAATATAAAATGAAGAAGGAAATTTGACCAGTGTTTCCATGTCATTCTCAAATGACAGCACATCTCTGTTGTGACTTGGCCCCTTCTTGACTGATCTGGTATATTTGTTGCTATTTCCATTTCCAATTTAGAAACAATGAGAAATCCACAGAAGCCAACACAAAAACCACATTTTTAAATCAACTCCAAACATTTTTTATGCTTACGATTTGATTCCAGTTTACTCCAAATAGACTACATATGCTTTCATTAAAATAGTAACAATTGGCAGTCTGTCTTGCACACCTTATGTGTCTTATCTTTGCAATCATGCTGTGTCTTGTGACCCATTTACATATCACCTGGCACCCACTAATGAATCCCATCCCACAAGCTGAAATCCCACAGAGTCCTGGGCTCACACCAGGCTGCAATCTGCTCATTGTTTTAGCGCAATCATGAGTTGTTTCTTTTTGCAAGAGGATGTAGAGTTTGCAAATGAGAATGCATTTTATTCTTGCTAGTTTTAAGTTGATGTTCTAGAAGCACCAACTGACTTCTTGCTGAGAATGCCAGTCACTGCTAATTACACCAAGGCATAAGTTTGTCAATGGAAACTAACACATTATTTTGCATAGAGCAGAATTTTATTTAATCATGAACAATTCATCTGTTTACTGGTGACAGGATTTTTTGTATAGAGATCCTTTGTTTTCTCCCATGAATATTTGAATTCCAGCACTGTTTTTGTCTCAACTATATCCATCATGAGTGCATTCCAGGTATCCATTACCCTCTCTGTGAAAATGTACTTCCTGATATTATTCCTAAGTCCCTTCTGACATCACATCCTGGTTGCGGGACCAGGATGTGATGTCAGAAAGGAGCTGAGGCTGGCGTGAGCAGCAAGTGGAAGATGCTACTCACACTGGTGAACGTTCAAGGAGGTAAGTAGGGGGCAGGGGGTGCTCAATTGGTGGGAAAGAGTGAGGGATGCTCAAGCAGCAATAAAGAGTGGGGGGAGGGGTGTGTGCAAGGTATGGCAATGCCAGATGCCACCACTCCTGGTACTAACCTCCCTTGCTGCACCACTGTACAGGGGCATTAACAATTCTTTTTTTTTGCTGATTTGCAGGTTATGGCCACCACCTTGTCACACTATTTTGCCTCCTTGAGGTTCTCAAACACTATCACCCTAAGATCTGTCTCCTGAACTGTGCTCATCAGTCTCTTGCCCTCTATCTCATACATCTCTAAGTGTACCACTCGGCACTTCTTTGCATTACATTTTAACTGCCAAATCTTAGACCATTCTTCTAATTTTTGTAGATCTCATGTTTTCTACTCCTAAGGTTTCTACTCTGTTGCAAATCTTCATGTCATCTGCAAAAAAGAAAAACAAAAACCTTTTTTCATACTCTTCAGTCATATCGCTTACAAATACATTAAACAGAAATGGTCCCAATACCAAGGGTGCTGAAGGCTCTGCCAGTGACAGGGAAGGAAAAAGACTGATCAGGATGTGGCTACAAGGTGTGACCAAAGGGGCATACCCTGTGGGGCACTGCTGGAGTTCAGAAGGACCATGTATCCCCTAGAACAGGGGTGGGAAATGAGGACCACAATCCTGTTAGGTTTTCAGGATTTCCCAAATGAATATGCATCAGATCTATATGTATGCACTGCCCCCATTGTATGCAAATAGATATCATAAATATTCATTGTGCAAATGCTGATAATCTGAAGGATTTCAGCCCTCGTTCCCTACCTCTACCCTAGAAGATTCCCTGAAGACTTTCCATTTATGCAAGTTACTCTTTTTCTTTCATAGATTTACTATTGGGAAAAGGAAAGGGGTGCACTCACAATCTAAGTTTTTATACTTGAGGGTTAAGTGACTTGCTCAGAATCACAAGGAGATGCAGTGGGAACTAAACCCAGTTCCCCATTGCACTGACCATTAGGCTACTCCTCCCGTTAGAAAACAAAACAAATTATTTTGTCTTTTTTCCAACTGAATCTTATTTTATATATTTTACCTACATTTCCCAATGTAGATGAAAAATATAATAACTATAATTCTAGTCCCAAACTTTCCATTTTGTATTAGACAGCAAGGACACTGCGGCTCAGATTCTATAAATTATGCCTATAGGCAACTAGATTGGCATGCTTAGCCAATCTAGGTGCCAGGGTGTGAATGGCCTGTAAAAGTCAACCATTAAACCCCACATCCATATTTTAAAGTCTCAAAAAGAAAGTTCCAATTCACTTTGTCAAAAGCCTTAGCTGCATCTAAATTAGCCAGCATATGAGGTATCTGGTTTTGTTGGGCATGCTTCATAGCTAGCAAAACTTTCTTAAAATTTACTCCTCCTTTTTTTTTTTTCAATTCTTTATTCATTTTTTCATCATATATCAAGTACACAATATTACCTCAATTGAACTTATACACATCACTTGAATTTCTTCCTATCATCATCTTAAATACATAAATTTATTCCCTCCACCACCCACCCTTCCCACAGATATTGTAATCAAAAATATCATAAAAACATTACATTCATAAATATTGTTTAAACCTTTAATATAACTATATACCACTCCCCTTCCCCTAATTATAAATGTTCCTAGAGAACTGTGAACAACCGATGTCTCTATGAGAGTTTAAAACATCAGCCGTAATCTTTATTTTTTTAGGTTGTTTTGAAAGGAAAAGATCATTTAAGTTTTGTACCTTTTATTTTAGCATGTTTTATTTTCATATTTTATTTCAATTGGAAAATTGATGATATCCTTATGTTATAACATTTATTCCTCCTTATCAAGGTAGGTAGACGGGGAGCAGGACAATCCATAAATATTTTCATATCAACATTTAAAAGAGAAATAGGTCTATAAAGCTCTAGATGTAAACCCAACTTCATTGGTTTGGGGATAAGAGATATGAAAGCTTCATTTGCCCTAAGTGGGAAGGTGCCAGTTGTTAATGCCTCAAAGTAATAAGGCTCCAAAGGAGCCCATATATGAGGTGCTAGTAGTTTATAAAATTCAGGTGTGTACCCATCTGGTCCTGGGGCTGTAAAATTTCTAGCTGCTTTAATTGTCATCTCTATTTTTTTTAGCATGTAAGGGAACATTCAGTTGGGTGCATACTGCTAATGGTTATGTAAGAAATCCCAAGTTTTCTACATAATGAAAAACCTCAGGGTCCATGGCTGTATCTGGAGAGGCTTAAGTTTGAGTAAAATAGTCCAAAAATATGTCAGCTTGCCTAATGTGTTATGAGTCAATTCTCCGTCCCCTTTCAGTGTTTTAGATATACGTATATCTAGTGTCCTTCCAGCACTTGGAAACCTGTGCCAGTATATTCCCTGGTTTATTGCCAAATTGATATTTATACTTTTGGAAAAAATAACTTTTTAGTACACATATGGCTAAGCAATTTTAATGCTATTTGAGAAGCAATCGATGTCTCTTTTAGCTGTGGGATGGAGTGTTTAATATAATGGTGTTTGGCCAAGGCATACTTTTTCTCCAAGAGCAAGATATGTTGGGTTATGTGCTCGTATCTGACAGATATGTAAGAAATTATGTCTCGGAGGAGGACTACTTTGGTCTCCCAGAACAAGCTAGGTTGTGAATGTTATATAATCAGCTCATTACATTCATGTTTATCTTTGCAATTTTAGAAATATATAAATGTGAATTTTCTCAGTGATGTCACAGAGACTGGTATCCTTTGCTAATTTGGTTTTTGAGGGGGACAAAAGCTACTGGGGGATTAAGGAAACAACCTTCACTAATCTCCCAAGTGAGGTGTTCAATAGGAGCATTTGCAAAACCCTGCTTGGTAGCAGATGTAGCTCTCAATGTCAATCTTTTATGTTTATGTTTATTAAGGTACTTATATACCACCTTACGCAATACCATCAAGGTGGATTTTACATTCAGAAACATAGACATTTAAGTATATAGCCCTCAATGGAGACTGCCCCAACTTTCTCGGCTGGGCTGAGAACGTTTCGGCGGCTCCTCGTATAGAATGTACCCCTTAGGGGGAAGTTGTCAATATAGGTTACTGTTAAATCAGGTTATTTTACCCCAAGTCAGGTTATATTCTTGTTTTGCCCTGCTACTATATGAGCTATTCATGCCTGTATGTAAATAGAGGATTTCAGCTTCCAACATTGCAAATGTAATATTTCATTCTTAATAAATAAATATAAGATTATAAGGTTGCATTAAAATTTATTATCTCTGTCTTTCTTTTCTACCTCTCTGAAATCTATTGCATGAAAGTAATAACTGAGGCCTTTTGTTTTAGATGATATAATAAAGCAGTGCTTTGTGTTACTTTAAGGTTTGAGAGGTTTAGTTTGGGCTCAGATACTCAGGAGGAACTATGACTTGGGAAATGATACTGTAGCTTGGTCAAGTTCACTTTTTTTAGCTGCAATGAACCTGGTAAGAGTAGAAAAGGCAGCACACACAAAAAAAAGGAATACAAAAGGTCCATGCTGAGAGAAGAAAGCTCTCCCCTAGGAAAGCCTATACAGATGATAGAGTGATAAGTACTGGAGCAGTAATGTGCTTTGGGTGATTACTAAAGATATTGGAGAAACTTATCAAGTAAGGAAACATTAAAGTTAAGAAAACAATACACAGGCTCCTTCTATTACTTCAGAGAAAAATCACCAGGATATTTAAGCTTTTGGATTCTGATGGGAATAATTGTGAGAGTTTCTGAAAGCAAATGTTGAGGAAAATTTGAGCCCCACACAGCTCAAATGACTACACAGCAATAGAAGGCATTTTAAAGAAGAAAAGTCAGAACAACTGAGAAATGACTGAGAGGGCCATGTCTGTTAAAGTTATACTGTAGAATAGACTGAGCAAAAAATAACTCTGTGTGTTTTAAATACTTTGGAGCCAATATTCAGCAATCCATAACTGGTTAAAATATCATGACCACTTTATCTGGATATCCTTAACTGGATATTCATCAAGACATCCGGATATCTCATTCCCGTTGTTATATTGGGTTAAAGATATCCAGCTAACATGAACCACATACCTTAAGATGTGCATGGGTCCCTAACCCACCCCCAAGACGGCTTAAGATGCCTCTGTACTGGACGACTAGGCTTTCCTATGCCAGGCTGCTAGGTGATGATGGTCTGGAGGCTGAATTTTAAAGGTGTGATTAAACTTTTTATGGGGTTGAGGGGGTCAGTGATCACTGGGGTAGTGTGTGGGGGTCTGTAGTTTGTGTCTGCAGTGCTTATCTGGTGACTTTAGATGGGTTTTTGTGACTTAGACCGTGTTTTAAATGGTCTAAGTTCCGTCTGTGATGTGCTGTATAACTTTTAGTTATACATGCAGTACAACTAAGTCTAAACCTGCCCATGTCCCGCCCAAATCCCGCCCTCGACACTCCTCCTGAAACGCCCCGTTTAAATATGGTCATTCAGCAGCACTATAAAGGCCTAGGTCATTTAGAAATACGTCCAAAACCCGTTTTTATTATCGGCGCTTGGACGTATTTTGACAATGTTCGTCCAAGTGCCGACTTAGGCCGGTTTTTGGACATTTTTCTCTTTTAATTATGAGCCCCTTGGTTTTGAATATCAGCCCCCTTACTATCAGTAGAATTCTTGAGACACAGGGAGGTAAGGGAGACAATTTTGTATAGTGCACACAGGTATATGTATAACTGCTTGAATGGAGGTGTCAGATATTGCAGTATTTTAAAAAGGCACTTGCAGAGAGAAGGAGGGTGAGAAAGAACTTGGCATATGCCCAGATGCTCCCGGAGGACCCTTCCTATATTCCCTATATTCCACCCTTCCTATATTCTTATATTCCCTTGGCATTATCTTTGTAAGCCAAGGTGGAGAATGAAGCCCAGCAGTGAGCTACGGCATAGCCACACAGTGTGGCTGTAGGGAATGGCCAGAGAGGCATGCTGGGTCACTTGAGAGCCCCTTTGGAACATTATTTCTAAGAAGAATAAGTCTCAGATTGGTATATTACAACAAACAGGAAAATCCAGGAATGAGGATAGCCTATTTATGCATAGATCAGAGCTACCAATCTGAGACCTTTGCATTTTCCAGTGTGTGCATTACTGTCTGGTGATATTCTTTTGAGAAAATATTTCAAAGAAGTATTAGGTGTGACTAACGCACCTATGTCACTTAATCTCACCAGATGCTACTTAGTACATATGTTTTATTGTCATGTCTATATTGTAATTTATGTAAACTGTCATCTCTGCTCTGTCTGGATTATTATGGATGTACTTTGTAACCCGTTCTGGGCTCCTTTGGGAGGACGGGCTAAAAAAATCGAATAAATAAATAAATGATAGTAATTGTGAAATGTAATTATTTGCCTTAAAAGACTCTGAAAGTGTGACAAAATGAAGTAGCAATAGATGAATTGTCTATGAGGAAAGACACACACGGCTAATTTAATTACTTTTTTTAGATACATCGCAGGATCATATTTCATCTCATACTTCCCTATTGGTCACTTTTACTTCTGAGGTTGATAAGATTAATGTAATAAAAAATTACTTTAGAAAACAAGATTTCTTTTTTTTGTGATGGAAAAATTCAAATTTGTTCTATGTCGAGGGCAACACAGGTTATGCGTAAGGAATTTTTGCTAATGAAACCAAGGGCTCCTTTTACTATGCCGCGCTAGCGGTTTTAACGCACTCACCAGATTAGCGTGCATTATAGCACATACTAGCCGAAAATCTACCACCTGCTCAAAAGGACGTGGTAGCGGCTATCATGCACAGCAAATTAGCGTGCGCTATTCCGCGCGTTAAGGCCCTAGTATGGCTTTGTAAAAGGAGCCCCAAGAGTATTGGCTTTTGGTCCTATTTTATTCTTGAAATGTCTAAATGTCTGATTACTTAAGAATATTACATAAGAATAGCCTTACTGGGTCAAACTAATGGTCCATCTAGCCCAATCTGGGTATCATTGTAGACAATACAATGAAACTTTCTGCCTAATGTGTGGCGGCGGTCAAAAAAGCAAACAGGATGCTAGGAATTATTAAAAAAGGGATGGTTTACAAGACTAAGAATGTTATAATGCCCCTGTATTGCTCCATGGTACGATCTCATCTGGAGTATTGCGTTCAATTCTGGTCTCCTTTTCTCAAGAAAGATATAGTGGCACTAGAAAAGGTTCAAAGAAGAGTGACCAAGATGGTAAAGGGAATGGAACTCCTCTCGTATGAGCAAAGACTAAAACAGTTAGGGCTTTTCAGCTTGGAAAACAGATGGCTGAGGGGAGATTTGATTGAAGTCTACAAAGTCATGAGTGGAGTAGAACGAGTACAAGTGGATCGATTTTTCACTCCGTCAGAAATTACAAAGACTAGGAGACACTTGAAGTTACAGGGAAATACTTTTAAAACCAATAGGAGGAAAACATTTTTCACTTAGAGAATAGTTAAGCTCTAGAATGTGTTGCCAGAAGATGTGGTAAGAGTTTTAAGAAAGTTTGGACAATTTCTTAGTCTGTTATTGAGAAAGACATAAGGAAGCCACTGCTTGCCCTGGATCAGTAGCATGGAATATTGCTACTCCTTGGGTTTTGGCGAGGTACTAGTGACCTGGATTGGACCCCCTGAGAATGGACTACTGGGCTTGCTGGAACATTGGTCTGACCCAGTAGGCTATTCTTATGTTCTTAATAGCCTGTCTTCATTGGTGGCCAATGAAGAGTTTAAAACATCAGTAGCAGGGAATGTTGCTACAATTTGGTTTTTTGCCAAGCAAGCAGTGGCTTCCCCATGTCTGACTATTGACTTTTCCTCCAGGAAATTGTCCAAACCTGACAGCTAAAATAATTTTTGGGAAAAGCAAATACAATCATGTCACTCCATTGTTGAGAGCTCTGCATTGGCTTCCAATTTATTGGAGGGTTCAGTTTAAATGTGCAAATGTTATTTTTAAGAGTTTATATGGGATTTTTTCCCCATTATTTCCTCTTTCTTTTAACTCTTATCGTTTTAACTCTAAATTCAAACTATTACTTCCCACTATTAAAGGGATTCAAACTTTAGGTAGGCTTTCACATTCTTTAGTCGGCACAGTGCGCAGCGGCCTCTAAGAAGGCAAATAGAATGCTGGGTACTATCAAGAAAGGTATTATAACCAGAACGAAAGAAGTTATACTGCCGTTGTATCAGGCGATGGTGCACCAGCATCTGGAGTACTGCATCCAATATTGGTTGCCGTACCTTAAGAAGGATATGGCGATACTCGAGAGGGTTCAGAAAAGAGCGATACAATTGATAAAAGGTATGGAAAACCTTTCATATGCTGAAAGATTAGAGAAACTGGGGCTCTTTTTCCTAGAAAAGCGGAGACTTAGAGGGGACATGATAGAGATTTACAAGATCATAAAGGGCATGGAGAAAGTGGAGAGGGATAGATTCTTCAAACTTTCAAAAACTACAAGAACGAGAGGACATTCGGAAAAATTAAGAGGGGACAGATTCAGAACCAATGCTAGGAAGTTCTTCACCCAAAGGGTGGTGGACACCTGGAATGCACTTCTAGAGGGTGTGATAGGACAGGGTACGGTTTTGGGGTTCAAGAAGGGATTAGATAATTTCCTGAAGGAAAAGGGAATAGAAGGGTATAGATAGAAGATTACTATACAGGTCCTGGACATGATGGGCCACCACGTGAGCGGACTGCTGGGCATGATGGACCTCTGGTCTTACCCAGCAGAGGCACTGCTTATGTTCTTATGACTGACCTTCCTCCAGACATTAGAACTCTTGCCTCATTGACTCGGTTTAGAAAAACCCTGAAAACATATTTGTTTACAAAATATCTTACAGATAATTGATAGAATTCTCAGTTAATCTTTATATGTTGATAGTTACTGATTCTCTTTTTCTATCGTTTATCACTAATTTCTGAGATTATTTTTTGTTAACCGGTTCGAATCCCTTTGGGGAATGATCCGGTATATAAGATCAAGGATTAGATTAGATTAGAAAACCAGCTACGTTAACTGTTCTTGCCACAACCTCTGGTAACATGTTTCAGATCTTAATTATGTCTTCTTTGAACCAGACCAGCTGGATAGACTATTAGATAAGAAAAATAAATAAAGTCATCCTAGGTAGGGTTTATAATAACAGATTGCCTTAATTTGTAGCCAAGTTATATATGACTTTAGTCATGTTTTATTCTTTACATTCTTGAATTAATTTTTTCTTCTTTGGGCTCAAGTCTATACATGGTGCCAAACAGTACTGCTCAGCATAGTTGTCAATCAACCACTAGGCACCATTTACAGAATTGCACCAAGGCATCCTAATATTAGCTGCCGATAAATGAGGGCACAAAAAAAGTAAAGGCAAAATACATTTAACAGCTTTAATAGAAGTAACTGTGAGCAATTGGAAATATCACTTTCCCACATAGTCTCCATGCAAGACAATGCATTTGTTGTATCGTTCAAATAGTTTCTGCATTTCTGCAGGGAAGAAGTTTTCCGATTGCTCCCAAAGCCAGGTAAGCACTGCTTCTTTTAGATTTATCATCAGCGGTGAATCTACAACCTCACAGCGTCTTATTCAGTGGATCGAAGATGTGATAATTGCTAGGTGCCAGATCTGGGCTATAAAGAGGATGTGGAAGATGTTCAAATCCAAGCTGTTGCACTGTCTCTACTGTCGCTGCTTTGGAATGTGGACGTGCATTGTCATGGTGCAGCAAGACCTGTTTTGGTCCACATTCCTCATCTTTTGCTGCAAATTGCAATTTTAAGTTAATTTTGCAGGAATGCACAGTAATTTTCACTGTTCACTGTTTGCCCATGCTATGTCCATAGTAAGTCAATATCCGACAGTGAATTTCCACAGGTTTCACTCCCTCTGCTCAAATAAAGTGTACTACTGCACGTTGTTCTTCAATGGTGCAATCTTCCAATGGAGTGTCCATGTTTATGACCTCGTGACTGCCACACAACTAAAGATCGAACACTGCACTTTGCTTGGACGAATTATCCAACAGGCAACCTACGAGTGCATATGTCGCATTTCACTAGCTCCATTCCAGTTATCAAGTAATTTTAGATTTATGCTCATATTAGACCAGGGATTTCCTGGCCTAATTTACCAGCATCTAACGCAGATGCTTAACGATGTTATACCATGTCTATTCTCTGCCCCTAACCAAAACACTTTTGAGGTAGTCATCGTTAGGTTAACGGTAGGTTATTCAACTTAGGTATCGGTAGGTGCCATGCTGAATTCAATGCACAACTTCAATTAACCCCCAGAGACCCAAATATAGAAAAAAACGTAAAAAAATGTTTTCGAACGTTCACATGTTGTTATAGGAGGCTTGTGATCCCTAAATCAGTGTTTTTTTTTTTATTTTGACATTTTAGTAACTTTTGGGGAGGATGTTGTAAAATTGCAACGCTGGGCCTGTAAGGTAGCAGAATTTCAATAGTGTCACTCTCTCTCTGAACACATGTAAGGAATAATTAAAAGTTTATTTGTACTTTACAGCTTATAAAGACCCACCTAAGTTTATGTATATACACAACAACAATAGTATAATAAAGAAAAAAGTAATTTTTATTATCAATTTAATACAAAAAATGAGTATCATATAAAAACGCAAATTTTTCCCTGTGAAGCGCCCATTGACTTCTATCAGCGGTAATCAAGAAATTTCGTGTTTTTGCACAAAAAATTTCATGTTAGCGCAAATACGGGTAAAAACGGCCACGCTATGAAATAGCACTTGTGCTATCTTCATAGCACGGTTTTGTGAATCGAGCCCTATATGTGCATGTTTTATTTGTTCATTTATTCAGTTATGGTAGTTCCAAAAACAGTTATTTTGCTCTGAAAAGCACAGGCGAACATTGCACTTCCTGCAAAGTGTGTTGGTATAGCCTTTTGCACAGTGTCGGCACCGTCCTCTATCGGCTTTGATGGGAAAATGTCCAATCATGTCCTTGCAAACTTCCTTTGGAGGGTGTGCATTTGACTTTTTGGCTGTCATGGCAGCTGAAGAACCTCCATCATCTGTAAACTGCCTCTTTTGGGAAGTCAAGGTGCCCCCTCTTGATGAAACTGGGCTTGCAGATGGTCGCCCTCGCTTTGACACTGACCCAGCCGTTCCGATCAGGATAAGAGAAGATGCCAACTGGGCCTGAAACATTCTCCTGTTTAGCATCTGTTTCTTTGGGATATCCAAAGCTTTGCAGTCCCTTTTGTACAGGAGCCAAGCATTGATCACAGCTAGGTTAATGGTGTGCCAGAAGATGTAAAGGTACCAGCGGTAGGACTTCAGTGGAAACTTGTATTTTGCTGCAAATGAGTCTAACAAATCCACTCCGCCCATGAATTTGTTATAGGCAGCCACGATATAAGGCCTCTCAACTTCAACAAATCTTTTGGCAGTTTTGTCCCAGCGTTGAATCTTCTCCACTGGTTGTGGGCCAGCAAAGGAAGACACAAGTGTAACCTGTCTGTTGTCAAACCATTTCACAGCACAAATGTTGTGATTTGACTCCACTCTGACATCAAAGCTTCCTCTTCCCTTTTTCTTCAAGCTTTTCTCATCCTCAAGATTACAGTTTGGAAGGCGCACTTGTCTGGCTGTTCCTGTGTAATGAATTCCACAATCCAGCAGCCTAACTATCAATGGGATGCTGGTGAAAAAGTTGTCTGCATAGATCTTGTAGTTGTGACTATGTGGAAGTGTGGAAGCAAGTTTCATCACAACATCCCCTGATAGTCCAAGTTCAGATCTTGCCCGTATTCCATTCACACTGCCTTGGTACACATCAAAATCACAAAGTATACCAGAGATTCCAGTCCTTGCCCACAGCTTGAACCCCCATGGGTTTGGCTTGCCACGCATGTACTGTTTGATGCTGCTGAATTTCCCCCTGAAAGGGATCATCATTTCATCAACAGAGTTATGTTCTTCAGGGACCACTTTTAGGCATTTCTCTCTGAAAGCATCAAGCCATGGTCTGAGTTTCCAGAGTTTGTCACTTTTTTGTTCCATCTCAGACACGGTTAGATTGTTCACAAAATGTAATGATGTCAACAGAGACTGGAATCTGTTTCGTGACATTACATCAGCGACAGGACTGTATCTTGTGTCTGCTTCCCAGTACATACGGACTCCAGGCATTTGGACAAGACCCATCTTCAGATACATGCCAATCATCTGCTCTATTTCCTTTGTGTTTGTGTTTATAGATGATCCTTTCTTCTGAAAACTGTACTGATTTGTGTTATCTGCCAGAGCGTTGATCATATCTTCTGTCACAAACTTCTGAAAGTACTCCAGTGGTGTGCAGAGGGAATGGACATCATTACTCCAAAGCAGGCAACAGGGTTGTATGACTTCATGGCCAGATAAACAGACCTATTTACACATTCAACCATCCAATGGTGTTGCAGAACTGAACAATAGGTTCTATTAGTAATGTACATGAAGTTTTAAAAAGAAAAAAAATGGGGGAGGGTTTATTTTGTAGCCTTAAATGTGATGTTGTAATATTACAACACTGGGTCTCAGGGGAGTGCAGACAAAACCTTGCTATCACTTTGACCCACTGTTGTAAAATTACAACATAGAAATAACCAGCTCTAAATCTCTTAAAATCAGTATATTCAATGATGTCATAAAATCTGCATGATCTACACATATTAATGATCACATAAAAAAATATTTCAAGCTTTTTACTTACTTTAGTCCTGATGTATCCCGTCCAAAACAACAAGATGATATACTCCAAAGCAGGCAACAGGGTTGTATGACTTCATGGCCAGATAAACAGACCTATTTACACATTCAACCATCCAATGGTGTTGCAGAACTGAACAATAGGTTCTATTAGTAATGTACATGAAGTTTTAAAAAGAAAAAAAAATGGGGGAGGGTTTATTTTGTAGCCTTAAATGTGATGTTGTAATATTACAACACTGGGTCTCTGTGAGTTAAAGTTAAATTAATGATTTTTTATTGACTTTTAATGGCCTTACAATTAAATTGTCATTTCAAATCAATTAAGAAACTTGGAGTTATGTGTAGAATTTGGCTAGGTACTGCTAGGTGCTGCCAATGTAGGTGCACAGCAACACTTAACTTAGGCACCATTTATAGAATTTCTCCCTGTTTTTTTCTGTTATATCGAATCTTTGGTACCCCTGTTTGTTTGCAAAAGTTAGACAGTTCAAAATCTAATAGATGCTGGCACTATCATCTTGAAGTAGGGACACTGGATCATTTGTTGTTCTACTGCCCCTTGATACTTAACTTCTGGAAGTCTATCTGGGGGAAAATTAATAGAATACTGGAAACTTCTATCCCATTGTCATATGACATTATTTTATTTGGGACCTTGTTACAAACTAAGAGTCCAATTAGTGCAAGCCAGAACAGATTACTTCTAATTATGACAGGGATTGCGATGCAGTTAATTACGAAAAATTGGAACAACTGGGATAGACTGAATTTTAATTTCTGGTGGGAATCCCTGTGCCAATTTTTATAGATTTGAGCGAATGAATTCGGAACAACTGGGACATTACAAAAAATTTTATGAGACTTGGGGGCCATTGGAGACATTTGTAAAAACTGATAATTTCTTAAAGGAAGTTCTCATACATCCAGGGAGAGGGGGGGGAATGTATCATTTTTGTGAGATAAAAGTGCTGTTTTATTGTACCATTTGTTTGTATTTTCTATTGCACTTTGTATTTATTTCAAAATTAATAAAGAATTACAAAAAACAAACAAAAAAAGAGTTTCTCCTTTTCTCTCTTCATGTGGACTGGATTGTTTGCTTTGAGAATTGCTTATGTACTTTTTCATTTGGAAAACTTTATTTACAATTAAAAAGCTCTTGCAGAAAATGATATAAATACCCCTATCTCTGTGCTTGTGTACCTAATGGCACATTAATAAAGCACATGATATGCATGCATATTATATGCTCAGAACCACAAGACTCTTCCAAATAAGAAACAAGAGATGTCACTGCACTTCTTATGTTCCTAACCACCACAACCAATATCGCAATGAAAAATAATATTCATGTTCTCATTTGAAATCTGGTAATCAAATCTGACGTTCGCATCAAGATGTCCATGATACATTTCATTGTATTGCATTCCACTTAATATGCATTATATCTCCTTTAAAATGCACCTCAGTGAACCAAATTGTGTTATCACTCCGTATTACTGCTCTCCTCAACTCAGATCTGGGTTTCAACAAAAGACTTCCTCAGGAGAAGAAGCCTTTATCCCCACATTAAATTACATGAATATATGTTAAAACACTCCATTGACTACACATTATACCTAAAAAAAAAATTTTCAGCTAAGAGTCTTATGGTTCTGAGTACTTCTTTCACTGTACCCATTATTTATTTCATTGTACTTTTTTGTTTCATAATTATTCGTGATGATTTTGAAGTCCTGATAGTTGGGATCATATATTGTTACAGCAGGATTTATTATTGAAAGTTTTGTAGAAGGAAGAAACAAGGCGCGACCTTAGAATTACAGGATTCTAAGTGACAATTTTTGGTATTTTTAACTCCGATGTTACAACACTCACGAGGATTTATTGCAACTTAACCGTTCCTTCATTTCATAAGAAATTACACGGTTCTATGTACAGAAATTAGTCTATGCATGGGATTACAAGGTTCTAACTGCAAGCCAACAGCATTGCGATATTTTGTACAGTTAGAACCCGGTAATTCTAAGGTCACGAAGGGTAAATGTCTCAGACCCTGCTTGTAATTATGTGCTGATACAATCATTGGATCTCCAATACCTGAAAGGTAGCAGCCTTCCAGGAGTTAGCAGCAGGTGTAGCTCTGAATTGGCATGAGTGTGATGGGTGCTGGAGGGAATAAAGTAGCCAACTTGTATGCTCCTTTTTCACAGATGGTGCATTACTAATGAGCAACAAAAAGATCTTTGAAAGTCTGCAGGGAGAGATCTTTAGCAGAGTGGAATGAACAACTGCCTAATCTAGAGCTACCTCTATAACTGTGAACTGCTAACAGAAATCAGGAAAATTAATAACAGTAGCAAAACTAGCAGTGCAATAATAATGTGAGATATCAATTGCACTGGAGTTCATTGGATAAAAATCTCCTTAGAACATGCAAGATGTTGAATTTGCAGATACGAGCAGCTGGTCCTAGAACTGATGAGAGAGAATTATTCTAAATCGGGCTTGTCCAAGCTTTGGCCCTCAGAAGCTTGGTAACTCATGTATTGCTAATAGCAAGATTTATAGGAGCAAACTTTTGAAAATGAGTGGGGGGTGCTGAACTCAAAACTCACAACAAATTTCCCCTCATTCAGCAAAGAAAAACTAAATACTGTATATCTGGTAGTTAATGCCCAGCCTGTATCTAAAAACCAAGAACAGAGAAGGAAATTTGGACCAATCAAAAATTAGGGTCTTGTGACTCTCTCCTCCCCCTCACAGCTTGTCAACATTATACTCTTTCCATTCAGGCAATCTACAGAACTTTTCTCCAACCAATTCTTCAATCTATCATCTACACCATACTTTTTCCTTCATTTTCCCCTCATTTCTTTTTCTTCCTTGCTCCTCTTTGTCCTCCCGCCCTACTTCTTCTGCACTTTTTAATTTTTTTCTCCTTGGAACAGTACTCAATTAGCAATATAATAAATTCCTACCCAGTGATTCTTGGGCTTGTTCAGTTGTAGGGAGCAGCTGATGGATTCAAACCATGCCTTCAAAAATCTGAAAATTATCTTTTCTTGTTCTTGATTTTTTTTCTTCCTAGTTTCATCTCTCCTGACACTTCTATCCCTCCTACTTGACCCCTCTCTTCTCAGAACCCTTTTCTCAGCCCGCTGCTTTTAGAAACCCACTCAGTTCATCTCCCTGTCCACATCTCTGTTTTACTTTCTTCAGCCCATCCCTCATCCACTTATCTTTGAATCATAGTCTACCCCACCCAGCTTGCATTCACTTCAGCTGTTATCCCTTTCATAGTCCATGTGCCTTCCCTCAGTCTCTCTTCCCTTCACAACCTATCTCTTCTAGTTCTCAGTGTCTGTGATACTCTTTGCTTCCTCATTCCTTTCCCAGACCTTCCCTCAGCAATTCTCCTTCTCTCTATGGTAGACCTAAGGCAGGAAGCCTGTCTGACCTACACTGTAGCTCTTCTCTTTTCCCTGCAATTAGTACATTGGTCATATATTCCTTAGCCAGCCAATAGACTGCAGGGCAAGGTGGGACCAGTAACTTAGGGAACATCAACTTTTCTGTGTGGTGTAGTGGCCAGCTAAAGACTGTCTGAATAATGGTGTTTCCTAAGTTACTGGTCCTGTTTGCTTTGCAGCTTATTGGCTAGCTAAGGAATGTCAGACCAATGGGCTGTAGGAGGAGGCGGCAGTAGTAGTTACAGAGACACTGTCTTTATTCCTGCTTTCCCTTGCAGTCATTGGGAAGATTTCAGCTCTGATGTCTGGGCAATGCAGGAAAGAATAAGGGTGCTCTAGCACCCAAAGTATCTACAGAGCTGACGCCAAAGGCAAGATTTCTGCTTCCCCATGACTCAGAACTCTAAGTTTGAACCGAGCAGTGCCAAAGAGTGATGTCATCAAGTTTTTCTTTTCAATAAGTATGCTGTACTTGCTGGTTTCCAAAGCGTTTCAAGACAAGCATATGCCTTGAAGTTGTCTCTGCTCCTGAAGAAGGATTGAAATGGGGTGCTCTGTTGGGCAGTTCCATGGCTCACAATGTATTAAGTTTTCATTTCTGTATTATATTGATTTTAGCCTTTTTGTTTTAAATTTATTTAGGGAATTTTCGTTGCGGAGATAAAAGTGGCATTGCATTCCATTCATTTTAAAGCCAAAAATAAGTGCAACATATTCTACAAACATTTTACACTTTAACAGCACTTAAATTCTATCAAATTATATTTATGACAAATACATATATCATCCCTCCCTTTATACATATCCAACAATTGTATTCTAATTAAAAGTATCTCCCCACCCATCCTGGACGTGTATGATCAAAGGGCAAAATCAACAACACACTCCTTACAAAATTCTGTCAATGGCTCCCAAACATCCATAAATTTCTTATAATGTCCCTGTTGCATGGCCATCATACACTCCATTTGTAAAAATGTGGCATAGAGATTCCCACCAGAAAGTATAATTTAACCATCCCAGTTTTTCCAATTCCTCAAAATAAGTTATATGGCAACCCCTTCATAATACAGAGAAGTTTATTATTATTATTTGGCCCTCATTAACATGCCAAAAAGCAGGGTATCGTATGTCAATGCCACTGGATTTTCCAATAACTTATTCATTTGATCCCAAATGGATCTCCAAAATTTAAGTATCAATGGACAGTGTCAGCATCTATTAGACTTAGAACTATCCAATATCTGTAAACAAACAGGGGTCCAAAAAGCTCTATGTAACAAGAAAAACCATGTTTGTCTCATAGATGCAGACGCCGTACATCTCATCCTCCAAGTCCAAATTTGTGGCCATTGAGACGCAGAAATCTGCTGCTTTATCTCAATGCTCCAAATGTCATGAAGACCAGTCTTTGGTTTCTTATTCAAAAATTCAGATCTTAATTTATACCACTGAGCGGAGGTATTACCTCATGCTCCCTACAGTCCAGCCATGAGTCCACCAGACTTTGACCTTTTTCCAAAGTTGAAACAACCTATGCGTGGACATCATTTTGCATCTCTGGAAGAGCTTTCTTCCACCGGTACCTGAGCCATTCAGCAACTGAACAAAACGGTGTCTTGGATGGAATTATGAAGCTTCCAGGATGTTGGGACTTGGTCATTGCAAAGCAGGGAGACTATATTGAAGGATTGTAAAGAAATACTTGAAAAAAAAAAATAAAACATGTAAATAAAAAAAAATAATGTGCATTATTTATGAAATACCCTCGTACTATGATTATTATCAGTTTCTGTTAGCCACTTAATCTGAAACAAAAATTTATTTTAAAAAAACTCCAATTAAAATCTGAAATAGAAGAAAATGGCATAAATCTTTGCAAGACACCTTGATAGAAATTATACTAGCACCTATGGAGCTTATTTTTGAAGCATATGGATGTCTTAAAATGCCAAATGGGCATCCATGTGCTTGAAACTTACAAATCCTGATTTTTCAAAGGCAGAAAAGGAATAGCCAACACTGCAGTATGTCCAAAGAGCAAGGGGGCATGTTCTAGCTGTCTTTTGGGTGGGAAATCCAACAATAGTTATCAAATAGGCAGTAATGTTCTAGCCTAAAAAGGACTTGTTTCAGTCATGTCCAGGTTAAAAAAAAAGAGCTTTGATGTTGCATAATTTAAATTACTAGTTCATATGCTAGAAAATCAGACAAGAGCAAGGAATTTACGTTTAGTTAATTTTCCTTCAATCCACTTGTTATCTCCAGAGATACTTCTAAGGAAATATCTCAAGGAGATAATAGGGATGACAAATGCAGAAACTATGGGCTCCTTTTACTAAGCTGCGGTAGTGTTTCTTTCGCGTACTGCAGATTAGCACACGCTAACCCCTGCGCTACACGGAGAAACTAACACCATTAGAGGCATTAGCGTCTAGCGTGCGTGCTAAAACCGTTAGCGCAGCTTAGTAAAAGGAGCCCTATGTTATTTTTGAGTTATTATATTCCTCAAAGGAAAAAAATTCCCACAGAAGAGGGTCTGGATCAATTGGTCATTACAGAGATTGATTTGTTGAAATTTCTGGAAGATTCGCAAGACCAGATCCAGACCTGTGCCACTCTATTAGTCACATGTTTTTTAAATGAATCTGATAAGATTCTGATTATGAAACTTTATTTTAGAAATAGAGAGAGTAAATTCTGCGGGGATAGAGTCCTAGTTTTTCCTGATGTTGCCAAATCTACACAGCTTAAGAGGAAGGCCTTTTTGGCTCTCCGTCCTAAGGCTTTGCAGATAGGAGCCAATTTTTTCCTGAAATTCCCTTGTAAATGCCTTCTGCATATTCAAGAGCAAGACTATGGACTCCTTTTACAAAGGCACGCTAGCCGTTTAACGCATGTAATAGCGTGCGCTAAACCGCCGGACGCGCTAGCTGCTACCGCCTCCTCTTGAGCAGGCAGTAGTTTTTGGCCAGCACGGGGGGTTAGCACGTGATGAAAAGTCACGTGCGTTAACCCTGCTAGCGCGGCTTTGTAAAAGGAGCCCTATGGTTTTTTTGGAACCCATTGCAGTTAGATTCATTTCTTAAAGAAAAAAATGTAATTTGATTTGTTTCCTTTTGAGGTTTTGGGGGGTGAAAATATAAAACAGTGCCCAAGTAAAATTTTGTTGGGTGGGGGTTCCTCCCACTTTGATTTCTTAATATTTTCCTAAATTATCTGAAGATCTTTCTCCCATTATCTCGAGGGCTAGATGGATTTGCTTTAGTTTGTTTTAAACTGTATTTTCTTTTATGTTATGTATTTTTGCCTAATTGTTCCATATTCTTACTATGTGATGTAACATTGTAAAAAGTATTTCAATAAATAAATTACTAGTTCAATCACTGGTGTTGAGCCAACTAGATTACTGTAACATAGTGTATTTAGCAGGCACACAAAAGAATCTATCTAGACTGCAAATAGTCCAAAATGCTGTGGTCCATCTGATTTATGGCTTGAAGAAGTTTGACCATGTGGCCTAGGATTACCAGATTTTACATTTGGAAAATTCATAACCCCTAGACCCCCCTCCCCCTGCTCTTCCAGTTCCACCCATCCGTGCTGGGTTTTGAAAAGCCATCCAGACCCCTCAGACATGTCCTCAAAAGGAGACCATGTCCGGGAAAATCCAGACATCTGGTAACCCTAATGTGGCCCCTTTCTATCAGGAATTTCACTGGCTGCCCGTTGAGGCCTGTGTTAAATTTAAGTTTGGCTGTCTTGCTACAAAATTTTATTTGGTCTGGCACCCAATTACTTATTTGATTCATTTTCTATTGTTCAGTCCAAAGGTTAGTGAAGATCCCATGCTCTTTTTAATTTTCCTTCAGTAAAGGAATGTTGCTACAAAAAATATAATCAACATATTTTTTCTTATATTATAGGCCCTTTGGGATAGAGATTTAAAACCACTGCAATTAAATTCTGTGTCATACTGCCATTTTAGTAAGCAATTGATGGCATATTTGTTTAACAATTAATTCATTTCTGGTATAATCTTTTTTTATGTATTTTTAATGTTGTTAACCGAATAGAACAGAGGTGTCAACCTCAATCACATTAAGGGGACAAAATCCAAAACACAGGCTAAGTCGTGGGCCAGACCCCATCCAACCTCCGCCCCAGACACCGCCCCCATAATAATACTAATTATAACACTATTTTTCCATTCATTTTTCATTTATACACACACAATATAATCTTATTAACACATGATGGTAATAGTTAACCACAAAATTAAACTACAAAAAACACACTGTATGCTTCTCAACATTCATTCCTACCAGAACACAGATAACTCTTATGCAAATACGGGACCAAAAACTAAAAGTACTAATATATTTTAAAAACACCCTAAGATTCAAGATTTTGCATGCAGTACAATCTCCAGAGAAAAAGAAACAAATGTATTGCTTCCTGAGTAGTGCAAAATATAGACAGCAGATTAAAATGCTCAAAATTGACACAATTCAAACAATAACTTGAAAATAAAACCATTCCCCTTACCTTTGTTGTCTCCCTCCCTCCAGGCTGTGCCTCCCTTCGGCGGGTGTCTAATCTTCTGGCCGGCTCCAACCTGACCGTTTTATGTGGGCCGCGGTCCGATGCTCCCCAGTGCCATCATGTGGCCGGCTCCCTCCTCCTCACAGTCATAGTGTGCACAGGAGGCACTGCTTATGTTCTTATAGTAATTAGCCATTCTGCCTTATTGATAAGCAGGTACAGCCTGGAAGCCAGTGACTAGTCATACACCTGTGGAAAAAGATTATTCTTTGTGGTGTTCCCTCTAAGCTGAGCAGGAGTCCTCCACCCACAGTCTCACCAATAGAGGGTGCTGTTTTACTGTCACATTTTTCAATTGTGAGGGACAGGCAAGTTCTGCAGGACTCCAGGGAACATACCTGTCCTTAGCGACTGAAAATATTCCACCCCCTAGTGGTAGCAATGCAGCTGGAGGACACCTGCTCAGCTTAGAGGGAACCTTTATAACCATAAAGGGCCCTTTAAGAAGTGCTATGTCTATGACAAAGTAGATATGAACTAACCCCAGCATGAAACTCGCTCTTTTTCCAAAGTTGTCGGAACTTTTCCCCTTCTTTTACCACTTTTTTCGTGCTGAAGGCATTACTTTAGTGTGCATACATTTATGCTAATCATATACTGTAGCCATGGGTTCTTCTATCAATATGAAATGTTTTGCACTTGCTGTTTTTGTGCATCTCGTATTGTTATGTGTGATATACAAAATAATGTGTCTAACTATGCCATTTATGCTTTTGAAAGAAAAAGCAAATTACTCACTGAAGAGAATGGCATTTGCATGCATGTGTGTCAGCTTTCAAGCCATTTCCTTCTACAAAATATTGCTTTCTGCACTTAGAAAATGCATCCATCCATCAGTTACGAACCATTTCAAAGCACTTTATGAATCTACAGAGCAGAATGTACTTATCTTACACTGGCAGTGTCCCAGCTGTTACAAAATTGCTATTGTCCTAATACTTACAAGGCAATTTTAGCATCAGTTAATAATTTTACAGGATAGATAACTTTGAAGGCATTATAAAATGACAGACATTAAACAATAGCAACTTAGCAGCATCTGAAGCTGTGCATGACAGCTTAAAAACTAAAGTGATTTTAATGTATAGTCGTTGCAGTTTTACTTTCTCACTGACAATTCCTTTAGAAGATAAAACTGTGAAAATCCTTTTAAACAGTGCATAGAAGAATAAAACAAATTTACTTCTAAAAGATATTCCATATAAACCTCAATTAGAAATAAATGTCTCAAATCTTTCTGTACAGATAGTAGGTGACAAGAATGTGAATTTATTTAGGCAGAAAAAATATGATGCTATCATGTAATGGTACGGTACCACAAAATAAAAAAAAAATAATAAGGCATATCTATTCATTAAGTGTAATACAGGAAGGGAAGAAAGGAAGGTATGCATCTCTTTCTATAAACCGTTATGTATTACTGCACTTTGAGTACTATTTTCTTTCAATCTTACTTTAAAAGGTTCAGTTAAAGGCAAATTGAAGTTTTAGTGTTACCTTTTTGAGTTGGTTCATCACCTCTTAGTCATATTTGTGGTCCTAGATAACTAAATATCAATTCTAGCATAAAGAGGTGCAACATGCATTCATGCCAAATAATTCCTGTTTTGCACTATGTACATATAAACTCTTTGGGACAGGAATATTTTTTTTTTCTGTTTGGTGTAGCTGTCTGTCTTACTGAACTAGCCATTGCACCAGTATTGTTTTGGAGATTTAGAGGTGCTTACTAAGCTGCAGTAGGGTTTTGCAATTACTGTGAACTAACTGCAAAAATTAATGCTGGGCAAAGCCTGTGTGGTAATTGCAAGGGGAATGCCCAGTATCTGTTTGTCATTTATTGTACAGGGTAGAGACTGTTATCACATGAGCCTTCCATTACATGCTCGGGCATGTAACACAGCCCTGACCAGAAAGCTCACTAAATCTCGACATATGCAGCAGTAAAACCTGCCTTCCTGCACCACTTCCATCCCTTCTGGCCCAATACCCTTATCTGATCCTCTCTCCTCCAATTCCCCAATACACTCATCCCCCCTGATCCCCTTATGAGAATCCCTCTCCAATTCCCTACCTATCAATCTGTCCTCCAATAAGCCCCGCCTCTGAATATAATCCCTGCCCACATGTTCCCAAGCAAACCCTCTCTTCAGCCCAAGCTCCACCCTAGCACATACCCCTGGACTTCACAGTACTCCCAGAACTTGCTCAGAGGTGTCCATGGTAGTTTAATGGGCAAGGGTGGGAGTTGACCCCTTCACTCCTGCCTTGTCCACCTTTGGGTAAAACTTTGATAGTAAAGACCCCTAGTTGCAGTATTGTGGTATCACTCTTAGGGGTTGGTCTATATAAAGCTGACCTCTATTGATAACATAGTAATATAGTAACATATGCACTGTATGCTTGGAACAAGCTGCCCGAATCCCTATGGCAGACTCTGTCTCTGGCAGTGTTCAAGGCCCAGTTAAATCCCACCACTTTGAGAGTGCTTTCAACTCCTAACTCCTTTCACCTTGGGTTCTGCATCCACAACCTTATATGTCGTGTCTGTCTGTCCAAGTTAGATTGTAAGCTCTTCCAAGCAGAGACTGTCTGTCTATAAATATCAAAATGTACAGTACTGCATATGCCTTTCAGTGCTATATAAGTGATAAGTAGTAACATAGTAGATGATGGCAAATAAAGACTCACCCAGCAAGATAAACTCATAGCATATGATATGATGTGATATAACATATGCACCTTCCACCTGGGTATCATAACATCCTTATGTCTCCTATCCTCTAGGATATACATATTCAGATTTCAAGTTTCTTCTCATATTTTTGTTGTTGCAAACCCTATAGCATTATTGTTGCTTTTTAATGAACTACTTCAACTCTTTTTATGTCACTACCAAGATACGGTCTTCAAAACTGAACACATTACTACAAATGGGGCCTCCCTGAAGAGGAAAGTGTGGTGCAGTGGTTAAGGCTACAGCCTCAGCACCCTGGGGTTGTGGGTTCAAACCCACACTGCTCCTTGTGACCCTGGGCAAGTCACTTAACCCCCTCCCATTGCCTCAGGTACATTAGATGGATTGTGAGCATGCCAGGCCAGAGAGGGAAAAATGTTTGAGAATCTGAATAAATTAATGTAAACAATTATGAGCTCCCCTGGGAGAACAGTATAGAAAAAAATAAATAAATTTATAAAGGGATACTAACATCTTATTTCTCTTGCTAGTTATGCCTCTGTGCAGCCCAGCAACTTTCTGGCTACTTCCTTGCCAAATTGTTCTTCATCTTGAGACCCTCAGACTCTATCACGCCAAGGTCTTTCTCCTGAACTAAGCTTATCAGTCTCTCACCTCCAATCTTGTACATTTCCTAATGATTTTTGAAATCACAGTGCATTACTCTGTACTTCTTCACATTAAATTTTAACTGGTTTAAACCATAAACTGGCAGAACATAGATCATGCTTCCAACTTTTGTAGACCTCTTGTTATGTTTTCTGCACCCTCAGGGGTGGCCAATCTTTTGGTAATCTTTGTGTCATCTGCAAAAAGTCAAACTTTTCTTTCTAACCCTTTTGCAATGTTATCCACAGAAAATATTAAATAGAATCATCCCCATCACAGCTCCCTGGACATTTCAGTACTCATCTTCCTTTCCTCAGAGAAGATCCCTTTAACCATCACCCTCTGTCACCTATCAGTCAACTAGTTTCCAGTCCAGTTTACCACTTGTGGTCCTAACTTCACCCTACTCAGCTTATTCACGAACCTCCTGAGAGGAACCATATTCAAAGTTTTGCTAAACTCCAAGTAGACTATGTCCAATACATGTCCATTATCTAGTTCTCTGGTCACCCAGCAAAGAAATCCATCATATTTGTTTTGCAGTCTTTTCTTATGGTAAAACCATGCTTCTTTGCATCTTTCAACCTGTTGAATTCTAGGAACTTTTCTTCAACAGCATCTCCATTAGTTTTCCCAACAACCAAAGTGAGACTTTCCAGCCTATAGTTTCCACGTCTTCACTGTCCCTGCCTTTGTGAAGTTGGACAACTGCTCACATCCAATCCTGAAGAATCTCTCCTGTCTCATGATTTCTCTAAGTTCTTTAAATATTCTTGGATGCATCCTGTCTGGTCTCTGACTTTGTCTGTTTCAGTTTTCCAAAGTGTTCCTAAACAATTTATTCCATGAACAATTTGATATCTATTCCATTCTAATATATACCTTTGGCGGCCAACTGAATTCCTTCTCCAGAAGTATCCTCTGTGAATGTAATGATCAAGGAAGTAAATCACACAGATCAAAACTTTTCCTGAAATTTATTGACTCTATTCCTCCCCAGGATTGTCACAGAACCTGCAGAAAGGGGGAAAAAACCTGGCATGGCCATGGGAAGGAAGTGACTCAGCCTGTAAGACCTGCCTGGAAGGGAAGGTGTCATTCCTCAGGAGGGGATGTGTTTTAGATCCAGCTCAACTTCTCTGGGTAGTCTACAATAACCTTAGGAACCAAATAAAAGCTGAAAGGGGTGTAGGGAAGAGCCACCCATTGCTCCATGGGAAAATGCTGACATGGAGAACATAAGAGTTGCCATTATGAGACAAAAGTGAAGGTCCATCAAACCCAGTATCCTGTTTCCAACAGTAGCCAATCCAGGTCAGAAGTATGTGGCAAGATCCCAGAGAGTAAAACAGATCTTATGCTGCTTATCCTAGGAATAAGCAGTGGATTTCCTGACCTTAATAATAGATTATGGACTTCTGCTTTAGGAAATTAGCCAAACCCATTTTAAACCCTGATAAGCTAACCACTTTCACCACATTCTCTAGCAGTGAATTCCAGAGTTTAATAACACATTGAGTGAAGAAATATTTTATTTGGTTTGTTTTAAATTTACTACTTAGTAGCTTTATTGCATGTCCCCTGGTTCTAGTATTTTAGGAAAGAATAAACAAGCAATTCACATCTACCAAATCCATTCCACTCAGTATTTTATAGACCTCTATCATATCTCTCGTGAGCCATCTCTTCTCCAGCCTGAAGAGCCCTAGCCACTTTAGCCTTTCCTCATAGGGAAGTCGTTCCACCCCTTTTCTCATTTATGTCACCAATCTCTGTACCTTTTCTAATTCTGCTATATCTTTTATAAGATGTGGAGACCATAATTACAGAGTATTTGAGGTGCTGCCACACCATAGAGTGATAGAAGAGCATTGTAACATTCTCATCTTTGTTTTCCATTCCTTTTCTGATACTTCCTAACATTCTATTTGCTTTCTTAGCTACCACCACACACTGACCTTATGGTTTCAATGTATCATCAACAATGCCACCTAGAACCTTTTTCTGGGTGGTGACTCCTAACATGTAACCCTGCATTGAGTATCTATAGTTCAGGTTCCTCTTTCCCACATGCATCACTTTGCACTTGCAGACTTTAAGCGTCATTTGCCATTTTGAAGCCCAATCTCTCAGTCTTGCAAGGCCCTCTTGCAGTTTTTCACAATACTTTTACGATTAACAACTTTGTCATCAACAAAATTTATTATCTCACCAGTTATTCCCATCTCTATATCATTGATAAATATGTTTAAAAAAAAAAAAAAAAGCAGCGATCCCAGCACAAATCCCTAGGGAACCCCACCACTTACCTTTCTCTGTTGAGAATATTGACCATTTAAACCTACTCTTGTTTTCTATCTTTCAACCAGTTATTAATCCTTAATAGGACATTACCTTCTATTCCATGACTTTCTAATTTTCTCAGAATGGTGGGGAAGAGTTCAAACTGTTAAAATGATGATTTTGCCTGTAGTTTGCTATCAATTGGGAATGATACCAGTGTTTTTTCAGGGGTCTTTCTATAAAAAATTAAATAGTATTCTGGTTAAATTTATTTGGCTGGGTAAAATTGCAAGAGTGGCTCTAGTGTCTTTGCAAAGACCAATTGAGGAGGGTGGGGTAAATTTTCCCAATTTTTATAGGTATCATCAGGCCTATATCATGCGCCAAGGTATGTATTGGGTCCTCCCAGAGCTTTTGGAACAACTACCAGAGTAGTTACGGGTGGAGAGATCACTTATCTTTCCACTTAGGCTTGATCTTCTGCTTGGTATAAAAGTGCCTAGAATACGTAAAGACAATAGAGTATTAATGGATACTTGGAAAACATTAAGATTTGTAGACAAATTAACTAGTGATTCTATTTTAAAATCGAAACAACAGACTATTTGGGTAAACTCCAAGATACAAATAGGCGGGTTTAAGGTTGTCTGGAAGGATTGGATTAAAGCAGGTATAAGATCCTTAACGGAAGTAATTGATAATGATAAGATGCTTGAATTTTCACAATTGCAACATAAATATGGTCTGAATAAAAAACAAAGTTATAAGTGGTTGCAATTGAAGCAGGCTATTCAGGTGGGGTTCCCTGAATGGAAATCTTTAAATGATCATTACAGCTTAGAGTTCTTATGTTTCCAGGCAGATTTTCTGGGACACCAGGCCGCAAAGTGGTATAAAATTATATCTAATTATTTGAATAAGAAACCAAAAAATGGATTAAGAGATATTTGGAGCATTGAGATTAAGCATCAGATTAATGCATCTCAATGGCCACGTATTTGGTCTTGGAGAATTAAAGGTACGATGTCAGCATCTATTAGGCAAACATGGTTCTTTTTGTTGCATAGAATTCTATGAGCATCAGAGCTAATACCACCGCAGCCAGTGATAAAAAAACCTAACATGGCTTCATAAAAGGGATGGTGGTGGTGGTGGTGGTAAAGAGCCCTTCACTGTTTTATATTTGTGAGTTCAATGCTCAGTACCCTATTGCTATGAGGTAAAATGTATTATCTAAGTATTATTTATATATTAATAATGGGAATATTACATTACATTTACTTATAGAGTCAACCTTGGAAATGAAATATAAAAGACTGTAACCAAATTTACCCCCTCCCTTTTTTTTTAAAAAAAATCTTTATTCATTTTCAAACTTAAAACTGTGCATATAGGAATACATACAGAATATTTGATAAACAGCACTTACATCTTTCAATCAAATATATTAAAATTATTTTTACCCCCTCCCCCTCCCTATTTCAATGTAATCAAGAAAACCAAACAATATTACTTCCATATTATTCAAACAATCCCAGTTAGAATCAATAAAAATAGTCAATGGACCCCATACCCGTTTAAACCATTTGTTATCCCCTTGCTCAAAAATCATTTTTTTCATATCTGTAACATAAACATAACGAATGCCACCAAAAAGTAAAATTTAATCGGTCACAGTTTTTCTAATATTTTGTAATCATTTGGATGATTACTCCAGTCATAATATTCAATAATCTATTTTTAATTTTGTCTATTAGAGGTGTAGGAGATAGTAACATCCCACGGACTACCACATCATATGATAGCGGAATCACAGTCTCCAGAATCAGAGTAATATGTCCCCATATAGATCTCCAAAAGTTAAGTATCAAGGGACAAAAGAAGAGCAGATGATCCAGTGTCGCTATATTGAGATGACAGTGCCATCATCTATTTGACTTAGAACTATCTAATTTTTGTAATCTAACAGGGGTCCAAAAATTTCTATACAACAAAAAAAACCATGTTTGTCTCATAGATGCTGACGCTGTACATCTCATCCTCCAAGTGATCTGCTGCTTAATCTCAATTCTCCAAATATCTCTCAAACTTGTTTTTGGTTTCTTATGCATATAACCAGATATTAATTTATGCCACTGGGCGACCTGATGCCCTAGGAAATCTGTCTAGAAGCATAGGATCAGCAAGCTATATTGATTTTTTAGATTTCGCCAATCTTTTTTTTAAAATACTTTATTGATTTTTAATCTAAAACAGTGTCATACAAATGAAAGAAGAGTAGGTATTACATACATTACACTAATATATGTACAGGTAACATAGATATCATTCAAGAATTTCAGTTTCTTGCATATAATAAAAGCACAATATAACCTAATATATAATACAAATGAAGAATAAAGTTACCCATATCACTATCAATATTTACTCCCCTCCTTCCAACCTCCCACCCCCCAGATGTGTAAAGATAAATAAACCAAAGGAAAGATATGATAAATATACATTATTATGTTTTTACAAATTTAGTCAATGGGCTCCAAACTTTATTAAATATCTCACTAAATCCCTTACACTGTGCATTAATTCATTCATATCTGTACCTAGTGCACACATTCACCCACCAAAAAGTGTAACTTATTCTATCATGGTTCTTCCGGTTACTCGTAATGAATTGAAAGGCTATTCCAGTCAGGATCAAAAATAGACGATTCTTATATTTATCTAGAGTGGGTTTCACATGTAATATCGTTCCACAAATTATAACCTCATATGATAGTGAAACATTTGAATCTAAAACTAAATTTATTTGTCCCCAAATTGACTTCCAAAATATAAATATAAACGGACAAAAATATAGCAAATGATCCAAAGTCTCTATATCAATATGACAATGCCATCATCTATTAGATTTAGAACTATCTAATTTATTTAATCTAATTGGTGTCCAGAAAATCTTATGCAACAAAAATAACTATGTTTGTCTCATAGATGCTGACGCTGTACATTTCAATTTCCAAGTCCAAATTCGTGGCCACCGAGACAGAAATATACTGTTTTATCTCGATGCTCCAGATGTCTCTAAGACTATTTTTTGGCTTTTTATTCAAAAATCCAGAAATCAATTTATACCACTGGGCAGCCTGATGTCCTACTAGATCAGTTTGGTAGCAAAGGATTTGCAAGCTAAAATAAGTTTTAAAATTTTTCTATTCAGGGAACCCACTCTGAATAGCCTGCTTCAATGCAACCACCTATATTGTTGAGATTTTAAAATTCCAAATGACTGTTGCAATTGTGAAAAATCAAGCAGACTTTCATCCTATATAATAAAACCCTAGAGTGCGCATACGCTCTTGAAAAATCGTGATCCCTGGCACCGTGTTTTCTGATCCGTGGCTGCGTTCCATTTTAGAACGCAGCCAGGGATCACTCTGGCCACTCCCCTCCTCATTCACCAACCCGAAGCAAGCTCCTTACCAACCGGAAGCAACCACCTCACCTTCCGCCCTCGCTCACCGCTGCTGCTGCCGCTGCCGCTGATCCTTCTGTTCGGGGCAGCCTGTGATCGTGGCCGGCTTTGGCGGGCCTCGCGGGCCTCTTTCCGACCTCGGTGGCACGTTCCCTCTGACGCACAGGATCGCTGTGAGGTTCTGACCTGTGAGGTTCGCTGGGGCCTGCCACCACGATCGCGGCCTAGAGCAGGCCAGAAGACGCCGGGATGCAGGGAGGGTAAGCAGGGGAATCAATACAGGCGGCCAGAGGGAGAGGGAAAGGGGGCTGCTTTGGGGGACGGGTGTGCTGAGGGGAGACAGAAGGGGCCATGGAGAGACAAGGAGAGGGAAAGGGGGCTGCTTTGGGGGGGAGGTGTGCTGGGGACAGACAGTTTTGCACTGGGGGAAGACAGAAGGGGCCATGAAGAGACAGTTAGGGAGAGGGAAAGGGGGCTGCTTTGGGGGGAGGGGTGTGCTGGAGGCAGACAGCTTTGCTCGGGGGGAGGGGGAAACAGAAGGACACAGACAGTGGCCAAGGAGAGAGAGATAAAGAAACACAGGCAGACAGACACACATATATTCTAGCACCCGTTAATGTAACGGGCTTAACGACTAGTTAGATATAACATCATCTAATGTCCTAATACCTGCCTGCATCTCATTCTTCCTAGCGATCCCAGCACCGCCTATTTGAATCTTGGAGTTTAACCATAAGGACTGCAAAGTATATTTCATTATGGAGATCTCTGTTAATTTATCAATAAATTTAATTGTTTTCCACGTGTCCAATAAAATCACATTATCTTTATCATAATTAGGTATTTTAATATTTAAAATATGAGGCAGTCGCATTGGGAACATGATTTTCCACTCAAGATATAACCAGTCCGGCTGATGTTCCAAGAGCTCAAATAAAACAAAATAAGCTTAAATAAGTTTTTAAATTTTTCCATTCAGGAACCCCTTTTGAATGGCTTGCTTCAACTGCAACCATTTATAAATTTGAGACTTTGAAATACCGAATGATTGTTGCAGTTGTGAAAAATAAAGCATTTTTCCATCTGATAACACATCAACCAGTGTGCGTATGACCGCCTGCAGCCCTTGCTTCCAGAGGATCTTAGACTCGCCAATTTGAATCTTGGAGTTCAACCATAAGGACTGACACACGGATTGATGAATCGGAATAGGTATTAGGTTATTAATAAATTTTAATGTTTGCCATGTGGAGAATAAAATTCTATTGTCCTTATAAATCTTAGGTAACATGATACTTAAAATATGACACAATCGCAATGGGGACAGGAGTTGCTATTCTAATATTAACCAATCAGGAAGATGTTCCACGAGCTCAGGAAGGGTCCAATACATACCCTGACGCAGTATAAAGGCCTGATAGTACCTATAAAAGTTTGAGAAATTTACCCCACCCACTGCAATTGGCTTTCCTAAAGATACTAAAGCAATACGAGCAGTTTTATCCAGCCAAATAAATTTGGTGAGAATACTATTCAATTTCTTATAAAAGGACCCCTGAAAATAAACTGGCAGCATACCCATTTTGCAGCAAACCACAGGCAAAATCATTATTTTAACCATTTGGACTCTCCCCCACCAAGACAGATGTAATGGGTTCCATTGCTCACACATTTCTGAGACCTTTAGCAATAAGGATTTTTCATTTACTCTCATCGTGTCTTCCAACGTTTTTTGAATACAAATACCTAAATATTTTATACCCTCTTTCTTCCAAAGAAAAGGGAATGAGTCAAATAATCATTTTGGACAGTGTACATTTAGCGGAAGAACTCCAATTTATTTTACATCTAGAAAATTTTCCAAATTGGTCAATCAAATCTAGTAAATGCGTGATGGTAGATTCAGGATTCCTCAAATGAAGCAAAATATCATCTGCATAAGCAGAGACCTTATATTTCCGACCTGCATAAGGAATACCCTGTATCACCTTTGCCTGTTGAATAGCCAATAACAAGGGTTCCAAAACAATGTCAAAGCAAAGGGGATAATGGATACCCTTGTCTAACTCCCCTCTCCAGACGAAAACGTTCTGAAAATAATACATAATCTTGCAGAAGGGGAACTATACAAAGTTTGAATCATTTGAATAAATCCAAATCCTATACCAAACCAATCCATTGCTTGATACATGAAGGTCCATTCTACACAATCAAAGGCCTTCTCTGCATCCAAGGATACAGAGAAGACTGGATCTTCTATGGCTTTTGCTAAATTCAACATATGAAAAGCCAATCTGGTATTGTTTGATGAATGTCTTTGAGCAACGAAACCAGTTTGGTGCATATTGATCATATAAGGGAGAGACTTGGCCAAATATAAAGACAATAATTTAGCCAAAAGTTTTCCATCTACATTAATCAAAGAAATAGACCTGTAATTTGAAACCAACATGGGATCTTTATTTGGCTTCGGTAAAACAATAGTTAAAGATTCTGCCATAGTATCTGAAACACAACCTTTAGTTAGTTGTATCTGATACAAATTTAAAAGATGAGGTAATAATGTCATTTGAAATGATTTATAAAACTCCACAGTGAATCCATTACCACCTGGAGTGGATCCAACTCTAAGGGACTTCAACGCTGTCTGAAGTTCTTTAAGCGATATAGGTGCTTCTAGATCTCCTTTTATATACTTGGGGATTTTTGGCCCCTTGATTAACTAAAAATTCTAAACCCTCAAGTTCTTTATTTGAATAAGGTTCAGAAGAATATAAAGCTTTATAATAATTCAAAAATTGTTTTAAAATATTTCCAATTTAATAATGAGTTTCACCATTCTCATCTTTAATAGCCACAATCTTTACTTTTCTTGTTTTGGCTTTAAGATAATTAGCCAATAATCTTCCCAGGTTTAACGTGGACAAGTGTAAAGTGATGCATGTTGGTAACAAAAATCCCATGCACAAAAACAGGATGTCCGGGGTGGTACTTGGAGAGACCTCCCAGGAAAGGGACTTGGGAGTTCTGTGTGGTGGCGGTGGCAAAAAGGGCGAACAGAATGCTAGGAATAGTAAAGAAAGGAATCACAAACAGATCGGAGAAGGTTATCATGCCGCTGTAACGGGCCATGGTGCACCCTCACCTGGAGTACTGCTTCCAGCCCTGGTTGCCGTACATGAAGAAGGACACAGTACTACTCGAAAAAGTCCAGAGAAGAGTGACTAAGATGGTTAAGGGGTTGGAGGAGCTCCGTAGAGCGAAAGATTAGAGAAACTGGGCCTTTTCTCTCTCGAACAGAAGAGATTGAGAGGGGATATGATCGAAACATTCAAGGTACTGAAGGGGCTAGACTTAGTAGATAAGGACAGTTTGTTCACCTTCTCCAAGGTAGGGAAAATGAGACGGCACTCTTTAAAATTGAAAGGGGATAGATTTTGCACAAAAGTAAGGAAATTCTTCCGGAGTCTGTCATAGGGGAACACATCCTCCAAGGATTCAAGACTAAGTTAGACAAGTTCCTGCTGAACAAGGACGTACGCTGGTAGGGCTAGTGTCAGTTAGGGAAGCTGGTGTTTGACCAGAGGGCCGCCGCATGAGCGGATCGCTAGGCATGATGGACCACTGGTCTAACCCAACAGCGGCAATTCTTATGTTCTTATTCAAGTTTCCATAATACAGAGCCTGTTCAGAAAACAAATCTTTCCTAACCCCCACTCTGTTCAACATTTACCTAGCCCCATTAGCAAATCTACTGGAAAAATTAAAAATCAAATTTTACATCTACGCCAATGACATCATCATAGTCCTGCCCCTAACAAGCCTGACTCCTGAGCACTAATTCTAAAACAAATCAAAACATGGATGACAGAGTTCAAACTGAAACTCAACCCTGAAAAAAACAAATTCTTCCTGGCAAGCCCAAATGACAAAATCAAAGATACTACAATAACCCTGAACGGTCAGAACTTCCCCATTGTCGATACCATAAAAATCCTGGAAGTGACACTGGACCGGTATCTCACTCTAAATATGCACTCAGAGCTACTAATCAAAAAGGGCTTCGTGACACTATGGAAACTATGAACCATCAGAAAGTACTTTGACACATCATTCCACTTACTGGTGCAATCCTCCATTTTAAACCTACTTGACTATTGCAATATCATTTTCCTGGGTTCTCTCAAGAAAACCATTCAAAGACTACGAATCATACAAAATTCAGCTGTGCGACTGATTTTCGGCATAAAGAAATGGGATCACTAAGGCTACCAAGATGATGGAGGGTTTATTGAGAAAGTATTGGTACATTGTACAAGCTCATAAACCGCTGGAAAATTTCCCCATGATAGCATATTCACGGGTTATTACATTAGGCCAACGGTGTAATTTTCAGAGATATGGAGTTAGGACGAGAGAGAGAGGGGGGCGGCATAATGCTTGTGGTAAATGCTAGTGGTGTCCCTTTACCATTCAAGGGGACACATGGAAAGTCCCAGAGAGGCAGACGGTACTTAGGTCAAGATCCGATACAGATTGCAATTCACAAGATGTGATTTATGCAATAGTTTGCCCGTGTGACCTGGTCTACATTGGTCGCACTAATAGGAAGATAAAGGTGAGATTGACGGAGCACAAGTCGCGCATAAGTAATGAGATAGCGCAGGCTCCGTTGGTCGATCACTGGCACAAACATAAGCATACCATTGGTGATTTAAGATAGCGTGTCATAAATGTTGTTACGGGGTTGGAGGGTGGGAAAGATCAAATAAAACTTAATGAAAATGAACAAAGATACATTTTTATGCTTGATACTGTTGAGCCACGGGGATTAAATAGCGAAGTGGAATGGGGGACATTGATTGGTTGAATTTCGGGCTGATGTCATCACAAGGGGCAGGACTATGTTGCTATTGGACAGGATATTTAAATGCTGCCGAGGGACGCCGCCGCCATCTTTCACAGAACTAAATAGGAGTCAGATGACAGCGGCAGCCCCGGTGAGTTCCTTTGAAATATTTATTTAGACTGAAACAAGCAAATAATATTTTAAGTTAGGTGGGGAGAGGCTAAGACAATCACATATGTAATAGCTTTCTTCCTTTATCTCTTAGGGAGACCCTTGAGACAGCACTTTTTTAGTGCGAAACATGTCGGGTCTGACTCCCAGGTTTGGCTGAGATAAGTAATATTTATATTTTTACACAATTGAAGATATATATTATAAAAGTTTTCACTAATTGAAGAAACAGTTTGAACACTTTTTGAAATATGTTATAAACCTAAATAAAATGGACAGCCAATGATGAGGCACCACATAATTCTTCCCACAGTAGCAAATCATTACAACGGTGGGGCTGAGGTGTCCTTAAAAAAATATATATACTGAACTAAAACTACTATTTGATCCAGGATACATATATTTGAAGGTTTATTGATTTCTATACTGGACATAAATATCATAAATAGTAATATAGCCAGTGTCGTGAGGCTTTGATTTGAATTAGGGGCATAAATATTAAGAAGCATCAGAATATCTTTTCCTGAGCTCATTTTCACTTGAATCCATCTTCCCATAGGATCTGCTGAGATTGCACTAAATGCAGCTGAACATTTTCTATGTACTAGGATAGCCACCCCGGCCTTCTTTCCCACAGCAGGAGCAAAAAAACTATGCTTAACTCACCCCCCTTCTAACTTGGCCACTTCAATAGCAGATAATTGAGTTTCCTGAATTAAATATATGTCCACCTCCTGCTGTTTTAAAAAGGTGGGTTTTTTCCTCTTAATTGGGTGATTAAGCCCATTGACATTTAAGGCAAACAATTTCAAACTCATTGTAAAATTTTAACAGAATGGGACCATGAAAAATAAACCAAAATTACATTTACCCCTATCAACACCAAAAAGCCATTACACATCCATAACCCCTTAAAAAGAACCCCCTTCCCCCCTCCATCAAGATACACTTCCAAGATCTAAAACCCAGATATCCCCTATACCCACCCCACACCCATCTCATATTATTACCCAAAAACTTGTAAGCAAACATTTAGGCTGGTAATTAATAACCCCCCAGGTATCCAACTGCTTCCCCAAGTTGACCCATAATATACCCCCTAAAATGTACTGAATAATTTAAAATTACAGGATATTCATCATTTAAAACATAAAAGGAAGTCATCACTTTATCATAGAAAAGATGTATGGAAATTATTAGACCTCTTAAATAGTTTACCCAAATAAATAACAACATATTTACTTATGAATGATAGTGTCAGACTTATTAATCTGATGTTTAACCTAATATAAATAATTTTTAAAGTTGAAGCTTATCCCTAAATAAATCACCCTAATAAGAACGCTTCCTAAATTACTCACCTTTCGGTCAAATAACCTTAATGCTAATTGATATTCAGATCAATGAACTTATAAATAAGTAGATGTGTTATTTAACATATTAATATAGCCAGTTGATTGAAAAATCGCAAGAGGAAAACTAACCACCAAACACTTATTCTGCACATACTGGCACATATTCCTATTATATTAAAAAATAGAAGTTTATAACATACCAAAATGGAAAGACCAACATTAATTTCCAAATTATAATTAATTAAATCAATTAAGATATAAACATATATACTCATATACTATATTCCCAAAATTCAATTTAATTCATTTAATATTACCCCCCAAAAAAATTTTATATTTCTTAACAAAGATAAAATGATTACTTCAATAAAGCCTCACAAAACATCCCATTATGAGCATAAAAATGAATAATTCCCATAACAATTTCACTTATTCAATTAAAATATCATTTATATATTCAGTTCAGTGTTATATTCATATAAATTATACCACAAATATCAACATAAGCTACCCACTCATACTTAATTTAACCCAATACAAACCACCAAACCTGAATTCATCAGTTTCTCTTCCAAACTATACCATCCCCCAATAACTAGAATCCATCAGTTTCAACTAATCATTATTATCCCCTTATATTCATATAACCTTAATAATAAATGATATTCAGTTCAATTAACAATAAATAAATAGATGTAGCATTTGAAATATTAATATATTAAGCTATATAAAAATTGCAGGAGGAAAACTAAACATTTAACCATTATTCTGACACATACTGGCACCAAAACGCCTTATCTTCCAAAGACATCCCTGCTACCTTCCTCCTTACTCTAAACCCACGGGGTATCCAACCCACGGCCCGTGAGCGGCATTCAGCCCTGTGAGGAATTTTGTGTGGCCCCACTTGCGCTTGAGGACAATTCGGTGTTTTCCTTCTGCCGTCCTCAGCTGTTTAATGTCTTGCTGGCTCCCTCTTCCGTCTTGCAGCGTTCACTCAAAACCACGGGCAGCGGCTCCTACGTGCCTCCTACGGCTGACCTGGAAGTGTTCCCTCTGATGCCAAGACATCAGAGGAGGGAGCTGGAAAAAGGTAAACACCTGCAGCCCAGAAGGGAGAAAGGGAGATGGGCGTGTTGAGGAAATGCTTCCAGATTAGCTGCGGGAGGCGTGTGGTTGCCGCTGCCTGCGGCTTTGTGTGAACGCTGCAAGACAGAGGAGGGAGCAGGAAAAAGGTAAAGGCCCAGAAGGGAGAAGGGCCTTGAGGGCGTGAGACTTGATAAGACTTGAGAGGGAGGGAGCACAAACTTAGGAAAAATTATGGAAGGAAGGAGGGAGGGGCATGAACTTAGGACACAGAATGAAGGGAAATATAGAGGAGAATGAGCCATAAGATGGAAGAATGGAGGGAATGAGGGAAAGAGATGCAGAGGTGAGGGAGATAATAGAAAGGGAGAATTGGGTGTCTGAGAGAGGGAAAGAGATGATGCAATTGGGGAGATAAAGAAAGAGGAGAACTGTTAGGCAGAGAGAGGAGGGACGGAGACAGAGAGAATTATTGGACATGGTGGTGGGAGAGGAGTGAGGTAGAGATGCATGGGTGCAAAGAGAAGGGGGAGAACATGCTGGGCCGAGGAAGCCTCCTGGATGTTGGGGGGGGGGGGGGGGTTGGGGGGAGGGTATTAAAAGAAGTGCCATATTGGGCCTGGGGGAGAGCTTATGGGGCCAGAAACAGAAGACAGAGAGAGAGATGGTGGGCAATGGTCTGAAGGGAGAGAAGTTGGACCTGGGGTGGTGTGGAGGAAGAGGGAAAGAGATACTTGAAGGGAGAACTGTTGGGAAGAGAAAGGAAGAAATGGTGGACCTGGGAAAGGGAGGCAGGCAGATAGGGGGAGAGATGGGATGGGGGGCAGTTGGGAAGAGAAAGGGAGAGAAGTTACCGTATTTTCACGCATATAACGCACGCGCTATACACGATTTTACAAACCAAGCATAACCAAGCGCATTATATGCGTGAGCGCATTTTACAATTTGTTTTTTACATTGCTGGTTCCCCCCCAACGTCCGATTCATCCTCCAGCCCCTCCGCACCGTTTGCGGTGGAGAAGCAGCCTACCATGAGTTCGCGATGCCAGTGAGCCCTGCGCTGCTTCCTCTGCCGCGGTCCCGCCCCTTCTCTGACATCAGAGGAAGCAGCGCAGGGCTCACTGGCATTGCGAACCCACGGTAGGCTGCTTCTCCACCGCAAACAGTGCAGGGGGGCTGGGGGATGAATCGGACATCGGGGGGTGTGAGCAGTCCTTCAGGGTGGGGGGGCCAGCGGTCCTTCGGGGTGGGGCATCAGGCTTTCAGGGTGGGGCAGGCCTTCAAGGGGGGGACATGACTTCAAGGGGGGACAGGCAGACCTTTAATGGGGGACAGGACTACAAGGGGGACAGGCAGACCTTTAAGGGGGGACAGGACTTCAAGGGGGGACAGGCAGACCTTTAAGGGGGGACAGGAGTTCAAGGGGGGGACAGGACTTAAGGGGGACAGGACTTCAGGGGGGGAACAGGACTTCAAGGGGGACAGGACTTCAGGGGTGGGTGGGGCCAGTGTGGTTAGGAGAAGCCAAAGGGGGTGAAAAAGCTATAAAATAAACCCACCAGCGTGTCAATGTGTTGAGAGGAAGAGGTGGTCTGGGAAATTCTGCTGAGCAAACTCCGGACCCATTTCCACCCCCCAGTTAGTCCACTCCACTCAACTGGTTCACACACTGAGTGGGTCTTTGGGTGTTGTGCCTGGGTAGTTGTTTTGGGATCTCTTCTAGTGGTTTGTCAGTATCTCCTTGTGGTCCAAGGAAGGAAACTTTGTTAACCTTATCATTGACCTTCAGAATATGTTTGTAACAGCGCTGTTTGTGTGGTATTAGGCTATGTAGTGATCGAAAGAAAAAACCAGACCTTTGCACATTTTTGCACTATATGGTGGGTGTATGAGGAGATTCATATTTCCTGCACAGCTACCGGTAAGTCCTTGTGAAGTTACCTTGTTCTTTCTGTATTTGACATCTAGCAAGGTCTCTGTTTGGAAGAAAAGATCTAAGCTTAAAAATGAAGTGGCCAGAAGTTATGGTAAAAGCAGATAGCGTTGCTGGTTTTAAGAAAGGTTTGGACAAATTCCTGGAGGAAAAGTCCATAGTCTGTTATTAAGACATGGGGGAAGTACCGGTATCTGCTTGCCCTGGATCGGTAGCATGGAATGTTGCTACTCTTTAGGTACTAGTGACCTGGATTACGGTAGCTACCATGAGAATGTGCTACTGGGCATGATGGACCATTGGTCTAACCCAGTTAGGCTATTCTTATGTTCTCATCTGTAGGGGCCTTTGTTTTCACTTCTTATTTTAATGTATTTTTTTTCTGGGAACTTATCAGTGTTTTTTATAATGGGAACAAAAATGGAAGAGAATTACCGTAATGTGTGTGGAATGGGGGGGGGGGGGGTAACTACCGTAATTTTTTCAGCTAAATAATTCAATCCACCTCAACCAGACATAGGAGAACTCATGCACCATTCACACACCCTCCAACCAAAAACGTCAAAAGAATAAAACTGTTCATTCTTATAAACTACCGTATAACTTTTAATCTAGAGTTAGTGAGCATGAATTCAGCAACAAGAACAGAAATCACATGTTCATTCTTATAAACTATAACATTTACCGGTAATATAAATCAAATGAAGTATCGAGGACAAACTAATCTAAATAGTTACCGTAATTACAGTAAAGTTGTAAATAAACAAAGTTTACTGGTTTATTCAGTCATCATCATCACAGTCATCTGAATCGTTGAATCCATCAAAATCCGAATTGTCATCATCATCATTAAATAAAGTGAGCACGGCCTGCAGACTATCCTCGTTTATTTCCGAAGTGATATCGTCATCGTCGTCATCATCATCGCTGATATCCGTGGTGTTGCCTCCTTCCGCTGCATGATTACCGGTAGTAGTGTCATTGGTTTCATAAACAATGCCCGCTTTTCTAAATCCGTTTCGAATAGTATCTGGTGTTATTTTATCCCATGCTGAAGCCACCCACTTGCAGACTTCTGTGAAAGTTGCCCGCTTCAGCCACCCCATGGGTGTGTACTCGTGCGTGCCGCTCTGCATCCACTCCTCCCACTCTTTTCTAACAAAAGTCTTGAATGGATGATTCACTGTGATGTCAAATGGCTGTAGCTTACACGTCAGGCCTCCAGGTATCACAGCGATGTGGACACCAGTAGAATTAATGTAGGCCTGAACATTTTTTTCTTTGTGGGCAGCCATGGCATCAAAAATTAACAAGGATTTTTTTGAAAAAAATCCACCCTGTCTTGCCCTAAAGCATTTATCTACCCACAATCTCATTACGTCGCAGTCCATCCATCCCTTCTTGTTGCAGTGCACAACCACACTGGTGGGCAGCTTTTCACGGGGCATAGTGATCCTTTTGAAAATGAGCATGGGCTTTAACTTAACCCCGCTAGCTGAGCAACCAAGAACTACTGTAAAACACGTTCTTTCATGCTCAGTTGTGGTGATGGCAACAGATTTAGTACCTGTGGGGGCTACGGTTCTTGTCGCTGGAATGTCGAATGCCATTGGAATTTCATCCATGTTGATGACGTCCTTTGCAGTGATGACAAGTTCAGATATTTCTTTGGCGACAAAGTCAAGGAAATCGATCAATTTTTGCTGCCAGTCATCCGGAAGTCGCTGGCCAACAGTTGTTCTCATTTGAACCGATAGTCCGTTCCTTTTCATAAATTTTGAGATCCATGTGAAGCCAGCTTTGAAGTTGGGTATTCCTCTTCCATTGGCAAGTAGTTTTGCCTTCATCTGAATTGCAACGGTAGAGACTGATTGATTTTGCTCCCTTCTCCCCAGAATCCACTGCTTCAAGTCATCCTCCAGCTGAGGTCATTTTGGTTTGGCCCCACGACGTGCCCGTTTTCACAGATTGCATTTCTCCAGTTCCTTCTTATCTTTTCTCCATTCATGCACCGATGTTTCTCCAACATCGAACTCTCTCGTTGCGGCCCGGTTTCCTATTTCCTCAGCTTTCGCAATGATTTTAAGCTTAAAATCCGCTGTATATGACTTTCGTCTCATTCCTGGCATTATGGCGTTTTAGAAAAAACTTTACCGGTAAATTTAAATTTAATCGATAAACTCTACTAGATAAATGCAGAATACCAATCTGAAGAGATCAAAATTAAAATGTGGGCTCTACATGCAGCACTAATGATCTTTTATAGGCTTACCCAATGGCTGGGATGCTGTTGTATAGGCAAAATACTATTCAATGGGTCACTGGGCCAATTACAAGGCCAGATAGACAACAGATAGAATGAGATGAGGGGGGACATGGCCACGGTGATCAAAAGCGCGCCACGACAAAGGCCCGCCTCGGTGACAGGTCAAAAGCGCGCCACGACAAAGGCGCGCTGACAACCCGGCGCAGAAAACTGAGCGCAAGCATGCTCAGACCATCTTCTTTGTCTGTAGATGGTCTGCGCATGCTTACAGAGCTGGGAGCAGGGCGGCAATTCGGGGCAGAGCGGCGAGAGGAGAGTCAGGGCAGCAAGACATGAGCAGGGCGGCGATTCGGGGCAGAGGGCAGGGTGGTGAGAGGAGAGTTGGGACGGCAATGCGCGGTATACGTGTGTGCGCGCTATATGTCAATTTATTTACATAAATGTTGTTTTCCCGCGCGCTATACCCATGTGCGCGTTTTACACAGGTGCGCATTATATGCGTAAAAATATGGTAGATCTAGGGATGGGAAGGAGGGAGAAATGTTAGGCCTGTGGATGGAAGGCAGAGAATAGAAGGCAGAGAGAAGCAGCATCTCTCTTTTTTTTCTCCATTTCATTGTTCAGCATCAAGGAGGGAGGGAAGAAGAAAAACAGAAAAGAGAGGGAGCAAATTGTTGGACTATGGAGATAGAGGAGGAGAGATGGAACCATGGAAGGGCATGAGGGAAGAGAGCTGGAATAAGATGATGCTAGGGATTGAAAGAAAGGGACAGGGAATTATAGCCTAACCAGTAGAGAGAGGGACAGGGAGTTATAGCCTGAGCAGTGGAGAGAGGGAGGGGGATTCTGACAGTGGTGAGCTATGTGGATGAGGTCAAAAGGGAGATGACGAGTGAGAGAGCAGTGAGTACAGTGGTAGAAATGTGGTAATGGGGAGTAGATAGAAGGGAAAAGGAGGCTGGGAAAGGAGTGAGATGGGAAATGGGAGAGCTAGGGACTGAGAGAAGATGGAGAATTTAGAGATAGCTGAACATTTAAAAGAAGGGTGAAATAGAAGGCAAGATTTGAGTGGACAGAGGCAGAAAAGAAAAAGTTAAGAAAGCTGAAAGGGAAAAATCAATATGTTGGAGATAGGCATAAGAAGGAAATGGAACGACAGAACAGGAGAAAAAAATGGACAGCAGACACTGGAAAGAGAATTAGTTGAAGTTAGAGAAAAAGCAGAAAGAGAAACTGTGACCAAGATGATGGAAAAACAAAATATCCAGCCAACAAGGTAGAAAAAAATTGTTTTATTTTGAATTTATTAACTGGAATATGTTAGCTTTGGGATATGTGCATCACAATTATTTTTGTATTCAGTGGTGTAGTCATATACAGCTGATTTGGGGGAGGGACTGGAGCCCAAAATTAGTAAATGGGCACCAAAGTTTCTCCCCGCCTGGGTGCAATTTATAAATACTTGAGTTAGTGGGGATTCTCAAGCCCTGCCAACTGAAGACATCTTCCTCCAGTCTGGTAACTCAAACTCTCCAAGCTTTGCAGCCAATGGCAATATCCTCAAACTGCCACTGCTTTCATGCATTCATGAAAGCCAAGGGGGGGGGGGGAGGAAGGGAGGAGGGAAGGCAGCAGCTCTGCAATATTGCTGCCAGCTGCAGAACTTGGGAAGTTGGAGGGGGAGGAGGTGGCCGTCAGTTGGTGAGGCTTGGGGATCCCTACTAGCTACAGCAGGGGAGATATTCATTTTGAGGGAGTCTATGCTCAAAATGGGAGCCCCAAAAAAGCAGTAATATTTACCCTGATTAAATGATCCTCCACGTGAGCTGCTGACAGCTGATCCAGCATCCCCGCTCTGATGAGGCTCACCGTAGCTGTAATAGAAGTGAACGGGAGAACCAAGTGCACGCATCTGCACAACAGAATGGGGATGCAGAAGCCTGTGGCTGCTCCCACTGTCAGCGGTGCACATGGAGGGATCACTTAGTCAGGGTAAGTATTACTGCTTTTTCGGGTTCCTCTCCACAGTGTCCCTTTAATGAAAGTTTATTATTAGATATATACATCTTCTATATTAGTGATTGCAGATTTGGGACCTGCTCAACCTTTTTTTTGTTCATTGGCTAGTGTTAGTATTTGTGCAGCCCCAGAAAACATTTTTTCGGCCAATGCGGCCCAGGGAAGCCAAAAGGTTGGACACCCCTGCTCTAAACAATATAAGAAGATCTTAATAACCACAGTTTATCACAAAACCAGAGAAGCCAGTTTCTTTCTTCTGCAGGCAGCTCAGATAGAGATCTATCAGAGAATATGTATTCTTTAAAAGGCACTTTAGAGAGAGAAGGTAAAAGAAGGAAGAAAAGCAGCAGTGTCAAGTAACATAAATGAACAATCCTTTTTTTTTTTGGAAAGGAGATCAGAGCACAGCAGCCTGCACAGTCACTGTTCCGGTTTCCTCTCTGCTTCATCCTTTTCATGTGTTTTGCAGGAAAAAATTCCAAACTTCCAGAGAATAAAGATTATGAGTGAGCAGGAAGAGACCTCCTATGAGAAACCACAGGGCCAGCGGTATCTTCCTGGCCTGGATGACTCCCAAAATTGTCTCTGTCCGCTGCATGGTCAATTCACTGAATAAGAAAACTTCCGGTGCGTAGCGAATGAGAGACGAGAGCTGGGCCATGTTGTCAGACAGCGTCTTATCCCTCTCTGTGCTGTCATTACTTGCTATTAACTTTATATGCAGACAGTTTAGCAGAATTTTGTGGAGGCTTGGAAAATGGGATAACCTATATTATAGGTCCTGCTGCTGCCCGACATGGCCATACACTTAGTGTCTGTTTGAACCTTATTTAAATGGCCTTCTACTTCAGTTAAACGGTGTTCCAGCTGATCAGTCCTGAGCTCACACACTGTCAACTTCTGTGTCAGGGAGTGTAGATCCTCCTGCATGGTGTCCAACTTGCCAGTATGTGTATTAAGCACTCTTCTAATGGATTTTAATTCCTCCATCAGATGTTCAAATTCAGAAGAGTCTCTGGGCAGGGGCACTTTGGGTGGAGAAGTAGGATCTGCCTTCTGTCTCTTTGCTGAGCCTCCAGCTGCAAAAGATGCTTCTAATGTAGTCTGTCTGCTTGAAGACATTCTTACTGTAGATGATAAAGTCCAGTAAATTATTCACTTTGAGAGTGTTAAGAAGTCCAGCTGTGCTGTCAGGTAAGCATATTGGTATCAGTTGACTCACACAGCCATCCTGTCCGCTGTCAAGTTTTGGAATCCCACCCCCTCCTTTTACAAAACCGTAGCAGTTTTTAGCTCCGGCACAGTGGTAACAGCTCCAATGCTCATAGAATTTCTATGAGCGTCAGAGTTGTTACCACCACAGCCAGTGCTAAAAACTGCACTAAGATTTTGTAAAAGGGGGATTTAGATTATTTATATACCACTTATAGCTTAAGTGGTTTACCTTCAGGTACTCAAGCATTTTTCCTTATCTGTCCTGGTGGACTCACAGTCTTTCTAATGTACCTGGGGCAATGGGGGATTAAGTGACTTGCCCAGGGTAACAAGGAGCAGCATGGGATTTGAACCCACAACCTCAGGGTGCTGAGGCTATAGCTATAACCACTGTGCCACTGTGTCAGTGCTTTCCTTTTCTAATGGCCATGAAACAACTTTTAACTTTGATTCTCATGCTGTGGAGTGACCTTTTGGGGTAACACACTTATTAAGTATAAAAACCCAAAAAACAATTGTACTGTTGGCTGACATATTATCTGGGTAATTGATCACATCACCATTCACAAAGTAAAATATATATATATATCCCCCAGTGCTTAATTACTGTGTCCTTGCCCACTGATGCACATTAAAATAAGGTAAATGAGTTAGATTATTATCCAGCAATATCAAGGAGCATGAAAAGCAGCATTTACTGAGGAGGTTTATTCATTTATGCTCAACAAAAAGCATGTCTTTTATATTTTCAGAGCTATTACTTCTTAAAAAAAATTATAAACCTTGAGCCCATTTCATAATATTTCACAGTACTATGTTCAACTCACTGACAAGTTCAGTAAAGCCAAGTTGAAGCTGACTAATGTAATCACAACACAGAAGTAAAAAAACATGCCAGTGGAGACACTGCAACCAGAACAGTGAGTCAAAAGAAGTTGTGGGATATCAGTTTTTTTAATATTTCCTGTTGCTGGTTCTTAGTAGTTAAGGGGCTCATTTTCAAAACTGAAAAACATCCAAAAAGTGGCAGATGACCATTTTTTTCACCCAAACATCCAAATTGTTATATTTAAAACCCGTTTTTAAGATGGTTTTCTATGGAGTTTGCCCACACGTGATCTAAATCTCAAGGGGGTGTGTTGGGGACGGGCTAGGGCGGACTTAAGATTTTGGATGTTTTTCTGCAATAATTGAATATTGTAGAAAATGTCCAGGACAAAAATTAGATGTTTGAGGCTAGCCTTGTTTCAATAATGAATAAGTGCCAAAAAGGTGTACAAACTGATCAGATAACTACTGGAGGGTTTAAGCCATGACCCTCTTACTCCCCTAGTGGTCACTGCCCCCCCACCCTCCAAGATGTTAAAAAAACAGTGTATACCAGCCTATAAGGCAGCTTGAGATATTATAGCCTGTCCTGTTAAAGCAACAAGCAGATCCCTGGAGTAGCCTAGTGATCAGTGCAGTGGACTATAGAGAAGGGGACCCAGATCCCATTCTAACTAGTACACTTGTGATAGAATGTGTGAACCCTCCAAATCCTGCCAAAAACCTACTATACCTACATATAGGTGACACCTGCAGGCATAAGGGCTATTGTTGTGGTGTACACTTAGATGCGGGTAAGATTTTGTTGGATTTATGAGGGCTTCCTACAATGCAAGGGGGTAACATTGAGATGTATACCTGGGACATAGATCTGTTTGTAATAAACTAGATATGCTCAGGGATTTAGTGATTGATTCTGTTTTAGGTTTGGCCTTTCACCGAGCCAAACCATATCTGCTTGGCTATAAACATGTTCATATGAGACCCATAGAGGAGGAGGAGTATTAGCTCTTTAAAAGAGATGGTTGTGAATCACAATGTTGAAAGGCTTTTCAGAAAATGGATTAGAGTTTTTTTTCTCCATATATTCAAAGCTACTTTACTAGCCAGAAATAGCTTTTGACCCATAAATAATGTTTCAATATCTAACCATGAATATTTAGGGCTCCTTTTACGAAGGTGCACTAGGGTTGCACAGTAGGGTGGGAGGTTCTGGTCCCGGACCCGGCCAGCTGTGCACCCTCTTGGGTGTGCACCCGGGGCAGTCCCTCCATGCCCCCCCCCCTTGTACAGTAGACAATTTGCTAATTTTGGAGGGCTTAAAATTTCCAGCAGAAATGTACTAGGCAGAATGAGATTTGGACCTGGATCTTCTTGTTTACTATCTACTACACTGACCACTAAGCTACTACTGGGAGCTGCTTCCTTCTCTTTTTGATATGCTCATAATACCTGTAGCTGTTTCAAGTTTATTAAAACATTTTTTATACCGCTAATTCAAATTTCTAAGCAGTGTACAGCCTTAATAAAAGAAAGCTTTTAAAACACAAATAAAAATTGGTGTTAAAATATTATAAAGTACTATACATAAGGCTCACTGTTTCCTGTCACTGGTGATGCCATAGGCGGCAGGCTTGGGACTCCGGTGTAGGGTTACCAGATGTCCAGGAAAACCCAGACATATCCTCTTTTTAGAGAACTAACTGGGTTTCTGGACAGAATTTCAAAAACCCGGCAGTTTGTCTGGGTTTTGGAAAGCCTCAATGAGCTCCGGACGCATCTGGAGGGCCTCTGAGTATGCGTGGATGATGTCACACACATATGCACATGCTCGAGGCCCTCTAGACGTAGCTGTTGCTCATTGGGGAAGAAAATGAGGCTTTGAGGAGATGGGGCTGGGGGCGGAATGGGGCGAGATTTGAGGCATAACTGGGTGGGGGTGGGGGAGGAAAAAGGCAGGGGATTGGGCATAATGGGGCGGGGCCATGCATCCAGGATTGTGAGGTTCCAAATATGGTAGCCCTTCTCCAGTGGACAACTTGCACAGAGCTCAACCAGAACGCAGTACAATCCTGCTGCAATATGACAACATTTAGAAGTGGAAAGCAAAAACCAAAGATAACTGCAGACTATGTACAAGATGCAGGCACTGTTTATTTCAAACTCTAATGGTATATGCAACCTTATTACCAACCGAGGGACCCGACACGGTCCGTGTTTCGGACAACAAACCTTCCTCAGGGGTCCGTGGTAGATAAGGTTTTGCAACAAACAGCATTAAAGGAAAAAACAAGTGCCCGAATGAGTGTAGTGCTGGATTGTAAAAAGCATTGCAATCTAAATGGAAGTGGCTCAAGTTCTGGGTCTGTGGAGAGACCCTCCACAGTCCACCTAAGCCAGGCTCAGACTCTGAAAGAAAAGGCTTTATTCTATAGAGGAAACACAAACATGTATTTCTTACTTTTTGCGGGCTTGCAAACAGCACAACACTTTAGTCACACATACACAGCATGAGCATATTCTTGTGATCTTCTTCCTTCTAGTCTAGGCTTGGGCATTTATCTCCCTTTATTGGATCCTACTCTTTAACTAAGGTTCCTTAGCTATAGTCTTGTTCAGGTGGACAAGGCTTCTATCCCTTCTGGGATTCCTTGGTATTTATCGCAAGTTATGGCAATCTATCGACCGCTCAGAACTTTGCAGTCTGAAGGTGTGATACAATTGTCATTGATGGACTTCTCAAAAGCGCATTATGAGAATACGAGAGCTTCTGCTATCTCCATCATAGGAGTAACGCTGTGGAACAAATTAACTGGACCACAAAAAGCTCTGTCTGATATTCAGCAGTTTAAGAAAATGCTCAAAACTATACATTTCATAGAAGCATTCCAATGAAAGATGTTTTCTGCCTAATTCTGGTTTCAGGATTAATGTATTGTGCAGAAATGTGAACCAATTGTTTACATTGAATGATCTGTAATCTTTGATGGTTGTATGTCTGTTTTATTTTATGTATGGTACTACTTGTAAAGCCACCTAGGAATAGGCGGTTGAGAAATTTTTTAAATAAATATAACATACATAGTAACATAGTAGATGACGGCAGATAAAGACCCGAATGGTCCATCCAGTCTGCCCAACCTGATTCAATTTAAATTTTTAAATTTTTTCTTCTTAGCTATTTCTGGGCAAGAATCCAAAGCTTTACCCGGTACTGTGCTTGGGTTCCAACTGCCGAAATCTCTGTTAAGACTTACTCCAGCCCATCTACACCCTCCCAGCCATTGAAGCCCTCCTCAAACGGCCATATACAGACACAGACCGTGCAAGTCTGCCCAGTACTGGCCTTAGTTCAATATTTAATATTATTTTCTGATTCTAAATCCTCTGTGTTCATCCCACGCTTCTTTGAACTCAGTCACAGTTTTACTCTCCACCACCTCTCTCGGGAGCACATTCCAGGCATCCACTACCCTCTCTGTAAAGTAGAATTTCCTAACATTGCCACTGAATCTACCACCCCTCAACCTCAAATTATGTCCTCTGGTTTTACCATTTTTCTTTCTCTGGAAAAGATTTTGTTCTACGTTAATACCCTTCAAGTATCTGAATGTCTGAATCATATCTCCCCTGTCTCTCCTTTCCTCTAGGGTATACATATTCAGGGCTTCCAGTCTCTCCTCATACGTCTTCTGGCGCAAGCCTCCTATCATTTTTGTCACCCTCCTCTGGACCGCCTCAAGTCTTCTTATGTCCTTCGCCAGATACGGTCTCCAAAACTGAACACAATACTCCAAGTGGGGCCTTACCAATGTCCTGTACAGGGGCATCAACACCTTCTTCCTTCTACTGACTACGCCTCTCTTTATACAGCCCACCATCCTTCTGGCAGCAGCCACTGCCTTGTCACACTGTTTTTTCACCTTTAGATCTTCGGACCAAGGTCCCTCTCCCATTCTGTGCATATCAGCTTCTCTCCTCCCAGCATATACGGTTCCTTCCTATTATTAATCCCCAAATGCATTACTCTGCATTTCTTTGCATTGAATTTTATTTGCCAGGCATTAGACCATTCCTCTAACTTTTGCAGATACTTTTTCATATTTTCTACACCCTCTTCGGTGTCTACTCTGTTACAAATCTTGGTATCATCTGCAAAAAGGTACACTTTTCCTTCTAACCCTTCAGCAATGTCACTCACAAACATATTGAACAGGATTGGCCCCAGCACCGAACCCTGAGGGACTCCACTACTCACCTTTCCTTCCTTTGAGCGACTTCCATTAATTACCACCCTCTGGCGTCTGTCCGACAGCCAATTTCTGACCCAGTTCACCACTTTGGGTCCTAACTTCAGCCCTTCAAGTTTGTTCAACAGCCTCCTATGAGGAACTGTATCAAAGGCTTTGCTGAAATCCAAGTAAATTACATCTAGCATATGTCCTCGATCCAGCTCTCTGGTCACCCAATCAAAAAATTCAATCAAGTTCATTTGGCACGATTTACCTTTTGTAAAACCATGTTGCCTCGGATCCTGTAACCCATTAGATTCAAGGAAGTACACTATCCTTTCTTTCAGCAACACTTCCATTATTTTTCCAACAACTGAAGTGAGGCTCACCGGCCTGTAGTTTCCTGCTTTATCCCTGTGACCACTTTTATGAATAGGGAACACATCCACTCTCCTCCAATCCCCAGGAATCACTCCCGTCTCCAGAGATTTGTTAAACAAGTCTTTAATAGGACTCACCAGAACCTCTCTGAGTTCCCTTAGTATCTTGGGATGGATCCCGTCTGGGGAGAGGAAGAAGAGATATGGATTGCTCTGAAAAGAGAAGATGGAACTTCTATCTACATGGGTATACACTTCCCCCTCCATATTCGTGAATTCCGTATCTACAGATTCGCTTATTCGCTGTTTTAAACAAAAAAAAAATTACTTTCATATTTCGGACTATTTTAAGCCCTGTAAGCCCCCCCTTAAGCTTTACCTGGTGGTCTAGTGGGTTTTCGGGGCAGAAGCGATATTCCCACGCTCCTGCCCCGTGCAGATCGCTCACAGGAAATGGCTCGAGAGACTACGGGAGCTCAAGGCAGCCATTTCCTATGAGCGATCTGCATGAGGCAGGAGCGTGGGAATATCGCTCCTGCCCCGAAAACCTGCTAGACTACCAGGTAAGACTTAAGGGGGGGCTCACAGGGCTAAAAAGAGCTGGGGGAAGCGGGGGATAAGGGCAGAACCAGCCTGAATATTATTTGCGTTATTTTTCATATTCGCGGGCCAGCTCTGCCCTTAACCCCCATGAATACGGAGGGGGAAGTGTACTCTTATACACTAAAAAACAATGTTTTATCTCACTCACACACACACACACACAAAAACCCCCCACCTTCAGAACAAACTCTATAGTGAGCTGCCACTGAATTCCATTTAGGGTGGACATTAGCAATGTGTGGTCAAATCCGGTTATTTTTCCACAAGTCCGGATATTGTAACTCAGGGTCTCATTGCATAAAATAACTGGACTTTTGGTAAAATAACCATGTTAATGAATATTTTATAGATGACACCATTTGTAATTTTTTTTATTGAAGTTAAAGTCACTGGGTTGGAGGCAGATTGTTGATGTACCCACGCATGGTAAAGGTCATGCATTTGACTTATTTTTATAGATTTAAAAAAAATATCTTCTAATCTAATGGAGGTTGATGAGGTTTCATTGATTCCTTCATCTAATCATTGTATGATTTCATTTCATTTGAAACTAGAAAAGGGCAATTTGCAGCAGGATCTGCCTAAAATACTTAATCATCCTGACACCTATGAATTATCAGAGCTCAAATCTTTGATGTTGGCTAATTTATCTAGCTTTAACAATATGGATAGCACTGCAGCAATAGAAACTTGAAACTTTGCACCCTTACAAGCTTTAGATACTAGTATAAATATTATAATCCCCAACCTCCCCCCTCCCATAAAAATTCTTGGAAATACCATAATGGTTTAATCCTCTATCATATCCAAAGTAACTCACATTTATCATGATTTACTTTAATTTATGGGAAAATAGTCTAAACACTAAAGCACTTGACCAATACGCTAAACAATTTAAATGACACCAAAGAGGTTCCTGACTATTTTAATTGCTTTTCTGTGGCTAACTGCAAATAGTCAGAGGCACCTAACATTGACGAAATGGGTTGGGAGCTGGCTTGGAGGTAGGCTCCAAAGGGTGGTGGTGAACGGCACCCCCTCCAAAATGACGGAGGTGATTAGTGGAGTACCACAGGGCTCAGTCTTGGGCCCAATCCTATTCAACATCTTTATAAGAGACTTGGCAGAAGGGCTTCGAGGTAAAATAACATTATTCGCCGATGACGCCAAACTGAGTAATGTAGTGGGCAAATGCACAACAGACGAAGATTCAGTGCCCGACAACATGATGCACGACCTACTCCTACTGGAGCGATGGTCTAGGACATGGCAACTCAACTTCAATGCCAAAAAATGCAAAGTTATGCACCTGGGCAGCCAGAATCCATGCAAGTCTTATACCCTTAATGGCGAGATCCTAGCAAAAACGGTAGCAGAACGAGACTTGGGGGTAATCGTCAGTGAGGACATGAAGTCTGCCAATCAAGTGGAGCAGGCTTCGTCCAAGGCAAGACAAATCATGGGCTGCATATGAAGGGGTTTCGTCAGTCGTAAGGCGGAAGTCATTATGCCATTGTATAGATCCATGGTGAGGCCCCACCTGGAATACTGTGTGCAATTCTGGAGGCCGCATTATCGCAAGGATGTTCTGAGACTGGAGTCGGTGCAAAGAATGGCCACCCGGATGGTCTCGGGACTCAAGGATCTACCATACGAAAAACGGCTTGACAAATTACAGCTATACTCGCTAGAGGAGCGCAGAGAGAGGGGGGACATGATCGAGACGTTCAAGTATCTTACGGGCCGCATCGAGGCAGAGGAAGATATCTTCTTTTTCAAGGGTCCCATGACAACAAGAGGGCATCCGTTGAAAATCAGGGGCGGGAAACTATGAGGTGACACCAGGAAATTCTTTTTCACTGAAAGAGTGGTTGATCGCTGGAATAGTCTTCCACTACAGGTGATTGAGGCCAGCAGCGTGCCTGATTTTAAGGCCAAATGGGATCGGCACATGGGATCTATTCACAGGGCAAAGGTAGGGGAGGGACATTAAGGTGGGCAGACTAGATGGGCCGTGGGCCCTTATCTGCCATCTATTTCTATGTTTCTATGTTTCTATGTAACTGGTTAGTGCTGTTGAATATTTGTGGGTAGTGCCTGAGATGAAACTAGTTAATTATGGGGTAGAGTGAACACTCATGCATTTAAGTGCCGATATTCATCCCTTAACCACATACATTAACCACTTAAATTGGGCCACATAAAAAGCAGTTCTATCTTTAAGGAGTTCAGCTTATGCAATTAAGAGCTGAATATTGCACTTAGTGGTCAACATACAACCAGATATTTAATGACAGTGCCCAGACATGGCCCAACATTGAACAGCCAGTAGCAGACATAAAAATGCTGATGGATACCTGCTGAATATTTATTCCTTATGACAACTTCTCCTATTCTAAAGCAATACAAATGAATATTATCTTCAATGAATAGAAGCACTCCACAAGAAGGTAGATGTAAATCGCTTGTTTACTCTTTACAAAAATACTAGGACTAGGGGGCATGCGATGAAGCTACTAAGTAGTAGATTTAAAACAGCCTGAAGAAAATGTTTTTTCACACAACGTGTAATTAAACTCTGGAATTCATAGCTGAAGAATGTGGTGAAATCAGTTAGCTTAGCAGGGTTTAAAAAAAGGTTTGGATAATTTCCTAAAAGCCATTATTGAGATGGCTTGGAGAAATTCACTGCTTATTTCTAGTATAAGTAACATAAAATCTGTTTTATTACTTGGGATCTATCTAGGTACTTGAGACCTGAGTTGGTCTCTGTTGGAAACAGGATGCTGGGCTTGATGGATCGTCAGTCTGTGCCAGTATGGCAATTATTATTGTCTTAAGGTAACATAATATTTAACGTGGAGTGATCCTTCATTGGAAAGTGTCTGCCTCTACCTTTTACACACCAAAGCTAATTAATTCATTAATTTAGTGAAATGTCATTCCATGTCTCAGCAACATTGAGACTGGTAACCTTGAATCACCTAATTTGAGAATATGAAAAGTAGCCAAAATATGATCATTTTCCAAAATCTTTTCAGAGCAGTGTACACACAATTTCTCTTACAATCCTTGGAACCCTGCTATTGAGAATTTCATTACAAATTAATCAAGCCAGGATAATCTTACAGCCTTCAACTCAGAGAGAGGAAAAACAATCCCTTTGGAAAAAGACCAAATCTGATGATAAGGGATGGCACTAATTGGAAGAGTTCTCGATCTGCTCAATCTTCTAAAAACACAATTGCAATATTGGAAATCAAAATCTCCTAGAATAAAAAGATTAGTGTACTTTATTAAATTAGATAAAGGGGGGGAAGAAGACCCTCTATAAATCAAAACAAAAAAGAGTCCAATGAGTCTGCAGTGATGATGAGACAGCAAAACCCCCCAAAGAAACTGCAGAAGCGATGTACAAGATGTTAAGACTTTATTGAGGTCAATAAAACATTGTGGCCAAAAGGGTGGTTCACTTAGGTTGGAAACCAAGGACCTGACACGGTCCGTGTTTCGAAAAACACTCCTTCCTCAGGGGTTCAAGAACTTGTGTTTCTCAAGAGAATGAACCAAATGGAATACAACAGTTTAAGGAAATTGTGCTTGAAGTGTGCCAAAAGAGTGCAAAATAATACCATCTCCTTTTAGAAAATGAGTATTTAACAATAAGCATTCTATCCCAAGAAAACTTTAAATTACCTTACCATGAAGCCCAGTATAAAATAACAAGCACTTGTTATGGTACTGACTTTGAAAGGACTAAAATGAAACCCATAGGGTAGATATTCAGTCAGATTTAAATAGGTAGGAAGGCTCCTTATCCAGTTTAATCTTGCTGGTCAACTATGCCACTGATATTTACTAGCACTTGACCAGCTAAATGCCACTGAATATCATTACAAATCAGCACAGCACTATGAGTATCTGTCTAGAGCTGTGATGGTTTGGAGGCAGAGACAGGGTGAAGCTGGAACTTAAATCCAACATGATACCAGAAGACTGGAGGGTGGCCAATGTAATGCTAATTTTCTGAAAGGGTTCTAGAGGTAATTCGGGAAATTATAGAAAGGTGACTCTGATGTTGGTGTCAGGCAAAATGGTCGACACTATTCTAAAGAACAAAATAAAAGCATATACATAAGCATGTATTAATAAGGCAAAGCCAACATAGATTTAGTCAAGAAAAATCTTGCCACACCAATCTATTACATTTTTTCCAAGGGGTAAATAAACATGTAGATAAAGGTTGATATTGTGTATCTGGATTTTCAAAAGATATTTGACAAAGTACCTCAGGAAAGACTCCTGAGAAAATTAGAAAGTCATTGGATAGGAAGTAATATCCTATTATGGATTAAGAACTGGTTAAAGAAGGGTAAATAGAGGTCTGTGCTGGGACCACTGCTTTTTAACATATTTATCAGTGATCTTCTAGAGATGGAAATAACTAGTGAGAGAATTAAATTTGCTGATGACACAAAGATGTTCATGGTTATTAAATTATAAGAGGATTGTGAAAAATTGCAAGAGGATCTTGTGAGACTGGGCATCAGAATGGCAAATGATGTTTAATGTGAGCAAGTGCAAAATGATGCATGTGGGAAAAAGGAACTCAATTATAGTTACATGTTGCAGGGTTCCACATTAGGAGTCACCACCCAGGAAAGGGATCTAGATATCATCATTGAGAATACATTGAAACCGTCAGCTTAATGAGCAGCAGTGGCTAAGAGATCAAATAGAAAACAGTGGTATCTTGGATTACGAGCATAATCCGTTCCAGTAGCATGCTTGTAATCCAAAATGCTCGTATATCAAAGCAAGTTTCCCCATAGGAAGTAAGGGAAACTTGCTTTGATATGTTCCCACCCCCCACCTTCCCCACCCCATGAGAACTGGCATTGCTCCCCCTGAAGGACCCCCCGCGAACTGGCACCCTCCCGCCGCCATCGGGCACCCCCCTGCCATGACCTGAGATCCCCCAACCCACCCAAACCCTCTTCTTACTTCCAGTGTAGCCTCCGCATCGGCATCGGCACCGGCACCAGCATGTCCTGTGCGTTGGTGCTGGTGCCGATGCGGAGGCTACACTGGAAGTAAGAAGAGGGTTCGGGTGGGTTTGGGGATCTCAGGTTGCGGCGGGGGGGGGGTGCCCGATGGCAGCAGGGGGTGCCGGATCGTGGGGGGGAAGGTGCCAGTTCGCATGGGGGGGGGGTGCTCGTACAGCGATGCAAGCTCGGTTTACGAGGCACCAAGTTTGCGAATGTTTTGCTCGTCTTGCAAAACACTTGCAAACCGGTGCACTCGTAAACCGAGGTACCACTGTATTAGGATTTATTAGAAAAGAAATGGAAAAAAAAGATGAGAATGCTTGTTTCTGGGTCTTGCTGCATCTGATCAAGTAGAACCAACATTTCAGCCATCACCTGGATCAGAAGCAGAGGTAAGAAGCGTGGGAACGCTCTCCGCCCCCTCCCCCCAACGTTCTACCGCTAAGCCAGTTGAAAAGGCTCAGTGGCAATGCTCAATTTAATTTAATTTGAACAGTTTTGCCTTTTTTTTTCCTTTGGCCACCTCACTTGGACCAGCAGCAGAGGGAAGAAGCATGGGAGCGCACTCCGCCCCCTCCCCCTGACGTTCTACCGCTGAGTCAGTTAAAAAGGCTCAGCGCACCGAAGCGACCAAAACACAACCATCTCAATTCCACCTAAACAGCCCTCACAAAAACACACTCCAACACTAGCCACCTACAACACCACAAAACAGCTGCTTCATCACCAGAAACAACTCTCAACAAGCCAAGGAAGGAAAAGAACTTCCCAACCACTTCCCTCAACTACAATACACACCACTTTCTGCACCACAATGAAAACTACACCACAAAAATGTCAAACTATCCTACTGATTATCTTATTCCAAACCAACCGAAAGGCATCATCAGCAAACAACATCTCCCCAATACCAACTATATCTAATTCCAGGGGAATCACACAACATACCAGACGGCTATCAATAGATAAAATCTCAAACTATCAGACCTACCAACCCACCACACAAACTACAGGAAGAAGACCGACTAACCCATACAAGACCAAAACACAACCGCACCAAAGATCACTCATCTACCCGAAAATAACTCAAATCACACAAACAGACTACACCACTTTCACTTGTGCATACGTAAACATCAGAGCCATAGGCCCCAAGACAGAACACATAAAGAACTGGATAGAAGAAGAAAACATAGATTGCCTTTTCCTCACAGAAACTTGGCTTACTTCAGATTCAGACCCCAGAATAACGGAAGTGTGCCCAAAGGGATACCAAATAATAGTGGTCTGCAGAGAAAACAAAAGAGGAGGAAGAATCGCCATCATAGCCAAAACCACATTAGATCTAAAAACACAAGACAAAATTACCACCCTTTATATGGACCTACTAGCATGTCAACTCTCAAGCACATCACTCAAAGGAACACTAACATGCATGCTCTGCAACATAACTCCAGGAAACTGGAACACAGCAAAGCCAAAATTCGAAGATTTCATTTACCGAAACTCACTAATGACAACCTACAACTTAATTCTAGGAGACCTCAACCTCCACTTCGAAAACCAATCCCACAAACAAGTCAAAAACTTTCTAGCATACCTCGAGGCCCTAACATACAAGATACTAGACCCTCAAACCATACAAGAAAAAGGACACCAACTCGACATTGCAGCCTACATGTCGCAACAGCCCAATCAACCAGAAATCCGCATATCAAATGGACCCTGGCACCGATCCCTATGATCCGACCATTATTCGTACTCCTTCAAAATCAACTGGACCAAAAACAAAAGCAAACCAATCACACAAAAAATAACTTACAACACATGTCCACACATCGACCCCACCAAATTCTGGACAAAAACAGACACCATAATCAAAGACTACAACCCCAAACACTTCATCTCTCAATGGAGCCTTCTAAGTACAGCAACCCTAGATGAGCTAGCCCCAGAACAATTCAAAACCAAAATCCATAGAAAATCAAACAAATGGTTCGACAATGAACTTCTCCAACTCAAAAGACAATGCAGACAACTAGAAAGAAAATGGAGAAAAAGTAGCCAAAACTCCACAAGAACAACATGGAGAACACTACACCAAAAATACAAACAAAAGCTGAAAGGAAAAAAAAAGACATACTACACAAAGCAAGCAGAAGGATCCCAAGACACAAAAAAGCTATTCCAGTTACTAAAAGAACTCACAGACCCCACACCATATCTGACCAATAATAACTCCCCCCCTCCCCCAGCCACCGTATTAGCCACATTTTTCAAAAATAAAATCGAAAATATCAGAGCCACATTTATTATTAATTTTTTTTAATAATCTTTATTGATTTTTAATCTGAAACAGTGCCATACAAATAAAAGAACAATAATTTTTACATACATTGCACTATTAGAAGTAAAGGTAACATATATATCATTCAAAATTTTCAGAATTTATTTCAGAAAATATCAGAGCCACATTTAATGGAACACCTACTCACCTAGAAGAAACCTCAACTTCCCCCACAGAAAAAGAATCGATAGCAGCAGACAGAATCTGGTACCACTTCTCACCTATACAATGGTCCGACTTCAACAAACTATATAACACGCCTGTGAACATAACCACTGCCCACCATACCTATTGAAAACCTCCAGTACGCTATTCCGCACTCTGCTCCTACAATGGATACAAACCATACTCACAGATGGCCAGTTCCCACAAAACCTCAGCAAAATCATCATAACTCCAATCCTAAAAGACCCCAAAGGAGCAACAGGCCAACCATCCAACTACAGATCCATAGCCTCAAACCCACTTTATGTCAAAGATTATAATGGAAGGCCTAGTAACTAAAGCCCTAAATGTATACCTAGAAAACCACAACATACTCCACCCCACATAGTCTGGCTTCAGATCCAACTACAGCACTGAGACCCTACTAGGAACACTCATGGACATCGCGAGACAACACCTCTGCACAGGCAAGAAATGATGATCATACTAGACCTCTCTGCAGCCCTTGATCTAGTAGACCACGACATCCTCTTACAAACTCTAGACTCAATAGGAATTACAGGAAAAGTTCTAACATGGTTTAAAGGATTCCTACAATCCAGAACTTATAAAGTCAAAACAAACAAAGAAAAATCTGAACCATGGTCCAACCCATTGGAGTGCCACAAGGATTTCCCCTATCTCCCACACTCTTCAACCTTTACATTGCCTCCCTAAGCTTCTACCTAGACAAACTAGGTATTACCTCCTACAGCTACGCAGATGATATCACCATACTCCTCCCCTTCGACCAACTTGAGCCCTCCATGAAAGGCACAATACATGAAACACTTGAAACAGTAGCAACATGGATAAAAGAACACAAACTAAAACTTAACCTGGACAAAACAAACTTCATCCTCCTTGATAACAGCAAAACCCCAACCTTGACTAACCTAGAATTAAACTCGATCTCATACCCCATTCAACCCACACTAAAACTCCTCGGAGTGCTGATAGACAGAGGTTGTACCATGCAACCACAAATCAACAAAATAATAAAGCATCTTTCGCCACTATGATAAACCTAAGACAAGTTAGAAAATTCTTCGACAGAAAACAATTCGAACTCGTAGTTCAATCACTAATCCTAGGCCTAATAGATTACTGCAACATAATATATATCCCCTGCCCAGCAACAATGATAAAACAACTTCAAACAATACAAAATAGAGCCCTAAGACTTATCTATTCGTTGGGAAAATACGACCACATCACAGAGGCATACCACGACTCACACTGGCTCCCAATACAAGTCAGAGTACACTTCAAATTCCATTGCCTACTATTCAAAGCTATAAATGAAAACAGCCCTATCTATTGGAAGAATCGACTAACTCATTCTACCTCAAACAGACATAAAAGAACCCATACAATATTCGCACACCCACCAACCAAAAATGTAAAACGAAGAAAAATGTATGACAACCTACTGGCCACCAGAGCAGCGAAACTGGATCAACAACTCACCAACCTGCTGACTTCGACCACAGACTACAAAACCTTCAAAAAAGAAACAAAAACCCTACTCTTCAAAAAATACATAAAACCAATATAACACAACCAATAATGTTCTAAATCCCGCCTACATTACCAACTACCCCTTAGCAATTTAGATAATGTTTAGTCTATTCCTAAATACTTCTTCATATCTCTTCAATATGTACTTCTTATGATCATAACAATTGTTATGTACTCTGCCTTGAACCACAAGGTAAAGGCGGAATAGAAATCACTAATGTAATATAATGTAATGTAATGTAATCATGTTGTGGCTATGATGTCTGCAGTTTGTCTTTATATATAGTGGGTCCTCAAACCAGATTGGTTAGGACTTGAGGTGAATAAGGACTTTCTTGCCTCATTCACCTCAAGTCCCAACCAATCGGTTATGAGGAGCCACTATATACAAAGACAAACTGCTACTAGTACTATTACTAATATTAATTATTTCTAAAGTGCTACCAGGCATATGCAGTGCTGAACAGAGTCATGAAGGAGACAATTCCTGCTTGAATGAACTCTCAATCTAGTCAATCAAGACAGACAAACAGGATTAGAGGGTATGGGTTAGAGTTAGCGAAGGATGCTTAAACTGCTGGCTAGGGTGATGAGCAGAAAGCAGTGGGGAGTAGGGTAATGAGTTGAAGGCATTCTTGAAAAGGTGGATTTTCAGCTTACTTTTGAACAAGGTCAGGGAACGGGTGTGACACACAGACTCAGAGGCCCTGATTCTATAAAGGGCGCCTAAATCCCGCCTAATGCTGAGCAGGACTTAGGCATTGAAACTAAGGGCTCCTTTTATGAAGCCGCGTTAGTGGTTTTAGCACACGCAGCTTTTTAGCGCGCGCTAAACCCGTACTATGCAGCTAGAACTAACGCCAGCTCAATGCTATTACATGCGTTAAACCGCTAACGTGGCTTCATAAAGGAGCCCTAAGTGTTAATGAGCCATTTAAGGGTCATAACGAGTGATAATTAGCACATGGATGTCCAAAGGATGTGGATGTCACTTTGTAGGCACGTCCACAATTTCATGGACGCCCACTGGAAAAACTTACGCCTAATGGAATAGCCTTGGGCGTGGAATGGGCATGGCCACACCCTCTTGTGAGTTGTACGATCCAATTTAGTTGCCGATTGTTACAGAATAGTGCATAGCCAGATCGGCACCAAACCATAATCAGTGCCCATGAAGTGTGTGTAAGTTCCAATAATGAAATCATTGGAGCCCATTAATGAATTAAGAACATAAGGCCATAAGAATAGCCTTACTGGGTCAGCCCAATGGTCCATCATATCCAGTAGCCCGTTCTCACGGTGACCAATCCAGGTCACTAGTACCTGGCCAAAACCCAAGGTGTAGCAATATTCCATGCTAAAAATACAACAGACTATGGACTTTTCCTCCAGAAAGTTGTCCAAACCTTTCTTAACACAGAGAGAAGACTTCTCAGAAGAAAAGTCACAAACCCTCCCTGTGCAGTCTTTACTGTTCTCTCTTATACACAGCCTTGAATTTATGCATAGCCATTATTCTAAAGCTTTGTTATCTCTTTTTATTTTTTAGAATTATCTCCTTGTCTACATCACCTTGCTTTTCTCTGGCATTGGAATTTTTTCCACTTCTTCCCTCTGGGCTCCTTGAAAAAGACCACGAAACATGGCCCATGTCGGGACCTCCTAACAAATTTAAGTTAAGTAGGATTTCTTTTTCCTTCCTGCCATTGAAAAATTCAGTTAGATATTTCATAAGAACAATTTATTTTCAACACTTAATAGCCATACACAGTGATGGGACGGTGGGTTCGGCTATAGGAGCTTCGGCTCTTGGTCGGACTATACATATTCTGAGTGTATGTCTAAGTCTCCTTTACAGTAACTGAATATTTTTCTAAAAATAAGTTTGTGACCTTTCTTCTGAGAAGTCTTCTCTCTGTGTTATATATTTTGCTTTGACTTCTCAGCCCTGAAAATTTTGTTTGTACAATCATCCTCACCTCTTCTATTTTTGACTTAGTCCCAAACCTTTCTTAAAACAGCTATGCTATCCGCTCTTACCACATTCTCTGGCAATGCAAATTTAGTCAACCATTATAGAATCTGGGGAGAGTGTTTACACCATACTTGTGCTCTGTTAGAGGTCACGCACTATAGGCTGATGTTCCTTTTTTTATTTTTTTCAAAAATATTAAAGGTATTGTTCTGTTTCAACATATTAAAGCTGAACCTGTTCTTCTCTTCTCCTATTCCATCTCCCATTTTCCCTTTTCCCAACTCCACTCCCAGAACCTGATCTAGCCTACCCTCATCCTCTTCCCTTGTCTCAGCTGCTTTCCTCTGTTAATCTACCAACAAATCTCTCTCATTTCCTTTCCCATTCTCTCTCTTGAATTTTGTCTACTCATACCATATAGAAATCATGTTTCCTTTGCAATACTGTTGCTTTCTCCTTTCCCACATGCCACTGGTCAGGCATTGAAAAGCCAGAGAATAGGCTGCAAAGTAGGGGACAAATTTTTCCCCGTCCCCGTGGGAACTCATATTCCCATCCCAGTGAGTTATTTTCCTGTCCCTGCCCTATTCCTGCAAGCTCCGTCCTCATCTGCACAAGCCTCAAAGACTATAAAATCATAAGTGGACTGTGCGGTTAGGGCAGAGCTTACAGGAATGGAGCATGGACAGCGACAGTGACAAAACTCGTGGAGACAGGACAGGGAAATTGAGTTCATGTGGGGATGGGAAAACATTTGTCTCCCTTTCATTCTCTACTGCAAAAGAGACAGAAGCATATCCTGATTGCCTTTCCCTGTCTCCAGCCTGCAGTGTTCTCAGCTTACTCCTATAAAACTATTGAAACAGAACAATGCCTTTAATACTTTTGAAAGAAAAAAAGGAACATATGCAGAAAATCAACATCAGCCTTTAGTGCATGACCTCTTACAGAGCACAAGTATGGTTTAAACACTATACCCAGATTCTATAATAATAATAATAATAACTTTATTCTTATATACCGCCAACAATCTTGCGACTTCTAGGCGGTTTACAATGAAGAGAAACTGCACAGACATCGAATTACAGAGTGTAGCAGCGAATATCTGATAGTAGCAACAATAAAAATAATAACAACAGTTTATATACTGCAGGACCGTGAAGTTCCATGCGGTTTACAATGAATTAGAAAGATTCCATAAATTGAAAGGAACATTCATAGTTAGAGATTAGAGGTTAACAGTTTACAAGATCTAATTTGGGGAGGGATTGCGATGGGGGCTATTGTCCTGATTCGTCACCTAGGTATTTCGAGAACAGGTATGTTTTTAGGTGTTTCCTAAATTCACCATAATTGTTTGTGTGTGTAATTAGTTTTTCCAAGTCTTTGCCCCATAAGGCTGCTTGGTATGATAGAAGTTGTTGATGGTGTCTCTTATATTTGCATTCTCTGGCTGGTGGGGAAACAAATTTCTGGTGTGCTCTTCTCTCATGTCTGTTGGTTGGGAATGAGAAGAGGTCTGTTATATATTTAGGGGCTAGACCGGATAATACCTTGAAGCAGAGACATCCCAGTTTGAACTTCGTACGCGCCTCCATTGGCAGCCAGGTACGAAGTTCAAACTGGGATGTCTCTGCTTCAAGGTATTATCCGGTCTAGCCCCTAAATATATAACAGACCTCTTCTCATTCCCAACCAACAGACATGAGAGAAGAGCACACCAGAAATTCGTTTCCCCACCAGCCAGATAATGGTCGACTAAATTTGTGTACCCAAAATAATTTATTAATGGGCTCCAATGACACTAATTATGGTTTGGTGCCGATCTGGCTATGCACTATTCTGTAACAATCGGCAACTAAATTAGATCATAGAACTCACAAGAGGGTGTGGCCATGGAGGAGTTCATGGACAAGTCAGGGGCATTCACAAAAGATGTGAAAAGGGCCAAAGATATACATACCACCCTTTTAGACAGTTGTCCCTGGCCACTGAACTTATCCAGTGTGCCACTGAATATTAGCAGGGACCGGCTATGTTGAGTAAATGAAAACGTGATAAAAATGATACACTTTCAGATTTTTATCATTTAGAAAACTTAGTGTGATTATTCATGAAACTGTTTTCATGATAATTACACTAAAGGACTCCTTTTATCAAGGTGCGGTAGGCGGTTAACGCGTGGAATACCGTGCGTTCAACCGCCTGCCGCACTAGTCACTAACGCCTCCATTGACGAGGCGTTAGGTTTTTGGCTTGCTGCGGGGGTTAGCACGTGATGAAATGTCCGACGCGCTAATCCCCATAGCGCACCTTGATTAAAGGAGCCCTAAGTTTTCTAAATTATAAAATTATACAATCTGAAAGTTTATTGTTATTATCACATTTTCATTTATGCACATTGGTGTGTCCGATGATGGTGTGTAGGTGGAAGTGAGTTGTTTACTGTTCACTCTGCTATCATTGTTAAGCGTTGGTGTGATTACATTGTTACGCTTCCGATTGTTGACTCCTCGCACTGAGGACATGCCTTAAAAAAAGTTTTGATAAATGGTATATTTTGAGCTAGTGCGTATCAGTGAGCTCTCTGTCATGACTTATTGACTATTACTACTTGTTGTTTTGAATCTTTATAAATATCTACAGCAGTGTTGAAGATCTTATTTGAAATTGTTTGGAATTTTATTGGGTGCCATTTATAGAATCGGACCCTCTGGGGCAGTGGTCTCAAACTCAGACCCTTTGCAGGGCCACATTTTGGATTTGTAGGTACTTGGAGGGCCTCAGAAAAAAATAGTTAATGTCTTATTAAAGAAATGACAATTTTGCATGAGGTAAAACTCTATAGTTTATAAATCTTTCCTTTTGGCTAAGTCTTAATAATATTGTCATTTATAGCTAGAGACATATGATCAAGAAACTGTTTTATTTTACTTTTGTGATTATGATAAACATACCGAGGGCCTCAAAATAGTACTTGGCCAGGCCGCGAGTTTGAGATCACTGCTCTGGGGGGAAATTTTTGCACATGTAGATGTAAAATAGCCTGTCCAAAGTCTGTGTGTTTGACAAGTAAACAGTAAGAATAAGTTGGTGTGGTACTCGTGGATGAAGTTACCTCAATTTGAGTGGTTCCAGTTCCACAAGGAAGCTAGATAAAAGGAGACTTAAGTATCACCTCATTGTAAGCGCTATTCCTCTATAAACGTGAACATGAAAGTATGAACTGTATGACAAAAAAAAAACCAGATATATATCTGCTCTAAGACTTTTTCCCTCCTCTCTCACAATGATGACATATTTACCATAGATTTTAAACAGAATGCCAAGCTTCAGAGAAAATATAATTTCCCTCCTTTGATCCCCTGCCATCATGGAAACTCTTAGCAGAAATGGAAGAGTAGTGGAGCACCTTGTTTTTCAAGTGTGATCTATTTAAAGATGCGAAATAAGAAATATTTGAGAGCAATAAGCATAATGTTCCACTGCTGCTTTCCTCAATTGTTTGAGAATGTTCAGCCCATTATGGAGAAGAAAGTGTCCTCAGCCTATTTTTAGTAGGATAAGGCCATTATGCAGCCAGGCACTGCCATTAGTTCAGCTTCTTTATTTTTTTCCTCCCCATTTAAATTCTCTGTTTGATTTGTGACACCAGCGCATCCTCTTTCTGCAGCTCTTGCAAATTCCTCAAATGTGTTCTTTTTAAAGCATTACAATAATGTCTAATTGCAAGTAGGGAATGTATTCACTTACCTAGGGCACATCGCTGTGAACTAAAACACTGAAAAGTCTTTTCATAATCATCCTGCTGAGTGCTTTCTGTCTATATGGGTAGGTTCAGCAGAGATGTGTGCATGTGTTATGTTCTCTGCTTAATTAAGTCAGACACCGATACACTTCAAAGAGAAAAATAAAAAACAAACAAGAAAACAACCCCCCAAAAAAGCCCCTTATGATATTCAACAGACAATTAGAATTCATCTGTCCAAATTAAAATCAGTTTGACAAAGATGTGCCAGTTTTGTATGTGTACTAAGACAAGGCAATCATACAGGCAGACAATTCCATCAGGGAAGCTAGTTAGCTGCTTAGTCTGTTAAACCCCGGTTGCCATAGTATCTAGAGTTGAAAAAGCTGCAGATTGGCATGAAAAAGCATGTCGACAATTGCCCTGTCACAGCATGCAAGCTCAGTCTACTGAAAGGCAGCACACTGCAAGTTTTCTTTCCCAGTTTGTACTACCCCATGCTGTTTAATAATATCCATTTACTGGTATTGGGATTGATCTAGTGTAGTGTAGAACCCACATCTAGTGAGATTCTGCTTTTCACATGGAGCGCGGCTCTTTCACAAATGAGAGTAAGGCAATTAATATTAAAAAGAATAATAACGGTACATAGGCAATCTGTTTTGATGCAACAGCAGAACATTTCCACATTCCAATATTTGCATGCACAATACTGTAAGAAGCTGCGGTATTTTAGACCATTTTATTTTTCAAGAATTTTTTTTTTTTTACCTAACACATTTTTGTCTGGGTATTCGTCATGCTTCGGCACCTGACCTTCCCCCCCCCCATCTGTTCAATCTGCCCTTAAATTCTTGGTTTCCTGGCTAAATGAAAGTTCAGTTTAAATCATTGTTAAAACTTCCCTCAGGAGCTTGTGTTTCTTATTTCCCACCACACACAATGTGCACTCCTGCATAATTTGATTTAAATCACATTTTGACAGTGATTGGATTGGTGGCAATTATTACCACGCACATTTTAAAACAAATTATTTTCAACTTTATGACACTTATTTTATGCCATTTTCAGGCTATTTTCAGCTGCGGTTTAGAAAGTGAAACACAATTTCAGCCTTACTGAAACAAAAATATTTTTATGAGTATGGTGTGTAGTCATCTAAGCTAATTGCCACTACCCAACACCCCCTTCTCTTTGTAATTGAAACACATAGTTTTGCTGTGAGAGGCAACCATCATTTTCTAGAATGCAGAAGTTATATTTGCATAAACCATATTTCACACCTGCCCTTCATTATTTAAATGAGTTGAATGTAAGGCCTCAACAGTACAAAATACAGTCTATTCAAAACTAGTAGTAAAATGAGCATACCTCTGAATTCAGTAAAGCAACACATATATTTTTGCAGCCAGCAGCAGGTTAGCATAGAACAGATAAATAGATAGATTTATTTTTTCAATTTATTGAATCTGTGCACAATGCTAGCAGACAAGTCTATTTTCAAAGAGAAACCCCTGCAAAGTTTCCCTTTGCAAATGCAGCTAAAATGCACAACACAAATGCAACACATGGAAGCAGGTGCAAAGTATATAAAGTAGATACATTGGAAATACCATATTTTAAGAAATACATGTAATATTTTGCAAACTGAGAAAGGGAGAAATGCACATTTTTTTTAAGGTGCAGTTCTATGAGGATAAACATGCATTTACCCATGTAAAACGCTTTGATTATCACATCTTTAGTGATTGGTCAAAGAAACCACAAAGGTAAGCAGACCCAGGGCACTCCAGGGTGTTGTGTAATGAGATCGTACTCTCTTGGCAAGTTTACATAGAGCTTATTCAGCCTTTTCCTTCCCATTGTCATCTTTTAAACAGAGCTGTCACTTCTCTTCACTATTTCTTCAATGCCACAATGGTTAGCAGAAAAAAAAAATCTTGTAAAAAAACCATGCCCCCTCTACCCCCACCTCTAGGAACACTATTAAAAGCAGCAAGGGAGCAGAACAGAAAAATCCACATATGATGATTAGGGGGCTTGGATTTTAACATTCCCACATTTCCTTCTACTGTTTTCTGAAAGCTAGATGAGGTATGGATGCTGAATTCAGCTATATTATATCCTTGATTGCCATGGCTTCAGTTTAAGACCAAGATACCACTAGAAAATTGATTATTTTATTATACTTTTCATTAACAAGAAAAAGTGATAAAACAGAAGGGAAATACAAATAGGTTCAGGAATACTGTATTTTTACCTAGTTTCTATAAAACATACTTACCATCTTGCCTGTTCATATGTTCCTTGCTGTTTTGTATAGTAGAAAAAGATCTTACCCTAAAATCATTACAGAGGAAAGGCAAGTGGACAGTGATTTACCCAGCTAAACTGGTTGTCTGAAATTTGCTCTCAGTCCTACTAAAAGTAAACCTAACTTATGTACTTTTACTCAGGCTACAAGGAAGAATTCCCAGGAGCATATTTAGGTTGGGAGGAAAAGGGGATAAATAGTCTACTGCATATACATGACATTTTTACAAGCATGTAAGTTAGTTTACCCCTCTCAGAGGAAAGAATATATGCAGAGCAAATGATCACTTTTAAAGTTCATGCTTTATGATGATTTTCAAAGAGAGATTACCCAATGGAAAATAAAGATAAAGATAAAGGACAACTATAGCAAATCTACAAAAGACAAAAGATGGATGGGGGAGGGAATTTTTTATCTTTTGTATAGATACTGATTGATTATATGTGCTTGGTTGATTATCATTATTTGTATATAAATTGTACTGCACTTTTTGTTGCCATTAAAAACTAAATAAAGTTAAAAAAAAAAAGAGAGCGAGAGAGACTACCCATACTGCTTGTCATTGAACGTGCAGTGACTAAAGGCTCCCACATACATCCCACAACCATTCAGGCTCTTTGAAAATTAACCCCTCGATGCCCTTTGGTGCTTCTTCTATCTACAATTTCTAGTTATACAGAATCCAAGGCCTTCATTTCATTTCTTCTCCGTGCATCCGTGTTCATTAAGGTGACGCTATCAATGTGGGCTATCGTTAAGAAGCTTTAGCTTGCTCTTAACTCCAGTTATTAGTATCACATGTCACTGCATAAAGTGGGACCTGTGCTATAATAGCAGGAGCTAGTGGTAAGACCGTACATCTTAACAGTAACCCATGTTGATAACTATTCCCCTCCAATTGGTCTTGCTGATTCTTGGTAAATATATTTGAACACAGTGGTCTTCCCTGCATCCCATTTGTTTGCTCTAACTAATCATTCTAGTGGATAAACAGTAAGTAGTAATCAAGAATGTACTTCCTTGTGTTGCAATCATTTCTGATAAACTATTTGAGCAATATCCAAATAAAAATGAAATAGTCCCACCAGAAAGGGGAAATAATAATAAAAAAGAGACCTGTGTGATAAATATTAAAATGATATATCTCAGGAATATTTTTGTGCTCTGGGAAGCAATATATCTGTGCCTAGGAATAAGTCAGCATTAGGGAATGACTTGCTGTATTCATATAGTACATTAGAACCTACTATCTATAACAACACTCTAGAGATCAGATAAAAATGTCCTAGAAGCATCAGTTCTACGTAATTAGGTTTACCATATGGCTCCAGAAAAAGGACGGATTGAGACATCTAGGTTTTACTTTCACTGCTTTCAATGGAAGTAAATCCCAGATGTTTTTATCTGTCCTCCTTACTTCCGAATATCTCAATCCATCTTCTTTTTTTTTTTTTCTGGAGGCATTTGGTAACCCCAGTTCTAATAAAAGGTAAGGTAAATGCAGTCCCTTGTATGCAAATAACAAATAATTTAAAAAAACTTGTGTGATGGTTTCTTTGCAGACTATTAGCAGGGTGATTTGCCATTGCCTTCCCCTATATGTCTTTATTCCTCAGCTAAGGCCTGGTTCTCGTTTACTGGCAGAAAGAGGATGAAAGGCTGAGTTGTCCAGAGGCTAGCTACCCGACAGAGAAACCCAGAGTGGAATTAGAACTCAGGTTACAGGTGCAATGTGCAAATAATCTACCAATTGCACTACAGGATCTCGTGGTTCTAATGCAGGAATCTTAAAAATGGTCCTCCAAATATGCATGAAGGCATTGTTGTAACAGCAATGATAAATGTAAAGAAAATATTACCATTTCACGGCATTTCTGTACCCCACTGATTTATAGCCTAGCCTTGCTTAAATTTCACATAGCTGTTGAACGCAGCCTCCCTGCTTACAATGAAATGAGCTCTGTTCAAAAGTCTTTTTCTTTTTGCAGCCTAATATCTGAGAATTATATGAGTTTCATATGTAATGTAGAAGTAAATCATTTACCAAAAATCATTGGTATAGTATCCCATTTCTCTGTGTTTCGAGCCCCAATAATAGCAGCTAGGAGATCAATTTAAAATTAACAGTCTGTGGATGAAAATGCAGGCATAATGCAGCCCTGGTTTAAGAGTGCTTTATTCCATTTTGCCTGATTTGGAGTTGTTGTTCTGGTGGCTGAAAGCACGTTAAGGGCCTGATTTATCAAGGGCTTCTCCCTCCTCCCTAGACCTAAAATGGCAGAAAATCCCTAGTAAATCAGGCCCTAAGTGCTAGATAGGCAGCACACTGATATCTCCATGCTGAAGCTTACAGCCGTGAATTTCCTACGATCTGTTTAATCAGTAGCGTATCGATTTTCTTCAGCTTTCCTTCATTTTAGCCCCATGGCAGGCTTCTGTAATTTCCTTTGGACAGAGTGTAACCAAACTGTGCTAAGTGTTGTTGATTTGCAGGCAAAAGTAAAGGGGTAAATATAAATTAACAAGCCATAAACATACTGCAAGTGGGGAGTCAATAAAAACATTGTCTGAAGTTCTTTTTAAAAAATGATTGCAGGCAGATTGTTAACAAAGGTGTTCAAGGAAAGTGACTCGATTCTGAGAATAATTTTTGCGCTTTGTGATTAAGAATTGATCAGTCTAAAAGGCCTCTGATGCAACTGAATCACCCATAAGCTGCCAAACTGAAAGGACTCAGCGGGAGCTGGTATTTGTTTGTTAAACTCCCATGATTCCAAGTAGATAATTGGTCTGTGAAGTTCATGGCAGACTCTGAATTTGCTTTTCTTGCTTCCCAGCTGGCTCAGCCCTGGTTTATAGGCTTCTGTGTACAAATTTAGCCAGCAGCCAACCTCACATCTTTAATGTAAAAGGTGTTTTGTTGTGTTTTTCAGGTGCTGAGTGGAAAGCCCACACTACAGAAGCTCATTAAAAGGGCCAAGTTACACAGTACAGGTTTATTTCTGTCACAGCGTTTCTGCAAACAGTGACATGGATTAATATGTTTCTTTGGTACTGGAAAAAGCCTGACACGGTCCCTTGTGAATTTGATCATCTGTTTCACTGCCTGTATAAAATCCAGCCTCCTATTAGATCTTGAAAATACAGCTGTAAACGCAGACTGGTAACAATGCAGAAGGCACCGCAGAAGCCCTGGGCAAGCTAATTGTTTTATTAAAGAGTAGATCATTTATTTGTAATTTATTTCAGACATCTCACTTACAACCAAATGTTCAGCGTTTACATCATGAAATCTGTTGGATCATCTGTACGAGTGTACCTGTATCATACTCCTAAAATCCCACTGTGGTGTATATCATTGCACATAAGTAGCTATCGCCAAAAGGTGATCATTTAAGACCCGCGTCTGACTTCGTTTTCCTGTTTCATATAGAAGAGATGTAGTCGTGAGAGAAGATCACAAAGATATGTCAACGCATATGCGTAATTGTCTAGTTCTTACATTGCTAGAGAATATGCAACTATCCTTTCGATTTCATGCAATAAATTTTTAACAGAGAAAAAAGCCTCAGGTTTAAAGAGAGCCAATCAGCTCTACTTCAAAGACATCATAGGCATAAAAAACCTCCGGAACGCTATTTAGCATTAAAAAAAAAAAAAAACCTCTGGAATGCTATTTAGCGTTCCTGAGGTCTTTTTATGCCTATGATGTCTGTGAAGTAGAGTTGATTGTTTTGCTCTCTTTAAACCTGAGGCTTTTTCCTCCATTAAAATATGCTTTTGCCTGTGAGCAGTGCCACGAGTAAAGTTATTATTTTAGTGAAGTTAGTATAAAGAAGTGACAGTTTGTTCCTCCACTCCTTCTTGTTTTTTGGCAAATTAATATAGCACCACAAATGAACCAAGCACATCACACAATGATTCACATATTTTGAGCACCTTTTTTTTTTTTTATTAGAAAAAGCTGTCTCTTTTTCTGTACATGAAGGTTAGCTACTTGTTCATGATCACCCAGTGAATGATGACTAACATAAGACAAAATTATAGCTTTGACATTTTGGAACTCTACTCGAAAACCATGCTGCCGGATCTAATACTGCTTCTGTTTGTATCATTAGAACATGCACATCCAGGACTTCAAAACTAGACTATGAGGGACTAGACCTGCAGAGTTTAGATGAAGAAAACAGTCATTATAGTGGATGCTGTATGGCTGCAGCACAGAGCCAGTATTTAATAAGTTTATTTGAAAAACCATATCATACTCATTCGTGCATGCCAATAATGACATTTACATGTCTACATTGATTTCACATGTAAATGGACATTTTAGATGGTCATGTGTAGAGTTTCTGGTGCCAAAATTCCAAAAGAACACATTTTGGGTGTGGTTTTGGTAAGCTGAAAATTTTATACGGTATTTCCCATTTTGCAATGGGGAAATTTCCCATGGACTTTTGTATCAGTAATGAGGCAGGCATAAGTTTCATAAACATGCTCATTTCAGCCAGGGCTTTACGGAAATATAATTTTATTTAAAGTCTTATTTTTGTCTCAAAAGTTTTTTTTTTAATGGAGGTAATTTATATAAGATAGACATCGTATGTAAGAGGGTCCGCTAAAAAGTTCTCGCCCATTCAGCAAAGTTGGTCAGTATCCATCAAAGGCTATATACTTAGGGGTCATTTTACTAAGTCGCACTAGCTGATTTCACGCACACTATAAGGCCCTGATTCTCTAAAAGTGCGTCCCGATTTTAGGCAGCTGTAGGCGTCCTACAGCTGTCTAATCAGCCAATCGGGATGCACGTTTTAAAAAAAAAAATGCTCCCCAGGCAGGCCGCCTATATTGAAGGCGAGGCCCGCAAGACACCTAGGCCCTGATTCTGTATAGGACGCCCGGGAGAGGCCAATCAGACCTTAGACTTAGTAGGGATGGGCGGACCCGCTATGCCTAAGGCCTGATTGGTCCAGGCTTCTAGAGCCTGGGCCAATCAGGCCTTAGGCTTCGGCGGGATGGGCCGGGAAGGGGCGGGCCCGCCTCATTTCGACGAGGCGTGCCTGCTTGCTCGACGTGCAAGACCCATCTGTAAGAACAGGTTTGGTGGAGTGGGGGTTGTTAGCGCCGGGGGGGTGCGTCTTCGGGCAGGAGGGATTGGGCACCCTCCTGCCAGCGACCGATATTGTCGGGGGGGGGGGATCGGTAATGTCGGGGGGGGGGGCGGTCGGTAGTGTCCGGGGGGGCGGTCGGTAGTGTCGGGGAGAGGGATGCATCTTCGGGCAGGAGGGTTTGGGCACCCTCCTGCCAGTGATTGGTCAGGGGCCACGGCCCGCTATACTTATAGTGGCAGAGAGATCCCTTGCCGCGATAAGTATAGCGGCCGCATCTACTTACAATGTAGACCAGCATTTTGCTGGCCTACATTTTTAAGCTTCTCATCTACTAGGGAGACGCGTAGGGCCGCCTAAGGCCCTTAGACGAGCTTAGGCATCTTGCGGGTCTCCCTAGGCTCCCGGAGGCGCCTTCAGGCCTGCCTGGGGAGCATTTTTTTTTTTTAAAACGTGCATCCCGATTGGCTGACTAGACAGCTGTAGGACGTCTACAGCTGCCTAAAATCGGGACGCACTTTTAGAGAATCAGGGCCTAAGTGTGCACTAAATGCTAGTAAAAGAGGGGTTAGTCCAGTGATTTTCCACGCTTATTGTTCCACGCTTATTGGAAACTGCCCCAACTTTGTTGGATGGGCTGAGAACTGTTCAGGGGCCCCTCCTATGCAAGTGGGCAAGTTATGCATGATATGCTATTTTACAAGGGAGCAAAGAAAAAGAAAAAGTGCTTATATATGCAATAATGCCTAGAAGGATGTGCTAGCTAAAAGAGAGCTTTTGCTGTTCTATATTATTCAGATATTATCTAATTAATAATTTGATTATCGCAGTTAACTAGGTATCCTATGGCTCCACCCAAGCTCTGCCCAAGGGCCGACCCAGCACTAACTGGAGAGGGCTATGGCAGGCAGAGAACATATTCAGCAACACTATCTAGTTAGTGCCTCTGAGTAACTTTCTTGCCAACATTAATCTGGGTAGGAGCTGCTCCTATCTGGTTAAGTGCCTTTGAATATTGAAGCCGTAGAGGGGCATAATCGAAAGGGATGTCTAAGTCAGTTTACATCCATCTCGCAAGTCGTCCAAAGTAAAAAACAGCCTAAGACACATTTTCAAAAAATACGTCCAATTTTTTTTTCATTTCGAAAATCAGCTAATTATACATCCTGCCGATCTGATCGTCCAAGCCACTAAATCGTCCATCTTTATACCACATTTTCATCCAACTTTCGTCCAAGTCCAAAACGCCTAGAACAAGCCCTGTTGAACATGGGAGAGGTCTTCAAAGTGATGGACTGAATACCCAGACATGCCACCTAAATAGTGGGGTACCTTACAGGGCACTTCTGTGAACTTCACAAAAGGTTGCCATGTCTTCTCCTCCCTACAGCTCCCTTATAGGTTATGGTGAGCCCCCAGACCACCTCCAGAATCCCCTAGACCCACATCTACCACCCTAATAGCCCTTATGGCTGCAGGAGCCACTTATATGCCAGTAAAAAAGGGTTTTGGGGGTATATAGGGGAGTGCACATGTTTAAGTATCAATGCAGTGATTACAGGGGCTTATGGGCATGGATCCTCCTCTCTATGGGTCCCTAACCCACCTCCAAGACAACTTAAGCAGCCTCTGTGCTGGATGACTAGGCTTTCCTATGTCAGGTGGCCAGGTGATGATGGTCTGGAGGCTGAATTTTAAATGTGTGATTAATATTTTTATGGGGGTGGGGGGGTCGGTGATCACTGGGGTAGTGTGTGTGGGGGGGTCTTTTTTATGTGTTTGCAGTGCTTATCTGGTGAGTTTAGGTGGGTTTTTGTGACTTAGACCATGTTTTACATGATGTGCTACAAAATTCAGATGTGGCATTGCTCCCTCCCTTAGTGGCTTACTTCTCCATGTGATTTGATTGATCACACTGTGTATGAGTAGTAAAAGCCCTTGGTGTTATTAGTTCTATGTGGCTGATTTAATGCTATAGACAAAACATAGGGTTATTTAAGAATAATATGGGACTTTGTTTTTATGAGGGTGGACTTAAAGTCTAAAGCTATCTATATACAGTATAATCACATTGTTTAAACTATAGACACAGCTTTGAGCTTTAAATCCACCCTCGTAAAAACAACAAAGTCCCTTATCCTCAGACAAACCAGAGATCGATAAAATTAACTTCATGCCCTTCTATTGCCACTTAGAACTTATACCATCAAAGCTTATGATCTGCTAAAACCAAATGAAGCATATGTGGAAGTGGGCTCTTAGTTCAGAAGATATAACTGTGTACATATGTGATGTATGCTCCTGTGTTCATCCAGCTTGAGGAAAAGGCAGTTTATTAATGTTAATTATAATATAATGTTTTAAAATTATATTAATGTGCTAATATAATGGTTATAAGGAGTCAAGGTTGGGGGTAGAGAGAATGTACGGTTGCCTAAATATAGTTTGAGTATCTCTCTCCAGCAGAACGGGTGGAAAAGCTGGGGGCACCCCAAAACAAGGTTCATTGAATCTCCTAGATGTTTCACATTGACTGACTCATACAATTTTCACATTGCCACAATTGGCTAGCATTTGACACTTGATGAAGTAGAACTGTCGGGGCCTTCCAAGGTGTATGCTGCCATTTTTCCTTGCCTTTTCCCTGATATCTCATTATTTTTTCTTCAGATCCTCAATGTCATCATGATTATAGTGATGCGTGACACTGATTTTGTGACAAATAACCATGCCACAAAGATATGTTGGCCAATATCCTTTGCCAAAAGTTTTAATTCCCAAGCTTGTGGAGAGTAATGCATCCTTTCAGAGGGTTAGCAGGAGGAACTGGTGGGAACCTGGTTTGAATATGTATGTAAATGGCACATTCTACTAAATTCTTCAGCGCCCTCGTTAAAAAAAAAAATTGAGCTAAAATTTGGGTGGGATGATTGTATATGCTTACTTTATACCAATAGTAAGCACCCATTTACTATACCTTTCTTCTTTTATTTGGTAAGCTAATATTTATCAACATCATGCTTTTATATTACTTCTTTGATTGCTTGAGCCACCACAGGTTATAGCCTAGAATATGGTGTGCCTACCTTTTGCACACTGCTGTTAATTGCTCTTTAAAGTAGATTATTAGTCCAGCTCTCTCTGGCTGCCTTGATAAAGAACAGGACATTGCTTCTCCCCTGGAGCCTTGGAGTCTAATATGCCTTGGAGTCTTATTATGATGAAGGCATCTTCCGAGTTGGTGAGATAAGGAACATGTCCAGCACAATGGTGTAGCTAAGACTGAAAAGGCCCAGGGTGGAAAACTTGAGATGGATCCCCCTATAACATCATCTCTAACAAGGTGGGTGTGGGTGTGGTAGGGTGTGGGGGAGGAGTGAGATGAGACATCATTACAGAGCTCCAGTAAACAAACCTTGAAAATATAAACACATTCCAGTCCTACACACAAAACCTGTCATAGTAATAGAATATCAGATATAGAGATGCACATTTCCCAAAACTATACAAGTAAATATTAAGTCACCTCCTTCACATTAGTCCAAAATCAAAGGAATCTATCTAGCTGACCAATGTATATAACATTTCTTTAGGGCTTCAGACATGCCAATCGTTGTTCGCTGATACTCTCGCGATACAACCAAAATTTTTGTTTGTTTGGCTATGGCTGTGGCTTCTTCATTTGCCCATTAATTCTCCTATTTGTTATATAGATATGTTTTTTTATTTATTTATTTTTTCTTCTTTTAAATATATAAAGTGCTTCTCATAAATACTTATAAAAAAGTTAACTTAGCTTTATGAATTCTCCTTAATAGGATCAGGTCGGGGCTTGTCACATCGACATGTTTCGCCTTAACGGCTGTTTCAAGATATCAACCCCTAGAAAAATGAAAGAAGACATTACAATACCCACATATCCTATATTTGATATCCCTTAAGGGGATCATACAGTAAAAAACCTTCTAACTATATGCTCACCCTTTGTTTTAGTGTTTTAACAGACCATCCCGATATCTGCTATTTTTTGATCTATCAAAGATGGCCGCGGCGTCTTTTTTCTCCATTTAAGTACCACCCCCATTTGATGACCTCATCTCTCAACTAGCGAATCAGGGACGCCCCATTATATTAACGAAGTCCACTCTACTTCTTGGTTTAAACCCCCCGGCATCACCGTGTTTAATTTAAAGATCCACTTCTGTTCTAACCAATTTAGCCTGCGTTTATAGTTTCCACCTTCCCACCCTTCTTTTATATGAGATATAATGCGCCATTTTATGTCCGTGCTCTCATGTCCTAGGGATTCCCAATGTTCAACTAGAGGAGCCTCCATTATTTTGTTAATGATCCTAGATTTATGCTCATTTAATCTGATATTCATCTGGCGGCTTGTTCTACCCACGTACATCAGCTTACAAGGGCATATTATAACATAAACTACGTTATGAGTTTTACATGTAGTTGTCGTATTTGCTGTAATATTAATTTCTCTATAAGGAGGCTGCCATTCAATTCCTTCAATTGTGCTACTGCACCATTGACACTTCTGACATTTCTGATGTCCCTGTATAGATTGTACTTCACTCTCTTCTGTACTGTAACGATACCGTGCTAAATGTTCTCCTATATTTTTCCCCCGTTGGTAAGTGATGGTGGGAAATGTTTGTAAGATGTGCCAGTACTTTCTCATACTATCTACTATATATTTCGACTCCACATAGAAAGGCAAAACACATGTCATTCTAGTATGAATTTCTTCAGAATTCTTCCCCTCATCCTTAGTAGTAGATGACGGTTGTAATAGTAACTCCCGGTTGGCGTATTTTGCCCTCAAAAACGCTTTTCGAATAGCTCTGTTTGGGTACCCTCTCATTTTTATTTGCTTTTCTAATTGTCTAGACTGGGATATGAAGTCCTGATCTTCTGAACATAGACGGCGCAGTCTAAGAAATTGCCCTACCGGCAAATTGTACTTCAATTTGTACGGGTGGTGACTGTGAAATTTTAGTAGTGTATTTCTCGCCACTGGTTTTCGGAACAATGTTGTAATGAACCTTCCCTGTTCAAATCTTATTGTAAGATCCAGGAAGTTAACTTTGCCTTGGCTGTAATCTGCTGTAAATTTTATATATTGATTCAAAGCATTCAGTTCTCTTATAAAGCCTAATAGCGCTTCTTCAGAATCTCTCCAGACGATAAATACGTCGTCCAAAAAACGTCTCCACATCCCCACCTTTTCAAAATTCCGCATAGAATAGATAGTATTTTCCTCCATACTTGCTAAATACAGGGTGGCTACCGAGGGGGCCAGCGTCGCCCCCATCGCCACACCCTGTATTTGATGATAGTATCTTCCGTTGAACCAGAAATAATTTGCTGTTATAACCAGTTTTGCTAGTTCCATCAAAAATTCTGACTTTATTCTAGGTTCCCCTATACGTTTCTCCAGAACTTCTTTTATAATATCTAGCGCTGCTTGTTGCGGGATCATGGTATAGAGTGATGTAATGTCTAAAGAGGCAAGTATGGGTACTTCTGCAGGTTGTTCCATATCTTTTAACATGGTGATGAAATGGGGGGAATCTTTAATAAATGAAGTAAATGAGATGACATCTCAGTGAAAAAACCCCCAAGCAACTGGATGCCTCCGGGAAGTATTCACCATTCCGTTCTCACTTTTCAACAATTGGTTATATTAGATCTTAAGGCCATAGTAGAACCAGGATTAAAAAATGGCATGTTAACAAAAAAAGAAGCCAATTTCCTTATGGAGCAATGGCCCAGTACTCCAAAATTATATTTGGTCCCAAAAGTGCATAAGAATTTACAGACCCCTCCGGGTAGGGCAATAGTATCCACAAAGGGCTCAGTTTTAGAACCGCTATCGCAATTTGTGGATTGTTTTCTACAACCATTTGTTACAAAAGTTACTTCATTTATTAAAGATTCCTCCCATTTCATCACCATGTTAAAAGATATGGAACAACCTGCAGAAGTACCCATACTTGCCTCTTTAGACATTACATCACTCTATACCATGATCCCGCAACAAGCAGCGCTAGATATTATAAAAGAAGTTCTGGAGAAACGTATAGGGGAACCTAGAATAAAGTCAGAATTTTTGATGGAACTAGCAAAACTGGTTATAACAGCAAATTATTTCTGGTTCAACGGAAGATACTATCATCAAATACAGGGTGTGGCGATGGGGGCGACGCTGGCCCCCTCGGTAGCCACCCTGTATTTAGCAAGTATGGAGGAAAATACTATCTATTCTATGCGGAATTTTGAAAAGGTGGGGATGTGGAGACGTTTTTTGGACGACGTATTTATCGTCTGGAGAGATTCTGAAGAAGCGCTATTAGGCTTTATAAGAGAACTGAATGCTTTGAATCAATATATAAAATTTACAGCAGATTACAGCCAAGGCAAAGTTAACTTCCTGGATCTTACAATAAGATTTGAACAGGGAAGGTTCATTACAACATTGTTCCGAAAACCAGTGGCGAGAAATACACTACTAAAATTTCACAGTCACCACCCGTACAAATTGAAGTACAATTTGCCGGTAGGGCAATTTCTTAGACTGCGCCGTCTATGTTCAGAAGATCAGGACTTCATATCCCAGTCTAGACAATTAGAAAAGCAAATAAAAATGAGAGGGTACCCAAACAGAGCTATTCGAAAAGCGTTTTTGAGGGCAAAATACGCCAACCGGGAGTTACTATTACAACCGTCATCTACTACTAAGGATGAGGGGAAGAATTCTGAAGAAATTCATACTAGAATGACATGTGTTTTGCCTTTCTATGTGGAGTCGAAATATATAGTAGATAGTATGAGAAAGTACTGGCACATCTTACAAACATTTCCCACCATCACTTACCAACGGGGGAAAAATATAGGAGAACATTTAGCACGGTATCGTTACAGTACAGAAGAGAGTGAAGTACAATCTATACAGGGACATCAGAAATGTCAGAAGTGTCAATGGTGCAGTAGCACAATTGAAGGAATTGAATGGCAGCCTCCTTATAGAGAAATTAATATTACAGCAAATACGACAACTACATGTAAAACTCATAACGTAGTTTATGTTATAATATGCCCTTGTAAGCTGATGTACGTGGGTAGAACAAGCCGCCAGATGAATATCAGATTAAATGAGCAAAAATCTAGGATCATTAACAAAATAATGGAGGCTCCTCTAGTTGAACATTGGGAATCCCTAGGACATGAGAGCACGGACATAAAATGGTGCATTATATCTCATATAAAAGAAGGGTGGGAAGGTGGAAACTATAAACGCAGGCTAAATTGGTTAGAACAGAAGTGGATCTTTAAATTAAACACGGTGATGCCGGGGGGTTTAAACCAAGAAGTAGAGTGGACTTCGTTAATATAATGGGCCGTCCCTGATTCGCTAGTTGAGAGATGAGGTCATCCAATGGGGGTGGTACTTAAATGGAGAAAAAAGACGCCGCGGCCATCTTTGATAGATCAAAAAATAGCAGATATCGGGATGGTCTGTTAAAACACTAAAACAAAGGGTGAGCATATAGTTAGAAGGTTTTTTACTGTATGATCCCCTTAAGGGATATCAAATATAGGATATGTGGGTATTGTAATGTCTTCTTTCATTTTTCTAGGGGTTGATATCTTGAAACAGCCGTTAAGGCGAAACATGTCGATGTGACAAGCCCCGACCCGATCCTATTAAGGAGAATTCATAAAGCTAAGTTAACTTTTTTATAAGTATTTATGAGAAGCACTTTATATATTTAAAAGAAGAAAAAATAAATAAATAAAAAAACATATCTATATAACAAATAGGAGAATTAATGGGCAAATGAAGAAGCCACAGCCATAGCCAAACATACAAAAATTTTGGTTGTATCGCGAGAGTATCAGCGAACAACGATTGGCATGTCTGAAGCCCTAAAGAAATGTTATATACATTGGTCAGCTAGATAGATTCCATTTCCCAAAACTGGCATATTACGATTAATGTGTTAATATTTATTAGATATGTAAAGGGGCATAATTAAAAATAAGTCCGATTTGGATATATGGTGCTAGACGCCCAAAGTCGGCAGTAGGAAAATGTCCATTTTTGAAAAATATGTCTAAATGTTTTTTCTTCGAAAATCATCTATCTGGACATCCAGGCCATCAGGTCATCCAGACCACCAGGACGTCTATCTTTTCAATTTTGTCTAAGTCCCAAACACCCAGAACAAGACTATTTGGATGTAGGAGGGGCCAGTCCTGTAATGGATCGACCACCCAGACATGGCAACAGAGCAGTTGGGCACCTTACAGGGCACTGCTGTGAACTTCACATAAAGGGTGCAACATAAACATCTCACCAGAACTCCCTTATGGGTTATGATGAGACCCCCCAAAACACCCCTAAAACCTACTATACCCACCTGTCTTCAATCCCAATAGCCCTTATGGCTGCAGGTGGCACCTATATGGCAGTACAGTAGGGTTTGGTTTTTTGTTTTTTTGGTAGGCTCACAGTTTCCACCATGAATTTAGTGGTTAGAGTGGCTTATGGAACTTGCTAATCTTCTCTATGGTTCACCCCCCTCCCCCCCAGGCTATTTAAGACACCTTTGTTCAGCTGTAATAGACTTTCCTATACCAGGTGCTAATGGTCTGGAGACAGATATGAACTTTTTTATTCTGATCTTAGTGGGTGTGAGCGGGGTCAGTGAACACTGGGGGAGGGGGGGAGAGTGTCTTTACTTTGTCTCTGCGGTGGTTAGCTGATCACTTTGGATATTTTTTTGGCACTTATATCTGTTTTCACATCATCTAACTCACAACATCTAAGTTTTGTCCAGGATGTCTAGTAAAATATTCAATTATCCCTGCAGGATGTCTAAGTCTAAGTTGGCCACCATCCCACACAAATACCACCCTGACCACTCTGAATGCACAGTGGCATTCAGAGACATAAGAAATCCTACTACACGTCCAGAAAGTCGGTTTGGTTATCGGCACTTGGACGTCCTATCTATTAGGACATCAAGGTGCTGTCTTAGGCGAGTGTTTAGATGTTTTAAAGTTTTGATTATGAGCCCCTTAATATGCCACCTTTCAGGGTAAGAATCAAAGATTTGTAATAATTTCAAAAATAAACAAACAAAAACCTTTTTTCTATTTTATTTATTTATTTAGATTTTTATCCCATCCTCCCAATAGCTCAGAACGGCTTTGTTGTCTGAATGTTGATTTGGACTCAGTGTCTCATTTCTGTTCTTCTTGTATTTTTCTTAACCCTCATCCTAGGGTCTCCTGTCCTTTTCATATTTATCTCTCTATGTCTAACATCTATCTTTCCTCCATGTCCTTATCTGTCATTTCCAGTGTCTCTCCTCTGTGTTCCTGCTCCTATTTTCCCTCACGTTCAGTGTCTGCTTTCACAGTGTCCTTGTCCTCACTCCATATTCATAGCACTGGGGGTCTCTCGATGCCTTCTACCCAATAGAAGAAAATAGATTAAGAGTGCACTGTGATAAAATACTATTCTGCCCAATTGTTAGGGGACTCCTCATTCCCACTTGTTTTATTTCTTTTATAAGCAATAGTTGGAAAGTCAACAAAACACAGGTTTAGCTGCATAATGCATTGGTGCTACTGAATAGTTTATTAATTTTGTTGCCACTGAAGAAAATGGAAGAACACAAACTAATGTTTAATTATTTTTATGCAATTTCTTTCTTGTAACAGTAATGTCCTATGAGCAAATTATGCTCTTAAATAGGCTTGACGAATAGCTTTGTCTGGATAACCACAAGCTAGTCTAAAGCAATGTTTCAAGAAATCAGCTTGTGCCTTAATATCATTTAAATGGGAGCCTATTCACTGAAGCCTCAAAAACTGACTTATTGGTATATTCAGTTTCAATCTGTAAAGAAGGAAGCTTTGGAAATATAGAAAGTTGTTGCTCTCCACAAGTTTCTAATAGAGCAATTTATTGTCCCCCTTATAAATCCAAAGGTCCAGAAAAACAGTCTGTTGAAAATGATATGACATTGTTTTGGTGACTGTCAGTGGTGTTATGAATTCAATATCTGGATGTGGAGAGATCCCCAGACTAATAAGTTAGTATCAGCAAGATTTGACACGACATGTAACAGCGCAAATAAATGTAGTCTAAGTAGTAAATTTGTGCCTATGTGATTTGGTATATGTAGGGTGGAGTAGCCACCCAGTAAAATTGCATTTAAATGAACATAAGTTCTTTATTATTACAGGACATATGTAGGCACCATTGGTTCAACACTGGGAAGAAAATGGTCATACTGTTGCTGATGTGAGGTGTATAATTATAGATCATATACAAGTAGGGTGGGAGGGTGGAAATGCTGAAATAATATTAAACTATAAAGAACAAAGTTAGATTTTCAGGTTAAATTCAGTATGAGCTCTCCTGGGAGAACGGTTGTAATTTATCGTAAATCTGCTTGTAATTTGTTGTAAATCTGCTTGTCAATGCAGGTCATTTGCTAATTGATGTAAACCGCCTAGAACTCGCTGGGTATGGCGGTATATAAGAATAAAGAATAATAATAATAATAATAATAATAATTGAATGAATGAATGAATAAATAAATAATACCAAATAGATTAAATGTACATTTAGAATGGATGACATTAGTTTAACCCCCATGGTTTCTGATTGGTGCACTTGAGAAGTCAGCTGATTTGAGTCACATTAAATAAATCTAGTGTTGGGATGCTGCCACCATCTTTTAATTTACTTGTGATAGGAAAAGAGATGGTCAGTCTGCTAAAGTATGAAAATATCATATAATTTTAGATACAAAAGATAGTTGAAAATGTTTTGGAAGAAAATGGCTTGGTAACACTAAATTGGATATTCTTCTGTCTATGGGGGCAATCCTTGAAACATGTGTCATGTCAGAAAGAAGTCCCTGACCGACTAGTTTTAATGAATATCTCTAACCATAAGATAAGTGTGTTTTGATAATTAAGATAATTGTATCCAACATCTTCTGTTAACTTCTATTAACTTCTGTCTCTGAAGCTCAAACCAGGTTGAAGATAGCTGTTATTTGTATGGACCTTCAGACCACAATCCTAAGGCCTGATTGACCCAGGTGTCTAGCCTGGAGCTTAGCCTGGGCCAATCAGGTCTTAGGATTAGTGGGGATGGGTGGACCCGCTATGCCTAAGGCCTGATTGGTCCAGGCTTCTAGAGCCTGGGCCAATCAGGCCTTAGATTTAGCGGGGATGGGCCGGGAAGGGGCGGGCCCGTCTCATTTCCACGAGGTGGGCCCGTCGGCTGGACGGCAGCAAGACCCGTCCAGCCGACCAACATGTAAAGGTTAGTTGGGGGAGGGAGGTTAGTTTGGGGGGGGGTCGTCGGGCTTTACGACAGGAGGATTGGGCATCCTCCTGCCGGCGATTACCAGTTTGGGGGGGAGGGGGGTTCCAGGGGGGTTCCGGCAGGAGGATTGGGCATCCTCCTGTCGGCGATGGGACAGGCGGCCGTAACTGCGGCCACTATACTTATTGCAGCAGGGAGATCCCTTGCTGCCATAAGTATAGTGGCTGCGTCTACTTACAATGTAGACCAGCATTTTGCTGGCCTACATTTTAAGCGTCTCTTCCTCTACTAGGGAGACGCATAGGGCCGCCTAGGTTCGCCTAAGGCCCGCCTAAGGCCCTTAGGTGAGCTTAGGCGTCTTGCGGGCCTCCCTAGGCTCCCGGAGGCGCCTACAATACAGGCGGCCTGCCTGGGGAGCATTTTTTAAAAAAATGTGCATCCCTATTGGCTGATTAGACAGCTGTAGGATGCCTACAGCTGCCTAAAATCGGGACGCACTTTGGAGAATCAGGGCCTTAGTGTGTGCGTCTGGTCAGCTATATTTAATAGCACTGATTTCAAACTGCGGCCATGCTGTAAGATCGATACTGGCTCCCTCAAATGGTAATCGGCTTATTTTGTATTATAATAGAGGCAAACAAACTTGTTGGCAAGTTCTAGCTTAGTGAATTAAAAAATTTTAAGGAGTAGATAGATATATAAGCAGTGTTGATGTGCTCCAGGGCTCGGTTCTTGGGCCCATCTTATTCAATATCTTCATAAATGACCTGGAAGAAGAAACAACAAGCAATATTATCAAGTTTGCAGATGACACAAAACTAGGATGAGCAGTAGGGTCACAAAAGGACAGTGAAGAACTACAGAAAGATTTGAACCAGCTAGAGAAATGGGCGGAAAAGTGGCAGATGAAGTTCAATATAGGGAAATGCAAAGTCATGCACCTGGACAGGGAAAACAAGGAACATGAATATAAAATGTTAGGTGTAACTTTGGGCAAGAGCGAACAAGAAAGGGACCTGGGGGTACTGATAGACAGGACCCTGAAGCTGTCGGCTCAATATGCAGCGGCGGCAAAGAAAGCGAACAGGATGTTGGGCATGATAAAGAAGGGAATCACGAGTAGATCGGTGGATGTCATAATGCCGCTTTACAGAGCAATGGTCAGACCACACTTGGAATACTGTATCCAACACTGGTCTCCCTATCTAAAGAAGGATATAACCCTGCTGAAGAGGGTGCAGAGGAGAGCCACGAAGCTAGTAAAAGGTATGGAGAATCTGAGCTACAAGGAACTGCTCAGAAAACTGGGATTGTTCACCCTCGAAAAGAGAAGACTGTGAGGGGATATGAAAGAGACTTTTAACATACTAAAAGGATTTGACAAAATAGAGCAAGAAACATCGTTATTCACATTGTGAAATGTGACACGGACAAGAGGTCATGGACTGAAACTGAGGGGCAACAGGCCCAGGACAAATGTCAGGAAGTTCTGTTTCACACAGCGAGTGGTGGATGCTTGGAATGCTCTCCCAGAGGAGGTTGTGACAGAGACCACCATTCGGGGATTCAAGGGCAAGTTGGATGCACACCTTCTTGCGAATCACATTGAGGGATACGGGTAAACAAGGTATTCATCAGGGAGCACCTAGCTTAGCCTCCGCGTGCGCGGGTCGCCGGTCTAGATGGACCTAAGGTCTGATCCGGTGAAGGCATTTCTTATGTTTTTATGTGTCATTATCATTGCAGTTTCCCCTCAACCCTGCAGAAAAGTTTCGTCTGAAACATGCATGTCGGGAGAGGTGAATGAAGGCAGGATAGTCCACTATAAAGTTAAATGGCTTTCTTTGGGCTTTGAAAATAATTAAGGATAGTAAAGATATAAATTTAAAAAAAAACTAAATTAAATTAAATTTTAATGATATTCAATAAAAGCTGGATCGACAAAGAGGTTAGCAACCGGTAGCATTCAGTGCCCGGTTGTGGTCTGAAGGTCCATACAAATAACAGCTATCTTCAACCTGGTTTGGCCTTCAGAGTCAGAAGTTAATAGAAGTTAACAGAAGTTGTTGGATACAATTATATTAAACATACAACAGTGGCATATACTTGCAGGTTGATAATTAAGATAACATAATAAGAAGTAATTTATGAATAATCAAGGAAGATATGAATGAACATACAAATTCAACACCGAAGCCATGAATGGAGTGTAAGTATCACTGGTAAAAATAAAAAAAACCAAAAGAGCAATACTACTGAGGTCTTGGTTGAGATTTACAGCCTATTTTACAAAGCCGTGCGGCAAAGCCCTTTAAATCTCTATGGGCTTCGGGGCCGTTACTGCGGAGCAGCCGCGAGCGCAGCTTTGTAAAACAGGCCCTTAGTCTGCATGTGAAATGGATGTCCATATTCTGAGTTTGATGTCCTTTCTACAATCCCCTTCTGTATATGTTTTGATGATAGGCAGGACAGAACTCTGAATAACACACCTGCTTTCTCTGATATTTAGGTCACTGAACTTGCCCCTTGTGCTAGTCCTACACAGAAAAGAAAGCAGATAAAACAGCTTTATTGAGGACATTAAACATCCAAACTGAATCAATCAATGTATAAGGAATCAATATGTACTTATATCAAGCTGTATTTAGTGGCTATCCTGATTTAAATTGCAGTGGATTATCTAATAGTCCTCAGAAATAAGTGCAGTAATCTTCAATAATGCATTTAGAAGAGCTGCAATAATCGTCATCAATCCTTCAGCAGTTTAGCTATCTTATTATTTTTTAATGGTTTTATTTTTAAGACATAATAAATACTTAATAAATATTCTCAATATAATATGCTGAAACACTTAGGGTTCCTTTTACAAAGGTACACTAGCGTTTTTAGCGCACGCATCAGATTAGCGCATGCTACCCGAAAAACTACCGCCAGTTCAAGAGGAGGCGGGAGCGGCTAACGCGCGGCATTTTAGCCTGCGCTATTCCGCGCATTAAGGCCCTAATGCACCTGTGTAAAAGGAGCCCATAGCTTATATGACTTCAGCTTTTATTTCATTTATGTCGACTGGGGTGGTTGCCAACATGTTTTGCCTTAGCGGCTTTTTCAAGGCAGCCCCCTAGTGTAAAAAAAATAAAGGTGAGCATGCCGCTACCACACTTAGCTTATTAAAATTTTTAGTTTGTGTCAGAGTATTCATGATGCAATGTCCCTGTGCCCTTATATATATTGGTAGAAGTAGCAGGCAAATCAATGTCCGGCTAATGAACACAAATCAAGAATTTTGACAGGGGCTGATCAGGCCCCGTTGGTAGGTCACTGGCGAGAGAAGCCACTTACTTGGGAAGACATCCAGTGGACAATAATAGATCAGGTTATAGAAGGGTGGGAGGGAGGTGATTGTGACCGGCCTTTAAACTTTAGAGAGCAAAAGTGGATCTTTTCACTTAACACTGTGACCCCCTCGGGGTTTAAATCTTTCACAGAGGAATGCTGACACTGCCAGCGTTTCATGATCATTAAGTCACTGCATCAGGAAGAATTCACAGAAGCATTGCCAAATCTTCCATTTTTCATAGCATGCCATAACACAATGGGCTTTAGACTTGCTATTAAAAACAACTTCAGACATGGCAACATCTTTGTCAGGAGCACCGACACAGCACGGTTACTGCCAATTTTACGGTCCTGTGTGAAGGCTTTCAATTGGTGGTTGAAAGGACCCGGGAAAATCAATTGAAGCGCTTCACAAAATTTTTAAATCCTTATGCCCCAAATTGGGTGTGGATTCCGTCACTAAGCGCTATTTTATAAATGATGCTCTACTCAGAGTGACATTTTTAGAATGGCACCCGAATTTGGGCATCATTTATTGAATTTGATCCTAAATTATCATTTGACTGATTGCTTGAGTATGAATAGGCAAATTTCAGTAGTTACTAATAGAGATCTTGACAGTAGAGCTTATGACATCAGGAAAAATAGAAGAAGAAAGAGAAAAAAATACTAGGGGGTTCATAATTAAAACAGAAAAACATCTAAAAACTGGCTTAAATTGGCACTTGAATGATCTAAAAGACAAGTCGTCCAAGTGCCGATAATCGAACCGGGTTTTAGACATATTTAAAAATGATCTAGGCCTTCACAGTGCTGCTGAACGACCAGAGTTAAAAGGGGTGTGTTAGGAGGAGTGTCTAGGGCGGGATTTGGGTGGGAAGTGAGCCATCCTAGACTTAGTCGTACTGCATGTATAACCAAAAATTTTACAATATTGCCAGGTCTAAGTCACAAGAAGGTATCCAAAGTGACCATATAAGCACTGGAGACATAAAGTACAGACCCCCACACACTGCCCCAGTGATCATTGACCCCCCCCCTAAAAATCATAATAACAACTTTACATATCTGCCTCCAGAACATCAGCACCTGGCAGCCTGGCATAGAAAAGCCTAATAGAGTTGCACAGAGGTGGCTTAAGTGGTCTTGGGGGTGGGTTAGTGAACCATAGAGGGTTAGTGAACCATTGAGAGGAGGGCTCAGGCCCATAAGCCACTCTAATCACTGCATTCATGGTGAAAAATGTGCACCACCCAAAAAAACCCCTAACCCTTTTGTACTGCCATATAAGTGGCTCCTGCAGCCAAAAGGGCTATTGGGATGGTAGATAACATAAGAACATATGAATTGCCGCTGCTGGGTCAAACTAGTAGTCCATTGTGCTCAGCAGTCCACTCACATGGCGGCCCTTAGGTCAAAGACCAGTGCCCTAACTGAGACTAGCCTTTCCAGAGTACGTTCTGATTCAGCAGGAACTTGTCTAACTTTATCTTGAATCCCTGGAGGGTGTTTTCCCCTATAAAAGCCTCCAGAAGAGCGTTCCAGTTTTCTACCACTCTCTGGGTGAAGAAGAACTTCCTTACATTTGAACAGAATCTATCCCCCTTTAGCTTTAGAGAGTGCCCTCTCATTCTCTCTACCTTGGAGAGGGTGAACAACCGGTCTCTATCTACAAGTCTATTCCCTTCATTATGCTGAATGTTTCGATCATGACCCCTCTCAGTCTCCTCTTTTCAAGGGAGAAGAGACCAAGTTTCTCTAATCTCTCACTGTACGGCAACTCCTCCAGCCTCTTAACCATTTTAGTCGCTCTTCATTTTGAGCAATACCGTGTCCTTCTTTATCTACGGCGAGCAGTACTGGATGCAGTATTCCAGGTGGGGACGTACCAAGGCCCGGTACAGCGGCATGATAACAAGTTTCACGTTTCAAGTTTATTGAGATTTTGATTTAAACGCAATATCAAATATTTTCAATGCGTATAACTAAAAATAAATTTGAGGAAATAAATAAAACCATTTGAACAATAAACATACAAACATATCCATAGATGTTTAAAAATACATAAGTAATACAAGGATAAACTACATTTGTTTAAAATAAAATAAAAACAAAAGAAAAATCATTTAGGGAAGAACAACATTAGGAAGGGTAAAAAAAAAAAAAACTGCTCGTGATCCCCTTCTTAATCATTCCTAGCATTCTATTTGCCCTTTTCACAGCCGCCACACATTGCGCAGACAGCTTCATCGACTTGCCGACCAGTACTCCCAAGTCTCTTTCCTGGGGCGTCACTCCGAGTACCGCACCAGACATCCTGTATTCATGTATAAGATTTTTATTACCAACATGCATTACCTTACACTTATCCATGTGGGTCTAGTAGATTCTGGGAGTGTTTGGGGGGGTGCTCACCATGACCTATAAGGGAGCTGTAGTGAGATATTTATGTGGTATCCTTTTTGTGAAGTTTATAACAGTGCCCTTTAAGATACCCCACTACTCTGGTGCCTTGTCTGGGTGTCCAGTCCATTACTTTTCTGGCCCCTCCAATGTCCAAAAGGTCTTTTTCTAGGCATAGGTGACTTGGACGAATTTATGGATGAAAATGGGGTATAAAGATGGATGACTTAGTGTTCTGGACAATCAGACAACTGAACATACAGTTAGATGATTGTTGAAAAAAAAAAAATGTTGGACGTATTTTTCGAAAATAGACCTTTTCCCATGTCCAACTTTTGTCCGACTTTGGGCAACTTGCGACAGGCCCAAAACGGACTTAGATGTTTCTTTTGATTATGCCCTCTAAGGGTCTTCTGGGTAATAGAAGCACTTTAATTATAAGACCCACAACACATCCGTTTCACTGTTTGGTTATGGTGGATGTTTAGCACTTGTGGCTCACTGTTTGGTCATGGTTGATTCACCTAAGTCATTTTCTCACTACTTAATACGTTTTTATACTGTATTTAATAGTGCAAATTAAGATAAAAGGTGACACCACATAAGTAGAGTGTTTGTGATTGTACAAAATAATCAACCTATGTGCAGGGCTTCAATATATATGTGGTTTCAGATGTAGTTTAGACTATTACTTAATTTCTACATATTTCAACTATGATTTGATGTAGGTACAACTCACTTTAAGCAGTTCTCAAAGACATCTTTAGATTCAGCATGCAAAACTGCATAATTTGTTCACTAGTAGTTTGCAAAGTTTAAAAAAATAAAAATCTACCACTAAAATTGACATGTTCAAGTGGCCTATGCTTTAAGAATCCAGAAAACACCAGTTCCATACAGGATCAACTATTTCTGCCTCACTCAACTGATATAAGATATTATGACCTTCTGAAACTAAAACTTACATGCCACCGCAAGCATAACTTGAACTACTACCAAACTTAAAAATCACTACAAACAAAATCAAATTGTACTATATTCTAAAAACCAACCACAAGTAAAACTTAACTGTGACACCCACCGGATCAAAAATCGCCATACTTGAATGATGCACACACCTGCAAAGCAAAAGTTATTTTACCTCTATGTTATGCTATGTCTATACGGAAAATGCTGCAATTTGAACCACCCCTATGTCCACCAAGTCTGTATTTCCCACTAAAGTTTGTTCTGCTTATACCGTGAATGTACTCTTGTGTCCCGTTATGGGCTCCTTTGGGAGATCAAGCTAAATAAATGAATAAATAAATTAAATAAATAAAAGCAGCCAACAGATCTAAGGGCTCCTTTTACATAGTAACATAGTAACATAGTAGATGACGGCAGATAAAGACCCGAATGGTCCATCCAGTCTGTCCAACCTGATTCAATTAAAATTTTTTTAATTCATTTTTTCTTCTTAGCTATTTCTGGGCAAGAATCCAAAGCTCTAACCAGTACTGTGATTGGGTTCCTACTGCTGAAATCTCCATTAAAACCTACTCCAGCCCATCTACACCCTCCCAGCCATTGAAGAACCTCCCCAGCCCATCCTCCCCCAAACGGCCATATACAGACACAGACCGTGCAATCTGCCCAGTACTGGCCTTAGTTCAATTTTTAATATTATTTTCCGATTCTAGATCCTCTGTGTTCATCCCACGCTTCTTTGAACTCAGTCACAGTTTTACTCTCCACCACCTCCACCACCAAAAGTGCACTAGCGGTTTTAGCGTGCACTTAGCACGCACTAAAATGCCACGCACGCTAGCCGCTACCACCTCCTTTTAAGCAGGTGGTAATTTTGTGGCTAGCGCGTGCTAATCTTGTACATGCACTAAAAACGCTAGCGCACCTTAGTAAAAGGAGCCCTAAGTGTGTTAGAAACGCTTGTTTCCCCCATCCACCAGGGATCTTAGTTTCATAAATAAAGCAGCCGATACAGTTTGTATACTAAACATAGGTCTACACTCTGATTGTGTTGGGTCAAGTATATCATATTGACTAAAATTATTTTGTAATTGTGGCATTACAGCTTCCTCTAGTCAAAATAATAAATGAGCTCGTACCGAGCAATACTTAGAAAAAGAGGTAGCTCTAATTTATTCCTTTTTTAATGGAAGGGCTAAAACAATTTTCCCATTTGAACGGGAAAAGTACCGGTAACTCTCTTGTAAAGACTATTTACAAACTGAGTAATCCAGTGCTCTAGGGCATCTGGCATATCTTTCATACAAGATGCTGGGCAAGAGTCCAGAATACTAAAGCCTTTGGCAAATTTCTTAACCAACTTCCTTATCAATTGGCTAGATTCTACATTAAAAACATCCAATATCTAATACCATATTCCCCCATAAAATCCTTAAGATCTGAAGACAAAGCCCTTCCTTAAAAGTTATATATTCTAAGAGAGATATAATCTTTTCAGTCACAGCTCCACAAATTTGGAATTCACTTCCACTCAATATAAGAGAAGAAAAATCACTTAGCAAGTTTAAAAGTTGGCTATTCAAGGACGCTTTCCAATAGATTTGTCATAGCCTATAATAGTTTCAGGAAGATGATCTAATAGAATCAAGCGGGTATTTGTTCCCAAACCTTTTGTGACTTAACCCTTCCCTTGTTTTACATTCACTTTTAATTTTAATTTTTTTTTTTTTAGAATTGTATTTATGCTAATTGTTGTTAACCCCTTCCCTCCTTAAATGTACTATTGTACTAGTAATGAATGTTATGTTTGTTGATTTTTAATATTTTACATAATTTTGGAACTTGTGTAAATCGCATTGGATTTGGACTCTGCGAGGTAATCAAAGAAAGCTGATTTGTGGATAATTCCTTTCCTGTATTATACTTTCTTAGGGCTCTTTTTACAAATTTGCGGTAGTGATGTCCCCACAGCAAATGCACCAAAGCCCATGCTACCGGGCGTCCCGTTTAATTGCCTAAACGCTATGAGAAAGCTAAGTTAAAAAACTAATTTATTGCATAAAAATAATTTATAGTATAAAATCAAAAATTAAGAATATTTAATATAAGTAGGAATATGGATATGACCAATGAGGAGGCTAGCTACATTTTGAAATCTCTACTTAACAGACTTGATCTTGTGCATATGTAGCCACTGAGGTCTATTTCTGTAATGAAAAATAATAGGAGTTGAAAAGTTGAAAATGATGAATTAATGACTATAAACTGTAGAGATATATTAGAGAAAAGTGTCTACTAAACTTCTTAAGCTTGTATGAATTTGCTACTGAATGAGGATACTGTTGAGATATATACTTTTTGAACTGGACCTCATTATAACTGGACTTTAAAATAAATAGCCATTAATAGATAGATACATGATATAAAATTTATAGATACATTATTATTACCTATTATCTTATTTGTGTAATATTTTTTCTTCTCTTCCTTAATAAGTGGTTTATATTTGTCAATTGGCAATCTCCAAGAATATCTTGCTTCTTCTTTGTGATCTAATCATACTCTTCCTAGTTTCCTAAAATCTCTCTTCACATTTAACAATTCTGGTGTAAACTAGGGAGCAGCTTTGATCTAGTGGTGTTTATTATATGCATTGGGGTGATGTTGTTTAATTCAAACTGAATTGAACTGTTCCAATAATTAAATAATCTTTAAAAAAAATGTTGCTGAGATCTCTTCAGGATCAGAAAGTTGTAACAAAATCTCTTCCAGTAGCAATTTAGATTCAAACCTTCCTCTCAATAATTGATTCTTTCCCTGACTTACCCCCTCTTCTATTAAACTGCGCTAGCAGTTTTTAGTGTAGAGAGACGCTGAATGACCCATGCTGCTCCTGACACTCATAGGAACTCTATGAACATTGGGAGCAGCGCGGGCCATTCAACACAATTTAATAGAAGAGGCCCTTAGTCTTCCAACCATGGAACCAGTGATTTAATCAAATGACTATTCTACTTGTTTCCCAATTATCCACTAATATATATTCTTCTTGAATCAACGGAGAATATAATGGTATCTAATTTATGACTAGCTGCATGATAGATCCCTTCATTATTATTAAATTTAATTCTCTCAAAAGCATCAACAGAGAAACTGCATTTGGATCTACAATATTCTCAGAACATAAGTTAAAATCTTCTACAATAACTATTAAACCCCTTCTTTTACAAAACTGTAGTGTCTTTTATAGTGCCAGCCACAGCGGTAACAGCTTTGATGCTCATAGAGCAAGAATGGTAAAAAGCCTTGCTGCTGGGGGGAAAAAACCTTGTGCTTCTTTCCTTCCTCCCTACTGCCGGCACATACTTTCTTGAGCCAGCCAATCCCGCACAGGCCTGCTTATAGCCTTCTCTTTGTCAGGTCCTGTCCTTATGATGCAACTTCCTGTTTTTGTGAAGACAGGAACTTGTGTCATATGGAGAGACCCAGCAGCGGAAAAGGCCACAAGAAGGCCAATGTGGGATTGGTATGCACTGGCAGCAGGCAGGGAGGGAGGGATAAAAGAAGATTCATGGCAGTGTCAGACACCAAGGGGGGTGCTAGAGATGGCAGACACCAGAAAGGGGGCTGGAGCCATTGGACTTGCAAGGGAGGTAACTGGAGATCAGAGACATGCTGGACCTGTGGTAAGGGGGATGGAAGGGAAGGAACGTCAATGCAAGGCAGAGGTGGGCTGGGGCTGGAGAGAAAGGCACAGGAGGGGGGCTGAAACTGGAGGGAAGGGAGAATGGTACTGGACCCACAGAGGGGTGAGTGCTGGAATTGAATAGAAGGGAGAGAGCTACAGGACCTGCAAGAGAGAGGTTGGAGATGGATGGAAAGGAGGGATGTGCTGGACCCACACAAGGGGGAGATGGAACTGAAGCAAAGGGCGAGAGGTGCTAGAGCAGGAGAGAAGGAAAAAGATGCTGGAGCTGAAGAAAAGGGAGAAGCTACTGGAGCTAAGTGAATGTGTGGTAACCTGAGAGATGCTGGACCTGGGGGAGGTGGTGGCTGGAGGGAAGGCCAAAAGAGCTGCTATACTAAGTGGATGAAGGCAGCATGAATGAAATATTGAACATGCAGCAGAGGGAGGGAAGGAAGTGAAAGGGAGAAACACACAGGAAGATATACAGAAATAGTGGAGAAATAATGGGCATGGAGAGGAGAATAGGGACGGGGACACACAGAGAGATGTTGAATGGGAGGAAGTAGAGGAAAAGTGCTAGATATGAGGGATAATAGTACCACAGAAGGAAGATGCTGAACTTGGAGGGCATAGGGATGCAGGGGGATGGATTAGGGACACAGAGTAGTGATGATAAACATGGGGAGATGGAAATAGGGGTGAAAGATGAATGATGAGCACAGAGAAAGAAGCAATGTCAAATTAGCAGAAGACCCTGGCAAGTGAATTAAGAGAAGACAGAGAGAAACAGAAACCAGAGCCTGGAACCTATATGACTTCCAAAATAAAATGACCAGACAACAAAAGGTAGAAAAATTATTTTATTTTCTATTTTGTGATGTCAGAATTGAAACGTTTATCCTGCCGGTGCTAATGTTAGACAAGGGCAGAAATTTGGGAGGGGAACCCAAAATCCACTATCAGATCATGCCACCTTCTGCCTCCTGGCTCTCTCTTGCCAGGGGCAATTGTCTTAGTTGTATTCCCCTAACACCATCCCCGGCATGTGTGATCATTACATTTTACACAGTATAGGAAGACTACAAAATCTTATCTGCATACGGTGTGTTTTGTGTAGTTTAAGTATTTATTTATTTTTAGCATTTATATACCACTTGTAACCTAAGTAGTGTACATTCAGGTACTCAAGTATTTCTCCCTATCTATCCTGGCAGGTTCACACTCTAACTAATGTACCTGGGGCAATGGGGGATTAAGTGGCTTGCCAGGGTCACAAGGAGCAATGTGTAATTTGAACCCATAACCTCAGGGTGCTGAGACTGTGGTTCTAACCACTGCACCACACACCATTATGTATTGTTAATAAGATTATATTGTGCATATATGAAGAATGAATGGAAGAAATGGCAATTAGTACTATTATTATAGGGTGAGATCTGTGGCAGAGTTTGGGAAAAGTCTAGGTCAGAGCTTTCGGGCTTGCCCCCCCCCCAAAAAAAAAAAAAAGCGTTCTGCTGTCTATGCAAGAAAGAGTTCATTGGTGAAAAAAATTATTCTTGCTTTCTGATGACTAAGGCAGGAAGTTCAATGATGAAGTTGTTCAAAATAACAAATGGTCTCGTTAATCCAGGGTAGCGCGTAGGGAACCATCTGTTGTGAAATGTGTGAAATTCTCAGCTTACTTTCAGGATAAAATCTTGATTTTCACTTGAATTTGTATACGCTAAAGAAGAGCATAATACTTTTAAGTCAGAGCGTGCTCAGAAGAATTATTTTGTACTGGAATCTTGGGAAATCTGGTTAAAGTCTACATGACAGTTTAATCCAAGCATTAATATTAAAATGGTAAAAATTTTATCTGGCTTTTACTTACAATATTTAGATATGGTTTTTACCTATACAAAAGGGTATGTTTTTATTGTTTCCCAGCATATCTTGTAAAGACATGAAGGAGCCATCAGACCTGCAAGGGAGACAGCTGGAGATCAAAGCAAGGCGAGTTTCCTGAAAAATGCAATCATGACGTGCATTTTCTTTAAATGGCCCCAAACTCCTTTCTTTTTAATCAGATTATTTAACCCTTGGATGATCCAGGATACAAAATAGAAAGATAATAATTAACTTACCAAAATCTTTCATTACAGTACTACTGCTACTAGTATTTATCATTTCTATAGCACTGAAAGGCATATACAGTGCTGTACATTTAATATGTAATAGACTATCCACGCTCAGAAGAGCTTACAATCTAATTTGGGTAGACAGGAAAGGGAGAATGATAGGATGAACATAGTTATATTATGGTGAGCAGGAGTTAGGAGTTGAAAGCAGCCTTGAAAAAATGGACTTTTAGCTTGGATTTGAATAGTGCTAGAGACGAAGCTTTATGTACTAACTCAGGCGGTTTGTTCCAAGCATATGGCACTGCAAGATAGAAGGGACAGAGTCTGGAGTGGGCAGAGGAGGATAAAGGTATGTATAAGAGGAGTTCACGGGGGAGGGGGGGCAAAGGGGAAGTCAAGTAAGGAGAGAGATTGGGGGCTAAAAAGTGAATGAACTTGTATCAGTAAGAGGAGTTTGAACTGTAAATGGAAATGGATGGGGATCAAATGAAGTGACTTGAGCAGAGGGGTATTGTGAGTATGGCAGCTCTGGAGGAATATGTTGTGCAGCAGAATTTTGAACAGATTGAAGGGGAAAGATGGTTGAGCAGAAGACCTGAGAGAAGAAAGTTGCAGTAGTCTAAGTGAGATGTGATAAGAGTGTGAAAAAGAGTTTTGGTAGTGTGCTTGGAAATGAGAGGTCAGATTTTGGTAATACAATGGTAAATCAAAAAGTAAAGGCAAAATACATTTAACGGCTTTAATAGACATAACTGTCAGCAATTGAACATATCACTTTTCCACATAGTCCCCATGCAAGATGATGTATTTGTTGTATCATTCAATTAGCTTCTGCATTCCTGCAGAGAAGTTTTTTGGGTGCTCCCGAAGCCAGGTGAACACCGCTTCTTTTACTTCATCATGTTTTGTCTTTTGCTCTACAGGTCGCAGCGATGTACTCATAAGAACATAACATAAGAACATAAGCAGTGCCTCCGCCGGGTCAGACCATAGGTCCATCCTGCCCGGCAGTCCGCTCCCGCGGCGGCCCAAACAGGTCACGACCTGTCTGAATCACCAGAAGGGGCTCCCTTGCCACCTTGGTTTTTCATTGAAGTCCTATCTTCCCATCGAATTCCTAACCCTCTGGTCTTGCACATGCACGACCTGGTTGGGTTTCTATACTTATTACCTGGTTAGCTTTCTATACTTGTGTTACATCCCATGTCTCATCACTGGTGACAGTTCTCTCCAGAATATTTGGAACTTCATTTTAAATTGGACTGTTCCACCAGGCCTACAGGCTGAATACATATGTTTAGCCACCCAATAATAAAAACCTGCCGATACAAAAGATTCCTTGACAGAACTCTTGCTTTCAAAGCAAGTCAACAGAACGGCTGGCTGGGTAGCATCATCAAGCACTCCTCGTCCTACCTTAACTTCAGAAAACTAGTCAAAACCAACCTGTTTAACTGATTTGTAACCAAGAACTCTTAAAGCCTTACCTCGGTATTCTACTTGTACGTCCCTCGGTATTATACTTACATGCGACTCTTACTCTGTCTCTCGTCCTTCCCACAAATATTCATGTATTCAAAGACTTCATTGTTATTTTTTTTGCTGACTGTCCATAGCTGATATCCAAATTTGCAGCCAATTGAGACATCATTATCCATCGGTCTTCTCTAATCAAGGCATCTGCTCTGTCAATGTACTCTTGTGTGTATGATGTTAATGAGTGACCACAACGACCTTCATTGGTTGAACCTGTTCTTCCTGCTTTAAACTTTTTTTACCCACATAAACCTTTCATTGATTCATGGTGCTATGTCCATATTGAGTCAATATCCGATGGTGAATTTCCATAGGTTTTACTCCCTCTGCCCAAAACAAGTGCACTACTTCATGTTGTTCTTTGATGGTGCAATTTTGCAATGGAGCATCCATGTTTCTGACCTCGTGGCTGCCACACAACTAAAGGCCAAGTGCTGCAATGTGTGTGGATAAACTATTCAACAGGCAATGTACGAATATATATGCTGCATTTCACTAGCTCTGTTAAGGTTATTGCATAATTTAACAATTGCTTTTAATTCTTGATTCACCCTTGTATTATAGAGAAAGAAGTGAATAGAACCCTGGAATCCCACAAGGACTGTGTATCAAGGAGTAGGTGGTAATCAACAGTACTGAAGGTAGCAGATAGATCAAGAAGGATGAGGATAGAGTAGAAGCCATTGTATCTGGCCAGGAACAGGTCATTAGAGACTTTAGCAAGGACAGTTTCCATGATATGGGGTGGGCAAAAGCCCGATTGAAGTGGATCAAGCATAGCTTGAGATGAAAAGAAGTCCAGGCAACAGTGGTGAACAGCATGTTCAAGTAGTTTTGATAAAAGTGGGAGAAGGGATATGGGGAGATAGTTTGAGGGGAATATGGGGTCTAGTGAAGGTTTTTTGAGGAGAGTTGTGACTATGGCATGTTTAAAGACATCAGGAACAGTGCAGAGGAGAGTGATAGGTTGAGGATGTAACAGATAGGAGGGATGACAGTTGGAGAGATAATGCTAAGTAGATGGGTGGGAATCAGATCAGAGGAGCAGGTAGTGAATTTGGAGGAGGAGAGAAGATATGCAGTTTCCTCTTCAGTGATTTCAGAAAAGGAGGAAAAGGTAGCTGGGGTTGAGGGGAGGTTGGCAGAGTGGACAGATGGAAGCAGGGGTGGGGTGGGGGGAGGTGATCTGGTTAATGAATCTTGTGAATGTTGTCATGGAAGAACTGTTGTCATCTTTTGAGGGGACTAGAAGGGGGAATTGGATGTGGGGGCACTTTGAGTAGAGAGATGAGCATGCCAAAGAAATGGCGAGGGTTAGAGCTAAGAGAGTTAGTTAAATGAGGATAGTATTGTTATTTGGCAAACGCGAGAGCAGACTGAAAAGATATGAGCAGGAATTTGAAGTGTATGAAGTCAGCACATGTGCAGGATATAAGCCAAAGACGTTCAGCAGATCAGGCACAGAAGTTCAGGCAGCAGATGTTGGGGTTCAGCCAGGGCTGGGGTTTGAAATGGGAGAAATGAGAGTATCTACAGCAGAGGAGAGAATGGTATGATAGGAAGAGATTACTTCATTGACAGGGATTCAAGACAAAGTTAGACAAGTTCCTGCTGAACCAGAACATATGAAGGTAGGGCTAGTCTCAGTTAGGGCACTGGTCTTTGACCAGAGGGCCGCTACATGAGCGGACTGCTGGGCACGATGGACCACTGGTCTAACCCAGCAGTGGCAATTCTTATGTTCTTATGTTAGTAGTTAAAGGGAGGAATGAGACAGTGGTAGAAAGGGTGTCAGGCTCAATAGCCTGAAGGTTCTTAAATACTGTATATAGGTAGTGATTGGTCAGGTCTGGGGGGGAAGGTGTTCAGTTGTGAAGGTTAGCAGATGGTCAGAGAGGGAAAGAAGGCCATAATATCCGGAGGATAAACTTTCTCATTTCAGACCTGCCTCTCCTCACTACCCCTTTCTTTCCCCAACCTAACTCAAAATACAAGAAATAGGAAGCAACAGAGGTAGGAGATCTATGCTGATTCCTCCTTCCCCCCCAAAAAAAAAACCTGTTTTCTTTTCAACAGTATATTATGAGGGGTGACTATGACAAACCTTTCTTCATCCCACTTCAAAACATAATGGTTCACCCATCACATATACAGCAAATCATACCACATAAGGAAAAGGAGACAGGACTTTTCCTTTTCTTTCCCCTCATTTCTCTTTTATTCTCTCTTCTACTCTTCTACTCTTCTCATTTCTTCTTTTTATGTACCTTTCTTTTATTCAAGGTCATTATACTGTTTATGCACACCAGTGATGAACTGAACATCCAGTTTCTTTCCATACTGACTTCAGCCTAGAAGTTCAAGCCAAACAAGGATTTAGTTCAGAGCAGATACCTCTATCTCAGACTGAGAGGATATTAGGGCAGACTCTTGGGAAAGATGCTTCTTTGTAGACACTTTATTTAGGAGTATTTAGTCTCTAATCAAATTCTCAACATTTTTTTTTAATCTTTGGGGATCAAATGTATTTATAGTGATAGACCACTCCAAGAGGTCCTTCAAGCTTTGCTGTATGGTGTTTTCATATTAACAAATGAGAGCAAAGGGGAATTTCCATCAGGATTTGCTTCCTTTATTCCTCAGTATCAATGTGAAAGGACAGAAATTCCTCCTTGCCTACAAGGTGTACTGAAAAAAGCTGGTGAAGATTTGTATTTCCGAACCTCTGAACTTCGTACTGTAAATTTTATCTCCGTGCATTAGCCATTATTTTACTTATTTAAAAAATGTATATCCCACAACATCCACAGTTCTGAGCGGGTTCCATAAGAACATAAATTGTAACAAACAATCAAACAACATATAAAATAAAACACATATAAAATTTGCAATCTACAGCTGTTCTCACAGAAAATTTTACAATAACATAGTAAACTAGAAGTCTATCTATAGATATGAACAAACGTACTTATATTCTCTCTCGAATAACAATATTTTCACACCTCTCCTAAATTGTATCACAGTAGAAGACTGCTTAATTTCAATTGGTAATAAATTCCACAAAACTGTACCTTGTACTGACACCATAGATTATCAGATTCTTACTTGTCTCACCAAATTCAATGATGGAATCTCAAGATTCTTCTGATTCTATGATTGCAATACTCTCTTTGGTTGGTATCTAGAAGACTATGAGCTCAAAACTACATGACAGTTCTCCTTTAAAACGTGGAAGATCTAACTCAAAGTCTTAAACTCAATATGCCGGGCAACAGGTAACCAATGTAAATTGCACAAAATTGGTGTAATATGCTCATATTTAGAGGCTCGAACTATAATTCAAGCCACCGCATTTTGCACAATTTGTTGAGCATGTATCACATATTTGGGTGAGCCAAGATACAACGAGTTGCAATAATCCTCGCTTGTCTTCAAAATCATGAAAGGAAGCTACTGTAATATGTGTTCTTGTTATTTCTTGCTTCCAGGTTCTGGTAGATACTTTGAGCTCTATCAAAACATACTTTCTTCCCTTTATTTTCTGGCAGGAAAATATTACATATATAGTTACTGAACAGTCTGAAAAACATCTTTACCAGCATTTGAATGCTATATCTTTCTTTGTATGTCTTGTTTCTTTAGTTAGTAATTGCAGCCTACTCTGGATCAGAGCCACAAAATCAATTTGCTTGCCTATATTTAATTTGTTTTGTGTTACTCAGACATCCAGCAATTTTAGCTCCGATTTAAAGTCAGCCACAGCTGTAGTAATATCCATTTATAATAATTTGATCTGGTTATGCAATTCCCAAAAAAAGTCCACTCTTTAACAGGAATATCTGAAGCAAAAGGAATCTTTTGAAAAGCATCTTTTGCAGTGGCCTTATTCATAATGGCTTCTGTGCATTTATATTTTGGGTTTTCTACTGAATTTACTTAAAACTGTGGGGTAAGTAGGTTTAGCATTTTGCAGCAGCTTCAGGATCAAGCTATAAGAAAGTAAGGAGCAATTCAGCTTTTACTTGAATAAAGACTTTACATGGTATATAATGCTAGATATACCAACACACTAAAAAGTATTCAAATATCTCCGGACTGTATCACCCACTCATTAAGAGAATGCAAAAAAATGGAGAAAAAGACCTCAGTATTCCCAGGATTTAACAACACCTGGAATTATATGTCAGCCTCAAAGGCTGTAATAGGCCATACATTCTTGGTCATAAAACTCCATACAGTTTACTAAATTCTCTTGATTGCAACTATACTCGCTTGGACTTTATAATATATTCTCAATAAATTACTTCAAAGGTATCAAAAAAGCTTCCCAAAAAAACTTCTGAAATCGGCTGGTTACATAATCCCATTAAATCTATATCCATTTTTTTTTTTTTTTTTGCATTCTCTTAATGAGTGGGTGATACAGTCCGAAGATATTTGAATACTTTTTTGTGTTGGTATATTTTTAGTATTCAGCTTATGTGTATTTAGTTCTTGATATGTAATGCTAGATGCCATTCTAAAGATAAACCAATCACACTTGTTGCAAATCCAGTCAATTGTCTTCCAAATCCCTGTAAAGACCTTCCAGTATCTTGTACCCTAAATTCCATCCATTTAATTCTGAGGAAGGTGTTTAACTAAGATAGTAGACCTATTGATCCTGGCACATGGCTGCTATTCGTATTATAAGAAAGAAGAAAGGGGAGGTCATTCTGCAGTGCTTCCTACCTCTAGCCTGGTATAGAGAATGACACGGACACAAATGTTTTCCTGTCCCGTTCTGGCAAGTTGTTTTCCTGTCCTTGCCCCATTCTTGAAAACTCAAACAATTAAAATCATAATTGTTTGAGGCTTGTGTGGTTAAGGCAGAGCTTACAGGAATGGGGCAGGGATAGGGCCAGTGACAAAACTCAAGGGGATGGGACGGGAAAACTGAATTCCTGCGGGGACGGGGAAAACTCTGCCTCTGTGTCATTCTCTAGCCTGGTAGTCCAGTTTCTGCAGTTATTGAGTTGGGAGATGGTACCACCTGCAGCTCCTAGAAGATCTGATGGAATGGTGAAAATTTGTCCTGCACTGGAGATGTCTCAGCTCTGAGGAGAAAACTCCCTCACCACCTTTGCAATTGCCATGTTCAAATAGCTCTCAGCACTCTCTCCCTTGGCAATAGCTCATGACACAGCATTTGTAACCTGAGCTGTGCCATCAGTAGGAAGAGCAATGAGCATCTGATCTGACAAACTTACTTGCTGAAATAATCCAGCCAAAGTGAACAAAAAGCAAAATCCGTAGCCATCATATGTGGGGCGTTCAATAATTTATCTACCTCAGTAGGAAAGAAAGGTTTTCAAAAAATTTTTGTTTTATTTTTTTCCATATAGCCCTGATCCACTGATAGCTCTATACACTTCATCCAATTTTTCTGAAATGACTTAACCCCTTTGAAAAGAATTATTTTGTTTGACCTTCTAACTAGGACGTCACAGCTTCCTTTACATCTTCATCACTTGAAAAGTGTTGTCCATGGAGAGATTTCTTCAAAACTCGGAATAGGAAATAATCCAAGGGAGTAGATGGTTCAGCTGCTGAAAACCACATTCTTGGATGGCAGCCTGTGGTTGTTGTGATATGTGAACAGGCGCATTGTCATGAAGAAGCACCACGCCTACTGTGAGTTTTCCTCATCTTTTCTCCTTGATTGACTCCCACAAAGTGATCACTGTATTGGCACAACTCTCCCCAGTTATTATTGTCTTATATGACATGAACTCCAGAAGCAAAAGCCCTTCATCATCCCAGAAGACAATTGCCATGACTTTTCCTGCATATTTTTCTGTCTTGAAATTTTGGGGGGGTAGAGGATGACTTGCATTTCCATTGCATTGATTCCATTTTGGACTCGGGATCTCTGTGATAGACCCAAGTCTCATCTCCAGTCGCCCAACGATGAAGAAAATTCACTTGGTCTTCACTGAGCATTTTCAAGCTCTCCTGATAGCACTTGAGCCTTGTGGCCTTCTGACATAGTGTCATCATCCTTGGAATCCATCTTGCACTATATGCCCAACTTTTCATAAATTATTTTCCAAACTGTATCTGCCAAGATGCCTATTTCTTCAGCTAGTCAGGAAACCTTAATTTGTCTGTCTGACAAAATTAAATCCCTGACTTTCTAGCACATTTCTGTGGAAGTTGCTTCCACAGGCCATCCAGTGTGAGGGTCATCTTCAATGGACTCTATATTCTACTTAAACTGCTTGCTTCAAAATTTTACTTTGTAGGAATGATAAGGCAGACTCACCATAAACTGCAGTCATGCGTTCATGGATCTCCTTTGGCCTTTTGTGAGAAATTTTATCACTGAACGGTGCTCCAAATCTAGCAGTGTCTGACTTGATTCACACAGACTTGCACTGAGCCACAGCTGTGCATGAGTAACCTTGAGATATGTCACAACATGCACAGACTTGTTTCAACACACTTGCTACTTTCTTTCATACTCAGGTAGATAAATTATTGAACACCCCTCATACATCAGAAAAACCTCGTTTTTCTCAAAATGCTTTGCCCCTCCTTTCAATGTATCATTTTTATAACTTTTCAATTTTAAACGTTTAATTTTCAAAAACATTTTCTTCAAATGAAGGGTGCAAAAGTAAGGAAACATGAAGGCAGCCGGTGTACTAGATCCAACTTGAGGAATAACAGAGCAAACCACATAGAATGAAAAAGGCCTTTATAAAATGTACTCCCAAGATACAGAAAAATGCCCAATGTGACCATATTTCACCAAAAATGGCTGCAACGGACCCAGGCACATTTAATTTGCCCCTGATGCAGTCATTTTGGGCAAAATGCAGCCATGTTGGGCTCTTTTCTACATCCTGGGAGTATGTTTCATAAAGACTGTTTTCATTCTGTTTGGTCTGCTTCTCCTATTTAATTCCTCAAGTGATATGCAATGTGAAGAAGTTTATGTTTAAGCAGACAGAGCAATTGATAATTATAAAATCAGACAGCAGCACTTTGCTGAATTGGACAGTCTTTCCCACCGTCAGCAATTCCCTTATCACTTATTTGTCCTGTTTGTCTGTTTTGATTAAATTGTAAGCTCTGTTGAGCGGGGATTATCTCTTAGATCAGGGATCTCAAAGTCCCTCCTTGAGGGCCGCAATCCACTCGGGTTTTCATGATTTCCCTAATGAATATGCATTGAAAGCAGTGCATGCACATAGATCTCATGCATATTCATTGGGGAAATCCTGAAAATCCGACTGGATTGCGGCCCTCAAGGAGGGACTTTGAGACCCTTGTCTTAGATGTTTAAAGTCTAGCACTGCATACATCTAGCAACGTAGTTATAGTAATAGCAGTAAATGGTGATCTTCACAGTTCACATAAATACAAATACAATAGTAATGCCAACATTTAATTTTTCAAGGTTTCCATACCCAACCACCACTCTTACTCTGCACACCTCTGCAAAAACACAAGAGGCACCTATAAATATCCATCAGGACTCTTCTGGCTCAACCAGTTGCAACATGCTCAGTCCCTCTGGTGTCTATCAGTTGCCCTAATATGGCTAAAAGGAAAGTGACCCAATCTCTGGTCCCTTATTTTCACCTACCCAACACAATTAGAGCAAAGGCAGACAGAGCTAAAAATAATCCTTCAAGTTTTCTGGAGTACTTTTTTGGTGTTGTTCTTTTCTTGTGAAATGGCAAGACTCGTCAGTCTGTGTTGCTGTACAGTTTGTTTCTTCTCAACTTGGTCAGGCCTTTTCCAGCAGATGTGTGCCACGGGTGCCGTCAGCGTCATCTCTTTAGCACAAGTATAGTGACAACAAATTGAAGAACCCGTTTTCCATATGCACAAATGAGAGCCTTTCCATCATTCGTTTCCACCAGGACTATAACAATTATTTTTAAAGCCATTTCCGCAGTTAAATAGTGATTCATCCGTATAATGTGTTGTCTGAAAGCTGTTCTCCATCAATCCAGTGAAAAGAATGCATGGTATTAGACAAAGTGCTTACTTTTTTTAGTCACATTTAGGAAAGGCGGTCCTGGCAGACTGTTTGGGGAAGGGCTGGAAATAACACATATGTATTGTATTTTGAAAGGTATGTGTGTTATTTTCCACCAAAAGCAGGAACCAAAGTAGCTGATTATTTGTAATCACTGCAGTCTTTCAAGAGAAAGAGTGTGTAGTTTATAGTTTATTACATTTGATGTACTGCTGAAGTGCCCCCTTTTATAAAACTGTGCTAAAATATTGATGCGATTATATGGTAGTTGTAAAAATATATATATATATGCAGTAACTGCAGAGTTTCTGCATTAACTGTTAGGGGATCAGGGACTGCCCCTGGCCGCGTGTGTAGCGGCCCCCACGTTCCAGCCCAGTCGCTCACAGGACACTGGAGCCGGAGGCGCCCCAAAGACGCCCTGCCAGGCTCCAGCTCCGCGGGAGAGCTCCTGTAAGTTGAGAGGCAGACAAATTGTTGCTGCAGTGGGTGAGCGGAAGGGGAAGCCGCGTCCGCCTCGTGTGAAGCCAGATCGAAAGGGGCGATCTCCCCTCCGCTCACCCTAATCTATCCTACCCCCCTTCCCCCCCCCCTCTACACCTAGCCGATTGGCCCCAAGGCTTCGGCCGATTTGTCATCGCTCCTCCCTATGTGGTTCGGAGCTTGTTCTTAACTGTTAGGGGATCAGCCCTGCATCTTCCTAGACAGTAATGCAGGGATAGTTTAGCACAGGTTAACTGTATTGCAGATAATGCCAATGGACTTAGGTCCTGATTCTCTATAGAGCACCTTAAAAAAAAAATCAACACCAATCATGTTGGCAATTAGCATGATTCTATAAAAGGCATGTTCCATATATAGAATCATGTTTACTACTACTACTATTTATTATTTCTAAAACGCTGAAAGCTGTACGCAGCGCTGTACATGTGAGCATACAATAGACGGTCCCTTCTCAGAAGAGCTTACAATCTGATTTAGACAGGACATTTCAGGGTTAGGGAGATTATGGTAGAGGAAACGATACAGTAGGTATAGGTATCTGACAGCCGTGAGTGGGAGTCAGGATTTAAAAACAGATTCAAAAAAGTGGGCTTTTAGCTTGGATTTGAACGCTGCTAGGGAGGGAGCACGACGTATTGATTCAGGCAGCCTATTCCAGACATACGGTGCCACAAGAAAGAAGGGTTGGAGTCCGGAGTTGGCAGAGAAGGGTAAAGATAAGAGGGGCTTGCCCGACGAATGGAGATCACGGGGAGGAGCATAGGGGGAGATAAGTGAAGAGAGATAGGGGGGGCTTCAGAGCGAATGCACTTGTAAGTCAGCGAGAGGAGTTTAAACTGTATTCAGAGATGGATGGGGAGCCAATGAAGCGACTTGAGGAGAGGGGTAATGTGAGAATAGCGGCTCTCATGGAATATGAGTCGCGCAGCAGCATTTTGAACGGATTGAAGAGGCGAGAGGTGGGCACACGGGAGGCCCGAGAGAAATACATTGCAGTAGTCTAAGCGTGAGGTGACAAGAATATGGACAAGGGTTTTGGTGTGTTCAGAGAGAAGAGGATGGGCGTGGGAGAGCACTCTGCCCCTCCCCAATGCTACAATAGCTGAGCCAGTTGGAAGGCTCAGCGGGAAAGTTTGAATTTTTCATTAAATTTTCTTTTTTACTTTGGCCCTGCCAACTCACCCACTCGCCGGACCAGGAGCAGTCAGGAGAATCTTCTCAGGTGTGGGAGAGCACTCCACCCCCCCCCCTTCCAGATGCTACAACCACTGAACCACTCAAAAGGCACAGTGCCTAACGGCGCACAGCCATTCAGCGCGACATCTCAGACACACGTCAGAGGTGCCATTGTGCAGCGACTGAGAAGTGACACCCCAAATCTCGCTCTCCTCTGCTACTCCAAAGAACCACTCACCCTGCTAAAGCAGAAGACGGTTAACCGCTCAATCCTAGCCATAAAGACATATTGGCTAACAGAGTAACCATTGCCTACTTTGAACTGTGGGCACTCCCACCACCCTTGGGCGTGTCCAGAATACCCACACCTTTGTCCCCACGAGCAAAATCCCTTTACCTAACAACCTTATCGGTCAACTGCCGTCAAGTTAGTGTCCTTGCCCCTCTAAGAGAAAAAGTAACTCCCTAACCCCCGAAAATCACCTATAACCGCACACCCACCAGCTCCTACCTCCTATTTTTCACAATGAAAACAATACCACAACAACAAACACAAACTATCTTACTGATCATCCTGCTCCTAACTAAATTGAAGGCGGCAGCAAACAACATCTCTCCAATACCAATTATTTCAACTACTTACAGAATTCACCAACCAGCCAGGAGAACCACAGTGGACAGAGACATAAACTGCAAGACCTGCATATACCACAACATCACACCAACATGGGGAAGAAGACCAACATATCCCCGCAAGACCAAACCAAACTTTCACCCAAGATCACTCATCTACCCAAAAACAACTAACAATTCACAAACAGACTATTCCACACATATATGCATACATAAACATCAGAGCTCTAGGCCCAAAGATAGAACACATAAAAGACTGGATAGAAAACGAGAATCTAAACTGCCACGGGGGGAGGGAGGAAGGAAGAAGAGGAACCGAAGTATGGCAATTTTGGGAGAGCAGGTGTGGGGAAGTCCAGAGCTGCAGGGGAGAGTGTTGCTGTACCCAGCTGGAGGGAGAAGGAAGATGAGGGAGGGAATTAAAGGAGATGCCAGGGCTTGGAGGGAAGGAGGAAGGTATGCCAGACTAAGGGAGAAGGAAGGGGGAGATGTGAGAGCATGGAGGGGGAGGAAAAGATGGAAGAAAAGGAAAGGAGAGAGATGCCAGAGAATCAGGGAAGGGAAGATTCCAGACTATGGGGTGCGAAGGAAAGAAAGGAGAAGAGAGAGATGTCAGAGCATAGGGGATGGGGTGGTGACAGAGAGAAAAAAATGGAGAGGTGGCAGAGCTGGCTGGCTTTGGGGGTGGGCAAAATCTGGAAGGCAGTGGGGGGACAAAAGAAGGAGGCACTGGAGGCACTAAGGACACGGGAAGAAGGCACTGGGGGCACTATGGACACAGGACAGAGGCACTGGGGGCACTATGGACATAGGACAGAGGCACTGGGAGCACTAAGGACACAGGACGGAGGCACTGGGGGCACTAAGGACACGGGACGGAGGCACTGGGGGCACTAAGGATACAGGAAGGAGGCACTGGGGGCACCAAGGACATGGGAAGGAAGGAGGGAGGGAATAGAAATGGACAATTGTTGGGATACACAGTCAATTAATAGATGTCCCCTTTTGATGAAAAAAATAAATGGTCACGTTACCACTGACTTACTTTCTCTAGGGGCGGGGTCTGGAGTGGAGATTGGGTAGAGATGGGCGGGGTCTGGCCCACGACTTAGCCCAGTGTTCTTCAACCGCCGGTCCATGGACTGATGCCAGTCCACAGAATAATTCTTTTATTTCTGCCGGTCCATAGGTGTAAAAAGGTTGAAAAACACTGGTCTAGGCTACATGTCAGTCCCACTTAGGTGCCGTTTACAGAATCACAGCTAGTGCCTGAAGTGTAGGTGAGGGTTTTAAAGGCATACATGTCAGGCACCTATGTTTTTGGAGAATCATACTTAGTGGTGTCTAAGACATGCTCTGTCTATAGAAATGCCCACTTAGGTATTAGGCGCCATTAAGCACAATGCGATAGGTGCCTTTTGAAGAATTGGATAGGTGCCTTATATATATATATATATAAGGCACTCTACTACTCACCTTTCTTTCCTCCGAGGATTCCATTTCTACCCCCTTCTGTCATCTGTCAGTCAATTTCCAACCCAGTTCACCACTTTGTGTCCTAATTTATGCCCTCTCATTTTTTTCCATGATCTTCCTGTGAGGAACAGTATAAAAAACTCTGCTGAAATACACATTTAGGGCCAGATTCTTTAAAGGGCGCCAAACTTAATTGGCAAAATATCCTTAATAGGTTCAATAATTTATATATATATATATATATATTTATATAAATTTATATATTATATAAATTTATATATTTATATATATTTATAGGTTCAATAATTGATATATATATATTTATATATATATATATATATATATACGGTATATATATCAATTATTGAACCTATTAAGGATATATATATATCAATCAATTATTGAACAGAAGGGGGTAGAAATGGAATCCTTGGAGGAAAGAAAGGTGAGTAGTAGAATGCCTCAAGGATCAGCACTGGGGCTGAGTCTATTCAATATACTGTATTTCTGAGCCAATATTGCCAAAGGGTTACAAAGGAAAGATTGCCTTTTTGCCGATGACACAAATTTGCAACAAATTGCACACACCAGATGGAGCAGACAATATAAGAAGTAGTCTACAAAAACTGGCAGTTAAAATTTAATGTAAAAAAGTGCCCTTGGGGTGTAGAAATCCAGTGATGTTTTATGTGATAGCAGCAAATAAAGCTGATAAGCATGGATCAGGAAAGGGACCTTAGGTTGATAGTGTCTGAGGATCTCAAGGTGGTGAAACAATGTAACAAGGCTGTAGAATGCTAGATAACATAGGCCAAGTCAGGAAATGAATGGCACTTGTATTATTTCCATGTTGAACAATTTTGATTTAATTTAAATCTCCATATTTATATCTCACTTCATCGTAAAGTTCTAAGCGGGTTACAATAAAAGATAATACAATATCAAGACATTTACAAACTGTTAAATACATCTCAAAATATAATCATAATATCCGCCCTACTTAATAAAAAATATTTCTGAAATAACCATGTTTTTATCACTTTCTTATGTCACTGGACAGAGAATCCAAAACTCTGCAGCTCTTCCCAAGAGCATTTTCTTCCTAGAGGTGAGCAACTACAATGTTTACAAGATGGTGTTAGCAACAACAATTCTGGGGAAGAGCTGAGTGTATCAAATAGTTTATAGTTTATTTAAAATTTGATAAAACGCTTTACAATATATTTCAAATCGTTGTACAATTAAAATCAGAAATAAAATAATGGGTAAAGACAATACTAGGGTAGACAATACAACGGGAGGAGGAATTAAACAAAAGGGGAATATGGAAAAAAATTACAATTTTTTTTTTTAAAGACAAAAAAACAACAACAAACAAACAGGGGGAAGAAACGTAAGGAAAGGATGGGGAAAATTATGAAATTTATAAAATGTAAAAGAGATTTAAAATTCATCAAATAACCTTGACAGTATTAACCTTGTAGTATTAAATACTACAACTCAATAACTAGATATCACTGTAGCGCTGACAACACAGCATCAAAATTTTACTGTGTAAGGGTCATCAGAACGTCACCCAAGTCATAAGACTCAGCATGGCAGCACTCCTCATAAACCCAAACATCAACGCACATATTTAAATTGATTGCCTGAGTTCATTCTTTTAATTTTTTTATATTGTTTTATATTTGTGAATATAATAAAATTAAACTTAGGGCTCCTTTTACTAAGCTGCTTTAGGGAATTAATGCGCAGAATAGCGCACAATAAAATGCCACGCGCGCTAGACGCTAACGCCAGCATTGAGCTGGCGTTAGTTCTAGCCATGTAGCACGGATTTAGTGCGCACTAAAATGCTGCGTGCGCTAAAAATGCTATTGCAGCTTAGTAAAAGGAGCCCTTAGCTTCTGGTATTGTTGTACCACCCCACGCCGACGCGCTTCAATGCTTCATCAGGGTCGAGGATGGAATTGGAGCTGCAACACAACAAAAGCCCATGTAACTCTATATCCAAAACATTTTAATCATAACTAACAACAAATGGACCCCTGTTAGATTGCAAAAATTAGATAGTTCTTTGTCTAATAAATGCTGGCATTGTCATCTAGAAGCAGGAACTTTAGATCATTTATTGTTTCATTGCCCATACATTAATAATTTTTGGAAATCAATTTGGGACCAAATTAACAATTTATTAGAAAACCCAGTGGCATTATCTTATGATACTGTGATATTTGGTATGGATATGAGAAAAAAAAGTCAGATTTCAGCGAACAATAATAAATTATTATTAATAATGACAGGGGTTGCCATTCAACAAATCACATATAACTGGAAAGATTGGAAAAGACTAAATTATACATTTTGGTGGAATTCTTTATGCCACAGATATAAAATGGAAAGGTTTACTGCGTTACAAAAGGGATATTTTAAAAAATTTCAGGATGTATGGAAACCATTAACACAATATTGTCAAGATTAAGTAGAAATATTTCCCTTATGTTTATTAATTTATGAAGAAAGGGGGGGATATTTTATTTTAACATATATCATACAAAAATGAAGTTTAGGGATGGGAGGGAGGGAAGAGGAATAGAGATATAAATAACACTTAATGTAATTTATGAATATGAATAAAGAATTTATATGATTATAGAACATATGATAGAGAGGGATGGGAAGGGGAGGGGGGAAAAAAAAGGATGTACTGCACAAATAATAGAATGTTAAATGATATATTTACTGTTAATGTGATTAAATATATATATAAATTTAATGTAATTATGAAAATGAATAATGAATTATAAAAAAAAAAAAAAATAATAACTAACAACAAAGCCTTACAAACGACTGCAAAATAACAGCCTTACCAACCTAAGCAGTTTATTCACTTGGCCCTTCGCAGCAGTGGCTAGGTTTTAAAAATTGCCATGGCAAATTTTTGACAGCGCTAAAGTTGAAAACTCCCCTTGACAGGCAAATTTTTGACAGCGCTAAAGTTGAAAACTCCCCTTGACATCAGAGATCCACGAGCCAATCAGATAATCGAAAGGTCCTAAACATTACAACCTATTCAGCCAGCGTCATCCAGTCACTCTGTTCTTTCAACCCTGCTGGGAACATTGTATTCAGTTTAAACATCCAGCGCAATTCCTTAAGATTTAAGGTCCGTTCTATATTACCTCCCTTCCATCCAACAATTACTGTATCAATCACCCTCCATTTCAGGTCCTGAATAGTATGTATTAATAATAGCATAGGAGCCATAACTAGCACCAGAAAAGAAGTATTAATGCCCCTGTACAAATCATTGATAAGGCCCCACTTGGAATGTTGTATTCGGTTTTAAAACAGTGTGTAGAGGGGTGTAAGTTGCAGGTACAACTCTAGGCATAAATTGCCATTTATTTAGAGGTTAATGCTCAACAAAGCTATGCAAATTGTCTGGTGGAATAGCTGAATCAGCATTGTTTATGGATGAGGCAGAGGGCAGAGCATGGTAAAAAAGGTATTTGCTAGCTCCCAGACCGGGGAATGTGGCGAGCTGAAGACTTGGATAAGTGGTTCAATTGTAGGACAAGTGCTTTAATGACAGCCTCAGTTATTGCGAAGATAATTTCACAGAAACTTCTCTAGCTTATACTAGGGCTGTACATGGATTAAAAATGAAAAAGTGTTGAAATAAATTTAGGGCCTATTTAGGGCCATGGTAGATATAAAAAGGATGGAGTCAGTCCCGAGGAAAGTGGTGGGTTTTATCCATAGAACAGGAAAACACAGAAGAGTCAAGTCCACAATCACAACACTCAGACGTGAAGGAGTAGACAAGTCCAAATGAGACTGGTGAGCTCAAATTATTTCACAAAATCCTTTATTCCTTTAATACAACATATATCGACTCAACATGTACATGTTTCGGCCCAAATGGCCTGCCTCAGGAGTCTCACAGTTCTGTGTAAAAAGTCAATGGACCAATTCAATGTCACATGATTCACGCTGCAAAAACGCCACCAATTGCAAACTGCATATGCCCAAGCATGTACATGTCGAGTCGATGTATGTTGTATTAAAGGAATAAAGGATTTTGTGAAATAATTTGAGTTCACAAGTCTCACAAAGAATAAGAAAACAGTCCCTGCTCAAAAGAGCTTACAATCTAAACAGGCAAGACAGACAAACAGGATGTCATGGATACAGTTAAGGGGAACGGTTAATCAGCTGGCTGGGTTGGAGGGCTGAGGGGAGTTCAGGACAATCAAGCCATTGTGACATCACTGATGAGGTTGGCTCTTATTGGTGGAAGAGCCATTATGACATCAGAAGCTCAGTTCTGCTTCCCAAAGTCAAACAGGATGTCATGGATATAGTTAAGGGGAACAGTTAATCAGCTGGCTGGGTTGGAGGGCAGAGGAGTAGAGTTAAGGATTAAAAGCTATATCAAAAAGGTGAGTTTTCAGTCTGCTTTTAAACAAGGGAAGGACAAACTCGAGTAATTTATTCCAGGCATAAGGGGCAGCTAGATGAAAGCTATCTGGAAACCATACAGTCATCTGAATTTTCCAGTTATTAACAGTGAATGAACATTAACAAAAAAAAAAATTGGATATACTGGTTGTCCAATGTAAGAAAATATATTCTGATCATATATCTCAAGAATATATATACTAACTGAACAGAAATCCAGTTAAACACTGTTTTGAATGTGAAGAAAGTCTGAAAGTAATTTACTACAACCTAGCTATGTTTCCAGACCTGAACTGGTTCTTGAATGAGGAGGAGACTTGTTTCCTTGAGGAGTATTCATCATTCAAGTTTTCCCAAATACAGTATATCCAGATGTGAAGGACTAATGAACTCTGCTTAGAAGGGACACATGATTTTGATTTTGATCTCATTGGATTTTGATAAATTTCATTTATCCTTATTGAAAATTTCCTAGGAAACAGTGAAGATAGTATTGATAGAAGGAATATTTTACCATTTCCACCACATAATTGCAGATATTCAGATAAGAGTTGCTCTTGTATTTCTTTACATCAGATCCGTCGAAGGACTCCTGAACTTTAGGAAAACAATAAAAACAAACCTCTTCATCTAACTCCCCTGCCTTTGAATGGTGGATTACAAAGAAATGTATATTGGTACACATGTTTAGCCACCCAACATTAAAGGCCTGCCCATTCAAGAGCTATCTGGGCAGAACTCTTGCCTTCCAGGCAGGCCAACTGAACGGTTGGCTGGGTAACATCATTAAGCATGCCTCATCCTATTTTAACTTTAGAAAACTAGTTAAAACAAACCTGTTCAACCGATTTCTAAGCAAGAACTCTTAATGCCTTACCACGTACGCTTCCTACATTTACGCGACGTCTCTACTCTGTGTCTATCACTCTGACTTACTCCCACTCAACTTGTATCCGCCCTCTCCACTTGTACTTGACGATGTCACTGTAATTATTTTTCACCGATTGTCCAGCTCTTCTTGTTGTAAACCGCCTCGAACTACCATGGCTTTGACGGTATATAAGAATAAATTATTATTATTATTAAGCTTAACCCCCCTCTTACCATCCCCTCCCTAACCCCAGATCCTACTTTTCCCTCTCTTGGAAACCTTCTCTGATCTAACGTTGTAACCCTTCTTCCATAACTCTTTTTGTAATCCGCTTTGAACCGAAAGGTAATGGCGGAATAGAAATCTGTAATGTAATGTAATGTAATTATTATTATTATTATATGTCGCATTAGGATGAAAAACTTGTACTGAAAATCTTGCGCTGTAACTATAGCAAATTGTAACTCATTAACTGTAATATTATGTATGTTAACCTGTAACCCCTTCTGAGCTCGTTGGGGAGAATGGGATAGAAAAATAATTAAATAAATATTAAAATCTGGCTAGCTATAAGGTCATCAAGGTGAATCATCAAGCTAGGTCAGGAAACTGGATTTTTTTTCCATTGTCCATAAAAGTGAAAATCAATCTCAGCTAACAGACTGGAACCCTGCTAGTCAGTTTAGTCTGATCTGTGTTTTCAGAATAGGATAATTTTCTGGAAGTTTAAAAATAAAACCTTCAGAATCATTTCTGAAAATAATTCTTCTAAGTAATTAAAAAAAAAAAAATCCAAGCTTTATTTTTCTTTCTATACACTTCTTAGTAAGAGGCTGATTTCAAACTAATTAGCAGCAGAAGTTTTTTTTGTTGTTTTTTTTTAACAATTTCTTTCAGATCTTTCTTTCAACATGAAAAAAGATTTTACTAATCATGACAAAGATTCAAATTAAAAGGACCAGATAAAATCATTTTAGCTTGTCTTGTATTAAAGACAGCCCTCGTCAATATAGATTAGGGCAGATAACATGGCTGAGAATAGGTCAGCACACACAGTGGGGGAGGGGAAGTTGGGATTAGAGTTAGGATATGATAGAAGCAGTGTTCATAGGTATGGTGAGGCAAGGGGGATTAAGGAGCTGGTGAATAGTGGCTGTTGGCAGGCTTTTGTAATTGTTTTGAGAGGGTAGCAAGCAGGAAATGTGAAGGTTCAAGTATGAGCTGAATTTTGAAATGTTATGCTCACTTGGCCTACCTGTGACACTGCTTGCCCTGGGATCAATAGCACATGTACTATTTGGGGTTCTGCTAGGTACTTGTGACCCGGATTAGCCAATGTGGAACCAGGATAATGAGTAAGATGGACCATTGGTCTGACCCAGTATGGGAATGGGGACTTGTATACCAACTGTTTGTGCCTTTGGAATTCAAAGCTGATATTCAAAGCAGTGGGCACTGGAGGATTAAGTGACTTGCCCAGGATCACAAGGAACAGCACTGGGATTTGATCGCACAACCTCTGGGTGCAGTGGCAACAGCTCTACAAGTGAGCCACATCTTCTCCCAGTATGTCTGTTATGCTTTTATTAAGATGTAAAACTCTATGGTATATTGGAAAAACATGGGTAATCTAAAGCAGATGTTTATAAAGCAAACTCTAAAGCAGATGTTTATAAAGCAAACTCCTCTTAAGCAAGGATAATTTCTAAAAAGTCTCAGGATAGATCAGGTTTGAATGATCTGTGTGTATGTGCGCGTCTGAAAACTCAGAAATAGAACGCTTTGGTGTGCAAAAATAGTTAAGAGATATCCAATAAATTTTCTATAAGGGAGCTTACAGTTTAGCTGTAAACTGATAACAGTGGCTGAACAAACCCGTTATACAGGAGCTGCAGTAGGGTTAGGGGGTGAAGGGAGTGGGAGGTTGGAATGTGAAGGTTAGTATTGGGAGATGGTGGGTGGCATGGATTGGTTGTTGGGGTGCTAGGTCAGAAGGATTGGAGGTTAGGAGAGGAGAATGGTGATTGGTAGGAAATGTGCTGGAATTAAAATTGATTTTGGTGGGTTAAATCATTTTTGGGAAGGGTGGGAGTGTGGGAAGAGATGGGTAGGCAAGGTTGAATTTGTCCTTTCCCACCCTCCCAGATTTTTGGGTTGTTTGGTTTTGGTGGGTGGATGATTGGGTTGGTCGCAGCTTTGCAGAAATGTGTTATGGGGTGAATTGTGGACAGTGTGGCTTATAAAGTTATGTATTATATGTGCTTATTCTGCTCATGTGCGGAACCGCCATGGGTGGCCGGCATGACTCTGCAACACCACGAGTCTTGCTGGGGGAAGGGGGGTTTGCTGGAATGTGATGAATTTGGTGAGCTGTGCTAATTCGACACCGATTAGCATCAAGGAGTTTGAGTTTTGTGAGTTGAGCTAGTTCGACACCGAATAGCTCCAAGGTTTATGGTTGTTAAGCTACACTGAATTATTTATGTATGAAAATGTTATATTTATATGAATTCATTGATGGATAAGTTTAATAAAGCTGCAGCCCATGCTTTGCCATTACTAAGTATTATGTGTCTTTATTTAGTGATGTTTTATATGAGGAGTGATGTGAATGCCAATGTTATACAGATTACTTTAAGAAGAGTGAATGGGTGAATTCTCAAAATTCAGTGCCAGAAAAGCATCAGCATTAAGCACTATTCTGTAAACAGTGTGCCAAAGTGAGCATTCTTTATAGAATAATGCTTAGAGTCAATTCTTACACCTAAAGCTGAACACAGAATTTACTCCAGCTAAAACCTGGTGATAATGACAGTGCCCAATTCATGGCATTTTGGCCCGTAAGTGGTACTATTCTATAGCACAGAGTGAAAATTTCTGGAATGCCCAGACCTGCCCATGCTCCCTTTTGAGTTGCATGCTATGGGATTTAGGCACTCGATGTTATAGATTAGCACATAGGCAGATTCATACACAAATCCAAATTAACATGTCCCGCCTTCTCTGATGCAACTTCCTTTTCCACGTAAGCAGGACATGTCATAGGGTACTGAGCACAAAAATGTTAAATTAACAATTTTTTAAACAAAAAAAATAGATGTTTGTCCTGTATAAAAATTGATAGGTTTAGGATACAAATTTTAGACATTTTCACCAAAACATCTACAATTGGATTTGAACATCATATCGAAAATGCCCCTCATAGTGTATTTGATATTGCATCCCCCTTATGACTGTTAATTCATGTTATGATTGTGAAGAGCACAACTGTTAAATATAACCAGAACGTGAATTGTTCTCCTAGGCTTCTGGGGTTGGCGTCATGATTGCTCCGATTGTTTAGGACACGTCTGAATAAGTAGAACCAACTTTTCAGCCATAGTGCTGTGGATTCTTCATGGTATCATGAAATCACCTCAAACCCTAGCCAATTAGGTTTGAGAGTCCACTGTGTATAAAGACAAACTGCAGATCTCACAGCATACCCTGAAGAAATGGCAGGATGGCTAACACATCAGTTTCACTTACTCAGGCACAGCAAGTCCCGGACAACTGCAACAATCATGACACCAGCCCTGGAAGCCTAAGAGAGCAATTCAAGTTCTAATTACATTTAACAAATGTACTCTCCACTATTTAACCTTGCAATTAAAAACAATTTAAAACTGGAAAACCTTATGCATGCCAAAGAGCAGGTACAATGTAAATATATAGTTTATTTATGTAATATTTTTTAAAGTGAAAGAAGCTTTGTTTAAAAAATCTGTCCAAGTCCTCCTAGAGGAAATTATATGCATATTTTTAAGTGTGTTCATGCTTATAAAATTGTCTGCTCAATAAAATCTATGTAACTTTAATACAGTTAGAATGGGTTGTCACACTTTGGTGAACCAGCCTCGATAAACTTTGAATGTTTGGTTCTTTCCTATACATTTCATGGAATTTCCTTTCTTTTTAAATTAGCAATTGCAAACTGGTGTGATCCACATACTGGAAATGGTGGTATATCAACGTGTGAGCAGCATCGGCATTGCCAGACAGCTAATTCTGGGTGGGACACTAAAGAGGAGTGTTATTATTATACAAAATCATCATGTTTTTTGCGAACAAGACTCAAGTTTTCAGTACCCATGACTCAGGTGTGTTTTCAACACTAAAACACAGTACTGTGTTGGGTTCTGACTGTTCGACTTGGACATTAATAGACAATTTTTATAGCATCCTGCAGGCTTTGGTTTTGGTTATTGGCTTTGCTTGCTTGATTGGTGGAAGGTCCATTACCCAGACTCACTCCCTTTTTGCTCCTGGTATCTCAAGAAACAAATAAACGGTATTGAAAATAGAATTGCAGTTACTGCAGCTACATCTTCTTGGAGATCAGCTGGTTAGTGCAGCAGACTAATGAAGTTCTATTCAGAAAGGCCAAGGGACATAGGAGACTTGAACTTCAGATAAAGCCACTCTAGTGTGGGTTGCTATTTAGATGATTACATGGGCATCAGAACGAGGGTGGCCACAGGGGCCATGCCCCCCCAAAAAATTGACAGTCAGTCAGAAGAGTAGCTCCTCCCCAGCTACTCTCATTTTAAATCTTTGAACAGCAGCGAGTGAGCCTGCTTAGGGTTACCAGACCTCCGGATTTCCCCAAACATGTCTTCCTTTTCGAGGACATGTCTGGGGGTCCGGACAGCTTTTTAAAACCTGGCACTTAGTCTGGGTTTCGAAAAGCCTCCCGTCAAAATTGCGTCGGGAAGGGGCATCTGCGCCTGCACGGATGCCATCTGGGGGCAGGGCTGGGGGTGGAACAGGACGTGACACAGGCAGAATGGGCGGAACTGGGTGGGCCTGGGGGCGTGGCCATGGTTCCAGATTTTTCTTCAGGAAAATCTGGTAACTCTGCCTGTTGCCGTCGGCCTGTCCCAGAAGTCTTCATTCTGCAGTGTCCAGTTGCTGCAGAATGAAGACTTCCGGGGCAGGCTAATGGCAACAAGCTCTCTCGTTGCCTCTGCCTGAAGATTTAAAATGAGAACAGCTGGGGAACAGATAGGTAGGGGAGCCAGAAGCAAGAGAGAGAGATCTAGAGCAGAGCTTTTGCCCCCCCTCAAAAAAAAAAAAAAGTATCCACTGCCTATGGATGATCACAGTTTTGTTAGACATTGGAAGGAAGAAGTGCTGGGTGTGAACAAAATAGGGAACCATTTATGATCATTAGGGGTGTGAAGCAGTGTTCCCGCTAAGCTGCGCTGGCGTGCGCTGGCGCACAAAATATTACCTCGCAGCGCACAAGTTTCTCGTCACAGCGCACACACGTGCTTGCAGGCAGGCGAGCTGGCAGTCCATGTAACGCGTCGCAAAGGTAAGGGGAGGCTGGGGGAGGAATCGGACTTCAGGGTGGGGGTGTTTTAATGTATTTATACTTTTGTGTAGAAGCTGGAATTGATAGATTGTCTAGAAATTGAAAGCATCAAACGTATTGTCTTCTGGACTGTTTTTAATTTACAGTTTACACATATGGATGTAACAGACATAACTACATTTGTTGTAAAACATTTATTAAGATATCATTTCATCCCTACAATTTCTGTAGACTGTTTTAAAATAAATTTGAGTTTTTCTGGTAAAAAAAAAAAAAAAAAATTAAGAATTTTGTACTTTCAAGAATTAATGCGTTGTTTTGTGTTCTTAAAAATATTATTTAACGTTATTTAATTTAGCGTGTAGGCCTAAAATTCCTTTGAATACCTCGTCCTCATGTATCAGCAACTTTGACAACATATTTATTTGGCTCATAACTTGCTGGCGCCCGATATTTTTAGCTCACAGTGAAAAAAGTTTGCTCACAACACCCGCCCGCTTAGAGGGAATACTGGTGTGAAGCCCCTAGATTTCATTTTTGTCTAGTTTGTTATAGGTTGATTTGGGGGGGGTTACAGAAATAGACCACACTTTGGGAAGAATGCACCCTATATTCATAAACTGCACTCTATGACACAGAAAAAAAAACATTTGAGGGGTTTTCCAACACTAAAGCATATGGGAACTGTCACTCACAATTCCCACGTTTGTTCAAATGAATGGATATTCCTACTGCTCATAAACCCAAGATGGTAGAGTACAAAGAAGACAATAAAAATGGTCCTGGTTAAGAAAAAATGTCTTCGTAAAGCTTGATGGCTAACAGCCGGTATACTAAGAATAAGTGGGAGAATGGTAAGGTCATTGTTTTGGTTGGGTTCCCCCTGCTATTATCTGCAATGTTACTCTGAAGTGACATATTAATATAATATAAATTGACTGCTCAGAAATGTTTTTTCACTCAGTTCCCTAGATACAATAATGACAGACTATGTTGTGTCAGAGGGATATCACAGTTATGGATGTATCTGCCTTTCCCTTCCTCCTACTCCCTTTTTCTAATACCAACAACAAGCACAAATTCCATGGCTGCAGGTTTTTTAAAAAAATAATTATTGTAGAAAAATGCTTCCTTTTCTTTTACAAACACTTTAAATCATGAGATGTCTAAATATTTTCTTTCCATATTAGTTGTGGGTCGTGGAACTTTAAGTTGATGGCCCTTTGTTAATGTGAAGTTGCAGGCAATATTTTACACCTCTGTAAATTAGTGCTAGGAAATAATTTAAATACTTGTTCAAATATAGGCAAGTCGGGTGAACCTGCCTGGTGATTCTTTGGTATACTACAGAATATAGAGAATTTAGAGTGTGCTGGTTCTCACTTCAAGGCAAGAAATATGAAGATATCAACTATCCTGAATATACACTATAGCAATTTGTTTCCATATACTCAGAATGCCAATGGTTATTTACTACTGATTTAAAATAGCTTGCTGCACAGATTTAAAAGGAGAAGAATGAGATGAATACACAAATGATATGGTTTACGAAGTTGTACTAAATGGGGCTCTAGGATAAATGCTAACACAAAACATTTAATGTACTCTCCCTGGTACAAACTTTGGGGTTCTTTTACTAAGCTGTGTTAAAAAGTGGCCTGCGCTGTTTTTAGCACATGAGTTTCCCATGCACTGAGGCCACTTTTTAGCGTGGTTCTAAAATGGCCGACATTGATGTTGTGCTATTAATGGTCATGCACAAATTATGAAATTAGCACTTGGCCACTAGCACATGATCCCTCAACACCACCTATCTAGTAGATGTTAAGTGCTCCTGCGCCAATGCTCATAGCGAAGGGCAAACCTACTCCCTGTCCCCAAACACGCTCCCCATGTTAACATATGAAATGTTTGATTTAGTGCATGGGAAGCTCATGCCAAGCCTGTTGTTATCGCATGGCTTCTGAGAATGTGCCAATTGCCCAAACAAACAATGATCTCTATGCAACGTCAACAATCATTCATGAGAGAGGAGAAGGATATCAGCAACCCCAAAGATAATCAAGTCTATTTCAAAAGGGGTTCCGATGTCTTTCATCAATTCTAAAAAATCTCTCTCTCTCTCTCTCAAAATGGTCAGAATTGATTTTTTTTTTTAAGTCTTTTTAAATAAATTTTAGACCTATATCTATGGCCCAACTATAAGTGGTTCAAAATATACTTTAGCAACTTAAAAAATATATGAAACTGCCACTTAGCTTTTAAATGGAGAGTCCTCCGTTGCCAGATGAACAAAATATTACTTCACCGTATCCCCGATGGGACCCATTTCGCTACTCATGGTGGCTTCTTGAAGGGTCAATTACAGCAGGGGAAATTTATACGGCAGAAAAACACCCCTAACATTCTGCAGCGGTCAAGTTCTTGCTGTGCCTTGTGCCACTACTGCCATTTTTAAGTAACGATAAGCATGCATTAGTGCTTACCACTGCTTAGTAAAAGGGTCCCATTGGTTATAAGCTCCCTTGGAAGGAACATAACTATTACACCTAAGAACATAAGAATTGCTGCTGCTGGGTCAGACCAGTGGTCCATCGTGCCCAGCTGTCCGCTCATGCGGTGGCCCTTAGGTCAAAGACCAGTGCCCTAACTAAGACTAGCTTTTTGGTTCAGCAGGAACTTGTCTAACTTTATCTTGAATCCCTGGAGGGTGTTTTCCCCTATAACAGCCTCCGGATGAGTGTTCCAGTTTTCTACCACTCTCTGGGTGAAGAAGAACTTCCTTATGTTTGTACAGAATCTATCCACTTTTAACTTTAGAGAGTGCCCTCTCGTTCTCTCTACCTTGGACAGGGGGAACAACATGTCTTTATCTACATTATCTTGAATGTTTCGATCATGTCCCCTCTCAGTCTCCTCTTTTCAAGGGAGAAGAGGCCCAGTTTCTCTAATCTCTCACTGTACGGCAACTCCTCCAGCCCCTTAACCATTTTAGTCGCTCTTCTCTGGACCCTTTTGAGTAGTACCATGTCCTTCTTCATGTACGGAGACCAGTGCTGGACGCAGTATTCCAGGTGAGGGCACACTATGGCCCGGTACAGCGGCATGATAATCCTCTTCGATCTGTTCATGATCTCCCTTCTTAATCATTCCTAGCATTCTGTTCGCCCTTTTTGCTGCCGCCGTACATTGTGCAGATGGCTTCATTAACTTGTCGACCAGTACTCCCAGGTCTCTTTCCTGAGGGGTCTCTCTGAGTACTGCACCGGACATCCTGTATTCGTGTATAATATTTTTGTTACCAACATGCATCACCTTACACTTATCTACGTTAAACCTCATTTGCCGTGTAGCAGCCCATTTCTCGTTTTGGAAAGAAATCTAAAATTCAAATTACTTATATGGGCATATGCACTATCATCTCCAAAAGGGCACCCCCTAGCTCACACTATTTACAAATCGATACTTTCTTTAGTACCTTCCTACTTATAATTTAACAGTGAGAATTGGCATCCATTGTCCATCAAACCTACTTGAAACTTGCTGACAGGTATCTGTAACAGGAGCAACAGCACTGTTAGTTATCATGAGTACTACAACCCATAGGCGTTGGAATGCGGGGGGGTGGCCACAAGATCCATAGCCTCCCCCAAAATTGCCCATCTTATGGGGGATCCTGTGGGATAACCTTGTGAGGCTGGGAGCGGCACCTTGCTACTGGCCAGCGTGCCTGTGGTTGGCAATCTCTGCCGCACCCCTTCTCTGGCATCCACTCCTCCTGCCCACCTGCCAAGTGTCTACCTTTAATTTTTTTTAAAAGCGCTGTGGGTCCGGCGTCTGCTCTCCACTGCTGCCCGCCTTAGTGGAAACAGGAAGTTGTCAGAGAGGGTGGGCTGCAGCGCTTTTCTAAAAAATTAAAGGTAGACACTCGGTGGACGGGAGGAGTGGATGCCGGTGAATGGGTGCAGCAGAGACTGCAGACCAGCAGGCATACTGGCCGGTAGCAAGGTGCTGGTGGGTGGGCAGGAGAGGAAAGGCAGGGCCAGTACAAAAATGCCTCAGCACAGAGGTCTATAAATGGCCTGCATCAAGCTAACAACAAAGAAATAAAACCTGAAGTGTGATGGAAAACCTGCCTAAGGAAGTACCACAAAACTCATGAAAGAGAACTACATGACATCAACAGGACTTACTAAATGAAAAATAATTTGGCACTGAGCCAACTCAGAAAAAAAAAAAACAGTTCCAGTCTGCTCCACGGAAATGTTTAGACTGAGGAGGTCCTGCATGACATTGGCAGATGGGAACAGGCGTGTCTGAGCAGTGAGCATATTCAAAGGCATCTAGAAAAAAGTAGCTGGGTACTACTTTCCATGCTGGGGTCTGTCAGTTATGTCACCCATAGAGGAGGAATTTATAGTCCTGATTGTCCTCGGAGAATTAGTTTTCTACTCACTATTCAATAAGGCTTGGATTCTGAAAGCAGCACCATAATTGGCAGGTGCCTGAAAACATGGCACCGGTCGCGTGTCAGTCAGATTATGGTGCCGCTTTCAGAATCGTGGCCTGCATCAAATGTAAGTACTGCAAATGAAGGCCAGGTCCATTCTGCTGTGCAGTGGTGGGGAGGAGAAAAAGAGTGTGCTTTGTGTAGTTTAATCTTGTGGTTGCCATTGTGTATTAATAAAATTATATTGTGTGTATATGAAAAATGAATGGAAGAAATTGCATTTACAATTAGTACTATTATTATGGGGGTGGGGTCTAGGGTGGAGCTTTTGGGACCCCGCAAACAAAAAAATGTTCCGCTGCCTATGCTACAACCCCCCCCCCCCCCACACACACACACACACACACACAAAGAAACAGAAGAAAGGAAAAGAGGACTTAAAGAGGCAGGAAGACCGCTTTACCTCATTAATCTATACCACACCCTCAGATACCACAACACTTAATTATAGAGCCTCTCATATTAAGCTACATACCATAACTGTTCTTCGTCATGCCAAATCCCTACCATGCCAAACCCAAACATTCCACAACACCTGTTTTCTCTATCACACCCTGACACATCCTACCGTGGTCACCCATATCACAATGCCTCCCAGTCCTCATTTTGCTCCTCTTCGTAGGCAGCTTTCATGTTCGAAATGTGGGGGTTGTTAGGGGCTGTTCTGCATTGGTTCACAAATATTTATAGGCAATAGATTTTGGAAAGTAAAACGCAAAGGGAAATCTTTGGAATCCCAAGTTATGGGTTGTGGTGCTCCCCCAGGCTCTCCATGATCTCCCATTGTTTTTCATCTGGATTTGAGCTCTTTTGGATTTGTAATCTTTAGATGGGCTTTAGTTTTCTTATTCAGATGAAATTATATTATGGATTCCTTTTCAGGAATCTTTGGATGACAAATTTGAATTAGTAAATACGTAGGTGTTTTCAGAAGATAATACATTGGATGATGATCGCTAATCTAAAGTTGAATCCAGATAAAATCAAAGTAAGGGATTTCTTGGCTAGCTTGCCAAGTTATTTCATCATTCATGTCTTCCTTGGTTTTTCGGTGCCACCTTAGATTCAACATTAACTACAAAACTCCAAGTTTCTAGTGTAGTTCACAGTGTGTTCATTAATTTATGCAATTTGCAACAAATTAGGCCAGGTTTTTTGAGGAACATTTATAAACTGGAGTTACCAACAAAACAGCAAAGCAGCACCATAATTAGAATGAACACCTCAAGGAAGTAGAAAAGGGCAGATCATCAAAGCGATGGAGCCGAATGGCATACATCTAAGGGTACTGCAGGAACTTAGGGAAGTTCTGTCATCTCCAGAGGTCTGGAGAAGCGCAGATATGGTAATTCTTCACCAAAATGCAAGTAAGGAAGAGATAGGGAATTACTGCTAGTGAGTCTGACTTCTGTGGTAAGTAAATTAATGGAAACACTTTTTAAAACAGAAAAGAGTGACATTTCTAGAGTCCAGTGGATTACAGGACTCAAGGCAACATGGATTCACTAGAGGCAGGTCTTGTCAGACAAATCTGATCAATTTGTTTGACTGGGTGACCAGAGATTGGATAGAGGGATTGCGCTAGATGTGATGTATTTAGATTTTAGCAAAGCCTTTAACAGTGCTCTACACAAACATGCCCTCGATATTGACCCCAAAATGGCAGATTGGGTGAGGAAATGGTTGAGTGTAAGGTGCCAGAGGGTAGTGGTCAATGGAGAATGCTCCGAGGAAAGGGATGCTACCAGAGGGGTACCGCAAGGTTCGGGCCTATTCTTTTTAACATTTTAAGGGCTTGAGGAAGGACTTAGATTAGCTTGAGGAATGGTCTGGAATTTGGCTTTTAAGATTTAATGCTAAGAAATGCAAAGCCATACATTTGGGTTGTAAAAACCCTAGGGAATGGTACATATTAGGGGCTAAAGAACTTTTGTGCATAAAAGAAAAGTAAGTCTTGGGTATGATAGTACATGATGATCTTAAGGTGGCCAAACAGGTTGAAAAGGCAATAACGAAAACAAGAAAGATGCTTGGGTTCATAGGGAGAGAAATGGTCAATAGGAAAATGGAGGTATTGATGCCCCTGTATAAGACTCTGGTGAGACCTTGCTTAGAATATTGTGTATAACTCTGGAGACCGCAACTTGAAAAATATATAAATAGAATGGAGTCAGTCCAGAGGGAAGCAAATAAAATGGTTGGTGGCCTTCATCATAAGGTGTATAGATGTGCAGTACTTTATTTTGCCAAAGAAATTTCACAATATCTCATAGATATGGACCAATAAAGTAAGAGGCAACAGGGAAATGAGATTAAACCTTTGAAAGTATTCCTAAGCCTGCTAAGGAGAGTCCCTAAGCAGCCCCTAGGAATACTTACAAGCCAAGTCTTCCAGCAATGAAACCTCCTAAAGTCCTGCCTAAAGATCTGGTTTAGCTTTACCTAAACCAGTTGTGGGAAAACAGATGGAAAAACTACATCTCCCAGCAGCCATAGGGCCAGAGAAAGGAAAGAGCAGGAATGGAATATTGGCCACACTCAAACAGGCTCAAACTGGTTTAGGACAGGTGAGAAGTTCTCTGAGGGCCGGCTACCCTAATACACCTGCAGGGAGAACTAATCAGCTCCATGCAGTGAAAGAAAAAGGGTTTAGCTTTACCACAGAAACAGTTCCAGGACCAGCCTCAAAGTGCACACCTGCTCCAGACCCAGCAAGCAGGCTGCAAGCCACATATTGGAAGCACAGATAACCACAGTCCACCTCGTGGCAACAAGCCCAGGCAGAGGTTGGTGAGGAAGAGGCTATTGAGAAAGGTGATTCTGGGTTTGAGCAAGATAGTGAGATGGCTGGTGATGACCTTACTGGTGATATGGAGGTAGATGGAACAGATTTGCCCAGCATGGAAGAGATGGAGATATGTTAATTTTCTTTCATGATAAAGGGGGCTGGGAGAAATTGGAGTATACACTAGACTAGATCAATGTAAATCTAAAATTTTGTTGAATCCTTCCAAACCATCAGGCAGCCATTTTTGTTAAGGGAAATGCAGGAGAGGATCCCTTCCTTCGGCTACTAAGTTTAATCCCAAAGGGAGTTGTGCCTGGCAAAAGAAAAGTTTGCAGTTGGACAAGATTTTTCTTTTCTTCTCTGATATTGAGGGCTTAGAACTGAAATTTTTTTTGTTTTCTGAATGCTGAATGATACAAGGGGATACAAACCTTAAAATCCCATCTGGAAGTTTGTTTATGATTTATGAGGAATAAATGATACAAAGAAACTGCACCATTGTTTTTGGGAACTCTTTATTTATACCAATACCAAGCTACCAAAACAACCTCGCAAACAGCTTGGCCGAGGTTTGTGTGCACTGGGTTAGGTCACTTGCTGAGCCCCGCTTGGCCACGCCCGGTCACAGTCTAACATAATAAAACACTAAGCGCACATGCGCACTCACACCTGCGTGATCCATGATCCGTAGGTCCCTGGCCGGCATGAGTGCACATGCACATTTACAACGGCCCCACACTCGTGGACCTCAAGTCTGGCCTGCTCCCTTAGTGCTTTGCTATAGTGTATTTTTAAGTTCAAAGACGCGGCGGCTCCTCTCACGATCGGAAGTCCGACACAGGCGGGGATCGTTAGAGGAGCCGCTGCAGCAACTTTAAACTTACAAATAACTCTGCCAATGGAGTAAGAGAGCCATTCTATTTGCGTTTTTAATCTCAAAGTGCTCCAAGTAAATCTTATGCTTAAACGGAGATCTACCCAGCAGCACTTGTGCCTTCATCTCCTGCTATTGTACGAGCTGTGGTGTCAAAGCGCCAGCAAGTTTCCTGTAACACCTCCCGTCGGGGTAATAGCATACACGTTCGATGATCGGCATAACAATTTGGCACGTGTGCTCGTTCGGAGCGCGCACTTTCGCTTTCAAACGAGTATCGAGTGGCAGTTTAACTTACACAAGTTACTCTGTGCTGATTTACTACTTTCTACGATTTAATCTCTGCCAGTAAACTTCATAAGACTAACTCTGTGCCGATTTCCAGTTACTCTGTGCCAGTTGCGTGCTTATTAAAAAAAAAAAAAAAAAAAAAAAGGTAGATTTGAAAAGGGGCATATTCCCCCAATAGCCCCCTGACATCTCCACACACACACAGAAGGACCGGGGGCCAGGGAGAGACATTGAAAGAAAAAAAAACAAAACACGACATTGACAGACTGACAGAAATATGTCACACACACTGAAAGACATGTAGATGGCAGTCAAAGACACACAAAGAAGAGCAGGGGGCATGAGAGACAGATTGAAAGAAAAAAAAATTAATCAGTGGACAAGGAGAGAGAGACACACAGAAAAAAGAGACAGACACAAAAACAGAAGCCAAGGAGACAGACACCAAAACAAAGACAGACAGACAGCAGCCAAGGAGAGAGACTGAAATAAAGAAATACAGACAGCGGACAAGGAGATAGATAGAAGGTGGCAGTCAAAGACACACACAGAAGGACAGGGAACATTAGAGACAGATTGAAAGAAAAAAAAATTAATCAGTGGACGAGGAGAGAGAGACACACAGAAAAAAAAGATAGGCACACTCATAGCAGCCATAATATAACCACCAAACAGAGAAGCATCTGAGCACCAAGCATTCCTTTACAGCCTTGAATTACTCAGGGTTTTTTATGTTATCTGGGAAGTATGAGTGGTATGTTCAATTGATGGAGGTGTTAGATAATTGAGGCTTTGGTCTACATGTTTACATGCATAATTAGTTGGGGAGGGGAGAGCATTTTTAAATAAAATACTACCATTTACAGTGTTTCAGGAGAGAAAGATTTCACAAAAATAAGATATTTTTCAGACATTTTGGGTTTTTAACTTGCACCTATATGCCCCAGTGGCACACAGATCTGCTGAAAAAATGGGAAAGCAAATAATTTCTTAAGCCCACAACATGCAACAACAAATAGGAAAAATAGAAAAACTTAAAAGAAATCAACCGTACAATGGATATTAAAGCTCTCACGGTAAGTTTTCAGTAAATTTTACTTAACTGTTAAGTCTGCACATCTATTCTAGCACCCGTTAATATAACAGGCTTAAATATATAATTAACTTTTGGAGCCCAGATCATTTCATGGATCTAATTCTACCCTGCCATGAGAGATGAAGAGAATGCCATGCACTTGTCAAATCTTGACCATGCTCTTCCAATAGGTCACATTCCATTTTAAGGGTATCCTATAACATGGTACCCACACAAATACTGAGATATTTTATAGTAGTAGACATTTTGTGAGTGGGGTATTGGCTAAATCCAATGTGGTACACATTCAGTTTATGCTTATTAACTTAGATATTAGCTACATCTGTGCATTTTCTCAACATCTGCAATAGCAGATGTTGGAACAGTAATATATGATCAGCATTGTTAAAATTTTGGAATAAATCTTGCAGTCAGCATTAGTAAGGGAAATGGGCCTGTAATTGTTTACTAACTGTGGGTCTTTCCCAGATTTTCCTACTACCAATATTTTAGCTTCAGCAAGCATCCCCTTCATCAAACCAAGATCTATAAAACCCTGATATAGTATTTTTGAATGGGTCATCAGCTGATCTTTGAAAGCTTTATAACATTCAAGTGAATAGTCAACAGGACCTAGTGTCATACTACTTGAGAGATCTTGAATTGCTTCTTTTTTTTTTTCCAAGGAAATTTCAGCATCTAATGTTATTTTTTGAGAATGTAACAAAACCAGCTATGTACAGAATCAAGAAATGTATATATATTTTCAGTGAAATCCATGATCTCTTTGTCAAGTGGTCCTATATATTTAAAGTGCTATAATGGTATAGCCTTGGTACTGACTTTATAAAAATGATAATATTCTAGTATTCATAGCTAGTAGCTCATCTGTATGTTAATAATAAAGTATCTGATTCATAATAAAGAGTTGGATTTAAGAAACTTATCTGTAGTATCATGAGAATCTGTGGCACTTGAATGATATAATGTAGAATAAAATTCCTGAAACTGTTCCATAATTTCTGAATCCTTTAAAACTAACATACAATCTCTCATGTCAAATGGCTACTTTATTTCTTAAATACCAAGCTAACATCTGACCTGATTTGCTGGACTCCTCATAATAGTAAGCCTGCTGAGTAGAATGCTTGACTTCTCCTTGCTCATTCATCTGTTTGCAATATCAACATCAAATTTCTGCAATTGCATCAAAATATCAAAACTACATATACCAATGTGTTGCTCTTCCTGGTTGAACAGTTCTGCTCAATGACATTTTATTCAACTGCTCATATATTCTGAAAACAAAAAAAACTTGACATCGGGAAAGGGAAACATGCCAAAACCTTAACCACCACCTTAAACTTTAAAAATGGTAAATACGATCGCATGAGGGCCATGGTAGAAAAACGACTAGAGAAGATGGTGGACAAACTTGAAACGGTAGATCAGGCATGGTCCCTACTGAAAAATACTATCACAGAAGCACAAGATCTCTACATTCCGAGGATTTCCAAAGATCGGAGAACAAAGAGCAAAAGAGAACCGGCATGGCTTACCATACAGGTGAAGAAAGCCATAAAAGAAAAGAAGGACTCTTTCAAAAAATGGAAATGCATAAAGACAACCGAAGCCTGGAACAAACATAAAGATGATCAGAAGAAATGTCACAAGGCGGTGAGGGATGCCAAACAGGATTATGAGGAAAAAATAGCCCAGGAGGCCAAAAACTTCAAGCCCTTCTTTAGATACGTGAAAGGGAAAAAACCTGCAAAAGAGGCAGTGGGACCCCTGGACGACCAGGGAAGAAAAGGGTACATCAAGGAAGATAAACAAATCGCAGACAAACTAAATTCCTTCTTTGCGTCTGTCTTTACGAAGGAAGACACCTCAACAATACCTGAAGCAGAGAAAGTGTTTCCAGGAGAAATAGAGAACAGCCTCACCACAGTTGAAGTGGACTTAGACCAGATATACTATCAGATCGACAAACTTAAAAGTGACAAATCCCCTGGACCGGATGGAATTCACCCGAGAGTCTTAAAGGAATTGAAGGTTGAAATTGGAGAGTTATTGCACAAACTTGCAAACCTGACAATCAGAACTGGACAGATACCGGACGACTGGAGGATAGCGAACGTCACGCCAATTTTCAAAAAAGGATCGAGAGGGGAACCGGGCAACTATAGGCCTGTGAGTCTTACGTCGGTCCCCGGCAAGATGGTTGAAGCACTGATCAAGGATAGCATAGTCCGGCACTTGGACGCACACGACTTGATGAAACCCAGTCAACATGGATTCAGGAAAGGGAAATCATGTTTGACGAATTTACTCCAATTTTTTGAGACCGTAAACGAGCAAATTGATAGTGGGAAGCCTGTGGACATAATATACTTGGACTTCCAGAAAGCGTTCGACAAAGTTCCACACGAAAGACTTCTCAGGAAACTACAAAGCCATGGCATAGAGGGAGATATACAAAGATGGATAGGCAAATGGCTGGAAAACCGAAAGCAGAGAGTGGGCATAAATGGGAAGTTCTCCGACTGGGAGAAAGTGACTAGTGGTGTACCCCAGGGCTCGGTACTTGGGCCGATCCTTTTTAATATTTATATCAATGACCTGGAGGAAGGAACATCCAGTGAGATCATCAAGTTTGCAGACGATACAAAACTATGCCGGGCAATCAGATCGCAGGAGGATAGAGAGAAACTCCAGAGCGACTTGTGTCGGTTAGAAACATGGGCGGAGAAATGGCAGATGAAGTTCAATGTGGAGAAATGCAAGGTAATGCATTTAGGCAATAAAAATAAGGAATACGAGTATACAATGTCAGGTGCAACTCTGGGGAAGAGTGAACAAGAAAGGGACCTGGGTGTACTGATAGATAGGACCCTGAAGCCGTCAGCACAATGCGCGGCAGCGGCAAAGAAGGCAAATAGAATGTTGGGCATGATAAAGAAAGGAATCTCGAGTAGATCGGAGAAAGTTATAATGCTGCTTTATAGGGCAATGGTCAGACCACACTTGGAATACTGCGTCCAACATTGGTCTCCCTACCTAAAGAAGGATATAAAACTGCTGGAGAGGGTGCAGAGACGAGCAACAAAACTGGTGAAGGGTATGGAGAGACTGGAATATGAGGATAGACTTATAACACTAGGATTGTTCTCCCTTGAGAAAAGGAGAATGCGTGGGGATATGATCGAGACCTTCAAAATACTGAAAGGAATCGACAAAATAGAGCAGAGAAGATTATTTACACTGTCCAATTTGACACGGACTAGAGGACATGTAATGAAGCTAAGGGGGGACAGGTTCAGGACTAATGTCAGGAAGTTCTGCTTCACTCAGAGAGTGGTTGACACCTGGAATGCCCTCCCAGAGGAGATTATTGCGGAATCGACCGTCCTAGGCTTCAAGAGCAAACTAGATGCATATCTCCTTAAGAGAGGCATATAAAGATATGGTGGACTATAAATTACGCCAGGTGTACACCTGGCGGGGCCTCCGCGTGTGTGGATCGCCAGACTTGATGGACCGAAGGTCTGATCCGGAGATGGCAGTTCTTATGTTCTAATGTTCTTATGTTCTAGAGTACTATGCGGTGGGGGGGGGGGGGGAGAAAAGTTTCTGGATTTAGGTGTTAAAATTACCTGAAATCTATAAATCCTAATTCCTGAGTCGGAGAAAGAAGTTTCTTTTAGGGATCTGGCTGGCTTACATAGGATCCTAGATTGTCTATCCAAAACTATATCCAGTGGCATAACGAAATATGCCACAAAGATTATTGGCATATTATGCCTCGGGGACGTGGCATAATAAGGAGGGGGGTGTAATCCGCCCCGAGTGCCATGTTGGTGGGGGCACTCCTTCTCCTCTCTGTCCCCTGCCTCTTCCCATTCCTGCATTCGATACTATTGATCATTCATTTGTGGGTTCAAATCCCTCACTGCTCCTTGTGACCCTGGGCATTGCCCCAGGTACACTAGCTAAGAGTTTAAGTCCACTGGGACAGAAGGGAAATACAATAAAGTAGCCAAATGTAAATGCCACTTAGGATATAAGTGGTATATAAATAATTAACAGATAAATAAATAAAATATTATAGTGGTGCTTCTTGAGGAGGAAGAGCCTGGTCAGCAGCCTGGAGCCATTTTATTGCATGCAATTTAAATGTAGAAAAACAGCATAAAATTGCCATTCAAATGATGTCATAACACTAAAACGCAATAACATTATAGACATCGTCAGGACATCTATGCGATGCCTAAAAGGCGATTCTATAAAGGACACCTAAATATATAGATGTGCTTAAATTGGCTGCACACCGCTGACTGTGATTCTCTTTTGTGCGTCTATGTATAATAGAACTGCGCTGAGCATTGTCTAAACCAGTGATTCCCAACCCTGTCCTGGAGGAACACCAGGCCAATCGGGTTTTCAGGCTAGCCCTAATGAATATGCATGAGAGAGATTTGCATATGATGGAAGTGATAGGCATGCAAATTTGCTTCATGCATATTCATTAGGGCTAGCCTGAAAACCCAATTGGCCTGGTGTTCCTCCAGGACAGGGTTGGGAACCACTGGTCTAAACGATGCCTAACTTTTAGGCGTCCTTTAGAGAATTTGCCCTGTTGTGCCCATTTCATAGTGAAACATGGGTAAAAGTGCCTCTATGAACTACAGTGTGTTTATATTAATAATAATAATAATAATAACTTTATTTTTGTACACCGCCGTACCAGAATAGTTCAAAGCGGTTAGGAATTTTTGGAAAAGAGAAGCAGATTAAACAAACATTTTCAGCAGTAAAGTCAGTGAATTGGTGCATTTGTAGAGAATGAATGCCTCATTTCAGTCAGCCAAATGGCTGAGAATCAAATCAGACTTTATTTCTGACAATGTTTTTTAAGTGTACAGTGATGGAAATACATATGGTGTTTTCGTCATCAGATATTACACTGGAATTCAAGTGGGCTCCACCTGTTTCCTTTGCCACTGCTTGGGGCTGGCCATAAGGAGCATGAAGGAGTACAGAAACTCATCACATAGACTTGAAGTAGCTGAAAAGCAGAGCAGAAAAGGAGGTCCATGTGGAAAAAAATACAGACACTCTATTGGTCCTGCCATTGCTAAATATTCCTATAGAGGAAATGAACATCATAACATCATGCTTTAAAAAAATAAGATATCCAATTTGTTAAAAACATAAAGTCATGATAATGTACTCTTGAAATTTGCCACTACAAGAGCTGTATGCTAAATAATGGGCTCCCTTTTTTTTTTTTTTTTCTCGTCAAGTATTTGACAGCAGGTTTTTCAATTTTGACAGCCTTTTACAAGTAATTTTAACAGACAAGCAATTTCTCTTCCAAGCAAAGTTAGATTATGTAAAGTGTCAATATAAAACCTCCTCACGGTGACATACTGTCACTGAAGATGCACTTATCTGGGCTCTGTGGTATCATAGTTGGCAGTCCACGAGGCAGCAGGGAGCCACTAGTGAATATTAGAAGCCTAGCCTGGAAAACATTCCACTGTTAACGGAAACACCATCCAGCTTTCCACAAGCTTTCATTTTATTGTTTTAGTTGATAAACACACCTGATGCTGCATATATTGATGGGGAGGTTAAAAACTAGGTGTCTGAAAGCCATAAAAATAAGGCAAAATTAGTGAGAACCAAGTTGAGTCATGCCAAATTAGGTGGTGCAATGTAGTTGACTTCATTATAGAAGTGTACAAGACGTGTCCAAAACAAGGCAATCAGACTTCTAAGATACCTCCATGCCAACAACCCTATCTCCCAGGCTCTTTCATCGGCTCACTGGCTGCCCTTAGCCAAACATTGTGTCTTCAAGGGCCTGATGCATTCAAATCCTTGCACAACATGGCGCCGGGCTACATGACAACCAAGCTTCCTCCATACGTGCTGAACAGGTCCCTCCGCTTCCAGGATGAAATACACCTCAAAATGGCCTCTGGTTATGCCCTTCAACTACAAATGACGTTCCTACTCCCACTTCATACTGACCCACTGGAATCGACTGCCCCCACAGATTAGATCCCTTGAAGGACTCCTCAACTTTAGGAAAGCAATGAAAACATACCTGGCCACCTAACTGCCTACCTCTAGTTGAAGTTGTTGCTCACGGCGGTCAACAATCTGCTCCTCGTGACCCCTTCAGTTCTCCCTCTAACGTCACTTCCTATGCATGGCACCCGGAAGTGACATCAGCAGGAGAGCTGATGGGGTCGCCAAGAGCATGTTGTTGACTGCCGCGAGCAACAACTTCAACTAGAGGTTTGGAGAAGGGAAAGGGGGTGGGCAAGTGGAGGGGAGGAATGGGAAGAGGCAGGGGACAGAGAGGAGAAGGAGTGCCCCCACCAACATGGCACTCGGGGCGGATTACACCCCCCCCCCCTCCTTATTATGCCACGTCCCCGAGACAAGCATTTCTTGCTGAAGCACAGCCAGTGTTGGGTCCAGCAATAAAATGTATTTGATTGTCCCCAACCTGAATGGTGCTTTTTTGTTATCTACATTGTGTGATGTACTTTGGCCTTCTCGTACACACTTATTGTAGTCTTCATTGGGAATAGAAAAAACCCTAAGACCCAGGTGTGATGAAGCAAACCAAGGACTGGCTTGATCTATCAAAAAGGAATGGAGCCAGTGGTAAAACCTATGCCTAGACATGAGAAAAGATCCCCTTCCTAGTGTTAAAGGCACAGCCACGCTAGCAGAAAGCTGTTGCTTAATAATTTTAATAAGTCATTAAAATTATTTCCATCATTGTATTTATTAATATGCAGCAGCACATCGGTAATGTGTTTTAACACTGCATTTTTCTGATTCTGCATCTTCACTGCAGAAGACAGTTTGTTTTCCAACAAGTCAGTTATAGCAGAACAATTTCAGACAATTTTTTTTGCAAGCATTGTCAGATCAGAATAAAAAAATATTATAAGACTTTTTATCCTCTCTACAATTTTCTTGAATCATTAGAGGTGCTATATTTATTTGAATCATTTCTGCTTCTCACTTTCTTGCGTTCATCTTTTTTGATTGTTTTTTAAACACTGAAGCAACAGACATGGCAACATTTTAATTAATATCCTTTCAAATTATTGTGTCTGTTCACTTGAAAATTAAAAATAAGCACAAGTATTCTTAGTTACCATTTTATGCCTATCCATCAGGACGCAACAGCCGTGAATCCTAGCAAATGCTAAAGTTCGCCTTGATGTTGTTTTATATAAATGCCAAGGCATTCTTTGAAGTGTTGAATATTTAATTAGATGATTTGCATATTTCCCAAAATACAAATGTTGTGTGTATTCATAGTCTATTATTTCAGGAAAATGCGCTGGCATTCAGCACTGGCAATTCATAAAGTTTTGATGATTTACATAATGTATACAGGTGGTTTATGATAAAATATTTATTTCTTAAAATACCACATAATCAAAAATCAAATGCACATAAGGTACAACAGTCTATGTCAAAAAGTACAAGAGTCACACTGTATCTTTTGTACTCACAAAATGGAAACCTGACCCTAAGCGGGCCGTGTTTCCGCAATGCTTTGCCTTCCTCAGGGGTCTTGTTGGTAAACTGTCAGTGAGATTTGAGTATCAATGACTGTGTACATAAGAACATAAGCAGTGCCTCTGCTGGGTCAGACCAGAGGTCCATCATGCCCAGCAGTCCACTCACGCGGCGGCCCATACAGGTCCAGGACCTGTATAGTAATCCTCTATCTATACCCTTCTATCCTCTTTTCCTTCAGGAAATCATCTAATCCCTTCTTGAACCCCAATACCACACTCTGTCCTATCACACCCTCTGGAAGCGCATTCCAGGTGTCCACCCCCCTTTGGGTGAAGAAGAACTTCCTAGCATTGGTTCTGAATCTGTCCCCTCTGTTCTTGTAGTTTTTGAAAGTTTGAAGAATCTGTCCCTCTCCACTTTCTCTATGCCCTTCATGATCTTGTAAGTCTCTATCATGTCCCCTCTAAGTCTCTGCTTTTCTAAGGGAAAGAACACCCGTTTCTCTAATCTTTCAGCATATGAAAGGTTTTCCATACCTTTTATCAATCGCGTCTCTCTTTTCTGAACCCTCTCGAGTATCGCCATATCCTTCTTAAGGTACGGCGACCAATATTGGACGCAGTACTCCAGATGCAGGTGCACCATCGCCCGATACAACGGCAGGATAACTTCTTTCATTCTGGTTGTAAACCTATTTCTTTTGACATGAACGAAAGTACCTTTCTAAGTGTAGCCGCAGCGTTCAACATCTACCTTATGTACATAACTTAATTAAATAGGTTAATCGATGCTGATAATTGGTAATTAACACCTTGTAATTGTCATTAATTGAAAGTTAGGTGCCTAGCCATGGGACCGGACAATTTACACCCCAGGGTTCTTAGAGAATTGAGAGATGTTCTGGCGGAACCATTGGCCGTGCTCTTCAATCTCTCACTAAGTAAGGGGAAAATTCAGTTGGACTGGAAAACAGCCAACGTCATTCCTCTGCATAAAAAGGGTTGCAAGGCTGAGGCTGCGAACTATAGACTGGTGAGTCTCACTTCAATAGTGTGTAAACTCATGGAAACACTAATTAAGCATAAATTAGATACGATCTTGATTGAGGGGAATCTCCGGGACCCCAGTCAGCATGGATTCACCAAGGGTAGGTCCTGCCAGTCCATTCTTATCAGCTTCTTTGACTGGGTAACAAGAAGGCTGGATTTGGGAGAGTCCTTGGACGTCGTATACCTAGACTTCAGCAAGGCTTTTGACAGCGTCCCTCACCGCAGACTGCTGAACAAGATGGAATCGATGGGGTTAGGAGTAACACTAACTGCATGGGTTAAAGATTGGCTAAATGGCAGACTTCAGAGGGTGATGGTTAACGGTACGCTCTCTAAAATGTCGGAGGTGACCAGCGGAGTGCCGCAGGGCTCAGTCCTGGGTCCACTCCTCTTCAACATATTCATTAGGGATTTGACTCAAGGGCTTCAAGGTAAGGTAACCTTATTCGCTGATGACGCTAAACTATGCAATATAGTAAACGGCTACAATCTACAGGATACTATGGAACAGGACCTCCGTACTTTAGAAAGTTGGTCCTCTATCTGGCAGCTGGGCTTCAATGCCAAAAAATGTAAGGTCAAGCATCTCGGAAATGGAAATCCATGCAGACCTTACACCTTGAATGGAGAAACTTTAACCAGGACTATGGCAGAACGAGACTTGGGAGTGATCATCAGTGCAGACATGAAAACTGCCACTCAAGTGGAGAAGGCTTCATCTAAGGCACGGCAGATGATGGTGTCAGCCTAGAGGCCTATGGGAGATTATATCAATCTAACTCTGGCATGGGAAGGCAGATAGACCCTTAGTGCAGGGAAACTGTTTTAAGTTTCCCTGATTGAATCATGACTAGCTAAAAGGTGTTAATGTCTGATTAAGAGGGTGCTTAGGACAATGGTGCACAGATCAAGCCAGAGACTTAATCCCATCACCATGCTTGCAGATGTCACACTCTCCTTTGTCAATTAAATTAACCATTGTCTCAAACAGTTTGCAAGTTCTAAACAGAAAGATACTGGGAGATACAATATTTTCTCTATTCAGAATAAGATTCCAAGGTATAAAAGCCTGCTCTCTGCTCTATCAATATGTCTCTTTTTCTATGTAGCTATGGGTGTCTCTTTTCCTATCAAGCTATCAGGAGAGGGGTCTTGGCCCTCTCTCTCTCTTTCTATCTAGCTATCACTTGGCTCTTGGCTTGGCACTCTGGTTCTCTCTTGAGCTCTCTCTATCTCTCTGTCTATCCTTCTCTTTATCTATGGAACACAAAACATCACCCCATCCCCCTCTCTCTCTCTCTCTGCCTTTCCCTGAAACTTCACACTCAATTCCTTCTGGACTCTGTAAGGCAGGGGAACTGCTGGGCTCTCTATTTAAGTGCAATACTCTCTACTTAATTGTAATGATTATAAATATTACTTTTCTGTAAGACTATTTCTATAATATATTCTTTATGCAAACACCTCTGGCTATGCCTTCTTTATTCTACTTTCTAGTGAGTCATCGGTGAGGGAACTGAACCTGGGACCAGCGTTTGTCAGGACACCTTTCACTTAACCCCTACCACCATACATTGGTGGGGACCACGAACTGAAACTGACAGATGGGTTGTATCAAGAGAAGTTTCGTCAACAGGAAGCCTGAAGTCATGATGCCATTGTACAGAGCCATGGTGAGACCTCATCTGGAATACTGTGTGCAATTCTGGAGGCCACATTACTGTAAAGATGTGTTCAGAATTGAGTCGGTTCAGTGGATGGCCACCAGGATGGTCTCGGGGCTAAAGGGTATCTCGTACGAAGAAAGACTAAACAAATTGCAGCTCTACACTCTCGAGGAGCGTAGGGAGAGGGGAGACATGATTGAGACATTTAAGTACATCACGGGACGGGTCGAGGTGGAAGATGATATCTTTCTTCTCAGAGGACCCTCGAACACAAGAGGACATCCGCTCAAACTCAGGGGAGGGAAGTTTCGTGGAGACGTCAGGAAGTACTTCTTCACGGAAAGAGTGATAGAGCATTGGAACAAGCTTCCAGTACAGGTGATCGAGGCCCGCAGCATCCCAGACTTCAAGAATGAATGGGATACCTATGTGGGATCCCTGCGAGGGTCATACCAATGAATAGGGTATAGACTTAATAGAGCGGGTCAGTAGAGTGGCAGTATGATCTGACTTAAGGGGGCCAGTAGACTTAAAAGGGTGGGTCAATGGTGTGGGCAGACTTAATGGGCTATAGCCCTTATCTGCCGTCATGTTTCTATGTTTCTATGTTTCTAGCTTGTCTAACACGTAAAGGAGATATGGTTAGGGGCAGATTGTGGGTGTGTTTTTAAGTTATGGTATGTTTTAGGTTCCGATGTGCGGATAACTTAGGTTCATTTAGGCCAAGAAAATCCTAACTTAAAAAGGGTGTGCCTAAAAATTGGAACGCTTAGCAACACTAAGCTTGATTCTATACAGTACACACAACTTTTATAGAATCACACTGTGCTGCACTAGCCGGCATCAATTGTTCAAGTGGCATATATAGATTCAGGACCTGGACCTGAATTTCTAGTTCATCAATGTGTCTAATTAGAAATTTAAAAAATTTGTAATTAAATAAATAAAAATTATAATTAAAAAAACTTAATTAAAACAGTATTAAAAAGGACAGTGGGGTATCCTTTGCCAAAGAACTACTTTGAGCATGATAGATTTGAAAGTTACCGTTCCATTTCTAGCAAATTTATAGAAAACTCCGTGTTCAACTTATTGACTGGCTAGATCCATGTCAATATAGATTCAGGCCCAGTTATGGAACAGAAATGGTCATTATTATTCATCCAAATATCTTAACCCCTCCTCTTTTACCTCCAGAAGATTCACCTACCTTCAGATAACCTTCCCCCAAATTACCCACCTTAACACCTTCCAATTAAACAAATACCATAAATAGATTGTAACCTACCCTCTCTAACTGCATTCCATATGTATTTTTCATACAGTTCTTCACTGTCAGTTTAATTTCCATCCTATAAGTTCACATAGAATTTTTCTTTTTTCAACCATCTTTATTTTCTCTTCTTTATTAATGTCCAGGTACTTTAGTTAGATTGTGAGCCTTCGGGACACTAAGGGAATTTTTTAAGTACCTTCTTACTTCTCATTTATAATCTTAATGTATATTTTCTTCAAACCGCTTAGAACCTAACGGATGTAGCGGTATATAAGAAATAAATTACATTACATTATATCCCTACTAGATGATATTCACAGAAAATGAAAAAGGAGATTTGCCTTATGTTAGTATCAATTTTTGTTACTGCACTGCTACTATTATTATTTCTAAAGGGGATAGATTCTGTACAAATGTAAGGAAGTTCTTCTTCACTCAGAGAGTGGTAGAAAACTGGAACGCTCTTCCGGAGACTGTCCTAGGGGAAAACACCCTCCAGGGATTCAAGACAAAGTTAGACAAGTTCCTGCTGATCCAGAACGTACGCAGGTAGGGCTAGTCTCAGTTAGGGCACTGGTCTTTGACCAAGGGCTACCACGTGAGCGGACTTCTGGGCACGATGGACCACTGGTCTGACCCAACAGCGGCAATTCTTATGTTCTTATGTACAGTGCTACCAGTCATACACAGCGCTGTACAGAGTCTAAAAGAAGAAGACAGTCTCTGCTCGAAAGAGCTTACAATCTATACAGACAAGACAGACAAACAGGATGTCATGGGTACAGTTAAGGGGAGCAGTTAATCAGCTGGCCGGGTTGGTGGGCAGAGGAGTAGGGTTATAGATTGAAGGCTATATCAAAAAGGTGGGTTTTCAGTCTTCTTTTAAACAAGGGAAGGGAAGGAACTTGGGTAATTTATTCCAGGCATAGGGGGAAGCTAGATGAAAGGAGCAAAGTCTGGAATTTGAAGTGGGGAAGAAAGGTATAGCTAAGAGAAGCTTATCTGAGGAACAGAGTTCTCTGGGAGGTGTATTAGGAGAGAGAAGAGATATGAAGAGAGAGGGGCAGCAGAATGAACACACTTGCAGGCCAGCAATAGGAGCTTGAACTGTATATGAAGGTAGATGGCAGCCAGTGAAGTGATTTAAAGAGAGGGGTGACATGAGTAAAGCAAGGTTGGTAGAAGATGAGTTGTGCAGCAGCGTTTTGCACAGATTGCAAGGTGGGAAGGCGGCACTGTGGGAAACCACAATATCATGCTAGCACAACTGACAGAAACAAGAATCAATGTCACAGTACTTATTTGATTCAGATCTTATTGATCAGATAGGCAAAAAATTGTTGAATTTTTGCTGTTTGATGGCATCTCATCTTCTCCATAGGCACTCACCTGCATGGTACTGCAAGGATCCATTCTGTGGCCTATTCTATTCATTATCTGTCTCAAGCCACTTGCCAAGCTGATTCAATCAATGGACACTTATATCTACGTGGATGACATACAACTACACATAACAATTGTATCAGATTTATCTACAACCCTAAATAAAGTGACTGATCCGGAGATGGCATGACTACCTGTTAACAACAATTCAAGAATGGGCTATAAACAACAAACTTTGCTTGAACTGTTCCTAACTCTACGCGACCTTAGAATTACATGGTTCTAACTGTACCGAAAGTTGGCTCGTAGTTAGAACCTTGTAATCCCATGCATAGACTAATTTCTCTACATAGAACCATGTAATTTCTTATGAAATGAAGGAACAGTTAAGTTGAAATAAATCCTCGTGAGTGTTGTAACATCTACATGTCAGATAAAACCCGGAAGTCGTCAGAGTTAAAAATACTGAAAATTGTCACTTAGAACCCTGTAATTCTAAGGTCTCGACTAGTGGGCACGTACCTACTATCAAAATCTCTTTGGGGAGATAGAAATCCCCACCTAAATCACACTCAAAACTTAGACTGATCCCCCATATCCAATGAACCTTCAAGAACAGCTTCTGTTATTTTCAACAATTATGCTGCCTACCTTGATACATTGAGAAGGCAAGTTTTGTCTCAGTTGTGGACGCCATAACAACATCAAGACTGAATTACTATGATGCACGCTTCACTGGTCTGACTACAAAGAATTTGCACTCACTCTAGTGGATTCAGAATGATGCAGCAACACTGATAGAAGATTGTAAGCGGTCTTATCATAGCATTTCTGCAAAGACTTCACTGGCTATCAGTTCAATACAAGGTTAAATTTAAAACGCAATGCCAAATCTTTAAGGCCCTTAAAGAAAATAGGCCAGAGTACTTGAAGAACAGAATCTCTATCTAAACATTTGCAAGATCATTATGGTCCTCCCAAGAAGTATCTCTAACTACACCCTCTCCAAAGAACATCACACAATGTGATACCTGAGAAAGAGCCTTCTCCGGAGTAGTCCCTACAGTCTGGAACGCACTCCCTGAAAGGCTTAGCTTAACACAAGACTATCTCTATTTCAGGAAGCAGGTGAAAACTTGGCTCTTCTCCAAAGGCTGTATTGAAAGAAAAAAAATAACTTGCTTGTCACACACAAGGACTAACACCAGCTGTAGCAGAACATGTTTATCTACTCCTACCATAGCTGAGATTATATTCATACACCCTTTTAACTTCACCTTCAACTTTCTTTAAATTGGTCTCCTCATTTTCTAATTCTTGTAACTCTATCTTATCTATGCTCCACCTTTGCTTATACCCAAAGCCAGTGGTCTTAACTAATTTTTGAGCAGGGACCACTTTGGATCCAAATGAGCTGGAGAGCCACCAAGTATTTTCCTACATGGGTTTGCACCACTGCTGACCAGCATGTGTCAGTGACATCCATCCTCACTAGGTCTTTCTTTATATAATGGAGTTCATTTTATTTTATCTCATGCTATTTATTTTAAAATGTAATATATATTTTTATGGAATCCACTGAGAACTTGTGAAAGCTTTAGCGGAATATCAAATGTTAATAAACATAAACAAATTCAACAATAGTATAAATCCCAAAAGAAAGATGTAACAATATGGCAAAAATAAAATCCAAAAAGGATTTTCTTTTTGCAGTAAACATAAATATACATCTCTCTCAAAAGCACACCTATACCAAGCCTTACACCAAAAATCTCTACCAAACCTTCCCTATCTACCCTGTGCCTGTGCACCACCAGTCTCTCTACCTCAAATTTCTTGTCTGACTCACTTAATCCCCAACTTGTAATAAAACCAAAAGTATATATTACATAATACATCTTTGAAGAAAATAAAAGTTTTTAACACGGTACCAGAATAAAAATCTTCACATAACATATGATACAGCTCACAAAAAGAACTACAAATTAATACTTGCAAACATTTCAGCTCCAATTAATGAACTGTAAAACATATAATCAACATGCCAACAATCAACATGTGAGTCTTGTCTACTTTGTTTAAACTTCCTGTTTCCGCAAAGGCAGGACTCGAAGAGGGAAGGCCTAGACATCGGCAGCCTGTCTTGATTGTCCTTGCTGATGATTGTCCTTGCTGAAGAGGGCCATAGGTGCAGGGGGTGCGGCTGGGTGCAGGTGGAAGGGGGTGAGCCAGATGCAGGACTCGAGGAGAACGAGAGAGAGAAAGAGAGAAGGGAGGGAAACAAAAGGAAATATGTTATACCAGACTGGCCAGAGTGGAGGGAGGGTGGAAATATGCTGGCTACAGGGTGCAGAAACAAAGGAAGGGGGGAGTGGTTTAAGGTGAAAATGGAGACAGTGACATAGAGAAGAGAAGGGGCAAGCAGGAACTGTAAGGATAGAGATTCAGAAGGGAAATGCTGAAAAGGAGTGGTGGGTAGATAGGAACACAGAAGGAGCAATGCTGAAAGATGGGTAGATGGGTTTACAGAGTGAGGCAATGCTGAAAGAGGCTAGATTGGCACACAGAGGGGAATAATACTGAAATGGAGGGTTGATGGGGATACAGATGGGGCAGTGCTGAAGAGGGAGAGAGGAGATAGGGACACAGAGAGGAAGTAATGCTGAAGAGAGGTAGTGCTGAAAAAGAGGAGGTGAAATAGAGACACAGAAGTAATGCTGAAAAAAGAGGGGAAGATAAGGATATTGAAAGAGCAAATGGTGAACAAGGGGGAAAGAAAAGGACAGGGACAAATGAAGATTTTGAAAAAGAGGTGAGACAGGGACATTGGTGAGATGGACACATAGAAGGGTAATGCTGGAAAAGAGTTGGAATGGTAACTCTGACAGACCAGAAAGGAAATGCTAGATCAAGGAGAGATATGGGCTCAGGCTGGATGGAATGGGGCAAAAGAGGGCAAGTCGTATGGAAGGGGCACAGAAAGAGGACAGACATTGGAAAGAATGAGAGAGTGAAAAGATGAGGAAAGCAGAAACACAGAGGCAACCAAGGTAGATAAAAGTTTTGTTTTGTTTTTTATAGCTGTGTTAATGTTTATAATTTGAAAATGGAAATAAGGTGATCTTTTTATTAAACTAATTTTAATATATTTTTACATAAGAACATAAGAATTGCCGCTGCTGGGTCAGACCAGTGGTCCATCCTGCCCAGCAGTCCACTTACGCAGCGGCCCTCAGATCAAAGACTAGTGCTCTAAATGAGTCCAGCCTCACCTGCGTACGTCCCAGTTTAGCAGGAACTTGTCCAGCTTAGTCTTGAGACCAAAACTCCTTCTTCAGGTCAGGAAAGGATAACGTGAAGGAGATTTTGGCATCTGAAAGCTAATAGAAAATGTATTAATCCAACAACATGATATCTTATTTTCCATTTTTGTTTTTTCCTATGTGGTGATTGGTATTTGTCAGGCTTTTCAAATTTATATCTGCTGTTTTTATATTTTGCACAGTACGAGAGGACATGCATCGCTGTTTATGTTGTGCAGATTCTAGCTTCTATATATTGTCTATATATTTTATTTTTAGTTTGCAGTTACTTATTCTATATTGTGGTCTGTGTGTGCGAAAAAAAAGACATGCTTTTCTTTTAGCATTGACTGTGCAGAATCGATCTATACTAATCTGGCTTATTCAGTTTTACAATGGGTGTACTCACTGCAAAGGTTAAGATGCTGACATTTCCTAGATGTGACTCGTGGATTATTACTAAAAATATTTTTTTCATATAGAGGAGAGGGTGTTTAAAATTGATTGACCCCGGGTGTCAAATATGGTAGGTATGCTCGGAGTTCCAGACCCGATGCTGCAGCAGTCAGTGCTAATGGTTATCGCAGCTGGACAGCATGCACCAGTAGAGGTCAGCTCAGGTCACATCGGTCACCTTATCTTCTGGTGCATGCTGTGCGGCAAGCAGAAAGAGCCTCCTTTCTCCGATCTTTTGCATTGCACGTAGCCAGCAGCCACCAAGGTCCAAGAACAGGAGGAAAGATTGAAGAGGCCAGCCAGGACCCAGGAGGGACTTACTGCTCAGACAGTGCAGGTGTACCAGTGTTCTGCTGCCTAAGTTAGCCTGAATTTGGAACAAAATAAAATGATGCTCTCTGTCCTAAGATTAGGGGCAATCCGTGCAGAACTTACACCTTGAATGGTGAGACCTTAGCTAGAACTTCAACAGAACGAGACTTGGGAGTGATCATCAGCGCAGACATGAAAACTGCTGATCATGTGGAGAAGGCTTCATCTAAGGCAAGACAGTTGTTAGGTTGCATCCGCAGGAGTTTCGTCAGCCGGAAGCCTGAAGTCATAATGCCATTATACAGAACCATGGTGAGGCCTCATTTGGAATACTGTGAGGCCACACTACCGAAAAGATGTGCTGAGAGTAGAGTCGGTGCAACGGATGGCCACCAGGATGGTCTCGGGGCTCAAGGATCTATCGTACGAGGAAAGGCTGAAAAATTTGCGGCTGTACTCACTCGAGGAACGTAGGGAGAGAGGAGACATGATCGAGACGTTTAAGTATATTACCTGCCGTATCGAGATGGAAGAAGAGATTCTCTTTCTCAAAGGACCCTCAGCCACAAGAGGGCATCCGCTCAAACTCAGGGGCGGGAAATTTCATGGCGACACCAGGAAATATTTCTTCACCGAGAGAGTGGTTGATCCTTGGAACGAGCTTCCGGTGCAGATGATCGAGGAAAACAGCGTGCAAGAATTTAAAAGCAAATGGGATGCCCATGTGGGATCCCTTAGAGGGTTAAGCCAAGGGAACCTGTCACCAAGAGTGGGATCCCTAGGATAGTAGACTTGGGGGTGGGTCAGTAGAGTGGGCAGACCTGATGGGCTATGGCCCTTATCTGCCGTCATGTTCTATGTTTCTATGTTTCTATGATGTATCAGGAAGTTCCTCCCAGTTGCCTGTTCCCTGGGAAAGAGAAAAAGAAAAGGCTATGGATTGGCTGCCAGGTCCTCAAGATATAAACTCCAAATGGAATGGATGCTATGGATTTAAGATAAGTAGAGGACTTTTTTTTTTTTGGGGGGGGGGCAGGTTTGACAATCTGAAACTTGTGCTCTGCGTGTGTTACTGATACCCCTGAGGCTGTTTGCTATATGTGACCATGTGCTGAATGTTTTTGTGTTTTTTTAAAAAAAAGTTGGGAGGGAGAGGTCAGGCAAGAAAGCTAGTTTCCCTGGCTAGGTTTTGAAATAAACTGGTTGGTGTTTTCAATTATCCCTTATGCTTCAGATCTGTTAACAGCTGGAAGACTGTTTAATGTTATTTCCACATGGTTATCAACTCAAGGGTTGGTCCACTCCATTCAGTATTTTATAGACTCACAACTGAAAGTCTCATGTACACTTCTCCCTCCATATTCGCAGTTTTAGCATTCGCGGTTTCAATTATTCATGGTTTTTAGCTTGCTGGCTCCTCCCCCCAAATCACATCAGCTTGCATGGAGAAATCGCTGATTCCAAGCATTTACAGAGAAAATTGCTGATTCCCAGCACTTTCTTCACCATGTTTTGCCTCTACTTCAGGAAAAGACCAGGTTTCCTACCATGTTATTCGGAGTTTCACTATATTCACGATGGTTTTTAATAGAAAACAGAGAATAACTTATGAAAAAGTTATTCGCGTTTTTTTCTGTATTTGCGGTTCTGTTAATCCCCTACCACAGCGAATACGGAGGGAGAAGTGTATCATGGGTGCAACACAAGAAAGGATGGAGCGCCACGGAGGGCAAGTCTCATGGAATGCAATTAATTTTATTTATTTATTTTAAAGTTTTCTCAACCGCCTATTCCTAGGCAGCTTTACAAATAGCAACATACAGAAAATAGAAATATACAGAAAAAAACAAAATTTATACAAACACATTTCAAATCATTCAATGAAAACAATTAATTCACAGCACTCGATTATACTGTATATCAATCCAAAAACCAGAATAAACCAGAATCATCATTGATTGGAAAGCTTCTATAAAATGTGTAGTCTTAAGGCTTTTTCTTGAACTTCTGAATATCAGGAAGAGTTTTTTGAGGTCCAATTAATTTGTTCCAAGAGTTATTCCTATGATGGAAATAGCAGAAAATCTCGTGTTCTCTTAGAGCACTTTGAAAAGTCCATCAATGACAATCGTATCACGCCTTCAGACTGCAAAAAGATCCAAGTGGCTGATAGATTGCCATAGCCTGCGATAAACACCAGGGAATCACTTGGTAAAGGACTTTGAACACCAATACTAATGTCTTGAAAATAATACGTGAGTGCACAGGTAACCAATGGAGTTTCCTCAACTAAGGTGTTATATGTTTGAACTTTCTTACACCACAAAGTAACCGTGCAGCAGCGTTTTGAACCATCTGCACTATACGTTGTAATCCCTAAATAAAGGGCATTACAATAGTCCAGTTTTGATATGACTACCGTCTGTACCACTATACAGAAATCATATACCGACATCATCGGTTTCAATCATCTTAGCAATCGCAACTGGAAAAAAGCAGTTAAAAATGATGGATTGCTATGACCCTGACTGCACACAGCAGCCAACCGACTAGGTGAGGAGCAGGGCAAGGGATTGGGCCATGTGTCTTCTTTTTTTGGCTTCATAAATATGGTATCCCTAACCCACGGTGAGCTGCTCCAGGATCCCACCTTCTTTGCTTAGCCTGGGACCACTGTATCTTTCTTGCCAAGCTGAGACAAGAAGCAGTCTTTTCACTCACAGTTTCCCTTATGAGATAGGTTTCCACACACTCTTTTTGTCTGTCCTCTCCAGGTAACTCCTTGGAAAAGTAAACTCTCCAGGTTCCACTTTCCCTCATCTCACTTTGTTGTCTGCTCTTCTGGAAAATCTTCTCATACTTTCCCTCCACAAGCAGTCAGTATAGGATTACCAGAAAAGCCATCTGGACACCCGGACATGTCCTCTAAAAAAAGGACATATCTGGATAAATCCAGACAACGGGTATCCCTAAGTCAGTACCTTCAGGAGTCTCCCTCAGTATTAGGAATCTGGCAGAAGAATCAGGATAACCGAAAGCCTTGATCTCACTCCTCACTCCTCTTTTATACTCTTCCCCTTCCCACTCATGCAAGGGAGCCTCCAACTCCTCCCACAATGTTCTACTATCCACACTCAGTGACTCTTTCAAAGAATCCAGTGCCTCCCACTTTATACCATCTTGCCATCCCTCCCTCCCTCCCCATTGGGTCCCCGCCCCCACAGCTATCTAGGTAGACTCGCCTCCTTTCTTTCCAAGGACTACTTGTATTCCTGATGGTCCAGAGGCTCCTTCCACTTGCGACTACTTTGGAAAATGGCTGCCTTGACTTCTTGCAGGAGGTCACAGTACTCCTGTAGTACTGTGAGCTGCCACTAGAAGTCACGGCAGCCATTTTTCAAAGGCACCACAAGGGGCAGAAGCAAGGGGGCTGCACTCCTGCCCCCATTGAAGCTTCTGTACCATCAAGAATACAGGTAGGCCTGTGGAGAGTCTGGGCCTACCTGGATAGCTGTTGGGGGGGTGCGAAGGGCCTCAAGTTGGGGAAGGAAGGAATGGATGGAAGGATGGATTTTGCCTCAGGCTGGGAGAAGAAGATAGCGCTGTGATTGGGGGTGGTTGAGAAGGTGATCAGGAGCTTTAAGAGCGGAGGTGGGTCTTCCTTTAGGGGAGGTAGAAATGGGTGGCAGGATGACTTCCTGCTGCAAAGAGAGGTGGAGGGATTCAGGGGGCCTGGGAATGGGATCGGGGCTCCAGGGTTCTAATTTTTTATTAAAATTTTAAAAAATAAGTTATGTGGCTACCAGTCCAATATTCAGAGTCAGCACTCATATACCTGTGCTTTTGAGCAGTCCTAAATCAAGCAGCTCAGCTCTGCGGGTGCTGGCACTGAATATTGCTGGCACCCACACAACCTGGGGCTACTCTCCAGTGCTGCCTCCAGTGTTGCCCCTGAACCGCTCACTTTATACTTGGGTGGTCTGAGGAGATATTCAGCGGCAGTTAAGTGCCGCTGAATATCCCCACTAGGGCAGTGGCAAATGATTTAAGCATGCAGGAAATATTCATCAGGAAATAGCTATCTCTGCTGAATATTCGCAATTAGCAGCTAGCACTGAATATCCACTTAGCCAGTTAATAGTGGCCAAAAAAATCTTGGTCACAGAAATTGCCAGGCATTGAATATCCAAGCTCACTGCTGGCCACAGGAGTTAGCTGGGCTTAGGGTAACCAGATTTTCTTCTGATAAAATCTGGACACTTGGCTCTGCCCCCAGGCCAGCCCTGCCATGCCCTGTTACTCCCCAGCCCTTCCTCATACCTCTTCTCTTTTGTCCAGTTCAAGGCCGCATCTGGAGGGCCTCCAAGCATGAACATATGTGATGCAATGACATCACATGCATGCGTGCAATGTCATCATGTCACACCCACATGTGCTCGGAGGCCTTCCAGACATGGACCTGAACTTGAAAACCCAGACGAGCTGCTGCTTTTCAAGAATCCATCCGGACACCCAGACAGTCCTCTGAAAAGAGGACATATCTGGGTAAATATGGACATCTGGTAACCCTAGCTGGGCTTCCCTCCATGGTCTGAATATCGGCCCCTCAGTGTCTAAGGTTGGACTCCTAACTGACCCATAACTTACAGTCCACTATATACAACATATTGAATATGGGTCTCAAGGTAACCTAGAAATATGAACAAGGGTAAAAGAACATAAGAACATAAATGCCTGCACCGGATCAGACCTGGGGTCCATCTACTCCGGCGATCCGCACACGCGGAGGCTCAGCCAGGCACACCCTGGCGAATACACTAGTCACTCGTATCCCTCAATGTCTTCTGCAAGAAGATGTGCGTCCAATTTTCCCTTAAATCCTAGAATGGTGGTTTCCTCCACCAGCTCTTTCGGGAGAGAGTTCCAGGCGTTCACCACTCGCTGTGTGAAGCAGAATATTAGGCAAGTTGATATTTTGAGAATTCCAATTAGTCTTTCTCTTAAGCAGAAGCCATTTCGTGTTTGCTCATGCTGCTTTATGGGAACTGTATCTGTGTAGACATTCTCCAGTATAAGTGAAACCCTGCTATTTAATTAGACTTACATTTAAGGAAGCCATAATGCAGGTCAATGGTGGCATTTATGTAAACAAATATTGGCACTTTTACTGCTGTCACTTTTTTTGTTTTGTTTCTTCTTTTTTTTACTTGGAATACTTGTTGGATTCACATTGATAGTACCCAATTAACACCAACAATTTTTTTTTTATTGCTTACCACATTTTTAATTATTCATTTCTACGCGAATATAATATTGGCTCTTTTTACTGATAGTGTTCTTGGACCATATTTGCATGTTAATTGGATTAATGTAGTATGTATAGCACCAGCACATTATCAGCTATGCCAATTTAAATGTAGCTTGTTTGAAAGAATACTGCTTCCTTTTTGTAATGTTCATTGGTTCAAATACTAGTGAGTTCTAATACTTACCATGTACCATTTTGAAAAACGGTTACTAAGGGGCCCTTTAAAGTGCATTAAGCACTTTGGACTAGATTCAGTAAATGGCACCCAAATTTGGGCACTAAAAAAATGAGCATTGAGTGCAATTCCATAAATGTCACTCCGAGTTGGGTGCCATTTATAGAACAGCATTTGGTACCAGATTCTGTATAGGACGCCCAATCTCAGCAGCCGCCTAAGTGGCTTTTGAGAATCGCACATGGGCGTCCTATATAGAATTGTGTCTATCCTGATGGGCAGAAACCTAATCCCGCTTAACCACCCTCTCTAACTGGCATCCATGTCACAGGCACTGGTTAGAGAATTTTGTTGCCGCTCAGCTGTTCGCCGCAAGAGGATTTCCCTGTGGTGATCAGTTCAGCAGCTGTGGCCACGGTGGGGAATCCATTGCCCCTCGCAAAGTTGGCTGACAGGAGGGATGCTCACTCCCTCCTGCTGGAACCCTCTAATGTCCATGGCAGGATGTCTTGGGGGTGACAGCAGGAGGGATTGGACATCCCTCTTGCTAAGGGATGTCTCAGTGAAGGCAGGAGGGATTGGGCACTCCTTCTGCCATGGACATTTGGAGGGTGCTTTGGGGGTTTCGGCAGGAGGGAGTGGCGAACTTTGTGGGGGGGGATGGGTTCCCTGCTGCAGCTGCTAAACTGATCGCAGCTGATTGCAGCTGCTAAACTGCTACAATCAGCTTAGCGGCCACGTCTATTTGAAATGCAGACCAGCATTTTGCTTGCCTACATTTCAGGCATCTATCATGGTCCTAGGGAGATGCCACTTCTAGGTGAAACCACGCCCACGCCTAGCCTTGGGTGAGCTTAGGTAGCCTTAGGCATATCCCTAGGTTCTTGAAAATGCATACAATGTAGGCTGCCTGCCTCAGGGTATGTTTTTGGGTTTTTTGTTTTTTTTTTTACACATGTGTCTCAATTGGCTGATTAGACAGTGGTAGGACACCTACCGCTGCCTACAATTGAGACGCCATTAATAGAATTTGCCCCTGAGGCTCTGATTCTATAAACAATACCTAACTTCTATTGTAGGCACCAAGGAGCAGAATTGTCAATCATCTGCTAGGCACTGTTTATAGAATTGTGCCTAGCAGCACCTAAATGGGCTTATGCTCCTATAGGTATTGAAACCCGTAGGTGCACTCCATTTCAACCACAACTGTAGAACTATGGATGACCAAATTCAAGTATCCCAGGATACAGATGAAGGATCCAAAAGACCAATTGGCTCAGGTGACTAAGGCCCCTCCCCTTGGGAGGAGACATAGGCACCTGAGTTAATCAGGGCCTTAGGCCCCTTCCCATGAATCACATGATGCACTGGGAAGGGGAAGGCCCGCCATTATGGAGTGGCAGGCCTCAGAGCAGAAGGGACCAAGCTTTCCTCCTGCTCTTAACTTCTGAACAGGTACGGGGAGAGCTTCAGGGGCTGGGGGGCTGGGGGAGCTTCCGGTGGCAGGAGGGAATGGGCATCCCTCTTGCAGATGAGTTGTTTTTTTTGAAAGGTAAGGGGATGGTTTGGGAGGGCCTGGCATGGGGGCACCTGGTGACAGGAAGGTGTGGGCATCCCTACTGCCAATTTTTGCTGGTGCGGGGGGGAGGGGGGTTCCCGGTGCCGGTTCATCAGGGGGTAGAGCCATCATTGGCAGGCATGGGAGGTAGCACCCTATTTTTTTTAATGGGGCAGATATTGTACATGTGTATCACACATACAATATCTGTGCCATAAAAAAAAGAAAAAAGTCCCAACAGCTTTGGGGCTTCCTCTGCCACTCAGCTGTTAGGGCTTCCCCAAACCAGCTCTGCGCATGTGGCAGTCACTCTCACAGTGACTGATCGGATGGGAATTGCCACGAATCTCCATGCAAATAATTTGAATGGAGAGCTGTTGGAACATCAATCACTGTTCCAGAGTCGGCCAAAAAATCAGCCAACAGCGATTCACACGGTGTATTTAACACTTTAAGGGATTAGCGCACACTAAATTCTAAAGCCCATTTTACACCTATGGGCTTTTAGCATTTAACATGTCTTAATTCCCTTAACAAGGGTTAAGGTGCATTAAACCCTAATATTGCTTGATGAATTTCCCTCGTAATATCCACTTTTAGGTTAGCTGCTAAAACTTATGCAGTTAAGCACAATATTTAGCCCTTGATTGCATAAACTGAACCACTTAAAGATAGGACTGCTATTTATTTATGTGGCCCAATTGAAGCAGTTATCTTAAGCAGTCAAGGACTGAATATTGGTATTTAAGCTGAATAAGTTTTAACTCTGCCCCTGGAATGTCCATAAGTTGTCCAGGTTTCCATACAGGCATTAAACTGCAAATATTCAGCAGCGCTAACTAAGTGCTACTTGAAATAGGCAGTTAGCCACAAACAAGTGGTTTAAGCTGTCAGGAGCCTCTTCCAACCGCTTTAATCATTTTGAATATTGGCCAGAATGTGTTTTAAACATATAGATAGACTAAATCTGTATAGTATATTGCACATTAGAAAAGTTACTATTTACAGGTGGAGATTGTTGGAATGCAGAAAGTAAAAGGGGCATGGTTTGAGATAGGAAAGTTTACATGTGAATTTCTCTACTTGCCAAGAGCAATACTCGTATACAGTATGTAATGAAATGTCCCCATCAGATTCTGTATCAATTTAGAGGCACATATAGAATTTTAAAAAGTGCTCATTTATGGATGGGGGAGGATATTTGAGAGGGAAGTGGGATTGGGGACAAAAACTGTAAAATATGTATGTTTGAGCTTCTACAGGGCATGAGGATGTCAGTGTATAGTTGTTCTTTAATTATGAAGTCTGTTTATCCTCTTGTATGTTCCTGAACAATAGAGATTTAAAGGAAAAAGTGCTCGTTCAGCCAGGACTCTACATGAGGTATTAAGAGACTAAATCATCTTAATCCCCCATTTCTTATTTCTGCCTCTGAGATCCAGTGGCTATAATGCTTGTTTTAGAAGCTGCCTTTGTAATTTAGATGTTTGACATCTGGCACATAAATGTCCAGCTTTGAAAAATATTTATAATCCAGTTTTGGGAAGGTAGGAGTCAAACATCTAAAAATTTCCAAGATGTCCATTTGGCAAGGTGCTTTGAGCAGGATTAGGTCAGGACTGAAGCAGGAGGAAAAAACAGACATGAATTCTACATTTCAGAAAGGCAGGACACCCCTACAACCCTCGATACCAACAATAGGAATTAGACCACCTCCTGGGGATGTCTATGGTGCCAAAAGGCGCTGTAAGAAGCTGTGATAGCTTGCACAGGGGGTCAGTACTGTACATTAGTTGTCATGACTACCATTAGTGCAGCCGCATTCACCGAGGTATTGGAACTAGAGCCTTACTACTGGCAGTCCGATAGTGCAGGAACAGCCCTAGCATAAAGGACACCAACACCTCCCCAATCCTTCCACCCCACTCTGATCATAGCACTTCGATTCTCCAACCCCCTTGATCATAGTTCCCCAATCCTCCCGGTTACCCCCTCCTAGTCTTTCCATCCACCACAAAGTTCATCCTCATATCCCCAAACTGACCTACCCCCACCCCCAGGACCCTCAAGTCACCCCTGACTCACCTGGGAGTCCACCGTGATGGTGTGATGACCCAGTGCAAGAGCAGTCCTTTCTATTCCTGCTACATCTGGCTCCTGGTGTCAAAATGGTAGCACTGACCGCTAAGAGTAGTGTCATGTTAATACTGCAAGAGAATCATCAATGTCATTTTGAAGCTGGCACAGGACCAGGCAGAAGTAAGAGGAGCACTCCCAACTGAAGACACTAGAGGGGGGGTCTGGGGTCAGAGAGATGTGTATTCTAATCAAGGGGGAGGGGTTTGATTGCCTGGGAGTGTCTTGGATTTGAAAAGGGGCTCTGATTGAGAGAGAGAGGGATCAGGAGGGGAGTTCTTTGGGGAGAGGCTCAAGATAGAACGTTGTCATTGGAAAGGATGCTGTGATGGAAGAGGGGAACTTTGGCACTGAAGCAGATGATGGGATCAGGAGATAGCGTAGTCAGTAATGTGTGGTAAGAGGGCACCTTTTACCCCACTGATTATTTTCCTTTGCATGTTCATGGAAATGAGCAGGTGTAAATCCCAATATGTATCCGTCAGGACATGCACATGTATTCCCTAAACAAAATACAGAAAGCACATCTTTATTGTGGTCCCACTCTGGCCAATATGCTCACATCATGTTCCCTTCCAACATACCTGCAGACTTAGGGTTACCAGATTTTACAGAAGTAAAATCCAGACCCATGTCCAAGCCCCCCAGGCCTGCCCACCCTGTCCCATCCCGTTCTACCCAAGTCACGCTCCATGATACCCCAGCCTCAAACCCCCCCCCCTCAACCTGTTCACTTGTTCGGAACGGCGTCGGGACGGCATCTGCGCATGCCCAGGTGTAATGCAATGATGTCACAATGCTGCACACACGCATGCGCAGATGCCCTCCTGATGCTGAAAGCTTTTCAAAACCTGGACAAAGTGTCTGGTTTTGAAAAGCCATCTGGATGCCCTGACATGTCCCATAAAAAGAGGACATGTGTAGAAACCAGCTTTCTAATATTGGGTTTTACATGAATATGCCATGTATGTGCATATTCATAAGCACAGCTTCTAAAATGAGGTCCATAGTGTAGCTGATCCCTTCTGATTTATCACACCTGATATCAGTAAGGGGGACATTCTATATGTAGTGCCAGATGTTATGCACCATTTCTGTGCTGAATTTTCGGTGCAAAAAAACCCACATTCTAATGGACACAAGTCACCAAAATGGGACAGAATGGCAGATCCACGTGACAACACACTTACACGCCCATTTATAGAACAGTGCGTAAATGCTTCCATGCAGATCTGAAAAGGGGGATGTGACCGGAGGAGCATAGGCTGGCCAGGAACGTTCCCTTAAAATATGTTTAGTAGACAATGACACGGGGACAAATTTTTCCCCATCCCCGCGAGAACTCATTTTCTTGTCCCATCCCAGCGAGTTCTTTTCCTGCAAGTTCCCATGCCTGCAAGCTCCATCCTCGTTTGCACAAGCCTCAAACGCTTTAAAATCACAAGTATTCGAGGCTTGTGCGGTTAAGGCAGAGTTTACAGGAATGGGGCAGGGACAGTGACAAAACTCACTGGGACGGGACGGGAAAGTGAGTTCCTGCAGGGCGGGGACAAATTTGTCCTTGTGTCATTCTCCAGTATATAGAGTTATAGGATTAGGGGGATCAGTACTCACCTTCAACACCTAGCTTTACACCTGGTTTCAACTGGTGTAATTTTTCACGTCCAAAGTTGAGAAATGAATCCTGGTGTTACATGCTATCTATAAAGGGTGCTGATCCCAGAACGCCCATTATAGAATACCATTCAGGACAGATATTTTTTTCAGCACTGAATTTTGAGCACCCTTTATAAAAATTTCCCACTAAATCTGTATGTATAAAAATTGTTATCAATAGTATAACAGTTTTGGATCCTGTCTAGCAAAAAGAAAGATTTTACCCTTATCTTAGAGACATTTGGTCATGTCAATATAGGCAAAATATGCAGTACACATGGTATCATTTTTTTTTAGCTAACCAGAAAACAAGACCTCATGTACTAAGTGCTGTTTGCCCAGCTGTTATCAACCTAAATGACTGCGAACAGATATCTGAGCAAGGTTCCAGAATTACGGCATGCAATATAAAAGTTGAAAACCGAGTGCTACTAACATTGCAATCATCTAGCAAATACCTATGATTTAGGTTTTTAATAGCATTATTACTCTGATGAAATGTTACAGTATACGTAAATTAAATAACAGTAAATATCAGAATGTAATGCATGTGTTCTTTTAGCTTTAGGAGAGTTCTTGTAGCAATTTGGGTTTATTTTGAAAAACAAAAAAATGGCTGATCTTATCAGACAATTGTGCAGCTTGAAGCATGCCGGCCAAGTTGAAATAGCTGTCAGCAGGAAATGGCAGACCAATACTGAGAGGTGGCAATGCAGTTATATAATAATTTACTGGTAAAATGAATACAGTTTTCTTTTTCATTGCTGCTGGAAGCGGCACATGGTAACATATATCTGACCAGGCTGAAATCTTTGGAGGCGCAATCCCTAGTTTGGATTAAAGGCAGTGGAAATTTGCATTTCAAGTATGAAATGCTAGAAAAGGCAGTCAGAAGGTGTAACCTTAGGGTTATAAATTTCCCCAAAATAGTGTCTATTTCTGCATTGGATGTGTTTAAAAGGTATTTAAAAGAAATTTTGAAAGTACCTGAGACATCATATCTGCCTACATCCAAAACCTATTTCCTGCCTAACAAGGTAAAATCTCAGAATCCTAATCAGCAGAATCTTTCTGCTGACAGTTTGGACTTGACTAATTTCCTGGAGAGGTTGGAAATGGATGTCCACGTACCAGCAACATTACTTGTTTCATTTGCTATTGATTCTGACAGGGAATGGTTGCTAAAACTTTTTTTTTCAGATATAGAGAGGTTTCCTTTATGACTTATAAAGTGAGAATGTACCCAGATGTATCTAGGCCTATCCAGAAAAGGAGAAAACAGTTTTTGCTTTTAAGACCGCAGGCCTTGCAGTTAGGAGCGACTTTCGTTCTGCGCTACCCTTGCAAATGTGTATTAGTATATCAGCAAAATAGATATGTCTTTTACGAGCCGCAGCAATTATCTAAGTTTATTGTTACTAAAGGTCAGATAACATCATCACTGTGAGGATTGAATCCAATAATTCTGCTCAATGATAAATGGTTCTGGGACCATCAAGCCGAGTCTTTATTTTCCTTTTTCTCTTTAGTTACCCTTATGATGCTTCTCAGTCAATTCTTTTAGCTCCGTTCTCTGTAATTATGGACTAACCATACTTTGATAAGTTGTTATTATCCTAAAAGTAGGGATCATGTGTTTTTAACCCTTTACGATGAAACTGTTTCAGTTCACTGTATTTTTTCTTTTTGACCGATATTGTTGTCAAATGTTTGAAAAATATAAATAAAGAATTTAAATAAAAAATAGTAACATATCTCTGCTCGGAAAAGAGTGGCTAAAATTTTACGTGCTAGATTTCCTTGTCATTAATGATAAACTGCAGAAACAGATTTCGTAATAATAAGAAAAATGCTGCTCTTTGACCAGCTCCAGTGCAAGACATTGTAACTGCAGTGTGTGTTGACATAATTAGCACCGTCTTATATTCACTGTTATTGGATACTAGTTTGATGGATCAAACAATTTTTTTTTTAATGTGGCCTACTTATTTCTCTGCTTGCTTCTAATTTTCTATAGCAATGCTGTTTCTGTCCAGGGAGGGCGTGGTCCTAAGCCACCAAAGCACTCTGAGATATAGCAATGTTCAAGTACAATGTTTTGTTTATGTACGCCCAAAAGTGTATCAAAGCTGAGATCCACAGAAAGAAAAGAAAAGGCAAACAAAACAAGCATTAGACTGCATAAAATATGCTATGGACATGGCAAACAGGTAAGGCATTGTTCAGGTGGCTAAGGCAGATCAATATCTTTGCTCGCAAGCTAGGAATCTTGCCTACTTTCTTCTGGCACTCCGCATATCATCTTACGGCCTGCAGACAGCCTGTCGCCTAACTCCAATTTACTGACAACCTATTTCACCCCAGCTAAAAATCATACCCATCTTCATTCTTTGTGGTTCACCAAGACAAAAAAAGTATGTTTTAGTCAAAAGCTGGAAGTGCATTAAAACCCAGAAGTCTAATGCATTCTGCAAAAAAAGGCATTCTTCTTACTGCAAGAATACAGGAATACCTTTATGTATTTGCATAATACTCTAGAAGTAATTTGTTCCATAATAAGTTGTTAAAAGACAATGAAAGTAGTACTTTGGGGGTTTGCAATGAGTTATCTGACATGCTTTTTTATGTTTTGCTAATTGTGCAAGATTATAAAAAGCCTGACAGTGTGTAACATGGCATATGAACTTTAGCACTCTGTATGTCACGTAGACCCGAAGGGCCTGATTCTGGACATGGTGCCTGCCGCAGTAGGCGCTTGCAAAACAGGCATCTGCCATGTGGCAATCACCAGTAGGCGCCATGTCCAGAATCACATCTATTTTTTGTATAGACGCCTTAAATGTAGGCCTTCATTTTACTGGCCTACATTTAAGATGTCTGACTCGCACCAATGGAAGCATCTAGGCATGCCCATGGATGCGTAAGTCCAGTTTTGGCATAAGCCACGCCTATGCCAGCCTTAGGTGTCCATAGGTATGCCTAGGTGCTTCCATAGGCTTGAGTCAGATGCCTACATTGTTGGTGTCGGCTGCAGCAATTTTTTTTTTTTTAAAAAACATGTTTTTTGATTCATCCATTAGACGGCAATAGGATGCCTACTGCCGCCTACAATCAGAATGCTGTTTTGAGAATCAGGCCCTAATTCGATGAAGTCTGCCTAAAGTTAGATGCCAATATCGTGCCTACTCTGAGCAATAGGTTTAATCAGTGCTGATATTGGCACTCAACACCTCACAATTGGCCTGAATTGGACTTAATTGAAAGTTAGGCCCCTAACTTGAAAAATCTCAATTCCATAAAAAGTAGGCACCTAGCCCAAAGTGCCTTTTCATTATTTATGATTATATTGTAAACTGCTTTGATTTCATGTGTAGTTTAAGTGGTATATTAACATAAGAACTTAAGCATGTATTTGAGCTAGGCACCCTTTGTGAACCAGGTGCCATTAGGCTCTGAGGCCTAACTTTAGGCATAGAAAACCCTGACATAAATTGGGGGACACCTAAATATTAGGATGTTGAGCAGCACCTAAGCACACTTAGGTGACACTGAATATGTTTCTATAATGGGCACCTAAGTTTTATAGAATCGGTGCTGATATCGGCACCTACATTTAGGCGGACTGTATGGAATCAGGGCTGTAGTGTACAGTTTTCTGAGATGAACATTTTTAATCCAAAGAGAAACAAAAACACCATCTAAGATTTGCACAACTACTATATGCAATTAGCATTAGCATGATGGAGAATGCTGGCAGTGATATATTTGCTAAACAAATGGCCTTGACATAGATAGATAGATATGTTTGCAATTATATGTGGAATTACAGATTTTTGCTACTTTCTTCAATTACCCGCTTAATTCTATATATGGCACTTTAAGTTGTGTCTACAAATTTGGACACCTACTCAATTTGCATGTGCAACTTAATTGAATAGCACTGATTCTTAGCTTAACAAGCAATTATTAGCGTTAATTGGATTTCATTTTAAATTATGCACGCAAATTTAGGTGCAGGACCCATGCCTAAAATTTAAGCACAGCACCAAAAAGGGGGCATAGAAATGGGAGAGCCAAGGGCAAATTGGGGGCATTCCTCAGATTTATGCATGTAAGGGGCATCGAAGCCTAAGAGCATGAGGATTTGAATCGCATTTCAGTTGGTGCAAATGGATGTGCCTAAAGTTAAACTCGAGTCCCAGGAGTATGTGCAGTTTATAGAATATCACTCAGCATTTTTTCTGATGTTGATGTTTTAGGCATCATATAAAGAATTTACCTCATATATGTAAAAGCTGTATTCGAGACACTTATGCAGTTAAGTGCAGCCAATGAAGCTCCGAAATATAAACTTTTAAGAACATAAGAATTGCCATACTGGGACAGACTGAAGGTCTATCAAGCTCAGCATCTAGTCTCCAACAATGGCCAGCCCAGGTCCCAAGTTCCTACCTAGATCCCAAGTAGCAAAACAAATTTTATGCTGCTTCTCCTAGGAATAAGCAGTGGATTTCACCAAGCCACCTCAATAATGGCCTATGAACTTCTCTTTTAGGAAATTATCCAAGCCTTTTTTAAACCCTGCTAAGCTAACTGATTTCACTATATTCTCCAGCAATGAATTCCAGAGTTTAATTACACGTGTGAAGAAATATTTTCTATGGTTTGTTTTAAATCTACTACTTAGTAGCTTCATCGCATGCCCCCTAGTCCTAGTATTTTTGGAAAGAGTAAACAAGGAGATACGTTTATAAAGGCATTTGCACACCTAAGGGGCCACATGTGCATGTAAATAGCCTCTTATAAAACATCAGCTGGCATAAAGTGCATACCACCAGAGGTTAAGCGAGGAAAAGAAGCATACAGCTATAGCCCTGTAAGAGATTTTCCACATTTTCATTCCTATTTTGCATACCTGAACATAAACTGATCTATTGCACAGCCAATTTATTTCAAGAAGCAATCCCAAGCTTGTCATTACTAACAGATGCCTCTTTGGAGCATATTAAAACTCACAAGCTTTAAACAGAAAATAAAAATAGCTTGAAAGATAAACAAAAACAGCCACCCACCTGAAAAGAATTGGATGTATGAAAGCAAAATGATATCTAATATGTTGCAAACAACTTACAAACTAAGAAAGAAGCATAAATCAAATCACAGCCAAGACAGCTTAAATTAAAACTGACAACTAGAAAATTACATTACACTGTAATGAGCCTAGCCATCAGCTGTAAATAATGAAAATAACAATATTTCAAACAAAATTACTATTTTTATTGATTAGATTCTTGGCTGGTTGTGATACTTTTTAATTATATATACAAAGAATTTATTGTGAAAATATATTTTACTTGAACTATTTATTTATTTATTTTTTTTTTAGGTATTTATATACCGCTTATAAGCCCCCACAGGATCTTAAGCAGTTTATATTATATGGTGTTCAGGTACTCTAAGGGGCTCATTAAAAAAAAAAAAGTCTAAAAAGTGGCCTAAATCGGTACTTGGATGAACAAAAAGCTATCTCTCCTGCCGTGATGGCGATCCCCCACCCCCGAACCACAGCACTTCAGGGGGAGGATCGCGGTAGGAGAGATGAGTCATTGTGATCGTTGCTGGGGGGTGGATTCAGTAACCGGTGTTCTTTTTGATAGACACCGGTTACAGAATCCAGCTTTTAGGCAAAGGACTGGCCCCTCCTTCGCCTAAAAGGTCTGGTGTTAGGCGTTTGGGACATGGGCTGTTTTTTGATTGGTAATGTGTTATAAGTGTAGACGTAGTAGTGGTCTGGGCATTTAAACAGCTGAATGTAGAGGTAGGCCATTCTAAAAAAAACCCTCATTTTGGACTTTTTTTGAGAATGGACATTTTCCCTGCTTCTACTTTCAGCGTTTAGGGCCTAGGCCAAAAGGGGACTTAGACTTTTTTATTATTTTTATGTCCCTCTAAGTGTCTTCCCTATCTATTCTGGTGTGCTCGCAATCTAACTATGGTACCTGGGGCAATGGAGGGCTAAGTGACTTGTTCAGAGTCACAAGAAGAGTGTTGGGATTGAACCTGCAACCTCGGGATACTGGAACAGCAGCTTTCACAACTAGGCTACTTCACTCTGCCACTCATCCACTGAAAAGGGTCCTTTAGGTACAACCAACATATGAAATTGCATCACTGGAGACCAAAAATATATCTGAATCTGAATCTGAATCTGAATTAAAGATAGCTTGGAATGAATACACTGGATTTCTAAGGAAGAGGAAGGGATAGTAGATGACAGACTAGATAGGCCATATAGTATTTATCCACCTTCTTTTTCAATGTTTCTATGTTTCTTGAGAATTAAAGTTCAGAAATAAGTCTAATCTAGCAACATAGTCACTTCTGTCACTGCCATCAATATTCTGAAAACAGAAGACGTCATTTTTATCACCACAATCACTACTGGATGAAGCTGCTATAGTTTGTTTTGATAACAGCTTCACTGTCTCCGTTGCTTCAAAATGAAATTCTTTTGTATTTTATCTTCATCTCTTTTTATTTTAACAAGAAGTCTTTATTGAAACATATAAACAGAGCAAATCATTTAGCAAATTCGCACCTTTCACTGTAATACCAAACAAAATTGTTACAGATCAGAAAAGAGCATGAGAATGTAAAGCATATGAAGCTTCTCAATTTTTCTAACCTTTTAAAATATTTTTAAAATAAAACAAACACCAAACATATATATATATATATATATATATATAAGGGAGGAAGGGGGGAACACAGTAAACTGATAAATCATTTATTGCTAAAGATAGAAGTGAGGTAATGCTTCATTCATCCAAAAATCTCAGGTAAAAATTTGAAAACTTTTTTATATGTTATGATGATAATTGCTTTTGTATTTTCCCATAAATTTTACAGCCTCTTTGAAAGTAAATCACCTTGGACCTTTTTGGTATAGTGCGATTATCCCACCCCACCCCCTTTTACAAAACCATAGCACAGTTTTTAGCACTAACCACAGTGGTAACAGCTCCGATGATCATAGAATTCTTATGGGCGGCAGAGCTGTTATTGCCATGGCCAGCGCTGAAAACCATACTACAGTTTTGTAAAAGAGGGTATTAATAAATTGAGTATTAGAATAGATTAAATTAGGTTGTGAACAGATCCCCCAGATCTTCTTCCCACCAGCAACAGCATTATGCCTTATGCCAGTGAGATTTTCTTTTTAATAAGAACATAAGAACAAAAGAATTGCCATTGCTGAGTCAGACCAGTGGTCCATCATGCCCAGCGGTCCACTCATGCGGCGGCTCTCTGGTACAAGACCAGCACCCTAACTGAGACTAGCCCTACCAACACACGTTCTTGTTCAGCAGAAACTTGTCTAACTTTGTCTTGAATCCTTGGAGGGTGTTTTCCCCTATAACTGCCTCTGGAAGAGCGTTCTCTGGGTGAAGAAAAACTTCCTTACGTTTGTACGGAATCTATCCCCTTTCAACTTTAGAGAGTGCCCTCTTGTTCTCCCTACCTTGGAGAGGGTGAACAACCTGTCCTTATCTACTAAGTCTATCCCCTTCAGTACCTTGAATGTTTCGATCATGTCCCCTCTCAATCTCCTCTGTTCAAGGGAGGAGTGGCCCAGTTTCTCTAATCTTTCGCTGTATGGCAGCTCCTCCAGCCCCTTAACCATCTTAGTCGCTCTTCTCTGGACCCTTTCGAGTAGTATCGTGTCCTTCTTCATGTACGGCGACCAGTGCTGGACGCAGTACTCCAGGTGAGGGCATACCATGGCCCGGTACAGCGGCATGATAACCTTCTCTGATCTGTTCGTGATCCCCTTCTTTATCATTCCTAGCATTCTGTTTGCCCTTTTTGCCGCCGCCGCACATTGTGTGGATGGCTTCATTGATTTGTCGATCAGAACTCCTAAGTCCCTTTCCTGGGAGGTCTCTCCAAATACAGCCCCAGACATCCTGTATTTGTGCATGAGATTTTTGTTAACGACATGCATCACTTTACACTTATCCACGTTGAACCTCATTTGCCAAGTCGATGCCCATTCCTCGAGCTTGATTATGTCACATTGCAGATCTTCGCAATCCCCCTGCGGTCTTTACTATTCTGAATAACTTCATATCATCTGCAAATTTAATCACCTCGCTCGTCGTACCTATGTCCAGATCATTTATGAAGATGTTAAAGAGCACGGGTCCAAGCACCAAGCCCTGCGGCACTGGTGACGTTCTTCTAGTCCGAGTATTGTCCATTTACCCCACTCTCTGTTTCCTATGCTCCAGCCAGTTTTTAATCCACTTGAGTATTTCACCCTCAATTCCATTGCTTGCAATTTTCCGAAGTAGTCATTCATGCGGAATCTTGTCTTCTGAAAATCCAGATATACAATGTCAACCGGATCACCCTTGTCTATCTGTCTGTTTACTCCCTCAAAGAACATAAGAACATAAGAACATAAGCAGTGCCTCCGCCGGGTCAGACCACAGGTCCATCCTGCCCAGCAGTCCGCTCCCGCGGCGGCCCAAACAGGTCACGACCTGTCAGAATCATCAGAAGGGGCTCCCTTGCCACCTTGGCTTCCCATTTAAGTCCTGCCTTCCTATAGAAGCCCTAGCCCTCCGGTCTTTCCCATGCACGACCTGGTTGGTTTTTACTCATTACCTGGTTAACTTTCTATACTTGTGTTACATCCCAGCTCCTCCTTCAGTATCCCATGATCCCTTTATCCCTCAGGAATCCGTCCAATCCCTGTTTGAATCCCTGGACCGTACTCTGCCTGATCACTTCCTCCGGTAATGCATTCCAAGTGTCCACGACCCTCTGGGTGAAAAAAAACTTCCTTGCGTTTGTTTTGAACCTATCTCCCTTCAGTTTCTCAGAATGCCCCCTCGTATTAGCTGTCCCCTTCAGTCTGAAGAATCTGTCCCTATCCACCCTCTCTATGCCCCTCATGATCTTGAAGGTTTCTATCATATCTCCCCTGAGCCTCCTTTTCTCCAGAGAGAAGAGCCCCAGCCTATCCAGCCTCTCGGCGTATGGGCAGTGTTCCAGCCCTCTTACCATTCTCGTTGCTCTCCTTTGGACTCTTTCAAGTACCGCCATGTCCTTCTTGAGGTGCGGCGACCAATACTGAACGCAGTATTCCAGATGTGGGCGCACCATCGCTCGATACAGTGGCATGATGACTTCCTGTGTTCTGGTTGTTATGCCCTTCTTTATGATGCCCAGCATCCTGTTGGCTTTTTTCGAGGCTGCCGCGCACTGTGCAGATGGCTTCAGTGATGCATCCACCAGCACACCCAAGTCTCTCTCGAGTCTGCTGTCTCCCAACAATACCCCCCCCCCAATTTATAGCTGAACAGCGGGTTCTTTTTCCCTATATGCATGACCTTGCATTTGTCCACGTTGAAGCGCATTTGCCATTTGTTTGCCCATTCTTCCAGCTTGTCCAGGTCCCTTTGCAGGTCCTCACACTCCTCCCTGGTCCTAACTCTGCCGCACAGTTTGGTATCGTCTGCGAATTTTATAACCTCACACTTTACCTCCCTTTCCAGGTCATTGATGAATATATTAAAGAGTAACGGCCCCAGCACCGATCCCTGTGGCACATCGCTCGTGACTCCCCGCCAGTCAGAATATTGACCCTTTACTCCGACCTTCTGCAGTCTACCTGACAACCAGTGCTTGATCCATCTGTGCACATCCCCTCCCACCCCGTGGCTCCACAGCTTCTTAAGTAGCCTTTCATGTGGCACCTTGTCGAAAGCCTTTTGAAAATCGAGGTAAATGATGTCTATGGGCTCCCCATTGTCCACCCGACTGCTTATTCCCTCAAAGAAGTACAGAAGGTTCGTTAGGCATGATCTTCCCTTGCAGAATCCGTGCTGGCTTGTTCTCAGTAGGCCATTCCTCTCGATGTGCTCGCAAATGCCGTCCTTGATCTGCCTTTGCTAAAACCGTGCTGACTGGTCCTCATCAGCCTGTGTCCGTCAAGGTGATCAATGATGCTGTCCTTTATCAGTGACTCTATCATCTTTCCCGGTACCAAGGTCAGACTCACCGGTCTGTAGTTCCCCGGATCTCCCCTCGAACCTTTCTTGAAGATCGGTGTAACATTCGCCACCTTCCAGTCTTCCGGAATCTTTCCCGATTTGATCGACAGATTGGCTATTAGTTGAAGCAGTTCAGCTATGGTCCCTTTCAGTTCCTTGATGACCATCGGATGGATGCCATCTGGTCCCAGGGATTTATCACTCTTAAGTTTCCATTTAAGCAATGTAAGAACACCTGAGTATTTCCAAGTTGAAGCCAAAGTATGTTTAGCAGCATGAGCAACTGATGAACCAAATAGGTCCAAGAAAAACAAAGAAGAACTGCAGACATGTACAAGATGCAGGCTAAGTTTATTATGTCATTAATGATTGCGGTTAATGTTGCCACCTAGGTATGTGTAAAGGTAATAACATTAACCACAATCATTAATTGATGTAATAAACAAAGCCTGCATCTTGTTCATTTGTCTGCAGTTCTTCTTTGGTTTTCCTTGTGTTGCTTTTACTTCACTGCAGATTGTGTTGGATTTGTCTTTTGTTTTTTGAACCAAATAGGTCCACCACTTATGGAAACCAGGTATGTCTCTATTCAAAAAAACAGATGCTAGGTTCCCAAGGTATCTTCAATCCTGTAGTCCACAAAATCTGAAAATGGCTACTTTTCCAAAAAGCCTTAGATTTCAAACAGGTCCACCAGATATGTTCACAGTTCCTCCAGCATGAAGCAGACACATGAGGATTCATCTTCATTTTATTGCCTTCAACCTAACAAAGATGAAACTGTGACAGCATAATTGCAGTCAGAATCAAATCTTTGCAGTCAAGATAATGACCAAAATTCTCATCAAGCCCACTTGAAGTGCATGAACCAGAGGTGAGTGAGGTGACTCATGAGTTATTGAGATTGTGCTCATATGAAACAAGTTACCACTGTGGGCATAAAATGGAGTACATTATTTAGGAACAGTACACAAATCCCATGAGTAGCTTGTGAGGTTTTTGATACAATATTTTTTAGCATTGGGACATTGATGTAGTGTCAATCCAGATGTGAGGCATATTTAAGGTCTGTACCAACTTTACCCTTTCCTTTACAAAGCCACGCTAGCGTTTTTAGCGCCAGCTGGGGCGGTAACAGCTGAGACGCCCTTAGGAATTCTATGAGCATCTTAGCTGTTACCACGTTGGCCAGTACTAAAAACGCTAGCATGGCTTTATAAAGGAGGGGAATTTAGTCATTTTCGTTTTCCACTTGACCAAAATAGGCAGCAAAAAGCCCAAGTTAACATTTACAGTAGCTTCGCTTTGTAGGATGTCCAGAGCAGCTGCTAGTGGACCCCTCTCATGGCAACAATCGCCCAGAAAAATTACTTCATGCTTTGTGGTTAAAATCAACAGCTGATTGAACAAGATTTTATTTCTCTGCTGGCATTGACACCACTTCATCACTCCCAAGTTTGTAGCTTTACCAGACACAACTTGCACCTTTGAGAGGGTGCTGAAAAATTCTCAGCCCCACCAAGAAGAGAATAACATGGATATGGTTGAATCAATGATCTGAAACAATGTCAAAACATAAGATTTTCATTCATGCAAATTGGCACTTAACAAAATAAGATAACGCTCTTTTCAGCTACAGTGGCTATATAGTGCTCAGAATTTAGGAAGTTGGTTGGTTGGGTTGAGAACTTTTTTCATTAAGTGCCAATTTGCAGAAATGAAATTCTATGTTTTTGATGTTTCAGGTCATTGATTGAACCATATTCAAGTCATTCTCTTCTTGGTTGGACTGAGAACGATTCAGCACTCCCTCGTAAATATATTCCAGGTAGAGACCCCAGAAATGTGAACTAAAGCATCATATCTAGGTGAATGAATCTGATGTCAGGCACGGAATTAAGAAGCCTTATAATAATGAGTGAAGGTGTATGCCTCAATTTTCACTAGTCAGGCTCTTTGGAACAAACTTTTGAAATATACTGAATAGATACGAAATCACTGAGCATCTCCTTTTATGATAGTAGATAGCGAGAACAGCTCAATACTTGCTTGCTATTCATCTTCCAGATGTCAAAAGTCAAAACATCCTAGAGTACACTTCTCCCTCCATATTCGCCGTGATATGGGATGAAAAGAACCACAAATACTGAAAAACCGCGAATAACTTTTTTATGTTATTTGCTGTTTTCTATTAAAAACCATTGTGAATATGGTGAAACTGCGAATAACATGGTGGGAGACCTAGTCTGTTTCTGAAGGAGAGGCAAAACAAAGTGCTGGAAATCAGCGATTTTCTCTGTAAACGCTTGGAATCAGCGATTTCTCCATGCAAGCTGATGTAATTTGGGGGGGAGGAGCCAGCAAGCTAAAAACCGTGAATAATTGAAACCACAAATGCTGAAACCGTGAATACGGAGGGAGAAATGTATATTGACTTCATTATTATTTTTTAAGATGGGGGAGGGGAGAAGGGCTATATCTTTGTTTCATTCCCTTTCTTAGCTTAGAAATGTTTTCCTGCTGACAGCCTGTAAGATGAGATATAAATCTATCCATTCTCTCAAATAGAAATTCTGAAAACATTATATTATAAACAACTGGCATGTTTAATTAAACAACCGCATTATTTCCCAACACAGCAAGAAGGTATGATTATATTAATTTAGCAGCAAGGCATGTGACCAGATTTGGAAAGAAAATATTGTTAAGTTTCTATGGCTGCAATCTCTAAAATAAGCTCTATGCACATAACATTAAATTAGCCAGATTTACAATACAAAATTTCACATTCAAATCCCCTGTTTATATTCAGCGAGTTTTAAAATATGAAATGCAGAACCCTTTTGGGAGTTTCCTCGGCTGATAGAAAACCGAATTTATATAAACAATTGCGAGCTTAATTAAGCAGTCTTGTTCACATTCCCTTTTTTAGTCTGCTGTACTGCACTTGTAATTTTCACAGCTATATGTTAACACCTTTAGAATAATGTCTTTTTTTATCAGAGTAAAGACTAATTGTGTGCCCTAAATACCACAGTTAGAATGCTGAAAGCCTTCCACGTAGCTGAAAGATTGTTTATGTAAGATCCACCCTTCTAAATGTGCAGAGCAGCCATATTCAAACTACATTATATTAGTATCTTAGCTCCTGATTTGAAAGACTAAGAACATAAGCATAGCTTACTGGGTCAGACCAATGGTCCATCAAGCCCAATAGCCCGTTCTCACAGTGGCCAATTCAGGTCACTAGTACCTGGCCAAAACCCAAGGTTCCATGCTATTGATCCAGGGTAAGCAGTGGACATCCCCCATGTCTTTCTCAATAACAGACTATGGACTTTTCCTCCAGGAAATTGTCCAAACCTTTCCTAAAACCAGCTATGCTATCTGCTCTTACCACAACCTCTGGCAACTCTTAGTTTGTTTTAAGATTTCATGGTTATTGACCCACACATCTCTCTATTTATTTTATTTATTTAATTTTCTAGACTGTTCTCCCAGGGGAGTTCAGAACGGTTTACCTGCATTTATTCAGGTACTCAAGCAGTTTTCCCTCTCTGTCCAGGCGGGCTCACAATCAATCTAACGTACCCGGGGCAATGGGGGGATTAAGTGACTTGCCCAGGGTCACAAGGAGCAGCGTGGGTTTGAACCCACAACCTCAGGATGCTGAGGCTGTAGCTTTAACCACTGCACCACACTTTCTAATACTATTATCCTAGGGAAGCTCAGAATGGTTTACACAAACTTATTCAGGTACTCAAGCATTTTTCCCTGTCTATCCTGGTAGGCTCACAATCTATCTAATGTACCTAGGGCAATGGGGGGGGGATTAAGTGACAATGCCAGGGTCACAAGGAACAGCCTGGGTTTGAACCCATAACCTCAGGGTGCTGAGGCTGTAGCTTTAACCACTGTGCTACATTCTCCTCCTTTGTGTCTTTTATCTGTCTTCTGCTTGGTTATTAACTTGTGCTCATACCACTTTTGTTGCCTTTTATAGTTTTTATGTATATGAGGGGACGCTGAAAAGTTCTTAGCTCAACCAAGAAGAGAATGATGTGGAGCCCTGAAACTTACAAGTTATTCCACACTTTCCTTGACACTTTTCATTTCAATGGCTGGGCTGAGAACTTTTCAGTGGCCCCCTGTAATATTGTCCCTGGTCCCATATAAAGAACAATTTTATAAATGGGTTCCTAGATTTGGTTAACCAGAAGGCACATATGTGGAGCCTATTCTATAAAAGATGTTCAAAGGGGTTTAACTGGGCAAAAAAAAATGCTCTTTCTGGTTAAACCTGTTGAACTGGCCATCTGCTGATATTCAGCGATACTTAACTGGGCAATGCCACTGAATATCATCTCTAAATGCCCAGGTGGAATCTGGGAAGTGGAAAGACAGTCCTGGGGCTGATATGGATGGCTGAATCCTAGTGTGGTTTACTCCTGTCTGGCCTATCTCTCTAGACCACAAGGGACTCTAAAGTTGACCTAAGGAGGTGATCTACAGGAGCATTAGGGAATTACAGGAGGGGGAGGTACATGAGGGTGGTCCAAAATAGGGACCGCTCTTGGGGGGGTTGGGAAGGAGTAGGTTCTTATTGGGAGAGGGGATTGGGAAAGGGTACCCTCATTTCAAAGAAAGCTGTCTGTTTTCTTGGAAACATTTGTATATCTCCTAACAATTGGCATCTTGATGTACCATCTCACTGCTTTTGATAATCTGGGTAGCAGGCTGAATAACAGTATTGTTATTCAGCCTGCTACCCAGTTAGTTAGCCTTGTGTGGACTCGATATCGCACCTAACTGGCTCCATTTGAGTGTGGCCAGAGTCTAGATATTCAGTACCAGTATCCACATAAGTGCACTTCAATAATTTATATTTCATATTGGTGGCATAATAAGGGGGGTTGAGGGGGACAGTCTGCCCCAGGCACCATCTTCCTCGGTGCGCTGGCACTCCTCCTCCTCCATCTTCCTCGGAGCGCCCTTCCCACTCCTCCCCCTGCCGCACATGCGCCCCTTCCCTTCCCCCATACCTTTTTAACTTTGGCGTGAGCAGCCACCAACTTACTGCCCGCATCAGCTTTGGCGCTGTCTCTGATGTCACATCAGGGATCCGCGGCTTGGAAGTGACGTCAGAGGGAGTGCCGAAGTCAACGCAGGCTTACAGCCTGCTCGTGCCAAAGTTAAAAAGGGGAAGGGGCGCATGCGCATGGCAGATGGGCAGGGAAGAAGGTGGGAGGGGGTGCCACCCACCCTCGCTACACCACTGTTTCATATATAAGGACTTGGGACACTACAATAGAACACTGAAGATAACCACTAGTTCTTTGTAACTTCATGGTTATTCTCCTGCAATAAGCTGATCTATAAGCTGATATTTATCTAAGTATACTTTATGAACAAGCGTTTTGAAGTACATATCAGTCTGTGAGTTATTCGTTTACTGAGACAGAGTCCACATAGTTGCTAGCATTGAATATTAGTGCCAAATTCAGCATTTAAAAAAAAACTAACGACCACTGACTGAATATGGACCGGATGATAGTCTAAAAGTCATGATCGTTAGAGTCCCACTCATGCTCTGCCTATACTCCTCCTATACACACACACACCTATAAAATATGAACTATCAAGGATACGCACATGTTTACAGAATATTATATAGCTGAAATTTTGTCATTTACTTACATAATGTGTAGTATGTACACCAGTGTTATATTTATTTATATGTATATTTGCTGCATAAATATTAGAGGATCTCTATAAAATTACGCCTTGGGCCCTGATTCTATAAATGGCATCTAGCAGCACAGTTTGGCGCAGTTGTCAATCAAATACTAGACATCTTTTATAGAATCACACCTAGAGGCACCTAAATTGACTTAGGCGCCAATAAGCATCATAATTTTAGGTGCTAGTATATTAGGCCAGGGTTTTCTTGGTCTAATTTACAGGCACCTAACACAGACGCCTACTGACACCTAAGTCATTAGTTCCAAAGGACACATTCTCCCACAAGCTCATACTGTTCATTGCTGCAGCTGGGGAAAAAAAAGAAACACAGTCACCAACAGTGGGTATCAAACCCCCAAACATTGGCACTGCAATACCTCAACCCAAGCTACTACACCACACAATCAACTGACAGAAAAGAAAGGGATGAAGGACAGTACAATGATTGTGGGCACATACTATATCCCTGACTCCTCAAACCAATAATCCTTCATAACCACCCCCACCCCCTAACTATTCTCATTGCATGTACCACAGTCAGCTCCACAGGTTGGGATGCTGCCTTGTAAGACATACCTGGAAGTTTAAAACTGCAGCCCAGTACATATTCTCAGCACAGGGCCTCCTCTGAAACCTCTCTCTCTCTCTCTCTCCCACTCCCTCTCTCTACACCAACGAACCCCACCTATATCCATAAGTGCTCCTTCCCTTTGCACCTCCAAAGATTCTTTCTCAACATGGGGCTACATTGTCAACCCAAACGCCACTCAGCTGGCCAGTAGTTAGTATGACTTCCACACATAGGTATCCAAAGGTCACATCCCTTACCCTCAAACCAAAACCATGCCATCTTTGAGTGGGAGGGGGCCTCCACAATTGGGGCAATGCTCAGGCAGTAGCACAAGCTTTCTTGGTGGTCTTCAGGCAGCATCTAAATATATATGATTCCCAACACGCCTGCTCCCACAGTCCTGTCCACACATAATGGTCCCATCTGTGCTTCATTGCTGGACTACCCCCACCCTCTGTCACACACTGTCAGGCTACCCTTTAGGGATTTATGCTATATCATCTTGGTGCCACCCCTCAGACCTGACTTCCTGGTGCCAGAAAAAAAAACAACACATATCTATGCTATTCCCTGCCTCCTGACCCACAGCAGCACTACTGTGCAATCCATGTATGATGTGGTCACCTTAACTCTATGTCTTTATCACTCACAGGTCAACATCAGTAGGCTAAGGAGGCGGCCCAGGAGGGCAAGGCCAGGAGGTTGAGGTGGGCCAGGGGGCATGGAGGTGCTACTCCAAGACACTGAAGACAAATGGATAGATATGCCACCCCTGGAGGGGGACAAGGAGGAGGAGGGGGAGAAGCTTCAGGTGCCATCCACCCATCCCCAAGGACCTGATGCTGTGGCAGCGCCCCTTACAGCTTCCCCTCCGAGCCCCATATGCAGCTCCTACCGCAAGTACTGCAGGAATTCAATAGAATAGGCTGGTCCTTATTCAAATTGTGGAGCTTTTGCAGCAGCTGCAGGAGATATTCCAACAGCCTCTTTGAGAGACTGACCAGAAGGGCACAACAGTAGGCAGACTGGACAGGTCAAAAGTCCATCAAGAGCCAGACCCTATTTTCAACTGTGGCCAATTCAGCTCAGAAGTATCTGGCAACATCCCAATGACTGAAAAGGACATTATGAGGCCTATCCTTCCCATGTCCTGTGGACTTTACAAACTGCATTTCATCAGGATATATGTGGTGGGACATTATCAGCCTACTTGATGATACTAGCTGCTATGCTAGATTCTGACACCACATAATTGCAAGAGTAGATGTCTAATGTGGTAGAAATCTGGAATGCTCTTCCTTAGGCTGTTATAGGGCAAAGCACCCTTCAGGGATTCAAGACAAGGTTGGATAAGTTCCTACTGGAACAGAACATACGCAAGTAAGGCTACACTCAAATAGGGTACTGGTTTTTGACCAAAGGGCCACCGTATGAGTGGACTGCTGGGCACGATGGACCACTGATCTGATCTAGCAGCGGCAAATTATTTGTTCTTATGTTACAAGGTAATATTTAAGGTGACTGCTGTTTGCAACTGTTTTTTGAAAACATGTGTGTCCTGATCCTATAACTACAGTAGGGAGATATGGATTAGTTGGGTATATGTTCCCCACAAAGGAAGGGTACCATCCCCTGAGGTATGAAACAGTGCTACATAGTACTGTAGGCTATCAGCAGTTCTGAAATCTTCCAGAAATAATAAAGGCTATTTGGTACTTCATAGAATGGAATGTGATGAGGACTGAGTAATTTATGACACTTTGAGAACATGGGAATGGAACTTGTATACTGCCTTTTTGTGACTACACATTCAAAGCAGTTTACATATATCCAGGTACTAGTTTTATACCTGGGACAATGGATGATTAAGTGAGTTTCCATGGGTCACAAGGAGCAGCACTGAAATTCAATCCCACAATCTCTGGATGCAGAAGTAGCAGCTCTACCACTAGGCCATTCCTCAATGAAAATTGCCAGGGTAAGAGAACAACTATTTAAGAGTCAGAAAAGAAACTCTTCTTTGAACAGGTCATATACTTTTAAACATGTTGCTTTCATTGGGCAGACCTGTATTGATCCACTTAGACTAATGTGATATCATTTTGGCTTTCAAAAGCAATTTTTTCTATGCTTGTTCTTATATTACTCTTTTGTTAACAAGTATTCTAGCATGTCTATATTAATGTATATTTCCCCAAAATATGGATGCATTATTATTATATACTTAACGACGAAAAGAGTAAAATAAACATGACTATAATTATTAATAAAACTTGGGGCCTCTTCTATCAAACTGTGCTAGCAGTTTTTAGCGCAGAGAACCATGGTGAATGGCCTGCGCTGCTCCCGACACTCATAGGAACTCTATGAGCATCGGGAGCAAAGCGGGCCATTCAGCGTGGCTCACCACGCTACAAACTGCTAGCACAGTTTGATAGAAGAGGCCTTTGAGTTTCAACATTCTTGACAAATCATTTTTCTCCATTCATGTTGTTTCAATGACTTGGATCTGAGATTACAGAGCAGGTCACTGAAAGTGCGTATTGGCTAAAGATGAAGACCCGTACAGAAGGGACGTGTTAAGAATGTTTATTAATCCAAACATGACAAAAGTCATGTTGTAAAAAATAGATTATCAAAAGCAGTGAGATGGTACATCAAGATGCCAATTGTTAGGAGATATACAAATGTTTCCAAGAAAACAGACAGCTGTGGCTACTGTGACATAACATCACATGTCAAAGGTAATGAGGGCCACTTATGACATCTATTGCTATGTAGTCTAGTATAACTAGCTAAATATAGCATAGATCTGATTCTTCTAAGTAACCTGTCTTTAAATCTTATTTAGATATGTCATAAACTTAAATGTCCTTAGCCTATGTTGAAACAATAATTTGAACTAGCTATCTGAGTCAAGCTGCCATATATGTAAATTAACCTTCTAAAATTCTTATAAAATATACCCCTATTCAGTTTGGAAAATGAAAAATAAAATTATTATGAGATCTCAAAAGCCTATCATTTCATGAAAAACCCAGCATTTGAAGCAAGTATGATGCATTTATAACTCAATTGTTTATTTATACCTAGAGTAATCTTATTTTGTAAGCATTAGTACTGCCCGATCCAAGGAAAACTTTTTCGATTCGAATAAGCCTATTGAATCGATTTTTTGATTCAGTTCAATTCACTTTTCCTTCCCAATTGGGCATCTTTTTCAAACAATCTAGCAGGTTTATTTTGTAGTCTTTTCACCCACCCCACCCACATTTGCCCTCTCCAACCCCATGCTAGTGCTGTGATGTAAACAAAATTAAAAAATGCTTTTTCTCTCTCTGTTAGATCCTAGTTCACGCTTGCTGTTTGGCAGAGTACACATTTAAAATCTGACTATTGTAATCATAAAATAGAAAATAAAATTATTTTTTCTACCTTCCGCTGCCATATCCAACATTTGTTTCTTTCTCACTGTCTACCACCTCTCTCTCCCCCTGTCTTGTGCTCTGGGTCAAACATCTCTAGTCCCCTCCATGCAGTTTATCTTCTTTCCTCCCCTCCATTATCATGTGCAACATTTATTTCTCTCTCCCCATGCACCATCTCTCCCTGCCCTCCACCCTTTGTCCAACATTTCTCCTTCTCTCTTCTCCATGCACGTCTCCCGCCCCTCCACCATATAAGGATTTCTCTTTCTACCTCTTTGTTTCATCTCTCCCTTCCTCTCTTCCACCCAATTCTTCTTCTCTCCTTTTTCCCCCCATGTGCAGCATATTTCCTCTCCTCCCATCCCCCTGAACAGCATCTTTCCTTCTCTCCCACCCATCTTCCTGTGCAGCAGCACCCCACCGTTCCTCCCACTGTGAAACTTGACATACCTCCGAGACTCCCTAAAGCAACAGCAGTGGAAGTGCTCTGACCAGGCTGCTTCATGACCTGCCCCATTAGGGCTTCACTCTACTGCATCACCGATGAAGTCATCAGTGGTACAGCAGAGGAAAGGTCCTGGTGGGGAAAGCCATGAAGCAGCCTGTCCAGAGCACTTCTGTCATTGCTGTTTTAGGAGGCCTTGGAGGTATGTCAGGTCTCACTAGGGTGAGGGATCGCTGAATCGATGAGTCCGATTTTCTTGGAGAATAAAACAATTTGAATCGATTCACCGATGTGAATCAGTGGATTAATTTGAATCAACAAATCAGGCAGCACTAGAAAGCATTAATGCCTGAACCAATATCCTACAATGTGCCATGATTACTAGGACCAAATTAGAGTCAGATATATAGGAAGCCATTCTATAATTTGGTGCAAGAAGTAGGCACCACATTGGGGTGTGCTTAGAGCCAACTCTATAATGATACTTTAGTGTGCATAAGTCATTATAGAATATTAATTTTGATGCCAGGTCACCTAGGTGTGCCAATCAACATGTACAACTGCTAATATTCTAAAATACCAGCACAGATCCTTAATGACCACATCATATGTCCTCTTCCTGAAAACTGAGAGCCCACCTTTCCTATCATTAATCAGCCATAGACACTTGTTTTTTGACACAATCAGCCTTATCCAAAGCAGTTGGAACCAATTGTGCAATAGTACAACTTAGCACATCCTCCGGGTCCTTACCATGGTAAGTAATACTTGGACAGCATCTATGTAGGCATAAAAATCAAATCTTGATGGTTATATCATCAATATGGTACTAAATGCAGATTAAACAAATAACAAAGAAATCTCAGTGAATCTGGAAGATGTACTAAGCCAAATTAAAAAGTGATAAATCACCTGGACTGGATGGTATACATCCCAGGGTACTAAAAGAACACAAACATGAAATTGCTGACCTGCTATTAGTGATCTAGCCTGTCGCTAATGTTGTCTGTAGTACCTGAAGATTGGAGGATGGCTAATGTTACCACGATTTTTAAATAGGGTTCCAGGGAAGATCCAGGAAATCACTTCAGTGTCGAGCAAAATAGTGGAAACAAATATAAAAAATAAAATTGTGGAGCACGTAGACAAACATGATTTAATGAGATAGAGTCAGCATGGGTTCAGCTGAGGGAGATCTTGCTTCACCAATTTGATTGACTTCTTTGAAGGTGTGAATAAATATGAGATAAAGGTGAGCCGGTTGATGTAGTGCAGCGGTCTCAAACACGTGGCCCATGGGCCACATGTGGCTCTCCAAGTTTATTTTGCGGCCCGCGGTCTGGACTGGATAATTCCTTCCTTTTGGAGCATCAGCGGGTCTGGCCGGTTCGTTCCGTTCAAAGCCGCGGGTTGGCGGCTCCTTGCGCTATTCGCTCCTGCATCGGAAGCCTCTCTGACATCACAACATCAGAGAGGCTTCAGACGCAGGCGCAGATCTCGCAAGGAGCCGCCACCCGCGGCTTTGAATGGAATGAGCCGGCCAGACACGCTGCTGCTCCAGTGGCGTACCAAGGGGGGAGCGGTCCTCACAACTGGTCACCCTCCACTGTTCTTCATTGAGTGCGGCTCGTCTAGAGCAGGGGTGCCCAACTGCTTCCCTTCCCTTCTCACCGCCGGCACCATGCTCTTTAAGCTCCCTGCTTCTCTCGCCGCCCGACCTCAATTCTGACATCGAGAGGACGTTCTGGCTAGCTAATCGCTGCCCGGAACATCCTTTCTGATGTTAGAATTGACGTCGGGCGGGGAGAGTTGGCCCCGTGGAGATCTCGGCCTGTTCCCGATGGCGGCAGCAGCAGCTTATTCCCCGGCGGCGGTGACATGGGGGAGGGCAGGAAGGAAGAAAGAAGGAAGGGGGGGGACAAGAAGCCAGAAACAAAGCAAAAAAATGGGACAAGGAATCAGAGAAAGACAGACATAGAAAAAGAAAGAAAAAGTTGGGGGAGGGAATGAGGCCTGGAGGAGAGGAAGCATACAGGAGGCTGAAAGAAGAGAAGAAATATTGGATGCATAGTCAGAAGAATAAAGTGCAACCAGAGACTGATGAAATTACCAAACAAAGGTAAGAAAATGATTTTATTTTCAATTTAGTAATAGAAATGTTCCAGTTTTGAGAAAGAAAAGATATTAAACTTTAAATATGAGTGCTGCAGAAAAAATAGAGTACTTGGAGGGCCGCAGAAAAAATAGTTAATGTCTTATTAAAGAAATGACAATTTTGCATAAGGTAAAACTGTTAAAGGAAAGTTTTATAAACTATAAAGAGTTTAACCTCATGCAAAAATGTCATTACTTTAATAAGACATTAACTATTTTTTTCTGCGGCCCTCCAAGTACCTACAAATCCAAAATGTGGCCCCGCAAAGGGTTTGAGTTTGAGACCACTGATGTAGTGTATCCAGACTTTCAGAAAGCTTTTGACAAAGTTGCTTATGAGAGGATCCTGAGAAAATTAGAGCCATGGGATAGGTGGCAAAGTTCAGTTGTGGATTAGGAATTGATTATTGGATAGAAAACAGAGGGTAGGGTTAAATGGTCATTTTTCTCAATGGAGGAGAGTAAACATTGGAGTGCCAGTGGGACCAGTGCTATTTAACTTATTTATAAATGATCTGGAATTTGGAAAGATTTGTGAGGTGATTAAATTTGCAGATGATACTAAACTGTTCAAAGTTGTTAAAACGCATGCGGATTGTGAAAAATTGCAGACAGATCTTAGGAAATTGGAAGACTGGGCATCCAAGTGGCAGATGACATTTAATGTGGACAAATGCAAAGTGATGCACATTGGGAAGAATAACCCAAATCACAGTTACCAGATGCTAGGGTACACCTTGGGTGTTAGTGCCCAAGAAAAGGATCTGGGTGTCATTCCACCCAATGTGCGGTGGTGGCCAAAAAAGCAAACACGATGCTAGGAATTATTAAAAAAGGGATGGTTAACAAGATTAAGAATGTTATAATGCCCCTGTATCATTCAATGGTGCAACCTCACCTGGAGTATTGTGTTCAATTCTGATCTCTTTATCTCAAGAAAGATATAGCAGCACTACAAAAAGTTCAAAGAGCGACCAAGATGATAAAGGGGATGAAACTCCTCTTGTATGAGGAAAAACTAAAAAGGTTAGGGCTCTTCAGCTTGGAAAAGAGATTGCTGAGGGGAGATATAATTGAAGTCTGCAAAATTCTGAGTGGAGTAGAATGGGTACAAGTGGATCAATTTTTCACTCCCTCAAAAATGACAAAGACTAGGGGACACTCGATGAAGTTACAGGGAAATACTTTTAAAACCAATAGGAAGAAATGTTTTTTAAATCGGAGAATAGTTAAGCTCTGGAATGCATTGCCAGAGGTTATGGTAAGAGTGGATAGTATAGCTGGTTTTAAGAAACTGGTTTTCCTGGAGGAAAAGTCTATAGTCTGTTATTGAGAAACATATGGGGGAAGTCACTGCTTGCCCTGGATCGATAGCATGGAATGTTGTTATCTGGGTTTTGGCCAAGTACTAAGGACCTGAATTGGCCACTGTGAAAACGGGCTACTAGGCTTGATGGACCATTGGTCTGAGCCAGTAAGTCTATTCTTATGTTCTTATGTTCACAGATTATAATTCAATGGTCTCCTAATGGACATCTATTTGTTTTTTCCCCGAAAATCAACAAATTGATGTCTGATGTGGTCCCTATTCACAAAAGTGTCACAGGGATGAAGCGGAAAACTACAGGCCGGTGAGCCTCACTTCGGTTGTTGAAAAAACAATGGAAGTATTGCTGACAGAAAGGATAGTGTACTTCCTTGAATCTAATGGGTTATAGGATCTGAGGCAACATGGCTTTACAAAAGGAAAATTGTGTGATTGAATTTTTTGATTGGGTGACCGGAGAGCTGGATAGAGGACATATGATAGATGTAATTTACTTAGATTTCAGCAAAGCCTTTGATACAGTTCCTCATAGGAGGCTGTTGAACAAACTTGAAGGGCTGAAGTTAGGACCCAAAGTGGTGAACTGGGTTAGAAACTGGCTGTCGGACAGACGCCAGAGGGTGTTGGTTAATGGAAGTCGCTCGGAGGAAGGAAAGGTGAGTAGTGGAGTCTCTCAGGGTTTGGTGCTGGGGACGAACCTGTTCAATATGTTTGTGAGTGATATTGCTGAAGGGTTAGAAGGAAAAGTGTGCCTTTTTGCAGATGATACCAAGATTTGTAACAGAGTAGACACCGAAGAGGGAGTGGAAAATATGAAAAAGGATCTGCAAAAGTTAGAGGAATGGTCTAATGCCTGGCAACTAAAATTCAATGCAAAGAAATGGAGAGTAATGCATTTGAGGATTAATAAATGGAAGGATCCGTATATGCTAGGAGGTGAGAAGCTGATATGCACGGACAGGGAGAGAGACCTTGGGGTGGTGGTGTCCAAAGATCTAAAGACGAAAAAACAGTGTGACAAGGTGGTGGCTGCTGCCAGAAGGATGCTGGGCTATATAAAGAGAGGCATAGCCAGTAGAAGGAAGAAGGTGTTGATGACCCTGTACAGGTCATTGGTGAAGCCCCACTTGGAGTATTGTGTTCAAGTTTTGGAGACCATATCTGGCGAAGGACGTAAGAAGACTTGAAGTGGTCCAGAGGAAGGCAACGAAAATGATAGGAGATTTGTACCAGAAGACATATGAGGAGAGACTGGAAGCCCTGAATATGTATACCCTAGAGGAAAGTAGGGACAGGGGTGATATGATTCAGACGTTCAAATACTTGAAAGGTATTAACCTAGAACAAAATCTTTTCCAGAGAAAGGAAAATGGTAAAACCAGAGGACATAATTTGTGGTTGAGGGGTGGTAGATTCAAGAGCAATGTTATGAAATTCTACTTTACTTTGGCATCTCAGGCAGCTCTTCATGACAACGAATTCCGAATAGTGTTGCTTACTACCCATTCCTATGGCCATTTTTAACATATTCATAGGGGACTTGACTCGAGGGCTTCAAGGTAAAGTAACATTATTCGCCGACGACGCCAAACTATGCAATATAGTAAGTGAAAGCAACTTGCAAGACAGTATGGCGCAGGACCTGCTTACATTGGAATGCTGGTCCTCGACCTGGCAGCTGGGCTTCAACGCTAAGAAATGTAAGGTCATGCACCTTGGTAGCGGTAATCCATGCAGAACTTACACCTTGAATGGAGAAACATTGGCTAGGACTTCAGTAGAACGAGATTTAGGAGTAATCATCAGTGCAGATATGAAGGCTGCCAAACAAGTGGAGAAGGCCTCATCCAAGGCAAGGCAGATGATGGGTTGTATCAAAAGAAGTTTCGTCAGCCGGAAACCTGAAGTCATAATGCCACTATACAGAGCCATGGTGAGACCTCATCTGGAATACTGTGTGCAATTCTGGAGGCCACATTACCATAAAGACGTGCTCAGAGTCGAGTCGGTTCAGCGGATGGCCACTAGGACGATCTCGGGGCTCAAGGGTCTCTCGTACGAAGAGAGACTGCACAAACTGCAGCTCTACACTCTTGAGGAACGTAGGGAGAGGGGGGACATGATTGAGACATTTAAGTACATCACAGGACGTGTCGAGGTGGAAGATGACATTTTCTTTCCCAAAGGACCCTCGGCCACAAGAGGACATCCGCTCAAACTCAGAGGAGGGAAATTTAATGGCGACACCAGGAAGTACTTCTTCACGGAAAGAGTGATAGATCGCTGGAACAAGCTTCCGGTGCAAGTGGTTGAGGCCACCAGCGTACCTGACTTTAAGAATAAATGGGACACCTACGTAGGATCACTACGAAGATCAAGTTAAAGAATTGGGTCATTAGCACACAGACTAAATTGGGTGGGTCAGTAGAGTGGGCAGACTTGATGGGCTGTAGCCCTTTTCTGCCGTCATTTTTCTATGTTTCTATGTTTCTATGTTTCTATTTTAGAAAACAATTGAAGACCTATCTTTTTTCTAAATATTTGATTGTTTAACGAATCATCTTATTTCATGTAACATGTTTACTTTTATAACTTTTTGTAAACCGCATTAAGCTTCTGGTTATGTGGTCAATAAGCACAATGTTATATTATGCTATGTTAAGGGTGGTGGATTCCTGGAATGCACTCCCGAGAAAGGTGGTGGAGAGGAAAATGGTGACTGAGTTCAAAAAAGCATGGGATGAACACAGAGGATCTAGAATCAGAAAATAATATTAAATATTGAACTAAGGCCAGTACTGGGCAGACTTGCACGGTCTGTGTCTGTATATGGCCTTTTGGTTGAGGATTGACTGGGGAGGGCTTCATGGCTGAGAGGGTATAGATGGACTGGAGTAGGTTTTGACAGAGATTTCAGCAGTTGGAACCCAAGCACAGTACTGGGTAGAGCTTTGGATTCTTACCCAGAAATAGCTAAGAAGGAAAAATTTTAATTGAATCAGATTGGGCAGACTAGATGGACCATTCAGGTCTTTATCTGCCATCATCTACTATGTTACTATATGTGGCACCTATATAGTAGTATAGTAGGGTTTGGGTGGCTTCACACTTTCCACCATAAATGTAGTGGTTATAGTGGTTTATAGTATAGGCCTGGGTCCTCCTCTCTATTATTCACTAGCCCCCCACCAACCTATGAAGACACCTATGTGCTGCTCTACTAATTTTCCCATATCAGATGCTGCAGTTCTACAGACAGGTATGCACCATTTCATTCAGATTTTGTGGATCTGGGAAGGAATTAGTTAGGAGTGGAGGAGTGTGGAGGGTCATACATTAATGTATCCAGTGGACATCTGGTTAGTTTGGGTATCTTTGTGGCACTTAGATGCTTCTAAAACAGTTCTTGCTCCAAATGTCTAATTTCTGTCCAGGATGTTTTGGGAAAGGTTTGATTACTGCAAGACATCCAAGTTTAAGCCTGCCTTGAGTCTGCCCATAACACATTTCTCATGATGGCCCCCTGGAATTCTGGATGCACAGTGGGAGAAACATCTCTCTAGATGTCCAAGGGTTTTGATTATCTGCATTTGGACGTCCCAGTTGATATGACTTAGACATTTTGGGGGGACATTTTAGTTTTTTGATTATGACCCTAATTGTGTTCTCAAAGCATTCTTCTGTACTTAAATTTGAAAGCTAAGAGCACAAAATAGAGGAATTAATCTTGTCTATATGTTTTCATTCCTATGGAAACTTGAGTGATAATTATATGAAATCCTCACACTACCAATAAAAACGACAATGTTTACAGAAAAGTCAAATGCATTTCTCCTAATTAATAACATAGTTTTTGTGGTAACACAAAAGGCAAAATAAGAAAGGCCTAGTGTGCTTCACAACCAAATCAGATCATTAATGAAAAGCAAGAAGCTGTTATATGAAACATGCATTGTGTAATGATCATAATTATCTTTGTTTATCTCTGTTTATTCAGGTATATAGAAGAAACATTTTTTATCCAGATGTGACATTTCAATGCTGTCATTTATCTTGCAAGTATTATAAGATTTTTTGTTGTTGTTGTTGCTTTTATCACATTCTTCTCCTCCCCCAGAGTACCTTCTTGTTTTCCTTGTAAACCAGTAGTTGAGAAAACATGTCAGATGCTAGGAATAAACCCTGCTGTGCAGCAACAGAAAAAAAAATTGTAACAACTGTTTTCATAGTCGATCTCTTTAAGTCAACCTACATAAAATCGTAATGACTTCCTAAGGAATATTAATTACCATTCTGGTTTCACAGGGGGATGACTGCAAATGTGAACAAAATAAAAAAAAAAATCCATTGTCTATAAAAGAGAAGCATGGAAAATTGCAATGCTAACTAAGCAACTGGTAGATAATGACTGACTTTATTTTGTATTTTAATTTGCATGAGACACACTGGTGCATAAGATAACCTGCTTAGTCATGTTGCCAGGTGGTCTACATTCATGCTTCGGAAGCATCAAGAAGGAATGATATTCCATGACTGCAGAAAACATTCTTAGGCTTCGTGAGTGAATCTTCTTTCTTTGAAAAATTAATGACCAAATTTATTATGTGACCAAAGAGACTTCTAATGTAATTGGTAGGGCACTCACCTATCATACCCAGGATCAGAGTTCAAATCCCTGGTAGCTTGGCATTGCTTTAAGATAGCTGGCATCTGACCAACTCAGTCATTCATCAACTTTCGGTCAGTAATGAATGCCTGACCTAGCTGAGGTGTATAGATGACTAGGGAAGAAAATGACAAGCCACTCCATTAAGGGCCAGATTAAAGGCACTCAAAATGGTAAACGCCAATTATGGAATCCTTCCTAGCCAATTATGGAATTCATCCTAGCGGCGCCTAGGCATCCTAGAGGTAGGCACCAGTATATTAGGCCAGGTTTTACTGGGCCTAATTTACTATCACCTAACTTGGACGCCTACTGATGTCTAAGTCAACCATATCTATTCTTCACCCCTAACCATGCCTACTTTTTAGGTAGGCATCATTAGGCATCAGAAGGCACTTCGACTTGGGCGTTGTGCAGAATTCTGTGCCTTTTAATTTCAATTTTTTTAAATTAATTATTCAATTAACTTCAATGGTGCAGTCAATTATCATGCCATTTTAGCTAATTGACTTAATTTAGGTTAGGCGTGAATTTTAGTTAGGCATCACTAGGTAGCCTCAATTACGGCACCTAAAATTGCCTAACTAGGGCGTCGAATATAATAACAGGCTCTAATAATTTGCCAGTAAAGCATCACAAGTAGTAGCCCCCTAAGTTATCCATGATTTAGAACTTACATACTTAGGACTATCTTTACTGTTTTATTTCATAACCTCTATTAGCCCTCTTTAAAATGTATTTGTCAAAAACTTTTCTCTGTCATATGGTGGGGTTTATGGTGTGGGTTTTTCAAACAAATTAATGGCAGTCTATGAAAACCTAGTGATACGTAGAATTTATTTGATTATTTTTCTTGATAATAAGAGGCACAAGTTAAGAAGCAACTACACTGAAGTCTTAAATGGATGTTTAGTTTGATTGTGATATGTTGTATTTGATCACCACTCAATCTACTATTGTGAAAACTCACTATCCACCTGTTGCAATGCGCTGTCGCACAAATCTCCAATGCACTTTTATAAAACTATTCTTAGAGATTAACCGGGATCTCAAGTGCTCACAGCCATAGTATTGAGGTATTTTTCAAAATCAATGGCCGATACCGTGAGCTATCATTGAACCCTTATGTATTCTCTATTTTCTCTATATTTATATTATGTGCATTTTATTTTTTTATTTTTTTCTATTATAAAATATATAAATATATAAATTTTTTGCTTTGCTATTCCATATAGTGTAGGATCACTTATCTTTTTTTCTTTGTATTTCTCCTGATGTTTATTCACTTCAATATTTTGTTCTCACTTCCTTTACTTCAATGTTATATTTCACTTCCTTTCACTTTATTCATTTCTCCTACGGAAGATCTCCGTTTCGCACCCAAACTTTACTACGGGGCTTCGTCAGGAAAGCGATAACTTTCACTACAGAAAAAGCAAATTTTATTAGTATTCTCTTTAAAAATGGGGTTCAACCTTAGCCCCCACCTCTTTATTTCTTTGCGCTAAACTAAGTAATATGGTGAACGCTATTGGGAACAATTTTTCTCTACTACATCTTATAGGTTATATGTTTTTCTTTACATTATACTCTTAACTTACTTATATGTTATATTGCAAAACAAACTGTTTTTCAAAAACAAGACTCTACTCTTCCGTTTTGCACAAATAGAACATTGAAGTAAAGGAAGTGAGAACAAAATATTGAAGTGAATAAACATAAGTGATCCTACACTATATGGAATAGCAAAGCAAAAAATTTATATATTTATATATTTTATAATAGAAAAAAATAAAAAAATAAAATGCACATAATATAAATATAGAGAAAATAGAGAATACATAAGGGTTCAATGATAGCTCACGGTATCGGCCATTGATTTTGAAAAATACCTCAATACTATGGCTGTGAGCACTTGAGATCCCGGTTAATCTCTAAGAATAGTTTTATAAAAGTGCATTGGAGATTTGTGCGACAGCGCATTGCAACAGGTGGATATGTTGTATTTGACCAATGTCAAATTAATCCAAAGATGTTGCATTATATTAATTTTTGAGACCATGTAGGCTTCTTCCTTTAATGTGTAAGCCTGAAGGAAAGAATCAGTTACAGAATATCTTGAAAGGGTGTAATATGAAATACATTTGTCCATAGACTTACCAATATGTTATAGAAAGCATACTTCGGACCTACCCTCAATCCTACTGAATTCTGGTCCCATTTTGAACCTACTATCTAACTCAGACTCAGAAAAAGACTTCAGCATAAACTGGAACACCCTTAGCAATCAAATCCTAGACAAAATTGCTCCACTAAAGAAAGGCAAAAAAAGACAACACATAATTGATGGGTGGTATGACGCAGAACTAGCTACAATCAAAAGAAAAGCATGCCAACTTGAAAGAATCTGAAACAAAATGAAGATGGAAAAGGACAAAGCAACATGGAGATCCAAAATCCACGAATACAAAAGAATCTTCAAGGAAAAACGTCGCAACTTTTACTCCAAAAAATAGGATCCTCCACAAACAACAGCAAAGAACTCTTCAAACTGATCAGTTCACTATTTGAAACTGACCACCTAAAAAAATCTTCCTCCACTCAATTGCCAACCGCTGAGATGGGGGGATGGGGGAATTCCAGCAGGAGAGATTGGGCATCCCTCTTGCCGATGATCTTCGGGGAGTTCCGGCAGGAGGGATTATGCATCTCTCCTGCAGGGGGATGTCTTTGAGGGGTGGCGGCAGGAAGAATTGGACACTCCTCCTGCTGCAGACATTCAGGGGGAGGTCGGATTCAGGGGTCCCAGAAGGAGGGACTGGGCATCACTCCTACTCATTATTTTCACAGTGGGTGGGGATGGTTTCCCTGCTGCTGCTGCTGCTAAACTGATCACAGCAGGGAGATTCCCTTGCTGCAATCAGTTCAGTGGCCACATCTACTTGAAATTTCAGGCACCTACTGTGGGCCTAGGGAGGTGCCTAAGGCTACTTCCAGATGAAACCACACCCATGCCTAGCCTTAGGCGAGCTTAGGCAGCCCTATGCACCTCTCGGCTCGCGGAGGCACCTACAATGTAGGCTGCCTGCCTAGGGATTTTTTTTTTTTTTAAAGTGCATCCCGATTGGCTGATAGACAGTGGTAGGCCACCTAAAATCAGGACACTGTTTATAGAATTTGCCCCTTAGTGCTGTTTCTCTGGGTGTCAGACTTACATCTGCTGAAATCTAATATAAACCCTGATGCCCAAGTTTGGTACAATGACCCACTATTCCATAACCCTGCACGCAACATTTTGGAATACCTCTGACCCACTCATGCCCCTCCCATAGATATGCCCCCTTTTTGGTTGCATGCTACGACATTTAGACACCCAGCAATATAGAATAGCGCACAGCCAGATGTAAATGCAAATCCTAATCAGTGCCAATTAGCATAATAATTGGTTGCTAGCATCCTATTATTGATGGTTAACAAGCTCATTAGCCAATTAAGTTGTGCATGCCCAAATCTGAGTGGCATATATACCATCTGAAGATTTATGACAAGACCACTGACCATTTTAGGAGCTGTCTTCTGAATCAACTCTGTCCTGTTTTATCTTTTTGAAGGGCCAGCAGTTTCTAGGACTGTACACAGTAATCTAAATGGGGTCTCACCAGAACTTTTTACTATCAGCTCCTTTTTCCTGTTGGCCATTCCTTTCCCTTTGCATCCCAGCAACTTTCTGGCATTTGCTGTTGCCTATTCTACCTGTTGTGGCTAAAATACAAAACCAGTTGTACAGGCTCCTATGGTAAATTGAAATATCAGCAGAGAAGGGAGGTTAGAGGAAAAGTTGGTAGTTTTATTTAGGGAGGGACAGAGGAGAAAAGCACTGATCCTGCATGGTAAGGTTGCTAGTAGCAGTTCATGCATTTATATAAACAAAAATATCTGATTTGTTAATTGAAGATGGAACAAAAGGCTGAGAAAGATTAAAAGCAGAAATGCACCTTGGATAGTTATTCACTGCTTAAAGAAATATTAAGTACAAGGAACTTTGGGCTGGATTCTATAAATGGTGCTCAAAATTGATGCCATAAAAGATCACCCTAAGTGCAATTCTATAAAGGACTTGTACCATTTATAGAACCATACCATATCATACTATGCCATACAGTTTCTTATATCCTGCAAATTTCAGCAAGAATTCATTGTGGTTTACAATAAGATTCTTAAACCATTAAACATGTTCAACAGTTGACTGCTTTGATTTGACTTTTTTTGTTAATAATGGCGGTATATCAAATAGTATAGTAAATATGCTATCTTTTGGGAACAACACTTTAAATTGACTCTCCGCCTATATATTTCTCCTCGGAGAGCTTTTCTGGTGGGGCTCTGCCCGACTGCGGACTGCCAGCGCTGTGGTGCTCCGGATGCTGGTCTTGGTCACATGTTTTGGTCTTGTTCATCCATACAGACCTTTTGGGACGCTGTTTTTCTTTTTGTGGATGACATCTGGAACATTACAGTTCGGAGATCAGCCCTGGTGTTATTTGGAGCCTCCTTGCATTTTCATCCTCATCGGCTTGGAGCCTCTGCATTCATTCGTTGGATGGCTGTGATTGCTATCAAGTGCATCTTGTTTAAGTGGATGGAGGCGGAGGCTCCTGACTATTCCCTTTGGCGTAGTCACATGATTACGTTGCTTTCTTGAGAACGGAGAGGTGTTCAGGACATTTCTTCCTTGCCTGGACGGGCCTTTCAATGAATTTGGGAGCCTTTTTGGTCTACATTATCTCCGGTGGCTCGTAGTCGCATTCTGAACTGCTAGGGTATTGGATATTATTCTCTTATTTACCTCACTTTGTTTGGCATCAGTGAGAGGGGGAGGGTGGGGATGGGTTGGGTTGGTAGGGTGGGTTTGATGGTTTTAGTATACAAATTTGAGCTACATTGTTGTTTTCTGCTTTTGATTTTGATTGTTGTGCTCAATAAAATATATTTAACGATAACTGTATAACTGTAACTGTATAGGATTAAAGAGAGAAGAGGTATATCTAACAGTTTCCTGAAGTGGTAATGTGAGTCCAGTTGATGTAAGCACAGTGGCAGATCATTCCAAACTTTGGGGCCTTGAAATTTGAAAGTAGATTCATGTATCTTTTTCTGGCAAACATGTAATGAGCTATAAAAGGAACTCGTAATTATGATCCTAGAGACTAGAGTTTTCACTGAATATTGCTTTATGGACCATACAAGTAACCTTAAATTGAATTTTCTTTTTATGTTCAAATCTGTTTTATGGTGAATGTGAAAATTACAAAGAAATACAACAGCACCACTTATCCAAATTATCAATTATCAGCATCAATTATCCAAAGTAAAAAAAAAAAAATTAAGTTAGGCACCTAACTCAGTAGGATCATTGATCTATAAGGGGGCTTCAAAGTTCTCAGACCACCCAACCAACTTCCTAAATTCTGAGCATCACTGTAGCTGAAAAGAGTGTTATCTTATTTCATTAAGTGCCAATTTGCAGACATGAAATTCTATGTTTTGACATTGTTCCAGATCATTGATTAAACCATATCCATGTCATTCTCTTCTTGGTTGAGCTGAGAACTTTACAGCACCCCCTCTTAAGCACCTACTGGTGGGCGTCTTTTAGAGAATCAAGGCCAGAGTGCTCAAGTTGAGCGTGCTGACCCCATATTATATAATAGTGAGCACAACTTTTCAGAATGCCTCTAACAAGTCCATGCCCCTCCTAATTCCCCTATGGAATTGAATGTTATGGGTTCCAATCAATATCAATGTCAATTTCAAAAATAGTTGTTTTTTTTTGCATTCAACTATTGCTCGTTAATGCTCGTTAACCAATTCTTGTTTGCATATCTCAGGATCACTCCCAAATTTGGGCTCCATATATATGGATTCTTGGAAAATTGCCACAGGCATACAGTATAGTTGACTAACTACAGTATATACTACCATATTTTATATATATATATATATATATCTATATCTATATCTCTCTCTCTATATATATAAACTGCTATATTTCTAAGAGTCCTGCAGATTTCATGCAGCAGTTCACTCCTTTTGTTTACAAATTTTCCTTAGGGTGTGTACAATTGTCCATAAGACAAAACTCAACTCCACCCATCACTCAGCGTTCTTCTCCATTGTACCTGCCTTGTAGAATTCCCTCCCTTCGGAAATCCATGCCAAATCTTCATATTTGATGTTCTAGGTTCCTCTTAAGACTCACCTCTTCTTAGAGGCCTTCTCTGTGAAGTCCTGTTTCATGTGGCGGGCTGGGATTGTTCCTTTCTGTTTCTATCATGCGGCTGCCTTTTGGAAATGGCTGCTGTGACCTCCCTATGCAGCTTACTGTACATGTGAAATAATTAAGCAACCATGAGAAGTTGCAGCAGTCATTTACAAAATGCAGCCACAAGGGCTTTATTTATGCCCCCCCCCCATCACTCTCCCACTAGACCACCAGAGATACAGGTAGGCCCAAAGGACCTACTTAGACCAGGGGGAGGAGGATTGGGAGTTGGAGATATGCTTGTGGGAGCTGTGAGCTTCAAATGGTGACAGAATTGGGGGGGGAGGGAGGGAAAAGGGAGGGCAGCTTTGGGGAGGCATCAGGGGGAAATTAAATTCAAAAGTTATGAGGGTCCTGGATGATATTCAGTCAGGACCTATACAGCTAAGCAGGTTAATTTAGGACAGTTTATTTATTTATTTATTTTGTTCAATTTTCTATACCATTCTCCCAGAGGGGTTCAGAACAGTTTACATGAATTTATTCAGGTACTCAAGCATTTTTCCCTATCTGTATCAGTGGGCTCACAATCTATCTAATGTACCTGGGGTAATGGGGGGATTAGGTGACTTGCCCAGGGTCACAAGAAGCAGTGTGGATTAAAACCCACAACCTCAGGCTGCTGAGGCTGTAGCTAAAACCACTGTGCCACACACAGTTGTCCTAATTAGTCTGCTTAGCTATGCAAGTCATGGCACTGAATATTGCTGGCACCTGCATAACCCCTGGCTCTTCCATAACGCTGCTCCTTGTATCGCCTCCGAACAACCCACTTTTTCTGGAGCCAGTCAGAGGTGATATTTAGTGACACTGCCTATTTCAGTGCCACTGAATATTGTGGATTAGGCAGTGGTAAGCAATTTAAGTAGGCAGAAGAAGAACTATAATATGTATTTAAACGACTTTGGTTGTAAGCAGAGATTGGCACTCATGTATCAAATCCATGACTCACTCTTTTATGCCATTATTTCATAGTGACATCATGCCGCACTCTATGAAATACAGAAACTTCAAATTACTTTTCCATTTTGAACAGTATACACTGAAGGAGCAATTTGACAATTGTTTCCATTAGTGAAAAATATCTGCATTACTTTTTGCCATGTGAACTTTGCTGGATGTTCAAGATGAAAGTAGATGCACAATTTTGCTTTGAAAATTACGGCTGCAAAACTACCCCCATTTACATCTGCTATTTATTATGCACAAGTAAAATTTAGACAACATACCAATTTCACTGAGAAACGTTACAGGCAAAAATTAGTTAGATAGGGCTGGCAAATTAAAAAAAACAAACCCCCAAATATTTGCATTTGTAGAGCAGTGTCATGGCTTTCAAAATTACCCTTCTTATTGAGTCCTGCCTCCGCCAATTATACCCCTCACTATCTCTCGATCTCTCCTTCCATGCCCTCTCTCTTCTCTTTAATTCTTTATTCATCTCTACTTCTCTATTATCCTTTCCCTTTAAATTCCTTCTTTCTTGTGCAATCTGCCCTCTTCTACGAGCTCATAGTTTATATTATTCATAGTTTATATTATTCATTTATATTATTCATCTTCAATGTATTTATAAGGGAAGAAGAAATGTAAATTTTGAGATGATATCATAGGACACCATTTAAGAGGGAAGCGCCTTTTGCTGGAAAGGAAGTTTTATTAAAGTAAGAGTATTAGGTGGAAGAGAGACACTCTCAGAATAACATAAGGACATATCTCTTCCCAGAAAGTGTAATAAATAATGGACAGTAGTATATCTTTGTAGTTGATTGAAGCGCAAAAAACCTGAGGCAAATACAAAAGATTCTTCTTTGCAAGGAAGTGATTGTAAAGACGCAGACCAAACACTGTATGTATCATTGTAATAAGCAGAAAGAATAAACAAGCTAGAGAGGTCTTTATCTTCATTTGTACCCATTTAAGGATGGTGTTCTGTTTTTAGTGTAATTTTGGTAATTGAATTTCTGCAGGATTTTTTTTTTCTGTGATCTTTATTGTCTGCTAACAACTTCCAGCAGTCTTTGGTAACTCTATGGACATGTCAAGGGTAACCATGGTAACAGGCTACAGCCCCTTTGATTTATATGAATTTTCTTAGCAAAACTTTTTTTTTCTTATCAAATTAGCATAAATCATTGACTGTCATTTCATCTTCTTACTGCAACTTGGTGCTTTATATTTGAAGAGCAATTGATCTCAGATTTGTCTTCTGTGGCTGTTGATCCACTCAGAAACCAGCTTATATAACTAAGGGCTCCTTTTACAAAGGTGCACTAGAATTTTTAGCGCATGCACTGGATTAGCGCACGCTAGCCGAAAAACTACCGACTAACGCACCTTCGTAAAAGGAGCCCTAAATGTTGTTTTCATTTATATCTAATAACTTCCACTTGTTGTGCTAAATGTTGAAGTGGATTTTAGTACGCGACTTCAATTGCCCTGCTCATTTTAAGGCCAGAGTCGGTAATAAATGTTAAAAATCATTGGCCCCCTTTTATCAAGTTGCATTAGGGTTTTTTTCTTGCATGTCAAAGCAGTCAAAGCTCTGACACTTATAGGAATTCTATGAGTGTCGGAGCTTTTACTGCAGCGGCCTGTGATAAAAACCCTAACACAGCTTGATAAAAGGGGGCCCAACTTGCTAGGGATAAAATATTATCTTCACCATATCTGCTGGCAAGAGTTCAAGAATGGCTTTTAAAAATTATGGGTACTGGCAATGTAGAAAAAAGCTGGATTATAGAGGTAATGTGATATGATGACAGGATGTAGGCAATGAAGGGTGTTGAAGAAATTCTTTGCAAAAAGAATATAGGTCCCCTTTTATCAAGCCGCGTTAGGGTTTTTTTTTTGCTGGCCCCTATGGTACAAGCTCCGATGCTCATAGAATTCCTATGAGCGTCGGAGCTTTTACCAGAGCGGTCAGTGATTTAAAAAAAAAAAAAAAAAACTAACGTGGCTTGATAAAAGGGGGTCATAATTAGAGTCTGATAAGTGTGCAGTAGATAAGATTTTTCATGAAAAAAGATTAAGATAAATACAAGTACATACCATGTAACAAATATATTTTTTTTCATTATTGCCCTTGTTGGTTTGATAATCTTTGGAAGTTTTATAACATTCATTCAGGAACTGTAATTTTGATGCACAACAAATATGCATTAATAACAAAAACTATATACAAGGGCAGAGTTGTGACAAATTTTTGCAGTTTATCGTCCAGTGTATATGTCTCTGTTGATTCCCATAATGTAATTTAATGTGAAACTTATTATCAAGATTTAAACAAATGCATGAACTCCTAAGCTGGGTTTTGAATCAAAGCTTATTAAGTTGCCTAGCAACTTAAACACATGCTTTATTAAATTAACCAACAACTCAAAGGTAGCAATGGAGATTTTAACATAAATCTTCATGAGGAAAAAAGTTAATACAATACATTTCCACATTTGTTTTGTTAACAATGAAGTAAATCAACTGAAAGTTGACTGATCATCATCTTTTATCTGCCAGTATTACTGTGTATATTGCAGACTTCCACTTCCAAACTTGCACCTGAACATAAGAACATATGTACTGGGACAGACTGAAGTAGTCAATCCAGATCACAAGTACCTGACAATATCCCAAAAGAGTAAAACATATTTTATGCTGCTTATCCAAGACTAAGACTAGGACTAGGGGACATGCAAAGAAAGTACCAATAGGAAATTTAAAACAAACCAATAGGAAATTAAATTCTGAAATGCATTGCCAGAGAATGTAGTGAAAGCAGTTAGCATAGCAGGCTTTAAAAAAGGTTTTGATAATTTCCTAAAAGAGAAGTCATTAAGCATAAAATGGCTTGTGTAAATCTACTGCTTATTTCTAGGATAAGTAGCATAAAATCTGTTTTTCTCCTTGGGACCTGGTTGGCCACTGTTGGAAAGATGACACTGGGCTTGATGGACCTTTAGACTGTCCCAGTATGGCAAAGCTTATTATTTTAATGAAATTTCAATCTATTCCAGTATGACAACTCTTATGTTCTTATTTTCCCAAGTCCATCTTAATAATGGCTTATTCACTTTTTTTTTTAGGAAATTATCCAAACTTGTTTAAACCCTGCTCAGTGTCTGACTCAGGACAACACTCATACTAAACTAATAGGTCATTTGCCTTAAGTACCCTCTCATATTTCAATCTTAGTGTTCCTTTTGATGGCTTTCTTTCTGACACTTCGAAAGAAAGGCCCTGCTGGGGCTGGCCGCAAGCAGCCTGTTTTGAGGCTGCCTGCTGCTAACTGGCTGTGCTATGGATAAGGAAGGGAGGGAGCAAACGAGTTGGCTGCTCAGGACCACCGCCTGCTTCTTCCATTTCAGGGCTTGAGGGAGGAAGGTTTTGTGGCTCAGGACCACTGCCACACTGGTGCTTTGGGGCGGGAGGGGAGTTTCAGCTCAGAACCACTGCCGCTGGTGCTTCGGGGGTCTTTACTTTTTTGAGAATGCTGGTTAACCTAGACATGATTAACTGAGATTGTACTATATTTGTTTCAGCTTTATATATAGTACCAACCAAGCTTTATATATAGTACCAACCAACCTGTGAGCAACTTTACTAGACTTTCCCATACCAGGTGCTGCTGTTCTAGCGACAGGTGTGTACTGTTTCATTCAGATATTTGTGGGGTAGGAAGGGGTAAGTGACCACTGGAGAAGTGTGGGGGTTCATAACATAATCCCTCCAGTGGTCATCTGGTCCATTTGGATAACCTTTTGATCCTTAGATGCTTTTAAACAAGTCTAGTTCAGAACATCTAAGTTCCATTCCAGGACGTCTTGGGAAAGGTTTGATTATTACCACATGACATCCAAGTCTAAGCATGCCCAAAGCCTGCCCAGAACACACCTCCAACATGTCCTCTTGTAGTTTTCCATGCACAGCAGCTAGGACACCTCGCAAGACATTCAGAAGGCAGTTTTGAAAATCGGCATTTGGATGTCCTGATGATTTGGACATCCAAGTGCCAATTAATGTTGGGTTTTGGACATCTTAATGTTTTAAAAATGCCGCTAATAGGTTCTTTACAGAATTAAATATCATAAACAGTAGGCAAACAGCTATTCAGAATAAGCCTCCTCAAACAAACAGGCGTTCAATGATCTAGAGATGGGAATAACTAGAGAGATAATTAAATTTGCTGATGACACATAGTTGTTAAACCGCAAAAGGATTGTGAAAAAGTGCAAGAGGACCTTGTAAGACTGTAATACTGGGCTTTAAAATGGCAGATGACATTTAATGTGAGCAAGGGCAAAGTGATGCAAGTGGGAAAGAGGAACCAGAACTATAGCTTCATGATGTTGGGTTCTATGTTAAGAGTCACTGCACGGGAAAAAAATCTAGGTGTCATTGTTGAGGATATGTTGAAAACCTCAGCTCAATGTGCAGTGGCAGCTAAGAAAGCAAATAGAATGTTAGGAATTATCAGGAAAGGAATGGAAAGCAAAGATGAAAATGTTATAATGCCTTTGTATTGCTCTATGGTACGGCCGCAACTGGAATACTGTGTGCAATTCTGGTTACTGTATCTCAGAAAAGGTATAGCAAAATTAGAAAACGCATAGAGAAGGGCAACACAAATGATAAAAGGTTTGGAATAACTTCCCTATGCGGGAAGGCTAAAGCAGTTAGGGCGCTTCAGCTTGGAGAAGAGACGGTTCTTATGAGGTATTGATGCCCCTGTATAAGATTCTGGTGAGACCTCATTTAGAATATTGTGTACAAATCTGGAGACCACACTTTAAAAAAAATATAAACAGAATAGAGTTGGTCCATAGGAAGGCTACTAAAATGGTTATTGGTCTTCATCATAAGATATACGGGGAAAGTCTTAAAGATCTCAATATGTATACTTTGGAGGTGAGGCAAGAGAGGGGAGATATAATAGAGATGTTTAAATACCTACATGTCATAAATGCACGAGGCAAATTTCTTTCATTTGAAAGGAAACTCTGGAATGAGAGGGCATTGGATGAAGTTAATAGGTGATAGGTTCAGGAGTAATATAAGGAAATACTTTTTTACAAAAAGGATGGTAGATGCGTGGAATATTCTCCTAGTAGAGTTGGCTGAGTCAAAGACTGTGTCTGATTTCAGGAAAGCATGGGACAAGCACATGGGGTCTCTTAGGGAAAGGAGAAGATAGTGGATGCTGTGGATGGGCAGACTGGATGGACCATTTGGCCTTTATCTGACTTCATGTTTCTATATTTAATTTTTGGAACTAATAGAAATAAAAGGATAATTGAGTGCCCTAACTAGTACCCTCCCTTTTATTAATAGAAGTGAAAGATTTCACTGTTCTCTTATTGCCTGCCTACAGATTTTCAATCACTAGCACTGTTCCTGAGAACAGAACACATATGTTCATAGAGTGATATAATAAATTTGGCTTCAATGTGAAGAAGTGCAGAGTGATGCACTTGGTGAGTAGAATTCTGAGGGAACCATAAGTGCTGAGAGGTGAGAGGCTGATATACATGGACGGGGAGAGAGACCTTGGGGTGATAGTATCTTAGGATCTGAAGGCAACGAAACAGTGTGACAAGGTGGTGGCTATAGCCAGAAGGATGCCAGAAAGAGACATAGCCAGCAGAAGAAAGGAGGTGTTGATGTCCCTGTACAGGTCATTGGTGAGACCCCACCAGGAGTACTGTGTCTGGCTAAAGATGTAAAAAAACAAACAAAAAAAAACTTGAAGTGATGTCAGGCAGGAGGGAGTTGGCATCCATCCTGTCAATTGGAGGTGTGTGTGTGGAGAGGGGGACGGGACTCTGTCACCTCAGCCAGCTCAGCTGATTGTAGAAGGAGGATTTCCTCCCAATCAGGACTCTCTGAAGCTGTGGCTTGGGGAGTCCTGCCCGCTCAGCTAATGGCAGCTGTGGGCTGACTTTAGGATCATGCAGCATAGATAGGTGGCTGAAATGTAGGCCAGGGTTTTCTGGGCCTACATTTCAGCCACCTATCTATACTGTTTAGGTGCGATTCTATAACTGGCACTGTAACGTGATAGCCACATGATCGGAGGCCGCTTTTACAGTGGCCTCCAATGTGAGCGTTGGTTACAGAATCCAGGGGTTAATCTTTAGAGAAGTCAGGGAGAGCCCCAAAATATCTGTGAACTAGCCAATTTGTTCTTTATGGAACAGTCAGGAGGATTTTCTCTTGGTTCCCTCTTTTAAAGAGGCAGGTAAGGTCTGCTTTTGATCTCACATTATCTCAATGGCGGGTCCTATGTTTTGAAGAAAATTGAAAGCAATATCGATAGTGAGTGCAAACTCTGAGCAATGCACACTCTTCATGAATGATAAGTACTCTTTCAATGGGTAAAGGGTATGGGATTTGATATACCACTTTACATATTTTAGACAGGTACTTATTTTGTACTTGGGGCAATGAAGTGTTAAGTGATTTGCCCAGATCACAAGGAGCTGCAATAGGAATTAAACTCACAACCTCAGGGTGCTGAGGCAGCTACTCTAACCACTGGGTTACTTCTCCACTCTTTAAAAAGAGTGTGCACTATTGATGTTGCAGAAAAATGATGTTGCAGAAAAAAAATACAAAGACATGAAATAAGGGATATATTATTCAGATTTCCTAGATCATTTCAAACAAATTCACATTCTTGATAGTAAGGTACTTAATAGAGAACAAAAGAGCATGCAATGCATTAACAACTACAAAGCATGACATAACGTGGATAAGTGTAAGGTGATGCATGTTGGTAACAAGAATCTCACACAGGAATACAAGATGTCCACTGCAGTACTTGGAGAGACCCCCCATGAAAGAGACTTGGGAGTACTGGTCGACAAATCAATGAAGCTGTCCGCGCAATGCATGGCGGAGGCGAAAAGGGCGAACAGAATGCTAGGAATGATTAAGAAGGGGATCACGAACAGATCGGAGAAGGTTATCATGCCGCTGTACCGGGCTATGGTACGCCCTCACCTGGACTACTGCGTCCAGCACTGGTTGCCGTACATGAAGAAAGACACAGTACACTACTCGAAAGAGTACAGAAAAGAGCAACTAAAATGGTTAAGGGGCTGGAGGAGTTGCCGTACAGTGAGAAATTGGAGAAACTGGGCCTCTTCTCCCTTGAAAAGAGGAGATTGAGAGGGGACATGATCGAAACATTCAAAATACTGAAGGGAATAGACTTAGCAGATAAAGACAGATTGTTCACCCTTTCCAAGGTAGGGAGAACGAGAGGACACTCTCAAAGTTAAAAGGAGATAGATTCCGTACAAACGTAAGGAAGTTCTTCTTCACCCAAAGAGTAATGGAGAACTGGAATGCTCTTTCGGAGTCTGTTATAGGGGAAAACACCCTCCAGAGATTCAAGACGAGGCTAGACAAGTTGATGCTGAACTAGAATGTATGCAGGTGAGGCTGGTCTCGATTAGGGCATTGGTCTTTGCAATGGGGGCCACCGCGTGAGCAGACTGTTAGGCGCGATGGACCACTGGTCTGACCCAGCAGCAGTAATTCTTATGTTCTTATGCAATATTGGAAGTCCCCCCACTCACACGCACAAAAAAAATTGCCATGTCTGCATTTTTCTTTCACCCTAATTGATAAGAACATAAGAGTTTCCATACTGGGACAGACTGAAGGTCCATCAAGCCCAGTATCTCATTTCCAACAGTGGCCAACTCAGATCACAAGTACCTGGCAAGATCACAAAGAGTAAAACAGATTTTATGCTGCTTATCCTAGGAATAAGCAGTTGATTTCCCCAAGTCCATCTTAATAATGACTTATGGACTTTTCTTATGGACTTATGGAAATTATCAAAAACCTTTTTAAACCTTGCTTTCACCACATTATCTGGCAACAAATTTATAATGCTGGCAGCTTAGATAGTAACATACACCGTTTGTTTGCTCAGGTCATCAAATAGTGACACAGGATAGAAAGGGCAGGGATTGTAAGAAACTGAACCTCAATTGCCCCATAGGGGAATGCTACCTTTTAGACCACCTACCCTGAAAGACTTCTTACAAGTCACAGCAACTCTAAATATGATCATGAAAGGAATTCAGCTTTCATATATGTAAACCCAGAATACATATTTACCAGATCCATCTCCCATATGGTTCAAAACCCAGTTCAAATCCCACAACTGCTCTTTCTTGTACAACCCCACTCTACTCCTGAACATTCGAGTAGTCAATCCCATCTCATGAGATCTCTTGTAGGAAGCTTCATTTGCATAGTTTTGCTCCTCCTCTTTTACCTCTAGACTGCCTTCCAGTCTTATAAGCAAGAAAGTAGGGGGTAGTCTTTTCTGCTTGTGCTTATTTTCTTTCTCTTCAGTATTTATTTTCAATGTTTTGTGTGATTTTCATGCTGCAGAGGATCCCCTTGAAGGACAGCTCTGGCTGTGGGAGATTGCAGACTTTGAAGGCCAACATCTGTTTCCAGGGGGTTGGCTGCTTTGCAGTGCACTCACTTAGACAACCTGCATTTACAGTTCAGGGCTCAGAGACTGTTCCCTTGAGAGCATTTTCACCCCAGGTTCATCCACTTTTGGGTCTGAGTGCAGGTTGCATGGCTACATATTGGTTTATCCAGGATCAGAGCCGACTGCATTCCTCCACCCTATTGCATGCACAGGTTCCGGGAGGGATAGAAGTCTCCAGCCGGGGCGTTGAGCCTGAGAGGCGGTCAAAACACAAAGGCAGTCCAGATTCCAAACTTCTTGAGACAGAGGAATAAGTTTTTTTTCTACCAGAACAATTTAGATCCTTTTTAGATTTTAAGAAGTTGACCAGTTCTGTGGTTTGACTTTGTATGTAATAACATCTGAGAATTTCAGTCTGGTTAGTCCTTATTCCTCATTAATTTACTCTCTTCAGTTTTAGGTTTCCTCCCTCCATTTTTTTTAAATGTGGTCTGAGGAAGAACTTGTATCCTGTTATTGTATTTGATGCTTGGGTGATTTTTTTTTTCTTCTTCTTCTTCTTAAGGGTATTTCTTTAACAAGTGCTTTGACTGGAAAAAAAAAAATACATTTTGGGAGGTTTGGAGGGTAGTCCTGGGTTCCCCCACCTGTAAAATCTTAAAATCGCTAGTTTGGGGGGTTTATTTTCCCATTCTCTGGCCAATTCTGGCACTAAAATCTCTGCTGCAGCGGCCATATTGGATTTCCTGATTTGAATTAAGTCTTTTATCTGTCTCAATATTCATTGTCTTTGCTTAAAAATTGTTAGGATGGACTCCGCAGAGCAGGATACTTTAGATTTATGCATTGTTTGTGATGGATGGCTGTCGAAGGATCATCTGTGTTCCATGTGCTGCTTGGCATGTGAGGGGGGAGGTAGCAACTGCCTTAGGCCATCCCCCACCCCCGCCCCTACATGGGGTTCTGGTGTTCAGTCCATCCATAGGTCAGCAGTTGGAACCCAAGCACAGTACCGGGTAAAGCTTTGGATTCTCGCCCAGAAATAGCTAAGAAGAAAAAAAAAAAAAAAAAAATTTTTAAATTGAATCAGGTTGGGCAGACTGGATGGACCATTCGGGTCTTTATCTGCCGTCATCTACTATGTTACTATGTTACTATGTAGCTAAAAAATCCAAAATTGTTCTGGAGAGCAGCACAAGTCCCCGGTGAAATGCAACCATGATTCAGCGTCAAAAGCACAAAAAAGCTCTAAAAGCTCAAAACAAGGTGAGGAGGGGGCCTATGCCCCTCAGAAGCAGAGCTTTCTCCTGGAATTCATTAATTTGATGTTTCATGCATATAATCTATATATATAAAATCGGAGGTATTGGAATTTCCACATTATGCTGATGAATCCAGAGTGTGCTGCAAATGTAATAAAGAGCAGTAGATTTCTACTGTAGTTTGAAGTGATCTAGTCAAAGCCTTCACCTAAATAGTGTGTTTGTTTTATGTTTTCAGATTCATGCAAATCCTGTTAATAGCATACAGTCAATTCACCTGTCCTTCAGAAGGAGTAGCTTATGATTTCCAAGATGCACCAGTGATTCCTGGACGACTCAAAAAACTACAAGTAGCTAGGAGGCAAATGTTACTTCAATGCACAATGGGTAGGTTTACCAGACGTCTGGATTTCCCCGGACACGGTCTCCTTTTCAAGGACATGTCCAAGGGTCCGGACGGCTTTACAAAACCCAGCACTTTGTCCAGGTTTTGAAAAGCTTCCTCTAAATCACGTCAGGCAGGAGGAAAACCGCACATGTGCGGATGTCATGTGATGACATCACACGCCTGGGGTAGGTCTAGGGGTCTGGATTTTACTAAAGTAAAATCTGGTACCCCTAACAGTGGGATCCTTTTACTAAAGCCATGACAAAAGTGACTTTAACTTGCTGCTTACAGATCTTTCCCAAATGCACAAGATACTATAGGAAATGCCACGAGCAGCTACAAGAGGTCTTAGCAGCTATTTTAGAAGGCAGCCTTGAGGAGGCAGGAGCAAGAGGGCTAAGCTCCTGCCACAAAGACCCCCACTGGACCACAAGGTACCTTTGTGGGCCCTTGGGGGGGGATCAGAGGGTTGGGAGGGAGATTAAAGGATCGGGGCCTGGATAGAAAAAGCCATATGCAAGAAGAGCCACATGTGGCTCGCTAGCCGCAGGTTGCCAACCCCTGGTTTAGTATAATAAAAAAGACTTTTTTTAAAAATTGTGAACATTAAGCAAGCATCAGGGATACTTGCCTAAATATGATTTCATGAAAGTTGTCCCGACTTCAATGCTTACATGGTTGGACTGTTGTAACATTGTGCTTTAGGAATACCATCAACATGCATATGCGCTTTATAGCTGGCGCAGAGCTCCATAATACATCTGTTATGTGGGACTGATAAATTTGAACATGTTATTAGACATTTAATTGCTACTTGTATGTATTGGTTAACTATGGAATGCCGGGTAAAGTCTAAATTATTATTGATGGTTCATTTAAGCCTGAATCATATGACATCTAAGTATCTACAGAACTGCTTGATACCTCATGTACCCACAAGAGACTTGAAATCTTCTACACAGTGAAGTTTGGTTGTCCCTTCCAGAAAAGTTTGTATGAGTCAACAAGGAACAGTGTGTTCTTATGTTCAGGACCATTAGAGTGGAATAGGCTGCCTGTACTGTACATTATATTAAAGGCAAACTTGCAAGAATTTAAGCAAATGTTATAAAAACATATTTTTTTGTAATATGAAATATGGTACTTAGTAATGTTGAATTTCAAATGACATCAGATTCTGCTTTGTGAGTATGTACTGTATGTATAATAATTGTTTTATTATGTGTGTATCCTTTGTAATCCGCCTTGGACAAAGGCGAAATAGAAATAATAAGCTGAAATTGAACAATATATAAGGGTTTTTAGCCTTTTTTACTTTTATGTCTCTTATTTGTAGGAAAAGACATTTATAGAGACCATACAAATGGTATTTTAAAGAGCCTCTTGAAGTTCAAGATTTCCTCCAGGAGACACACGCATACATCTTAAAGAGCACAGAGTAGTGTGGAATGACGCCACGTTCAGATATGGAACTGTAGGGAATATTTTGTTGGAAGCAAAACAAGGAAAGTTCACCTCAGTAGGAAGGAGACAGCCAAAAGCAAAGCAAAACTGGGGAGATGATGATCTCAAAGGCCAGTTTAACAGTCTTCTCAAGTAAAACAAATCCAGATCCCTGGACTCCCTGTGTTGACCGCAATCAGGTTTCATCACACAGTATTTTGGATGCAATTTAGCATTTCTATTTCTTGTGGCGCAACCAACACGGACCCCGGAAGAAGGTTGTATTATGCCAAAACATGGACCTTGTCGGGTCCATGCCACAAACCTTGGACTGCATATAACTTGGATTTGTCAAGTATTTGTTTTACTTGTAAAGACTTTTAACTGTTTACAAATAAACTGGCCTTTGAGATCATCATCTCTACAGTTTTGCTTTGCTTTTGGGAATATTTTGTTTTCCACGTCCTGGGGCGTTTTATGTTTCATTCGCCTTTTCTCCTTTTCATTCCCACAGTGAAATGTCTGTCCTTTAGCTAGAAAAGTGGAGGAGTGGCTTAATGGCTAGAGCCCCAGCACTCTTAGGTTGCTAGTTTGATCCCAGCCTCCTCCCTGTGACTGTGGGCAGTGGCATAGCAAGGGGAGGGCAAGGGACTGGTCCGCCCCGTGCTCGGTCTTTCTAAGGGCGTAGCACCCCTTCTTCTCTCTGCCCCTCCCACTTCTCTCCTTGCCACACACACACATGTCCCTTGCCTTCCCCCATACCTTTTTTTACTTCCCTGGCACGAGGTTGCTGCCCGCATCAGCACTGGCGCTCTCCCTGCCATCACTACAGGGACTCATGCCAAGGAAGTGATGTCAAAGTGCAAGCCAATACTGACATGGGCATGCTGCTCATGCTGGAGAAGTTAAAAAGGTACGGGGAAAGGGAAGGGGGATGGGAAGAGGGGAAGGGAGGGGTGTAACCTCCCCAGGCACTGCTCACCCTCAGGGCCAGATTAAAGGGTAGGCCCAGTAGGCACGTGCTTCAGGATCTAAAATATCAGGGAGCCCCAGGGCTGGCATTAGTGGGAGAGCAAACAGGGCAGGGGGCCCCTGACTGCCTGGTGAGGTCAGCTTCCCTCCAACCACCCACAAGTGAACTGAACCCAGGCCGCAGGGCCCTAACACTGTGCCGGCTTCCCTTCTTGTTACTAAATAAATACACCCACTGTGATGCTGGGCTGAGCCCAGCCTTCCGGCAAGCTCCCGATGCCTACCGGCAAAACCCCTCACACTCGGTCCCCAATCGGGGCACCAGCCCAATGCTGTCTTCTGGCTTCCCTGGACCTTCTCTGCTCTTCCCAGCCCCTTAGGAGTCTTTGGCGTACTCTTGCACCTTAGCCAGACTTGTGGCCTACTTTGAGGCATATTTGCACATGTGCAGGAACCCATGCATGCGCCGACGTGTCTTTCTTCTGATGTTCCTCGGCAGCCAGCAATCAGCTGATTGCCACCACGCGGTGAACTTGACTGCCGCGCTCTTCAGGGGAGAGAGATAGAAGAGAAGGAGAGCAGAAAGATGCCAGGGCATGGGGTAGGGAAAGGAAACTAGGGAGACAGATACCAGACCAGAGTGAAAGGAAGGAGAGGAGTTGCCAGAGCATGAAGGGGGAGGGAGAGATAGGAGAGAAGAAAAGGAGAGAGTTGTCAGGCATAGGGGAAGGGATGGAGACAGAAAAATGGAGAGGGGTGAAGCTGAAATGAATCATGTACAAAGGAGAGAAGGGGCATAGGACAAACAATTTATTGAAGGGACATAGAAAGATGTCATATGGAAAAGAGAGAGGGCGGACACTGGATGGAAAGGGCAGAGAGGGCAGTGGATAGAAGGGGCAAGAGAGAGGGGACAGACGCTGAATGGAAGTGTGGGAAAGGGGAACAGACATTGAATGAAGGGGTAAGAGAGACATTGGAAGGAAGTGGGGAGGAGAAAGGAAAGAGGGAACATGCTGGATTGGGGGGAAGATGATAGAATTAGATACTGGAAGGGGTGAGGGAAAGAGGTATCAAGCTATAAGTAGACACAATGAAACAGGGAAATTGAGGACTGAATAATAAGAAAGAATTTAGACAGAGGCTGAAAATAAATTGAGAAGGAAGAACAGGGAAGAACAGGAAGAATGGAGTGGAGAGACATATGCCAGAGCAAGGGAAGGGGAGGAGACAGATACAAGACCAGGGAGGAGGAAAGGAGGAAGAAGACAGATACTAGATCTGTGGGGAGGAAAGGAGGAGAGAGATGCTAAAATCTGCTGGGAGGGAGAGATGGAAGGGAAGAAGACCATGGGGAGTGGAGAGAAATAGATGGATGCCACACCAATGGGGGGGGGGAAGAAATGGAAGGGAGAGGCAGACAGTTTCTGGAAGAGGAATAGAAAGAGAGCAAATACCATATGGAAGAGGCAGAGAGAGAGGGCAGGCAGTGGATGGAAGGAAGAACATGATGAGAAGAAGAGGAAAGCAGAAACCAGACAAGAAAGGTAGAAACAAATTTCTATTTGTTTTATTTATTTATTTTTGCTTTAGGATAAAGTATTATTGTAACTGTGTTGATAATCGTTTATTAATAGAAAATGGAAATAAGGTGATCCTGTTTATTGGACTAATTTTATTACATTTTTTTTTACTATTTTGGAGATCATAACTCCTTTCCTCAGGTCAGGACAGGGATACTGTAACAGCAATATAATTTACTGACCTGAAGAAAGATGTTTTAACCTCTGAAAGCTAATTGAGAAATGTACTAGTTCAATAAAATGTTGGGCACTAAATTTTCACGCCATGCCCCATGCCTCCTACCCAAATGCAAAATATAAATTGGTGGGCTTCACAAAGCCCTGCCAGCTGAAGATTTCTTCCTCTAAGAAGGAAGGGGGGATTTGTTCAGAGATGTTTGGAGGTTGCATAGAAGAAAAACTGTACACTAGCACTGGTATGGTAATCTTTATGGTTTGTTTTGAATTTTAAAATAAAAGAAATAAAGTGGAAATAAAGAAGTAAATAAGAAATGGGTAAATAAATAGGCATGGCATGGGTGGGACAAGGGCGTGGCATGAGGGCAGGTGGGTATACGGCATGAAGTGAGTGGGGCCAGGGGCCCAGTGGACTTGTGTGCCTAGGAGCCCTCGACGAATTAATCCTGCCCTGCTACGCCACTGACTCTGGGCAGATCACCTAACCCTGATACCACAGATACCACAGTTCGATTGTGAGCCTGCTGGGACAGATAGGGAAAATATTTGAGTTCCTGATTACTATTCAATGTATTGTAAACCACTTTGGTCGAATCTCTTTATGTAAAGGTGGTTAATAAATCTAAATAAATATGATACAATGGTGACGAATGACTTCTCTTCCTCTCCTTTTTCAAAAGACACGATCCATCAACCTCCAAGAAGGAGCATCTAAAAAAAAAAAAAAGTACTGTATTTTTTCTAGTTAATTCTTTACCATTAAAATGCCTATTTTACATAAATATTATGTCACTTCTCATGTCATATGAAAATTGAAACAACCAGGTTTCTTTCTTTTAGAGATGCTGTTATTGCAATAAGACAAAAAGGAAATGCAAGTGACTAAATTGTCCCCTTTAGACTAGAATGGAATCTGCTCATCCACAGCTGGACCTTCAGGAAATATTCCTAACAGCGATAAATATATTTAGGGTGTAGAGCTTCAGGTGGCAACCAAAAAGAACAAAAATATGGTTATGAATAACTCCTTGCGGGGACATTTCTAGGCAGGATAAAGGGTTCTGCATTCTACACATCTGAAACTTCTATTTTTGAGAAGTGTCAAATGCCATGTTGTTCATTCTGCGTATATCCCAACTAAAGAGGGGTCATTTTATTAAGGTGCGCTAACCGATTTAGCACGTGCTAAAGATTAGTGTGTGCTAAATGCTAAGGCATCCATTATATTCTTTGGGCACCTTAGCATTTAGCGTGCATTAATATTTGGCGCACGCTAAATCAGTTACCGCACCTTAATAAAGGGACCCCAGAACGAGGCAGATGAGCCCTGGCCTGGGAACCAGGGCTGGCTCAGTGACTGTAGCACTGGGGGAAGAGATGACTTTGTGGGGAAGGAATGGCGTGCAACTGGGGTGCAGGCTTTGAATTGTGGCTTCGGAATGTGGCTTTAGAGTAAGTGAGTGGTGATCACCTAATGATTGTCGGGGTGCGGGGGTAGAGAGGTACACGTCGAGAACATTTTACTCGGTAGCTGAAGTGCCTCTTCAGGCTGCTGTTCACGCCATGTTTGCTGTCCCTCCTTCCCGCCCTGTCTTTGCAAGTGGTTTGGTGGCACCTTGTGGTACATTTGTCGCAGTTGAGGGGGCTAGGGTCCCTGGGTCTGGAGACATTAAGGGTGAAAAAATGGTGCTTAGTTGGGAGGTTTGCGGTGCATGTTTGGGTATAGAGTTCTTTTGCATGGTGCAAGGTCTATAGATATTAGTAGTTCACAGCTAATAGCATGGCATGAACTGAGAGTTGAGCTGATATGGTGGGACTCAGGTGACTTAGATACATGGGGACCATCTAGCTCAGGGGTGGGCAACGCTGGTTCTCAAGGGCCGGAATCCAGTTGGGTTGACAGGATTTCCCCAATGAATATGCACTGAAAGCAGTGCATGCAAATAGATCTCATGCATAAGCATTGGGGGAATCCTGAAAACCCGACTGGATTCTGGCCCTCGAGGACTGGAGTTGCCCACCCCTGATCTAGCTAGTGACATGGATTCCTGGGCTGTTTGGGTTTGATATTTAAGGCTGGTACGTTTATGGCTTGGGCCAGGGGTAGGCAAGTCCGGTCCTCGAGAGCCACAACCCAGTTGGGTTTTCAAGATTTCCACAATGAATATGCATGAGATTGATTTGCATAGAATGGAAGCAGTCCATGCAAATTAATCTCGTGCATATTCATTGTGGAAATCTTGAAAACCCGACTGGGTTGTGGCTCTCGAGGACCGGAATTGCTTACCCATGGCTTGGGCTATTCTGTTTGTTATTTGGAATAAAGCTGTTCCAAGTTTAAACCCATATTAGGTGTTGGTATTTCTTTGGGACAATTTGGTGGTTGGGGGGATGGATTAGGAGTGGGAAGAAGCAATGGCATATCCCTGTTTAGACTCATTTAAGACAGTTACTATAAGAGGGTGCTGAAAAGTTCTCAGCTCAACCCACTACTACTACTACAACTACTAATAATAATTTCTATAGTGCAACTGGACTTACACAGTGCTGTACATCAAAACACAAAAGAGAGAAATGGATGGGTACCACCTTTTTGTAGTTTTACAACCACACTCAAAAGCGGTTTACATACAGGTACTTCAAGCATCTTCCCTATCTGTCCCAGTGGGCTCACAGTCTATCTAATGTACCTGGAGCAGTGGAAGATTATCCCCTTCTTTTACTAAGGTGCGGTAACCAATTAGCGCACGCTAAATGCTAACGTGTCCCTAGACTAACATGCACACATTAGCGTTTAGCACGCACTAAATTGATTAGCGCGCACTAATCAGTTAGCACATCTTAGTAAAAGAGGGCCTTTATCAATAGATATCCTATTATACAATAGTGGTGACTTACCCGGGGTCACCAGGAGCAGACAGGGTTTGAACCCACAACCTCAGGGTGCTGAGATTGTAGCTCTAACCACTATGCCACAAAGACAAACTGGACAAGAAGGTGCATCAATACATTGTGTCAGGTGGGGGGATTACAGAGGGAATGACAAGACAGATATTGGTGCTTAGCAGATAAGTTGGAGTTTGGAATTGAAAACATCTTCAAAGAAGTGAGCTTTGAGTCCGGATTTGAATACTGCAAGAGACAAAATTTGACGTACCGAGTCAGGCAGTTTGTTCCAGGTGTACAGTACAGCAAGGTAGAAGGGACGGAGTTGGCTATTAAGGAGAAGGGTACAGATAAGAGAGACTTATCCGATGAGTGGAGTGCCTGGGGGAGGGGGAACTGTGGGAAGAGAGGAAAGATTTGAGGAGCTGTGGAGTGAATACACTTGTAGATCAGTAAGAGGAGTTTGAACTGCATACGGAAACGGATAGAGAGCCAATGAACTGACTTGAGGAGAGGGGTAATGTGACATTGGTAGAATATGAGGTGTGCAACAGAGATATGAACAGATTGAAGGCGAGAAAGATGGTTTAGCGGAAGGTCAGGTTGCAGTAGTCTAGGTGAGAGGTGATGAAGTTATGGATGAGGGTCTTGGCAATGTACTCAGAAAGGAAGGGTCTGATTTTAGCAGTATTGCAGAAAAAGAAAACAGGTTTTTGCAGTCTGTTGGATATGTGAAGAGAAGGAGAGAGATGACTCAAAGATTACCCCAAGGTTGCAAGCCGACAAGATAGGGAGGATGAGGGTGTTGTTCACAGAAATAGAGAACAGAGGAAGAGGAGAGACAGATTTAGGTGGAAAGATAAGGAGCTCAATCTTGGACAAGTTTAATTTCAGATGGCAGCGAGCCATCCAGGTAGTGCTGTCATACTAGCAGACTGAAACTTGGGACTGAATGTCTGTCGAGATATCAGGTGTAGAGATATAGATCTGTGAGTCATCGGGATAGAGGTGATACTAAAAGCCATTGGAAGAAATTAGAGTACCATGTGAAAAAGTGTTGATGAAAAAAAGAAATTGGCCCAGGACAGAGCCCTGAGATACACTGACCAACAGCGGGATGGCAGTGGAGGAGGATGCAATACAGTATATGCTAAAGGTATGATAGTAAAGATAGGAAGAAAACCATGTGATAACAGAGCCCTGAAATCCAAGCGAGGACAGCATGTCAATGAGTAGGTGGTGATTTACTATGTCAAAAACTGCAGATAGAAGGATGAAGATGGAGTAGAGACCTTTGGATTTAGCCAGGAGCAGGTCATTGGAGACTTTCATAAAGGCAGTTTCTGTAGAATGAAGAGAGCAATAGAGTGATTAAAGCAGGTCAAGGATAGCTTGAGATGAAAGAAAGTCAAGACAATGGTGGTGAACAGCATGTTCAAGTAGCTTGGATAAGAAGGGGAGGAGGGAGACAGAATGATAGTTGGAAGGGCATTTAGGATCCATAAAGGGTTTTTTGAGGAGTGGTGTAACAACGGCATGTTTGAAGGTGTTGGGCACAGTTGCAGTGGAGAGTGATAGACTGAGGATATAGCAGGAGATGACAATAGGAGAGATAGTGGTAAGTAGATGGGTGGTGAAGGGATCAGAGGAATAGGTGTGTTTTGAGGAGAAAAGAAAATATGTAGTTTCCTCCAGTAATTTCAGGATCTAGGAAAAGGTGGCAAGGGACGAGGTGGGGTTTGGTAGAAAGGGCTGGGGAAGGTGATTCGTATGAGAACTCAAGGTTAAGTTTTTTTAACCTTGTCGTAGACGTACTCAGCCGTAGTCTGAGAGGAGAGTGATGGAGGGGTGGGAAGTGGGGGAACCTTGAGTAAGGAGTTCAGTGTGGCAAAGAAGTGGCGAAGGTTGGAGCAGAGTCAGTCAGTCAGATGGGTGCAGTAATCTTGTTTGGCATGTGACATAGCAGACTGGAAGGAGGACAGGAGGAATTTGAAATAAATGAAGTCAGCATGAGTACAGAATTTGAGCCAGAGCCATTCAATAGACCTACAGGAGCGTAAGTAGCAGTTTTTAGAGTTTAGCCAGCGCTGGGGTTTGGGGCGCCTTACAGAGCGTGAGATCGGGGGAACAAAGATATTTAGAACAAATGAGATAGTAATGTTATGTGTCAGCCTCATTTACAGACTTCTGTAGCATAGTGGTAGAGAAAAGGGGCAAAACAGTAGTGGAGAGAGTGCCGGAATCGATGGCCTGAAGATTCTTAAATGTACAGGTGGAGATCGTCTGGGGCTGGGATGGAGACTGAGAGATTGTGAAGGTTATCAGATGATTGTCAGAGAGGGGAAGAACTGTAGTGAAGAAATTAGTGATAGATCAGTTAGAGAAGAAGATAAGATCAAGGCAGTGGTCATTCTGGTGGGTAGGGGTGGTGAAGCTCAGCTGAAGATCAAATGAGGATGTTAGGGCTAGAAGCATAAGAGTCAGAGGGGTTGTTAGCAGGAATGTTGAAATCAACAAGGGTGAGGGAGAGAGATGGATGTTCAAGAAAGAGAGAAAGCCAGGAGTTGAAGTCAATGAGGAATGAAGCGAGGGATTTATCAGGGGGTTGGTAAATGACAGTTATGTGGAGGGGCAGAGGTGCAAAAAGACAGAGTGGACTTCAAAGGAAGAGAAACAGTGAGACTATGGTGGAATAAGGGGGTTGAAATCTGCAAGAGGGTGAGAGCAGCAGCCCAACGCCACCTCCATGACCAGCCGGGTGAAGCATAGGGAAGAACAGGTAGCCTCCATGACACAGAGTGGCAGCCGAGGTAGAATCATCTGGGCAGATCCAGGTCTCAGTCAGTGTGAGCAACTTCCTAAATTCTGAGCGTTATTTTGCCACTGTACCTGAAAATAGTGTCATCTTATTTAAGTGCCAATTTCCAGAAACAAAATTCTATGTTTTTGACATTGTTTCAGATCATTGATTGAAACATATCCATGTCTTTCTCTTCTTGATTGGGCTGAGAACTTTTCAGCAGCTCCTCGCTTTCAGCAAAACCAACATTTCCAGAGATTTCTTTCTTTATTGGAAATCATAAACTTTAGGGGAAGGAGAATTAACAAGCCCTTAGAGGTGTTCTCAACCCCAGTCAAAGCAAACTACAGCTGGCAGAAAACTAGAGAGCTGCCTGATTTGATTTGCTACAGTTTGCTACAGATATAGATAGATAGGTATATATAATTACTGCCTATGAAATATTTACTGGGAAATGTTGTTTTCTTTACTTTGACAATTTGTGAGTTAAGTATATCTTGTTTAATGATAAGCTGGTTTACTATAGACTCTTAAGCCAAGAGCTTTGTGCTTTGCTTTTTTAGTAAAAACTATGGTTGAGCCTTTTGTATGGCCACATGAACCTAATTTAAATGTATTTGTTTTATGGTTTTACTAAAAACTGCACATTTTGGTTTGAGTTTTGGATTTTCAGCCACCACAGCAAAAACAAACTGAAAGAGGTGAAATGGTGCAATCAGGGCTTTGAAGCAGTAAAGTCGCTTATAAAATAAGGCTTCTGTCCCACCAATACCTTGATTCTAGTCTACATATGACCCTCTGTGACCTTGGGTAAAAAATAAATAAATAAACTGTTGCTTTCTTTTCTTTCTACATGGCCATTCCATGCTGATTTTTACTGACCTTTATTTGTATGTGTTTCAAGACTGTCTACTCCAAAGCGACTGATTGAAAAATGAACAACTTGAAAGACAGCGTCCACACAGAGAACAAATTCTCTGCGATTTGATGGGACAGCAATGGAATTCTAATAGGAATTCGGGTTGCCCCTTTAATCAGTAATTTACATTTTACTCACATATTACTATTACTACTACTTATCATAAGATAATAAGTTTCATAGGTTGCTAGTCACCTTCTAAATGTATAATAATGTTGCATCGTATCAGATTATCTATTGCCCTCAAATATTTGTTTTCTCTTGCACAGTATTGGGGGGGGGGAGGGGTGCATGTGTTTGTGAAACTATTCATCCTTCCGTGTACGTTTCTGTGTCTGCACGGAGATAGATGTATTAAATAAAGAATATCGCCAGTCTAGCACAGGCATAAAAAAAATAAGAAATTGAAAACGTAGAATCTTTGCTTTCTGGATCCTGAGGAAGCCCCGGGGTTCAGTTCTCTATTGTCATGGGGAGCTTGCCTGTAACCATTGTAACACTTTTCTCCCGCCATTTCAAAATAATTAAATAACCATTCTTTTTTTTAAGATAGTTTCTCCCCGGAGGTTTGGAAAGGAGTAGTGAAATTAGCCATATATCATCCTAGCCTGTAGCATTTTGATACTTGTTAGCTTTCTCTCACCTCGCAGTCTGACAGCCGCTCAGATGGCTGAGATCAGCACATCGCCCACAAATAATGGAGTTTCCTTCTTGAATTTCCGATTACACCCCATTACTCTGAGATGGTCTCCAACTCCCAATAGTATATAAGATAATTAAAGTTTAAGATTACATAAAACTAGGTTTATATGTTATGTTGTTGAAGAACCTTTTATTCATGTTTTCCAAGACTTTGTTACTTTTGCTTTAAAGTAATTAAAATGTATCAAGCCTGAGTTTTTTTTGCATCAGAAGACTTTTTGACCATAAGCTAGCATGCTTCTTCATATTATTGTGTATAAAATTCAATTCTAATCCCAATGGATTAGATTCAAGTTTGCAAGAGAACTGCAAAAAACAAAGAAACTCTTCTTGAAACGATCTTATATTTGTGCTTATTTATTCAATTTTCTATTCCGTTCTTCCCTGGAGCTCAAAACGGTTTTCATTAATTTATTCAGGTACTCAAGCATTTATCCCTGTCTGTCCTGGTGGGTTCACAATCTATCTAATGTACCTGGGGCATTGGAAGAATTAAGTGACTTGTCCAGGGTCACGAGGATCAGTGTGAGTTTGAACCCACAACCTCAGGATGCTGAGGCTGTAGCTTTAACCACTGGGCCACACTGGAGTCCAAAATAAATAGCGGTTTTCTGAGTTCCCTCAGTCTGAAAGCCCAATCTACGTGTCACAAACTAAACTGAATGCAATAGGAGAGATTCAATTTTAGAATAATGTACTGAATTAGTTGTTTTAAAACTTGCTTCTTCCACTTTTTTCTTTTTTTGAAAAATAAATGATTCATTATTGGAAAGCAAATTAAATAAAAAAAAACAATACACAGTTGTGAAAATCACATTTCTGTAAATTGATATGCAAACGGACAAATTCCTTTTCAGCATTCCTTCAATTTGTTTTTTTTGTTGCTGTTATTGGGTTTGTTTTGCTTGTTTCTTTTATTTTGTTTTTACCATTATTCTAACATTCTGGGTCCTGGGCAATCTTATCCCCTTTATATTAGACATCTTGTTTGCTCATTTGCTTGAGAAAGATAATATCTAGACTTGCAAAAGCTATGTCTTGATTATTATGATTGTTATTATGAAAGTTAAAAGTACGTCTGAACTAATTCACCTTTAGGCGTCATCTTTCTTTAAGGCCCTTTTACTAAGGTGCGCTAACTGATTAGTGCACGCTAATCGATTTAGTGCACACTAAACGTTAATGCGTGCATGTTACTCTATGGACATGTTAGCGTTTATCACACACTAATTCAATTAGCATGCGCTAATCTAGTTAGCACACCTTAGTAAAACAGGGGGTAAGTGACAAATTACAAGAGGGTGCTGAAAAGTTCTCAGCCCAACCAAGACGCGTATATGGTTCAATCTGAAACCATATCCAAACAAAGAATTTTGTTTCTGCACACTGGCACTTAAAATAAGATGACACGCTTTTCAGCGACTGTGGCAAAATAAAGCTCAGTATTTAGGAAGTTGGTTAGTTGGGCTGACAGCTTTTCAGCACCTCCTGGTAAAACAACAGCCTGTTTGTTTCATGTCTCTATTGGGTAATTTTGATTGCACAATTACAAAGGCCTGCCCTGGAGTTATTAGTTTTACTGTCCCGTGGAAGAACTGGGCAAAACTATCCTAGCCTTATTTGTTACTGGGATTACTAAACAAGAGCATTTTAATGAATTAAAATTAGTAATCAAACCTTCTGAAATTATTTTTGATTGATCCAGATTATTATCTCTCCCCCTCCCCCTCCCCATTTTATCTGATGGCAAGTGAATTATTTTGGTTTTCAAGGCTTGTACCAGTGAAATCATGCTTAACTGCTTAATAAATACCACCTAACAATGAGCTCCTTTTATCAAGCTGCGGGAGGCGGTTAACACGCGGAATACCGCGCGTTCAACCGCCTGCCGCGCTAGTCGTTAATGCCTCCATTGACGAGGCGTTAGTTTTCTGGTGTGCCGCGGGGGTTAGCGCATGATGAAATCTCCGACGCACTAACCCCCGTAGCGCACCTTGATAAAAGGAGCCCAATGTGTCTCTGCACCATTATCTATTTTATGGAGTAGTGATGTCTTTGCTCTACATGGATATTTTTTTTCCTGTGGTTTTATATTAAGGAGACATGCTTATGAGGGGGTGCTGAAAAGTTCTCAGCCCAACCAGGACGAGAATGATATGATTCAAACAATTATCTGAAACAATGTCAAAAAAAAAAGCATAAAATTTCATTTCTGCAAACTGGCATTTGACAAAATAAGATACTGTAACACTCTTTTTAGATAGCGTGGCAAAATAACACTCAGAATTTAGAAAACTGGTTAGATGGGCTGAGAACTTTTCAGCACCCCCTTATATTGTACATGAACAATGCATTTTGGTTGCAAATAATTCAGAGCGAGAGAGAAAGAGAGAGTATGAAAGTGGGTTTCAGTCATAAATTGAATTGGCTTTTTTTTTTTTTTTTTTTAGGATTGTGCTAATTTATACAAACCTTATAGTTTAGCATTTCTGGTGGTACTCATCGAACAGACAAAGTGACTTCACAAGTTTTGTTATTTCATATGTCTTCTGAATTTTGCCCATATTTGTACTAGTCAGCATAAAACGAGCAGCGAACTTAAGATGAAACCTCACATTGCAAGTCATTGAATTCAGTAAAACAACAACAAAATATGTGGCAAAAAAGGAATTGTAATCAGAATTTCTTTAAGCTACTCTGTGGTGTAATGCCCTGTATCTTATGGTCACTTTAATTACTGTGAGATGACTTAAAACAAAAAAAAAAACGTGTTTGGAATGTTTTATAAATAAATGCGTAATAATTGCCTCAGATTTTTATTAGAACTATGAGTAAATTTTCACGTACAACACATTTGAAAATTAGCATTTAAAATATTTGTATTTATTTTCATAGAAAATGCTTTTGTTTTTCGTTCACAAAACACATTTCAAAATCCAGATGATAGCGACACAAACACCTTTGACATTATCCGTAAATTAATGATTTAAAACATTATTAAACACTTGGTGCACTTTCAAAATGGTATTTATTGGAAAACGAGGTCTCTGACAGGAGCCAGAAAGTATTTGAAGGCTTATTTTTTGTTTGCCTTCAGCAGGTTCTTCCCCGCCCCCAGAATACAAAAGCAATTAACAAATAACCTATTTTAACCCCGGACATCTGCCTTGGAGATTTTAGGCCTAATTTCTTTTTTTTTTTCCCTCCGTGTCAAGTCTCTGAATAGTTGCTGCTCCGGATTTAAGTCTGAATCCTCATCCCTGGCTGGTCTTGTGTCCTTTTGCTTTTATCTTCACCACAATGGCACTAACAGGTTTAACAAAAGCCATCTTTCCTACAGAGATGAGCTTGTGTTTACACCTCTTACAGCCACTTCTTCCAGCTATCTTTTTTCTTCTTCCTTTTTTTTTTTTTTTTTTTGCCTTTGTCTTTTTCAGTGAAGGAGTTGAAAAGACAAAATACATATTTTGCTGGACTTCTAGTTTTTATGGTGGGGTTCCTTTCATTCATTCATCAGGTGCATTCTCCCGTGGGCTGCCTCACCCTCATCAATTCCATGGTACCTGATTGGATAAAGAAATACATCCCAGAAACCAATACAGCTACAGAAAATACTCAGTAAATTGGACAGTGCTCATCCGTTTTTGATTTCTACACAACTCCAAAGAAATGTTCCAGGAAAAAGTAGTTTGACTTATTTTACCGAATCTCGGAACACGAATTCTAAATAAATTACAAAAAAAAAGTTACTATTTGCTGACTAGCATGATACCATAATGAACTTGCTAATTCAAAAAATTGCCCACATTTTTCTGGAATGCCATTGAAAACTTGTATTGCAGATTGAATAGTCTGAAGTGCCGGAGGGCTCCCTGATAGTGACGTCAAATCCGGAACAGCTAGGGATTTACTAGCAAAATAAATGTTTAGATCTACTGTGTTGTTCGCAATTTAAAGATTTCTTCCAAGCTGGAAGGTTTGTAATTGGCCTCATTTGGCATGAGAACATAGATGTTCAGGAGCTAAAGTGACCTTACCAAAACATCTTCTTACGTAAGGTCTACGGACCTATTCTCAAGAATATTGTTTGTCAGGGAATAAAGTTATCTCATTCCCCTTCTATAATTTGAATCTCATTTGCTTAGGTCGCATATTAACCAGTAATTTAGAGCCGTATATATTTTTATTTCTTTAAATTATATCAAATATAGAAATTGTATAAAATCACAACACATCACAACCTGCAACCTTAAAATAAATGAACAGTAACAGAAAATAATTTACAGTAAAGTGATAGTGACAAATATGTCGGATTCTAAAAGATCTCTTTTTTTTATAATAATCGTTTACACTCAAAATTAAGCTTAAGAAAGTGATTTGTTGTTGGCTGGTGGTAATCTATCAACTTGCCTCTGGTTTTGATCAGCCACTATCTGTTTTTATTTTCTCCTATTAGTAATTTTATCCTTTCCCTTGTAAGTGCTATGGACCTAAATCATCCTTATTCACCAGCAGCAAAGAAATAAATTAACAAATGTCAGTTCCGAATCTCATTTAAATCGGCTGCTGTTATCCTTCACTGCGCTAATTTCTTATCTACAAATACTGAGAGATTTACACATCCTTTCTTTTGATTTTAGTTTCATCCTTTTCTACTGCTTATCTGTTATCAATATTTAAGGACGGTTCAGGCATTATTCGCTGAAACCTTTCTTGTTTACTTGTTTGCAAAATGGGAGTTTCCCCATTTTTTTGCCATGCAAATGTTTTTCAAAAACTAGGCCCTTAACAGGATCTCTCGGTGATGACCATAAACCAAAAGCAGCCCCGTTTCTTGAAGATTTTCTTCTGAGACGCAGGTGGAGAGGAAAACTTTGGTAAATCACAGTGAGCCCCCTACCGATTACTATGGGCTCCTTTTATCAAGCCGCGCTAGCGGTTGAACGCGCATACCACACGCCAAACCGCCGGCCGCGCTAGCCGCTGACGCCTCCCTTGAGCAGGCGGTAGTTTTTAGGCCAGCGCGGGGGTTAATGCGTGATGAAACATCGCGCGCGTTAACCCCCGCTAGCGCGGCTTGATAAAAGGAGCCCTACATCTCGGCTCTCCCAACATTCGTTACAAATTCCACTGCAGTACTTATTAGAGTTAATTATTTGAAACATCTCCAAATAAATTATCGTTTGCCTATTTATTCTGAAAGTCTCAGTCTGGGCGTTATCGTTTAGGGCTCCTTTTACTAAGGTGCACTAGCGTTTTTAGTGCATGCAGGATATTACCACGCACTACACCGTGTGCTATGCGGCTAGAACTAATACCAGCTCAATGCAGGTATTAGCGTCTAGCGTGCGCAGCAATATAGCACACGCTATTCCGCACATTAATGCCCTAACGCAGCTTCATAAAAGGAGCCCTTAAAATTATTTCCAAATTATAAAGTTTTTATGTGAATATAATATATTTAATATAATCTTATTTTCAATAACAACTGTCCAGTTTTAGATGTTGCTTTTCCAAATTAGCAAGCAGATGGTTACAGCACCAGATTAGAGAAGATGGTACCCACTGTATTTGACGGAAGTAAAACTATAGAAAATCTATTTAAGATAATCTCTAAATCCAATCATCTAATTTTCATTTTATTTCAATTATAGCTCACAATAATTTGTAATGAGATTTTGTATTTTCCAAAAGTAAACGTTGCTTTATATAACTTTTACAGCATGAAATGTAATACATGCTAATGCTGATACTTCATGAACACATTTGGGTGCTGTAGGGTTGATGATCATATCTTTTTTGAAAATTAATAAAATACAATGGAATTCCAAATTGAGAGGGAGGAGAAAACATGGTGATAGAGCAAATGTTATTGCCCTTAGGTACTAAAGCCCTCCCTTTAAGTTCTAAAGCAGAACTGTGTAAATATTCTGTAGAGGTCAATAGGTTGGAAATGACGTTTCTTTCTTGTAATTTTCAGTTTTTCCTGTATGCAATATGATATCATGAAAATGGATTAGATGGGAGAGACCAAGACCCAGACTTAGGTTTAAGAATTTAGACTCCAAGTTAATAAACGAGATACGCATACATTTTTTGGTAATAGACAATATTTATCTGATAAACCTGATAAGTAAACAACAGATGAATTTACAAAGGGAAAAAAAAAAAGTAACAAACCTTAGTTAATGGCTCGGGATAACTTGAAATTATTCATATCATTCACTCCCCATGATCTAAGGAGAAAGAGATATAGTTGAGGCTTTGCAGTCAAATATTGATCTTACAGCAATGTTCAGTAAAATATCACCTAATAAATGTGTTGTAGATGCCACCTTTGTGACCTTTTTGTTCATTTTTTTTTTTTTTTTTTTAATGGGAGAACTAAACTGATCTGTTGTTTCTGGAATCTGGATAGAAACTGGAATGAAACTATTTTGCACTTTGGGTTTCAACAGAGTACAAGTTGTTTTTAACCAGACAGCCCGCTCACCCCGTTGTAAGCTCTACACACTCATTAAAGCGATTATTCACGACCTGTCGAGTGTTTTCTAGTGCTTTCACAGGAAAGGCTTACTGTTTCAATCCTTATGATATTATCTGGGTGACGCAGAATGAAGAGCTATGGTCATTGCCATTTATGATCTCCTTATGAGTTGGTATCTTGAAATCCATACAGGGTTCATAGTCATCCCTCCGAAGTTCTGCAGACTGGAATAGTACCAAGAATAATCTACTCTTCCAAGGCTTACTGTTGTATTAAGAAGATATCAACCCTCCATGACTGAAAACAATGGCTTATTTAAAAATAAACAAAGCAAATCAACGTGGATTTTACCAAAGAACCCCATGTTGACATTTAGATGGGAGAAAACATATTACAAATAATATGCTGTTTATATACATTACTCATTATTGGTGACAGTGCTGCAAGCGGGATCAGTAATCCAAAGAATTTCCCTCATTCTGTAAACAACCCCATTAGAAAAAAAGAAGAGCTCCTAGTTATAATAAATGTTTACCTAAAATATATATATATATATATATTTTATGCAAGATTTGTTAAAATTTGAAAGTTGTGTATGAACTTATGTATTCAAAAATATCACTCCAAAACAAGAGCACCACACAAGCCAAGAAAGCTAGCTTATTACTTAAGCGAAAGAAAAGCCTCAGACAAACGATGTTATAAGTAAGCATGTTTATTCCCCAAGAAAATAGTTCAGACTCCGATTTATTGTATTTCATTTAATTCAGACTGTTATGAAGACTGAACTAGAAAACGGTGCTGTGTAGCAAACTGCCTGTTTTCATGTAAACCCAAAAAGTACATACTGTATTTTTAATCTTGAAACAACTTCTCAGCTATTTGAAAGCCACCTATGTAAAGTAATTTGTTAAAGTTATTGAAGTGAAATAATCCTCCATATCAAGTTTTCTAGGATGAATGTCAAAATTCATGTTCTATTGTGGCATAAAAACAAGCTGTTATAGTAATTAGGAGACAACAATCCCGATATATATATATATAAGTAAATACCTAAAGCACTGTTTAAATCAACACACAAATCGATAAAACTAGCCAACACTTGTCTTATTGCTGAGGAAACAATCGATTTTGCTGTTCTAATGTGTAATCGAGATTTAATTACTGGTGTTTCTAAATCTTCTGGTTATACTTAAGAACTGGATTGTCTGCAAATGTTAATGATAGAAGCAGAGGAGTAGACAAGTAGCTTCTGATATGTTAAGAACAAGATATCCTGTGAACCATTATTACCTTTACAACTTAACTTTGACAGTATAACAATAGAGGAAAATCAAATATATAACTATACACAATGTTCTAGATTATTAGAAGTCTTGTATGTATTCTTGCTTGAAACATGTGTCTGTATCCCAACTAAATAACGTGTTTTTCAACAAATAAAGATATATTTAAATTACATTTTTTATTATGTATGAGTCATTTATCTTTTCTTATCTTGCTTTATCAGAATATAGATTTTGTTGTTGTTTCTAAAACTCCCTTAACATGTTTTTATTAATCAATGCTTTTAAAATTATTCTAAGAAACGGAAACATACAGTAACAAAGCAACATAGTTTCAATTATATATACAACCCTAATATTTTTAAGGAGGTATAATGTGCAGTTTTAGATAGAGGTAAAATTCCCATTCTTTACTAGTGCAGAGATAGTGAATTCTGCCTGTCATATCTGTGTGTGCTTTGTTAAAATGCTAGACAGAAAAGTATTAATTCCATATTAATTTTTGCTTTTCTTTTCTTTTAGTTCTTCTTATTGTGATTTTATTATTTATATTTTATTGTACCCCACACAGAATTGATGGATGTAATGGATATAGATTTTTTTAAATAAATAAATATTGATATATCCACATAGTCACATATATCTTTACATTTAGAAAGTATGGCCATTAAGGCTCCAAAAGTATTATTAGGCCTTTATTTTCAGGGGGAAAAATATGAAGAATTCAATCTTTCAAAATCTATTTAAAACATTCCTCGCCATGTATTGGAATTCAAAGTTAAACTATTTCTCCTTCACATTAATTTGCAGTCTAGATACAGGGTCAAAATATAGCAAATAAATGGGGGCCAGTGAACTTTTATCCTATAGATTCCAAATAGAAAAACCCCTTTGGTGTATCAGACCCTGCTATTCAATTAAATATTCGTTAACTCGGATATATGATTTGAAACCATTCATAATTTGTACATTTAGACAATTTTAATGTATATGTTGAAAGCAACTGTAATGGATTCTTTTAGATGGCTTTATACCAATATATATAGTCAATTAGTGCACAAATGAATTTTGTTTTTATAACTACCTTTTGTGTTTACCTGTATTTACATGAAATAAAAGCAATAGATCTTCTTCATATATGGATTATTTCATAATATTTACTTGAAACATAAGAAAAATATTCATTGCTGCTATTAATGTCCAGTGACATTTACATTATGATACTTCCTGTGATATGTAATACATCTAGTTGTGGGTTTCTTTGTGTTGTTGTTGCTGTTGCGGTTTGTTTGTTTGTTTCTTTTGTTCTGTTGTTTGTTTGGTTTTTTATGCATTGCTTAACATATTTCGCTTTACTTTTTAAGGGCAAAACAAACATACTAATATACAATCTAGGACTCAGCCTGCAGCTTAATATCATTATCAACGCTACTCCTGTTTTTGTTATATATATATAAACATACACACACACACACACAAATGTGCAAATCATATAATAGAGAGAGGGAGAAATTGGAGTCCATTTCATTTAAGAAAGGTCCTTTTACTACTGATGAGACACCTAACAGTGAAAGAAAGGAGGTTGGGAGAGAATCTTACAAAAAAAAAAAAAAAATCCAAGAAAATGACTATCACAGAAAACAGTTTTATCAGCTGGCAGATAAGTGCTGAGATCTGAAACAAGTACCGTGTAAACATTACGGATCGACTTTAAAAAAAAATCTCTCGGTAATGCAGACAATTTTCTTGCCATCTGAAATCGAACATTTATGACAAAAGAGCCACGATTTCTATCCCTTGACAATAGCGCCCTCATCTTGTAGCATTACTTCATTTTCAATAGTGGTCCAGATCGCAATTTATTTATTTCGATTTCTATCCCGTTGTCCCCAAAGAGCCCAGAACGGGTTACAGGTTTAACATACGTGGTATATAGTTAACAGGTTACAATTTACACTAGATTAGCCATAATTTCAGTACATATTTAGGGTCTAATACTAACATACAGTTTACTGGTTATAATTTACCCTGATTATTCTACAGTGCAAGTTTTCAAGTACAAGTTTTTTCCTAATTGAAAAACAGACAGTTTATAGGTTGGATTTGCTTTCCTTAGGTGACACATAACGGGTTCTGGTACCAATGTACATTTCTTTGTAGTCCATCAGTCCATTTATATTGCCTTTATCTTTACTACCACTGGAAGAAACCCTGAAAATTGTTTACCAAAATAAATAACAATGCAGTCTTGCTAAATTGATAAATAAAATGGAATTCGATCCTCTATTATACCAGCATACAAAGAAAAAAAAATTATATATATATATATGCTAATCATTCTGTGGAACGTGGATGCTTACAATTTCCCAATGATTTTCTGAGATTTTAGGGTCTCCACATCCTCTGTTTTGCACAAACTCTACCCATTTCTGTCCCTATAAAACAGTTGTGAAAATAGGATCTTAACACTAAAATATAGATACCGTAAACTCATTATTGAATTTTCTTCATAGCAATATGGGACAAATCAACCAAAAAGAAATGATATCCCACGAAAATATTACCATTTACTTTTTTAATAATTGTGCTGCAAAGCTTGCCACAGATTCTGTAATTTACGTGTCATTGTAAACAGTAGTATGAACATAAACAATTTCGAATTACATAGAAATTAGACTCCACCAAAGTTATTTATTTCCTTGTTTGTATGTAAAAATCTCATTTATACGTTGGTTCCATATTTACCTGTGCTATTCTGTGAATATTTATGTATTTGTATATTTTGTCTATCTCAAAATCTGGGGAGAATATAAATTCTAACTTACGAAATCTGAAAATATATTAAGTGAACCTTCCTTGTTTTGACAACATATTACTTAATATGCTAGGAAGAACCTTTCCATAAAAATAAGATTCAATATATTTTTTTCTGTTCAGTTGCAAAAAAATATATACACTGATGACGTTCATAAATAACTTTAAATGAGGAATTCTGGGTTTATTCAAATGAATCGAAACTCCCGGCATGCACGTTTAATTATTTTAGAATTCTCTCGTCTGTGTTTTTAGGATGTGTCAAGTTTACTGCTTCTTTCTATATTAGCGACATGAGTGATGTTCTAAAAACGGATACTAGAGATCGATAGCAAAACCATCCATAAAAGTAAAGTATGGTATGCAAATATATGCTTAAATCCATAGCTATGCGTCTCTAATTGTACTTATTTAAATGTAAAACTCTGAAAAAGTTAAATTGCACACCATTCTACAGGGCCATGACCATTTGACTTGGTTTGTGTTTATGCTAGCTTTTTTTTTTTTTCTTTGTCAGATTATGAGAGAAGTAATCTATCACAGCCTCTTCCCTTTCATTAAAACAGAGTTTTTAAAAGCATTCTTACCGGTCCGGTAGGGAAAGGACAGAATAGGTAAGTCTCCTCCTACTGTCTTCGGATGAAGCATTTCATATTTAGCTAAAAAGAAAAAAAAAAAAGAAAGAGGAATAAAATAAAATTCAGTAGAAATAATTAACCGTCCTTCTGTATTTTCATGCAAATTGTAATTACAGCACAAGTAAAAAAATAAAAAAATCACCATGCTCAAACAAGCATTACTATATTGTTTAGGCTACCTTGACCAACTTAAAAGAACTGAAAAAATAAGTCATAGAACATATACACAAAGATTATAAAGGTGATTGTTTTCTAATTCAGGGCCATACCTGGTGAAAATTTTAACTGAATACATTAAATGTGGAAAAAGTCCCCTTTTTACAGGGGTTTTTGTTTGTTTACAGTATTTGTATATGTTAGTTTGATATAATGATAGTTAAACGTAAACCTGAATAATTTTCCAAGGTACTACCTAGAGGGGGAAAAAATAGTTTTATTTTATATTGTGTAGTTTGGTTTGGTTTTCTAAGTTCACCTACCCTGGTTGAACCTGGGAGGCTTGCTCGAATTTCTGGTCAGGTTTTTCTTCTGGAGGGTGCCATCTGTCTGAAGGATGCAGCAGAGTTGAGGGAAGGTTCTCCGGTGAGGTAGGAATGTGTAGGAACTCCGCCCTCTGGGCACAGTCATACAAACCCAGCAAGTCAGCCACAGCCAGCCCTAAAACCTCAAATGATCTTCACCTTCACCTATTACTAACCCAGTTCTTTGCCACTTTTGACCCAAATACCCAGCCACTTTATCTAACACCTTACCATAATTATGCTTCCAAATAAAATCAGGACGAGACATACCTACTAAGTACATCATGAGAAGCTGTACAAACGTGTTTTAGACTTGCCATCTGTTTTAGACTTGCATGTAACAGTACATTGATTTCCTGACATTTAATGCTGTGGTATATTTTTAAGAAAAGTAAACAGCATTAAATAAAAGAAGACTCATTCAAAGGACGACCTACTGAGCTTATCTTGATTTTATGCCTAAGCCCCTATTCCAAAATGTATCTTTCATTCTCCATCAATGGGCACTCTGAAAAAAATAAGATACATATGGGGTCGGCATAACACAATTCTAATGTGGTTAAAAAATGACTCTATGGTATGGTGTGAATTTTATTATTCTTGATGGTGGTCCTATAACTTACAACTTCCTTTTCCTTATTAGAAAACAAACAAAAAAAAATCACTTAAAAAAAAAAGTAAAAATAAATAATCATTTACCACACCTGATTAATAGTCCTCCATTATATAATTCCAACTATGCTCACTTCATAGTTCATTGAAAAATATTAAAGTCATTTAGGCTCTTGAGGCATTATTTTATTCAGTTGGGAATCTGAAAGCAATAGTAACAAGGAGGCAAGGAAGATGGTAACAAAAGCAACTATGGGTTGTACGAACGCAGTAAGGCGAGGATACAGAAAAAAAATGTTACAATAAATTGTGCTCACATCTATCAGCACCTCCTCCTCTAGTTTGTATCAATAATATAAAAATTCTTATCGACTCCTGATTTTTTTAAATAAATATTTCTAAATCCATTTTGCATAAATATGTTATACGAAAGCATGTGCATGTGCGTTATAATTTTAGAATGTGTGTATTGTACACAAATATTAAATATTGCAACTCTATGGGCTCTTTTTACAAAGGTGCGCTACGGGTTTTACCGCACACACCAGATTAGTGCGTGCTAGCCAAAAATCTACCACCTGCTCAAAAGGAGGCGGTAGCAGCTAGCGCACGCGGCATTTTCACATACGCTATTCTGTGCGTTAAGGCCCTAGCACGCTTTTGTAAAAGGAGCCCTATAAGTATGAAAATTGTTTGTGTGTTTGTATATATGTACTATTATTATGAGCTTTAAACAATTCATTATAAGTGTATATGTTAAAATATAACTTCTTCAAGAGAAATAAACCAATTTTTTTCATTTTGAGAGATCTGTAATAAAAGACAAATATTTTTAGTTTTTTTTTTTTCTTTTACGGCTGAGATTGTACTTTGATTTTACTTTTGTAAAGTCTTCCTAGTCATCATTGCTGCTCAGGTAACACGATAACTGTACTATCAATATGTTTGGACATCAAACTCTTTTGACCCCACTACAACAGGAAAAAGTTAATAACCTATATTCAGCACCCCATAATTTTATTATTTTTTTTATAGTATTAAAATTATTATAGGGTTTTTTCCCCCAAAATATTCTTCTTTCAAAATGCACAGTCATCATTCCCATTTGCTAAACTATATAGGCCTAATTAATATCAAAATAGGCATTCACTAGGAATTTTAAACTCTAATTTCTTAAAATTTCAATATCCATGCTCATGCATGCCAGAAATCTATAAGCTTACTTTGTTATGGTTTATGGTTTAAATCAAATAGGTACCAATCTGCCTTATACATTTTAAAATATGGTTGTTTTTTTTAATAAAATGACAAACTTTTGTAACTGCAATATGGCTACAATGGACTTTCAAAATACAACAAATTGTAAGCCATAAAATAGTAAGCAATCTTCTTTGTCAATTTCCTCAGATTCCATTTTCCCTATTTTGATTTTTAAACAATATAAAATAGCTTATTTGTTTCATATTCAAAATTGGCATATTTTTGCCTTCCTCTTAACAATTACATACGTAATTATGCACCAAATTTCAACTTGGAGCACACACAACTGGTTTAGTTAAGAGAGAGAGAGGATCAGTTGTGTGTGCTGCAAGTTGAAGTTATAATAGAATATTTTAAAACAGTTGTAGAGGGGCCGCTGAAAAGTTTTCAGCCTATCCAAGAAGGGAATGATGTGAAAGCCATGAAACTTACAAGTTATTCCACAATTTGCTTGACACTTTTTGTTTCATTTCATATCATTGAAATGAAAAATGTCAACAGAAGTGTGGAATAACTTGTTAAGTTTCATGGCTTCTACAACATCTTCTTGGATGGGCTGAGAACTTTTCAGAGGGCCCCTTTTATGTTTTAGAATCTGAACGCATAAATTAAAACTATAACAGAATGAACGCTTTCTACTGTGTGTGTATATGTGGTACATGTGTAGATAGATAGATAGATAGACGGACAGACACAACACGCACCAGCATCACAAGGAAACCATACAAAGGTTAGCCTTTATTGGCTCTTGGGGGTGGAGAGGGGCGGATATTCAATCAGAGGTATAACTGGTTTAACTAACATCTTTCTATAGAATCTTTTTTCTAATATTATTATTAATGATGTATTTGCCTAAGAAGAGGCTTAACAATGCATATGCACACTGTGGTTTTCTACAGATATTCCATTATTCAGTGCTTGGAAATAAGCAGGGTGATCCATAGCTGTTCCTCCCCCTCCCTTAATCACTGATACATTATTTCCTTATCCTAATTTCAGTTTCTGTATGTATCTACACACTTGCTTACTACATCTCTCCCTCTCTCTGTTTACATATATATATATATATATATATATATATATATATATATATATATAGTCTTTTTTCTCTCTCTTATGTGTGTGGGTGTATTGTTCTACCCCTTTTCCTGTCTGAAATCTTGTACTGTGAGGAATTTGAAGATAGCATCTCCAGGATTGAGATTAGTTTTCATTGGGCCTATTGTGAGTATTACCAGCTTACTGCATTACTGGAGAACAAATTCAATACTATATAGTGGTAACATGTGAACAATTTGTTCTTCACATCACCGCGGGATCCAATTAATTCTTGCAACTATTTTTCCAAAGATGTTTAATGATTTTCAAGAGAGTAGAACAATATGTCGGTTTTCTTTTAACTCATTTACAATACATTACTTTTATTTCCAATGGGAATCGCGTCATTTTAAAATACATTTATATTATAAAAAATATAATCCTCAGTTCTATCCCTTAAAAAGGGAAGTTTATGTCTTTTGTAAAAGCTAAAATATCTGGCTTTAAACATTCATCACCAAAGAATAACGTTAAGTAAAAAGTAGGCCTATAATATATGAACTCTTTGAATTAATTTCCTTGGTAACAGTTGTAAAATATAATCATTTGTGGCAAAAAAAAAAATAATAATCCCTTCATCATTTCATTCATATCTGCTCATTTTCAAAACACCCCATACAGAATTACTTGTATGTGGTAAACAATTAAAAGCAAAAATCTCTGGCATTGACACATAGGAATATCTACAGAGCCCCTTTTTTCCAGAGACTTCTTTTCCTACCAGGTATCCATAAACAAAGTATTTGAAAATCAGTACCTTAAGAAAGTACAAATAGGTTTGTTGATTTAGAGGAGTCTAAAAAATTGTAATATTTCCAATAAGGCAGGAAAATGAAAAAACGTTGTTAAAATTAGCAATTTTAAGTCAGCAATTGACATAAAGAGAACACAAATCCCTGGAATTGCCCTCTTCCAGTTATATGTTTTTCCTGGAACTAGAATCTAAAGTACTTTGACAACTTAATTGATTTAAATATTGTATTTTTGATAACAAACGACCTAAGTTTGATAATAAACAATGGAATCACACTTTGAATATTCATAGCTTATATATAATGCATGTCTCTCGCTCTATGGATTGATAGCTACACAAATAGAAAGAATTGCTAACTGAATATGGGCCTAGAAGGCAGGATTTCAATTTTCATTGTAACATTTATTTAAAAAAAGTCTTAATTACGTTCATGTTTTTTTTAAAAAAGGAGACAAACTATCCAATATATATGAATTTAGCCTATTTTTTTTTTTATTTCTGTGTGTTCATAGTAAACATTTTCTGTAAGTGACAAACACGGGCATATGACCACAGTATCACAATCAAGAAATTTTAAGACGACATTAACAATCACTCAAATTTATGCGCCATTTGCGCAACACAGGTTACATGTTTTTTGCAAGGTTTTTACCTATAAGTACAATAGGTATTAACATTTCACTACGTTAGAAAAAAATAAAGGTGACCTGTTAGTGACCACATACATCAAAATATACACAACGCAAACTGAAGGCAGTCGTTAATTTTGTCCCCTTCCAAATCATCTGAACGGGCAGTGCTGCAAACTGAAACATTATTTCCTCTGATTTGTTTCTTATTTTTATAACCTCTGGTACACTGAGTGAATTGTCTAATACCCAGTCTTTGGTGTAAAGTAAAGAAAAAAACAGCTCCTTTAAGAAAAAGAACAACGCCATAGGAGAAGTGCTGAAAAGTTCTAAGCCCAGCCAAGAAGAGAATGACTTGGATATGGTTGAATCAGTGATCTGAAACAATGTAAAAATAAAAAACAACTCATAGAATTTTTATTTCTACAAATTGGCACTTAACCAAACGAGATCACACTCTTTTCATCTACAATGGCAAAATAACGCTCAGAATGTAGGAAGCAGGTTGGTCGGCTAAGAACTTTTCAGCATTCCCTTGTAAGTGGTCAAAATATGGGAGTCTTCAATTTAAATACAAATTAAACATTTTTCATTTTGATTTAATGGTTTCATCAATTTAACATTGTTTTCACGGTCAACATCCACCAATCTGTCCATGATAACTTATAATACTGCAAACATGGACGTTTCGTGGTTTTTAGTTATATCTGAATTAAAAAAAAAATAAAATAAAATTGCAAAGCAGTCACTATTTAGATACACAGTCTACGATAATTATGACTTTTAAAGGTCATAGTCTACACTGTACTCTCCCCCACATTGCACCTTGCTGTCAATCCACACCGTATTCCAGTAATCAACAACCCTAAAGACTGAACAAACATACAGAAAATGGGGAACTTCATAAAAAATACCTGTACTTATTTTTTTTGTTTGTTTGTTTTGTTTGGAATTATCATGTACAATGCAAATGTGTGTAAAACGTTCACTTACAGTCTGACTCCACTGCGGTTAATGTATTAAAGGGTTGGAAGAAGAGCCTTGGTTTTGATGCGTGAAGTAATCGGAAAGTCCTCCGGAAAGTCCCGTCGTGAAGCTCGGCAAAGACGGTCTAAGGGACTCGCAGGGGAGGGTGGAGGGCGCCTGTGGCGAGGTGGAGGACGCCGCCGCCCTGGCCGTCATCGCGGCGCTGCTCTGAGAAGTCATGGACGGGTGAGGAACGTGGGGGAAAAAGTAACTCGTCTGGCCGGCCAGCAGGTTGACCGAGCAAGGGTTCAGGGAGTAAGTGCCGGAGCAAGGCACGGACAAGCCGCAGGGCACCGAGGCGGCCAGCGCCGCCGCCGTCAGGTGGTGCGTGGCGTACGGGATCTCCCCGTTGACGAGTCTATCGACGCTCAGGCCGTTGGACGTGGAAAAGGAGTGGTTGTTCCCCAGCGAGTTCTGCGCCAGCACGGAACCATAGGGCATGGGGTGGCTGGGGTAAGCCGAGGCGCTGCCATTGTAACTCAAGGCGCTGCTGGCCCGGGGGTGGTGCAGCGACAGGAAGGGCGACATCGGCCAGTAGAGGGAGCCCGCCCTGTCCATGAACGTCAGCCCGGTGGAGGTGAGCCGGGCCCCGCGCTTGAACGCCAGCTTGGCCCGGGAGGTGGTGGACCTGCGCCGCAGCTTGCCGGTGGTGCCGCCGATGAACACGTCGTCGCTGCTGGGGTCCAGCATCCAGTAGTTCCCTTTGCCCGGGTCGTCGTAGTGGCGGGGCACCTTGACGAAGCACTTGTTGAGGCTGAGGTTGTGGCGGATGGAGTTCTGCCAGCCCTGCTTGTTCTCCCGGTAGTAGGGGAAGTTCTTCATGATGAACTCGTAGATGCCGTTGAGGGTCAGGCGCTTCTCGGGGCTCTGCCGGATGGCCATCATGATGAGGGCGTTGTAGCTGAACGGAGGCTTCTCGTACTTGCCGTTCTTCTTGTCCCCGTCCTTCCCGCCCTCCCCTTCCTTGTCGGGCTTCTTGTCCTCCGCCTTCTCCTTCTCGTCTCCCGGGGGCAGGTCGGAGGACGCCGGGTCGCCCTTGCCCGGCGGCAGGGGCTCCGCCTTGCCGTCCAGGAGGCTCTTCTCCAGCTCGCCCGGGTCGGGCAGCGGCCCCGGCCGATGGTGGTGGTGCTGCGCGGGGTGCTGCTGGGGGTGCGGGTGCTGGTGCTGCTGGGGGTGGTTGTCGCTCTGCACCGCCTCGGGCACCAGGCTGTTGATGCTGAAGGAAGACTTGGGGATCATTTTCACTTCTTTCCTCTCGCCCATGTCCAGCATCACCCGGGGAAGGACGGGAGGGGAACGAGCGGCCGCAGCCGAAGGCAGGAGCGACGGGGGCAGAGCGCTCAGGTGAAGTTGCAGCAGGAGCAGCAGCAGCAGCAGCTCGGTTCGACCGCAGGCTGCAATCGCTGGCAAGTCATGTAGTACAGGGAGGGGGGGAAAACAAAACAAAACACACACACAGAGCCACACTCAAACACAGCAGCAGCAGAAGAGCAAGGAGATGTAGAAGAAGGAGGCAGGAAAACACACGCACACACACATACATACACACACACAGACACACACACACACATGTACACACACACAACCTTCAACTACTTCATGTCCTTTCAAAAAAAAAAAAAAACACCAGCACGTCGACCAGAGACAGCTATAGCTACAATTAATTTCCGAGACAGAGACACTAGGCTGTAAAAAAAAAAAAAAAAAAAAAAAAGACTAAAAAAAAAAAAGAAAAGACAAACTTGGTTTAACCTTTGGACTCCGCAACCAATCAGCGAACTGGGCATGCAAACGAGCCTTGAACACCGTCAGCCAATCGGGCTGCGAGACGACGCGGGAACGCCTCTTTTCTTGCTTCTTCCCTCCGCCCTCGCTACGCGTATGGATCCTAAGGAAGGTCGCATCACGGCGCACTCCTCCTCCCCCTTTTCGTTTTCAACGCAAATCCCCCTTTGCAAAATATATGACATTGCTTTCATCTTATTGCATTGGAGAATTTCAGTTTTATACGTCAATATTTTCTCTTATTGATTAAAGTTTGTTTATACCTTTTAGAGGGGGGAAATAATGAAAGAGGAGAAAGAAATGTGGTTAAAATGGAGGTACTACTTTCTGGAGACAGCCACTGTATGGCGGCTTTATGTTAGAGTGATTTTTTTTTTAATTATACATTTCAATATATAGATCCTCCTGGATGAAGCAAACAAACAAATAAGAATCAGCCCAGAGTTTCGGGCTTTTCTTAACTATTTTGTTTAAGCCCTTCGGTTGACACCCCCCACCCCCCCCCCCCCCACGTCCACACACACACACTCCCTTTTTATTCTTTTTTTTTTCCCTTCATACTGTAAGTGTGCACTGCAAACATAGCGTTTAAACTGGAACAGTATTCCGAGAGAGGCGTCTGCTTACAAACTGTAATTTTTTAGTTCCATTCAAAATATGTGATCATCTGCCATCGTTTTTGTTTTCCAAGGATTCTTCTTCAAAGATCTGTCAGGATTCTCATAGATTAGAATTGAATCGTTCCTCTGCCCTCCCTCCTTTCATTTTCTTTCTCTCTTTGGTTTTCTTTCCACATTTTCATATATCATTCATTGCCTATTCTAAGGATATTTTTCCCCCATTTTTTTTTTTTTTGTTGGATTAGCAGCAAATATATCTGCGGCTGTTTTGTTGTGTTTTATGTTTTTCTTCTGTTTAGGAATACATTTGTGTTGCCTTTGAGAAGCCTCTATGGCAATAATATGAAAAAATAAATACTTTTTAAACAAAAAAAAAAAAACCCACGCTGTTTTTCTTACGGTTTGCATTCAATTTCTTTCTAAATTGCTGTGACGATGAAAGGACTTTCTGGATTTGTGCTCCAGGTCACTAGTGCTGGAAGGCGAGATGAGGAGTCCGTTACTGTGTAGGATCCATGATCTTGAAATATTGTTGATAGAAATATTTAAACAACTTAATAATCATGCTGACAGGCACGATCTTTATTTATTTATATTTTTTTTTTTTGGGGGGGGGAGTAAGAACGAAACGGTAATGGACCAGGAATCCAGGAATATCCTATGCTGCGTGAATATACATAGAATGAGAAAGCGAGAGAAAGAGTAAAATATAGCGTCTCTATTTTAAATACAAAATGTTTATTTCATAATGAAAAGAAAGAGTGTGTGTGTGCACGCAGATAGACATAGATATATATAATACACGCACTTTGTTTATAATGCAATTAATGAAATAGGACTGCTCCTTATGCTCGTTACCCTTTCTGCTACCATCAAATGAAAAGAGAAATGTCACAAAACATTAATATTTTAGCTCTATAATAAATATTTAGGTTATTGAAAAGTAGTGCTAAATAGAATACTTCCAGGACACACAACATGCATCAGGAAACTGAGCTACGTTATATAACTTAAAGGAAAAGTGGAATTTATAATAGCAAACAACTGTAATTTAGGAATACCACTAACCTCTGTGCCTCAGATTAACCTCGAATGGCCCTGTCTGTTACTGTATTTTCGAGGGTTAGCTTGTGTGACAATTTACCACATTTTGGAAAGTACAATTTCGAACAAGTTCCCCTCATTGTTATGGAGAGATTAATATTAAAACATCATCAATCGACAGCCCCTTCCCCACGTGCAATAATTAAAAAATAAACCAAAAAAACAACCAACTACAATTATTATGTGCTGGATTTTTGAAAGACAAAATACCCCAGATTAAATAATAATAATGAATATATTTCCTTCCTTTATTATCTGTCTACAGATGCACACAATGAGAGTGTAGTGTTGTGTGTGTGTGTGTCACTGGTGTCGTTATCCACACAGTAGTATTTTCTGCAGAGTTCATAAATGCTTCGACCCAGTGCGTTTTGTCATTCAGTCTAACTCAGTCTAGCATGACGTGGTTTGGTGTAACCGGATTCTTTGGAAAGGACAGGTTACGTAAACATTTACTGATGTGGATTAACTATACTATTTGTGCTCCGATATGCAGGAAGGAAAGTGTTGATTAACACAGAAGGAAAAAAAGGGAAATTAGCTGATTGCATGCTCATAAGTGCAAGCTGTCATTGAACTGCTTTTAAAATAGACACAGCTGGGTGTTTGTGTTGAAAAATCTCTTGTGTTTTTGCTAATACTGAAATAAGCATGATTTTGTATACCAAACATTTTCAGATCATTAAAATTTGTAATCTGTGCTGGTTTGAGGCAGAAAGAAATGAAGCTGAATCATTTTGCAGTGGAATTTGTTGATATTATATTAACTCAATCAGGTTTGTACAAAGTGTGTATTGTGCCTTCTAACATCGGTTTGATCAGTTTAGTACACAAAAGTGCCTAGCTTGTCTATTGTTTGTTAACATTGGGCATTTCATTGACATCCCGTTCCCGCACTAACAGATCTGGTTGAATGTAGCCTTGAATCTGACTGTTGATTTTTGTTGTTTTTTTAATCCGGGGAGGGATTCTTGGATCAAACCCGATATTAAATTGCCTGGTGAACGTGCCTGGAACTGTGTAGCTGCAGAAGGCTAATTTAGACGTGGCTCTAGATGCATTTCTTAACCAGTAAAAGGGGTGACTGGGCATTCTAAAACTGCACCTGCCGAAAGTCATAGGATCTATTACCAGGGCCAACCGATACGGTGCTAGTTAGAAGATCGTTTGGTTCAGCTGTAGTAATACAGTACTTTGAACTTTATAATTCAACCTGAAAAGGGTATGTTGGCTACATGATATAAATTAATAAAGAAAAAAAAAGAAGAAGTCGTCCTGGTGTGTGAAGAATGTAGTCACGGTAAGAGAAAGGAAAAGGGATAAGAATAACACTATCGCTTAAAGTCGAATGCATCTCTTGCCCACCAGAGGTGTTCTAATCATCCTTTTTTTTTATGATTTGAGAAAGCGTTTGTGTGGAAATTCAGACCACAGTGTTTTTATGATTGCAGAGAAAAGAAGAAATCCTATCAATTTTTTTTTTTTTTTTTCCAATTTCATCTAGCGTTTCTACACCAGTCGGTATATCTTTCTGCATGTGGCACAGAAGCCAGCTCTGTGTGTGTCAGTGGATGCTGAGCATCCCCAGTATTAAACAGGCTCCTCCATTGTGTCCAGGGAGGGGTAGTTTCTATTGCATTTGTCACCCCCCAATCATTTTGAAATGTTGGCACCCTAAGTGGGCACGTGCGGTGGGGAGAAGGAGGACTGGGCTTATGTACGTATTTATGGATGTGGATATCCTATATTCCACACGCACACTTCTTCATGGGAGAGATGTACAAGTGAGTCAAACCAGCATGGTTGGTTGTCCAATATTTCTCATGTATTTGCTCCCGCACATTCAAAATATAACACAAGGCGCTGTAATGGTGCCAGCATGGTTTACATTCCAATGAGAACCTCGGAGTAAGGCTTTCTATGGCTCTTTTCATTTCTGTCTGCTAAATAAAAGAAAATAAGGTTTCCCCTCATTTCTATTTGATTGTGGGAAAGCATAATAAAATTAGAGAAAGGTGGGGAAAAAAGCAGGTTAACTGCAAGAAAATGAATGAACGAAAGAATGAATGAATGACTGGGGGGGGGAACCCTCAGTAAACTGAATGGAAAACGAGTATTTCACAGAATTGTTTGTACCTTACTCCCGCTTCATTTTTTAGTAACTACTGTTATATTCTTCAAAAGTTTAGCGGATGCCGCAACTTTCCAGCACTGTTAGAATGAAATAAACCAGGTAAATCACAACAACTGGTTGTACGTCCAACAACTTAGTCATAGAACAGTATATAACAGTGATTTAGACTTACAACATAAAATTTCAGAGCTGAATGAGGCCAAGACCAATGATTAAGAAAACATATTTTAAACAGGCAGCCCTGGCACCATCCTATCAAAGATGTAGCACCACCTGTACACTTATCCTTAATACTGAGGCCTCAAATCCTTCCCAGAGTAGACATTTTTAGAAACTGGCGAGACTCCGTGTTTGTTTATTTTGGTCAAAGAAGAAAGAGATTGTTTGCCATTCTCAAGAGATGTTCTAAACCAGTGGTCTCAAACTCAAACCCTTTGCAGGGCCATATTTTGGATTTGTCGGTATTTGGAGGGCCTCAGAAAAAATAGTTAATGTCTTATTAAAGAAATGACAGTTTGGCATAAGGTAAAAACTCTTAATAGTTTATAAATCTTTCCTTTTGGCTAAGTCTTAATAATAATATTGTCATTTATAGCTAAAGAGACATATGATCAAGAAACTGTTTTATTTTACTTTTGTGATTATGATAAACATACCGAGGGCCTCAAAATAGTAAGGTGGCTCCCGGGCTGTGAGTTTGAGACCACTGTTCTAAACGTTATCTCTCTGACTTCTCAACCAGTAGCAAATATTTGGATATTAAGATCTATTTCTCTAATACTTCAACTGAGATGTGAACCAACGCCCCCCATCCAACACTAAAGTCTTTCTTTCCGGATTATGGAAATTGCAGCCTCTCATCAAATAAAATCAGCTCAGGTTGAAGTTGTCTACCTCTGTCTTTAGAATCTCAGTTGTCTTAACCGTACGCCATGAAGCCAAAAAGCACAGATACATTAACAAACATAAGTGCGGGTCGTATCTCTTTATAGAGCCGACAACTCTTCGTCTGATCTAATCCTCAACAGCTGGTAGTGGTGCTAACATTAAGTGATTAGAAGTTACTCTATTTAGCGTGTTGTATCCTTCTTCTGTGGGTTTTGGTTACAGGTTATACGATTAGGTTTGCGAGAACAGTAGTGAACTAAACTTCCCAGTAAGAGGTCTTCACACCAGGGAAGTGTTACTGTTCTTCGGCAGCCCTGCCTCGTCACTCATTAGAAATCTGCAGGTTGTCAGCGGCTTTTCGCGGGTGCGCGCATACACACACACACGGATGCGCGCGTACACACACACACACACACACACACATAAACACACACACACGCACATGCAGATCCATGCACGTACAAAAACCCCAGTTCTAAAACTAAATTAAGAACCCAATGATTAAGACAAACGTCTACTAGGTATGTCATTTCAGCATCTTTCCATCATAACATTGTGGCACAGGCAAATTTGCCTGAAAACTATGGAAGGAAAAAAAAAAAAAGAAACAACAAATCTATGGAAGAGCTATTTGAGATGGCATAAGATGTTAATTTTCTACAGTAGTCTTGGAACAGCCTTGGATGCAAGCTAGTAATACTTAGAGGAAATATCCTGTGCAGGTTTTGACTATTATTCAGGCAGTTCCTTAAATGCGGGTGAGTATTCTTTTCTAAAGAAAACGAGATATATTTCAGATCATGCCGGAAGGCAAAGCTATTTGCATTAGTGTATCCTTTTCCCTTCAAAATGGGGATCATCCAGTTTGTAGTGCTCAATAATCTAAAAGAAAATATAAATTACTCCCTAAAAATAAAAAAAAGAGGCTGGAATCAAAAAGTCTTTTGTTTTGGGGTAGAGTGATTTCCAGAATTTGATACCAAATTAATTGTAAATATCCAATTGGAGGCAATGAAAGAAATGTCAAAAATCATAGCTTAGGTTTGCTCTCCCGAGTGAAAGTCAGAAGGATCAGGGACCATCAAACGAGGGGCCGCTGAAAAGTTCTCAGCCCAACCAAGAAGAGAATGATGTGGAGCCATGTCACTTACAAGTTATTCCACACTTTTCCTGACACTTTTCGTTTCATTTCATATCACTCTTGTCAAGAAAAGTGTGGAATAACTTGTAAATTTCATGGTTCCACATCATTCTCTTCTTGGTTAAGCTGAGAACTTTCCAGGGGCCCCTCGTATTGACCCAAGGACTGCAGAGGATGCGATTGCAGGCTTTCAAAGCCTAATAAAATGGTTTTACTTTTTGAAAACTCTTAAAAATTGAAGTCTAGATCTAATATATACTTACAGGGTCTATACATATACACAGAGAGAGATATTTTAGAACATATGTAATGGCAATACTATACTTCTCATTGACAGTCTCAGGTTAGTGTATCAGGGGACTAGCAATGTCCCTCTTGCTTCTCGGTTTACACCGACTGTTAAAATAGCAGGCAGCCTAGAGAGAGCAGTTCTCCAGGAGAGCATTTTTCTTGGGATGTTTCTACAAAACGTTTTCTGAACTGATCCCAATCTAAATTGGAATGTGTTGTATTTCCCTGCGTAACAGAACATGAATGATCAATTGTAGCACCATTTATGGACCAATGAAAAGTGTACCTGACCTAGAAGCAAACGTCTAAATAGATAGGGACAGAGAAGGGAATAAATGCATCTTTGTTATTGCTATTTGCTTTCTAGTAGGTTGGAAATGTAATATTTTATGTTCTTTATTCATATTTTCAAGGCCTACTCTTATCTATCATTCATTCTCTACAGGAATTAATAAATCATGGAAATATAGTTACTGGCAAAAAATAAATAAATAAATAAATTACAGTATTTGACAACTGTGTTCCACTCCATGAAGTTATTGGACTCAGTATCACCAAGTCAAAAATATGTATTTTGTCATTAATTTATCCAAACAAACCAAACCCGGCTGGCAACAGACATTCCTTGTGGTGACAATATAGAAAAAGATGGGTGGGGGAGGGGGAGGAGGGGGAGGAGAGAGAGGGGGTGTCTCCTGAGACTCTCCCTCTTTTATCTGTTTTCTTGTCTTCAGTTTTCAAATGCTATGGTGTTTGTGTTTTCAAGCTACAGATTCACTAAATCAAGGTTGAGATTTGATGCTGTAAACTTTAAGATATAAACAGCTATTAGACATTAAAATAATTGCACAGCCTTAGGAAACAAAAAACAACAAAGAAATAAATAACTATCCCTTGGGTGAGAGGAAAAAAGGCAGACACGAAAAGGTGTGTCAGGAATTGTGGTTTTATTCTTAGCTTCCAACACAAGTACACTATTAATCAACGGGAAAGCTGGAATAGCCAAGTCCTCTACTAAAATCACAACATGCAAAAAAAAAAAAAAAAAAAGCTTTTTCGATAGATTCCTATATTGTTTCATATGTTTCTGCACTTTGCTAAAGAAATAATCCATTCAACATAAAATACAAAACTAAATGGAATTCAGTTCTAAAACGCCAGGTTTTTTTTTTTCGCTATAAAGTAGATTTGATTTACAGTGATTTGATAGGAAAAAAAAAGCATAGAAGGGAAAATATGGCTTTCTTGCATTTAAATCATTTTTTTCTTGCATATCTTCCACAGTGTTCTGTGTATTCTCCCTACCATAACATTATTTTCTACTAATTGAACAAAGCAGTATTATACTCCCCCCTTACAAATTAGCCGAAAGCGGATATTTTAATAATATTAGGTAACAATCAGATGGACCTTAATTCACGAATCCCCCTGTTTGAACAGCAGAACCTAGCGATATTAATTTTAATTTCCAGTTATTTTAAGCTATGGTTTCTTCAGAATTTTTTCTCTGTTTTATAAAAGTGCATTTTTAATTTATTTGCAGTCATTTGCAAAATTATAAACACAAATCTATAGCAATTTGTAATTCTGCAACCTGAAGTTCTCCCATACAACAGTAATAGAGCTCTGTCTAAAGGAAAGAAATATAGAACACTCTGGGCTAAGCCGTGACTGTGTAATGCACACCAAAAAGAACAGAACAGTATATAGATAATTGCTTTAATTGCTTGGAGGAATGTAATGGCGTTATAATTTTTGTTGCACTTTGTCTATAACAGTCTCCCTTGATAAATATTACATCTGAACTACTTGCCTCGACATGTTCCTTTTGCTTTGAAGCACAAAGAAGAACAACAAAGTCATTACATTAAAAGTAATAAAACTCTCTCAGGGAGTTTTTATGCTCTGTTTGTAAAGCACAGTCTACAAATAGGAAATCACTCTCCACCCCCCCCAAAAAAAAAAAATTTAAAAAAAACCCACCCTTATAATCGTGTCTCACGCAAATACAGAGAAAACAAATGCATATTTGGCAAATAGACATCCTTTTTTTTCATAAAGCGTTTGAAATGTGGAAGTCCGTAGTGTCACCAAAGGAAGTATTTGTATTTATAAATGTTACAGATGTATATATTACTCAAGAAGCAACAGAATAGGCAAATATAGCTACAATTTTCAAGAATATAGGATTCCGAAAAATAAAAATAATATATAAAAAAAGACGTAGCAGGTAAGACATATAATTCAATCAAATTACAGAAAATTGCAGTAGAATCCAGAACAGTAGCGATCCATTATGTCTCTGTTTTATTAGAGACAGGCACAATTACTCTAAAATAAAGAACAGTGGTGAATATATAATTGGCTGTAATCATGTTAGTGTTTGAATAAAAATGACGGAAGCATTTAACACTTTGACAACAAAATGCTTAGAAATAAGCTATTTATTCAAACAGTTTTAAAAAAATGTTCCACCAAGTGAAGAAGAAACACATTTTGCTTAGGAAAACCGAGGACGCCTTTTTTTACACTCAAGAAAGAAAGAGAAGAGAGAGAAAGGATGAGCCAATATTAATTTTTTAACTATGGAAAGCTTTATTATGGTCTTCTGAAGAATCACAGACTTTCCTGGTACTCAAAATGCGCCACCTATAGGAAAGGGTCTGTACAGAACACAGTATAAAAAGTAAATTATTGAATGATAATTTAATATCTATTCCTTAACATTTTCCTATGATTGGTGGGGGGAGGGGGGTGACTTTGATCTTCTGGACAAAACAACAAGAACAAAAATACAACAAACCTCTGAGGTTAGAAAAACAAATTTATCATTATATGGGTAGAAGTTCAATAGAAATAATTATCTGATAATCTTTACTGAATATTTTGGAGGTACAGCTTTGTTTCATAAACCCAACTGAAAGCAAATAATAATAATTATTGGAAAATGCAAACAAGATTAATTAGGAAATGGCCTTAATGCATTGGGGGTCAGGTGGAGCCCTAAGGCCTTAACTCTCTATACTGTGGGGGTACTCAACCGTAGTCATAAAGCCATGGCTTATTCCCTACATTTGGAACCTTGCCCCAATAACAAAAAGCTTGGGGAAAATAAATATTTGCTGGAATTAGATTAAAAATACGAGCTTCTTGTTGGTTAAGGATGATATAACGTAGATCTTTTGAGTTTCCGATTAAACAAACAAACAAAATTAGTACAAAGTAAAATAAACATTTTTTTTTGTGCTCGCAAACTTGCTAAAAACTCATAAACTCCGGTTAATCTAAAATCGCATAAATTATTTTAGGAAATAAGCCATTGGATTCTGCAAAGCCCCAATGCTGGGCAGCAAGTGAAAATGGCCAATAGCCTCTACTAGTAATTCAGTCACTTTAAACCCGAAGCACAGATTATTTATTAAATTTAAAAAAAAAACTAGAAAATAAACATGCTTAAAATTAAAATTATAAACATAAATTATAATTATAAACAAATTAAAATTATAAACAAATTTCGGTTATTTGAGCGGTTGTTCACTGCTGTTATTTTTCCCTTCAAGTAAATTTAAAAAAATTCTACGTTAAAACAAGTGAATTGACGATTTAACCAAAACAGACTTATATTGATACTTTACCACAATGGATCATATTGAACAATAACAAATACTTGTGTGGTATCTTACAGCAATTTAACTCAAAGGCACAGAATTCACTAATTTCGAAGTTCTCAGTTACATGAGCTTGAAAACCAGTCCACGAAATGAGTCAGTTGTCTCACCAATAACATGGGGGAATGATTTTTTTTCCGAGAGCCATCATCCATATATTTGATAAAAAATGTTGTCTCTAGGTGCCAATTCGCTTACGACTACCCTGTACATTTTGTATTATTGCAAATTAGGAAGCAGTCGAAAAGGTTAACATCATTTGAAAGTTATTTCTTGAGCATAATGCTGCCAATCGCTTGAGATCCATAAATTTATAAAGCTATTAAGATTAGCTATATCAAATGTTTTGTTTAATCCGATTTAATCTTTCACTAAGACAGTAAAAAAACCAACACAAAAACACAACCCCCACATAATTTATCCTTTCCCCCCTACAAAAGCTAAAATAATACTTGAGTAATTTTGGAATCTGACTCATTTATTGCTTTGTCCTCCAACTTGTATAGCTCGAATCTTTTCATAGATTTCACGGCATTTTTTTCCCCCAGTTCTGCTTATTCCTTTACATTTTATAAAAACTACATTTTAATTCAAAATTTATAGCAGCTCCAGGCAGGAATTATGGATGTTCTTACTCTTCTTTGCATGAGCAGTACTCTTTTGTGACCAGCAGCATGAGGGGACTAATAAATGTTGCTAACAGGTCTCTCATCCTCTTTCTTCATTTTATTAAACGGCAGGTGTCGGCCTTATTTTTACGTGTTTGGGCTGCTAATGTCTGCATTAGCATAACTACAAAAGAAAAAAAAAAAAAAGTCATTGAAGATTTTTTTTTTTTTTTTTTGCATAATTTTCATCGTTTTACACAAATTGAGGTGCTGAGGCATTTCTTTATTGCTGAGCAAAACGGAAACACACAGCGGGACATGTGTTAGGTTCAAAATCTCAAACCGAATACTTGGCGAAATATGCCAGTCAGCTCTTCCGTTCCTCCGTGATTTTGTTTGTGTGTGTGTGTGTATTGCTACTTTTTTTGTATCCTCAGTAAAGTTGACAAATCCTGCTAGAGCTAGTGAAGAAGTTTGCACACAAACCAGTGTTTCCCCCAGGGATTCCAAACCTGAAACCAGGGGAGTTGGGGGGAATTGTCTCTCGATCTCCTGCTTTGCAATTTTTGACAGCCAATTCATACAACAGCCGTTCTCATCTTTGAAAAGCACCGCACGTCATATATAGGTAGTAAAAGGGACTATGAATAGGCGAAAACCTCGTGTTTTCAAAAGCTGGCATTTTCCAACAATTTGCAGTTTGTTTGGAACTTTTGTGGTAACCTCCCAAGAACTCTGTTAAAGATCCTGTGTTTATCCTCCTGGCAAACGATTCGGGTATAAAACAAGAACACTGACAGTTAAACCTTCCCCCCCCCCCAAAAAAAAAAAAAAAATGTAGAAAAATGAGAGAGAATATTAATGCAATTGCACACCAAGACCACAACAGAGCCGAGAAATAAAAATATGAAATAATCCCCCTCCCAGGCATCCTTATACAATATTTTGCTAATTTTGTGGAAGAATGATTAACTGATCCGTTACAAACTGCACCTTACACAGATCAACAACTTTCCATTAGCGGTTATGCTATATAGTGGCAGGGAAGCAGGACCTTTTTTTGAACTACACTTCTGCCATCTAGTGGTAACTTGGTGCTAAGGCAACTTGCAGGAGTTGGACAACCTAAGCTCTTTTATTTTTCATATGTATCTCCCTTTTCATAAACAGCTTATCTTCAACTCAACAAAAATAAACATATACTGACACAAAAAGAATGAAATAAATCTAAACAATACAAAAACAAATGGTGTGCCACAAGTTATTTGAACATAGCAAACTTAATGATCAATAATTATTTGTGCATTTTTTCTCTCTAAGAATTGGATACGCAATTCAGAGTTTGAAATCCCATTCTAAAATGCATTTTGCATGTTGGCTTAATTTTTTTTATCTTGCAGTTCTGTATAGAGGTTCACTCCCAAGTCTGTTTCGATTTCATTGCCTAAAAAATTCCCAGCATGCCCTGACATACGTCTAGTGTTTTCTGCAACGAATAGGTCTCTTTTGACCTTTCAGAGGGTTTCCAATTTAGGGCTGAAGGTTTTATTTTTTGTTATTATTGTAGAAGGCTGCAGAGCTATTGAGGGTGACCTGACTGATCCACCGAAAGTGATTTGATCTAGGAGGGGCCCCAGCTGAAAAGTTCTCAGCCCCAGCCAAGGAGAGAATGATGTGGAGCCATGAAACCTGCAAGTTATTCCACGCTTTTCTTGACACTTTTCGTTTCAATGATGTGAAATGAAACGAAAAGTGTCAAGAAAAGTGTGGCCTAACTTGCAGGTTTCATGGCTCCACATCATTCTCTCCTTGGCTGGGCTGAGAACTTTTCAGCGGCCCCATATGTTTATCTCTATATCTATCTGGAGGTCAGGTCTGGAATTAGGTTTCTTATATTAGCAGGCAGTTTCTTAGGCTCTCTGCGTAACTTTGACACCCTACAAGAAATTCTGTTCTTCCACAGGAAAACTGACTGTTAAAAGGATAGCACAGTTCAAGAGGTGGTCTTATTTTAAGCCCCTCTCAGGCACAACCACACACTGAAAAAAAGATATAATACTTAGCAGAATAGGAACTTCTGTATGGAGTAAATTCAAGTTTCAAGTTTATTTAAATTTGATAAATCGCTTATTACATACTAAGCGAATAACAGTAAAATATAGGATAGATCTAGAGTTCATTCTACAGCTTTAAAAGGGGTTAAAAACAAACTGAGAAAACAGACAGACTCGGATACATAAGGGAAAGAAAAAGGAAGGGAAGACAGTTACAATATTAATATTTTTCATAATTGGGAAGAAAAATTGCCAGGAAATCGAAAAAAAAAAAAGAGAGAGAGAGAGAGAGCTGTGACTGCTTTATTATAAGACACAAAGCAAGCAGTTAAAAGAGTTAGGATTGCACCAAATGGAATGCAAAAATCTAAATTCCAACAGCCAATAACCAAAGTGTAAAGGAATAACAGCTACATTTAACAAACACAAACAAAAACACAAGCGAGTCATTAAAAAACCGGCAGATATTCTCTTATAAAGAATTGTCTAGGAGCACAGTAACAAGTACAAAGGAATACAGTGTAAACAAACATATGTTTAAGTTACACCAGTACTTATTAGTAATATTTGGAAATGGGATGGGAGGAGGGGGGAGGGGGACGGGAAGGGGGGAGGGTGTGTTGGGAGGTACTTTAGCGTGTTTGTATTGTGATGATAATTGATTGTTGATTTCTTTGAATTTATATACCTACAATGTATTAACTGAGTTGAGATGATATTCTTTGTAAGATTTTTGTTATGTATATTTTATTTTTAAAACTCAGTAAAAATTATTGAACATTAAATACTATTTAAAGGTGTATAATAATAGAACATATAAATCCACACTATCCTACAAAAACAAGAATCCAGAATTGTTACTACATCTGGACAAAAGTATCAAGAGACAGCATATTCAGTATAAGACTATAATCACTGATCATGTTAATAATTCATTATTAATTGCTTTCTAAGAAGTTATAAGTTGTAAGATGCCTTTGTTGGAGGTCTCTGAAAACATATGAAACTAAAATACACTTTCTCAATGTGCTGAGAGTAATTAACAGTCTTAAATGGTTTTGACACTTGAGAAAATGAAGCAGGGGTTAGATTGCAATATTTCACTGTGTCTTTCCGGTATTATTAAGTGGAAATTAGCCCCATGACAAGATGGAAACATGTTTTATCAACCATGAACTTCGCAAGTTACCTGCTTTAAACAATAGCAGCATGAATGTTAAAAAGGGAAGGGCAGAAGGGCAAATCATTTCCAAATCTTTAAATTCATACTAATGAAAATAATTCCCCCTTCTTTTGCATGAGCTCTGAGCCTTTATTATTTGTTTTATGAGATTTTTTTACATTGATAATTTCAACCAAAAGACCTCATTCAAAATGTTAAAAACGGTACCACAATCGTTTGTCCTTGAAACTTGAGTAGAGTTAGTTATTAAAATCCAAACACTGAACATTTTTGTGCATATTGGTGATATTGAAGACTCTTTGGTATGCTACTTTAAGGAAATGTATGGAAAGACCTTAAAACAATGTACCAGAGTTACAAATCTTCAAAATAAATATTTGTCTGCCTTCCCGTCTGATTGCATTCGGCCTCTATTTTTCTTTATCTAATTTAACAAAATTATGTTTATTATCATAGTCATTCTCACTCCTTAAGATCATATAGTAGCTTTGTTCTGGGGTCACACTTTGGATTGGACTGGTACTGAAACAGATGGTAATGACATACAGCTCAGAGGCTCCCAGTTTCTAAACCATAAATCTGGACAACATGAAAAAGGCTTCAAAACCTTCAAATCACTGATTTTGCGAGATATTCCTACATCACATTGAATCAGAAGTGCACTATCTTAATCATTTTGTCTATTAGCAACTGAATATATATAATCAAAGAGAAATATATTTTTTTAAACCTGGCAACTTAGAAGTTATGCTTTTATGTTTAATTCTTTATTGATTTTCAAATTTTGACAGTGCAATACAACTATATTAAACATGAGCATTATACATAACGTACTTAAAATACACAAAATTAATACATTACCAATCCTTTTCTCCCTCCCTTCCTCACATAACTATTACACTGCATATGCATATATAATTGCAATATTATAAATAAATACCTTTAGCAATCCCAAATACCTTCCCCTCCCCCACCCCACCCCACCCCCCTGGATGTGTAAGAAATCTGTAAAAATGGAGATACCTGACATTCATTGCAATTTCACATATGCAATCAATGGGCTCCACACCTTATTGAATATCATACTAGATCCCAAACACTCCGCATTCATTAAGTTATGCTTTTAGTTTTAGGTACAAGGAGGTACTGAAAAGTTCTCAGCCCAGCCAAGAAGAGAATGGTGTGGATATGGTTCACTCAATGATATGAAACAATGTCAAAACAGATAATTTGGTTTCTACAAATTGGCACTTAAGGAAATACTTTTTTTCAGCTACAGCGGTAAAATAACGCTCAGAATTTAGGAAGCTGGTTGGTTGGGCTGAGAACTTTTCAGCACCGCCTCTATTTTGGCATTCTCTTGCAGTTTATTTGGGCCAAATGTTGAAGAGCAAGACATGAAGACAGAGCTGAATTTATTAATCTTTGTCAAAAAGTTTTTTCCCCCAGAAGGCAACAAAAAAAAATTATTGCAGTAATTCAGATCTGTTTTTAAAGTTCTCATTCCCCAAAACAATGTAAAATATTATGTGTGTTTGTGTTTTTTGTATCTCACCTCGCCTTGAACTTTAGTGATAAGATACTGCAGGTGATTAATGCTTAAATAAATATAATGAATATGTAATAAAAAATGCAGATATCAGAAATGAACCCAGCTGGAAAATTCTAGAGGCCTTTTACTTAGGATTATAACACTTGTGTTCCTCTGTCCAGCAGGTCATATTACCAGAAAAAAATGATAAAGCATGGATTCAGGGCTAAAAATTGTATTCTCAAATAGAATCTCCTTTGCTTTTCATTAGTTTGGAAAACAATCAGGATCTCAGGAGGTATTTTTTGGCCTTCGCTACCTCAAATCCTACTCCCTCAACTCAAACACATGCCAGACATTCAGATCTGAACACTAAGGCCCCGATTCTATAAAGGACGCCTAAGTCCCACTGAGCGGGACTTAAGCATCCATACTAATTGGCTAGTGAACCATTTAAGGGTCTTAACAAGCGTTAATTGGCACATGGACATCTAATGGATGTGGACATCACTTTGCAGGCGCGTCCGCAATTTTATGGACGCCCATTGGAAAAACTCATGCTAACGGAATAGATGTGGGCGTGGAATGGGCGTGGTCTGGTGAGGCTTCAATATGGGCATCCTGCAATTCATTTGCAGAATGTCAATAGGCCCTAGTTTTACAATTGCTATGCAACTTGCTAGCTCATTGTGCAGCACACTAAAAAGCCCAAGAGCTAGTCTCGATGGGCGAACTTAACGCGGGGCTGGGTGGCCCGCCGGATCGCCCATCGGACTAGTTAGGCCGAAGGAGGGGTAGGGGTAGCGGGCCCAAAAGGGGGCGGTCGCTAAGAAGGGATCGCATTGGTTGTCGCGGCCGGAAGGAATTGTGGGGGAGGGAAGGGTTAAAAGGCAGGGCTCGCGGAGGACCCGAACAGTTTGGGTCCTCCGAAGCAGCTTTAGGCAGGGTTCAGGTTTCCGGCCGGGTTCGAACGCACGGGTGAGGCCTACCTCGTCGCTCGCTTCGTGTCGGGCCTGCGGGCCATCTCGCCGGCGCGCGCGGCCAAGGTATAATTTAAAAAAAAAATAAAAAATTTTTGCTGCCACGTGGCCGGCGAGCATGGCGAGCTCACAGGCCGCCGCCGCGGACCCGGCGGAGATCTCCTGACTTGCAAGCGACTCCCTCGACGAGGACCTCTTGGTGAGTGCGGCGGAGGGGAGGGGCAGGCAGTTGCCTCCGAGGCGCTCCCGTGCATCGGCACGGGCTGCTATAGCGCTGGAGGTAGTGGGGGTGGCGCTGGGTGCACGCCACGGTGTGGGGTCTACCCGCAGGGGCAGGAGCCGCAACCCGGCCACGGGAAGGGGGAGGAGCGATGCGGCTATAGCGGGTTGTTTCCTTTCTATTTTGGCTCTTTCAAGCGGGTTCTGGACAGATTCATTATTCCATTCCTGAAGAAATGGAAGCAGGTTCATTTGTGGGAAACATCGCAAAAGACCTGAGTCTGAACGCAAAAGACTTTTCAAGTCGGAAATTCCGTATGATTTCAAGTGCCAAAAACAATATTTCAACGTAAATTCAGAAAATGGAAATTTGTATGTAAATGACAGAATAGACCGAGAGGAAATGTGTGGAGAATCCACACACTGTTTCCTAAACATTGAAACAATTGTTGAAAACCCTTTGAATGTTTTTCACATCACGGTGACGATCCTGGATATTAACGATAATGCCCCAGGTTTCTTTAAGAATATTATTGAACTCGAAATAATTGAGTCTATTTCTCCAGGGGCGCGTTTCCCTCTAGGAAACGCCCGAGATCCTGACGTGGCACCAATTCATTGCAAAATTATCAGCTCAGTTCCAATCAGTTTTTATTCTGGAAGAAAAGGAGGGTACTGATGGAAAGAAATATGCAGAACTAGACACTGCTCAGTAAGGCCGTCGGGGACCCGGGAGGGGTGGCCCCGGAGCCTGCCTGCAGGGGGGGAGGAGGGCCGAGGAGAGAGCCTGCGGCGGCGTCCGCGTCCCCCATGAGATCGGGCTGGGGGGGAATGCGCTCGAGTCTGCCGCTGTTCCTGGTACCCCTTCGACATCAGGAATGGGGGGAGGTGGGCCAACGGGCCCAGCGGGCGGGTGGGCTCCCTGGTCTACAGGTCCCTGGTGCGCGCCCCGGAGTGGAACTCCCTGGGCGTCAATCCCTCCTCCGTTTCCTCCTTATCCTGGGGGCCCGGGTGTGCTTGGGAGGTCGGGGGGTAGCGGGGGACCTCATGTTGGGGCTGGTTATACGGGGCTAACTTACCCTTCTGCTGTGCCGGTTGCTGGCCCCTGTTTGGACTTCTTCCCACAGGACGTCGCTGCGGGACCTGTCGAGTTGGCTGGGACTTCGGATACTGGACAGTCTGGTGAAGGAACGGCTGCAACTCCACAGATCGGTGGCGGAGAGCATGCTCGAGACCAGCAGCGTCCAGCGACGGTGGCTGCTGCGGAAGGCGCCACTTCGGGAGCGGCTGGAGGCGGACACAGACCTGGAGACGACCGGATCACGGGTAACATGGCCCTAGGGGCTGGGGTTAGTGTTCAGGGAAAACGGGGGAAGAAAAAGGGTAAGGGTAAAAAGAGACGGGGGGGCCGAGATTCTTCTTCGTCTTCCTCTTCCTCCTCTTCACCCTCTTCTTCCTCTTCTTCGTCTTCCTCCTCTGGGTCACGTCGGCGGGGAGAGGGAGAGGATCAGGCGCGAGAGGGCACAGATCGGGGCGCCCCTGCGCTCGTAGCGTTGTAAGTGGACGGCGCTTGGTGTGTGCAGTGGGGCTCATGCTTGCTGCCCCTCTCCCGGCCACCTTAGCAAAGGATCCTGGATCACTGGGGGCAGGAGTGGGGGTGCTCTTTGTGTGCTGCCTGTTTCTTCACAGGGTCGCCGGGCTGCTGTTTTGACTGCCTCATGGGCGGCTGCTAGTCCTTGTGGTGAGGCGGCGGGGCGGAGTTGGCCCCCTTTTCCTCTGTACCAATCTGTTATACTAAAATATAAATATAATTAAATTAAATTAAATAAAATGAAATAAAACCGAAACCAAACCTCATTGAATCAGGTTCAGGGAGCGGTGGATACAGATTCTGCCTCGGCCCCTGCAGTGGGGGGTTTCCTGCCCTGTGGCTCCTCTCAGTTGCTCTTGCACGTGGGCGCTGCTCTTACGCGCGGGCTTCGTGTCCGTGCGGCGGGAGGCAGGGTCCTTCCGTTGGAGGGCGGGTGCCTTGGTGGCAGGTGGGGGAGTTCGCTCTGGTGGGGGGGGGGCTTGGCCTGGAGGTGGGGGCGTCAGTAGGGGCTGAGGCCACTGGCGGGTGTTCTATCGGGTGTGGATGCTTTGGGAGTGGGTCTGGGGCACTCCTGGACAGTTGCTGCTGCTCTTTTGGTTTTGTTTCAGGTCTGGTGATGGCAGTCTCCGGGGATCGTCTCTTCTTCACTGGTGGTCCATGGACGGAATTTCGGATACGTTGGAGCCAGCGTGTGACGGGGTCCAACGACTTGGTGGTAGCTTCGGATGGCGCCACTGCCTCCCAGATTCCTATTTGCTTCACTGCCGAGCAACGGCTAGGACTGTTAGTGCAGTTGGTGACTGTGCCCCTGGAGGACACGGCTTACAGCTGGTTGCTGCGAATGGCGCCATCCTTTCTTCCAGTCTGGTTTTGGGATCGCTGAGAGACTGGTGGTTGCCTCGAGGGCGCCACTGCTACGGTGGCATGCCCTTTTGCCAGCTGTCTGCAGGACATGGAGTTGTTCTGTGGCAGCGAAATGTGGCTTGGTTGGTGGCCTGGCTTCCCCTTGGGGGATTGGGCCGATCTGGTGCTGTGGACCCTCCGGGAGAACAGGACCGGGCGGTTCTGTGGTCTCTCCGGGGGCAGTGCTAGGACGGTTCTGTGGACTCCCCGGGGGGGCAGGACCGAGGTGGTTCTGTGGACTCCCCGGGGGGGCAGGACCGGGGTGGTTCTGTGGACTCTCCGGGGGGAACACCCAGGGTGGTTCTGTGGACCCCCCGGGGTGGCAGGACCAGGGTGGTTCTGTGGACTCCCCGGGGGGGCAGGACTGGGGTGATTCTGTGGACTCCACGAGGGTTGCTGGACTGAGGTGGTTCTGTGGCCTCCCTGGGGGTGACAGGTCCAGGGTGGGGTTCGGCGGCCTCCCTGAGGTGGGAGGACCGGGGTGGTTCGGTGGACTCCCCGGGTGGGGGGGCAGAACGAAGGTAGTTCTGGGTTAACTCCTGGAGGGGAGGATCCGGGCAACGGTTCTGGGGACTCCCGGGAAGGGCTAATGGTTTCCTTGGGGCTAGCTGGGGTAGGTTCTTTGGTATCCAAGGATGGGGCGAGCTTGAGGAGGTTCTGGTGATCTCCTTAGAGCACGATTGAGACTGGGTATGGTTTAGAGACCTCCTAGGGAGGACTAGGTCAGTTTGGGGGTTTTCCAGTGCGGGCAGGGTGGTGCTGGTTGCTCACTGCTGGTGGTGCGTGGCGTCGGCCTGAGTTCCATGGGTTTGCAGTGCCCTCCCCTAGGGCGAGGGGTGGTGATGGATGGTTGGTGCTTGTCCCAGATGGAGCGGGTGCTCCTGGTTCGTGGGGGTGCTGCAGTGCGGGGTGCTGAGGGGCCCTGGTTCCAATGCTGAAGGCTTTATTCCCCTGCCCTGTAACGTGGGGCTGTTTCGGGGTGCCTCGGTGGCGGGTTGTGGTTGGACTAGGTGTTTGGTGGTTTCTTAGGGGCAGGGGACCAGGTGCTGCGTGGGCTCGTTGCTGGTTGGTGGGTGTTGCGGAGTTGCTATCATGGTTCCTCTGGTGATTGGCTCCTGCTTGGTTGTTTTCATATTTCGGTCGTGCGCTGACTTGCGGTTGGTCTGGTGGTGGCAGGAGTGGGTGGTCCTGGTTCTAGGGGCGCGGGCTGTATGGGGGCCGGTGTGATATAGGGTGCGGTCCAGGAGCCTCGGTCTGCGTTCGTGGCGCTTGTCTTGGGTCGTTTTGGGTAGGCAGAGCTAGGGTGGTCCTGCAGTATCTCGCATTAGCTCTGGGAATGTCTGTTCGTTACCTGGTGGTGGGTCCCGTCCTGAGTTTATGGCCATCCCCTCTTGGACCTGGGGGTTTTATTCGGTGGCCCCGTTGGGTTGGAGTAGAGTTGTTCGGTGCATGCTCGGGCGGGGCTGTGTCGGGGGGAGGCCCATTTTGGATTGGGTTAGTCTCAGTCGGTTCCTTCGGGGACTTCTTGGTCAAGACTAGTTTGCTGGATTTGGAGCCGGATGCGGGCGCGTTATTCCTTGTTGCCCCTCTGGTGTATAGGTGCGAGTTGGGCTTGGGGTCTTAGTCCTGGTTCTTCGGGTTCTCTTGGCGCCTTGTTGGCGTGGTTGCAATTGGTCGGAGCGGCTCTCTTTACGCTTGGTGCCGGTGGGGGTGTGTCTGGGTGTGGGTCGGCCGCTCCCTGGGGGGGGATTGCCCTGTGGCTGTGTTATGTGGTGCCTTCCCTCCAGTTTTTCCAAGCTGCTATGCTGGCGGTTGGTGCCTTGGGTTACAGTCTGGAGATTCAGGGGCAGGGGGCTGTTCTGGTGATGTCCAGGGCTGTCGACTTGATTTGTCTCGCTTGGGCTTTGTGGACTGTTCAGGGGGTTCCTCCTTGGGGGAGGTGTGGGGCGAGCAGGGTCCTTGTCGTCCTGTTAACGGGGTGGTTTCGGCAGGGTTTGGGTCTCGTCCTTGGGGGGTCCGATTCTGGGTTTCATCCCGCCCTCTGGGTGGGTCCTGGGGGCTTTGGGGTTGGGCTTGGAGGTCAACTGGCCTGGGTTGTGTCTTGTTGGGCTTCTGCTTCGTGAGCCTCATGATGGGCTAGCAGTGGTGATTTGCTGTTGGACGACTTCGCCTCCTGTTGCGAGCGAGTGTTGGTCTTCTAGCCGCAGCCCTGTTTTCCTTTTCTTGGGGGGGGGCCTGTAACGCGTTACAGGCCTGTGGCGGTATCCCGAGCTACTGGCTAATGGGCTCATCAAGGGATGAGCGGTGGGCCGGCTGGGAGCTGTGCCTGGTGGGTCGGATGACCCTGGATAATGGGGCATGTGTGGGACATGCCACCCCTCGGACCCTTGCTTAGACGGCGGGGTCGGGGGCCAATTACATCTAATGGTAGCTCGGGATCAAGGTCACAATGGTGATACCATTGTTATGGGTTATTGTTAATGTGTTATTTATGGCTGTTAATTTATATATTGATTTATGTAAATGTTATCTGAATATGTTAATATTCAATAAACAGGGCTGCGGCCAGGTATTACCAACAAAGTGTATTGTCTCATTGAGATAGGTGAAAGGTATGTGGGGAAGGGGGTAATGTGTTATATAGAGGCGGGTCACTCCAGGTCCCGCTGTTATAAAAAGCCCAAGAGCTAGTCTCGATGGGCGAACTTAACGCGGGGCTGGGTGGCCCGCCGGATCGCCCATCGGACTAGTTAGGCCGAAGGAGGGGTAGGGGTAGCGGGCCCAAAAGGGGGCGGTCGCTAAGAAGGGATCGCATTGGTTGTCGCGGCCGGAAGGAATTGTGGGGGAGGGAAGGGTTAAAAGGCAGGGCTCGCGGAGGATCCGAACAGTTTGGGTCCTCCGAAGCAGCTTTCCCGCCCGCCCGCCCTCTAGTTTTGGGGTGTGTAAGGTAGTCAGGGTGGCGGTATCCCGAGCTACTGGCTAATGGGCTCATCAAGGGATGAGCGGTGGGCCGGCTGGGAGCTGTGCCTGGTGGGTCGGATGACCCTGGATAATGGGGCATGTATGGGACATGCCACCCCTCGGACCCTTGCTTAGACGGCGGGGTCGGGGGCCAATTACATCTAATGGTAGCTCGGGATCAAGGTCACAATGGTGATACCATTGTTATGGGTTATTGTTAATGTGTTATTTATGGCTGTTAATTTATATATTGATTTATGTAAATGTTATCTGAATATGTTAATATTCAATAAACAGGGCTGCGGCCAGGTATTACCAACAAAGTGTATTGTCTCATTGAGATAGGTGAAAGGTATGTGGGGAAGGGGGTAATGTGTTATATAGAGGCGGGTCACTCCAGGTCCCGCTGTTATGGTTAAACCAACAGCCTTCTATCCTAATCTTGCTGGTTCCAATCCCAGTCACTCTGAGAAATAAATAAAAGCATTAAACAGATCCAACTCCTAGTATCACAATTATGATGAAAAACACTATAAAATTGCCATTCTAATAACATCATAATAATAAAATATTAACACATTAAGGACATTGTTTGGACGTCTAATTCTCACCTAAAACCCGATTCTCTAAAGGACGTCTGACAATTAGGACCTCTGAACAGTGCTGAGCGTCACTGAGCACGATTCTACCAAGGACGGCTATCTTGTTTGGTTGGTTTTTATTTTGCAAATTTCAAACAGAAAATACTCAGGTAACACACCTGATTTAGAAGGCAATTACATCAATCAATCTCAACAGGTTATCATCAAGAAATTATAACATCTTCCATGTTTGTCCGAGTCCAAAACTAAGGAAGCAAGTTGTTAGGACAATGGATAGGAAATTAAAGGAGCTATTCCTTTCCTAACTCAAAGGAAAAGAGAAATAAAAAAGGAAAAAGAGGTCTAGCTGATATTTCACTTATAGCCTATCTTGGACGTCCAAACTGTGCCTAACTGTAGACGCACTTTGCAGAGTCAGGGCATAAATAGCCAGGCATTCGAAAGCAGTCTCTTGCTTAAACATTAGTGAATACTAATTTCAGACCATTTTATTTTAAATTAAAATACAGTCTTAACAGCGGGACCTGGAGTGACCCGCCTCTACATAACACATTACCCCCTTTCCAACCTACCTTTCACCTATCTCAAAGAGACAAGACACTTTGTTGGTAATACCTGGCCGCAGCCCTGTTTATTGAATATTAACATATTCAGATAACATTTAACATAAATCAATATATAAATTAACAGCCATAAATAAGCATTAACAATAACCCATAACAATGGTATCACCATTGTGACCTTGATCCCGAGCTACCATTAGATGTAATAGGCCCCCGACCCCGCCGTCTAAGCAAGGGTCCGAGGGGTGGCATGTCCCCCACATGCCCCATTATCCAGGGTCATCCGATCCACCAGGCACAGCTCCCAGCCGGCCCACCGCTCATCCCTTGATGAGCCCATTAGCCAGTAGCTCGGGATACCGCCACCCTGACTTCCTTACACACCCCTAAACTAGAGGGCGGGCGGGCGGGAAAGCTGCTTCGGAGGACCCAAACTGTTCGGGTCCTCCGCGAGCCTTGCTTTTTAACCCCTCCCTCCCCCACAGTTCCTTTCGGCCGCGACAGCCAATGCTAATCCTTCTGAGGGACCGCCCCCCTTTGGGCACGCTACCCCGACCCCTCCTTCGGCCTAACTAGTCCGATGGGCGATCCTGCGGGCCACCCAGCCCCGCGTTAAGTTCGCCCATCGAGACTAGCTCTTGGGCTTTTTATTCCCTAAGCTGGGTTTTTTTTTTCCTGGAAATATGACTGAAGAGGGAAAGGGGGGGATCAATAGCCTCCCTCTGTCGATGAGCATCTGAATAGAGAATTGGTTTCCACAAAAGGATTTTTGCTGGTTAGAGATTTTTCATCTTTGATGCTTTCGTTATACACTTCATAGTTCATCGAAAGCCTCCTACTAAGCCTGAAATTAAGCAATAATTAAAAAAATATTAGACCATTATTGCCCTCTCACTCTTTCTAAGCAGTTGAGCTCTTTGGGCGCAAAGCACCATTTATTCATGCTTTGCAGGACCTAAGCAGACTTAGGCATCAGTACGCATTCTAGACATAGACATCTCTCCATTGGGGCAATTTTTCATTTCCCTAAATTGGCAGCGCCTATGCCGGATACCTAACGACGCCTAAGTCAACCACATTCATAACCATGCCTACTTTTTAACCTAGGTGACATTAGGCTTCCTTCGGTATTGGATGGCACCTCCACTTAGGTGTCATTAGGCGTCCTAAGAGTTCAGCGCCAAACTCTTAAATTGTTTAACCCTTTAATTGGCAGATGATGAAATGGCTGCTTTATGTAACTTGATGTTGAACGAGAGCAACAGTGCCATAGTAACAGGCATTTGGAGATGCAGATCTCCCATAAGAGACATAGAAGACATGTGTTGTTTTTGAGCAACAATGCCAAATAAAGGGCTACTTTTAATTTAATTTGTTTTTTTGTTTTTTTGGATTGGCTGAAAACCTAAATTGAAGATAGGAGGAGGTCTGATGTAAGCAGGTCGGGAGGCAGTTCCAGATTTTGAGGCCTTGAAACTTGAAGGTAGATTTGAAGAGTGATTTCCTCCAATGCATTGGTCTTCAATTAAACAGTTTTGTGGACTGTTGTTACTTATGGGTGAAGTTGAGCAGAGGTTCTAGCTTGGTCCTACTTGGTCCGCACGATAGTACATCTATGGCAGAACGTAAACAGGTAAGTGAGCACATGTGGAGATAGGACCTGATTTTAGAAGAGCAGATCCGCATGTGTAGGTCTCTTCTAAAATCAACATATCACCACCCCTTGGAACACAGTCTGAAAGTGAAAACAAACATGAAGAAAATATATGTGTATTATCACAAAATAGTATGAACATACAAGTGCAAGTCCCCATGTGACGCAAGGCAGGGGGTTGAGAAAGGGAGTAGTAGTGTAAGCAAGAGCAGGCCTGGAGATAGGACAAAATAAGCACACACAATAGGTATAGCAAAGGAAAATACTAGTTATTGTAAGTATAGGGTAGGGATCCTGTTCCATTCACAGATGGGTAGAGAACAGTAAACAGTAGCAGTTATTTAGGTCAAAAATACAAAGTTGCAAGGTTGTAAATTGAACTTGGCCTACCTGACTGTAGAAGATACGGCTCACACATATTGTAGGTAGTCTGATTCTTTCTCATTTTCATTTTTGGATTGTTTTTCCTCCGTGTTTTGTTTTTCACACATAGGTAGTGGCATAGGCAGCGGAATGCTTTTTTGTTTGGGGGGGCTGAAAAGGTCTGCCTTAGACCCCACCCCAGACCTGCCCAAGCTCTGCCTCAGACTCCGCCCCCCCCATAATAATAGTACTTGTAAATGCCATTTCTTCCATTCATTTTTCATATACTGTACACACAATCTAAACTTATTAACAATACATAATGGTAACCACAAAATTAAACTACACAAAGCACAATCTTTTCCCCTCTCCCCCCTGCACAGAATTTCTTCCTCTGTCCTCCCCCCTCCCCCCCATGCTGCAAAGGGAGTAGTGAAAGAGAGAGAGAGAGAGAGAGATAAAGAGAAGGAATGAATCCAGGGTTTATCTCTCCAACTCCTTTTACTTCCACATCCAACATTCTCCCTAGTTTATCCCCCCAGACTTTGTGCAACATCTTTTGCCCCTGCCCAACAACCCTATGCCCAACATTTTTCCTTCTATCACCGTTCTCCAGAACAACAATGCCATAACTATTCTTCCATTCCCTCCACCACCATGTTCAACATTCCTCTCTCTTGCTTCCCTTTCCATCTGTCCCACTGTTCACTCTCCATCACCACATCTAATATTTCTCTCTCAGCCTCAATTATTTTCTCACCATCATGTCCAACAGTTCTCCCTCTCCCTATGCCCAACAATTATCCCATATATACCATCTCTTTCCCTCTCAACAATTTTCCCTTTCTATTCTCTCCTCCACCTCAGCATCTCTTTCCCTTCCTCCATCCTTCCATCCTATGTCTGAAGGCTTGCCCCCTCCCTCCCTCCTGTGTCCCAACTTTGTGTCCCCTCTCTCCATTCTGTGTCCCAAGTTGGTGCCTCCTCCCTCCTTCCTTCCTTTGTACCAAGTTCACACTCCCTTCCTTCCTTGACTCAATGCACCCTTCCCCTCCCTACTGTGTCCCAACATATCCCTCTCCCTCCCTTCTGTGATCCAATGCACCTCTCTTCCTCCCTCCCTTGTTACAAGTTCATGCCCCCTCCCAAGGGTGTGTACCTGTGCTCTGGCCGGCTCTAAGACATCCAAGTAGGCCTCCTCCTGCTTCCTTCAATCTGCATTTTTTTCTTCATAAAAACCACAGCAGCAGCAGAGTATGGCCAGAGGTCCTGGTGTACTGGCCGTGTGGCCTGCTACCAAAAGATGTGTGGCCACACATCTTAGAGGGAACATTGCTTTATTCCTTTTCACTTTTATCTAATCCTTTTCTCACCCCCTAGCATTCACATTTCTCATCCTCCTATTCCCTTTTATTTGCTTCCCATTACCACATTTCTATCCTTGTATACTCATTCTTCACCTTGACAGCTCTCCCACATGGATTCACCATTTCTAGAATCTCCCCTCCTTGTTGCTTACTCCACCAACTCTTTCTTTCTCTCTCCCTCCCACAAGTTCAACATCTCTCCTTTCACTTTCGCTTCTACTTTATATTTCTTGTAAACACTGCCACTCCCTCCTCCTAATTCTGACATCTCTCCTTCTTCTCCCCTTCTGGTCCCCAGTCCATATCCCCTCCACCTTTCCCTATCCATCTCTCCTCATCCTCCTCTGCTCTCCCTGAGTAGTCCATCTTTCCTCCCCCTTCAGTCCCCTCCCCTGAATCTGCTTCCCTTTCTACATTTTGCCTTCTCCACAAAATCCATCTCTCCCTCTACCCATTTTGCCCCCTCCAAATCCATCTCTCCAACCCTTTCACCCCCTTATACCATCTCTCCCTGACCCCCCTCTGTCTTCCCCCATGTTGTTCTCTCCCTCTCTTGCTCCCTCTGTCCTCTTTCAAATCCATCTCTCACTGTACCCCTTCTATCCCCTCTGCCACATCTCCCTGTGATCCTTCTACCCCATCTGCCATCCCCAAGTTCATCACTACATGTCCCTCACAAATCTGACATCTTTCCCTCTTCCCCGTACCCCAGTGCTGAGTGTCACATCTCTCCATCCTTTCCTCATTTGAATCAAATATCTCTCCCTCCCCCACTCCCTCTCCTAAATCCTATATCACTTCCTCTTTACCTTCTACCCCTCCTCCAAATCTGGCAGCACTAGGCAGCACTCTGGTGGAAGTGGCATCTTGCTGCTTGCAGGTCGGCTCTATCTGCCGTGAACCTTACCCGACATCTACTCCTCACCCTCCCTCCACCGCAGTTCTACTTTATATTTCTAGTAAACACTTCCAGGCGGAGGAACTGATTCTCAACACTGCCCTGCCACCGCCCAACATCTTCTCTCCACTGCCTACTTCAGCAGAAACAGGAAGTTGTCAAATAGGGCAGGGTGCAGTGGAGAGAAGATGCCGGCTGGTAGCAGGGTGGCATTGAAAATCGGTTCCTCTGCCCGGCAACATTTACAGGAAACGTAAAGTAGACGAGTTATGGGAGGGAGGGGGAAGGAGTAGATTTAAGGGAAAATTCGCAGCAGAGTGAGCTGACCAGCAGGTACACTGGCTGACAGCCAGATGCCACTCCCAGGAGAGTGCTGCTTGTATAGATATACCATCAGCCCCGTTACCAACAGGAATTTTTGGAGAGGCCATGGCCACTGTGCCCCCCTCATTCTGACGCCTATGGGTGGTGGAAGCATATGCAGTTGGGCATCACTACCTCCCTCTTGGCCTCCGTAAGCTAGCTGTGCTTTGGGCTTTTATACTTCTTGGACCATGCACTCTTGGCTCCACCCCTCCCATGTTACTTCCCCCTTGGGCAGAACTATGGGTTTTAAGATAATTCTGACACTGCGAGGGAGTATATTTTAGGAGAAGTGGCAGCATCCTAAAGACTCCCTCACAGAGGGGTAGATGTCAAAAGTGAAGGGCAATAAAGAAAGATGTGTATTCCTGGCCATCTGCCATGTACACTTCTAAATCAATAACCGCCACAAAAAAATGGGGGAAATGGCCATGTTATACTGTCAGGTCCAGAAAAAATTGTATAAGTACCTTGCCAGAGGAACACACGTGTTCACAAAAATAGACCACGAGTTACACATATAGGTGATGTCATTAATAACGGTGGAAAATCACTGTGCAATTTCTGGACTGGTTGCCCCCCTCCCCGTGCAAGTACCCCTAGGCCACCGTCCCCCCAGAACCCCGAAAAGATGGCAGGAAGGAAGCCTACTACCTCCTGCCAGGAAATTCCTCCCCCTACCTTCCCCCCTGAATAAAATGGCAGGAGGGATGACCACTTCCTCCTGCCATGAAGGCACCCATCCCTCCCCTCCCCCCAAAAAAAATTGCAGGAGGGATGACCACTCCCTCCTGCCTGGAAAGACCTCTCCCCTTCCCTCCCCTGAAGAAAAAGGCAGGATGAATGCCCACTCCCTCCAGCCACTGGAGGCCCCCCTCCCCTCCAGGCCCCTGTGCCCTGTACCTTAAAGTTGGGAGCAGAGGGTACAGAATGTACCTCCTGCTCCTCCTCTCTTCACAATGACACTGGGCATTAGAACCCTCCCCGGTGCATCATGATTGGCTCAGACGCCTCAGGCTTATCCATTGGGAGGGGCCTGAGGCATCTGAGCCAATCAGGGGCTTCCTTAGGAAGGTGCCTAAGGAAGTCCCTGATTGGCCAATCACTTTTCCCTAGCCAGCTGCTGTTCGAAGCAGGTTTGATTCATCCATCCCTTTACTGATTCCCACTTCTTACTCTCTTCTACAGATAAAACTTCCTTATGTTTGTAGATTTAATTCATCTTCAATTTGTGGCTACATATTGACCACAGGCTTGGAGCATTTCCCTGCTCTGCTTTCCCTGGCTCCAGGCACACTCCTGTTTTCTGGGACTGGTAGCTATTTCCTTTTGTAGCACTTCAGCACTTCCCCTGGCATTCATAGATTCCAGGCCAATGATTAATTTCTGCCGACAGAGTCCATATGCTTTGGTACATGCTCACCCTGAGCTCTGGAAGCCGAGCAAGGATCACAGTTTGAAACCTCAAAGATTATATGCCGAGTGAGCAAACATGTTCTAGCAGACTAGAGGAGGGTTCCTAGACGTCTGGATTTATTTATTTGTTCATTTTTATAGCCCATCCTCCCCAGGAGCCCAGAACGGGGTACAATAAAATAAAATTAGGTACTTGGAACTTCCCTAACTGTCCCGAAGGCTCACAATCTAGCTAAAATACCTGAGAAAACAATTATTAAATAGTAAAGATATAACAATTCAAATAATAAAAAAATAAAAAGAATAACATTAAAGTAAATCAAAAAACCTTAAAGACCCAAAGCAGTCCAAGCAAGACAGAATAGAATAGAAGTCCAATTGGGCTCTAATCAGTGTAAGGCAACAGCAGGATACAATGGCCAAGAAGAACCCTCGATGATAGTCTATAACTGGCCGAAGATGATCTCTGGATCCCAACTGTGGGTGATGGCTAACCACCGAAGATTGCAGGTAGAAAGGAGGAGGCAGGTACAGCTGATCCACCGACCACAAGGACGCAGCATACAACATTCATGGGCTCTCCCTCCACAGCCTCTCTGACATCTGGCCGGCCAACTCCAGTTCCTGATCCTCCGGCTCAGGGACAGGCCAACGGGCCATTAAAGCAGTCCCCACCCAGCGTGCAGGAGGAGCATCATCACCCATTGCGGTCATCCGGGGAGAGCAGTCTGTCCCCGCACCGACGCCTGCCAATGCCAACTCCTTCCACCACACAGGGACGTAACTTGCCAAGCAGGCCCAGATAGACAGGGAAGAGAATTGAAGGTCCAAATCAGACCCCACCCCCAACAAGAAGAAGGACAAGGTCCGAAGCCGGGCAGCCAAGGAGCAGAGCCAGAGCCCTCGAAGAGGAGACAAACACCCCACTCCCAACAAACCCGCAAGAAGGGCCATGGTACAGGCAAGGTCTCACAACCATTGAACAGCCAACGGTAAAATTCTAAAAACTTCAGTATTGATGGCAGGAGTCAGTTTCAGAATCAAAAGTAAAATTAGATAAAAGAAAACTATCAAAATAACGTGTCCAGGGGTCCGGACGGCTTTTCAAAACCAGGCACTTTGCTGGAATTTGAAAAGCTTTCCTTCGTGCAGGAGGGCATCCGTGCATGCACGGATATGACACAATGATGTTGCGCACGCATGCGCAGATGTCCTGCCTGATGAGAGCAGGCAGTGTGCGTGTGTGGGGGGGGCTGGGGGGGATTGGAGACCAGCACTGACCTTGTTGTCTGTTATGGCCACTCACATCTATACCAGGTTGCCCTTGGAAACCTCCCGTTTGTGGTGCCCAATTTACCTGTGCTATTTGTATCATGATTTCTTGATAATGGATTGGGGCAATTTGTGAACTAGACCGGGGAGGTCCCCTTGGGTTCTGAACTTCTATCAGCTGTAATGAACACAATTTCTGCTGTATTGCCTGTGACAGGGAAGCTCCTGTCCCAGGTAAAAGGACTACTAAACCCAGCAAGCACACAGCCCTGGTCCCTGGAAAACCTGGCATGGAGCCCGGACAGCCGGCTCAGCCAGGAAGGAAAATGCATAAGCAGGTGGTAGCACAGCCCAAAATTCAGGCAGGGAGGGCACTGCAAGCAGATAATTTCCCCTATCACTCCTTTCCCCGAGTCAGGGAGAAACCTGAGACCAATTCGGAGAGGGGTGGAGTCAGACCCCGGAGTTTGCAGGCTGGGAAGCCTCAAAGGGGAAACAAGCAGAGGCAGCAGGGGGGAGGCTCAGCTGGCTCTGATTGGGAAAGCCAAACAACCCAGCTTCCACACATTGCCTAAGCCCCAGCAGGGACGTTTTGCAGGAGGCCAGCTCACAAGGAGAGGCAGTATAACACACGGGAGGTATAGTGACTTGCCTATTGAAACTCAGAGGGAAGGGCTGGAAGTTTACCCTAATGGAAATGCTGCAGGGGAGCTGGCAGACATGCAGAGAGGGGGATGGGATGTAAAGCCTGGAATGAATGTGGAAATGGAAAGCCAGGGTTCCCAAGAGGGTGAGTGGGAAATATATAGTGACCCTGGGGGTAGTGTGTTTGGTGAGGACATGGATCTAGAAGAATATAGTGTGTGAGAGCCCTGTATTGTCCTGTGGGAAGAGTTTCTGTTTCGTTTAAGCTGGAGCTGAAGCAGGGCTGGGGCAGCCCTGCCTAATTGAGTGAAATTCCTACAGTGAACAGCGTGTTAAAGCCAGAAGCACAGTTAATTTAGGTTTGAACTGTGACTATGAAGATAACTGAGATGTGAGCAAGCGGGCACGGGTCGTGCTCAGCTATAAAGCAAGGAACTTTGGTCAGGACAAACTGATAAAGCCTAAAAGGGGATGCCAGAACAGTGAATGCCCTGATCCAGGGTGAGGTTTTTTTTTTGTTTTGAATTTGGATTAATTTGATGAGGAGCACTGAGCCTAATGTAATGCCCCTGGACTGAGCGGTAGGGGAATATGAGCTGGGGCTGAGAGAAAGTCCAAAGCACCAAGTTTGATTGTTTTTTCTCTTTTTATTTGGGGACACTAATAAACCTGATGCTGTTTTGCAGAAATCCGGTATCCGGGTTTTTCCTTCACTAGACCATATAAAAGGCGTTCCAAAATTCTTACTTGTGGTCCAAGCCGGGTTTTCTCACCAACTGGGAGACTGGCCCGGCCACACCTGTAACTCCTTAACTGTTTTTTTCTGCCTCCTCAGCTAACTGTTGTGCATAGTGCATAACATGTGAGAATATTTTTGTCCAAGGTTTATTTCCTATTCCCACTATATTATCTAATTTTGTTGTACAATATCTAGAAACCCTGTCTATAGGGATTGGTAGAAAATTGGCAACATTCCTGAAGCATCAAAAACTTTGGCTAAGTATTTCATAATATCATCTCCAAAGCAATATCTTTTGAACTCAAAACCCTGATGTCTGGGAATATGGCATGCAGCCTGGTTCAGATGCGCCCCCTAAATCTTTTAAATTCTACTCCATCATGATCAGAATCTACCATAGCAACTTTATTGTTATGGTGTTGGAAGTTTTAATTGCACTAATAGTTGAACACTAGCCTCACAAAACATGCAATTCTTAACCACTCAATTAGTTTTACTATTAACTTTTACACTGTTTCAAGGATCTTTGGAGTTTTAATCATTCATCAGGTTTTTTTTTTAGAAATACTAATAAACATTTATCAGGTTTTTTTTTTTTATTTTATTTTAGAAATACTGCTGCAATCGTCCTTGTTCCTTTGTATATATATAAATATATATACTTTTTACTTTTTATATTATTTCAAAACTTTAGAATTTCTGAATCAATTCTTGAGCACTTATCTCAATAAGCGGAAGTTCCGTCGGCTGGGGACATGTTTCGCCCCGCAGGCTGTATCAAGGCTAGCCCCTATAACGATTAAAGAACCAATATCTATTACTACATCTTGCTCCGATATATAATCATATATTCACTACTTATTCTAGTTCTCACTTTTCTTACCTATAACATTCTGTCCCACCAACAAGCTCGAAGTATTCTCTGGACAAGATGGCAGTGACATTTTTTAAAATTCTTTTTTGAATCTACCATAGACACATTCTGTATGTCTGCCCTGCGGATCACATCTTCCATCCTGGAATCTAGACAGAACTGCCTTTTTATCTCCTGTACAGAGGGCATAATCTGTAGTCAGTTTTTCAAACTGTGCTCTCCAAGCTAATGCTCCCTTCAGTAGGGATGGTGGTTGTTTCACCAAATTATCTAAATCTAAGAAACTCTAGGGCACATATTTGGCTACTAGCTGTCCCCCTGTTCTCCCTTGCCCAAACACCAAAGGGAATGTACTTAGTCTTGCATTTCATATTTCTCCCATGTATTTGTATGGTTTATTAATCTTGTTATACCGCTCATTCATTTTACTGGTCCATGCAGTTAACAGAATATAATAAAAATAAAATAAAACAAATATAAAAAGGAACTCTATTATTAGATAGTATAGACCAGTGGTTCCCAACTCTGTCCTGGAGGACCACCAGGCCAATCGGGTTTTCAGGATAGCCCTAATGAAATGCATGAGACATATTTGCATATAAAGGAAGTGACAGGCATGCAAATCTGCTCCATGTATATTCATTAGGGCTAGCCTGAAAACCCGACTGGCCTGGTGGTCCTCCAGGACAGGGTTGGGAACCACTGGTATAGGCCTAGACCATATAAACAACAAACATACTAAGGAACATTCACTCTAAAAAACAAAACAAAACCCAAAAACAAAAACAAAACTCCATTGTTGAACAAAATAAATCTAACCATAAAAACACCAGCTATACCAAAAAGCATCCACTCCTAAATAAAATCATACAAATATCCTTGAACTTTAAAATTTCACCAGACTGCTAACTGAAGATCTAGTTCCATTGTGGATCCCCAAACCCCTGCAATATACATAACCAGGCATTATTCATGTGGCCATGTTCCAGGAAACCCTCTGCTGGACATGGGCACATTTAAAGATATAACTTCTTAGTACTCCCTGCTAAATTATCACTTCATCTGTTCACATACTCCTATTTTATTAGCTGTGGGGGAGGTTTTTACAGACATGGGTCCTTGAAAAGACAATATTGGGGGCTCCAGAGTCTGTTCCGATACTCCCTCAACTTGACTCTGCCTTATAGATGCTTCTAATTCCTCCAGTATTTCCTCTGCCGGTTCTCCTACCATTGATATTCATTTCCTTATACAGTCCCATACATTCTTATTCATATTTCTAGCCTCTAAAAATTTCCTATGCCTGTTCTCAGCTCCATAAGAAATTGCAGGGAAACTTCCGATTGAAAACAGAAGGAAGTCAGAAAGTGCTTGTATCAAAAAGTAAACTGACCTCACTTAAAACCTGTCTATGGAGATTGATCAAAAATTTGGAAGTTGCTCAGAGACGTGAAACTCTTCAGGGAAGGTATATACCTCCCCAGTATGGGTAGGAGTTTACCTTCCAGTCATTGCAGCTTTTTCAATAATGATCACGCTCCAAGCCAGGGAAATTTAAAGAATATATCACAGTCTTTTAAAACTACTTCAAAAATGATGGCATTCTTTGTTTGTATGTTTCATGAAAGCAAACATCACTTGAAATAGGTGACTTATAATGCTATTACTTAGCTTTATGAAAAGTTTGGGGTCCCAACATGGCCCCGTTTCGTTCTCAGCTCCAGGCAGTTCACATGAGTGGCTCCTGGACACATAGGGCTCCTTTTACTAAGCTGTGCTAGTGGTTTCAGCACGCACTGAATTACTGCGCACGCTAGACACTAATGCTAGCATCGAGCTGGCGTTAGTTCTTGGCATGTAGCGCACGCGGCAATGCAGCGCGCTCTAAAAACGCTAGCACACCTTAGTAAAAATAAAATCCCTTCTGATTTTACCCAACGCTCCTCTGCCACTTCTGTTGCATCCTGCAGTGCGTGGTGTAAAGCCTTGGAGGTAATATTGTATCCCTATCCTCTGGCTTAGGTATTTTAATTAAATGAGGATATAAAAACTTGAGAGTCTCTCCATTTGGTTTCTCTTCATTATAAGGAGGAGGGGGGAGAGCCATGGGCTTTGCAGAACCTGTGCTTTTTTGTATCTATGATTGTAGGAGTGTGTAACAGGGCAATCATCACATAGCTCTCTCCAGATTTTCCAGTGCTGCAAATGATGTTCTGGTGATTCCCCTTTTTTTTCTCTGTTAAAATGTGGGGTGCATAATCCAATCAAATGTTCCCACTTTAAGGACCCACTTAATGGCCGTTCAAATTTTCCCTTACATCTCTTTCCTGCTTTAACCCATTTATCATGGAAATATTGTATACTCTTACTTAATAACGGATTACTTATCTTTAATGCATCTATAGGTAATATGCTGCTAGATTCTAATGTAGCAACAATAATCTTACAATATTATGAGAGCTGCTGAAAAGTTCTCAGCCCTACCAAGAAGGAAATGGCATGGAGCCATGAAACTTACAAGTTATTCCACATACTATACTCACCCCTAAGTTCAACGCACTTGGCATATCGTATCTGAAGTTTCTGTAAATCATAGGACCTCCTATAACTTACATGTTATTTCAGGTGTGCATCCTGCAAAACCATTATGTTAATCATATGTACCCACACCTCCTTCCCCTCCCTAAGTAGCTAATTACTGATGCACAATTCATTGGTGGACAAAGCACCTTGCCATGTGGCAATTCAGGCGTTAGTCCCCCCCAAAAAGGACTTTTTGGATTGAAATGCTCATATGCAGGAGAGCATCGGGAGTTCCATTAAATGCTAGCACTGGATGTGGTATTTACCACAAAAAGATAAGTGTTGCCATTCCCTTTATTATAGACATGATGTCATCACAGTATTGTTACAATGTTGCAGCTTATGTAACAGAAGGTCTGTAGCGTTCAGAAGATTAACATACACTCGTTGAACAATAAAAGTTAGCTCCTAGAAACAACTCAAAGTCAACATCAGTAATTAGCTACTTAGCATAAGGGATAGGAGGGAGGTGTGGGTATATACTCGTATGATTAAAATAATGGTTTTGCAGGATGCGGACCTGAAACAACATATAAGTTATAGGAGGTCCTATGATTTGACTCTTTATGACCTTTTGATACACCCACCTCTTAGTTTAGATTTTGTTTTGCGAGAATGATTATGATTGAAATTATGATTGAAATTATGATTGAAAAAATTTCAAATAAACTAGTTGTTAGTGTGATTGAAAGTTTAGCGCTGGATAGCATACAAGTAATACAGTTTTTGAATTTACAAAAGTTATATATTGATCATCCATTTGCCCACCATTTCTATAGTGACTCTTCGGGTTTTTGCCAGGACCTGGATTGGCCACCGTGAGGATGGACCATTGGTTTGACCTAGTAAAGCTATTCTTATGTTCTTATGTAAAATAGTCACATGGGGCAAGATCTGATGAGTAGGGTGGATGGTCTATGCACTGAAACCCCAACTGCATCAAACATCCATCATTTTGTCAGCCTTGTTAGCAGGTACATTGTCTTACAAAAAGCTTCCCTCTCCTTCTTTCTTTCAATGCCTCCTTTAAGCGGCACAGCAAGTAACAGTAGAATTCTACATTAACTGTTTGGCCCCTTGGAAGATAGTCAGTCCTAACATCTTCCTGATCACATTACACTGTGGCCATGACTTTTCCTGCTGACTTTTGGGTCTTGAATTTCCTTGACCTTGGAGAACCTGAGTGCCACCATTGCATTGACTGTTGTTTTGGCTCAGGATCATAGTGGTGTAACCATGTTTCGTTCCAAAAGGATGGCTCCAACTCACTAAAAATGCTGCAAAATCAATTTGGAAGTGTTCACTCAATGTCATTTCTCATCAGTATTCAAACATTTGGACACCAACTTAGCTGACAGCTTCTGCATATCCAGTTGCTCATGGATTATACACCCAACACATTCCCTGGATATCTGTGGTGTCTCAGCAATTGTTTTAGCTGATATTCGCTGATCTGCCAAAATCAGGTGAAGACATGGTCAACAATTTCAGGAGTTGACACTGTTTGAGGCCTCCCAAAATCTCAAAAATCTCAATGCTGAAAGTTTTCACACCATTTCATTGTAGAATATGATGGACATTTGTTACTCAATGTTTGTATCATACATTCATGAATTTCCTTCAGAGCTTTCTTCCACAGGAATAGGGACTTCATGACAGTTCAGAGTTCCACATGTGAAAATTTCACACTTTTCGTTGTCATAGTTCAATCATTGATCTGGAACATCAAAACATAGCATTACAATTCTGCAAATTGGCACTTTTCAAAATAAAATAACACTCTTTTCATCTACAGTGACAAAATAATGCTCAGAATTTAAGATTTTGGTTGGGCTACATCAGCTAAAAGAGGGCAAAGAAGCCTATCTTCTTCAAGCTGCTCCACCTACACATAACATTTTTCTTCTTGCCCGTCAATCTAGGAAGGGTAGTAGTATTGCACTTATTATACCCAATGATTTTAAAGTTTTAGAACTTAACCATTCTGACTTTGCTTATGATGAGATTCCGGTTTTAAGAATTTTATCTCTTATTTCTTAATTCCCTATTATTTTAGTACGATGGAAGAAGTTCACGCAGATCTACACTGGGCTATATTTGAAAATCCAGAATGGGACGATTTTTCCAAACTACATGGTACCTCGGTTTACGAGTGCACCGGTTTGCGAATGTTTTGCAAGACGAGCAAAACATTTACAAAATCGGTGCCACGGAAACCGAGCATGGCTCGATTTATGAGCACCCCCCCCTACGATCCGGCACCCCCCCTGCCTCAAACCGGCACCCCCCCCGCCACAATCCGACCCCCCCTGCCACGATTGGGCATCCCCCCGATACGATCCGACATCCCCCCTGACACAATTGGGCACCCCCCCGCCACTTCTTACCCTCATCTGGGCACTCTTGAAGATCGGCCTACTCGTCTGCTGGGCCTTGAGCATCTGAGCATGCTCAAGGCCTGCGAGTTCACGTTCTGAACGTGAACGTGAACTCGCAGGCCTTGAGCATGCTCAGATGGAAATATCCTTGAGTAAGAGCCCCAACCACCAAGCCCTCCACTGGATCTGTGCTTGCCTCAGGAGGAGAGAGGATGCGGTATATAAACTTAAGGTTTAGTTTAGTTTAGTTTAGTTTAGAACACCATGGGCTCCAGAGTTTCTCCACCCCTTGGAGAGCTGGTAACCTGAGGCTGCAGGGGTGGTGTCCTTACATCGGGGCTAAGTGTTGTATCTGACCCAAGAGGAACCGCAATGGGTTCATCTTCCTGCATCCTCAGCGGGCTGCCATCCAATGCCGCCAAAACCTCCTGCATTCACCTCAGGAGTTCTTCAATATTGCCAAGACTAGGCACTCCGGTGCACTGCGAGGTGCCAGCAGCGCTCTAGCCTCTTCTCTTCGGCATAGCTGGTAAGTAAATTACTGCTAGGAAAATTCCATCCAGTCAAAATGCTATCCTGATGCAAACCGCTCAGTGCGTCCAGCTAGTAGCAGCCATCTTGGATTCTCCAACTTATCTTTTTTCAAAATACTTGGTTAAATAATTTTTCTTACCATCATTAAACTGTTTATTGTTTCTAATCTTTTGTAAACCGTGTTGAACTTATGGTTACACGGTTAAGAAATACAATGTTATGTTTTGTTGTTATTTTCCTCCATCCTCAGGTCAGCTGCCTTGGATAATCTTTCACAGACTTTAGCAAATTGTTTGACCCGGTTCCCAGAACTTTTGATCCTAGGGGATTTTAATATACATGTTGATACTTATCACATTTTCATTCTTCTAACTTTATATAATTTCTCAATGATTTAGGTCTACAACAAATTGTATCAGAACTACAACATCCAGCAGGTCATATTCTTGATCTTATTTTAATGTCTAATATTTCTACATTTAATATTTTCAATATTGGGAAAGTTCAATTACTTTAGTCTGATCATTATTTTGTCAAGGTCTCTCTAGAATGTCAACCACATCCCATTGGCGTACCAAGGGGGGGAAGAGGGGGGGGGTATACTGCGCGTGCAGCCTTAGGGGGGGGTGCACAGCCGGCCAGGTCCGGAAAATGGTCGATCGCCAAGGCAAAGTGAGTCGATTGCGGAGCCCACCCCGGGTTCCGTGATAGACTCACTTTGCCTTGGCGATCGACCATTTTTCGGACCTGGCCGGCTGTGCACCCCCCCCCTAAGGCTGCCGTTGTAGAGGAAGTTCAGGCCAGCCAATCGAAGCCTGGCTGGGCGGAACTTCATCTCCGACAGCAGAATTGACATCGGGGAGAGGAATGCTGGTTGGCCCTACGCAGGGAAGCAGAGAGAGCTTGGGGCAGCCACAGCGGCGGCTTTGGGGCCTGTTCCCCGATGGTGGCAGGTGGCAGGGAGGCAGGTGGCAGGTGGTTTGGTGGAGGGCAGGGAGAAAGAAAGAAAGGGGCAGACAGGGAGACAGAAGAGAAACAGAAAAAAAGAAAGGAGACATGAAGAGAGAAAAAAGAAAGGGAGGCAGGGAGAAAGAAAAGGCAGGGAGAGAGGAAGACAAAGTTGGGGGAGGGAATGAGGTCTGAAGGAGAGGAAGCATACAGGCTGAAAGAAGGGAAGAAAGATTGGATGCACAGTCAGAAGAAGAAAGTGCAACCACAGACTAATGAAATCACCAGACAAGGTAGGAAAAATGATTTTATTTTAAATTTAGTAGTCAAAATGTGTCTGAATTTATATCTGCTGTCTATATTTTGCACTATGGCCCCCTTTTACTAAACCGCAATAGCGTTTTTAGCGCAGGGAGCCTATGAGCGTCGAGAGCAGCCCTGGGCATTCAGCGCAGCTCCCTGTGCTAAAAACTGCTATTGTGGTTTAATAAAAAGGGAGGGGGTATATTTGTCTATTTTTGTATGGTTGTTACTGAGGTGATAGTGCATAGAGTCATCTGCCTTGACCTCTTTGAAAAATAACCCAGAATAGGAATGATAATTGACATTTTCTCAGCGTACAGTGTGCTGTATGTTTTTTTAAAATTTTATTGTTGGTAGATCATTTTGACTTGGTCATTTTAAAAATAGCTCACAAGCTCAAAAAGTGTGGGCACCCCTGAGCTAGAGCGTTGAAGCTGTGTATGGCTGCCATAAAGGTCATCTCTGACACAACCGGAAGTTGCATCAGAGACGACCTTTACGGCAGGCATATGCAACTACAACGCTCTGGCTGCTGTAAGAAGGCAGTTTAGACATCGTTGGCCACAAGGCATGGAGGTTTGTCGGACCGGGCCTGTTGTCCGGGGGGTGGGGGGTGGGGGTGGGCGTTGCAGATCTTGTTGCCAAAATCGGAAAGGTGAGGAAGGAAGAAAGATGGGCCTGTGGTGGATGGAGAGATTGAGAGAAGGGGGCTGATGATGGAAGTGGGTAGAAAAGGGAGAGAGAAGAGGTCAGATGATGGACGTGGGGAGAAGGGAGAGCAAATGCTGAATGGAAGTGGAGAAAGAGAACACATACTGGATGGAAGGAGGGATAAAGAAAAAGGACATATGCTGGATGGGGGAAGAAGATAGAGTTAGTGAGATAGTGGAGGGGTGAAGGAAAGGGGTGGCATGCTGTGGGTAGAAATCTACGTAAAATCAGAAAATTCTTCAACCCAGCACAATTCAGACTAATTGTCCAATCCCTAGTCTTAGGTCTGCTGGACTACTGTAACTCCCTCTATCTTCCTTGTCCAGCCACTATGAAAAAAAAGACTCCAGACCATACAAAACACCGCCCTCAGACTGATCTACTCACTCAGAAAATATGATCACATAACTACTGCCTTCTTAGACTCCCACTGGTTACCCATACAAGCACGAATTCAATTCAAATTCCACTGCCTATTATTCAAAGCGTTACATGGCTCTTCCCCTTCCTACCTAAACAACCGCTTAAACCAGATCTCCACCTCAAGACACAGAAGAACCCCAAACCCTTTTACTTTTCCCCCACTCAAAGGCACACTACGCAAGAAATTGTTTGACAACCTTCTGGCAACACAAGCAGCAAAACTCAACCATACCATCTCCAATCTGCTGATAACATCGGACGACTTCAAAACATTCCGAAAAGAAATCAAAACCCAGCTTTTCAAAAAATTCATCCAAATATCTTAACCATTCTTCTCCTACCTCAAGATATTACTTCCCCAAATAACCCACCTAAACACCTTCCAAGCAAACAGACCCCAAAAATTAGATGGTAATCTTACCTACTCTAACTATATTCTCTTTGTCCATATCACACAGTTCGGCACTGTCATTTTACTATCCAACCCCTAATTCCCCTTAGGAATGTATCTAGCTATCTCTCTTCTGTCAAAAAAAAAAAAAAAAAAAAAAAAAAATTGTATCTTCACTGGAAAATGTCCAGTCAAATCTTTTGTAATCCGCCTTGAACTGCAAGGTATAGGCGGAATAGAAATCCGTAATGTAATGTAATGTAGATATATTGAAAAGAGGGAAACTGAGGACTGCATAGTAAGAAAGAATTTAATTTAAACGGAGGCAGAAAATAAAGAAGGAAGACCAGAGAAGGAAAGGGAAGAGAGAGGAGAGAGAGATGCCAGAGAACGGGGAAGGAGACAGAGATATCAGATCTGAGCGAAGGAAATGAGAAGAGAGAGATGATAAAAACCACAGGGGGGAGGGAAAGAGAGATGAAAGGAGAAAGATGCCAGACTATGAGGGAACAGAGGGAAGATGATGGATGTCAGACCAAAGGGGGGGGGGGGTCTAGAGGAGAGATGGAAGGGGGAGGCATACAGTTTCTGGAAGGGGCATAGAAGGAGAGAAGATGCCATATAGGGAGGGGCAGAGAGATGGCAGACAGTAACAAGAAGATGAGGAAAGAAGAAACCAGAGAAGACAAAGGTAGAACAAAAATTTTCTATTTATTTATTGCTTTAGGAGACATATGTCACTGTTTCTGTGGTGTTGCATTTTATGCAGAGTCCAGCTTCTTGCTGGTTCAATTTAACCTTTGTCTATGTATTTCTATTTTATCCCCCCTTTTACAAAACTGTGGAGCGTTTTTTAGCTCCAGCCGTGGTGGTAGCAGCTCTGATGCTCAGAATTCTATGGCTAAAATCCACACTACAGCTTTGTAAAAGGGGAAGGGGTTAGTTTGTGATGACATATTTCACACTAGACGAAGTTGTTTTCTGTGTTCTGTGTGTTCGAAAGACATGGTTTTCTGTTAGGATTGACGATGTAGGATTGATCTGTACTGGTCTGGCTTGTTTAGTTTTACAATGGGTGTATTGATGTACTGCTCACTGCAATATGTAAGATGCTGCCTTTTCCTAGGTACTCATGTGTGACGTGTGGCTTGTTACTAAAAATCATGTTTTTCGTACAGATGAGGGGGGTGCCAAAAATGATGGGCCCCAAGTGTCACATATACTAGGTACGCCACTGCCACATCCCTCTTCCGTAAACAGTTCAACTACTTTTCAAAAAAAAGAAAATACAGTTTAAACATCTAGATCCATTGAAATATCCTCCCTTGGTTACTTCTTTTCCTAATGATTTTCTTGAACTTGGCATTGAAGAGGCAGCGTTAACATGGAACTCTGCTTTAGAACCCCATTTTGTGCCTTTTGCCTCACATCATTTTGAATCCAAAACTACATCTAAACATAAAAATCCTTGGTATCGTGCAGGACTATTTCTTCTTCTTTCTCACATACGTAAAGCTGAATGTTCTTTGTGTAAATTACGTACATATGAGTCATTTATGTGTCCTTTTACTAAGGTGCGATAGCCGATTTAGCGCACGCTAAATGCTAATGCATCCAAAGACTATTTAGGGCTCCTTTTATCAAGCCGCGCTAGCGGGGTTAACGCGTGCAACTTTTCATCATGCGCTAACCCCGCGCTGGCCTAAAAACTACCGCCTGCTCAAGAGGAGGCGGTAGCGGCTAGCACGGCCAGCAGTTTAACACACGCTAGTGCGGCTTGATAAAAGGAGCCCTTAGTGTGCGCTAAATTGATTAGCGCGCCTTTGTAAAAGAGGGGAATAATCTTTATAAGGAAGCAACAAATTTCTATTTTAAGAAGATAAGATTAGCAAAGAAGGATTTTTATACAAAACTATTAGCTAGTTCTGATAATAAATCTAAAATAATTTTTTTTCTATTTTATCTTTAAATTCTGTAACAAAACTGGATGAAGATCTTCTTCCATCACCAAAACAATTTGCATCTTATTTCAAGACAAAGATCTTAACTTTGCAAAAATTGGTTTTCATTGATAAGTCTTCTTTAACTTCTGTTTCTGAAATTAATTCTAAGTCGGGAATGGCAACTTGGAGTTCCGTTTCTATTCCCTCGCTGACACAATTTTCCAAAAATTATTTCTCAAATACACTTCACTACTTTTTCAGGATCCAAGATGGCCGACAGGACAGCTAGCTGAGCGTCCCGTTTAGACCCGAGTTTGAGTACCTGGCTGTTTTTTCTTTTTCTGCGGTGTTTATCCCCATCCTGCAATGCCGAAGAGAAGGGGACGAAGTGCCGCTTTAGCCTCGCGGCGCCCTGACCCCGCTAGACTCGGCAACATCGAAGACCTAATACGCCGGATGCCGGAAGTGTCGGCGGTGGCATCGGCTTCCCCGTTGGGAGCACTCGGTGGTGAGCAGGATGTGGTCTCCCCGGGCTTGGAGATATCGTTAAGCCCCGATGCCAGAACTCCACCCCCTCTTCCTCAGAATGCCAGCTCCCCTCGGACAGTAGAGCCATCGGAGGTCGGTGAGCTCCTGCCCAGTGAGGCTTTGGTCACCGGACAGGGGAGACTGGATTTGGACTCCTATGTTGTGAGTCCGGTAATGGCTGAGGCTCAGAGCAACAAGAGGGAATGCAGCTTCCAGTTGATCAGCATGCAGGAAGAAAGGTCAGCTATAGTTAATTTTCCTATTCAAAAAGAACAATTTGTTGAAATAGAGAAACCCAGAGAAATAACTCTTGAGGCGATATGGGATCTGGTGGCAGATTTGGCAAAATCTATAAAACCCCAAATTTCCCAAATTGAATTAAAGTTAAATATCCATGAAACAAATATTAAAGGTTTACAAACAGATATTCAGGACCTTAAAGATTCAAATGTTGCCACCAAACAACTTAATGAAACTTAATGAAAGACAATATAAATATGAGAAGAAAATTGGAAGCTTTAGATAATCTTTCTCGCTGATTAATTTTCCCAAAGTGGCAACAATATCTCCGAGAGAGATGATAAAAAGATATATGATAGAAATCTTGGATATATCAGAAGAATTGCTTCCACCTTTAACTCAGATTTATTATCTGCCTATTTGGAAAATTGAAGGACAACATCAACAACATCAAGAACCACAACTACCTACAGAGGTCCAACAGAATTTAAATGTTTCACTGATATTAGAACAGTCGGACAAGGAAATTGCGACACCTGCAACTTTACTTCTCACTGTTGCCTTAGCACCAGATAAAAACTGGTTGCTGAGACTTTACTTCAAAAATAAGTCAAAAGAATTTTTGGGATTTAAAATACAAATATTTCCGGATCTGGCTCGAGATACCCAAAGGCGTCGTCGTGAATTTATGATTTTGAAGCCGGGAGTTATCTCTCTTGGAGCCTCTTTCTTCTTAAGACACCCATGTAAATGTGTGATAATATACCAAAAGAAAAAATATGTTTTCTTTGATCCTATACAACTGACAACCGTTCTGTCAGCTGCACACCTGAAAGCTGGGATTAATACAACATGAGTGTTCATTGTTTGATTAGGTCACTTCCTTCAGCTAACTGTGTTCCTGTTTTTCTTCTTATTGATATATTACTAAGATTTTTGTAAGGCTCACTGTTTTACATCTTGGATCCATTAATATGAGGACTTGAGGAGGAGATTAAGATTATTTTTGCTATGATTATAATTATTGATTTGCTTGGAATGTGTTCTTTAATGCCTCTCCTTTCTGTACAAGTGTATACTTGATTGTTTATTTGAAAATTGATAAATAAATAATAATAATAAAAAAAATACACTTCACTACATCGTTTTCTGATCCTCTTCCATCAAGCTGGTTGAAAATTGACAGACATGGTCTCATGTCTTTAGCATTCCATTTGGTTAATCTTTGTCTCTCTTTTGGTGTTGTTCCTTCAATTTGCAAGATTGCAAATGTATCACTGATTCCCCAAAATTCATCTACCATTACGTACCTTCCTGAATGTTTTTGTCTGATATCTAATCTTTGTAATATTTCTAAATTTACAGAAAAGATTGTCCTTGAACAATTATCAAATTTTATTGATAAAAACATTTATTTTACGTCCTCGGCAAACTGGATTTTGAACAAATCATAGTACAGGGACCACTGTTGCTGCTCTAAATAGTGAATTGCATTCCTATTTATATGCTGGTAAAATTGTGCTGTTAGTCTTTCTTGATCTTTCTGCCGCATTTGATTTGGTTAATAATTCATTATTAGTTTCTCAGTTAACTTCATTGGGTATTGATGGTACAGTTTTATCCTGGTTTAAATTGTATCTTACTGATAGAAAATTTCAAGTTTTTACTTCATCAACTTCCTCCTCTTCACTGTTTTATTTGGATTGCGGAGTTCCACAAGGCTAGATTTTATCCCCTTTACTATTTAATATTTTTTAAAGTCCATTTGTTACCTTGATTCAAGAGTTTCATATCAAGGCATTTATTTATGCTGATGATATTTTGTTGATCTTTGCAGTTTCACAATTTAATATTGATCTTTCACCACTGCAATGTTGTACTGATGCAATTTCAGCTTTGCTCAAAGCTCATGGGATGATTCTTAACCCATTAAAAACAACTGTTTGTTGGGTTACTGGACTGTTGTCTCCTCTTAAGGTTAATAGTCATCTATTTGGAACTGATTTACAGCCTGTAAATTCATTTTGTTACTTAGGAGTAGTCTTTGATTCAGCACTATCTCTCAAGTACTAACAAAAGGTTATTACTGGTTATGTAGATTTAGATCTATAAGTTCTATTCTAGATTGTGAAGTACAACATACATTTATCCATGCATTTGTAATGTCTAGAATAGATTATTGCAATTCAGTATATTGTGGAATTTCCTCGCCTAAGCTATGTCATCTTCAAACTCTTCAGAACTCAGCAGCATGATTACTATGTAAAGTGAAGCTATATGATCATGTTACTCCACTTCGTAGATTATTGCAATTCAGTATATTGTGGAATTTCCTCATCTAATCTATGTCGTCTTCAAACTCTTCAGATCTCAGCAGCATGATTACTATGTAAAGCAAAGCTATATGATCATGTCAATGGCTTCCTGTGCAATACAGATATCAATTTAAAATTTTGTGTTTAACATTTAAAGCACTTCATTTTTTTTTACAACCATCCTATTTTGATTCTGTAACTGTGCCTTTTACCCCTTCTCATTCATTGAGGCCCCTTGATTCTAATAGACTTCTCCTCCCATCTCCAAAAATGGTTTACTATGAATCTACTCGATCATCAGCATATTTTTTTATCTCCCCTTTATTTTGGAATATTCTACCACCTTTTATTCGGGCTGAGAAATGTTTTCTCAAGTTTAAATTACTTTTGAAAACTTTTTATTTTCTCAAAAAGCATTTCCCATTACGGGATAGATTGAGTAGAATACCAGGCACTAATATTACATTACATTACATTACATTACAGATTTCTATTCCGCCATTACCTTTCGGTTCAAAGCGGATTACAAAAAGAGTTATGGAAGAAGGGTTACAACGTTAGATCAGAGAAGGTTTCCAAGAGAGGGAAAAGTAGGATCTGGGGTTAGGGAGGGGATGGTAAGAGGGGGTTAAGCTTTATCATGGTATTAAGCTTTATTAAAGGATTTCTTGAAGAGTATAGTTTTTATTTCCTTTCTGAACATCTTGTAGTCTGGGGTTGTTGTCAATAGGTTGGAGACTTGGTTGTCTATCTTCACTGCCTGAGTGGCCAGTAATCCGTTATATAGTTTTTTCCGTTTTACTTCTTTGATTGGGGGGTAAGTGAATGGGGTGTGTGTTTTTCTATGCCTGGTAGAGGTGGTTTGGATGTGGCGGTCATTTAGGTAGGTTGGGCTGTCTCCATTTATAGTTTTAAATAGTATACAGTAGAATTTAAATTGTATTCTTTCCTGGATTGGAAGCCAATGAGAATTGATGAATGCCTCAGTAATGTGATCATGTTTTTTCAATGAATAGACGAGTTTCAGAGCTGTATTCTGAATTGTCTGTAGTTGTTTAATCATTATTGCAGGGCAGGGGAGGTAGAGGATGTTGCAATAGTCTAGGATACTTAGGATTGGAGATTGTACTAGGAGCTGAAATTGTGTTTTTTCAAAGAATTTTCGGACTTCTCTAAGGTTTCTCATAACTGCGAAAGATTTCTGTATTGTTTTGTTAATTTGTGGTTGCATGGTGCAGTCTCTGTCAATAGTCATACCTAGAAGTTTTAGGGTGGTTTGCAAAGGGTAGTTGATAGAGTTGATTTCTAAGTTGGTTATGGTTGGGATTTTGTTATTTTCTAGGAGGATGAATTTAGTTTTGTCTGGGTTGAGTTTCAGTTTGTGGTCTTCCATCCAAGTCGTAACTGTAGCTAGAGTTCTGTGTAGTGTGTCTGACATTAAGAGCATTGGTTGGTCAAAAGGAATGAGGATGGTGATGTCATCAGCATAGCTATAAGAGGATAGGCCTTGTTTGTTCAGGTAAACGCCAAGAGAGGCCATATATAGGTTGAAGAGAGTAGGGGACAGTGGGGACCCTTGTGGAACGCCGCAGGGGTTGGACCAAGGTTTGGATTTTTCTTTGTCTGATTTTACATTGTATGTTCTGGATTTTAAGAAACCTTCAAACCATGAGTATACTTTATCTGAGATGCCTATTGAGTCCAAGATTTGCAGTAGGATGTTATGGTCTACCAGGTCAAATGCCGTTGTCAGGTCCAACTGTATGAGCAGCATTTTTTTTCCAATGCTGAGGTGTTGTCTTGCTGTGTCGATAAGGGAGCCTAGTAGTGTCTCTGTGCTGAAGTTAGTTCTGAAGCCGGATTGCGTGGGATGAAGTAAGTTATGGTCCTCGTGATAGTTAGTGAGGAATTTGGCTACTAATCCTTCTGTTAGTTTGATATATAGAGGTATTGAGGCTATTGGTCTGTAGTTGGATGAGAGGTCTGTTGGTCCTTTTGGGTCTTTTAAGATTGGGGTGATGATGATTTCACTGAGGTCATTCGGGAAAATGCCATCTGTGAGCATGGTTTGTATCCAGTGTAGGAGTAAGGTATGGAACTTAGTGCTCGCTGATGACAGGAGATATGGCAGGCAGTGGTTGAGTTCACATGATGCGTGGCTGTACTTATTGTAGAGTTTGTTGAATTTGGTCCAATGTATCTTAGGGAATTGGGACCAAGATCTGTCTGCAGCACAAGATTCATTTTCTGTGGGGAGTATTGTGACTTCAAGTAGGTGGGTTGAGTTACTAATGAGAGTAGCTCTGGTGTTTGTAATTTTATTCTTGAAGTGTTCAGCTAGGAGGGAGGCTGAAGGGGAGGAGTTATTGTTAGTGGTCAAATAGGGTATGGTGTTAGATCTTTTAATATTTGGAATAGTTTTTTGGTGTCTTGGGTTTCCGTGCCTATTAGGTTGGTGTAATGTTTTTTTCTCTTTTCTTTTAATAGAAGTTTGTATTGTTTGTTAATTTTTTTCCAGGCAGTTTTCGTGTGATGTTGGTTGGTTTTTCTCCATTTTCTTTCCAGACGTCTACATTGTCTCTTGAGTAGGAGTAATTCTTCGTCGAACCATTGGTCTGATCGTCTGCATGTTCTGGTTTTGGTTCGAAGTGGGGCTTGTTCATAAGAACATAAGAACATAAGAACATAAGAAGTTGCCTCCACTGGGTCAGACCAGAGGTCCATCGCGCCCAGCGGTCCGCTCCCGCGGCGGCCCATCAGGTCTATGACCTGTGAAGTGGTTCCTGACCATTTATATAACCTACCTCTGCATAACGCTCTATCACCTACCTAACTAGACCACTTAAAGATCTGGGTCCAATGACACTAACAACTCATACCAGGGCCCTGGACTCTGATGAGCCCTGGTGCAATCCATCCATCGTTCCTCCCCCCCCCCTCCGACCAAGAACTGTTGTCAGAGTAAAAACATACAAAACCTTATACCCCCTCCCCCCACCCAATAGCACAAACCAAAATCCAACTACCAAAAAAACCCCTCCCCCAGAACTAAACCCCCTATCCCCCCCACCCCCAGGTGCTCCCCACCCCTCCCCCTAGCACTCTCCACTCCTTCAACTGCAATCAACCTAGATTAAGACAACCACCGTAATATCACACTACGGCCCTTAGGGTGCAAGGCCTGCAAATAGGGTTCCCAGATGTTCAAGAACAAAAGCTTCCTTTTCCGTGACTCCCCTGGCATCCCTTGCCTCCCAGGTAGCCAACTGATGCAACTGGATGTTTTCGTGTGATGTTGGTTGGTTTTTCTCCATTTTCTTTCCAGACGTCTACATTGTCTCTTGAGTAGGAGTAATTCTTCGTCGAAAAATTGGTCTGATCGTCTGCATGTTCTGGTTTTGGTTCGAAGTGGGGCTTGTTCATCAAGGATGTTGTTGCTCAAATAGCCCCAGTGTGAAATGAAGTCTTTGGGGTTATCTTCTTGGATTGTTTCATTTCACACTGGGGCTATTTGAGCAACAACATCCTTGATGAACAAGCCCCACTTCGAACCAAAACCAGAACATGCAGACGATCAGACCAATTTTTCGACGAAGAATTACTCCTACTCAAGAGACAATGTAGACGTCTGGAAAGAAAATGGAGAAAAACCAACCAACATCACACGAAAACCGCCTGGAAAAAAATTAACAATACAAACTTCTATTAAAAGAAAAGAGAAAAAAACATTACACCAACCTAATAGGCAGAAAATGGTGGGCTCGATGCGTTTGCATGATATGTAGGTTACTATTTTGGATATACTGGTTTGGATTTGTTTTTGGTCCAGATGATGTTGAAGGTGTAAGTGTAGTGGTCTGACCAGAGGGATGGGGACCAGGTTCCATTAGACGTTTGAATTTCTGAAGTAGATGTTTGATGGATCATGAAGGCTGCAATGTCCAGTTGGTGTCCTTTCTCATGAGTAGTTTGTGGGTTTAAAATTTGGAAGGATAGGGCATTGAGGAAAGAAAGTAGATTGTCTACTGGCTTGGATGGTCTTCAAGATGAAGGTTTAGGTCTCCTAGGATAAGATTGTGTGCTGCTGTAAGTGAGTTTTGGTATATGAAGTTTTCAAATTCGGATCTAACCATGGCCCAGTTTCCCGGTGTTATATAACAGAGCATGCAGTTTAGTGAGTTTCTCAGTGCGGTGGAAGAGATTTGACATGCTAAAAGGTCCATGTAAGGGGTGGAAGTTTTTTCCAATATGTTTAAGGTTAGGGAGTCTTTGAGTAAGATCGCTAATCCACCTCCTCTTTTTTTCTCTCTGCAGGTCACTGTAATTTTGTATCCTTGAGGGCAGACTTCTGTAATTCTTGGGCCTGTGTCCGATGTTAGCCAGGTTTCTGTGTTAATATGTTTATTTTAGTTCTTTTTAACTATTTATTTATTGCTTTAATTGAAGTGAGTGGTTTTTTTGGTTGATTGTAATATCATCCTCGGCATCCTTGACGTTCTTTTCCATATATTTTTAATTTTGTAAGCTGCTTTGACCTTTTGCATTAAGTGGAATATCAAATGTACAATAAACATAAGTAAAACATACCTTACAAATGACATCCTCTGTTCTATCAGTCTTGTATAGGCTGAACGTCATATTTCCTCATCTTATCCATTCTGTGGAGGGTTCACCTCATCTTCTCTGTGCTGTGGAGGGTTCACCCTCATCTTCTCTGTCCTCTGTGGTGGTGGTGTGAGTTCACCTTAATTCCCTATCTAATATCTATCAATTTTTTAAAAGCCCGAGTTGGGCTGCTGTAAGGACGATATAGTCAGTTACCCTTTTGTACCTCTGTGTGCCCCTTCTGTGGTTCCAGGTGTGCCCCACATTCAGTTTTCTATCATGTCAGAGTCACCAAATGACCAGCTGAGGTATTCAAAAGTTTCTACCTGTCAAAAATTAGTGAACTCAGAATTTCACCAATAATAGTAAATTTAAATGTTCATTCTTTTCCGTTTATGTACAAGATGTTTAATAAATCAGAGTAAATACAAGTAGATACTTAGAAACTCAAAGTGAATAGTCTGAGGAAGCAAAACAGCAACTGTCTGTATTTGGTCCTAGGATATAGTGGTCTATGAGGAAGGCGACAGTACTATGAGGGACTTCACCTTGAGAAAGCAATATAATGCAAAACATGTTGGTGAAATAGTGTCCCTGACTTAGACCACAGAGAAAGCTAATACATTACATTACATTACATTACATTACGGATTTCTATTCTGCCTGTGCCTTGCGGTTCTAGGCGGATTACAATATAGAAAATATCTGGGACATTCCAGTAGAATTACATTTCAGGATAGGAGTAAGTTACAGGAACAGTGAAGAGTTATGATATTACAATTTCACAGAAGATATTACTTATTACATAAGATAATACATATAGCAGAAGATAATGCATTTTGCAGAGGTAATACATGTCTACTCGATCAGTTAAGTCGGGTGTAGTGTAGAAGAGTTACAGTACATTCTTGATCACAGACAAAGAGATAATATGGATGAGTGATTCCGAAGTCGTTGAATGGGAACTCATCGGGCGGTGGTTAGAGTGATGGGAGATATTTTTTGAACAGTAGTGTTTTTATTTCTTTGCGGAACTCTTTTATGTCTGTTGTTTTGGTTAGTAATTTAGAGATGTCAGAGTCTATTTTGGCTGCCTGTGTCCCCAGGAGGTTGTCATAGAGTTTCTTACGACAGGTACCGTTGAGTGGTGGATAGGTGAAGAGGTTCTGTGTTCTCCTTTTTCTTGGTGGGTGGTAGTAGTGAAAACGGTTATTTAGGTAACTGGGTGCCGTGCCATGGGTTACTTTGAAAATGAGACAGTAGAGTTTGAATTGTGTTCTTGCTTTTATTGGTAGCCAGTGGGATTCTAGGTATGCATTGGTAATGTGGTCGTATTTGCTGAGTGAATATATGAGTCTGAGGGCTGTGTTCTGGATGGTCTGTAGTTTTTTTATTGTGTTGGTCGGGCAGGGTAAGTAGAGGCTGTTGCAATAGTCGACGATACTTAGTACCATGGATTGGACAATGATCCTGAATTGGTCTTTTTTAAAGAATTTTCTGATTTTTCTTAAATTTCACATTGTGAAGAATGCTTTTTGGGTGATTTTTTGGATTTGTGTTTGCATTGTACAGCATCTGTCTAAGTGTATTCCAAGGATTTTGAGGGAGTTCTGTATAGGGTACTTGATTGAGTTTACTTCCAGTTCTGTTAGGGATGGTTTTTTGTCTTTCTCTAGTAATAAGAATTTGGTTTTGTCAGAGTTCAGCTTCAACTTGTGATCTATCATCCATTTATCCACTGTTTCCAATGTAGTTTTCAGGTGTTCTGTGGAGATTGGGTTATGTATGTCGAATGGAAGGAGGATGGTAATGTCGTCCGCGTAGCTGAGAGAAGTAATATTTTGGGCGTCTAGGACGGTGCCTAGGGAGGATATGAATAGGTTGAAAAGTGTGGGAGAGAGGGGAGAGCCTTGTGGTACTCCACATGGATTGGACCATGGTTCAGATAGAATGTCTTTAGATTTGACTCTGTATGTTCTATTTTTGAGGAAGCCTTTGAACCAGTTATGAACTTTACCTGAAATTCCTATTGCGTCTAGTATTTGGAGGAGTATGTCGTGGTCCACTAGATCGAATGCAGCTGATAAATCAAATTGGATGATTAGCAGTTTGTTTCCTTGGCTGAGGTGACTTCGAGCTATGTCTAGTAGAGATACTAGTAGAGTTTCGGTACTGTAGTTGGTTCTGAATCCGGATTGGGATGGGTGTAAGATATTGTGGGATTCAAGGTTCGTGGACAGTTGTTGTGCGACTAGTCCTTCTATTATTTTGACGTATGTTGGGATAGAAGCGATTGGTCTGTAGTTTGATGGGCTGTTTGTTAGACCTTTGGGATCTTTCAGTATTGGCGTGATTATAATTTCTCCGAGGTCTGGTGGGAACTGGCCTTCCCTGAGTGTGGTTTGCAGCCATAATGTGTAGCAAGCTTTGAAGTTGGTGGAAGCTGTTGCTAGTAGGTATGGTGGGCAGTTATTCAGATCACATGCTGAATATAAGTAATAATACTTATTACAATAATGAATGATACCTTTTGAATGTGAAAGAAATATTTGATATTGCAAAGTCTCAAGTATATAAGTGGTTGCAGTTGAAACAGGCCATTCAAAAGGGGTTTCCTGAATGGCGTAATTTTAAAACTCAGTATAGCCTGCTGGGTCTGTGCTTCCAGACAGATTTGCTGGGGCATCAGGCAGCCAGGTGGTATAAATTAATATCTGAATTTTTGAATAAGAAACCAAAAACTAGTCTTAAAGACATTTGGAGTATTGAGATAAAGCAGCAGATTTCTGCGTCTCAACGGCCACAAATTTGGACTTGGAGGATGAGATGTACAGCATCAGCATCTATGAGACAAACTTGTTTTTTTTTTTGTTGCATAGAAGTTTTTGGACTCCTATTAGATTACAAAAATTAGATAGTTCTAAGTCAAATAGATGCTGGCACTGTCATCTAGATATAGGGACAATGGATCATCTGCTCTTCTTTTGTCCCTTAATACTTAACTTTTGGCAATCTATTTGGGGTCAGATTAATAGAATACTGGAAGATCCATTGGCATTGACGTATGACGTAGTACTATTTAGTACGTTATTGAGGGCCAAGAGTCCAATAACTCCATATAACAATAGACTACTTTTTATCATGACGGGATTTGCCATACAGCTTATTTTGAAAAATTGGGACCGGTTAAACTATAGTTTTTGGTGGGAATCCTTGTGCCAGACGATGCAACACATAAAGCTTTTGTGTAATGAAAATTTATTTAACACAAAGTGGTGTTTCTGAGAATCGCTAAAATTTCTGAAGTGATATTACAAGAGACTATCCCTTAACTATTGACTGTATGGAATAACTCCTATTACTATTTATCAGAAGAGTGCTAGTTATATGATATTCATAGGACCTGTCATTTTGGGACTGTGAGTGCTTTAAAATTTCCCTTTATGGTTTACCATCGTTAATAGAAAAACAAACAGTACCTTGAATAGCAATGATCAGGGATCCCAGCTCCTTGAGCTAATACTGGGCTCCTAAGGGATTCCCAAGAGGCCAGGCATGCCCCTTTGAGCACGATCCTTAGGGCATGCCACGTGCTGGTTTAGTAGAGATGTCCCGGAGGAAGCTGATGTTATCACTGATTAAAGAACACATCGATGAACATCTGGAAAGAAACGAACTTTTGAAAACAACCCAACATGGTTTCTGCAGGGGGAGATCGTGCCTAACGAACTTATTGCACTTCTTCGAAGGAATTAACAAACGGATGGACAGAGGAGACCCCATAGACATCATATACCTTGATTTCCAAAAAGCCTTTGACAAGGTGCCTCACGAACGTCTACTCCGGAAACTGAAGAACCATGGAGTGGACGGAGACGTACATAGATGGATCAGAAACTGGTTGGCGGGTAGGAAACAGAGGGTAGGGGTGAAGGGCCACTACTCGGACTGGATGGGGGTCACGAGTGGTGTTCCGCAGGGCTCAGTGCTTGGGCCGCTGCTATTTAATATATTCATAAATGATCTAGAAACAGGCACGAAGTGTGAGATAATAAAATTTGCGGACGATACAAAACTATTTAGTGGAGCTGGGACTAAAGAGGAATGCGAAGAATTGCAAAGGGACTTGAACAAATTGGGGGAATGGGCGGCGAGATGGCAGATGAAGTTCAACGTTGAGAAATGTAAAGTATTGCATGTTGGAAACAGAAACCCGAGGTACAACTATACGATGGGAGGGATATTATTGAATGAGAGCAACCAAGAAAGGGACTTGGGGGTAATGGTGGACATGACAATGAAGCCGATGGCACAGTGCGCAACAGCCGCTAAGAAAGCAAATAGAATGCTAGGCATAATCAAGAAGGGTATTACAACAAGGACAAAAGAAGTTATCCTGCCATTGTATCGGGCGATGGTGCGCCCGCATCTGGAATACTGCGTCCAATATTGGTCTCCGTACCTTAGGAAGGATATGGCGTTACTCGAGAGGGTTCAGAGGAAAGCGACACGCTTGATAAAAGGGATGGAAAACCTCTCATATGCTGAGAGATTGGAGAAACTGGGTCTCTTTTCCCTGGAGAAGAGGAGACTTAGAGGGGATATGATAGAGACTTATAAGATCATGAAGGGCATAGAGAGAGTAGAGAAGGACCGATTCTTCAAACTTTCGAAAAATAAAAGAACAAGAGGACACTTGGAAAAGTTGAAAGGGGACAGATTTAAAACGAATGCTAGGAAGTTCTTCTTTACCCAACGAGTGGTGGACACCTGGAATGCGCTTCCAGAGGGAGTAATAGGGCAGAGTACAGTACAGGGGTTTAAGAAAGGATTGGACAATTTCCTGCTGGAAAAGGGGATAGAGGGGCATAAATAGAGGATTACTGCACAGGTCCTGGACCTGTTGGGCCGCCGCGTGAGCGGACTGCTGGGCATGATGGACCTCAGGTCTGACCCAGCAGAGGCATTGCTTATGCTCTTATGCTTATGCTCTTATCAGATGCTGCCATCTGCCATACCCAGGTCCTCAGTGTCTTACACTGAAGTTCCAGCTGCTTCTGAGTTTCCACAGGTATGTGCTGCTTTAGTAGAGATGTCCCTGTGGTGGCTGCTGATGTTAGACAATGACGCCTGCCATACTCATGTCCTCAGTGCCTTGCTTCATGAAGTTCCAGCAGAAAGCAGATTTAGCCACTTTTTGTACATGGTGGATCTGATATTGCAGAATTTCTTGGAGGTCAGAGTTACTATAATCAAGTCATGAGATGATAAATGAATTAACAAGAAGTAAAAAAGTAAAAAAGACTAAGCAATCTGGATTTGTCGCATTATAAAGAAGCATTTCTTAACTTCAGCTAAGATATCTTGCATATTCATATATCAGTCAGGTTGTCCATCAAAAAGGACAGAAAAAGATTTACACTGTGCATTTGCTTTCTTAACCACCTTCTTCAAATACCCCTTTTCCAGGAACATTGCATGCCTACAATACTGCACAGTGATAGGCATACTTTGAGGCTGTTCAAGCACTTCTCCCAGCAAGTAAAAGTAGGCAGACTGTAAACACAAACCATACTTTTATATGAACTAGGACTGGGTAATCTTCAGAAGCTCTTTTAACAAAGTAAATATGCTTTCAGCCCCCTTTTGCATGGTATATTGAGGTAAGGATTGTGATGTCCAAATCAAGGGAGTTCACAGTTCTGTCTGGTTAAACTTCCCAGTTAATCCTGAATGATTAAACTCCACTGAACTGACCCTCTGTCAAAAATTAGTGTCATTTAAGTGCCTTTGTCCATTGCAGTGCTATCTGATTAGTGCTAAAGTGGTTCAGGGGTGAAGTCTGGGCAGAATCAGGAAGCACCCTAAAGGTGACTGAATAATGACAATATTCAAGCCGCTACCCATCTAGTTAGCTGGGTAAAATTAGGACAACTAAAAGGCTGTCCTAACCTTACCTGTTTAGCTAACTACCGGTAGTAGTAGGCTGAATATGGGGGGGGGGAGGAAATGCCAAACATTTTAGAGCTTCTCCCATTCCAAAGCCCCCTCTCAAGATCTGCCCTGTCCTGAAGGTCCCCCTTAGGATTAGACTTCCTCCTGAACATCCCACTAAGATCAGGTTCTCTTCCAAAGATCCCCCCATGACCAAGCTTCTTCTTAACCCTCCCCCCCCCAATATTAGCTCCCTTCCAGACCTCCCAAGAGTATCCACACCTTCTCAAAGACTTCCAATCATCTACAGGTCCACCTAGGCCTGTCCCAACCTGGCACAAATGATCATTTTGCAGAAGCTTATTCCTGCTTATGAAAAGATGCAAAAGCTGATGGGGAAATATTTTGAATATACTGTCTATAGTAGTGCAGTTATCCCTGAGGTGCTGGCAGAGCACGGCTGGTGCCACTATAACAAGGCCCATATGCATCCAAGAGGAAGGAAGACCCTGTTCAAGTGAAATTCTATAGTTCTTTAGTACAATAAACAGAATGGCACTGTAAGTATTTATCTCAAAGAAAAAGGTGTTTTATTCAACACTGTGTTCAAAAAGGTGTAACCAAAATAAATTTATAGGATACAGTTCTAAAATTGCCTTTGTTACACAGTTCCAGAGCCCTGACTCGGCAGGGCCTTAAAGGCTTATTTCTCAGGCCTGTTTAAACTCTCAGGCTGTTTGTACAGCCTCTCTTTAGCAAACTCTCAACAAAGTTCACATTCCTACCCCTTTACCAAAAAGGAAGCATTAAACAGCCCAACAAAGAGAAATCAAAAACAATTCAAGGCTTTATAATTACCAAACACATTCCTCTTAAACTCTTCTTTCCCAGTTGGACAATGACAATCACAGCTGGCCATCAGCTCCTGGAAGACGGAGGAGGGAGAATTGGCGAATCTACCTTAATATTAGCAGTTCACAAAAGCTCTCCACATTCCCACACCTAAGATGGTTGGTGAATTCTCCCCAAATTCTCAACTGCCTCTTGAGTTTATGGCATGAAAGAAGGAAAATGCAAAAGCTTTCAAAACAGTCAAATAAACAATCACTTGTTTGCCCTGGCTCAGTCTTTTCACTCTTCCCGTTTGACAAATTTGCAGGCACTGCTTCTACTGCTACTGTACACATGAAAAATAATCATCAAAAAGAAAAAAACTTTCAGAAAATAAACCTCAGTCTTCCTGAGGTACACAGTTCTCACAGCTCCTGTTCATTAAATGCAGCTCCAAAAAGTAACTCAAAAGTAGAGAGTTGCACGGGGACAGAAATCCTACCCATCTCCGCCGGAATCCAACCTGTCCCCGCCCATCCCCACCAGAATTGCCTCTGTCCCCGCCCATCTCCATGAGGATTCACCTCCGTCCCCGCCCGTCCCCTCATAAAAGTTACCTATCCCCATAAAAAGCAGTAATTATTTCAGAAAGTTTAGATTTTTTTAAGTCTTAGTTTATTTAAACCAACAATAAAATATAATATAAACAAATAACAGTGAATAGAAACTTTAGATTTTGAATATTGACCCATATTGTCTCCAAAATAATCATGTTGATTGTACATATATTCTAATTGTAATGATATTTGGAAATTGTTAACACTTAAGCAATGTGGCTGACACCAAGAATTAGGACAATAACCAGTCAGGGATAATTATTTCTTAAGTCCATGCAGGAACAGAAGTCCATCAACAGTATGTGATCAAAGCTGTGATCGTCTATCCTCAAGAACACGCCCAGCTGATGAAAAAGACCGCTCAGATGATGTGCTGGCAGCAGGCACTCCAAGGACTCGTCTGGCAACTTCAGAAAGTTTTCTCCATTTTGTAGATTTTGACTTCCAATAACTCAAGATATCATGTGTAATTTCATCACTAGAAGTGAAGTATGCATCCACCTGAGAAAAGCAGATTACATAGTTTAGAACAGTGGTCTCGGGGGGCGCTAGAGGGCGCGATAAGAGATGGCGGCATAGTCCGTGTGCTCCAGCTCGGCTTTCAATAAAATCGATCGCTAATCGGTGTTATACTCAATGGTTTAACATTATTTTTGCAAATATTGTATGCTGACATCTCATGGCGTCCTCTAAAGTAGGGAAACGCCACAAGCCTGAGCCAACTACACCTCAAAAGGCTGCCTATGAAAAGTCAGAGCCAGACACGCTTCAGACTGTCCTCACTGAGCTAAGGGCCATCCGGGACACGGTAAATGATACTAAAGAGGACACTACAGATATCAAGGGTGACTTAGCCTCTCTGAAGCAGGAGTTTGAACAACTATCTGACAGAGTTGCTGCGGTGGAATCCTCACAATCATCCGCTCAAACAGCCATAAAGTCTTTACAGAGCCAAGGAAAAAAAGTTAATCAGTTAGATAAAGACCTAGAAGACCTACAATTACGTTCGCGACGTAATAATCTTAGAGTTTTGTGGATCCCGGAAGGGAAAGAGAGTACGGACGTCATGGCATATATGGAGAAATTAATACCGGAAATCCTTGATCTGCATTTCGCGAGAGAATTCGAACTTGAACGGGCGCACAGAGTACCCTCATTCCGCCCATCCAACGCGAAGTACCCCAGAGCCATTATTACACTCAACTGACGGAGGTCATGCAACGAGCGAAACTGAAATCACCAATCAAGATGGATACCCACACTATCCTCTTTGTTCCCGACCTCACGAAGGGTGCCGCTCTTCGCAGAAAACACTTACTCGCTTTTCGCCCGAAACTAAAAGACTTAAAGGCTCAATACGGCATGCTGTTCCCAGCTACGATGAGGATCACAATCCATAACCAAACCAAAAACTTTATAGACCCGCAGCTGCTGGCCGACTACTTGGAAGAAATTCAACCGACAGCCATTGACAGGGTTTGATGCTACTACCGTTCACTCGGTGGAGTTCCACAGCGACGTTTACTGTCTCCCTGAGGTCTGCATAAACGACGGTGGCCATGTTTCCTGCAGACACATGGCGCTGATTCTTCTCTACACTGCCACATGGCCTATCCCTGCAAATGGTTCTCACCTAATCTGTTCGGTCTTCTTATCCTCATGCACATAACTGATTTTCGATTCTTTACTTATGAGTGTATGTGTTTGCTAGTGTTTGTATGACCCGAATGATATTATTAATAATAATAATAATAATAGCTTATATACCGCAATACCGTGAAGTTCTATGCGGTTTACAAAAGATATTGGCCTCCCCATTCTGTAGTTTCTGTCGTAATCTCATTATATGGATATCATCAGATGCGGGTTGCTTCTCTCCATATGTCTCGCACTTGTACCGTTAAGTTTTTCCATGTAGCTTTGCATCTGTTAGCTCACGCAACTACTTATTACTTTCTCTAAACAGATATGCTAACTGGTCTGTCATGACTTTTCATTTATCATCCTATTTGTTTACTGGCATGTTAATTCATAGTTTTCATCTGAAGATTGCACACATACATTCAGCTAAACGCAAAGTATACCTTCCCAGCTGTATTAATTATTTAAGGCTACTACTATCCTTTTCTCTCGTTATGTCCATCCAAATGCACTTATTCCCCCAGTAATTAATTATATGTTGCTGTCATGTTTATTAGTTTTGCATATCCAGATTAATTATACACTTTGAGCCCTTCCTGTGTTATTATATTTGGTTATTAATTTCTGGTTAACATATTTTATTTATGTCTCGTTGTCTGTCTCCATTGAAGTTTCTCTGTAATAGCGCTACTTCCCTTAACTATGTATGAATTAACCCTACGATACTATTAATTCCACCGTATTGCTGCTCGTGCTGCTCGCCTTTATTAACTTTTAAGTAAAGGATTCAACCCCATATTATATTGACTAATTGGTAGATGTTTTGAGTCCCCATTAAATGCTGAAGATTATTTTCTAATCGGCAGATTATAATCATATATCTTGTTATACGTTATGTATTCTTCCCTAGACGTGTCACTTATTTATGACCGCTGCTATCCTTTCCTCTTGATGAGTCTCTCTAAATGAACTTTCTTCTTCAGTAACTACTTATGAGACACTCTCATGTTTATTAGTTTTGCTATACTTGGCTAATTATACATTTTGTGCCTTTTATGAATTATAATATTTGGTTATCAATTACTGGTTACTATATTTTATTTCTGCCTCATTGCCTGCCTCCTTTGTTATGTCTCTGCAATAGCGCTATTTCCCTTAACTCTGAATGAATTAGCCTGGAGACAACTTTAATTTAAACATATCACTGCTCTTGTTTACCTTTATTAATTTTCAAGTATTAGATTCAACCTTACTCCATATTGATTAAATGGTAAATGTATTGTGTTCTCATTAATTGCTATAGATTAATATATAGTCATGCCTGCTGCTTCCGTTCTTCTCTGTTATTGTAACCCTTACTCCCTATATCAATTTCTCAATCGGATCATTTTCCTTAAGTCACTGTCATCTACATGACCTTTCGTTTCCTTCTCTACCCTAATGTTTATTGCTACCCACTCTCTTTATCATGAATTGTCCTATTTGACTTTTACATTATGTTTTATTCCTCATGAATTTCTATCTGCCCATTGATCTTAAACTTTAACACCCGAGATTTGAATCAATTAGATGTGTATTATGCTTCTGTCATCTATAGCTGCAGCACCCGCACTTTACATTCCACTTTGTGATTAATAATCACACCTGTAAATATTATGATACAAAGGATGCTCTCAATTATAATCAACCTAACACTGAATATACTGGGGGTATACTAGAAGGTATTTATAGTAATGATGAAGTCCCGTACACAAATATCTGTTAAGATGCTGACTAAGGTCCAGCAAAGGTCCATTGTATGCTCACTTTTCTTCTATTTGGGTTCCTATGCAGGATACTTAAGTGATACATTGGTCTAGTTTATGCATGCCTCCTGAACAATATACTTGCTGTTTAGAGATTATCACCTGTTCTTGCAATATACTACGGTTCTGTTTGTTTAAATGCTGTTTGAAGATGTTCTAACCGTAATTGCATTTCTACTATTACTAGCTCACTGTTATGAGCTCTTACTCATTGTTGGGTATAACTACGCTAACTCGTTTGTTATTTCAGTCTCTACTTATGCAAAGTTAATTTGTATGCCTTGCTGGTTCTGGACCACGTCACCCTTATGTGCTTTCTACCCATGGGGGATCACTGTTTTTCGTCTTCTTTAAGATGTAACAGTTCTCTTGCACATCTGTATGACTTAATGCCACACTTCAGCTATAAGAACCTCAACTATAAATGCTGTAAATCGGAAATGTTTGTATGTTTGACACGTATCCCTACTGCTACTCATGACTGCAGTCCACTATGGTAAAAATTGTATCATTAAATGTCAAGGGGTTTAATAATCCCATAAAACGGAAAAAAAATTTTGGATTATGCCTCAAAAAAAACTCCTGACATAATATGTTTCCAGGAAACTCATTTAAACATGTCTGAATCTGCTAAATTGAAAACCACTTGGTCTATACCTGTTATAGTGTCACCTGCACTACAAAAGAAAAATGGTGTTGCTGTTCTGATTAGAAAATGTGATCACATCAAACTAGTATCTCACAACACAGACATTGAAGGTCGGTGGGCCATAATCAAACTATTAATTCATTAGAAGGAGACGATACTGGTAAATATATATGCTCCTAATCAAGACAAATCAGAATTCTTTGACAATCTCTTATTGACAATTCTACAGGACAACTCTCAAGCCCACATTTTGGTTGGTGATTTTAACTTGATATTGGATCCGACTAGACAGAAAATCGACAGTCTCTCACAAACCTACTCGAGCATGGACTTCTTTACATAATATGATCACACAGCTACGTCTGGTGGACGCCTGGAGGATCATGCATGAGGGGGATAAGCAATTCACTTTCCACTCTGCCCCCCACAACTCGTACTCCAGAATAGACTTCTTTCTGATCAGCAACAATCTTTTGAACAGTGTAATCCATTCGGACATAAACGAAATCTCGGTGTCTGACCATGCATCCATCGAACTCTCTTTTGATGCCTCTGTTCTATCCAAGAAAGGTGCGATCTGGGGTTTCAACAACACCCTTCTCAATGATGCAGAATTTGTGGAACTAATTCGTAATGCCATTAAGGACTACTTTGATCTTAACAACATGGATGACATCTCCCTACCTACACTGTGTGATGCTTTTAAAGCTACCATACGTGGGGTCATCATCTCCTATCAAGCACGCAAGTCAAAAGAACTTAATAAGCAACTGATTGACCATGAGAAGACCATTAAGGACCTGGAAGGAAGACATCAGACTAATCCTGCCGATATGGTCACCTTGAAATTGTTGCGTCAAGAGAGAATGAGCTATAATTTATTGCTCAGCAGAAGGGCTGGCAATGCGATATTCTTACAAAAGGCTCATTATCACAGCGATAGCAATAAAGCAGGCAGTGCTCTAGCAAGATTCTTGAAAGTTCAAGAAGAACGGTTAACGATATCAGCCATTCATACATCTAAGGATCAACTCACGACAGATCCTGCTAGGATATCGCAAACATTTCACCAATTTTATGAACAACTGTATACGTCAGAAACCTCAGCTCCTGACATGAACAAGATTCTGTCTGAATCCGCACATCCAATTCTTTCAAAGGCAAAAAAACGAATCTTTATCTTCAACCATTACTGAGGATGACATACGCATGGTGTTACGTCAGATGCCAAAAAGGAAAGCACCTGGTCCTGATGGTTTCACATCAGAGTTCTACTCCACTTTTCAAGATCTTCTCTCTCCATACCTGGTCTCCTTATTTGATCTATTCATCCACTCTGGTAATGTAAGAGGTACATTTACCGAAGCCAGCATCATAGTGTTACCGAAGCCTGGTAAAGATCCTTTACAAGTCTCCAATTATCGCCCATTGTCACTGATAAATGTGGATGCCAAAATTTACGTGAAGATAATAGCTATTCGCTTACAATTGCTGCTCCCATAATTGATAGGTCCTGGACAAAATGGCTTCATGTTGAACAGGCTCTCAAGTGACAATTCTCGTATGTTCACGAATGTTATCCATCATGCTAATATCAGTAAGTCTCCATTACTTGCACTAGCTCTTGATGCTGAAAAAGCGTTTGATCGTGTGGAATGGGACTACTTATTCTCGACTCTAAAATGGTTTGGATTTGATGAACCTGCTATAACCATGATCAAAGTATTATTCTCATCTCCTAGAACAAATGTCAGAATTAATGGTATAGATTCTTCCCACTTCGCACCCACGAGACAGGGGTGTCCGCTCTCGCCGCTTTTATTCAATCTGGCTTTGGAACCCTTTTTACACGCTATCCGTCTCAATGACAACATAAAGGGAATGCGATGCGGCAGTTTTGAGGTTAAATTCTCCGCTTATGCCGATGATGTTCTGTTATACATCACCCCTGACTCCATCACTCCTCTACTCTCTCTCATCAATGACTATGCTGAGATTTCCAGTTATAAACTTAATAATAGCAAGACGGAAATCATGCCTTTAAATGCTTTGGTTCAACAACATATGGTCACACAGCATGGATTTCAATGGACAGCTACTAATTTGAAATATCTTGGCATTCAATTCGGAAACACCATAGATTCCACAATGGAAAACTGTTCAACTCACCTGTTGCAAATGGTCAAAGATCAAATCAGCAAATGGTCACCTCTACATTTATCATGGTGGGGCAGATTAGATTCGATTAAAATGGTTCTTACACCAAAAATTATATATACTTTGAGTATGTTACCGGTGCTTCTTCAACCAACACTTTACAAACGTTTGGAATCCATTCTGTCCAAATACTTATGGAATAACAGTGTTCCTAGGATCGCTTTGCACAAATTGAAACAAAACAGAAAGAAAGGAGGAGTCAATTTTCCCGACTTATACGATTATCATTGTGCCTTTCTGCTACGTCAAGGTTCTCGATGGCTTCTCTCAGATACTATAAGTACACCTGCCAGTCCTAGGTTGTCATATGAAAGACTCAAATATCATCCACTCCCTCTCCAACTCTTGCCGTTTATGTGCCCACCATTGTCTACGAGCACACGTGATCACATATTGCTAACAATGATAGCTATCTTCAAACAGGTTGAGCAATACCAGGTCAATAAGTGGCTAGACACTATTCATTCCCCTATTTGGCGCAACAAATCATTTCAAATCCAGAATCAACAGATAGAATGGAAATTGTGGCAATAACTAGGGATCCATTATATTAGTCAATTATACAATGGTACAGAATGGTCATCATTCGATCAATTGAATAGAAACTTTGAACTCCCGCTTACTCAACAATATCAATGGTTACAACTTAAGCATGCTCTTAACACTCATCTTAAATCTCATCCTCTTGTGCCAGAAGACCCCTCAATTTTATCCCTCTGTTCCTTAATTTATTGTGGTAAGAAAGAGGCATCCAATTGGTATAAATATCTCAGACTAAATAAAATTACTCGCCCGCGTGACACAGAGAATAAATGGTGTACTGAACTACAACTAGAGCTGGACATATCGGAGCAGCATTGGGATTATATCTGGTCTCGCACTTCTCACATTTGCAAAGCTGCCTCCTTCCTGCAATCCTCTCTATTCTTACTGCATAGAGCGTATTGGACCCCTAGCAGGCTAGCTAAATTTACTCCTGGAATGAGTGACAAGTGTTGGTCATGTGATACACCTCACGGCACATTGAGACACATGCTTTTTGATTGTCCTATATTACAATCCTTCTGGAGTAAAGTGTGGGGAGACATTGGATCTCTGCTACAGCTGCAATTGCCATTGTCATTCCATTCTATTATATTAGGAAGTGTTGGCTCCTCCACATCTCTCTCCGAGGATACTGACTCCCTTTTACATCTACTTGTCCTCATAGCCATAAAGCATATTCTCTCCAATTGGAAAACCTTAGAGGCCGTGAGTTACCATATCTGGTGGAATAATGTATGCTTGATAGCTAAATTTGAACGTATCTTTGCTGAGAGAACAGGATCACTAACCCGTTTTGAATGGGTCTGGGCTCCACTTATTGACTTTACTAAAATGTCATAGGTCATGGTTCTTTGAGTTTCTTACGTATAAATAATTGTAATGCAACTCCTCACTTGTTGATGTTGTCAAACTTTATTCTGTCCTCTTAAATGACTTACATGTCCGATACTTATTATTTTATTATATTATAACATAATGTTTAGCATACAGATGATGCCTTATTTTATGTTTTGCAACTCAAGATCAGAATGTTTCTCCTATTTCTTGTTCCTTGTCCCTGCATTACTGTCACATCGATGTTCAGTATTCATGTATAGAATGCCTTTTACTTCTTTGTTCTGTATTGAAATTTCAATAAAAACTTTATTGAACTTAAAAAAAAAAGAACAGTGGTCTCAAACTCGCGGCCCGGGGGCCACATGTGGCCCGCCAGGTGCTATTTTGCGGTCCACGGTCTGTACTAGTGCTGCCCACTCTTTGCAGCATCCTCCAGCTTCCCCCATGGCCTCCCGCTCTTACCTTCAGATAATTACCGCTACCTGCAGAGAGGATTGCGGGGCTGTTGCGATCCTTTCAGGCAGCCGTCATCCTCAGCAGTACGTTTCCTCTGCTGCGATCCTGCCCCTGAAGTCAGAGGAGGGGTGGGACCATGGCAGAAGGAACGTGCTGTGAAGGCCGCTTGCAAGGAATGCTATAGCACTGGTGATCCTCTCTGTAGGCTGCGGTAATTAGCTGAAACTAAGACTGGGAGGCCAGGGGGGAAGCTGGAGGACGCTGCAAAGAAGGGAGAACATGCAGGACTTCAGTGGGGGGGGGGGAGGGTTAAAGATTTATAAACTATAAAAGAGTTTTACCTTATGCAAAATTGTCATTTCTTTAATAAGACATTACCGGTAACTATTTTTTTCTGCGGCCCTCCAAGTGCCTACAAAGCCAAAATGTGGCCCTGCAAAGGGTTTGAGTTTGAGACCACTGGTTTAGAAGGTGTATCTAGCAAGTAATATTGTCATGATAAAATATTGAACTATGTAAAGAAAATATATACATACCTCAGACATATTTGAAGAAGTTGAAGAATATAGGTCTTCTAAGAAACTATCATCTAGTTTTATTTTCTTAATGGAATGTTGCAAGACAGATGAGTCATGTTGAGTGTCTGCTATTGGAAGCTTATCTACCATCTCTTTCAAGCTGGACAGTGACTGTGCATATTCTATTGGTGCTAATGCTCCAATATTGCATTTAAACTGTGGATCCAGCAAAGCAGCAGTACAATGCAACTGATGAACTGGGAAGTATTTACCCAGCATGTTAATCAGATAGGTTTTTAGCTGTAAGATGTTACAAGTGTCAGAAGCCTTTGCAGCAGGGCAGGATTAATTCTTCGAGGGCCCCTAGGCATCCAAGTACACTGGACCCCCCGGCCCTGCCCCACCCCCAACCCATGTCCCGCCCCCATTTATCTGTTTTCTTTTTAAAAATTTTATTTATCATTTTATTAAACAAATTATCAAGAATAACTTCTTGTACAGTATATGATCAAGACAACCAGCAAATACACAAAGAAGAAACTAAAATAATAATATGAAAATAATTATTCTGCTTAATCAATTTTAAAGTCCCGTATTGAGGATCCAAGATGGTAATCTGAGTGAAAATAAAAAAATAAGTATATCCATTTTATCAATTAGGCAGATAGCTGAAAGTGGTTCACAGGAGCAATTAACTTAACTTAAGTTGTTACTAACTCTCCTTCAAGACGTTTCATGAAGAGAAACCCCGTTAACTGTAAAGGTTCAAAGAATACATAGTTAGAAGATTTATATTTCACTATACATTTACATGGATATCGTAATAAGAATAAAGCACCTATCGCAGTAACCCCAGGTTTAACCTTTTCCTATCGTGTGTCTCGGATGACGGGACATTCCAAAATTGACATAGACAGTGGATAGTCTGTATAGACTAATAAAGAGCCAGGAACACAAAATATTTGAATTTACAGACTTATGACTTATGTACATTATGTTTACAATAGCCGTAAATGATAATGGTGAATAATACAAAACTTTGCTAAAATAATTACGATTGGAACCAGCGTAACGTAAAATTTATTACGATAGGAAAAGGTTAAGAAGCGAGAACTGTTTTCTTCGCTTCTGGGTTTCTTTTGTCACATCAGGAAATATTTGAACTCTCTGTCCTAAAAATTCTTTGTGTCTATTTTTAAAGTATAACTTTAAAATCCAATTCTTGTCAGGTAGCAAGGTAATTGTAACTAATAAGGTAGCTGGCCTAGCTACCTCCTTCATTGAAGTCTCCAGGATTGTGGTTAAATCCATTTGTTTGCCCTCTACCCGATGTTGTTCCTCTAGGGCTAATATAATACATTTTTGAAAAGGGAGGAAAATTATCTTCTGGAACATTGAGTCCTTCCATGAAATATTTCTTTAAGACTTCTTTAGCCGAGAGTAAAGGAAAGTTCAATATTCTATGATTATTTATTCGATTATTATTTTCCAATATTTCCATCTTTCTTCTTAAGTTGAGATTATCTCTAATTAGGGTCGTTTGCACTTCCTTTACTTCCAATATCTCTTTCTCAACTTTTTCTACATTAGTCTTTCCAACCATTATATCCTGTTTAAATCTATTTAATTCCTCCCTTTGTTCATATAGTTTATTTTCTAGATCTTTTGTATGCGGTGACAAAGTCTGTTCAAGCGCGGTTACTAAATCCCATAAAGAGTCTAGGGTAACATTGGTAGGTTTAGGCAATGAAAATATACTTGCAGTCATTAATCCAGCTTGTACTGTTCCTGGCGTCTTTTCCCCATGTGGGTCTTGTCTTTCATGATCCCTCATTGTCTTAACCACAGGAGTGTTCTCCAGTGCTTCGCTCGATTCAGCCTCCCGGGATATAAAGTCTGCCTCTTCGGACTGATTGCTATCCTGCAGAAAGCTTGCACTCTGTGGTTGAGGGGGTGGAGTTCTGGCATCAGTGCTCAGTGTCGATTCCAATCCAAGGAGACTCGCGGCAGCTTCACTCCTATCCCACGGCTCCAGCGGGCATTTCCCTGACTGTGTCGGCTCCTGGGAGAAGCACCTTAGGAATTCATCCAAAGTCGCTTGGGGGGGGGGGGGGTCTCAGAGTGCATCGAGGCTCCAGATGCGCTTTTCCCCCTTCGCTTTGGCATCAGGTTTGTCAAGAAGGAAAGGTAACTGACAAATTCTGTGAGCGTCTCTCCCACACTCAGCTTCTCGCGGCCTTTTTGAATTCCGCCATTTATCTGTTTTTTTATTTACTTCTTTATTTCCACTTGTATTTCTTTTTCTTTTTTTTTTTATTTCAAAACAAAGATTAGCATACCAGTGCACAGTTTTTCTTCTATGCAACCCCCCAAACATCTCTGAAGAAATCCCCTTTCCTTCCCTTCCCACCTACTTACCCAGGACTTTAACTCTGAACCCTTTCCATGCATATATAAAAGTGTTCAAATATTTATAAAGCAGTAATACTATCCGAAATATAAGTCTATATTAATAACCAAGTTTACAACGCCTCTCAACTGCCTCACTCTACATCAACTAACTGTAACCTATATGTATATACAACCAAATTTGTAACTCCTCTAGTACGTTCTACTCCATGTATGTTAACTTGCAACGAAACAACAAGGCAAGCAGTCCACCAAAGAATCCAACATGAAACAAAAGAAGATTGGCAGAAAATAAGGAGATTCAAATCAGGTTAATTCAAGGTGCTCCCAAGAACCATGCCTTATGCATTTCGCCACACAAGGCTAGTCAACGCTAACATAAAACCATGTCTTTCATACAAACAGAACACAGAAAACACCTTCGCCTAGTATGGAATATGTAATCACAAACTAACCTCTCCCCCTTTTACAAAACTGTAGTATGGTTTTTAGCCATGGCCAGCACTAAAAAATGCTCTACAGTTTTGTAAAAGGGGGGATAAAATAGAAATTCGTAGACAAAGGTTAAATAAAACCACCAAGAAGCTGGACTCTGCATACAATGCAACACCACAGAAACAGCGATGCATGTCCCCTAAAGCAAAAAAATAAATAAATATATTTTTTTTTCTACCTTTGTCTTCTCTGGTTTCTGCTCTCCTCATCTTCTTGTCACTCTCTTCCTTTCATCTTCTGTCCTTCTGTTGCCTCTCCCTTCCATCTCTTCTTTCCCTCCCCCCATTGGTGTGGCATCCATCATGTTCCCTTCCCTTCTCCAATGGTCTGGCATCTCTCTCCTCTCCTCCCCTTCCCTCTCCCACACCCCCATGGTCGGACATTTTACTCTCTCCTCTCCCTTCCTCCCACTTCTATCAGCATCTGCCCTCTTTCTCTCCCTCCAACCCAATTCCATCCAGGATCCTTCCACCTTATGTCTCTCTCCCCTTTCCTTTCACCCCAATTCCATTAGCATCTGCCCCCATTCTTTCCCTTCAACCCAATTCCATCCAGTATCCTTCCCCTTATATCTCTCCCCTTCCCCTGCACACCAATTCCATCAGCCCCTTTCTCTCCTTCCACCACCCTTCCATACCACTCTGCCCCCTTTCTCTCCCTCCACCACCTTTCCATGCTCCCTTCTCTCTCCCCCACCAAACATTGCAGCTGCCGGCTCTGCCCGTTGAGCTCCTTTGTCCGAAAGCAGCATTAGAACAGCTGACGGCAACGGGTTACCCCCACACGGCAATTTCCCCCTCCCCCCCCTCCGCAGTAACTGCAACCCGTCCAAATCTGTTACAGGAAAGTTCTGAGATGATTGCTTCTGCCTGTCCATCCCACTCCGATGTCACTTCTTCTGGAGCAAGTACGTGACATCAAAGGGGGATGGACCGGCAGAAGCAGTCATCTTGGGATCTTCCTGTAACAGATCCGGCTGCGTTTTCGTTGCAGCGGGGGGCTGTTGCTGCGGGGGGGGGGGGGTTGCCATTGCTGCGGGGGGGGGAGGGGGGCCATTGCCGTTTACCAAAATTGCAAATTGAGTCATCCTCCTTCAGCGGGCCCCCCTCACCATTTCAGACCCTAGGCACGTGCCTACTGGGCCTATTGATTAATCCAGCCCTGCTTTGCAGTGAAGTGCTTTTGCAGCTTCATTTTTGTAGGTAACACCAGATGCAATGAAGGATTCTTGTCAGTTGAGAGACATTTTGTGGCCATATCAACAGGTTCCAAAACCTGAATGGCATCAGCCAACAAGTCTTTATTGATATCAGCCAGCAGACGCAAAACATTTCTATTAAAATTTGGCTCTGTGCATGAAGATCTACAAAATTGGATGGCACTGATTTCTGTGTGAACAGCACACTGTTCCAGCGAGTTGTTACACATTGCTTAAGTGTTGTTATCAGCTGATTGTTAATTTTTGTGCATTTTGCCAATGTTACCAGTTCTTTTGAGGTGTTAATAAGTTTGGCTACCTCAGGAAGCAAACCACTGCCCTGCACATTTGTCTGCTGCAGTCTGTGTGACAAAACGAGATTCAGATTATGACATGAACATCCAATCCACGTGTATTCTCGAAAGGCAGCTTTTATATTACTGGCTTTGTCTGTGGTGAACACATTGTCTTGACAATACGCCCTAAACTCATCCAGAATTGACTTTACTGTCCATTTTATATTTTCAGATGTATGATGCTGATCTAGTAATCGAGTAATCGAGTAACCAAGATACATGATTTAGTTTGCCAGTTATTAATATACTGTACAGTCACAGTTATATAGTTGTGGTTGCTTTGCTTGTGTGTCCACAGATCAGTTGTCACCCCAAACTGTGGCACTGAGGCTAACTTGTCCACAAGTGTGATCTTCTGTTTCTCCACATCATCAAGATGACGAGAGATAGTTCACCCACAGGGCAGGACTTGGTCTAGGTCAACATTCCCATATTTAGCATCTATGGAGATGAGCTTCGATGCCAAGTTCCTAAATCCTTCCCCTTCAATGAAAGAAAAAGGCCTGACATCCGTTGCACACATAGCGACCAAAACATCAGCTACCTCTGATTTTATGTTGCCAGGTACTTTATTGATATTACTTAAGAGGGAAAAACCTGGTAGTGCTGTAATCTTTGTTGCTGGCATCTGGTTTGCACAATAGTCCTTGTGAGCCCATCAGCCATTGGTTCCATCACGTGATCTCCAAGAGAGAACTGCCTTGCATCTTGAGCAAAGTTCAAAAGGCACTTCTTTGGCATCAACCATTACCACTTTAAAAAAAGTTCCATACTTCACTCTTACCCTTATTTGTTGCATATGAAATACGGTTGCTGTTTGAAGCTTCATTTCTGAACTCCAATTTTCTTCTCCATCACAATAAATAACAGAAATCAGTCTCTATAACCAATATAAAAGGAAAAATTAAAATGTATTTCCTACTGTACTGAGCAAAATAAGAATCCCAACCCAATGTGGTCTGGTTGGCATCTCCTTTGTACCTTTGTTCCAGGTCTCCCTCTCTCTCCCTCCTCTGTTATGATCTTGCATCTCTCTGTTCTTCCTCAGGGTTTCTCCCCTGTGCCTGCTCTCTCAGCCTACTATCACCCGACTGAAGTTCCCAGTCTTGAGCCTGTGTGTTGTCACAACCCCAGCCTTAAGACTAGGGTTGTGACAGGTCAATCTCCCCCAAAGCCAAGCCTTACCCTGAAAAGAGCTAACCAGAATGATAGGCTAAGCTCAGACAAACAAATAGGGTCTGAGTCCCCATTGAACCCCCAGGTTACAGAACCCTGGGGAGGGGAAGATGAAGGTGAGAACAGCCTGGAGCAGCAGGAGGTGCCTTACAAAAAAGAACAGCCTAAGAGGCAGGCTCACAGCTCAGCTAAGGCACAACTGCTGGGCCCAATTAAAGCTAAACAGAAAACTCAGCAGCAGCAACAGGTTGTCCTGCCCCCTTACAGGTTAGGGCGTGTCCAGCTCAGGGCTTTAGAGGCTGAGCTGAGAAGAAACAAGTCAGTCTGCCCTGGGTCAGCCCAGGAAGGAGGCTCGAGGGACTGGGCTCCTGAATCATCACAGAATCAGGACATTGAGATGGCAGATGTAACCACTGTCCCTGAGGCAAACCAGCCAGCCAGGACACCATAGAACTTATGGATACTTCCCTGGAACCAGAGGAAAGCTACATGGATCAAAGCTAAGTTGGATTTCTTTGCTGTCTTGTTTGCTTTTGAATCTGGTTTTCTTTTGAGGCTGTCTGGAAGTACAAGGCGAGTGCAGGCAGCGTGAGCAATGCTAGGTTCACGGCTGCAGGTGTGCCTTATTGCCTGAGACAGTGAAGAAAGTGTTTTTGTTGAACATTTTTACTTTTGTTTTTTTCTCTGTTTGGATGGGACTTTGTGGCTGACCGGGTGAAAGGGGTTGTGGTGGGGAGAATCCACGTAAGATCCTCAGGGCGGGATTGTGGGGCCAATTTTTGGCAAGCTTTAAATTAGTGGATTCAACTACTCCCCTCCCCCACCAGCTGTTTGTTAAGTTGGCTGGGCAAGGCCTGTTAAAACCCAGGCCTAGGCAGCACATGCTAACAGAGTTTGGAAATAATCGTGAATGACCAGTGTAAAGGCTGGGTGTTCTGGTAACCGTATTTTGCCCTTTTTGGACTGTGGGACTGACAGGGCAAGGTTACATAAGAGTCATTTTGGACTTACCTGCAAGAAAGGTGTGGGCTGGATTTTTTGTAAGCCCAAATTTTATGTTTATGTTTGAGTACAAAGCCTAAACTATAGCTGTTTGCTACCGGAGAAATAAAGTTGGACTCAAGTTCTTTTGAAATACTTTATTGTTCCTGACATTTGTTTTCTTTATACTATTAAGAACCAGCAGACCTTCAACTTCCTTTGAAGGCACGTCAAGGTAAGTCTTTACTGAGCCCTGACCGGTGGCCATTTGCAAAACCCGGCACTGGCAGGCTCCCAGTGTGCATTGGAACCAGTCTTGAGCTTGAGTGTGAATGGGAACCATACTCAGCTCTGCATGGAGGAAGCCTGAAACTTAAAGGGGCCAGTTCCTGTTTGAAAAGAGGTTTTCTTTTTTTTTTAACAGACATTCCATGGATGTTTATCAGGCATTCTGCTCTTAACTGGCACAGAATCCTGTTCAGTCCCTGATTCGTTATAAAATAGGAAATATCTGTCTAATTTTTTGATCCATTCGTGGCCCATAACTGCCATGCCACAAACACAGTCTGCAAAGTCTCTCTTTTGGGTTGCAAGGTCTGGTCCCAGCCAAAACCTCCAAACAAGGCTCACCGACATTCAATGAAAGTTTGGCTTTCCTCAGCCAAGCAGAGTATCTGCTTGCATAAGGCAAGGCATACGCTGGGGACAACTTCTTCCTTTGCTAGGCTTCCTTTTATAATTCCTGGCAACTAGCTCTGCCCCTCTCATTTTACTTCTCCCTTGGGAGGGGCTAAGGAACTTAAGGTAGCTCTGGCACTATGAGGGTGTATCCGGCAGGAGAAGTGGTAGCATCTTATAGGCTTTCTCACAAGGAGTTTTCCTAACACTTAACTCAGCGATTCCCAAACCTGTCCTGAGGTTTCTACTAAAAAAACATCTTATTCATTTTTTTTTTCCTAGTTGTGTGCCTGTGGTTGTGCTGATGCAGAAATCTACTGTGGGCAGAAATGTGGTAAATGAAAGCTCAATATACACATTAGTAGGTGAACAATGTAGAAAGGGGTTCATCGCATGAATTAACTCACAAATCTATTCTGCAGCAAAGCATAAATATCCACAGGATATGGCAGGAGGGAGTGGGCAGATGCAACCCAGTGATGTCATATATATGTGACATCATCGCGTCACACCTGCGCATGTTTGGAAACCCTCCAAACACAACTCTAAGTTGAGGAAAAGAGGTTTGGCGGGGGGCTGTCTGGGGTGGAACAGAGCGTGACTTGGCCAAGAACAGGGTAGAATTTGGTGGGCTTGGGGGCAGAGCCACATGTCTAGATTTTACATGTCTAGATTTTACATGTCTAAAATCTGGTAACCCTAGTAGGGGAGAAAGGCACCTCCTGTTCAGAGTGCAGGAGGAGAGAGGGAAACAAACAGGACAAAGCACAAATTTTCAGCTTCCAATGAGAAAACATTGTCAATTTTGGCCTCAACTGAAACCACAGCCGTGGAGGGGCATAATAAAAAAAAAAAAAAGTCTAAGTTCCCTTTTGGCCTAAGGCCTTAAACATTGAAAGTAGAAGCAGGGAAAATGTCCATTATCAAAAAAAAAAATCCAAAAGGAGGTCTTTTTGGATAATGGCCTGCCTCTACGTTCAACTGTTTAAACGCCCAAACCACCACTACGTCTAAACTTATACCCTATAATCAACCTAAAAAAAGCCTAAGCCCCAAATGTCCAAAACAAGGGCTTCTAGGCGAAGGAGGAGCCGCCCACTTGGTTGGCCCAGGTGCCTCAGATCCCACCTGTGGGCGGGATTTGAGCCCCCTGGGCCAATCCTGCCCCATTCCAGAGCCGGCTGGCCTGCTGGATGGGCGGGCTTAGCACCCGTCCGTCCGACCAACGTTTACAAGGTATGGGGGGTGGGATTGGGAGGTGGGGTCGGCGGAGGAGGGGTTGGGCTCCCTCCTGCCTGATTTTTTAGGGGTTGGGGGTCACGTGGCCAGGAGGGCTTGGGCTCCCTCCTGGCCCCATCGGACTAGGGGGGGATTGGGGATCTTGGGGCAGAAGGGCTTGGGCTCCCTCCTGCCCTGATCATTGGGGGGGAAGGGTGGATCACGGCAGGGGAGATGAGCCATCTCTCCTGCCGCGATCATTGCTGTAGGAGGGTAGGCAGGTTGCTGGGGCCGCTGAGCTGATCGCAGCAGCCACGATCAGCTCAGTGGCCCCTTTTCGGCACTTATACCTGTTTTGACTTGGTCTAAATCAAAATGTATAAGTGACGACTAGGCAACCTGCCTAAAGTTTTGGTTATACTTGCTGCACGCCTAGGTCTAGGTCGGCAAACCTCCCGCCCACCGTCCGCCCTTTCCCCTCCTCTAAAAAGCCTCTTTTCTCTCTGTGCGTTTAGAGGCAGGGGAAAGGCCTAAGCTGGTTTTAGATACATCTAAAACCAGCTTTGATTATGGGTACTTGGACAATCAGGCTTTATGATAATCCAAGTAGCCATTTAGGCCACTTTTTAGACGTTGTTTTTTTTTTTAATTATAAGCCCCATAGCTTTTTTGGTCAAAACTAACACCAGGCAGAAATAAAGATTTTGGAACAGTTTCAGCACTGTAACTGAAACTGAAATTCAATTTGCTTCTATTTTGGGAATTTCATTTTAGAAAATGGCTGTTCATTTTAAATGTTTTCAGTGCAACGCATAAGAATATAAGAACATAAATGTTGCTAAATTAGGACAGCCCGAAGATCCATTGGTTCCAGTATTCTATTTCCAACAATGGCCAATTTATATCACAAGTCCCTTTCTAGATCTCAAAAGAGAAACAGATTTTTGCTGCTTATCCAAGTTCATCTTAATAATGGCTTATGGACTCTTCTTTTAGAAAATTATCCAAAACCTTTAAAAAATCCTGCTAAGCTAACTGCTTTTACCACATTCTCTGCCAATGATTCCAGAGTATAATTACTCGTCAGGTGAAGAAATATTTACTCTAGTTTGTTTTAAATTTACCACTTAGTAGCTTCATTGCATGCTGCCTAGTCATAGTATTTTTGGAAAGGGTAAGCAAGCAATTCACATCCACCTATTCCACTCAGTATTTTATAGAGCATCATTCTCACATATTTTTGAACAGGAAATCCCAAGGTTTCCTGTTTGAAAATTACTGTGATATAGATGTCTTTTGGAGCAGGATGTTCCAATTCTGATTTGGATATTCTTTCAAAAATGTCCCAAAATCTTAGGCATATTTAGCACTATTATTTTTTCCCTACACAATCTACTTTTGGTGCAACATGACATTTGACCACACGATGGCAGTGTAGGATTAATATTTGTTTTAGTAATATACTACAGCAACATCACAGATAGCAACGTTTTTCTTGGCTCGGGAATGAATATCTGGATGACATAAAAATGGTGACTGCCACCAACTGAATATTGGCTGTACTGATTTTTCCTGTTAGGGTGCATTAAGTGCAAAAACAACACTTTAGTTTAAAAAAACCCTTTGTGTCAGTGCAGACAGTTTGATAAGTAGCCATTAATATTTTATTCATTAAAAAATTTAGGCCCTGATATTCAAAACGCATATATTCATACAGAAGTGGCCAGTATAAGGGGCAAAGTTTGACACCACATTGAAATAGCCACTTAAAGTGGTTGCTTTCTCTGCCCAAAGGATTTAAGCAGCCCTTTCTCATATATCCTGCCCACTGCCACTGCTCTTCCCAGCGACCTTAGTTCTTCAAAATAGATACCAAGATTTCCTAGAGCAGTCTAGCAAAAGTCACAAAAGTCTCATGAGTCTGCCATATGAAATCTCGACAGACATTTTGAGGAAGCGGTCGGGAAAGTGTGAAGTTCTTTCCTGCCCCTGATGAAGAAGCAATAGTGGCAGCAGCAGGCAAAGCAGGAATGGACAGAGAAGACTGGGATTCTTTCATGCCCCTGAAGAAGCAGTAGCGGCAGCAGTAACAGCAACGGGAAGAAAAGAAGAACACTCAGGGGCAAAATCTATAAATGGCGTCCAAATTTTAGGTGGCCTACCGCTGTCTATCAGCCAATCGGGATGCACATTAAAAAAAAAAAAACAATCATCCTGAGGAAGGCCGCCTAAAATATAGGCACCTCCGCAAGCCTAGGGAGGCGCTTAGGACCACCTAAGCTTTCCTAAGGCTAGGTGTGAGTGTGGTTTCACCCGGAAGTACCCAATTCCTCCTGCTGCCACCCCCCATGACAGCCCCCTGAAGGAGGGATGCCCAGTCCCTTCTGCTGGGATCCCTAAAGACATCCCCCACCTGAGAATGTCGGTGGCAAGAGGAGTGCTCAATTCCTCCTGCCTCCACCCCTAAAAACATCCCCCTGCAGGAAGGATGCCCAGTCCCTCCTGCTGGAACCACCTGCTGAAGGGCATACCCACAACCCCCTCACCACCTTGAAGGACAGACCCCCACCCCATCCCCAGCCCACCTGGACTCTAAAATATCTGATATTAAGTTGGCTCGCTGGATGAATGCTTCCTCCGTCCACCACCTTCACTGAATGGCAGGCCTGCCCCTTCCCAGTGCATCACGGGATGCACTGGGGAAGGGTCTAAGGCCCAGATTGGCCCAGGTGCTTAAGGCCTCTCCCATATGAGGGACCTTATGCAACTGGGTCAACCGGAATCTTAGGCCTCTCTTCCAGTGCATTCTGGGTTGCACTGGGAGTGGCCTAAGATTCAGATTGGTCAGATCCCTTAGGTCACACACCCCTGAGGTGGGGGGTGCTACCTGGGATTATTCAGCGCTTTCACATATGCCAGGAGTAGTTCCGTGCTTCAGAAGCTATCATACCTGCTGCTAATGTTCAATCTTGATTAAATCTCATATTCGCTGACAATGGTCACCGTTTCCCCCCAAAAAAAGGTCTCTACTTCAGGGCTCTAGAACTGTAAAAAAATTAACAGACAAAAAATGGTGCCTTAGCGTTCATTCATTCATAAAGCTGTTTGGACCAATCACATCTTTGCCACAATGTGACTGGACAATAGGACGGCAAACTTGAAAAGCCCCAATTAAAATGAAAAATGGAAAAAGAAATCCTTCAAAACTGGATTAAGGACTTTAAACAGTAATCAAATTTTGAAATGTCCAAAAACCAGCCGAAGTTGGCACTTGGACGTCCTAATAGCAGAGGTATCTAAGTGCCGATAATCAAAACCAACTTTCTTGATGTTCAGCAGCACTTCTAAGCCACTATGTGTCCAGAGCTCAAAGGGGCGTGTTGGGTGGTATGTTATGGGCAGGCACTGGGCGGGCTTAGATCTGGACATCCTGAGAGAATAACCAAAGCTTTCCTAGGCAGAACTTAGATGCAGGGAGTTAGACTTGTTTTAGTTGTATGTATGTTCTCCAAAGGTGCCCAACTGACAAAAAGACCACTGGAGGTTTAACACATGACCCTCCATTACTCCCCCAGTGTAATGACCCCCTCTCATCACCCAAATAGGATATCATCCAACATCTCTTCACATCCCCCATCTCTCCACATCTACCCAACATCTCCCTATATCCCCCAACATTTCCCCACATCCCCCGATAAGCCTCGTACCTTGGATGACAAATTGGCATGAGGGAAGTCCACTCCCTCCTGTATATAGGGCTGCATGCTCATAATGACGGGCCTTCCCCCAATGCATCTTGGGGTGCAGTGGGAGGAGCCTAAGGCCCTAATTGGCTCAAGTTTTCTTGTGTAGTTAAATTTTGTTGTCTCAAGTATCTCCCTTGTTCTGCTTTAACTATATCTTGTAAAACCAGGGATTTAAATGCTTGTATCAATGAATTCATTGAAACTGATGGAATCCAAATGGAATGAGATCTAAAGCAAGTTTTAGTTGTATCTTCTACCTGATCAACTTCATTATCAAAGAAAAAAATCTTTTAAATCTAATGTTCTCATAGATCGTTCAAAATCAACTCATGTTTGAAAACTATCATATTGCTGGGTATTCACAAATGAAAGACCTTTGGAAAGCACATTTAATTCATTCTGAGATAGTGTCACATAGCTATCCCCTGCTCTCACCGGCAGGCGGTTTAGCTGTGCTGAATCCTGACCTGTCGGCTTGGCTTCCCCAGGAAAGAGGAAGGCTTTTCAGGTAAAACAGACCTAGGCTCTTGCCTAGTCTGCCAGGCCACACTGAGATATGCTTGCCAAAAAGGAGACAACCCAATTTAAGTCTGTTCAAAAACTTGTTCCTAGGCTTTATTAAACCAGGGGGTCTGAATACTATCAGCCACCCTCAGAGAATGCAAAACTTAAGCATAAAGTAAAAATACCATACAGTTGTCAGAACTGTCAGAATGGCTTAAAGTCCAAGTATGGCATACAATTGCAGTTCCCTGGACTTTCTTTGCTTTAAAGATAGTCCTCTTCACCAGGGTTCAAAGAAACAGAAATGTCATGAAAATAAACTTCCAAACAATGAAAGCAAACTGCATCACAAAGCAGATAAATGAAGTGGCAAACTTTAGAAATAAAGTTCCAGGCTTTTCAGCTAACCTAGCTGGGTAATGTGTATAGTTTTCAGAGCAACTCCTAGGCTCATTAGCATCAGCTGAGCTTCCCAGCTGACGGAGCACAGCAGGATATTAGATAAGCTGGTAGGTTTACAAAAGCTTTAACCCAGAGGCTTCATGCTATCAAAGATACAGTCCCTTTAGCAAACAACAATCTCCAGGCAGTCCCAGAGTGAGAAGTTTTCCTTCTCTCCCTAATCAGTGACACCTGGGCTTTGGTTGCAGAGAGCCAGCACTCAAACGCAGCTTAGTGAGACAGATACTCGGCTTCCCTTCAGCTTATGGACTAACCTTCATTCCTTCTGGGTTATAGTCAGCTTCTGGACACACTTCAGCAGTGTCCATTGCCTCCTCTTTTCCAGCAGCTGGGCTCAAGCTTGGGAAGTCCTCTGCCATCTCCACATCCTCACTACTGTGGGATTGAGGAGGGAGACTTCTCTCCGCATCTGCCTCAGCTTCCCCTCCGTTCCTGCTCCCCTCTCTGTAATTCAGGGCTCTGCTTTTACGCAGGGGGGTTGGGCAAGAAATCCCTAGGGAAATAACTCTGGTTTCTCCTAGGCCAGGGGTAGGGAACTCCGGTCCTCGAGAGCTGTATTCCAGTCGGGTTTTCAAGATTTCTCCAATGAATATGCATGAGATCTAGTTGCATGCACTGCTTTCAATGCATATTCATTGGGGAAATCCTGAAAACCCGACTGGAATACGGCTCTCGAGGACGGAGTTCCCTACCCCTGTCCTAAGCTGATAATGTGCATACCTTGCAGTACTAGGTCTCCATTTCTCAGTAAAAGTCCTATTAGACTTTCTGATGAACTTATTCTGATATGGCATTCTCTGCTCTATATTCTTAGGTTTAAACCCTTCCTGCTCTACCTCACTATCTGAGGGGTAGTCAGCCAATTCAATACCCTTACTTTTAACCTGGTCAGCTCTCCTGACCAGGGACCGTGCTCTGCTTTTATTCACTACAGGAACAAAGCTGGCTATGGGTTTGTCACAGTAGTTGATATGGAGTCAGGTTAATCACTGGACTTTCACTAACACTTGGGGCTCCTTTTACTAAGGTGCACTAGCGTTTTTAGCGCACGCACAAGATTAGCATGCGCTAGTCGAAAAATTACCGCCTTCTTAAAAGGAGGCGGTAGCGGCTAGTGCACGGGACATTTTAGCTCGCGCTAAGCGCACGCTAAAACCGCTAGCGCACCTTTGTAAAAGGAGCCTTTGATGTCATTTTCTTGCTCGCCAAGATTGTGATCTGGTTTCCATATTCGAAAACAAAGGTCTTCTCCCCCACTTCTTTGTCCTCAACTTCTGTCTAAAAAGCCCTTCTGGAACTTTTTTCAACAGAAGAATCTCCTGCGGCTGACTCGGAGATAGATTCAAAAGCCGCTCTATTCATACCAAGTTTGTTGATATTGTGATCACTTTTAGCTTTCCTTTTCCAAGTGTACATTCTGTCACTGGCATAGTCCTCTTCATCTTGTTTGTTTAAATTTTTTTCAGTTTCTTTTGCTGATTATCATTTTGGAACTCTTCTAATTTCTTTTTAAAATTCAATGAATTGACTCTCAAAATCCTCTGTGGTCATTTGTGATTTCAATTGCTGAGTGTATTCATCTACTTCCTTTTTAATTTTATTCCCTTCAGTATTTATTCTCTGATTGGTTAATACCATTAAGTCTAAAGAACATTTGTTCAAAATCTGATGCCATTTAACTGTGAAACCACTATCATCAGAGAATAATTTAGGCTCCAGATTCACACGTAACCCTCTTAGAATATAATCATGTTTACAATACTCTCTAAGTGTGGCACAATGAAATTCTGCTTTAATTATCCACTTATTCATCTGTAAATAGTTATTCCATCCTTCGTTTGAGGAATGCTCCAACGCTGCTCTAACACTCATAGAATTCCTATGAGTGTTGGAATATTTAGTACCTCAGGCTGCAGTAGAAACCTCTACCATGGCTTAGAAAAAGGGGAGGGGGGGATGGGATATTGCAGGGATGGATGGGATTACAAAATGGGCTTCATTGTGAGAATGGGTTAGGAACAAGAACCAATCTTTTTGTTGTGGAAAGGGAATAGGGATGAATCTTTGTCTCTGCGTCGCTCTCTACTTTGTACCAAAGATCTTATGGTGCTGTATCAATTTAGATGACAGTCATCAGGCATGAAATAATTAGGATTCAGTTCTTGCAAGACCTTAACTCCAGCATGGTAGTTACTGAGCAAAATCTTGTTGATAGAATAAGAGACATGTGTTTTAAGTGAGAGTTGCTATTTTTATCTTGGTGGGAATGTCTGGTAACAGTCAAAATGTCTATTCCTATTCACGTAGCTATAGTTTGGGTTCCTCTTTCCCACAAGCATCACTTTGCACTTGCTCACATTAAATGCCATCTGCCATTCTGATGCCCGGTCTCCCAGTCTCTCAAAGTCCTCTTGCAATTTCTCACAATCTTCTTTATCAGTAAATTTGATTATCTACTAGTTATTCCCATCTCTAGATCATTGATAAATATGTTAAAAAGCAGTAGTCCCAGTATAAGCCCACTGTGGCAATAATATAGTGACATTTCAGTGATTTCAGATCTTTGGATGATGCAACTCAGCTGCTCCCACGTCAGTTGCATATAAAGCGGTGGCCATCTTTGCTAATTTGAGCGTTAACACATTCGCTGAGTAAGTAGGAGCACAGAGAGAGGTATTCTGGTATTAGTCTTACTCTGATAATGCTGTTTTTTGTGTTGTCTCTACACAGGAGTCCACTGCCCTGAAGCAGCTACACAGCGAAACGCCAGCTAGCTTTACGTTGGCAGGAATGGACTAGTAAAGCAAAGACAGCAAGAAGAATTGTAACAACTTATAACATGATACAACGAGAACTCCCTGCATAATCAAGCTAAGTTCTTTATATATTTTTTTGAGAGTCCAGACATTTTTGTGACATTATCAGGCAGGAGGGGGAGAGTGCCAATGAGGTTAGTTCCCTGTCCAGTGCGGTTGTTGAGTTAATCACTGACAACCCATAGGGATCTGAGGCCTCTCCTCTTTGAAGAAATCTTTCTAAAGTGTAAATTTGTTTGAGATAAGCCTAATAGGAGAAAATTTCATCACTGTTTCCATTTGAAAATTTGAAGATTGCAACAAGAGAGGTATTTTTGTGAGTTTATAATTGATCTCTATTTATCCTATATATATATATTTTGAACCCCACTATTTACCCTTCTCCGTTGAGAATATTGACCATTTAACCTATTCTGTTTTCTTTTTTTTAAATATCTTTATTCATTTTAAAGCTAACAGTAAGTGCAACATATTATACAGACATTTTACACTTTAAACAGCACTTAAATTCAATCAAATTATATTTCATAACAAATACATGTCTCTTCCTCCCCTTTTATACACACAAAAATTACAATAAATTAAATTAAATGTATTTCCCCACCCACCCTGGATATGTATAACCAAAGGGAAAAATCAATAATCACTCCTTACAGAATTTTGTCAATGGTTCCCAAACATCCTTAAATTTCTTATAATGTCCCAGTTGCATAGCAATCATACATTCTAGTTTAAAAGTGTGGCTTAAAGATTCCTACCAGAAATTATAATTTAACTGGTCCCAGTTTTTCCAGTTCTTCAAAATAAGTTGTATGGCAACTCCTGTCATGATAAAGAGAATTTTGTTGTTATGGGAAGTTATTGGGCTTTTAGCCATCAATACTGTGCCAAATAGTACCACATCATATGTCAATTTCAATGGGACATCCAGTATTCTATTAATTTGACCTCAAATGGATCGCCAAAATTTAAGTATCAAGGGACAAAAGAAGAGCAGATGATCCAGTGCCCCTATATCGAGATGACAGTGCCAGCATATATTATACTTAGAATTATCTAATTTTTGTAATCTAACAGGGGCCCAAAAACTTTTATGCAACAAAAAAAAAACATGTTTGCCTCATAGATGCTAACGCTGTACATCTCATCCTCCAAGTCCAAATTTGTGGCCACTGAGATGCAAAAATCTGCTGCTTTATCTCAATGCTCCAAATGTCTGTAAGACTAGTTTTTGGTTTCTTATTCATATAACCAGATATTAATTTATACCACTGGGCGACTTGATATCCTAAGAAATCTGTCTGGAAGCATAGGACCGGCAACCTATACTGATTTTTTTAGATTTCGCCAATCAGGGAACTTCCTTCTGAATGGCTTACTTCAATTGCAACCACTTATAATTTTGAGACTTTGAAATACTGAATGATTGCTGCAGTCGTGAAAAATCAAGCATTTTCCCATTTGATAAAACATCATCTAGTGAACGTATTCCTGCCTGTATCCAATGCTTCCAGGCGATCTTAGATGCGCCAATTTGAATCTTGGAGTTTAGTCATAAGGATTGACACGTAGACTTCTCTACTGCAATATCTGTTAAGTTGTTCATAAATTTCAAAGTTTTCTAGGTGTCAAATCAAATACTATTGTCCTTAGTATATCTGGTTAACTTGATACTTAAAACATGACACCATCGCATTGGAGACATGAGTTGCCATTCTAAGTAAAGCCAATCAGGAAGATGTTCCATGAGCTCAGGAAGGATCCAATTCAGACCCTGACGCAGGTGAGTAAATGTTCGGCATGTAATTGAACAGAATAGGATGTACATTTGCTCACTCCTTCAGTTTCATGACTAAATTTAATAGTGATGTGCACAAAAAGGCACTGAATTTTGGAGAAGTTGGGTGCTCATTTGCCAGCCTCTTCTATTTCATTCCCATTTGTCATTGTGCTTAGGGCAAGGTCATGGAAGTATGCGGAAGAAAGTGAGCTGCTCTAATTTTCAATATTAGTGTTAGGCATGGTATCTGATGCTGGGTGTGCCTCTACAAAATCACACAGCCATTATAGGCTAATCTCCATAATTTGGTTCACCAGGCCAATCGGGTTTTCTGGCTAGCCCTAATGAATATGCATGAAGCAGATTTGCATGCCTGTCACTTCCATTATATGCAAATCTCTCTCATGCATATTCATTAGGACTAGCCTGAAAACCCGATTGGCCTGGTTGGACAGGGTTGGAGACCACTGCCATAAAGGACACACTTTCCTACTTGTGTGCTCTCAGACACACCCAATTGTGTATCCCCATGCGGATGGATGCCCTTTATAGAACTGGGCCCTATATGCATAACAGCAACTGTGAACACTGCAAGCCGAATTTATAAACACTACAGTTAGTGTTGTATGCAATTACTTGTTGCAGGGTTTAAATTGGTCCATATGAAATATTTAGTGATATGCATGGTATAAGATTATAGCAAAACAAAAAAAACAATATTCTAGATTCCAAAATCCAAAATGACAAAATTCAAAACAAAAGTGGAATGCAAACTTCAGTTTAAAATATAAAATTTGTCCTCATTATTTAATATTTCCAAAAATGACAATGAATCCAATAAATTCAATGAAGGATTAAATCATCTGTGGAGAGGAAGGACCTCAGACCATATCTTTGTATCACATACCAGCCAATGGCCATTCAGCTGATACAGATTGTGGCTTTAATCACTGGTCCTCCTACGCCACCTCTACTATATGTGCAAAACAATGTATTTAAATAATTGTGTAAAAATCACAATCTATCTATAATTTAAACATTTAAATACTGAAAAATGTGTAAAAAGCCACTTATCTTAGTGGTAACAAACAGATCATTTCAGGAACTGATTCTGACGGGCTCGTTTCGCCATGTCTTCTTCAGAGAATCAGAACGCTTAATATAATTAACCCATGATTGCTATATTTGGACAATAGAATCAATCTGCGAAGACGCCTGAATAAGATTATAGCACACATTTTAGTGCATAAGACACAGATTTTTGCTGTTTTCACACTTGTGAAATAGTAAGAAGGCACTCAGTGAAGTGGAAAGGACTGGTCTATCATCTGCTGTTCATATTGCACTGTAATGCCATTTGCTAAAATTCACACATGTACATCTACAGTAGAAATGGGAGAAGATTAAGATGTACTGTTTCTACAACTGATACCTTTTATTTTAAACAGAACATATTTGTTTTACATTAACTTTATTGGTGTTTTGTCATTTGATCCACCCTATGATTTATACTGATTCTTCAAACAGATAGAAAGCTCAAGCTTATGTTTGCTTTCAAGCTATTTTATGAATGCACCCGCATCATTTTTCTTTTTCTAAAGAAGAACATCTTAGCACTGCTTAAAGATGAGGACAAGGGCTTTATAAGCCTTAGGTTTGTGTCAGATTAAATTGCTAAATCATTAAAGAGCCTTTCCCTGTGAATAGTTGGATGAGTAGGTAGCGCAAGAGAAAAAGCTATCAAGGGGCTAACGATGCATGCTTCATTGTACCCATGCTACATCATTCGCCCACACCTGCCTTCATAAATTGTATGCCAAGAGACCATCGGGAAGTTCGAACAGATCATTTTCTTTTCCCGTAATCTCCTCTGATTGCTTCTTTCATGCCACTCTAAATCTCATCTTACCAAAGGACTGGGTGAGCTTTTTGGCATCTGAGTTGGACCCAAGCATATTATCGGACAATAAGTAGTCAGCTGGTCAGCCACAAAATAAGTCAGAGGATACTGTTCATGCTCCTTTCATCATTGTACGGGGAGCATCAGTGAACTATTTATTTTTATGTATTTTAGATACATTCTAACAAGGGAGGATGGGGCTGAAGGGAAGTTGTATGGAGGAAATAAGATGGCAATAATAGTATTAAGTAGGATATAGGGGAGGGGCATACCTCCAATATGTGTGAGACACCCCTTGCCTGGGATACATAGATAACAAAAGATAACATAACATAATTCTTTATTTATATACCACACATATGCCTTTCGGTTCATGGCGGTGTACAAAAGAATGCATCATGGAAAAATTAATAACATTAAAATTGGTTAAACCGTGAGGATGTACGGCACATAAAATCTCCCTATTTGTCCCAGATAGGGATCACAATCTGTGCTAAGATGCCTGGGAAGTAAAGATGGGAACTTTGTACAAGTAAGAAATAAAAGAGCAGTCAATATTGAATTCAAAGTAAAAGAAAGAGAAGATAATACGAGCAGGAAGAGAATCAGAGCGTAGGGGAAAAAACCCAAAGCGTATTTTTTGCTCCATAAGACGCACTTAAAAAAAAAAAAAAAGTGGGTGTGTCTTATGGAGCGAATACACTTTTTTAAACACCTCCCCCGGTACCTATTTTATTCCTCGCGCTCAGCCCCGATCCTTCCTCAGCCAAGTTATACAGAGCCCCGCCTCTCTGATCGTTCTGTGTGGTCAGAGCTGCAGAGGCTAATGCAGGTCCCTAGTACCTGGCAGCATTTGATAGCCAATTACAATGCGCTTCGGGATGGTGCAGCTGGCCCCCGCCCCCTTTAGACATTTATGTTCTTTACTTCAGGCCGCTCTTTTCTCTAAGTCCCATGGAGCACGCCTCCCCCTTCTAGAGCCCAATCTCTCCCTGTGTGCTCCCGCTCTCCACCGCCGATGATTCGCTCCTTCGCCAACTGCATGGCGTACAGTCAAAGCGGAGAGAAGAAGAAGGTCTGCTATGATGGTGAATGACAGGGACGCCGCAGCCGCAAGACTCCGCAGTAGCAAGGGAGATGGGCTGCTCCACTGGGTCTGGTGGGGGTGGGGGTAGTGTCATGGTGCTCATAGCGCTTGAGAGGAAAGGAAGAGGAGAGGAGCTCTGAGGCCCTGAAGCACAGGGACCATCTTCTTTATGGAGGGAAGCCAGAGAGGAAAGGGAGGGAGGGGAGGGGGGGAGGTCTGAGGCCCTGACGCACAAGGACTGTCTTCTTTAGGGAGGGATGCCAGCAGCAAGGAACAAAGGCTGCAGAAAGCCCTTCACTCTCTCTGGATACTCAGCTCCAGAGCCACAAACTCCTGCACTTCCTGTGCTCAAACGCTGCCCTGATGCACGCTCCTGCATTACCCACATGTCCCTAAAGCATCCTCATACCAGCAGACCACCAGATGCCCATGTGTACAGAAGGAAAAACCAAGAAAAAAAAATTCTGAACCAAATTTTTTTTCTTGGTTTTTCCTCCTCTACACATGGGTGCGTCTTATGGTCAGGTGCGCCTCAAGGAGCGGAAAAAATATGGAAATAAACTATTAATAAAATCTTCTCATAAACCAGACAGATCAATCAACTATAATATGAAATAAAATAATTAATCAATAATAGCAAAAACAAATGAAAGAAGAAAGAAAAAACTGGAAGTAATTTAAAATCTGAAATTTAAAAAGATGAAGCTGAATGATATAGAAATGCTTTAGACTTATAGTAAAAGGAATATTGCTTGGTTAGCATTACTGGCAAGCTGATACTTAACATTTTAAATAGATGTTTTGTCCCAGCTGCTACTTCCTATAAGATTGGTTAATAGATGGGTCCCAGAACAGGGAACAAGTCACTGTACCCTAAGCTAACATGTTGTCACAAGATGTCTAATGCACTGAAATAAATAATGATCTGAGCAAGTCTAATGTAAATGCTAATAAGAGTGAAACCAACAGCACGTGATTTATAAGTCATTATAGAATTGCTAATGTTAGGGAAAATTACTAATGACGAGAAATCACATGACCAATGAACCAAATATGGACCTAGTGGAAAAATGCAATCATATGAAATTTATCATTGAATCTTAATAAAGTAATTGTATTGAAACTGGAAGATGTACTAACTAACGTATGCTTAATAATAAATGAAATGATGTTATGAAGCTAATAAAATGAGCTACAGTCCATGGCTCAGGGAGACTCTTGGTTCAAATTATGCCAGTTAAGAGATCACTAAGCGCTCCATAGGGCTTTAAACCTGAATCTGTGTGTCTGGTTGTTATTCTTTGGTCTACGTCAAAGATGGAAGAAAAGGCTGGGGGGGGGGTGTAGGAAGTCTGTTCATGTAGTTATTCAGAACAATCAGTCCTGTGGGTGAAATTGGATAGGGGAAGTGAGAGTGAAAGATGGGAAGTATTCATGGGTTTAAAGCATGAATACTTTAAAATTAAACTGTGGACATTGATTTATTTCACATGTAGACTGGAAGTGTAGCCTAGTAGTTAGAACAGCGAGGTTGGCACCCAGGGCTGCCTGGTTCAAGTCACTTAACCCTTCATTGCCTCAGGTACAAAATTAGATTATGAGGCCTTGAGGGACATGGAGATACCTAGTGTACTTGGGTGTGACTCATCCTGAGCTATTACCGAAAAAAGTGAGAACAAAATCCAAATTATAATAATATTCAATTAATAAATAATAATTAAAGATGGGCTTTGTGTTCCAAGGAGGGAAAACCTAGAAACTTGGCACAGACATTAAAATATCTATCATTCTTTGATTACGTTTCTTGAATGTAATATAATTGGAAAATTTCAATAAACAAAAAAAAAGGAGATCTGGAATGTCTTCTGGGCTTGAGGAAACATCATGGGCTATTTTGGAGGAGCAGGAAGAGGTAGAAAGTTCTAGCATCATGGGGCACTGATGTCATTAGAGCGCACGGGTCCTGTAAAAGCCCGCCAGTGTTAGTTGAGCCGCAAAATATGAAGTGTTTTCTAGGCTTGAGAAAACAGTGTGGGATGATTTGGAGGAGCAGAGGTGAAAAGTTCTAGCACCGTAGGGCACTGATGTCAACAGAGCGTCCAGGTCCTGTAAAAGCCCACCAGTGTCTGAAGCATGGCTGCAGGGCATGTCCTAAGGGGCACACTAAGACCCTTGGATAAGGGGTGTGCCTAAGGGGTACACTAAGACCATTGGAGCCAAAAAAAGAGCAGAGAAAAAGTGGGATTTCTAACCCATATTTTGTGAGTGTACTTGATTCATACAATTCTTTTATTATGGGACAAAGGAAAGGAGTGCCTATGACTGCTAAGGGATACCAGACAACTAGTATGTTATTACAAGGCCTTATGGACAAACATGCAGTTCTACAGGGACAACCTGTACAAGGACAACTGGAATCTTCAGCAGATCATGCTTCCTTCAGGTCTCCTGCTAGGAATCTCCCTCCTATGCCCAGCACCTCTAATATAGAGATCCTATCGTCTAGAGCAGTGTATCTCAAACTGTGTGCCTCCTGAGATTTCAGATGTGCCAAGGCACACTGGGGAGGAGGAGAAGCACTGGCACTGGCTGACTGCCTACAAGACATGCCTCTTGCGGTGAGATGCACATCCTGTAGGCACCAGCACATCTCCTTCTCTCTGGCCCTCTTCCCTTCTGGCACCCCCCACTGGCATCTCAGGGTCTGTCTGGAAGGCCTTCATGCATGCGTGGGTGTCAACTAGAGAATTGCACGGGGACAGAAATCCCACCCATCTCCGCCTGTCCCCGCCAGGATCCTCTCCGTCCCCACCCGTACCCGTCAGGATCCTCTCCGTCCCTACCCATCCCCGCCCCAATCTCCATCCCCACTCGTCCCCATAAAAAGCAGCAATTGCTTCTGACAGGATCATCAATTCCACAGTTTCTTTTGTGTTTGCGCTGCTCTTTTCTTTGTGGAATCTCCTTGGTGGAACCCTTTTTTTGTTTTCTGTTCAGATAATTAACTTATAAACCCCCTCTTTTACTAAGGCTGACGTGTCCATTATATTATATGGATGAACCCTGCTTCCAAAGCCTTCCATCCCCGTGGGAGTCCCGTTGGCTAGAGGGGGGACCCCATGGGAGTCCCGTGGGTTAGAGGGGGATTCCCGCGGGAATCCTGCAGGACCCGCAGGATTCCCGCGATCCCCGTTCCCGTGTAGACCTCTAGTGTCAACGTGATGTCTTCACAGTGACATCCATGCACTTCCAGGTGCCTTGAGCTGTGGCCACTACCTTTAGTATGTCGCGGCTCAAGAAAGTTTGCGGGACACTGCTCTAGAGTATCTGAACCTGTGAAGCAGGCTGTTTGAGTCACTGTTAATTCCACCTCCTCTAATAGTAAACTGTTTCATTTTCCCAAGCCAGTGGTGTTACCTAAGGATAGAATATTGGCTATGCAACCATTTCAACAGGACATCACTTTTTTTTTTCCATTGAATATGTTATTACATTTTAAAATAAATGCATAATATACAAACCATGTGAACAATATCAATACAATAAGTACAAAACATTGGTTGTGAAATGCTGTGAGAGTATCATTTTGACATTCATAAAAATATATTAATTACAAAAATTAAGCAAAGGTTCCCCTTAAGCACTGGCTTTACGTATATCTGGACAGTAGAGACCAGGACTGAGTCTAGAATGGGTGACACTTTATCTCAGTTATGCCAGTTTGCTCCAGATTCAGTTGCTGAAATAGAGGATATGGCAAAACAAATTTTTTTGATTGATCAAAGACTCCAGAAAGTAGAGCTTCAAATTGCTACTTTAAAGATGACTGGTTCTACTGCAGTGAAGGATAGTCTTCCTATCCGTTATGCTTTATAGAAGCTAGATAATTCACTAAGAACATGCATGAATAATGTCATCAGATATATTGCTTTCTAAATATTTTAAAAGGGTGCTTCTTATTAAAGAAGAAGTCAAAATTTCTCATTTACCTCAGAGATCTCGTGTGGTAAATGAGCAGGAATGGGCTTTTGACTCCCTGGAAGGGAGTAATTTTAATTTAGTTGAATTTCTGGCATCATCCACTGATCAAATTGCCTTAAGGGCTACACTCCTAGTTATATTCACCACAGAAACCAATAAAATGATGGTGTTAAAATTTTATTTTAAAAAGAAAGAATATTTGTTTTGCAGCCAAAAGATTCAAATGTTTCCTAATGTGGCTCGCTCCACTCTGGCCAGGATGAAGTTATTTCTACAATTAAAGGTAAAGATATTAGGAATTGGGGGTTCCTTTTTCTTAAGGTTCCCCTGTAAATGTTTAATTCCCTATCAAGGGAAACAATATGTTTTCTTTGATCCACTTCAGTTAAAAGGTTCCTTGAAAGATAATGTTTCTCATTAGTTACCTGTGCATAGGAATTAGATGTTAGAGTCCTTTATGATTAAGACAAGTCAAAAAGTGGATTTTATTAAACCTTAGATTTCCTTGTATTTCTTTTTTTTTTTTGCATGAAATTTTATCGAAAATTTTTGTCAAAATAAAAAAGGAAACCAAGACAAAAACTTTACAACAATATGGATGGAGGAATAGTTATATAAAAGGTTAATATCATAAGTAAACTCCCCGATCCATCTGATACAAACATTATATAGTGTGACAGACTGAGCCCCCTTTCTGGTTTTGCACCTGACCTCCCTTGTCCATATTGTAAGAACAGTAGTAATCTGGATCAGGTTGTTTATGAGCACGCAGAAACACAGCATTGGCACCCTGTCAGTACATCAGCTAGGACAACTAAAGCCAAGGTAGCTATGCCTATGAGTATAAGGCAAAACAGACAGGGGAAGTTTGAGCTTAGACAGCTTGCTGTGGAAGCCCATCCCCCTCTACAGGCTGAAGGGGAGTTGCTTTGGTCTGGTTAAAGGCAGGCTGAAGGAAGCAGTAAGGGGAGTGTAGAATGACCTGGCAGATGCATTCAAGCAGGCTGAAGCAAGACAGGAGCCTTGGAGAGAGCAGGCAGACTCTGAGATCTTAGATTGGCCCATGCAGGAAGTGGAAGAAAGTTTCCCCACTTCCAACTTTCATGTTCCAGAGGCTTTGAGGAAATGGAAATCCAGGAAGCCTGCCCTACCTGAGAGAGCTGATGGAGATTAGCTAAAGCAGTGATTAGCTGTGAGACAGCTGGTGATTTCTCCCTAGCAAAGTATGCTTTATGTTTTATTTCTTGATTTTGGAGTTGGGAATTATTCCTGGCTAAGAGGTTTTACTTATCTGGATTTGTACAGTCTGCTAACTTTAGGTTTAGTTTGGGCCAAAGAACATTTAGACAAAGTGAATGTTTTGAATTCTGGATATAATTCCCTGTGTTTGCCGTTGTGGGGAGCAATCACATAACATTGTTCAGCTGTGCTGCCTACCAAGGGTTGCTACAGGAACCAGGGAGCCTTATGCAAAGCTTACCTACTGTTTGGTGCCTCAGAGAATGTACAAACTCTCTGCTGCTGGATAATAACACTCTGGCATGCTTTGTGCTGTGAATATCTTTTTCTGCCTGAAAATAACTGTCACAGAAAAGAAGTTTTGTTTCTGGAAAGCGATTGTAATTTGAAGGCTGAGACAGAGTGGATGGTCTCAGGCAAGACAAGTGTATGTGTTTTATGTTCCTTTTCAAAATATGTTTGGTTATAACTCCCTACAATCAGGACTGAGGTCTATGCCTTTATGCAAGGAACTGAATGCTGATTAATCATTATTGTCGTACTGGACTGGAGCTGGGTTTAAAGCTCATTGCATTCTCTGTGCTGTCTGCCAGATGCATATGTTTTCTGTTGACTTTATTTTGAAGAGCTGATTTTTGTGAAAGCTGAATGTGGTTTTTTTCTTTGTGCTATACCTATTGACAGTGACAGGTCAAAAGCGCACGACGACAAAGGCGCGCCGACAATCCAGCGCCGACAACTGAGCGCAAGGCGGAAGCGCGCTGAAGAAAAACAGTATTTTAAAGGGCTCTGATGGGGGTGTGGGGAGGAACCCTCCCACTTTACTTAACAGAGATCGCACCAACGAAAGAGGGAAAAAGTTAAGTTTCCAGTAAATGAGGGGGGTTACAACCCCCAAACCCCCCACAATGCTGGCGCGATCTCTATTAAGTAAAGTGTGTGGGGGAGGGGGTTTCCCCACCAACACCCCCCATCGGAGCCCCTTAAAATACTGTTTTTCTTTGGCGCGCTTCCGCCTTGCGCTCAGTTGTCTGCGCTGGGTTGTCAGTGCACTTTTGTCTATGAACCCCTTTTGACTACTGTGGTCAGAATAAAGACTTTGAGGAGTTATGCCTGAGTTACCTAGTGCCAAGTAGAAGTCCGAAGATACCTCTGGTAGTAGGGTACACGTCAGATCACTGTTTTTGTCACTTTTCAACTCCACTCGGAGTGTTTGTGACAATAGGAACAATAAAAGGGGGAATAAAGAAAGAGGGGAGAAAAGAAAGAGGAAGATTAAAGAAACAAGAGAAAGAAGGGTAGAAATTTCCTTGCATTTCTTGATATAAATTTAATTTCCCCCCTTCTATTAAACTGTGCTATCAGTTTGTAGCGCAGAGAGCTGCGCTGAATGGCCTGCGCTGCTCATGACACTCATAGGAACTCTATAAGTTCGGGAGCAGCGCGGGCCATTCAGCGCAGCTCATCGCATTAAAAACTGCTAGTGCAGTTTTGTAGAAGAGTTTGGTAGTAAGCGCAACTCTTATGCACATGCCCAGACAAAAGGAAAAATTATGTTCTTACCTGCTAATTTTCTTTCCTTTAGACACAGCAGATGAATCCAGAGACCAATGGGATAGCACACATCTACCAGCAGGTGGAGATAGAGAAACTGATTAACAGGTGGACCTACTGGCTGGCATGCCTCCTGCATCTTTAGTATTGTTCCTTGCCCAAGCATCCATAACCATCAATATGCTTAGCATGTAAAAAAAACTTCTTTTCCATAACAAATTTCAAAAGGTAATAATACAGAATACAACTATTAATAATAACAGACTTCGAAAGTTGCAAAAGAAAAAAAACGACAATCAATATCCAGAAAGGGTGGGTATGTCACCAGTTCTCCAATTAAGTGGGCTATATATATATATATATATATATTATGTAAAATTGAAGGTTTATTTCCTTTTTTCCCCTCCCCCCTTTTATTCCTAATTGGATGTTTTTCTTTGATTATGTTTCTTGAATGTAATATAATTGCAAAATTTCAATAAATAAAATGCTGATGTCTGGATGTTACATTTTCTACTACCACCCTGGGAATATTGTATTGTTGTTGGTTCTCATTGTTGTATGCCTTGGGTTGCCTTGTGTTTGGTGTTTTTTTCTGTACCGGCTGCTTTACTAATAAAAATTATATCTATCATAAGACTGGATTTTAAGGAAAAGATTGTGAGGACCAGGCAGAGTCCTAGACTGCCTCTGAAATTTTGTTGAAATAAGCAATGACCTTGTTGAAAACTTTAAGGGGTAAATATTCAGCTGGCAGTGGTCAGTGCTTTTTGGTCACTGCAGGTATTATGCTTGGATATTCAATATGGGACCATATCCAGATACCTGCACTGAATATCCAGTTCTGTTTGATTAGCACATATCCAGTTAAATTCGTTATTCAGCACTTTACTGCATAAGCTATACCAGATAAAAATAGGACTGCAGTCCAATTTATCCAATTAACTTACCGCCCATCCCCCATCCTCATTTACAATATGTACTAGTGGTTGCCATGTGGTAACTGCACTGAAGCCCATTAATTCCCAATGGGCTTCGGTGCAATTTAGAGGTCTGCAGGGAAACGGGGATCACAGGAATCCTGCGGGTCTCGCAGGAGTCACGCAGGAATCCCCCCCAACCCACGGGACTCCTACGGGGACCCCCCTCTGGCCCACGGGACTCCCATGTGAATGGAAGGCTTTGGAAGCAGGGTTCGTCCATATAATATAATGGACATGTCAGCCTTAATAAAAGAAGGGGCTTATAAGTTAATTACCTGAACAGAAAACAAAAAAAGGGTTCCACCAAAGAGATTCTACAAGGAAAACAGCAAAAGAAACTGTGGAATTGATGATCCTGTCAGAAGTAATTGCTGCTTTTTATGGGAACGGGTGGGGTTGGAGATAATTCCTTGCGGGGATGGGTGGGGACGGAGAGGATCCTGGCGGGGATGGGCGGGGATAGGTGGGATTTCTGTCCCCGCACAACTCTCTAGTGTAATTACCGCAGTCCGTCTCAGTAATCAGCTTAGTAAAAGGAAGTCTTAAGTGCTGAATACAACTTCTTATTGCAACAATATTAGTGAAGCTGTTGCCCATAAAATTCCAGCGTCTTCTGGAAATTAGGCTTTAACCATTATCTCTCTGCATGGGTTAAGCAAGCCATCTTGGAATCTTGGTAAAATCATATCCCTTCTATTTAGGATTTTAACTTCCACTCCATCCAGGTTACTTCAAAGCCTTCTTGAGGCCCAGCACAGATTTTTATTTTGAGCTGTAACCACACTTTTTTTACCATTCTCATTTGCTACTAGGAATCCCCCCATGATTATTAACATTAAAAAAAAAAATAATTACCATGTCTTGTCTCCTATCACCTCTGTTTTTGGAAATTGCTCATTGTCCTACCATCCTGAAGCTTCATTCCATGGTGTATTGTTCTAGGTAGAGAATGAGAGAAATTTCTGGATTTAGCGCACACCTTTTCCAGTAGTAGTTCTAAGTGATTTATATTCAGATACTCTAGGTATTTCTTTTCAAAAACCTCCTCTTTAGTGATGAGTTATTCCTATGAGGCATTCAGATGTCTGTATCATATACCCTACCTTTGTTTTTACTGTATGCTAAATTGCTGATTCATGCATGCAGCAAGGGCCTGTTAAGCTGACACAAGCTTGTATATTCTAATTCTGTGCACATAATTTTGATAGCACAACTGTACTGTTTTAAGTCACTGAGGGTGTTCTCCAATCAGTTTTGTAAGAATGTACTTGCTTATATGTGCTCAATGATCTGCTTCTGATTATACCTGCAACTTGATTGTTCTCAGAGATCCTAGCAGGATACCACTGAGGCAAACAATATCTGACCAATGTAAAAATGATTATGAATTATCCATTGTTGGAATGGTAGACTAACAGCCTCTTTTACAAAGCCACGCGGCAACAGCCCCAAAGCCCTTTAAATCTCTATGGGCTTCAGGGCCGTTAGCGCGGCTTTGTAAAAGAGGCCGTAAATCCTGATAGAGGGATGAATATGATAGTTTATAGGTACTGACTTAGGAGGTAAGCAAAAGTGGGATGAAGCTATTTTTGTACAGCATGAGGGATGGGATAAGCATCACATCTCAGAAACCATAACTGGAAGCTACTGTTCTCCTAATAGATGTGTAGGGGAAGAGGTAGAGAACATAAGATTTGTCTTACTGGGTCAGACCAATAGTTCATCTAGCCCAGTAACCCATCTTCATGGTGGCCAATCCAGGTAACTAGTGCCTGACAAAAACCCAAATAGTAGCAACATTCCATGCTTCCAAGCCAGGGCAAGCAGTGGCTTCCCCCCATGTCTATCTCAATAGCAGACTATGGACTTTTCCTCCAGGAAATTGTCCAAACTTTTCTTAACACCAGCTACGTCAACCACTCTTATCATAACTTCTAGCAACACGTTCCAGAGCTTAACTATTCTCCGAGTTAAAAAATATTTCCTCCAATTGGTTTTAAAAATAATTTCCTGTAACTTCATTGAGTGTCCCTTAGTCTTTGTAATTTTTGATGGAGTAAAAAATTGATCCACTTTGTCACAGGGAAGCCCATGTGAATGCAAAGTAACCCGTGCAATGCACCAGAACAAATAATAAAAGTAGTAACTTGCCACAAGAACTGACCTTAAACCTACGGTCCCATCAAGAACTCACCCTGCAAGAATAGGTCCTTTGCCAAGCAGTGCACAAGAGGAGTAATAAACTCCACATACCTGTTTATCTTTTCCTATGAAGCAAAGGAAGCAAAGGTGGCAGGACTTCAAATCCTATTAGGCCTTGGGCAGAGCAATCTTAAAGGCAGGACTGGAGTAGCTCCAGTGCCTAGTAAACCTAGAACTAATTTGAGCCAGCTTAACAAGCACCTGAGCCCAGAAGTAGCTAGAATCAAGAGCACACCTGCACTGCAGCACAATCAGTTTAGAAATGGGAAAGAAAAGGGTGGGGCTCACATTGGGAAGGCAAGAGGGAGAGAGAAGGTAGCCAGCCCTTCTCTGCCAGAAACCAGAAGAGCACCAGAACATTATACACTGGAGGGTCAGGTAGGGGGCCATGACTGGCAAGATCTTGGAGATAATTCATATACAGATGAAAATGAAAATGAAATTGAAATGAGTGAGGAAGAGATGGAACAGGACTTTGCACTTACTACTGACCCTGAATTAATGGAGGTGAGCTAGGACTCACAGGAAAATTTATGATGGTTTATACCAGAAACTGTTTATGTTTAAAGCTGAACTGCCAGGACTGCCATGATTAAAAGTTACCAGTAGCATAGGGATACCAGATTTTCCGTCTGGAAAATCTGGACCCCTTAGCCCCGCCCCCAATCCTACCCTGGTTCCACCCCAGCCCCACCTCCAATCCGGCCCCCCACTGCCTGCTCTCATCAAGAAGGACATCTGCACATACACAGATGCGTCGCGATGATGGCACTTGCCCGCGTGTACGACATCATTGTGTCGTATCCGCACATGCATGGATGCTCTACTGCACAAAGGAAAGCTTTTCGAAACCCAGACAAAGTACCGGGTTTTGAAAAGCCTTCCAGATCCCCAGACATGTCCTCAAAAGGAGGATATGTCTGGGAAATCCGGACATCTGGAGGACCTTTCCAGACTTGCACAAAACCAATTTCTTTTTAGAGCCACAATTCATCAAGTAAAACTTGAACATGAGCTGATGGCACCTAACAACAACAGTGAGGACTGGTAGTGTGGAGAGGAGAGGGAAAAGGAGTAAGATTGGGAAGAGTGAGTATGAGAAGCTGAAACTGAATTGGAGCCTTAATGAGAAAGGAAATAGAAATATACAAGGAGAGAGAAAGGAAATAGAAATATACAAGAAGTGAGGTAGTGAGAATAGGGAGGTGCCCTCAGGAGCGCACAAAGGAGCGCACTAAGATGTGTCGCACCTCTGCGGCTTGTACCACCCCGAGAGGGTTCAGGTTAAATAGATAGCAAGGCTAGTGAGGTCACCTGAGTGCTTGCTTGGGAGGGGCTATAGTCAGCCAGTCAGAAGCAGCAAGGGAGGGACTAGAGATAGACTGCAAGAGGAAGGCGGAGTCAATTTGGCTTGCTTACGAGTTTACTTCAAGGCTGCGGTGTTGCGGGCTTTGTTTTTTCACTACAGAGACTGGATGGATATTCCTTAGGTAGCGATAGAGACCATATTTTTAAATCCCTGGAGCATTTTTGAACTGGAGGGTCCGTCCTTAGCCAGTAAACATAGGTTTAGTGTGATCCAGTACTATCCTTCTAGAAAACAGGTTTCGGTAATAGCAAATTGGAAGGGTATGGCAAGAAAAACATCCCTCTGCCCATTTATCTACTTTTTGAACATTTTTCTTTTTTGAAAATGAGCCCATAATACTATAATACTCTAAGGAGGCAGATCAGGTTTACTGTATTTAACTTCTCTCTCTGCAGTCCTTACTTTTAATTAATCTCGTCCTCCCAAAAGAACTCTAAAAACGGATCTGTTTACTTGTTACTTCTTAAGATTAAGAAACTGCAATAAAAGCTGTGAACCTATTCCTGCTGTTTGAAGAAAGGAGGTTTCACTTTAAAATTTTACAAAGCTGTTTTGTGAGGTAAAATAATACTGTTTGTTTCCTCTCGGATCACAGGGTTAATACTTCTGCAGAGCGCATATTGTAAGCAATAAAATATGCAATATGTTTGTATGCATTTTCTAAGGTAGCTCTGAAGGCAGTTAGCAGCCATCTTTTTCCTGTCTTTCACTTGTTGCCACCAACATGCTGTTCCTTCATTGTGGATCACTCACAAATTATTTTTGAAGCCTGACTTACCACAGGGGGGAGCCAGAATACTTACATAGTAAATGACAGGAGATAAAGAAATGAACGGTCCATCCAGTCTGCCCTATAATTACACACATTACAATTTCATGATTAAAATGCCTTTTTTCTTTGTTATTTCTAGAAGTCCATTTGTTACTGTTCCAACTACTGGAGTTGATGTTGCCAGCCTATCCAAACCATCTCCTTTGTGGGATTCAGTACATGAAAGTTTGCCCATTCATATTCTAATGAGAGATCCTCTGTGTTTATCCCATGCTATTTGGAATTCCATCACCGTTTTCCTTTCTACTACCTCCAGGCATTCTACCACCTCCAGGCATTCACCACCATCTCCATGAAAAATAATTACCTAACATTACTCTACCACCCCTCAACTTCAATTTCCCTTCTCTGAAAAAGATTTGATCCTATATTAATACCTTTCAAATATTTAAATGTATGTATCATATCACCCTTGTCCCTCCTCTCCTCCAGAATATACATGTTGAGGTATTCTAATCTCTTCTCATATTTCTTTCAGCTCAAATCCTCTTCCATTTTCATAACTTTCCTCTGGGCTGCTTCAAGTCTTCTTATATCCTTGGCCAGATATGGCCTCCAAACCTGAACACAATACTCAGAGTGAGGCCTTACCAATGACCTGTACAGGGGCATCAACACTTCCTTTCTTCTGCTGTTATGCCTCTCTCTGTACATCCTAGCATCCTCCTGGTCATCACCTTGTCACACTGCTTTGTGAGATCCTCAGACACTATCACCCCAAGGTCTCTCTCTCCATCCGTGCATATCAGCCTCTCACCTCCCAACACATACATCTCCCTTGGATTTCTGCTCCCCAAATGCATCACTCTGCACGTCTTTGCATTGAATTTTAGTTGCTAGACATTAGACCATTCCTCCAACTTTTGCAAATCCTTTTTCATGTTTTACACCCCAGGGTGTCCACTTTGCTACCAATCTTGGTATCATCCACAAAAAGGCAAACCTTTCCTTCTAACCCTTCGGCAATATTGTTCACAAACATATTGAACAGAATCAGCACCAATCCTTGAGGCACTCCACTACTCACCTTTCTTTTCCCTGAGCAAATTCCATTAACCACCACCCTCTGACATCTGTCCGTCAACCAGTTTCTAATCCAGTTCACCACTTTGGGTCCTAACTTCAACTGGTCAAGTTTGTTCAAAAGCCTCCTATGAGGAAACGTGTCAAAAGCTTTGCTGAAATTTAAGTAAATTATATCTAGTGTACTTCCTCGATCTAATTCTTTAGTCGCCCAGTCAAAGAATTTGATCAGATTCATTTGGCATGATTTACCTTTAGTAAAGTCACGTTGTCTCAAATCTTGTAACTCATTAGATTCTAGGAATTTCACTATCCTCTCCTTCAGCAATGCTTCCATTATTTTTCTAATAACCGAGGTGAGGTTTACTGGCCTAAGATACTTTCTGGTATTTGTGTATCAACAAAGCATGAGAAGGCTGGAAAAAGGTAAGAAAATAAAACTCTGTAGAACAAGCAAAGTCAGTTAATGTTCAGCTAGCTTCCAAAAACTGAAGCTATGACAATCTAAATAGATTTGGTTTTATTGTTCTCATAGGGACTCATTTTCAAAAAAGATAGATGTCCAAAAGATAGCAAAAACCAGCACTTGATCATCTTACTAGTCAAAATATCCAAGGGGTCCTTTTATCAAGCTGTGGTAGGGGTTTAACGCGCATAATACCACACATTAAACCGCCTGCCATGCTAGCCGCTAACTAACGCCTGCATTGGATTTTGACACTTATTTGTTCCCTTGGTGATGTGACCTCCCATGGTTTTCAGTGCCATTTTTATGCTGGTGACTTACAGATCTACCTTTATATCTCAGAAGTATTAATTAGGTATTCCTATAGATTTCCAAGAAAGAAATTCTATTGAATGGAAAATTGAGAAATAGCAAATTATTACTATGTGTTAGGTTTGCAATCTTATTTTGCAGTAAAACATTGCTTTAATCAGCACAAACTAGCTTTTTAGAAACGTCAACTTCTGTTTTTTTAACCTTGAAAGTCAGTCCTAACATCTTCAAAATAGCCATTCTGAGCTCCACATTTTGCCACTGTATCCCCAGTGAACTTAAAAAGCTGGAAAAAGCAGCTTCCATCTTGGTTCCATTTGGAACCTACTTCCAAAGCTCCTCTTGAAACACTTGAAGCTCACTGAAACTCCTCTTAGGAAAACAGAGAAAAGGAATAATTTTAGTCTGTTAAAGAAGAGGAATAACCATCACCCATATCAGCACATAATCCCCCACAAAGATCTTATCCTCCTTACTAGCTGCCATGTTCAAAGTCAAAAATATTGAGCTAAAAATAAAATTAAGTAATGTTATCACCGTCTTTAGGTATGCCCTCCTCCCCTTCAACTCCATCACTCCTCAAAAAGAGCATGATGGAGAGGGAAGGAAAGCCTTGATTACCTCCTGAGAGCTGGAATGAAATTCAAGGAAAAAAATTCATGATGAGGGAGAGTGTGGCACAGCCTTAGCACCCTGAAGTTGTGGGTACAAACCCACACTGCTCCTTGTGACCCTGGGCAAATCACATAATCCCCCCATATCCCCTAGTACAGGGGTGTCCAATGTCGGTCCTCGAGGGCTGTAATCCAGTCGGATTTTCAGGATTTCCCCAATGAATATGCATGAGATCTATTAGCATACAATGAAAGCAGTGCATGCAAATAGATCTCATGAATATTCATTGGGGAAATCTTGAAAACCCGACTGGACTGCGGCCCTCGAGGACCGACATTGGACACCCCTGCCCTAGTACATTAGGAAGATTATGAGCCCACCAGAATAAATTTATGAAAACCATTCTGAGTTCCCCTGGGAGAACAGTATAGAAAATTGAATAAATAAATCTTCCAATGAAACCACCCACATCAGAAGGATTAGACTTCATAGAGCCCTGGGGAAGAGTTTGATCCATCACATTCTTCACCTTCCTCTTACCTGTCATATATACTTCATCCGGCACTGCTCAAATCCAACAATGCCTCCCTCAGTGGCTCCACCAATGCCTTTGAAAGGGCTCCAAAGTGTGTCTGTGGTTGTGTTCCTTAGAATGCACATCATATTTCCTCTCTTCTCTTGCTTGTGTCAATCGGTATATTCCAATGATGTTACAAGGGGGACACTATTCCCTCAGTTGGGTCTAGAATGTCATGTCACTTGAGTAAGCTTCGTGAGATGCTTGACTTCAATTATATGGAGGCAGGTCTGGGCTGACTGCATGCTAGTTTCAAGTTTATTTGGACTTGATATACCGCTTTTAAAATGCAAAGCGGTTTACAATTCCACAGAGAATGAAAAACTACTTAAAAAAATATTTTATAAAGTGGGAAACAGACTGACATAAACAATACGGACGAAACATGCTACATAAGGGAAAATGGGAAGGATACATTGCATGAAGCTAATAGAAAGGGGAAGGAATATAGACGGAAGGGCTAAGGGAGTCTTTAATGTTAAGCCAATAGTCTGAGTCTCCTAATCCTGGGCTCAGTCAGTGGATCTCTGCCCCAGCCTGTTTTTCTTCTCTCTACCACAGATCCAGTGCTTGCTGAATCATTTCCCCCCATCCATCTGCTGGTCCTCTCAGTGAAATCTTTCTTAATTTCAAAAATGAATAAAAATATTCATATCTTAATGAAGGCAGGTTCATTTATTTCCCTCTATTACATCTTCATTTGGTAAAGTCTTCCGTAACACTCTTTTACCACGTCTCATTTTGTTTTTCATCTTCAGTCTCTTACAGATAATTTTGAATCCAATCTCGGTATCACAGAAGCACAGCTCAAAAACATCCACTTAAAGCATTTTTCTCACACACACAGAAACCTAGTTCCATTTTCTAGAAGGAGCAAAGGAATAGCCTAATGGTTAGAGATGTGGGCTAAGAGCCAGGGAGCAAACAACAAAAAAAAAAAGGGAAAAAAAAAGCAACCAGTAACAGAACAAGTGGGGATTGACCTGTACATATCAACCGGAGATAATGATAAGAGGGTTTTATTGTAATAATCAAAAACAGTCTATGTTGCTATGAACAGCCTCTATTACAATATTAGATCAGACTCAATCAGACCCGGCATAGTCCATGTTTCTGCTTGAAAGCCTGCTTCAGGGGTACGTGAGTCATAAGAACATAAGAAGTTGCCTCCGCTGAGGCAGACCAGAGGTCCATCTCGCCCAGTGGTCCGCTCCCATGACAGCCCATCAGGCCCATTGCCTGAGCAGTGGTCCCAGACTATCCTATGACCTACCTCTACTTCTATCTGTACCCCTCAATTCCTTATCCTCTAGGAACCTATCCAAACCTTCTTTGAAGCCTTGTAACGTGCTCCGGCCTATCACAGCCTCCGGAAGCGCGTTCCATGTATCCACCACCCTCTGGGTGAAAAAGAACTTTCTGGCATTTGTTCTAAACTTGTCCCCTTTTAATTTCTCCGAGTGCCCCCTTGTACTTGTGGTTCCCCATAATCTGAAAAATCTGTCCCTGTCTACCTTTTCTATACCCTTCAGGTTTCTATCATGTCTCCTCTAAGTCTCCGCTTTTCCAGGGAGAACAGCCCCAGCTTTTTCAGTCTGTCAGTATATGAGAGGTATCCAATGTATGGTGGTCGTAGTATATCAACAGAAAATAATGACTAAAAGTGGCTTCAAGAAACAAGAAGCTCTGTTTATCTATCAAAGCGTTGTGGAGAAACCGTATGTGTGCTCGTCACAAACAGACACAGTGGGATGCAAGAACCAAGGAAACATAGTTTACATCCCACTTTAGCTTTTTGGTCACTGCACAAATTTGACCACATAAAGGTCGGCCCTATTTTTATGACTTTAGGTGTTTTGTTTTGTTTTAGCTAACTAGAGGTTCTTTGCACAAAAAATCTGTCTGATCGATATTCAGTTGGCAGTGGTCAGTTGTTGTTTTTAAGTGCTGAATGATATTAGCTAAATTAGACCCAGATTTTCAATAATGGGCCATTTCTAGGCATTGGCACTGCATATACAGCTATGACTGGGCACGTCTTGGCTGCTGGCACTTAAACGGGACCCAGCTGATATTCAGCCAGGCTGGCATAAGAAAAAAATACACTTCCATTTATTTGATCCTTCAACCTAATTATGCAAACCATCCCCAACCCATACCACTAACATGTCCTCAACCAAACTTTCAACAAAAATCCCCATAACCCAACCAGCGCATTTCTAACAAACCCAACCTGCAAATCTTAAATCCAATTAAAAAGACATGTCTTTAACTTCTTCCTAAAAGTCAAATAGTAACTCCACAGACAATGATTTCCTCAGTTTTGGTCTATAAACTGCAAATAGACATGTGAGTACATTGTAATAAAACATTCCCTGGCACCTGGAACAAAACAAACAACTTTCATCATATTTAAAAAAAAACATATGGGAAGAATTTGACTTCTTTGGGGTTCGTAAAATCAAAGTTGTCCAATAACAAGATACAAAAAAAAAAAAAAAAAATTGAAAATTGGAGCAAGAGCTCAGCCTAACCAAAGAAGATCAAGTGATACTAAAAAAAATATGATCCATTGACATCTTATTCATCAGCAAGTGTGCGGCCTTATTCTGTAGTAACTGCAGTCTCCTCAGTTGGTATTTAGGCAACTGACAATATAGACCAGTATCTCTCAAACTTTTTTTAGCTCCGGCACACTAAGAGGTCCTTTTACAAAACCATGCTAGCGGTTTAACGCGTGTAATAGCGCGTGCTAATCCGCTGGCTGCACTAGCCGCTACTGCCTCCTCTTGAGCAGACGGTAGTTTTTCGGCCAGTGCGGGGGTTAGCGCATGATGAAAAGTCGTGGGCGTTAAAACCGCTAGCGCAGCTTTGTAAAAGGAGCCCTAAATGAAGCAAATGTTTTTCGTGGCACATTATAATTGAAATTATAAATTGCAAACCAACAAAAAAAATAAATTTCAGATTTATTTATTTAAAGTTCTTTATGTTATGTATGGGTAATTGTAACAATGGTGAAACTAAAGTAGACAGAATTGCAAATCAAGGCAATGAATGTGCTTATTTTTGACTGTAAATTAATTCAAAATGCAGCTCAATAGTCAACAAGCAAAGACACATTTCATCATCCACCATTTGCAATCATTCTCTTTTTTTTTTTTTTTAATTTAATTTTTGTCTGAGCTGAAAATCCAAATTTATAAAGATAAGAAGATCCAAGAGGGAACAAAGCCTTGATTGCTTTGTTGCTCAAGTTAAGATAATACTGCATAAATAAAATTACTTCTTGTTAGTTTTCAAGGACCAATCACATCAAAGAATGATGCATTTCTGGGCAGTTGTATCCTTATGTACACAGATGCTCATAACATTGACAGACTCTTGCGTATGTAACTTACATGTGTTTCTAGTGTATACTTATGAAGGAAATTTTTCAAAATATAATAAAATTCTGGAATCTCTCGTGGCACAGCTGAAATCTCTTCAGGGCACTCCACTGTGCCATGGTACACAGTTTGAGAGACACTGTTATAGACTATTGCCAATAGCCTATCCTGGAAGAAATGAGCACATGAATCAAAGTAATGTAATCCAACAAAAAGCATAACTGAGTAATCATAAACTAGTGGATAAAGCCCTCATTACTACTGAAATCTGTACATCGCTTAGAATTCGGAATAGGCGATTAATCATTTTTATAATAAACTTGATAAACTTGCTGTCACGCCAACATTGGCTCTTCTTCTGATGTCACTTCCCAAGCACTGGTCCAGGAAGTAATGTTAGAGGAAGTGCCGATGCTGGAATGATACAGAGGTATAGGGGAAGGGAAGCGGCGTGCACATATAGGAGGGGAGGGGGGAAGGGAGGGCAGAGAGAAGGATGGGTACCTGTGCCCTCACCAAGATGGCACCTGGGGCAGACTCTCACCCCTTACTATGCTACTGCTAAGGTATCTATTTATGGAATTTGCTACTGTTGAGAATCCAAAATTAAGCAAATTGTTAAAATGTATCCTTGAAGTGTTGTAGGATCAATTAATTGATGCCTATATTGGTAACACATGGCCTTACTTAACTGGATCTTGAATGCATGAGAAGGGGGGTGCTGAGGTGTGTGAGTATAGCCAAATGTGTGTGACTTGGTATTTCTGTCTCCATGTCATAAGGAACAGCATATCCATTCTTGATTTGATCCTTTGTCTATGTAAACTTGCAGTTCTAAATGTCCCATAGTAGAACTGCCAAATCCCCAATTCCATGAGGGAGACATTTTGACCAGTACTGGTTTTGATTTTACATTCCAAAGCAGCAATTCCTGATTCTGCCTATGAAAATCAGTGCTTCAAGTACAGAGGGATGAGGATCACCGACTTGATATACCACCTTTCTGTGGGTACAACCAAAGCGGATTATATAAGAGTATTATATGCAGGTACTTACTCTGTCTGTAATGGGCTCACAATCTAAGTTCCATAATTACATTACATTATATTAGGGATTTCTATTCCGCCATTACCTTGTGGTTCAAGGCAGATTACAAATGGATTGTCAGAACATTAGAAGTATTTTGTATATTTCTTTGAGTTGCTAAGGATTACATTTGAATTGTCATGGTATTAGAAGTACATATGGAGTATTTGCAGGTGATGTTTGGGACATTTCTGATTGAGTTAGTTTGGTTTTATGTGTTTTTTGAATAGAAGGGTTTTTATTTCTTTTTTGAAGGTTTTGTAGTCTGTGGTTGAAATCAATAAGTTGTAGAGTTGGAGGTCGAGTGTTGCAGCTCGAATGGCTAGGAGGCTGTCGTACAGTTTTTTTCTTTTGACCTTTTTGGTTGGAGGGTGTGTGAATTAGAGAGTTGCGCGGGGACAGAAATCCCACCCGTCCCCGCCCGTCCCCGCGAGGAATCCCCTCCGTCCCCACCCATCCCCGCGAGGAATCCCCTCCGTCCCCACCCGTCCCCGCGAGGAATCCCCTCCGTCACCATCCTTCCCTATAAACTTCAGAAATAGTTATTTTATTTAATTATGCTCCTGAATTAAAGGCTCTGGTAGAGACCCATTTACAAATAAGCAAAGAGACTTTATTAATTTGGAAATATTAATTGGGAAGAATACATACTTTGTAAATGGGTTTCTACCAGAACCTCTAATGTAAATATAAAATATAAATACTCAGCTGATGAGAGCCCACAAACTGTCAGCTGAGGACTTCCTTTGCAGTTGGCCGGGGGTCCCTTTTGCCAAGCTTGGCAGGCAGCAGTAGCGTCCCTGAGTCACAGATGCTGGCACCTCAGTGGCTCATGGATGCTGCCAGCAACTGCTGCGCTTGGTGGAGGGGAGTTCTGGCCATCTCTAGAGGAGGTCCTCTGCTGGCGGTGCTTGGGGATCCCCACCAGTCACAGCAAGGGTCAACAAGTACTTCAACACTGTAGAAATAAAACCAGAAATGCATTTCCTTTTCTTTTGAACACAAAACAAAGGCATCTGCCATATACATTTCCCAAAGTTAACATATTTTAGTCAATAAATTCCATTTTTTACCTTCGTTGTCTGGAGACTTATTTTTCCATAAAGTTGGTCCCAGTTTCTTTTTTCCGCTTTCCCATCTTCTGTAAATTCTTCTGTTGCTGTCCATTGGTTCCCCCTACCATGGTCCAGCATTTATCTCTTTCTCATCTTTCGTGCCTGCCCAACATTTCTCCTTCTATCACCCCTCTCCAACACTATGCCACATCTCTCCCTCCATTCCCTTCACCACTGTCCAATATTCCTCCCTCTTGCATCCCTTTCAATCTGTCCCATTGTTCCCTTGCCACATTTCTCACTCTCATCTTTTTCTTCCCTATCACATTCTATACCTTCCTCCCTACGACCAAAAATTCTCCTCTTTCTTCCATTTGCCGTGTGTGTGCCGTGAGGGAGGTCTGGTGCCCCAGAGTAAGAGCAGGGGTGCCCACACTTTATGGGCTTGCGAGCTACTTTATAATGACTAAGTCAAAATGATCTACCAACAATAAAATTTAAAAAAAACACAAAGCACAATGAAAGGCAGAGAAAATGTTAATTATTCATATTCCGGGTTTTTTCAAAGAGGTCACGGCAGATGACTCTATGCAATATCACCTCGGTAACAAAATACAAAAATAGACAAATACACCCCCTCCCTTTTTACTAAACCACAATAGTAGGTTTTAGCACAGGGAGTTACGCTGAATGCCTCGCGCTGCTCTCAATGCTCATAGGCTCCCTGTGCTAAAAAATGATATTGCGGTTTAGTAAAAGGGAGCCATAGTGCAAAATATAGACAGCAGATATAAATTCTCAAAACCGACACATTTTGATCACTAAATTGAAAATAAAATCATTTTTCCTACCTTTGCTGTTTGGTGATTTCATGAGTCTCTGGTTGCACTTTCTTCTTCTGACTGTGCATCCAATCTTTCTTCCTTTCTTTCAGCCTCCTGTATGTTTCCTCTCCTCCAGACCTCATTCTCTCCCCCAACTTTTTCTTTCTGTCTCCCTGTTCCCCCTTCTTTCTGTCTCCCTGTTCCCCCTTCTTTCTGTCTCCCTGTCTGCCCCCTTTCTTTCTTTCTCCGTGCCCTCACCCAAGCCACTCGGTTTGCTGCCACCGCCATCGGAGAATAACCCCCAAGCCACCGCTGTCCCAAGCTTTCCCTGAAGCGTTGCGCTGACCAGCATTCCACTCCCTGACGTCAATTCTGATGTAGGAGAAGAAGTTCCGGGCCAACAAGGCATTTCTCCTCATTCCATCCAGCCTGAGCCCCATCTCTCCTTGATCCAGCATTTCCCTTCTGTGTCTGTCAGAATTACCATTCCACCTATTTTCCAGCATCACCCTTCTTTGTGTCCATCTCACCTATATCCTTATCTCACCACTTTTTCAGAATCTTCATTTGTCTCTGTCCTTGTCTTTACCCCATGTTCACCATTTGCCCTTTCAATGTCTTTATCTCCTCCCCCCCCCACACACACTTTTTCAGCATTACTTATATGTCTCTATTTCACCTCCTCTTCATGTCCCCTCTGTATCTCTATCCTTATTCAGTAGGTCCTGCTTACTCTTTCTCTTCTTTGTGTCACTATCTCCATTTTCAGCTTTCCCCCCTTTTCCTTTGTTACTGCACCCGGTAGCCAGAATCTTTCCACCCTCCCTCCACTCCGGCCCAGCCCCGTATGAAATATTTCCTTTTGTTTCCCTCCCCTCTCTCTCTCTCTCTTCTCCTCCCTCACCCACGAGTCCTGCATCTGGCCCTCTCCCTTCTACCTGCACCTGGGAGCTGCTCCCCGGCTCTCTTAAGCAACTTGTCAGCAGCGGTGATCAAGACAAGCTGCCAACATCGAGGCCTTCCCTCTACGAGTCCCGCCTTTGTGGAAAAAGGAAGTTGAAACAAGCAGGACTCGCAGAGGGTAGGCCCCGACATCAGAAGCTTGTGTCGATCGCTGCTGCTGAGTTGTCGAAGAGAGCCGCGGAGCAGGGGGTGTGGCCGGAAGCAGGGAGAGGGAGATAGGAAGGCTGTAGAAGCTCCGGAGCATGACACCAACCCCGGCCAGGATGATTTCTTTTTCAGGCGTGCAGCTTACAAGTCCGGCGTCGTGGCGGGAAATAGCCATTCTGAGCAGTGAGCTCAGCACGTACACAGATGAAAGCCTTGCTTGCTGATTGGTCCGGCGGCACGGCGGGGCGGGGCCGCCTGACCAATCAGCAAGCAAGGCTTTCATCTGTACGTGCTGAGCTCACTGCTCGGCATGGCTATTTCCCGCCGCGATGCCGGACTTGTAAGCTGCACGCCTGCATCGCCAGAATTTAGGTAGGCAGTTTTCATCCCCGTGGGAGTCCCGTGGGCCAGGGGGCGTCCCCGTGGGAGTCCTGTGGGCCAGGGGGGGAACCCGCGGGACCCGCGGGATCCCCGCGATCCCCGTTCCCGTGCAGTCCTCTAGTGTGAATAGTGCGTGGGTTCTCCTATGTCTGGTTGAGGTATATTGAATTAGTCGATTGTTCCAATAAGCTGGGCTATCTCCGTTTATTGCTTTAAATATTAGGCAATAAAATTTGAAATGTACCTCTCGCTTGTATTAGGAGCCAATGTGAGTCGTGGTATGCCTCTGTGACGTGGTCGAATTTCTTCAGTAAGTAGACCAATCTTAGGGCTGTGTTTTGCATTGTTTGTAGTTGTTTTATCATGGTTGCTGTGCAGGGGAGATATAGTATGCTGCAGTAGTCTATTAGACCTAGAATTAGGGATTGCACCAAGAGTTAGAATTGTTTTCTATCAAAGAATTATCTGACTTGCCTCAAGTCTCTCATGACTGCGAATGATTTTTTTATTATTTTGTTGATTTGTGGCTGCATTGTACAGCCTTTGTCTATTAGCACTCCCAGGAGTTTTAAAGTGGGTTGGATGTGGTATGTTGTTGAGTTTATGACAAGGTTTATTACGGTTGGGGTTTTGTTATTTTCGAGTAGGATGAAGTTTGTTTTGTCCTGATTCAGTTTCAGTTTGTGGTCTTTCATCCGTGCTGCCACTGTTTCAAGTGTTATGTGTATTGTGTCTGCCATGGATGGTGCTGATGGATCGAAAGGAAGGAGAATGGTGATGTCGTCTGCATAACTGTAGGTTAGACCTTGTTTGTCTAGGTAGGAGCCGAGGGAGGCAATGTATAGGTTGAAGAGTGTGGGAGAAAGAGGTGATCCATGAGGTATTCCGCCGGAGTTAGACCATGGCTCGGATTTTTCTTTGTTTGATATAATGCAACAGAAAGTGTGTCAGAAATCCAGGAATAGTAAAAATAAAAATTCCTTCTGCAACTGGGTTACTTGGGAGTTTTGCCATAGAATTCCCCTAGGAAATCCAAAGTACCAAACTTTACATGCAAAAGAGGAAAAACAGAGCCTGTTCCTTATGACATGGAAACAAGTGACTACCCTAAACCTTTCCCCGGCTTACACACTGCAGCCTTGCTTCACAACTGTAGCTGCTATATATTCCCTTTGTAGACTAATGTGTGAAACCAGCAACTGAATTAATAGTCAAGGCAGGTCTCAGAAGGATGATGAAGCTAAGATTATGACATAAGCAAGCTGCTGCGCCAGTGGCAGCTGCAGTATGCCTGAAAATTCCTGGACAAGCTGTGTCTCAAGAGATGGTAGCTATCGAATTTAAACCTGTCTTGATGCAGCTGTGTTCTGGACTCAATTTTTGTAGGACTACCACTGGGTTTTCTGGCACAGAGGTTAATTTTTCAAGCTTTTTCCATGTGTAAACCCTGTTTTATAAGCAGAAAGGGCATTTAGAAAAACACATGACCACATATTCAAACAAAAAGTAGGTGCACAGGAAGTGTTTATATAATCTACAATTGGATTGGACTGTCTGCTATGGACGTAGTGGATGCAGAGTTGCAATATATGCATACATTTCATAATGTGCATACACTTACATTTTTCTTAGAGCAAGTGCAAATTTATCCCTGGGCTTTTGTATGCTAATGAGTCTGGTTCTGGGAACTTTTTGTTACAGAGGCAACACATATAGATGGTCATTTTGCATCTGTAAAATAAGCTTAAATAGAAACACGATGGCAGATAAAGGTCAAATGGCCCATCTAGTCTGCCCATCCGCAGTAACCATTATTTCTTTCTCTCTCCGAGAGATCCCATATGCCAATCCCAGGCCCTTTTGAATTCAGACAGTCTCTGTCTCCACCATCTCTTCTGGAAGACCGTTCCATGCTTCTACCACCCTTTCTGTAAAAAAGTATTTCCTTAGATTACTCCAGAGCCTATCACCACTTAACTTCATCTTATGCCTTCTCATTGCAGAGCTTCCTCTCAAATTAAAGAGACTTGACTCATGAGCATTTACATTACGTAGGTATTTAAACATTTCTATCATATCTCCCCTCTTCTGCCTTTCCTCCAAAGTATATAGATTGAGATGTTTAAGTCTGTCCCCATACGCCTTATGATGAAGATCACATGCCATTTTAGTAGCCTTCCTCTGGACCAACTCCATCCTTTTATATCTTTTTGAAGGTACGGCCTCCAGAATTGTATACAATATTCTAAATGAGGTCTTACCAAAGTCTTATACAGGGGTATCAATTTCTCCTTCTTCCTACTAGCCATACCTCTCCCTATGCATCCTAGCATCCTTCTAGCTTTTGCCGTCACCTTTTCAACCTGTTTGGCCACCTTAAGATCATCACATACAATCACATCCAAGTCCTGCTCTTCTGTTATGCACATAAGCTCTTCACTCCTTAATCTGTACCGTTCCCTCGGGTTTTTGCAGCCCAAATGCATGACCTTGCATTTCTTAGCATTAAATTTTAGCTGCCAAAATTCAGACCATTCTTCAAGCTTCGCCAGATCTTTTTTCATGTTATTCACACCATCCGGCGTGGCTACTCTATTGCAGATTTTGATATCATCCGCAAAGAGGCAAATCTTACCCGACACCCCTTCAGCAATATTGTTTATAAAAATGTTAAAAAGAACAGGCCCAAGAACAGAACCTCGAGGCACACTACTGTGGATAATGATGTTGGTCCCCTGTCTGTAATTGAAGGCTCTAGCAATCCTAGCAATGCGAGTTTTGGAGAGATGTGAGAGGGAAGAGGGGGTAAGAAGGTGATCAGGATGGCCTGTTTCCTACCTGTTCTGCCTGATCTTGCTGTGCACCTTTCAGCTGAACATGTGAGGAATGTAGAAGCTGAAGACTGTGTGAAGGGGAATTCTTTCACGTAGTAATATGTTGTAGTGCTACATGCTGTATACATGCTTGATATACGTGTTGCTTTGTACTATGTCTGAATGAAGATCCTTGTGAAACAGTACTATCTTTGCATACTTTATGGCTGAAGAGGACATACCTGTGCATAATAAAAATGCAGAACCAGACTAGCTTTCCCTTGCCGTTCCTTACAGAGAATGTTTGTCCCTGAGCTTCTGGGTGCTGGAAACTCAAGATGCTACTGATCACTTTATTTTTCTTTCAATATTGCAATAAGTACAGCTTTCAAGTCATCAACACTTTGCAAAAACATGTAATCATGGATGATAATGACATGTCTAAAGTGGAAACCAGCTTCACCTTTGTGGAAGTTCATGCACCGGTTACCAATGGATACCAGTCAGAATTCACTTTCAGATGCTAACCATGGTTTTTAGGGTGTTGAAGGTGCATGTGCTGAACTATTTTCACAAATGAAACTATGCATATCAGTAGGTTAATCCATATGAAACACAGCAAAGAGTGTGGTTTGGACTCGACACGGTCTGTGTTTCTGTTAATAATAACCTTCTTGTGGGCTTCTATCTAATTGTACCACAATGTCTGAATATGCCACAATGCATACGAGAAACTGTGAATACGGGTTCTGGAATTCTTTGCTGGGAAATGCAGAAAAAAAAAGCAGTTGGTGAGCCTGTTTCTGCAGGAAATGTCCATAAACTTTTATTAAGGTAGACCTAGAGAAAGTCACTGCTTATCCCTGGGTGTAGCTTCGTATCGGAACATGGTGTAAGGGTGAAGCTGGGCTTTGTAAACTGTACAACTCACAGATAGCTCTCTTGAAAGCCATTGACCTGATTTTGCTGAAAATCTGCATTCTGGCTCCTGGGAGAAGCCAAACAATGTATAATGCAATGCATTGCATTATCTGTGAAGACTTTTATTGAACTGCATTGTTTTTATTGTGAAGCCTTTTATTAAACCTTTACATCAAGAGCATCGGTTCCATGGCTTTGCTTTTTGTCATTCTGTGGAACACTTTGGTGATATTTGCTGTTTTGGTCTGGGACTATTTTCACACCAGCTTAGAGTGCTACATTCCCAGTCAAGCATTACAGTCTAGTCAGGCAGCAGTTTGTGGCTCCTGGGCTTTAAGAGATGAGGCAGATGAGATTTAAAGCTTGAGCCTTTTCAGTGTTTGTTTCCTAGTTTTGTAATGAACTTCTGGATGAGCTAAGGTTAGAGCAGAATTGCGGATGACGTATTTACAATCACGCAATCTGTTTAATAGCAGCTGTGATGTGGATAAGTGCCTATTTGTTAATATTTATCTGTATAGCGCAGCTGAGTATGTTTATATTCTTCTTGACACTATTATAGCACTAGGGTGGAGTGAGGGCATTCTGTCTACCTCTACAGATACCATAGTTAACATTCAACCACTATTCACATGCTGGACTAAGTTCTATAAATGTGTCATAATCCAAGACAAGGAACTGAGTCTTAGAAACTGAGTCATTCATCTGGTTAAGTAATCAAGAAGATGCTGATTCAAATGCAACAAATAGCATCCAGAAATATAGAAATGTACCAGAGATACAGAGGGGCATAATCAAAACAAACGTCCAAGTCCTTTTTAGGCCTTAGGCGCTAGTTGCCCAAAGTCAGCAGCGTCCAAAATCTATTCTCGAAAAATATGTTCAAAATTGTTTTTCTTTTCTAAAATGGTCTACTTCTAAGTCCAGCTGTTTGATCGTCCAGGCTGCTAGTACGTCTTTCTTTTTTTTTTTTTTGTTCAAATCTGTTTTTTTATTAACAATAATGAACCACAAACAAACAAAGGCAAACACGCTATGGTTTTGTAAAAAGAGGGAGGGAGGTAAAAGATTTATACATTGTGACTGGGCATGGGCCTGGCCAGTGAGGGTCAGGCCTGTAAATACCTAGCACACAGACCTTAACTAAGTACTAAATTGGTTTAGAGGGTTTTTAATGCTGTGATCTTACCAAGTGTATGCTGATCGTAAATCATATTTTGTATGGAGATCGTTATGTGGTGTGCCATAGAGAATGACACAGTGGCTGTTACCCGTGGCTAGATGCGGCTAGCCGCAGGTAACCCACCGAAACGGGAACAGAAAAAATGTGGTCGCCGCAGGGACAGGGACAAGGCAAACAAAAGCAAAATGACAGGCAATAAAATTTTTGAGTGTTACAAGAAAGGTGACCTACCCAAGAGGGCTGTACTCTGATGTCCTTCTGGGTTACAAAATTAAAAAAAAAAGGGCTAAGCACTAGCCTATAAACAGCAGTCAAAGTTGGACACAATATAGAATAGTGCTGGGATCTGCACTCAACTTTGGGTGTGTCCAAGATTGTCCAACCTCAGCCCTCACCAGGTTGAGTTTTCAGGATATCCCAAATGAATACACGGGGTGGAAGAGAACAAACACAGATGGGTTAAACACTAGTTGGCAGGCAGGAAGCAAAGGGTTGGAGTGAAGGGCCACTACTCAGACTGGAGGAGGATCTCGAGCGGAGTTCCGCAGGGGTCGGTACTCGGACCGCTGCTGTTCAATGTATTTATTAATGATCTGGAAACGGGGACGAAATGTAAAGTTATAAAATTTGCGGATGACACTAAACTCTGTAGCAAGGTTAGATCTGTGGAAGAATGTGAGGACCTACAAAGGGACCTGAACAAACTGGAGGAGTGGGCGAATAAATGGCAGATGAGCTTCAATGTAGGGAAATGCAAGGTCATGCATATAGGGAAAAAGAACCCGATCTTCAGCCACCAAATGGGGGGATTAGTACTAGAGGGAAGTAACCTTGAAAAAGACTTGGGTGTGCTGGTGGACACAACAATGAAGTCAACGGCACAATACGCAGAAGCCTCAAAGAAGGCAAACAGAATGTTGGATATTACAACCAGAACGAAGGAAGTCATCATGCCGCTGTATCGCGCAATGGTGCAACTGCATTTGGAATACTGTGTCCAATATTGGTCGCCGTACCTAAAGAAGGACATGGAGATACTTGAGAGGGCTCAGAGAAGAGCAACAAGAATGATAAAAGGTATGGAAAACCTTTCATACGCTGAGAGGCTAGAAAGGCTGGGTCTCTTCACCCTGGAAAAGCGGAGACTCAGAGGAGACATGATAAAAACTTACAAGATCATGAAGGGCATAGAGAAAGTGGAAAGGGACTACAAGAACAAGGGCATAGAGAAAGTATTGGGAACTACAAGAACAAGGGGGCACTCGGAGAAATTGAAAGGGGACAGGTTTAGAACCAATGCTAGGAAATTTTTCTTCACTCAGAGGGTGGTGGACACCTGGAATGTGCTTCCGGAGGCTGTGATAGGACAAAGTACATTAAGGGGATTCAAAGAAGGATTGGACAAGTTCCTGAAGGATACAGGGATTGAGGGATATAGATAAAGGTAGAGATAGGATCATAAAAGGGTATAGAGAGAAGAATAATGGGGATTGAAAGGTTTTAGTCAAAGGATCACTTACAGGTTATGGACCTGATGGGCCACCGCGGGAGCGGACTGCTGGGCGCGATGGACCCCTTGTCTGATCCAGCGGAGGCAACTTCTTATGTTCTTAATATGCATCAAATTTATTTGCATACAATGGAAGCAGTGCATGCAAATAGATCTTATGCAAATTCATTGGGGAAATCCTGAAAACCTGACTGGATTGCAGCCTTTGAGGACCGATGAACAATCCTGATTTATATCATCTGAAATATGGTGTAAAAACTCATGTGTAAATTAGGCACGGATCCCCCTGAATGCGCATCTTTAGTGAATTCCCCTGACCTACCAATGCTCCTCCCGTGGCCATGCCCCCTTTTCATTTGCACACTAACCCCCCCTTTTCCAAAACCATATCAGGTTTTACTGGCGGTAACAGCTCCAACGCTCATAGGAATTCTATGAGCATTGGAACAGTTAGCGCCACAGCCGGCGTTAAAATCCACGCTATGGTTTTGTAAAAAGGGGGAGGGGGTAAAAGATTTATACATTGTGACTGGGCATGGACCTGGCCAGTGAGGGTCAGGCCTATAAATACCTAGCACACAGACCTTAACTGAGTACTAAATTGGTTTAGAGGGTTTTTAATGCTGCGATCTTACCAAGTGCTGATGGTAAATCATCTTTTGTGTGGAGATCGTTATGTGGTGTGCCATAGAGAATGACACAGTGGTTGTTACCCGCGGCTAGCTGTGGGTAAACCACTGAAACAGGAACAGAAAAAATGTGGTCACCGCGGGGACGGGGACAAGGCCATTCACCACCCTGTGAAGCGGTGAATGGCCTTGTCTCCATAGTGATGTGAGGGAATGCGCGCGGTCACTGATCGCGCGGTCTAGCATCCCCCTCCCTCCTGATCGCTTCCCCTCAACTTACTAGCGATTTTCATTTTTGTCTCCCAGTAGCATGAGCATTTCAACAAGTCTCGTGTGGCTGCTTGAAAGTTGAAACTTCTTCTCTGACGCAACCAGAAACAGGAAGTTGCATCAGAGAAGAAGTTTTGGCAGCCGCACGTGACTTAAGAACATAAGCTGAAAAAGGGACACGAACAATGGCTATCAGCCAGGGCAGAGAAGCAGCAGCAACCATGGGGAAGTCAATGTGTAGGCAAGGAGACCCAGGGCCTGAGAAGCCTGTTCTAGCCACATTTCCCTACAGCCTGTCCTGTTAGATTCTTTGCTTCCCCCATGCATTTTTTTACTGCACTGGGTTTTTGCCATGGCAACTTAAAATACGTACTTAACGTTATCATTTTTGCCTTCCCCTGAATATAAAATCAGAATGCATAAAAGCTAATTAATGCTTTGAAAAGATGTTCATTTTGAGACGTGACGAAGTAGCGAAGGTAAGGAGTATAGTGGATTTGAAGGAGTTACATTTGTATTATTGTTTTGCAGGAAAGTTTGTCATAAACTGACTTTGGGAGTTTACAACATAAATAAAGACTTTGTCAGGTTTCCATGGTTACACATATAAGCAAATTGGCTTTTGAGAATTTGAATGTTGATTTGTGAGTGATTTGTAATTGTGTTGTTGTTTGTGAGGTTGGTAATTCTGTGTTTACTTCAGATCTGGTGCAGTTCATACTAGATGCTTTTGTTTCTGTCTGTTTCACTGGGCGTGAGTGACAGTGATTGAGCAGTGGTGTACCAAGGGCAGGGCGGGGGGTGCAGACCACCCCGGGTGCCAGCCCTAGGGGGTGCACAGCCAGCCGGATCCGGAACCTCTCGCGCTGCTCTAAACGGCACCTGCACCTCAGCGTGGCTGATGTACTTATCCTGGAGCAGAGTCGACAGCCGCGCTGAAGTGCAGGAAGGTCCCACGTTGATTGTAAGTGATGTCGGAGGAGGTGGACTGGCAGCCACAGTCATCGCAGGACCTTGCCGCAACTCCCTGCATCTGCCGGCCCACCCCAAGTTCTCCATACCTTTTATTAGCTTCATTGCTAATAAAAGGTATGGAGAACTTGGAATATGAGGAACGACTTAACAGACTGGGATTGTTCTCCTTTGAGAAAAGGAGACTGCGAAGGGATATGATCGAGACTTTCAAAATACTGAAAGGAATCTACAAAATAGAGCAGGAAAAAAAATTATTTACGATGTCCAATGTGACACAGACAAGAGGACATGGATGTCACTGAATATAAACTCCTGTATTTCTAGACTTCAAACTTGGGCTACCTCTGTTAGGATGAAACTCAACACAAAAACCAAACTATTAAGGTTTGGCCCCAAATTAGATCTTTTATCTTCTTTGGTGACTTTGATGACTGGAGATCTCTTAAATATTGAGTTCTCCTCCAGGACATTGTGGGGTTTTTTGTTAGATTCCTCACTTTCATTTCAGTGTCAGGTAAATAACCTTTCAAAAAAATGTTTTTTTGGTCTCCATATGTTAAAGAAAGTTCATCACTTTTTCATTAGCAACATTTTGCTACATTAGTCCAAGCTATCATATTGGTGCAGCTGGATTACTGTAACTCTATGTCAGTTTGAGTAAGGGTAATTTGAAGAGATTACAACTGATTCAAAATACGGCAGCTAAACTGATCTATAGAAAATGGAAATATACATGTCTCCCCTCTACTGAAGGCACTTCACTGGGTTCCGGTTTATTTTAGAATTCAATTTAAATGTGCAAGCATAATATTCAAAATCTTACATGAAGCTTTTTTTCCTTTGGTTTCAATCTCCTTCAATTCTTTATGAACTACAAAACCAAGAATTTCTTAATTGTATAAACTCTCTTTTCCTTCACTTAAAGGAACGAAAGTCTTAGGTTATGTTTCCCATTCTTTTATATATATCTTCAATTTGGAATGAACTTCCTGTTGAGATTAGAACTACTTTCACCTTATATATGGCTAGAGAGATGGACATACACCAGGGACACGGACCTGCAACTGGAGAATCAAGAGAAGATAGAGAAGACAGCAATCGTCATGAGAGACTCTATCATCAGGCAAGTTGACAGCCACATAGCGTGAGGAAGACTGAATTGACTGGTGGCCTGTCTACCCGGAGCTAAGGTAGAAGACATAGTGAGCCGCATCAATAGGATTGTCGATAGTGTGGAAGAAGAGGACACGGCTGTGGTGTTCCATGTGGGGACGAACAACATGAGCAACAGGAACTACGAGAAATACTGAAGGACCAGTTCCGGATGCTAGGAGAGAAGCTGAAGACCAGAACATATAGAATAGCATTCTCAGAGATCCTGCTGGAACCCAGGGCAGATGAAAAGAGACAGATGGAGCTGCAAGCAATCAATGCGTGGATGTAGCGCTGGTGTGAGGAAGAAGGATTCCACTTCATGCGCAACTGGACTACGTTCTGGGGGAAGAGCAAGCTATTCAGGAAGGACAGACTCCACCTCAGCAGAGACACAATGAGGCTACTTGCAAGCAACATCAAGAGAGAAGTTGAGAAGTTTTTAAAACTAGGAAGAAAGGGAAAGCCGACAGTCGACCTATAGAGAGAGTACATGATTTGGGAACCGGTATACCTGGAGGATACCGTGCAGGAAGATGGAGGGGAGAACTCACCAGATCACGGACAGGACATACTGAGACACAAGAGGGAAGGACATGCAAGAATGGAACAGGCTGCAAACTCAAGTGTATGTACATGAATGCAAGGAGCCTTATAAATAAGATGGGTGAACTAGAAGCTGTGGCACAAAAGGATGACATTGACATCATCGGCATCACGGTAACATGGTGGACTGATGAAAATGTCTGGGACACGTTGCTACCGGGATACAGAGACAGAGTGGCTCAAAAGGGAGGAGACCATGCCACAATAGACAGATAAGTTAGAGTCTCTATGGAACAAAATTCCAGGAACAAATGGACCAGAAACGAGGATAGGCATCTACTACCGACCCCCAGGGCAGTCCGAAGAAATTGATGAAGAAATGATGGATGAGATTGAACGCAACTGCAAGAGAGGCAATGCAGTTATCATGGGTGACTTCAACTATCCGTGGATAGAATGGAACCTAGGTACCTCCGGCTGTGCTAGAGAAACCAAGTTCCTAGAAACTGTAGGTGATTGCTTCCTGGAACAACTTGTCAAGGAAAACACAAGAGGAAACACAATTCTGGACTTAGTTCTAAATGGGCTGCAAGGACTGGCACCAGATGTAGAAATAGAAGGGACGCTGGGAAACAGCAATCACAATATGATACGCTTCAACCTGGAGTGAAACGTTGGCCCAGAACGAGGCCACGGCCCTAAACTTCTGAAAAGGAAACTATGAAGCGATGAGACACATGGTGGGGAAGAAAATTAAGAAGAGGATAAACACTATAAGAATGCTGGAGCAAGCTTGGTCTCTTTTTAAGAATACGGTCACTGAGGCGTAAAATCTCTATATATACCATGTATCGACAAGGGATCAAAGAGGAAAAAGAATAAAGAACCAGCGTGGCTCACTGTAGAGGTTAAGGAAGCGAGCAAAAACAAAAAAAACCTCGTTTAAGGAATGGAAAAGATCAAAAACAGATGAAATCTGGAATAAGCACAAACACCAACGCAGGTGCCATAATGTGGTAAAAGTGGCAAAAAGAGTCTGCGAGGAAAAAATAGCCAAGGAGGCGAAAAACTTCAAGTCATTCTTTCGATATATTAAAGGAAAACGACCCGTGGATGACCAAGGAATAAAGGGAGCATTAAAGGAGGACAAAGAAATCGCCGATAGACTGAACACATTTTTTGCATCTGTATTTACCAAAGAGGATATACACAGCATACCGGAACCCATCAGGCTATATGCTGGAAGCGAAAACAGGAAACTGACAGGGTTGATGGTCAGTCCAGAAGAGGTATGCAGGCAGATTGATAGGCTTAAGAGCGATAAATCCCCGGGACCGGATGGCATCCATCCGAGAGTCATCAAGGAACTGATAGGGACCATAGCTGAACTGCTTCAACTAATAGCCAATCTGTCGATCAAAACAGGAAAGATTCCGGAGGACTTGAAGGTGGCGAATGTTACGCCTATCTTCAAAAAAGGTTCGAGGGGAGATCCGTGAAACTACAGACTGGTGAGTCTGACCTCGGTACCGTGAAAGATGGTAGAGGCGCTGATAAAGGACTGCATCATTGATCACCTTGACAGACACGGTCTGATGAGGACCAGCCAGCACGGTTTCAGCAAAGGCAGATCTTGTTTGACAAACTTGCCGCACCGTTGGCTCCTCCCCTTTTAAGGGGGAGTCCGGCGCTGCCTCTGATGCGGTGGGGGTGGGTGGCGTGAACTCTCGCCGCTTCCCCAAGCCTCCTGTTCCCTCCTGCCTTCCCTCTCCTGTGATCGGCACTGACGCTGTTTCTCTCCTCCGCATCGGAACAGGGGAACTGAACACCCTAGGTAACCCCTAGTTACCGACGCTGCTCCTCTCATCTCTTCGGCACCGCGTGTGCCGCATTGGCTCCTCCCCACCTCTGATGCGGTGGGAGTGGGCAGAGCATAGGAAATAGAGAGTGGGTGTAAATAGGCAATACTCAGACTGGAAGAGCATCACCAGTGGAGTGTCGCAGAGTTTGGTGCTTGGACCCGTACTCTTCAACATCTTTATAAACAATCTGGACAAGGTGATTAAATTTGCAGATGACACAAAGTTATTCAGAGTAGTGAAGATGCAGGAGGATTGCGAAGATTTACAACGTGACATAACCAGGCTCGAGGAATGGGCATCGACATGGCAGATGAGATTCATCGTGGATAAATGTAAAGTAATGCATGTCGATAAGAAAAATATCAGGGAAGAGTACAGGATGTCTGGGGCGGTACTTGGAAAGACCTCCCAGGAAAGGGACTTGGGAGTTCTGATCAACAAGTTAATGAAGCCATCCACACAATGTGCGGCGGCGGTGAAAAGGGCAAACAGAATTCTAGGAATGATAAAGAAGGGGATCACGAACAGATCGGAAAAGATTTTCATGCTGCTGTACTGGGCCATGGTGCGCCCCCACCTGGAGTACTGCCTACAGCACTGGTCGCCGTACATGAAGAAGGACATGGTACTACTCGAAAGGGTCCAGAGAAGAGCGACTAAGATGGTTAAGGGGTTGGAGGAGCTGCCATAACAGTGATAGATTAGAGAAACTGGGCCTCTTCTCCCTCAAACAGAGGAGATTGAGAGGGGACATGATCGAAACATTCAAGATACTGAAGTGGATAGGCTTAGTAGATAAGGACAGGTTGTTCACCCTCTCCAAGGTAGGGAGAACGAGAGGGCACTCTTTAAAGTTGAAAGGGGATAGATTCCGTACAAACGTAAGGAAGTTCTTCTTCAACCAGAGAGTGGTGGAAAACTGGAACGCACTCCTGGAGTCTATCATAGGAGTAAACTCCCTCCAGGGATTCAAGACAAAGTTAGACAAGTTCCTACTGAACAAGGACGTACGCTGGTAAGGCTAGTCTCAGTTAGGGCACTGGTCTTTGACCAAAAGGGCTACCGTGTGAGCAGACTTCTGTGCACGATGGACCACTGGTCTGAACCAGCAGCAGCATCACTTATGTTCTTATGTCTTTAAAAACATTACTTTGTCAAAAATCAATACATATGTAACCTTACTGAGGATTTAGAAATGTGCTCTTGCTATGTCGATGAACAGATCCTTCAAATTAGCTTTGGTTTTTTTTTTCCTCAGTTCGTTATGTGAACCGAGTCGAGCCCCTAACTTAGAAGACCCGCTATATAAACCTAAGGATTGGATTCTAATAAGAGTTGATGAAGATATGGCACTATGAAAAATATACCTTGTTCCATTGGCACCAGTGTTCCTGATATATATTTCTTTATTGGCACATAGTTGCTTTTCAAACAGTTAAATGAAAAATAGTTTCCACAAAACCAAACCAACAAAACACCTTCTCTCCAACTGGGTTCTATAACAATGCTGCTTTAGATTCTTTTAAAGTATCAAAATAGGTTTAAGTTCAGCACAACAACCCCCCCCCCCCCCCCCCGCTCAAACTTTTCTTTTGGCTTTGACAAATCTCCCACCAGTAAGGCAGGCTTCCAATTTGGTCTTCTCAAGCATAGCCAAACTCTCTTTTTTTCTTAGTCTAGGCAAATCAATGTCCAAAGATGTCTGCCTTTTTTTTTTTTGCACTCCTTTAAAGCTCATTTTAGTGCTGTACCTGAATCCACCACTGAGTTTTTAATTTTAAGGCCAAATTCAATGGCTCTGGGATCATCAGTCCTCTAAGACCAGATATTATGATCCCTCCCCAATTAAAGGATCCCATTCAAGGTCTTAGCAGTTTAAAGCTTTCTGTAATTATTTTTTTATAAAGCATGCTTGTCATAATTAATGTGACCATACATTCCATTTTGAACGGGACCGTCATGTTTTTAGATCCCCTGTCCCGTTGTCCCCACGCACAGCTTCAGGATGCCAAAATGTCCCGTTTTCAGAGACAGCATCCCAAAGCTCTGCGTGGGGACAATGGGACAGGCGATCGAGGAGAAACTGCTCTCTCCCTGCTTCCCCATCTGCTGCCGCAACTACAGGAAAGGAAGGTCCAGGCGCTGGCCCACAAGCCTTCTCCCCGATGTCAATTTTGATGTCGGAGAGGAAGTTCCTGGCCAGCCTGTGTTCCAAATTGGCTTCAGTACAATCCATAAACTCATCCTGACTCAATAACTCACTGGCTTCAGAGTACTCTACAGGGAATCTTCCTGCATTTTTACATCAGGATATTCAAATACATACTCTTGTAACTGGCTGACTTGATCTTCCTGTGGAGTTGTGCCTTTGCTCCCCAAATGTGACTTGACTTCAGGCTTCAGTTTCTGTGTCTGCTTCACTGCTGCTCCTCCTCCTCTTTGCTTTCCTTTACTTGGTTTGTTGAAGCTAGTGATGGGTGTAAGCGTTTTGCAGATCAGCTGCCTCCTAGTGAGAGCTGTGTGCCTGTCCAAACTAGTTCCTTGCTGAAAGCATGGTATGTTCTGCTTCAAGGTGTCCCCTGAATTTCTGCTCCTTGGCTTCAAGGTTCCTACTGTTGATAGATTTATCCCTCTGGACCTTGGACTAGGCAAAAATAAATGGGTACTACCTTGCTTGAGTACATTTTTCCTATGGTTTCCTATGGGTGTCCCTTTCTTCCCCCCAGCTCTAGCCTGTGGTATAGGTTTATTTTTATTGAAACCCTGGGTCCGATCAGCTGGTATTTCACCTAAAGCTGGTTTCTCCAGACATACTCTGGTGCTCACAGGGGCTTCCCTGTGACAACATGCATTTTTATAGAAGAGTGTTTAATTTAGCGAGATAGATATGTATATCCAAATTGTTTCTAATCAGCACCAATACTTATTAGTGTCCAATTGTTGCCTATCAACAGCTCATTTGTCAATTAAGTTGTACAAGAAGTTATGGAATATGCCTGATGCGTAACAAATTTCAAAACACAATTTTGGGTGCCATATATAGGATCCAGGCTGTGCTTTTTTTGTCCATCCTGATTTTTCCTTTTTTTTATTTAAAGAAAACTATTTTTGAAATGATAATGGAACAACAAGCAGACTTACAATTTCCATGTGCCCTGAACAAGAGTAAACACAGTGGTATGCAAAAGACTAGCATAAGTTGCTTACAATGTGAAATTCGGTATCAATAGACATTTATTTCATTTCCATTTTTAAAAATTGTGCTTATTTAAGGGCCCCCAAACACAACTTCCCCCCCCCCCCCAACAACAACAGCAGCAACAAAGAAATGTACAGCAAGAAACAGGAAAGGCAAAGAGACATCAAATATCCCACAGTGGACAATCAGGAAGGTCTCAAGCAATATCCTAAAGAAGAGGAAAAGCATGAAAATCAGGGCCCTGGACTCTTATGGACCCCAAAATACACAAGAAAGGACCTCCCCTTTCTAAATTACAAAAGACAAGGACGAACACACACACACAGACAAAAAACAAACCAACAAAAAACCCAGGAGGAATAACTCAGCATCCCCTTGTATTGTGTCCAAGACATTATCCCTCCCCTCCCCCTTTTTACAAAACTGTGGCACAATTTTTAACACCAGCTATAGCGGTAACAGCTCCAACACTCATAAAATTCCTATGAGCGTCGGAGCTGTTACCGCCACAGCCGACAGACACTAAGGCCTCCTTTTCTGAAGCCACGTTAGCGGTTTAACGCGTGTAATAGCGCGTGCTAATATGCTGGCCACGCTAGCCGCTACCGCCTCCTCTTGATCAGGTGGTAGTTTTTCGGCTAGCGTGGGGGTTAGCACACGCTAAAAATGTGCGTGCGATAAAGCCGCTAACGCGGCTTCGTAAAAGGAGCCCTAAAAGCCACACTACGGTTTTATAAAAGGGGGACTATATGATTAAAATAAATAAATGTATATATTTTTAAACTAGGCATGAAAATAGCCATTTGGGTGTGTTAGTGATAGTATTTGGTAGGTCAGCTTTTACTCTTGCAGATGTCCCAGCACAGCTTCCTGTCTAAGCTATGATGTTCAACAGATATTTGACAGACACATTTAAACACTCTAGTTTGCATTCTTCACCTAGTAATCACTTATTTGGTTTCTAAAGAGGCAGAAAGTGCTTTCATCTCTGAAAGGAGCCTTTACCTACATCTCGCAAGTTCATTTTATTTAATTATTTATTCATTTAATTTTCTTTATCATTCTCCCAGGGGAGCTCAGAACAGTTTATATGAATTTATTCAGGCATTCAAACATTTTCCTAGTTTGTCCCAGTGGGCTCACAATCTATCAAACATACCTTGGGCAATAGGGGCTCAAATGACCTGTCCAGGGTCACAAGGAGCAGCGTGGACCCGAATCCACAACCCAAAGTGCCAAGGTTGCACCACACTCTCAGACAGAGTATGGTAGGTGATACCAAGGCAAACATTATCTGACAGGGATGGCAAAACATAAGACAAAACATAGTATGGTGCGATATAGAATGGCACGCAGAGTATGGCAAACTTGGTATTACAAAGCATGAGTAACATAGTATAACATGACTTAGCAAAATTGGTAAGACAAGCATGCGCGAATACAGCATACATTGCATGGAAAACATGGCATGAGAGATTGTAGCATGGCATACATAGTATGGTAAACATAATATGATAAACACGGCATATAGTATAGTAATACAAAATGGCAAACAGTATGAAAGAGTGTGGAAGAACTTTGTATGAGAAAACATGACATATAGTCAGACATAAGACGAAGCACATAGCGTTTGAGACTTGAGACAGTGAAGGGTCGGGGCACCTTCTCAGAAGATTCGGGAAAATTGATTGGCACACTTTCATAGAGGGTCAGGGCGGAGGTGAGCTTATATTATCTTCCTGAAGTTCAGTAGACTTTCTAATGATCTTTTGTGGGTAGGTAGTTTGTTCCAGAGCTTCGCTAGGTAATGCAAGTAAAATCTTATTCAGGCATTCTCAAGGCGGAGAGCGCATCCCAGGGGAGTGTCCCATAATCGCTTTTCTTCTTGTGAGCAAATCATTTGATTCAATGTGTAGAGCAGAAGTTTGAAGGCCATATAGGCCAGTAACATGTCGTGGAACAGTTTTTAAGCCAATGCTAGGCCTTTGAATATACATTGTTTGTCAATAGGCAGCTAACAGGCAGGGTGCAACACCAGGCCAATCGAGTGTTGTTCACTCAGCTCTGTATTGCTCTGTGCCTCTGCCAGCACAGCTTATTTTTGCTTTACATCCCCTTAATCCATATTCTAAACATCTATCTACTGTAGAAGAAGCTGCCACTCCACTGTTGTCAAACTACTGCCTTTGCCAGGTTTTGTGCTGGCAGCACTTGTCTCCTGGGTCTGGCTTTTCTTTTAGCTTCCTCTTTTAACTGCAGTTTGCTTCACATCTCTAATGGTTCCTCAATCTGTGGAAAGAGGCCTTGCTAATATACAGATTGCCTTGTGGACAAAGTGAGCGGCACTGTCTGTAGGTAATGACTAGCTTTCCTCAGTGGTGTGAAGTCAAGCCCTTCAGTGAATACCCAGCCTTGCAATGCTTTTTTGTTTGTTTGTTTACTTTTTACTTGATGCAGCTTGATTGGTTGAACAGGCTGCCAATCAAACAGTACGTCTTAGCAAAAAGCAAACATGAAAGAAAAGCATAGCTGGCTGGGAATTCCCCCATCCCCCTGAAGGCCCTGTTGGCACTACTTGGAATTTGATCGATTGAACAGACAGCCTCTCCTGCTGCCTGCTGAACCATTCAAATTCCATGAAGCAAAAGTGGCCCACCCTAGGGGGAATCAGGAGGAAGCTCTGAATCCTCTGAAGACTATGACTACACTGCTCTGACTGGAGCAGAGAGGGCAAAGCTCAGCTCTCCTCCACTGGACAAATACCAGTCCAGCCCCGCTGCTGACTGGGGCAGGACAGGATGCTCCGTTTTCTCACAGACCTAGAAAAAAGAAAACTGTAGCAACAAAAACTGCAACTATTTTCCTGGCATTTGCTGTACAGTGTTAATTTTATCCATTCCATACTGTGTTCTCATATAGTATGACTATTACTTTGTGTATGCTAAAACCAGAGACATTTGATATGAAAGTATGTGTTTTAAAGATCAGTCTACTAGTTCACTGCCTCTGATTTTGTTTTCTCGCAAATCTGTTGAAACTATAAGGTTGAAGCAAAATCAAACTCTTATGACATGCAGGCTTTCAGGTTTTCTTGAGATTTTCACATAGACTGTGGCAAAAGTAAAACATTTTACAGTAGGTTTTTTTTTAAAAAAAAAATCTTGTGGAAGTTTGGCAGTATGGTTTTCCTACATGTCTTTTTCTATTACGGTTTGTGCACAAAAGATAATTTGGTTGACTTATTGCCTTTGCCTTTTTTATCACTTGACTATACAGTCAAACCTCGGTTTACAAGTGCACCGGTTTGTGAGTGTTTTGCAAGATGAGCAAAACATTCGCAAAATTGGTGCCTCGGAAAGCGAATTTGACTCGATTTACGAGTACCACCCCCCACCATCCGGCATCCCCCCCAGCGATTCGGCATCCCCCTGCTCGAGTCATCACCCCCCGTAATCTTACATGCTCCCCCGAGCACCACAACGATATCCCTTACCCCGATTGGCCACCGGCACCAGCACCAACACACAGGACATGCCGGTGCCCGAAGATCCTCCCTCTTCTGTGCTGGGCGGTGCATCAGCGATCCTTCCTCTTGCTTGTGCTGGGCTGGACTGGGCCTTGAGCATTTGCGCATGCTCAAGACCTTCTGGTTTCACTCTTTCCGAGATTCTGAATCGTTTTGGTGCTCGGAGGAGCATGTAAGATTGCAGGGGGGGGGACGACTCGAGTGGGGGGGATGCAAGATCGCGGGGAGGGGAGGTATGGAGCAGCAACGGTGGCCTCAAGGGGGGGGGGGATTGGAGCAGCGCCGGTAGCCTTGGGTGGGGGAGTTGGTGGAACAAATCAAAGCAAGTTTCCATTCATTCCTATGGGGAAACTCGCTTTGATATACGAGCAATTTGGTTTACGAGCATACTTCTGGAACGAATTATACTCGTAAACCAAGGTTCCACTGTATTATTTTCTTTACGTTATTTTTTCACAATGATTCTGTGTTTCATATTTAGGGCACCTTTTACTAAGCTGCCATAGAGGTTTCTACTGCAGGCCAGTGAAATAAATGCTCTGGCACTCAATTCTATGAGCATTGAAGCATTTACCTTGCCAACCCACAGTCAAAATCTCTATCATAATTTTGTAAAGCCAGTGTTAATTATTTACTTATGTAATACATATTTATATGTGTTTTATATAGGCCTATGACAAACATTTTGCCAAAACATGGGCCGACTCGGTTCCTTGATTATACATCCTTTCCTTTATCCCCTCTTGTGGCTGGCTACACTCAGTTTTTGTTATACATGATTACAGCCCCATCTGATAATTGAACCCCTTTGTCATTTGTTGGTCTTAGGATTTTTTTTATTATTCTCCTCTTTGAAAACCAGCACAAGGTGAGTCACATTAAGATACATGAGTTATTTCCTTGCCCAATATAAGTTGTGTCTGAGTCAGTGAACTGTGAAGTAACTTGCCCAAGGTCACAGAGAACTAGTGGAAGATCTGAGATTTGAACTGTGGCTTCCTTGGTTCTTAACCTGCTTCTCTAACCACTAAGCTCCTCCTCCCCTTCACCTGAGTAAAGAAAACCAAAATGCATTACATTTTTTTCATTCCAGACAATAAAGTAGATTCCCATATTTAGACATAATCAGACAGTGTTTGATGTAGACACAAATATTCCTGCAGTCATAGACAGAAAGCAACTGAAGCAGTAAAGAGAAGCATAACATACCCTTCCTTGGAAGTACAAGAATTTGCCTTACATCAACCTGTGACTTTAATTGACTAAAAAGTGTAACATCCATGCATCCAATAAGCCGTGGACCAGAACATATATTATGGAAAGTACAGGACTCCAGGTGGATGTGTCGTGTAATATGTAATGGGTTTGATCTCTAGGTTTATTGCCAGTGCTGAAAGCTTTTGCCCTTTAAGACTGTAGAGCTGTCCTTGTGAACTTGGAATTAAGAAATTCTATCAAGGTTTTCAGCTGACAGGCCATTGAAGTATCACTGTGATTATAATGAAATGGCAAGAGAAAGTCTGGTTCAGCAGAGATCTGCAAAGGGAGCTTTTCTACCTACATCACCCTACATTGCATTGATTTTTCAACACATTTGTACACAGACAGGCTGAATAACTTTAAGGCAATACAACCTGGCAAGAAATAGCTGCTCTCCATTATAACCATTTGTAGCTGAGGTTGATTCAGCCTTAAAAGAAGAAGTGATTTTAGGGTAATTTCTTTCTGACAGTTATCAATGCTCCATAGCTATTCACTCTTACACAATACAATTGAAGTAGGAGAAAAATGAGACCTATTGGAAGATATGTGCTGAGAGTTAATGGATTTTGTCATCAAGGCACAGGGCCTTTCAAATTTCTACTAGTACTATTATTAATTATTTTTATAGAGCTACTAGACGTACACAGCATAGTACAGAGTCACAAAGAAGACAGTCCTTGCTCGAAAGAGCTTAAAATCTTTTTTTTTTAATATATAAATCTTTATTCATTTTGAAAACTCACAATAAGTGTAACACAAAATACAATCATTTTATACTTTAACATCACTTAATATATCATCAAATTATAACTCTCATCAAATATCCCCCTCCCTTATACCCAACAATTAATCATAAGCAAAAGAAATCATAAAATATTTCCCCCCACCGCATATGAACAAAAGGGAAAAAATTTATATTTATTCTATGCAGTAATTTCAATCTTTACAGTATCTTGTTAATGGCTCCCAACTAACCTGAAATTTCTTAAAATTTCCTTGCTGCACAGCAATCATCCTTTCCATTTTGAATATGTGACACTGACCTTTTGATTGTTGTATCACTGCGCAACAAATTTGTACTGAATATTTCATTTTTGTGTTTTGTAAAAAATTTTCAATAAAAAACTTTTTGAACTGAAAAAAAAAAGCTATAATTCAGCCTATCCCAATTTTTCCAATTATTCGTAATCTGTTGTATGGTAACCCCTGTCATAATGAGTAAAAGCTTATTATTATTAGAGGATATTTGACTTTTAGTCCTCATTGACATGCCAAACAATACGGTGTCATAGGATAACGCCACCGGATTATCTAACAAACTATTGATTTGACCCCATATTGATTTCCAAAAGTATCAATGGACAATAGAATAACAAATGATCTAATGTCCCAGCTTCAAGATGACAGTGCCAGCATCTATTAGATTTAGAGCTATCTAACTTCTGTAAATGAACCAGGGTCCAAAATGCTCTATGTGATAGAAAAAAACAAGTTTGTCTCATAGATGCAGACACTGTACATCTCATTCATCAAGCTCAAATACGTGGCCATTGAGATGCAGTAATTTGATGCTTGATCTCAATGCTCCAAATGTTCCGAAGACCAGTCTCTTGGTTTCTTATTTAAAAATCCAGATATTAATTCATAGCGGCCTGATGTCCCAGGAAGTCCACCTGAAAGCATAAGAGTGGCAAACTATACTGATTATTGAGATTTTTCCATTCAGGGAACCCAACCTGAATGGCCTGCTTCAACTGCAACCATCTATAATTTTGTGATTTATTAAGACCGAACTTATGTTGCAATTGTGAAAAATCAAGCAGCTTACATTCTGAAATAACATCATCCAAAGTACGTATACCCACCTTCATACAAAACTTCCAGATGACCTTAAATCCGCCAATTGGAGTTCAACCATAGGGTCTGACGAGTTGATTTATGAACCGAAATGTGTTAAATTATTCACACATTTTAAGGTTTTCCATGTATCTACTAGGATTCTATTATTCTTATATAATCTAGGCATCTTAATACTTAACACATGACTCAGCCTCAATGGTGACATGAGTTGCCATTCTAACCATAACCAGTCTGGGAGATTTTCCATGAGCTCAGAGAGGATCCAGTACATATCCTGACGCATAATATAGGCTTCATGGTACCCTCCGCAATTGATTTCTGTAAAGATACCATGACAATTCTTGCTGCTTTCCCCAGCCAAATAAATTTTGTCAGAATACTATTTAATTTCTTATAAAAGGACCCCTGAAAAAAACAACGGTAACATTCCCATTTGGTAACAAATCACAGGCAGAATCATCATCTTAAATGTTTGGACTCTCCCCCACCAAGACAGATGTAATGGGTTCCAATGCTCACACATTTCTGTGACCTTCAGCAATAAAGATTTTTCATTTACTTTCATAGTTTCTTCTAGGTTATTTTTATCCAAATACCTAAATATTTTATACCCTCTTCCTTCCACAGAAAGGGGAATGTATCAAATAATCCTTTTGTACAATATACCCCAGAAACCCCCCCCTCACCCCATCAACTCTGGCAGGAGGAATCCCAGGCCCTCCTGCTGAGGCACACCCCCAGAACCCTCCACCTCCCAATAACACCGGCGGGAGGGAGCCCAGGCCCTCCTGCCAAAGATGGCTCCCCACCCCCACAAACCATCCCTATGAACAACCCCACCACCACCCCGGACTCCCACACACACTGACCTTAATGTTGGCCGGACGGATGGGTGCCTGGTCTGGCCGTCAGGCCCGCCATCCTCAGAATGGTGGGCCTGCCCTTTCCCAGTGAATTGTGGGATGCACCGTGGAGAGGCCCAGGGCCTGATTGGCCCAGGCGCCTAAGGCCCACCCATAGGAAGGAGATTAGGCAACTGGGCTAACCAGAACTAGCGCAGTGTGGCTAGCAAAACCAATACTCGAGGCCACATCATAAGCTGACTTCAGAAAATCTCTAAAGACCCGTCTCTTCAATACCACCTAAGCTTTTCCCCCTCTACCAGTTATAATCCCCCTCGAAAGCCCATCCCCTACCTTCTCCCTTCCACCTCCAACGCTTATTGCTGTATTCCTCTCTTACCCACATTGTATATATCCTCCTGTAAACAGCGTTGATCTCTTGTACCCTGTTCATATTGTAATATCCTGTATCTTATTGTAAACATCCTGTACCTATTCACTTTGTAATATACTGTATCTTAATGTAAACATCCTCTGTACCTGCTCACTTTGTATTATCCTGTATCTTATTGTAAACAATATCTCATTCACATTGTAATTTCCTGTATCTTATTCATTGTAATAGCCTACTTCTTATTCACATTGTAATGATCTTCATGTGTTCAGCTTTGATCTCTTGTACCTGCTCTGAACCCATCGTTCCGTAACTTGACTCAAAACATCTCGCCTCCTATGGCTAACTCCATTATTCTCTTTGCCTGTACCTTCTTGCAAGCTCCCCCAACGAGTTCTCTTAGACATCATGTTCCAAAGCTTATGTATCTAAAATTCCTGGTTCCAATACTTAGCTTTTATCTTGTTTCAAACATATGTATCTTGTTGTAAACATATGTTTCCTGCTGTTAACACTGCACTCTCTCTCGGCCCGACCCTCATTGTAAACCGCTTAGAACTTAGGGTATAGCGGTATATAAGAAATAAAATTATTATTATTATTATTCTTCGTTGTCAAACCCACTCAATTAGCACAAGGCCCAGATCTTCATTTTTTGCCCTATGCAATATTTTTGTGTTTTTCATTAAAGCTCTTTCAAGCAGGAACTGTCTTCTTTGTGACTCTGTACAGCCCTGCGTACATCTGGTAGTGCTATAGAAATAATTAATAGTGGTAGCAATTTCAACAACATATTGTTCTGTTTCTTTAAGTTATATAGCGTTGTAGTTCCCACACCATAATCTTCGGTTAGCTGATGTACTGTACAGATACACCATGATCAAACTTCTGCAATATCTCTACTTTCTGTGTTCCTTGACATGACAAACACTTCCTTTTCGACTTCCCCGAGGGGAACCTGCAGCTCTCTGACATTTTCACAGTTCTCAATAGTACATAGACACATCCGACTTGAAAAGCACAAAGAAAAAGAGACACGTATGCACCTGCATGGCTTTCAACATGTGTCACGTCAGTGGACTTCTGGCGCTAAAACCTTTGTTTTTTGGAGCTTTTCAGTTTTTGGAATTTCAAATAAAGGATTGTGTACCTGTAATGGAATTCAAAAATGCATGGGTAAACCGGCTAGGAAAGGCTCCTGGCTGGTTAAACAGCACATAGCCTGCTAAGTGCTAATATTCAGCGTGAGATGGTGTCAGGTCAAAAGCGCGCCGGGACAAAGGCGCGAGCAGACAACTGAGCGCAGCACGGAGGCGCACGCTGAAGAAAAAGACTGTTTTTAGGGGCTCCGATGGGGGGCGTGGGGGGACTTTATACAGTTTGTGCCGCATTGTGGGGGTGTTGTGGGGGGTTTGGGGGGTTGTAACCCCTCACATTTTACTGAAAACTTAATTTTCCCTGTTTTTAGGGAAAAAGTTACGTTTTCACTAAAATGTGGGGGGTTACAACCCCTCAAACCCCCTACAACGCCACCGCAATCTGTATTAAGTAAAGTGGGGGGGGCTCCCCAACAAAAACCCCCGTCGCAGCCCTTAAAAACATTCTTTTTCTTCGGCGCACGCCTCCATCTTGCGCTCAGTTGTCGGCGCGCGCCTTTGCTTCCGCGTCACTGTCTATGAACCGCGTGAGATGGATGCTAAATATTAGTGCTTAGTAGCTAGCCCAATCACTGGCTATGTTATGCAACATAGCTGGTTAACGCCAATATTCATTGGCTGACCAATTAAGTTTGATGGCCAGATAGACCTGCATAAATAGCAGGTCTTTCTTTGGCCGCTATAACTTAGCCAACCAGCTGATGAGTATCGGTTTAACCGGCCATGTCAAAAGTGGCTAAAATAAAACAGTTGTTAGATATGGCCCTGCACTGAATTTCTGGGTTTGCCACCGACTGCATGTGATAGCCGGGTTGCCTCCCATGGTCTATATAATCGGGCCCATAGGATTTCTCTAGGTTTTATTAAAATTTGTTATACCGCTTGTTCTTACGACAGGTCCAAGCGGTTTACAAATACAATATATAAATAAAAGGAAAATAACTGCATTTTAAATAGGACAGACCTATATAGAAGACAAAGATAAACACACATCCATTCATACATTCCAAATAATAGCAATTAAATAAACAGTATGGATGCAAAATAAACTAAGTGGTACTTAGAAGGTAACTCCATTAATTGGGAAATAAGGCACAGACTTCCAGTCGGTGCCCTGATTATGACAAGAACAGATCAAGTATGTATGTGTTATATTGCATCATACCATATGGCATGAGTTTATCTTGTTGGGCAGACAAAATGAAACATGCAGATCTTTATCTGCCACCATTTACTATCTTATTGTATAACCTAGGCTTGTCCTGGGCACACCCTTGAGCCACACATGCCTTTCCTTAGAAGTTTTGTGCTACAGATTTTGCACACGCAGAGCTAGATGCATTAACAATGGACACCTGGAATGTGCTTCCAGAGGGCGTAATAGGGCAGAGTACGGTACTGGGGTTCAAGAAAGGATTGGACAATTCCCTGTTGGAAAAGGGGATAGAGGGGTATAGGATTACTGCACTGTTAGGGCGCCGCGTGAGCGGACTGCTGGACACGATGGACCTCTGGTCTGACCCAGTGGAGGCATTGCTTATGTTCTTATGTGGGTTGCTGTGGGCCGATTTTTTGGCCAATTTCGAAATGGCAATCGATTGTTCAAATGGCTTCTCATGCAAATGAGTTCTGTGAAAGTCTGCCGTAATCCCATCTGACCAGTCGTTTAGAAACCGGCTCTCACACATGTGCAGAGCCGGTTTGGGGAAGCCCAAACAGCTTAGCGGCAGGAGAACACAAAGCAGCCTCTTGCTACTCGGCTGTTCGGGTCTTTTTTTTTTTTTTTTTTAAATGGCACAGGATGTTGTGCATATGTAACACACACACAATATCTGCCCCATTCTAAAAAAAAAAGGCAAGTGGAGTTGCCCACCCCCATGACAGCCCCCCCAATGACCCCTGGAAGAAAAATAAAGCGAGGCAGGAGAGATTCCCACTCCCTCCTGCCACTGAGATAGACCCCACCCGCCAAGCTGAACTAAACACCCCTACCATCTCCACTCCCCATCCTTAGAAAAAAATCAGCAGGAGGAATGTCCACTCCCTCCTGCCTCAGCCCTCCCAGCTCCTCCCACACCCCTGAACCACCCCTGTACCTCTGAGTGAAGATGATAGCAGGAGGGATAACCGGTCCCTCCTGCCCGCAGGCCCACCACTCCATAATGGGAAGGGAGGGGCCTTAGGCATTGGAGCCAATCGGGGCCTTAGGCCCCTACCCATGTATCCCAGGATGCACCAGGAAGGGAAAGGCCAGCTATTTTGGTGTGGTAGGATTGTGAGCATCCCTCCTGCTGTCATCTTCACTTAGAGGTACGGGGGTTGGTTCAGGAGGTGTGGGGGGGGAGCCTGGAGGCTGAGGTAGGAGGGAGTGGGTATCCATCCTGCTGATTTTTTTCTAAGGATGGGGAGTGGGAAGGGGAGGGTCCTAGTAGGGGGAGTTGGTTTGGTGAGGGGTTTGCAGTGGCAGGAGTGAGTGGGCATCTTGCCTACTGATTTTTTTCTAAGGACGTGGAATGGGGAAGGAGAGGGGAGGGGGCTCCTGGCAGAGGGGGCACACACACACACACACACACACAATATCTGTGCCCATAGCGAAAAAAGAAAAAAACACATGGCCTCTAAGTAAAACAAAAGTCCAACAGTTATTGGCAGGTTTCTTGGGGTCAGTATTAGCAATCACTTATAGCTTTGCAATGTTTGGCCATCGATTGGATGGATCATTTTAATATTAATGAACTCATTTTCATAGTAATGAGGTCTTTTGCATACCAGAGTAGGAAAATGTACGAACGCACAGAAAACCATGTGGTAAGCCGTTTTGAACATTGGGTCGGCAAATTCTGTACCATCGGTACATGATCGGAGCGTTTAGTGCATCTAGACCACAGTTTCTAGAATACCTTCTAAGGACATTTGTGCATGTAACTGCTAATTGGTTCCAATTAGCACCAATTGAGGCCTTTTTTGCTAGATAACGTCAATTAGCTCCTCATTATTACATTAATTTTACATGCACAACTGACCTTATTCATTTCTGCATGCTAATTTGCGAGCTAAGCATAAATTTGGGCATGCAGTTTTGTAGAATTTGGGGGTTAAACCTTTCATATGTGCACTGCCGCATCAAGTCAATCTCTCAGCTGCTCTTTCTTAACACAGAAAGAATGAAGCTTAGGAAACATGGTCTGGAATTTAAGGAAGATGTGGAACAAGGCTAACAGCACGGTTTAAAACTTCAGTTGTTCCCTCAAGAAAAGGGGTAGATAAAGAGGGTAAAAGAAGAAGGAGGGAGACAGAATTTTGATTTTAAACTGAGAAACTTCAGTTCTCATGAGATCATTCCTCTCAGCTTCAGTTTTGCAGCCTGCAGTGGGTAGAATCAATGCTAATTGAAATTCCGCACAGGTCCAGGGTTTTGTGAAGACTGCGGATGAATGACGGCACAGTGGCAGGGAAGATAAATCTGCTGGCAAGTGAAATCGAGGCTCTCCATGGAGGACAGAATAAATTACTTTTTTTTTTCCCCCAGTAGAGTTGAGGTAATACATGGGAGTAAGCCAGTGAGATTGAAGCTGGTTTAATACTAGGTTTGTGGCAAAAAGAAAAAAAAAAAAGAATCATGGTTTATCTTAAAATTTAGACTTAAAGCACATATTTCAGGTGCTGTTTCCTAATGGCACTCTTTGTGCAGTGAATAATGATGATAGCCTACTGTTTAATTTCATTTACGCAGATTGCGGCTTAGGAAATTTGAATTCATGGAAGCATCTTGCATGTTGCTGCTCAGCCCAGTCATAACTGTGGTACAGAATATCGATTAGGAATTTTGATAAATACACACAGTGGAGCGCTGAGCTTAAGGCACTTCATATAAAATGTAATTAAATGACCTTCTCTAATTAGAGCGTATAGCTGCAAGCTGAATTTTCTAAGTTCAAAGGATTTAAAACTGTAATACCATCAGCTTGCTTTAGGCATACAATAAATCCATTGTTTCCTACTTCATACAAATATTATGTATATGTTTGCATGCATGCATATAAGTTTGTTTATCTGTAACCCACTTAGGTGGCAATTCTTTAAGTGGGTATCTCCTTGAAGGCTCTCTGATGCCACACAGGAAGTGCCTATTCTGTGTGCAGTTTGGGCATTATAGAATACTAGCATAACCTGACATTGGAATAATTTACATTTAGACATTCGCAGTTACAACAGTCTTAGAGCTTTTTAATAGAACGTAACTAAATGCAGCAAGGGCATGTGTACATAAGTACATAAGTACATAAGTAGTCGCCTCCGCCGGGGCAGACCAGAGGTCCATCCTGCCCAGCGGTCCGCTCACGCGGCGGCCCATCAGGCATATTGCCTGAGCAGCGGTCCCTGACTAATTTTATACCTACCTCTACACTTATCTCTAAACCTTCCACTGCTCTTATCTGTACCCCTCAATCCCTTTGTCCTCCAGGAACCTATCCAGGTCTTCCTTGAAACCCTGTACTGTGCTATTTCCTATCACAGCCTCCGGAAGGGTGTTCCATGTGTCCACCACCCTCTGTGTGAAAAAGAATTTCCTTGCGTTTGTTCTAAACCTGTCCCCCTTCAATTTCATCGAGTGACCCCTTGTTCTTGTGGTTTCTTTCAAATTGAAAAATCTGTCCTTGTCAACCTTTTCGATGCCCCTCAGGATCTTGAAGGTCTCTATCATATCTCCTCTGAGTCTCCGCTTTTCCAGGGAGAACAGCCCCAGCTTCTTCAGTCTGTCAGTGTATGTAAGGTTTTCCATACCCTTAATCAGTTTAGTTGCTCTTCTCTGGACTCCCTCAAGCATTGCCATGTCCTTTTTGAGGTACGGTGACCAATACTGTACACAGTATTCCAGATGCGGGCGCACCATAGCCCGGTACAGTGGCAGGATGACTTCCTTCGTTCTGGTCGAGATACCCTTCTTAATGATACCTAACATTTGGTTTGCTTTCCTCGAGGCTGTGGCGCACTGTGCCGACGCCTTCAATGTCGTGTCTACCATCACTCCCAGGTCTCTTTCCAGCTTACTGACCCCTAGCATTGATCCCCCCATTTTGTAAGTGAACATCGGGTTCCTTCTCCCTATATGCATGACCTTGCATTTCCCTACATTGAAGCTCATTTGCCACTTTTTCGCCCGTTCTTCCAGTGTCGTAAGATCCCTTTGGAGATCCTCGCAATCTACCGTGGTTTCAACCTTGCTGAATAGTTTGGTGTCATCTGCGAATTTGATGACCTCACATTTTGTTCCCGCCTCCAGGTCATCAATGAATATGTTAAACAGGAGCGGTCCCAGCACTGACCCTTGAGGAACCCCGCTCGTGACCCCTTGCCAGTCCGAGTAGTGGCCCTTTACACCAACCCTCTGCTTCCTGTCTGCCAGCCAGTTTTTGATCCATCGGTGGACCTCCCCTCGCACCCCGTGATTCCATAGCTTCCTGAGCAACCGCTCATGTGGTACCTTATCGAAGGCTTTCTGGAAGTCTAGGTAAATTATGTCTATGGGTTCACCTTTGTCCACCTGGCTATTTACCCCCTCAAAGAAGTACAACAAGTTTGTGAGGCACGATCTACCCTTGCAGAACCCATGCTGGCTCGACCTTAGCTGTCCATTTTTTTCGATATGATCACAGATGCTGTCCTTAATCAGCGCCTCCATCATCTTTCCCGGGACCGATGTGAGGCTCACCGGCCTATAGTTTCCCGGGTCGCCCCTTGAACCCTTCTTGAAGATGGGCGTGACATTAGCTATTTTCCAATCCTCCGGGATCTCTCCAGTTTTTAGGGATAGGTTGCATATTTGCTGAAGTGTCTCTGCTATTTCATTCCTTAATTCCTTGAGCACCCTTGGGTGAATGCCGTCCGGACCTGGCGACTTGTCGCTCTTTAGCTTGTCTATCTGCCTGAGGACATCCTCCTGGCTCACCTCTAGTTGGACCAGCTTGCTATCTTGATCTCCATTTTCTATTTCCTCTGGTTCCGGAATGTTGGATGTGTCCTCCCTCGTGAAGACCGACGTAAAGAAGTCATTTAACTTGTCAGCTATTTCTTTTTCCTCCCTCAATACTCCCTTTCTATCCCCATCATCCAAGGGCCCCACTTCCTCCCTCGCTGGTTGCTTTCCCTTTACGTACCTGAAGAATGATTTGAAATTTTTTGCCTCTCCCGCTAGTCTCTCTTCATATTCCCTCTTTGCTCTCCTAACCACTCGGTGGCACTCCTTCTGGCTTTCCTTGTGTAACTTATAATAATCTTATAAAAGTTGTGAGTGTTACTGGGAGACACGCCCATGTCTCTTCCATGTGTACATCCTCTTGAATTTGCAGGTAATAACACTTACAGGCATCCTGTGACAGGGTGAAGATCCTGTCACTGGTCAGCAGAGAGAAGCCTCAGCAGTAATAATGGAGCTCATTTGCATATAAGTTCCTGCAAAGGCACCTGGGAGCTGTCTACTCACCCAGAATGGAAAAAGGTACTGAACAGAACAGTTCCAACACAGAGAGCTGGAGAAAATAAGAGCTCCTTCTGGATCCTGGCGACCCTTGAGGGGAGGAATGCTGGCTTTGGCCTTAGTCTCGGTAAGCTTGACCTAGACCAGCCTGTCCGGAAGAGCTTAGAGTGACCAGAGAGCTCGAGCTTGACAACCAGCAGAGGGCCTGGAGGAGAGAGACTGAACGACTGGGACAGTACTCAGGGAGTACATACTGAGTGACCAAGGGAATCCTCAGAAAGTGAAGACTGAGCAACCAGGAGAGTTCTCAGTAAGAGTGTCTGAGGGTCCAGGAGAGTTCTCAGGGAGTGATCAGTGATCGGAGGGTCCATGGAGGAACCAGTGTACCAGTGAAGTCCTAATTGACAGTGGCTGGTATAGTGACTAGTAGGGAAGATAGGTGGTGATCAAAGGAGGAATGAGAGTGACCGGTTGGGATCAGAGGAGCCAGCAACCAGAGAGACCGGTGGTGTCTAGGACTGGTGGGGACACAAGAGACTGCCAACCAGTGACTGGCAATGGCCCCAGAGTTAGTGACTGGTGGTGACCAGTGAGAAGACTGGAAGATGCTCAAAAACCCAGAAGTCCAGAGAGGGTTTGGCATGAACTCAGTGACAACCAGGGAAGAGCTTGGAGGAGCATTTTTGTTTTTTTGTTTTTTTAGAAGTGCCTGAATGAGAAAGAAGACCAGAAGTGCCTGGAGGTGATGACTTGATGGGTGATGACCACTTGGCCCAATCGCACACCCTTACAAAATACACTTAGCGTGACTTGGACATTTATATGCAGAAAGGGGTGCCTTACCTCAGGCATCTAGTTAAAGAATAACCCTTTTATAGACTGCAAAACTGATTAAAATCCTTTTATGTAGTTAAATCATTTTCTAAAACATATTAACACAGTAACGTAGTACATGACAGAAGTCAAAGATCTGAATGGTCCATCCAGTCTGCCCAGTAGTTAGTCATTATAAATTAATGATTAAATTGAATTGTCTTTTTTTCTTTGATATTACTGGGTCATAGACCTTAGAAGTCTGCCCAGTACTGTCCTTGGGTTCCAACTACCAGAGTTGCCATCAAAGCTCACTCCAGCCTATCAGAACCATCTCATCATTTGCAGGGTACAGACTGTAAAAGTTTGCCCAGCACCGTCCTTATATTCCCTCCCCAGCCTATCCTAAACCAAATTGCCATATACGGGGCACAGACCTTGTAAGTCTGCCCAGTACCAGCCCTAGTTCTTCAATTTATACCAATGATTTTCTAGTTAGAGATCTACTGTGTTCACCCCATGCTTTTTTGAATTCTGTCACCATTTTCATCTCCACCACCTCCCTCAGGCATCAAGGCATCCAGGCATCAAGCACCCTCTCCATGACAAAGAATTTCCTAACATTATTCAAGGTTATATTCAGAAATAAACATATAGGAAAAAATATAATACCTTTTTTATTGGACTAACTTATGGCTCCTTTTACTAAGCAGAGTATGAGCATTTTACTGTGGGCCGGTGAAGTAAATGCTCTAATGCTCATTGAATTCCTATGAGTGTCGGAGCATTTACCTTGCCAGCCTGTGGTACAATGCTCTTGCGCTGCTTAGTAAAACCCAGCATTAATGTAGTTGATGATTAGCTTTCAAAGGTAATCTCTTCTTCTCAGATAAGAAGCAAATGTTGGGAAAATCAGTATATAGAAGGGAAACCTGAAAGCATTTCAATGGTAGTTGGAGACAAGAAGGGGACAAAGCTTTCATGTTTCCCTTATTTGCTGATTTCTGATCTGAGGAAGAAGGGGGTTACCTTCAAAAGCTAATCCTAAAACTACATTAACCCCCCTCCCTCCTTTTACAAAACCATAGAGTGGTTTTTAGCACTGGCAATGGCGGTAACAGCTCCGACACTCAGAGAATTCCTATGAGAGTTGCTACAACTGCGGCTGGCGCTAAAAAATCACACTACGGTTTTGTAAAAGGAGGTGAGGGTAAGTTAGTTAACAACAGGTGGGATAATAAATATCAAAATATATCAAAAATTCTATCCCCTTCTATTGTAGGAAAACACAGAAAAACCATAAACCAGGTGGAGAAAAAGACCTCACTTAAATTCGTGGAATTTAACAAAACAGCAAAAGCTGAAAACAAGTAAGTTCACTTCATCGTCACAGGTCAAAAAAAAAAAACTCCACTTGAATACAAAAAAATTTATTTTCTGCATTTAAAATCACCACTAGGAGAGCAAGGATGGGGAAAAATAGCAAAAGTCCTAAAATTTACTAATAATAGTCATTGCAAACAATCAAGAAATCCATGCTGGGAGTAAATATCACAGTTGGAGAGGGGAAAACCCCCAAAATTATTTCAGAAAATACCAGAAGAACAGACCCTTAGCACACAGAAGGCCTTTGCTGCATCAAAAACAGTAGAAAACCATAACGTAAATAGTCCAAAACAAAGCAAACTACAAAAAAGTACTCAGCTTTCAGGTGCAAATTCAGTCCTGTTCCACAGCAAATCCACAACGATTCCAGCTCAGAGCTGCCACTCTCCTGCTGCTACAATTATTGAATCAGTTCATAATCCCAGACCGGATACAAAAGGTCCCAACAGGAGTATCGCATTTTGCTCAAAAGCATCATCAGGGGTGTTTAAAGGCTCTGGACTCTCGGCAACTCTGAGGGCTCCTTTTACAAAAGTACGCTAGCGTTTTTAGCGCATGCACTGGATTAGCGCGCGCGTTAGCCGAAAATCTACCGCCTGCTCAAAAGGAGAAGGTAGCGGCTAGTGCACGCAGCAATTTAGTGCACGCTATTCCATGTGTTAAGGCCCTAGCGCACCTTCGTAAAAGGAGCCCCAAATGTACAGCGGCAGAGTCGCTCTTAAACTGGCTCAAACTCTGACATAAGTTAGTCCAATAAAAAAAGATTATTATTTTTTTCCTCTTTATGTTTTTATTTCTATATAGTATGTTGAAAAGTGGACTAACATGGCCACCACACCATTTCACTCTAACATTATTCCTAAATCTACCATCTCACAACCTCAATATCACATTAAGTATTACAGAAACAGTACTGAATAAGTAAAATAAGCATACATTTTACTTATCTACAGCAAAATTAAAAGGGCTTACCCCGGAGCATGCAAAGACATCCCATGGTAAGTTTCAAAGGTGTACACACTACCCACATACTATAAAATATTTTCGGGCTGCGGAGATGTGTCTGGGGCAGAGAGTAGGCATTTCTGTGCTAATCAGTTAGCACATCAGCTTTGCTGCACACGAATGATTAGATTAGATTTCCAGGAAGAAGTTAAACTTTATGGCGAGAATGTGATAGTCTTGATGTTACACGAGACTTCATTACCCAAATTTTGAGGTGGTGTAGCAGAGTAATGTCGGTTCCCTGAAGCAGGCCCGACGTCGGAACCAGGGCAGGATTAATTTGTCGAGGGCCCCTAGGCACATAAGTACACTTGGGCCCCCCTGCCCCACCCTACCATGCGCCCATGCGGAAACAGGAAGCTGCGTCGGAGGGAAGCTTTGGGCAAGCAGCACCGCTTGCACAATTACAGTTCCTGTTGCCTTTGTTACCCACGTTGCTTGCTTGTCTTACTTTCTGTCGATGGGGGGCTGCGTTGCCGATCGGGGTGGGGCCCATGTTGCCAATCGATGCTGGAGGGGCCCAATGTTGATGCCCTCCTTCATCGGGCCCCCCTGACCATTTCGGGCCCTAGGCACGTGCCTACTTGGCCTATTGGTTAATCATGGCCTGGTCGGAACCAGTGAATTTAGAAAGCTAAGTTTTTTTTCCATCTTACATTCATCAATATAAGATGTTAAGCTTATAGCCCATTTGGCTCTTATAAATAATTCAATAGTGACTATTGTTGTCATTTTGATACTGTATTGAACAATGCGATGATTGGGTGGTGAGGCGGCACATTCGCCTTTATGTCTCTGAGCATAAGCTTCAATAACAGTTAAATAACATTTGATGGAATTTTTCTGTAAAGACACAAAGAGTGACTTTTATAATAGTTGCTATATTCCTTTTTGGTCACTCAACATTAGTGTTTTGGTTGAATTATTTGCCCTTTTCTTTATTTTTGACTGAGTCTACACACGAATGATTAGCACAGATTTAGCACGTGAGCCTTTACCACCTACATTAAGGGCTCACATGCTAATTTTTGTTAATGGCCACACACTAATTGCAACATTAGTGCATGGCCATTAATTCATAAAATGGAAAAATCAGCCATTTTCCGTCTGTGGTAGAAACAGCCTTAGCACGCAGAAAAGACCTGCAGCTTTGTAAAAAGGAACCCACAAAACCCAAATTTGGCTAAAAGGGAAAGGGATTGGGACTCGTCTACCGCCTTTTTGTCATTTTACAACCACACTCAAAGCAGTTTACATACAGGTACTGCAAGCATTTTCCTTCTCTGTCCCGGTGGGCTCACAATCTATCTAATATACCTGGGGCAGTGGAGGATTAAGTGACTTGCCCAGAGTCTCAAGGAGCAGCATGGAGTTTGAACCACAACCTCAGGGTGCTCTAACCACTAAGCCACACTCTCCTCCTAAAAGCCTTAATTACAAGGTTCAGTAAACAGAAATGAATTCAGTTGCTTTCTACCGCCCCCCCCCCCTCCTGTTTTATGAAGCCGTGCGTGTTAGTGTTTTTTTTATCGCCGGTTATGGTGGTAAAAGTTTGTTGTTGTGTTTTTTTTAGTTCAGATTTTTTTATTGGAATTATAGGCAACAATACAGAAAAAGAAAACAATACTTATAGTTTTGATACACATAGGAATTCTATGAGCATCGGAGCGTTTACCTCCATGGCCAGCAATAAAAAAATCCAGGGGTCCTTTTATTAAGGTGCGCTAACCAATTTGGCGTGTGCTAAAGATTAGGGCACGTTAAATGCTAAGACGCCCACAGGAATATAATAGATGCTTTAGCATTTAGCAAGCACTCATTTTTAATGTTTAATTTTTAATGGTTAACGCACCTTAATAAAAGGACCCCACAATGCGGCTTCATAAAAAGGGGGGGGTGAGGGGTTAAATTTGCAACTAATTACGCTCCAATTGCAAAGCATCATGTAAAGAATCAGGGGCCCAGTGTGGAAAAACAACATTGAACACATAATGTAAAAAATAGCAGATATCAAATAGGGAGGAACAAGAGGATTCACAGACACAGAGTATAAATGCCTGCTCCAATTAATCCAAACCAACAACTTGTATAAATAATCAGGTGAAAAGTAAGGAATTCCTTAAAAATCAGTAATATATTACAATTTAGATACAATGGGTCAATAAGAAGTATATTCGAGAAAGGGTGCCCAAATTTAGGTGACCCAATAAAACATACTATGCATGAAGTCTGTAAGAGCAATTAAATGTGCAATTGCCATTATACAGTAGTGTAATCCAACTGTGGAATACTGTATATTCAGTTCACTAAACTGGTATAATAAGAACAGAAGATATAGTCATGAGATCAAGTCTTTTTTAGAGGTCACATGAGTTACACCCCTCCTTCTCCCAGCTAACTGCAAGAATAGGGCAGAGGGCATATAGCTCTGATTGGGTTTCCTACAGCCATCCATCCCAGGGCTTCACCACTCCTCCCTAGGACTTTACAACTCCTTTCCAGGACTCCAGCTTACAGAGGAATGGCAGCCTATATTCCACCCCCCCCTCCCAGCTGTCAGAACTATAGCTATGTAATCACATGAGGAACAAAAAGTATCAAACATCCAGTGCTGCACATAGCATTTCCAAGCATTTAGCTCAGATATCCCCATCATAGCAGAGCTTAGCAGCTCTTCACATCTGAACCCCCTAATCTAAACTTGGGGCTTAACAGGGGATATTATCACTTGCCTCCCCTTCTGGTGGCACCAATGACACCCAAAGGTGTCACACTATACATGTTGCAATGTATGAAGAAAACCTACTGAAAGGTATAGATAAATAGCATTGCAATAGTAGAGATGAAATAGGGCCATTACCAGTACAACAGAATAAAAGTCATAATATATTGCAATCATCTCAGAATCCATGAGTAACCAACTAAGAAAGTCAACCTATTGCTGTTTAACTTTTTTTTTTTTGGGGGGGGTCACTTATTTACTTTCACTGGAAAGGCAGATTAATATAGTTGCTATCTAGCCAAGTGAAGACATTCATAATCCGTGACTGATATCTGAGCCTGGCTATAGGAGTAGAGCATCCCATACCTCATTCATAATCTAGGCATTTTCCATGAAAGACCAAGATGTCTGAGGGACAATTCTATTACAGGGTGCCTCCATTAAGGACAGGAAGAAGGATCCTATTCTAGAATGGAACATAGGTGCCTAGTTTCATAATATGTATGGAAAAAAAAATATGCTGGATGCATAGAAATAAGTTAGTACTGAATTTGAAAAAAAAACCTGAAGTGATATTCATAGATAATGATAAAGTGCTCTTAGGCATAGGAGAGTTGAAAGTGCAAGATGTGATGCTCCCTATTTCTTCTCATGTCAGAATGTTAGGGATACAATTTGGATGCACAACTTACGATGCAGATGCATATTGTGCATGTTATAAAGGAGCTTTTTTCAATTAAGATTATCTAGAGTGCAAACTATGATGATTGTTACTGATTTCCAGACTGTGGTACAAAGTATTGTTGTGCCAGAATTGGACTTCTGTAATTCACTGTTGACGGGCATTGCGAAAGTTAAAATTAAAGTGCTGCAGGTCATTCCAAACACCGCTTCAAAAATGATTACGGGAACGGCCTGGAAAGAGCACATCAGTCCAGTATTGAAACGATTGCATTGGTTGCCAATTGAAATGAGAATTGAGTATAAGGTCTTGACGATTATGCACCAGGTGATCCACAGGATGGCTACCTGGTATCTAATTCAAATGTTGAAACATTACATACCTCCTTGAGATCTTAGTCTGCAATACGATTATCAATTGATGCACTTGGAGGAACACACTATAGGAAGACACAAATATCAGCAATCTCAGTAGCGGGTCCACGTTTCTGAATGCACTGCTTTGTTTTGGTGGTATTTAGTTTCATACTAAAGGAAGAAGCCCAATCTTGAATTCTGTTAAACTGGACATTAGGCCCCTCCCTGGTGCATCCCAGAATGCACCGGGAAGGGGAAGGCCCACCATTTTTCAGTGGTGGGCCTGCCAATAGGATAGAGTGGGCATCTCTCTTGCCGGCCATGAGAAAAAGGTACAGTATGTTAGACCTGTTTCTGGGTATATTTGACCTGCTGATTCCAAAAATGGCATCAGTGTTCTATCAGCTCTAGTTTTTGAGATACAGAGCATTATGTAGGGACATAATGTCTTTTAAAAAGCAACTAAAAACCTGTTTGTTTGTTAAGGTCTTTTTTTTTTTTTTAGCTTAATATTGTGAAAGCTATATTAGAGCTTGGTAAGTGCAACCTTTTACCTGCTGTTTGCTACTCTAAGCAGAAATGTTTTAGGTTATGTAGCAGTGTTCTCCTTGGAAATTTTTCCAACCGTTTGGAAGAAAAAAGTAACCGGGTGGGGCGGGATAGGGAAATTTGATGGTGGGGAAAATTAAATGTGCAATATTTTTATTAGTTAATTGTTATTATTTTCCAATGCTCAATATGATTTTCTTTTTAAGGTATGACACTTAGGCAGTGTTCCAGTAGCATTTAAGCCACCCTTGGAAAAAAGTAATGCAGATCCTCTTATTCCGAATAACTACTTGCCAGTATCAAACCTTCCATTTCTTTCAAAACTACCGTACTTGAGAGAGTGGTATTCAACCAACTTCAAACATGTTGAATCAGTTAATGCTTTCTTTGCATCCCCAGCAATCTGGTTTTGTTAAGACATAGCACAGAGACAGTAGTTCCTGCCTTAGGGCTCCTTATACAAAGCTGCGATAGCAATTCTGCCACAGCAAATATGCTGAAACCCATAGGAATTGAATGGACTTTGGTGCATTTGCCATGGGAGAATCACTACTGTGGCTTTGTAAAAGGGGCCCTTACTAAGTGAATTACATAGTCACCTAGATTAGTGTTTCTCAACTTCTTCAAGCCAAGTACCCCAGCCCAAGCTCCACCCCTGACCACACCCACATTATAATAGTACTAATTGTAATGCAATTTTTTCCCATTTATTTTTCATGTACACACAATATAATCTTATTAATTCATAATGGTAACCAAAATTTTTTTTTTTAAACCTACAAAACACACTGTATGCAGAGAAAAAGTTAATTATTATTTATATTTGTTTTATTTTTCAAAGCGGTCAAGGCAGATGACTTTAAAATATGCAATGTCACCTCAGTAACAACAATAGAGAAATAGACAAATATAGTGCAAAATATAGAGAGCAAATAATAAATTCTCAAAACTAACACATTTTGATCACTATATTGAAAACAAAATCATTTTTCCTACTTTTGTTGTCTGGTGATTTAATTAGTTTCTGGTTGGCTTCCTTCTGACTGTGCATCCCACATTTTTCTTTCTGCCTCCTGCATTCTTCTTCTCCTCCAGACCTCATTCCATTCCCCCAACCAACATCTCTCTCTGTCCCTCCATGAGTCCAACTTTTCTTCCTCTCTCCTCTACCTCTATTGGCAACATGTCTCCTCTCTCCCTACTCTGTTATGATCTTGCATCTCTCTGTTCTTCCTCAGGGTTTCTCCCCCTCTGTCTCTTCTGTCTGCACCTCCCATAGTCCAGCATCTGTAGTAACATTTGGATTTCTCCATCTAATGGTTATAAAATTACTGTACATACTACTACTTCTAAATCTGCTGGTGTAGTATATTCTGTAATATGCCCTTGCTCACTGGTGTATATATGAAGAACTAAATAGAAGATACAATTAAGTCTCAATGAACATAAATGCAGAATACTCAGTAAAAATAAAGTGACCCCTCTGGGATCACATTAGCTTATAAAGATACATACTATGACTGATTTTAATTGGTGCATCATTGATCATATCATAGGTGTTAGAACAGGGGAGGCCACAAGGGCCATGGACTCCCCAAAAATTGGCGGTCAGTTATGGCTCTACTCCCCCACCCATCTCCTCCTGGTCTCTGTAATTTTAAACCTGCAGGGCAGGCCTACTCATCGACACTGTGTGGTGGCTGCACGAAGATTTAAAATTACAGCTACTGAGGGAAGATAGCTGGGGGAGTTGTCGTGCTGCAGGATCCTGCTGGGGCTAGGGCGTAGCTTTTGGGCCCCTCAAACAAAAAAGAATTCCTCTGCATATGGATCTTATCTCATCTGGCTTATTTTGAGCAATGACGAATATATGTGTTGCAGAGTGCACCCTGATGGACTGAATGAGACCATAGAATTGGATCCTCTTTGACTGGTTCATGTTTTCCCATGTGATTTGAAAACAATAGCCCCCTATTTTATGAAACTGCAATAGCAGTTTCTAGTGCAGGGAGTCATGCTGAATGGCCCATGCTGCTCCCAACGCTCATAGGAACTCAATGAGCATCCCAACGTTAGAAACTGCTATCACAGTTTCGTAAAAGGAGGTCTAAATCATTTGTGGGATTCTGTGGTTACTATGGAAGGTTTAAACAAAACTATTCTGTGATAGTACACATGTTGACAACTCCTACAGAGGGCTACCTGCCTGAGAGGAAAGGACGGGGTCCCTAAGTTTTATGTCAAATATATTTCAAATTATTTGGAGCCAGCCAAATGAAGGAATGGGAAGAGGCTTCTTTTGAAAAATATATCAACTATTTGACAAATGCTCTAGTGTGGGTTTTCACACAGCTGGATTTTCTATATTCTATCTACAGAAGGACTACGAACCAACTTGTACTGAGAAAATATGACACCTGTTGCATTTGCTAGTAGAAAATTGTCTGAGCTTTAGAAGAAATATCCACCTGACCATCTGGAATTTATGGCCATGGTTAACAAGTTCCATAGCTATCTCTGTGGTGCTGAGATCACAGTGTCTATCCGCTGACATATATAATAACTACTGACAACCTTAATACTGCAGGACATACTGTAAATGGCTTACCACATTAGCCACGCATAACTTTATCCTAACGTACTGTCCTGGAAAGGATACTTTATCATGCAGGAAGTACAGAGGAGACTCCTACCTCATGAATACATGTGCCTGAGGAAAGAGATAAGGTGTTATTTTATGCTACATATGATACAAAAGCAGTTCCTTTACTGGGAGTGTTTGTCAGAATTTATCTACTGGTCTATTACCAACATAGTTATAGTGTTACCACAGAACTGGTATTCTTTAAGTCAATGACTAACCAGTCCAACTAGTGGAACCTACCTTCCTGTCAGCAGGTGAAGACAGCAAAATTTGCTTACCTCTATATAAGGGTTACCAGACATCCGGATTTCCCCAGACATGTCCTCCTGTCTGGATGGCTTTTCAAAACCCAATACTTTGTCCGGGTTTTGAAAAGCTGTGTCGGGCAGGGAGGAAGTACTGCCCGACACAGGCGCGGACTTCCTCCCTGCCCGACAAGAGCAGGCAGTGGTGGGCGGGGCTAGGATGCAGTTAGGGGTGGGATTAGAGCAGGGATGGTCATAACTAGGTAGGCCTGGGGGCGGGGCTAGGGGTCCTGATTTTCCAAAAGAAAAATCTGGCAACCCTACTCTATATATGCTAGTGTAGTTGGGAAGCCAACCAATATGCTGCTAACAGCTTCCTTTTCCTACAACACAAAATGTCAAAATTAATACTATATCTCATTCACTCCACAAAATTGTCTGCCTTCCTCCATTTTACATATACCATTTATAGATTTATATCTTTGAGATAGGTTCCTGGGTGCCTTTATGCTGAACTCAACCTTTTCCTCTTGTCCTTTTGCACTCAATTAAGAGGTTCTTAGCTCTGTTGGTATCACAAGCGAACCAGCTAACCTCTTTTTCAGAAAAAAATACACTAGCAGGGCCAGCTCAATCAATGGACAAGGTGAGGCTCTGGTCCAGGGTGCCAGCGATTAAAGATGCCAAAACACCCAGCCTCTGACCTCACTTGGTTTACAGGATAAGCCTTTTCTTCCACCGTTTTCTGTTACGGTCTTTCCCTGTCTCTCTTCTCCTTCCCCACATGTTTAGCACCGATCTTTTACCTCTCTCACTCCTCCATGGTACTGTAAAGTTTATATTAATCACCAGTGGCAGTCCCTGGATCAACCCTGGCAGCGCCTGGATCATCCATCTGCCATGCCCTGACTCCTCTGCTGCAATTTCCTAGGGGCAGGATGCAGCAGAAGGAAGACCCAGAGACTGGCCAAAGGCAGCTTTTCATACTACTGCTGCTGGCGACAGACATAAACTTTACTGGACCTTGGAGGAATGAGAGAAGAATTAGACTAGGTAGAGGGGGAGAGGTGCCAAGACAAAGGAGGGAGAGATGTCTAATCTGCAGGGTAAACCAGAAGCAATTTAATGAGGGGGGGTGCTGCCCCAAAAAAGTTGGCTCAGGGCATCACTATACCTTGAGCAAACCATGATTGATAACACAGGGTAACAAAAAATTTTTTTCTGAATCATCTGACAACACAGCACATTTTTCTAAATCAGTTTTTCAGGATGATTTCAGATCTGTTAGTTTTTTTTCAGTCACGTAAACTTTTAAAGTTATGACTAAAGTTAGTTTATAGCCTTTTAGCATATAGGGTTTTAAGAATTACAGCATCAACTTAAAGAAATGTTGCAGTCCAAAGTCCAAAGTCCAAAGACTTTGGTCCAAAGTCAAATAAGCACGCAGTACAGCATAATTCTACTGGACTGTGTCACTTAGCAACCAATATTTCTTCAAAAATGCTTAGAGTATGATTTCTTTTTGTGAGTTGTGTCTGGATTGTCACGGCACAACATCCAGCAGTAGTCAGCCATCATACTGTCATTCTTGAAACCTTGGTAGCGACACTCCATTAACTGAATGTCTTGGTGAAAATATTCTCCTTGCTCGTCACTCACCATACCAAGATTTTCCAGAAAAAAAGTCAAGATGTGAGTGCAAAAAGTATATTTTTAATGACATGCACCGGCCAAGTTTCTGATACGAGTCAAGGAGATTCTGAACACCTTCCTTGTATGAAAGAGACTTATGGTTGCCCAAAAAGTTTTCCACTAACCACTTGAATGCCTCCCAAGCTTCAAGCTCAGCTGCTGAGAGTTATTGCTTAAAATCTTTATCCTGCTTAAAGGACTTGATCTGTGAGCCTATAAACATCCTTTCCTACAGTTTTGCAGTGCTGATTTTTGGAAATTTCTTAACAAGATATTGAAAACCTGGTGAGTTTGCTTTACCCATGGCCTTTACCAGGTTCTTCATCAACCCCTGCTTGATATGAAGAGGTGGAAGAAATATTTTATGAGGATCCACCAATGGCATAAATTTCACACTGCTTGTCCCTGGGTTATAGGTATCCCTTAGCTGCCAGACATGCTTGACATAATGTTCAGCTGTAGATCTGCTATCCCACAAGCACAGGAAACAGCAGTATTTAGTGAATCCTCCTTGCATTCCCATTAGCATGCCAAGACCTTCAAATCACAACAAATGTTCCAGTGGTGTGTTTTATAACTGATTGCTTATGGTAAATTCTTCAATTTCTCATAAGACTCCTTTAGATGAGCAGAATGGGCAATTGGTATACTTGGTTTGGAATTTCTATTGTGCAGTAACACTGCCTCCAAGCTTCTCTGTGAAGAATCAATAAAGAGACGCCATTCATCTGGACAATGCAGTTGTGACAAGCTGTTGAAGAGCCCGTTGATGTCATGACAAAAGCACAATGAGCCATTTACAGTGAAGAATGTTGTTAAGTTACGATTCCTTTTTCTGCAATGAGTTATATTAGCATCTTTTGCAAGCAACTGCTTTTGCTTAAGCCTTGAAGCAAGAAGTTCTGTTTTTCTTTTGAAAGATTTAGATCACAAGTAAGATCATTGAGCTCAGCTTGTGTAAAGGTCTATGGTTCTGAATCTTCATCATTCACATCATCAGGATCAGATAATTATGGATTGTAACCAGCTGCTGCATCATCATCACATTCCTCATTATGTTCCACCTCTTGGAAGCAAGTCCATCTTGTGGAGGTACAGGGACAGACAGTGAGTCATCATGAGGAACAGGCCTAATAGCAGAATTTAGAGTAGTATATATAATTTTGTGTTTAGTTTTAGCTGAGAATCCACTTGTGTTCACAAGGCAAAAGTAGCAATCTTTAATATGGTCTCACGGTTCCCTCCATATCATTGGGATTGCAAATGGCATTGCTGCCTTTCATCGATTGAGCCAGTCACAAAGTTTGTTGTAACAACAGAAACAGATGATATGTGGAGCCCAAGACTTATCCTGGTCACCCAGTAGACAGCCAAAGTACAATTTGTATACCTTCTTCAGATCTACGATAATTGGGTGAAGTTGTGCTTTAGAAACATAGAAACATAGAAATAGACGGCAGATAAGGGCCCACGGCCCATCCAGTCTGCCCACCCTAATGTCCCTCCCCTACCTTTGCCCTGTGAATAGATCCCATGTGCCGATCCCATTTGGCCTTAAAATCAGGCACGCTGCTGGCCTCAATCACCTGTAGTGGAAGACTATTCCAGCGATCAACCACTCTTTCAGTGAAAAAGAATTTCCTGGTGTCACCTCGTAGTTTCCCGCCCCTGATTTTCGGCGGATGCCCTCTTGTTGTCGTGGGACCCTTGAAAAAGAAGATATCTTCCTCCGCCTCGATGTGGCCCATAAGATACTTGAACGTCTCGATCATGTCTCCCCTCTCTCTGCGCTCCTCGAGCGAGTATAGCTGCAATTTGTCAAGCCATTTTTCGTATGGAAGATCCTTGAGTCCCGAGACCATCCGGGTGGCCATTCTTTGCACCGACTCCAGTCTCAGCACATCCTTGCGATAATGCAGCCTCCAAAATTGCACACAGTATTCCAGGTGGGGCCTCACCATGGATCTATACAATGGCATAATGACTTCCGCCTTACGACTGACGAAACCCCTTCGTATGCAGCCCATGATTTGTCTTGCCTTGGACGAAGCCTGCTCCACTTGATTGGCAGACTTTATGTCCTCACTGACGATTACCCCCAAGTCTCGTTCTGCTACCGTTTTTGCTAGGATCTCGCCATTAAGGGTATAAGACTTGCATGGATTTTGGCTGCCCAGGTGCATAACTTTGCATTTTTTGGCATTGAAGTTGAGTTGCCATGTCCTAGACCATCGCTCCAGTAGGAGTAGGTCGTGCATCATGTTGTCGGGCATTGAATCTTCGTCTGTTGTGCATTTGCCCACTACATTACTCAGTTTGGCGTCATCGGCGAATAATGTTATTTTACCTCGAAGCCCTTCTGCCAAGTCTCTTATAAAGATGTTGAATAGGATCATGAATGAACCACAAACATAACAGAAACTATCTGGATGATTAGTACAATGTCTTGGCATGATAAAGACTGATATTAATCACCATCTGTAGCATAAAAAAACAAAGACAACTGTTGTTAACCCTCCATTTAAAGCTTGATCGGACGTGTTCCACCCTGAGGCATCAGATTAGTGAAATGCTGGCCACTGTTGATGTACCTGAGCAGGAGACAAGCAGTTGCAGAGAGAGGCAGAGGGAGAGAGAAGCCAAAGGGGGGAAAAACAGAAAAAAGAGCAGGAGAGAGAAGCAGAGTCAGGAGTCCAAGAGGGGAATCAGCGAGTTAGCTCCGCCTTAAAAGGGGAGGTGCCAATGGCGCTCAGCCATTTGGCGCGTGAAGGCGAGCATTAAAGGCGCTCATTAAAGGCGCTTGTCTTAGTGAGAGCACCTTTGCGAAGGGCCTTGAGAAGGGATGAGCCACCACTAAAGCAGAGCTGAAAGACACCGCAGCAGGCAGAGGGCACACAACCAGGCAGACACAGCAGGTACAGAGGACACACATCCACATACTGCTAAAGGAGAGAAGAAGGAGGACACAGCAGGCACAGAGGACACACAGCCAGGCAGACACAGAGGACAGCAGGAGCTGAGGACAGCCGCAGTCAGGCAAGCACAAAGGACACAGCAGGCGCAGAGGACAACCACAGCAGACACAGAAGGCATCAACAGCAGACTGGCAAGCAGGCAGCAATGGAAGCAGCAGACTGAAGCAAGATGTTGAGCTACCCAGTTTTCTGCACCGTCTGCCATATGTATGACTACCTCCCCTCTGGGAGGTGGTCTTAAGTATGCGCTAGATGCAGAGAACTGAAGAGCCTGAAGATACAAGTCAGACTCCTAGAGGGTAGAATACTGGAACTGGAGGCACTTCAAGCAGCGGAGGAGGGAGACAGAGATGCAGAGAACATCATGACAGGGGAAGTAGAGAACAAGATTGAGGACACCATCAAGGAAGAAGTCCAAGAGCTGGAAAAGTTCATAGAGGAGGCATACAGGGAGGCCGTGGAAAATCACCAGCAACAGTGGAACTGCCGAAAGACACCTACAGAGAGTGTGGACCACCCGATGGACAACCACCACGAAGAAATGGGTGACACAGCAGCGAGAACGAAGGATTCAGACCCTGTGGCAAGAAAGATGGACATACACCAGGGACACGGACCTGCGGCTGGAGAATCAAGAGAAGATATAAGACAGCAATCATTGTGGGGAACTCCATCATCAGACAAGTCGACAGCCACATAGAGGGAGGAAGACTGGATCAGCTGGTGACCTGCCTACCGGGTGCCAAGGTAGAAGACATAGTGAGCTGCATCGACAGAATCATTGACAGTGTGGAAGAAGAAGATACGGCGGTAGTGATCCATGTGGGGCCGAACAACGGAAGCAACAGGGAAGTACTGAAGGACCAGTTCCAGATGCTGGGAAGGAAGCTGAAGACCAGAATGTAGAGGATAGCATTCTTGGAGATCCTGCCGGTACCCAGGGCTGATGAGAAGAGGCAGATGGAGTTGCAAGCAGTCAACGTGTGGATGCGGCGCTGGTATGAGGAAGAAGGATTCCACTTCATGTGCAACTGGACCACGTTCTGGGGGAAGAGCAAGCTCTACAGGAAGGATGGACTCCACCTCAGCAGAGACGGAACGAGGCTACTTGCAAGCAACATCAAGAGAGAAGTTGAGAAGTTTTTAAACTAGGAAGAAGGAGAAAGCTGACAGTCAACCAAGAGAGAGAGTCAATGGTTCGGGAACCAGTATACCCGGAGGATACCATGCAAGAAGATAGAGGGAAGGACTCCTGGATCATAGGCAAGACAGATTGAAAAGGACACAAGAGAGAAGGAAATGCAAGAAAGGAACAGGCCGCAAACCCAAGTGTATGTACACAAACCCAAGGAGCCTTAGAAATAAGATGGGTTAATTAGAAGCTATGGCATAAAAAGATAACGTTGACATCATAGGCATCACGAAACATGGAGGACTGAGGAAAATGTTTGGGATACTGTGCTACCGGGATACAAATTATACCGCAGAGACAGAGTGGCTCAAAAAGGTGGGGCATTGCCATATACGTCAAAGAGGGAATTGAATCTACTGGAGAGAACATGCCACAACTGACGGATAAGTTAGAGTCTCTATGGGTCAAAATTCCGGTAACAAATGGCCTGGAAATGAAGATCGGCATCTACTACCGATTGATGGAAAAATGACAGACGAGATTAAACGCAAATGCAAGGGAGGCAACAGTTATCATGAGTGACTTCAAATATCCGGGAATAGACTGGAACATAGGCACCTCTGGCAGCATTAGAGAAACCAAGTTCTTGGATGCTATAGGCGATTGCTTCCTGGAACAACTTGTCAAGGAAAACACTAGAGGATATGCAATTCTGGACTTAATTCTAAATGGCCTATGAGGACTGGCACAAGATGTAGAAATAGAAGGGACGCTGGGAAACAGCGATCACAATCCGCTTCGATCTGGACGCAGGGGAGAAACATCAGTCCAAAACGACAGCCACAGCACTGAACTTCTGAAAATGGAATTATGAAGGGATGAGACTCTTGGTAATGAAGAAGATTAAGAAGAGGATAAGCACTGTAAAAACACTAGAGCAAGCTTGGTCCCTTTTTAAGGACACAGTCACTGAGGCACAAAATCTATATATACTGCGTATCAACAAGGGATCAAAGAGGAAAAAGAGCAAAGAACCGGCGTGGCTCACTGTAGAGGTGAAGGAAGCGATAAGAGACAAGAAAACAGATGAAAACTGGAACAAGCACAAATAACATCAACGCAGGTGCCATAAGGCAGTAAAAGGGGCCAAAAGAGACTATGAGGAAAAAATAGCCAAGGAGGCGAAGAACTTCAAGCCGTTCTTTTGATATATTAAGGGGAAACAACCCGTGAAGGAAGCGGTGGAACCGTTGGATGACCATGGAATAAAGGGAGCGCTAAAGGAGGACAAAGCAATCGCCGACAAACTGAACACATTTTTTACGTCTGTATTTACCGAAGAAGATGTACACAGCATACCCATCAGGCTATATGCTGGAAATGAAGACAAAAAGCTGACAGGATTGATCTAATCTAATCTAATCTAAACCTTAAGTTTATATACTGCATCATCTCCATGAGAATGGAGCTCGACACGGTTTACAAGAACTTAAAATAGTGGGTAGAGAAGAAGAAAAAGGATTACATGAACTTATGTGTAGAAGGGGGGGAGAGAAAGGGGGGAAGGATAGAGCTACAATTTGCTGAAAAGCCAGGTTTTCAGTTGTTTGCGGAATAACTGAAGGGAGCTCAGGTTCCGCAGCGGGGTGGTGAGGTCATTCCAAAGACCCTGTGATTTTGAAGAGAAGGGATTTTCCCAGTTTGCCTGAATAGTGGATGCCACATGGAGAGGGGAAGGCTAGTTTAAGCCTTTGGGCAGTTCTGGAGGAGTTGAAAGACAGTGGGATAAGAGGAGGCAGGATTCCGTAAATGATCTTGAAAGCCAGGCAGGAACATTTGAAATGGATTCTGGAGATTATTGGGAGCCAATGAAGTTTGGCAAGGAGTGGGGAGGCATGGTCAGACTTGCGTTTTGAGAAGATCAGTTTGGCTGCAGTATTCTGGATTATCTGGAGTCTTAGAATACTTTTTTTTTTGATAGATTTAAGTAGATGGCGTTGCAGTAATCTAGTTTGGAGAGGATGATGGATTGGACAAGGATGGCAAAGTGTTGTTGGCTGAACTAGGATCTAGCTTTCCTTAGCATGTGAAGGCTGAAAAAGCATGATTTTGCCAAGGAGTTGAGGTGGTCATTGAGGGAGAGAGAGGAATCGATAGTCTAGAGGAGGTGTAGGCAGATTGCTAGGCTTAAGTGCGATAAATCCCCAGGACCGGATGACATCCATCAGAGGGTCATCAAGGAACTGAAAGGGACCATAGCTGAACTGCTTCAACTAATATCCAATCTGTCGATCAAATCGGGAAAGATTCTGGAAGACTGGAAGGTGGCAAATATTACGCCGATCTTCAAGAAAGGTTCAAGGGAAAATCCGGGAAACTACAGACCAGTGAGTCTGACCTCAGTACCTGGAAAGATGGTAGAGTCACTGATAAAGGATAGCATCATTGATCACCTTGATGGATACGAGCTGATGAGGACCAGTCAGCATGGTTTTAGCATAGGCAAATCATGTTTAACGAACTTGCTGCACTTCTTTGAGGGAGTAAACAGACAGATAGACAAGGGCGACCCGGTCGACATTATATATCTGGATTTTCAGAAGGCGTTCGACAAGGTTCCGCATGAATGACTACTTCGGAAAATTGCAAGCCATGGAATTGAGGATGAAATACTCACGTGGATTAAAAACTGGCTGGATCATAGGAAACAGTGGGGATAAATGGACAATACTTGGACTGGAAGAGCATCACTAGTGGGGTGCCGCAGGGCTCAGTGCTTGGACCCATGCTCTTCAACATCTTTATAAATGATCTAGACATTGGTACGACGAGTAAGGTGATTAAATTTGCGGACGGTGCAAAGTTATTCAGAGTAGTGAAAATACAGGGGGATTGTGAAGATCTGAAACATGACATAATCAGGCTCGAGGAATGGGCATCAACATGGCAGATGAGGTTCAACGTGGATAAGTTTAAGTTTAAGTTTATTAAATTGTTTGATTAAACGCTTTTCCAATTTCAAAGCGTTTTACATAAAATAAAACAGAATTTAAAATACACATCTTATACATGACATTCTACTAAATGAACAGGGGATACATCTTTGGACAAGAAAAAAAAACTGGAAACAACGGGAAAGCGGGGAAGAAATACAATATTTGTTAAAAGAGTACATTAAAGGGAGACAAATTAGGGAAATAAGGGGAAAAATTGAGAGATCAAAAAAAGGTCATAAGAATGAGTAATAATAAGTGTAAAGTGATGCATGTAGGTAACAAAAATCTCATGCACGAATACAGAATGTCCGGGGCGATACTTAGAGAGACCTCCCAAGAAAGACTTGGGAGTTATGATCGACAAGTCGATGAAGCCATCCACGCAATGTGCGGCGGTGGCAAAAGGGCGAACGGAATGCTAGGAATGATAACGAAGGGGATCACAAACAGATCGGAAAAGGTTATCATACTGCTGTACCGGGCCATGGCGCGCTCTCACCTGGAGTACTGCGTCCAACACTGGTCGCCGTACATGAAGATGGACATGGTACTTCTCAAAAGGGTCGAGAAAAGAGCGACTAAGATGTTAAGGGGCTGGAGGACTTGTACAGTGAAAGATTAGAGAAACTGGGCCTCTTCTCCCTCGAGCAGAGGAGATTGAGAAGGGACATGATTGAAACATTCAAGGTACTGAAGGGAATAGACTTAGTAGATAAGGACAGGTTGTTCACCCTCTCCAAGGTAGGGAGAACGAGAGGGCACTCTCTAAAATTGAAAGGTAATAGATTACGTACGAATGTAAGGAAGTTCTTCTTCACTCAGAGAGTGGTAGAAAACTGGAACGCTCTTCCGGAGTCTGTCGTAAGGATAAACACCCTCCAGGGATTCAAGACATAAGTTAGACAAGTTCCTGCTGAACCAGAACGTACGCAGGTAGGACTAGTCTCAGTTAGGGTGCTGGTCTTTGACCAAGGGCCGCCGCATGAGCGGACTGCTGGGCACAATAGACCACTGGTCTGACCCAACAGTGGCAATTGTTATGTTCTTATGAAGATAAGTTGAAAAGCATTTTCTTTTATCCATTAATGTCTTCTCTAAACAGCACAGAGCTTTTTTTCATTTGATGGAGGGGTTTTTTTTGCCAATGAGGTGACCGCTTAACCACCTTGAAACCACTTTTGTGGAGGGGGGAGGGCCCTTGTCTGAGGCTTTTTCCTCCTTTTCTAAATTGTTATTAAGCCTATACTGTGAAGACATTGCACCACTTGACACTGTGCATTTTTTATAGTGAAAGTGTTTTTATATTGTCATTGACTTTTCACAATATCTGAGTCTTTTTTGGTTGTATCATAAGCTAATACATTAGAATTTAAATCCCACATTAATATTCATGTTAAGAATAGGCAACATAATTGATCCACTTTTTTATATAATGTTTTCAGGAACAGAATAGGAAGCATGCTTAATGGGTATAGAATTTTGTGAGCAATTACCATTTTGATCGATTCTAGATGACCCCACCAGGTTAAATTTAGGGAAGTCCATCTCATAGTTAGAGTCTTAATCCCTTGCAGTATATCTGAGGCACTATATTCCATTATTTCATCTATCGAAGAACCAAAATGTATTCCTAGATACTTAATTCTATCCTCAAGTGTCCTTTATTACAAGATTATTGGAGTCAAATATGGTTTCATAATGGCCATAGCAGGTACATTCATTATCGCTAATTGCAATCCGAGTAATACTTGCAAACTGGAAGGACTTTTCCAATGTCGCTTATAATGAATGGTGGAATACAGTTTGCTTGATTGCACGTTACGAAAGAATTGCCGTTGAACAGAAACATTCTCTTAGAAATTTTGAGAAAATGTGGTACCTCCTCTGGTGACTAAAGATTTCCAATGAGTTTCAAGTTTATTCATATTATTTGATTGAACGCTTTTCCAAATTACAAAGCGTTGTACAAAAGGTAAAAATATGATTTTAAAGAAATCACATATGCATAATACATTAACCAGACCTACATGGGTAATTGCTTTTTAAAACCACGGGAAACAATAGGAAAGAGGGGAGGAAATACAATTTTAAAGAAAAAGTACATAAAAGGGAAGTACATAAGGAGGGTAGGAAGAAGAGGATTGCTGGCGGAAGTGGGGTCAAATATGAGAGCTATTAGAAATCTTGATTTGGAGATTGCTGAAATCGTAAGGTAGAATAGCACATCACATTACATCTTATAATACATAATATTGTTCATCATATCATATACAACATTTTTCATTTACCATGTGCCTTTTTAGCAATATATAAATGTGGCTTATGTTATCATGGCTTTCATTGCAACAGAGTTCTGTAATCACTCACGACTGTTTAAGGTGTTTATTACAGGTTTCCTATTAAGAACATAAGAAGCGCCATCTCCGGATCAGACCTTCGGTCCATCAAGTCCGGCGATCCACACACGCGGAGGCCCTGCTAGGTATTCACCTGGCTTATTTTATAGCCAACCATATCTTTATATGCCTCTCTCAAGGAGATATGCATCTAGTTTGCTTTTGAAGCCTAGGACTGTCGATTCCGCAATAATCTCCCCTGGGAGAGTATTCCAGATGTCAACCACTCTCTGTGTGAAGCAGAACTTCCTGACATTAGTCCTGAACTTGCCCCCCCTTAGCTTCATTTCATGTCCTCTTGTCCGTGTCAAATTGGACATTGTAAATAATCTTCTCTGCTCTATTTTGTCAATTCCTTTCAGTATTTTGAAGGTCTCGGTCATATCCCCACGCAGTCTCCTTTTCTCAAGGGAGAACAATCCCAGTGTTTTAAGTCGATCCTCATATTCCAGTTTCTCCATACCCTTCACTAGTTTAGTTGCTCGTCTCTGCACCCTCTCCAGCAGTTTTATATCCTTCTTTAGGTAGGGAGACCAATGTTGGACACAGTATTCCAAGTGGGGTCTGACCATTGCCCTATAAAGCGGCATTATAACTTTCTCCGATCTACTCGAGATTCCTTTCTTTATCATGCCCAACATTCTATTTGCCTTATTTGCCGCTGCCGCGCATTGTGCCGACGGCTTCAGGGTCCTATCTATCAGTACACCCAGATCCCTTTCTTGTTCACTTTTCCCCAGAGTTGCACCTGACATTCTGTACTCGTATTCCTTATTTTTACTGCCTAAATGCATTACCTTGCATTTCTCCACGTTGAACTTCATCTGCCATTTCTCCGCCCATTTTTCTAACCGACACAAATCGCTCTGGAGTTCCTCACTGTCCTCCTGCGATCTGATTGCCCGGCAGAGTTTTGTGTCGTCTGCAAACTTGATGATCTCACTGGATGTTCCGTTTTCCAGGTCATTGATATAAATATTAAAAAGGATCGGCCCAAGTACCGAGCCCTGGGGCACACCACTAGTCACTCTCTCCCAGTCGGAGAACTTCCCATTTATGCCCACTCTCTGCTTTCGGTTTTCCAGCCATTTGCCTATCCATCTTTGTATATCTCCCTCTATGCCATGGCTTTGTAGCTTCCTGAGAAGTCTTTCGTGTGGAACTTTGTCAAATGCTTTCTGGAAGTCCAAGTATATTATGTCCACCGGCTTTCCACTATCAATTTGCTTGTTCACGGTCTCAAAGAATTGGAGTAAATTCGTCAGACACGATTTCCCTTTCCTGAATCCATGTTGACTGGGTTTCATCAAGTCGTGTGTGTCCAAGTGCTGAACTATGCTATCCTTGATCAGTGATTCAATCATCTTGCCGGGGACAGACGTAAGACTCACAGGTCTATAGTTGCCCGGTTCTCCTCTCGATCCTTTTTTGAAAATTGGCGTGACGTTCGCTTTCCTCCAGTCGTCTGGTATCTGACCAGTTCTGATTGACAGGTTTGCAAGTTTTTGCAATAACTCTCCAATTTTAATCTTCAATTCCTTCAAGACTCTCGGGTGAATTTCATCCGGTCCAGGGGATTTGTCACTTTTAAGTTTGTCGATCTGGTAGTATATCTGATCTAAGTTCACTTCGACTGTGGTGAGGCTGTCCTCTATTTCTCCTGTAAACAGTTTCTCCTCTTCAGGTATTGTTGAGGTGTCCTCCTTCGTAAAGACGGACGCAAAGAAGGAATTTAGTTTGTCTGCGATTTGTTTATCTTCCTTGATGTACCCTTTTCTTCCCTTGTCGTCCAGGGGTCCCACTGCCTCTTTTGCAGGTTTTTTCCCTTTCACGTATCTAAAGAAGGGCTTGAAGTTTTTGGCCTCCCGGGCTATTTTTTCCTCATAGTCCTGTTTTGCTTCCCTCACCGCCTTGTGACATTTCTTCTGTTTATCTTTATGTTTGTTCCAGGCTTCGGTTGTCTTCGTGCATTTCCATTTTTTGAAAGAGTCCTTCTTTTCTTTTATGGCTTCCTTCACCTGTATGGTAAGCCATGCCGGTTCTCCTTTGCCTTTAGTTCTCCGATCTTTGGAAATCCTCGGAATGTAGAGATCTTGTGCTTCTGCAATAGTATTTTTCAATAGGCACCATGCCTGATCTACTGTTTCAAGTTTGTCCACCATCTTCTCGAGTCGTTTTGTTACCATGGCTCTCATGCAATCGTATTTACCCTTTTTAAAGTTTAAGGTGGTGGTTAAGGTTTTGACATGTTTCCCTTTCCCGATGTCAAGTTTAAAGTTGATTACATTGTGATCACTCGTTCCCAGTGGAACCATGACTTCTACTTCTGTTATCGGTCCAGTGAGACCATTTAGGACCAAGTCCAAGGTGGCGTCGCCTCTTGTCGGCTCTTTTACCATTTGCTCCAGGAAGCAATCCCCTAGCACCTCCAGGAACTTGGCCTCCTTGCCGCAGTTGGAGGCTCCTAGTTTCCAGTCTATTCCTGGGAAATTGAAGTCTCCCAATATAACTACATTTCCTGTCTTGCATACTTGTTTGATTTCCTCCATCATTTCTGAGTCAGTGACTTCCGCCTGTCCTGGGGGACGATAGTAAAGGCCAATTTTTATATCTACGCCATTGCGACCAGGAATTTTGATCCAGAGGGACTCCAGCTTTTCTTTCCTGTCTGTTGTAATCATTCCAACAGTATCTATTCCTTCCTTAACATATAGGGCAATACCTCCACCTTTCTGCCCTTCTCGATCTCTTCTATATAGTTTGTATCCCTGTAGTACTGTGTCCCATTTGTTTTCTTCATTCCACCATGTTTCTGTTATGCCAATGATATCCATGTTCTCATGTCTTGCTATCGTCTCTAGTTCTCCCATTTTGTTTCCTAGACTTCTAGCATTTGTATACATACATCTAAGTTCCCTTCGTGTTACCTTTTTGGACCTTCTACTCTTGGCTGTCCTTACAGTTTCATTTACGGTATCCTTTACTGCTCCTGTGTTATCTCCCATGTTTGCTGTGTGGTCATCCCCTCCTGTGTCTGAGTTGTCCCTTCCTGCTTGTTCTCCTTTGTTGGCTGTGAGGTCGACCTCTCTTGTGTATGAGTAGTAGTCCTTTGTTCCTACGTCGGGGCATCCTGTTGTCCGTGCCATCGACATATTGTTTATTGACCTTGCATATCTTTACTTGTCATTTATTGTTGGATTTTGTAAGTTGTAAAAACATAATAAAGACTATTGAACCTTAAAAAAAAATAAACAACATACATAAAATCAAGTAATTTGAATCAGTATTGAAGGCGCTGCTAAACCTCCAATGTATTAGAATGACCTCACACCAACAACCCAACTGCTGTATATAATGAAGATTTATTAGTAATAAACAAAAGTCAGCTTACATGTAATAAAATCACAGCAGTTAGGCCAACGGATAGCATACAGAGTTGCTGGCATCTGTTATGTGGGATCCGTCCTACAGCTTAAGTCAGCCGGTATGCTACTTTTATACCCTAGTTTAGCCTAGGGTTAAGAGTGCTACTTAGTTACAAATTACATACTTAGGGCTCCTTTTACTAAGCCACGCTAGCGGGGTTAACGCGCATGACTTTTCATCACGCGCTAACCCTGCGCTGGCCAAAAACTACTGGCTGCTCAAGAGGAGGCGGTAGCGGCTAGCATGGCTGGCGCTTTAGCGCGCACTATAACGCGCATTAAACCGCTAGTGCGGCTTATTAAAAGGAGCCCTTAGTTTCTATTGGATTGTCACATTTGTCATTTTTGTTGAGTGGATGGTATACATCAGGGGTATCCATCCTTTTGGCTTCCCTGGGCTGCATTGGCCAAAAAAAAAATGTTTCTGGGGCCGCGCAAACGCTGCAGCAAGACAGAGGAGGGAGCCGGCAAGACCGTAAAATCTGAGGGCAGCAGAGGAAAACACTGCATCGCCCTTGACTGGGGCCGCACAAAATACTTCACCGGGCCGCAGGTTGGACACCCCTGGTATACATACTGGTAATTGAGTCATAATGAAGCAAAGTGTTACTTGGTATCAAATATGAGTTCTCTATTTCCCATGGCAATGCTAATACTAAGGTCAATAATTCCTGAGAGTGGGCCCCCTCCCTTCTAAGCTTGATTGTAGATTTGTCAGCTGTTTTCACCTGCGGTTAATATGACTTTTGGTAAGTTATCCTGACCTGGAGTTATGTGGTTTGGTTTTCTTGTGACCCAAGCATTTCTTGGAAAGTCCCAGAATATCCAACACTTGTCACAGTCAGCAGATGTTTGCCAGCTTCTAGGGCAAAGATTAAATGCTCTCAAAAACATGTTTGTGCTGACCAGAGAAAGATGATTTTTGCACTGTTCAAAAGGCTTGGGTAAGTTTAATTCAGTAGCACAATGTCTCTTCTGGAGGTCCAATGAGGGTCTTCACCTTCATTCTCATGAAGGTCTTCTTCCTCAGTATTTAGGGCCTCTTTTACAAAACCATGGTAGTGTTTCCATGTGGCAAATGCACCAAAGCCCATTGGAATTGAATGGGGTTCGGTGCATTTGCTGTGGGGGAATCGCTACAGTGGCTTTCTTAAAGGAGTCCTTAGAGCAGTGTATCGCCAGCTGTGTGCGCAACACACAAGGCCAGAACAAGTTACATGGCTTCAAAGAAGGTTTGGATAGGTTCCTAGAGAACAAGGGAATTGAGGGGTACAGATAAGAATTAAGGATAGGGATAGGAGTAGAGATAGATTATAAAAATAGTCAAGGACCACTGCTCAGGCAATGGGCCTGATGGGCTGCCGCGGGAGCGGACCGCTGGGCGAGATGGATCTCTGGTCTGACTCAGTGGAGGCAACTTCTTATGTTCTTATGTATGCCGCAACAGATTCCAGTTGTGCCCCAACGAGACGCCGATAAGGAGAAGAGGCACCAGATCCATCTGACTGCTTATAGGATGTGCCTCTAATGGGGAGAGGCATGTCCTCTAGACACTCAGCCAACGTTGATGACTCTCCTCTGTACTGGTGTCTCTCTTCTCCCCGCACCTCTCCTTCTCCAGGACCCCCCATCGAAATGACAGCTTTAGAGTCACGGCTGGAGGGCCTCCGCGTATGCACAGATGTTGATGTGATGATGTCATACATGCACGTGACATCATTGCGTTGACATCTGCGTACTTCCAGATGCCTTCTGGATGGGGCACCAGGTATAGTGTGTTACCGGCCGAAAGGTTTGCGGAAGACTGCCTTTGAGCATTATATATAAAGGAAAGTACAACACTGAGAAAAGATTGTACAGTACTGTGAATTTTTTTTCTATAGAAAATTCTTTTGGTTGAAAATGAATAACTTCCAATAAAATTTCTCCAGCAGTATAAGTCAGTGAATAGAGTTGTATAATACTGGAATATACACAGATGACCAATAAAAAAATCTGTCTGATTGATATACCTTGTTATGAACTTAGTGGTTTCCAAAGCACAAGCTATTAAACAGGCAAACTGAAGCCAAAGCTCTAGCAACCTCAAAGGGCTTTTCAGCAGCTGCCTAGTATAGATTTTCAAGTAAATTTCAGGGTACTACTGTATCACAATATATTTTAGCAAAGAGAAGCATGATGAGTGCAGTTTATTGCTGTGTTTAACTGCCTCCAAGGGGCGCATCAAGGCCTTAGTGATCTGCTAATAAGGATAGTAGGGTTTTGATATACAAAAGATATTTATGTTTCACTAAATGCAGAATTTTAATTCTACTAGTGACTAGGTAAATCACATACATAACTATCCCCTCCTTTAACAAAACTGCAAAAGCGGTTTATAGTGCAAGCCAGTGTGCTGAATGCTCTGCGCTACTCCTGATGCTCCTAGAATTCTATGAACGTTGGGAGCAGTGCAGAGCATTCAATGTGCTTTCGTGGTTTTGTAAAAGGTGTGGGAAGGGAGTACATTTACTGATAAGAGATGTCATATGACATTCATTACATGCTCAGTTGCATGAATTTCTAATTGAGTGACACATGGAACACGCTTCCGGAGGTTGTGATAGGCCAGAGCACACTACAGGGTTTCAAGAAAGGTTTAGATAGGTTCCTAAAGGATGAGGGGATTGAGGGTTACAGATAGATGTAGAGGTAGGTTACAGAAATGGTCAGGAACCACTTCACAGGTCACAGACCTGATGGGCCGCCGCGGGAGCGGACCGCTGGGCGTGATGGACCTCTGGTCTAACCCAGTGGTGGCAACTTCTTATGTTCTTATCCTGATACAATCTTAAGATGAGAATATATGACTTGCATAAAGAGGGTAATTCTATTACCAATTAGTGATTTGGAGGGCACACAGTAGGAGCCTATACTATAAGGGAAAAGTAGATACTTACTTTCCATTATAGAATGTTTTCTCAAAAAAAGATGTAGTGGAATTAGAAAAGGTTCAAAGAAGGGCAAACTAAGGGCTCCTTTTATGAAGGCGCATTAGTGGTTTAACGCGCGTAATAGCGTGCGCTAAACTGCTGGATGCGCTAGCCGCTACTGCCTCCTTTTGAACGGGAGTTAGCGCATGATGAAAAGTCACACGCATTAAACCCACTAATGCGCCTTCGTAAAAGGAGCCCTAAATGATTAAGGGGATGGAGCTCCTCTCAAATGAGGAAAGGATTGACAGGTTAGAGCTTTTCAGCTTGGAAGCGAGATGGCCAAGGGAGGTTATGATAGAGGTCTAGAAAATCCTGTCTGGTGTAGAATGGGTAAATGTGAATCAATAGTTTATTCTTTCGAAAATTAATAAGACTATAAGACATTTAGTGAAGTAACATGATAATATTTTTAAAATAAATAGAAGGAAATATTTTTTCATTCAACGAATAGTTGCACTCTGGAACTCATTACTAGCATATTGGATCATAGGAGCCAACTTTTCAAAATGGTGGAGGGTGTTAAATCTAATGGAGATGATCCCATAATTGGACACAGTCATAGAGTTCACTCAATGTTGGGGGTGCTCAAGCACCCATATCACTCACAGAGCTGGTTTGTATGTGTTGGAGTTTTAAAAAGGATTGGATAAGTTGCTGGAAGAAAAGTCTGCTATTGCAATAGACATGGGGAAAGCTATTGCTGTTCCTAGGATTGGTAACATGGAATGTTGCTACTGTTGGGTTTCCGCCAGGTATTTATGATTTGGATTGGCCATTGGAAGCAGGTTACTGGGCTAGATGGACGACTGCTCTGCCCCTAGTAACTGGGTATGCAAGAGTAACTGGGTATGAACACGGTTAATATTTAAACATATACTCCAATTATAGAGCTGGTGTAAGTGTAAGTGCCTATTTATGGCAGGGATGGGCATAATTTACTTTTTTTTTTTTTTTTTTTTACAAATTATGACATGGGTGGGATACCTGCCTATGCTCTGCCAGTTCTCCATTCCTCGCAATCACATATGAACTATGTACGTTTAGTGCATATTTGCAAAATAGCATTTAGGTACATGCTGAGAATTAACAAGGTATGTGTGCACATATGCACTTATTCTAGTATTTCAAATGTTTATGCATGGAAAAAGTGTGTAAATACTAGTGTCTAGATTATAAAATGGCATCCAAAGTGCCATCAGGCATGTCTTTTTTCTTATAAGACCTTACCTCTTCCCATTCTCAATGAACTGAGGTCTAGCAAAACACATTTGGGCTGATATTCAGGGGAATTTAAATGGGCAGGGGAGCCTAAGGGATATTCAGTGGCATTAACCAGAGAGCGCTATGAATATCCCCTTAAACTGCTCAGCTATAAAGTGGGTAGGTCAGAGGTGGCACTGGGAAGGAGTCCCAGGTTATGTGGGCGCCGGACCCACATAAGCACATAGCCAGCAGTGATCAGCACTTAGAAAAACACTGACTGCTGTCTTCTGAATATCGAGGGGGATTAGGTTTAATTGTCAATATGAAGCCTAATTTAAATCTACTGTACCATCTCTTAATTTACAGTCCATACAAATGCAGCTGAGACAGCTGAGGGAAGTGGCGTAGCGAAAGTGAGAGGTGCCCGGGTCCCCTCCTCCACCCTCTTCTTTACCCCTCCTTCTCCGCCTGCCATGCGTGCACCAATTCTCTTTCCCTGTATCTCTGTAATGTTCCAGGCAAGAGCAGCAACCCCCAACCTGCTGTCGCACCAGTGTCGGCTCTTCCTCTGACGTCACTTCCTAGGCACAGGTCCAGGAAGTAACATCAGAGGAAAAGCCAATGCTGGTGCGACAGCAAGTTGGGGGTTGCTGCTTTTGAAAGTAACAGTAGAGTTATAGGGTAAGGGAAGCAGCACGTATGCATGGCAGTGGGGGTAGGGGGGTTGGAGAGGAGGACGGGTGCCTGCGCCTTCACCAAGATGGTGCCCGGGGCAGTCTACCCCCACCCATCTTTACCACGTCACTGGCTGAGGGGTATATGATAGAGATCTACAAAACCAGAATAGCATAGAAAGGTTAAAAGTGAATTGATTTTTTACTCTTTCAAAAAGTACAAAGACTAAACCCCTCTTTTATGAAACTGCACTAGCAGTTTCCAGCGCAGGGAACCGCGCTGAATGGCCCACGCTGCTCCCGACGCTAATAGGAACTCAATGAGCATTGGGAGCAGTGCAGGCCTTTCAGTGCAACTCCCTGCGCTAGAAACTGCTATTGCAGTTTCATAAAAGGAGGCCTAAGGGACAATCAATGAAGTTACATGGAAATACTTTTAAAAGAAATAGGAAATATTTTTTCATTCAATGAATAGTTAAGCTCTGGCACTTATTGCCATAAGCTGTGATAATAACTGGATTTACAAAAAGTGTTTGGACATGTTTCTGGAGGAAAAGTCTATAGGCTGCTATATAGGGGAAGCCACTGTTTGCCCTGGGATTGGTAGCATGGAATGTTGCTTCTATTTGGGCTTCTGAGAGGTACTTGTGACCTGGACTGGCCACTGTTGGATGCAGGAAACTGGGTTAAGTAGACCACTGGCCTGGCCTCATATGGCTATTCTTATGTTCTTATGATTTCACTGGATAACGTTTTTGCTTCTTCAGCACTTTCAGGTGTATCTTATAGATTTTTGGCTGCTGATCATGAAAATCACATTTTAAATTATATATCATGTACTGTTTTAACAAAAAAGTATGTTTTTACAATTTCTTGTTATACTTTCAGGTTAAAGCAATTAATTCTTAGTCTAATTGGAAATGATGCAGTCTTATGCTTATACATGAGCTTGATGGATGCTGCCTGAAAAGGCTATATAAAAGCAGTTTGTATACAGGGATAATCTTCATTATGTGTCTATCAATTTGGGTTTATTTTGATGCTTCAGGGCATAGTATTGTCTATGTAAGTAACTTAATTAGTAAGCCAGTTAATTATTAATTGCTGTAGGAGGACTTGTAGCAGAAATGTTACATCGATGTCGTAACAGCTGTGATACATTCTGTGGCAAGTACACACTTATGCAAGGAAGCACCATGACTCGACTTGTTAAGAAAGCAGATGAGCTATATTTCAGTTGCAAGATTGGTGATCAAGTCGAACCATGGACTTCTCACATTTGTTGTGCAAGATGTGCCATCGATCTTAGTGCTATCCCAATGATATGGTGAGAACAGTAGAATCACTTGCCTGACTGTTACTTCTGTCTGACAAATGTATCTGGTTTCTCTGGTAAAATTAAGAAATCAACTGAATATTCCAATTTTCCTTTAGCCATGAGGCCAGTGCCTCATGATGACAATCTTCCGGTACTAAAGCCACCAGAGAAATGGAGCTTAAATGAAACCGATGATGAATCTGCAATACACCAGCCAAGCACTGACAGCAACATTGATCCTGATTTTGAACCATGTACGTCTGGTGAGCCTCATCTTATAACACAGTCATAATTAAATGATCTGGTCAGGGACTTAGGTTTGTCAAACACAAAAGCAGAATTATTGGGTTCAAGACTGCAGGGATGGTGCTGGCACTCCTTAGGTAAGAAAATTTCTGTTTTTCGAAACCAATTTAACAAATTTCTTTGCACAAGTTGAAAACCTACACCGACATTGAAGGGTTGTTTACAGCTTTGGGTTATACGCATGACCCAGAGGAGTAGCATCTTTTTATTGATTCGTCAGTGTTAAGCCTCAAGGCTGTTTTGTTACACAATGGCAATGTCTACCGATTGATGCCTATTGGCTATTCTGCACACATGAAAGAAACATATGAAAACATGGAACTGCTGTTAAAGCACATCCAGTACAACTGGAACATCTGTGGTGATCTTATAGTAACCCTGCTACTGGGAATGCAACTTGTATATACCAAGTACTGTTGTATTTGTGAATAGGACAGCCGTGCTAAGAAGTTGCATTATGTTTAAAAGAACTGGCCACTCCATAAGAATTGGTTCCAGGAAAGGAAAATGTGGTACATGAACCACTTGTTGACCCAACAAAGTTATTTTTGCCTTCTCTTCACATAAAACTTGGACTGATGAAAAATTTTGTAAAAGCAATGAACAAGGCAAAGGTTTTCTTTATCTAAGACAAATGTTTCCAAGATTAAGGAAGGTATTTTTGTTGGTCTATAGATCGGACACATAATCAATGACAAGAGATTTGAAGATCTGTTAGTTGGGTCAGAGAAAATCATCTGGAAAGCATTCAAGGATGTTGTTGAGAATTTTCTTGGCAGTTACAGAGCACCAAACTACAGTATATTCAACTGATTGACAAACTCCTTAGAGCATACAAAACCATGAAGTGCAACCTGTCACTGAAGATGCACTTTCTACATTCACACTTGGACGCAAATCTTGGTGCAGTCAGCAATAAACATGGCAAAAGGTTTCACCAGAACATTGCCACTATGGAAAAAAGATAGCAGGGCAACTGGAATCCATCAATGCTGGCTGACTATTGTTGGACACTGAGTACAAATGAAAATCAGCAGGAAAACACTTTTACCCTCGGCGAACTATCACAGCATATCAGAAACTTTGTGCATTAAAATATGTTATAATCAATTAAAGATACCATTGTGTTTCTCAAAATTCCTAAGTGATACAGTCAGTGGGAAATTACATTTATGTTTATTTTGAAGGGGTCTATCATAATCACCAGTTTGTTTTAAGGAAACAAACTTTTGGAAAGAGTTGTTGTCCAGTGTTTTCAGACATTAATTATCCTAATACATTGTCATTGAACATAAACTTGTTCTATGGTCACATACAGTAAACATATTAGATATATTCCTGTTACACAGTGTTAAAAATAAATTATGACCGGGCGCAGCCAAGCTGGGCTCAGCAATGGCCTAACCTAGTGCACACAAACCTCTGTCGAGTAGTTTGTGAGGTTGTTTTGGTATCTTGGTACTGCCTTAATAAAGAGTTCAGAACTTTTGGTGCAATTTTCTTGGGTACTGTTTATTGTTTAAAATAAATTCTCAAGTTTGTATCACCAAACAATTAGAGTTTATGCCAAAACATAAAAGCCTTATTTCAAAAAAAATGAGTTTTTCTTCTGCCAGGCAAAACTCCCTTGGGGTTAGGCTTAATACCCCAAGGGTGGGATCCTCTCCAAATAATTTTCCCTCAATGGATCAGCTTGGAAAGATCCCCTCCCCAGATCCCAACAAAATGGCTGCCTGTGGCTTATGCTTTTAAGTTCAAACAAAACTTCACTTTTTCCACAATAATCTTGTGCCCAAGTTCCATTCATACAAACCCCCCCCCCCCCTTAACAATGGCTTTCAGCTTATTTCCATGCCTTCTGGGCTAGGCAAATCAGTTCCTTCTATTTCCATGTCATAGGAACTTTCACTAGCAGCCATTTCAAAATCTGGCTCAAAAGCAGCATTATCATTATCATTAGACCCTTCCTCACAAACTTCTACCTTAGTTTGCTGCCATGGTGAGGATTGCTGCTTTCTGGTTTTCATAGGCTTTAGTGTGCTGCCTTCCTTCTGCTGTATGGCTTTGGGGTGCTGGTGCTGGTGCTGGAGCTGGAACTGTTTCTGGGTGAAAGTTACTCCCTTTTCTTTCACTGCAGTGTGCTGATTAACCCTTATTGCAGGTGTGTTAGAGTAGGCTGCCCTCTGAAGCCTTCTAATCTGGCCTGAACCAGTATCAGCCTGATTGGGTGTGGCTTGTATTCCATCCCTGCTTTTCTCCTTCATTAGCCCCATGGCTGCTGGGACATGTAGTTTCTCTGGTTGTTTTCTTACAGTGGTCTCAAACACAAACCCTTTGCAGGGCCACATTTTGGATTTGTAGGTACTTGGAGGGCCTCAGAAAAAAAATAGCTAATGTCTTATTAAAGAAATGACAATTTTGCATGAGGTAAAACTCTTTATAGTTTATAAATCTTTCCTTTTGGCTAAGTCTTAATAATAATATTGTCATTAATAGCTAAAGAGACATATGATCAAGAAACTGTTTTATTTTACTTTTGTGATTAACATATATGATAAACATATCGAGGGCCTCAAAATAGTACCTGGCGGGCCGCATGTGGCCCCCAGGCCGCGCGTTTGAGACCACTGATATATACCAAGCAAAAATTCAAAAAGAAAGCGTACCGTATGTTAGTTTAGCAGAAAAACCACATTTGTACCAAACCAAAAACGCACACATCAACATCGTCTTTTTTGTTTAGTATGAATGTGGTTTTTCTTCTAAACTAACATACGGTACGTTTTCTTTTTGAGTTTTTGCTTGGGGAAAGCTAAACCAGTTCTGGATGCTTTAGGCATGGCTTGAGGAGGTTCAGCTATAGGAAGGCTTGGCTTTTGAACATTCCTAGGGGCTACTTTGGGAGTTAAATTAGCAGGTTTAGGGATACTTTTAATGTTTTTAACTTTACCTTCCTCTTTTGGTAAGGCTTCCTCACTAGGAACAGGGGCAGCGCTGTGACTATATATATATATATATATATACACATATATATATACAGACACTTTTTACAACCATGAATAAACTCATATAAACCATTCTGAGCTCTCCTGGGAGAACGGCATAGAAAATTGAATGAATGAATAAATAAATAAATAAATAAATAAATGTTCCTGAAAAGTCCCTGATGTCTCTTTTCTATACCACTATGCCTTTATAATAGTGAAAATCTACTCAAACTGATTCTTCCAATTTACACCCAGACAAGGTAATATTATAAGAGAGCTCCCAGGCAATCAAGACACATATTTGTCTTTGTACCATTATATAATAGCCTACCCATAAGCTCCTGCACAACGTCTGTTTGCAGCTCTTTAGCAGTGGATTAAACTAAATAATTACCCTGCTCGTAATTAAAAGTACACAGGAATTCTCGTAGGAAAGTGAAATCTTACAGAAGAAATCTCAGTGGCTTGACTGGTAAACAATTGATTCATCCAAGATCTGAAAGTAGTCACATCAAATGTACTGAGAATACTTGCTGTGCCAGTGAAGAGCTATAGAGCTTATATACAAGACCCTGCAGGAAGCATTTTACATTTAAAGAAGTGTTTTGACCTTCTGCTCGGCTGTGCTCTATAGAACATATGAAATGGAGCATCTTTGTCAACTGCAATCTTTTTTTTCAGTGGAAGCTCTAAAATTGAAATTGCTATCACAAGATTGTGCAAAATGAAGAATCATAAAAAAGGAAGAACTAGAAAGCATGGAGTGGGTGGAATCAGCATTACAAGACAAGCAGATTAGTCTAGGGCAGAAGGAATGGGCTAGCAAAAATCAGAAAGATGTTGTTTCCTAATCAGCAAAGTGTTATCAGCATGAGCAATTCTGAGTATTTTTGATGACTTTCATCTCCAAAGAGATACTGTACAGCAGTGTCTCATAAACTGGCAAGCCACGGCACATGAAACATAGTGGCCACGGCTCGAGGTAGTGGTGTATCGAGGTGGAGAGGCACCGGGGGCGGTGGCGCCCCTCCCCCATCTTCATCTCTGCCCCCACTCCCCACTGCTGCACGTGTGCCTCCTTCCCCCGCACCTCTAGTTGTTCACTGCCATGAGCATCAAGAATGTCAATGTGCTCCTCACGACCCTATCGTCTCTCTCGCTGCTGTCACTTTTTATCCACGGTGCCCGGAGATGACATCAGTGGAAGAGACAACGCGGACGCAAGGAGCACGTTAAAGTTGTTGCTCATGACGGTGAACAACCAGAGGTACATGGGAAGGGGCTGAGTGCATGGCAAAGAGAGGAGTGGGAAGAGGTAGGACGGAGAGGAGGAGGGTTGCCGGCACCCCCACCAACATGGCACCCGGGATGGATTGTCCCCCTGCCCCTCATACTACGCCACTGGCGTGAGACATCTGGAAGTGCATGGATGTTGACATGATGACGACATGCACATATGTGACATCATGTCAATGTCCGCACATGCCCCAAGTCCCTCCAGACAGGCCCTGAGCTGCCAGTAGGGGTGTCGGCAGGGAAGACGCGCAGAGAGGAGAGGTGCTGGCTGATTGCCCACAGGATGTGCTTCTTGCTGCGAGAGGCAAGACCTGTGGACAGTCAGCCTGTGCCAGTGCCTCTCTTCCTCCCCAGCACACATACTCCCCCCTCACTCACCAAAATGTGAATGAATCAGTACATATCTGCTTGTATGACAGCTTCACATGTTATAGCTAGTCCTAGTAGAGCAGCAAACAGGTCTGGAGTAGTTTGGTGAGCGATGTAGTCAACCATAGAGATGGGGGACTCAGGCTCATACTCCATTTTAACTGTTATACTTATGGTAGAATCTGTTAGTCTTCCAAAATACACCCAAAACTCACATGTGAGGTGATACCTGCAGGCATAAGGGTTATTGGTGTGGTGTACAATTAAGTCCAGTAGGTTTTGGAGGGCTCACCAAACACCATAAAGAGGTTATGATGAGATGTGTACCTATGACCTTTTATGTGGAGTTCACTAAGGGGCCTCACTGCTCTGCTGGAATGTCTGTGTCGCTAGTCTAATACAAATGCTGATCCCTCCTACATCTCAATGACTTCTTTTGTGTGGTTTTCATTTGGATGTATTTTTGTTTTTGAAAATGTTTAAAAATATAGTCGCACAAAGCACATTTTTGAAAACACAAGATAAGAAGAGAAGAATTTGCCACTGCTGGGTCAGACCAGTGGTCCATTGTGCCCAGCAGTCCGCTCCCACGGTGGCCCCCAGGTCAAAGACCAGTGCCCTGAGATCAGCCCTACCTGCTTACGTTCCGGTTCAACAGGAACCCGTCCATGAGGGTGTTTTCCCCTATAACAGCCTCCGGAAGAGTGTTCCAGTTTTCCACCACTCTCTGGGTGAAGAAGAACTTCCTTACGTTTGTACGGAATCTATCCCCTTTCAACTTTAGAGAGTACCCTCTCGTTCTTCCTTCCTTGGAGAGGGTGAACAACCTGTCTTTATTTACTAAGTCTATTCCCTTCAGTATTTTGAATGTTTCTATCATGTCCCCTCTCAGTCTCCTCTTTTCAAGGGAGAAAAGTCCAGTTTCTCTAATCTCTCACTGTACGGCAACTCCTCCAGCCCCTTTACCATTTTAGTTGCTTTTCTCTGGACCCTTTCGAGTAGTGCCGTGTCCTTCTTCATGTATGGCGACCAGTGCTGGACGCAGTACTCCAGGTGAGGGCGCACCATGGCCCGGTACAGCGACATGATAACCTTCTCCGATCTGTTCGTGATCCTCTTCTTAATCATTCCCAGCATTCTGTTTGCCCTTTTCGTCATATTTGGTACTGGATTTTTGTGCATGTTCCACAAAATGTCTAAACTTGGATTTAGTCACTTCTCTCTAAAACACTAACTATTCTCTGTACTCTTTTAAAATCTCTAATCTTATAAAGCTATATGGTGCCTATTTACATATTGCGGCTCCATATACACTGTTAAAAGATTATTGGTCTAATACTAACATATACTTCATTATATATGTTTGAAGAAAGACTGCACATACTCGATTGGTAAGAGACAACTCTTTATCTTAGCAAATTTCCATTTGAATAAGCTTATATCTGAACTAAACTATATCTGAAAAGGTTGGGCTTGAATTAGATGTGTTTTGAAACAAACCCCCGAAATAACAACTTTTAGATAAAGTGCTTGCACGTTGCTAAGCAGAGTATAATGTTTTTACATTTGAGAGGTCACTAGCGTTTGCAATGTTTGAATTAATTTTTTAAAAAAGCAAAAACTGAGAAGAGAGTTGTATTTTAAAAGTTTTGTATATTTTTCAGTTCCCCTCGACCCTGAAGAAAAACGTTGTTTGAAACATGCATGTCGGGAGAGGTGGCATTGATGAATGTTTGAGAGCTAATCTCGAAGCTAAGTAGCTAATTAATAAGATTAAATTAGAAGAAAAAGACATTAAGTAAGGAAATGAAGTAAACTAAAATGAAATACAATGAAGAAATAGTTATGGAGTTATGAAATTAAGAATAAGTATGAAATTAAATGAATTTTAGAGTTTTGAGTAAATAAACAATAAAGTGGACTGATGAAGACAAAAGATTGCTGGGCATTATTCATGGTCCAGTTGATATCCGAAGGTTCATACAAATGAAAAAATGAAAAAAATAAAGAATTTATATATATATATATATATATATATATACATAAACATATATAATGAAGTGTATGTTAGTATTAGACCAATAATCTCTTTACAGTGTATATGGAGCAAGTATATGTAAATAGGCACCATATAACTTTATAAGATTAGTGATTTAAAAAGAGTACAGAGAATAGTTAGTGTTTTAGAGAGAAGTGACTAAGGACTACACTAACAATTGGTTAAGATTTATCAAATTAAACTTGGATTTAGACATCATATTGAAAATGGCCCTCCAAATCGAAGGTTACCACCATAGTACCTCTAGTGATGAATTCCTGCAATGAAGCCTTAAATATCTCTGTCAAGTTACTCCAAATAGTCAAATTAACAGATTTTATTCCCTGCAGCCCAATGGTAGCAGGTTCATAAAACATCTGAACAATCATAAGTAACAAATTAATTTCATATTTTAATAGTTGAAAACAGTATTGGTTTTAACATTTCCACTGAAAATTGCTACTTAGTTATAGGCGGGGAATGAAATTTAAAAATAAATAAATAATATCAAAGAACAAAAAGGAAAATTTAAGAAACAAATTATTAGCTCTTTGAATTATTTCTTTTCCAGTTTAGTTTCCAGAATAAAACAGTTCCTAATTAAAGATAAGTTAACTCTTTCAGTCTATCCTTTTATTACTCTTCATCAGTTGGCCACGTGACTTCCAAATACTCCTTCTAACACACATATCTTCTCTCCGGAGAACCTGAAGAACAGAAACAGGCAGCCAGACACTAATGAAAAAGTGCCATTTAAACCAGCATTGTTTAGAAAAACAACAAGCTTTTCTTTGGTCTCTACAAGAAACTGCTTTTTCTGTTCGAGAACCAGAGCAGTTGTAGTCATTTATCAGATTTGTCTGACAAGACCTACATCTAGTAGAACCATATTGTTTCCATTAATTTCCTTACCACAGAGGTTAATCTAACCTGTGTGGTGAATAAATTAATGAAAATGCTTCTAAAACAGAGAATAGTGTGGTTTCTGGAATCCAATATATTATAGGGCTTGAGACAACATGGTTTTACTAGAGGTTGGTCTTATCAGACAAATCTGATAAATTTCTTTGACTTGTTAACCAAAACACTGTTGCTAGGGAGAGTGCTAGATGAGGTGTACTTTTACATTTTAGCAAAGCCTTTGACATAGTTCTATATAAACCGAGCTCCTTAATTTATTTATTCAGTTTTCTATACTGTTCTACCAGGGGAGCTCAGAATGGTTTTCATGAATTTATTCTTGTACTCAAGCATCCTGTCCGTCCTGGCAGGTTCACAATCTTTCTAATGTACCTGGGACAATGGGACAGAGAATCACCCAGAGTGCTCATTTAAATATTAATGAGTCCATTTTACTACCATTTTAATATTAATGACCTCGTTGTAATACATTTGCATGGCAGAGTCGGAGGCTGCTAGGAAGCTCGGAAAAGACCATGTTGAACCGTTCTGATAATCAGCCAGTAAAATATTGTCATGCTGGAGCTGGTTTAGTGACCATCGTTGAACACATGGTAAGTTTTGAGAATCCAGCCCTAAATCAGTTAGTGTTAATTTTCAGACTACTAATCAGCTAAGTAACCACATAAAGTTGGGACAGCAAAAGAGTTGCCCTAATTTATTAAGCTGTCATATGCACTGCTTACAACAAATTAAAAACCACTACTTTGGGGTACCCTCAGGCGTCCTGTGGTATTCTTTGCAAATGCGTGCACTACCCATGTGCTGAAAAAGCTTTTACATACTTACGTGGCATAAATGCGCATGAGTTGAGTCTCTTTCAATTGAAAGGAAGCTCTAAAATGAGAGGGCATAGGATGAAGTTAAGAGGTGATAGGCTCTGGAGTAATCTAAGAGAATACTTTTTTACAGAAAGGGTGGTAGATGTGTGGAACAGTTTCCTGGAAGAGGTGGTGGAGACATGTGTCTGAATTAAAGGAAACATGGGATAGGCACGTGGGATCTCTTAAAGAGAGGAAGAGATAAAGGTTACTGCGGATGGGCAGACTGGATGGGCCATTTGGCTTTTATCTGCCATCATGTTTCTATATTTTTAATGCTGGGAGCAGGTCTAAGGATGGAGAGAAGAGGCATATTTTGCGTTAATTGGTTAACATAACTACATTGTTGCACGTTAACCAATTAACAGGTAGGTGTAAGTAAGTGCTCACACACTAATGACCACAAGCTAACGGGAAAATTAGCACGTGAAATAGAAAAATTTCCCAGAGAAGCTCCTGTTTAAATTGCTCATTTAAGGCTAACCACAAACATTCAGCAGCACTTCCAAAATTATTTCTAAGTTTATTGAAAAATTATTTCCAAGTTTATCTAAAATTTGATATAAGCCTTGTGAGCCTTGTGAGCACTTTATAATATCTAAGATAAAAATGAAAAAAAAAAACAAGGAAATATCATGAAAGGACAATAAGAGAGTTAAAACAAAAATCCATGGTAGAGCTTTCTACTGCCGGATGGCGAGGTAAATACTCTGACGCTCGTAGGCAGTTCTCTCTTATGCGGTTCATCTTATGAGGCTAAGGGCTGAATAGTCTACTTAGGGCTCCTTTTACTAAGGTAGCTAGCGGTTTTAGCATGCACTACAATGCCGCACGCGCTAAATGCTAACGCCTCCATAGAGCTTGCATTAGTATTTTTCGTTTAGCATGTGGTTTGCGCATGCTAAAAACGCTAGCGCACCTTAGTGAAAGGAGCCCTTAATTGCATACATTTCAGCAGCCAACATACAATAAAGATATGCAATGCTGGTGCCCGGGCATGGCCTGATTTTGAATATTTTTTTGGTGGTGGACCAAAAAAAAAAAAAAAAAAAAGCTTACCACTGCCAACTGATTATCAGCAGATATATGGTTTTCATAACATTGAACTAACATAAAACAGTTGTGGGAACTGTGGATAGAGTTTGCTCTCAAACAAAATGGCGCTCTGCATCCCCTGGGTAAATGTTGTACTTAATTTGGCATTTTTGGACGGGGTGTTTTCAATCCTTCAGTTATGGTTTCTTTCCTTCTATATGTCATTTTCTCCTTGAGCATGTTAATAAGATGAAAATGAATAGAAAATAAAATAAAATATATGCAAATTGTTTGGCTAGAATGCAAGTTTGTAGTGCTTAGTTGGAAGAAAGCTGGAAATCTTTATCGTACACTGTGAATAGCATAGATACTGCAGAACCTCCCACATAACCTTTAATAATTAACATGTTCTGCTTATCTAGAATCACTGGATATTAATAAATTAGCCATGAAGCTCATTAAAGTCATTAATTTGCTGCATGCTCTTTATTATCGTGGCTGCTTGTTTCCATAAAAGATGTTATTTATATTTTCTGCAACAGAGAAAATTAACTGCCTACTGCTATTATAATTATTTGAGACACTAAAACACCAGCTTCTAAACTGTGATAATTCACAGCACAAGCAACATGATTTTGATATGGGCATAATAACTCCATTAATTAACACATTGTGAATTTGTGCAAGAAAGGAAGACATGGATTTGGAAGCAACCCGGAAAGTTTTGAGTGATATGCGGGACAACGGGGCGGGGGGGGGGGGGGGGAGAGGTATATGGGAATTATGGATGCAAATATTTTATAGGAAAATACAACATATATTACAATGAGTAGGAGAGGGCAGACAGACCAGTGGGGAGCTATAAAATGACTCCAGTTTTCAAGATAGGCTGCTCCTTTCTTGGTTGTACTCTGCTCCATGCATGGGTTTTTTTTTTACAGTTCAAAACCAAAGAACATTGACAACTTTACACAACTTTACAAGGGAAGCTACAGTTTTAAATAACAAACAATAAAAGTACCGTTGAAAATACTGCACAGGGGGCTGTGATCTACACAATTTTTTTGGGGGGGAGGGGAAGGAGGAGCAGCTACATCCTGCTGCACTGTTTATTATTTAAATCTTTATTAATTTTCAAAACTTACAAAAAGTGCATACAAATATAAGTTCAGATAAAACAATAAACAGCACTCATATTTGAACAAATATTAAGACAAATTACCCTACATCCTCCCTTTCCCTCCCTATCTGGATATGTGTGGAAATCACAGAAAATCCAGGAATTAAGGATTTTACCGAATTAATCAATCTTCTATTCAACATATGCTTCCAATGAACTCAATATTTCTTTAAACCTTTTGTTATTTCCCAATTGTTCTGCATTCATTCTTTCATTCCTGTAACACAAACACAATGTTTCCCACCAAAAAGAAAAGTTTAACCTATCATAGTTTTTCCAATTCCTAGTTATCAGTTGCATGGCCACCCCCATCATAATCAGAAGTCTGCTTTTATATGAGTCAATTGGACTCTTAGGACTCAACAATGTTCCATATAAAACCATGTCATAAGACAATGGCATAGATACTCCTAACATCAAATTAATTTTCCCCCAAATTGATTTTCAAAAATTGAGTATCAATGGACAATAAAATAACAGATGATCCAGTGTCCCTACTTCAAGATGACAGTGCCAGCATCTATTAGACTTGGAATTATCCAACTTTTGCAAATGAACTGGGGTCCAAAAAATTCTATAGAACAAAAAGAACCAAAGTTTGTCTCATAGATGCTGACACTGTAGAAATCCGTGGCCATTGTGTAGCAGAAATGTGCTGCTTTGTTTCTATACTCCAAATGTCTTTTAAGCTTGTTTTAGATTTTTTCACCAAATATTCAGATATTAACTTAGTGGCCTGATGCCCTTGAAAATCTGTCTGGAAACATAGACCCGGCAACCTGTACTGATTTTTAAAGTTGTGCCAGTCAGGGAACCCTTTCTGAATGGCTTGTTTCAACTGTAACCATTTATGACCCTGAGACTTTGATATGCCAAATGATTGTTGTAATTGTAATAGATTTACCATTTTCCCTTTTAAAATTATGTGGTAAAATCCTTTTGTTTCTTAGCAACTGAGAATAAGGCAAACTATTCTACAAGAGAATAGAATGATTTCTTTCACAATGCAAAGTAGTCTACTTCTTCCAAAGATTTGTGGGGAAAAAATGATTACTACTCTGAAAAACAGACACATGCAAAAAAATAGTTTTACTTGAATATTCCACAGCTAATTGCAAATTATCGATAACCAGTGCTGATCCATTTAAAAAAAGAATAAAAAAATCAAATCTGAAGCACTTCCTATCCCTAGAAGAATGATGTTATCATATATACGAGTAGATCTCCATCATAAAAAAAAAAAAAGTTTGGAAAAAGACACATAAAAATCCCTCAAACCTAAGCATGTTAGTAACCAAATTAGTAATGGAAGCAGCAAACATAGTGCCCATAGCTGTACCTGATATTTTTAAATAAAACCATTCCAAAAATATAAAGACATTTTTTTTTTAAATCAAAGCTGCTCTCGACAATGATACCAAAAAAATCAGTCGGTGCTTCATAATGACAATTTTAAGATAAAAATTTATTTATGAGTGCTTTCAGTCTGGAATAAGGGCATGTAACATGTCGAAGCCCACTTCTAAAGACACAGGAGACAGGTGAGGTGGTGAGGGTTATGGATTTTTGATGAGCATGAGAGGCATGTTAAGGGAAAGAGATGGTGGGCAGATTGGATTGCAGGATTGGATGGGTGAAAGATGAGGGAGAAGCAACGTAGCAGTAGAGTGGGAGTATATATTGGACAGTTTTGACAGTCTGAGGTATTGTTATGAGGGTGGTGCAGTGGGGGGGGGGGGGGTTTAGATGACAGAATGTATGGAAGCTCCCTTCCTGTCCCGCTCAATAATTTTTTTCAGGGAAGTTTTTTTTTTTTTGGGGGGGGGATTGGATGATGAGGAATGGATGTTAGAGTTATAACTTGAGGAGAGGGGGTGTCACAGCTGACAGATGAAGGGGGAGTTAAATCTTAAATTTGCCTAGAAGAAAGGTGTGAGGAATAGAAAAGAGAAGGGGCAAATGGGATGTTTTCAGTTTCTGTCCAATGCATTACTGCCACAAGTAGAGAGGCCCCCAACATTACCACAGGTTCTCATAGGTGTGCAAATGGGTTTTTGCAAAGTCTTCAATTTGTGTACCTCTTGGAAACAAGATCACCTCTACCTAACTGATTTTAAAGGACATTGGGGTGGGAACAGACTGCCCTGGGAGAGGGGCCTGCAGTTTGTTCAACAAGATTGGTAAGATTAATTTTTGTGTCACTGTGTTTAATAAAGCTACAGCCAATGTTTTGCTACATTAAATTTGATAGAAACATGACGGCAGATAAAGACCAAATGTCCCATCCAGTCTGCCCATCCACAGCATCCACTATCTTCTCCTCTCCCTAAGAGATCCTACATGCCCGCCCCATGCGTTCTTGAAGTCAGACACAGTCTTTGTCTCCACCACCTCTACCGGAAGTCTACTCCATATATCTACCACTCTTTCTGTAAAAAAGTATTTCCTTAGATTACTTCTGAGCCTATCACCTCTTAATTTAATCCTATGTCCTCTCATTTCAGATCTTCCTTTCACATGAGACATACCTCAAGTGCATTTATGCCACATAAGTATTTATTCGTATCTATCATATCTCCCCTCTCCTGCATTTCCTCCAAAGGATACATATAGAGATCTTTAAATCTGAAGATCACCAACTATTTTAGTAGCTTTCCTCTGGTTCCTCCGAACCAACTCCATACTGTTTATATCATTTTGAAGATGCAGTCTCCAGAATCCGCTATAATAATTCCCTTAGCACGCATGCGCATTTCAATTTTCGTGGCTCCATGCTTCTGTAGCTCCATGGCCGGCAGATTGTTAAAGGATGCAGTGTGTGTGGCGCTTGCGTATGTTCGGGGCTGACATTGGGGAAAGAAGGAGGCAGCGGCGACTGAGCTACAGAGCTAGGGGAGGGAAGGCCACAACCACTGCCGCTCCCTTTGCCTCCATGGCCTTCTCCTCTGCCTCCAGTCTTCCCTCTGGATCAGAGCACCGTAGCAGCTCTCTGCCCGCCCGGCACTGCTCGGGCAAAATGGAACAGGGAGAGGGGGAGAGTGAGACAATCTTCTACACCTTTTGATTGGCCAGACAGCTGCCAAAGAGGGCGAAGCTCATTGGGTCCAAGAGCTGTCAAGGAAAATGCTGTTAAGGACCTCAGCTCCGTGCCCTGAAAGCCTTCAAATGGGCGAGCAGATACTTTGGGATTCCGAAGATTATTGGCTACTGTGGCCACATTCTAAGCCACTTACTAAGCCACTGAATGTCGGGAACCTGAACCTGTGAAGTTGATGGCCATTGTTTGCCCTCATGCAGGTCCTTCCCATGTGTTAAACCTATTTTTACCATGATTGTAAAAACCCTGTTTTTCTGTTTATTTCATTAATGACCATACACTAATTTTGCAGATTAAAAAAAAACCCAAACCTTAACTACAAATCCAAACAAAAAAATATCAACACACTGACAGCGGCCAAGGAGAGAGAGAGACAGAAAGACAGACAGACACAGAGAGCGAGAGAGAGAGGGAGAGAAAGACAGAAAGACACACACACAGACAGCGGCCAAGGAGAGAGGGAGAGACAGAAAGACAGACAGACAGCAGCCAAGTAGAGAGAGAGACACAAACACAGAAAGACAGACACACACAGAAAGGGACAGAGGGAGACAGAAAGACAGACAGCGGCCAAGGAGAGAGATTGACAGAAAGACAGACAGACACACAGACATGGGTCAAGGAGAGACACAGAAAGAAAGAAAGACAGACAGACAGCAGCCAAAGAGAGAGAGGGAGAGACAGAAAGAAAGACATACAGCGGCCAAGGAGAGAGAGAGACAGAAAGAAAAACAGACACATCTGTTCTAGCACCCGTTAATGTAACGGGCTTAAATTCTAGTTGTATATAATATTCTAAATAGGTCTCATCAGAGTCTTATATAGGGGCACCAATACCTCCTTTTTCCTATTGGCCATACCTCTCCCAAAACACCCAAGCATCCTTCTAACTTTCACTGACACTTTTTCAACCTGTTTGTCCACTTTAAGATTATCACAAACTATCACACCCAAATCCCGCTCCTCTTTCATGCACAAAAGTTCTTTATCTCCTAAACCGTACCGTTCTGTCAAGATTTTGCAGCCCAAATGCAGACCATTCTTCAAGCTTCACTAGGTCCTTTCTCATGTTATTCAAATCATAAGAGGTGTTTACTCTATTGTAGATTTTGGTATCATCTGGAAAGAGGCAAAAGTTACCAGACAGCTCTTCAGCAATATCGCTTACAAAAATTTTAAAAATAACAGGTCCAAGAACCGAACCTTGAGGCACATCACTGGCAACATCCCTTTCTTCAGAGATTCTCAATTGAGCAATACCCTTTGTTACTTTTCACTCAATCAGTTCCTGACCCAGTCTTTTACTTTGATGGCATTCAGTTTATTTATTAGATGCCTGTGTGGAACACTGTCAAAGGCTTTGCTAAAATCTAAATACACCACATCTAGCACAATCCCTCTGGTCACTATTGTCTGTTTTAAAAGCATTTCCATTAATTTACTTATCTCAGAAGTCAGACTTATGGGCCTGTAGTTCTCTACTTCTTCCATACTTCCACTTTTGTGGTGAGAGAAGCATTGAAAATGTCAGCTAGCAGAGCTGCCATAGCTTCCCTAAATTCCTTCAGTACCCTCGGATATACACAATCCTCTAAAAATCAATCAGGGTCTACTATACCTCCAGCACTATTTGCATTTGTCTTCTGTGGTCCTGCTGCCAGTGCTTTAGCTGTGAATACAGAACAGAAATAATTGTTAACAATTCTGGCTTACCTTTATCAGATTCTACATATTTCTTCCCTTCACTTTTTACACTTCTTTCTATTACATATATATAAAAAATAACTTGTCCTCCCTCCCTCCCCATTTTACCATGTCAACTATTTTTTTCTTCCATTTGCATCTTTGCTTTCCTGACTACTCGACTGGCCTCTCTTAACTTTTCCAGATATTTTTACCTATCCTCCTTTTCCAGCTGCGTCACATGTGCCTACATGGTCATATTGACAAGCCCACATGTTCACGTTTGCATGGGGAGAAGTGTGTTGACTAGTATTTGCATGTATGTTTGTGCATGCAGGCTTGTCGATGTGACCATGCAGGCACATGTGACCCAGCAGAGCATTAGGGTCTTTTCTCTACCTGCAGTAGTGGTAGGAGTTGCTGAATATGTGTTAGGAGCCATTGACTCATGTTTGAGTCCTAGCGACTTGATGAATTACAGATCTAAAAAGAGATTGGTTTTGTGCTAGTCCAGTAAGGTCCTTCAGCGTCATTCGCATGGTTGTTTTCCACATGTCCAGCCATCTAATTGCAGGTTGTCCTCTTTGCCTGGTTCCTTTAGTCTTCCCAAACATAATATCCTTCTCCAATAATCTTTCTTTTCTGACAGTGTGACCAAAATAAGACACTCATAAGGTCATCATTTGGGCTTCAAGTGACATAACTGGTTTGATCTCTTCCAAATTGATTTGTTAGTTCTTCTGGTGTTCCACAGCATTCATAAAATCTTTCTTCTGCACTAAAGCTTAAATAAGTCAGTCTTCTTTCTGTCTTCTTGCCGTGGTGTCCAGCTTTTACATCTGTAATTGACCACTGAGAAAATGAGTGCGTGGACATGTCTGACCTTCCTTGCATTTGAATACAAGAGTCATCATTGAGGAGCGACCAAGTTCTATTCTGCGGAATATTTCTTCCCTGTTAGTTGCTTCTTTGTTTATGAAAGAGCCCAGGAGATTGAAATCCTTTACAACTTCTATTCTATCACCTTCAAGCTCAAAATTTTCATCATTTTCTATGTTCATCATTTTTGTCTTGTTTATGTTCAGTTCTAAGCCCATGTTTTGGCTTTGACTTCTTTGCAGTTGGTGCAAAGCGCAAGTTGTTATTTTATGACCACCAACTTTGAATCCAATGCTCTCTTCTTCCAAATTTGTTTTTCTGAAGAAGGCTTTGCCATAAAGATTGAACAGGTAAAATGTCAAGATGCATCCTTACTTGACACCATGTTTTATTGGAAACCAGTGTTGCCATATTCTGTTCTCACTGCAGCTTCTTGATTTTCATAGAGGCTCTTTATCTGCTGAGTTATATGTTTGGGTATTCCCATATGTGCTAGAGTTCTCCATAATTTATCATGATCCACACAGTAAAAGCTTTGCTGTAGTCGCTAGATATAAGGGCCACAAAAATAGACTATATTTTCTTTTTTCCTTGACTTCACTGTGTGTTCTGTGAAGAAGGAACGGTTTCTTATATGTATTTGATCTAGTACATCTGTTCATGCAGCTATGCAAATCTCAACCTCTAGGGTTGATTTATCTGCTCAGGATTTGACTGATTTCTTTTTTGAGAAAAGTGGACTTGAAACAGAGTTTTATTTGTTCTGCTGCTCCTGCTACCATTTTGGCAACAACTACAATTCCTCAAGGCCTCAACTCCTAGATTCCTCCCACAGCTTCTGTTGGAAGCAATTCTTTTACAGACTTCTCCATTCCAACACGCTACCTTACTGTGGGGTCCTTTAGCTAAACTATGATAAGTGCTATCTCATGCTTAGCACACATTAAAAAGGTTTTCTGTAGAATGTATGCTGGCATCATGTGGTAAAATGGCCAATTTGTATGTACACACCACACGCTAAAAAATATTTTTAATTTTCTGGTAAGGGGGCATTAGGGGGTGGAAAGTGGGTGTGACAGGACTACGGTAATCAGTTAGTACATGAGATATTGTAATGTAATGTAATGTAATTTATTTCTTATATACCGCTACATCCGTTAGGTTCTAAGCGGTTTGAAGAAAATATACATTAAGATTATAAATGAGAAGTAAGAAGGTACTTAAAAAATTCCCTTACTGTCCCGAAGGCTCACAATCTAACTAAAGTACCTGGAAATTAATAAAGAAGAGAAAATAAAGATGGTTGAAAAAAGAAAAATTCTATGTGAACTTATAGGATGGAAATTAAACTGACAGTGAAGAACTGTATGAAAAATACATATGGAATGCAGTTAGAGAGGGTAGGTTACAATCTATTTATGGTATTTGTTTAATTGGAAGGTGTTAAGGTGGGTAATTTGGGGGAAGGTTATCTGAAGGTAGGTGAATCTTCTGGAGGTAAAAGAGGAGGGGTTAAGATATTTGGATGAATTTTTTGAAAAGCAGGGTTTTGATTTCTTTTCTGAATGTTTTGAAGTTGTCTGATATTGTCATAAGATTGGAGATGGAATGGTTGATTTTTGCTGCTTGTGTTGCCAAAAGGTTGTCAAACATTTTCTTGCGTTGTGTGCCTTTGAGTGGGGGGAAGGCGAAAGGGTTCGAGGTTCTTCTGTGTCTTGAGGTGGAGATTTGGTTTAAGCGGTTGTTTAGATAGGAGGGGGAAGAGCCGTGTAATGCTTTGAATATCAGGCAGTGGAATTTGAATTGGATTCGTGCTTGTATGGGTAGCCAGTGAGAGTCTAAGAAGGCAGTTGTTATGTGATCATATTTTTTGAGTGAGTAGATCAATCTGAGGGCGCTAACAGATTAGCAATAGCACAGGGTTAGTGTGGGAATCCTTACTATCTACAAAATAATAATAATAATAATAACTTTATTTTTTTTCTATACTGCCATAATCTTGCAACTTCTAGGCGGTTCACAATGAAGAGAGCTGTACAATCAGCGAATTACAACGTACAAATAGGGATGTCACTGTGCGGTCAGTGATTACAGAGTACAAATTAGTAAGAAATATAATATTAATATAATATAATAGGCGGTGTTAGGAGCTTGCGTGATACTTTTATAATGGCTGTATATGCTAATGGCAAATTTTAACAAGTGACCATTAATTAGGAATACAGGAAACTTGGGGCTCCTTTTACAAAGGTGCGCTAGCGTTTTTAGCACACGCTAGCCCAAAAATTACCACCTGCTTAAAAGGAGGTGGCAGCAGCTAGCGCATGCGGCATTTTAGCGCACGCTAAAACTGCTAGCACATCTTTGTAAAAGGAGCCCCTGGTTTATTTCCAGTCGCAGCAAACGTGACCGTGGTGCTTGGCAAAGACCCACACAGTAAGGGCACGCTAAAGTCACTTTTGCTGTACCTTTAGTAAAATTGCCCCTATATGATCTTATACTGTCCTGATTATTGAAGAAAAAAAAAAAAAAAAAAGAAGGTATTTCTGCCATTTCTTCACTCCAAGATTTCCTCTATCCTGACATGGAATTGTTCCTAGGGTATAGAAAATTCTCTATATTCATCCTCAGCTAAAGAATAGTCTGAATCTAGATTGTCTAAGTCCCACTATCGCCTAGTTTCTAAATAGATTTTATTTTTCGCATATAGATTTCCCTGAAACAACTTATGCTCTGCATCTAACACAAAGTGCATTCTGGAGGTAACACACAGTAGTATAGAGACGGTCTTGATTGGCTTGATGAGACTTCCACTTTGTAGGTGCAGAACATACACATTTAGAGCAAGATCATACCTTGTTTTTATCTCGGTAGGCATCTTCAGCATTTGATTTTGTTGATCATATTTTCATTATTGGAAAGACTGGAGAGCATTGGTATCTCGGGCACATCGTTCTATTGGTTTCACTCATTTTCAGGACAGAATGTGTACAGTACATTGGCAATATTCAATTTCAAGGATCTTTCCTTTGAACTGTGGAGTGTCACAAGGCCCTCAGTTGCGGGAGTTAACACAATCAATGGAACTTTTCTTTTTATGTATAGGATGATATTCAGATCTTAAAAAGCTTTAATTCTTACAGCAGTTAGGATATCTTCCTGATTAATCAGAAACTAACTCAGATATCAGATTGGCTTCAAACTCACAAACTTACATTGAATTCTGAAAAGAAAAAAAAACCCAACAAAGAATTTGCTTTCCACCAGGAAAGGCAAATTTACACCTGTATCTGATTTGTCTTTAGCAGATTGTTCAGTTCCTATTGTGAATTTGATTAAAGTTGAATTGTCCTATACAATTATCTTTTCAGCCTCACACGCCTGAACTCACTGAGTGTCTGTATTCTGAGAATTCTGCATTTGACAGACACTCCTTTACTACACTTGCACATGCTTTCTTGTCGAATCGTATTTATTATTGCAACGTATTACTTCAGGGCTTATGGCAACAATTTATTAGATGATAAAAGGTTGCTATTAAAATTATAATCGATGCAAAGAACTTTGATCGTGTAACACCACTTCTTATGGAAGAGCACTGATTGCTGGTGGCTAATCATATACCATTGAAGATCCTTTGCTCAGAGAGGATTTCTTTTCTGTTTTGATTACATTATTCTCTGTACTTCAGTTTGTAGCTTAGATGAAGCTGGCAAAGTCTCCTGGCAATTCCTTCTTTTTGTTACATTCAATTGGACACAGTTCAGTGTGCTATTTTTGCAGTAATTGCCTTGTCACTATGGAATGACTTGTCAAATTTTGAAATTGGAGATGTTGTTTCCAAATTTTAGAAAACTTGTTATTTTTTGATGACTTTAAACTTTGGGCTCCTTTTACTAAGGTGTGCTAGCGGCACTACAATGCCACGCACGCTAAACGCTAACACCTACATAGAGCTTGCATTAGTATTTTTCGTTTAGTGCAGGGTTTGCGCACGGCAAAAATGCTAGCGCACCTTAGTAAAAGGAGCCCTTAGACATTTCAAGTTTCAAGTTTAATTCGTATTTGATAAAATCACTTTTTTCATGGATTACAAAGCGATGAACAATAAAAAAAATTTATATAGGAAAGATAAACAATTTTGGGGAGGACAGATATACATCCCATAAGAGGGAGATTGGGGAGGAACAACAATTAGGTATAGGAAAGAGAATAAAAAAGGGTAAAACAATAGGAGTTATATTAGATCGGTACTTCATTTAGAACTTTCACTATTTTTTTCTGGATATTAAATGGCTCATTGTAGCATAATTTTGCTATATCAATAACATAGAAACACTAGTGTGATTATCTATCTATCTATCTATCTGTCTAATTTTCTCTTATCTTCCATTATATATTCTATTTTATCTTTGTTTGGATTATGTATATACACACTTTTTTGTGAATGTTTTAGTATAATTTTAGTAAATCACTCATGTTATATTAATGGGTAGTTTATCAAATGCCAATAAACTTGAAACTTATATTTTAATAGTGCTGCTTTTATCTGATATGTAGTACTTTTTTTTTTTCTTTTTTTAGAAATGATACATTGTAGTTGCAGTAATATTGGTGTAGTCTACAGACCTTTGACTGTGGTGCTGTAATTAAACCGTTATGATCAAAGAAATCCAAAAGGGATGAATGAAGAAGGAGGTGGTGATTGTGGATATTTTCAACTCTGGATAAAAATAGGAAGAACAGGTATCCCATGAGATAGTAGAAAAGAAGAATAAAGTAGGGATGACCAAGAAAAAGGAAGGACTAAAGAGACCTGGTTTTACTGAAAGATTTTTATTCTATGCTCAACAGCTATCTGATCCCGAGAACGCTTCAGTTCTGAGCCCAAATCTGTGAAACCCTCAGCATCTCGGGTCATATGATCCATGGTGTAAAGTGTCCCCAACATCCCCAAGAGACTTGCTATTATTTAAAGCGCTAATACTGTGTTTCCCCCCAAATAATACCTAGTGCATTTTTTTTGGGCACAAAATTAATATGACACTGTCTTATTTTCGGGGTAGGGCTTATTTCTTTCAAGTACATGCTCATCTCTCCCTTCCTCTCCTTCACCCCAATTCTTCCTCTTTCCTTTCTCTCCCCCACATGCGCATCATCTTTCCACCCTTCTCACCCATCCCCTTGTGCCTTCCCTCTGCAGCATCTTTCTATTCCTCCCTCTCATCCCCCTTGCCCAGCTTCTATCCTTCCCTCCCTCCTTCCCAACCCTCGTGCAGCAGAACCCTTGCCCAACTTCTATCCTTCCCTCTCTCCCATTCCTTGTGCAGCATAACCTTTGAGCACCCCCACCCCCAAACTCCCGCTAACCCTCCATCCTTCCCTCCCATCTGAACTCCGCTGACTGCGAGCCCTACATACCTCCCTCCAGAGCAGCATCGGGCTATCAGCACTCTAAACAGGCTGCTTTGCAGCCTTCTCGCCGTGGAATTCCCTCTGCCACATCACTGATGATGTCATCAGTAACACAGCACACAGAAAGCTACAAAGTAGCCTGTTTTGAGTGCTGCTGGCCTGACCCTGCTCTGTAGGGAGGTATGTAGGGCTCATGGTCGGCAGGGTTCAGATGGGATGGAAGGATGAGGGTCAGCAGTGGTTTAGCTGCACAGCACGGATGGCGGCGGGGGGCAGGGGGAAGTGCTGATGCTGGCGAATCCAGGGATTAGAGTTTATTTTTGGGCTAGGGCTTATATTAAGACCTACCCCGAAAATCATGCTAGGGCTTATTTTCAGGGTAGGTCTTAATTTTATGGAAACAGGGTATTAAAGGTGCATTTTGTGCTGAATGTGGTTTTGCTGTTGCCTTTTATAGGTCTACAGAGCTGTTTGATTCCGAAAACAAGTCCATGCAACCCTCAACATGTTGGGTCACATGACCTGCAATGTAAGATGTCCCCCAGAGACTTGCAATTATTGAAAATGCTAGTATTAATAGTGTCACAGAGACTAATATTTGAATGGCACACTTTGACACCAGGGGGGCTGAACTCATAAATTGAATGGTTTAATGTGTAACCAATCACACTCCCTTCCATGGTTTCCTAGGGAGTGGCCTTTTAAGAACATAAGAAATGCCTCTGCTTTGTCAGCCCGCTCATGCGGAGGCCCACCTGGTCTAAGACCTGTAAAGTAACCCTCTATCTATACCCTCCTATCCCCTTTTCCTTCAGAAAATTGTCCAAACCCTTCTTGAACTTCAATACCGTACCTTGTCCTATCACGCCCTCTGGAAGCGCATTCCAGGTGTCCACCACCCATTGGGTGAAGAAGAACTTCCTAGCATTGGTTCTAAATCTGTCCCCTTTTAGTTCTGCCGAATGCCCTCTCGTTCTTTCAGATTTCGAAAGTTTGAAGAATCTGTCCCTCTCCAATTTCTCTATTCCCTTCATGATCTTGTAAGTCTCTATCATATCCCCTCTAAGTCTCCACTTCTCCAGGGAAAAGAGCCCCAGTTTCTTCAGTCTTTCAGCGTATGAAAGGTTTTCCATACCTTTTATCAAACGTGTCGCTCTCTTCTGGACCCTCTGGAGTATCACATAGAAACATAGAAGATGACGGCAGAAAAGGGCTACAGCCCATCAAGTCTGCCCACTCTGCTTACCCACCCCTTGTCTATGCCCTAATGACCCAATTTCCTTATCTTGACCCTCGTAGGGATCCCACATGAGTATCCCATTTATTCTTAAAGTCTGGCACGCTATCACCATATCCTTCTTTAAGTACGGCGATCAATATTGGACGCAGTACTCCAGATGCGGGTGCACCATTGCCCGATACAACGGCAGGATAACTTCTTTCATTCTGGTTGTAATACCCTTCTTGATTATACCTAGCATTCTATTTGCTTTCTTAGCGGCCGCTGCACACTGTGCAGACGGCTTCATTGTCTTGTCAATTATTACCCCCAAGTCCCTTTCTTGGGTACTCTCAATCAGTAACAGCCCTCCCGTCATGTAGTTGTATCTCGGGTTTTCTTTTTCCTACATGCAAGTCTTTGCATTTCTCTACATTGAACTTCATCTGCCATCTCATCGCCCATTCCTCCAGTCTGTTCAGGTCCCTTTGTAAATCTTCGCATTTCTCTATAGTCCTAGCCTAGTTTGGTGTCATCTGCAAATTTTATTACTTCGCACTTCGTCCCTGTTTCTAGATCATTTATAAATACATTGAATAACAGCGGTCCAAGCACCGACCCCTGCGGAACACCACTCGTGACCCTCCTCCAGTCCTAGTAGTGACCCTTCACTCTTACCCTCTGCTTCCTACCCACCAGCCAATTTCTGATCCATCTGTGTATGTCTCCTTCCACCCCATGGTTCTTCAGTTTCTGAAGTAGGCGTTCATGGGTACCTTGTCAAAGGCCTTTTGGAAGTCTAAGTATACGATGTCTATGGGGTCCCCTTTGTCCATCCATTTGTTAATTCCTTTGAAGAAGTGCAATAAGTTTGTTAGGCATGATCTTCCCTTGCAGAAGCCATGTTGGCTTGTTTTCATAAGTTTATTCCTTTCCAGATGCTCTTCGATGATATCTTTAATCAGCGCTTCCGCCATTTTCCCCGGAACCGAGGTCAGACTTACCGGTCTGTAGTTCCCTGGGTCACCTCTTGATCCCTTTTTAAAGATGGGTGTAACGTTGGCTATCTTCCAATCCTCCAGAATCACGCCTGTTTTCAGGGATAGATTACATCATAGGGGTGGTTCTTAGCATCTCCTATCCCTACTTAGAAATGTCAGTGACATATTTCCTTTATTAGTTTAAATTATTGGTATTGGGGGGAGAGAGTGTTCCTCTGTGGGCATCTGCTTTGCAGTTCTTTCCCATTTATGAAACCATTATTAGGTAAACAGTAGCAGCTTTAAGATTAAATTAAGTGATAAAATATTTTCAAGTAGATATATTGAAATCTTTAGTATAAAGTAGATTATGATACGTTTTTGTTTTGTTTTATCATTTTGTTTTTATTTTAGTTCCCTCTTCTGACGAAGAAAATTCAAAACCCGGGTTTAAGGGTTGAAGTTTTGGGAAGTAGTTTTTTTGTTTTGTTTATTTTATTCATCACTTCTCATGAGTTCGTCACTAGTAACAGCATTGTGGGATACCGCCTCACGCTATAAAGATTCAACTTTTGCCACAACAAGCTAAGTACAAATTATTGTCACTATTGTTGACATTGTTTGGCGGTACGGGACTATGATAGCCCCGTTGCTACCTTAACTCGAACTCATTGATCACAAGGGTATGGTCTGAGCACTTTATACACTACTAGTCTTTAAGCCCGTTACATTAACGGGTGCTAGAATAGATGTGTCTGTCAATCTTACTTTCTTTCTCTCTCTCTCCTTTTCCGCTGTTTGTCTTTCTTTCTTTCTGTCTCTCTCTCTCTTCTTGGCCACTGTATTTCTTTCTTTCTGCACTCAGACCCAACAATTGTCCCTTTCTATTCCCTCCCTCCTTCCTTCCTATGTCCTTATTGCTCCCAGTGCCTCTTTCCTATGTCCTTAGTGCCCCCAGTGCCTCCTTCCCATGTCCTTAGTGCCCCCCAGTGCCTCCTTCCCATGTCCTTAGTGCCCCTTCCTATGTCTTTAGTGCTTCCAGTGCCTCCTTTGCATGTCCTTAGTGCCCCTTCCTATGTCCTTAGTGCCCTCAGTGCCTCATTCCATGTCCTTAGTGCCCCAGTGCCTCCTTCCTATCTCCTTAGTGCCCCTTCCCATGTCCTTAGTGCCTCTTCCCAAGTCCTTAGTGCCCCAGTGCCTCCTTCCTATGTCCTTAGTTCCCACAGTGCTCCTTCCTATGTCCCCCCTCACTGCCTTCAGTCTTTGTCCCACCCATCCCCCGAAGCTAGCCAGCCTAGCTCCCTCCCTCTCAGCCACGCTAAAGCCAGCATGCCTGCATGACTCCTTCCCTCCAGCGCCAAAAGTCAATGCCTGACCCCCCCCTTACTCGCCTCCACAATTGCTACCTACCTACTGTCTGTGCCAGCGGTCAGCCGCCGCTGCCGGCCGCCGCAACTAAAACCACCACATGCTAGCGATAGGGGAAGCATCGGAAACCGCTCAGCTGAAGGAAACCACCACGCTTCTCCGAAGTTGCTGTGGAAACGTGCTGCACACGTCAGAAACAGCCGCTCCTATTGCGCATGCGGGGACATGGTGCCATGGATCAGGGATCATGGCCGCACAAATTTCCCACTGTGCATGTCTGCTAAGGCTTTTGTTATATCTGATAATTATTATTATTTTTTTTTTTTTTTGCAAGATTGTTTTTTTAAAAAAAATATTTATTCATTTTCAAACTTACAATAAGTGTGTCAATATGTTAAAACAGATTAACAATAAATATATCACTTAATAATCATTAATAATACAAATGATATGCTCTTATCTCCCACCCTTCCCACCCTTTCCTATTATATAATCAAATACCTTGTACAATATGTAATAATAAAATTACCCCCTTCCCCCCTCATAATTGAACCTATAAATTTAAGGGAAAAAATCATCTAATCTGTACAATATTTTGTTAATGGTTCCCACACATCTTGAAATTTCCTAAAACATCCTTGCTGTATTGCAATAAATCGTTCCATTTTATAAATATGACACAAGGAATTCCACCAGAAATTATAGTTTAATCTACTCCAGTTTTTCCAATTATACGTAGTTTGTTGAATGGCAACCCCAGTCATTATAAGTAATAATTTGTTATTATTTGAAAAAATCTGACTTTTTGCTCTCATTGCCATACCAAAAAGCACAGTATCATATAATAACGCCACTGGGTTGTCTAATAAACAATTAATTTGGTCCCAAATTTATTTCCAAAAGGTCATAATAAATGGACAATAGAATAATAAATGATCTAAAGTCCCTGCTTCGAGATGACAGTGCCAACATTTATTAGACTTAGAGCTATCCAATTTTTGTAACCGAACAGGGGTCCATAATGCTCTATGTAACAGAAAAAAACATGTTTGTCTCATAGATGCTGACACTGTACATCTCATCCTCCAAGTCCAAATTTGTGGCCCTTGAGACGCAGAAATTTGATGCTTGATCTCAATGCTCCAAATGTTTTTCAGACCAGTGTTTGGTTTCTTTTTAATAAATCCAGTCAGCAATTTATACCACTGGGCAGCCTGGTGACCCAGGAAGTCTGCCTGAAAGCATAAGAACTTCATACTATATTGATTATTAAGGTTTTTCCACTCAGGGAACCCCGCCTGAATGGCCTGCTTCAGTTGCAACCATTTAAAACTTTCTGATTTATTGAGGCTATATTTATGTTGCAACTGTGAAAAAACAAGCAGTTTACCATTAGAGATAACATCATCCAATAAACGTATTCCTGCTGTCAACCACTGCTTCCAGGTGAGCTTTTCTCTGCCAATTTGAATCTTGGAGTTCAGCCATATAGATTAATTTGTAGACTTGTGAATTGGAATAGTTGTTAAATTACTTACATATCACAATGTTTTCCATGTATCAACTAATATTCTGTTATCTTTACAGTACTTAGGCATTTTGATACTGAGAACATGGCATATAGGAGACATGAGTTGTCATTCTAACCACAACCAATCTGGGAGCTTTTCCATGAGCTCTGGGAAGACCCAATACATACCCTGGCGCAAAATATAGGATTGATGGTACCTAAAAAAATTGGGAAAATTTACTCCTCCCTCTGAAATCGGCTTTGTAAAGATACCAAAGCAACTCTTTACCCAGCCAAATAAATTTTGTAAGAATGCTATTTAATTTTTTATAAAAGGACCCTTGAAAAAAAAACGGCAACATACCCATCTGATGACAAACCACAGGCAAAATCATCATTTTAATAGTTTGGACTCTCTCCCACCACGAAAGATATAAAGGATTCCATTGCTCACACATTTCTGTTACCTTCTGTAATAAAAAAAATTTCATTTATTTTTATTGTTTCTTCCAGTGTATTTTTAATCCAAATGCCTATATACTTTATTCTATCTTCTTTCCAAAGAAAGGGAAATGAATCAAACAAACCTTTTGTACAGTGGACATTAAGTAGAAGAATTTCTGATTTACTTCAATTTATCTTGTATCCAAATTTATTAATCAATTCAAGTAAGCAAGGAATGGTTGTCTCAGGATTTCTCAAATAAAGCAGTATATCATCTGCATAAGCAGAAACTTTATATTCCCGATCTCTACGAGGAATACCCTGTATCTCCTTCGCTTGCTGAAGAGCTAATAACAAGGGTTCTAATACAATATCAAAAAGCAGAGGAGATAAGGGACAGCCTTGTCTAACCCCCCTATGCAACCTAAAACCTTCTGAAAAATTATTATTAATATACAGTTTAGCAACAAGGGAGCTATACAAAGTTTGAACAATTTATATAAATCCTGAACCTATACCACAAACCATTCCAATGCTTGATACATGAAGGTCCATTCAACTCGATCAAAGACCTTCTCTGCATCCAGGGATACAGAAAAAGCCGGATCATTTAAGGCTTTTGACAAATTCACATATGTAAGGTCAGCCTAGTGTTGTTAGAAGAATGTCTCTGAGCAAAGAATCCTGTTTGGTGCATTCCAATAATAAAAGGGAGAGCTTTAGCAAAACAATAGCCAATGTTTTAGCTAAAAGTTTTCCATCTACTTAATTAAGAAAATAGGCCTGTAGGTTGAAACCAGTTTGGGATCTTTATTTGACTTTGGCAAAACTATAGTTAATGATTCTGCCATGGTACCTGCAATACAACCTTTAGTTAGTTGGATCAGAATTTTTTAAATTAATTAAGGGACCAAAAATTTCTGATCATAGAAAAGAAAGTTTAGAAAGGCCAATATAAATAAATGAATTGCAAACAGCATTGAAGTCCCTTAGAGTTGGATCCGCTCCAGTTGGGGATGGTTTTACAGTAGGGTTTTATAAATCATTCCAAATTAACCTAATACCATATTTGTTAAATTTATATCTGATAATTATTTTTATTTCGTTACAAATTTTGGTTTATTGTTTCTGTGAGTCCAAGGCTAATAATTTGGTCACAAAAGTCTAAGATTTATATTCTCCCTAGTGTTTGAGAAAGCTTATATCAGTTGTCATATGCAAGGCTTTAAACGGGTCTGGCCACTTGTACTATAGCAAAGAAAATGAAGTGAAAATAAAGTTAAACTAAGAAACAGCATCTCAAGCCCACTCTAATCACAATATATTTTAATAAAAAGGGAACAGATAATCCTTGAATAGGGTACCATATGGCTCCAGAAAATGGAGGACGGATTGAGACAACCAGGTTTTACTTCCATTGTTTTCAATGGAAATAAAACCTAGCTGTTTCAATCTGTCCTCCTTTTCTGGAGCCATATGGTAACTCTACCCTTTTATGCTAAGCCAAATTAATGGAATGTAAACCATATTAAACAACCCATATTTTATAAAAATGTATCAGTTTGCATAAGTTGGAACTGCTTGACATATGGATATGGCCTGTGTCAAGTCCTCCAAACTGTTCTTTTGGATACAATTTCAAGTTTCAAGTTTTATTATCCCTTTCAATTGGTAAAACCTTCTTGGTGGCTTACAGCATAATAAAGATCCTTCAATAAGAATCAGGTCTCCTAGTTTTTCCCATTTTAAATTCCCAAATGTGTATGGAAGTATCTTATCTGTAAAGATAAGATGCTGAGAACCGATATGTGGAGAGTGATGAGGAAAAAGCAAATGTGCTAAACAAATACTTCTGTTCTGTGTTCACAGAAGAAAATCCTGGAGAAGGACCGATATTGTCTGGCAAAATTACACGAGAAAATGGAGTGGATTCTGCGCCATTCACGGAGGAGAGTGTTTATGAGCAACTTGAAAAAGTGAAGGTGGACAAAGCAATGGGACCAGATGGGATCCATCCCAGGATACTATGGGAGCTCAGAGAGGTTCTAGAGAGTCCTATTAAAGACTTGTTCAACAAATCTCTGGAGACTGGAGTGGTTCCTGGGGATTGGAGGAGAGCAGATGTGGTCCCTATTCATAAAAGTGGTCACAGGGATGAAGCAGGAAACTACAGGCTGGTGAGCCTCACTTCAGTTGTTGGAAAAATAATGGAAGTGTTGCTGAAAGAAAGGATAGTGTACTTCCTTGAATATAATGGGTTACAGGATCCGAGGCAACATGGCTTTACAAAAGGTAAATCGTGCCAAACGAATCTGATTGAATTTTTTGACTGGGTGATCAGACAGCTGGATCAAGGACATATGCTAGATGTAATTTACTTAGATTTCAGCAAAGACTTTGATACAGTTCCTCATAGGAGACTGTTGAACAAACTTGAAGGGCTGAAGTTAGGACCCAAAGTGGTGAACTGGGTTAGAAACTGGCTGTCGGACAGATGCCAGAGGGTGGTGGTTAATGGAAGTCGCTCGGAGGAAGGAAAGGTGAGTAGTGGAGTCCCTCAGAGTTCAGTGCTGGGGCCGATCCTGTTCAATATGTTTGTGAGTGACATACTGAAGGGTTAGAAGGAAAAGTGTGCCTTTTTGCAGATGATACCAAGATTTGTAACAGAGTAGACACCGAAGAGGGAGTGGAAAATATGAGAAAGGATCTGCAAAAGTTAGAGGAATGGTCTACTGCCTGGCAACTAAAATTCAATGCAAAGAAATGCAGAGTAATGCATTTGGGGATTAATAATCGGAAGGAACCGTATATGCTGGGAGGTGAGAAGCTGATATGCACAGACAGGGAGAGGGAGCTTGGGGTGATAGTGTCCGAAGATCTAAAGGTGAAAAAACAGTGTGACAAGGCAGTGGCTGCTGCCAGAAGGATGCTGGGCTGTATAAAGAGAGGCGTAGCCAGTAGAAGGAAGAAGGTGCTGATGCCCCTGTACAGGTCATTGGTGAGGCTCCACTTGGAGTATTGTGTTCAGTTTTGGAGACCGTATCTGGCAAAGGACATAAGAAGACTTGAGGCGGTCCAAAGAAGGGCGACAAAAATGACAGGAGGCTTGCGCCAGAAGACGTATGAGGAGAGACTGGAAGCCCTGAATATGTATACCCTAGAGGAAAGGAGGAATAGGGGAGATATGATTCAGACATTCAAATACTTGAAGGGTATTAACGTAGAACAAAATCTTTTCCAGAGAAAGGAAAATGGTAAAACCAGAGGACATAATTTGAGGTTGAGGGGTGGTAGATTCAAAGGCAATGTTAGGAAATTCTACTTTACGGAGAGGGTAGTGGATGCCTGGAATGCGCTCCCGAGAGAAGTGGTGGAGAGTAAAACTGTGACTGAGTTCAAAGAAGTGTGGGATGAACACAGAGGATCTAGAATCAGAAAATAATATTAAATATTGAACTAAGGCCAGTACTGGGCAGACTTGCACGGTCTGTGTCTGTGTATGGCCATTTGGTGGTGGATGGGCTGGGGAGAGTTTCAGTGGCTGGGAGAGTGTAGATGGGCTGGAGTAGGTCTTAATGGAGTTTTCGGCAGTTGGAACCGAATCACAGTACCGGGTAGAGCTTTGGATTCTTGCCCAGAAATAGCTAAGAAAAAATTTAAAAATTTAAATTAAATAAGGATGGGCAGACTGGATGGACCATTTGGGTCTTTATCTGCTGTCATCTACTATGTTACTTCGATAAAGGGTTCCTTTCAAGGTGGTCTCCTCGGATAAATGTTAATGCATCCTATAAGAGAAGGGAGTCTGCTTGCCCCAATACATATGAATGGAGTGACATACGAGTACCAGTAATCATCAAACACTTTCTGATAGAATAGTCAAGCAGGAGAAGAGTGGCATAAAACTGAAAAATCCTGGAAGTCAAATATACTGGCATTGATATAATGGGTTGAACAACTTAGGGATGTTGCTGCACTGTGGAATAAGATAGATGAAGTGGAAGAAAAGTGGACTGATCTAAGAGCAGCTTTACTAAGAGCAACAGGTTTTACATTGAGAAAGTAAATAAAAGAAAACCAGTATAGTTTTTCAAGGAGGATGCTTGAAAAAGTGAGGGGAAAATGTTAGTATTCAAAAGGTACAAAGAATCTCATGATAAAGAACTCTGTGAAGAATATCTGGTAAAGCTGAAAAAAGGTTGAAAAGAAAGAAGAATGACTAAAGTGCAATGGGAAGAAAAAAATAGCTAAAAGTGAGGTGTCAACATTTTTCATTTTAAACTAAACTAACCTAAAACTTAGTTTTATAAACTGGGTAATCAGCCAATTTGGAGCATGACTAGGTTAACATTAAGAAAAGGAAAAATGCAAAAGAACTAAACGAGAAAAGAACTAAAGCAGGAGAGGTAGAAGTAGTTAATTTCCAAAGTGCTTGGTGAACAGAATTGTCTTCAAAGCCTTCTTGAATGATAAGAAGGGGCCTAAGAGAAAAGAATGCAAATGTAAGCATGAAAGAACATCAGGAAAAATGTGTGTAGAGAGATGAAATAAATGTTAAGCAAGTAGGTTGCTGTTAATAGAAGAAGCGACTGGAGAAGGACTGCTGATGCAAAGATGTTGTATATGAGAGTAGGGTAGATGTCACATCATTCCCATTAAATATGAACCTGAAATCAATTTTTTTTTCCAGATAAGGGCCTGTTGGTTAAAGTTTTTCCATCCACGTGAAACTTTGATTCTGTGTTTGCTCTAAACAGAAACTGATATGAAACATGTAATCTTGAGTTTGGGACTGTAGTATTTTTGATCATGATTCTTTAAGAAATTTTTCACAGTATTTAACATAAGAACATAAGAATACCCTTACTGGGTCAGACCAATGGTCCATCTAGCTCAGTATCCTGTCTTCAGGAAGGCCAATCCAAGTCACAAGTACCTGGCAAAACCCCCAATAGTAGCAGCATTCCATGCCACCGATCCAGGGCAAGCAGTGGCTTCTCCCAGGTCAGTCTCAACAGCAGACTATGGACATTTCCTCCAGGAACTTGCCCAAACCTTTATAAAAACCAGAACTGAATGCAAGATTCCAGGAGTGGTCGCACCATTGAGTGACACAGAGGCATTATAACATTCTTAGTCCGGTTTACCATCTCTTTTCTAATAATTCCTATTTAAATGTTTTTGGTAGCATGTCACATTTTTCATCATTATTATGATTGGTTATTTTGTGTGTGCACCTACATATGGTATTAAGAAGCCCAGGTATGTTACTGTGATTGACCATTCCCTAAAAACACATGGGAAGGTTCAAAGAGGAACTTGTAGCCAACAAATTAATTAGATGTTTGTATTTGGTACCTGGTACTATGCAATTATTAATTTCTTCATTTGTGGCCAGGGTTTTTTTGGCATTCAACATCATTCACAGAACTAGCAAAACTTAAAGCAGATAAAGCCAGGGAACTACATAGGACAGCCCCTAAAGCAGAGGTGTCAAATGTCTGTCCTCGAGGGACGCAATCCATTCGGGTTTTCAGCATTTCCCCAATGAATATGCATGAGATTATTAGCATACAATGAAAGCAGTGCATGCAAATAGATCTCATGCATATTCATTGATTCCATACAAAAAGGAGCTATATTCTTAAACCATATATCTTATAAATAATTATCATTTATTCAGTTATTAAATTACTCATATTTTATTACATCATATATCTTAAAATTCAATTAATCAATATTCTCTCATGCATATTCATTGGGGAAATCCTGAAAATCTGACTGGATTGCGTCCTTGAAGACCGACACTTGACACCCCTGCCCTAAAGTATTAATAGAACTTGGAGATTCTGGTTGGCCCATTGAAGGATCTGTTCAGTAGACTTTTGGAGATGGAATGGTTCTGTGGGACTGTAAACTGAACAGAGCCATCTATATAAATTGGGCAGCATTCACAATGTGTCCTGTTTAAATTCCATATGTTTTCCTGTATTAGCACCTGGGATTTAAATCCTGAGTAACTGTACTTTTCTGAGTGCTGTACTTCAAACTGTTCTGTTTAAAAACACTAGACAATTGCAGTACACTCTGCACATCTGTTATAATGCAGAAGGCTTAAAAATGGATCATTGTTGGTATTTTCGGCTGTTCTCCCTTTTTAGACTGATATAATCTGCAGTACACACAAGATAATTCAATGGTATGAACTGAGTAGATGTTCTCCCCAGGATGTTATTATCCTTAATTACCTATATAGTAAATTCCACAATGAATAAGGTTTGTTCTATTATGTTGTAAGAATATGCTAATTTTCATTTTATAGTTTCAAATCTCATATTATGCAAAAATTTTTCTGAACAGATAGAATTTTATTTCTGACGCTGCATTTTTTTTTCTGAATAATTTAGCTTCAATCTGTGATTTTAAGGGAATCTAAATCTTGTACAGCAGTTCTATGAAGTTTCAAGGAACAGAGAAGCGTAGCTCAGCAAGGATTGAGCCGTGGAGCAATGCTAGCTTGGGTTCTTCTACCCTCGTGTGAGTTACAAAGGTAAACTAGGGTAGACCCCCCAGGCCATAAAAGATTATTTTTCTGCAGAAGTAGGAATGTTAATGCTGTTGTTAATCCTGATGTTATGAATCAATTACACAGTAGGCATGTTTTCATTTTCTTTTGTTTCCGCCTCACAGAATTGTGCATCTTCAGACAGTTCTGTATAGAGTTACTATATGTCTCCAGAAAAAGGATTGAGACATCTGGGTTTTACTTTCAATTAAAGTAATGGAAGTAAGGAGGACAGCTAGAGACATCTGGGTTTTACTTCCATTGAAAGCAATAGAAGTAAAACCCGGATGTCTCAATCCATCCTCCTTTCTCTGGAGCCATATGGTAACCCTAGTTCTGTAGCAACTATTACACTAACTACGATTTTACAGTCTTACAGGTGGTAAAAACAATTAAAACTACAACCATTCCACACGATCAATTTCCTTCCATGTTGGTTAAAAGATTTGGTGATCTTTTTTAAGTTTACTATCTTTCTCATGATTTCTAAAAGTCATAATAATGGAAAGAAATGTCTCAGGAGGTGAGGCAAGATGGTGGCTTGAAGGGACATAAGGTAACAAGCTCCTCAGCAACTCTGCAATATTTTGTTGGGACAACATGGTTAAACATAAAGGGAAGAGACGTTTTCACCCAGCTAAATTGGCTTCATCTCCCATTGTAACCTAGCAAACCCTGGAGGGTTATGTGCTTCTGTAGTTGGGATGAAGAATTTGGGAGCTGGAGTATGTCAAAGGGGGCACTTGCTCGGAATGCATTGGATATCACCCTGAGTCATGAATATTGTGATACTCTCTCTCAACCTGGAAGCGCTCTGCCCGAGTCGGCAGTGAGTGAAAAGCTGGATGCCAAAGGGACTGCTGCTCCTTACATAGCAGCTGGGAATAGAAATCACTAATGTAATGTAATGTAATACTACCAGACTTCCCGAGGAACCAAGTTTGGTGAGTTCATGGGTGGGGCAATTGGTGGTTTCACTAATTTAGCTTTAGAAACTACGGTGACTGTGATTGATGGTAAGACCTTTCCATGGTTGCAGAAGAAACCTGAAAAGATCGCTTTAGAGAAAGTGTGGGAAGCTTTAAGTGACATGGAGACTGTTTTGTTTAGACATATGGATTATGTTTACAAGCTCCTGAATTAATTCATATGTGGAAAGACTAAAAATGTTAGGGTTCTTCAGTTAGGAAAAGAGATAGCTGAGGGGACCTATGACTGAAGTCTACAAAATTCTGAGTGGAGTAGAACGGGTGCAAAAGGATCGATTTTTCACTCTGTCAAAAATTACAAAGACTAGGGGGGACACAGAATGAAGTTACAGGGAAATACTTTTAAAACCAAGAGGAGGAGATCTTTTTTTTTTTCACTCAGAGAATAGTTAAGCTCTGGAACACATTGCCAGAGGTTGTGGTAAGAGTGGATAGTTTAACTGGTTTTAAGAGGGGTTTGGACAATTTCCTAGAGGAAAGCCCATAGTCTGTTATTGAGAAGGACATGGGACAAGCCACTGCTTGCCCTGGATCGGTAAGCATAAAACGCTGCTACTCTTTGGAGTTTGGCCAGGTGCTAGTGACCTGGATTGGCCACCGTGAGAACGGGCTACTGGGCTTGATGGACCTTTGGTCTAACCCAATAAGGCTATTCTTATGTTCTTATATGAAACTGTGTGGGGAATGCATAGCTGCATTGGAAAAATGGATGCAAGAGACTAAAAAACTACAGGGAAAGTAAAATCTGGAGGGAAGGGTTAGGACAGCTCAAGTACAAAATGTTAACGCATGATTAGTGCACACACATTTGGCATTTATCTGAGTGTGTCCCATGGTATACCAATTTAAGCTGCATTAGGTGAACAGTAGTGTCTAAGACAGCTTAGTTAAAAAAGCCACTTTATTTGAGTATTTATTCATATCGAAGTCTGACGACCCACATTGAAATCCTGTGCGTCACTGCACTGATGGTAAATTTTCCAATTTCAAAACAGCAAGCAATGCTCAAAGAACCTCACTTGCAAATGCAGTTCGTGAAGGTCTGTGGAAATCCCATTCGATCAGTCACTGGAGAAAGTGACTGACACGTGAGCAGAAGAGTTCATGGTTGGAGACATAAATGTGCACATGTGCCAGGAGATGCTACGTCATAGGCACGCATAAGCGTGAATCATAGGCATGCCTTATTGTAGTGCATCATAGGCACACATGATAAGCATCCATTGATCCCACTGGAGGGAGGGAGAGGAGCAGGGCAGAGAACTACTTACATGCAAGCCATACAAATGTGAAAATACAAGATACATGTGCTGTTTTCTACACTGCAGTTCCCCTGTATTTTTTTGGTTTTGAACATTTAACAAACACACATGAAATGCGCCTTTGGCACAGCTGCATGAGACACACCTTTAAGACATGTGCAATGAAACGCATGTATGGCACCCCTATCAGTTATGATAAATATTATCTTCCAGTGTACACTTTTGATGCACACACATGGGATGAGCTTTTAACACACTACCGGCACCTCTAGACCTGTCGGTAATTTTGGAATGTTATAGGTCAGCGCTTCATTTCGTGCATCATCAGGCATGTCTAATGAATAACACGCATGTCTGGGCATCACTTGGAATGTTTGTTTTAATATTAATAATCTCCTTGAACTACATTTACATAGTACCGTATTATCGAAGGATGATACGAAGCATAGGAAAGACCACAAAGAGCCATTATATGCATCGAGAGCGAAAATACTTTGCCGCTAAATCTGTTAGAACTGGTTTAGCGTCAATCGTCACACTTGCTCCCAGTACAAGCACGCATACAATACAAATTCTACTGGACCTTATTCAAAGCCCTAAATGGAAATGGACCAAGCTAGCTGAACAACCGCCTAATCAGGAAAAACACATCCAGATCAAGAAGAACTCAAGCACACTTTACCCACCCCCCCAATCAAAGGCATGCAAAGCAAAAACATATGATAGTCTACTAGCCACCAGAGCAGCGAAAATAGACCGCCACCTCTCAGATCTGCTGAACACGACGCCCAACTGCAAAACATTCAGGAAAGAACTGAAAACGATACTATTCAAGAAATTTGTCTAACCAAATTGTATCGACCCTTCTCAGATCCCGACACATACTATAGCGATCAACCTTGTAATCTCCCTGGGAATGGCCAGGCTAATTTCTTGTCAACCACCTAGAACTGAAAGGTATTGGCGGGATAGAAGACACCAATGTAATGTAATCGTTAACAGCGTGGTACGTTTGTCCTCTCTCTGGATAACTGCCAGCTCAGCTCTTGCTCTGCCCTCGCATTGTCCCAGCACTATCCAGATAGCACTAGGTAATTTAAAAAGATATTTGTTGGCAGTACCTGCATAGTGCTGCCTTCATATCAATGGCTGTCAGCTAAGATATCTAGCTAGATAATGGCCACCATCCCCCAGATGAATGTCTTTGAATATCAGCCCCTCCTTTTAAAATAATAATAATAATGCCAATGTAAACATTATTGCCTCGCATTACTTTAATTCACAGGGCTAAAAATGCATGCGCCAAAGAACCTACATTTTAAATCTTGTTCTAGGTCACACAGTACATACTGTACATTCCAGTAATACCAATATACTCTAAATACCATGTCTAAATTTCATATGTGTTAGTTATAGAAATCTAAATGTCTGAATTAGAGGTCTGCACGGGAACGGGTATCGCGAGAATCCTACGGGTTCCGCGGAAGTCCTGCGGGAATCCTCCCCTAACCCACGGGATTCCCACGGGGACCCCCCTCTGGCCAACGGGACTCCCACGGGGATGGAAGGCTTTGGAAGCAGGGTTCGTCCATATAATATAATGGACACATCACCCTTAGTAAAAGAGGGGGTTTATAAGTTAATTACCTGAACAGAAAACAAAAAAAGGGTTGCACTAAAGAGATTCCACAAGGAAAACAGCAGCATAAACACAAAAGAAACTGTGGAATTGATGATCCTGTCAGAAGTTATTGTTGCTTTTTATGGGGACGGGCGGGGATGGAGGTAATTCCTTGCGGGGATGGAGAGGATCCTGACAGGGACGAGTGGGGACGGAGAGGATCCTGGTGGGGACGGGTGGGGATGGGTGGGATTTCTGTCCCTGTGCAACTCTCTAGTCTGAATATGTTACATTTGGGGTAAATTATGCCCAATAAAAACTTCTTTGTTATTGTAATGTATTTTGCCAATCCGTATGGTGTTTGTAAAACAAAATAAAAGAATGTTTTGAGTTAGATTCAGTGACAAATTCAAATTTTGATAAACAAATGCTTTCACTGAGGACCTTAACTCAGCAAACATAGAATACTCTTGGCTCAGCAACAACTCAGTCATTAATGATATTCCTTCTGACAATAGCTCAAATGCTAACAGCGAGGTTTATATATGGCATTATTTAGACACCTCTTGAAGTACTGAAAAATGGTTATAAAAACAGAATTAATCAAAGAAAGAACATAATTTCTGCTGCATCTGTTTCCACCAGCTGCCTGGCACAATGAAGCCCATCTCTGACAGTCCTCCAAAATTAGACAAACAACTCTCTTAGCAGTGAAGAGCAGTATCCTTTCGCCAGAAATGATGGCATATGGGAAAGCATGAAATTGTGATAGCTGACTTGAATAATCTACTTCTCTTTACCATTTTCAGAACAGACAAGTTAGGCCAAAGGCTACCAAGAAGAAAATCCCAGTTATCATACAACAGCAACATTTACAATTGAGAAGAACACCAGATTCATCTGGTGTGATATAACATTAGCTGAGCTGATGTCACCGGCTGGTAATATTTATTGAATGATGGTGTTGGTAAAATGGGAGGGGGCAGAGGGCGAGGGGAATATATGAGGCATTGTCATGGGTCTGTTGAATAAGGATTGACAAGTTTATAAGAGGAGATAAGAAAGGGTTAATAGACAGAGCTTGTAAGAAAGAGAAATGATTAGGGAGGTTTCTAAGGTGATGGGGTGGAGCAGTCACGTGATTGGTTGGATGTTGTGGCAGGCTGGAGTGAATTCTGTGAGGAAAGGGGAACAGTAGCATAGTTTCTTCAGGAAAAGATTATCCCTCCCTCCCTCCCATTTGTGCTGGTGTTATGTTTTGTGTCAGTGATGTGGGATGGAGTGGGGGGTGTACATGTTATATGTCGACTTGGGTGGGTTTGGTGGAGTTTATGGGGTTGGTGGGAGGTGGTCGCAGCTTTGGGTGGGGCGTAAAATGGGGTTTGGCCCAGTTGGATCTGGGAGATGAGCAGTTAATAAATAAATAAATGTAACACTCGTATGCGATACCACTGTGAGGGGAAGCATGGATCAGGTTTGTGGGGAGGGGAAGCATGGCCTTGCGTCACCGTGGGTCATGTTTGGGGGAATGTTATAAATTTAAAGACTTACCGTATTTTCACGCATATAACGCCCGCGTTATACATGATTTTACAAACCGTGCATAACCATGCGCATTATACGTGTGAGCGCGTTGTACAAATTTTTTTTTTCATTCTGATCCGGCATTCCCCCTGCGAACCGGCATCCTCCCCCCCTGCCCCGCTCGCATCACCCCCCTCCCCCGCGATCCTACATCCCCCCCAGCACCGCAAAGACAACTCTTATCCGATTGGGCACCGGCACCAGCACCAATGCACAGGATGTGCCAGTGCCAGTGCCCAAAGATCCTCCCTCGTTGGGTTGGGCTAGACTGGGCTGGGCTGGGCGGTGCGAGAGAGATCCTCCTTCTTCCTGTGCCGGGCTGGACTAGGCTTTGAGCATTTGCTCATGCTCAAAGCCTAGTCCAGCCCGGCACAGGAAGAAGGAGGATCTCTCTCGCACCGCCCAGCCCAGCCCAGCCCAGCCCAACGAGGGAGGATCTTCGGGCATTGGCACTGGCACATCCTGTGCATTGGTGCCGGTGCCAGTGCCGGTGCCAATCGGGTAAGAGTTGTCTTTGCGGTGCTGGGGGAGATGTAGGATTGCGGGGGGGGGGGGGGGTGACGCGAGCGGGGGGGAGGATGCCGGTTCGTAGTAGGCGGGAGGCAGTTTTAGCATGCGCGTTGTACGCGTGTGCGTGCTATATTAAAATTTTATTACATAAATGTCTGTTCCCCGAGCGCTATACCCGTGTGCGCGTTTTACACGGGTGCGCGGTATATGAGTGAAAATACGGTAATGGGAGCTAGTTTTGACACCGAATAGCTCCCTTGGGAGGCCTTCAGGGTTGGGATAAGCTTTCAAGGGGGGATAGGCCTTCAAGGGGGGGACAAGCCTTCAAGGGGGAGAGACAGGTCTTCAAGGGGGAAACAGGCCTTCAGGGATGGTGGCACAGTCCTTTAGGGGTGGGATGCAGGCCTTCAGGGGGGGACAGACCTTCAGGGGAGGGGGGCCCTGATATAGAAGTGAGGGAGGGAAGGGGGTTCAAAGAGATGTGCATATGCCGGACTTTGGGGAGGAAGAAATGGGTCTGAAAATAGAGGAGAGGGAGAGAGATGATGGAGAATGGGATTTAGGGAAGAAGGAACAGAAAGGGAGAGAAGTTGAATGCAAGGGATGGTGTGGAGGGGGGATATAGATACTGGATAGGAGGGTAGTTGGGAAAAGAAAGGGAGAGATGGTGGACCCTGGGGTGGTGGGGAAGGAAGGAGAGATGCTGGATGAAAGGGTAGTTAAGAAAAGGTGGATCTGTGGAGGGAAATGAAAAAAAAGGAAAGATGCCAGACCTCCTGGGGAGGGAAGAGAAACAGAAGGGGAGGACAGAGATGGAAGATGGATGGTTAGCAGGGAGAAAGAAGAAAGAAGGAGACCCTGGCAAGCAAGTTATCAGAAGACAACCAGAGCCTGAGACCAACAAAATTTGAATAATGACCAGACAACAAAAGGTAGAAAAACTAATTTTATTTTCTGTTTTGTGATTACAATATGTCAGATTTGAAATGTGTATCCTGCCAGAGCTGGTGTTAGGCCGCAAACGTGAGCTAGGATTTAACAGAGAGAGGAAGTCTTTTTTGTTTATTTTGTTTACACCACAGCGCCAGTGTGGTTAGGAGAAGGCAAAGGAGATGAAGAGGCTGTAAAATAAACCTACCAGGATGTTTGAAAAAAAAACACCTAATTGGGCAGGAAAATCAAATCGAATCGAAAAACCAATTCAATAGGCTGAATCTAATTGAATCAAAAAAAATTTTTCCCCTGAATTGGGCAGCACTACTACGTACTGTCTGTATTGGAATAGATTTAATTTTAATAGGAGAGAAAGAACTATCTTTCTCTCCTATTAAAATCCATTGTTTTGGTTTTAGTAACGCATACTATCTGCACATAGAGAGCACTATAGCCCTGAATCATAAGAACATAAGAATAGCCTTACTGGGTCAGACCATTGGTCCAACAAGCCCAGTACTCCATTCTCACAGTGGCCAAGCCAGGTCCCTAGTACCTGTCCAAAACCCAAAGAGTAGCAACATTCCATGCTACCGATCCAGGGCAAGTAGTGGCTTCCCCCATGTCTTTCTCAATAACAGACTATGGACTTTTCGTCCAGGAAATTGTCCAAACCTTTCTTAAAACCAGCTATGCTATCTGCTCCTAGCACAACCTCTGATTACAAACACGGATCAGTTTATAGATTATCCAACCCACATTTAAAAGTATACCAACTAGACAACAGGGGGTATTTTGGGGATAACTTATAAATACTTATATTCAACAATCTTATTTTAGCGCATGCTTTAATTTTGTCAAAGGACTAATACCTGATTCAACAAATAGCACTCATCCCTATAATTAATAGTGAGGTAGAAGTATCATAGATATGCATAATTCTCAGTAAAGAGACCTCTTATAACCTGAATGCATGTGATGTAATCATCTACTTCAAAACCTCTTTCCTACCCTAAAGTCTTTGTTATTAATTTATTAGTTTATTAATTAAAAGGAAATGAAAGGAAATGAAAAATATATAACTAGCTAAGGGAGTACAAATTTTCAGTTTCAAAAAGGTTGAAGGCAAGTGGCACAACAGTAATATTGTCCCCCGATGAATGCTTTACTGGCTGAAACGCTCTAAATTTGGTGAGAAGCGTCAGGCAGTTCATGGTCCCCCAACGTTGGCTCTGGTTGAGAAGCCATCAAGATAAGTGTTGTTGCTCTTGTACTAAATATTTTTAGAATTGCACATAATACCCTTTTTTCTTTCTCCTCCCCATTTCCTTCCAGCGTCTGCTCCGCCTCTCCCTCACACTTCCATTCAGCGGCTAACCCTCCTCACCCCCACACATCCATTCAGTGTCTGTCTCCCTCTCTCTACCCCTTCAATATACTGTTCACCCTCTGTTTCGTCCCTTCCATTCACTGCCCTCTCTGCCCTTTCCATCCAGTGTCTGCCCTCTCTCTTCCATATGGCATCTTCCCTATTTTTATGTCCCTTCAATAGACTGTCCTGTCTATTCTTGGGTGGTCACTCTCTAAATCCTATGCTTGAAGATATGTTTCAGGTCATTGCTTTACTCCATCGCTGTCTTTCCAGCTGATAGTGCAGCTGTTTACTCACAAATAGGGAGGATGAGTGCCCAAGTGACAGCAGAATAAGACCAATTCGGAGCATCCTTTCTGACTGGTTGTAATTCTTTTGCTTCTTGAAGATGAGAGTATATATTCCCATGTGCAGCTTCCAACCCTTATGTCATCTGCCTGATATTTCAAACCCTTTCCTACCACTGCTATAAGAATCCATCTCAACCATGCTCAGAAACTGTTTATAGCGACAGTCCTGCCAATAACTAAGGCCCACAGGAAGATAACTTGCGAGAGCAAACGCGTACTGGGCTCACAGTTCTCTCTAACACTGCGCAAGCCGGCTTCCCTTCTCCTCCAAAAACGTTAGAATTGATGTCTGGGAGAAGGCTTCTGGGCCGGCACCTATACATTCCGTTTTTGTGCTTGTTGCTGTGGCAGGCGAAGAAGCAGGGAGACAGCCCATTCTCCTGTGATCCCCTGTCCCGTTGTCCCCACTCACAGTTTCGGGACACTGTCTCTATAAATGGTGTCCCAAAGCTGTGAGTGGGGACAACGGGACAGGGGATCTGAAAAAGGGACGGTCCCATTCAAAACGGGATGTATGGTCACCTTAGAAATCTGGCACCTTTCCCTGGACTTGAAGACCACCAGCAGGTCTGCATTGGATGGAATTTCTGGGCTGGAATGGCAGCAGAAAACTTCTGTAGGAGGTTGTGGCAAGATAAAAGGCAGAGGGGAAGAAGCAGCATAGCACTGATCAGGAGCTGGAAATAACTCCTGAATTAGAAAAGGTACAGGTACAAATGTCTTAAGGAAAATATATGTGGGTTGCTTAGGGGGATTCAAGGTATATGGGAGTCTGAATTAGATATCAAACTGGATGAAACCCAGTGGAAAATAGTTTGGCAATCAGCTATGTCACCATTACACTCAGCAAATCTTATGCAATCTTCCTTCTTTTTATTGCACAAGGCATTTTGGACTCCTGTTAAACTTGCTAAATTAGATAATTATAAAGGAAATTTTTGTTGGTCCTGTAAAGTAGGAATTGGAACTTTAGAACATATGTTATTTAAATGTCCATATGTTGCGTTGTATTGGAATAAAATATGGTCAACAGTGTCAAATTTATTAGCCATAACAGAACCACTAACTTATGGTCTTAAATCTATGTTAAACACGTATAAAAAAAAACCCCAGTTAGTTAAGAACTTAATAGTGATTGCAATCAAAACAATTTTAATTAATTGGAAAGACTCCTCTAAACTGGAATATAACATATGGTAAAACAAGGTCTATTTACATAGCAAATATGAGAAAATATATGCAATTAAGATACATGGGATACATGGGATTCCTTATGCAGGTTGGGAATATAAGATCTCTGCTTATGCAGATGATATCTTGCTTCATTTGAAGAATCCTGAATCTACCATTCCACATTTACTGATTGATAAATATGGTAAATTTTCTGGGTGCAAAATAAATTGGAGCAAATCGGAGGTTCTTCTGTTAAATGTGCATTGTGTAAAAGGACTATTTAATTCATTCCCATTTCTTTGGAAGGAAGAGGGTATAAAATATTTGGATATTATGATTCAGAGAACATTGGAAGACACAATGACAGTAAATGAAGAATCCTTATTGCTGAAAGTCATAGGAATGTGTGAGCATTGGAACCCATTACATCTTTCATGGTAGGGGAGAGTTCAAACTGTTAAAATTATGATTTTGCCTATAGTTTGCTACCAAATGAGTATGTTGCCGGTTTATTTTCAAGGATCCTCATAAAAAATTGAATGGAATTCTCACTAAATTTATTTGGCTGGGTAAAACTGCTAGAATTGCCTTAGTACCTTTGCAAAAATCAATTATGGCAGGTGGGGTAAATTTTCCAAATTTTTATAGATACTATCAAGCTTTCATAATGCAGCAGGGTGTGTATTTGATCCTTCCTGAAGGAGCATCTTCCGGACTGGCTGATTTTAGAACATCAACTCATGTCCCCTTTAAGATTGTGCCATAGTTTGAGTATTAAACTGCCAAGGATTTATAAGTATAATAGTATTCTTTTTGATACATGGAAAACTTTAAAATTTATCAACAATTTAACATCTATTCCAGTGCAACAATCCACATGTCAAGCCTTATGGCTGAACTCCAAGATTCAATTGACGAGTCTAAGATCCTCTGGAAGCATTGGCTGCAGGCAGGCATACATACTTTGGATGATGTATTATCAAATGGGAAACTGTTTGATTTTTCACGACTTCAACAAACATTCGGTATTACAAAGTCTCAAGCATATAATTGGTTGCAGTTGAAGCAGGCCATTCAGAAGGGGTTCCCTGAGTGGCGAAATTTAAATGATCAGTATAGCTTACCAGGCCTATGCTTCCAGACAAGATTTGCTAGGGCATCAGGACGCCAAATGGTATAAATTAATATCGGAATACTTGAATAAGAAACCAAAAACAAGCCTGAATAAGAAACCAAAAACAAGTCTAAGGGATATTTGGAGCATTGAGATAAAGCAAAAGATTTCTGCTACTCAGTGGCAACAGATTTGGTCTTGAAGGATGACATGTACAGTGTCAGCATCTATGAGACAAACCTGGTTTTTTTCTGTTATATATGATTTTTTGAACCCCTGTTCATTTGCAAAAAGTCTAATAGATGCTGGCATTGTCATCTTGATATAGGGACGCTGGATCACATGTTGTAATATTGCCCCTTAATACTAGGCTTCTGGAAGTCGATATGGGCTACAATTAATAGGATACTGGGAACTTTCATTCCAATGTCATACGATATTGTTTTCTTTGGAACTATATTACAACTCAAGTCTCCAATGTCTGCAGCTAAGTATAGATTGCTTCTTATAATGACTGGGATTGCTATACAGATGATCACAAAAAATTGGAAGAATTGTGATAGACTGAATCATACCTTTTGGTGGGAATCCCTGTGCTTATGCTATCAATACGAACGTATGAATTCGGAGCTAAGTGGTCATTGTAAAAACTTCAATGAGATTTGGGGCCCATTACCAAATTTTGTATCCACTAATCAGTAGTACAAGCCTTCCATTTTTATTGAGTTTTACACACATCCGGGATGGGTGGGAAGGGGGAGGAGGGAAATATATTTATATTTGTTAGTAATAAGTGCTGTTTTATTGTGCCAATTGTTGTATTTTTGTGTGCACTTTGTGACAAACCTAGCACCAGTACTAGTTTTGCCCCTATTAGGATCCGGTGCAGAAGAGCTGACCAGATTGATTCTAGGGAACAACTTGAGGCTGACCTCTCTTGTTCATATGACCAGAGCAGGAGTAATGTGGAACAGAGGCAGGCAGGCTGGCCACAGCAGCAGCCAGTCTATAAAGTAGCTAGGAAAGCCAGTGAGAGATTGGCTGCACTTAGAAAACCTAGGCAGGAAAAACCTGCAGGTGAACCAAAGCCCATCCCCCTCTACAGGCTGAAGGGGATTGGCTCTGAGTTGTTCAAAAGCAGGCTGAAGCATACAGCAAAGGGAGGAGCGAGTGACCAGGAGGAGTCACTTCTGCAGCCCAAGGGAGGGCAAGAGCTGTGGAGCCAAGGAACAGACACAGAAGTTCCAGATTGGCCTATGCAGGAGGTGGAAGAAAGCCTCCCCACTTCAGACTTCCAGGAGCCTGACTGTGTGGAAGTAATGGAGGTACAAGATGCTAGCCCTATGATAGAGAGCCAGGCAAAACTCATGGACACTGAATGAGAGTTTGTGAGTAGCTGGAAAACAGTTGGGGCGTTTTTTTTCTCCTCTTCTTCTTTCTTTACAAGAAATGCCTGAAGAATTTGCTGCCTATCTTTAGCGTAGTTATTATTTTGGGTTTAAGAAAGATACTTGCCTGAATGCTAACAACTAGGTTTAAACCTAAAGTAAAGTTTGGGGCTAAAAGAACCCGAGTACTGTATGAATGGATTTTTGATTTGAGTTTTTGGGACCATACTGTGGCTACCGTTTGGTGGTGGCTAATCACCTAATCTCCCATAGCTGTAGTACTCTACAGGAGGTAGCTCGGCCTCACTGAAATTCTACCGTTCACTGTGACAAGAGATTGTTATGAACTTTATCTTTATGTTTCCTACCTTTTTGAGATGAATAATGCTGAGAGGAAGTTTTGGGGATTCTGTTTGAATATCACTAAGAAATGCATTACTGAATCGGAGTGCCAGAACTTATGCAAACAACATGTATGGCATTTTTGTATTTGTATTGTTTTTCTTTTGTTTGGGCAACTGAAGTTGTCTGTGTGAAATGCTACAGATACCTTTGATTTGTTTTTCACCTGTTTGGACCGCCAAGGTCACAAATAAATATATATGCCTTTAAAGCCAGTACAGTGGAACCTTGATTTAAGAGCATAATTTGTTCCAGAAGCATGCTCGTAAATCAAGTTACTCGTATATCAAAGCGAGTTTCCCCATAGGAATGAATGGAAACTCGCTTTGATTCGTTCCACCAACTCCCCCCCACACACACACCCAAGGCTACCGGCGCTGCTCCATCACCCCCTCCTCCCTGCTCTAATCGGCATCGCACCCCCCGAACCGGCATCGCAACCCTCCCCCGCAAACTCCCCCCGCGAGAACCGCATCGCACCCCCGTGCAGAAAGCGGCATCCGCCCGCCCTTCCTCTCAAACACACTCCTTACCCCTTCTGCTGGTTGTGAGAGTGAAAGCAAGCTCCCTCCTCTTGCCTGGGCCGGGCCTTGAGCATCTGCGCATGCTCAAGGCCCAGCCCAGGCAAGAGCTTGCTTTCACTCTCACAACCAACAGAAGGGGTAAGGAGCATGTTTGAGAGGAAGGGTGGGCGGATCTCACTTTCAGCACGGGGGTACGATGCGGTTCTCACGGGGGGGGGGAGCATTCGCGGGGGGGGTTGCGATGCCAGTTCAGGGGGTACGATGCTGGTTAGAGTGGGGGGGAGAGGTGCTCATATATCGGAACATGCTCGGTTTGCGAGGCAAAAGTTTGCTGAGTGTTTTGCTCGTCTTGCAAAACACTCGCAAACCGGATTACTCGCAAACCGAGGTTCCATTGTACTTAACCTTTCTCTCCCAGGCCTAGGCAATTCCCTAGGGCTGACCGAAAGACCTGAAGAGACCCCTGGTTATAGGGGACACGCCAGAGTATAAGTTTTGTCACTGTTGAGCTCCACTCTGAGGAGTGTTTGTGACAACTTTGTGTATGTTTTAAAATGAATAAAGATTTATAAATGAAAGAAGGTAGCTAATGTTATGCTGATTTTTTTTTAAAAAAAAAGTGTTCCAGGGGAGATCCAGGGAATTACAGACCAGTAAGCCTGACCCAGTACCGGGAAAACAGTGGAAACAATTATAAAAAATAAAATTGTGGAATATGTTGACAAACATGATACTTCACGGTATTGCGGTATTTAAGCTGTTGTTATTATTATTATTATTAATGAGCCAGAGTCAGCATGGGATCAGACAAGTGAGGTCTTGCCTCATTATTTTGCTTGACTTCTTTGAACGTGCAAATAAACATGTAGATAAAAGCAAGCTGGTTGATGTAGTGCATCTAGATTTCCAGAAAGCTTTTGACAAAGTTCTTCATGAGAGGCTCCTGATAAAATTAAAGAGTCATGGAATAGGAGGCAATGTTGAATTGTGGACTAAGAACTGGTTATCAGGCAGAAAACAAAGGGTAGGGTTAAATGGCCATTTTTATTAATGGAGGAAGGTTGAGGGATCTGTACTGGGACTGGTGCTATTTAATTTATTTATAAATGATCTGGAAAATGGAACTATGATGAGGTGATTAAATTTGCAGATGACACTAAACTGTTCAAAGTTGTTAAAACACATGCAGACTGTGAAAAACTGCAGGAAGACCTTAGGAAATTGGAAGACTGGGTGTCCAAATAGCGCGCTCAAGGAGCAGATCCTGCTCCTTTATATGCTCCTACATGCAGCTCCTTCTTGCACTTTTACTTCCAAGTCCAGCAAAAACCACTTTCTACAACTTTGCCGGTAAAACTATAGTCTTCTTTCTAAATATACTCTTCCGCCATTCCTTTTCCAAATGACCCTTTCTCTACCCTCCCCACTCCTCCCTTCTATCCTCACCTAACAGTTTAATCAATTCTGTGGCCTCAATTCCTCTTTCCTGGGGCCACCGACCTTCCCCGCGAGTTCCTTCTAGTAACCGCCTTAGGTGTCTTACAACCATTCCTTTAGTTCTATACCATTCAACTCATACCACACTAATCCAAAAATAGGTATTTTAAATGTACATTCCATCAAAAACAAACACCACCTAATACATGATTTAATTCTCCAACATAACCTACACATCCTTTGTTTAACTGAGATATGGCTAACTCAAGGTGAGGAGGCCTACATTAACCAAGCTTGTCCAAACAACTATAAAGCAAAACTCTAATGCCGCCCAAATAAAAAAGGAGGAGACCTAGCAGTGATTTATCATTCTTCCATCTCCATTAAAACTGACTTCTCCTCACCATATAACATCCACCCAGTTGAAACCCTCCAATTTTCTATTCTTAGCTCCCAACCTCTGCATTTCCTTCTTATTTACTTCCCCCCTCCTGTCACCAAATCTTCCTTAACTGCCCTCCTATCTGCAATTATGGACTTTAGTATCTCCCATCCAAATCCTATTATTCATGGAGACTTCAATATACATTTTAATCAGCCTAATCATCCAAACACATCAGAACTCTTAACCCTAACCTCAGATATTTCTTTGATCCCACTACTCTCTTCCCCCATTCATTTAGCAGGCACACTATTGATATGATATTCGGCCCAACAGCTATCAGTCATTTTTTCAAAAACCTCAGACCATGGTCAGACCACGTCCTAATCAATCTTCAACTAAATCTTTCTACCTCCCCGTCCACCACGTCACAGTGCACCTATACTTTTAGAGACATTAATAAAATAACAGCTCCTGCCATACAAAATTCCTTTAACCTTAACTTGCAAGATTTTTCTAATCTCACAATGGAAGAACAATCTGCTCTTTGGAAAGTTTCCACACAAACTCTTATAGACTCTCTCGCCCCTTCCCAGGAAAGAACTACTAAACCAGAACCTAAAAAGAAGCCACGGTACAATGAAAATGTAAATCTCCTCCACCGACAACTCCGCTCCATCGAACATAAATGGCCGCATTCCCGGTCTAACAACTCATTTCTCCAATATAAAGAAATTGCCACTCAATACAAAACTTCAATACAACTAGCCAAAAAAGAATACTATTCAGAATACATAACTATAGCCAGCAATTCTTCTGCACTTTTTAGTATAGTATGATCTCTATCCCCATATTCAAATAAGAAATCTCCTCCATTACTTAATCAACCATCAGCCTTAGAACTTGTTAACTTCTTCAACCAGAAAATAAAAAATATCAGATCAAACCTTGGACAATCCATACCCATACAATCTCTGGACTCCTCTGATCAGATAAATCTACTACCTTTCAGCACTTTTTCTAATTTTAAACCTCCCTCACTACCAGAGCTTCTCAAAGTCTCCCAATCTATAAACGCCCTTAATAACCCATCAGAAAGCATCCCTTCCTCAATTCTAAAAAAATTATTTCCCATTTTCAGTCTATTCATACTAGAAATAATAACAAAAAGTCTCACTTCTAATCTTGTTCCAAATGCATGGAAATCAGCTCTAGTCTTTCCAAAACTAAAAAAACAAAATCTAGATAACACTCAGCCAGCGAATTTTCGGCCCATTGCTAACCTTCCTTTTATCTCTAAATTAACGGAAAAAAATCATACATAATCAGCTCACAGAATTCCTTGATAAAACTAACACACTACATCCATACCAAACAGGCTTCCGCTCCAACTACTCCACCAAATTATCTCTACTTGGCCTTATCTCTACTATACACTATTTCCACGATCACTAAAAATCCGTCCTTCTTATCTCTCTAGATCTGTTAACAGCCTTCGATACTGTTGACCACCACCTCCTTATTGACCGTCTCAGAAATTGTGGCATCACAATTCAGCTTTTTCATGGTTCAGCTTTTTCATGGTTTACTTCTTATTTCAAAGATCGTAATTTAAAAGTCTACTCGAAAGAGAAAATCTCATCTCCCATTACTCAGAGTTTCGGCGTTCCTCAAGGCTCTATTCTCTCTCCTTTACTACTGAATATTTTTCTTGCTCCTCTTCTCACTCTAGCTCAGTCCATTGGCTTTACTATCTTTGCTTATGCAGATGACATCCACTTCTTCACTTAAAATATCAGCGAAATACGAGAAATTAACACCAAACTAGACAAAATCAGTGATTGGCTGCACATAAACAGACTCTCCCTTAACATAAATAAGTCCTGCGGTATACTCTTCTCAATCAGAAAAAATGAAATAATAAATTGACAAATCTCTATTAAATTGTGTCCGATAAAAATGGAATCAAAAATAAAATTGCTTGGATTTATCCTAGACAAAGATTTAACTTTTCATGACCAAGTAAGCTCTGTTGTAAAAACCTGTTTCCATAAACTTCGGTTCATCCGTTCCCTAAACTCAATTCTTGAAACTGACGCAATTACAACGCTCGTTCACTCATTGGTCATTTCTCATTTAGATTACTGTAACTCTCTATACAACGGAATCACTCAAAAAGAACTTCATCGTCTGCAACTCATTCAAAACACAACAATTAAACTTATCTATAAAGTAGGGAAATATGATCACGTCACTCCTCTTCTGTGAGAAGCTCACTGGCTACCCATTACACACTGTATCACCTATAAAACATTAATGCTGGTCTTTAAAATCAAACTCTTGCGTCTTCCATCTTTCCTCGATAAACTCATCATCCCTTTCTGCTCTTCCAGGACTCTTAGATCAGCTGATCAGAATCTACTGACCATACCTTCTATTAAAGAATTCTATTTCACTAGAAAAACTAACTTCTCTGTCATAGCTCCTATTTTATGGAACGCCATGCCACTTCAGCTCCATCTTGAAAATTCCCTTGACAAATTCAGGATTAAATTAAAAACATTTTTATTCAAAGACGCATACCACACCATCTAAATATATATATATATATATTTTTTTTCTTCTCCAACAGCCAGCAAATTAAATACGAACCGCTTTTAAGAAGCGATCCCCTCCCCTGATGTTATATCCTGCCCCCACCTTCCCTCCCTTTTAAATTGTTTTTCTTTTTATCAGTGTATTTATTAACTTTCCTTTTCCCTTTATCCTCAAGCTCACGTTTGTACTTGTAATTTGACTAATTAATGTTTACCCCCCCCCCTTTAATGATTTATTTTTAACCTTTCATTTTCAGATGATCGGTATATTAAAACTTAATAAACTTGAAACTTGAATGTGGACAAATACAAAATGACGCATAATCATAGTTACTGGATGCTAGGGTCCCTCTTGGGAGGGTCAGCGTTCAAGAAAAAGATCTGGGTGTCATCGTGGACAATACACCGAAACCTTCCGCCCAATGTGCAGTGGTGCCAAGAAAGCAAACAAGATGCTAGGAATTATTAGAAAAGGGATGCTTCAGTGGGAATTTCATTTATATAATTATACACATCTTGTCTCTTTTGATTCACTGACTGACAAGATTTTCACCCAACCAGGCTTTACACTATCCTGCAAAAACTCATTCCTGCCAAAGTCCCTCCTCCAGCCACAATGGAGCAGTACTTTTAAAGATTCATTCGAATTTCAGGAGTCTGCATGAAACTGTAAAAAAAAAAGATTTATACAAATTCATTCAATTCATCAATTTTAGTTTGTGAGCTGTTTGCACTTTTCTATTCCAGACATATTCCTCCTGAAATTGATGGTATAGCCGGATAGCCGACCAAAATGAGAGATAAGATTAAGAATTATCGGTAAGGCATCTTTAGGATTGGAGACGTACAGAAGCACGTCATCTGCAAATGCAGAAATACGCACCTCGGTTAAGCCCACCTGTATTCCTGCAATCGCTGGATCAGTATCAAGTTTGCGGAGCAAGGGTTCCAGGGCCAGATTGAACAGGAGCGGCGATAGAGGACATCCCTGTCTGGTGCCCCTCGATAGAGAAAAATACGGGGAAAGATATCCCTCCACATTCAATCTGGCCCTGGGACTGGTATATAAAAGATGTACCATATCGATAAACGCATCCCCTAGCTGATACCACCTTAAGGTATAAAATAAATATTTCCACTCCACATAATCAAAAGCTTTTTCAGCATCTAATGACATCACACAAGCTGGAGTGGAAATATTATGGGCTGCTTGTATTACATGACAAAATACTCTCGAGTTGTCCGCCGTCAGGCGGCCCTTTACAAAACCACATTGAGTAGGATGAATGAGCAAAGGAAGAGCCTTGGCTAGTCGTTCTGCAAGAAGTTTCGCATAAATTTTACAATCATAATTGAGTAGGGAAATAGGTCTGTAATTTTTCGGGAGTAAGGGATCTCGTCCCGGTTTGGGAAACACAATTATATCTGCTTCAACGAAGGTGCCAGCACTAGTACCCTTCCCTAGAAAATCAGTGTACAGTCGAAGCAGATGGGGGAGAAGAAACGATTGGAACGTTTTATAGAAACCTAGGGGCAGGCCATCTCCTCCTGGTGCTTTACCAGATTTCAGCCCAGCTATAGCGAGTTCGATTTCTCCCTCAGTGAGAGGCTTATTTAGATTATCTAGTATTTGAGGCGGGAGTGCAGGTGGGGTCATCCCCTGGAAAAAATCATCTAAATCAGTTTCGGAGGGGTCTATTCCCGATGTATATAATTGTTTATAGAAGGATTTGAATTGATCCGTTATGGCAGTAGGATCAGTAATGAGGGATCCAGCAGGTTTAAGGGCCTTTATACGGCCAGCTCTTTTCTTATGTTTGAGATAATTGGCCAATAGCCTACCTGCCTTATTACGGTGTTCATAATACATAACCCCTTCTTGGAGTAATAAAACTCCAGCTTTTTCTGATAATATAGAATTATATTGGAATTTGAGCTTGCGAATTTGCGCTAAACCCGGCACAGTGGGAGAGATATGATATACCACCTCCAAGGATTTAATTTGGTTCTCTAGATTAGTGAGAGTTCGCTTCCGTTCCTTGTTCAGGTGGGCTGAGAATGCTATGATTCTACCCCGCAGGTACGCTTTATATGTATCCCAAATGGTCTGAAAGGTTATTTCCGGGGTATCATTGTGTTCAAAAAATTCAGTAGTCCAATTCTTCAACTGTGTGAGAAAATCAGTGTTGTCCAGGAGTGCTGTATTAAGACGCCATGTAGGTGTGGGAGAAGATGGTGCAGAGAGGGTGAAGGATACTGATATAGCAGAATGATCCGACAGAGGACAGGATAGAATAGAAGATGTACGCACAGCTTGCACCAAGGAATGAGACAGGAGAAAGTAATCCAGTCTCATGGCAGAGGCGTGCGGCGCAGACCAAAAAGTGTATTCAAGATCCCTAGGATGGAATAGACGCCAGACATCAGCTAATCCATATGTTTGGATCATATGCTGCAGTACCGGAAGAGTAGAGGGGGTACGATATGAAGAATTGGATCTCCGGTCTATATGTGCATCAAGAACCAGATTCCAATCTCCACCCAGTATAAAGTAATCAGTAGATATAGATGTTAGTTCTTTAGCTAAATCTCTGAAAAAGTCCGAATCAGGTGTGTTTGGGCCATAAATCGATAAGAGAGTATATTTACGGGAGTTAATGTCTAGTGTGACCATGACCCATCTTCCCTGAGAATCATGTGAAGTATGCAGCACAGTGTAATGTAATTGTTTAGAAAGTAAGATGGCTACCCCTCCTTTAGATGACACTGCAGGAGAAAAAAAACATTGAGAGACCCAGTCCCATTTCAGTTTAGCAGACTCTATCAAATTAAGCTTGGTTTCTTGCAGAAAGACTATATGTGCAGAATGATGCTTACAGTACAGGAGTGTCCGTTTTCTTTTAATGGGATGGTTTAAGCCTCTTATATTCAAAGATAACACATTACAGAAAGCCATATATAACGGCACATTGAAGAGCTGAGTGTTGCTCATCTTTTCCACACATTAACCTGACAACATTCAACCAGATAGTACCTGCTTTGCTCTGATCAAAAGAAAAACAAATATAAACCCCAGACACACTCTCATGCATACACCCTGCCACCCTCCCCACATGTAATCCAACAACAACCCCCTCCCACCCACAAGACAGAAGCCTTGTAATTATCCCGCCAAAAAGGCGCCCCGAAGGCCTATGGAGGGTAAGAGGCAACACAACATGGAGGCTCAAGGCCCGGCCCCTCCCCCATCAGCCCCGCTTCAAATAAGATGGTAGGTATCAGTAATATGATGGGAAAGTACTCCACTATTATCTTAAGAAGAGTCAACTAGTATTTGCTTGTAAAAACGTATATAAACAGTATAACAGGAACCATTAGTGAGAAAGACTAAATATCAAGCCTGGTTCGCATTCAGGTGTCCATACGCTGTATGTCTTCCTGCTCTTTCAGGAATCGATCCACGTCAGCAGGGTCATTGTAGGTTTTGGTGCGGTTGTTAAAAGTGATTTTAAAGCGCGCTGGTGCAAGAAGGCCAAAGCGCGCCTCGAGCGCACGCAAACGAGGGCGCAAGGCTAGGAATTGGCGGCGCTTCTCCGCTGTAGCTTTGGTGTAGTCAGCAGATATATATATGGTTTGCCCCTGCCATTCTATCTTCCGGATCGATCGCATTTTTTCCAGGATTTGGGCAACGTGCGGGAAGCGCAGCAGCTTCATCACAACCGGGCGTGCGCGTTGAGAGCCCATAGGAGATTTTGCTGGAACTCGGTGAGCTCGTTCCACTTCAAGCGGTCTGTCAAATTGCAGGGAGAGCACTTTGGGGAACCAATCTTCAAAGAATTGACATGCATTAAGACCCTCGATCCCTTCACGCAGGCCCGTGATACGTAAGTTGTTCCGTCGGCTGTGGTTGCCGAGATCATTCAGTTGAGCTTCCAGGGCGTGCAGGGCCTTCCTATCCATCGATTGGTTTGTGGCAAGTTCATCGATAGTCTGGCATTTGCGTTCCAATGCTTCTAGCTTGGAGTCCATCGCGGACATCTTTTCAGTAAGAGATATTATTTCGTGTTTAATATCTTTGATGTCATCTTTGCTTTCAGAGAGTAAGTTAGAAATAAATTGAAGTTGGTCCGACACCGTGAGTTCCGGGTCGACACGTGGCCGAGTCGCATCGCTCTTGATAGGAGATGGCGGGTCCTGTTTCTGTCTTTTAGCGCCGGATGTGCCTGCAAAGGCAGCCTCAATTTTTCCCTGCTTTGGTGCAGGCATGGTTCCACACAAATTAGCGCAAATATGTATCGTTGTGCGCGTGGGGAGTAATAAATATCGGAGCCGTGGACGAGAGCTCTAGCCCTAAGCCTCCATCTTGTTTGGGCTCTCTAGCGCCCCCCCTCGGTATATTAAAACTTAATAAACTTGAAACTTGAATGTGGACAAATACAAAATGACGCATAATCATAGTTACTGGATGCTAGGGTCCCTCTTGGGAGGGTCAGCGTTCAAGAAAAAGATCTGGGTGTCATCGTGGACAATACACCGAAACCTTCCGCCCAATGTGCAGTGGTGCCAAGAAAGCAAACAAGATGCTAGGAATTATTAGAAAAGGGATGCTTCAGTGGGAATTTCATTTATATAATTATACACATCTTGTCTCTTTTGATTCACTGACTGACAAGATTTTCACCCAACCAGGCTTTACACTATCCTGCAAAAACTCATTCCTGCCAAAGTCCCTCCTCCAGCCACAATGGAGCAGTACTTTTAAAGATTCATTCGAATTTCAGGAGTCTGCATGAAACTGTAAAAAAAAAAGATTTATACAAATTCATTCAATTCATCAATTTTAGTTTGTGAGCTGTTTGCACTTTTCTATTCCAGACATATTCCTCCTGAAATTGATGGAAAACTTCAGATAATACACGTTTTGCAAAACCTCAATACTTGTTAGCTATTTCTCATTAGAAATTTAAAGGGATGCTGAGGGACTTCTTTCTATGTTTTCAAACAAAAAGTGTCATTAGTTTCTGGAGGGTAAATATAAAATTGTAACAGAGAGTGGCATGCAATTGGGAGCAATCGTGTGAATTTGAAAATGCAAATAATCTTCAAGTCTATGAATGTCATAATGTGATTTTCATTATGAAGGAAATTGGATGTTATTCACAGAATAAAATTAGCATGCAATTTACAGTTTTAGGGCATATTGTCATTTTTCTATTGCTCTATAAAATTGCATTAATTTTTTACAGAGACACATATGTTTACTTAGACTAGAGATTAAGATAGAGATGACAACATAGAAGCTGGTACTGTGATAGAATAAGGTACTAACCAGAGTGTAATCTATAGACAACAAGGATGTAGAGCTCTGGAGGGGGTGGGACCATAGCCAGTTATAAACTTTCTCCCAAACACACAGAAATATCCATATTCACTCTTACTTTTAGACTCATCCCTGCTGTAGTTTAAATTGAAGTTGACTCAACAGTAAATATTTTATTTAAGACCTCAAGATTTTTGTGCTATGGTTAGCTGACTGTTCTGAGCTACCTGGATTACTGTAATGCTAAATGTTCTGCCCTAGAACACTAAATAAACAGAAGCCCTGAATTCCATCTCAAAATTGTGAGTACAAAATAGAGGTCTCCTGGCCTGACTGTAATCAGCGGCGGGGTCGCAGCTCGCTGGGGCAAGAGGGCTTGGGCTCCCTCTTGCTCCGATCTTGTTGGGGGGGGGTCAAGGCTCACCGGGGCAGTGGGGCTTGGGCTCCCTCTTGCCCCGATCATTGCAGGGGGAGGGGTTGGATTCTGTAACCGGTATTGTTTTTGACAGACACTGGTTACAGAATCCAGCTTTTAGGCGAAGGACTGGCTCCTTCGCCTAAATTTTAAAAGACATTTAAAAGCACATTTTTTCCAATTGGCTTTCTTAACTTAGAACAGAGTTTGGGACTGTGATCTGTGTTTTATTGTTTTACTATTAGAATTGTTACTATTGAGATATTTGATATGATATTTTGTTCTTAATCTTTCCTTTTCTATTTTTAATGGAGTCCTTTTCTTGATGAATATGAATTGTGTATTGTAAACCGCTTAGATCAGTTATGCGGTAGGCAGTTATGCGGTATATAAATTTCTTAATAAAAATAAACACAAGAAGGTAGCCTCCACCCTCTTCCCTGACTAGTCAAGCCATTGTGAAAATTTCTATGATTCATCTACGAAGTGAAGGTGGACCTGCGTAGCTGTGAAGCTCTGGAACTCCCTTCCTCTAACCTTAAGAACTGAGCCTTCTTATGTTAAGTTTAGAAAATTATTAAAAACATACCTTTTTAGGTTCCACCTTAAATGCTTGCCTTTTCCAGCGACTAAGTCATTTTTGGGTTTTTTTTTAAGTTTAATTCTTTCTTGTTTCTTGTTTTTTAGGATATTATTATGTAATTTGGGGATGTTCCTTCTTTTTTAATGTAATATGTACTAAGTCTATTTGGCAATGTAATGGAATATAAATTTTTATATTGTATTGTATAGAATACATCACTTAACATAAGAACATAAGAATTGCCGCTGCTGGGTCAGACCAGTGGTCCATCGTGCCCAGCAGTCTGCTCACATGGCGGCCCTTTGGTCAAAGACCAGCGCCCTAACTGAGACTAGCCCTACCTGTATATGTTCTGATTCAGCAGGAACTTGTCTAACTTTGTCTTGAATCCCTGGAGGGTGTTTTTCCCTATGACAGACTCCAGAAGAGCGTTCCAGTTTTCTACCATTCTCTGGGTGAAGAAGAACTTCCTTACGTTTGTACGGATTCTATCCCTTTTCAACTTTAGAGAGTGCCTTCTCGTTCTCCCTACATTGGAAAGGTTGAACAACCTGTCCTTATCTACTAAGTCTATTCCCTTCAGTACCTTGAATGTTTCGATCATGTCTCCTCTCAATCTCCTTTGTTCGAGGAAGAAAACGCCCAGTTTCTCTAATCTTTCACTGTATGGCAACTCCTCCAGCCCCTTAACCATCTTAGTCGCTCTTCTCTGGACCCTTTCGAGTAGTACCGTGTCCTTCTTCATGTACGGCGAGCAGTGCTGGATGCACTACTCCAGGTGAGGGCGCACCATGGCCTGGTACAGTGGCATGATAACCTTCTCTGATCTGTTTGTGATCCCCTTCTTTATCATTCCTAGCATTCTGTTCGCCCTTTTCGCCGCCGCCGCACATTGCATGGACAGCTTCATCGACTTGTTGATAAGAACTCCCAAGTCTCTTTCCTGAGAGGTCTCTCCAAGTACCGCCTCGGACATCCTGTATTCGTGCATGAGATCTGTGAGTTATAATAGAGTTGATGAGACGTCCAAAAATGAGACAATCTGAATAAGCATGATAAGCTTGAAAACAGATGAAACTTGAAACCACTGAACCGAACTGCGGTTTTACATTGTGTGGCTCTTTTTGTCTTTCTGTTTTGTTATGTGATCTAGTTTGAATCTGTATTATTTCTGAGGTCTTTGAACACTGCGGCTCATCATTTCAGTCAATGCTTGTACAGAGAATCCACATAAACTTTGCAGTCTGACTAAACTGAATGGAACTATAATTTGAAATAATAAATGAAATAAACCATTAAATAATAATAATAATACTAAAGTAAATACTTCAAAAGTTTAGTTAGCCTGAGAGTGTCTGAATATGTTACATGGAGTCAGAAGTAAATTAACCATAGAAAGTAACACATCAATTCCACTTTTGCTACTACTGAATTTGACAAAGGATTGCACTATAAATTTTAAACCTTTCAAAAGTCAGTGGCGTAATTATGAAATTGCAACTGATTTGGAGGAACTGCCAATGAAAAAAAAATGCTCTGCCATTCTCTCAGTATGGATTGGAATGGAAGCATATGAGCTGTATAAGAACATAAGAACATAAGAAGTTGCCTCCACTGGGTCAGACCGAGGTCCATCTCGCCCAGCGGTCCGCTCCCGCGGCGGCCCATCAGGTCTGCGACCTGTGAAGTTCTGCGACATTCTGCGACATTCTGACGACTTCTATAACCTACCTCAAGTTCTATCTGTACCCCTCTATCCCTTTATCCTCCAGGAACCTATCCAAACCCTTTTTGAACCCCTGTACAGAGTTCTGGCCTATCACTTCCTCCGGAAGCGCGTTCCATGTGTCCACCACCCTCTGTGGTGGACACAGAAAGAATTTTCTAGCATTTGTTCTAAACCTGTCCCCTTTCAATTTCTCCGAGTGACCCCTAGTGTTTGTGGCTCCCCACAGTTTGAAGAATCTGTCCTTATTCACTCTCTCTATGCCCTTAAGGATTTTGAAGGTTTCTATCATGTCCCCTCTAAGTCTCCTCTTCTCCAGGGAGAACAGCCCCAGCATTTTTAACCTGTCAGCGTATGGAAAATTTTCCATACCTTTTATCAGCTTGGTCGCCCTCCTCTGCACTCCCTCGAGTACCACCATGTCCTTCTTGAGGTACGGTGACCAGTATTGAACACAGTACTCCAGGTGCGGGTGCACCATTGTGCGATACAGCGGCATGATGACTTCCTTCGTCCGTGTTGTGATACCCTTTTTGATGATGCCCAGCATTCTGTTTGCTTTCTTTGAGGCTGTCGCACATTGCGCCGATGGTTTCAGTGATGAGTCGACCATCACCCCCAGGTCCCTTTCCAGGTTACTCACCCCTAGCAGTGTTCCCCCCATTTTATAGTTGAACATCGGGTTCTTTTTCCCTACATGCATGACCTTGCATTTCTCTACGTTAAAACTCATTTGCCACTTTTTTGCCCAGTCTTCCAGTCTCGTTAGGTCCCTTTGTAGGTCTTCACAGTCTTCCGTGTTTCTAACCCTGCTGCAGAGTTTGGTGTCATCAGCAAATTTGATAACCTCACATTTTGTCCCCGTCTCCAGATCGTTAATAAATATATTGAATAGTAGAGGCCCCAGCACCGACCCCTGCGGAACTCCGCTCGTGACCCATTGCCAATCTGAGTATTGGCCCTTGACTCCAACCCTCTGTTTCCTGCCCGCTAGCCAGTGTTTGATCCATCAGTAGATATCCCCTTGCACCCCGAGGTTCCACAGTTTTTTAAGTAGCCGTTCGTGAGGTACCTTGTCGAAGGCTTTTTGGAAGTCAAGGTAAATGATGTCTATGGATTCACCCTTATCCATCTGACTGTTTATTCCCTCAAAGAAGTACAGCAAGTTCGTGAGGCATGACCTTCCCTTGCAGAAGCCATGCTGGCTCGCCTTCAGTTGTCCATTGTTTTCTATGTGTTCGCAGATTGTGTCCTTTACTATTGCTTCCATCATCTTTCCAGGAACCGAGGTCAAGCTCACAGGCCTGTAGTTTCCCGGGTCACCCCTTGATCCCTTCTTAAAGATGGGCGTGACATTTGCTATTTTCCAGTCCTCTGGGATCTCCCCAGTTTTTAGGGAGAGGTTACATATTTGGCGAAGTGTCTCTGCTATTTCGTTTCTCAGTTCTTTTAGTACCCTTGGGTGGATGCCGTCCGGGCCTGGTGATTTGTCACTCTTTAGTCTGTCTATCTGTCTGAGGACATCCTCTTTGCTTACCTCTAGTTGTACCAGCCTTTCATCGTGTTCTCCGTTTATAATCACCTCGGGTTCTGGGATATTGGATGTGTCTTCTCTGGTGAAGACCGACGAGAAGAATTTGTTTAACCTTTCAGCTATCTCTTTTTCCTCCTTTATCGCTCCTTTCCTGTCTCTGTCGTCCAGTGGTCCCACTTCCTCTCTGGCTGGTTGTTTCCCTTTCACATACCTGAAGAAGGGTTTGAAGTTTCTTGCTTCTCCTGCCAGTCTTTCCTCATATTCTCTCTTTGCCTTCCTGACCTCTCGATGACATTCTTTCTGGTGTCTTTTGTGCTCTTCCTGGTTTTCTTTTGTTGGTTCCTTTTTCCATTTCTTGAAGGATGATTTCTTGTCGCTTATCGCCTTTTTAACTGCAGATGTTTTCCATGCTGGGTTTCTAGTTCGATTTTTTTTGCACCCTTTCCTAAACCTTGGGACGCACAGGTCTTGTGCCTCGAGCACTATGCCTTTAAGCAGTGTCCAGGCTTCCTTTACAGTCTTCACCTTCCCTGAGTTGCTGCTGAGCTTTTTTCCTACCATTTTCCTCATGTCCTTATAGTTTCCCTTTCTGAAGTTGAGTGCTGTCGTTGTGGTTCTTTTCACCTTTGATGTTCCCATGTTTAATTTGTACTGGATCATGTTGTGATCACTGTTCCCTAATGGTGCTAGTACCACCACTTCCTTTGCGGGTCCTTCTAGCCCGTTGAGGATTAGGTCTAGAGTGGCATCCCCTCGCGTTGGTTCTGTGACCAGCTGCTCCATGAAACAGTCCCTTATCGCCTCTAGGAATTTAGTTTCTCTCGTGCAATTTGAGTGCCCAATGTCCCAGTCTATTCCCGGATAGTTGAAATCCCCCATAACCACCACCCTTCCACTTTTGCACACCTGCCTCAGTTCGGCCTCCAGTTCCAGGTCGTTTGCTTCTGAATGTCCTGGTGGGCGATAGTACAATCCCAATTTGATGTCAGCTCCTTCCCCTCCTGTCAGCTTAACCCATAGTGACTCCAGACTGTCTGCCCTTATTGTTGTTTCTGTTCTGGATGAAGGAATGGAGTCCTTTATATACAGTGCTATTCCTCCCCCCTTTTTGTGTGCCCTGTCCTTCCTGTAGAGTTTGTACCCTGGAAGGGCCACATCCCATTTGTTGTCCTCTGTCCACCATGTCTCTGTGATTCCTATTATGTCTATGTCCTTATTTCCAGCTATAATTTCTAGCTCCCCCATTTTAGTCCTTAGGCTCCTAGCATTTGTATATAGGCAATTTAAGTCCCAGTTTGTTACCTTTTCTTTTGAATCTACTCTTGATTTGTTGCTCCTGCTGGTCTCCTCACGTGTTGCCTCCTGTGGTGTGTCTATCCCGTCCTCTGCCCACTTTTTTGTTCTTTGATAGCCCTCTAGATCCTGCTGTTTCCTCCTTGTCTTGCTTTTTAGTTCTAGTTGCCTCTCGGGTCCCTGTGCTGCATCTTTGGGTTTATGTCCATAAAGTGTCTATTTTGTCTCTAGTTCACTATCGCCATTTCCTGTTTCAGTATCCTTGCTTGATACTGTGGTCCGATGTGTCGAAGTCAGATCGACTATCGGCTTTCCCCTTGTTATCAGTTTAAAGTCATGTCTATGCAGGATGTTACGTGCCAGCATCCTCGTCCCAGCCGTGCTCAAATGCAGTCCGTCTCTCCTGTAGAGCTTGTTTTTCCCCAGGAAGGTTGACCAGTTCCGTACAAAGAGGAAACCCTCCTCGTCACACCATCGCCTCAGCCATCCATTTGTTGCTTGCAGCTCGGTCTGCCTCTTCGCATCTGCTCTTGGTACTGGCAGGATCTCTGAAAAGGCTATCTTCCCTGTCCTCAGCTTCAGCTTCCTCCCCAGGATCTTAAACTGCTCGGTCAGTGTAGTCATGTTGAAATTCCTTCTGCTGACGTCATTTGTTCCGACGTGGATTATCACTGCTGTGTCCTCTGTCTCAGCTCCCTCCATGATACTCTCGATTCTGTCGGAGATGTCCTTTGTCCTCGCCCCTGGGAGACATGTCACTAGGCGGTCCGCTCTGCCTCCTGCTATGTGACTGTCCACCTCTCTCAGGATTGAATCTCTCACCACGATAGCAGATTTTCCTCTCCTCAGCTTCCTCCTGGGTCTCAGGTCTGTGTCAATGATTGATTCCTCCAATCCTTCCTTCTCCTGGTTGGTGGCTCCTGGCGGGTCCTGGTGGCTCCTGGCGGGTCCTGTCCTCCATCCGTTTGTTCCCTTCTGAAGAGCGGGTGATTCTGTGTTTCTACCATCTTGCAGGCCTCCTCGATGAATCTTTCGAGCTCTCTGACCTGTTCGTGGATGTGGTTTTCTCTGGTGGTGTCCTCAGCTGGTTCAAATTGAGAGTGAGACAGACAAAACTGTTGTGAACAAAATCTTGGACACTTCTGAAAATTAATATGTCATAGAAAGAAATGTGACTTCTTAAAAGGTACATCCTGAATAACAGGCTGCAGGAAACCAATATATCTTTTGACTTATATTTTAGAAGTTAAGCATCTAATAAAGTTATGAAATAGAAATATACCACAACTACTACTATTTATTATTTCTATAGCGCTATTAGATGAATGCAGCGCTGTGCATTAAACATACAAGAAAGGGTCAAAAGAGCTTACAATCTAATTATGGCAGACACACAGGACAAAGGGAGAATCAATATATCATAGAAACATGATGGCAGATAAAGCACAAATGGCCCATCCAGTCTGCCCATCCTCAGCATTCACTATCTCCTCCTCTCCCTAAGAGATCCCATATGCCTGTTCCACGCTTTCTTGAATTCAGAAATCTTGGTCTCCAACACCTGTACCGGGAGACTATTCCACACATCTATCACTCTTTCTTTAAAAAATGTATTTCCTTAGATTACTCCATAGCCTATCACCTCCTTTAACTTCAGCCTATGCCCTCTCATTCTGGTGCTTCCTTTCAAATAAAAGAGACTTGCTTCAAGCGCATTTATGGAGTGACGATGTTCCTAAATGGACTTTATTTGAAAGTGTCAAAGTTCCAAAGGTACACTGAAATCATCCACATAAAATAACTTCCGGCTCACCACATAATTGTTTCCCACGTATTCACCTTTATATGACACCCAGGGACTCCTGAAGAAGACTTTTTGTAGAAACTTGGACTGTGGTGGGTCCTTTATCCCTAGCGGACTAGGTCCTTTAAGGCTTTTATGTGGATGATTTATTTTTATGTGGATGAAATTATTTTATGTGGATGATTTCAGTGTACCTTTGGAACTTTGACACTTTCAAATAAAGTCCATTTAGGAACATCGTCACTCCACAAAGTTTTTTTGATTTTCTCTGGATTTTCTTCTTTGTGGATATTTTGGAGTCAATTCCTTTTGTTTTTTGTCAAGCACATTTATGCCACCTAGTTATTTAAAAGTCGCTATCATATCTCCTCTTTCCTACATTTTCTCCAAAGTATACCTATTGAGATCTTTAAGTCTGTCACATGTGCCTCATGATAAAGATCAGCAACCATTTTAATAGCCTTCCTCTGGATCGACTCCATCCCATTTATATCATTTTGAAGATGTATTCTCCAGAATTGTACACAAAATTTTAAACAAGGTCTCACCAGAGTCTTAAACAGGGGCATCAATACCTCCCTTTTCTTACCGGACATACTACTACTAATAATAATAACTTTATTTTTCTATACCGCCATAGTCAGGCGACTTCTAGGCGGTTTACATTGTAAGAAGGCTGGACATTCAGCGAATAACAAAAGGTCTTAATACAAAACAATAAATCTACATACAATACAATACAAAATAGTACAGTAACAATACAGTGAGTCTAAATACAATACAATACAATAAGACTAGATACAATACCATGCAGTGTGTCTAATACAATATAATAGTCTAATGGGAAACTAACGTGCTAATTGGAGTTCTATGGGTAATGAATACCTGAATACTTTAGAGCTTACATATGAGTAGAGGAAATCTGGATAGAAGAGGAGCTTCTTGAGAGGAAGAAAAAGGCGTTTACGGGGAGGGGAGTCCTAGTGAGGGAGGGTCCTAGTGAGGAAGGGGACAGTTTTAGTCAACGAATTTAGCGAATAGGGCGGTTTTGATCGATTTACGGAAGGCACTGTAAGACAGATTGGGTTCGTTTATGTAGTTTTTCAGCCAAACTTGCTGTCTGCTTGCTTGGAACTTAAAGGTTCTGTCCAGGAATGATTTGTATCTGCAGCCTGTAATCTTTGGGTATGCAAAGAAGTTATTGTTTCTGGTTGCTCGTGCGGGGTTGTGCAGGATGAAGTGAGTTTGCAGGTATGAAGGTGCTAGTCCCCAGGCTTGCCTGAAACAGGTGCATGCAAATTTGAATAGTATTCGTGCATCTATTGGAAGCCAATGCAGTTTTTTTATAGTAGGGGCTGATGTGATCGTTTTTTCTTAGTCCGAAAATTAGGCGAACGGTGGTGTTTTGTATTAATCTCAGTTTTTTTATTGTTTTTTGTGGGATGCCCAGGTAGATGATGTTGCAGTAGTCAAGAATGGATAGGATCAGTGCCTGTACCAGCAACCTGAATGACGTCGGGTCAAAGTATTTTTTTATGGTCCTTAGTTTCCATAGCGTGTAAAAACATTTTTTCACTAGTGAGTTTGTGTGGTCAGTCATAGTTAGATGAGTGTCTAGGGTGATACCGAGTATTTTTATGTTTTTGGAAATTGGGTATTCGTGATTGTTTATTTTTATCGATGTTCTCGTGATTTTGTCATTAGGACTAGCCAGAAAGACTTTTGTTTTCTCTGCGTTTAGTTTTAGTTTGAAATTAGTGGTCCATTTGTCAATTTCGGTCATTATGTTTGAGAGGTTGTCTACAATTTCTTTTGTGATGTCATTTATGGGGATTAGAATGGATATGTCGTCAGCGTAAATGTAGTGTATTAAGTTGAGTTTTTGTAGGAGGAAACCTAAGGAGGCAATGTAGATATTGAAAAGGGTGGGCGATAGGGGGGAACCTTGAGGTACGCCTGAAGGGTTTTTCCATGGTTTGGAGTAGTTTTCGTTGCTGATTACTTGGTAGGATCTGGATACCTCTCCCTATGCACCCCAGCATCCTTCTGGCTTTTGCAGCCATCTTTTCAACATGTGAGTATTGAAACTGAGGACTCAGTCATACTGTATGCGATGAAATTGTTATTGGCATCAGTGATGATACTACCCAGTGGAAGTTCCTCCAGACAAAATAAGCTAACTCTGAATAGTGCAATCACATGCACAATACGCCATGGAGAATGAGGTTGTCTCTAAGCTCATGAAAGTCTCGATTGGTAAGGAAAAAGTGCTGCAGCTGCCCAGTCAAAGTCAGAGCGCAGGAAGTGCACTGGGACTTCAGACAGCTAGAACCCAGCCAGAACTATCTATCTACTGTAATGGCAGCCTTGAAACAAAGAAAGAGTTATGGTCTTTCTTTGTTTCATGGCATATTGGAAGCTCTGTATGCTCTACATAAAAATAATCACTTTGCCAGTGCATGCAGAAGCCAGCTTAATGTATACTCCCTGGCTGATGGTCCATGCTAATGCCATCAACAAGCAATACCTTACCATGCATCTTAATTTATGCAATGAAACCTAGTTACTAATAACATGCATTAATAGCCTACCTCAGGGCCCCTCTCCCACAGGATTCAGGTCAGTATAAAGCCTGCCTAGGGAACAAGCATCATGAAGGTGCCTTGATGCAACACAAATTTCATTGCCTCAAATTATTTTAGTACCTAATATTGTATATGAGTTCATATTGCAAACTGATTCCAGTGTTCTCTCTGCAAAATGTGTTATATCACCTGTTGTCAGTACTGACAGATTTTACTTTTTTAATCAACACTTTACCTTTTAAAAATATTGGCCTCAGTTTGTATTATTACCTAGTAACCAAATCCTGTCATAGGCATGGAAGACTGATGCTTCTTAAATCAAGCAATGTTCTTAATATATAGAACCAAGTAATTTCTTTATCTCTACAGTTTGTAACTATATAAATTAGGGCTTTTATTCTTAGGTATCTATAAATTAAGGGATCAATATTCAGCTAGTGTCAAAACTTTTTAAACTCTGACTGTCACTGGCTAAATTAAGCTCAGAAATTTTTGTTAGGCCATATTTCTGGGTGTCTGGTGGCACCCAGGCCCCAATTCTATCAAGAACGCCTAAAACAGGGATGCCCACACTTTTTTGGCTTGCGAGCTACTTTTAAAATGACCAAGTCAAAATGATCTATCAACAGTAAAAAGCACACTTTACGCAGAGAAAATGTTAATTATCATTTATATTTTTTTGGGGGGGGGTTTCAAAGAGGTCAAGGCAGATGACTTTAAAATATGCAATGTCACCTCAGTAGCAACTATACAAAAATAGACAAATATACCCCTCCCTTTTTATTAAACCGTGATAGCAGTTTTTAGCGCAGGGAGCTGCACTGAATGCCCCGCGCTGCTCTCAACGCTCATAGGCTCCCTGCGCTAAAGTAAAAGGGGGCCATAGTGCAAAATAAAGACAGCAGATATAAATTCTCAAAATGGATACATTTTGATCACTAAATTTAAAATAAAATCATTTTTCCTACCTTTGTTGTCTGGTGATTTCATGAGTTTCTGGTTGCACTTTGTGCATGCAATATTTCTTCCCTCCTTTCTGCCTTCTGCATGCTTTGTCTCCTCCAGACCTCATTCCATTCCCCAACCAACATCTCTGTCCTTCCATGAGTCCAACTTTTTCTTCCTCGCTCCCTGCCTGCCCCCTGCCACCCGACACACTCCATTCCCTCCCCCTTTTCCTTCCTCTCTCCTTGCCCTTCTCCCCTTTCTTTCTTTCTGTCTCCCTGCCCCCCTTCTTACTTTCTTTCTCTCTGCTGTCTTTTTTTCTGTCTCCATGCCCTTCCTTTCATTCTTTCTGTCTCCCTACCCCCTTTCATTCTATCTGTCTCCCTGTCTGTCTTTCTGTCTCCCTATTCTGTCTCCCTGTCTTTCTGTCTTCCCTTTCTTTCTCCCCACCAAGGGCCACCACCAGGGCTGTTGTCTGGAAACAGGCCCCCAAGCCACCTGGTTAGTGCCCGACATCTGGGAACAGGTCCCCAAACCACCACCACTGTTGCTACTGAGTTCTCCCTGTTTCCCGACGCTGCAATAGGTCAGCAGCCTTCTCTCCGACATCAATTCTGACATTGGAGAGGAAGTTCTGGGCCAGCTAGGCAGTGATTGGCTGGCCCGGAACTTCCTCTCCAACGTCAGAATTCTGTTGTGGAGTCAGAGAACAGGGAGAATGCAAAGGCAATATGAGTCTATCACGGAGCCCGGGATGAGCTCCGCGATCGACTCGCATTGCCTTTTTTTGATCAACTGGTCGATCGCGATCGACCTTTTGGATACCCCTGGCCTAGAACATAGGCACCAAGGAACACTGCACCGTTTATAGAATCATGCCTAGCAGTGTCTAAATTGGACTTAGGTGCAGATAGGCAACAAAACTTTAGGGCCCCCTATTTATGCCAGGGTTTCCTTGGCCTAAATACCAGTGCCTACATGAAAAACATGCCCATGATTAGGGTTACCAGATTTCCTCTTTTTAAAAAAAAGTGGACACCTGGTCTCACCCTGTTATGCCTCCAGTCCCGCCCCCAAATAAACCTCGTGTCTCCTTTCCTGAGCTCAGGATCATGTCCAGAGGGTGCCTGCGCATGTGCGGGCATTGACGTGATGACATCACATGTATGCGTGTATGCATGTGATGTCATCACTTCAACATCTGCAAATGCACCAATGTCTCTAAGCACTAAGCACGGGGGCTTCCAAATTCCATACAAACTGCCGGGTTTTGGAAATCCCTCCGGGCACCTGGACAGTCCTCTAAAAAAAGGACATGTCCAGGTTTTCCCGGATATCTAACACTCATAGAATTCGTGAGTGTTGAAGCTATTACTGTCATGGCAGGTGCAAAAAAACATTACCCCGGTTTTGTAAAAGGGGGAGGGGTAAGTTAAGCACATAATCGCCTATGTGCCTCACTTAAGTGTCTTTTATAGAATCTGGGCCTGTGTCTATCTAGGTGTGGCTAATATGCACTGCTGAACAGGTAGACTTGGGACTATAATTTATGCATTCCAACTTGCTTGGTTAGCTAACCAGGCACTGGCACTGAATATCACCAATGCCAATGCCTGTACAACTCCTGGCTGCACCCCAACTGTGCCCCCCAGATTGCCCTGGCACTAACCAGCAGGTTTCTAATATGAATTTAGACTCCTGATGCAGGCTCTCAAGCCGAAACACAATTCATGTTCAGTTAAGTTAATGTGGTTACAGTAAAATTTATAGAAGGATCACTGCTGGTTTGTTTGTGTTTTTTGTCTATCCCACTGTTGCTTTCTTGCCTTGATTAACCAGCAAGTGCCACATTAATCAGAGTAGATATTCAGCAGCACTGTCTAGTTAAATGCCACCGAGTATCTGCTCCAAACCTGCTCAGTGCAATTTATCTGAATGGGAGCATCTTCAGCTGGTGAAGTTGCTTTGAATATTGACCTAGGTAAATTTGGGGCCTGATACTCAACTGACAATGATCAGCATTTTGTTGAAAGCCACCAGAGGCGTAGTAAGGTGTGTGTGTGTGGGGGGGGGAGGCAGTCCATCCTGGGCACAGTTTTCCCAAGGGCACGGCACCCTCCTCCTCTCCACCCCCTCACAGAGAGACTGGTAATGGTACCAGAAGCAGCCAGAATACCCAGAAGAAAGCAGCCCAAAGAATCAGAGACCCTTGACTGACAGAACCTGGTCATGTTTTAGAAGTGTGTGAGTGAAGTGTGTCTGGAAGAGCCTGGGGATGGAAGAAAAGACAACAAAAGTCTGATGGTGGTGGAGTGAACATAAGAATAGCTTTACTAGGTCAGACCAATGGTCCAACAAGCCCAGTACTCCATTCTCACAGTGGCCAAGCCAGGTCCCTAGTACCTGTCCAAAACCCAAAGAGTAGCAACATTCCATGCTACTGATCCAGGGCAAGAAGTGGCTTCCCCTATGTCTTTCTCAATAACAGACTATGGACTTTTCCTCCAGGAAATTTTCCAAACTATTCTTGAAATCAGATACACTATCCACACTATCCACTCTTACCATAACTTCTGGCAATGCATTCCAATCCAGAACTTAACTATTCTCTGAGTGAAAAATAATTTCCTCCCATTGGTTTTAAAAGTATTTCTCTGTAACTTTATCAAGTGTCCCCTAGTCTTTATAATTGTTGACAGAGTGAAAAATCGATCCACTTGTACCCGTTCTACTCCACTCAGGATTTTGTAGACTTCAATCATATCTCCCCTTAGTTGTCTCTTTTCCAAACTGAAGAGCCCTAACCGTTTTAGTCTTTCCTCATATGAGAGAAGTTCCATCCCCTTTATCATCTTGGTCATTCTTCTTTGAACCTTTTCTCATGCCACTATATCTTTCTTGAGATGAGACCAGACTTGAATGCAATACTCCAGATGAGGTTGCACCATGGAGCGATATAGGGGCATTATAACATTCTTAGTCTTGTTAACCATCCCTTTTAAAATAATTCCTAGCATCCTGTTTGCTTTTTTGGCCGCCACCACACATTGGGCGGAAGGTTTCAGTGAAAGGTTTCATCGTATTGTCTACGATGACACCCAGATCCTTTTCTTGGGCACTAACCCCCAAGGTGAACCCTAGCATCCAGTAACTATGATTCAGGTTATTCTTCCCAATGTGCATCACTTTGCATTTGTCCACATTAAATTTCATCTGCCATTTGGATGCCTAGTCTTCCAATTTCCTAAGGTCTGCTTGCAATTTTTCACAATCTGCATGTGTTTTAACAACTTTGAATGGTTTTGTGTCATCTGCAAATTTAATCACCTCACTCATCATTTTAATTTCCAGATCATTTATAAATAAGCTAAATAGCACCAGTCCCAGTACAGACCCTTGTGGCTCTCCACTGAGAAACATTACCATTTAACCCTACCCTCTGTTTTCTATCCGATAACCAATTCCTAATCCACAACTGAACTTTGCCACCTATCCCATGGCTCTTTAATTTTCTCAGGAGCCTCTCGTGAGGAACTTTATCAAAAGCTTTCTGAAAATCTAGATACACTACATCAACTGGCTCACTGTTATCCGCATGTGAGGGGAGGTGACTGCTCGTATGGTGACACAAAAGTGTACTGTTTCTTCTTTCTGAAATTCAGAAAAATATATTCTTTCTTCATCGTACAAATGAGTATATTAACTTGTTCTAATTTCTATAAACAGAGCGTGTACTCTCTGTCTCCTGCAGCTGGAGTACCATATTTTCACACATATAACGTGCATACGTGTATAACACGCATACGCGTATAGGGCGCGGGAACAAAGCATTGCTGTAAAAAAAATCTATATAGCACGCACACGCGTATACCGCGCATGCTGCTATAACCTCCTCCTACCACCCCCTCTTACTCCCTCTTATGGCCTGCGAACTGGCATCCTCCCCCCCCCTGCTCGCGTCACCCCCCTCCCCCGCGATCCTACATCCCCCCCAGCACCGCAAAGACATCGTTTACCCGATTGGGCACCGGCACCAGCACCAATGCACAGGACGTGCCAGTGCCAGTGCCCGAAGATCCTCCCTCGCCTGGGCTAGGCTGGGCTGGGCGGTGCGAGGGAGATCCTCCCTCTTCCCTGTGCTGGGCTGGTCTCTCGCTCTCTCCGAGATTCTCAGATTCTCAGATTCAGAATCTCGGAGAGAGCGAGACCAGAAGGCTTTGAGCATGCGCAAATGCTCAAAGCCCAGACCAGCCCAACACAGGGAAGAGGGAGGATCTCCCTCGCACCGCCCAGCCCATCCCAGCACAGGCGAGGGAGGATCTTCGGGCACTGGCACGTCCTGTGCATTGGTGCTGGTGCCAGTGCCCAATCGGGTAAGCGATGTCTTTGCTGTGCGGAGGGATGTAGGATCGCGGGGGAGGGGGGATGAAGCGAGCGGGGGGGGATGCTGGATCGCAATGAGAAAAAAAAAATTGTATAACGCGCTCACACATATAGCGCGCATGGTTATACTCGGTTTGTAAAATTGTGTATAACGCGCGCGTTATATGCGTGAAAATACGGTATATCCAAACCTTATACCCACTCCTTAGACAGAATATGATAAATGTCAAAGGGCAGCTTTTTTAAATTAAAACCAACAGAATCTCACAAAGTCTACAACAGATATCCATGAATATCCTACAAAGACTATAAATTGCTTCCTATTAAATTTACTTTATTGATTGTATCTATGCTTACATGTTATTTTACTATTGTGCCATAAGCAAAATTGTATGGTAAGTTTTGTAAGACAATACTTACTTTATTCCACCTTGGATGAATTTCATCAAAAAGGCAGCTAATAAATCCTTCAATCAATCAATATATTAAATTGTGTCTACAGTATCTCTAATATTCAGTTTAATTTTATTTCACCTTCATAAGCAATTTGGGTGAAGTAAATCTTGATATTAATCTGATCTTCTCTTAAGGGGCATTTTCACTGAAGAACCCTCGGTGTTATCACAACCACCTTGAGTGAGTGTCAGAGAAATGCTACCAAAAGAGAGACCGAGTTTACACTAGAACGAGGGATCATGCGATGAAGCTACTAAGTAGTATATTTAGAACAAACTGGAGAAAATGTCTCTTCATTCAATATGTAATTAATCTCTGGACTTCATTGTCAGAAAATGTGATGAAAGCAGTTAGCTTAGCAGGGTTTAAAAGAAGATTTGACTAACCTCCTAAAAGAAGTCCATAAACCACTATTAAGACAGATTTGGGGAAATCCACTACTTATTCCTAGGATAATTTATTTTACTTTTTAGGATCTTGCCAAGTACTTGCGACCTGGATTGGCCACTGTTGGAAATAGGATGCTGGGCACAATGTACCTTCTGTCTATCCCAGTTTACCAATTCTTATGTTCTTATAGGATATTGCTGCTATCTCCTGCTGAATATCCAGTGGATAGCCAGATAAGCAGTACTTAGCCAACTGGGAGTTGTCCAAGGTGGACAACTCCCAGTTGGCTAATACGGCTCAATACGGCTCTATTAGTGGATACAGACTTTATATATCAGGTTGAAAACTGGACGACAGAATACTTTACACACAATGATACCCAGGGGATGTCATTTCAAATTGTATGGGATGCTTATAAAGCTTATCTGAGAGGAAGAATCATAGCTTATTCGGCCCATTTAAACAAAAAGAGAAAATGTGAACTCACAGACCTAGAAACTCAAATAAAAGTGTTAGAGACAGAGTATCATTTGTCTCCTTCCACTCCAGTTTTGATTCGGCTGCGCAAGCTTAAATTTCAGTATAACTCCATCCTCTCAGAACGAGCTGGTGTATTACTGGTGAAGGAAGGGGCCCTTTATTATGAACACCGTAACAAAGCGGGGACGCTGTTGGCTAACTACCTCAAACAGAAAAAAAGAGCTGGACGTATTAAAGCTCTTAAACCGGCTGGATCTATTATCACAGATCCTAATGAAATAACCAATTCTTTCAGATCTTTTTATGAGCACTTATATAATTCGGGGGTGGATCCCTCTGAAGCTGACTTTGACGATTTTTTCAAGGGTATGACCCCTCCTAGCTTACCATCTATGTTGTTGGACAACCTCAATAATCCAATAACTGAACTGGAGAAAGGAGAGGTCATTGACGGTTTGAAATCTGGCAAGGCGCCGGGAGGGGATGGACTCTCACTGGGATTTTATAAAGTCTTTCGGAAGATTATTATCCCCAAATTATCAGCATTATATTCCAACTTCTTGGCTAATGCCTCTGGTGGGGGCACTTTTGTTGAAGCAGATATAATAGTATTCCCCAAGCCTGGGCGTGACCCCATGCTTCCGAAAAATTATAGACCCATATCATTACTCAATTATGATTGTAAAATATACGCGAAACTTCTTGCAGACAGACTTGCTACTGTTCTTCCTTTACTTATTCATCCTACTCAATGTGGTTTTGTAAAAGGACGACTGACAGCGGATAATTCTAGAGTCTTCTGTCATGTATTACAGGCAGCCCGCAATGTTTCCACTCCGACATGCGTGATGTCTTTGGACGCAGAAAAAGCTTTCGATTATGTGGAGTGGAAATACTTATTTTACACTTTAAGGTGGTTCCAATTGGGACAAGATTTCATAGATATGATCCATATACTTTATGCAAATCCTAGGGCCAGATTGAATGTGGATGGTTATTTCTCTTCCTATTTCTCCCTATTTAGGGGGACTAGGCAAGGATGCCCATTGTCACCCCTCCTATTCAATCTGGCCCTAGAACCTTTGTTGCGCAGACTGGATTCTGACCCTGCCTTTAAAGGTATAATGGTGGGGCCCAATGAGGTACGTCTGTCTGCTTTCGCAGACGACGTGCTCCTATATGTATCCAATCCAGCTGATTCTCTACCGGCGATACTCGGTCTTCTCTCCAGTTTTGGTCGCCTCTCAGGTTATACCATTAACTGGGATAAGACTGAAGTGTTGCCTTTAAACGTTTTCTGTACGCAGGATATGATTGCACCGTATGGACTCACATGGTGTTCCACGACTATTAAATACTTAGGAATTCATTTTTGTAATACCTGGCAAGATACGGTTGATCATAACGTTAAACTCCTGCTCTCCAAAATCCAAACACTATGTCATCAGTGGTCCCCTTTGTACTTGACCTGGTGGGGTAGGTTGGAGTCCATACGAATGATGGTGACCCCCCAAATACTATATGTGCTTCAAATGCTGCCATTGTCTTTACCTTCCACCTTATTCAAACAGATTGACCGTATCTTGACCAAATTTTTATGGTCTGGAAAGTCTTCCCGTATAGCGTTGTCCACCCTCAAGAAACCATGTTCTCAGGGAGGAGTTAACTTCCCTCAGTATAAACATTATGCTACTGCAGCAATCCTGAGAGGTGCTAGCATATGGTCTATACCTCCTACCTGTGTTACTGTACCTTATTGGTACACGCTGGAAAGAGACCTAGTACTACCATATACCTTACCTGAAGCCAGTTACTCCAAAACAATTCCATGCTTTGCCAATTGGGAGGTACTACATACCACCCAAAAGGCAATTTTGGATTTGGGTCGAACCCTAAAACATCCGTTATTTACCACTGTTTCTTCTTCTTTATGAGGTAACCCTAACATCACTATAAGCTCAAATATGGTGCATTGGCCGTCTTGGATCAATGTTGGTATATGGTATATACGAGACATTCTGATTAATCATGCTTTAATGTCTTTTGCCCTGTTACAACTCAAGTATAACTTACCTTCTCATCAGGCTTACAGATATCTTCAATTGAGTCACAGTATGTATGCGGCTTTTGGATCTGCTTTAGAGTGTCTGCAAAGGGGCTCTTTTCCTACGACCAATTTGTTATCCTTATGGAGTAATAAACCTCATTTGATGTCTAGGATTTATGATGTAATACAAGGTGCTGATCCAGATGATCCTTTACCAGTTCAGCGACAGTGGTCCCATGATCTTCAATGTTCTGTTTCCGAACAACACTGGTCGCAGTTATGGAGCAATTGTAACAGACCACTGCATTCGGCGTCTCTCAGACAATCACTATTTTTTGTTCTTCATAAATCGCTCTGGACTCCTATCCAGTGGCGTACCTAGGGGGGGGGGGGGGGGGGGCGGGCCGCCCCGGGTACCAGCCCTGAGGGGGTGTTCCCGGCCTTGCTGCTCAATCCCCCCCCACGCCCGAAGGACCGCTCGCCCCACTGACCTTCCAGCACACCTATGAAGCAGCCCGCATCAGGATCGCGACGTCAGCAATCCCTCAGCTGCTTGGGCGCTGCTTCCTGCGCCGCGGTCCCGTCCCTCCTCTGACGTCAGAGGAGGGGGCGGGACCGCGGCGCAGGAAGCAGCGCCCAAGCAGCTGAGGGATTGCTGACGTCGCGATCCTGCTGCGGGCTGCTTCATAGGTGTGCTGGAAGGTCAGTGGGGCGAGCGGTCCTTCGGGCGTGGGGGGGGGCAGTAGCTTAAGGTAGCCCGGCGCAGGAAGCAGCTCCTAAGCAGCGCAAAGATAGCTGACGTCGCGATCCTGCTGCGGCTGCTTCATAGGTAGTGCGGGGAGGCCAGGGGGACGAATGGTCCTTCGGGGTGGGTCGGGGCATCAGGCCTTCAGGGTGGGGCGGGCGGGCGGGCAGGCAGACTTTCAAGGGGGAGGGGGGTGACAGGCAGGCAGGCAGGCCTTCAAGGGGGGGTGCAGGTCTTCGGGGGGGGGTGCAGACCTTCAAGGGGGTGCAGGCCTTCAAAGGGGGGACAGGCAGGCAGGCCTTCAAGGGGGGGACAGGCCTACAAGGGGGGGGACAGGCCTACAAGGGGGTGCAGGCCTACAAGGGGGGGACAGGCCTTCAAGGGGGGACAGGCCTTCAGGGGGGGTGCATGCCTTCAGGGGGGGTGCCGACCTTCAAGGGGGTGCAGGCCTTCAAGGGGGGGACAGGCAGGCAGGCCTTCAAGTGGGGGGACAGGCCTTCAGGGGGGTGCAGGCCTTCGGGGGGGGTGCAGGCCTTCAAGGGGGGGACAGGCAGGCAGGCCTTCAAGGGGGGGACAGGCCTACAAGGGGGTGGGACAGGCCTTCAAGGGGGTGCAGGCCTTTGGGGGGGTGCCAACCTTCAAGGGGGGGTGCAGGCCTTCAAGGGGGGGTGCAGGCCTTCAAGGGGGGGGACAGGCCTTCAAGGGGGGACAAGCAGGCAGGCCTTCAAGGGGGGGACAGGCCTACAAGGGGGTGGGACAGGCCTTCAAGGGGGTGCAGGCCTTTGGGGGGGTGCCAACCTTCAAGGGGGGGACAGGCCTTCAAGGGGGGACAAGCAGGCAGGCCTTCAAGGGGGGGTCAGGCCTTCAAGGGGGGGACAGGCCTACAAGGGGGTGGGACAGGCAGACCTTTAAGGGGGGACAGGCCTACAAGGGGGTGGGACAGGCAGACCTTTAAGGGGGGATAGGCCTTCAAGGGGGGACAAGCAGGCAGGCCTTCAAGGGGGGGTCAGGCCTTCAAGGGGGGGGGACAGGCCTTCGGGGGTGCAGGCCTTCGGGGTGGGTGCAGGCCTTCGGGGTGGGTGCAGGCATTCGGGGTGGGTGCAGGCCTTCGGGATGGGTGCAGGCCTTCAGGGGGGGACAGACCTTCGGGTGGGGGGTACAATCCTTCGGGGAGGGTGCAGGCCTTCAGGGGTGGGGTTTAGGCGTTCAGAGGGGGACAGACCTTCGGGTGGGAGGTAAAGTCCTTCGGGGGGTGCAGGTCTTCAGGGGTGGGGTGTAGCCCTTCTGAGGGGGGACAGACCTTCGGGGGAGGGGGGTCCTGGTGTAAAAGTACACAGAGGGAGAGAGGGAAGGGGGGGTTCAAAGATACGTGCATATGCCAGACTTTGGGGGTTAGAAATAATGGGTCTAAAAACAGAGGAGTGGGAGAGAGATGGTGCATAATGGGATTTAGGGAGGGAAGGAACAGAAAGGGAGAGAACTTGGAAACAGGGGATGGTGTGGAGGGGGGATAGAGATACTGGATAGGAGGATAGTTGGGAACAGAAAGGGAGAGATGGTGGATCCTGGGGTGGTGGGGAGTTGAGAAAAGGTGAATCTGTGGATGGAGACAAAAAAAAGGAAAGATGCCAGATCTCCGGGAGAGGGAAGGGAAACGGAAGGGGAGAACAGAGATGGCAGACGGATGGTTAGCACGGAGAAAGGAGACCCTGGCAAGCAAGACAACAAGAGCCTGGGACCAACAAGATTTGAATATTGATCAGAGAACAAAAGGTAGAAAAAATAATTTTATTTTCTGTTTTGTGATTACAATATGTTAGATTTGAAAAGTGTACATGAGACAGCTTGAAATGGGAACTTTTCTATTTTTGTGAATGGCAAGGCTGAGTTCAGTTAAAATATATGCTTTATAAGAAAATATAATAATGTGTTTTATAAAGTTTATAAGCATTGCTGGCATACTCGGTGAGGTGTTCCTAGTGTTGGTGGTGGTGGTAGCATGTCAGTGTGTTGAGAGGAAGAGGTAGTCTGGGAAATTCTGCTGAGCAAACTCTGGGCCCATTTCCACCCCCAGTTAGTCCACTCCACTCAACTGGTTCACACACTGAGTGGGTCTTTGGGTGTTATTTCTGGGTAGTTGTTTTAGAATCTCTTCCAGTGGTTTGTCAGTATCTCCTTCTGGACCAAGGAAGGAAACTTTGTCAACCTTAGCATTGACCTTCAGAATATGTTTGTAACAGCGCTGCTTGTGTGGCATTAGGCTATGTAGTGATCGAAAGAAAAAAACAGACCTTTGCACATTTTTGCACTATATGGTGGGTGTATGAGGAGATTCATTTCCTGCACAGTTAAGTCCATGTGAAGTTACCTTGTGCTGTATTTGACATCTAGCAAGGTCTCTGTTTGGAAGGAAAGATCTAAGCTTAAAAATGAAGTGGCCAGAAGTTATGTTAAAAGTAGATAGCGTAGCTGGTTTTAAGAAAGGTTTGGACAAATTCCTGGAGGAAAAGTCCATTGTCTGTTATTAAGACATGGGGGAAGCGTCTGCTTGCCCTGGATTGGTGCACTCAGCAGCAACAAATACTAGTTTTGGCTGGCTCTTTCCCCGCATTTCTCCTCTCTTCCCCACGATTTAATATCCAGTTCAGGCAGTAAGTAAATGCATCGGCAGGGGGGGTCTGGTAAGTCTTGGGGGCTGGGGATGGAAGGTGAGAATCAGTTCTGTAGGCTATCAGAAATTTGCTTAATTATCTACTCACACAGAAAAGCAGTAAAGTCAATAGGTTCTCTGAGTGGGAACAACCTGTTTGATCTTGCACTCTTGTGATTGACCAATTGTTTATCACTGTTTAATTTATCACATTGATTAATTTGAGCACACCTGAGGTGTCCTATGATGGTGTGCACTGCAGGCAGAGGAGCCTTATTGTGTAAAGCACTGGAGAATTCTCTCCTCTCGCTTACCTCTCACGCTGAGGACACCCTGCTTCAGTATAATCATTTATATGATTTATCTTATAAACATTATTACGTGGTCTTTTCATCAAGTGCTGAGACATCAGGTTGTTCCCACTTGGAGAACCTATTGACTTTTACTGCTTTTCTGTGTGGCTTTAACATTTTTGCTATTCAGTATACCTAAACTATTATTCAGTAGAAAAAATATGGTTTGTTCAATCAAATCCTGTGTGGACATTGGACTTCTATAAGTGAATGTTCTGCTTGATTGAACAAACTAAATTTTTTCTACTGAATAATAGTCTAGGTACAATGAAAGTAAATAGCAAAAATGTTTGAGTAGATAATTAAGGAAATCTTTTTCATATTGCTTGCTTATGGACTGGGAAAAAAGACTGTTCAAGCAAATGTCTCCAGAACTGCTTTAATGGAAAAATGTGATTTTTTTTTTTTTAAGTACTTTGTGAAATTTATTGTTGTTGTGAAATTTATTGTTATACTTTGTTTAAACTTAAAAAGCGGTGTCATTAACAGTGAATCTAATCGAAAAATCGATTCAACAGGGTGAATCGAATCGAATGAAATATTTTTCTCTGAATCGGGCAGCACTATTGGCTACCATGAGAATGGGCTACTGGGCATGATGGACCATTGGTGTGACCCAGTTAGGCTATTCTTATGTTATGTTCTCATCTGTAGGGGCCTTTGTTTTCACTTCTTATTTTAATGTATTTTTTTCCTGGGAACTTATCAGTGTTTTTTTATAATGGGAACAAAAATGGAAGAGAATTAATGTGTGTGGAATGGGGGGGTAACTAATTTCTTCAGCTAAATAATTCAATCCACTTCAAACAGACATAGGAGAACTCACGCACCATTCACACACCCTCCAACCAAAAACGTCAAAAGAAAAAAACTGTTCGACAACCTCCTAGCCATTCGAGCTGCAACACTTGACCCCCAACTCTACAACCTATTGACCTCGACCACAAACTACAAAACCTTAAAAAAAGAAATAAAAACCCTTCTATTCAAAAAACACATAAAACCAAACTAACATAATCAGAACTGTCCCAAGCATCACCTGCAACTACTCCATATGTACTTCTGATGTCATGACAATTCCGACATAATTTATGTTATGTTATGTTTGGAATAATGGTTACATAAATGAGGTTCAATAAAAGAAAATTTTCACTGCCTGTTTCTATTCTGACCATTTATTCCATTTCATGGTTATTGCAAAAAAAAAAAAAAAAAAAATTTTTTCCATGAGGGGGGGGGTGTCAAAAAATGATGGGCCCCGGGTGCCACATACCCTAGGTACGCCACTGCTCCTATCAAACATCAACGAGCTTCCCCAACTTCATCCAACAACTGTTGGCGTTGCAAGACCCATTTGGGAACTTTTCAGCATATGCTTTTCGATTGCCATATTGCCTCAACATTTTGGACTGAAGTGGGAGCTATAGTAGGTCAGATTTTCTCTTTGTCTCTGACTATAACTTATAGCCAGGTAATACTAAGATCCACCATACTGGAGCCTCCACTCTCTCGATCATATTCTGCTCTTTATGACATTCTCCTGGGGTTGGCCATAAAGACTGTACTTCTTCATTGGAAATGCAACACCTCAATACCTACGAATCAATGGTGGAATATGGTACTTTTGTGTTATAAATACGAATTACGATTGGCTGAGTGTAGAGGCTCCCAAAGGACTTTTCATGGTATCTGGTCTCCATTGCAGAAATACTGTGATTCCGTTACTTGAACTGCCTGTATACCGTTGTATTGCACTTCCTGATGCTGTTTAGATTTGTACCATCCTTTGAATTATTTGCTCTGTTACTGCTTTTGATTATTTATTTTTGTGTATTTTTCTGTTGTTCCTTCTTTCTTCAATAAAATGATTTGACTCTAAAAAAAAAAAAGCAACTCTAAATTTCATTAAAAAGTAATTTTTTCACTTGACTCCTTAAATGACCCTAACATCCAATTTGATAAAATCTGCTATATTTACATGTGCAAATTCTGGTACTTTGCAAAATTGCCATTTCCATTTATAAGTATCAATGTCTACTGACTGATATAGCTGTACTACTCTTTTGTTTAACATGTTCCTTTGTAAAATAGCTACTCTGTGTGTGTCATCAAATACAGATGCATTTAGAAACAGAGAAGCATAACAGCAGATTAAGGCCAAACGACCCATCCAGTCTGCTCTTCTGCAGCATCCACTATCTCCTCCACTCCCTAACAGATCCCACATGCCTGTCCTACACTGTCTTGAATTCAGGAACAGCTTGTCTCTACCACATCCACTGAGAGACCACTCATCTGTCCTGCCCTAAACTCAAGGGACTGATCTGGTATGTCCCATCCATAAGGCATCATTTACTGTTTGCACAAGAAAGAAGGATTAGGTTCTTACGTTGAAAATCCTCTTTCTTAGCCCCACTCTGTCAGATGTCTGTTATGCCTATGTTGGCTTGTAGGCAGTCAAGGAAGAGAGAGAGAGAGAGAGAAAAAAAAAAGAGTCCTTCAAATATAGGCATATTAGAGATGAGATCAATATCACATTTTGCTAAGAGCAGTACAATTGTTAGTGCTGGTTGCACTCAGTTAGGTGGTTTCTTTCTCCACCATTATCTGTTGCCCTGTAGAGTAGTTTTTAAAAAACTTTTGTTTACTATTGCAAAGCAAGTCAAACTTATTTGAATCTGGATCCTTGTTTTCATTCCCTCTCCTAGGGGACATCTCTTGCTTTGATACGGACTGAGGAGAGGATGCATTACCCAAAAAGATAAGGGGATGGAGAGAAGAAAATGATTGATGTCTTCTGCAAGCAACTCATGAGTTGAGGTGCTTAATCCATTCATAAGGAATCGTATGCTGTTCTACAGGAAAGAAGATTGATGTAAGAACCTAATCCATCAAGTCAATAAACCCAATTCAATCCAATCCAGTTTGAAAGTCTGATATGGAATGGTCTTTGATAAAACTGTTTTATAAATTACTTTTCAGTCAATAAGATCTATCATATAGCTGGGGCATGTAACACTAAGAATAAGAAAGTCCAAGGTGTATAACTTGAAAAGACCAATGCCTCTACAGCAGGGGTCTCAAAGTCCCCCCTTGAGGGCCGCAATCCAGTCGGGTTTTCAGGATTTCCCCAATGAATATGCATGAGATCTATGTGCATGCACTGCTTTCAATGCATATTCATTGGGGAAATCCTGAAAACCCGACTGGATTGCGGCCCTCAAGGAGCGACTTTGAAATCCCTGCTCTACAGGAAGCCAATGCAACATCACATACAATGGAGTAACTTTCTTGAATTTAGATTTACCAAATCCCTCTCCTTCTCTCTTTTTAAAAGAATTATTAGCTGTGGTGGTAATATTAGCCCTAGAAACAAATATATCATAATGCATTGGCACTTTAATATTTACATAACAGACTGTGAGCAATTCATTTCATCTCTTACTCATATGGTGTTTGTTCTTGGTGTTCTCCCTCTCTATTGTGACTGATCTCCTACTCATATAACAGGCCATGATTAGATTTAAAATTTTGTCTGAAACAGCTTCAGCTCCTGGGATTTACTTTCTCCAAAAAATAAAACATAGAGCTACAACCAATGAACAATGGGATTCAAAAGTAAATCTCAAAGATAAGAAAAAGAAATCCCTAAAGGGTATATACCACAGAAAAATACTATAATATCAGAGCAATGTACTCAAATTACAAAGTTAGAAATATTGTACATATTTAATAATTTAAAATTTGCAAAAATATCACAAAATTTTAATAGAATAGCATACACAGAACACCATGCAAACACTACAAACAAACCAAACAAAATATAACAACATATAACATATAACAAGCACTATCAAACCAGGCTGGAAAATGCCACACAAAAAAAATCATATAATGATATATAAATATAGCTGTGTTCAAGTTCATAAATCACTTCGCTTGTTATATGTTATATGTTGTTATATCTTGTTTGGTTTGTTTGTAGTGTTTGTATGGTGTTCTGTGTATGCTATTCTATGAAAATTTAGTGATATTTTTGCAAATTTTAAATTATTAAATATGTACAATATTTCTAACTTTGTAATTTGAGTACATTGCTCTGATATTATAGTATTTTTCTGTGGTATATACCCTTTAGGGATTTCTTTTTCTTATCTTTGAGATTTACTTTCTCCAGCCATGTATTTGGACCAGTTTAGTATTGAAAGGCAGATAAACGGTATTGTTCTGCCCATGGACTGGAAGTTAGAATATTTCCAGCTCTGGTCACGTAAGTCGATGTGCTCAGAGATGCTGAAAGAGAAAATTACTTTTCTGATAATGGGTTTTTCACAGATTGCCAGAGGATCAGATCGTAGTGTCCTGGAATTCTAGTTTGCCTTCAGCATTAAGGGGCCTATTTACTAAACAGCGTTAGGTGTTTAAAGCGCATTAATTGTTAAAGCACAGTTCACAATTCAATTAACACATCAAGTTAACAGCAAGGTTTAACTACTTGTTAATTAAATTCATATTAGGGAGCAGAGAACTTGAAGGGACTATAACTTTCAATTAATATAAGGGCCCTTAATGTGTTAACTGCTATTGCAGCAAATAATATAGAACAGGCTCATTTTCAAAGAGAAAAACATCCCCAAAATGGCATAAAGTATCAGATGGACATTTTTCTTGCCTTCCAATTTGCTGTTTTCAAAACCTATTTTCTAGACAGATATCTAGACTGTTGATAAATCTCAAGAAGCCGTATTAGAGGCATGGTGTGCATGGGACTTGGATGTTTTTCTGTCATAATTAAACATTTAAGAATACAATCACAGGGCACAATTTGGGTGACTGGGGTTAGACCTGTTTTAATAAAGAATAAGTACCAAAAGGTTGCCCAAACGGACTAGATGACCACTAGGATGTAAGTATGACCCTCTCACATTCCCCCAGTGGTCACTGCCCCCTCCCAACCCTCAAAGATGTAAATGAAACAGTATATACCTGCCTGTATGATAGCTTTAGATGTTATGGCCCGTCTTAGTAGAGCAGCAAGCAGGTCTCTGGAGTAGCCTGGTGGGCAGGGTAGTCAACATAGAGATGGGAACCCAGGCCCATAGCCTACTGTAACTACTCCATATATGGTGAAATATGTGAGCCCTCCAAAACCCACTCAAATCCCACTGCACCTACATATATGTGACACCTGCAGGCATAAGATCCATTTGCACCTGTGGTCGGGTCCAATGTTGTACATCCTGACTCCTAGGGTACTGGCCAACCCTCCTACACCCAGGAGTCCCAGGTTCTTTTTTATTTTTAACCCTGGTTCTATTAGGTCAAAAAGCCTCCAAAATATTTCAATCATATATAAAGAGCAGGATCAAAGAAATTCATTTAAGAAAAAAGGCACTTATCTTTGAATGACTCCTGACAGGGATCTGTTTCACTGAAGGGATTCATCAGAGATGAAGCCTTTTGAATATTTTTAGGTAAGGTGTAGAGAACTGGAATGACTGCGAACTTGGAACACAGAAATCAAGCTTCACGAGTTGTGCGAAAACCAGTGTCCAAACCCTCTTTAGAAATGCAAGCCTTCAATCTGGGTGTAGGATCTACCTCCAGTTTCTTATAGGTGACTGTGTCATTCAGTTAAAAAAGTATCTCACTGACAAAATCATCTCTATCACATATAGTGACAGTGCCACTCTTATCAGCCTTCTTGATAACCACCTCAGGAATGGAGCACAGCTTTTTTAAAGACAAACCCTCTATTTCTTCTCAAAATATTCAATCATATTGCACAACACCAAGGCGATGAAGACATTCACCACAACATCAAGATGTACAGGGGCTATCCAATTAGGATAATAATAATAATAATTTTTATTCTTATATACCCCCCAAACCGTCAGTTCAAGGCGGTTTACAATAAGAAAAACTGGACAATCAGCGAATTACACTACAAATATCAAGTGCTTCTAAGAAAAATACAAATTGCAATTGGATCAAATATTTCTCAAAGATGGTGCACAGTAAAAAAAAAGGCTAAACAAACATTAAATATATCTTTGATCAATCAAAACCATATTCTTGATTATTAAAATAGATCTTCAGCTGTAAGAAATGAAATATCTCTTTAAAATCATCAAAGCTCAGGAGCAAAGGACAAGCCTTTCGAGAATAAAGAAACATCTGCTTCATTGAGAGGTTGTGATAATAGATTCAGAACCACTGGTTCTGTTGTTTCTGTGATCACGTCTGATGTCTTTGCTTAGGCTGTATTGCTCCATCTTGCTGGGGTCATCCTCTGCCTCTCATAGGTTGTTGACAATGAGATTCTAAAAATCATCACCAGAATCACTGATGTTGGGGAAAACTATCAGATGAGGAACAACCTTGAAAATCCAAATGTTTAGGTAAAGTCCCCACTTTATTTTAGGGAGTTCCAATGATATATTCAGTTCTCACAATCTTTTTTTATCACAGGTAATTTCTTGATTTTCAAATTCTTTAATATAGTCTCTGAATTTTTCCAGAGACTCTAAGTTTCAAATACTGTAAGTTTCAAACTCTGTCCATCATACTCAGTTGCAGGAATCTTTTCTTTTAGCTTTTTAAAATCTATGTCAAGCTGTACCTTCTCAGCCACAAGGACAGTTCTGGTGTTTTCTATAATCAACATCAAATCTAGAGAACATTTCTTTAGACTCATTTTCCATTTAGAAACATACCTCCTGATTATCTTGAAAAACTTATGGCACTTTATACATATGCAGACCTCTTGGGATAACATTAATGCTTATAATATTCAATCACAGCTGCACAGTTCAATTCCAAATTAATGGAAGATTTAAAACGAGTAGTCAAAGCATCCCAGTCACACTTAAATGAGTGGGCAGCTGTGATGTTAAATTCAGTAGAAACATTTAATAAATCTTCTGCTGCATCGGCAGGAAAACTGAATCTAATCTTCCAGGAATTGAGTGCCATTCCCAGGTAAAAAGTAAGAACACTTCACATGTATAAACAGGAACAACAAAACTCCACAAAACCAATTTGTTCAACCAAACCAACATAAATGTGAAAACACACAATTATTGCTAATCACACTATGGTTGCAAAAATGCTTACAAAAGCACTTGCAAAAAATAGGAGAACACAGACCTCAGATACCCAAATAGCAGCAAAAATGTCCAAGACACAGGACATAAAAGCAGCTACATTTAAATGGGTTAAGCATAATCATAGGTCAAAAACCCTCCAAAAAATTCAAACTTTAATTCAATCTAAATAAATTCATAAGAAAAAAAGGCACTTTTCTTGGAATGAATCCCGAGAGGGACCCATTTCACTGAAGGCTTCGTAAGAGGATTATAGTTTATTTATTTATTCATTTTTCTAGGAGAGCTCAGAATGGTTTATATCAGGGGTGTCAAAATCCCTCCTCGAGGGCCAAAATCCAGTCGGGTTTTCAAGATTTCCCCAATGAATATGCATGAGCTCTATTTGCATGTACTGCTTTCATTGTATGCTAAAACCCGACTGGATTGAGGCCCTCGAGGAGGGACTTTGACACCCCTGGTTTACATGAATTAATTCAGGTATTCAAGCATTTCTTACTGTCTGTCTCAGTGGGCTCACAATCTGTCTAAAATACCTGGGACCAACCCTAACATAGTGCCTATCAAAAATGAGAATCAGCTAGCTCAATCCAATGCTTATAACAATAATAGACAAAACATAGCAATCCCGGAACTTACTGCATTCACCTGGTGAAAAAACTCTGCTCGCAGTAAACATTAGCTCAAAATGGTTCAGGCTTAGTAACGTAGTAAATGACAGCAGATAAAGACCTGAATGGCCCATCCAGTCTGCTCTTGTTTATTGTATAGGTCACCACCAATCAAGCCACAGTATGTCAATGATATGGTCACTGAAATTTCGGTAATGACGAAAATACAAAAAAAAGCACAACAGTAATGTATGTCAAAAACCACATCACAGAATAAGTCTCTTTGTCTCCCTTACATTTATTTTATTTATTCAATTTTCTATACCGTTCTCCCAGGGGAGCTCAGAACGGTTTACATGCATTTATTCAGGTACTCAAGCAGTTTTCCCTCTCTGTCCCAGTGGGCTCACAATCTATCTATCGTACCTGGGGCAATGGGGGGATTAAGTAACTTGCCCAGGGTCACAAGGAGCAGCGTGGGTTTGAACCCACAACCTCAGGGTGCTGAGGCTGTAGCTTTAACTACTGCGCCACACTCTCCCCGGATCCTCTGCGCTTGTCTCATGCTTTCTTGAATTCAGATATAGTCCTTATCTCTACCACCTCTGCTGGGAGTGTATTCCACACATCCTACATCCTTTCCATAATAAATATTTTTTAGATTACTTTGAGTCTCTCCCTTTCACCTTCATCATATGCCCCCCCCCCACCCCCATCTATACCCGTTTTTCCTTTGAAAAAGAACTGCATTCTGAGCATATACGCCATGGAAGATTTAAATGTCTCTATCGTCTCTCTCTTCACCCACCTTTCTTCCAAAATAAATATATTGAGGTCTTAAAATCTGTCCCTCTATGTTGATGAAGAACATAAGAATTGCCATACTGGGACAGACCAAATGTCCATCAAGCCCAGTATTCTGTTTCCAACAGTGGCCAACCCAGGTCCCAGATATTTAGCTAGATCCCAAGTAGTAAAACAGATTTTATGCGGCTTATCCTAGGAATAAGCAGTGGATTTCCCCAAGCCATCTCAATAATGGCCTACGGACTTCTCTTTTAGGAAATTATCCAAATCTTTTTTAGATACTGCTAAGCTAACTGATTTCACCACATTCTCTGGCAACGAATTCCAGAGTTTAATTACACGTTGTGCGAAAAAATATTTTCTCTGGTTTGTTTTAAATCTGCTACTTAGTAGCTTTATCACATGCCCCCTAGTTCTAGTTCTACCCATTCCCCTTCACTCAGTATTTTATAGACCTCTGTCATATCACCCCTGAACCATTCATTCTCCAAGCTGAAGAGTCCTAGCCGCTTTAGCTTTTCCTCATAGGGAAGTCATCCCATCCATTTCATCATTTTAATCACCCTTCTCTGTATCTTTCTAATTCCGCTATATCTTTTATGATTAAGCCAACTAGAACTGCATACAGTATTGGAGGTGTGTCCGTACCATAGAGTGATACAAGGGCATTATAACATTTTCATCTTTGTTTTCCATTCCTTTCCTGATAATTCTTAACATTCTATTTGCTTTCTTAGCCACCGATGCACATTGAGCTGAGGGTTTCAACATATCCTCAATGGTGATACCTAGATCCTTTTCCTGGGCAGTGACTCCTAACGTGGAACCCTGCATCATGTAGCTATAGTTCATGTTCCTCTTTCCCACATGCATCACTGGACATTTTAATAGCCATCCTCTGGAACAGCTCCATCCTGTTTGTACCTTTGGGCTACTTTTACAAAGCCGTGGTAGTGATTTCTATACTGCAAATGTGACACAGCCCATTCAATTCCTATGGGCTGTGTTGCATTTGCAGCACTGGGACTCACTACTGCAGTTTTTGTAAAAGGGGCCTTTTATAAAGATGCAGTCTCCAGAACGTTCCTCTCCCTATGCACCTAATTATTTTCCAGATTTTTGTCATTAGCTTTTCTACCTATTTGGCCATTTTAAGGTCATCAGGTAAACAAGATCAATCAATCAATAGATAAAAGCTGTTATTCATTGATCAGATTGTATTGTAATGATTCTGCAGAAAAAAAGGAATGATTATTCTGCACAGATGGGCTTTAAAAACATCAAGGAATGCTGGATAAACCTCATCTTCTTCTTAATTATGGTACAACTTCTGGCAATTAGAAACTGACTTCCAGCTCACTAGGAGAAGGTCAAATTGCATGAGATGAAGGCATAATTGTGAAGAATGGTTGGCAAAGCCAGCTACTTTCCAGTAGGCCAAGAATGATTTATACTTAATAAGAGAGGCACAAAAGAGCCATGCAGTTCCAGCTCACCTTGAGTTCACCTCTGAAAAGGATGGGAGGATATCCTCCTTTCTGCTACTTTAAGATGTTCTTTCTCCCTGGTGATGATTAGTGTATTATAGCTTAGCGATAAAATCTGTCCTGCCTAAATTTATTGGCAGTAGAGTAGATTTATTTGCATGCGCAGTGACTAAGAACTGCATTACGCCTGCATTACCAATGCTTGAATTCTTAGGATAGTGAGAGCTGTACAGACTTAATTATCTTTTGCTGCTTCACTTACCTGTTAATCTCTGCTAGGGGAAAAACACTGCTTAAAGTTATCCAATGCCCTTAAATAACTAAAATAATAACCTTTTAATATGTAAGGTAGGGGTGTATATTTGTCAGTTCACATTTTGTTCATTAGCACCCCTTAGTAATATAGGGCAAGATATTCAAGAAGACTCTGCTATAAAATTATGTCCCTGATCTGTGAATTATCAGTGGCACTTGTGGAATCTAGGACACCATCCCAGTGTTCCTGTTTTAATTTCTGTATCTGATTGCCACAAAGAAACCACAGGTTAAAGCCTAGAACAGAAAGAGAGAGAGAGAGAAAGAGAAAACCCTGGCATCTCTGAGGAGTCGAGGTAATCTCAAAAATAGATGAATGTTCCTTTAAAGGCTGGGTGAGGGGGCGCATAGTGCAGGATGTCGCAAACGCCAGCAAGCTAGGAGGTAGTTGGGAGGGACTTGCAGTTCCAGATAGTCAGAAACCTAAACCTATCAGAAAAACCCGGAAGAAGGGGCAGGGCAAGGCAAAAGCAGAAGCACACGTCCTCAGGTAAATATATGTATGAGAGAAGGGCCTGGGTGCAGAAAAGTGGAGGAACATGCTTAGCCTGGGGCTTTCTGGAAATGATGCTCCCAGCTGAGGGTAAATTCCATACTTCTTAGGCTTATGAAGAAATGAACCCCATGAGTTAGTAGAGACATGAGTCTGCTCAAGGTACTAAAAATGCTCAGTAGCAGCACACGCACACTATAAGGGAATACCAGTGGAGAAAGAGGTTGCTGCTTATCAAGCCTGGAAGCAGTAGCGTACTTAAGGGAGAGTGAGGGGGAGGGGGGGAGGTCCGCCCCGGGTGCACGCCCCAAGGGGATGCACAGGAGAGAGCTGGACGGGGGACCTGCGGGGTTAAATATAACTCGAGCCGCGAGGCTCGTCTTCTGCTCCTACTGCCCTGCTGCTCACATATAGCTGATAGGAAGTCTTCCCCGATGTCAGCGCTGACGTCGGAGGGAGGGCATAAGCAAAGCCTGCCCTCCGACATCAGCACTGACGTCGGGGAAGACTTCCAGTCGGCTTTGTGTGCGCGGCAGGACAGGTAGGAAATAGAAGACAAGCCTCGCAGCTCGAGCTCTATTTTGCTGAGAAAGTTGCTAAGATGGGCTGGGAGGCACACGCGGAACACAAAAGGGGGAAGGGAGTGCGTTTTGGACACAAGGCATGAACTTGGGAGAGAGGAAGGGAGGGAAAGAGATGCTGAGGTGGATGAGGGAATGCATTTTTGGACACAGAAGGTATGACTTGGGAGAGAGGAAGGGAGGGAAAGAGATGCTGAGGTGGGGGAGGGAATGCATTTTTGGACACAGAAGGCATGGACTTGGGAGAGAGGAAGGGAGGGAAAGAGATGCTGAGGTGGGGGAGGGAATGGGTTTTTGGACACAGAAGGCATGGGTGGGAGAGAGGAAGGGAGGGAAAGAGATGCTGAGGTGGGGGAGGGAATGTGTTTTTGGACACAGAAGGCATGGGCTTGGGAGCGAAGGGAGGGAAAGAGATGCTGAGGTGGGGGAGGGAATGGGTTTTTGGACACAGAAGGCATGAACTTGGGAGAGAGGAAGGGAGGGAAAGAGATGCTGAGGTGGGGGAGGGAATGGGTTTTTTGGACACAGAAGGCATGGACTTGGGAGAGAGGAAGGGAGGGAAAGAGATGGTTGTGAACACGGGGAATAGAAGAAAGGAGAATTTTTGGTCATAGGGAGGGAGTGAGGTACAGACATTGGCATACCAAGGTGGAGGTGGGATGGGGAGGTCCGCCCCGGATTTACGCCCCAAGGGGGTGCACAGCTGGCCACCCTCCAGTGTTCTCCATAGGCCGGCAAACTGCATCTCTTTAGCCACTTGAGTGCCACCGCCGCCATCGGAAACAGGCCGGCGCTGAGGTCTCCCTGCTTTTCCCTGTGGGGCTGATCAACTCTCGCCACCCGCATCAATTCTGACATCGGAGAGGACGTTCTGGGCCAGCCAATCGCTGCCTGGATAGTCCAGAACGTCCTCTTCGACATTAAAATTGACGTCAGGTGGCGAGAGTTGGTCGGCCCCATGGGGAAGAGAAGCAGGGCGAACTCGGCACCGGCCTGTTCCCGATGGCGGCAGTGGCATCCTATTCCCCAGTGGCGGTGGCAGCATTTTCCCAATTGTGGTGGCATAGGGGAGGGCAGGGAGAAAGAAAGAAAGGGGGGGACAGGGTGAAACAAAGAAAGAAATGGGGCACGGAGAGAGAGAAAAAAACAGACATACAGAAAGATAGGGGGTATGGAGAGAGAGAGAAAGAAAGAAAGGGGCAGGGTGAAACAAAGAAAAAATTTGGGGAGGGAATGAGGTCTGGAGGAGAGGAAGCACACAGGAGGCTGAAAGAAGGGAAGAAATATTGGATGCACAGTCAGAAGAATAAAGTGCAACCAGAGACTGATGAAATTACCAAAGGTAGGAAAAATTATTTTATTTTCAATTTAGTGATCAAAATGTGTCCGTTTTGAGAATTTATATATGCTGTCTATATTTTGCACTATGGCCCCCTTTTACTAAACTGCAATAGCGTTTTTTAGCGCAGGAAGCCTATGAGTGTCGAAAGCAGCGTGGGGCATTCAGCGCAGCTTCCTGCGCTAAAAACCGCTATCGCGGTTTTGTAAAAAGGGAGGGGGAATATTTGTCTATTTTTGTATAGTTGTTACTGAGGTGACATTGCATAAAGACATCTGCCTTGACCTCTTTGAAAACCCACGGAATATTAACATTTTCTCTGTGTACAGCATGCTTTGTGTTTTAAAATTTTTTTGTTGGTAGATCATTTTGACTTGGCCACAAAGGTACGGGGGAGGGAGGGAGGGGAGCTGCTGAAAGACATCTAGTAATCCTTGCAGGCTTGTCTGCAGGGAATTATTTTTGTAAAATCATGTTTTGTTATGTGACTGCCATTATTTAGACTTTAATTTCTATGAATGAATAGAATGAAAATGATATAAAATTACTTGCTTGTTTTTATGTGCGTGCGCTGAAGGAAAGTGGAGAGAGAGTGGGCTGAGGACGCTGAAGGGAAATGGGGAAGAGAGAGTGGGGAGAAGACGCTGATTTATAAATTGACAATTGTACAGAATATTGTTTCTTTTTATACTTTAATATAAACAATTCAAGGCTTGTGTGGATGGAATCAGGTGATTTGCGGGGATGGGGACCGAGCTTACGGGGATTAGTCCTATAAAATGGTATTTTTTTATTTCTCATTATTTTTTTTATTTTTATTTGTTAATTTGTAAAGTGGTGATTGTTATGTATCAGTTTTTCAAATTTACATCTACTGTATTTATATTTTGCACTGTATTAGAGGACATGTGTTACTGTTTTTGTGGTGTTGCATTGTATCCAGGGTCTGGTTTCTTGGCGGTTCAGTTTAACTTTTGTCTACATATTTCTATTTTTAGTTTGTGATTATTCCATATTGGGCGAGGGTGTATCTCTGTTCTGTGTGTATGAAAACAACATAGTTTTCAGTTGGCATTGACTACAGGATCAATTGACTGTGCGGGATCTGGCTTGTTTAGTTTTACTATGTATGTTTTGGTGTTCTAGTGCTCACTACAGTGTTTAAGATGCTTTCTTTTCCTAGGTACACTCTTGTTGTGCGATATGTGGATTGTTACTAAAAATCATATTTTTCATATAGATGGGGGGGTCTAAAAATGATGGGCCCCGGGTGCCATATACCCTAGGTATGCCACTGCCTGGAAGGCTGTCCAAGTCTCGAGAGAACAGAGCATCTTTTATGCTTGCCTTGTACATGTAAGAAGGGTAGGGTTATCAGATTTCCTCTATGGAAAAAAAGCGGACATCTGGTCCCGCCCCATTATGCCTCCAGCTCCGCCCCATTCCATCCACACATCCCCATCCCCCCACAGGAACCTCCCTGAGCTCAGGACCATGTCTGCGCATGTGCAGATGTCGACGTCACACGCATATGCTTATGATGTCATTGTGTGATGTCAATGTCTGCGTATGTGCAGACGCCCTCCAGATGCAGCCCTGAGGTCGGAGACTTCTAAAACCCGGACTAGCTGCTGAGTTTTGGAAACCCCTCTGAGCACCCGGACATGTCTGGGTTTTCCAGGACGTCTGGTAACCCTAAAGAAGGGCATAGCCCCAGGATGGTGGAGGGTGGGGAAGAGCCCTAGCAGCAGTGCTGTAGATGCTGGAAGCACTGAAGTATTTGGCAGCATTAAGGAGTTTAATCTGTGGAGAAGGGCAAGGACTTTCAAATGAGAAATATTCTTGCAGATATAACTGTGTTGGAACTTGCGTATCTTATAGGTCAGTAGTTTGAGACCCTTAGTACAAGTTTGACTATTTGAGATTTGAAGGGAACAGAGTATTTTTCCTAGAAGCAAGTGTCAAACCTTGAACTAGACTTTTAAAGGAGAGTTCTTGTAGTATAAGCTTAGCTTGTGAAGCTGCCAACATAACCCTAAAAAAATTATAGAAAATAAAGCACTTTGAGTGTGTTCAAGGCTGGAGTGCAGGACTGCTGTGGCTGAAAATAAATCCTGGAGCAGAATAATTTCTGGGTGGGATTGAGCTTCTGCAGATTATAGTGTTTCCCCTAACCAAAAAGGGGGTTGCTGGGAGCGGAGGCAGATTATAACCTGGCCAAGGGCAACCAGGGTCCTGATACACTATGAGGGTAACTCTATAAAACAGTGATTCTTAAACATGTCCTGGAGGACCCCCAGCCAGCCAGGTTTTCAAGATATCTCTAATGAATATGCATGAGGCAGATTTGCATGCCTGTCACCTCTATTATATGCAAATCTGCCTCATACATATTCATTAGGGATATCTTGAAAACCTGACTGGCTGGAGGTCCCCAAGGACAAGTTTAAAAACTACTGCTATAAAGGGCCACCCAATTTTAGGCACTAATTTGAAGCCTATTCTATTAAAGAAAAGTAGGCACCTACTTTTCCATATAGAATACTAGTCCAGGGGCGGAAGTCGCGGATCTGGACTTGAGTTTGGAGGAAGGAGCCCCCGTGGGAAGGACAGCTGAGCAACCGACTTTGGGAGCCTCAGCGAGTTTATCGCTGCTTCAGACTCCCCCGGTGGTAACTTTAGAGACCATTTGGCAGGCCTTGCAGAGCCTCGACAGCAAGCTTTCAGGATCAACATTAGAGGTACATAATCTCTCAGAGAAAGTGGATAATTTATCTAAAATAATTCAACAAACTAAACATGACTCTGCTGAACAAATAACCTGTGTTAAATCTGAAGTTAAAGATTTAAAGGTAATAACATCAACGCTGGTTAAAGATAAGACATATGTGCATACTAAATTGGAACAATTTGAGAACTTTAATAGGAGACTAAATTTACGAATACTAAATTTTCCAAAATCACCGACATTAAATCCTCTTGACTACTTTAAAAAATATATGATTGAAATTCTTAAAATTCCTCAACAATCTACTCCTCCTATAAATAAAATTTATTATATTCCTACTGCTATGACTAAGGCTGATGAAAGAGGAAATTTGGTGGTGGAAAAAAATTTGACTGCAATGTTGGAGGAATCTCTTTCAGATGTTAAGGAAAGAGGAACGCTTTTAGTCTCCTTGGTGTTTGAACAAGACCTAAACCTTATAATGAAACTTTACTTTCGGAACTTAAATCAAGAATTTTCAGGACAAAGAATTTGGATTTATCCTGATGTATCTAAGATAACACAGGACCGCAGAAAAGAATTCCTTTCTATGCGTGATGAGACTAAAAGTTTGGGGGCTTCCTTTCTTTTGGCATACCCTTGTAAATGTTTGATTCGATATTTGGGGATTAAGTACACTTTCTTTTTACCATCACAATTGAGAGACTTTCTAGACCTTAAAAAGATCTCTAAAGATAAGTAATGTATATGATCTGTTGGATTTATGATAAGTGGGGTTGTTTAACGTAGTCAGCTTTCTGATAAAAGTGTTTTTCCTCTTTTTATTTTATTTCCCTCCATGGAATGTATGGGATCCCTCCTCTTTTTTTCTTGATTTTGAGGTCTAAGAAGGATGATAATTTAAATGCCGCATTTATAATTTTGTTTGTTATGTTGTTATTACCTATCTGTATTTCTTTAACAAGTGTATTACTTGTGATAATTTTCAAATTAATAAAAATATAATAAAAAAAAAAAAAAAGAATACTAGCATAATAGGTCAAACACATACCTATATTTTACAGGTGATTATTTACACCAGCCTTAGATCCAGTGTAAATTCTCACACCTAGATTGTTAAAGAAAGCATACAGATTATAACATTTTGTATTCTAAGGGGCTCCCAAAAATTGTCTTTCTATCCGTATATGCATTCATATCATCTTTACAGATTCTCCAAGATTCCCTGGCTTTATGAAGTCTCTGAAGTCTGCTCAGCACAAAACCTGTCACCTGCCCATTAACTCCCAGTCACTCCTCCTGGAGCCCTGATTCTCATTTTAAAAAGGTGTTTACAAGTCTATAGCTCACTTCCTTTCCTGTTTTTCTTATGGGGAAGCGAGTAGATTTTTTCTACCCTTTCTTAATTCTGCCTTCTTACCCTTGGTGCTCGTATAACTAGGGTTACCAGATGTTCGGATTTCCCCAGACATGTCTGGGGATCTGGACGGCTTTTCAAAACCTGGCAGGAGGGCATCAACTATTAACAATCACAATTCATCATCTTCCCGCACTCAGACCCAAGAAATCACTACCAATATGTTTAGGAACCTTCAGGCTATTGACCCTGGCACCCTCTTAGCCACTGTATCATCCCTCCCTTCAACTACAATGTCATTCAAGTCTGTCAATGAAGCCATCATCTCCTATAACACCATTCTCTCCTCTGCTCTAGATATCCTTGCTTAGGTTTACCAGATTTTCAGGAATGAAAATTCCTGACCCATTGCCCTGCTCCAGACCTGCCCAGTTCTACCCAGCCACACCCCATTCTGCCCGAGTCACGCCCTACTCTGTCCCCCTCGACCTGTTTGCTCGTTGGGACGGCATCTGAGCATGCCGTCCCAATGTCGCTCGTTGCTAGAAATTTTCAAAACCCGGACAAAGTTCCAAGTTTTGAAAAGCCATCTGGATGCCTGGACATGTCCTCGAAAAGGAGGATGTGTCCAGGGAAATCCAGACATCTGGCAACCCTACCCTTGCTCCTCCCATTTCATGTCCTGTAAGGCATGCCAAACCCCAGCCCAGCTGACCTCCAACATCCACTACCTGCACTCCTGTGCCTGATTTACTGAACCTAATTGGTATAAATCTCACATACATGCTGACTTCATACACTTCAAATTCCTTCTGATATCCTTCCAGTCTGCTCTTTCACTTGCCAGACAAGAATACTATGCCCATTTGACTAAATAGCTTAACTCTAACGCGCGCCGTCTCTTTGCTACACTAAACTCTATTCAAAGTGCCCTCACCTCCAATCCTTCTCCCCAGATTATAGCCAAATTCTTCTACGACAAAGTTCAGAAAATTCACCTTGAGTTATCAACCAGGTCACCATCTCCCCCACCCATCCTTCCATCTGTTCCCTCTGCTAACCTTCCATCAACCCCTACCACCTTTTCCTCCTTTTCTGAAATCAATGAAGAGAAAACTCAACTTCTCTCCTCCGCTAAACCCACTACATGATCCTTTGATCCAATTCCCACCAACCTACTCATTGCTATATCTCCCATTGTCATCCCTCCCATCTATCACATCCTCAACCTATCACCCTTCACTGCAACAGTTCCCATTGTCTTTAAACATGCTGTAGTTATACCTCTCCTTAAAAAACCCTTCACTACACCCCATGTGCCCCTCCAACTATCGCCCCTTCTTATCCAAGCTACTTGAATGTGCTGTTCATCGCCACTGCTTGAACTTCCTTTGATCTCAAGCTATTCTTGACCCAATTCAATTAAGTTTTCACCCACTACATTCCATGGAAACTGCCCTTGCTAAAGTCTCCAATGACCTGTTCCTGGCCAGATCCAAATGTCTCTGCTCTGTCTGTTGCTTTTGACACTGTTGATCACCACCTACTCCTTGATACACTCTCCTCACTGGGATTCCAGGGTTCTGTTCTTGCCTGGTTTTCTTCCTATCTCACTGCTATTTCAGCATATGCTATGGTGGATCCTCCTTGCTGCTATCCCACTATCAATAAGTGTACCCCAAGGCTCTGTCCTGGGACCTCTCCTTTTCTTCCTCTATGCCTGCTCCCTCAATACACTGATCTCCTTCCATAGTTTTCAGTATCATTTTTATTTCTGTGTTAAATATGATGGAATCCTGGATGCAAGAATTCAAGCTGTAACTAAATCAGGAAAAGACTAAATTCTTTTTTGTTTCCTCCCAAAAGATTATCACTGAACCAACAATTAAGATCAATTCAGTATCATTTACAATAAGCCCCACAATTAAAATTTTGGGAGTTGTTTTTGATCAGTGTCTAACTATGAAAACTCAGATAGATGCAGTGGTTCAGAAGAGTTATTATACCTTATGGAAACTGTACCATCATATCTTACTTTGATGCTACCGCTTTTATACTCTTAGTTCAGACATTACTTTTGAGTATTTTAGATTACTGTAATATTATATACTTGACAAGTACTAAGAAAAATTTGACTAGATTGGCCTTGGTCCAAAATACAGCTGTAAGAATGATTTATGTGCTGAGGAAGTACGATCATGCCACTCCTTATTATCGTGAGTTGCATTGGCTTCCAATAGAGGCCTGGGTGATTTTCAAGTTGGGATGCTTATATTACAAAGTAGCATTTGGTGTTGCTCCTTTATATCTTGTTGATGGATTTGTTATCATGACACATGAGAGGAGTAGAAAATCTCATGCCCTATTTACGTTCCCTTCAGCAAAGGGCTGCAAAAGTAAGAAACACCATGGGCATTGTCTTTCTTATCAGGCTGCTTCTTATGACAAAAATTTCTATCCATTGTTGATTAGATCTATATCTTATAAACATTACAGAAAACTTTTGAAGACTTCTTTTTCCAAATTTTTGGCTAGCTAAATTTCTGAGCATCACATTTTCTCTGTATTTTCTCATAGTATAATCTTTTGTTAACTGCATTGAACTAATGGTTATGCAGTCTAGAAATCTGCTATTATGTTATGCTGATGAATTCCAGATATACCTCTCCATACCAGATATCTGTATAGGAATCCAGGCCCGTGTCTCAGCCTGTCTGACATTGCTGTCTGGATGTCTCACTGCCATCTAAAACTGAATATGGCTAAGACCGAGCTTCTCATCCTACCTAAACCCACTTCCCACATTCTCTATTTCTGTGAACAACACTCTCATCCTCCTTGTCTTATCTGCTCACAACCTCAGGGGTCATCTGTGACTCCTCTCTCTCCTTTTCCGCTCAGATCCAACAAACTGCTAAAGCCTATTGTTTCTTCCTCTATAATATTACCAAAATCCGGCCTCTCTTTTCCGAGCACACAACCAAAACCCTTACCTACACTCTCATCCTCTCTCACTTAGGTTACTGCAACTTACTTCTTTCAGGTCTTCTGCTCAACTATCTCTCTTCCCTCTGCAGGGCATATTCTGCCAGAGCTGCCATACTCACATTCCCCCTCCCTTCAAGTCAATTCATTGTCTGCTCATCCATTTCTGAATACAATTCAAACTCCTTTCACTGACCTACAAGTGCATTCACTCTGCAACCCACCAATATCTCGCCTCACCTATCTCCCCCTATGCTCCCCCTGTGTTCATTGGGCAAGTCCCGCCTATCCATACCCTTCTCCACTGCTAACTCCAGTCTCTGTCCCTTCTATCTTACTGCGCCAAATGCATGGAACAGACTGCCTGAGTCATTATGTCAGGCTCCATCTCTATGTCAGGCTCCATCCACTGCCTGAGTCCACTCCATCCACTGCCTGAGTCATTATGTCAGGCTCCATGCATACCCTTCTCCACTGCTAACTCCAGTCTCCAAGCTAAAAAGCCCACTTTTTCAAGGCTGCTTTCAACTCCTAACTCCCACTCACCCTTTCTCTGAAAAATAATTTTCTAACATTACTCCTAAATCTACTACCCCACAACCTCAATTCATGTCCTCTAGTTTTACCATTTTACCTTCTCTGGAAAATGTTTGCTTCTACGAGGGGTTGCTGAAAAGTTCTCAGCCCAACCAAGAAGAGAATGATGTGGAGCCATGAAACTTACAATTTGTTCTACACTTTTCTTCACACTTTTTGTTTCACTTTAGTGGCCCCAGGTATATTAATACCCTTCAAGTATTTAAACATTTGTATCATATCACCTCTATCCCTTCTCTCCTCTAGAGAATACATATTTGGTTTTCCAGTCTCTTCTTATATTACTTTAGGCATAAGCCCATACCATTTTCATCATTTTCCTTTGGGCCGCTTCAAGTCATTTTATATCCTTAGCTAGTACTCCAAGTAGGCCTCACCAGCGACTTGTACAGGTGCATCAACACCTTTCTTCTGCTGCTTATGCTTCTCTCTATACAGCCTAACATTCTTCTGGCTACAACTACCATCTTGTCACACTGTTTCTTTGCCTTCAGATCCTCAGACACTATTATCTCAATGTCCCCCTCCCTGTCCATGCATATTAGCCTCTCACCTCCTAGCACTTACGACTCCCTCTTATTTCTACTTTCCCAGTGCATTATCCTACACTTCCATGCACTGAATTTTAGTTGCCAAATATTAGTCTATTCTAACTTTTGCAGATCCTATTTCATGTTTTTTACTCCCTCCACTCTGTTACAAATCTTGGTATCATCTGCAGAGAGCAAAACTTACCTTCTAACCCTTCATCAATGTCACTCACAAATATATTGAATAGAATCGGCCCCAACATTGATGCTTGATTATCTTTGAGGCACTCTACTACTTACCTTTCCTTCCTCCGAATGAATTCCATTAACCACCACCCTTTGTCATTTGTCCTTCAACCAATTTCTAATCCAGTTCACCACTTTCAGTCCTAACTTCAGACTGTCAAGTTTATTCAAGGTTATGAGGAACCATGTCAAAGGCTTTGCTGAAATTTAAGTAAATTATATCTAGCACATGTCCTCAATCCAATGCTCTGGTTAACCAGTCAAGAATTCAATCAGATTCATTTGGTACAATTTGCCTTTAGTAAATCCATGTTGCCTCAGATCTTGTAACTCATTGGATTCTATAAAATTCAGTATCCTTTCCTTCAGCAGTGCTTCCATAATTTTTCCATTAACCAAAATTAGGCTTACTGATCTGCAGTTTTCCACTTCATCTCTATGACCACTTTTGTGATGAGGGACCACATCCACTCTTCTCCAATCTTACAGAACCTCTCCCATCTCCAAAGAATTATTGAACAAACCTTTAAGAGGATCCACCAGAACTTCTTTGAGCTCCCTCAATATTCTGGGATGGATCCCGTCCGGTCCCATGGCTTTATCTACCTTCAATTTCTCAAGTTGTTCATAAACACTTTCTTCCATGAATGATGCAGTATCCACTCCATTCTCATGTGCAACTTTTCTAGCCAGTCACAGTCCTTCTCCATGATTTTCTTCCGTGCTTTTTCCTCATCATTCTCTACATAGCGATTCATAGCTTCTTTCAGTCTCACAATTCCATTTTTTTGCCTTCCTTCTTTCACTAATATAACTGAAATTTTAATCAACTTTTTATTATATTTCTAGCCATTTGCGCTTCTGCTTGTTTGTTCACCAGACATATTTCTCATGGCTTCTTTCAATTTCATCCAGTATGCCTTTCTGTGCCCCTCTTCTTGAGTTTTTATATATTTCACAAATGCCAACTTTTTTGCCTTTATTTTCTCTGCCACTTGTTTGAAGAATCATTTCACTTTCCCTTTTTCTCTTGCTTTTTATTTATTTTGTTCACATAAAGTTTGGTAGCCATTTTTATTGCTCCTTTCAGCTTGGACTGCTGTTTTTCCATTTCTTTTATATATTCCCACCCTATAAGCTCCCCCATTTTACTAAAGTCTGTATGTTTGATTCTAGGACTTTGCATTTGTGTGGTTTCTCTCCACTTTAGCTGTTATATCAAACCAAACCATTTGATGATCACTACCACCCAGGTGGGCACCAACTTAGACACTAGAAACACTTTCCCCATTTGTGAGAACCAAATCCAGCATTGATCCTTCTCTCATGGGTTCCATCACCATTTGTGTAGAGCACTTTGATAGGCATCCATGATCTCTCTTCTTTCTGATATTGCAGACAGAATTTTCCAATTCACATCCAGCAGGTTGAAATCACCCACCAACAGCACCTCCCCTTTCTTTCCCAACTTTTCAATATCTGCAATCAGATCTTTATCAAATTGCTCTGATTATGTTGGAGGTCTGTAAACAACACCCATCTTCTATTTTCAAAGTGATCCATATCACTTCTTCCTTTTCCCAGGCCCCCTACATTTCAGTCACTTGGATATTGTTCTTCACATACAGAGCTACTCCTCCACCTTTTTGGCCATCTCTGTCCTTCCTAAAAATATTATAGCCTGGAATGTTTGCATCCTATCCATGGAAATTACAGAACCATGTCACTGTGATAGCAACAATATCTACATCTGCCTCTAACATCAGGGCTTGCAGATCATGAACTTTATTGCTTAGACTATGAGCATTCATGGGTCATTGCTTTCCAGCTACTTTTCAGTGGCAATCTCATTTTTTGTATAGTTTTTTGGATTAGTCTCACTTCCTACTGCATTGTTAAGAAGTGACTTGCTAAGATTATTGTGCACATTGCTACATTTACTACTGTGACATTTTGTCTTTTGCTAGGGGTGACCACCAAAAGTGACCTGCATCCATATGCCACCCCTACCTTCTAGTTTAAATGCCTAGAAACATTTTGCCTGAATTTCTCAGCAAGGATTCTTTTTTTCTGCCATAGTAAGATTATTACAATACAGTCTTTTGTTTTCCACATGTTGCCCCCATCTTCTTATGTACTTAAAGCCTTCTTGATGACACCAGGCTTCGAGCCACCTATTGAAGTTCTCAGTATTTTGTAATCTTTCCTCTCCCTTTCCATAAGTAGGCAGTACTTCAGAAAAAGCTAAAGACTTTACAAAAGGTTTTTAACCCCTTCCCCAGCTCCCAAAAAGCTTTCTGTGCTGCAAGTGGGATATTGGCCAGGTCACTTGCTTTCAGGTTGATAACACTAGTGTTAGAATCCTTAGTTTCATCTCTAATGATAATATTTGCTTGGTACACCTAGTAACTGAGGGTCCTGGAAGGCATTTCAATATTTTGGGTTCTTTGAACTGAGTTCCAAGGTTAATGCCTCTGATGATGGAATCCCCTAGCAGCAATAATTTTCTGGATTGAGCTTTTTTATTTGTGCTTTGGGAGTGCTTTTGTTCTTGAGCTACCTTCACCGGTTCAAGTTCCACCTCAGTTATTTTCCTTTTTTCTGGAGCATCAAAATGCTCTTAGGAGTTCTTTAGGGCAACAATTGTAAGGATAAGTGTTTTTGTGTCGCACATCTTAGTCTACCTGAGCCTACTGTTCCTAGGTTGGTTTATTCTTTGAGGCAATGGGGGTAAATTGGTATGACTGTGGAGTGACAGAATCTGCTTTAATTGCATCCAATTCCTGCTTAAGTTTATGGAGCTTCTCTATAATATTATCAAGCTGAAGACATATGGGGCAAGCCTGAAATCTTCAGATGATGTGCTTTGGAACTAAAGCACCACAATGATTACACTGAATAAAATTCATCTTTATTGGTTGGAATGGTTATTCACTTAGCACCTACTGCATATCAATCACTGGTAAGCACTGCATCCAGAATTGTGTCTATTTTTTATACAGACACCTTAAATGTAGGCCAGCATTTTACAGGTATATATTTAAGGCATCTGACTCGCGCCTACAGAAGCACCTAGGCATGCCTACACTGCCTAATGCCACTTTTGGCATGTGTCATTTGCTGCATCAATTTTATTTTTTTTTTAACGTGTGCCCCAAGTGGTCCTTTAGATGGCAGTAGGACATCTACCTCCGCTTACAATTGGGACACTGTTTTGAGAACAGAAGTTTGTGGCATTAGTTGCCAAAGTGTTTGGGCCTGGCTAGGAGCCAGCCTCAAAGAGTATGTACTGGGACATTATTGAAAGACACAGACTCTTTACTTAAAAGGGCTACTACGCCTGTGAAGTAACAGAACAGATTACAACCCCTATTGTGTACATAAAGTACTTTTGATATTTACCAGCAACCTGTGTGTGTCTGCCACATTTGAAGTTTTGCAGCCAGCACACTGCCACCACATGCATATACAGTACAGCAAGGAATAAACTGACACATAAAGCTTTTCTGGGAAGTTAATTTTTATTTTTCATAAACAGTGTGTAACAGTGAGTGATCCCTCAACTTTCTGCCCATTCCCCTTCCCTCCACCATTCTGCCATACTCACCACCACCCCATGTGCCTACCATGACCTCTCCGCTACTACCACATTCACCCCAGCACTCCCCTTCAAGGGGGATCAAGAGGGAAAATTATCATGCATGGAGGTAAGCCTCGAAGACGTACTCAAGCAGATAGATTAAAAACTGACAAATCTCCGGGCCCAGACGGAATCCACCCGAGAATACTGAAAGAGCTCAGAGACGAAACAGCGGAGTTACTACGGCAGATTTGTAACCTATCCCTGAGAACAGGGGTAATCCCGGAGGACTGGAGTATAGCAAATGTTACACCTATCTTCAAAAAAGGATTGAGAGGCGACCCAGGGAACTACAGACCGGTGAGCTTAACCTCAGTTCTGGGGAAGATGGCCGAATCATTGATTAAGGAAAGTATCAATGAGCATTTAGAAAAAAATAATCTGATGAGAACAAGCCAGCATGGTTTCTGTAAAGGAAGATCATGCCAAACGAACCTACTTCATTTCTTTTTCTTTTTTTCAAATAAAAGCTTTTATTGAGATATACACCAAGTACAAAATATACATGTGAAATGCAGCAACAGGAAAACAAAGAGCAATACAGTGCACTCAAGAGAACAGCAGAAGTGCTGCCAACTAGAAAAGACTTGTGCAATCCCGATATACTAACAGTAGCAAACTACAATAACCACCAGCACACAGCCCAAATCCCCCCTCCCTCCCCCCAGGGACGAAACACAATAACCACAGCACCCGATAAGGTTGAGAACCATCCAACCCCATACAAAGAAAAGAATGGAAGGGGAATACGGTTATAGGGTCCCCCAATCCAAGCTCCCCCAGTCCAGCCCTAAACTCAACTCAAAGCCCCGTTCCTCCCCTACTACAAACCCCCACAGAAGCCCGAAATCGACGCCAAATACGAGCATAGCCATGTTGTTTGCCATGCCGTAAGGCCGTTAAATGGTAAAGAAGTTGTCAGGTAAGCAAGCGCTGCTCCACCATTACCCACGTGGGAGGGAGCACTTGGTTCCATAAGGAGGCTAAAGCCAACCTGGCAGCAGTGAATGCCAACTTACAAAACAAAGAATCTCCCCAGGCTAGGTCCAATTGGTGCCAATATAATAGGGCATGTCGCCAATCAACAGGAATCTGGAAATCAAGGATCTGGGACACTCGGGAGAAAACCCTAGTCTAGAACCCACGCAACCACCCACACTGCCACCACATATGCAGGTAGGTACCCACCTCCCCACAGCCCCTCCAACAAAGAACACTCGCACCTCCCTGCCAACGAGCCACTGCCTGAGGAGTATAGTACCAACGAAAAAGGACCTTATATCCATTCTCAATCAACAAAGCAGCAATACCCGCCGAGGAAACTTCTTTCCAGATATCCCCCCAGGTATCCCAGGAAATAGCAGAACCCCAATCACCCTCCCAAGCCATCATATAGGAATGCGGGGCCCCCCGACAATTAAGACACCTATATAGAGCAGACAACGCTCCCTTCCGGAGTACCGGACCCAACAACAGCTCAAAAGGAGTTTTGCCACCCCTTAAGTCCCCCAGAAGGCCCGAGGTCTGGATATAATGAACCACTTGTAGGTAAGGAAACAGATCCCGTACCCCAAAACCAAACTTGCCCCTGAGCTCGACAAAGGGTCGAATACGGCCCAGAACCGGGTCCCACAATTGACCCACACAAACCAAGCCACGAGACTCCCAAATAGCAAACATTCCCTCACCCCTTCCCGGTAGAAAATCCGGATTATGTCTCAACGGAGTATACCAGGAATGGTGTCTGCTCAACAATAAACCCCCTTGGGTCTGATTCCAAACCCTTAAAGAAGTTCCAACTGAAGACAACTCATCCGCCGGCCGCACCTTGCCAGGCAACCATGGCCGATGTAACAGAGGCACCCCGCCAGTTAAACTTTGCTCTATCTCCACCCACGGTTTCGGTACCTGCGTCTGCCACTCTAAAAGGGCCCGCAACTGAGCAGCCTGATAATATTTTACCACATTGGGAACCCCCAGGCCCCCGTCACTCCTCCCCATACATAAGACCTTCCTGCTCACTCGAGGTCTCCGACCAGCCCAAATAAAATCAAAAATATACCGTTGAACCCCCTCCAACGTGCGCCTGCTCACCCAGAGCATCAACACCTGAAATAAAAACAAGAGACGAGGTAAGATCATCATCTTCACAATTTCCACCCTACCCAACCATGAGAAATACAGATCTTTCCAACTAACCAAATCCTGGCGAATGCTGCGAAAGAGCGGAGATAAAATTAAGATCATAAAGATCCACTCCCGGCGGTCCAAAATAAACCCCAAGGTAACGTAGAGAATGCTGAACCCACCGAAACGAAAACCAGTCCCGGAGGTAAGTCACCTTGTCTATGGGCAAGTTGATATTAAGGAGCTCAGATTTCCCCACATTAACGCGAAACCCCGACACCTTACCAAAATCATCCAACTCCCATAATATAGCAGGCAAAGAACTCTCAGGATCCTCCACCATAAACAAAAGATCATCCGCAAACAGAGCCAACTTATAGTCCCCCCCTAATATCCTGATTCATCCGCACCCGCTGTGCCAGGGGTTCCACCGTCAGGGCAAAAGGGAGCGGGGAAAGAGGGCACCCCTGACGAGTTCCCCGTGCTAGAGAAAAGGTCTCCGAATAATCCCCATTCACCTTAATACAACCGAGAGGGCTAGTATACAGAACCCGAATCCAGTCCCGCATGCGCGGACCCAAACCCACAGAATCCAAGACTTTAAACAAAAAAGGCCAGGAGACCCTATCAAAAGCCTTCTCAGCGTCGATAGATAGAAACACCATTTCCCGTCCCCCCCCCTAGCCCGCTCAAACAAGTTACAGACCCGACGAGTATTATCATCCACCTGCCTACCCACTACAAAACCCGACTGATCAGGATGTATCAACCGGGGAATCCAGCTCATCAATCTATCCGCCAAAATCCTCGTGAAGATCTTAGTGTCAACCCCCAACAGCGAAATCGGCCTATAGGAAGCACACTGAAGGGGATCCTTCCCCTCCTTAGCCAACACCGTAACACCCGCCAATCGCATGAAGAACGGAAGGGCACTATTCTCCTGCAAAGAATTAAAAAAGCGCAACAAAGGAGGCAACAAAAGATCCTGAAAGCGTTTATAATACCGAACAGTAAAGCCATCCAGCCCAGGCGATTTACCAAGCTTCATAGAGCGCAGCGCTCCACGCGCCTCAACCAACGTGAGAGGACGGTCCAACCGCGCCACATCATCCTGCGCAATCTTGGGCAGCGCCGCCGAAGTTAAATAGTCATCCAGGTCCTGCAAGGACCCAGGAGCTTCCGGAGTATATAGATGGGAGTAGAACTCCACAAAACGTGCACAAATAGCATCTTCTTTCTGCAACAACTCTCCAGAAGCCGCCCGAATCGATAGAATCTGATTACGCGTCTGCCGCACTTTCAGACGATGGGCCACCAATCGACTAGCTTTATTGGAAAACTCAAAATATCTCTGTTGTAGGAGCTGCAGTTTGAGTTGCAAACGCTCCAAGTCTAAAGCTTGGAGATCACGGCGTGCTTGAAACAATCGCTCACGCAGCTCTATATCCCAAGGGCTACTCTTATGTAAGCTCTCCAACCTGCCAATCAAAATCAGCAAAGCCGCCACATCTTCCCTCCGTTTATGCTGCCGGGCAGAAGCCAGAGCAATCAATCTGCCCCTAAGGGTAGCCTTTAACCCCTCCCAAACCGCTTCCAGCGATGCTCCACACTCCTCATTCACATCCAAATATTCATGCAGCCACCCCTCTATTTGTGCTCCCACCTCCGGGTCATCAAGGAGACTATCATTGAAATGCCAGAATTTCTGTCCCGAGCCCCCTCCCTCCCCCGAGAACCATAACCAAACAGGAGCATGATCCGACCACATAAGTGATTCAATCCCCGCTGACTCCACCCGACGAAGCAATCCCCGCTCCACAAATACATAATTAATTCTGGAGTAAGAGGAATGTATCCCCGAAAAGTAAATATAGTCTCTAACCGACGGGTGCATCCACCGCCAACAATCCACCACATTAAGGGTAGTCAGTGCCTCCCTCAACAGCTTGTGATCCTTTCTTCCATACTGATCCGCCCTCCCCAAATTATCCAAATGAGGGGTCACGGTAAGATTAAAATCCCCACCCAGAACCAGGGCGCCCCCCTTAAACCTGAGAATTTGAGGCACCAACTCACGAAAGAAGGCCCCCTGACCTTCATTAGGGGCATAAATATTAACCAGGGAGAACAATACCCCCTCAATCAGAGCCTCCAACATTATATATCTACCCTGAGGGTCCCGCCCCACCCTACGCACTTCACAACGAATCCCCTTACGAATGAGAATGTCCACCCCTCCCTTCTTGGAAGTACCCACCCGGGAGGCCCAAAAGGCCTGGGGGAACCTAGTATCTTTAACCAGGGATTCATGGGACTGAAGTAGATGAGTTTCCTGAACAAAACAGATATCTGCCCGCAGGCGAAGCAGTTCTCTATAAAAAGCCCTTCTCTTATTGGGGGAATTAAGACCCCGGATGTTATATGAGACCAACCTAAACCCCTCCATAATCCAAATAAAGCAAAAACAATGCAGACCCAACCCCTCCATACGCGTCCCCATATCCCCCTCTCCTCCCCACCAGCCCACCCCTCCACCCCCCCTCCCCCAAAGTGAGAGTCCACAGATCTCCCACCAACATACAAGGAAGTGAACCATCCCCTTGGCCCCTTACTCAAACCCCACAACCCAATGCCAACTATCAACACATTACCCACAACAATCCCCATAAGCAAACCCTTCCAACCCAACAAGCCCCCCAAACAACCATTCGCACTCCCCCCTCAAACATATCACTGCACACCCACATATCACAGGTACAACCCCCCGACCCCCCCTCCCACCACACCCCAGAACCAGGCCATGGGCAGCCCCCACAAGACTCCCACCCAAGACTCAGGACCCAGGGCCCAGGAATACATCCTCAAGGGGTGAGACCAGAAACACCCCACATAAATGTAAAGGGTACAGAAGAAACAGTAACAAAACAAACACAGTCAGTCAACCCTCAGGAGGGGCCACTCGAGGAAGAAGCAGTAGCTCGAAGAGGGAGTCCTCCCCCTCGGCCTCCCCGCCCGCTCCTGGATCCACTCTCCACTCTCTGCCATCGGGAGGAGGCGGGATTCCCCACACGGTTGGACGCCGCTCCCACTGCAGGAACAGCCTCCTCCGGGATCTCAATACCCGCTTGTTGCAACAAACCACGGGCCTCCCGAACGGTGGCAACTTTAGTGTGTACTCCATTGATGGAAATGACCATCCCAAAAGGATAAGTCCAGCGATAGCGCAAATTGCTGCGTTGTAGAGCTTTAGTCACTTCCCTGAATGCCCTGCGTTTCTGGAGTGTGCCCGCAGCCAGGTCCTGATAGAACTCCACCCAATGACCTTCCCAAGTAACCGTGCCCAACTCCTGGGCTCTGCGGAAGATCTGCTCCTTAAGCACAAAGCTCTGAAGGCATAGCACAATATCTTTGGGTTGATCGGTGGTCCGGGGACCCAGAGCTCGGTGTACACGCTCAAGACCCAGCTCCAGAGTGTCATCCTGTAGAAGCCAGCGAATCAGCTTGATAGTAGTAGCACGTACGTCTTTATATTCAGGTAGGTCAGGTAAGCCCCGCACCCGCAAGTTATTACGCCTGGTGCGGTTCTCCAGATCCTCAACCTTATCCAGAAGAAGTTGATAGTCAGCAGAAGCTGTTTCCAAGGATCTTTGTACACCAGTCACATGCTCCTCACAACTGTCTAAACTCATCTCTACCACTTCTACTCTCGTGCCCACCTCCACCAGGTCAGTGCGAAGCTCCTGCACAGCCTCCCTAACCTGAACCGCCACAGCTGAGATCTCGGACTTCACCTCCGAAAACCAGCGCTGCATGTCTGCCCTGGTAAGCGGATCAGGTGAGGAGCACTCCGGGGCCGGCTCAGCAATCATGTCAGCCACCGCCGCGATAGCGCCGCTCAAACTCGCCGCCTCACTACCGCTGTTCTCCGGGCCCGCGCAGCCATGTGCAGTCCAGCCCAGCGCTTGCTCCATCGTGCGCTGGCCGAGTTTGTCAACGGAAATCTTTTTGCGCGTTGCCATAGGGTCCCCACTCCCTTCACACACCACTCCACCGCCGGAAAAGAAAAATTTGCGCGTTTTGCACAGCGATATGATAGTTAGTTCGCCGGGCCCGAACGTAGCTCTCAGTTCAAGCTTCCATCTGCGGCGATGACGTCACTTCCTCCTCTACTTCATTTCTTTGAGGGGATAATTGAACAATTGGACAAGGGTGACCCCATAGACATCGTATATCTGGATTTCCAAAAAGCCTTCGACAAGGTACCTCATGAGCGCCTACTAAGAAAACTGTGGATCCATGGGGTGGTAGGGGACATGCACAAGTGGATCAGGAATTGGCTGGCAGACAGGAAACAGAGAGTAGGAGTAAAGGGACACAACTCTGACTAGAAAGGGGTCACAAGTGGTGTCCCACAGGGGTCAGTGTTGGGACTGCTGATGTTCAATATATTCATAAATGACCTGGAAACAGGGACGAAGTGCGAAGTTATAAAATTTGCGGACAACACAAAACTCTCCAGTAGGGTCAGAACTGTTGAGGAATGCAAAGAGCTACAAAGAGACCTGAACAAACTGAATGAGTGGGCAGAAAGATGGCAGATGAGCTTCAATGTAGAGAAATGTAAAGTCTTGCACATAGGGAAAGGGAACCCGATGTACAGCTATACGATGGGAGGAAGAGTACTGGGGGAAGGCAACCTAGAAAAAGACTTGGGGGTATTGGTAGATAAAACAATGAAGCCGGTGGCACAGTGTGCAGCGGCCTCAAAGAAAGTGAACAGAATGTTGAGCATTATCAAAAAGGGTATCACTACCAGAACGAAGGAAGTTATCCTACCACTGTATCGAGCAATTGTGCACCCACATCTGGAGTACTGCGTCCAATACTGGTCGCCGTACCTTAAGAAGGATATGGCGGTACTCGAGAGGGTCCAGAGAAGAGCGATTAGGATGATAAAGGGCATGGAAAACCTTTTGTATGCTGAAAGGTTGGGCTCTTTACCCTGGAAAAGCGGAGACTAGAGGGGACATGATAGAGACTTATAAAATCATGAAAGGCATAGAGAAGGTGGAGAGAGACAGATTCTTCAGACTAGCGGAGACAACAAAAATAAGAGGGCATTCAGAAAAATTGAAAGGAGACAGTTTCAAAACGAATGCTAGGAAGTTCTTTTTCACTCAGAGGGTGGTGGACACCTGGAATGTGCTCCCAGATGAGGTGATAGGACAGAGTACAATTTTGAGTTTCAAAAAGGGATTGGATGACTTCCTGAAGGTGAAGGGGATTGAAGGATACAGATAGAGGGTAACTATACAGGACACTAAATGAATAGGGAATACATGATTTAGGTAAAGGATCACTTACAGGTCATGGACCTGGGGGGCCGCCGTGGGAGTGGACTGCTGGGCACGATTGACCCCTGGTCTGATCCGGCAGAGGCAATGCTTATGTTTTTATGTTCTTACCCTAACCCTGCCGTGTACATTAAGAACCACACACCACTCCAAAGCCCTCCCTTACTTCTCCCACATGTGCCTCCATACCCTTCCTTCCCAACACGTCACTGCTTCTTCCCACCCCCAATAATACCACAAAAGCTATTTCTTGCCCTTGCCCCATTCTCTTTCCTTCCCACTCCCATTCTGGGGTGCACCAGGTCCCTTCTATGATCCTGGCAGATTCTCCACATATCTATCACTCTGCCCAGATTTCTCAGTACTGGCAGAATTACTGAAAGAGTCTGATGTCTCCATACCAGTCTCCCTGGCAGCTGCAGCAAATGGTAGGAACTGCAGAGGGGATCTTCAGGCCTGTCACTGTATCAATGTATGTTCTTTTGACACCGGCAGCACAAATTTCATCTTCGATTAAGATAGCATTTCTCATAATGAGGAAAGTGCATGAAATAAGAAATTTCTTATGTTCAGTCTTTTCAATCGGTAATCCAGAACTTGTTACTTAGCTTGATTACTGTAATTTGTATTATGTTGGTACATCAAACTTGCTGCTGAAAAAAAATTACATACTATACAACGTTGCTGCAAGACTGATTTTTTTCAGTCCATTACTTTCATAGAGCTATACCTCTTTTACATTCTTTGCACTGGCTACCAATTAAGGCCAGACTAGAATTTAAAGCATCCATTCTGGTGTATAAGGATATATATGGGTTAGCACCACGTTATATAAATTCTATAATTATTTGTAATGATGCTTCTTGTAAATCTGTAAATTTTCATACCCTTACTCCCCCTAATCCAAGAATGTTTTTATCCAAAAGGGTATTCTATTCTTCTTTGTCTTAGCAAGTTATGAGGGGAAATCTGGGAAACTACAGACCGGTGAATCTGATCTCGGTACCGGGAAAGATGGTAGAGTCGCTGATAAAGGACCGCATCATTGATCACCTTGATGGACACAATCTGATGAGGACCATTCAGCACGGCTTCAGCAAAGGACGATCTTGTTTGACGAACTTGCTGCACTTCTTTGAGGGAGTAAACAAGCAGATCGACAAGGGTGACCTGGTCGACATTATATATCTGGATTTTCAGAAGGTGTTCGACAAGGTTCCACATGAACGACTACTTTGGAAAATTGAGAGCAATGGAATAGAGGGTGAAATACTCACATGGATTAAAAACTGGCTAGCGGATAGGAAACAGAGAGTGGGGATAAATGGACAATAGTCAGACTGGAAGACCGTCACCAGGCTGTGAGGATGAATTGTTGTAGTTGCCAGGAGTAGAGAATGCGCGGGGATAAATTTGTCCATGTCCTCGCAGGAACTCAATTTCCCTGTCCGATCCCCTTGAGTTATGTTGCTGTTGCTGTCCCTGTCCCTGCCCCATTCCTGTAAGCTCTGCCTTAACCACACAAGCCTCGAACACTTATGATTTTAAAGTGTTTGAGGCTTCTGCAAACGAGGATGCAGGAATGGGGCAGGAGAAGGAAAAGAACTCACGGGGACGGGACGGGAAAATGAGTTCCCACGGGGATGGGGAAAAATTTGTCCCCGTGTCATTCTCTAGCCAGGAGCCATCGGGGTACACTGGGGAGGATGTCAGTTCACTGGTGGAGGGGAGGGAGACAGGGGAGTGAGTAACTGTTGCTGGGTGGGCCTGTTCCAATCCAAGCCCACCCATAGCTACTCCACTGCAGTACAGGTATTGCACTGTATAATACATAGCACACAGTTTTTTTGTCACATCTTCTACATAATCTTTGTATTGCCCTATATTTTTCTTTAATAACTTGTCTCTAGTATGCACACTACAGTACAACATACACTACCATACTTTTGAATTTAAACACAAATACTAGCACTGGTCTGGATAACTGGACATCCGGATAATTAGAGTTCGGATAATCAGTGTTCCACTGTATATGCGAAATAAGATTATTTTGTATTTTGTCTTGTGTTGTATGGCTGCCCTCAGGAATCCTCATTATAAGCCCTGCACATATATCACTTTGAGGCATCATGGAGACAGCCTATTTTCCCCACCACTTCCTTGCTGCCTTAGGTTGGACAGTTATGACTGTTGGTTGGTTGGTTGGGCAGTTATGAATGGTTAGGTTGGTTGGTTATGACCAATGTTTCCTCTAAGCTGTGTGCTTATGCGTGCGCACACAACTTGCCGAACCCGAGCACACAAATTAAAATAGCGTGCACAAAAAAATAAATTTTTGCCTAAAATGATTTTCACTGCTAAAATGAAATGTTGCAGAAGACCAGCTGTTCCGATTTCCCATTTATCACATTTATTGAAGCGCTATAATATAAATTTTAAGTCATTCACGTGATTCCGTTATCTTTGGCAGTTGAACTTGACACGTCACGTGCCCCATAGGGCTATAGCCTATGGCCCATAGGATATGAAACACTTCTGATTCTTTGATTTCATGAAGTTCCGCCATATTGTTTATTTCATGGAATCATAGTGTGCAGCGTGGTACTGCGGTTGTATAACTGTATTCGTTTATTAAATTGCAACCAGATATAACTCTTAAAATGTCTAAACCGTGAATGGTGAAAAGTGTAAAACGTAAGAGAGCTGCAACAGCTTTTAGGTCTGAATGGCTTGAAGAAATTGTTGAAACGGAGACACCGGAATTTCAAAATACAATGCGTGTTCGACTGTGTGAAATATTTACCTATGACAAAGACGATGGAGTTGTGTGTTGTTATTGTCAAGATGCCAAAGCAACTGAAAAATTCTCTACTGGAAAAATATGGGATGATGTTTGGAAGCTGGACTTTCTGAAACGCCATCTTTCAAGTAAATCTCATACCAACAGTATTAGGAAACTCAGAAGTAAAAATCCGAATTTAAGAGCGGGACTGGTTAACATGTTGCTTGAAAGCCCAACCAAAAAAGAAAACAGGCAAATTAGTAATGAACGGAAGCGTTTCAGTCCTGATGAAATTAAGGTTCTTGTCGACAGTGTTGTGCTGGCCATTAAGATGAATATCTCAATGCTCTCTGTTCAAGATATCAATGAACACATGGTGAAGTATGTTAGTATACCTGATAGCTGAAGAAGCAAAAACTATGCATTTGAATTTCTTGGAATTATCAATGGCATCATGCAAGATGATTGTATGGCAGACATTAAATTAGCAACGTATCTTACGTAAACTGTTGATGAAAGCACAGACATTTCTGTCAACAAATACTTAATACTCTACTTTAAGTATCAGCCAGTCAATTCAAATGAGTATAGGACATCATTTGGTGGGATGCTACAGTTGGAAGCATCTGATGTTACATCAATAGTAACAGCAATTAGGGAATTCAATAGGAAACATGAACTTGACCTGAATAAAATGGTTATGTTCACCTCTGATGGTGCCTCTGTTATGTTGGGCAAAATAGATGGTGTTGCAGCACAGCTGAGAAAAGACATTCCACATTTAGTGCAGCAACATTGTGTTGTACATCGGGAAGATTTGGGACTTTTTGATTCATGGAAAGAAGTAAAATTGATGAAAGAAGTAGAAACTGTAATGAGAACTGTGTACACGGTGTTCTGTCGGTCTTCTACTAAACGATGCAAATTTCAAGAAATAGCAGATGCATCTGAATGTGAATCAATTGCTTTTAGACCTCTGAATGAAGTGCGCTGGTTATCTAGACACCTTGCACTTAAAGCAATTATTCGAAATTATGATCCCCTGTTAAAATATTTTGAAGAAGACAGAGATAATGATCCTATTGCAAAGTACTGCTATAAGAAGCTAAACAGTGAACAATTTCATATTACACTTGAAGTTTTAAATGATGTCTTATCAGAACTTACTTCCTTAACCATGGCATTTCAAAAACGTGGTTTGACACTATTGGAAGCTTATCATCTTGCACAGGGTAAATTGAACAAACTTCGAATGCAATACTTAGGCAACAAGGTTAAGTGGAGTGATAAAGTCAACAGTCTTCTTGACAACAGGATAAGATCTGGAGAAAAAGTTTCAATGGATACTAATTCCATATTAACCTTCATCAACATCCTATGTTTGCATCTGGGTGAAAGATTTCCTGAAAATGAAGTTGAGGAATGATCTGCTTTTGACTGTACAGCAATATCACAATGCGACTTTGACTTCGGAAATGGACATATCAGATCTCTTTGTTTAAAGTATAAACAATTTCTTCCGGAGGAAAATGTTATTATTCAGCAATACAATGACTTTAAATTCCTTGTTGCAGAAAAAATCAAAAGCAATCTGATAAACAGCCTTCCAGATATGACGAAATTTGCATTTCAGAATGATCGATTTGCAGATTTAGCAAAATTGATGGACAATGGTGCCACATTCTTAGCATCTAGTTCAGATTGTGAGCGTGGTTTTAGTCTAATGAACAAAACAATGACTAAACAAAGGAATCGTTTACATTTAGAGCATTTGGAAATGCTGATGCGTGTTAAGAGTCACCTTCAAAATGGAGGCTCAACAGATCTTGACAGAATTTATTCTGACTGGATAAATATGAAAGATCGCAGGGAAAAACTTTGAAAACTAAATTGCTGTTATTTTCTAAATTGTAAGTATAAAGTACAATGATACCTTATTTATAGGTAGCGCTCAATGAAACATTTCAATGAAACATAATTTATGTTTATTGAAATGAGACTTTATGTTACATAAAGTGTAACTAACATAAAGTGTAACTAAGATTACATTATGTTTTCGTTAATTCAGACTAAACTCAAAGACCTGCCCATAAATGCCCATAACTGATCTCCGGGCCCTCTGGCAATCATTTTTATAGCACACACAAATTTAGTTTTTCTTTAAAATGCACACAGATGAAATTTTTTGCGCACACAGCCTATGAAAAATTAGAGGGAACATTGGTTATGACTGGTGGTCACTATGCAGGGTCTGGAGGATACTGGCCCAATGGGTGGAATTACATGTGCCAAGCTCTCACTCACAATTTCCGTCTGTGCGATATCTATCATTTCACGAGCCAGCTCCATGAACTTTGTTCTGTGCCAGATATTATTCCATGACATTGAGCATCCTTTCTTACAGTGCCAGCTTCTGCTCCCTCTCCTTCAAGAACTGACAGTTCTGTGCCAACATCTCACAGGAACATGTCAAAGAGTTCAGTGTGACATCTCACTGGCTGTTATTGTACACTAACATTAATACTCTCAGCTGCAAGATCTTTACCACCTTTCACATCTTTGAACAGGGATGGCACAGGAAAGATGATTTCCTCCATTTGCTCATCCCCATTAACATTTGCCTCTAAAGCCTGCATTTCCACTGTGCCCTAGTTCTCTCCTTCATCCGCTGCAGTTGCATGGATGTTGTCATCTGCTCCAGTTGCCTCCTGTCCTGGCACAGCAGCTTCATGCTTGGCCCTGCCTCTTCATCACTGCCATGATTTTCAACTCTAGATAACAGCACACAAGGCAACATACTCATAAGCAACTTGAAGGGCATCCTGGCCAAATTTCATCATTTGGATCACATGCACCTGACTAGCGCAATCCCCCAAATATCTGTGCACATACTGCATCACTGATGAAATGCAGGTAAGGGTAAGATAGGGACACAAAGGGGAGATGTTGAATACAAGGGAAGGATATGGATACTGAGAGGGCAGATACTGAATGTGGAAGGAGGATAGTGACAGGGATACAGAAGAGAGATGCTAAGCAGGACTGATAGGGACTGTGACACACAGTATTAATTTACCCTCTATAACTTGCCCAGCTGAATCCACTCTACACCAAGGGGAAGAAGGTTGTATTATTTTTTCTTTAATATAAATTATTTTTTCATGTTTTATTATTACCACGTGTTGGATTAGGCTAATGTCCTATTATTTATCACGTGTTGCTGAAGATTTTTTCAATGTGATGGACTGGTCTGAATTGCAGATACATCCTACAATTACTGAAAAATTTTACAGTTAATCGAAACATGATGGCCCAAAGGAAATAACTCAAAGAGCTGACATTAAAGGAAAAGGTTGATCTACATTTTGTGGAAAGCAGCAGCCATAGAAAGACGGTAGACCATGTTGATTTTGGCAAGATCACACTTAGCAACATTTAAAAATGTAAACATGAGTACTTGGAGAGATATGGTAAGGAAACAAAATAAGAAACAGACCAAGATTGACTCTTTTTTCAGCAACAATGATTAAAACCATGAGAAAATAGTAAATGTATTAATTTTGTATGATTCTGCATGCCTAATTTTACTGTGTTTTGATTATGTATGATTTTGTATGATATTCTCTTATAAAAGATGTACAAGAAAGTAAAGTACATGTATGCCTAGTTCCTTATGTTGACCAGGTTGTTATAGTCCCTTGGGTGGTCAACTTATAGAGGTTCTACTGTGTATATATACTGTATTTTTCGCACTATACGACGCTTCTGATCATAAGACACACCTAGGTTTAGAGGAGGAAAACAAGAAAAAAAATATTCTGAACCAAATGGTGTACTAATATATTTAATAAAATATAGCAGAATAATATTTCAACCATGTAAAGTCAACAGCAGTATTATAAACCATCATCACTGTCATTAACAAATGAGGAGTGACTTTAAGGTTCTAGCACTCATCTAGTTTTCTGTACACTGTCCCACCTCCCTGCCCTGTACCCTGTCCCCCCTCTGGTAGTCTAATGCCAGCCGACTAACAATTTTTTACTCCACCCCCCGGGTATCTTTTTCATCTTTTTAAATCCTTTTCTGCACTCCTGCCCCGTGCTGAGCCCCTCCTTCGCTGGATGGCTGCCTCAGATCTTGCGACCAGTGACACACAAGGCAGGAGCAAGCTTTTCACGCTCAAGCCTGGGCCTGCACTGCTCCATGAATGGCTGCAGTCAGTGCTCGTGAGATCTGAGGCAGCCATCCAGCGAGTGAGGGGCTCAGTGCGGGGCAGGTGCATGGAAAGCTGGCTCCTGCCGATACACCACTGGACCACCAGGATTTTAAAAAGTGAAAAAAAGGTATGTTTCCCTGGCAGAAAGATGGGCGCTCACCTAAATTAGCCAGGTGGAGCGCCAGGCTAAAAGACGCTAGGGAGAACACTGCACATTACGGTCTGTGATGCAATATTTGCTCCATAAGATGCACATACATTTCCACCCACTTTTGGGAAAAAAGTGTGTCTTATGGAGCAAAAAATAAGGTATACATATATATATATATATATATATATATATATATAGTCACCGGGAATGGCTGCACCCATGAGGGTCTGGAATGGAGTGCCCGGAACACAAATAACTGACCGAGCGGTTTATCAACTCTGTAAGTGGTGGATCAAATGGACTGCACTTAGATACAGTTTTAAAGCTCATAATAAAGTTGTTATTATTCAGGTAGTTCAATTCAACAAAAATATCTATATTGCATATACTTCTCAGTGATACACTGCTTCCAACATAATCAGGTAATCCAAAATCACAGTTCAAAACAGCAGGCAAACTTCTGCATTTAATATAAGTTCCTTTCTTCTCAAAAGGCATTCAGATTCAAACTTTAGCAGTGATCAATTTCAGTTTCAACATTCCAATTCAGTCAAAACCAAAAACAGAAAAATAAATTTTCACTGAGCAAATGGCCTAAACAGGCCTGAGGCCTACCAAAAATAGGACTCCAGTTTAGTATTACTCCTTTCAGAGCTAAACCTTCCAAACAGGGAAATCTGCAAAAATCACTTCATTCAGTAAGGCTCTTTTCTTTGTAGGGCCTGACTGGATTCATGCCACCCTGAGCTTATAGACAAACACTCAGGCCCTGATTCTCCAAAAGTGCGTCCCGGTTTTAGGCAGCTGTAGGTGTCCTACAGCTGTCTAATCAGCCAATCGGGATGCACATTTTTTTAAAAAAAATGCTCCTCAGGCAGGCCGCCTATATTGAAGGCGAGGCCCGCAAGACACCGAGGCCCTATTCAGAATCGGCCTATACTAAACCCCGAATCTGTAACCGGTGTCCATGGTACAGACGCCGGTTAGAGAATCGGGTTAAATTAGATGCATTTTGCTGGCCTACATTTTAAGCGTCTCTTCCTCTACTAGGGAGACGCGTAGGGCCGCCTAAGTTCACCTAAGGCCTGTAGGCGAGCTTAGGCATCTTGCGGGTCTCCATAGGCTCCTGGAGGCGCCTTCAGGCCTGCCTGGGGAGCATTTTTTAAAAAAAACGTGCATTCCGATTGGCTGATTAAACAGCTGTAGGACGCCTACAGCTGCCTAAAATCGGGACGCACTTTTGGAGAATCAGGGCCTGAGGGTAGAAGGGCCTCCTCCCACATGAACTGGTGGTTGGTCCCTCCCCAATAGTAGGGCCCAAAAATCCAGCCAAAACCACTACCAGCCCCTGCCTGGACTATGCTCTATAGTCCAGCCCAGCCAAAAGAAAAAGGGAAAAACACCAAAATATTTTTCACTTAAAACCCTCCTTTAATTTTGGCAATAGCAAGCACACAGTCCTTAGAGCATTTGCATTCAACATATATTAATTCAGGTTCTCAGCCACAGAGTTATTTGAAAAAATAAGTCAAACTTTATCTTCACTGCTGAAATATGGATTCAAAACCAGCATTGCTTTTAACTGCAGTCTGTCTCCATAACAACCTCTTCTAATTCAGAGTTTGCTTTCTCAAAATCCATATAATCATCTGGGTAAACTTCTTCAACATTATCTTCCAGGCAGCTATCAGTAATTTCAATATCAGCAGTATCAAAAGATAAATTTAACTCTGGGCTAACCTGGGTTCCATGTTTAATGCTTCTCCTGGCTCTAGGGATTGGTTTCTCTTCACAGGTCCATCCTTCTCTGTGGTTGTGCTGTTGGTGTGGTTCCCTCCCTGCAGCAAACTGCTTATTCTTATAAGAGTTAGGCTGGGGAGTAGACTTTACATGACCTGCATTCTCTGGGGCACTTCTCCTGGAGCACTTCTATTTTGGGAACTTGCATATGACAATCACTGATTTTGAGCTATACATTTGAATTTGGGCCTGGTATGAGAGTGAATCTCTAGAATCGCTTGTTAGCTGTAAACATGAAAAAATGTGAGTGACGTCAGACGCTATTTAGTAAGAGGCAGTTCCAGCGGGGGCCATCTCTGCCACAGTGAGTGTGTAAGATAGAATGCCATAGTAAGTCCCAGAATCATTGGAATATTTTTTCTGCTGTACGATACATTTCCTGCCACTGTTTCTTTATTTTTGCAGATTATTGGTCCGGAGCCCTGATGCAGCTTGTGGGCGAAACGTCAGCAAAAGCTACATTTTTAAATTTTTTTTGTTTTTTTGACACTTATGAATTGTGAATTGAAGAAAACTTTATTTGGTAGGGCAGGAGGGGGATTAAGAGCCGGTGAGGAATCATTCCCTTTCCAGTATGATTGTTGAAATTTCGCAACGCACGGGGATCTGAGGCTCTCCCCTTAGAAGACAATTAATGTGGTTTAAAGAATTGAATGGAGATGAATGTTTTTCAATGATTCTGAGCAAAGTGTAAATACTTTTAATCATTTTTGAGAAGCGTATTGGAGTTGGAATTTGATTGTTCTTTCTCATTCCTGTATATATTTTTGGTGATACATATTTTGGGGTTCATAATCAAAAGCCATAAATGTCCAAAAAGCATCCTAAATCAGCATTTGGATTTCCTAAGTGCCAGGATGTCTAACTGCTGATAATCAAAATAGTCCTTCTGTATGTCTAGCAAAGTATTCCAGCCTCTGCACGTTTAGAGTGCAAGATGGTGTGTTATGGGCATGCTTTTGGGCAGTGTCAAGGGCGGGTTAGACATAGACATCTTGCAGCAATAATCAAACATTTTGCAAGACATCCAGGATGGAACTTATATGTTTGGAACTAGACCTGTTTTTGAAGGTACTAAGTGCCACAAAGGTGCCCTAACTGACCATATGACCACTGCACGTACTAAGGTAAGATACCCCTATACATCCCCAGTGCTCACTGACCCCCTTCTAACACACAGAAATTAGAACAAAAAGATACATTCCTGTCTCTAAAACAGCAGCATCTGGTATGGGGCATCCTAGTGGATCTGCAAACTGACCTTCCCTCATCTCCCTTCGTCTCATGTACGTCGGTTTGATTATGCCCCCGTACTTTTTTAACTTTTGATATATTTCTTTTATTTTGACATTTTATTTTTAAATCTTATTTTATTGTAAACCATTTAGATCCCCGACTGATAAACGGTATGGGGCTCATAATCGAAAGAGAAAAATGTCCAAAAAACAGCCTTGGACGAACATTGTCCAAATACGTCCAAGTGCAGATAATAAAAATGGGTTTTTGACGTATTTCTAAATGAGTTAGGCCTTCATAGTGTCCCTGAATGACCAAAGCTAAATGGGACATTTCAGGAGGAGTGTCAAGGGTGAGAGTTGGGTGGGATGTGGGCCGGCTTAGACTTAGTCGTACAGCATGTATAACTGAAAGTTATGCAGCCCAAGATCGACGGAACTTGGACGTTGTGACTTAGAACATGTAAAACATGGTCTAAGTCACAAAAACCCACCTAAAGTCACCAGATAAGCACTGAAAATACATAAAACAGACCCCCACACACTACCCAGTGATCATGAACCCCTCCACCCCCACCCCCATAAAAATATTAATCACACCTTTAAAATTCAGCCTTCAGACCATCATCACCTGGCAGCCTGGCATAGGAAAGTCTAGTCGTCCAGCACAAAGGCAGCTTAAGCCGCCTTGAGGGTGGGTTAGGGACTCATGGAGAGGAGGACCCATGCCCATAAGCCCCTGTAATCACTGCATTGATACTTAAACATGTGCACTCCCCTATACACCCCCAAAACCCTTTTTTACTGGCATATAAGTGGCTCCTGCAGCCATATGGGCTATTAGGGTGGTAGATAAGTGGGTCTAGGGGGATTCTGGAGGTGATTTGGGGGGCTCACCATGACCTTTAAGGGAGCTGTAGTGAGGAGAAGACATGGCACCCTGTTTGTGAAGTTCACAGCAGTGCCTTGTAAGGTACCTCACTATTTAGGTGCCATGTCTGGGTGTTCAGTCCATCACTTTGCAGACCCCTCCCAAGTTCAACAGGGCTTGGTCTAGGCATTTTTGACTTGGACGAAAAGTTGGACGAAAATGTGGTATAAAGATGGACGATTTAGCAACTTGGACAATCAGATCGGCAGGACGTATATTTAGACGATTTTCGAAACCAAAAAAATTTTGGATGTATTTTTAGAAAATGTGTCCAAGGCTGATTTTTACTTTGGACGACTTGCGACTTAGACGAAAACGGACTTAGATGTCCCTTTCGATTATGTCCCTCCACATCAAAATAAAGAAAACTTGAAACTTGCACACAGGTGTTTTAAGTAGCCTAGAGTAGTGAGGATGCAGAAGGATTGCGAAGACCTGCAAGGGTTCTGAAAGAATTAAAGGAGGAGATAGCGGAACTACTGCAGCAAATTTGCAACCTATCCCTGAAAACAGGCGTGATTCCGGAGGATTGGAATATAGTCAATGTCACGCCCATGTTTAAAAAGGATCAAGAGGTGACCCGGGAAACTACAGACCAGTGAGTCTGACCACGGTTCCGGGGAAAATGGTGGAAGCACTGATAAAAGAAAACATCGATGAACATTTGGAAAGAAACAAACTTCTGAAAACAAGCCAACATGGTTTCTGCAGGGGGAGATCGTGCCTAACTAACTTATTGCACTTCTTTGAAGGAATTAACAAACGGATGGACAGAGGAGACCCCATAGACATCATATACCTTGATTTCCAAAAAGCCTTTGACAAGGTGTCTCACGAGCGTCTACTCTGGAAACTGAAGAACCATGGGGTGGACGGAGACGTACATAGATGGATCAGAAACTGGTGGCAGGTAGGAAACAGAGGGTAGGGGTGAAGGGCCACTACTCAGACTTTAGGAGGGTCACGAGTGGTGTTCCGCAGGGCTCGGTACTCAGGCTGCTGCTATTTAATATATTCATAAATGATCTAGAAACAGGGACGAAGTGTGAGATAATAAAATTTGCGGACGACACCAAACTATTTAGTGGAGCTTGGACTAAAGAGGACTGCGAAGAATTGCAAAGTGACTTGAACAAACTAGGGGAATGGGCGATGAGATGGCAGATGAAGTTCAACATTGAGAAATGTAAAGTATTGCATGTGGGAAGCAGAAACCCGAGGTACAACTATATGATGGGAGGGATGTTATTGAATGAGAGTACCCAAGAAAGGGACTTGGGGTTAATGGTGGACATGACAATGAAGCCGACGGCACAGTGTGCAGCGGCCACTAAGAGAGCGAATAGAATGCTAATTATAATCAAGAAGGGTATTACAACCAGGACGAAAGACGTTATCCTGCCGTTGTATCGGGCGATGGTGCACCCGCATCTGGAATACTGCGTCCAATATTGGTCGCCGTACCTTAAGAAGGATATGGCGTTACTCAAGAGGGTTTAAAGGAGAGCAACACGTCTGATAAAAGGGATGGAAAACCTTTCATACGCTGAGAGACTGGAGAAACTGGGTCTCTTTTCCCTGGAGAAGAGAAGACTTAGAGGGGATATGATAGACTTACAAGATCATGAGAGGCATAGAGAGAGTAGAGAGGGACAGATTCTTCAAACTTTCAAAAAATAAAAGAACAAGAGGGCATTCGGAAAAATTGAAAGGGGACAGATTTAAAACAAATGCTAGGAAGTTCTTCCTTACCCAACTTTTGGTGGACACCTGGAATGCACTTCCAGAGGACGTAATAGGGCAGAGAACGGTACTGGGGTTTAAGAAAGGATTGGAAAATTTCCTGCTGGAAAGGGGGATAGAAGGGTATAAATAGAGGATCACTGCACAGATTAAGGGACTGGAGGAGTTGCCGTAAAGTGAGAGATTAGAGAAACTGGGCCTCTTCTCCCATGAAAAGAGGAGACTGAGAGGGGACATGATCAAAACATTCAAGATAATGAAGGGAATAGACTTAGTAGATAAAGACAGGTTGTTCACCCTCTCCAAGGTAGAGAGAATGAAAGGGCACTCTCTAAACTTAAAAGGAGATAGATTCCGTACAAACGTAAGGAAGTTTTTTCACTCAGAGAATGGTAGAAAACTGGAACACTCTTCCGGAGGTTGTTATAGGGGAAAACACCCTCCAGGGATTCAAGACAAACTTAGACAAGTTCCTGCTGAACCAGAATGTACACAGGTAAGGCTAGACTCATGGCACTGCTCTTTGAACTAAGGGCCGCTATGTGAGCAAACTGCTGGGCAAGATGAACCACTGGTCTGACCCAGCAGCGGCAATTCTTATATCTTGCATGAAAATTACTTTCACTGGTTTGTTTCAAATGTGCTATTTATTAGCTCTAAGACATTCCCTATTTTTTTGCACTATTCGAAAGGGTAAACTCATGATATTAAAAGCCTGTATCATATCTCCTCCCAGCCACTAGGGTAAGAATCTGGGGAACTGGGTTCAATTTCCAATACAGCTCCTTGTGACTCTGCAAATCACTTAACCCTCCATTGCCCCAAGAACAAAAACATGGCCTGTGAGCTACTAGGGACAGAGAAAACACTTGTATATAATACATACAAACCACTTCATTGTGTTACAAAAATGTGGTATGTCAAATCCCATTGCATCCTTCTCCATGCCATTACTCTGTGAGAATTTGCAGTGATTGGCTGGCCCGGAACATCCTCTCTGACGTCAGAATTGACGTTGGAAAGAAGATTTCTTGTCGGCGATTAGCAGCAGCAGCGGGGAGGTAAGATTGCAGTGTCACGGACCGGGGAAAATGAAGGGCAGGAGGACCTGGACCTGACTGGCTATGCACCTCCCCCCCAAGCCGTACACCCTAGGTACGCCATTGCTGTCTGATGTTATAACAAACTGTATTAAAAAGTTTTAATATCAACTCAGTAATGCCAATACACAATTCTGCCACTGAAAATCACTATGCACAAATTTGTGCAAAAAAAGAGTTGGAACCTTACCATATCATAACAGCTCTAACTCCCAGCACTCAAAGAGCAACAACCTTATATGTGAAAAAATGCACTATAAATATTACATCAGGTCCTAAAACATTAATACAACACCTAGGGCTCCTTTTACAAAGGTGCACTAGGGCCTTAACGCACGCAATAGCGCACGTTAAATTTCCGAGTGTGCTAGCCACTACCGCCTCCTTTTTAGGAGGCAGTAGATTTTTGGCTACCGTGTGCTATAGCACGCGGTAATTTTGTGCGTGCGCTAAAAACCCTAGTACACCTTCGTAAAAGGAGCCCCTAGTGAGAAAATAGAAGAATGAGACTGCTGCAAGATTTCTACACAGACACATTTCAATTAATAAATTCAAATGAAATACTTTTTTTTCTCTATTTGCTTTAGTCACAGTGTCTCTGTTTTTTTCTCCATTTTTTTTTCTTCTATCTTTACAGGGTGTCCTGTCCATTTGACATATCTTCTTTCTCAATATCCACCTTCCATCTTCCTTCTGCATTCTTATTTGTTCTGTCCTTTGTGTCCTTGTCTCTTTGTACCCCTGTAATCAGAATTCCCCTTCTGTGTCCTCATCCGCTCTTCATCCAGCATTCCCCCTCTGTGTCTCTATATCCTGCCTCCATGCCTAGCATCTCTTCTCTGCGCATTACTTCTCTATTCTTTACCTCCCACCCTGTGACTTGCATGTCTCCCTCTCAATTCCTTCCTCTCTTCCTGCAGTCTGCATCTCTACCTCTCCGAGTCCAGTGTACCCCCCTCTTTCCCCAATTCAGTCTCTCTCTCTCTCTTTCCACTGCTCTCCCCCAGCCCAGAAGCACTTATCTCTCTTCCACTTCTCCTTCTCCTCTGCCCATAGTCCAGCAGCACCTCTACCTTTCACCATTCACCACCACCCAGGTCTAGCAGCACTCAACTCAACTCTTATTGCATTTATACTAACTCCAAACTCGATCTCTTCCTCCTCTATTATGCTCTGAGAAGTTTCTGGCCTTGCAAATTTTGCCTTATCCCATGTGGTCAGGTTTCAAGTTTCTTTATTTTTGATATACCATCTATCAAAACAAATGTCTAGACTGTGTACAATATAAAAAGATTGTAAGGGACAATTAAAATAGGTAAATAAAAGCAATATTTTATCAAATATTAAAAATACTAGACAAATTTGGATTACCATACATGAGATGGAAGGAAAGTAGGGGAGGGAAAGTTTGTTTAAAATTAATAAAAAAGGACAGTAAATGGGCTGATGGTAAAAACATTTCGGCCGGGCCCTGCTTACTACCGCTATAAGCAAACTCTTTTAAATCAATGTTTTTCTTTTTGTTCACCAGACAAAACACTGGATCATATTTCTGACTACTTCCCATGTTTGCTCAGAATACATTCATGGGCAGATTTCCTGCTTGGCGCTTTTTCCCATTTCTGAGTGAAGCCAAGGGCTCCTTTTATGAAGCCGCATTAGCGTTTTAACACGCGTAATAGCGCACGTTAATTTGCCGGCTGCGCTAGCCACTACCACCTCCTCTTGAGCAGGCGGTAGTTTTTCGGCTAGCGCGGGGGTTAGTATGTGCTAAAAATTGTGTGCGATAAAGCCGCTAACGTGGCTTCATAAAAGGAGCCCCAAGGGATAACAGGACAAATTGGCAGTATCCACCCAAGTGTGTCTCCTGAATCATTGGCTTGAAACCATTTTATTAATTTTATGAAATCATTTTATTTATTATTGTTCATATGTTAGTACATTTACAATCACAATACAGTATCCACTTCCAATCATAGCTACCAGATTTCTTAATGAAAAATAGAGGATATGTGGCCCCGCCCTGTTCTGCCCCACAGCCCCTCCCTGATCTACCCCAGTGTCTACCCTTGTGTCTTCTTCCCCGAGTCCGAATTGCATCTGGAGGGCCTCTGTGTATGGCGCAGTGGTTGGATCTACAGCCTCAGCACCCTGGGGTTGTGGGTTCAAACCCCGCGCTGCTCCTTGTGACCCTGGGCAAGTCACTTAATCCTCCATAGCCCAGGTACGTTAGATAGATTGTGAGCCCACCGGGACAGAGAGGGAAAATGCTTGAGTACCTGATTGTAAAAACCGCTTAGATAACCTTGATAGGCGGTATATAAAATCCTAATAAACTTGAAACTCTGAGCATGCGCGGATGCAAGTTTCAAGTTTTTATTAAAATTTGATGCTATCGCTTATATAATTTCTAAGTGATTTACAGATAAAAATGGGGGAACAAATAAAATAATAAAAAACACCTGAGACAGAACAATTCAAAAGACTACAACAATATCAGTAAATGGCGTTACTAAAAGAAGACATTACACAGGACTAACAAGATATAGAGGGAATTGGGGTAGAAATACAATCAAAATAGGATAGAGAACATAAAAGGAGCAAAACAAAAGGAATAGGGGTACAAGGATCTGAATTTTTTTTAAAGTAGAGCGAGAGACTGTTGAACGATGAACAGAAAATCCCAGGAGAGAATTTATATATTAAAGGCTTCTTTAAATAAGTATGTTTTAAGAAGAGATTTAAATTGGTCTAAGTTATTTTCATCTCTGATAGGGATGGGAAGAGTGTTCCAAAGCTGGGGGGCTACCACCGAAAAGATGTTTTGATGCTTGGTGCCTATTTTACGTAGAGATGGTACAGTTAGTAATTTACGGTCTGCAGATCTTAGAAGACGGGAGGATGTTGTACGTCTGAATCCGCGCATGCTCAGAGGCCCTCGAGATGTGGCCCCGGTCAAGTTTCAAGTTTAATTAAAAATTTGATTTGATCGCAAAATCATAATCCAATGCGATTTACAAATAATTATAAAATTGGGGTGAAAAGAAAAACACATTAATCAAACCAGACGGTTAATACAAATTTAGACCAACCAAACACAAAAGGTAAAAAGGAAAAAATAAAGGGCTAAATACAATTTGTAAACAAATAAAAAAGGCAAGATAATGAAACAATAGGATGGGGAAAAGGTTACCCGCTCAATTATCATTTATCAGCATTATTAGTCCTCTAACACGCATCCTGAATATATAAAATTTACATAACTCAGTTAAAAGCGTCCTTAAAAAGCCAGCTTTTCAGGAGACTTTTAAACTTACTAAGTCATTTTTCTCCCTTTATATTGATTGGGAGCGAATTCCAGATTTGAGGGGCCGTGACAGAAAAGATTGTGTCTCTCCTTGAATAAATGAGTCTTAGTGAAGGGACTAAGAGGAGAGATTTCTCTTCTGATCTTAAGGATTTTGTAGGAATATAAGGGATTAGAAGCCTTTCTAAGAATGCAGGAGCTTTATTCGTTAAAGTTTTGTGTGTAAGTGATGCTCTTTTATATGTAATTCTATGATTATAGTTAGCCAATGCTTTTCCTTTAGAAGGGGAGTCACCATGATCAAATGTTTTCCTTTTAGTAATTATTTTTATTGCCGGACAAACTGCCAGGTTTTGAAAATCCGTCTGGGCACCCGGACAGCCTTCTAAAAAGAGGACGTCCAGGTTTTCCTGAACATCTGGTAACCCTATCCAATCATACTCTTGCAATTTTATCTTTTCACAGCACCAGCTGTTTGCTTAGAATACCTTCACAAGCAGAAAGTCTGTCCATGAAGGTATTCTAAGCAAACATTCACACTGGATTTACACTGATTTTACTCTGCCCAACAGAGAGTTTCAGCTCTAGGCAGTCATCAGGTGAATGGGGTCACTTCTTCCACTGAGGTATTTTATGACCTATGTTGATAGCATTTATTTTTATTTATTTATTTTTTCTTTTATAATTTTTATTTATTTTAAAATGCTTTCAGTAAGTGGAAACAACATAGATTATACATTTAACACTTTAGACATAAGAATATAAGAACATAAGAAGTTGCCTCCACTGGGGCAGACCAGAGGTCCATCCTGCCCAGCGGTCCGCTCCCGCGGCGACCCATCAGGCCCACTGCCTGAACAGTGGTCTCTGACTAATTTTATAATTTACCTCTAATCCTGTCCCTATAACCTTACCTCTACTCCTATCTGTACCCCTCAATCCCTTTGTCCTCTAGGTACCTGTCCAGACCTTCTTTAAAGCCCTGTAGCGTACTTCTGCCTATCACATCCTCCGGCAGCGCGTTCCATGTATCCACCACCCTCTGGGTGAAAAAGAACTTCCTGGTGTTTGTTCTAAACCTTTCCCCTTTCAATTTCTCCGAGTGCCCCCTTGTACTTGTAGTTCCCCTTAGTTTGAAAAATCTGTCCCTGTCCACTTTTTCTATGCCCTTCATGATCTTGAAGGTTTCTATCATATCTCCCCTGAGTCGTCGCTTTTCCAGGGAAAAAAGCCCCAGCTTTTTCAGTCTGTCAGTATATGAGAGGTCCCCCATACCCTTTATTAGCTTAGTTGCTCTTCTCTGGACTCTCTCAAGTACCGCCATGTCTTTCTTGAGATACGGCGACCAGTACTGGACATAGTACTCCAGGTGCGGGCTCACCATTGCACGATACAGTGGCAGGATGACTTCCTTCATCCTGGTTGTGATACCTTTCTTAATGATACCCAACATTTTGTTCGCTTTCCTTGAGGCTGTGGCGCATTGTGCCGACGCCTTTAATGTTGTGTCCACCATCACTCCCAGGTCTCTTTCAAGGTTGCTCACCCCTAGCGGTGATCCCCCCATCTTGTAAGTGAACATCGGGTTCTTTTTCCCAATATGCATGACCTTGCATTTCCCTATGTTGAAGCTCATTTGCCACTTTTTGGCCCACTCTTCCAGCGTTGTCAGATCTTTTTGGAGGTCTTCGCAGTCCTCCATGGTTATGACCCTGCTGTATAGTTTAGTGTCATCCGCAAATTTAATAACCTCACATTTTGTTCCCGCCTCCAGGTCGTTAATAAATATATTGAACAGGAGCGGTCCCAGCACCGACCCCTGTGGAACTCCGCTCGTGACCCTTTGCCAATTTGAGTAATGGCCCTTTACTCCAACCCTCTGTTTCCTGTCCGCCAGCCAGTTTTTGATCCATCGATTGACCTCCCCTTGCACCCCGTGGTTCCATAGCTTCCTTAGCAGTCTTTCGTGTGGTACCTTGTCGAAGGCTTTTTGGAAGTCAAGGTAAATGATGTCTATGGATTCCCCTCTATCCACCTGGCTGTTCACCCCCTCAAAGAAGTATAATAATTTGTGAGGCATAACCTGCCCTTGCAGAAGCCATGTTGGCTCGACTTTAGCTGCCCATTTTTTTCGATGTGTTCCCAAATGCTGTCTTTAATCAGCGCTTCCATCATCTTTCCCGGGACCGAGGTCAAGCTCACAGGCCTGTAGTTTCCTGGGTCTCCCCTTGAGCCTTTCTTGAAGATGGGCGTGACATTTGCTATTTTCCAGTTTATAGGGATAAGTTGCATATTTGTCGAAGTGGCTCAGCTATTTCGTTCCTTAGTTCCTTAAGTACCCTTGGGTGAATGCCGTCCGGACCTGGCGATTTGTCGCACTTATAATTTTACAATATTCATACAGAACATTACTCTCCCCCTCCTAATCTTTATCGTTAAAGTAATTATAAAATTTATCATGTGTTCAACGTTATATTATATATATTTTAAACATAAGTTATACATATGATTAATCAGAAATATCATCCTTCTGTTCTATTATCATCTGTATAAATAGTCAATTAAAAGACCTTATAAACCTCCCCCCTCCCTGGATGTGCATTTTATCTAACAACAAAAATCATAACTATAATAATTCTACAAAAGACGACAATGGGCCCCAAATTAAGTTAAAGTTTTTTGTATTCCCTAATAAATCAGCGTTCATTTTCTCATATTTGTAAATTAGACATAAACTTGCCCACCAGAATGTAAAGTTGAGACGATCCCAGTTTTTCTAGTTTCGTGTAATCATTTGATAGCATTTATAACTAGACTACAGTTGCACTATATGGTACTGAATATTTGCAGTGTTTTTTTGAGGCTTTGGTCATATCCTGTTCTACAGTGAACTAAAGCTCTTCTCCATGTCTTTGATCTGCCTTTCTTTACACTGTATTCAGCATATCCCCCTGTGACTCAATCTGCATATTTGGATCAATCAACTAATTTTCTGTTTCATTAAATTTTGGTACTGCTGAACTTGTTTGTGTAAGGAGCGCTTCAGTGTCAGATTACATTGTGGCTTGCAGTAATTGGCTCGGCGCCAGAATGCTCTGCAGACTTCCGCAGGAGCTGAGAGCTTGTGCTATCAATTTCTTACATTTTTTAGTAGATTACAGAAACTGGCTGTGCACAGGAGTTGTTATGTTCACCAAGCTCTGTACAATCTTAAGAAGAATCCCTTTAATGCTTTCATTTTATCTGTGCTAAAGTCCTTGTTCCTCTCTCCTACAGTTTATTCAAACAAGCTAGATGAGCACTGCCTTTGAGAAACCGTAATCTTCCCGGCCTTCTGAAACAATAATCTTTTACTGGTTTTGTGGTGCCCTTGCAGAAAATATCTCTTTTTAGTGTTCTTGTATCACACTACAGTGCACAACAGTTTTTACCAGTCAGTTAAATCACTCCCAAAGCTACAGGAGAACACTCAGTCTTTTTGTTCTCAACTGTTGTTTAATGCATAAAAATAAATACACTTACTACATCAAGCATAGTTGAAATACTGGAATTTTGCCCAGGTGCAGGAAGAGCCTGTCTAAAACTGTTTTAGTTCACTGCTGAGATAATGTTTAAATAGTGACAAATGTTGAACATTGGATGAGGTTAACAAAAGGCAACAGAATTGTCATGAGGATGGAGAAGAACAGCGGACAGAAACTTTACATCAGGGTGTCCAACCTTTTGGCTTCCCTGGGCCGCATTGGCCGCAAAAAAGTTTTCTGGGGCACAAAATGGCAAATGCTGTAGCAAGACAGAGGAGGGAGCCGGCAAGACGGTAAATACCCGGGGGCAGCAGAGGAAAACACTGCATCGCCCTCGACTGGGGCCGCACAAAATACTTCACGGGGTCACAGGTTGGACACCCCTGCTTTATATGAAGGGCTGATGTAAAACATGGCTTTACATTTATTTTCCTTCAGCAATGATGAGATGAGGGATCTTGAATATCTAGAAGGTTAAGGGGCAGAGGCGAGGGCCAATAGTGTCAGTGCCTGGGACTAGGGTGTAGTGTATGTCACACTAAGATGTGCTATGAGAGGACTTCCAGAGACAGAGAGATCTTCACTGGGAAGACTTTGCTGGGAAATTGCTTACAAACTCGAGAAAAGGGAATCCTAAAGCTAATTAGACACGCTCAGGGACTTATTTTATTTAAAGTACTTTGCTCACTTAGCAAGGAAGTTTTAGGGATAGCTTTTTTTATCAGCATAAGAAGAGTCTGGCATTTCAAGGAGCTATTTTAAAATTGCTATAGTATCAGTATAAAGCACAGCTAATAGGCACAGGCAGCTTCAGTTTAGACTTTAACTCCCACCCATCCCTGGCCTGATCTCTGACTTACAGGCTAAAAAAGTAATTATCTAATCTCTATTAGCTAGTAATTAGCTCTTAAGAAATAGTTTAAGAAATCCTTGGAGAGTAACCTATCAATTACAACATTACAAAACAATAATAAAAATTAAACATTACCATAACCTAACATATAACTAGCAATATTAGGGAAACTTACCCCCTCTTCTATGAAACTGCGATAGCAGTTTCTAGCACAGAGAGCTGCGCTGAATGGCCCGCGCTGCTCCCGATACTCATAGAGTTTCTATGAGTGTCGGGAACAGCGTGGGCCATTCAGCACGGCTCTTAGAAGAGGGGGTTGGTGTACATATTCCAACTCCCTTAGCAACTTAACAAAGATGGGGGCTAGCCAGTCTTTTCCACTGTCACATGTTTGATTATCTCACAATTGGTAAGAAGTCTTATGTGTGTGCTTGGTGCAAAGAGTTCCTAGCACTCAAGGAATGCGTACGATCTCTTGAGGCTAGAGTAGCAGACTTGGAGGTACTAAGGGAGATAGATAGGTACATAGAGGAGACCTACAGGGATGTTGTAGAGAAGTCGGACCTCTAATCTGGCAACCTCTGTGTTAGAGGAGGGAGGTTTTCTTAAAGGAGAGCATCACTCTGGAGAAGTAGGAGGCAATCCTTTAGCCAGGACCTGCCCACCAGGGGATGCAATATCCTTTCGCCCTGAGGATGTATCTCCAGGGGCTTCTGCCCAGGAAGGAAGGTTTAGGACAGCCATTATAGTGGGGGATTCGATCATTAGGCATATAGATAGCTAGGTGGCTGGTGGACAAGAGGATCACTTGGTCAGTTGCCTGCCTGGTGCAAAGGTAGTGGACCTCACGCATCACCTAGATAAGATTTTAGATAGTGCTGGGGAAGAGCCTGCTGTTTTTGTACATGTGGGTACCAATGACATAACGAAATGTGGTAGAGAGGTTCTGGAAGCCAAATTTAGGATTTTAGATATGAAATTAAAAGCCAGAAACTCCAGGGTGGCATTTTCAGAAGTGCTCCCTGTTCCACATGCAGAACCCAAGAGACAGGCAGAATTCTGGAGTCAATGTGTGGATGAGGCAATGGTGCAGGAAGGAGGGTTTTAGATTTGTTAGTAACTGAGCAACATTCTGGGGAAGGGGGAGCCTATTCCACAAAGCTGCTGGCATCAACATTTAAAAATGAGATAGAACAGCTTTTAACTGGAAACTGGAGGAATGCCAACAGTAGTTCAAAAAAGCATGGTTCAGAACAAGGTATCTTTAAAAGATATCACCATAAAAAGGAAGACAGAGTATCCCAATGGCAAGATTGAAATACAGGCCACAGTAGACCAGGTTTCCTTAAACACAGAACAGGCTAATTTTAAATATTGCAAATTATCCATGCCAACTGCTGAGCAAATTGTAAATAGATATGACAAACACTGTTTGAAATGTCTCTATGAAAATGCTAGAAGACTAAGAAACAAGATGGGAGAGTTAGAGCATAATGCACTAAATGAAAAGTTAGATATAAATGGCATCTCTGAGACCTGGTGGAAGGAAGCTAACCAATGGGACACTGTCATACCAGGATACAAACTATATCATAGTGGATCGAATTGGTCTAATTGTAGTGTTATATGTTAAGGAGGGCCTTGAATAGAATGGACTGAAAATTCTATAGGAGCCAAAATAAACCTTGGAATCCCTATGGGTAGAGATTCCATGTGTAAAGGAGAAAAGGATAGTGATAGGAGTGTACAACCGTCCACCTGACCAAGATGAATGGATAGATGCTAAAAAGTAATCAGAAATTAGGGAGGCTAACACACTGGGTAACACAGTAATAATGGATGATTTGAACTACCCCAATAGTCACTGGTTAATTCTGGTCACCGTATCTCAAAAAAGATATAACAGAATTAGAAAAGGTGGAAAGAAAGGCGATGGAAATGATAAAAGGGACGGCTTCCCTATGAGGAAAGGCCAAAGCAGCTAGGGTTCTTCAGCTTGGAAAAGAGACGGCTCAGGGGTGATATGATAGAGGTCTATAAAATATTGAGTGGAGTGGAAAGGGTAGATGTGAATCATTTGTTTACTCTTTCCAAAAATACTAGGACTAGGAAGAATGCAATGAAGCTACTAAGTAGTGGATTTAAAACAAACCAGAGAAAATATTTCTTTATATATGTAATTAAATTCTGGAATTTGTTGCCAGAAAATGTGGTGAAATCAGTTAGCATTGCAGTATTTTAAAAAAGATTTGGATAAATTCCTAAAAGAGAAATCCATAGGCCATTATTGAGATGGTTTGAGGAAAGCCACTGCTTATTCCTAGGATAAGCCACATAAAATCTGTTTTACTACTTGGGATATAGATAGGTACTTAGGACTTGATTTGGCCACTGTTGGAAACAGGATACTAGTCTTTATGGACCTTTGGTCTGTCCCAGTATGGAAATTCTTAAGTTCTTAGACATAGAGTAGGGACCCTCCAAAGATATAGCCAAGCCTCTTTATTGCATAGTTTGTCAAATATCCACTGAGGCCTAATAACTCAGGGTTAAACATAAATCAGCTTGTAATTTAGTTGAAAGGAATGGCTCATAGTGTGACATAGGAATATCAATTTAAATTAATTAACAAAAAAAAAAATGTCCTGGTTCTTGCCAGACCACAAAGGTTGAGAGTTTCACAATGTTCAAACAAGAATCTTTTCCTACTTTGGCCAGTCTTCTGGCACCTTACACATACAGTAAGTTGTGGTTGCATACAATGGAAGGCTCTCCTTCCCTCAGCCTCCCTGGCTTGTCTCTGCTCTGGGCTTTTGTCTCCAATAGCTGGACCACATCCTCTCTGCTGAAGACTGTAGAGTTTGGCCTCTTAAAGTGGACCTGCAAAGGAGCATGCTTAGGGGGGGACCAGCAGTTTCCTATAAACTCCTTCACATAAAAGCACTACAACAGACATCTGTCAGGACTTCAGTGAATTAAGGGAGAAAATCACTTGCATAATCTGATTTATGATGGCATAGATTGTAAGGAAACCTCAGGCAATGACAGTGGAGTGATGAAAGACCCAGACTCTGCTGAGTGAGAGAAGATGGTCACATACAAGGGTTGACCTTTGGGAGTAGATATTACAAATAAGCAGGAAGTAACTTGCAAACGACCATCTAAACAGTACATTAAAAACACAAAGTGGGATCAGAACAAGGGTGAACAGCAAAAATGTAGGACCCTGTGGTTAATGGCATGAGTTGGGTAAGTATAGAGGGTCAGCTATTACACATGCTTGAGATAGTTAGATAATGCTGAAGCCTCCAGTTGACAGCATTTGATGTTATCATTGGGCGCCTACAAGCTTTAGTAACAGTTCATCACATGGCATTTCATCTCTAACACTTCATCTCTTGGACATGTGGAGGGGTCATTTTTGATATGACATCCAAATCTGAGTTTGGACATTTTGTACAAGATGCACAAAACAATCCAGTAGCAAAAATGACCATTTCTGAAACAGAAAAACTATCATTTTTTTTTCAAAAATGGTAAGTTCTCAGATGTGCTTATCTTCAATGCGTCTATCTTTTTGAACCATTTTTGAAAAAAAAAACCACATCCAAAAGAAAAATGCAAAAAACATGTCATTGTGATGTAGAAGGGGCCAGAAGATTTAGTAGACTGGCCACACAGACCTCCCTGCAGTGCAGTGGGGCACCATTAAAGTGCACTGCAGTGAGCTTCACATAAAAAGGCTCAGGTATGCATCTCACCATAGCCTGCTTACAGTGTATGGTGATCACTCCAAAACTCACCCAAAACCTACTGAACCCAACTATACATCACATCAATAGCCCTTATGCCTGCAGGAATTACCTATATGTAGGTAGAATGGGATTAGGGTGGGTTTTGGAAGACTCACATATTCCACCATAAGTGTAGTAGTTAGAGTGAGATATGGGCCTGAGTCTCCATCTCTATGGTCACTACACCAACTACTAGGTTACTCTAGGAACTTACTTTCTGTTCTACTAGGACTGGCTATAACATCTGAAGCTGTCATATAGGCAGGCATGTACTGTTTTATTCACATCTTTGGGGGGGGGGGGCAGGAATCATGCCTTCATTCCCCCAGTTGTCATCTGGTCAGTTTGGTCACCTAAAACAGGTCTAGCCCCACATGTCCAAATTATGCCCGGGGTCGTGGTTCTAGAGATGGCTTTCAGCAATTTTTATTCAGCACACCTTTGAGCATAAGTATTTTATTAATTTAATGATCTATAGTTGCCAAGAATACAATCAACAAGCTACTGACCAGCATATAAGATAAGTGGCTTTATTTATTCATCAGCCATTAAGTATTGCTGGTTTGATTAATAGTGGACGGCATTGAGACAATGAAGGCGATGATGGTCCCATTGGCAGTCATAGTTTGGTGTTATCATTGAACAGTTTGGTTGTAGGGTCTGAGAACTTCACATATCACATATTTATTTATAGGTACCTAAGTCCTTTAGAGAATCACATCTAGCAGTACCTGTGTCTTTCTCTTCCTCTAAACATGCTTATTTTGGAGTTAGGCATCACTAGCCACCATGCAATAGGTGCCTATCTTTTGTATATAGAATCACACTTAAGAAGACAGGTGGCTATCGCCCAATTAAATTTTTTTTAATTATGAGCTTGTAAAAGCTCATAATTGAAGCCAAATTGCTAATTAAGTTAGGCCTCAGTGCCTAAAATAATATTTGATGAGTGAAAAGTAAAATATCACAACTACAATGTCTGTTCACCAAGAATTGCTACCAGTTTCAGCTTCATCTCCGCTTTTAAGTCACCCAACTCTTCTAACCAGTTCAAACACAGGCAACTCCACTGTTCTTATCGGTCTAATTCACTGAACAGCAAATTTAAGATGAAATGATCCACTGTTTACATGATGAGGTTTCCCAGCTTTGCTGTTTCATTTGGTTTACTGAGGAATTGTCATTTACATCTCCTTTCCACGTTTTACTTTTAACTGGAAGTATCAATGTTGCTAGGTAAAACAGTCAAAATTATTTCTTCAGAAAAAGTAAAAGTAACAAATGTTATCCCGTACATCTTTACAAGTAGCAGTAATTAGTTTAAGTACAGTAATTAGTTACATGTACTTACTCTGGGTTTTACTAAATGGCGCTAAAGGTTTTCTTGCATGGGCCAGCAAGGTAAATGCTCTGATGTTCATTGGAATTCTATGAGGCCTGCGCTAAAAACTTCTCGCACCACTTAGAAACATAGAAACTTGATGGCAGATAAAGGCCACATGGCCCATCCAGTCTGCCCATCCGCAGTAACCATTATCTCTTTCTCTCTCTAAGAGTTCCCACGTGCCTATCCCAGGCCTTCTTGAGTTCAGACACAGTCTTCCGGGAGACTGTTCCACGCATCTACCACCCTTTCTGTAAAAAAGATTACTCCGGAGCCTATCTCCTCTTAACTTCATCCTATGCCCTCTCATTCCAGAGCTTCCTTTCAAATGAAAGAGACTCAACTCATGCACATTTACGCCACGTAGGTATTTAAACGTCTCTATCATATCTCCCCTCTCCTTCATTTCCTCTAAAGTATAAATTGAGATCTTTAACTGTCCCCATAAGCCTTATGACAAAGACCACATACCATTTTAGTAAAGGGAGCCCTTAGTTACTATATAGCACTACCTTCAGAAGGATCTTTTTTTTGGCTCCCAAAACAGTGATAGCCAAAATTTGGGAAACTAATACATTTGGAAACAGAATAATAATGAGATAGCTCAGTTTCCTACCTCATACTTACTGAGCAAATAGAGAAGTTAGTGCAGTAACCAACTAGAAAAGGGAGAGCTATGTTAAACCTGACCCTTATTGGAATGCAACCTTTCAAAGTATGGGAATTGGATCTTATGCTATAATCATATCCACAGATGCATACCTGTAGATGTATTCATATTTTTATAGTCATCAATGAAAATGTTATACAGTGCTATCCACTAATCTGGCATGAAAAATGTTAGAAAATCAGAAGAGCTATACTAAATTTAAAAATCACAAGCAAATTACCATTTTTGAGTCTGTAAAAAATAATCAAAAGAATTAATATGTATGGGTAACCAAGACTGATGATGAACACATCACCCCTGTAAGGGCACAAAAATTAACAAGTAGTGCCTTGAGTGTTTAAGGTCTGGCAGCAGAATTAACTTGATATGAGTTTGCTCTCCATCTCACTCAGAAAATCAGAAGAGCTATACTATATATAAAAATAATAAAATCAAGCAAAAAAATACCCCCCACCCCTTTTACAAAAGCGCAGAAGAGGTTTTTGGCATCAGCCGGTACGCTGAATGCTCTGCACTGTTCTGATGCTCATAAAAACTCTATTATCCTCATAACAGTGTAGCGCATTCAGCACACCGGCTGGCGCTATAAACCTCTTCCGCGCTTTTGTAAAAAGGGTGGATAGTAAAGACACATGATAAGGCAACTGCAACATAATAGGCAGGAAAAGTGGTGTAAAAATATGGGCCAGAAGAGCATCAGTCTTGTTTTATTGGTTCCCGAAATAATTTTTTTTTTTGTATAATAAAACTAGCTAAAACAGTGCATAACATATGTGCTAGAAATCATGCAACCTTTATCTGGCAAAATATTTGCTAGAATGGAATCAATATAAAGTGTTGCATGTTCTTCTAACGCATAGGTTATGTGCTATTTTTGGATCCAGTTATTATACAGTATGAAACTGATATGATGACGTTTTAGAGTAAAGAACAGATGTGGTAATGAAGCATTCAAGTGATGAAATGCCACATGATAAAGTGTTGTGTGATGAAATGTTCATACACCACCTATGGCCTCGATAAAATCTCACAGGTTGGGAGGTCCCATTGGGAACAGCAAGAGTGTAGGACAGATGAACAGTGTTAATTGGTCAGGTGAGGAAGGCCAGCTGTTACACTGACAATGAATGTAAGATTGATCCCAAATTTATAGTAACCTCAACTCCTATCTTGAATGATAGACTTGTTACTACTACTGCTAATGTTTACTTGATGTCTTCTGCCTCGCCAGTAGATGGATCTTCTTTTAAGGTCAGTCAAAAGGGCTTCTTCTCCTCCCCAACAACCTATAAAAGAATGGCAGGGATGAAGGATTAAGTAGTTTGCTAACCTCTGCCTCTCTTTCCCCTTTTCTAAGGAAGTGATATTTCAAGTTCAGGAATATATATTAGATGGGAATTTGTTATTTCCGGATATTACCCTGAAGGATATTTGCAAACTACTTGTATCTCCGCTCTTAAAGATAGCCTTTTCTTACATCATAAAACTGAGATAGGATGTGATAGGATGAGGAACCTTTGGTTTCTCAATTTTCCTATTACTCATTACCTTTCAGCTGAAACACTAGTAGTGAGGAAGTATTTCAAAAAAGTCTTGTGTCTTTCTAAGTCAGAAGTAGTTCTTGTAAAATGTTATTACCTTTCTTTGAAGAAAGTACAGATCAGTCAAGAGGGTAACCCTGCTATGCTGGGTTCATCAGAAAATACTGGTTTAACCATTTTTTTAAGAGGATTCTACTGATAATATCACCACTATAGGTCTACTCTGTTGGTTACTTTTCTTAATAAAGGTGATAACATTTTAGTGCTGAAAGCCTATTTTAAAAAGAAAGAACTCAGTTGTTTCAGAAAGTTTTCTTAGTTCTGAAAGCTCAGGGGGAAACATTCTCACATTTCCTTATAAATGTTTAATAACTTACAAAGAGAATCACTATATTTTTTGATCCTTTATGCTTACAAAAGTTTCTTCTGGACTGACTTTTTATACCGGGGGTGGGGGTGGGTGGAGTGAGAGAGATGATTTATGAATTCTAGGAAGATTTAGGGTTTATGTAGTGCAGGCTTCATTGAGAATTTTTACTTTGTCTATGATTGGTGTTCCCCTAGATGGAGCTATAGATAATTTTATATTCTTCTGTTGCTTTACCATTATTTCTTTTATCTTATTATCAGATGTAATTCTCATTAGATGTGTAAAAGGTATACGCGTTTTTAAAATAGTTTATGGGGTTTTAAATTCCTTTGCCTTTGTTTACATTTAGGGAGTTAGCTGAACTGATGTATGACCAAAGGTTAAAATGATTATTCAGAGAGGTAAAGTTAATAGCTTTTACAAAGCAATGGTAGCGATTTTCCTGTGACAAATGCACCAAAGCCCATAGTAATGGGCTTTGGTGCATTTGCTGTGGAGGAATCACTACCGTGGCTTTGTAAAATAAGTCCTACATGATTTTTCAGCTGAGTGGGGGTCTTTGTTTTTGCTGTTGTTTATTGTTGGGGGAGGTTGTTTTTACTAAGGATGATATTGGTGTGAAGCCCATACCAGCAACCTTTTTTGATGGTAATGGTTTGGAGCAACTAAAGTATCTCTCTGTAAATCTAGAAGATGTAGTATATTAAGGTGCTAATTTTACAAACTTTGTTCATAATATAGGTGGTCATAAAGCACCATATCACCACCCATGTCTCATAAACATTCAAAGCACCATTTTGGAAAAGAGGCACAGGGGACATCCAGGCCATATCGACATCAAAATATGAACAACATCATTCCAGGGGCAAGGCCTAGACAGTAATGCTCCCTTTAAGGAGTGGCTTTGGGCCATGTAAATTTTTTTTCAAGTGGGTGACAAGTTCTACAAACTAACATTTTTTGATCCCAGAATTAACAATGCATTTCTGTATGTAGCACAAAAAAACAACACACATATGGTAATTGATTTAAGTTTAGTTTATTTAACCCCCTCCTTTTTACAAAACCATAGCATGGTTTGTAGTGCCGGCCGCGGCGGTAACAGCTCTGAACTCATGAGAGTTGAAGCTGTTACCACGTTACGGTTTTGTAAAAGGGAGGGTTAATTTTTTATAGTTTAATTTTGTTTGAAAGTCATGTTGAGTCAATATTTTTGTGAGTAACCATGTAATGACCATGTAAAATGTATGAGTGATTGCTCACATGCTCTTCTCAGAGGGAACCTAGCTAGACAGTACTGAGATTCAAATATTTTATTTGTTTATTTTTTAAAATTTATATGCCGCCTGTTACCAAGCCATTTCCAATTAAACATACATATCATGAAGACAAATATCATTACAAAAACAAGAACATCTTATTTTACATCTTCATTACAATGCTAAGATATATTATATAAATACATTAACAAATAACTGTGTTTTCAGCAACTTCTTGAAATTTACTCGATCAGCATAGAGTCGCAAGTTTCCTGTTAATGCATTCCACATTTTCACTCCAGCTACTGAGAACATTGTAGCCCTCGACACAGCATAGTGTACTCCCAATTCCCTTGTCACTGTCAATCTCATCCCACCCTCAGACCAAACATTCTTCCCGGTCAATATATTTCCAGTAACGTTTGAAAATACACTGAGGCCATCTGATATAAAACTTGAGGTACTATGGATAACATCTTAAACTGCACTCTCTGCTGTACCGGAAGCCAGTGTAACTGTTTCAAAACAGGTGTAATATGAGTTATTCTAGAGAATCCAGTAATCAGCCATGTGGCTGAATTCAACAGCAATTCTAATGGCTATTCCGAGATAATAATAATAATAATAATAATAATTTTATTCTTATATACCGCCAAAGCCATAGTAGTTTGAGGTGGTTCACAATAAGAGGAGCTGGACAATCAGCGAAAATAGGTACAAAGAAGGTATTAAAGTACATGAAGCAGATACAGGAAAAAGAGAGCAGGAGCCTGCTACAAACAATCAGCGAGAGTGGGGCACTGGACAGACATCAATTCCAGTAGGCCGAGAGCACAGCGGAAATGAGAGAACTTGGTAAAAATCAGATGGAGTAAAGTGATAGGGCACAGGGAGCAATTAGGATACAAATCGGTTGAACAAGTTTGTTTTTACTAGTTTTCTAAAACTTAGATAGGAGGAAGAGTGCGTTATTAAGATGCTCAGCCATTTGTTCTTTTGGCCTGCTTGGAAAGTAAGTCTTCTGTCCAGGTATCTAAAGCGAGTTGCAATAATCTAATCTTGACAATATTAACCCTTGTTCTACTGATCTGAAATCATAGGATGTCAACATAGATTTCAGCCTGTACAAAATATGTAACTGAGCATATCCTCCTTGAATGATCTTCAAAATTTGTTTTCCCATTGTTAGGGCAGAATCCAAGCAAACCCCCAGAACCACCATCTCTTTCTTCGCATTTAGTTGGACACCCATCACATTCAAAGACTCAGGAAATATTCCTTCCCTATCCTGACTCACAATCATCACTTCAGTTTTGTTAACGTTGAACACAGTCATCCAGTTGTTTTTAATACCTCCAAATTCTATAAAGGTGCGCAAATCCTAGAAATGCTCCTGCCCCTCCCATGTCCCTTCTATGGTGACTTCCCACTTTTTGGAGCCACATGGAAAAATTTACATGCACATCTTTATATAATAGTGACCATAAAGAGGCACATGAAAATTTCAATTATTGCCAATTTGTGTTAATAATTGATTAGTGCCCAATTATTGGCGCTAATTAACTCATTAAGCAATTAAATTGTGCACACAATTTGGTTGCGCACCCAAATTTGCACATGTAATTTTGAGGTATAATTAGGTAGTTAATGCATGGGAAAAAGCTTACTGCACAATGCAAAAAAGTGTTTTGTAGTAATTTTGGGCTTCTTTTACATTAATCTCCTATGGACGTCAGAGTGATTACCACAGCAGTAGCCACTAGTGCGGCTTTGTAAAAGGGGGTTTGTATTTTTTGCTCACGTTCATTCATTTTTTTCACTTACTTTATGCAAGAAGGCATGCAATGAATGGGGAATGGGCATAACTGCTTTAACCAGCTAGTCCATTTTGATTAACATATGCTAATTGGTTAATGCAGTTAATGTGGAAGTGCATCGATTCTTCCTAAACTTTTACTAACCATTTTCCCTGTTTGAATTTTCACTAACCATTTTATGTTAGAATTTTGGGCTGGCGGCGTGAATAATTGTTTGGCATGGCTTGAATGACTGCTCCTGAGGAAATTATATAGTGAAATGGAGAGGTTCTATCGAACATGACCCATTTTGGTTAAGTTGCTGCTTTCTTTGTATAATGCTGCCAGAGTTGTACAGCTAATTTTGAGTGAGCACTAAAGGGTTTATGGGGAGTGTGCGGTACAGTGGTTAGAGCTATGGCCTCAGCATCCTGAGGTTGTGGGTTCAAGTCCCATGCTGCGCCTTGTGACCCTGGGCAAGTCACTCAATTCCCCATTGCCCTGGGTACATTAGACAGAGTGTGAGCCCACCAGGACAGATAGGGAAAAATGCTCGAGCACCTGAATGTAAACCATTTAAGCTATAAGTACTATATAAATACTAAACATAAATAAATAAATAAAAGTATCAGGGGAGGTTTTGAGGGCCTGTTCAACTTTTTTTCCCCACTTATGTTAAGTGGTTGAGCAACTGAAGTATTTTCCTTGCTCTGATAGTAAACATAGTAATGCAGCAGTCCGATTGTTTTTTAACTTGAGTAGGTTTCGATCACGTTACTCCTTCCTTTTGAGAGCTCCATTGGTTACCAGTGGAGGCTCGTGTGAAGTTTAAAATTTGGCTGCCTACGATTTAAGGTGGTGTTTGGCCTCGCACCCAATTACCCAACAAATTCATTCACATTTGCTGAATCGAAACCCTCAAGACGTACACATGCTCTCTTTGTCTTTCCATCTGTCAAAGGATGCAAATTTAAAAGATATCATCAATGCCTCTTGTCATACCAAGCAGCATCATGGGATGAACAGTGCCTCACCAGGTCCTGCCTCCACTTACCAGCTATGTCTGGAGCTTCAACTAGGGTTACCAGATGTCAGGATTTACCCGGACATGTCCTCGTTTTAGGTGTTCGGATGGCTTTTCAAAACCCAGCATGGGGACTTGCAATCTTTAATCATGACTTCTAGTACCTTCTAACATTTTAGGAGAAATCTAAAAACCTATCTGTTTGCTAGTTTCTCGGGTAACTGTAATTGAAACCTCCATTAAATTATAACTTGATTTGCTTTTGCAAACCGCATAGAACTTTACGGTGTTGCGGCATAGAAATACGTTTTTATGTTATGTTTATTTTGGAATAGTGAAGATTCTTCGAAGAGGTTTACATTTGTTGTTCTGTAGCACACACTGATTCTGTAAACTTTTGCCTATTGAATGTTAGTTGGTAAACATTAGCAAAGAACCATTCATTTTTAAAAATTAGAAAATCAGCAATTTTACAGCTGTAGTAAATATTTCCTGAGCATGTGAGAAAAACCCGCAAAAGGCGCTCTTTTGGCCACAGCTTAGTAAAAGGACCCAAAGCGTCTCTGTTAGCGTGCAGAGCCCTCTTGCAAGCATTTTCAATATAGTATGCAGACTGTGTCTCATATCTGCAGCTTTGTCCATAAAATCTTACATGGAGAAACAGAATTGACCAATGGGAAGATTTTGTTTAATGCTCTACAATAAAAACTGTCAAAATGTAATAGTTTATCTTTGTCAGTGGGCTTGCAATAAACGTTAGTAGCAAAATGTCCATTTTATTTGGTGATCTCTTGAAAGAAACAAAATTTCAATCATAAGTAATATAAAAAAAAACCCCAACAAACCAAATTGCTATCCTTTATATTCAGTGAAGTGTGAAACACATTTAGCATCTGCTCATCACTGTTCCAAATCATGAAAATATCGCTATATTGTCACCCCATTATTATGTGTTCTGAATAGGGATTATTGCACATACATTTATTTTAAAACTCATCCACATAGATATTGACTATATCTAGCACCGTAATAGGCCTCATGGTGGCCACTTTACTTCTGTAGAAAAGAATCCATCAAATGAAAAATAGTTTTCAGTCAATGCTAGTGCACTGTAGCACTTGAATGATAAATTCAGTTGGTATTCTAACAAAGTCAGACCTGGCTAAGAAAGGCCCCCTTTTATCAAGTTGTGTTAGGGGTTTTTATTTGTTTGTTTGTTTGTTTTTATCATGGGTCTTTGCGGTAAAAGCTCTGATGCTCATAGGAATTCTAAGAGCGTTGGAGCTTTTATGGCAGCGACCTGAGCTTAACGCAGCTTGATAAAAGGAGGCCAAAGTTTCTGTCATGACATTAGTAGCCTCAACCTGAGGGATATTGGTGCAGAGAAAATGTACATTCAAAGTCACTAAAAGGTGATATTAAAAGGCCATATTAGGGCTTTAGGTTGTGTTACTTTGGGGTCCTTTTACTAAGGCGCGCTAGCCTAAATGCTAATGCGTCCATTATATTCTATGGATGCCGGGGACGAAATCAAGATGCCGATGAGAGCGGACGCCTGAGAGGGAGGCTCCGCTAAATCGCCCTTATCGGCATTGCTGACCAGCGATCCCCATATTTGAATATGGGGAAGAGGAAGGGAGCCTCTCGTACTAACCTTCCGGTCATGGCGACGACCCCACAACGTTCAGACAACTATAGAGGGAGCCTTTTTGCGATCAGGTGAACCTGCTATAGCTACTTCGGGGGAGAGCCCGAGTTCTTCGGGCAAACTCGGCTTACAGGAACAGGCGGTGCTAAACCCGGAGCAAAGGTCAGCTCCACCCTAACCAGAAAGGAAGCCGGTGGAGGGAGCCGAAGTCCGGATAGGAGGTTTTGGATCTCAGTGTTGGAGGGCCAGCTACACCAACCTCACCAGGGGATGGAGTGGCAGGAGAAACACAGGACAGAGGTGAGAGGTCCTACTGGTGGGTCTAACATCAATTCTGGGGTTTTGGAGAGACCTGATAAGATAGATTTGGAAGCCTTATGGCAGGCCATTTCAGTTATGGATGCAAATCTTAAGCTTTCCTTTTCTAGTCTCTTCCTATGATACTATTCTTTCCTCTGCTCTTGACACCCTTGCTCCTCCCATGTCACATCCTGTACAATGCGCCTAACCCCTGCTCTGGCTGATCTCAAAGATCCGCTACTTAAGTTCCTCTGCCCGATCTGTGGAATGTCACTGGCTGAAATCCCACACTCATGCTGACTTTGTTCACTTCAAATTCCTACTGACCTAATTCTAATCTGCCCTTTCACTTACTAAACAAGACTACTATGCCCACTTGACTGATTTTCTTGGATCCAACCCTTGCTGTCTCTTTGCCACACTCAACTCTTTATTTAAGATGCTCTTACTTCTGATTCCTCCTTCGCTTTCTCCCCAGACTATGGCTGAGTACTTCCACAACAAGGTTCACAAGGTTAACCTTGAGTTCTTGACTGAATCGCTTCCGCCCCACCCCTGCCACATTTTCTTCCTTTTCTGAAATCACGGAAGAGGAAACTGCACATTTTTTGTCCTCCAAACTCACTACCTGTTCCTCTGATTCCATCCTCACTCATCTACTGATCACCATCTCTCCTACTGTCATCCCTACTCTCTGCCACATCTTCAACCTATTGTTCTCTGCTGCAACTGTACCCGATGCCTTCAAACATGCTGTAGTTACATCACTCCTCAAAAAAAAACCCCAAAACATTGCAGGACCCTACCTGCCCTTCCACATATTTCCTCCTCTCCCTCCTCCCCTTCTTATCCAAGCTACTTGAAAGCACTGTTCACCAACATTATGTTGACTTCCTTTCGTCTCGAGCTATTTTCGACCTCCTTCAATTGGGATTTTTCCATCCCCATTCTATGGAAACTGCCTTTGCTAAAGTCTCCAATGACCTGCTCCTGGCCAAATCCAAAGGCCTCTACTCTGTCCTCATCATCTTTGATCTATCAATGGCATTTGACACCGTCTACTCATCAATGCACTGTCTTTGCTTGGATTCCAGGACTCTGCTATCTCATGGATTTCTTCCTATCTCTTCTGTCACATTGTTAACTTATGTTCTGGAGGATCCTCCTCCGCTGTCATTCTGCTTTCAGTTGGCATACTTCAGGGCCCTGTCCTGGGACTTCCTCTTTTTCCCATCTACACTTCTTCCCTTGATGCTGTAATCTCCTCCCATGGCTTCTAGTACCATCTCTATGCTGATGACTCACAAATTTACCTCTTTATGCCCAACATTTCTATGGGAATCCAGGCCCAAGTCTCAACCTGCCTGGCCGACATTGCTAACTGGATGTCTCACCTCCATCTAAAATTAAACATGGCCAAGACTGAATTTTCCTCCTAAACCTGCCTCTCTCCATCCTCTGTTCTCTATTTCAGTGGATAGTGCTCTCATCTTCCCTGCCTCATCAGCTCACAATCTCGGGGTCGTCTTTGACTCATCTCTTTCCTTCTCTTCTTATATATAGCAGACCGCCAAAATTCATCACTTCTTTCTTTAAAATATCATTAAAATCTGGAATTTCCTTTCTGACCATTCTTCCAAGACCCTCATCCATACTCATGTCACTTCTTACCTGGATTACTGCAAATTGTTTCTCATGGGTCTCCCACTTAGCCATCTGCACACCTTGTATTCCACCAGTGTTATTATGCTCACATTACCCCTCTCCTCAAGTCATTTCATTGGCTCCCTGTCCACTTCTGCATACAGTTCAAACTTCTCTTATTGAACTACAAGTGTATTCACTCTGTGGCTCCTCAATATCTCTCTTTTCCTATCTCTCGCTATACTCTGCCCCGAGAACTCCATTTGTCAGGCAAGTCTGTCTTATTTTTACTCCTCTCCTCTACTGCCAACTTCCGACTCTATCCCTTCTGCTTTGCTGTGCCATGTGCTTGGAACAACCTGCCTGACTCAGTATGTTGGGTTCCATGTCTAGGGAGGTATTCAAATCCAGGCAAAAAACTCACTTTTTAAAAATTGTGTTTAAGTCCTAACCCTACCAACTGGTAAAGCACCATATTTGTTTATTATTCCCTCTGTAGTCCTCTACCCTCTCTACACCTTCATCCATTTGTATTTCCCTATATGAGCAGCTTATATTGATTCATCATTTTGTCCACTGTGTCTGTCATAATTAGATTGTAAGCTTTCTCTTGCAGGGACCATCTCTTGTGTGTTTAATGTACAATGCTATGTGCATCTGGTAATGCTATAGAAATAATAAATAGTGGTGGTAGTAGTGGTACGTTTCATCATGGCAGATGAGGAAGACGTATCTGTGAGAGTGCACCAGAGATATGTGATTGAATTTTGTGTAAAACATGGAAAGAGCGGTAATGAAACTCTTGAAATGTTATGGCAAGCATCCGGTTGTAAAACAATTACCATATATAGTTAAATATAAGTTAATACGAATATAAGCCGAGATCCCCATTTTTTCCCCAAAATAGTTGACTCGAAAAATAGTTGACTCGAATTTAAGATGGAGGCTTAATATTCAAGTGCCCTGCCCTGACAGAATCTGCACCCAGCAGCCCCTCCCTCACTCCCTTTCCTGCCAGGCTCTGTTCCCAGCACCCTTCCCTTCCTGCCCTGCCAGGCTCTGCAACCAGATCCCCTCAATCCCTGCTAGTCTCTGCACTGTGTCAACCTCCCTCACTGCCCTGTACCATCTCTCTCCCTCCCTCCAAATGCCTTCCAGGCATCCACCAGGCCTGCCGCAGGACCCCTTGATCTAGCAGTGGGCTGGTATATGAGGGATTCCCATCTCCCTTTCCAACCAAAGCCCCCCATAAAACCTGTACACTCCTCCCTGAATACCCCCACTCATCCCCCAACTCCTGGAGGCCTCACAGTGGGCGTGACAGGAGGAACCCCTTCTGCCTCCTGTGCCTGCTGAAATTGACAACCACACCTCTCTCCATCCTCCCCCACATACCTTTCGGGTCCCTGGTAGCCAGCCGGTGCATGGAGCAGGAGTGATCTTCCTGCCCTCCTGCTCCATTCGAGGCCACTAGCTGATTGGCTGCTGCGAGTTCTCAGCCAGCAGCCTTGAACGGAGCAGGAGAGCAGGAAGATCGCTCCTGCTCTGTACATCAGCTGGCTATCAAGGACCCGAAAGGTACAAGGGAGAGGTGAGAGGGAGGTGTGGTTGTCAATTTTGCTTCCTCAGGGCATAATAGACATTTGCCAAAACTTATTGTGGCGTGGTTTCCCCTTTCTTCCACAATATGTTTTGGCAAATGTGAAAGTCTATTATGCCCTGAGGAAGTAGTTTCAATACTGTGAAACGTTTGGCGTTTGAACATATAGACTAAAGACTTGCTTGCAGTGGGAAGTGTTGGGTTTTTTAAAAATAATCTATCTTATTCAGTATACCCCAAATCATTTAAATATTTTTGTAGTTGCCTTGGGGCTAGTCATTCAGATGAAAGCTTTTTATGCCGATGATGTGGATAGTGGTTGGTTGGTTGAGCTTGTTTTTTGCTCACCAGTAACTTGAAGCTTTTTCTTTCATCTAGAGCATGGGTGTCAAACTCAGACCCGCAGGTCAATTGTGGCCTGCAGGGTAAATAAATTTGGTCCACCATTCCTTCCCTTCCTCCATTCCGGCTTCCCGGTCTCATCTTCTAAGCAGCCTGCCGAGGATTGCCGATCAGCTGTAGCAAACCTAGCAAGCTGCCTCAGCCTCCGCAGCACAGTCCAACCCCTCCTCTGATGTACGGGATCACGGCAGAGGGAATGTGCTGCAGAGGTCGATGGCAGCCTGCTAGGTTCGCTACAGCCGACTGGCGATCCTCACCAGGCTGCTTAGAAGATGAGACGGGAAAGCTGGGATGGAGGGAGAGAAGGAACAGTGGACCAAATCTCGAAGGTGAGACCGGGAAGATGAAGGGGAAAAACATGTAGGCCTTCTGGGCGGGGGGGGGGAGCTTGGTGTAGAAGTATAAGGAGGGAGGGAAGGAGGGGTCCAAAGAGACATGCATATGCCGGACTGAGGTTGGGGGGGAGGGGTAAAATAATGGTTTTAAAACAAAGGAGAGGGAGAGAGATGGTGGACAATGGGATGGAGGGAGGGAAGGAACAGAAAGGGAGAGAAGTTGGATACAAGGGATGGTGTGGAGGGGGAATAAACTGGACATTAGGGTAGTTGGGAAGAATAAGGGAGAGATAGTGGCCCCTGGGGTGGTGAGGAAGGAGGGAGAGAGGCTGAATGAAAGGGTAGTTGAGAAAAGGAGAGATGGTGGATCTGGGGATGGTGGGGGGTCCATCGCTGCAGTTGTGGGGATAGAGACAAAAATAGGAAAGATGCCAGACCTACGGGGGAGGGAAGGAAAATGGAAGGGGAGGACAAAGATGGAAGATGGATGGTTAGCATGGAGAAAGAAGAAAACGACAAATGGGCAGGAGACCTTGGCAAGCGAGTTATCAGAAGACAACCAGAGCCTGGGACCAACATGATTTGAATAATGAACAGACAACAAAAGTTAGAAAAAATAATTTTATTTTCTATTTTTTGATTACAATATGCCAGATTTGAAATGTATATCCTGCCAGAGCTGGTGTTAGATAGCAAGTGTGAACTAGGACCTAAAAGAGAAAGGAAAAGTAAATATTTATTAAGATAAGCATTTAGCACGCGCTAAATCGGTTAGCAAGCCTTAATAAAAAGACCCCTATGCCTTAATAAAAAATTAAGCCTGCGACTTAGCCTATGTTTTAGATTTCGGCCCCTTATATGATTGAGTTTGACATCCCTGATCTAGAGTGATAGCTTGGCGCATATGTTGTGTGTTTGGTGGAGAGCAGTGTTTTTATTTAGTGGTATCATTTAAGTCTTCACAGTTATGTGCATAGAGTGGGCATTTGATATATTATGGATGGACACTGTGATATTTTAGAGTACAGTTAGTATGAGAGATCACTGGTGATGTAACTGGTGCATTAGTTATTCGGGGATTTTCTCCAGTGCGCAGCTTTTCTAGAGCAGTGTAAACTGCTGAAGTTCCTGAAGTTCTCTCTCATAAGATTATTACAACTGCTTATCACTTTATTCAGTGCCTATCCATTTTATTTTTGAGTTCCAAGAGTTTCGTATTTGATTCGTGCACTAATTTCCCCATTAGCACATGGCCATTAGTGCATGAACCCTTACCGTCACCTATTTTATAAGTGGTATGGGCTCGCACACTAGCCATGTGCTAATCAATTAGTAAGCGGAAGCATAGCTTTACTAACAATTAGCACAGAAAACTCCTAGTCTCCACCTCCAGACATGCATCCAGCACTATAATAAAATTCTGATTTTTAGCACACGAGAAGCACCCGCTAATCCCCAAATTACTGTGGGATGCATGAGTAGTGCTGTTTAACCTACAGTAAGTATGCATTACTGCAGGTTAGTGAAAAAGGAAGGAGGGGTTGATATACCACCTCTTTGTGGTTACAATCAAAGCCATTTACATATTATTTTATACAAGTACAGTACTTATTTTGTACCCAGGGGAAAAGGGAGTTAAGTGATTTGTTCAGAGTCACAAGGAGCTGCAGTGGGAATCAAACCCAGATTCCCTAGTCTCAGGCTAATGTACTGACCTTTAGGCTACTCAGAAACACCTGCATTTTTTGCTTCAATTCTTTGTGATGGATCTTATTTTATATTTATTTAATCTATGAAGTTTGTTTATTTTATGATCTTGATAATGCATTCATCATTAACACATAGGATTATAAATTTTGGTTACACAGTATTTTAGTCATGGATATCTGATTTAACCAAAACCGTGGTGCTTTTTTTAGCACTGGCCATGGTGGTAACAGCTCCGACACTCATGTTTTGAAAGATTGTCTCTGATTCAGGCATTTACTGAAATGTGGTCACGTCAGGTTTGTTTGATGGCTGGATAAAAATCCCTTTGTTGTCACACTGGTGCTTCTTGGTATTTTGGTGTGTGCTGGGACTGTGTTTGATCACTCTTTGGTCGGATCTGAATACTCTAAGGCCTACCTGAGGATTTCTTTCACCTGACCTTCTATAGTTGTGACAATCAAGCATAGTTTGAAGGAAGTACAACCACCAAGAGTTGAATCTGCCCTAAAAGCATTCAGCTGTCAGGTACACTGGAATGATGGAGGTATGTGCCTAGATAGTATGCAGGTGAATGCAAAATTAAATACATCGCTTACAGATTATACAAAATGCTTCCATCAAACTTATCATGAAAGCTAAAAAATTTGACCACGTCTCACCCCTTTTAAAGAAATTTCACTGGTTACCAGTTGCTCATAGTATAACTTACAAAATATGCTTACTTACTTTTAAAACTCTTCTTTCCAAGGCACCAGCATTTATCGATCGACTCCTTATCCCATACGCCTCCACAAGAATACTCAGATCCAATAATCACTATTTATTGACAGTTCCCTCTCTTAAAATTATTAATATTCATAGACAGTACATCTTCTTGGTCACGGTACCTCAAACGTGGAATTTGCTTCCAATCCATTTAAGAGAAGAACGTGCACTGGATAGATTTAAGAACAACTTGAAATGTTTTGTTTTTTTTAATATGCCTTTGACCTTTAGCTCTGATAATCAGGCCTTCATCTTTACATTTGATGTTCACTCCTCTCACCAAGGTAGTCTGCCTTCTGTTCTTTTCATTTCCTTCTTACCCTTCCTCCTGTTCTTCCCCTATTTTGTCTTCTTTCCTATCTAATATTGTATTCCCCCCTCCTTTCATTTTTGATACAGTAAGTCCTATGTGTCTTTTGTATGCCTGTTATCTGGTCCCCATTATTGTTGTAAAATTGTTTTTATCATTGTTCATTGCTTTGAAATGTGATTAAGTGATTTATCCAATTTTTTGTGTGTTCAATATTTTTATTGAAAAGTATTTGAAGAAACAGAAACAAAAATAAAGAAATACTGAGTAACAAGAAAGTAACAGAAATATACTACAATAGTTATCCAATGTCCAGTAGTACAATGTCAATCAAAGATAATGCATGAATAACACAGTCAGCAGTTAAATGCAATCACATATATCAGTGGCAAGGGAGTCATCAGTAGAGTACCCAGTGAGCAATACACAAGGTCTGACAATCTGATAATAAAGTCGCATATGAGCAGGCCTGAAAGGAAAAATATGCATATTCATATAAGTACAGTGTTTCAACCAGAATTATGAGTGGGGCATTGTAATGAGCAGTAGTCAACTAGGGGGGTCCCATATAGCATGAAATTTATGTAAGGAGCCATGTTTCTCTACAAAAATGCATTCGTACTTCACAATTAGACAAAATTGGACCATCAAGCTGCATAAGACACATTTGAAAAATTTTTCCAGTTTGATAAGATAATTCAGAGAGCCACTAGCAAGAGGACTATCAGCAATAAAGCAGTCGGTTCGGAGGTAGAAGACTTCAAGGCTACTTCTCCAAAAATAATGATGGCAAAAGAGAGTGGGTCAGTAATATGGAGGACATTGCATATAGTTTTCTAGATCTTCAGGGTTCGGTGCTTGGGCCCGTGCTCTTCAGCATATTTATAAATGACCTGGAAATTGGAACGATGAGCCAGGTAAATTTGCAGACGATATGAAGTTATTCAGAGTAGTGAAGATGCATGAGGATTGCAATGACCTACAACAGGACATAAACACACTCAAGAAATGGGCCGTGACATGGCAAATTAAGTTTAACGTGAATAAGTGTAAGGTGATACATGTCGGTAACAAAAATCTTGTACACGAATACAGGATGTCTGGTGCAGTACTCAGAGAGACCCCCCATGAAAGAGACTTGGGAGTTCTGGTTGACAAGTCGATAAAGATGCGAAAATGGTGAGCAGAATGCTTGGAATGATTAAGAAGGGGATTACGAACATATCAGAGAAGGTTATCATGCCGCTGTACCATGCCATGGTGCAACCCCACCTGGAATACTGCGTGTAGCACTGGTCGCCATACTTGAAGAAGGACACGGTACTACTCAAAAGGGTCCAGAGAAGAGCGACTAAAATGGTTAAGGCTGGAGGAGTTGTCGTACAGCAAGAGATTAGAGAAACTGGGCCTTTTCTTCCTTGAAAAGAGGAGACTGAGAGGGGACATGATTGAAACGTTCAAGATAATGAAGGGAATAGACTTAGTAGATAAAGACAGGTTGTTCACCCTCTCCAAGGTAGGGAGAATGAGAGGGCACTCTAAAGTTAAGAACATAAAAACATAAGAATTGCCACTGCTGGGTCAGACCAGTGGTCCATCGTGCCCAGCAGTCCGCTTATGTGGCAGCCCTTAGGTCAAAGACCAGTGCTCTAAATGAGTCCAGCCTCACCTGCGTACATTCTAGTTTAGCAGGAACTTGTCCAACTTTGTCTTGAATCCCTGGAGGGTGTTTTCCCCTATAACAGACTCTGGAAGAGCATTCCAGTTTTCTAACCACATTTGGCATGGTTGAATGTATATAGTAACTGAGACTTTGGAAACATGACATATTTATTTATTGAACGTTAATGTGATGGGCAGACTAGAAGAGCAATTTGGCCTTTATCTGCAATCATGCTTCTATGTATGAGGACATTTTTGGAGGATAAAAGTGCCTATTTGAATTTTTTGTGGGGGGGTTTTTAACCTATGACTAATGTGGGTCTGTCTTGAAAAATACAGCACTAGCTTTGTAGCTTGGACTCATTTTGTGCTAAGGTCTTTTTTTCTCCACATGTTTTGAATTTTCTTGATCTTTTAGCTCTCTTTATTACATTAAGATTGGGGGGGGGGAATTTTTCCTTGTTGATAAATATTATGATATCCAATCGTACTAAATGAACCTAGACTATATGGAGAACTCTACTGGCAGACCCATTATTTCAGAGAAATTAAGAAATTTGGGAAAGAATACATAAGTCTTAATTATACAGATGGTATTTGTTGGGCTACTGGTTGAGATGCTGCTAAAGCAGTCTTGTGGGGACAAATAATTTCACTATCTATGGCTATTAAGAGAGCAGAAACAGGCAATGCAAGATGCATATTAATTGGACAGATTGGACAACCAACTCTTGTAGGTTCTATGATTGTATAACAGCATGACACATTTTAAGAAGCCTTTGAAGACACATTTGTTTGTGCAGGCATTTCAAGTTTCAAGATTATTACAACTTTTTATTAGAGAATTACACGTGGACAAATTTGTCCCTGTCCATGCAGGATCTATCTCCATCCCCTTCCCATCCCTGCAAGCTCTGTCAACTTTAAGTGTTTGAGGTTTGTACAGATGAGGACAGAGCTTGCAGAGATGGAGCAAGGACAGGAACAGAACTTGCAGGGATGGGGATGGTGACAGATCCTGCAGGCACGAGGACAAATTAGACCCTTGCCATTCTCTACTTTCTATTCAGCCTTCCCAGCAGTTTACAATCTAAAATAGGGGCTAGGGATAAATAAATAATAAAATCAAATTATGTAGACATACGAGCATCTTTCAGCAGTACCTTAAAGGGAAATGAGAGCTAAACTCTCTAGGAGTATTATATACAGTGTATTGAATGAGATTAACCAAAAAGCATTTTTATGAGACTGCTTATAAAACTAGCAAATTGCTACTATAGCAACAAAAGAGGTCTCAAATTAAGGGCTCTTTTTACTATGCCGCGCTAGGGCCTTAACACGTAGAATACCGCGCGCTTATTTGCTGTGAGCACTAGCCGCTACCACCTCCTTTTGAGCAGGTGGTAGATTTTCAGCTAGCGCGTGCTAATCTGATAAGTGTGTTAAAACCGCTAGCGCAGCTTAGTAAAAGGAGCCCTAAGAGATACATATCTAAGCTCCAAATCAAAGATTCATTGCCCCAAGCAGATTGCAGAAAGTTTAGCTACTCTCGACTATACACTCTGTATTTTGTAAGGAGTTGAATAAACAGTTACCTTAGAAATAAGAACATAAGCAATGCCTCTGCTGTGTCAGACCTGAGGTCCATCGTGCCCAGCAGCCCACTCATGCGGCAGCCCAACAGGTCCAGGACCTGTGCAGTGATCCTCTATTTATACCCTTCTATCCCCCTATCCAACATGAAATTGTCCAATCCTTTCTTCAACCCCAGTACCGTACTTTGCCCTATTACGTCCTCTGGAAGCGCATTCCAGGTGTCCACCACACGCTGGGTAAAGAAGAACTTCCTAGCATTTGTTTTGAATCTGTCCCCTTTCAGTTTTTCCGAATGCCCTCTTGTTCTTATATTTTTTGAAAGTTTGAAGAATCTGTCCCTCTCTACTCTCTCTATGCCCCTCATGATCTTATAAGTCTCTTTCATATCCCCTCTAAGTCTCCTCTTCTCCAGGGAAAAGAGACCCAGTTTCTCCAATCTCTCAGTATATGAAAGGATTTCCATCCCTTTGATCAGACGTGTCGCTCTCCTCTGAACCCTCTCGAGTAACGCCATATCCTTCTTAAGGTACGGCGACCAATATTGGATGCAGTATTCCAGATGCGGGCGCACCATCGTCCGATACAGCGGCAGGATAACTTCTTTCGTCCTGGTTGTAATACCCTTCTTGATTATACCTAGCATTCTATTTGCTCTCTTAGCGGCCGCTGCGCACTGTGCCGTCGGCTTCATTGTCATGTCCACCATTACCCCCAAGTCCCTTTCTTGGGTACTCTCGTTCACTAACATCCCTCCCATTGTATAGATGTACCTCGGGTTTCTGCTTCCCAGATGCAATACTTTACATTTCTCAACGTTGAACTTCATCTGCCATCTCGTTGCCCATTCCCCTAGTTTGCTCAAGGCCCTTTGCAATTCTTCGCAGTCCTCTTTAGTCCGAGCTCCACTAAATAGTTTGGTGTCGTCCGCAAATATTATTATCTCACACTTCGTCCCTGTTTCTAGATCATTTATGAATATATTAAATAGCAGCGGCCCAAGCACCGGGTCATTTTCAAATAGGACATCTAAGTACATAAACAAGCAAACGTCCAAACACAGAAACATCCATTTTTGAATGGGACAACCAAATTATTATTATTTTTTAATATCACCTACTTGGATGTCTTAGCCCCCACAATGTCTAGACTGCCAGGAAATCTACCTTAATTTGTCATTTTCGACCACAAAAACATCCAAGTTAAAAATGTCCAAATCAGCATTACTTAGACGTGGGAGGGGCCAGCATTCTAATGGACTGGCCAAATAAACATGCCAATAGAGCAGTGGGGCACCTTAGAGGGCATGGCTCTGAACTTCACATAAAGGGTGCCAGATATACATCCCACCATATAATAATAATAATAATAATAACTTTTTATTTGGATACTGCAACAATCAACAAGTTCTGAGTGGTTTACAATAAGAATAAACCAATACATCAACTATAGCCAACATAAACAAGAGTGGAGAAGCACATCATATTTACGAGCTCTTCACAAAAAGCGGACAGGCATATTTTGCAGTCTGAAGCCACTTCAATTGAAGCTTAGAAATACTAGCATACATAGAATTGTAATAATCAATTTTTGAAATTAGAAATGCATGTATGAGTATATGAAAAGTAGAAAAATCAAGAAGCCTAAAGATGGAAATCCTATTTGCAAAATACAAGAAATCTGTGCATGAAATAACTGAGAATCAAGGATCATACCCAGATATCGGCACAAATATCCATATCACAAAGACAGCTAAAGACGATGGCTTGAAATCCAAATGCCGAAGTGACATTTTTGTTCTGATTCCACGTCATCGTACTCTCCCCAGCATTCTTCTTGTTACCATCTAGTGCCTGCTCCTGAAGAAGGGGACTTTATTCTCCAAAACGGAGCTCTTTAAAGCAACAATGATGAGCATCTTACTTTTCAACTATGCTCACATCCACTGAGATAAGTACAAACTTTTATAATTTTTGAACTCTTTGTCAGGTCTTTCCTCAGTGCGGTGGATGTTAGGGGAGTTTATACAGGGAGTTATTCTCCCGTATTGAACTTTGAATCACACAACTTGCTATCATGCATTATTGCACACTGGGAGTGACTCGTGGAAAATTATAAAAGCATAAAATTAATTATAAAATTATTTAACTATTTTTGACACATTATTGTTTGGTCACTATACACTTGTTCACATAGTTCCGGGGATGTATTCATGCTTGATTACCTCGTTGGGTGACTATAGCTCACAACTCCTATTACAGTTTTTTCCTGACTTGAGAGTAGTGAATAAGAACATAAGAATAGCCTTACTGGGTCAGACCAATGGTCCATCAAACCCAGTAGCCTGTTCTCACGGTGGCCAGGTATTGCTATACCTGGCCAAAAGTCAAGGTATAGCAATATTCCATGCTACCATTACAGGGCAAGCAGTGGCTTCCCCCTTGTCTTTCTCAATAACAGACTATGGACTTTTCCTCCAGGAACTTGTCCAAACCTTTCTTAAAACCAGCTACGCTATCTGCTCTTACCACATCCTCTGGCAATGCTTTTCAGAGCTTAACTATTCTCTGAGCAAAAAAATATTTCATCTTATTGGTTTTAAAAGTATTTCCCTGTAACTTCATCGAGTGTCCCCTAGTCTTTGTAATTTTTGACAGAGTGAAAAATCGATCCACTTGTACCCATTTTACTCCACTCAGGATTTTGTAGACTTCAATCATATCTCCCCTCAGCCAGTGTTTTCGATTTTGAATTTCAGCCTCCCCAGTGGCAATATATTTTGTAGCAGTGGCATACCTAGCATATGTGATACCTGGGGCCCATCATTTTTTGACATCCCCCCATCCATATGAAAAATATGATTTTTAGTAACAATCTACATATCGCACAACAAGAGTGTACCTAGGAAAAGGCAGCATCTTAAACACTGCAGTGAGCACTAGAACACCAACACATACATTTTAAAACTAAACAAACCAGATCCTGCACAGTCAATTGATCCTGTACAGTTGATGCTATCAGAAAGCCATGTCCCTTTTATACACACAGACAGATACACCCTCGCCCAATATGGAATAATCATAAACTAAAAATAGAAATATGTAGACAAAAGTTAAACTGAACTGCCAAGAAACCAGACTTTGCATACAATGAAACACCACAACACCACAAAAACAGTTATACATGTCCTCTAATACTGTGCAAAATATAAAGACAGTAGATGTAAATTTGAAAAAACTGATACATAACAATCACCACTTTACAAATTAACAAATAAAAATAAAAATAAAGCAAATAATGAGAAATAAGAAAATACCATTTTATTGGACTAATCCCCATAAGCTCGGTCCTCATCCCCACAAACCACCTGATTCCATCCACACAAGCCTTGAATTGTTTTATATTGAACTTATTATATTAAAGTATAAAAAGAAACAATATTCTGTACAATTGTCAATTTATAAATCAGCGTCTTCTCCCCACTCTCTCTTCCCCATTTCCCTACAGCGTCCTCAGCCCACTCTCTCTCCACTTTCCTTCAGCGCATAAAAACAAGCAAGTAATTTTATATCATTTTCATTCTATTCATTCATAGAAATTAAAGTCTAAATAATGCCAGTCACATAACAAAACATGATTTTACAAAAATAATTCCCTGCAGCCTGCAAGGATTACTAGATGTCTTTCAGCAGCTCCCCTTCCATCCTCCCCATTACCTTCATGGCCAAGTCAAAATGATCTACCAACAATAAAATTTTAAAAACACAAAGCATATTGTAAGCAAAAAAATTGTTAATTATCATTTATATTCCGCGGGTTTTCAAAGAGGTCAAGGCAGATGACTTTATGCAATGTCACCTCAGTAACAACTATACAAAAATAGACAAATATACCCCCTCCCTTTTATTAAACCGCAATAGCATTTTTTAGCGCAGGGAGCTGCGCTGAATGCCCCACACTGCTCTCGACTATCCCTGCGCTAAAAACTGCTATTGCAGTTTAGTAAAAGGGGCCCATAGTGCAAAATATAGACAGCATATATAAATTCTCAAAACGGACACATTTTGATCATTAAATTGAAAATAAAATCATTTTTCCTACCTTTGTTTGGTAATTTCATCAGTCTCTGGTTGCACTTTATTCTTCTGACTGTGCATCCAATATTTCTTCACTTCTTTCAGCCTTCTGTATGCTTCCTCTCCTCCAGACTTCATTCCCTCCCCCAACTTTTTCTTTGTTTCATCCTGTCCCCTTCTTTCTTTCTCTCTCCATGCCCCCTTTCTTTCTGTATGTCTGTCTTTCTCTCTCTCTCTCCGTGCCCCATTTATTTCTTTCACCCTGCCCCCTGCTTTCTTTATCTCTCCATGCCCCCCTTTCTTTCTCTCTCTTTCCCCATGCCCCATTTTTTTCTTTCTTTCACCCTTCCCCCTTTCTTTCTTTCTGGATCCCTGTCCCTCCCTTGCTTTCTTTCTGCCTCCCTGGCTCCCCCCACCCTTTCTTTCTTTCTTTCTCCCTTCCCTCCCCTATGCCACCACCGCTACCACCACCATGCTGCCACCACCGCCGGGGAAAGGCTGCCACTGGCCATTGGAAACAGGCCGGCGCCAAATTCTCCCTCCTTCTTTTCCCGCGGGCTGACCAACTCTGGCTGCCCGATGTCAATTCCAACGTCAGAGAGGACGTTCCGGGCCAGCCAGGCAGCGATTGGCTGGCCCAGAAAGTCCTCTCCGTCGTCAGAATTGACGTCGGACGGCTACAGTTGCTCGGCTTGGGGAAGAGAAGCAGCAGGGAGGAAGAATTTGGCACCGGCTTCTTTCTGTTGACGGCAATGGCAGCCTTTCCCCAGCGGCAGCCTATTGCCTGGTAAGTGGCCAGCTGAACACCCCCTCGGGCCTTGCACCTGGGGCGGCCCCCCCCCCGCTCCCCCCCTTGGTACGCCACTGTTTTGTAGAAAGTTTTTTCAACTGTCAGCCATTTTGATATTCTTTCTTTTGGGTTCCACGTTGTTTGAAATCCAATAAACCATTGTTTTTTGTTTTGAGATTTAAGAACAGTTTATGATCCTAAAGACATTTAGTAATGAACATAGAGACATGATTGCAATAAACTATGGGCTCCTTTTACTAACCAGTGGTAGAGGTCTTCACCCCTTATATATGCTGAGACCTCCAAAACTCCTTCAAAACCTTCTATACCCATCTGTCTACCACCCCAATAACCTTATGGATGCAGGTTGCAGTATATGGCAGTAGCATAGGGTTTTCTTGGGCTTATACTTAACACTATAAATGTAGTGGTTAGAGTGGCTTCTGAGCCTGGGTCCTCCTCTCTAAAGTTCAACTTGGCACTTCCTGGCCTTGCAACACACAAACTGACGTTAACATCATTAACGTCATCAGATGTACACTGCTATATTCTCCAATTCGTTGTACGAAATATACACTGCTATACTCTTTAATTAGCTGTTCGTAAAGCTTCACTTGATTGTATTTACAGTTTATTTTATTGTAAACCGCCTAGAAGTCGCAAGATTGTTGGCGGTATATAAGAATAAAGTTATTATTATTATTATTATTAAGGTTCACTATCCCATCCACCAGGTTACTTAAGACACCTGTGTGATGCTCTACTAGGTTTTCCTAGGTATATACGCCTTCATTCAGATTTTTAAGGGTGAGAGGGGGGTCAGTGAGCATTGGGAGAGTGTGGGGAGGTCATAGCTTCATGTATCCAGTGGTCATCTGGTCAGTTTGGGCAACTTAGTGGCACTTATACGCTTCTTATATAGGTCTAGCTCTGAACGTTTTGAAAAAGGTTTGATTGTCCTCAATAGACGTCCAAATCTAGCATGTCCAAAACTACGCCCATAACACACATCTTAACATGCCCCCCTTGAACTCTGGACACACAGCGGGAGAAACGTCTTTCTAGACATCCAGGAAAATGGTTTCGAGTATCGACACTTGGACGTCCCAGCAATTAGTGCATCCAAGTGCTGAATAAGGTGGTTTTTTGGACATTTTAGTTTTTTGATTATGCCTCTAAAAGCAGTCAAGTGTCTAAAAAGTAATAAGGTAGAAGGTCTCAACATGCTACCTGTAGAACTCTTTAAGTTTTATTTCTCCCTAGCGTCTACCTTGCTGCAAATGTTTATTAAGGTCACAATGAAAGGTAGGCTCCCTGAGTCTTTTTATGCTGCAGGGACTTCCATAATACCAAAGAATGGAAAAATCCTACTCAGTTTACAATCTGTAGTCTGATTTTGTTTATAAAACACATATTATTCCATATTTGCTAAGATTCTTTCACTAAACAGTGTGTTGCCTTGCTCATCCATTCAGATCAGTCAGGCATTAGCATATAGTATTTGCCATTTAATTAATATTATATATTCAGTCCTGGAAGTTGACATCCACTGTGTTATTCCTTCTTGTGATGCAGAGAAAACTATTGATAAAGTTAAATGGCTTATCTGTTCTCCTTTATCACTGTTTTACGGTTGGAGAATCAGTTTTGCAGCTAGATAAAGGCACTTTAATATTCTAACTCTACACGGTAGAAGTTAAGTTGTTCGATCTGCTCCATTTCAACTACACAGAGGCACATGCCAAGGATACCTGCTTTTGCCTTTATTATTTGATCTAGTTATAGAACCATTGATGTGTGCAGTCCTTGGAACAGTAGCGATACAAGCAATTCTAATATATGGAGAGGAGCACAAGATATTTTTGTATACTAACAGTACTCTAATTTACATTACTAGCATTTCAACTTCCATTTCTGGCTGTTGAATTTGCTAAAAGAGTATAACCCCTCTTTTAACAAGTTGTGCTGCTAAGCAGTGTGAGCTAAATGTTGAACCACAATCTTTTCCTATGGGCGGCTTGGCATTTAACTCGTACTTTTCAGCAGCACGGCTTGATAAAAGGGGAGGGGGATTTAGTGACTTTTTTGTGTATACAGTCAATCCAGCCATCTATTATTCTGCTCTGCAAGTCAATGGCACCCGGGCTAAGTGACCCTGAATCCTATGGAAAATTTCAGAGGATGAAAGAGATTTGTTGCCTGAGGCTACAAACCCCTAAACACCTTGCTTGTTTACATATTTTAAATTATGATCCTCTACCTATAAACTTGGACAACAAATGGGAGAAGCCGCCTCCACACAAGTGAAGAGCAAGAAACAACAATGATGCAGGTGACCAATTGCTGCTCAATCTCTTTTATCGTGTTAGACTTGACACAATTGTGTTTCAGCCCTAAAAGGGGCCTGCCTCAGAAGTCTTGTTAAAACGCAATGAATAAGATGTATAGATTCATATACTCCTATTTTTCATTGAGTTGACAGTAAACCTTGGAAAATACCGCCGCTGTCAACTCAATGAAAAATAGGAGTATATGAACATCAGGCTGCCCAGTGGTATAAATTAATATCTGGTTATATGAATCAGAAACCAAAAACTAGTCTTAGAGACATTTGGAGCATTGAGATAAAGCAGCAGATTTCTGTGTCTCAATGGTCACAAATTTGGACTTGGATGATGAGATGTACGGCGTCAGCATCTATGAGACAAACTTGGGTGGTTTTTTTTTGTTACATAGAAGTTTTTTGACCCCTGTTAGATTACAAAAAGTAGATAGTTCTAGGTCAAATAGATGCTGGCATTGCCATCTCGATATAGGGACAATGGATTATCTGCTCTTCTTTTGTCCCTTGATACTTAACTTTTGGCGATCCATTTGGAGTCAAGTCAATAGAATACTGGAAAATCCAGTGGCATTGACATATGATACAGTGCTATTTGGCACGTTAATGAGAGCCAAAAGCCCACTATCTTCCCATAACAACAAACTTCTCTTTATCATGACAGGAGTTGCCATTCAACTTATTTTGTAGAACTGGAAAAACTGGGACCGATTAAATTATAATTTCTGGTGGGAATCTTTATGCTACACTTTTAAACTGGAACATATGATTGCCGTACAACTGGGACATTATAGGAAATTTAAGGATGTTTGGGAACCATTGACAAAATTCTGTAAGGAGTGATTATTGGATTTAGCCCTTTGATTATACATGTCCAGGGGTGGGGAAATACCTTTAATTTATTGTTGATTGTAATTTTGTGTGTATAAAAGGGGGGGGGAAGAGATGTGTTTGTTATAAAATATAATTTGATTGAATTTAAGTGCTGTTTAAAGTGTAAAATGTTTGTATAATATGTTGCACTTATTGTTAGCTTTAAAATGAATAAAGATATTTAAACAACAGAAAGACCTGGCAAAGCATGAAGAATGCTCTGAAATTTGGCAGCTAAAATTTAATGCTAAGAAATACAAGGTCATGCATTTGGGCTACAAAAACCCAAGGGAACAGTACAGTTTAGGGGGTGAAGAAATGTGCACAACAGAAGAGCGGGACTTGGGTATGATTGTATGTGATGATCTTAAAGCCAAACAGGTTGAAAAGGTGACGGCGAAAGCTAGAAGGATGCTAGGTTGCATAGGGAGAGGCATGGCCAGTAGAATATTGTGTACAATTCTGGAGGCCGCATCTTCAAAAAGATGGTCCAGAGGAAGACTACTAAAATGGTGTGTGGTCTTCATCATAAAGTGTATTGGGATAGACTTAAAGATCTTAATCTGTATACTTTGGAGGACAGGTGGGAGAGGAGAGGAATGATAAAGACGTTTAAATACAATCAGCAAAAAAATTGTTATTAGCCTAGTGGTGGAGATACCCCATGAAAGTACATTTATAATAGGTGGAGAAAAAGCCTCAACTTATCAACAATATAGGGACGGCAACCCAATGAGTTCTTAAGCCAGTCCTGCTCTGTATCATAGGCAAAAAACTCCACACGTTTCAAAATGTAGCTTTTCAAAACGGGACCAAAGCCACCACTGTACACAGGGAGCCAGAAAAAGAACAAAACATGCACTTATCTTCTAACAATGGCAACAACAGCAGCGAGTAGATCTTCCTGCTATAGCACTTCTCACGCTGAAAAAAGACAAGCAACTGGATGTCACCAACAAGGCTATTGTTTCGCAGAACAACGGCTGCATCAGGGCAATCACATTCTCTCCTGCTCCAAGACGTTTAAATACCTACGTAATGTAAATGTGCATGAGTCAAGTTTCTTTCAGTTGAAAGGAAACTGCAATGAAAGGGCATAGGATGAAGTTAAGAGGTGATAGGCTCCGGAGTAATCTAAGGAAATACTTTTTTACAGATGTGTGGAACAGTCTCCCAGAAGAGGTGGTGGAGACAGAGACTGTGTCTGTATTCAAAAGGGCCTGGGATAGGCACATGGGATCTCTCAGAGAGAGAAAGAGATAATGGTTACTGCAGATGGGCAGACTAGATTGGCCATTTGGCCTTTATCTGCCATCATGCTTCTATGTGTATCTGGGAGTTTTTATATGAAGTTCACTGCAGTACCCCTTAGGGTGCCCCTCTGCTCTGCTGGGATGTCTGTGTGGCCAGTCTGCTAAGAATGTTGCCCCACCCCCTAAACACCTCAATGGCTGTTTTTTGTGCATTTTTCATTTAGACTTTTTTTTTTAATGGTTCTGAAAGATAGATACACTGAGGGCAAACACATCTAGGAAATGACCATTTTCATAATAAAAAGTTGGATGTTTTCCTGTTTTAAAAATAGTCATTTTCTCTACTGGATTTTTGCATATTTTTCCCAAAACGTCCAAAATTGGATTTAGACATCATATTGAAAATGCCCCTCCACATCTCCATTAATCAAAATTTACATGCATTAATTTTTTAAGCAAACCAAAACATGTTTGAAAATCAGCCAAATAATCCAAATATGGTCCAAAAATGAATTAAAGCTTGTTCATGCATATTCCTACTATGTATAGCTTGCATGAATTGGAGTTGAGGCTCAGTACTTTTCCTGGAAACTGCAAACATGTGAAATTTGACCTTTTACAGATAGATTTATATTTACCTTGTCACTATAGAATTAGCATTGGGGGGGGGGGGAACCCCTATGTGGTGTCAAATTCTCAAATGCAACATCAATAAATAAATTTTACATTTGCTCACAGGTTGAAAAACTGTATCCTGGAATACTGTGGGAAAATGATTTTCTTCTTTTCATTTTAATAGGTTTGTCCCTGGCAGTTGTAAATGTGAAATTTAACCTTTTACAGATAAAGTGTTATTTACGAGGTCTTTTTTAAAAAGTTCCAGGACTAATTCTATAAAATATTATTAAACAGTCTTCCATTCCATTGGTTCCCTTTCAAAGTATTCCTCTTCCCTACGTATATACTTTTCACAGTGTCATTTCCATATCTGGAAATAGACCTTAAACGCATCTTCTGGAATTGCCAAAAGTTGTTGCGTCAAATTTTGCTTTGTCTTCAATGGTGTTGAATTACTTTCCTTTCAGCTTGGATTTAAATTTAGGAAACACGAAGAAGTCAGCATGGACTAAGTCAGGAGAGTAAGGTGGCTGGGGAAGAACTGTTTTTTGGGACAAAATTTGCAGTTGTTATTCTGGTCATCAGTCATCAACCGTGGAACAAACTTCGCCGCAGGTCTAGCGAGATATCCCCAACTTCTCTGTTAGAATGTTGTGGCATGAACCAATGGAGATGTTGCATTCCTCTGCCAATTTTCTAACTGTTAATCACCAATTAGCGCACAGAAGAACCCTCATCAGTTGATGTTGATGGTCTTCCAGTTTGCAAATTATCTTCCACTGATTCACAAACACTTTTGAAGCATGAATACCATTCAAAACACCTTCCACGACTCATAACAAGTTCCCCATAAGTCACTTTCAACATTTCATAAGTTTTTGTACTGGTCTTACCCAATTTAAAACAGAACTTCATGCTGTAGTGCTGCTTATTGAGGTCACACATGATGAAAAATAGCCAATCACAAAAACACACTTTCACAAAAACTGCTGTAGCTCAGAAACGAAAACAAATATCAACAAATGGAAAAAAAAAAGGTTACTTGTGAGGTTTCAAGCTACTCAACACCGCCTGGTGCATCTCAAAAGAACTTCCCATTGGGACGCGATTCAAACTGTCCTTGAATGTTTTGAACAGACTCGTACCTTGTCATTATGGAATTAGCATCTGAAGAAAAGAAAAAAAACTATTTGTGTCAAAATCTAAAATACAACATTAATAAACTTTATATTAGCCCACAGATTACAAACTTGATGGAGCTATGCACCTCTGTATCCTGGAATGTTATGGGAAAATTTTTTTATCTTCATTATAATCGGCTTCTGTGAATTGGCACTGTACAGTCATACATGAATGGACAGACTGTATGGGCTAACTTGCCTGGATATGCCATCTTGAGCTCAATGTGGAGTCCTTTGTGGTGCGCTAAGAGATTTAAGCTATGCTAAATGCTGCACAGCACATTGTATATCCTGGGCTACGTGGCACTTAGAATGCACTAATTATATTAGTGTTTGCTAAATCTATTAGCACATCTTAGTAAAATGACCCCTATATTGACATCTTTAGTATTAAAGTAATGCATAACAATACTTATTGCGAGAAGACATGTACTATGTTGCCTAACCTTAATAACAGATAATTTGGGGCCGTCATATAGTTTAGGCATAGATTAAAAACCACTGCAGCCCATTTTTATACTACTAACATCAGTGGTGGGAAAAAAAACACTGCAACCTAGGAAAAGTGACAGATTAGTCACTTAGATCGACTGACATTTTAGATTATCACAGCAAATATCATCATGTTGAAATGTCTATTACAGCAGACTGAGAACTGGATGGCTCAGTGGATTGTAACAGGGTTTATCAAGCCTTTTCACTATGATGTCAGTTCAAATCTTTCTCAAGCTAATGATGGTCAAAAGTCATTTTATATCCCTGTGAAACAGATTAGTGAGCTGAGTACAGCTCCAAAAAGACAAGCATCCACATCACTATAATAATATAATTATCGCTATAAGATACCCTGGTCTAGCAATACTACTATGGTTTATAATATTATTCTGCTCTGGTCAGTCATCTTAACTCATTTCCAATTATCATTATGCTCACGTCTGTTTTGCTCTGGAAACTCAATGCTGTTGGTGGTGATCATCATTTATTAAAAAAAAAAAAAAATAGGTTGACCATGTCAATCAAATATTAACCACAAGAAACTCTCTGGCTAATATTTGATTGAAGTGGTCAATTTTTTTTTTTTTTTAATGATGACCACAGCCAGCAGTATTAGGTCCTGATATTCAATGCTGGACCATGTCTGGATACCAGCTCTGAATTGGGATTACCAAAGGGGAAGAGAACAAAGGGAACAGCGTTTAACTTCAAGAAAGGGAACTATGATGCCATGAGACAAATGGTGAAGAAGAAGCTCAGACACAGCTCCAAGAAAGCTCGGTCTGTGGAGCAAGCCTGGTCCCTACTCAAGGACACGGTAAGCGAGGCACAAAACCTATATGTACCCAGATTTAGGAAAGGATGCAATAAGAATCAGACTAAAGACCCAGCATGCATAAGCAATGAAGTAAAGACAGTGATAGGAGACAAGAAAACATCATTTCGGAAGTGGAAAAAGGACAAAACTGAAGGAAATTGGAAAGAACACAGGAAGCATCAGAAAGAATATCACCGAGTGGTCAGAAAAGCCAAGAAAGAATACGAGGAAAGACAAGCCAAGGAAGCAAGAAATTTTAAACCATTTTTCAGATATGTAAAAGGGAAACAGACAGTGAGGGAGGAGGTGGGACCTCTGGATGAGGGAGACAGAAAAGGAGTGGTGAAGGAGGAAAAAGAGGTGGCTGATAGACTAAACAAGTTCTTCGCATCGGTCTTTACAAAAGAAGACACATCCAACATGCCGGAACTGGAAAAAATCTTCAAGGGGAATCAAGAGGGAATATTATCATGCATGGAGGTAAGCCTCGAAGACTTTCTCAGGCAGATAGATAGATTAAAAATTGACAAATCTCCTGGCCCAGATGGGATTCACCCGAGAATACTGAAAGAGCTCAGAGACGAAATAGCGGAGTTACTCAGGCATATGTGCAACCTATCCTTGAGAACAGGGATAATCCCGGAAGACTGGAGGATAGCAAATGTTACACCAATCTTCAAAAAAGGATCGAGAGGCGACCCGGGGAACTATAGACCGGTGAGCTTGACCTCAGTTCCGGGGAAGATGGTCGAATCAATGATCAGGGAAGGTATCAATGAGCATATAGAAAAAAACAAACTGATGAGAACAAGCCAGCACGGTTTCTGTAAAGGACGATCGTGCCAAACGAATCTACTGCATTTCTTTGAGAGGATAAGCAAACATTTGGACCAAGGTAACCCCATTGACATAGTATATCTGGATTTCCAAAAAGCCTTTGACAAGGTACCCCATGAGCGCCTGCTGAAGAAACTGTGGAACCACGGGGAGGAAGGGGACGTCCACAGATGGATCCAAAATTGGCTGGCGGATAGGAAGCAGAGGGTAGTAGTAAAAGGACACTACTCTGACTGGAAAGGGGTCACGAGTGGTGTCCCACAGGGGTCTGTGCTGGGACCGCGCTGTTCAATATATTCATTAACGATCTGGAAACGGGCACGAAGTGTGAAGTTATCAAGTTCGCGGATGATACAAAACTCTCCAACAGAGTACAAACTGTTGAGGAATGCAAAGAATTACAGAGCGACCTGAACAAACTGTGTGAATGGGCAAAAAAGATGGCAGATGAGCTTCAACGTGGAGAAATGTAAGGTCTTGCACATGGGGAAAGGGAACCCCATGTACAGCTATACGATGGGAGGAAGGGTGCTGGGGAAAGACACCCTAGAAAAAGACCTGGGGGTATTGGTGGATACAACAATGAAACCAGCGGCGCAATGTGCAGCGGCCTCAAAGAAAGCAAACAGAATGCTGGGCATTATCAAAAAAGGTATCACTACCAGAACGAAGGAAGTTATCCTGCCATTGTATCGAGCAATGGTGCGACCACATCTGGAATACTGTGTCCAATACTGGTCGCCGTACCTTAAGAAAGACATGGCGATGCTTGAGAGGGTCCAGAGGAGAGCAACTAGGATGATAAAAGGAATGGAGAACCTTTCATATTCCGAAAGGTTAGACAAACTGGGGCTCTTTACCCTGGAAAAGCGGAGACTGAGAGGAGACATGATACAGACGTATAAAATCATGAAAGGCATAGAGAAGGTGGATAGGGGCAGATTCTTCAGACTAGCGGGGACATCAAAAACAAGAGGTCATTCAGAAAAACTGAGAGGGGACAGATTCAAAACGAATGCAACGAAGTTTTTCTTCACTCAGAGGGTGGTGGACACCTGGAACACGCTTCCAAATGAGGTAATAGGACAGAGTACAATACTGGGTTTCAAAATGGGGCTGGATGACTTCCTGGAAGCGAAGGGGATTACAGGGTATAGATAGAAGGTTACTCTACAGGTCATAAGCGAAAAGCGTATGACAGTTTTAGGGTATGAGCACTATCAGGTCTTGGACCTGAGGGGCCGATGAGTGAGCGGACTGCCGGGCTCGATGGACCTCCGGTCTGACCCGACAGGGGCAATTCTTATGTTCTTATGACCCTCGTAAGGGGATGTGGCAGTCTGATCCCCTCAGTTCCCTTAGCATCCCCCTCTGGTCCTTGAACACCTCCAAGATCTGAAGCTCCTTGATCCCTTTTCCATGGTGGAAGTCCTATTCGCAACTTAGATCTCACCTTTCCTCACCTCCTGGACCTCTACCTAAACCCTCTTCATCCCCAGGGCTTTCCCAGTGGAGATCCCTGATGTGTAGTGGGATGGGGCGGAACTTGACCGGTACCCTTTCTACTCTGGCCTTTTGGCTCCAACTCTCTCCCTTTGATGTGTGCTTTAAGATTGTTTATTTTCATTGATATTAATATTATGTTTTATATTTCTTATATTCCCCATCTCTTTATATGGAGATGTGTTGAATAAATGTTTATTTATTTTTAGTATTTATACACCAATTTTAACCTAAGTGGTCTACATTCAGATACTCAAGCATTTTCCCCTATCTGTCCTGGCAGGCTCACACTCTACCTAATGTACCTAGGGTAATGGGGGATTAAGTGGCTTGCCCAGGATCACAAGGAGCAGCATAGAATTTGAACCCATCATCTCAGGGTGCTACTAAGGCTCTAAACATTGTGCCACACTTATTAAAATCCACTGTGCCAAACAATGTTAAAATCCATGATTTTAATTATCTCTTTTCTTTTAGCAATTTTAAACAATTCAACAACTTGTTAATACGAAGATGCAGACAGTTGTCTACCAGCAAGTTGAGTGCTATCCAATCTTTTGCACTATGTGACACATTATCTGTCAGCTGGTAAGAAGTTTTATGCGTGCACTTGGTACAAAGGACTCCTGGCTCTCAAAGAATGACCTGGAGGAGCTGAAGTAGTCAGAGGTATATGGAGGAAGGATAGAGGGACATAGGGCTAGATTCACAAAGCAAACCAATCGTGTACCGATCGGTTTGCGACCCCTTTGCAACCAGATTTCCTTCGGGCTCCATTCACTAACCTCTCCTGCGTTCCGCTTCAAATCCGTGCATGCAAATGAGGAGAAACGCATGCAAAGTAGGCAAGGACGCAATTCACAACACAATATTTCACATCCGACTGGGCTGGCTGATCAACTGAAGAAGCAACTGCTGGGGACCAGTCGAAAACGTCTTTCCCACTCTGGAAGCCCTGCTCTCTGCCCTGCTCGCCGCCCTCTCCTGCCTGCTCGCCGCATCGCAGTCTAGTTCTTCTGTCCTGACTTCCCTAAAAATCTCCTGCCTGCTCACCGCATCGCTGCCCTGGTTCTCCTGCCCTGACTTCCCCGAATCTCTCCTACCCTTCCCCACCCTGCGAGCCTGTGTTTTAACTCGTGAGTTTAAAGTGGGTTAAAACCACTGGTTCGCAGGGCTAAAAACTAATAAAAAAGTTAAAAGTTAAAAAAGATTGCAGCTCTGATGGGAATGCTCAGACCATCTACAGATGGTCTGCACATGCGTGGGGATCGCAGAAAAGCGATCCGTGCTGGCAGATGGGGGCGTTCCTCCGATTGACAACATCTGCATATTTTAGCTTCCAGAATTTGTCGGACCTGCCTGGATTAGGCACAATCGGGCAGGTTGATAAATCTAGCCCATAATAAAGAAGTTCCACCTCCAGTCTAGCAGTCTCTTTCTTGTGTTGGAGGAGAGAGGTCATCAGAAAGAAAAGAATCACCTTGGTGAATCAGGGAATGATGATCCTGTAGTTAGGACTTATCCAGCAGGGAATGCAATATCCTCTTACTCCAAGGCGGGACCTCCAGGAACTTATGCAATATTTTACATATGAACAGTAGCATAGTAAGGGGGGAGTAGTCCGTCTCGGGCACCATGTTGGTGAGGGTGCCGGTACCCCTCCACCTCTTCCCCTCACCATGCACGTACCCCCCTTTCCTTCTCCCCGTACTTCTAGTTGCTCACCACCATGAGCAATAGCTTCAACGTGTTTCTCATGACCACATCAGCTCTCCCACTGACATCACTTCTCGGTGCCGTGCATAGGAAATGACATCAGAGGTAGAGCTGCTGGGGTTGCGAGGAGCACATTGAAGTTGTTACTCGCAGTGGTGAACAACTAGAGGTATGGGGGAAGGGAAGGGGGCACGCATGCAGCAGGGGGGATTGGGGAAGGAGCAGGGGGCAGAGACGAGGGTGGGGGAGAACATAAGATTTGCCGCTGCTGGGTCAGACAAGTGGTCCATAGTGCCTAGCAGTTCACTCACACGGCGGCCCTTAGGTCAAAGACCAGTGCCCTATTTGAGTCTAGCCCAAAGGTTCTCAACCTTCCTAATGCTGTGACCCTTTAATACAGTTCCTCATGTTGTGGTGACTCCGAACCATAAAATTATTTTCGTTGCTACTTTATAACTGTAATTTTGCTACTGTTATGAATCGTAATGTAAATATTTGATATTCAGGATGTATTTTCATTGTTATAAATTGAACATAATTAAAGCATAGTGATTAATCACAAAAACAATATGTAATTATATATTGTGAAATATTTATTTCTAATTACAAATAAATATATGTGGGCGAATCTGCATGTGGGCGGACCCGTCTGGAGATGGATAGAGGTGCAGTGTCTTGGTTCCTAAGACCAGATTTCTTCAACCTTTTAACACCTATGGACTGGCGGAAATAAAATAATTATTTTGTGGACTGGCACCGGTCCGTGGACCGGCAGTTGAAAATCACTGGGCTAAGTCGTGCCCATCTCCACTCAATCTCTGCCCCAGACCCCGCCCCCATAATAGTACTCATTGTAACACCATTTTTTCCATTCATTTTTTATATATACACACAATATAATTGTATTAACAACACATAATGGTTAACCACAAAATTAAAATACACAAAGCACACTGTATGCTTTTTAACATTCATTCCTACCAGAAAACAGATAACCCCATGCAAATGTAGGACCAAAAACTAAAAGTACTAATATTTGCCAACAAACCCTAAGATGCAAGACTCTGCAAGCAGTATAACCCCAGAGGAAAAGAAACAAATGCATTTCTTTCTGAACAGACAAATCAATCACTAAATAAAAAAAATAAAAGCATTTCCCCTACCGTTGTTGTCTCTCTTCCTCCATGTACTTTGCCTTCAAGCTTGCCCCCCAGTGTTATTTTTGGGCTGGTCCACTCTGCTATCAATGTAGCATCTTCGAGCTGGCTCCCTGAGTGCTGCATTGCACAAAGCTGTGGGCAGTGTCCCGTGCCTCATCTGGAAGCCTTCCCTCTGATGTTGCAACGTCAGAGAGAAGGCTTCTGGTTCAGGCGCAGGCCACGCTTAGGAGCCTTTTCCCACGGCCTTGTGCACTGCAGCACGCAGGGAACTGGCCCGAAGATGCTGCATTGATCGCACCGCGGACTGTCGGCTGAAGAATGCTGTCATGGGCCAGATGGACGTGCCGGCCCTGTGGACCGGAGGTTGAAGAACACTGCCTTAGACCATCGGAAATATGTGTTTTCCAATGGTCTTAGGTGACCCCTGTGAAAGGGTCGTTTGACCCCTAAAGGGGTCACGACCCACAAGTTGAGAACTGCTAGTCTAGCCTTACCTGCGTATGTCCTGGTCCAGCAGGAAGTTATCTAACCTTTTCTTGAATCCCTGAAGGGTGCTTTCCCCTATAGCATGTGGATAAAGGTGAGACAGTTTATATATGAAGTTTTAGGTGCATTAACAGATTTAGTGTGAACTAATGATTAACATGAGCTAAATGACATGCTGCCCATAGAAATACAGCAACCAGAAAAGAGATGATCACCTCTGCACGATTAAACACAAGTCCAATAGAAGAGAGCAGAGCGCGCCTGGTCTTCAAAACCCACTTTATTAGCAACCAAACATAAAATCCTTATATAATAATAATAATAATAATTTTTCATAATTTTCTCTAAGGGGGGCATGTTTGAGGGTGGAGAGTAGGTGTGACAGCACGTGCTAATTGATTATCATGGTGTACTCTTACTGCCTATCCAATAGGTGTCAGTAAGGACTCACATAATAACTGTGTTCAATGGCCAAATACCAATGATGAAATTAGCGCTTGGCCATTAATTAGGAAAAAAATGGGAAAGTCATCCATTTTGAAGCACAAATGCCTTAGCGCATGGGAATGCCATGCATAAGTGGCACACTAAGGCCACTTTTGCCATGGCTTTAGTAAAAGGACTCCTAAGTGAACTCTATAGTCACCTAGACACAGGTCAGATTGCATTGGTGGTATCTTTAGACATATCTGCTGCGTTTGACCTGATTAATCACCGCCTTCTGCTTCAATGTCTAAGGGCTCCTTTTACGAAGGTGCGCTAGGGCCTTAACGCACGGAATAGCGCACGCTAAATTGCCGTGCGCGCTACCCGCTATCGCCTCCTTTGGAGCAGGCGGTAGATTTTCGGCTAGAGCGTGCTATAACACGCGCTAATCCAGTGCGTGCGCTAAAAACGCTAGCACACCTTCGTAAAAGGAGCCCTAAGCTTCCATTGGGATCTCAGGGACAATTTTCAGATGGTTCTCATCTGTTTTTTAGAACATACTTTACGCGTCTTCTTCTCACACTCTTTCCTGTGGTATCCCCCAGGCTCCAGTCTTTCTCCACTCCTTTTCAATCTCTTTGTTAGCCCATTGGCATTTTTAATCCAGACTCACGGCATTCATTTTCATTCTTATGCAGATGATTTTTTGCTTATACTGTACACTACACTAGTAAGGAATCTATTCATCTGTAACCATTTTAGACTTGTCTTCTGAAAGCAGCATCATGGCTATCCTGAGAAAATAGTGGCTTCTTGGATTACCGGTTTACTATCACTTCCTTCTCTCAACACGATTCTTTTTGATGGGCCAATTACTCCTATTGCCTCTTTCAGATATCTGGGTACTATTTTGGATTTGGCGCTTTCTTTTTTCCCCTCAGATTTCCTCTGTAGTTCAAACAAGTTTCTGTTTTCTACATAAATTGAGAGCTACTCACAATTGCATAGATACAACCTCCTTTCGGTCCTTAATCTACGCATCCATCAATAGACACTATGATTACTGTAGTGTTATATTTTCAGGTATCACAAGACTCAATTTAAAACAACTGAAAATTCTTCAAAACACTGTAGCAAGGATTTTATGCGCTCGCTAATCGGTTAACGTCTCTTAGTAAAAGAGGGCCGTAGAATGCACACGAAAGAAAAAGCCTCAGTTTAAATAGGTGAGGGAAAAACCACTCTACTAACCACACATCATAGGCATAAAAAGCTTCCGTTGCAGACCATTGTGTCAAATATATTGCTACGAAAAAATATGAAGGATAAATAGCAGTCCACATAGGGTTTTTTTCCTAAACTACTAGCATTTGTTTGCACACTTGGACTGCTATTTATCCTTCACGTTTTTTCGTAGCAATATATTTGACACAATGGTCTGCAACAAAAGTTTTTTATGCTTATGATGTGTGGTTGGTAGAGTGGTTTTTTCCTCACCTAATTAAACTGAGGCTTTTTCTTTCGTGTGCATTCTAACGTGTATTGTATTATATTGCTATACGCCTGGAGTACATTTAAACAGTGGGGAGTTTTTTGTTGATATTGTGTGTTATGTTACCCCCATTCCTCTTTTTCAGTTTCTTCTCTAAAAGCTACATTAGCTTCTGACAGAATCTAGGATAAAATTTAAAATTACGACTCTTCCATATAAGACACATAGCAAAAAAAAAACCCCTGCATATTTATCTTATACGAGGGATCACTGAAAAGTTCTCAGCTCAGCCAAGGAGAGAATGATGTGGAGCCATGAAATATACAAGTTATTCAACACTCTTCTTGACACTTTTTGTTTCATTTCATATCATTGAAACGAAAAGTGTTGTAAGTTTCATGGCTTCACATCATTCTCTTGGTTGGGCTTAGAACTTTTCAGCAGCCCCTCATTGTACTTTATGTTCCCTTACTGACAACAGGCTTGTTTTGCCCCATCCATCTAAAGCTCAATGAGAGTTGACAAGATCAAGACCTTGCGCTATGGAACTCTCTGCCACATCACTGTAAGAAGACTTACCTTCTTAAATTACATTTGCTAACAATGAATGTGTTTGGGGCCTGCAGTTGGTCGAGGAGCTTAAGTTAAAGTGTGTGTGTGAACATTTTTCTCTGGTTGAAAGACTGTGCTTTTCTATCATTTTTATGGAGTTCTGTTTTTAAACTTTCTTACTTGTGTTATATTGTAAATTGCTTTGTCTAGTTTATGAAAACAAAAACTGTAGATACAGATATTCTGGAGATAATTTATTATACACTGACATATAAAAACATGAAAATTCAATTAAAAAAGTACAATGATAAAAAATACAGTGATAAAAATCGGACCCTACATGGTCCGTGTTTCGGCGAACATGCCTTCCTCAGGGTTCCAATGGTTTGCAAACTCAAATATAAAGAATTGTACTGAAAACAGTTCATTGTCTTTAAACATGTGAGCAGAAAACACCACAGACATGCTGGAGTAGCAAAAAAAAATGCAAGCAAGTTCATCAAGCAAGATCTTCCTATGCTGAAGCCGTGCTGGCTGGTCCTCATCAGACCGTGTCCGCAAAAGGTGATCAATGATGCGGTCCTTTATCAGTGCCTCTACCATCTTCCCCGGTACCGAGGTCAGACTCACCGGTCTGTAGTTTCCCAGATCTCCCCTCGAACCTTTCTTGAAGATCGGCGTAACAGATTGCACAACTCTGCTTTGTTTGTTGAACTCCAACATGGCATTATCCTTCCTGTTATTAAGAACTAACTTAATGGCCACTGCCAACACAAAGTAATGTATAAAACTCAGGCTTGACTACAATATTATTGACATCCACATAAGAATTTGATGAGAAAAAGCTTCATGTATATGCAAGATTTATCTTATAGTTTAGCAAAACTTTAGCCTAAAACTTCTCTATATTAGGGTAAGAGTATAACGTGTGACTATCGGCTTTATCGCACGCAACTTTTTAGTGCACGCTATCCTCCGTGCTAGCTGAAAAACTACTGCCTGCTCAAAAGGAGGTGGTAGTGGCTAGCGCGGCCACTGTACCGTGCCATGGTACACCCTCACCTGGAGTACTGCATTCAGCACTGGTCGCTGTACATGAAGAAGGACACGGTACTACTCAAAAGGGTCCAGAGAACAGCAACCAAAATGGTTAAGGGGCTGGAGGAGTTGCCATACAGTGAGAGGTTAGAGAAACTGGGCCTATTCTCCCTTGAAAAGAGGAGACTGAGAGGGGACATGATCGAAACGTTCAAGATAATGAAGGGAATAGACTTAGTAGATAAAGAAATATTGTTCACCCTCTCCAAGGTGGAGAGAATGAGAGGGCACTCTCTAAAGTTAAAAGGGGATAGATTCTGTACAAATGTAAGGAAGTTCTTCTTTACCCAGAGAGTGGTAGAAAACTGGAACGCTGTTCCGGAGGCTGTTATAGGGGAAAACACCCTCCAGAGATTCAAGACAATGTTAGATAAGTTCCTGCTGAACCAGAATGTAGACTCAGGGCACTGGGAGCGGGAGCGGACTGCTGGGCACGATGGACCACAATGGATCATGCTTCAGTATGGCTCTGAGATAAATATGCAGACTATACAATCAATAGATATGTTAGATGTGTCAACCCAATAGAAAGTGAATATGTAATCTGTAACTAGGTGTTCCTTTAGGTTACTGAACTAAAGTATATAAGTAGCATACCGGCAGGCCTAAGCTTCAGGATGGATACATATCAGAGCAGGCCACTCTGTATGTTAACAATTGGCTCAATGTGCTATACTTTGTTGTTCCATGAAAGCTGACTTTTGTCTATTGCTAATAAACCTATATTATATACAGCAATTGGGTTGTTGCGATGTCAGTTTATGAAAAGGTTTGCAGTTACCTTCTCAACTTGGATGACCTAAAAGACAGGTTGCCTAAGTGCTGATAATCAAACTGACTTTCTGGATGTATCCAGGGACTTTTTAGGCCTCTGAATGCCACTGTGCGCCCAAAGCTAAAAGGGGCATATCTGGAGGAGTGGTTAGGGTGGTATTTGGGCAGGATGTGGGCTGACCTAGACTTAGTCGTCATGCAGAGATAATTGAATGTTTCATGAGACTTCCTGGACAAAACTTATACATTGTGAGTTAGACGATGTAAAAGCAGGTATAAGAGACATAAAATGTATCCAAAGTAACTGCAGGGACAATCTAAAGACCTCACACACTCCCCCAGTGATCACTGACCTCCTCATACTGCCACAGATATCAGAATAAAAACGTACCTACCTGTTTCTGGAACATCAGCACCTACTATATGAAAGCCTAGTAGAGCTGCATATAGGTGTCTTAAGTAGTCGGAGAGGGAAGGGGGGGGGCTAGTGAACCATAGAGAAAAGATGTTTATGTGGCACCCTTTTTGTGAAGTTCATAGCAGTGCCCTGTAATGTGCCACACTGCTCTGTTGCCATGTCTGGGTGGCTAGTCCATTACAAAATTTGCCCCTTCCACACCCAAATGGTTTTGTTCTGTGCTTTTGGGGCTTGGATGAAATTTTGGTCGAAAATGTGGTACAAAGATAGACATAAGAACATAAGAAGTTGCCTCTGCTGGGTCAGACCAGAGGTCCATCGCGCCCAGCAGTCCGCACCCGCGGTGGCCCATCAGGTCCAAGGTGATCCTTGTCTAAACCCTTTAATCCCCCTTACTCTTTCTATAACCTATCTCCACCTCTATCTGTATCCCTCAATCCCCCTATCCTTCAGGAATTTATCCAATCCTTCTTTAAAACTCCGCAGTGTACTCTGTCCTATCACAACCTCTGGAAGTGCATTCCAGGTGTCCACCACCCTCTGAGTAAAAAATAACTTCCTAGCATTTGTTCTAAACTTGTCCCCTTTCAGTTTCTTTGAGTGCCCCCTTGTGCTTGTGGTTCCCAGTAATCAGAAGAATCTGTCCCTTTCTACCTTCTCTATGCCTTTCATGATTTTGAAAGTCTCTATCATGTCTTCCAGAGAGAAGAGCCCCAGCCTTTCTAACCTGTCTACGTATGAAAGGTTTTCCATACTTTTTATCATTTTCGTCGCTCTTCTCTGGACCCTTTCAAGTATCGCCATGTCCTTCTTGAGGTACGGTGACCAATACTGGACACAGTACTCCAGATGCGGGCGCACCATCGCACGATACAGCGGCATGATGACTTCCTTCGTCCTGGTTGTAATACCCTTCTTAATAATACCCAACATTCTGTTTGCTTTCTTTGAGGCTGCTGCACATTGTGCCGTTGATTTCATTGTTGTATCCACCAGCACACCCAAGTCTTTTTCAAGGTTACTTTCCCCTGGCACTGATCCCCCCATTTTGTAGCTGAACATCGGGTTCTTTTTTCCTTTATGCATGACCTTGCATTTCTCTATATTAAAGCGCATTTATCATTTATTGCCCACTTTTCCAGTTTGCTTAGGTCCCTTTGTAGGTCTTCACATTCTTCCGCGGTTCTAACCCTGCTGTAGTTTGGTGTCATCCGCAAATTTTATAACTTCACACTTCGTCCCTATTTCTAAGTCATTTATAAATACATTGAACAGCAGCAGTCTGAGCACTGACCCCTGCAGAACAGCACTCATGACCTTTTGCCAGTCCGAGTATTGGCCCTTCACTCCAACCCTTTGCTTTCTGCCTGACAACCAGTGTTTAATCCATCTGTATACGTCCCCTTCCACCGCGTGGTTCCACAATTTCCTAAGTAGCCACTCATGGGGTACCTTGTCAAAGGCTTTTTGGAAGTCGAGGTAAATGATGTCTATGGGTTCCCCTTTGTCCATCTGGCTGTTTATCCCTTCAAAGAAGTGCAGTAAGTTCGTTTGTCACGATCTTCCCTTGCAGAAGCCATGCTGGCTCGCTTTCAGTTGTCCATTTTTTTCTATGTGCTCACAGATACTGTCCTTTATCAGTGCTTCCATCATCTTGCCCGGAACTGAAGTCAAGCTTACCAACCTGTAGTTCTCCAGATCCCCCCTCAATCCCTTTTTAAAGATAGGTGTGACATTTGCTATTTTCCAGTCCTCCGGGATCGCCCCAGTTTTCAAGGCTAGGTTACAAATTTGTCGGAGTGTTTCCGTTATTTCGTTTCTTAGTTCTTTTAGTACCCTTGGGTGGATTCCGTTTGGGCCCGGTGATTTGTCGCTTTTCAATCTATCTATTGAAAAGCGACAAATCACCGGGCCCAGACGGAATCCACCCAAGGGTACTAAAAGAACTAAGAAATGAAATAACGGCAGTCTGGATGAACAATAGCATGGACGTCCAGATAGACAATTCCCCCCCCCAAAAAAAAAAATAAAAAATAAAAAATTTTTAGCTATATTTTTCGAGAATGGACATTTTCCCACTGCTGACTTTAGGCATTTTGCACCATACGACCAAATTTGACTTAGATGTTTGTTTTGATTATGCTCCTCCAGGTGTCTGCCAACAACAAAGAAACAGTGGAATCGATGATCTTGACACAATTGCTTATTAAAAGGTCTTCATCATAAAGGGTGCAGGTTAATAAAAACATTCCAAAATATACAGTGAAAATGTAGTTGTAAGAACCCAACACGGTCCGTGTTTTAATCAAAAGAGACTTTCTTCTGGGGTCCTATGGAAATATACAGACATAAGCATATGAATATGGTATGGTGTAAGTGAGTATCCTTAAGAATACTCAGAGTAAATGTGAAAAATGATAACATGTTCATGCATTTTCATTTACTTAAGGTATCTAGTAGCTTTTTCACATGCTCACATTTTTGCAATTTTGGGTATTGTTTGAGTACTAAATTTTCTTACCACTATGCCCATGTCTCCTACCAAATGCAAAATATAAATACCTAAGTTGGTGGGCTTCCTAAAGCCCTGCCAGCTAAAGACCTCTTCCTCTAGTCCGGCAGCCAGAACTTTTCAAGCTCTGCAGCTGGTAGCAGCTCAGAAAAACTGCTGCAGAGCTTGGAGATTTATGGCTGCCAGACCAGAGGAAGTGGTCTTCAACTGGCAGGGTTCGGGGATCCCCACCAGCCACACCAGGGAGGTCGCTAATTTTTGATGGGCCTGGGCCTGGGATCCCTTTGTGTTCAGTACAGAAATTAGTGTATATCTGTTTTTATTTCTCCAGTGTTGTAATACTTCCTGAGTTTAATTTCTTGGGGTTACCAATTCAATTTCTATTTGTGATCCCTTGTTCTGTATTTAGTAAAGGTTTGACTGTGTTTTGTGTGTAAAGAAGTCAAGTTGTTTTAGGTGTGGTAGTAACAGGAGGTGGGGATATCAGGGGGGTTATGTGTGGTAGTAATGGGAGGTAGAGATATTGAGGGAGGGTTTAGAGAGGAGAGGGGATCAGGAGTCCCTTCCTTAATTTCTGCCCTGGGCCCCAGCATGTCTAAACCCAGCCCTGCTTATACACATAAGTAACTGCCAATTATTGGCACCATTCACGCACTTAAGTGCTCCTATTCTATAAAATAATCTCATTATTTACGCCTAAATTCAGGTGTAAGCTTATAGAATGGCCTTTCATGTGTTTAGGTATCAAAATAAACCAAATGCATGCTCACAAAAGCACACATTAGTGAGTTCTCAATAGATCATATGCTTACAGTGATTCACTATGATTGCATATTCATGAGTGTTGCTGAGACTCTGTCAGAGACTATGATGAACTCTACATATTTTACTATAAAAGCAAGGCCCGATTAGTTAATTTCCAAATTATAAAGACTTCCAAAAATCGCAGCATAGAAGTATACCATCAATATTTCATGCATCTCTGTACCTTTTTAGAAATGAAGAGGCAGATCTGTACACAGTGCTAAAGAAGTGGATGCACCAAGGGTCAACAGAGAGGCATTATGGTATTCTCAATTTATTATTCCTTTCTGAATAATTTCTGACATTCTATTTGCTTTTGTGATCACTGTTGCATGCTCAGAATTTCAAGGTACTCTACACATTGACTCCAATGTCCTTTACATGGATGGTAGCTCTTAATGTGAGCCCAGCATTATTCTCTATATGCAGTACTTTGAACTTATTCACATTAAATGTAATCTATTTGTCTAGGTGTCATAGGTGTGGAGGGCCATTTACAAAAAAGACATCCAAATCTGACTTGAATGTTTCTTGCTACACATCCAAATTTGGAAGCACAGAGATGTCCATTTTTGAATGGGATATCCAAATAATTATTTTTCAAAAATTATCTACTTGGACATCTTGGCTGCCAAAATGTCTAGACCGCCAGAATGTCTAGCTTTATTTGCTATTTTCAATCTCAAAAACATCCAAGTTAGAAATGTCCAAATCAGCACCATTTAGATGTGGGAGGGACTACCATTCTAATGGACTGGCCACACAGACATGCCAACAGAGCAGGGCACCTTAGAGGGCACTGTTATGAACTTCACATAAAGGGTGCCAGATATACATCTCACCACATACCCCTTATAATTTATGGTGAGCTCTCCAAAATCCCCCCCCCCCCAAATCTACTATGCCCACCTGTCTACCACTCCAAATAGCCCTTATGGCTATAGGTGCCACCTATATGGCAGTATAGTAGGGTTTAGGTGGATTTTGATGGGCTCATACTTAACACCATAGATGTTGTGGTTAGAGTGCCTTATGGTTCTGGCTCCTTCTCTCTTTGGTTCACTACTAGACCACCCACCTGATTACTTAAGACACCTGTGTGATGCTGTACTAGGATTTCCCATACCAGATGCTGCTGTTTCAGAGACAGGTATGTACTGTTTCACTCAGAGTTTTGAGGGGAGCGAGGGAGTCAGTGACCACTGAGGGAGTGTGTGAATGGGGGGGGAAGAGGGGTCATTACATAATCCTTCAAGTGGTCATCTGATCAGATTGGGTACCTTTTTCACACTTAGACACGTTCAAAAGACGTCTAGCAAAAAGCGTCCAAGTTCCATTTAGGATGTCTTGGGAAAGGTTTGATTATCCTCACAAAAAGTCCAAGTCTGGCATGCCAAAAGCACACCCATAACATGTCTCTTAAGATGCCCCCATGAACTCTGGATGCACAGCAGATGAAACATCTCACTAGAGATCTAGGAAAACAGTTGTGATTACCGGCACTTGGATGTCCCAGCAACTAGGATGTCCAAGTGCCAAATTAGGTGGGTTTTTGGGACATTTTAGTTCTTTTATTATGCCCCTACCAGTCTATTGCATTTTATAATGAAGAAAGAAGAGGTAGAGAGGTCAGAGTGGTGGTGAGGGCGGGGGGGGGGGGGTAGGCAGATGGTGGTATGCAAACTTACTTTCCTGACTCCTGTGTTATCCTCCTATTTCCTTCCATTTTCAGGCCTCCCATATCACTCAAATATCATTGTTAGAAGTTTCAGTGTGGTTGCTAGTGCAAATTGTAACCAAAAATTGTTAGGAGTCTGTGAAGTTTTATTTTGCCTTCTTCTAGTTTGAGCAAATCCTGCATACCGAAAAGTCTCTCCCTATACTAGGTAAAAGTATGTATGGAATGGTACTTTATAGTTGCTTTTACCTACCTAACAGGTCTGGCTATTTTATAAAAGCACTGGCCATGGTAAGGGAACATCTTGATTTGTCCCCTCATCTTCATGCTGTTCCAACTGAGTTTCTAGTAAACTTAACTGAGATTGCAGTCATACAACTATTTTGTGTTTGAGGATAAATTTTTCCAGCAAGTCTCAGGTATTGTAATGGGGGCATCATTTGCCCTATCTATTGCTAATTTACTTTTTATGACCTCTTTTGAGGAAAAATGGGTGTATTTGACACAGTAGGCAAATCACCTTTTTTGTTGGTGACAATATATTGATGACATTTTTGTTATTTGGAGGGGGACAAAGGATGAATTCTTGCAGTTCTTTCAGTATTTGAATGCATGTCATGTGTCTATCAAGTATGAATATTCATTTTTTGGATGTGTGTCTGTATTTGGAAAATGGAAAGTTTATGACCTCTATGCATTTGAAGTCAACAGACCATAAAACACTTCTCCATTATACCAGCATGCATACTCATATGAAAACTAGCATTCAGTTTTTTCAATTTTTGTATCATAGAAGACATGTGACACTACCGGGGAATATTTACAAACTTCAGAAGTACGTAAAAAAATTTTAACCTGGGGATATCCTAAGACATTAATTAATAATGCTCATAAAAGGGTTTTATATAACCACAGGGAAGAGATCTTGGTGGATTCAAAGCATAAAGAAACTAATGTTATGTTGGTACAGGGGATGAAGTTTACTTCAGGCTCTATGGGGCTCATAATCAAAAGAGAAAAATGTCCAAAAACCGGCCTAAGTCAGCACTTGGACGAACATTGTCAAAATACTTCCAAGCGCCGATAATAAAAATGGGTTTTGGACGTATTTCTAAATGACCTAGGCCTCCATAGTGCCGCTGAACGACCATCGCTAAACGGGGCGGTTCAGGAGGAGTGTCAAGGGCGGGAGTTGGGTGGGATGTGGGCCGGCTTAGACTTAGTCGTACAGCATGTATAACCAAAAGTTATACAGCCCAGGATCAACGGAACTTGGACGTTGTAACTTAGACCATTTAAAACATGGTCTAAGTCACAAAAACCCACCTAAAGTCACCAAATAAACACTGCAAACACATAATACAGACCCCCACACACTACCCCCCCAACCCCATAAAAATCGTAATCACATCTTTAAAATTCAGCCTCCAGACCATCATCACCTGGCAGCCAGCATAGGAAAGCATAGTCATCCAGCACAGAGGCAGCTTAAGCCGTCTTGGGGGTGGGTTAGGGACTCATGGAGAGGAGGACCCATGCCCATAAGCCCCTGTAATCACTGCATTGATACTTAAACATGTGCACTCCTCTATACACCCCCAAAACCCTTTTTTACTGGCATATAAGTGGCTTCTTCAGCCATAAGGGCCATTAGGGTGGTAGATAAGTGAGTCTAGGGGATTCTGGAGGTGGTTTGGGGGGCTCACCATGAACTATAAGGGAGCTGTAGTGAGAAGAAGACATGGCACCCTTTTTGTGAAGTTCCCAGCAGTGCCCTGTAAGGTACCCCACTATTTAGGTGCCATGTCCGGGTGTGCAGTCCATCACTTTGCAGGGCTTGTTCTAGGCGTTTTTGACTTGGACGAAAAGTTGGACGAAAATGTGGTATAAAGATGGACGATTTAGGGATTTGGACGATCAGATTGGCAGGACGTATAGGTAGACGATTTTCAAAACAAAAAAAGTTTTGGACGTATTTTTCGAAAATGTGTCCTAGGCTGTTTTTTTACTTTGGATGACTTGTGATTTAGACGAAAACGGACTTAGATGTTCCTTTCAATTATGCCCCTCCACGTCTCTGGTAAAACATATTAAACGTCATTTTCATATTTTGAGTACACATCAGTGCTTTCGGGATATTGACCTGCTTTTTTAATTATTCACATAACTGTAATTTGAAGGACCTGCTTTGTAAGTCCAATGTTTGGACTTGTGGTTGAGAAGATGATGAAAGTATTTATGGGCATAAAGGGGGAAATTTTGTATAGGATGCCTGTTTCTGCAGCCGTCTAAGAAGCAGATGAGAATCACACACTGGTGTCCTATACAGAATTGCGTCTGCCCTGAGGGATAGACACCCCACCTAACCAGCCTGTCACAGGCACTGGTTAGATAATCGCGCCTGATCCCTTCCCATCAGCTGACTGTGGTGAGGAAATCCCCCTGCAGCCAATCAGCTGAGCGGCTGTGGCTACAGCAGGGAACCCCCAAACCCCACCTTCTCAAACTTGGTAGGCAGGAGGGATGCCCAATCCCTCTTGCCACCTCTAAACCCCCCTCAAAGTCCAGCAGGATGGATGCCCACTCCCTCCTGCCACTGACCCTGATGATCTCCTGACCCCCAACACCCCTGACATTTCCCAATACACCCGGCACTCACCCAATATTCTCCAACACTCCCATGGGATAGCCTTTGGTATCTGGCCATTCGGAGTCTTAGGCCACTCCCAGTACATCCCAGAATGCATTGGGAAGGAAACCTAATACTCTGGTTGGCCCAGGTGTCTAAAGCCCCTCCTACGGGAGGTATCTTAGGTGCTTGGGTCAATCAAAGCCTTAGGCCCCTCCACGGTGCATCCCAGAATGTATCAGGAAGAGAAAGGCCTGCCTTTTGGAAGAGGTGGGCCGGCTGGCAGGAGGGAGTGGACATCCCTCTCACTGGTCATCTCCTAAAGGTAAAGGGAGGGGTCAGTAGATATCAGAGGGGATGTTGGGGTGTGAGGAAGTGTCTGGGTGTGTTGGGTGAGTGTTTTGGAGTGTTGGATGGTGTTGGAGAATGTTGGGTGAGTGCAGAGGGGTGTCAGGGTATGTTGGGGAGTATTGGGGAATGTTGAGGAGTATCATGTGGACGTTGTGGAATGTTGGGTGAGTGTCGGGGAGTGTTAGGGAATGTCGGGTGGTATTGGGGAGTGTCTGGGGTTTGGGGGATCAACAGGGCCAGCGGCAGAAGGGAGTGGGCATCCCTCTTACTAATTGGAGGTCAGCAGCAGGAGGGAGAGGGCATCACTCCTGCCGTGGACAGTATTGGGTGAGGGTTCGGGGGGGCAGCCGGAGGGAGTGGGCATCCCTCCTGCTATCCAAGTTTACAGGGGGGGTGTTCCCTTTTGTGGCCACTCAGCTGAATGTGGCAGTGAGATTTCTTTGCCACAATCAGCAAAGCAGCCAAGTCAATTTGAAATGTAGACCAGCTTTTTGTTGGCCTACATTTTAGGCGCCTATCACGGTCCTAGGGAGACGCCTAGGGCGAGTTAAGCTCACCCAAGGCCACTTCCAGGCGAAATCACACCTACATCCAGCCTTGGATGAGCTTAAGTGTCCTTAGATACCTCCCTGCACCCATGATAGACACCTATAGTGTAGATGGCCTTCCTCAGGGTTGTTGTTTTTGGGGGGTTTTTTTTAGAAAATGTGCATCCCAATTGGTAGATTAGACAACGGTAGGACACCTACCACTGTCTACAGTCGGGATGCCATTTATATAATTTGCCCCAAAAAGTGTGGGCATTGTACTGTGTGTGCCATCATGGTAGAATCTGACAGATATGGACATCCTTTAAGTGGATAAGAAATTTTTTCTAAACATGTGACTGATTGTGCATCTTCTCGAGTGGTATTCCTGTTAGAATGTCCGTGCCATTTGTTCTGTGTGGGTCAAACCTCAAAATCACTCAGAACACGTCAGGTGGAATATATGAGTTGTTTGATAGTGGGGAGGATGGCTGCGCCCTTAGTGTTCCACTGTTTGTCTTTCCATCACAAATTTCATGATTTGCGCTGTTGGGTGTTGGACCATATTCCTATGTCTGTCTGGAGGGGTAATTTTCAAAAACGCCTGTGACAATTGGAACAGAATTAAATCTATGAATGGAATACGGTGGCTCTTTCAAGATTAAACAGCTGCATCAAGTGTAATGTGTGTTTGTTTGTTTTTTAGGAAAGTGAAATGGAGTTTTTTCTTGCTTTTGACGATTTTAGTCTGTGTGTTCTGAAGAGTTTGAACTTGGACATTAGTTTTTTGCTTTTTCCTTTTGTGGTGCGGGTTTTAAATTTTTCTGGGATGATGATGTCATGTTGTTTTGTGTGTTGATGTCATGACATCTTTTTGGATGTTGTTGGAGCGCAGGTGTTCCTGATTTAAACGCTGTTTCTCTGAAATTAAATCTACATGATGGTGAGTCCTTTTTGCTGGAATTTCTTTTTCTCCTTTTTGCAATATTGGCAGGATGATGTACCCTGCTCAGCCCTTGAAATAGCTTCTGTGCGAAACAGGGCTGCTATTGTGGATTATGGAACAGCATTTTATATTGTTTCTCCAGCTTAGGCAACCAATTTTGAAGATTCCCAGGTCATAGTTGTAAAGATAAGTGCATTGCTGCTTTTTGTTATATATTGAAACTGTGGAGTTTTTTCAGAGACCTATGATTGTATGACATCCCTTAATAAGACTGCTGGAATGAGTTAATGGAATTTAAAACTGCATGCATCATTCACCGTATACTTTACGGAAACTCCGCGGTTCCTTTCATCCAATTCTTCTCCAAGGCAGACCCCTCAACAGAATACGTCTAAATCTCCCTTCCTTAAAAAAAATCTGCAATACAAATGTGTTTTCCACTCCATGCTCACCTTTCTAGGTGTAAAAACTTGGAATGACCTTACTGAAATGACCAGGACGGAACCCGGAAGAAACTGAAAACTCATCTATTTGACACTTAATCACCTCTCCATCCTCCTCATCCCTCTCCCTACCCTACTCTCCTCTTCTCCCACCCCTCCTCCCCCTTCTCCTTCCTCACCCCCCTCTTTAAATCACCTTGAGCCTACCTAAGTATGAGCGACGCAGAAATAGATTAGATTAGATTTTATTAATGCTCTGAGGTCTCTTTTTCTCCACCTTTTTTTGTTTTGATTTTTTTGTTTTGTTTTTGGCTATTTCAGGGCAGCTGCGCTTTCTTTGTAGCTCTGTATTGATGTGTTCTATACTGCTTTTGAATGTCTGATTTATAAAAGCCCATTTCCAGAGATAAAGCATTGATTTACCATGGAAATATCACTGAAAATTACCCTCTAATAATATATGGCTCAGTATTCAATTGATGTGCTCAGTGTTTTGAGTTTTTAAAAAAATATATATTGGCTTTAGATTAAAACAAACAAACAAACACTGCTATCCAAATATCCAATGACACTGAATGTAAGCAGATCTGTCTGACCTAAGGGGGCCTAAATTAAACTACTTATCTATATGGAAAGAGACTTCGACTTTGTTCTGCTCTGACACTATCCAGATAGTGAAAGAACATTTTGAAGAAATTTTTGTGGCACTGTTTGCATATGGCAATGGCAACAGCATGTTTGAAGGTTAGTGCAAAATGGAGAGATTTTGATAATTTATAAGCTTGGTTGCTTTATAAATAAATGATAACAATATTATTGTTTATAGGGGCGAGTCTTGAGTCAGCTTCTCAGCAAAATATGATTCATGTCAGTGGAATAGCCCCCTCACCGACTTAGATTTCAAGCTAAATTAACTTTCTTTGGAATCCTTCTCAATAAAAAAATAATATTAAGTTATGGAAAAGAAGTATAGAGTATTGCATTCAGTTCTGGTCTCCGTATCTCAAAAAACATATAGCGGCACTAGGAAAGGTTCAAAGAAGAACGACCAAGATGATAAAGGGGATGGAACTCCTCTGATATGAGGAAAAACTAAAGAAGTTAGGGCTCTTCAGCATGGAAAAGGGATGACTGATGGGAGATATGATCGAAATCTACAAAATCTTGGGTGGAGTAGAACAAGTACAAGTGGATCGATTTTTCACGCCATCAAAAAATTATAAAGACTAGGGGACACTCAATGAAGTTGCAGAATAATACTTTTAAAACCAATAGGAGGAAATCTTTTTTCACTCAGAGAACAGTTAAGCTCTGGAATGTGTTGCCAAAGGATGTTATAAGAGCGGTTAATGTAGCTAGTTTAAAAAAAAAGGTTTGGACAAAGTCCCTGGAGGAAAGTCCATAGTCTGCTGTTAAGACAATCATGTGGGAAGGCACCACTTGCCCTGGATCAGTGGCATGAAATGCTGCTACTATTCGGGTTTTTGCCAGGTACTTGTGACTTGGATTGGCCTCTGTGAAGACAGGACTCTGGGCTAGATGGACCATTGGTTGGACCCTGTAAGGCTAATCTTATGTTCTTATAAAATTTATACCTGGGATCAGTGACAATATGGTGTATAAATCCCTGAGGGCAATAAGTTGTTATACTATTGTGGATGATACCGCTGAGGTCTAGTTCACTTTATTAATTCATCTATTTTTTTTAAAAAAAATGATTTAGATTAAGTACAGGGAACATATTTGTGACTATTTTAATAGTGTAACTAAAGAATCATGGACAGGGGTTATGTATGTTTAGGAACCACTGCTAAACATATAAGTCTCTTAAAATCTAGTTTTTCTCACGTTATTCTCCTCATATATTCCATTTGGCTTGTACAACTGGAACGTATCATGTCATAATTAATACTTGTATACTTGTTTGTTTTTTTTCCTCTTCATATGTTATTATAAATCTAATTTAAAAAATCTAGTTTTTGTTGGGGTTTTTGTTTGTTTTTTATCTGAATAGTTGCTATTATTATTATTTAGGTTATTCTAAATACTGCCTATCCGTGGATGTTGTCTAAGGGGTTTACATTCAGGTACAAAGCATTTTTTCCTACCTGTCCAGGTGGGCTCACAATCTATCTAACTTTTTCTTAATAAATTGCTTCTGAAATAGTGTTGGTAAGTTAAAGTCACTCTGTTCCTTGTAGGAAGGATATGGTAGGGCTGGCAGAGCTAATTAAGGGACCTCAGAAGATTTCTATCCCCATCTGATGGATAGAGATTGAAGCTTTCACTGCTCCTTCTAAAAATGAGCTCATTCAACATCTAAGAACTTTTTCTTTCACAATAGGTTTAAATGACTACATATAAGCTTCGAGTGGTACATTGTCTGGATCCAGTTGGCAACTGTTTCCAAGCATTTTGACCTCTAGGCTTCTCCTTGGAACCGTCCACTGCTGTCATTTTCGCTTCTTTCTGCAAGTGACGTTTGCTACTCAGTAAACTCTCGGCTATCTCTGATTGATAAATAAACAGAACCCCGGTTTCCAAGAGCATCTCATATTTGCTTGGATTGTAAAACACGTCTCAAGGCTGTGTAATAAATGAATTCATGAACCTTCAGTTCCCAGATGACGCCAACAGTGGCGCAGGAGTAGAAAGACAGAGTTAATGTTAATTTCTGCAGGTAGTGCGTAAGAGCAGATGGGGAAGAGAGGCAGGAGGCTTGAAAGGTCACCATCTGCTGTCATGCAGGCAAATCATACATCTTGATTGGACAGTAAATGTCAGCACTCTCTTCTGAAATCCACATAAAATTCTTTATTCAATCTGTGCTTGCAGCCTTGGCTAATGATCACACTGCAGTGTTTCAAAAGCCCTTGAGTTCTGGAATGGAGGAATGCAACCATATTCCCATACCAATAAGCAGACATAAATTACCAACTTGCCATTTAATCAACATAAATACTGGTAGTTGGTCTAACTACTTTTTTTTTTGTAATATCAATTTTCAGGCAGTGCTGAAGAACCTTTAATGATTATATACCATAAAAGACTGCAGTTCCTGCTGTTGCCATGGCATTCACAGCTCTGTCTTCTTTGCTTGGAGTGACTAGAATACGGATCAGACAATGAATAGAACTGCTTGTCCTTTGCGGCATACTAGCCAGCTTTACTTTGTCTCTGCACTGAACATTGCTTGTTTTCCATCAGATCACATCCAGCTCTAAACCATTGTTTGATGTCATTGATTACTTTTAGCTCTTAGATAACTTTAAAAAACAGCTGGAAAACAAAACATGAAGTAAATACCCATGAACTCACAGTTGAAATGTGAAAATAACTGGTGTGTGAATGATGTCATCAATGCCAGTCTGAATGTAAGCTGGCTAACTGGATCTAAATTCCCCTGACAGAGTTGATCCAGTTCTAGGCTTACAGTGCTGCAGGCGGGAATTTGTAGTCTTGCTTTTCTTAGGGAACGTGAAGAAGAAATCAGAACTACAAGTCCCTGCATGCAATGGGGGTAAACTCAGGACTGATTCAACCATTGGGCAAGCCTGGATCCAGTTGCCAAATCTACATGGATGATGCCATTGATATGGGATTATGAAGGGCCTTTATGAGGTAAGATTGGGGATTGGAGATACAAGTTTAATTTTCACACATAGGGGGTAAGTCTATGAAATGGTGACAGAAGTTAAGCAACACTTAGGAGTATTTATAGCACTATTAAATGGCAGTTAAGTCCCTATGTAGACACAGCACTATTCTATAAGGTAGCATCTCAGTGTCAGCACCTACAGTATCAGCAAGGGGGAGTGAATGTAGGGAGAGCATGGATAGGCTAATAAGGGCATGTCTCCCAGGTACATCCATAGCTTATAGAATATTATAAACCAGAGGCTCTCAACCCAGTCCTAGGGACACACCTGTCCAGTCAGGTTTTCAGGATATCCATAATGCATATGTTTGAGATAGATTTGCATAGAATGGAGGTAGTGCATGCAAATCTAATCTCATGCATTTTTATTATGGATATCCTGAAAACCTGACTGGCCAGATATGTCCTGAGGACAGCGTTGAAAACCCTTGCTATCTTAAGCCTGCCTAGGGTTACCATATGGCTCCAGAAAAAGAAGGATGGATTGAGACATCTGGGTTTTACTTCCGATTGAAAGCAATGGAAATAAAGAGGACATCGTCTCAATCCACCCTCTTTTTTTTTCTGGAGTCATATGGTAACCCTATGCCTGACATTGACATGGTATAAGATGGCATACCTACACATGGGTGCCAATACCAACTTTTTAAATATACTAGTATTCTATGAGGGACTCTGGCACCAAGCTGCCATTACATAATTGGTGTTAAGCACATGACATTGGGGTACTTAAACCAAGGTGCCCATTTATAAATTGATTTATTACATCTTCACATTGTGAGAGAAATTTCCACCATTGCTATCAATGCTATGCTTGTTCTGGGGTAGGTGTGTGTGTGTGTATGTGTGTCAATGTGACATGATTAAACAGTTTAGATAAATTCAGTACATGGTTAAGGAGTTGCCGTACAATGAGAGATTAGAGAAACTGGGCCTCTTCTCCCTTGAAAAGAGGAGACTAAGAGGGGACCTGATTGAAACATTCAAGATAATGAAGGAAATAGACTTAGTAGATAAAGACAGGTTGTTCACCCTCTCCAAGGTGGGGAGAACGAGAGGGCACTCTCAAAAGTTAAAAAGGGACAGATTCCTTACAAACATAAGGAAGTTCTTCTTCACCCAGAGAGTGGTAGAAAACTGGAATGCTCTTCTGGGGGTCTGTTATAGGGGAAAACACCCTCCAGGGATTCAAGACAAGGTCTCGGTTAGGGCACTGGTCTTTGACCTAGGGACCACCGCGTGAGCAGACTGTTTGGCGCGATCTGACCCAGCAGTGGCAATTCTTATGTTCTAATGAAAGTAGTAACAGTGGTTTTCCAGAGCGCATAAGGTAGAGGATTTAAGGGTCCTTTACTAAAGCTTAGCACGCACTAAGATATAGGATTCAATTCTATTAACGGTGCCAAAAAATTTGCGACGACTAAAAAAAATGCACTAAGCGGTATTCTAAAAACGGTGCTCAAACATATGTGCCATTTACAGAATAACACTTAGCACTATGATCCACACCTAATTTTAGGCATTCCACTCTCCCCCTCCCTACTTTTGTTTTATTTGAATCTTGATGTAATCATACTCCTTCATGTTCTTTCCCCTCAATTCTGTCTGTACCTGTCCATTTTATACCCTTATTTTATGTGATCATATATAATATTGTTTTTACTTTTATTTATTTATTTCATTTTCTTTTGGTCTTACCTTATTTTTCTTTTATTACTACTGTTGTATACCGTTTAGCTCGGTGGTCTCAAACTCGTGGCCTCTTTCCTATAAATGATTGTAGTTCAACCCTTCCTCCCTTATGTCTCGGTCTGTCATGTATCTACCCAATGTACTAATAGTATGCTCCTAATTTTATATTTTTAATGTACACCGCTTTGACAATTTTTTAGGCAGTATATCACATTTTAATAAACTTGGATTCCCATGTTATTCTTGATGGTATCCAGCCAACAGGTCTTTGGTTTCCCCTGCTTCCTTTTACCACTGACCATTCCGAGTAGCACCTCCTAACCTGTCCAAGTTAGACTATAAGCTCTTCTGAGCAGGGACCATCTATTAAATGTCAAAATGTACAGCACTGCATGCGCCTTTCAGTGCTATATAAGTGATATATAGCAATAGTAGTAAGTTAGGTGCTGCTAAGCAAGATTCTGGCTGCCTTTCGAATCCAGAGTGCTCTTCAAATTCGCATGCTTCTGCTACAAATCGGTAAATGGCCTCTCGCCAAGATACATCAATCCCCTCTTTAACCTTTACTGCACCAACAAGAAATCCCGCAGAATTCAACTATTCGCCTACCCCTCGCTAAAGCTCTGTCATCTTAAAAGATTCCTAGACAAAACCTTCGCCTTCCAAGCAGCCAAGATGAACCCATGGATCGCCCAAATGATTCTCGAGGCTCCCACTTACCTCGACTTCAGAAAAACACTCAAAACTTACCTATTCAACAAACAAGCACTGTAACGCCCCCTTTCCGGAATTACCTGACCACACGTCGACCCACTCCCCCCATTATTGATCGCTGTCCTCCTGCTCCCCTACCCGCTTCCTTCTTCATCAGCCAAGTTTGGCTAAAGTTGTTGTAAATCCAATAAATTGTGGTAAATCGGCCCATTCAGCCCATTCGGCCCTTCCCCCCCCCCCTCTATTGACCGCTTTCCTCCTTCTCTCCTTCCCACTTCCGCTTCTTCAGCCATGTTCGGCTGAAAGTGTTGTAAATCCAATATATTGTTTGTAAATCCAATATATTGTTTGTAAATCGGCATGTCAATGCGGATCCTAATGTAATTGTTGTGAACCGCCTAGAACTCGATGGGTATGGAGGTATATAAGAATAAAATTATTATTATTATTATAATGGGCATTTAAGTTTAATTGAGAAGCAATAGGCACCTATCTTTGGGTGCCCATTACAGAATCTGGCCCACAAAGTACCACAGAAACCTATAGCTCCCCCCCCCCCTTTTTACAAAACTGCAGAAGAGGTTTATAGTGTCAGCCGGCGTGCTGAATGCTCTGCGCTGCTCCGATGCTCATAGGAACTCTGCGACCATCTAAGAAGCACAGAGCATTCAGCGCGGCAGCCGGCGCTAAAAACCTCTTGCATAGTTTTGTAAAAGGGGAGAGGTATGATACTTTGCGTGTCCAAGTGCTTTGAAAATGAGCCCCAAGGCTGCAGACCTGCTGTGAGATTGTACTTGGAATGCCATCCATCCCCGTCATGATAGAATATCAGCTATAAGTGATTGGCCAAAAGCAATAAACTCAAATTTCTCTCTATTCAACAAAAGATGATTAGAAGCCATCCAATCTGACACTGTTTACATGCACTGATGTTTATATAAAATTAAGATTGACTTTGTAACCAGGACCTCCTCCTTTTTCTAATACCTTACCACCCCTCTCCCCTTTTCTGATATTTCCTGATATAAACTAGAGAATGACACGGTGACAAAATTCATCACCGTTCCCGTCCCCACGGATAACCACGGGAAATAATCCCATGTCATTTTTCTAGTGTCTATTTCATCTTCTTCAAAGCAAAGCTTGCGGGTCAGTGGTTGTGCCCAATTATACTCTGATTCTTCCCTCTCTCCTTAAAGAATGACATGAAGATGGTTTCCCGCGGTTATCCGCGGGGACAGGAACGGTGATAAATTTTGTCACCGTGTCATTCTCTAATATAAACCACTCAGGTATGCACAATGATTTTTCAGAATATCAAATAAAGGTGAAATGCAAAAAAATATTGAGAAGTGTAGGCATGGTGCAGGCCAGAAATTATGTGCCAGTTGGCCATGTTTAGTTTTCAGGGCACACCCCTCCTCCCCTTTTACGAAGCCGTGCTATGCTTTTTTATCGCCAGCTGTGGCGATATTAGCTCTGACATTCATAGAATTCCTATGAGCGTTGGAACTAATGCCTCCGTGGCTGTCAATAAAAAAAAAAGCCTAACGCAGCTTCATGAAAGGGGGGGATAGTTTACATGCCCCTGATTTTGAATTTCTTCCTATTTCCCTTATCAGATTAGTACAGGGCATTCCTGCATCTATCCCTAGACATTAGTATCCTAGATCCCATCAGTTATTAGTCTATTATGGTCTACTCTCTTTATTGAGTTAAATGGGGTGATTTATTTAATTTTAATTAATAAGTATGAAGAACGTAATATGGATTATGTATTTTTTTACTGTAATCTTTTATGTTATGACATGCCCAAAAAAATAAAAGTTGAATTATAAATGTAGTTGGAAATAACATTGAATTATTACACAAGACAGGTAAAGCTGTGAAGTAGCTTCTTTTTAACAGATTGTGGGGAAATTGACATTCTTTTTTACCTTTGCTTTCTGAAGAACATAAGAATTGCCATACAAAGGTCCATCAGCCCTAGTTTTTTGTTTCCAATAGTGGCCAATTCAGGGAAAAGTTATTGGCAGGATCCCAAAAAGTAGATAGATTCAATGCCACTTAATCCTACGACTATCAGAGATTTTCTCCAATACGAGCCTCTTTTAGGAAGCTTCACTAGCAATAATGCCCTGTCTAATTCGTAAAGGTAGATTGTTCCAGACAAAAGCTGCCTGGTAAGCAAATGTACGTAGATTCATGAAAACGTTTTTAGCAGACAAATCCACCTGTCATTCAGTGTTCTTTTTTCTCTCGCCACAAACCTGGAATGACCTTCCTCTTCAACTATATAATGAACCTTCACTATCCAAATTGAAAACTTTATTAAAGACTAATTTTTTCACCACTACCTTTTTCCTTCAAATTATGAGATCTGGTTAATATTCAATGAAGTGGGTGTCTGGCAGTAACCGCCAATGTTTTTTGATTGATGTAGGGATGAATGAGTCTTGTGAGTGTGTTGTTATGTTTTTCTGTCTTATTACTGAAGTTCCTTTATGTGTTGCATTTTTTGCTGTTATCTCCTAGAATTGTACACTTCTTAGATCTGTTTACTCAGAATTTGATGGTATAATAAACATAAAAATAAAAGAGATAAACAGCAGAACAGCATCAGTTATAGAGGTGTCAGTCCCAAGCGGTTACTCAGTGAATTGCATGGAGAGAGGGAAGATCCTTAACTACCAAGAAACATAGTCCAAGACCAAGAAAACATGGCAGAAAGATACAGAAATATTTCCAGTCATTTTGGGTGCCACATGCTTGATCACCTGAATAAGCTGCATATACATGTTTCATCTTATGAACTCTAGAAGGAAGCTCTCTTTGGCACAATGCAAAAATTATGGCGGATGTTAGCAGTAAATTATAGAGACTGAGATCATACTCCACATACCCTGGCATAGGAGTGAGGTTCATTCCTGTCATGGTATGCTCAAAACTAATGCCACAGCTACAGTATATTTGAATTGTTGCCAAGACAGGCAGTGGCAGGAACCTACAGACTATCTAACAGTCACAAGCATATGGAGAATAAAAAGCCACAAACTTTCTATCCCATCTTTAAGGCACATCAATACTATGAGAACTAATATATTTTTCTGTAACAGCCCCCTCGCTTTGGAACTCAGCTCCAAGCCACTTAAGAGAGATCACAACCTTGGACAAATTAAAATTCAGTTTTAAAACATTTCTTTTTAAAGATCCATTTGATTTATAATCGTCCTCTTAAGGACGTTTTAAGCCTCTGTTAGCCCAGCCATTTTAGCTGAACCCGAAGTTCCCCCCTCCTTTTGTTCTTTCCATTTTTCATTCTTTTCTATCCAAATATTGTAGTTCCTCCCTGTCTCCTCTTGTTTCCGTATATCTTGTCTCTTTTGTTAGTCCTTTGACTGTCATTTTTTGATGTTGTTTTGCTATTCCCCTCTTTTTATTTTTTTTTACTATTTTATTATATTGTAAAACCACTTTGAATTTTGATAAGGCGGTATATCAAATTTTAATAAACTATGAACTATGAAACTATGAAGTAACAGCATAAATAAAGAAACTTCTAGCTGCCTTAAATCATATCATTGGTTTGCCATATTGAGAGGTGATAGTGCATGGATTTGAATGATTTCCCCTGATGCAGCCAGGTAATTTGGCGAAACAAGGATCCTTGTCGGAACTATGTACTCTTCTGCTGAAGCTTGAAACTTTTGGAACTTTGGAAGTTTTTGAAGAATTGAAGATTTTGGGCTCCTTTTACTAAGGTGCACTAGTGGTTTTAGCGCACGCTATATGCTAACTCCTCCATAGAGCTTGCATTAGTATTTTCCGTGTAGCGTAGCATTGTAGTGCATTCTAAAAATACTAGCGCGCCTTACTAAAAGGAGCCCTTTGTGAACAATTGGGGACTATGAACTGTGCGCTCCTTTTACAAAGCCGCACTAGGGCCTTAATGCATGAAATAGCATGCGCTATATTGGCGCGCATGCTAGCCGCTGCCGCCTCCTTTTGAGCAGGTAGTAAATTTTTGGCTAACGTGCGCTAATCCGGTATGTGTGTTAAAAACGCTAGCGCACCTTTGTAAAAGGAGTCCTGTCTGTTTGATTCTCCAGCTAAAGATACATGTTTTTCTAATTTCCTGTGCACAGACAATAATTTGGTCAGTTTTGAGATATGAAGCAAGTTCTCTGTGGAGGTTTTTATTTTTTTTATGCCAGTATAAGATTTAATATCCTAATAAATGTTTTACCATCAATTTTCTTCAAAATATACTTTTGATTTAAAAGTTCATAATGTTTAACTTAAATTATTTTTATTGAATATAAGGAAATACAATATAAAGCAGAAATAAAAGAAAATCTCTATCCTACTATCAGCGGCTACACTCAAAGAAACCGTCAGTTTTATTTTAGTTTAAGTTTAACGTAACCAGCCTCCTCATCGGTCTCAAATTATAATAAGTTTAACTCCAGTTGGGTAAATATATAAATCTTACTCATTGTTTCGAGGAGTCCCAAAAATATTTGAGATGAGTAAGATTTATATATTTACCCAACTGGAGTTAAACTTATTATAATTTGAGACCGATGAGGAGGCTGGTTACGTTAAACTTAAACTAAAATAAAACTGACGGTTTCTTTGAGTGTAGCCGCTGATGGTAGGATAGAGATTTTCTTTTATTTCTGCTTTATATTGTATTTCCTTATATTCAATAAAAATAATTTAAGTTAAACATTATGAACTTTTAAATCAAAAGTATATTTTGAAGAAAATTGATGGTAAAACATTTATTAGGATATTAAATCTTATACTGGCATAAAAAAATAAAAACTGACGGTTTTTTGAGTGTAGCCGCTGAGGTCTTGGTTTAAACATTCTGAATTCCTCTATGAGCTTTTAAATCAAAAGTATACTTTGAAGAAAATTGATGGTAAAGCATTTATTTGGATATTGAATGCCCAGTATTTAAGCCAATATAGGAAGTATACCATTTAAGGCAACTAGAAGTGTCTTTATTTATGTCAGGGGTGTCAAAGTCCCTCCTCGAGGGCCGCAATCCAGTCAGGTTTTCAGGATTTCCCCATTGAATATGCATGAGATCTATTAGCATACAATGAAAGCAGTGCATGCAAATAGATCTCATGCATATTCATTGGGGAAATCCTGAAAACCCGACTGGATTGCGGCCCTCAAGGAGGGACTTTGACACCCCTGATTTATGCTGCTACTTACATTTGAGGCTTTTTTTCTTCTTCACATGTTTGTGACTGCTAGATACTCTGTAGGTTCCTTCCACTGTCTGGCTTGGTAACCATCCAAATATAGCTGTGGCATTAGTTTGTGTTACCTTTTATATTGGATTTCTTTGATGGGCAAAACTATCCCTTTGGAGAAATTGCTCCCCTCACCCCCAAGGGAAACCCTCAAGTCTGGACAACATATGTAACTTTGCTAGCTAGAAGTCTCTTTGGAGAATTATATTGAGCACCATTCCTTCTATTAGCAGGGATAATCACTATATCAACAGCCATCTTTCCTCTACCCCAGAATTTCACATTACAACATGCATATGATTTGCGCCCAAAGGCTAGATCCCAAAATAATATTACAATAGTATGAAAATATAACTGCATCAACAAGCCAATATCCTAATCATGGAACCATATTGCCCTGTATTGATATAATCACTGCTTACTTATTTTGGGAAACCCATATACAAAATTTGATCTCATCAGTTACGCGGCAATCTGTTACTTTATGGTGCTGGAAAGAAAGGGGGGATGGGCTCTGGGGGACCAAAGTATGTCAGGAGATAGGGAGGGACAGCAGGGGATAGGTGGAGAGGAGGGGCGTCGGGAGTTCTAAATAAGGTCCTCTCCTGGCGCAGCCATCTTTTAGCGGCGTGCTGGGGAGATACTAACACCCATCCTCCCTACCCAATTTTAGGAGGCTAGCAAGATTAGTCACAGATGGCAGGTGTAGTGTTTAATAAAAGGGGGGGGACATTTGGTAGGGGAAATAGTATTGTGCCGCTCTAAAGTGAGGACTCCTACTCTTCAATGGCTGCTTGCCCCTCTTGGACAGAGGGGCAAGCAGAGGTGGAACATTGCTATCCCAATCGCTTGAATGGCAATCGGGGGAGACAGCCAACAGGGCCCGGGATGCTTGGACGGTGGATCGGGCCAAGTGGGAGTAGAGCATTCACTTGAACGGCGGTACCTACTCGTCTGCAGTGGTGAACGGACCCCAGCTTGGCCCCCGCTTGGTTGCCCCTATCCCGGAGGCTTGTTAGAAAGTTTATAATAAATTGTTATTTGGCAGGTTATTGATAGTTGAACATTGTTATTCAAAAACATAATTATTGAATATGGTTGTTGATATGATTTGGATTGTGTTGTAACCATGATGCAGACAAAAAAATATAACTTCCTTAGCGGAATTCAAAATCTGGTCTTGGACTTTGATTGACAGAGGAGGGGGAGGAGGGTAGCTATCGGGGACCCCAGTGAGGCCTCCTCATCCTTGTGGACATTAGTGATAGCTAAGTGAGAATCTCATGTAAGCTTTTAACAGTTGGATCTGTTCAAGCACCAGCCAAGAAAGATTCATAGTACTGACATATTCTGGTATAGCTGAAAGGGCATTGCTTCTCTGGTGATTGATTCCGCAGAGAATTTAAAACAAGGCATTAATACTGCAGAAGGCAGACAAAGTTTTGAGAAAGAAAATCAGAACAAATGACTGTGGCAGCAATTTAGCTAGCAGTTTAGTCTTGTTTTCTGCAAATATTTGTGTGATATTGCAGGGGGAAAAAGATCTATTAGTTGCTATAGCAACTGTAGCATTATATGGCAAAGAGCACAGACTATTGTGACATTTCATAATACTCTCGTAAAGGGAACAAAAGGAGGTCTGCAATGGATTTGCATAAGGATGCTGAATAATTCATTCTGCAGCACTAGGTTTAGGTACTTGAATGGCTTTGCTGGTACAAACTCTTTTACTTCAAGAAGTAACAACTCACGAGCCTCTTGCTTCTAGGGCTGCATGACTCCATGGATTGCAACAGAGATATTGAGCTTTCAGTTCTAACTACTGTAGTTTATGGCCAAAATCATTACAGTTTCAGGCTGTTGGGCTATAATGACATGAATTGAGGGTATCAGATTCTCAGTAGACTGGTATTTGATCATGATTTTTTTTATTATTATTAGCACAGCTGTCTCCTCTGGCTCCCTTAGGCTTCCAGCTTAATCAAAATCTGTTTCTAGTAGGCTATGATGCCATTGTATTTCATTATAACTATCTATATTTTTCTCACATTTTGAACTCTCATGCATAACCATTGCAGTGATACTGTAGACCTTGGTCAAGGGTTGCACAGATTATGGATTCTTCTAAGATCCAGCTCTGATTCTGATTACTGTTTAAGTTTGAGTTTGCACAAGAGTTGTATACAGTACATTTACTCTGTTCTGTACTCAGGGCTATTCCTGGTGCCCCCTTGCAACCTATAAATTGTCACCTTCTCCATTCAGCATCTCCTTTTTTTTCCCTCCTCTCCTCCATCAAGCATTGCCCTCCCACCCAGCAACAAATCCAGCATTACCCATACACTCTCCTCACCAAATTCAGCATTTTCTCTCTTCACTTCTAACCCATCTGTTCAGCATTTCCCTTTTTTACCTCAATCCCTTCTGCCATTGACGCCATCACTTCTCACCGCTGCCATGCCTCCAGGCCTGTCGGCTTGTAGCAGTAATAAAAAGCACCAATATGTTTAGGAAAACCTTCCAGTTCAGATGCTTGCAAGTCTCAGAAGCCATTTTGAAATAGAAACAGCCTGGGCAAAAGCAATCCTAACTCGATCTTGCCTGTGCCAGTCCCAATCTTAAGATGGCTGCCAGAACCTCCCACAGTGGTCTTGCAAGACTGCCAGGGGAAGTCCTGAAAGCCATTTTCAGCAGGAGCTGGCCATACACAGGATCGAGTGGGGTCACTTCTGCATCCACTATCCACCAATGAAAAGATAGGCGCAGGAGAGGGCTGCTGCCAGAGCAGCTGGGGGTGGGGTGGAGCAGTGCCAGATTTGGCCTTGTTTTCTGTCCAAACCAAGTGGTCAATTTTGGTCACAAATTCAGTTTCAGCAGAAACCAAAGATCCTGGTTTCAGCTGAGCTCTTATCACAAATTCGATAATCCCCAACAATGGAGCTAACTCCCTTAAAATTCATCACATGAAAAATATTCAAATTGTGATTATCATCTCAGGAATAGCACAGGCTCCTTCCACTGCTAGACATTTTGTTTAAACTAGACAGGTTTCTGTTTGTGTACCAACTCTACAGGATGTGGAAACTGCTGGTCTTAAGCATTTCATTAGGGGGGGGCCAAAAGCCTGCTTTCGTAGCCAGACACATTACAAAATAACAAAGCCCTGCAAAAAAGGTCCATAAGCCACTCTAACCACTGCATTCATGGTGAAACAAGTAGATGACTCTCGACATAAAAATATTTTGGGCGTATTTTTTGAGAATGAACTTTGGATGTTTCCGACTTTGGGCGACTAGCGACTTAGGCCCAAAACGGACTTAGACGTTTTTGGTTGTTTTTTTTAAATTATGCCGCTCCACAGACCTATGAGTTTATAGTAAGAGGCAGCACAGAATGCTTAACTATACAAAAAGTCATACTTTAGAAGCAGTAAAATTATTCATTTATTTATTTATTATTTAACATATTTATATCCTGCCTTCAAACTAAGCAGGTTACAAAATTCAGGTATAAAATACCAACAAAATCAAAAACATCAAACATCAAATAATATCATAAAAACAACAGATCTTATTTGACTGTCACTTATTTAAACAATATTCTTTCATTTAAAAAATGCTTCTACAAATAGAGATGTTTTAAAAAGCTTTTCAAAATTCTGTATATTATTTACCGTTTTGAACTGTCCGACTAAGCTGTTCCATAATTTCACCCCAGCTAGTGAAAGTGCCTTAGTTCTGGTTTTATATATCTCTTGGCCCCTTGTCATACAGTATTAATCCAGCCAAAAATCGAAATCCACAAGCCCAGTATATACTGGATAGTCCGGATTAAGTAGTCTTGAAAGATGACTATATAATATTGAAAAGGACGCCTCAGCCCCACCACTCCACCGCAAAACAGCAACTCATATCGCGGGAAGCATAGTGTGGTGCTTCATCATTGGCTGTCGCTTCCCATTTATTGGTCACTCAATATTACTAATCTATATTTCTTTTTATATTATTAGTTTTGTATTGATTATATCAAAAATATTTTTTAAATTATCTTATAAACATTATTGGCAAAACTGGCTTAGTACTTATCTCAGTTTAACTCAGCCAACCATGGGGAGTCAGACCCGACATGTTTCGCACAAAGATTGTGCTTTCTCAAGGGTCTCCCTAGGTCGCCGCCGTCATCCGACTCCAAAAGTTTAAAGAGCATAAGAGCATATGCTCTTTAAACTTTTGGAGTCGGATGACGGCGGCGACCTAGGGAGACCCTTGAGAAAGCACAATCTTTGTGCGAAACATGTCGGGTCTGACTCCCCATGGTTGGCTGAGTTAAACTGAGATAAGTACTAAGCCAGTTTTGCCAATAATGTTTATAAGATAATTTAAAAAATATTTTTGATATAATCAATACAAAACTAATAATATAAAAAGAAATATAGATTAGTAATATTGAGTGACCAATAAATGGGAAGCGACAGCCAATGATGAAGCACCACACTATGCTTCCCGCGATATGAGTTGCTGTTTTGCGGTGGAGTGGTGGGGCTGAGGCGTCCTTTTCAATATTATATAGTCATCTTTCAAGACTACTTAATCCGGACTATCCAGTATATACTGGGCTTGTGGATTTAGTTCTGGTTTTAGCATATTTCACCCGTTGCAACCCATCCATTGACAGACACATCATCCCTTCAGATTTAATGAGCAAAGTGGAAGATACCTCGTGATAAGTTATGATAAATACCAAGATACCCCAATGTGTAGTGCCTGAAAATTCAGCACCAATACCTAAAATACAATTGTATTCTTAACAGGCAGCTGATTTATTTGCTGCAAAAGTGGGGTAACGCGCAAACTTACCACCTCCACAAATAAGCCATGCAGCAGCATTCTGAATCATCTGCAATGCTCTACACCTAAAGGATACCATCCGTAGGTATAGAGCATTACAGTAATCCATTCTCTGCAGTATCATAGATTGCATCAGCAAATTCTAAAATCATAACTTGACAACATTGGTTTTAAACTGCTCAAAAGCCTCAGTTGAAGAAATGAGGATTTAACTACAGTCAAAACTTGATATTTAATTGACAAAGTTGAATCTAACCAAACACTCAAGATTTTAATTTTCCTCCTCACTGAGAGTCTCAATTCATACCATGCCCCTCAATTTCATCTGGCCATGTAGGATCTACCACTCTCCCCACCATCAATAATTTGGTTTTAGCCAGATCCAAAACCAATTTCTAGCACAACATCCATTCATTCATACATCTCAAACACTGTGTCAATTTCTCTTTTAATTCATTCCTCCAGTCAAACATAGGAAAAAAAAAAATTGGATATCATCAGCATATATCTTATAGTTAAAATATAACTTTTTTAAGACATCTTCTAAGGAAGCCAGGTAAAGAGTAATGCCGATAGTGCTAATTCCAGTGGTACTCCTTTACGATTCGGCATAATCTTAGAAACACTTCTACTCTTCTCCTTATCCTGAAAATAGGACATAAACCAATGATATACTGATCCTCCAATCCCCATGGCTGCCAATTTGTCTAATAGAATATAACTATCCACAGTGTCAAAAGCTGATGACATGTCTATTGACAGAGAAAAAGTTTCATGCTTATCTAACCCTAACCTCAATTCATCATTAATAGAAACTAACAATGTTTCTACACTGTGTCCTGCACGAAAACCATACTGATGAATGTCCAGTAAATACTCTTTTTTAACAAAACATTCTGTTTCAAGACTAGTTTTTCAATTATCTTTCCCACAAAGGGCACCACAGCAATTGACCTATAATTCTTGATTATTATCTCATCCAAACGTTCTTTTTTTCAATACTGGTTTTATTGTTGCAACTTTCAACAGATCCGGCATTTTACTGGTCTGCAATGATGTATTGATAATAGCAGTCAAAGATGGAACCACACATGCACCCAGTTGCTTAATTACAGACAACAAACAAAAGACCTACCATTGATTTAGTAGGCTGTAAAGTTTCAACATTGTCAATACTTGATCTTCCTTCACAATTTCAGAATCGGAGCACTGCCAAGACACTTCTCCATTCTCCTCAGTTCTATAGTGCTGTATATCTGAAAGTTCCTGCTGTAGGGCCACTTGCGTTTTGAACTAAATATTGCAGAAACTCCCCTGCACTTGGTTCAGGTCTTTCTACCTGGCCTATTGAGCTTTTATTTTACTGTTCCAAATAGTTCTATTGGTTTGTTCACAGCTTGTTTAATCCCATCACTATAGTACCTATCCCTTTCTGTCTTATTCTTATTTATTTGTTTAAACATTTATATTCCGCTTAAAACCAAGTGGCTCACAATTAAACATACACAACTTTAAACACATACAAGTTTTAAAAATCCACATAGCAGACAAGAGAAAGAAAAAGCTGAGGGCAAAATATAAACATCATATCGTACACATCTTAAAGAAGGGCAATGTGGTTATAACAAAACTAAAAACAGCTAGCAAAAAATTGCTTATGCAAAGAGAAAGGTCTTCAACAGCTTTCTAAAATGCAACAGATTTCCACAAAATCTTAAAGTACCTGCAGTGAAGAAGCATGATTTTTTTTAGTTCACGCATAATGTACTGTGTTCGTTATACATGTATCAAGCAACATATGGTTCTCAGATCTCAGTGTTCTGGATGGTTTGTATAACAGGCACTTTACCAAATAGTCTGACAAAGCAATAGCCAATCAGGGACTTCCTTAGGCTACTCCCTAAGGAAGTTCCTGATTGGCTCAGGTGCCTCAGGCCCCTCTTAAGGGAGGAGCCCGAGGCACCTGAGCCAATCAGGGCTTTAGGCCCCACCCCCTACTTAAGGCCTCAAATGCATCATGGGAGGCATTGGAGCAGGAGGGACTGAGCACCCCTCCTGCTCCATTACAGGTATGGGGAGGGGGAGGGGGGAAGGAAACAGGAATGGGGCAGGAAGGAGTCAGCATCCCTCATGCCGTTTGTTTCTTTTTGGGGGGGGGGAGTCGGGAGTGGGACTGCAGAAGGAAGTGTGAATCCCTCCTGCCATAATTTGGAGGCAGCAATGGCAGTGGCCATCGGCACGTGGGGGGGGGCGGGGGCGGGTATCAGCGTGGGGACATCAGTGTGGGTTAAAACCATGAGATCGCAATGCACTTTTAGCAGAATATATAAAAAAATTTTTATATTTTCTGCTAAAAGCGCATTGTGAGCCGGTGGTTTTAAAGGGCAGGTAAGGAAGTGAAGCAACTGGTCCTCAGCGATCGCTTCACTTCAGATTGGCAAACCCAATCAGTGTTTTAGTGAATCGATGGCATCCTACTTTTGCAGGCCATTTCCCCTCATTTGCATGGGTGGATCGGATCGGGTAGGAGATTTGATCAGAAGCAGTTTAGTGAATTGGGTCGGGGAACGATCGCATCATCGGACCAGGATCAGAGAGTTTAGCGAATCTAGGCCATAGATGCCAGTAATGTAGGCCAAGGTTTTAAATGTCTACGAGCATGCTTCTGGAACAAATTATGCTCGTAAACCAAGGTTCCACTGTACTTACCTTTTAGCAGAGCCTTTGACGCAGTTCTTTATAAGTGACAATTTATTTAAATGAGTATCCTTGTTATGGGCCCGAAAGTAATCAATGGGATTAGAAACTTTCTGATTGGAAAGCAACAAAGCATAGTGGTAAATAGAGCCCATTCTCAGGAAAAAGTTCATGATGAAGTTGTGAGGATGCAGTCAGTATTAGAGACCCAGAACTCTTTTTTTTCTAGAAGTAAAGAATTTGGGCTCTTTTCTTTATCGCCGAGATTACAGCAAACACTTCTATTTTGAAAAGAAAGGAAACATTTGCTCACACTCTCTTACCATTAACACCAAGCACATAATTGAACACCAAGTCATAACAGGAAATTGTATTAGTAGACAGGCACTATATCTGAGAATATATCGCCATTAGAAGCTCTGTACCAGTTAATTGAATTTCATCTTAAATTTAGTGCTGGCAAGTTAATGGCCACTGCCACTGTTTTGCAGAGCATGTTTACTGCAGTCTTCATAATCATCACAGTTCAAATCATAGCAATGGTGAAACATGCCTTTCTTTTGACCTACAGGTGTTGTGTTCTGATAATGTACAGCCTCTAGCTAATATACTGAAGGACAACTTACCTTGCCTATAAAGCAGAATCAAATCAATATGACAATAAGGCACATGTCCTTGCTTTTCTTGTAATAATACTGCATTCATTAACTCCGGCCAAGCAATTCACAAAACCAATTCCTGGGTAACATCTTAATAATGATATAGTAGCAGCATTGATAATGCATATTTATTATAATTTTTGGCATACACCCATTTGAAATAATTAAGTTCTGACAGTGCTGTGGAATGTGAAACCATCTTTGAGATAGATATGAGGTTATCTTTGTGTCTAGATCCTTCTACTGCACTTGAAACACTAATTTAAGAAAAACATGCTTATTACCATCACAACTGTTACTACAAATTTCCTGAAACATGATTACTGTGAAACAATGGCCCATTCTTAGAATGGTTGAAATAAATACGTAGCATAAATATGCATAAGTCGAGTCTCTTTCATTTGAAAGGAAGCTCTGGAATGAAATGGCATAGGATGAAGTTAAGAGGTGATAGGCTCTGGGTTAATCAAAGGAAATACTTTTTTACAGAAGGGTGGTAGATGCATAGAATAGTCTCCCAGAAGAGGTGATGGAGATGGAGACTGTGTCTGAATTCAAGAAGGCATAGGATAAGTACGTGGGATCTCTTAGATAGGGAAAGAGATAATGATTACTGCGGATGGTTAGACTGGATGGGCCATTTGGCCTTTATCTGCTATCATGTTTTTATTACCCTCCCCTCCCCCTTTACTGAGCCCGACATTGCAGACTGGCATGGTAAATGCTCTGACACCCACAAGAATTGAATGGGCATCGAATCATTTGCCAAGTGGCACTTGACTACGCAGCTTAGTAAAAAGAGGTCTAAAAGAACAAAAGTTTCTGTGAATTTTTGTATATTTATAGAGTTATAGTGTGTGAATTTTAACTATTTTTTCAATGTTTTGCACATCCAAATTGTGAACAAAGTTTGTAACTGACTTCCTTCCGAGAGTGATTTATAGAAGACTGGATTTTTTTTTTTTTTTTTCACTGAATGCATTTTTATAACATTTGAATTGATGCTTGAGGTGGCATAAAATAAATATAAAGAATATTTTTCTATTCAATTTAACAATTTTTTTTTGCTAAGACTATAATTTGTTTGTTCAATGGAGTTTTTCTAAACCAGCAATTGAATGGGCTTGGCAAGAAAGCCTTTGAAGACACAGTAAGCTGATGCTGTAAATTTTGAGAGGGGTTTTTATCTAACTAGAGGTGAACCAGGAGGATGTCCTTAGGCAGATAGACAAGCTAAAGAGCGACAAGTCGCCAGGTCCGGATGGCATTCACCCAAGGGTGCTCAAGGAATTAAGGAATGAAATAGCAGAGCCACTTCAGCAAATATGCAACCTATCCCTAAAAACTGGAGAGATCCCGGAGGACTGGAAAATAGCTAATGTCACGCCCATCTTCAAGAAGGGTTCAAGGGGCGACCCGGGAAACTATAGGCCGGTGAACCTCACATCGGTCCCGGGAAAGATGATGGAGGCGCTGATTAAGGACAGCATCTGTGATCATATAAAAAAAAATGGACAGCTAAGGTCGAGCCAGCATGGGTTCTGCAAGGGTAGGTCGTGCCTCACAAACTTGTTGTACTTCTTTGAGGGGGTAAATAGCCAGGTGGACAAAGGTGAACCCATAGACATAATTTACCTAGACTTCCAGAAAGCCTTCGATAAGGTACCACATGAGCGGTTGCTCAGGAAGCTATGGAATCACGGGGTGCGAGGGGAGGTCCACCGATGGATCAAAAACTGGCTGGCAGACAGGAAGCAGAGGGTTGGTGTAAAGGGCCACTACTCGGACTGGCAAGGGGTCACGAGCTGGGTTCCTCAAGGGTCAGTGCTGGGACCGCTCTTGTTTAACATATTCATTGACGACCTGGAGGCGGGAACAAAATGTGAGGTCATCAAATTCGCAGATGACACCAAACTATTCAGCAAGGTTGAAACCACGGTAGATTGCGAGGATCTCCAAAGGGATCTTACGACACTGGAAGAATGGGCGAAAAAGTGGCAAATGAGCTTCAACGTAGGGAAATGCAAGGTCATGCATATAGGGAGAAGGAACCCGATGTTCACTTACAAAATGGGGGGATCAATGCTAGGGGTCAGTAAGCTGGAAAGAGACCTGGGAGTGATGGTAGACACGACATTGAAGGCGTCGGCACAGTGCGCCACAGCCTCGAGGAAAGCAAACCAAATGTTAGGTATCATTAAGAAGGGTATCTCGACCAGAACGAAGGAAGTCATCCTGCCACTGTACTGGGCTATGGTGCGCTCGCATCTGGAATACTGTGTACAGTATTGGTCACCGTACCTCAAAAAGGACATGGCAATGCTTGAGGGAGTCCAGAGAAGAGCAACTAAACTGATTAAGGGTATGGAAAACCTTACATACACTGACAGACTGAAGAAGCTGGGGCTGTTCTCCCTGGAAAAGCGGAGACTCAGAGGAGATATGATAGAGACCTTCAAGATCCTGAGGAGCATCGAAAAGGTTGACAAGGACAGATTTTTCAATTTGAAAGAAACCACAGGAACAAGGGGACACTCGATGAAATTGAAGGGGGACAGGTTTAGAACAAACGCAAGGAAATTCTTTTTCACACAGAGGGTGGTGGACACATGGAACACCCTTCCGGAGGCCGTGATAGGAAATAGCACAGTACAGGGTTTCAAGGAAGACCTGGATAGGTTCCTAGAGGACAAAGGGATTGAGGGGTACAGATAAGAGCAGTGGAAGGTTAGAGATAAGTGTAGAGGTAGGTATAAAATTAGTCTGGGACTGATGCTCAGGCAATATGCCTGATGGGCCGCCGCGTGAGCGGACCGCTGGCCGGGATGGACCTCTGGTCTGCCCCGGCGGAGGCGACTACTTATGTTCTTATGTTCTTATCTCTATCATTTATTTAAGAACACATATTTGATATACTGTATACTGATTGTACCACTCGGAATACCAATTGTGACAGGCTATTTAGGGTAAATATGCATACCCATCTGAAGTAGGGCACACAAATATCAGTGTACCTCTGTAAATATCAGTAGACAAAAGAACATTGCTCAACAGATAAGTTTCAGTTTAGATATTTTGATGCTTTGCACAACAGTATTTCAGTAAATTTTGAGGATAAAGCAATGATTGGGTGGTGAGGTTTTTTGGGGAACAAGTTCCCCTTTTTCCTCCATGTCTCTGAGCATAACCCTCTAATTAGACAATTGGTATAGTTGAATTGTTGATTGACTTCTATTCCAATAACAAAATGCTTTTGAAAAATGTGTTTATGTAATGCATTCAGTGTGATCTTTTCACGTTTTTTTCTTTTTTGAATTCTTTCCTCCATATTTTGTTTTTTGGCTAATGCTAAATATGCATATAATTGTATTTCTATACTCACTGGTGTCTTAGGCACAGGGACAAACATAAAATGACTGGCAGAGGCAGAAAAGGAAAGAGCTTAAAAGTTTAAAACAACCTCAAAATTTAACCTTTTAATCAGGATCTGAACATGGCCAGAGACAGAACATAACATACCAAATTAAGGTATTTATTCCAGGCATAAGGCACAACATGATAGAAGGAACAGAAGGCCAGATTCTCAAAACTCACCGGTAAAATCTGGTAAGTTGATGTAGTGGACATAGTGGGAGCAATTTGAATTTTATGGGTGATTTCTCAGAATAATAGAATGCAAATTATATGCACACTATTTGTGCGGAGAAACGCTGGTAAAGGGGGGGGGGTGAGGAATTGTAATCAGTAGGTACAGCTCCTCCCTCCTGTCAAGGCTGCTCTCCCTGTCCTGATCAACTGAGTTGCAGGTCTCCCCAAATCCTGCTAGCTCAGCTGATTGACCGGCAGGGAGAGTAGCAAAGGGAAATGTTCCCCCCTCTCGCCAACACCCCCGTCATCTGCCGCTTCTCTGCCCCCCATATGCAAACTTTTTAGTGCATCAATAGCTCATTTTGAATCAGCCAAAAAATCATATCAGAGCAGACCCACACAGTCTTACCGATTCTCTTAGTGCATCTAGGCCCGAGTGACAAATGTCCATCATACTCTATAGCAGGGGTGTCCAACCTTTTGACATCCTTGGGCCACATTGGCCGAAAAAAATGTTTCTGGGGCCACACAAATGCGCAAACGCTGCAGAAAGACAGAGAAAGGAGCCAGCAAGACGATAACACCCGGAGGCAGCAGAGGAAAACACTACATCACCCTCGACCGGGGCTGCACAAAATACTTCACGGGGCCGCATTCGGCCCTCGGGCCACAGGTTGGACACCCCTGCTCTACTGTGAAGAAGTGGTGTGCAAACTTTCAGCATAGAGATTTCAAGAGCAAAGATGCAGCAAGGTCTGGGAGGCCTCAAATGGTGTCAACTCCTAAAATTGTTGATCATGCCCATGACTTGATTTTGGCAAATTTCAGCTAAAACAACTGTTGAGACACTACAGATATCCAGGGAACATGTTGGATGTATAATCCACAAGTAGCTAGGTACGCAGAAGCTGTCAACCAAGTGGGTATCCAAATGTTTGAATGCTTATGAGAAACAATGTTGAGTGGACACTTCCAAGTTGATTTTGCAGCATTTTCAACAAGCTGGTGACAATTTTTGGGAACAACTAGTTACTGTTGACAAAATTTGGTTACATCACTATGATACAAAAGAACAATTCATGCAATGGTGACTCTCAGGATCTCCAAGACCAAGGAAATTCAAGACCCACAAGAAAGATCATGGCCACTGTGTTTTAGGATCAGGAAAAAGTTGTAATGACTATCTTCAAAGGGGCCAAACAGTTAATGCAGAATACTACTGTAACTTGCTGTGCTGATTAAAAGAGGCATTGAAAGAAAAAAAAAAGGAGAGGGAAGCTGTGGAAAGAAGATCTCTTTTGCAAAACAAAGTACCTGCCCACAAGTCTGGGCATTTTTGTTCCTCCAACTTTGGATGTTTAGCTGGAAGTTGGATTTAGACAGAGGTTTTTTGAAATGGCCCTTCAAGTATTTTTTTTTAGACCCCTCTACACCAAAATATGACTTGTGTTTGGTCAATAAAGGCTAGTCCCTATTCATTGAGGCTCTTTGTTTTATTTGGTCTACTTTAGTGTACTTTCTGTGTTGTTCTTTGACTAGAAGTGTGTGTCAAATGTGCCACTAATTGACAGGTGCTTATATGCACTAGGGGCTATTCTATAAAACATGTCTAATTGCTTTAGCAGGAAAAATATTCAACGACTTAATTGCACAGTGCTGCTGGACATCTCCTCTGATTGCTGACATTCACAATTCTTCAGGTCAGCAGCTGACCCAATATTCAATGCTGATGCCCGGATATGGCCTGGTATTGAATATCTAGGCTTAATTCTGTTTGCAGCTGTCATTGACTTAAGAAACTGCTGACCACAACAGGTTGAATATCGACTCTACTGTTTTTTAATCACCACAAGGTACAATCAACAATCTGTAACAAGATGGGCACTATAACCAGTATCAAAAAGTATGACAATCCCAGTATAAAAAAAACTGTGACAAATAGAGTCAAATATCAGACCAACAAAATGCTGTTGTGATCAAGAAATGGTAAAATGAAACCAAATTCTAACAATGGCTAATTCTTATACAAAGACAGAAGCCACAATACACACCTAAAAATCAGGGGAATAAATTCAAAGGCATATGGCTAGACATGCTGGTTCATGTAAAGCAATAAATAAAAGGTGTTATTCTGATGTCATTTTAAATAAAGCCCAGATTACACCGATTCTTTCTTTCTTTTTCTTTTCTTTTACATTTTCATTGGTGGTTTGGATTGTATGATTTTTTTTCTCTAGTGGTTAAATAATCAAGACAGGAATGTCACATTTAAAATGAATTACAGTTCAGTAGAAGTTCACTTTCTTGACATTTTGATTAAATGTGTAGGGATGGGTTTCATCACAAGCACATATAGAAAACCAACAGACCATAACCAGTTTTTGTACATTGTATGACAGTTGTTATATGAGATCTCTCAAGGAGAATCTTCCTGTAAGTCAGTTCTTGAGACTTTGTAGATTATGCTCTAAAATTCTGCTTAGAGAGGAACAAAACTATGTTTGAAATAGATACCGTTGATCTTAGAGGTTTAAATCAAGACATTGATTTAAGTGTTTCTTTAACTCTCCCACACCTTTCCCATTCTTATTTTGCTTTTCACAACTGATTTGCTATTTTTATTTCATATTTTATATATATGTCATACTTCCCTAGTTTTTAGGTCTCCATAGTTGTTATGAAACATGCTTTTTGTTTCCTCAATCTTCTATGGTTCGTTTATTTCACCTCAGTTACACATTCCCATTCCAATGGAGGCCACATTACCGTAAAGATGTGCTGAGAATCGAGTCGGTACAGCGAATGGCCACCAGGATGGTCTCGGGGCTCAAAGATCTAGCATACGAAGAAAGGCTGAACGAATTGCAGCTATACTCTCTCGAAGAACGTAGGGAGAGAGGAGACATGATTGAGACGTTTAAGTATGTCACTGGTCGTATCGAGGTAGAAGATGATATTTTCCTTCTTAAAGGACCCTCGGCCACAAGAGGACACCCGCTGAAAATAAAGGGCGGGAAGTTTCATGGCGACACCAGGAAATACTTCTTCACCGAAAGAGTGGTTGACAGCTGGAATAAGCTCCCAGTGCAGGTGATCGAGGCCAGCAGCGTGCCAGATTTTAAGAACAGATGGGATGCTCATGTCGGATCTCTACGAGGGAAAGGTCATCAGAGAGCGATTAAATAGGGGGGTGGGTCAATGGTGTGGGCAGACTCGATGGGCCTCGGCCTTTTTCTGCTGTCACTTTCTATGTTTCTATGTAGTTCTTTGGGAAAGCAGTTGAAAAATGAAGATTTAACACACTTTCCGACATGCAAAATAAACAAATCAAGTTTAGGTGAAATTGCTTCATATCAAAAATACACAGAAAAAATTTTAAGCCTTAGAACTGAGTCTGAAACAAGATTTGCAGATTTAAAATCTTTGGAAGACAAGTTTTCTTTATTTTCTTCAATTTTCTCAATAAATATAGAATCAGTACCTAATCATATGCAAATAGAAGTAATTGAGATCCAGTGTGATTCAGATTTGAAGACAAAATACAATGAAGTTAGTTTGCTTGAATTTTACAAATATTTCCCAGCCAGATTTGAAAATACTCAAAAATTTGCATATGTAATTATTTTCATGTTTGGAAGTACTTATCAATGCGAGCAGTTATTTACACTTATGAAAGGAAATAAATCTCCTATCAGATCCAGAATTACCAACATTCACCTTATGTCAGTTTAAAAAGTAATCATTGTGGACAAGATTTTCCCCGAAACAGAAAAAATAGTTACAGAGAATAGATGCCAAGTGTCAGGAAGAAAACATTAATTTTATCATTGCTCTTGTTCTTTTTTTATACTGTACTTTTCAAAATAAACCTAAGGGCTCCTTTTATGAAGGCGCATTAGGGCCTTAACGCACGGAATAGCGCGTGCTAAAATGCCATGCACACTAGCCACTACTGCCTCCTCTTGAGCAGGCAGTAGTTTTTCAGCTAGCGTGCTCTATAGCGTGTGCTAATCTGGTGCGTGCACTAATAACACAAGCACACCTTTTCTAAAAGGAGCCCTAACTTTCTGTGAAAAATTACGTTTTTGCTTTTTTTGCGGCCCACATAAACGTAAACCTTGATTATTTGGCCCGTGCCAGCCTTTGAGTTTGGCATGCTTGCTGTAGAGCAGGGGTGTCAAAGTCCCTCCCCGAGGGCCGCAATCCAGTCGCGTTTTCAAGATTTCCCCAATGAATATGCATGAGATCTATTGGAATGCACTGCTTTCATTGAATGTGAATAGATCTCATGCATATTCATTGGGGAAATCCTGAAAACCCGACTGGATTGCGGCCCTTGAGGAAGGACTTGGACATCCCTGCTGTAGAGGATGGGACAGAATCTCAGTATAAACCCATCATTTCCAGTTCTGTCATACAATCCACATACCCAACAATGAAACTAAGACAATTACCTTTACAATTCAAAAATAACAAAATCCAAATAGCACCAAAAGGTTCCACAAAGGAAACGAAGCAGCAAAACAACAAAAAAAAGATTGTGAAAAAGACCAGTTTGCAGTTTAATAAGCATCCAGATAACTTGAAAATAATAATCTAAAAACAATCCACCAGCCTACAATGTACACATATCCCTCGTTATTCGCAGGGGATAGGGGCAGAGCCAGACCGCAAATAGGGAAATACCGCGAATATCCAGCTTTGACCCACCCTCGCCTCCCTCCCGCCTTCTCCCGGCATCCCGACCTTACCTGGTGGTCTAGCGTTTTGGGGCAGGAGCGATCTTCCTACATCTCTCGAGACTATGACAGGAACTCCCCACAGCCATTTCCTATTGGCGATCTACAAGGGGCAGGAGCGTAGGAAGATCGATCCTGCCCCGAAAGCCCACTAGACCACCAGGTAAGGCCGGGATGCCGGGGGAAGGCAAAAATATGGGTTTGTTTTTTTTTCCCCTAAAAAAAATTGCGATTAAGTGAAATCGCGAGTGCGGAAACCGCGAATGGGGAGGGTGAAGTGTAGTCTTGTGAGTAGTGCTGCTTGTTTGTAGCCTCTTTACTACTTGATTTGTTGAGATTTTATGTTTTTGAAATTTAAGGCAGCCAAGGACCCTATAAGACCCCTGAGGAAGTTGTTTTTATTTTGCCAAAACATGGCCTGTGTAGGGTCATTTTTACTGAATACATTATTTGGTTTCTTTTTTTTTTTTTTTTTTTTAATATCTTTATTCATTTTGAAGCCATAAGTGCAACATTTTATACAATCATATTACATTATAAAAGCACTTAAATTCAACCAAAATTGTAATCTATGACAAATAGATATATCACCCCCTATACTTATATTCAAAAATTGCGCTCAAATTCAAGAATTAAAAATATTTTCCAACCCCCCTCCCACCCACCCACCCTGGACGTGCATGATCAAAGGGCAAAATCAACAATCACTCTGCAAAATTATGTCAATGGCTCCCAAATCCTCAGAAACTTCTTATAATGTCCCTGCTGTATAGCCATAATATGTTCCATTTTAAAGACGTGACACAAAGACTCCCACCAAATGGTATAGTTCATTTGATCCCAAATTTTCCAGTTCCTTAAAATAAGCTGTATGGCAATCTGTGTCAAAATAAAGAGAAGTTTGTTATTGTAAGATGATATTTGGCTTTTAGCTCTCATCAAAGTGCCAAATAGCACAGTGTCGAATGTTAGTGCCACTGGATTTTCCATTACTTTGTTCACCTGATCCCAAATGGATCTTCAAAATTGAAGTATCAAAGGACAATAAAATAATAAATGATCTAATATCCCAGGTACATTATTTGGTTTCTATCCTGTGGGTCACTTGTGATTATAATGTAGATTATTGTTTTTGTTATTTGTATGCTTATTAAACTACAAACTGGTGCATCTGATCTTCTGTTCCACAATCTTTTTGGTGTTTTGCTACCTTTATAATTCAGCATACAAAAATATATATTATAACTGTAGTGTCATCTTGGGAGCACTCATCTTCCACTTGAGACACTTTGCAAAGTAACACAAAATGACGGTGATGGGATAATCGCGCGCCAGACGCCAGCGCGCCGACAATCCAGCGCCGACAATTCAGCACAAGACAGAAGCGCGCGGGGGAAAATAATTTTTAAAGAGCTCCAACTGGGGGTTTGGGGTGGCAGCCCCCCCACTTTATTGGTTAGTGTTTGCGTTGCAGTTGCGTGTGGGTGTGGGGGGTTAAACCCCCCACATTATAGAGAAAACAGAACTTTTCCTGAAAAAAAATCAGAAAAAGTTCTGTTTTCTCTATAATGGAGGTTTCCAACCCCCCGAACCCCCCTCCAACAGCAGTGTGAACACTAACCAATAAAGTAGGGGTTGTTAACCCAAACCCCCCGTCGGAGCTCTTTAAAAATTACTTTTTCCCCCGTGCGCTTCTGTCTTGCGCCGAATTGTCGGCGCGCTGGCATCTTGCGCGCCACTGACTATGAACCCAAAATGACACTTGGAAACGCTGCCAGTTAGCAGATCACCAAGCTCTCCCAAGGCCTTGATTTTTTTTAACTATCATTTGTGTCTGGTTGTTATTCTTTGGTCTTTCATGGGGATGGAAAAAGAGAGCTGGGGCGGAGGGGGTAGTAGGAAGTCTGTCCATGTAGTTTTTCAAATCAGTCAGCACCTAACATAGCAAAATAACACTAACTTCCACAATTCCACAATTCAAATGGCAACCACTCTAACCCTCGTCTTTTACTAAGGTGCGGTACACGTTTTAGCGTGTGCTAAATATACGCGCGTGCTAAACACTAATGCGCCCATAAGTCTATGGACGTGTTAACGTTTAGCGTGCGCTGATATTTAGCACGCGCTAAATTGGCTAACGCACCTTAGTAAAAGGGGGCCTAAGTGTGAAAAGGCAACACTGCAAATATGAGGAGAGGCTATAGTGGCTAGGATTCTTCAGTGTTCCATGGCATTCTCAAAGTTTTTCCTACTCAGGTTGGTCTGCTAGCTCTTGCAGCGGACAGAAGAAATAGCACACTCCAGAGTGTCTCTCCTTGCAGGCCCACTACTCTGTTGAACAGGAAGTACAAATGAGGGGAGACAGTGGGCCTGCAGGGAGAGATTCCATAGAGCATGCAGCATTCTCTCTTTGCCACTAGAGCCTTCAGGCCAGGCTGACCGCAGAGCAAAGGCGCTAATAAGCATAAAAGCCTTGTGGCAGAAACTGGCCAAAAAAAAGTCTGGGATGGCAAGCCATATTTCTGGAGTGACATTTGCCACCCCATGCCATCCTGTAGAGACGCTTGTGCTCGTATACGGCACTGAAGTTTCTATTTTCAAAGTCTCAGGGTTTCATCTCAAAATGTATATTAAAAAATATCAAATTAACTAATAATACATAAAATAACACCACTGTGCTTAAACACATACATGTAAACCGTGAAAGAAGTGCTCAGTGCCAGTTGTATTTCCTGTTGAGAGGAAAGGACATCAGAGAACCATCGTCATACTTCAATTGTTCCCTCCACCACCATATTTCAGAATTTTTTTTTAATACAATCATTTACTTGAACAAGTAGGTGGTGTTGCACCGATTATGCTCCCGAGACCTTTTACTCTCACAAACAGTGTTGAAATCCCATTACAATATTAAAGCTTGCGATCAGTCCTTATGCTTTATCAGCTCTACCCGACTCAGATCTAGGTTTCACCAGTCAGCTTCATCAGGAGGAGAAGCCATCCACCCTATATAAAATATCACTTTAGTGTCACATAACACTTTATTCAGTTACATGTATCCATTTCTTAACAGCCTTTCACTATGTGTCACCATGATATAAATAACTTACCGTATTTTCTCGCATATAACACGCGCGTTATACGTGGTTTTTACGTACCGCACATACCCTTGCATGTTTTTTTACTTTCAGTGGGGTTTTTTGTCCTCGATCACATACTGTTTTTGTCCACCACCATAGTTACATTCTTGCTCATAAGAAGAAATGGGGGCATCAGCCCAGTGGCTTACCTAGCATATGTGACACCCGGGGGCCCATCATTTTTTAACACCCCTCCCCCCCCATCTATATGAAAAATATGATTTTTAATTACAATCCACATATTGCACAACAAGAGTGTACCTAGGAGAAGGCAGCATCTTAAACACTGCAGTAAGCACTAGAACACCAACACATACATTGTAAAACTAAACAAGCCAAATCCTGCAGAGTCAATTGATCCAGTACAGTCGATGCTATCAGAAAGCCATGTCCCTTTCATACACACAGACAGATACACCCTCGTCCAATATGGAATAATCACAAACTAAAAATAGAAATATGTAGACAAAGGTTAAACTGAACTGCCAAGAAACCAGACTCTGCATACAATGCAACACTACAACACCACAAAAACAGTAATTCATGTCCTCTAATACTATGCAAAATATAAAGACAGTAGATGTAAATTTGAAAAAAACTGATTCATAACAATCACCACTTTACAAATTAACAAATAATGAGAAATAAGAAAATACCATTTTATTGGACTAATCCCTGTAAGCTCGGTCCCCATCCCTGCAAACCACCTGATTCCATCCACACAAGCCTTGAATTGTTTTATATTGAACCTATTATATTAAAGTATAAAAAGAAACAATATTCTGTATAATTGTCAATTTATAAATCAGCGTCTTCTCCCCACTCTCTCTTCCTCATTTCCCTTCAGCGTCCTCAGCCCACTCTCTCTCCACTTTCCTTCAGCGCACGCACATAAAAACAAGCAAGTAATTTTATATCATTTTCATTCTATTCATTCATAGAAATTAAAGTCTAAATAATGCCAGTCACATAACAAATCATGATTTTACAAAAATAATTCCCTGCACAGTCAAGCCTGCAAGGATTACTAGATGTCTTTCATCAACTCCCCTCCCTCCCTCCCCCTTACCTTCGTGGCCAAGTCAAAATGATCTACCAACAATAAAATTTTAAAAACACAAAGCACACTGTACGCAGAGAAAATATTAATTATCATTTATATTCCGCGGGTTTTCAAAGAGGTCAAGGCAGATGACTTTATGCAATGTCACCTCAGTAACATAGAAACATAGAAACATAGAAGATGATGGCAGAAAAGGGCCACAGCCCATCAAGTCTGCCCACTCCAACAACCCTACTCCCTTGAATTTACCCCCCTAGAGATCCCACATGTGTATCCCATTTCCTTTTAAAATCCTTCACGCTGCTGGCCTGAATCACCTGAGGTGGAAGTTCATTCCAACGATCGACCACCCTTTCGGTGAAGAAGAACTTCCTGGTGTCGCCATGAAATTTCCCACCCCTGATTTTCAGCGGATGGCCTCTTGTGGCAGAGGGGCCTTTAAAAAAGAAGATATCATCCTCCACCTCAATACGGCCGGTGATATATTTAAATGTCTCTATCATGTCTCCTCTCTCTCTACGTTCTTCAAGTGAATATAGCTGCAATTTATTCAGCCTTTCTTCATACGGGAGGTCTTTGAGTCCCGAGACCATTTTGGTGGCCATTCTTTGAACCGACTCAACTCTCAGCACATCCTTTTGGTAATGTGGCCTCCAGAATTGTACACAATACTCCAGATGAGGCCTCACCATGGATCTGTACAATGGCATTATAACTTCGGGCTTCCGGCTGATAAAACTTCTTCGGATGCAACCCATCATTTGTTTTGCCTTTGATGAAGCCTTCTCCACTTGATTGGCAGTCTTCATGTCTTCGCTAATGATCACCCCCAAATCACGTTCCGCCTTGGTCCTAACTAAGGTTTCACCATTTAGTGTGTAAGTTTTGCATGGATTCCTGCTGCCGAGGTGCATGACCTTACATTTTCTAGCATTGAAGTTTAGCTGCCAAGTCGAGGACCAATGTTCCAATAGAAGTAGGTCCTGCGTCATACTGTCTGGTAAAGTGTTCTCACTTACTATGTTGCATAGTTTGGCGTCATCGGCGAATAATGTGATTTTACCCTGAAGCCCCTGAGTCAGATCTCCCACAAATATGTTGAAGAGGATCGGGCCCAAGACCGAGCCCTGAGGCACTCCACTGATCACCTCCGACGTTTTTGAAGGGGCACCATTTACCACCACTCTCTGAAGTCTACTGTTTAGCCAATCACTGACCCATGTAGTTAACGTCTCTCCCAGTCCCATTGATTTCATCTTGTTCAATAGTCTGCGGTGCGGAACGCTATCAAAAGCTTTACTAAAGTCCAAGTAAACGACATCCAGGGACTCACCCACATCCAGTTTCCTTGTTATCCAGTCAAAGAAACTAATCAGATTGGATTGGCAGGACCTGCCTCTGGTAAATCCATGTTGGCGGGAATCCCATAGATTCTTCTCATCTAGGATTGTATCTAATTTATGCTTAATTAGTGTTTCCATGAGTTTACTCACTATGGATGTGAGACTCACCGGTCTGTAATTCTCAGCCTCTGTCCTGCAGCCCTTTTTGTGGAGTGGGATTACAATGGCTGTTTTCCAGTCCAAGGGGACTTTTCCCTCCTTCAAGGAAAGATTGAAGAGCACAGACAATGGCTCTGCCAGGACATCACACAGCTCTCTAAGCACCCTGGGGTGTAGATTGTCCAGTCCCATGGCTTTGTTCACTTTGAGTCTTGATAGTTCGCAGTAGACGCTGCTGGGTGTAAACTCGAAATTCCAGAACGGGTCATCTGAGCTATGCCTTGCTTGCAACTGTGGACCGGGCCCTGGCGCCTCGCAGGTAAAGACTGAGCAGAAGTATTCGTTTAGTAGTTCGGCTTTATTGGAATCTGATTCTGCATAAGTCCTGTCTGCTTTCCTAAGGCGTACTATCCCATTTGTGTTTCTTTTCCTATCACTGATGTACCTGAAGAAGGATTTATCCCTTTTCTTAATGTCCTTTGCTAGATTCTCTTCTATCTGAAGCTTGGCCTCTCTGACTGCCGTTTTGACAGCTTTGGACTTGGCCAGATAGTCTTCTTTTACTGCTCCTCTTCCTGAATGTTTGTAGGAAACAAATGCTTTTTTCTTTTTCTTAACGAGGTCCGAGATTTCTGTAGTGAACCACTGGGGTCTGTTATTCCTCCGTCGTTTGCTTGTTGTTTTTATATAGCGATTTATTGCTTCATGTAGGGTAGATTTCAGGTTTGCCCACATAGCCTCTACATTATTGGTTTCGGCATGGTCTTGCAATGCCCGATGGACGAAGTCTCCCATGCGTTTGAAGTCAGTGCCACGAAAATTTAGGACCTTTGTTGTTGTGGTCGATCTGGAGAAACCCTTCCGAAGGTTGAACCAAACCATGTTATGGTCGCTGGAGGCCAGCGTATCACCTACCGAAACTTCTGATACGCTGTCTCCGTTGGTGAGTACCAGGTCTAGTAACGCCTGGTCCCTAGTGGGCTCCAATACCAATTGTTTGAGCTGTGCACCCTTTATGGAAGTTAACAACCTTCTACTGCCGCTAGTTTGTGCGGTAAGTGCATTCCAATCTGTATCGGGCATATTAAAATCCCCTAACAGTACTGTGTCCCCACGCAAGGTGATGTTTTCAATGTCTTCGATTAATTCCATATCCTTGTCTACCTGTTGTCTCGGAGGTCTGTAAATCACACCAAGATACAGGCATTTTTCATTTCCTCTAGCCAGGTTCACCCAGAGGGATTCCCCGGTATACTTGATATCTGTGATTATGGTAGTTTTGATGTCTTCTCTAGTGTATAGAGCTACCCCTCCTCCTAACTTGCCCTCCCTGTCTCGACGGAGTAAGTTGTAACCCGGTATAACCATATCCCACCCGTGTGAGTCCGTGAACCAAGTTTCGGATATCGCCACTACGTCTAGGTCGGCGTTCATTATTTCCGTCTCTAAATCTAGAATTTTATTGCCCAAACTGTGTGCATTGACGTACATAGCTCTCCATACCTTGTTTGCTAAGTCCCTGTACAGAGTTTCCCGCCTGAGTTAGTGTGACCCCTGATGTATTGTTTACAGTGTGTGCACTTACCTCAGACTCAGAGTGGCGACTCACCTCCTCAGGATAGTTACTTACTGCTCCAGAGAATGAACGGATACCCTCCCCCAACTTACCTAGTTTAAAGCCCTTCGAAGTAGGCGGGCTAGTCGACGTCCGAAGACGTTCTTACCTCTTCTGGTCAGGTGGAGTCCGTCTGGTCCCTGAAGTCCCTGCAGTGCCTCTCCATGGTCCAGAAATCCAAAGTTCATCTCCCTGCACCATCCATGTAGCCACTCGTTAGTCCTCTGGATACGCTCCTCCCGGGCTCTACCTTACCTCTTACCGGGAGGATTGATGAGAAGACCACCTGCGCTCCCAACTGCCTCAGCTTCTCACCCAGGGCTCCAAAGTCTTTGGGTATGGTCTCCGGGGTGTTCCTGGCAGTGTCATTCGTCCCAACGTGGATGAGAAGCATGGGGAAGTGGTCCTGTGGTTTGAGAAGTCTATCTAGACAGGTGGTGACATCTCGGATTCTGGCCCCAGGCAGACAGCAAACCTCCCTTGATTGTATATCCGGTCTGCAAATTGGTCCCTCGGTGCCCCTTAACATGGAATCACCAATGACCACCACCCTGTGTTTCTTTGAGGGGAGCTGTTCAGTCGTCCCTGGGACTGGGGTCATGTGTTGGACGTCTTCCTGTTCCTCAACTGCAATCCCTTCCTGTAAGATCTGGAATCTGTTTCTCAGGGCGATTTGTGGGGTCGATGTAAATCTGCCCTGTTTGAGAGAAAAGGAAGAAGATGAAGAAGAAACTGAGAAAGGGGGGGTCTCCTGTGCTTGCCTGTGGAGGAGGTTACCAGCTGCCAGGAGTCGGCGTCCCCAGCCATTTCCTGTACCCCAGTCGTTGGTCTCAAGGCTGAGGGTTTGGGTGTCACGAGGATGGATTTGTCCAGCGCCTGCTCGGAGATTTGGGACAGCTCCTGGACTACGCTATCGATGAAGGCCTCATCCTCTCTGATGCTCCTCAATCGCCTCACCTCCTCCCTTAGGCTCAATAGTTCCTGTAATATGTCTCCTTCCAGCTGTCCCATCTCCTCTGTCTGTGTAGAGACAGAGGTGTATTGCTGGGGGGGGATGGCCTCGGTCTGCACACACGCCTCTGTCCACCGTCCAGGGTCATCCTCCGTCTGTACATAGGCCATAGCCATCCCCTGGATCCCTCCGGTGACTGGAATGCTGGTCTTGATTGCAGTCCTGGTGCTTCTTGTTCTCCCTGCCATTTCAAATTGTTATTTAGGTATGCCTGCCTGTTAGTCAGTTGAGAAAGCCTGTCTGTTAAGTAGTTTGTGAATTTGAGAGAAATGTTTAAGAGCTTGAAAGAAAGGAAAACAAAAAAAAAAGTCTGCCTGAGAGTTTGAAAGAGAAGTCTGCTTGCTAGTTCGTTGGTTTGAGAGTTTGAGGGATTGGGGTGTCTGGGAAGGTCTGCCTGCTATGTAATTAGAGAGGATATATAATTAGAGATATGTAGTTAGAGAGGATTGCCTGCTTGTTAGCGAGTTAGAAAGAAAGGTCTGCCTGTTAGGATTAAAGATAGATGGAAAGTTTTAGATGTGTTTGAGAAAGACTGTTTCTATTGGTTGTCTGTGGTTTTGCTTACTGTTTGTTGTCCCCTGAGAGTTGTGATTTTGCTGGTGCTACTGTGCGTGCGGTTGAGTGTTTGTCTGGGGAGTGTGGTGTTCCCTGAAGCTTGTCTAGGTAACTGACTGATGTATTGCGATTTGGAAACCTCTGTGGGCAGCTTAGCTCCCTGGCTCCTTCTTAAGGCTCCTTCGCAAAGGCGCCCGCGCCGTTGGCTCCCCTCCTTTTAAGGGGGAGTCCGGGCGCTCTGACTCGCTGGGGGGTGGGTGGAGCTATACAACTATACAAAAATATACAAATATACAAAAATAGACAAATATACCTCCTCCCTTTTTAGTAAACCGCAGGGAGCTGTGCTGAATGCCCCACGCTGCTCTCAACGCTCATAGGTTCCCTGCACTAAAAACCGCTATTGCGGTTTAGTAAAAGGGGGCCATAGTGCAAAATATAGACAGCAGATATAAATTCTCAAAACGGACACATTTTGATCACTAAATTGAAAATAAAATCATTTTTCCTAACTTTGGTAATTTCATCAGTCTCTGGTTGCACTTTATTTTTCTGACTGTGCATCCAATATTTCTTCCCTTCTATCAGCCTCCTTTATGCTTCCTCTCCTCAAGACCTCATTCCCTCCCCAAACTTTTTCTTTCTTTCATCCTGCCCCCTTCTTTCTCTCTCCAAGCCCCCTTTCTTTCTGTATGTCTGTCTTTCTCTCTCTCTCTCCGTGCCCCATTTTTTCTTTTTCTTTGTTTCACCCTGCCCCCTTTCTTTCTGGCTCCCTATCCTCCCCCCATCTCTTTCTTTCTCCCTCCCCTCCTCTATGCCACCGCCATTGGGAAAATGCTGCCACCACCGCTGGGGAATAGGCTGCCACTGCCGCCATTGGGAACAGGCCGGCTCCAAGTTCGCCCTGCTTCTCTTCTCCGAGGGGCCGACCAACTCTTTGATGCCCGACATCAATTCTAAAGTCGGAGAGGACGTTCTGGGCCAGCCAGGCAGCGATTGGCTGGCCCAGAACATCCTCTCCGATGTCAGAATTGACGGGCGGGGAGAGTTGGTCGGCCCTGCAGGGAAGAAAAGAAGGGAGAACTCGGCCAGCTTGTTCCCGATGACAGCAGTGGAAGCCTTTCCTGGATGGCAGCCTATTCCCTGGTGGGTAGCCAGCTGTGCACCCCCTTGGGGCATGTACCCAGGGTGGACTGCCCCCCCCCCGCTCCCCCTTGGTACGTCACTGCATCAGCCCATCAAGCCTACCGCAATCTACTCCCATGAATGTGGAGGCAGAACAATTAGTAAATTGGCTTCAATTTTGAGCTTTAACAAGCTCATAATTGAAAAAAAATAAAAATTCAGCCCCAGCCTCGCCCCCCAGCCCCAACCCTTCAACCTGTTCTCGTGCTCAGAGCCACATCGGGAGGGCATTTGCGCATGCACAGGTGTGATGTGATGACACCATGTTGCATCCAGATGCCCTCCCGATGCAGTCCCAAGCTGGAAGCTTTGCAAAACCTGGACAAAGTACCGGGTTTTCAAAAGCCGTCCTTACGCCTGTACATGTCCTCTAAAAAGAGGACATGTACAGGTAAATTCAGACATCTGGTAACCCTAGGAAATACAGACTGGTTAATTTCTGTTTATTAAAATTCATTATATAACGTTTAGCTATAAAACAAGATCAAAGAAGTTTACAAAATAAGCCAATCATGAATACTGAATAGAACTCCATTAAAAGCAGATAAAGTAAAATCCAATCATTCAATTCATTCAATTAAATATTCTTTAACACACTTCAGTAGTAAGTAAATTAATAGAAATGCTGTTAAAAAAGTAATTATGCAATTACTGGTATCCAGTGGATACAGGATCCAAGCAACATGGTTTTAGTCAAGGTACATCTTGTCAAATGACACAGATCAAAGATTTATCGCAAGAGAGAGCGCTAAATGTGGTGTATTTAGATTGCTGTAAAACCTTAGGCTTAGTTCAGCACGAGCAATTTAAGAACTAGGGGCATAGCCAGCTCTCCAATTTGGGGGTCCTGAGGTAGACTGGAGGGGCAACACATTCTTTCTCTCCTCCTCTCCTTTTATGATAGGTTGCTGGTTCAATTGCTGATTTTACCACAAATCAATGACTGCAATTCTTTACAGTCAGAATTTTCAGTAAAGTTTATTAATAGCCAAACATTTGCAAAATATTGCTGCAAAACTGATGTTTAGAGCTTGAAAAGGTGAGAAGGCCTCTTCTTTAAGCTAAACTGGATTTCATTGGTTTTAAAACTTTGTAGACCTCTTCTCCAGACTATTTTCCTAATGCTTTACTTGTTTCAATACGTAGACTACCTTTAAGAAGATGAAGTCACAGTTTAGCTTCCATTTAGTAAGAAGTATTCAATTTTAAGGGACATTTGATTCCTCCTTTCTTTTTCAAACCATTAAAGTTTGGAACAGTCATTCATCTCAGATAAGATAGAACCTTTCTTACTTTTCCTTTCATTGAGCCTTGAAAACATTCTACTTTGCAAAACATTTTTCAGATTGTATCTAAGGTTGTTAATTTACCTTCTTGACATATTTTATTTTATGTATGGTTTGTAATTTACTGGTAAATGTACCAGCTTCTTAACTATAATTATGTGGAGGGGCAATTTGATATGACATCCAAGTCCAAATTGAGACATTTTGCCCAAAAAGTCTAAAAGAAATGTATAGCTCGCAAGCATAATCAAACCTGAAAAATGTATTATTTTCTGGTTCAATTATGGTTTTGACTAGACATTTTTATGCTCCACACATCCATCTTTAAGTACTGTAAAAAGGAGAAAAAAATTCCAGAGGAAAATGTAGAAAAACAAGTCATAGGGACGACTTCTAGCAGCATGCCTAGTAAATTGGCCACACAGACATCCCAGCAGTACAGAGGGGCAGGGGCCCAGGTTCAAATTCACCTAAACCTCTCATATTATATTGTGTGCCCTCCAGGAACAGAGAAAACCTACTCTCCCTCACCCACCCCCTATATTCAAAGCAACCAGCCAGAAATGGCTGTTGACCTGTTAAATAGCATTTTGGCACTTAACCACAAATATTCAGCATGAGATAACCAGTTATCTCTACTGAATATCTGCAGCCACTGCTGAATTGTGAACTTCTAATAATCATGTGATAATCGGCAATATTTAGCATTGACCAGCTAAGTTTAACAGGCAAATCAGACCGCATAAATAGCAGATCTATCTTTGTCCACTATTAACCGGCCAGCACTGAATATTCGCTTAGCCAGTTAATACCAGCCAAAATAAATAAATCCAGATATTTAATGCTGGTCACCAAAAATTATCCAGCATTGAATATCCGGGGTTAGCTCCAATTTATGCTAAATATTGGCACCACTGTACCTATCTAATCTAATCTAATCTTTGGTTTATATACTGGGTCATCTCCCAGTGGAACTCGACTCGGTTAACATATAATTAAGACTAGAGTACATAGCAGAAAACATAGCAGAAGGAAGAACTAATTAAAAACTAAAGTACATAAGAAAAGCATAAGAAAAATAACTATAATATCATTTCATTGAGGCTGTAGTTAAACTGTTTAAAAATTGCAAGAACAACAAAGTTTTTAGGAATTTACAAAATAATTGCAGCTGGCCTAAAAGCCTAATAGAGTCAGGAAGTTCATTCCAGATCTCTACAAACTTGAAAACAAAAGATCAACTGAGCTTCCCAGCAGATTTAATTCCCTTAAAGGAAGGGAAGGATAGCTTATATCTTTGTGTATTTCTCAAATGGCAAAGTCTAAGGGTATTCTAACATAAAGGGAGAAAAGGATCAAATATTCCATAGAGAAGCTTGAAGATTATGCATGCGCATTTAAACTGGGTCCTAAAGCGAACTGGGAGCCAGTGAAGCTTTATCAACAAAGGGGAACATGATCATACTTTTGTTTCCTATAAATGAGCTTAGCTGCAGTATTCTGTATTAACTGAAATCATTTTAGACTGCTCTGCTTAATGCCCAGATAAATTGAGTTACAAATAATCTAGCTGGATCCAAGATGGCCACAGGGACGGTTTGCTGAGCGTCCTGGCTGAGACTTTCGGGCGATTAAACGATTTACCTGCTCTTCCAAAAAACTTTTTCTTCATTTTAAAATGCCAAAACGAAGGGGCCGAAGCGCCGCTGCAGCCTCGCGGTGCCCAGACCCCATCAGAGTCGGCAACATCGATGAACTTCTTCGCCGGATGCAAGCGATATCAGTGGCGGCGGCGGCTCACCCGATGGAGGCACTTGGAGGCGGGCTGCAAGCGATCTCCCCGGGACTAGAGATCTCCCTTAGCCCCGACGCCAGAGCACCTCCCCCACTACCTCGGACAGCCAGCTCCCCACAAGAGGAGGAGTTACTGGAAGGCGGTGAGCTCCCCTCCTGTGAGGCTTCGAAAATCAGAGAGGGGAGCTTGGATTTGGAGCAGGACTCCCGTTTAGAGAGCCCTGTGGTGTCTGAGGTTACTTCTAACAACAGCATTCAGGAGGGACACCTACAAGAAGTGAGGTCAGTTGAATTGTCTAAAACTGTGCCTAAAAAATATGCCACAATAGTTAAGCCCCAAGAAATAACCCTTGAAGCAATTTGGGATCTAGTGGCAGATCTGGCTAATTCTATTAACCCCCAATTGTGCCAAGTTGAACAAAAACTAAAAACCCATGAAACACATATAACAAATATACAGACTGATATGCAAGAATTAAAAAACTCAAATACGGTCACAAAACAGCTAACAGAAACATTAATGCGAGATAATATAAACTTGAGAAGGAAATTGGAAGCATTGGATAATATTTCTCGCAATAATAATCTTAGATTAATTAACTTTCCTAGAGTGGCAACAATACCTCCGCGAGATATGCTGAAACGATATATGCTAGAGATATTGGGAATTTCAGAAGAACTGCTGCCACCGTTTACCCAGGTCTACTATTTGCCTATACGAAGGGAAGAAGGACAACATTCAAAATTACAGGAATTACCAATGGACCAAAAGTCATTAGATATTTCAAAAATTTTGGAACAGTCGGACAAGGAAACCGTGACACCAGCAACTTTACTTCTTACAGTTGCCTTGGCACCAGGCAAACAATGGTTACTAAGATTATACTTTAAAAATAAGTTAAAAGAATTCTTGGGACATAAAATACAAATGTTTCCTGACCTGGCACGAGAAACCCAAAAACGGCGTCGAGAATTTCTGATTCTAAAACCGGGAGTTATTGCGCTTGGAGCCTCTTTCTTTTTAAGACACCCATGTAAATGTGTGATAATATATCAAAAGCAAAAATATGTTTTCTTTGATCCTACACAACTGACTACCTTCTTGTCGGCTGAGCGCCTGAAAGCAGGACAGTATGAGAGCTCATTGAATTAACCTGGATACTTTTCAGCTGACTGGATTTCCTGAATTTCCTGTTTTTTTCTTTCTTTATATTAATGCTCGCTGTTATTACTTCTTGGATCTATGATTTGTGGACTTGAGCTGGAGTTAAGCTATTTTTCTTTTTTATAGTGTTAATTATAACAAAGTTTTTGTATTTTGTATTCTTTAGATAACTCTATCTTTCTGTACAAGTGGATACTTGATATTTTTTATGGAAAATGTGATAAATAAATAATAATAAAAAAACAAACAAACAAATAATCTAGCTGAAAAAGCACAGTGGATTGTACCAATACTGAGAAATGTTCTTGCTGGAATAGTGATCTGACCTTCCTCAATATGCACAGCCTATCGATTCACCACTACAATAGCCCTCAGGCTTGCAGGTCCCTTATATATATAGGTATAGGAGGTATTTCTATGTTCCATGAGGGTTCACATATTTGTATTGAAATTAGAGCTAGAGTGGGAATTGAAACTTTGTCCTGTTGTTCACTGTTCACTGCATTGACCACTGGGCTACTCCATCCACATGCTTGCTGCTTTTTTAGGAATGGCCATAATATCTGAAGCTGCCATAGAGTCTGGTATCTACTGTCACTATCACAACTTCTATTGCAAAAGACATATGAGTCTTGAACCAGTGGGTTAATCTCCTTTGCTCGCAAGTTTGTAGAAGGCATCATCTACCTTTTTTTCTTGGCTCCACTTCCTGCATCTCTGGGCTTTGCCCCATCTCCTCAGTTTTTCCTTCTACAGGCAAGTTGGAAGGTGTCTTTCTGACCTGCTCTTAGATTTTTTTTATTTTTGGGTCTTCACTCAAACTGTGAGGCTTGCGATGTTCCAGAGGTTCCCAGTTTGACTGGGACAGCTCAGCCTGGGAGAAGACATACAGCCTCTTTTACAAAGCTGTGCTAGCGGCTGCTGCGCAGCAACAGCCCCGAAGCCCTTTAAATCTCTATGGGCTTTGGGGCCATTAGCGCAGAGCAGCCGCTAGCGCAGCTTTGTAAAAGAGGCCGAAAGACTCCGTGGGCAGAAGTCTGTAGCCAGGAGGGCAACCCTTTTACAGGAAACCTGCCTGGCCAGTCTGCCCTAATACATTGGTGACTTGGGGACCATTCCCCTAGGATCATGGCTCACTTCTGGTTTTAACTGGAGCTTGAGCATATGCTGTATAGCCCAGTATCAGTCTTGAGGGCTTTGATTGGAGCAGGCTGCTTCCCCCCTACTCCCCCCCCCCACCGATGATACATGGGGAGCTGTGGGGGTCTGGGGTCTCAAGCTCGTTCGGGGTCTGACTGGCAGTGGAATTTCATGCTTGTCTGAGGCAGCATTCTCCTCCATTATCTAGCTGTAGTTTGAACTAAAGCAGTCACAGCACTAGCACAACAGTGAATACAAGCTATTGTAGCCTATGGGAGATATTGGGATGGGGTTACCAGATGTCCAGGTTTCTGTAGGGAATCTGGCCAGCTTTTTTATTTTACTGCTTTTGCCCAGGAAAACCAAACATCTAGCAATCCTACAGTGGTCTTCATTGCAAGGCCTGTGAGCCAACAATGGCCTATGGAGACCTTCTAGGTGGCTCATGCACCTAGCCAGAGCCCCCTCCACTCTCCAGCAAGATCCAGTACTTGCTCACCATTCTCGTTCCCAGCAGCACTGCTCTAACTCTTCGGACCACCAGCACTGTGAATGAAGTAAAGATGCTGCCTTCAGCAACCTAGAAGCTTTTCCTCTGCTACTGCTTCCTGTTCCCACATAGGTGGGAAGCAGTGGCAGAGAGAAAGCTTCTGGGTCATTGAAGCCAGCATGTTTTCTTCACTCATTTCACTCATACTGCTGGCGGCCCAAAGAGTTACAGCAGTGCCACTGGGAAGAATGGTGAGCATGCACCAAATCCCCTGGGGGGGGGGAGGAATAGCATGGGGAGGGTAAGACAGTTGCTGGACCACGGTGATGGGGAAGAAAGGGAAGGAAAGGGGTAGAGATGCCAGCCCACGGGATGGGGAAAGGGAAGGAGAGAGATGTCAGAATGGAGGGAAGAAGAAAGAGATGTCAGACCAAGGAAAGAAGGAGGAGGGAGGGATTCCAGACTAAGGTAGGGGAGAGGAACATAAGAACATAAGAATTGCCGCTACTGGGTCAGACCAGTGGTCCATCATGCCAAGCAGTCTGCTCCCGCGGCAGCCCTAACTGAGTCCAGCCTTACTTGCGTACATTCTGGTCCAGCAGAAACCTGTCCAACTTTGTCTTGAATCCCTAAAGGGTGTTTTCCCCTATGACAGCCTCTGTAAGAGCGTTCCAGTTTTCCACCACTCTCTGGATGAAAAAGAACTTCCTTACATTTGTATGGAATCCATCCCCTTTTAACTTTAGAGGGAAAGACAGAGAGATGCCAGACCACAAAGGGGAAAGTAAGAAAAGGAAGGAGGGGAGAGAGATGTCAGACTGTGGGAAGGAATAAAGAGCTCAGACTATAGGAGGGGGGAAAGGGGGAAAACAGATGTCAGACCATAGGAGAGGGAAAGAGAGGGAGGATATGGTACACAGGGATAGAGGGGAAGGGGAAAGAAAGGAAGGTCATGGTGCACAGGGATGGGTAGTGTGGGGAAGGGAAGGGAAAAGAGGTCATGCCTGTGATTTCTCAAGGAGGTTTGCTTTCTCAGAGTGTAGTTATCTCACCTAAAAGTCACACAGAGGTTCAGTCGGTGAAGGACTGGAGGTAATGGGGATCAGAGTCAATGTCTTTAATACCCAGTCTGAACTCTCAGTCTTAGAGGATGCAGGGTCTCAGACAGGGGCTACCAGCCAGGAGTCTGTGGCAGCTCTGGATCTGGGAGACGACCTGATGGTGTGCCACCTTTTTAAGCAGGCAGTATTGCTACAGATAATTAGAGAATTCTTGAGGGAATTAAAGCTTGAGCCCTCACAAACCTCTGAAGCTCAGCTCTAAGACTCAGACTAAATTTTTTTCCTTTGTATCCAGATAGTACCCAGATGTTGACAGAGCTTTGGGAGACTCTTGAAGGCCCCTTGCGGGATGCCAGGTAGGGTTACCAGACATCCAGATTTACCTCTTTTTAGAGGACATATCCAGGCGTCTGGACGGCTTTTCAAAACTCAGCACTTTGTCCAGGTTTTGAAAAGCTTCCAGCTTGGGACCACATCAGAAGGGCGTCTGCGCATGCACGGCTGCAACATGGAGATATCGCATGCATGCGCGCATGCATGCGACATCATCATATCACACCTGAAAATTCACAGATGCCCTCCTGACATTGCTCTGAGCATGAGAACAGGTTTGAATGGCGAGCAGGATGAATGGCGAGACTGGGGCAGAACATGACTTGGGTGGAATGGGACAGAACTAGGGGCGAAGCCATTGGTCCATATTTTACAATAGGAAAATCTGGTAACCCTAATGGGAGGACCATGACAAAGCTATATAGCCTATGGCTCCGGATTTGTTGCAGCTGTTTGTCCCACTTAAAGCAGATTTGCTGGTAGCACAAGTGACTAAATGTACTTCGCTGCCTAGTAAAGGCGGAGTAATTTTAAAGGATTTGCAAGACCACAGATTGGATTTAGTCCTCAAAGGGCAATTTGAGGCCCTGGCCTTGGGTCTAAAGGCTGTGACTGCAGCTTCTTTTGTTGCATGTGCCTGCCATAACAGATTGTGTCAAGCCCCATTGGTGGAGGATGACACATACTCCCAGTTTCTATTTTCAGGAGTGGATTATGTGGCAGATGCTCTATATGATGTTTTCAGACTTATGAGCAAGTTTTCTGCTTATTCGATCTCCACCCATGGAATGCTCTGGATTCTATTCAATTCTAGTTTTTTTCTATTCTGCCTTTAACTAACCAGTTCAAGAACAAACAACAAAACTAAAAGAAACCAGACCAATTTATCTAGGAATTACAACATGAAAACACACTTACAATACAATAATGAAACCCAATTAAAATCCATCTTGTTGAAAACAAAAACGATTTTTAAAGTTTCCTAAAACAGAAATACTGCTTACAGATGTGCAATTTCAAAAGAAGTTGGTTCCAAATACTAACCTACTTTTATTGAACAGATAACGAAAGTTGTCTAATAAATTTCACTTTCTTTTCCGAAGGGAATTTCAGTTGGAAATAATTTCTCGTTTAATTTTTTTAAAGTGGATTATACAGTAAAGTCACCAAATTATTCAAATACTGGTGAGCATTACCTGCTAGAATCTTGAAAACTGAGACCTCTCCCCCCATCACACATACATTTTTACTAAGCCGTGGTAGAGGTTTCTACCATGGACCATAGCACTAAATGCTCTGACGGTGCTCCAATTATCATAGAGTTCCTATGAGCATCGAAGCAGCGTCAGAACATTTAGCACCCCGGGCAGTGGTAGAAACCTCTACCGTGGCTTAGTAAAAGAGGGCCTTAAATTTTAAACTAGCTTCTAAAGACAGCCAATGAAGTTTAATGTAATAAGGTTGAAGATGTTCAAATTTCCACAAACCAAATATTAATCTAACAGCAGAGTTCTGATCAGCTGTAATCGATTAATAAGAGATTTGGAACAGATAACCAAAACTAAATTACAGTAGTCTATTCTAGACAGAATCAAAGACTGCACTAAAAACCAAAAAGGTTCAGTCTCAAAGTATTTCCTAATGGCTCTCACTTTTCTCATTAACAAATAGCATTGTTTAAATACATTTTGTATAAGATAACACAGGGTGGTCCAAAATAATTAATTAACACATTTCATTTGTCCACAAGACTAATTTTATTCTTTTACATAAAAATGAAAAACACACAAAATTTTACTTAAAGTTTAGAGGTTGCCTCATCTTGCTGTTTTTAACTATTGCTAAGCTTAATAGTATATGTTAATTATTGTGTACTTAACAAATAATCAAAGGTCTATGACTTAACAACCACCTTTGATGAAGAAGGTATCTTCTTTCAGTGGCTGGTCACTTTTGGGTCAGCGGTGCTCACCGTAGGATCAAGTCTCATATGCCTTCCTGCTAGAAAGAAGATTATCAAGGTAAGAACCTAATCATCCCTTTTTTTGGGGGGAGGGGTGTGGATCAATGACCATTGGAGGATTGGAGGGGGGTCATGCCTTAATCCCTCCAGTGGTCAGCTGGCCAGTTAGTGTACCTTTTTATGCTTAGTCGTGACTCAAACACACTTCTTATTTGTCCTGGACCTTTCTTTCTATTCCATTATTGCTGAAAAATGTTCAGTTACAGCCCACATTAGTCCCACACCTCCAACACACCCTCTTACAAGTTAAACAATCTGCAGAGCAAAACATCTGAGTTTTGAAAACAATTTAGACCTTTTCACAAGAAAAACATCCATCTGCCACTTTTGAGATGTTTTTATTCTCTTTTAGAGTGCCATAGTAACACAGATAATGGTCATTCAGGTTGCTTAACAAGGGGGCCAGAGCCAAGCCTACCATTTTGTGCATGTTGTCTAGAACCTTATAAGGAGTTGGCACCTGACAAACATTGAGAATAGAATACACATTGAAACAAATGAAAATGTATAAAAGCAAAACAAAATAAAATGAGAAAGTCAGCTAAAGATAGAAGAAACTAAAGAAAACAAATTTTTCTTGCCTGCACATACTGTGTGAGTTCTACCCAGAATTTGATCCATCCACTTTTTCCATAAGATTATATTGCAAGATTCTGGTCATATATTGCACCCAATATAGACCTGGTGTTGGTCTTCTATTACCGTATCTACTCAAATATAAGCTGAGATTTTTGGGCCCAAAAATGGGGGTCTCGGCTTATATTTAGGTCAGCACCCCCACCCCCAGCCTCCCCAACCAAGCCTGTTGCAGGCCTCTGCCGGGCCTACCATAAGACCTGTTGGTCCAGCGGTGGGCCAGGACAGCTCCTATCCCCACTGACTGTGGTCAACTTTGAAAACCACCATACTGGAAGCAACCAACCGCTATGTTAAATCAGTAAACAAACGGAGTAGGAACAACAAGCCACAGTGGTTCTCTACGGAGATCTCAGACCTCATCAAAGAGAAGAAAAAAGCATTCATCTCTTACAAACAATCAGGGACACAGGACTCCAGAGAAGATTATCTGACCAAGTCAAGAGCCGTCAAAGCAGCAGTTAGAGAGGCCAAATTCCGCATGGAGGAGTCTCTAGCAAAGAACATCCAGAAGGGAGATAAATCCTTCAGGTATATCAGTGACAGAAAAAAGAACTCGGGCGGGATAGTACGACTCAGAAAACCAGACGGAGACTATGTAGAAACGGACTCAAAAAAAGCCCAACTGTTAAATGAATACTTCTGTTCAGTCTTCACCCGCGAGGTGCCGGGAATCGGCCCTCAACCACAGACAAGGATTAAATCAGTAGACCCGTTTAGTAATTTCAAATTTACACCTAGCAGCGTCTACTGCGAGCTGTCAAAAATCAAGGTCAACAAGGCAATGGGGCCTGACATCCTACACCCTAGGGTACTCAGGGAGTTGGGTGATGTCTTGGCGCAACCGCTATCCGCGCTCTTCAATCTCTCCCTTCGTACAGGTAACGTCCCGATGGACTGGAAGACGGCTAACGTCATTCCACTACTCAAGAAAGGCTCCAGGATAGAGATGGCAAACTACAGACCAGTGAGTCTCACTTCAATAGTGAGCAAACTAATGGAAACCCTAATCAAACGCCAATTGGATAGGATCATGGACGAGGAGAATCTATAGGATCCCCGCCAATATGGATTCACTAAGGGGAGATCCTGCCAATCCAATCTGATCAGCTTCTTTGACTGGGTGACGAGGAAGCTGGATATTGGTGAGTCCCTGGACATCGTCTACCTGGATTTCAGCAAAGCATTTGATAGCGTGCCACACCGCAGGTTGCTGAGCAAGATGAGTTCTTTAGGTTTGGGCGACACATTAACCAAATGGGTTGGGAACTGGCTTGGGGGTAGGCTTCAGAGGGTGGTGGTGAATGGCACCCCCTCTGAAATGTCGGAGGTGATAAGTGGAGTGCCACAAGGCTCCGTCCTGGGCCCGATCTTGTTCAACATCTATATAAGAGACTTGACAGAAGGGCTCCGAGGTAGAATAACATTATTCGCCGATGATGCCAAACTGAGCAATGTAGTGAGCAAAAGCACAACAGACAAAAAAGCAATGGCAGACGAAATGGTGCATGACTTACTTCTGCTGGAGCACTGGTCTAGGTCCTGGCAACTCAGCTTCAATGCCAAAAAAATGCAAAGTCATGCACCTGGGAAGCCAAAATCCTTGCAAGATTTACACCCTAAATGGCGAGATTCTGACAAGAACTGAAGCAGAAAGAGACTTAGGGGTGATTGTCAGGGAAGACATGAAGTCTGCAAACCAAGTGGAGCAAGCTTCATCCAAAGCAAGGCAAATCATAGGTTGCATACGCAGGAGTTTCGTCAGCCGTAAACCTGAAGTCATTATGCCACTGTATAGATCCATGGTGAGACCGCACCTGGAGTACTGTGTGCAATTCTGGAGGCCGCATTACCGCAAGGATGTGCTGAGACTGGAATCGGTCCAGAGAATGGCCACCAGGATGGTCTCGGGACTCAAGGAGCTCCCGTACGAGGAGCGGTTAGGGAAATTGCAGCTCTACTCACTCGAGGAACGTCGAGAGAGGGGAGATATGATTGAGACATTCAAGTATCTCATGGGCCGCATCGAGGTGGAAGAAGACATCTTCTTCTTCAAGGGTCCCGCGGCAACAAGGGGGCATTCGTGGAAAATCAGGGGCGGGAAACTGCACAGTGACACTAGGAAGTTCTTCTTCACTGAAAGGGTTGTTGATCGCTGGAATAGTCTTCCACTTCAGGTTACTGAGGCCAGCAGTGTGCCAGATTTTAAGGCCAGATGGGATAGACATGTGGGATCTATCCGCAAAGATAGATAGGGAGGGTCACTGGAGTGGGCAGACTTGATGGGCCGTGGCCCTTATCTGCCATCTATTTCTATGTTTCTATGTTTCTATGACTGTGACAACTTTTAACTCCTTCTGGCCTCCCCCGTGTACCTTTGAAATTCCTGGTGGTCCAGCGGTGGGCTGGCACAGAAGGGATCCTTCCCACCTCCTGTCCCAGCTGACTGAAATGACTTGACTCCCTCCGATCTCCTCTGCGGGACCCTTGAGAATTTGCGGCAGCCATTCAGTTAGCGTCTCAGAATGGGGCAGGAGTGTTGGAAGACCACTCCTGCTTTAGCCTACCGTTCAATCAACAGGGATTTCAAAGGTAAACAGGGGAGGTAGGAGGAAGTTAGAAGTCATTGCAGGAGGCATGAGGGATCCCTCTAGTCCCGGCCCACTGCTGGACCACCAGAGATTTGAAAGGTACACGGGGGAGGCCAGAGGGAGTTTAAAGTTGTCGCAGTCAGCTGAGACAGGAGGCTGGAGGGATCCCTTCTGTCCCAGTCCACCACTGGACCACCAGTGATTTCAAAGGTACGTGGGGAAGAGTGAACATTGTACAGGGCAGGAAGAGAGGGGGGGACAGGATGCAGAGTCTGGCAGGGCAGGAAGGTAGGAAGGGGGACTGGATGCAGAGTCTGGTAGGACAGGGCACTTGAATATTAACGCCCCCCCCCCCCACCTCCCCTAGTTTACATTTGAGTCAATCTTTTTTCCTCCTTTTTGGGGGAAAAAGATTACCTCTGTTTATTTGGGTCGGCTTATATCAGAGTATATACGGTAATTTCCACCTATTAATTTCTTTGAGACTGTGAATTTAATCCCATGCTATCTCCACACACTTACTTGTCTTGTTTCTGTCTTGATTAGATCTTTAACTACATAAAGCATTGATTTTTATGTGTTCTGTAACTGTGTTACATATACCTTGTAATACTACAGGAAAAGTATAGCAGCAGTACTGGAAAAGTGCATGCATTAATGACATGCCTACTATACACAGACATATTTCAACCTAAAATACATTTATGCAGTTTCCAACCACTCTCACACCCTGGAATACAAGTGTTTAATGTTTTAAAAACATACATGTTTTAAATACACACACATGTATGCTTTCTGCCAGTACTTAATCCATTGAGCAAGAGACAATTGATTTAGAGAACTCTTTTTAACCAAAGAAAACCCACCAAAGTTTTTGGAAACTGTATCCTAGGACAAGAGTGAGCAACCTCAATCCTTGAGGACTGCAACTCATTCAGGTTTCCAGAATTCCCCCCAATGAATACGCATGAGATCTATTTGCATGCACTGCCTCCATTGTATGCAAATAGATCTCATGCATATTCACGAAGGACATCATGAAAGCCTGAGTGGGTTGCTGCCCTCGAGGACCAAGGTTGCCCATCTCTGCCCTAGGATATGCTTCACCATTTTCAGCCACTAAAAGGAGTAGTAGCAAATCATTACTCAGACCCTGCTTGAATTGGAATTCTGTTTGGATTAAAAGGAACAAGGCTTGGAATGCAAATTCTGTTTGGTTTGTTGTTCCTTGCCTTGATGTACCAGGGGAAAGGAGGGTAATCAAATTTTGAGAAATACATAAATCTCTAAGGATAAGCAAAGTCTTTGAAAAGCACTGCAGTTCAATATAAACAGAAAATCATTGCTGCCTCCTTTTTTTTTTTGGTACAGTACATTAAACTGCTGGAGAACAATAAATTTCTTCCTTGGCAGTACTATTAAGCCTGAGGAATACTGTGCACTGGCTCTCTTTCATCCTCCCTTCTGCAGTGTACATCGGACTGAACCTCTGCTGTTTTTAAACCCAATGTCCTTGCAGCAAGCCTTGCCAGAAATGTTAAATACTTTCAATTAGTGGTTCAGTGGTTGCCGAGCAACTGATCTGTGGTGAAGAATGCATAATGATCCTCCCCATAGCCACCTTGCAGTACAGCAGAACACTGTAGCTCCACTCAAAATCTGAATCTCTTTTGTCTTCCACAGGCTCCTTCTCCTCTTCTGATTTGAATAATTGAATCTCCTCCAGTGACTCAGTTAACTTTCCAAATATGGGAAATAAAAATTCCAGAAATCAAAAAACAGGGGGGAAAAAAAAAACAAAACACACCAAACATTCCATATAGTACTAGTCACTTTTAACTTGTTCCTTATCCAAGATACTGCAATGGGTTGTCATAGCAACTTGCACAGCACCAACACTCTCTTCAAGCTGCCATTGCAGGAGGTGAAATGTGCGCTGCATACAGATTCATTAATTATTTAGGATACTTATCTCATGATCCGATTGAAAATTTCACTTCTGGGTGCCTTGAGCATCGTTGAGAAATAGTAAATCAAAGCACAGTAGACAGCAAAAATGGGTCACAGATCTCCGGGATAAAAATGAAGAAAGTGGCAGTCCTTTGTACTCTGCCACCTTTCACAATGTTAAATTAGGCACATACACCAGATGTAGGGTTACCAGGTTTGTTCAGAAGGACACATGGCCCCATCCTGTTCCACCCCAGCCATGCCCCGTTCCGCCCCAAGCCCCACCCCCACAGAAACTGCATTTCTTCTCCTTCCGAGTCTGCATGTGTATGACATCATTACGTCGTGTACACACATGCTCGGAGGCCCTCCAAACGTGGCCTGGAGCTTGGGGCCTTCCAAAACTCAGACAAGCTCAGACAAGGGTTTTGAAAATTTGTCCGGACACCCTGACTAGGGTTACCATATGGCTCCTGAAAAAGGAGGACGGATTGAGACATTCAGGTTTTACTTCCATTGCTTTCAATGGAATAAAAACCCAGATGTCTCAATCTATCCTCCTTATTTCCATTGCTTTCAGTGGAAGTAAAACCCAGATCTCAATCCTTCCTCCTTTTTCTAGAGCCATATGGTAACCCTAACCCAGTCAGTCCTCTAAAACGAAGACATGTCTGAGTTTTCCCGGACATCTGATAACCCTAGCCAGGTGCCCATTTTCAACTAGTTATTGGCATGTAGATTTTTGACTTAAAATAAATTACTTGTGTTTGAGAATTGGCTGAGTTTGTAAAGGTTGAAAGATACATGTACCACAATGTCTGGAGCAGAAATTCTGAACCCAGTGCTCTGGCCAGTCTGGTTTTCAGAATATCCCAAATAAAAATGGATATGACAGATTTGTATATTATGAAAGCAGTGCATGCAAATCAATCTCATTCATTCTCTTTGGGGATATCCTGAAACCAGACTGACTAGGTATGTCCTGAGTAGTGGGTTGAAAATGAAGTAACAACAGCGCCTAAAAATGATTAGTTCTCTGTTCAGTAGTAGTTAAATGTGCTTCTTTGATGATAATTTGGATTTAAATATCTACTCTTTAAGTCTTAGATCTAAAATTAGAGGACTGGTGTGTGATTATGTGAAGTTGATTTTTCTTTTTAATAATTTGAGTGATTTATCTTTCAATGATTGAAAGTAAACTGAAGTTAGAATGTCTTGATCACACTTTTCTGTAGAAGAAAACATACTACTCCAATCTAATAGGCAAAGAAACCCAAGATACAAAAAAACTATTCCTAATACTAAAAGAACTCACAGACACCAAACCTTATCTGGCCAATAACGGAACCCCTCCCCCCTCAGCTACACTTTTAGCTGAATACTTTAAAAACAAAATCACAATGGCCAGGTCCACCCTCTCCGGAAGCCCAACCCACCTAGAAGAGATCACAATGCCCCCCACAGAAAAAGATTCAGCAGCGGCAGACAAAACCTGGTCCCACTTCCCCACAATACAATGGTCTGACCTTAACAAACTCTATAAAAAATACAGCCACGCAACCTGTGATCTCAACCACTGCCCTACTTACCTATTAAAATCCTCCAGTACCAAATTCTGCGCTCTCCTCTTACAATGGATACAAACCATGCTCACAGATGGCCTTTTCCCACAAGACCTCAGCGAAATCGTTGTCACCCTGATCCTAAAAGACCCTAAAGGAGCAACAGACCAACCATCCAAATACAGACCCATAGCCTCAAAACCACTCTATGTCAAACTAATGGAAGGCCTGGTAGCCAAACTCCTCACCGCTTACCTAGAAGACAACAACATACTCCATCCCACACAATCGGGTTTCAGAATCAACTACAGCACAGAGATACTACTGGACACAGGTAGACAATAGCTCAGCACAGGTAGAAAAATGCTGATTATACAGCTGGACCTCACCGCAGCATTTGACCTGGTGGACCACAACATCCTACTACAAATACTAGAAATAATAGGGATCACAGACAAGGTTCACACATGGTTTCAAGGCTTCCTACAATCAAGAACCTACAGAGTCAAGTTGAACAAAGAAAAATCCCTCGGCACCTGCCTGGACAAATTAGGCTTAACCTCCTATAGCTATGCTAATGACATCACCATTCTCCTTCCTTTTGACCAACCGACGTCCTCCATGACAGTCACACTACACAAGACACTTGAAACAGTTGCAACATGGATGAATAATCACAAACTGAAACTGAACCCAGACAAGACAAAATTCATTCTCTTCAAAAATAATAAATCCCCAACTATAACAAACTCAATCATATTCCCTATACAACCCACTCTATAACTTCTAGGAATGACAATTGACAGATGCTGTACCATGCAACCACAAATCAAAAAAACAATACAAAAATCATTTGGGGTCATGAAAAACTTAAGGCAAGTTAGAAAATTCTTCGACAGAACACAATTCCAGCTCTTGGTCCAATCCCTATTTCTGGGTCTTCTAGACTACTGCAACATACTCTATCTCCCCTGCCCCACAACCATGATAAAACAACTACAAACTGTTCAAAACACAGCACTAAGACTTATCTATTCATTGAGGAAACACGACCACATCACGGCGGCGTACCTAGACTCTCACTGGCTCCCAATACAAGCAAGAGTATAATTCAAATTCTACTGCCTACTATTTAAAACCATAAACGGAGACAGCTCAGCCTACCTAAACAACCGCCTAATCCAAAATACCTCAACCAGACACAGGAGAACGCACAGACCGTTCACTCATCCCCCAATCAAAGACGTAAAATGAAAAAAAAAAACTGTACGACGGCCTTCTAGCCACTCAAGCAGCAAAACTAGACTACCAACTCTCAAATTTACTGATAACGACTACAGACTACAAATCGTTTAGAAAAGAAATAAAAACCATCCTATTCAAGACCTCCTTGAAGCCAAACTAACTCATCCCAATTCTCTGTAGCAAATCTCTCTACTCTTCAATTCCTCTGGAGATGGCCAGATAACTTCTTTTGTAATAAAAACCATCCTATTCAAGACCTCCTTGAAGCCAAACTAACTCATCCCAATTCTCTGTAGCAAATCTCTCTACTCTTCAATTCCTCTGGAGATGGCCAGATAACTTCTTTTGTAATCCGCCTTGAACCACAAGGTATTGGTGGAATAGAAATCTCTAATGTAATGTAATATAATGTAAATTACTGAACATAGAGGAAGGCCATTCTCAAGAAAACCCTCATTTTGGACTTTTTTTTGAGCATGGACATTTCACTGCTGCCTACTTTCTGCGCCTAGGTACTTGGGCTAAAAAGGGACTTAGTCGCTTCTTTTGACTATGCCCCTCTAACTGTACTGTATTGTAACACCTTTACAAAAGCATAAGCATTGATTATGGTTTAATAATGTCTGTATTGAAACCATCCCAGGAAACACAAACTCTGTATTGTAACACTATTATAGAAGCTCAAGTAATGTAACACCATTACAAAGCTCATATAAACCACTCTGAATTGACTCCCCCAGTCATTAGCAGCAGTATAGAAGCTTTCAATAAACAATAACCATGCCTACTTTGACGTTTGGCACCACTAGGCATCTGCTTAGATGTGATTCCAGCACCATGTTTTGTAGGTGCCTTGTGGTGCCTACTTTTTTCTTTTAATTGTTTTTTACAACACAATTACCATACTGTTAAAAGCCATTTAAAACAATTCACTTATGTGCCAATAAAGCACCTAATGGTGCTTTCCTAACGGCACCATTTTTAGTATCTGGACCTTACTGCCTACAAAATAGGAGTTCGTAAGTACTCATGTGCTAATGGGAAAATTAGCACATGGTCATTATTTCAAAACATAGAAAAAGCAGCCATTTTACCCATGTAGTAAAATGGCCTTAGTGAGTGGGAAAGACCTGCATAAGCTTGCACTAAGGCCACTTTTTACTGCAGTTTGGTAAAAGGGCCCCTAAATCATTAAAGCCAAACTAAATAAATGCTGGGTTTGTTCCATTACATCTGTGGACGTATAATACTACTTTCTTTAGAGTCTACGGATGCTGTGAAGCAAAGCCATGACTTAATCAAATTATCCTTGATGACCTGAGACCATCTGATGACCCTAATTTTCTGAACAAGTAAGGAAAGAGAAAATAAAAAAAGTGTTGTTTTTAAGAGCTGTTGAAGCACAGACTTCCAGACAGACAATAAAATATATTCCATGCATTAAAAAAAGGTCAAAAGAAGGGCAAACAACAGACAGCACAGTTTAATAGTAAGATAGAAAAAGCAGTGAAAGCCAAAAGGGCATCTTTCAGAAAATGGAAAGCAGACCATAATGAAGATAAATACAAGCACTGGCAAGTTACAGTACATATTAAAAAAAAGTAATAAGGCAAACCAAGAGAGACTTTGAAAAGGACCTTGCTATAGAGGCAAGTACTAATACTTTATAAGTGTGGAGAGGAGTTTCTGCAGCATTCCCTTTACAGTGGGAAAGTTAAGGGTGATGATAATTCTAGGTACCCCAAAGCTTTTAACTCCTAACTTCCACTCACCATAAGATCCCTATGTCCAAATCTTTTGGTATTTCAAAATTTCAATTTTATAAATGGCTGCAACTGAAGCTGGATATTCAGAAAGGGTTCCCGGATTGGTGTAATTTGAAAAATTACTATAGCTTGCAGTTCCTCTGTTTTCAGACAGAGATGCTAGGACATCAAGCCGCCAAGTGGTATAAATTAATATCTGAACTTGTGAATAAGAAACCCCAACACGCTTTTAGAGACATTTGGAGCATTGAGATTAAGCAGTATATTTCTGCATCTCGATGGCCACATATTTGGTCTTGGAGGATGAGGTGTACAGCGTCAGCATCTTTGAAAAAAACTTGTTTTTTGTAGTTACATCGTTCTTTTTAGACCCCGGTTAGATTGAATAAGTTAGATAATTCTAGGTCTAATAGATGTTGGCACTGTCATCTAGACATAGGAACATTGGATTATTTACTGTTTTATTGCCCTAAGATACTGATTTTTGGGAAATCAATTTGGGGACATAATAATATTTTAGAATCTGCGATCCCTTTGACTTACGAAGTAGTGATTTGTGGTACTGTGTTGCATGTAAAAGATCCCTTAGACAAATATAAAAGACGACTCTTCTTAATTATGACAAGTTCAGCTGTACAATTGATAACACCCAACTGGAAAAATTGGGACCGTCTTAACTTTACATTCTGGTGGGCAAATTTATGTTTAATATATAAATATGAGAAAATAAACGCTGCTTTGTCAGGGAATATAAAAAATTTTAAATTAATATGGGGCCCATTGATGTCTTTTGTAGAATTATTATAGTTTTGATTTTTGTTGACATATTAATTGCACATCCGGGGGGGGGGTGGAATATAATTTTTAAATGAATATTTATCTTTCCTGAGGGTTTTGAGAGGGAGGGAATGTATTTTGGGGGTTTGATAAATAGTTTCTGAATGTTTATAAATGTTTAATTTATGGTTATGACATGTATAGTGCATTTCTAAAAACTATGAAAATTTTATAGATACTTTAATGATAATGGTTAGGTAGGGTGGGGAAGGGGTATTCATTTGTTTGAATCTTGTAAAACTTTAAGTGATATTTAAAGTGTATAATGTTTTTTATACTGTTTTCACTTATTGAAAGTATTAAAAATGAATAAAGATTAAAAAAAAAAAAAGATCCCTATATCTATCTTACCATTCTCTCTGCATGAAACTCCCTAACTCCTAGCCTATCTATCCTGTTTGTCTGTCTAAATTAGATTTTAAACTCTTCTGAGCAGGGACAATCTATTACTTATTAAATGCACATATACAGCGCAGAATACACCTTTCAGCATTATAGAAATGATAAATAACAAAAAACCTGTAGGGAGTCATTTGGATACTGAACAACCAAATGGTAACAAGATTGGTTTGGAGGATTATAGTAATAGCAAAAAAAACCTAAATGGTTAACATTCAAAAATGGTAAAGTCTGTTCTTACCTGGATAACCACATCATATCTGAGTAGATGCATTATTCAGCCACCACCAACTGTCCGAACAACATTGCTAAATGGTATCTGGGTAACAAAGGGGTGTTTTAGGACCTTCCTGGAACTTGGCCAACGGGTGTCCAGATAATATCAATATTCAGCTCTGCCTTGGATGCCAGTTGATGTTTTCTGGATATTTTTATATTCAGCATTTATCTCACAGTACTCTGAATATATGGGAAGAGTTTTGGTGATTTAAAACACAGCTCTCTCTTTATGCAGTTCTGATAGTATTATTCGGATGTGCAGGAGAGGAGAAGGGGGCTGATGAGAAGGAGGTAGAAGAGACAGCAGAAAGCTCAGCCACAGGCCCAGGTCCAGCACAGGAGACAGACATACAGATCTCATAAGGTGTACAGGTCATGAATAAGGTTTTATTTATTTGTTTATAGTTCATAGAGGAGGTATTCCAGAAGTACCATTTAAATAAGACCACTATTGCCAACCTCTTTGAACTGGTAAAAAAAAAAAAAAATGGCCTCAAGGACCCAACATAAAGAATTATGCCTTGCCTTTATTTGTGAAGGTCACGACAGCCCTGGCCTTCCTTGTAACAGACATTTTCTGGCATGCCATTGGGGCCAGTACAAGCATCATGCAGTCTGCCACCTGCCACTGCATAGAGTCTTTTGTTTTGGAGTTATAAATAAAAGACACACTAAATGCAGCTGGTGCACAGGAATCATGCTATATTATAATTAAATATTAAAGGTAACAACCAGGTGAGATATAACAATGAGCATCAACATAAAATAACCTCTGTTTTTGCTGAGACATCTTTGATTGCCAGCGAGAACACGTAAACAGGGCTATTCTGTGCATGTTGTTGCTGATTCCTGTCTGGTCTTGGGGGGCTATTATCCAATATGTATGTGATCCTGTACTTAGGGTTATCAGACATCTGGGAAAACCTGGACTGGGCTTCATAAAACCCGCAGTTTGTCCAGGTTTTGGAAAGCCCCACCATGTCTAGAGGGCCCCTGAGCATGCGTGAATGATGTCACACGCATCCGCATATGCTCGGAGCCGTCCAGACCCAGGGGAAAAGAAGAGACGAGGCCGTGTGGAAGCGGGATGGGAGGTGGGGTTTGGAAAGGAATGGAGTGGGACCATATATCCAGGATTTTTTAGCTTCAAATATGGTAACCCTACCTGTACTTCTGACAGGTATGCTCATTGGCTCGGGAATCTCATTGCTTCTATTTCCTGCAGCTCTGTTCTTGGGGATGCACTGGATTAGGAAAGTATACAGTATGCTTGACCCTTCTCGAGCTGTGTGTGCTTAGCTACTTGCAGGTCCACATGATTGCAACAATAGAGTTCTTTCAGTATCTACCAAATATGAGCATGTTGCATCCTTTTGCCCACACATACTCAGCAACCAACAGTTCATACAAACTTCAGTAATGGTTTCAATATGGACTGAGTCCCCCACATTCAGCTTAGCCAAATCATATCTTGACTTTAAAAAATTGCTTCTTAAGTTGGAGTTTTTTTTTTAAATATACCTTGTATCATACAGGACTTGCTGGCTATTGGAGAGAACTTAGATTGTGAGCCAACTAGGGACAGGTGCATACCTGCATATAATGTATACTGCGCTGCATATGTCTAGTTGCGCTATAGAAATGATTAATTGTAGATATTTTCAGGTTCCTAGACATGGACTGTGTTGGGAACATTTTTGTGTATAGTACATTCCTTCAATAAACTGTTGGACATCCTTATCTGTTGTCCCATATTTTTTTTTGTTTGTCTTCATTTGTCATCTACATTATTCTGTATCCATGCCATCTGGTACATGTTGGGAAAATAGCAAGAACTATCCAACTGCATTTGAATGAATGCAAAAGTAGCATCCGGATAGGAATGAAAACTGCATCTTTGGTCACCCATTGCCAGAGTGCAGCCCATTCTATGGAAAACATCAGATAGAGAATGATGAAGTCAGGCCCTTCCCTTGGGGAGGATACCGTAAAAAAAAGCCCAAATTATCGAGAGCAATTTTGGATTCACAGGCTGAAAACCAGCCAACTTAGGGATGCGAACAAGGGTATTAAATGGCTAACAATGAATGTTTTTTCTGACAGGTGGAATAAAACTGAAAGCTTGTATAAAAAAGGTCACCATTTTTTTGTTTGTTTGTTTAGTTAATCAGCCAGGGCCTGCAAAGGAGGATTGATATACTGAATACTTCAGTGGATTATTAAAATCGCCAAGCCATTCTCTAAGAGTGGTGCTGACTTTTAGCGACAAAACTCAGCAACTGGTCCAGAGATGCTGATACGGTGCCAGCACTGTTAAAAGTGCATCTTGTGGCATGTGTTTTGATAGTGGCTAATGGAAAAAAAAAATTACATGATTCGCATAAATTATATATATATATATACTGTATATATTTAGGGGAGTGGTAAAAGCACGCGTCTTGAGCGCATGAATGATACCCGTGTCTTATGTGTTTCTGACTGTGGTTCATGATAAAATTTTACATTACAACACATTACAAGATTTACCTGTAGTTTTTGGGAGAGAAAGGCACGTTTTATGCGCACTTATTAAAAGGCAGCATTGCTTCTCCTCTGCTTCTATCTCTTTATGCGACACGAACTACTCACGTTGGGCTTCTATCTGTTTTTGCAACACAAACAGCTTTTGTGACCAACTGCTACAGCCACATGTGTCACGTGCATATGACGTAAGCCTATATTATGTTCAAACAAAGCACGTGCGTATTGAGTTGTGTTGCTTTTCCCGGCACATGCACACATTCATGCTTCTTTCCTTGTATATTCTGCGAATGTGTTGATCACGATCACCAGTGACTCAATGCATGTAAATTTAGCAAATCTTCGCTACTGTCCACCTGTATATGCATTTTTTTTTTTTTTTTTTTTAGAATGACTCGTGTTTTTGAAATCGCTACAAGAATGCCTTTGACAGTGCCCAGTATCGTGGATTTTTGAGAATCTGGCCCTCAGGCACTCAGCAAAAGGAAATAAAGACATATTGCCCCTATATTCAGTGCTGTTTAACTGGTGAGAAAATACTCCTGACCAGTTAAATAGCACTAAACTAGCTGACCATGAATATTCATAGAGAAATAGCCACTAATATTTGCAGACAGTGGCTAGCTCGGTCACCAGCTATGTTATGTAACCATGTTCACTGACTGCTATATGTTAGTTGGTCAGCTGATGAATATCAGCTTAACTAGCTATATTTATAATAGCCAAAACAAAATCAGAAATTTAGTTCTGGTCATGGCCTGGCATTGAATTTCCGGGTTTTCAAAGAACTGGTTTTAGAATAGAATTGTTAATACCTACATGTGATTTTAAACATTGAACAATTTTAATTAGAATGTTTTTTAATTAGTAATTATCAATTGTTTTTTAAAACTATATTCTAGTTTTGTAGTGTGGATTCAGTTAGGATTATTTAAGGAAAAAGTATAAGAAACAAATAAAACACACTTTTGTTTCACTGTCAGTTATTTATAATATTTTTATTGTACAGTATTGTCATCTAAGCTCTTACCTGTCCAGCAACTGTAGTTTGCTGTGTCTCCTATTTTCCTTCCCTATTTTATTTTATTGTGTCTGTATATGGCTGTTTGGGGGAGGATGGGCTGGGGAGGGCTTCAATGGCTGGGAGGGTGTAGATGGACTGGAGTGAGTTTTGACGGAGATTTCAGTAGTTGGAACCTAAGAACAGTACCAGGCAGAGCTTTAGATCCTTGCCTAGAAATAGCTAAGGAGAAGAAGAAAAAAAAAACCAACAAATTTTTAGATTGAATCAGGTTGGGCAGACTAGATGGACCATTCGGGTCTTTATCTGCCATCATCTACCATATATATGTTACTATCCTCCAGAGTGGAGTACTGCCTGAGGTATCAGCATATTAAGCTACTATGAATAAGTGGGTGAAGTAAAGTAGTGCTCGCCCTGTGGAGGGTGGGGTTACAGTAGCAACCTGTCAGGCATGGGCCAGCAAGTATGCTCAGGCAGTGCAGAAAGCAGATGTTATTGTGTGTTCAGGTGACCAGAGTGAAGGGGAACAGAGTGGGCTGCTGTCAGGATGCCCCAGCAACATGGGGAAAGAGCGGATGGCCATTTGTGAGCACCTCAACCAAGTCCACCATGATAACAGAGACATCATGGAGGGCCAGGGGAAGCTGTGCGTGCAGCAGACTGCAGTTTACCCCACCACCACCACTACCACCACCACCACCAGTTATGTCTGGAGGACCCTGGGATTTGGAGGAAGGTGCTTCTGCTCTGCCTCTGATGAACAGGAGAAGGAAAGACAGACATAGGGAGAGGGGGGAGGCCCAGGACAGATAAAGTAAGAGAAAAGACATACAGGAGGGCCACCTGGAGGGGCAAAAACAGGTTTAGAGAGATGACCAGCACACACCTCTCTCCACTTTTCCCTGTGCAAATGATGTGAACTCGGGGGCATTGGCAGGACTAGGTGCTGGAGAGGGCTGAGGACACACAAAGGGGGGAGGGCACAGGGATAGGGTTACCAGATGTCCGGGAAAACCCGGACATGTCCTCTTTTTAGAAGACTATCCGGGTGCCTGGAGGGATTTCCAAAACCCAGCACCACAGAAAGCGTTTTTAAAAATATTTGACTATGTTCTTTGGACATTTTGGGCCAAATTCTATAAACAGCATCCCAATAGTAGGAGGCAGTAGGCGTCCTACCGCTGTCTAACCAGCCAATCGGAATGCATGTTTTCCAAAAAAAAAAACCAACCCAAAGCAGGCTGTCTATACTGTAGGCGTCTCTCATGGGTGCAGGGAGACACCTAGGGATGCTTAAGCTCACTAAAGTCACCTTAGGCGAGCTCATGTGGCCATAGGCATCTCCCGAGTGTCATGATAGGTGCCTGAAATGTAGGCTAACAAAATGCTGGCCTACATTTCAAATAGATGTGGACGCTAAATTGATTGCAGCAAGGAAATCTCCCTGCCGTGATCAGCTGAACAGCTGCATCAGGGACCCCCCAAACCCTACCACAAGTCAGCCGACATGAGCGATGCCCACTCCCTCCCACATCCATCCCTACCCCCCTTCCAGGAGGGGCTTTAGTCACCTGGGCCAACCAGAGTCTTAGGCCTCTTTCCCAGTGCATTCTGGAATGCAGTGGGAGTAGCCTAAGATTCCAATTGACCAAATACCTAAAGCCACTCCCATAGAGGTTGGGGTTATGTGTTCAAGGGGTGCCAGCAGGAGGAAATGGGCATCCATCCTGCTTCAAATTGTTTCAGGAGTTCCTGCAGGAGGGAGTGAGAATCCCTCCTACTGGAGTCAGTGTGGTGGGGGGTTCAGGGGCAGCTGTGGGAGAGAGTGGGCATCCCTCCTGCTGGCTAGTTTGGGGGTTTCCTGCTGGGGAAATTGGGTGTGTGTGCCAGGAATGATTGGGCTTCCCTCCTGCTGGGGATTGTTTTGGGGTTTGTGTCAGGAGGAACTGGGCATCCATCCTGCCACGGGGTTTGTAGGTGATGGCGGGAGGAAGTGGGTATCCCTCCTGCTGGCCAACTTGCGATAAGGTTCGGGGGATCCCTGCGTCTTCTGCTCAGCTGATCAAGGCAGGGAGATTCCCTTGCTGAAATCAGCTCAGCGGCAATGCAGTTCTCTAAACGACGCCTGTGACATGGATGCTAGTTAGAGAATCAGGGTGATTAGGCAGGGTTAGGCATCTGTATGTTAGGACAGATGTGATTCTGTATAGGACACCTATGTACGATTCTCAAGAGCCACAGGCAGCTGCTGAGACTGGGTATCCTATAAAGAATCAGGCCCTTTATGCCTACATGGCCATTCAAGATCCCCTCCCCTTCCCCCCCGTGACAGTCTTTGGACATTTTTCTCTTTTGAAATGATCCCCAAAATATCATAAGTGGCAGAGGATCTAAGGCTCTCATTTCAAAATATATAGATATCTCGAAAGGCTGAAATGGACGACCGTGTTTCTGAAATGTCCAAATCCCAATTTTGAAAGCCTTAAATAGAGATGCCCAGCATTGCAGTACACACCTCCCTCCATATTCGCATGGATTAGTGGCACAGCCACCTCGTGAATACCGTAAATTTGCAAATACTCTCCAAACCTTTGATGAAATGTTCGATAAGCATTTTATCTATTTTCAAGCAAAACAGACCTACTTTCCACAGAATGCTTTTGCCAAATACTCTATTATGCTCTAAGCTAGAATCTTCCTCAAATGAGACTTTATTTCCCAAACCGCAGTTCAGGAAATCAGCCTGATGCACTGAAAGCGTACAAGGAATCCTCTTATTTCCACAGCACATTGCTTTCTATATTCTTTTAATGAATGCCATCCGATACACTCATAAAATCAGATCACTTGAGCTACAAGCTTGTGCCTGACTATAGTGTGATAGTGCCAGGTTGCTGGTGAGTGAAGAGTCAACATCAAGAGTGTTGGCTCACTACCATAGTAAGTCAATTATTAAGGGGTTGAGAGAATTATGATTTGCTTAGAACAGTGATTCTCAACCCAGTCCTTAGGACATCCTCAGCAGGTTCAGTTTTCAGGACATCCATAAGGAATTTTCGCAAAAGGCAAGTTCGACCACGACTCCCCACTCCTGTCCAAACTTCACTGGCTCCCAGTTCACTCCAGAGTCCTCTTTAAATGTGCCTGTTTAGCCTTCAAGATCCTACATGGCTTCCTCCCTCCCGTTATCCCACTCTTCTGGAATTCCTCTAACCCTAATTCCACTAGATCCTCCCAAAAACTGAAACTATCATTCCCCTCTACAAAAGGTATATCCCGCGTAGGAAAACTAGGAACACCCCTCCCCTTTAGAACCACAGAACTCTGGAATAACCTCACATCCCCACTCAGAGTTTCAAGTTCCCTCCAATCCTTCCGCAAACACCTGAAAACTTGGCTCTTTTCAAAAATTTAACACTTCCCGCTTTTTGGTTCCCTGTCCCTCTTTATCTTCCTAGCTCCTTTCCTATAACCCTTCATTGTAGCTCCTTTTCAACCTAACCCTGTAAACCGTGCCGAGCTCTACGCTTGTGGAGGTGGCGCGGTATACAAACCTAAGGTTTAGTTTAGTTTAGTTTAGTTTAGTAATATGCATGAGATAGATCTGCATAAAATGGGCACAATCCGCCCGATATTCAGCGATATTTTTCCAGCCAGGAATGGCTCTTATTCGGCTAAATATCACTAATCCCCCCCTTTTACTAAGCCATGGTAGAGGTTTCTACCATGGCCCGGAGCACTAAATGCTCCAACGCTGCTCCAAAGCTCAAAGGAATTCTAGGCGCATTGGAGCATTTAGTGCACCTCTACCATGGCTTAATAAAAGAGGTCCTAAGCCAGCTGGCCACCAATATTTACCACTGGCTGTCCGGGTCACTGGCTATGTTGTGCGGCATAGCCGGTCAGGGCCAATGTTCATTGGCTGACCAGCTAAGTTTAGCAGCCAGATAGACCCGCCTATAAAACAGGTCTATCTTTGGTCACTATGACTTAGCCAGCCAACTGATGAATATCAGCTTGGCCAGCTATGTCTACTGCAGCTACATTAAGACCAGAAATTCAATGCTGGTGGCCGGATACGACCCCAGCATTGAATTTCCAGGTTCACACTGCCGACTGCGGGAGGTAGCCAGGCTGCCTCCCATGGTCTGAATATTGGGTCCAATGTATGCAATTCTACTTCATGCATATTCCTTACAGATATTCTGAAAACCAGACTGCTTGCATGCGGCCCAAAGACTGGTTTGAGAACTCCTGGTGTAGATAAAAGATTAAAGATTTCCTATTTTGCTGTTACTAGATAAGTTTTTGTGTTATCAAAATTGTTTCCAGTGATATTAATGGGGACTTTGAAGTTGTAGTAACGTATAGCCCCAATTTGCTCTTGCTTCAGACTGAATTTTAATCTCAGAGCTCTCATAGTAACATAGTAAATGGCAGCAGATAAAGACCTGAATGGTCCATCCAGCCTGCCCGTCACACTCATTATATATTCATGGTTAAATTGTTATTTCTTTAATATTTCTGGGCAATTGATCATATAATTTTTCCCAGTACTGTCTTTAGGTTCCCACTGCTGGAGTTGCCACTGACGCCCACTCCAGTCTATCCTATGAAAGATCTCCCCAGCTCATCCTAAACCAAATTATCATAAATGGGACACAGACTGTGCAGGATTTCCCAGTACCAACGTTAGTTTGTTTTATACCATTCATTTTCTAATTAGATAGCTTGATTCCTCTCTCTCTCTCAACGACCACCTCAACTCCTTGACAAAATCATGCTTTTTCAGCCTCCACATGCTAAGGAAAGCAAGACCCTTCTTCCGCCAAAAACATTTTGCCGTCCTTGTCCAATCCATCATCCTCTCCAAACTTGACTATTGTAATGCCATTTACCTATTCTTAACAAAAAAAAGCCTCCAAAGCCTCCAGCTTATTCAGAACACGGCAGCCAAGCTGATTTTTGCAAAACGTAAATCTGACCATGTCTCACCACTCCTGGACAATCTTCATTGGCTCCCAGTGATTTCCAGAGTCCAATTCAAATGCTCTTGCCTGGCTTTTAAGATTATTCACGGCATCCTTCCTTCCCTAATCCCACTTTCTTTCAACTCCTGTTGCCCTGACTCCACCAGGACCGCCCATAAATTAAAACTATCCTTCCCCTCCCTACATGGTATTCTCCACGCAGGTAAACTGGGAAAATCACTTCTTTTCAAAATCACAGGTCTCTGGAATGACCTTACTATCCCGCTGCGGAACCTGAGCTCCCTCCATTTATTCCGCAAGCAACTAAAAACCTGGCTCTTCTCTAACATGTAATTTCTTTTCCCTTACTTTTCCACTCGATTTATAAACTTATGTAAACCTTTTCCTACCCTTTCTCATTTTTAAGTTCTTGTAAACCGTGCCGAGCTCTACTTCCGTGGAGATGATGAGGTATATAAACTTAAGGTTTAGTTTAGTTTAGTTTTGTGTTCATCCCACATGTTTTTTGAATTCCATCACTGTTATCATCTCCACCATCTCCATCGGGAGGGCATTTCAGGCATCTACTACCCTCTCTGTGAAAAAGAATTTCCTAACATTACTCCTAGGTCTGCCACATTGCAACCTCAATTCATGCCCTCTGGTTTTACCATTTTCCTTTCTCTGGAAAAGATTTGTTTCTATGTTAATACCTTTCAAGTACAATAAAATCTTGGATCGCAAGCAACTTGGTTTGCAAGTGTTTTGCTCGACAAGCAAAACATTTTATTAAAATTTTAACTTGATATACAAGCAAAGCCTTGCAATACAAGTACATACAGTATACACACATCACATCATCACAACTTAGTAACATAGTAGATGACGGCAGATAAAGACCCGAATGGTCCATCCAGTCTGCCCAACCTGATTCAATTTAAATTTTTTAAAAAATTTTTTTCTTCTTAGCTATTTCTGGACAAGAATCCAAAGCTTTACCCAGTACTGTGCTTGGGTTCCAACTGCCGAAATCTCTGTTAAGACTTACTCCAGCCCATCCCAGCCATTAAAGTCCTCCCCTGCCCATTCTCCACCAAACGGCCATACACAGACACAGACCTTGCAAGTCTGCCCAGTAACTGGCCTAGTTCAATATTTAATATTATTTTCTGATTCTAAATCTTCTGTGTTCATCCCACACTTCTTTGAACTCAGTCACAGTTTTACTCTCCACCACCTCTCTCGGGAGCGCATTCCAGGCATCCACTACCTTCTCCGTAAAGTAGAATTTCCTAACATTGCCCCTGAATCTACCACCCCTCAACCTCAAATTATGTCCTCTGGTTTTACCATTTTCCTTTCTCTGGAAAAGATTTTGTTCTATGTTAATACCCTTCAATTATTTGAACGTCTGAATCATATATCCCCTGTTTCTCCTTTCCTCTAGGGTATACATATTCAGGGCTTCCAGTCTCTCCTCATACGTCTTCTGGCGCAAGCCTCCTATCATTTTTGTCGCCCTCCTCTGGACCGCCTCAAGTTTTCTTACGTCTTTCGCCAGATACGGTCTCCAAAACTGAACACAATACTCCAAGTGGGGCCTCACCAATGACCTGTACAGGGGCATCAACACCTTCTTCCTTCTACTGATTACGCCTCTCTTTATACAGCCCAGCATCCTTCTGGCAGCAGCCACTGCCTTGTCACACTGTTTTTTCGCCTTTAGATCTTCAGACACTATAACCCCAAGGTCCCTCTCCCCGTCCGTGCATATCAGCTTCTCTCCTCCCAGCATATACGGTTCCTTCCTATTATTAATCGCCAAATGCATTACTCTGCATTTCTTTGCATTGAATTTTAGTTGCCAGGCATTAGACCATTCCTCTAACTTTTGCAGATCCTTTTTCATATTTTCCACTCCCTCTTCGGTGTCTACTCTGTTACAAATCTTGGTATCATCTGCAAAAAGGCACACTTTTCCTTCTAACCTTCAGCAATGTCACTCACAAACATATTGAACAGGATTGGCCCCAGCACCGAACCCTGAGGGACTCCACTAGTCACTTTTCCTTCCTTTGAGCGACTTCCATTAACCACCACCCTCTGGCGTCTGTCCGACAGCCAGTTTCTGACCCAGTTCACCACTTTGGGTCCTAACTTCAGCCCTTCAAGTTTGTTCAACAGCCTCCTATGAGGAACTGTATCAAAGGCTTTGCTGAAATCCAAGTAAATTACATCTAGCATATGTCCTCGATCCAGCTCTCTGGTTACCCAATCGAAAAATTCAATCAGGTTCGTTTGGCACGATTTACCTTATGTAAAGCCATGTTGCCTCGGATCCTGTAACCCATTAGATTCAAGGAAGTACACTATCCTTTCTTTCAGCAACACTTCCATTATTTTTCCAACAACTGAAGTGAGGCTCACCGGCCTGTAGTTTCCTGCTTCATCCCTGTGACCACTTTTATGAATAGTGACCACATCCGCTCTCCTCCAATCCCAAGGAATCACTCCCGTCTCCAGAGATTTGTTGAACAAGTCTTTAATAGGACTCGCCAGAACCTCTCTGAGCTCCCTTAGTATCCTGGGATGGATCCCGTCTGGTCCCATCGCTTTGTCCACCTTCAGTTTTTCAAGTTGCTCATAAACACCCTCCTCCGTGAACGGCACAGAATCTACTCCATTTTCTCGTGTAACTTTGCCAGACAGTCTCGGTCCTTCTCCAGGATTTTCTTCTGTGAACACAGAACAGAAGTATTTGTTTAGCACATTTGCTTTCTCCTCAACACTCTCCACATATTTGTTCCCAGCATCTTTTAGCCTAGCAATTCCATTTTTTATCTTCCTCCTTTCACTAATATATCTGAAAAAATTTTTATCTCCCTTTTTTACATTTTTAGCCATTTGTTCTTCTGCCTGTGCCTTCGCCAAACGTATCTCTCTCTTGGCTTCTTTCAGTTTCACCCTGTAGTCCTTTCTGCTCTCCTCTTCTAGGGTTTTTTTATATTTCATGAACGACAACTCTTTCGCCTTTATTTTCTCAGCCACTAGGTTGGAGAACCATATCGGCTTCCTTTTTCTCTTGTTTTTATTGATTTTCTTCACATAAAGTTCCGTAGCCATTTTTATCACTCCTATCAGCTTAGACCACTGTCTTTCCACTTCTCTTATGTCCTCCCATCCTAACAGCTCTTTCTTCAAGTACTTTCCCATTGCATTAAAGTCCGCACGTTTGAAATCTAGGACTTTAAGTATCGTGCGGCCGCTCTCCACTTTAGCCGTTATATCAAACCAAACCGTTTGATAATTGCTACTTCCCAGGTAAGCACCCACTCGAACATTAGAGATACTCTCTCCATTTGTGAGGACCAGATCCAATATCGCTTTTTTCCCTTGTGGGTTCCGTCACCATTTGTCTGAGCAGAGCCTCTTGAAAGGCATCCATAATCTCCCTACTTCTTTCCGATTCCGCAGACGGAACATTCCAGTCCGCATCTGGCAGGTTGAAATCTCCCAACAGCAGAACCTCCTCTTTCCTTCCAAACTTTTGGATATCCACAATCAGATCCTTATCAATTTGCTGTGATTGAGTCGGAGGTCTGTAGACTACACCCACGTAGATAGAAGTTCCATCTTCTCTTTTCAGAGCAATCCATATCGCTTCTTCCTCTCCCCAGGTCCCTTGCATTTCGGTCGCTTGGATATTGATCTTTACATAGAGAGCTACTCCTCCACCTTTATGACCATCTCTGTCCTTCCTAAAAAGATTATATCCCAGTATGTTTGCATCTCATCCATGTGATTCACTGAACCATGTCTCTGTGAAAGCAACAATATCTAGATCTGCCTCTAACATCAGGGCTTGGAGATCATGAACTTTGTTGCTTAGACTGCGAGCATTTGTGGTCATCGCTTTCCAGCTGTTTTTCAGCGATAATCTCCTTTTTCATATGGATTTTTGTGTCGTTTCACTTTCCGTTGCAACTGAGCCGATGGTTCTTCTCTCTCCGATGCTGTGGGAGTGTAGTGACTGTTCTAAGTGAGTAAGGTCTTGCAATACAAGTACATACAGTATTTTGTATTAAAGTTTTTGGGTTGTGGAATGAATCATGAGTTTCCATTATTTCTTATGGGGAAATTTGCTTTGATATACGAGTGTTTTGGATTACAAGCATGGTTTCGGAACAAATTATGCTCACAAACCAAGGTTTTATTGTATTTAAATGTTTGTATTATATCTCCCCCTGTCCCTTCTCTCCGCTAGAGTACACATATTCAGGTCTTCCAACCACTTCTTGTATGTCTTTTGGTGCAAATAAAAGTTGTAAATGTATTTTGGTGATAAGCCTTTGTGCAGAGTGGGAAACCTATGATATTCTCATGTTTGCACCCCAAATATGTCTGTTTATAGGAAAGATGCCACCTACTAGCCCTCCAGGATCTTTATTTAGGGACCTTTGTTACTAAGCTGCATTCGGAGCTAATATGTGGTAAGTATGTGGTATTTATTTTCTTGTATTTTTGTCAGCTGAGGAGAACAGGCGTGGTTTCACTGATCAGCTCCTGTGCTAACATTACTGCCATGCAAATTGGTTAGCGTGTCCATAACACAGATTCCCTTAGCATCTTCTACATAGTAGACGTATGAAGGGGCATAATCAAAAGAAACATCTAAGTTGAATTTGGTCGTATGGCGCTAGACACCCAAAGTCAGCAGTGGGAAAATATCCATTCTCGAAAAATGCATCTAGAATATTTTTTCCCCGAAAATCTTCTATCTGGATGTCCAGGCTATTGTTCGTCCAGACCACCAGTATGCCCATCTTTATACCACATTTTCGACTAAAATTTAATCCAAGTCCCAAATGCCCAGAACAAGACCATTTGGATGTGGGAGGGGCCAATCAAGGTAACAGAGCAGTGGGGCACTTTACAGGGCACTGCTGTGAACTTTATAAAAAGGGTGCCACATAAACATCTCACCAGAACTCCCTTATAGGTTATGGTGAGCACCCTCAAAACCCACTATACCCACCTGTCTACAACTCCAATAACCCTTATGGCTGCAGATGGCACCTACCAGTAGAGAAGGGGATCACAGTTTACATCCTTGAATGTAGTATTAGAGTGGCTTTTGTGCCTGGGTCCTCTTCTATATGGCTCACTAGCCCACCCCCCCCACCCCCAGGCTACTTAAGATATCTGTATGCAGGTCTACTAGGCTTTCCTATACCAGGTGCTGAAGTTCCAGATACAGGTGTGTACTTTTTTTATTCTGATATTTGTGGCAGTGTGAGGGGGTCAGTGATCTCTGGGGGAGTTGTGTGGGGGTCTTTACATTGTCTCTGCAGTAGTTGTCACTTTGGATACCTTTTTGCCAATTATACCTGCTTTTACGTTGTCCAAGTCACAATGTATAAGTTTCATCCAGGAAGTCTTGTGAAACATTCTTTTAACCCTGCAGGATGATTAAGTCTAGGTCAACCCACATCCTGCCCAAATACTGCTCTAACCACTCCAGATATACCCCTTTTAGTTCTAGGTGCATATCTGCATTCAGAGACCTAAAAAGTCCCTGAATACGTCCAGAAGGTCAGTTTGATTATCGGCACTTGGACGCCCTGTCCTTTAGGTCATCCAAGTGCCGAATAGGGCGAGTTTTTAGATGTGTTTAAGTTTCAATTATGAGCCCCCTAAGTGTTCCCATGGTAATTTAATTTTTAAATGGCCATACTAACGCTGACATTAGTGCCCGACCAGAGAAAGATATTATAGAAAATTGTCTCTTTGATGGCCATTCTAGACATGAGCTTAGTGCATAGAAAAGACCCGTGTAGGGCGCACTAGGCCATTTACCACTGCAGCATAGTAAAAGGGCCCTTTAGTTTAGGTAAATTGAGCCCTGAATGCAGCACCTCTGAATGAAGAAGGTGTTTAGCATTTTGTCAGTTTTACACTTGGCATAATACAGAAAAGATTCCCATTCAGTGTTTCCTAGAGAGATTTGCCTGGCCATGTTATCAGCTCTGTATGTAAAATTGCAAAATGATGACTTTACATATGCAGATTTAAGGTAATGAGCAGTCGAGTTTAAAAATAGTTCTGGGCACTCTGTAGTTTCTCAATAATAACACTTCCATATTTTCCCAAAGAGAAAGACGATTTCTTGAGTTTTCCATTTGCATCTGGCATAGTTTATGAGAGCTCACTTCTGCAATTAAAACTTCAGTGTACTGGAACAAACTGTTAATGTTGCAGAATATGAATAGTTACAAGCGGTTCAAAGATTGGAAAGGAAAGCTTCCTCTTTTTTTCTCACATCTGAGCTGTGCTGGGTTTTTTTTTTTCCTCTCCACTTTTTCTAGTTCTTTATTTTGAATGCAGTTAATGAATTCACATTAGCAGTGTTTTCTGCCAAAAAAAAATGTAATTAGTTTAAGTGTTATTTTCCAATCTTCATGTTGGAAAACAATACAGCAAGCCATTGGGGAAAGAAAATAAGTTGCAGCCTCCAAGAGCAAGGATATAAATTTTATGAACAGCTTTATGTGCAGAAACTCTGGAAGATCAGTTTCAGGTTTTGAAAATGAAAGACTAAAGGGAAATTCTGTAACTGTTTTATAAAGGAAAGTAAGCACTTTAGGCCCCTTTTACAAAACTGCGTGGCCAAGTGCCGCGCGGCAAATGCTCCAATGCCCATTCAATTCCTAGAAGCGTCAGAGCATTTACCGCATCGGCCAGCGTGGCCAGCTTGAGTAAAAGAGGGGATTAGGTTCTGTTATAGGATAAGGCATAACCCGGTATCAACATGCGTGGAGGGGCATTTTCAATAGGGCGTCTAACCCCCTCTTCTACAAAACCGTGCTAGCGGTTTCAAGCATGGGGAGCTGCTGAATGGCCCGCGCTGCTCCCGACACTCATAGGAACATCGCACACGTTAAAGCCGCTACCGCAGCTTCGTAAAAGGAGTCCAAAATGTTAAAAGTCTATACAAAATAAGATTAAATAGGCATATTCAGTGTAGCATAAATTCAGTATAGTATAAATCAATTGCTCAGAAAAATGCATTAACAAATAGCTGAGTCTTCAACAATTTCCTAAAAGAATTCCTCATGAAATATCCACATGAAAAACGCCCAAAAGTTTTCCTCTAGGCAGCCTGAATTCTTAGTAAACTGTTCAGACAGCTGAGCATAGCAGAGGGGCTCATCTAAAAAGTAATGTAGTAAATTTCACATTAAAAGTACCTGGTACAGATGCCACCATCTTGTCTATATTGTACGGAGAGCCCTCCAAACCCCACCCAAAACTTACTGTACCCACCTGTTCACCACAATAGCCCATATTTCTGCAGGTGTCATCTTAATGTATATACAGTACAGTAGGTTTTTGAGGGCTCTCCATACAGAAACCTGGCTAACCTCCGACTCAGACCCCAGAATAACTGAAGTCTGCCTGCAAGGATACAAAATTACAGTGGTCCGCAGAGAAAAAAAAGAGGCGGAGGCCTAGCAATCTTAATAAAACAAGATCTAACCCTTAATATAATTGAGAAAACATCTAACCCGTACATGGACCTTTTAGCTTGCCAACTCTCAAGTGCCACACTAAAAGACACACTAAACTGCATGCTCTGCTACATAGCGCCGGGAAACTGGTCTTTAGCAAGAACCGAAGTGGAAGACTTCATATACCAAAACTCACTAATAGCAACCTACAACCTACTCCTAGGAGACCTAAATCTACACCTAGATGATCAATCATCCAAACAAGTAGACAACTGTCTCTCATTTCTCAAAGCCTTATCCTTCCAAATGCTAAATCCACAAACAACTCATGAAAAAGGCCACCAACTTGATATTGCAGCCTTCATGACCCACCAACCATCCTTAACAGAAATTTATACATCTAACGGAACATGATCCAGATCCATCTGGTCAGACCACTACATCTACACTTTCAACATCAACTGGACCAAAAACAACAAAAAAACTATAACAAAACTCAATAAAGTAACATATACCTCATGCAAACACATCAAACCCTCCATATTCTGGTCTAAAATAGATGAAATTATTCTAGAAACAACCCCTAGGACTTCATCTTATATTGGGAAAGACTTTGCTCCAACACCCTTGATGATTTAGCCCCACTCACTGCAAACCAAATCCAGACCCAGCAGGAGATCAGATAAATGGTTCGACTCCGAACTGCTACAACTCAAAAGACAATGTAGACGACTAGAGAGAAAATGGAGAAAATCGAACTCGGATCATACAAAATCCGCCTGGAAAAAAATCAACAAACAATACAAATCACAATTAAAGGACAAGAGAAAAGCACACTACACCAACCTAATAGGCACTGAAACCCAAGACATCAAAAAACTATTCCAAATTCTAAAAACCCTAACCGACACCAAACCCTACCTGACCACTAACAATACTACCCCCTCCCCCCTCAGCCACTCTATTAGCAGAACACTTCCAAAATAAAATTACCAATGCAAGAGCTACCCTCAATGACACCTCTACCCATCCTAACGAATTCACAATTCTCCCCATAGATAGAGATTCTACTGCAGCAGATAGAATATGGTCTCAATTCCCCAACATACAATGGCCTGAATTCAACAAATACTACAAAAAATGCAGCCATGCATCCTGTGACCTCAATAACTGTCCACCATATCTCCTAAAAACATCCAGCACAAAATTCCGCGCTCTTCTTCTAAACTGGATACAAATCTCGCTAATAAACGGCCACTACTCTACCAACCTCAGCGAAATCATCATCACCCTGATCCTCAAAGACCCCAAAGGACCGATAGACCAAACAGCCAACTACAGACCCATTGCCTCTATTCCACTCTACGTCAAAATAATAGAAGGACTAGTTGCCAAATTCCTCTCCAATTACCTAGAAAACCATAACATACTCCATCCCACACAATCCGGCTTCAGAAATAACTTCAGTACGGAAACACTACTAGGATCTCTCTTGGACACAGCCAGACATCTCAGCACAGGAAAAAAAATGATGCTCATACAACTAGACCTTACCGCTGCATTCGACTCGGTGGACCATAACATTCTACTACAAATCCTGGATACAATAGGTATCACAGATAAAGTATATACATGGTTTGAAGGATTCCTTAAATCAAGAACCTATAGAGTAAAATCAGACATACAAAAATCTGAACCTTGGTCAAACCCCTGTGGAGTTCCCCAAGGATCCCCTCTATCCCCGACTCTCTTCAATCTCTATACAGCCTCCCTCAGCTCTCACCTGGACAAACAAGGCATAACCTCCTACAGCTATGCCGATGACATTACCATTCTCGTACCCTTCGATCAACCTGAACTCTCCATGACGAACACAATATACCAAACACTAAAATCAATAGCAACCTGGATGAAAGATCACAAACTGAAATTGAACCCAGATAAAACGAAATTCATCCTCCTAGAAAACAACAAAATACCAACCATAACCAACATTGAAATCAATGCAATCAACTACCCCATACAAACCACCCTAAAACTGCTAGGAATAACTATCGACAGATGCTGCACCATGCAACCGCAAATCAATAAAACAATACAAAAGTCATTCTTAGTCATGAGAAACTTAAGACAAGTTCGGAAATTCTTCGAGAAAATTCAATTCCAGCTCATAGTTCAGTCCTTAATATTAGGCCTACTTGACTACTGTAATATCCTCTACCTCCCATGTCCTACAACCATAACAAAACAACTACAAACTATCCAAAACACAGCACTAAGACTCATCTATTCATTAAAAAAACATGATCACATTACAGAAGCATATCTCCAATCGCCCTGGCTTCCGATCCCAGCAAGAATACAATTTAAATTCTACTGCCTACTATTTAAGACTTTATACGGAGACAGTCCAAACTACCTGAATAACCGCCTCATCCACAACACCGCAACTAGACATAGGAAAACTCACACCCCATTCTCATACCCCCCAATTAAGGAGATCAACCGGAAAAAACTATATAATGGCCTCCTGGGCACTCAAGCAGCCAAACTAGACAACCAAATCGCTAATCTACTGATGGCATCCCTCGACTACAAGACTTTTAGAAAAGAAATAAAGACCATACCCTTCAAGAAAATTCTGAAAAAAGAAATAATACCGCAAGTCTCAAACTCCACCTCTCACTAAAGCCAACTACCCCAAACAAATAATCTTACCCATTTCTTACTCCTTTTGAAAATGACCAATTTTTTTCTTTTTTTTATAAGTTCTTGTTGTAATGCATCTTGGATAATTCTTATGTAATCCGCCTTGAACTGCAAGATAATGGTGGAATAGAAATCCCTAATGTAATGTAATGTAATATAAGCAAGATATTGTGACATCTGTACTTGGAACTTTTAATGTGAAATTCACTGCAGTAACATCTGCTCTCTGGGCTAAAATATCTGTGTTAACATCTGAAGCTGCTTGGGCTGAGAATGTTTCAGCACCCCATAGTAATGCAGGCTAGAATATACTAGGGTTTTTTAAAACACCTTTGGGTAGTGGAGGGAGTCAGTGACCACTGATGGAGTAAGTGAAGATCATGCCTAGTGGTCAACTTGTCAGTTTGGGCACCTTGTTAGCATTCAGACACTTTAAAACAGGTCTAGCTCCAAATGTCTAAAAAAAAAAAAAAAAAAGCCCAGGACCTTTTGTTAAAGGTTTGATTATGCCTGACGAGCAACTAAGTCCTAAGACTGCTCAAAACACACCTCTAACACGCCCCCTTAAGATTTGGATGCACTGGAGACAAAACAACTAGAAAGATGTCTAGAAAGTCTGTTTTGAGAAAGCCCACTTGGACGTTTTGACTAGTAAGATGTCCAAGTGCTATCTTTTGGATGTCTATCTTTTTATAAAATCAGCCACTTAACATTTACTGTAGATTCCGCACCTATGCCAGCCATAGAGTTGGCATAACTCTAAGTGCCTTAGTGTGGCATGTAATCATAATCACAGAGCTTATAGACCTCATAATCCTGATCTATTTCAATGTGGCTCACAAAAAAAACTACATAAACATGTCCAGTTCTATTTGATCTTTTAGCTAATATTCTTTGGCCTATCAGAGGTAATTAGCTCCAGCAATATTCACTGCTTGAACTTTAAAATCTTCATCGGTCCATTTTCATTTTTTCAAAGTGATTTGAAATCAATTTTACTATGGGCTCCTTTGACAAAGCCGCGCTAGCGGGGTTAACGCGCGCAACTTTTCATCACGCACTAACCCCTGCGCTGGCCTGCTCAAGAGGAGGTGATAGTGGCTAGCGCGTTCAGTGGTTTAGCACGCGCTCTTACATGCATTAAACCGCTAGCGCGCCTTTGTAAAAGGAGCCCTAGAGCTTATACGTGATTTTTAGTAATATAAATAGTTTAATAGAGCACTTATCTTTGAAGTTACATCGGAGGTAACGGCAGCCGGCACAAATTCATAATTTATAAGGGTTTGCAGATCATGAACGGGAAGGGGTAAAACGCGGACCTCACGGACCTCGCGGATCTAAACCCGCACGTCCTTAAAAATCTGAGGTCCTTGCTGTTTGTAGTTAGTTTCTGGCTCTGACAGACCTCGGTGACAATTTAGTGCTGACGAATCCGTCTCAGCTTAGGGAGGGAAAAGTATTAGGATCCGTCAGCGCTAAAATGTCACCGAGGTCTGTCGGAGCCAGAGACTAGTGCTGGAGGGGCTCTAAAATGAATCCTTTAAACTGGTTTCCTGCAGCCCCAGTAAATCGGCTCTGACAGACCTCGATGACATTGTAGTGCTGACGGATCCTAATACTTTTCCCTCCCTATGCTGAGACGGATCCGTCAGCACTAAATTGTCACCGAGGTCTGTCAGAGCCAAAAACTTAACTACAAGCGGCACGGACTTCAGATTTTTAAGGACGTGCGGGTTTAGATTCGTGAGATCTGTCAGGTCTGTGAGGTCCGCGTTTTACCCCTTCCCCTTATAGGTCAGCAATAAGATTTTGAACTGTATACGATGGCAGATAGGGAGCCAGTGAAGTGACTTAAGGAGAGGGGTAACATGAGCGTAGTGAGGTTGGTAAAAGATGAATCACGTAGTAGAGTTTTGCACAGATTGCAAGGGGGAGAGGCGACACTGAGGGATACCAGTTAGGAGTAGATTGCAGTAATCTAAGTGTGAGGTTACGAGAGCTTGGACAAGGGTCCAGGTAGTATGCTCAGAGAGGAAGGGGTGAATTTTGGTGATATACATATAGGTACCGTATATACTCAAATATAGGATGAGATTTTTGGGCCCAAAACTGGGGGTCTTGTCCTATATTCAGGTCATCACCCAGTGACCACACAACCCCCTCCAGGACTTGCTGAAGGCCTCTGCCAGCCTGCCATATGACCTGGTAGGCCGGGACAGGAGGGATCCCTCCTGTTTTCCATCCCAGCAGATTCCAATATTTTTTTTACCCCCATCTCCCCACATACATTTTTTTTGCATCCCTGGTGATCCAGCGGTGTATGGGCAGGAGCAAGCTTTCCGCACTCCTGCCCCACACTGAGTCCCTCCCTCAGATCTTGCAGCCAGCAGCCAGTGGCAAGCAGTGCACCCGGCATGCAGCAGTGAGCTTTTAGAGCTCCCACCCCTGCATCACTCCCTGAATGGCTGCCACTAGTTCTCGTGGGACTCACGAGAACTGGTGGCAGCTATTAAGGAAGTGGTGCAGGGCTGGGTGGGAGCTCAAAAAGCTTTTTCCTGCATGCCAGCTGCTTGCCGCTGGCCATGAGATTTGAGGGGGGTGGCTCAGCATGGGGCAGGAACATGGAAAGCTTGCTCCTGCCCATATACCGCTGGAACACAAGGGATGCGAAAAAATTATGTGGGGGAGGTTGGTAAAAAAATTGTTGGAATCTGCCGGGATGGGAGTTGTGAGGGATCCCTCCTGTCCCAGCCTACCACTAGACCACCAGAGGGGGAAGAGGATACAGGGCAAAAAGTGGGACAGTGTTTAGAGCCTGGCAGTGAGGGGGGGAAGTGTTCATAGTCTGGCAGGGAGTGAAGGGGGCTGGTTTCAGAGCCTGACAGGGAGGGGGGCTGGCTGCATAGCCTTGTAGGGTAGGGAGGGAAGGGGGCTGGCTGCAAAGCCTGGTAGGGAAGGGGGCTGGGTTCAGAGCCTTGCAGGGCAGGGAGGGAGGAGTGCTGAGTGCAGGGAGGGAGGGAGGGAGCGGACACTGGGTGCAGATCCTGGCAGGGCATGGCACTTGAATATTAAGCCCCATCTTATATTTGAGCCAACCATCTTTTGAGGGGGGAAATGGGGGTCTTGCCTTATATTTGGATCGACTTATATTCGAGTATATGCAGTACTTATTTTGCCTAGAGTCACAAGGAATGTGACGCAGTAAGAATTGAACCCAGTTCCCCTAGTTCTCCTTCTGCTGCATTAACCACAGGCATTACCAAAGAACACTGCATGTGCAAGGTTTGATTCTAGTCGACAAATATGATATGCTCCTATACTAACCAGTGGATACTGTGAAGTTAGGATTTTACCTTAAAAATACTGCATAGCTAAAATTCAAAACTCAGCAATGACTATTTTGTGCTTATGTTTTGGCAGGCACTAATAAATACGACATAGATACCATTCTGTGTTTTCTGAGAAGGTTTATGATAAAAGTACTGTACCAAGCAACTCAACTTGGGAACAAGAAATGATGCAGAGATCTTTTCAGTGATGCTTGTTGCTATGGTAATCTCTTCTTTGTTTGTATGTGTCTAGCATAGTTAGTGCTTTCAAAGTGTAGGTATTACATAGCCTACTGCTTTCTGACATAAACAGCAATATAAAACAAAATTGTACATTAAAACAATAAAACCAGCTTATATATAATCCAAATTTTACAGGTTTATTCAATTCTTTTTTCCCAGAGCAGGCGAAGTGAGACAAATTTGCTTATAAATGAGCCTTTGTCAGTGTATTCCTTCCTAAAACTGTTATTCCAAAGATAATTTCAAGAATTCCCTAAGAAGCTGGCTCAGTGGCAACGCTGCATATTATATGCAGAAAAGCTTGGAATATTTCCCCTGTGCAGCCTTCCAATATCTGCGTCAATCTGGGCTGGAGATGCAGTGGTTACAGTGTTCACAATCCGTGGAATGAGAAAGTCTCAGTGATTGTGAAATGTGATTCTTAGTAGCCAGATTTAGGATCCACAATTGCAAAGATCTAAAATGGGGAGGGAAAACTTTATATGCAGAGGGCCACATAAATGTCAGCACTACCCTAAAAGAGCCCAAACATTATGTAATGGCAGAAATGGAAATGTACAAAGCTCCGTATGCCATCAGTGACAAATAAACAGCAGTACCTGTATATAGGCAGTCCCCGGGTTAAGAACGAGTTCCATTTTTAAACCCATTCTTAAGTTGAATTTGTATGTAACTTGGATCATGCGAGAATCTTTATGTATTTATATTCTCCTGTACAGTACTACTACTATCCATTTCAGTCATGTCTGACCCTTGGATACTCTGTAGGCCAGTCTTCGCCATGTTTCCCTGTTTTCCACAGCTTCTTTCAATTGCTTGATGTTCATTTCCGGTCATTCTTGATGGTATCCTCACAAAGCTGTGAGCAGCGGTTCCTACATGCGACTGTGGTTGACTTAGAAGCCTTCCCTCTGACATCAGCCGTGGACTGCATGGAGGAGCCGCTGCCCGCAGCTTTGTAAGAAGAAACAAGTGTGGCTGGAAGAAAGAGGAGTGAGCCAGCCAGAACAGATAAACACCCGCAGAAGGAAGGCACAAACTTGGGACACAGAATGGAGGGAGGGAGGGAGGGAGGGAGAGGACACGTTAGGATATGGAAGGGAGAAGCAGGACCCTGTTTGTAACTATGAGTCTGACATAAGTCGGATGTTCGTAATCCAGGGACTACCTGTATAATATGTAAACTGCTTTGATTGTAACCACAGGAAGACATTATATCAAATCCCATCCCTTAATCCCCTTAAATAAGTAAAAAATTTAACTAAAATGATGGAAATAAACAGCTAGAGTGACTATTCAGAAAATATATGTGAAATACAGTATTTAAAATCACAAAAACTCTGGTTGATGTTTTCTGTGTATACTTTGAATCGGAAGCCAGGGACAGGCCTCAATGACGAGACGAAAGCACACAATGGGGGAGTTGTGAGGGCAGGATGTCAATAGATCAGCCAAGGGTGGTATTGCTTAAAAAAATCACTTTATTGATGAATATGCCACTTTGGCTCGATAGATTCGACACTGCCAGTGTTTTGGCGTCTGTGCCTTTTCAAGAGTCTAGGGGACCATGTAAAATTAGAATAAAACATAATTACAAACTAAACCATATTAAATATATAACATAAGAACATAAGAATTGCCACTGCTGGGTCAGACCAGTGGTCCATCATGCCCAGCAGTCCGCTCACGCGGCGGCCCTCTGTTCAAAGACCAGTGCCCTAACTGAGACTAACCCTACCTGCTTACATTCCAGTTCAGCAGGAACTTGTCTAACTTTGTCTTGAATCCCTTGAGGGTGTTTTCCCCTATGACAGACTCCGGAAGAGTGTTCTAGTTTTCCACCACTCTCTGGGTGAAGAAGAACTTCCTTACATTCATACGGAATCTAATCTAATCAAAATGTAACATGAATACAGACATAGGGCAAAGGGCTCCTTTTATGAAACCATGTTAGCGGTTTAACGCGTGTAATAGCATGAGCTAAACTGCCGGCCGCGCTAGCCGCTACCGCCTCCTCTTGAGCAGGCGGTAGTTTTTCAGCTAGTGCAGGGGTTAGCGTGTGATAAAAAGTTGCGTGCGATAAAGACGCTAACGTGGCTTCGTAAAAGGAGCCCATAATATCCAAGCATCTTGGACAGCATATGTACAAACATGAAAATGCATTAATAAATTTCTGTTCATGATATAAATGAAAATAATAATGAACACAATTAAAAACATACTCAAAGCATGACATCACTAAAAACAAGGTTCCACACGCAAGGCTTCTGAGGAAACTACAAAACCATAGAATAGAAGGGGATATACTAAGATGGATAGGCAAATGGCTGGAAAACAGAATGCAGAGGGTGGGCATAAATGGGAAGTTCTCGGACTGGGAGAAGGTAACAAGGGGTGTGCCCCAGGGCTCGGTTCTTGGGCCCATCTTATTCAATATCTTCATAAATAACCTGGAAGAAGAAACAACAAGTAATATAATCAAGTTTGCAGATGACACAAAACTATGTCAGGCAGTTGGGTCACAAAAGGACAGCGAAGAACTCCAGAGAGATTTGAACCATCTAGAGAATTGGGCGGAAAAGTGGCAGATGAAGTTTAATATAGAAAAATGCAAAGTGATGCACCTGGGCAGAAAAAACAAGAAACATGAATATAAAATGTTAGGTATAACATTGGGCAAGAGCGAACAAGAAAAGGACCTGGGTGTACTGATAGACAGGACCAAGAGGCCGTCGGCTCAATGCGCAGCGGCAACAAAGAAAGCAAACAGGATGTTGGGCATGATAAAGAAAGGAATCACTAGTAGATCGGCGGACGTCATAATGCCGCTTTACAGAGCAATGGTCAGACCACACTTGGAATACTGTATCCAACACTGGTTTCCCTACCTAAAGAAGGATTTAACACTGCTGGATAGGGTGCAGAAGCGAGCCACAAAGCTAGTAAAAGGTATGGAGAATTTGAGCTACAAAGAACGCCTCGGAAAACTGGGATTGTTCACCCTCGAGCAGAGAAGATTGCGAGGGGATATGATAAAGACTTTTAAAATACTAAAAGAATTCGACAAAATAGAGCAAGAAACATCGTTTGTCAAACGTGACTCGGACAAGAGGTCATGGACTGAAACTGAGGGGCAACAGGCCCAGGACAAATGTCAGGAAGTTCTTTTTCACACAGCGAGTGGTGGACGCTTGGAATGCTCTCCCGGAGGAGGTTGTGACGGAGACCACCATTCTAGGATTCAAGGGCAAGTTGGATGCGCACCTACTTGCAAATCACATATAGGGATACGAGTAAACAAGGTCTTCATCAGGGAACACCTTGCTTAGCCTCCATGAGTGCGGGTCGCCGGACTAGATGGACCTAAGGTCTGATCCGGTGAAGGCATTTCTTATGTTCTTATGAATAAAGACGTTAAAAATTTTTTTAAAAAAACAATTGCATACATGAATAAAGGCATGTTTAAAAACAATTGCATATCACAAAAGCTAAAACTTACAACAAAGACAAGTGAACGGAGGCAATTATAAAAACAATCAAGGACTCATGAAGAGTGAAATCATAAAAATGAAATATAAAAAAATTAAATATAAAGAAATGGAATATGAAATGGAATAAACGCACACCCTTTTTGTTTGATGCAGCTTGCCTGATTGAGCAGGCTGCCTACTTGATAAATCAAACTGCATCAAACAAAAAGTAAATAAAATAAATAAAATAAAGCAGGGCTTTAGAGCACGGGATTCACTGAATCCCCTGAAAGCCCTCACCGCATGCCACTGGGCACATTAATATTCAATGCAGTTGCACTGTCGTGGCTCCCTCAATGCTCTGAATTGATTCAAAACATTTACTTTTCATGGTCGTTTTGACTTTGGGGAAGAGCCAGAAGTCACACGGTGCCAGATCTGGTGAATAAGGTAGATTAAGACACACTGTAATTTTTTTATTTGACAGAAATTGCCGAACCAGAAGCAATGTGTGACACGGAGTATTGTCATGATGGAGGATGAAACTGTTTGCCCTTCTCTCAGGTTTTTTTCTACATCATTTCATAAACACTCTAATAAGCCCTTATAACATTCAGAGTTTACCATATGTTCCTGGATACAAACTCAGCTTGCACATTTCCATCAAGGTCAAAAAACACAATCATCATCATCTTGATATTGGATCGTGATTGACACGCTTTTTTCACACAAGGAGAACTGGGTGATTTCCATTGAGAACTCTGAACCTTGGTCTCAGGATCATAACCATAGACCCAAGTTTCATCTCCTGTGATGACATTTCTTAAAAAGCTGGAATCTGAAGCAGCACAATTGTGCAACTCCAATGAATTTGACAAATGCCATTGCTTTTGTTCGATTGTCAAAACGTGGAGTAAATTTCGCACTCACTCGCCTCATGTTCAAATTTATTGTTAAAATGTTTTGAATAGAAACATAAGAGTTGTTCAGATCCTCAGAAATTCCCCTAACAGAAATTCCCCTGTTTGATTGAATCATCTCACTTACTCTTTCAACATTCTCTTTGGTTTTTGATGCTAAAGGACATTCCGATCTCTCCTCATCTTCAGCCGATTCATAACCATTATTGAAATCACTTGAACCACTTGAAAAACCGTCTTCATTCTCAATGCAGCATCACCAGAAATAAACTAATTTTGACATTTCCTGTTTTCTTTAGCAGTTTTTTTGCAGTATCAAACACAGTTTTCATGTTAATGCGTTGTTCATGATCCATGATTTATGGCACACTTTAAAACACTGTAATTAACCTGAGCACATATTCGGCACTAGACTTTTGTCTCCGAAATTTTGCTTTCCAACTTCATTATAATTACTTTGTATTTCTGGATCTGATACAATTGTACCACATACATACCCACATTTATGAGTGACATCACACGGACCTAGTCTCATTTCACTTATTCATTGTTTTATTACATACTAGTTGATCACCCGGCATTGCTCGGATATTTATTTATCCACCCCCACTCACCTCCACTGTATTTTTTCCTAGATAGTAAGACATATGTATACCAAGTTTGGTTGAAATCTCTCCATGCGTTTATGGATTAGAAACTAATATCTGTCATTTTCGATCATTTTTACATGTCACCCCTTCCCACCCCCACCCCCAGTATTTTTCCCCAGACAGTAAGTCATATGTGTACCAAGTTTGGTTGAAATCTCTCCATGCGTTTCAGAGTTATGCTGAATATTCATCTCAGCGAGCCCGGAAACTATGGGGTAGCCACTAAAATCTGTCATTTTCAATAATTGTTACATGTCACCCCCTTCCTACCCCCTCAGTATTTTCCCCCAGATAGTAAGTGATATGTATACCAAGTTTGGTTGAAATCTGTCCATGTATTTCAGTTATGCTGGAACATACATACTTACATACCCAGATACATCCAATTTTATATATACAGTGGTACCTTGGTTTGCAAGCATAATTCGTTCCAGAAGCATGCTCACAATCCAAAGTGCTTGTATATCAAAGCAACTTTCCTTATATGCCATAATGGCAACTCGGATGATTCGTTCCACTGACTTAATACCGGTAGGTACATCTCTCCAACCCGACACCCGAGCCGAGCCGACCCCCGATCCGACCCCAGGAACCGGCTTTGTTGCTCCCCTGGGGCCACCGATGCTGCTCCCTCCCTTCACAACCGCAATCGCCTCCACTGACCGGCCCTGTCCTTACCCGTGCACTGCCCGTGTTGAAAGTGCCTGCTGCCAGTTCTCTGCTGGGCTACTGCTGGGCCTTGAGCATCTGTGCATGCTCAAAGCCTTCTGGCTCCCACCCTCTTCGAGATTCTCATGAGATTTGAGATCAGTGGGAGGAGGAGGCGATCGCAGTCGTGAAGGGAGGGAGCAGCGCTGGTGGCCTCAGGGGAGCAACAAAGCCAATTCCCGGGGTAGGGTGGAGGCTTGCAAATCGAGTCAATGCTTGGTTTGTGAGTTACAGTTTGCTCGAGTGTTTTGTTCGCCTTGCAAAACACTCGTAAACCACGTTACTTGCAAACTGAGGTTTGACTGTGTAGATATTGCACTATATCATCTCATCATTACTTATAGGACCCCTGAGGAAGACATTTTTGTCAAAACACAGACCGTGTTGGGTCCAAGTTCCCAAGGGATCAGGGCCTACATGTTTTTATGTGGATTATCAAGTTGATTTACAATAAAGTCCATGTCTGGAACATCCACTCTCCATAGCATTTTTTGTTGTTATTACACTTTAAAACACACCTTATCTAAACCGTAGCTCACAACTGATTGACTGCACTGAACAAGTTGTAACTTGTCACACACTGTTATTATGGCTTGACGCACTGCTTCCCACATTGAAGATCCCTGCCTTTCCATCAAATTTTGCTTTATGGTGTCAAATTGCTTTCCTTTCAGCATGTATTTAAGTTTAGGAAACAAGAAGTCAGAAGGGGCCAAGTTGGGAGAGTAAAGTAGCTGGAGAAGAACTGTCATTGTGTATTTTTGTGCAAAATTTGGGAATTTTGACACATTCAAAACACCTTCCACAACTCATGACATGTTCCCCATAAGCAACATTCAACATTCCATAAGTTTCTGTAGCGGTCTTACTCAATTTAAAACAGAACTTTATGTTGTAACACTGCTCATTGAGGTCGCACATGATGAAAAATAGTTGATCATGAAAACACACTTTCACAAAAACTGCTGTAGCTCGGAGATGAAAACAGAAATCAACAAATGGAAAAAAGGAGGTTACTCGCAAGGTCTCAAGCTACTCAACACCACCTAGCACATATCAAAAGAACTTCTTGTTGACACACAATTCACACTGTCCTGGAAGTTTTTAACAGATCTCATGTATATGTATATGTATATAGTTTATATAACCACCCTTCCAAAGTGCAGAAGTGCAGGGTAGGCTCTCCCTGCCTACGTGCAATCCTAGTTGCTGCCTTTCCAAAATGGCTGTCGTGACCTCCAGTGAGAGTGGCTTCAGGTATCTGGCCAATCAGAGTCTTATACCACTCCCAGTACATCCCGGAATGCACTAAGAAGGAGGCCTAAGACCCTGGTTGGCCCAGGTGCCTAAAGTATCCCTCCAGCCAGCCTTGCTTATACAGGTATAGGGGGAGATCTGGTGGGTTGTGGGGATTCATGTGTTTGAGGGAAGTGCTAGCAGGAGGAAGAGGGCATTCCTCCTGCCAGGGGTGTTTGGGGAAGTTCTGGCAGTAGGGAGTGGGCATCCCTCCTGCCGCAGACAGTGGTGGGGGGGGGGAATTGGGGGTGGTGATGGGAGGGAGTGGGCATCCCTCCTGCTGGCCGACCTGAGGTGGGGTTTGGGAGTTCCCCTCTGTGGTCGCACAGCTGATCGCAGCAGGGTGATTTCCTTGCTGCAATCAGTTTAACAGCCACGTCTATTTGAAATGTAGGCCATCATTTTGTTGGCCTACATTTCAGGCGCCTATTGCGGCCCTAGGAAGATGCCTAGGGCCGCTTAAACTCACCTAAGGCCACTTCCAGGCAAAATCACACCCAGCCTTAGGTGAGCTTAAGTGTCCCTAGGTGCCTCCCTGCACCTGCAACAGACACCTATAGTGTAGGCGGCCTAACTTGGATTGTTTTTTTAGAAAACGTTTGTCCCGATTGGCTGGTTAGGCAGCAGTAGAACACCTATTGCCACCTACAGTCGGGATGCCGTTTATAGAATTTGGCCCTTAGTGCTTCGGGCTATCACTGCATAGTAAAAAGGGGTGGGGGGGGAGAGCAGATGTCAATTTGAAAAAAATTGACAAATACCAATTACCACTTTAAAATTTACAAATATAAATAAAACAAAAATTAAAAATAAGATACCAATTAGTTTTTGAGGCCAAAACCTCTTTCCTTAGTTCAGTACAGTATACTACTATTAAGAGTATCCTGTCCTGACCGCCCACATACCACCCTAACCACTCCTCCAGATACGCCCCTTTCAGCTCTGGGCGCACAACAGCATTGGGAGTTCTAAAAAGTCCCTGGATACATCCAGAAATTTGGTTTGACACTTGGATTACCTGTCTTTTAAGACGTCCAAGTGCCAACTTGAGCGGGTTTTTAGACGTGTTAAAGTTTTGATTATGAGCCCCAGAGTTTATTTCATAGAATTCCCCTAATCCAGTTATTAACATTTTGTTTTCTAAGAGCTCCTTTTAATAAGCTGCGATAGAGTTTTTAGCGCACGCAGGATTTTACTGCTACGCGGCTAGATCTAACGCCAGCTCAATGCTGGCATTAAGGTCTAGTGTGTGTGGAAATTCAGCGCGCACTAAGTGTGCACTAAAACTGCTATCACAGCTTAGTAAAAGGAGCCCTAAGTTTATGATCATGTACTTAATAATTTCATAGTCTGAGTGTCGTTTTTATATTATGCTACAATATTTGGTTTTACTCTATTTATACATCAGTTGCATTGTGTTTAAAATATTTGTTCTTGTCTTCCATTGTTTTTTGTGTCCAAGAGATTCATTATTTTCATCTAATGTTTCTTATGACCTTCAACTCTTGTATTTTATTTTTTTCATATATGTAATATTTATTTTTTCATATATGTAATACATGATCACTATTGTTGCATGATATCTATTAATGAAAACAAAAACAAAAACTGTGGATACAGATGTTCTGGAGATAATTTATTAAACACTGACATATAAAACCATGAAAATTCAATTTAAAAAGTACAATGCTAAAAAATATAGTGATAAAAATCCACCTGGACCCTACTTTTTTAATTGAATTTTTATGGTTTTATATGTCAGTGTTTAATAAATTATCTCCAGAACATCTGTATCCACAGTTTTTGCTTTTGTTTTCATCGGTGGCTTGTTTTCACTGTGGATTATCGGGTCTCCCCATTTTTCTTTGTTGTGCATGATATTTATTAACACATCAAAAATCAAGTATGGCAATATATCTGTTCTTGTTCACTTGTGATTTATTTTTATAATAGTGATTTACTTCGCATTTATCCTGTACTTCTTCCAATTCAAGTAACATGGTATGTGCTCTTTTTTATAATTTGACATATTACATGAAGCCTGGAGGGACCTCCCTTTGACTTTGATAGGCTGCATAGCCCTTATCCGTATGGTGATTTTCCCGTGGTGGCTCTATGTGCTGCAAACTTTGCCCCTGTGGTTGTTGCGAAAAGACCTTGCAAGATTGAACTACCTATTTTCGCGTTTTTGTTGGAACAATCGTAAACCGTGCGTTCATTTTTCCTATTTGGTAGGTGGCGGGACTCGAGGGGGCCTTGGTCTCCCTGATCTTGGCCTTTACAATGAAGCCTGTTTATTACAGCATTTGAAAGATTGGTTACATGCTGAACATCAATTTACTTCTTTGGATTTGGAACGGGCTTTTTACGCACCTCACTCCTTGGTGAGTCTCTTGCACTTGCCTGCTCGAGAGATTTCTGCTGAGTTTCGTACCTGTGTCCTTTTGAAATCTATGCGGGCTGTGTGGGGGAGTTTGATAGGTAAAATGGGAGGGGACCCCAGGGTGATGAACCAATTGCCCCTTCGTGGGAACCTGGCCTTTCCTCTGGGTCGTGATAACCCTGCTTTTCTTAATTGGGCTACTCGCGGAATTAGTCGGCTGGAACACCTGTTGACTGAGGAAGGGGGTCTGCAACCCCTGACTGCTCTTGGGGATCACTTCGGTGGGAGTTGGGGTGATACTTTCGCCTATTGCCAGGCTAAACATTATGTTCTTTCACTCCCTCCGGATCGGATTGCGCAGCCCATGGGAGAGCGCCTTAGGGTTTTATTTGCAGAGGTGGCGCTCCACTTCACTTCGGTGTCAGCATTACATAGTTGGAGTTCACTGAACCCAAAGATGTGTTATGCATTCAAGTGAATTGGGGTCATGACCTTCATATGGATCTTAGTCGTTGGGATATTTTACGGGTCTTGCGGGGGGTTCCTCGCTTGATTACGGGAGAGCTGTTTCGAGAGTGTTATGTGTGAATGATATATAGGGCCTATTACACTCAGGTACAATTGTACAAAATTGGGGGTATTGATTCACCTTTCTGTTTGAAATGTGGTCGAGACCCTAATACCTTTGTTCATTCTTTCTGGAATTGTTGGATGGTCCAAGTATATTGGCAATCTATAGTCCAGTACTTATTGCGGGTACCATAGCGCAACTGGTTTTAGACCTCCCTGGGGCCTTCCGGGGCCTGTCTAAGGGGGGACCCCTCTGGTGTTGTAAGGTGTGTCTTCTTGCTCGCAAATGCATTTTGCAAAGCTGGACTGCTTTGGAGCCTCCCTCTTTTTGGACCTGGAGATCTTTGGTGCATACTTTGGCCATTTTGGAGGCTTGGGAGGCGAGTGGTCACCCTCACCACAGATGTCGTTTTTTGCTGGTCTGGGGAGTCTATTTGGCTTCCCTTTCTCCTAGTGGACGTAGTCTCATATTGAACCGTCTCGCTTAGTTTTGCTGCTATGCACCATGCTAGCTACCAGGATCAGTCCAGGCTTCCCTACCTTTTGTGTTTCTTTTTTTTTTTTCTTCTCTCCTTTTCTGTCTTTTTCTTTAGAGGAGGGGACTTCTTATAGTAGCTCCATGGGCCACAAGAGTAGGGGCCTTTGGGATCTTAGTGACCTCTTGGTCCCTTTTTGTGTGTTTATCGGGGGGGGGGGTTTGGGGTTTTTTGCTGGACGGGTGGGGTTGGGGAGCTGAGGGGAGGGTGGGGATTGTTGCTTCTGTTTATTATTGCCTCACATTACTTCTCCTGTATTCTCTTTGCCGGTATCTTCTTGCAACCGCCCATTCATATGTACCCTGCTCCAAGCCTATGTATCTGAGATATCTTATTCCCTGTATTCTCATTATGATTATGCCTTCGTTCTGTAACTTGACCCAAATCTCCTCGCCCCACATTACTTCCCCTGTATTCTCTTTGTCTGTATCTTCTTGCAACCGCCCTTTCAGTTGTCCCTTTCATATGTACCCTGTTCCAAGCCTGTGTATCTGAGATATCTTATTCCAAAGATTATGTATCCAAGTCTTCTGACTCCAAAGCTTGTATCCTATTTCCAGCTCCAAACATATGTATCTTGTTGTAAACATATGCCTCCTTTTGTAAACACTGCTTGCTCTCTCAGCAGTGCTCTCATTGTAAACCGCTTTGAACTTAGGGTATAGCGGTATATAAGAAATAAAATTATTATTATTATTGTCTATTTAAATCCGTTGTATTATTGGATGCTATTCTTTTGATTTTGTTCTGCTCCTTGCTGTCTATTGCTTTGCCTTCTCAATAAAAAAGATTTGAACATAATTTGACATATTACACTTCTTTGCACAATATTTGCTTTGATGTTTGAACATTTTTCAATGTCACTATTATTTCTGCATAAGAATATGTATGTCTTTATGTTATTATCTCTTACATTAGTAATGGCTCAACTTGCATTTTTCAATTTGACAAAGTCATACTGTCATAAAGTCTTTCGGTCATTCAGATTTTCCACTCTCACGTTATATCACTCTGATATATTACAATCTTTACATATGATTATATTTTTTTCACCACCTTCCTCATAAATTGATTTATTTTCAACATATTAGATCTCCTTCACATATGATACATTCTTTATTAATGTTATTTGTTTTATCTCTCTCTTTTGAGGACTCCTGAAGAAGGCCAAGTGCTGAAATACGGACCATTAGGAGTCTTCTGTACAACAATTTGCCTGTTGATTGGATCATTTTAAATTACTATAGTCCAATTTATATCCTTTTTATACAAAGACTTACGTATGGTTTTTAATTGTTTTTATTTTTCAGCAGCCCAGGGCTTTCTGTGAGTTACATACAGATCTGTTAGAGACACAACTGGGATTTTGAAAAAGACATATCTGTGTGAGAGATGTTTTTATGAGGAAAGCTTTGAGTGTGAAAAATTTGAGTATTTTTGAGAAATAATGAATGAGAGAGTTCCAATTGTATTTTGAAAGAGTTTTGAGAGAATTTTATTTACTTAGAGAAATAGGTTTGTGTGGGAAGAGACCTGAGAGATGAGATTTAGGTAGAACAAAAGAGAAATTAAATTATTAAACATTTTCAGAAAGCATATTTCATTTAAGTAAGGTAGAAAAAAATCCGTTATTGTTTTTGGTGTCAGCAGAAAGCCTAAGGTAAATTGATTTAATGAAGCAGTGTGTGAAAGAATATTACATTACTGAATCTAATATTCATATAGAAATATTTGTGTGTGAAAGGAATGGCGATACTCTGAAAAGTGAGAGGATCTTTATTTTTGAGAGGGTTATTGAAACAGTGCATTGACTATTAGAACAGACTGACATATCTCTATTGCTTGATCAATTTTCATCAATCAAATAAATTATTTAATATTAAGGAAAGAGAAAAAGACTCTTCCTAAAATTTGTTCATCCTGATTTTACTAACAAAAGTAAGGAAGCAGTAAGGGAGTGAGATTTTTTTAAACAAAAATCTGAAATTTAAGGGCTCCTTTTACTAAGCTGCGATAGCGTTTTTAGCACACGCTAAAGCTGCGCTACGCGGCTAGAACTAATGCCAGCTCATGTCTAGCGCATGTGGCAATTCAGTGCGCGCTAAGCGTGCGCTAAAACCGCGCAGCTTAGTAAAAGGAACCCTAAGTCTATAAAAGGTAATTCTATAAAGGTTGCCTGTATCCTGAGGATGCACCAAAACATACTCCCCTTTTACAAAAGCATAGTATGGTTTATAGCGCTGGCCCCAGTGGTAACAGCTCTGATACTCATATAATTCCTATGAGCATCAGAGCTGTTACCACCACTGCTGGAACTAAAAACCGCGCTACACTTTTGTAAAAGGGGGGAGGGGATAATGAAGTATTCTATAAAGTTTGTGCAAACTTCAATGCTTTTACAGAACTGGCATGGACCTTGGTGACTTACACCAGGCTGTTAGATGCTATAGCGCATTTATATGACATGCACTCTGACATCATAGACATGGGGATAGTTCCAAAAGAGCAGCTATAATCAGGATGCCCCAGTTTGGCATTGTGAATACCTTTATGTTGGCCAGGGTGAGAAATCTCTTCTCCAAGCCTGGCCACAGGAGGAACTACAAACAACATGAAAATAGTACTAACACAGATTAAAAAAAAAAAAAAACAGTCATGAGCTAGGAAAAGGAAATCACTCTTGGACAATCCAGAAGAAATTACAGGTTTACTAGCAATAGATCTTCCTTATTTCTTTTAGCCTTCTTACTCAGGGAGAGTCAACAACAGCACAGTCCTTATCACACAGTTTTATAATTCAGTTATAATCCAATCGGAATCTTCTCCATCCACCTTATCAAAAAGCATAAGCAAAAATCCCTGGGCAAATGCAAATGAAGTCCTCCTAGTAGTTAATTCCACTTTATGCATTTCCCTCAACCCAAGGCTTTACTTCTCAACAGTTCAAGAAAATAGAATCCTTGAATGTACTTTTTAATACTTCACAATCTCCAGAGGGCTCATTTAAAGAAAAAGGTTTAGTAGTCCAGTCCATCCCTCAAGCGAGGAACTCTAGTATTAATCTCTCATTCCCTATCCCTGTAGTGATTAAGGTTTACAGGTTTGCAGAATCTTAAGCCTTTGGCAGCCCCTCCCTAGTTTTACTTAAAGAAACATGTTTGCTTAGATGTCCACTATCCTCTACCCCAATGGTTGCCTCAACCACTTGTCTGGAAGAGCCCATTCCCAAGGAACTGGAAGAAGCTGAGGAGCAAGCCACATCATAGGAGGAGGATACTGAACTCATGGATTATATTGGCCTGGAGGTAGAACTAGAAGACCAAAGTATGTAAATTTAATAGATATGCAATATTCTTAGCCATAAGGGCCAAAGATGATCTAAGTGTCAGTTAGCCAAGTGTCCCAAAAGAATGTTCCCAGTATACAGCTACCACTTTCTGCCTGGCACATGTACTAGAGTACAGTTTATGAAGACCTACAAGTTATATTGTGGAAGCAAAAGTATCAATATCTTGTACACCAGTTTGTCTGGTCTGATAATATGACATTTATTAAAACATCAGCTATTTTCCAAGTTGACTTGGAAAATTTGCAAAATACAAGTTTTCATCAAATGTTTATTATGACCTTCAACTCATGTATGTTATTTTTTCATATATGTAATACATGGTCACTAACTTTCCCTTCATAGGAATAAGGGTAAGACTTATAGTCCCACAAACCCCAGGGACCACTTTCATATATAGAGACTCAAATAATCAGGACTACTCAAATCAAGTCACTTCACAACCAATCACGATGACCTTTATTCTATGCAGTCACTGTGGTGTTTTAATTCCAAGACACACTATTTGGAGGCTTAAGGCTTGCCCCATCTGTCTTCAACTTGCTAGTATTAAGGAGGAGCTCTGCAAACTTAAACAGGAATTGAATACAATTAAAGCAGCTTCCATCACTCCACAAAATCATACCAACTTACCACCTCTACCTCAAAGAATAAAACAGCCCAGGAATAAATGGGTCACAGTAGGCTCAGGAAGACTGCGACATGTAACACAGAAACATCCACCTTCACTAATATTACCTCTATAGAATTCCTTCGCTCCACTAGTGCACTGCGATACTCAAGAAAACAGAAGGGAGGTGGGACTGGAACCAATGACGGTAACTCAAGAGAACAAGCGCACCCTAAGCACAGATAAAAAATCCCAAAACAGAAAACTATTACTGTTGGGGGATTCCATCATCAGAGGCATTAACTTTGGAACACAAGGCGAGGAGACCAAAATAGTGAAATGTCTTCCAGGATCCTCAGCTACCAGGAGTTCCAGGCAAATACAGATTATAATTAAGGAAAAACTAAGGACTTTAACACTGATGCTGTTATCCATCTGGGAACAAATGACCTGGCCAACAACTCCACACTTGCAGCACAGAAAGCTTTTCGGAAGCTTGGTGAGGGCTTGAAACCTTTTGTAAAGACTTTAGCTTTTTCTGAAATACTGCCTGCATATGGAAAGGGAGAGCAAAGAGTGAAAAACACATAGGACTTTAATAGATGGCTCAAAGCCTGGTGTCATCAAGAAAGCTTCAGGTACATAGGAGGATGGGGAAATACATGGAAGGATAAGAAGCTATATTGCACTGATGGGCTACATATTACTACAGCAGGAAAAAGAAGCCTTGCAGAGAAATTTAGACAATAGGGGGGTAATAATAATAAAAAAAGTCTAAAAAGTGTCCACAGGAGGGACCTAAGACTCCCGGGCCTATTCTGATTGGCCCAGGCGCCTTAGGCCCCACCAGTAGGCGGGGCTTTGGTTAGGCTGGGCCAATCCAACCCCATTCATTGGAGGACTGCCTGCCGGACGGACGGGTTTGGCACACGTCTGTCCGGCCAATTTACCTAAAGGTACGGGGAAGGGGGGTGGGGGTGGGGAGGTCGTGGGGTCAGCTGGGGGGGTCGCGGGTCGGCTGGGAGGGGACCGATCGGGGGTTCTGGGGGGGGCGGATGTTGGGGGGAGGGGGATTCATCGAGGGCAGGAGGGCCTGGGATCCCTCCTGCCCGTAATATAGTGGGGGGTGGGGGTAGAGGTTAGGCTGGGCCAGGAGGGCTTGGGCTCCCTCCTGGCCCGAACGAGTCAGGGGGGCAGGATCGGCGGGGCAAGAAGGCTTGGGCTCCCTCTTGCCCCGATGGAGTCAGGGAGTCGGCGGGGCAAGAGGGCTTGGGCTCCCTCTTGCCCCGATGTTGTCGGGAGGGGGGGTCATGGTTTGACATGGCAGGAGGGCATGGACACCCTCCTGCCTGGATCATTGTGGGGGGGAGATTCTGTAACCGGTGTTGTTTTTGACAGACACCGGTTATAGAATCCAGCTTTTAGGTGAAGGAATGGCTCCTCCTTCGCCTAAAAGCCCTTCTGTTGGACGTTTTTGGCTTAGGCATTTTTTTGTTTCATTATGACTAAAAAGTGTAGACGTGCTGTGGGGGTACTTTTAGACGTAGTGGAGATTGGGCGTTTAGGCAGAGGAAGGCCATAATCAAAACATTGACGTTTGTTTTGGTTATGGACACTTTCCCTGCTTCTGGGTTGAACGTTTAGGGACTTAGGCCAAAAGGGGGCTTAGACGCTTTTTTGGATTATGCCCCTCCAAGTTTCTAGTCATTTAAACTAGAAGGAGTGTGGGGGGGGTGTATGTACGAAGGACAATTATAGAGACCACCTCCGTCAAAAGAAAAGATGTGATAGTAGTAAATAATATCAGCAACTCATTTCTTAGCATTGGAACGGAAAGTGAATCAAAACAAAAATCTATAGAGATTACCGCTGAAAAATAGCTGGAAAGCGATGACCACAAATACTCGCAGTCTAAGCAACAAAGTTCATGATCTGCAAGCCCTGATGTTAGAGGCAGATCTATATATTGTCACTATCACAGAGACATGGTTCAGTGAATCACATGGATGGGATGCAAACATACTGGGATATAATCTTTTTAGGAAGGACAGAGATGGTCAAAAAGGTGGAGGAGTAGCTCTCTATGTAAAGATCAATATCCAAGCGACTGAAATGCAAGGGATCTGGGGAGAGGAAGAAGTGATATGGATCACTCTGAAAAGAGAAGATGGAACTTCTATCTACGTAGGTGTAGTCTACAGACCTCCGACTCAATCGCAGCAAATTGATAAGGATCTGATTGTGGATATCCAAAAGTTTGGAAGGAAAGAGGAGGTTCTGCTGTTGGGAGATTTCAATCTGCCGGATGCGGACTGGAATGTTCCATCTGCAGAATCGGAAAGAAGTAGGGAGATTGAGGATGCCTTTCAAGAGGCTCTGCTCAGAGAAATGATGATGGAACCCACAAGGGAAAAAGCAATATTGGATTTTGTCCTCACAAATGGAGAGTATCTCTAATGTTCGAGTGGGTGCTCACCTGGAAAGTAGCAATTATCAAACGGTTTGGTTTGATATAACGGCTAAAGTGGCCGCACGATACTTAAAGTCCTAGATTTCAAATGTACAAACTTCAATGCAAAGGGAGAGTACCTGAAGAAAGAGAAGTGGAAAGACAGTGGTCTAAGCTGAAAGGAGCAATAAAAATGACTACGGACTTTTATGTGAAGAAAATCAATAAAAACAAGAGAAAAAGGAAGACTATATGGTTATCCAAACTAGTGGCAGAGAAAATAAAGGTGAAAGAGTTGGCGTTTGTGAAATATAATAAAGCCCAAGAAGAGGAGTGCAGAAAGGACTACAGGGTGAAACTGAAAGAAGCCAAGAGAGAGATATGTCTAGCAAAAGCACAGGCAGAAGAACAAATGGCTAAAAATGTAAAAAAGGGAGATAAAATTTTTTCAGATATATTAGTGAAAGAAGGAAGATGAAAAATGGAATTGCTAAACAAAAAGATACTGGGAGCTGATATGTGGAGAGTGATGAGGAAAAAGCAAATGTGCTAAACAAATACTTCTGTTCTGTGTTCACAGAAGAAAATCCTGGAGAAGGACCGATATTGTCTGGCAAAGTTACATGAGAAAATGGAGTAGATTCTGCACCGTTCACAGAGGACAGTGTTTATGAGCAACTTGAAAAACTGAAGGTGGACAAAGTGATGGGACCAGGCAGGATCCATCCCAGGATACTAAGGGGCTCAGAGAGGTTCTGGCGAGTCCTATTAAAGACTTGTTCAACAAATCTCTGCAGACGGGAGTGATTCCTGGGGATTGGAGGAGAACGGATGTGGTCCCTATTCATAAAAGTGGTCACAGTGATGAAGCAGGAAACTACAGGCCGGTGAGCCTCACTTCAGTTGTTGGAAAAATAATGGAAGTGTTGCTGAAAGAAAGTATAGTGTATTTCCTTGAATCTAATGGGTTACAGGATCCGAGGCAACATGGCTTTACAAAAGGTAAATCGTGCCAAACGAACCTGATTGAATTTTTTGACTGGGTGACCAGAGAGCTGGATCGAGGACATATGCTAGATGTAATTTACTTAGATTTCAGCAAAGCCTTTGATACAGTTCCTCATAGGAGGCTGTTGAACAAACTTGAAGGGCTGAAGTTAGGACCCAAAGTGGTGAACTGGGTTAGAAACTGGCTGTCAGACAGATGCCAGAGGGTGGTGGTTAATGGAAGTCGCTCGGAGGAAGGAAAGGTGAGTAGTGGAGTCCCTCAGTGTTCGATGCTGGGGCCCATCCTGTTCAATATGTTGGTGAGTGACATTGCTGAAGGGTTAGAAGGAAAAGTGTGCCTTTATGCAGATGAAACCAAGATTTGTAACAGAGTAGACACTGAAGAGGGAGTGGAAAATATGAAAAAGGATCTGCAAAAGTTAGAGGAATGGTCTAATGCCTGGCAACTAAAATTCAATGCAAAGAAATGCAGAGTAATGCATTTGGGGATTAATAATCGGAAGGAACCGTATATGCTGGGAGGAAAGAAGCTGATATGCACGGACGGGGAGAGGGACCTTGGGGTGATAGTGTCTGAAGATCTAAAGGTGAAAAAACAGTGTGACAAGGCATTGGCTGCTGTCAGAATGATGCTGGGCTGTATAAAGAGAGGCGTAATCAGTAGAAGGAAGAAGGTGTTGATGCCCCTGTACAGGTCATTGGTAAGGCCCCACTTGGAGTATTGTGTTCAGTTTTTGAAACCGTATCTGGCAAAGGACGTAAGAAGACTTGAAGTGGTCCAGAGGAGGGCAACGAAAATTATAGGAGGCTTGCACCAGAAGACGTATGAGGAGGGACTGGAAGCCCTGAATATGTATACCCTAGAGGAAAGGAGAGACAGGGGAGATATGATTCAGACGTTCAAATACTTGAAGGGTATTAACGTAGAACAAAATATTTTCCTGAGAAAGGAAAATGGTAAAACCAGAGGACATAATTTGAATCTCCTGCGAGTTTCATCGTTTTTTTCTCTTCAGGAGCAGCCCTCTGCCATCGGGTGCTGCTCCTCACATTCAACCTGAGACTCGGGCCGCGTGGGAGCCCTGCTCCGCCCCCGAATCTCCTGCTGACTTCACCGGATTTCTTCAGGAGCAGCCCTCTGCCATCGGGTGCTGCTCCTCACTTCCCAGCCAGGCAACTTCGGGCAGCTGCCCGTACCCAACTTTCTAACTGGCAACGTGTACATTTAACCTGACCCCCCTGGTCGGCAAATCCCCCCCAAAAAAATTAAAAAAAAAAAAAAAACAATTTATAACCGACCCCTGGATATACTCCTTGTCTTATCTTTAACTGCACTACCTGTTTCTTTCAACTCTCTCTTCCCCTTCCCCTCCTCCTGGCAAATTCTCTGTCTAACCCCTTCATATTGCCCACCTGACTCCAACCATGAAGCCTTCACTCTGGCCCCTTATCCTCCTTCTCCTCTCCCTCACAAACACTTCCCACTCTCAAAAACCTCTCCCCCCAAACTCTCCCAATACCACATTCATCAACAACACCTGTCCTGGCCTCAGAATCCCCACGCTAATACCCACCAGACCCCATCACTTCAAAAAACACCGAGGAGTTAACCTCACCTCCTTGAAACCTGTTCCCCCAGCAAACCTGCCCAACCTCACCTCAGACTCTCTCACCCCAGTCCCTACCCTCTATTGTAACGCCAGATCCGTCAGAAATAAGACCCAAATAATAAGAGATTTACTCGAGGATCGTGATCCGGGTTTTCTGTGCATCTCTGAATCATGGATCGAAAAAGACGACTTACTCACTCAAAATGAACTCTGTCCCCCAGGCTACCATGGTCTTTTCTCCCCTAGAATAAACCGGAAAGGAGGAGGTCTTGCCCTTCTATACAAATCATTCTTTAATGTTGAGCTTCTTGAAAAGGGCAGCCATCCCTCCTTAGAATTCATGTTAGCTTCAATAAATGACGAACTTCATCCCCACCCATTAGGCATCCTGTTACTTTACCGCCCTCCTACCCCCTGGAACAAATCCTCCGAAATTGTTCTTGAGACCATAACAAGGGCCTATCTAAAATTCCAAAGACTACTGATCATTGGCGACATAAACCTTCACCTAGAGGACAACACCAACAAGGACACAACTGATTTCAAAGACTTCCTCATTTCTTTAGGCTTCACCGCCCCACCACCCACCCCTACCCACGAAAAGGGGCACTCCATCGACATCATCAGCTTTCTTGACCTGACTGAGCACAAAACCTCCACTGTTGAGACCCGTTGGGAATCTGTTCCCTGGTCTGATCACCTCCTAGGCTATTTTTGCCTCCCTGTCTTCATGTCAGTCCTTGGTACCCCTACCCGAGCCTCAAACTCCATCACCTACCACAAAAAAATCACTAGTGAACTATTCTGGTCCCAGTTCCTCAACAAATTCCCTCCTCTTCCCACTCTCATGGACCCAGACGCATTCTGGCACAACTGGGTGACTCTTTCGGAAACCACGTACCGTGCTCTTGCCCCTCTAGCCACTAAATCCATCTCCTACTCTCACAAGGCCCCCTGGTATCTCCCATACCACAGGGAATTAAAACAGAAATGCCGAGCCCTAGAGCGAAGATGGAAAAAATCGAAATCCCCTTCAGATAGGCAATCCTGGAGAGAAAACATCAAATCCTACAACTCCATACTAAAAAAAGCTAGGAAGATCTTCTATGGAGATAAAATCTCCAGATCAAAAAACCAAAACAGTACACTCTTCCACATCTGGCGAAACCTAACTTTTAATTCTAAAAACGACTCCTCCCCCTCCCCCACCCTCCCATCTCCAAATGACTTAGCCAATTTTTTCAACGAGAAGATCACTACCATAAAGAGTTCGTTCCCCCCAGCTATCTCTTACAACTCTCTTCCTCTGAAAGACTCCGACCCTATCCCTGCTGACAGATCATGGACTACTTTCGAACCTGTATCCGAGCCCCAGATCTCTAAACTCTGCCTGAAACTTAAATCCTGCAAGTGCATCCTAGATCCTTTCCCATCCTACCTCTACGAAAACATCCCAGCGCAGGCCAACTCTTCCCTTACAAACCTTATAAACAAAGCTTTACTATCGGGCCTGTTCTCCTCAGAAATGGGCCACATTGCCTTGTCCCCTCTTCTGAAAAAAGCCGATCTTGACCCTTCCTTACCATCGAACTACCGCCCCATAGCCAACATCCCTCTTTTAACAAAACTTCTGGAGACCATAGTCGCTACCCAGTTCTCCTCTTACCTAGAGAGATTCTCCATCCTCCAACACTACCAATTCGGATTTAGGTCCAACTTCAGCACCGAGTCCCTCCTAGTTTCCCTAATCTCAAAGGTGCAACAACTACACGCCCGAAACAAATTTGCTGTTCTCCTACAGTTCGATCTCTCCGCAGCTTTCGACGTCGTGCACCACGACATACTAATCTACCAACTTTCCGAGATAGGAATAGACTCCTTTGTCCTAAAGTGGTTCTCAAACTTCCTTCGCGCACGTTCCTACATTGTCAACGCAAACGGCTCCAAATCCACTTCGTGGACACCATCCTGCGGGGTCCCACAGGGCTCTCCCCTATCCCCTATCCTCTTCAACATGTATATGACCTCCCTGAAGCTTCTCAAACTATCCCCCCTTGAAACAATTTACACATATGCAGACGATATCCTTATCCTCCTCGAAACAGACCAGAACCTTACAAACCTCCAAGAGAACATCACCTCATGCATAATGAGACTTCATGCCTGGTCCCTCTCTGTTCAGATGAAATCAAATGAATCAAAGACAAAACTACTCTGGCTCGGCCCAAAGTTAGCACACCTGCCCACCCTCTTCACTCTACCCACAGGTCCCGCTCTTCGCCTTGAGTTCTCAAGCAAGGTCCTCGGCATCATTATCGATTCCTCCCTCTCCCTAAACGATCACCTGAACTCCTTGGCAAAATCATGTTTTTTCAGCCTCCACATGCTGAGGAAAGTTAGATCCTATTTCCACCAAAAACACTTTACCGTCCTGGTACAATCCATCATCTTATCCAAACTCGATTACTGTAATGCCATTTACCTGTGCCTAACAAAAAAAAGTCTTCACAGACTCCAGCTCATCCAGAATACTGCGGCCAAATTGATTTTTGCTAAACGCAAATTTGATCACGTCTCCCCCTTACTTACCAATCTTCACTGGCTCCCTGTACTTTCCAGAATTCACTTCAAATGCTCCTGTCTAGCTTTCAAGATAATTCATGGCATCCTTCCGCCACTAATCCCTCTATCCTTCCTCGCCCAAACGCCTGCTACCACCAGATCCGCCCACAGACATAAACTATCCTTCCCCTCTCTACGTGGCATCCCCCAAGCAGGCAAACTGGGAAGATCCCTCCTCTCCAAAATCACGGGCCTTTGGAACGATCTCACTATCCCGCTGCGGAACCTGGGCTCCCTCCAACTGTTCCGGAAACAACTGAAAACCTGGCTTTTCTCTAATATATAACATCTCCTTCTTACTTCCCCTCTTTTCATATGCCCTTGTAAACTCTCTCTCTCCTCTCTTCTTGTATTTTTAAGCTTTGTAAACCGTGTCGAGCTCCGCTTCCATGGAGATGATGCGGTATATAAACTTAAGGCTTAGTTTAGTTTAGTTTAGTTTAGGTTGAGGGGTGGTAGATTCAAAGGCAATGTGAGGAAATTCTACTTTACGGAGAGGGTGGTGGATGCCTGGAATGTGCTCCCGAGAGAGGTGGAGAGTAAAATTATGACTGAGTTCAAAGAAGCGTGGGATGAACACAGAGGATCTAGAATCAGAAAATAATATTAAATATTGAACTAAGGCCAGTACTGGGCAGACTTGCACGGTCTGTGTCTGTGTATGGCCGTTTGGTGGAGGATGGGCTGGGGAGGGTCTTCAATGGCTGGGAGGGTGTAGATGGGCTGGAGTAAATTTTAACGGAGATTTCGGCAGTTGGAACCCAAGCACAGTAACGGGTAGCGTTTTGGATTCTTGCCCAGAAATAGCTAAGAAGAAAAAATTAAAATATTTAAATTGAATCAGGTTGGGCAGACTGGATGGACCATTCAGGTCTTTATCTGCCGTCATCTACAATGTTACTATGTAACATGCCGAAAATCAAGTATGGCAATATATCTGATCTTGTTTGCTGGTAATTTATTTTTACAGTTGTAGTGCTTTACCTCACATTCATCCTGTACTTCTTCCAATTCAAGTAACAAGGTATGTGCTTTTTTTTTTTTTTTTGTATAATTTGACATATTACACTTCTTTGCACAATATTTGTAAGACTACATTAAATGAGTCTTCTTATTCCTATCCCAGATCCCCTGTGAAACCCAATTAGCCAGCCTAAAATATATCTGAACACTTTCTGCTGGTAGCCCATCAGCCTGCAATGCATAAGTAGAGGTTTACTCCCCCCAACACACACACACACTTTTTACATAGTCACACATTGCTTCATCATTCCCCCCCCCCACACACAAATACAGCTATGTACATTTTTAAAATCAGCTCCTATAGACAAACCTATCTTCAACCAACAGAGAAGACAATGTACATCATTAAAAACATCCCCTGTACAAACCCAAACCCAATACATGGAAAGAATGGTGCAGGCAACTGTCTGTTACTGCTATTACCATCAGATGCCTGTCCATGGATCCAGTGCCACACTTCCAGTCTGTGAGATCTGAAGAGCATAGAGAGAACATATATGAGGGACACACTTAGAATATATATCAACATAACCCAGAAGGTCTCTGCCAACAAGAGGTACAGCCATATATCAGGAGGAAGCCTGGACAGGAGAATCCCATTCGCACTTTGAGTGCCTTCCTAAGTAAGATAGACATCAAGGTGTTCGCACACAATCAACAGATGTGCACAATGTGGGTGACAATGCTAAATTGTGCACCCATTGGCTGGGGATAGAATGCCATGGGTCAAAACGTCCAACCAGAATGCTTGTTTTGTGTAAACTTGTCCATATCATCAAGACCTTGAAGTCACCTGTAGCCAGTGCTGAGCAGCTGGAGGAGATCATTTTGCCCATGCTACCCCCCTTCACTGATCCAGATCTAGGTGCCGTGGCAGCAGCAGAGGATGGTAGAAGTGGGGCCTAACAACACTCTGCAAGAAGCCAGCAGGAACTGGTCACCTGTGCCTGGCATTTCCTTGTCCAAAACTGGGACATCACGGAGCAGAGTGAGTGGAAGCTGGCCTTATACAAGTGACTACTTGACATGATAAAGAGATAGATGACATTTAAGAACATAAGAACATAAGCAATGCCTCTGCTGGGTCAGACCTGAGGTCCATTATGCCCAGAAGTCCACTCACACAGCAGTCCAACAGGTCCAGTACCTGTGCAGTAATCCGCTATCTATACCCCTCTATCCCCTTTTCCAGCAAGAAATTGTCCAATCCTTTCTTGAACCCCAGTACCGTACTCTGCCCTATTACGCCCTCTGGAAGCACATTCCAGGTGTCCACTACATGTTGGGTAAAGAAGGATTTCCTAGCATTCGTTTGAATCTGTCCCCTTTCAACTTTTCTGAATGCCCTCTTGTTCTTTTTTTATTTTGAAAGTTTGAAGAATCTGTCCTTCTCTACTCTCTCTATGTCCTTCATAATCTTGTAAGTCTCTATCATATCCCCTCTAAGTCTCCTCTTCTCCAGGGAAAAGAGTCCCAGTTTCTCCAATCTCTCAGCGTATGAAAGGTTTTCCATACCTTTTATCAGACATGTCGCTCTCCTCTGAACCCTCTCGAGTAATGCCATATCCTTCCTAAGGTACAGCGACCAATATTGGACGCAGTACTCCAAATGCAGACGCACCATCGCCCTATACAACGGCAGGATAACTTCTTTCGTTCTGGTAGTAATACCCTTCTTGATTATACCTAGCATTCTATTCGCTCTCTTAGCGGCCGCTGCACACTGTGCCGTCGGCTTCATTATCATGTCCACCATTACCCCCAAGCCCCTTTCTTGGGTACTCTCATTCACTAACATCCCTCCCATCGTATAGTTGTACCTCGGGTTTCTGCTTCCCACATGTAACACTTTACATTTCTCAACGTTGAACTTCATCTGCCATCTCGTCGCTCATTCCCCTAGTTTGTTCAAGTCCCTTTGCAATTCTTCGCAGTCCTCTTTAGTCCGAGCTCCACTAAAAAGTTTGGTGTCGTCCGCAAATTTTATTATCTCACACTTCGTCCCTGTTTCTAGATCATTTATGAATATATTAAATAGCAGCGGCCCAAGCACCGTGCCCTGAGGGACACCACTCGTGACCTTCATCCAGCCCGAGTAGTGGCCCTTTACTCCTACCCTCTGTTTCCTGCCCACCAACCAGTTCTTGATCCATCTATGTACGTCTCCTTCCACCCCATGGTTCTTCAGTTTCCGAAGTAGGCGTTCATGGGGTACCTTGTCAAAAGCCTTTTGGAAATCTAGATATATGATGTCTATGGGGTCTCCTCTGTCCATCTGTTTGTTAATTCCTTCGAAAAAGTGCAATAGGTTCATTAGGCACGATCTCCCCTTGCAGAAACCATGTTGGCTGGTTATCAGAAGTTCATTTATTTCAAGATGTTCATCGATGTTTTCTTTTATCAGTGCTTCCACCATTATTACAGAGCAACTGCAGCAGAATAAGGTGGTGGTGCAGGCAATGCAGACACTGACCTGCTGGATGGTATTGCTCAGTGAGAGACTGGAGAATATGACACCACCATGGTAGAGATAGCCCTCCAAGCATACCATGCCGACCACTAGCCAAGCCCCACTGCCAGCCATACCTGTGACTCCAGGGATTTTGCAGGCAACCAGGACTCCTCCCAGGAGGCCTGTGAGTGCCACCTGCACTGGCTTATGCTTAGGGATCCAAGAGGCAGGCATGCCACACTGCCCATAACACCATAACATATCCCACTGCAGTAGGGATCACTATCCTCCCTGATGTTCTCCGCATTTGCAATAGCAGCCAGAGAGGCAGGCATCAACACCTCAAGCTCTGACAGCAGTGACATTTCTGCCCAGCAGGAAAACCATGCAGATAGCTAGCCTTTTTTCAAGAGGGGAGAAGGTCTATCCCAGAAGGAAGGAGAGGGAGAATGGGAGGGGGCAAAATATAGTTGAAGAATAGGGAGGGGGAAGCGGATTAAGTAATTGGGGGGTTGAGAGAACATGGGTAGCATTTAGTGTAAGAGAGAATTTTATAGTGGGGTGGGGGAATGCTTGTGGAAGTGGAGAAGGAGGATGCAGATGATGGTTGAGGGCTCAAAGTGTCTATGCAGGAATGTAGCCTAAAATGCTTTCTTTCTAAGGATGACTATAATTGATTTTTTACATATGAATTTACTTCCACATCACTTAATTTGTCTCCCTTCCCTATTGTATTTTCCTTTTATGTATTATTTTGTACTAAATTGTAGTTCTTCCCTTTTCTCCCAATGTTTTCATGGCATAAATATGTTTGTTTTGTTGGTTTATGTTTAATTATTTAATATGTTCGTATCCTATCTATTTTTAAAATACCATGTACAACGCTTTGTACTTCTGGAAAAGCGTTTAATCAAAATTCAAATAAATTATGAAAAAAAAAAAAAGAAAAAACTATCTTGCACAGAAGTGATGGGAAATGTTAGAATGCTGACTCCTAAGGTGGACAATGTTAGAATGCCACCGTACACATACCAGACTTGCAGAGAGATGATATACATACCTCACAGAAATGCTCAATGCATTACTTCATTCCTTGTTGTTTAGCCATGCCAATATGGATGTGCATGCTTGTGTGCTGGTGGTACCTTTTTTCCCTCCTCCTCTGTGTCCCTGTCCATGGCTGCAATCCCTCAGCAGCTGTACAGAGTCACAAAGAGTAAGAAAACAGCCCCTGCTCAAAGGAGCTTGCAATCTAAACAGGCAAGACAGACAAACAAGATGTCATAGATACGGTTAAGGGGAACCGTTAATCAGCTGGCTGGGTTGGAGGGCTGAGGGGAGTTCAGGACAATCAAGCCATTGTGACATCATTGATGATGTTGGCTCTTATTGGTGGAAGAGCCATTATGAAATCAGAAGCTCAGCTCTGCTTCCCAAAGACAAACAGTATGTCATGGATGCAGTTAAGGGGAACAGTTAATCAGCTGACTGGGTTGAAGTGCAGAGGAGTAGGGTTAAGGATTGAAAGCTATATCAAAAAGGTAGGTTTTCAGTCTACTTTAAACAAGCGCTACTAGACAGACGCAGCACTGTACATTAAAACTGAATAGAAATCAGGTGCTCTTAAGTATTTTTCCTTTCTGTCCCAGCAGGCTCACAATCTAACTGTGGTACCTAGGGCAATAGAGGGATTAAGTGACTTACCCAGGGTCACAAGGAGCAGGCTGGGATCTCCATTCCATGAATATCTTGCAGACCTTTTCTCATTTATAGAGCAACTCTTCTCTGGATCTATCTAGGCACCTGAAGCATGTTTTGAGCATTCCAAAGGTGTGTTCAATAATGCTCAAAACTCCACAAAACAAAAAATGCTGCTAAACCCAAATATAAAGTATTACACAACTAAAGGTCTATCCAGTTGGAAATGTATGCTGCTATAGCATAATTAGATTTAATGAAGGAAAGGACCTCTAAAATCCAAACTATGGACTGTAATAATGTCCATTGGTTATATCTGAATTGAATTCTCTTTCATTGATCCAGAAAACCTTCAGGATTTGGATTTATGAGGTCCTTTCCTTCATTTATATCTAATTATGCTATAGTGGCATGCATTTTCAACTGGCTAGACCTTTAGTTGTGTGTTCAATAATGCCCCTGGTCTCCTAATGTGCCCTGTTGTGCCATAGCTGGGTCTGATGATGGGGAGGCCATATGCCATCTCCTCTGCGGGTATCTCCAGTCACCTGTGTGAAATGAGGAGAATGAAAGAATAGACATGGGATGGTTTAAGGTTTTTATTTATATCGCACTTTATACAAAACAGGTTCCAAAAACACATACATAATAAAAAAAAGAAAAAAGCACAACCTCCCCCCCCCACACACATATTACAAATACATACATGCAGTCATGGGGCTCCTTTTACAAAGGTGCGCTAGCATTTTTTAGCGCACGCACTGGATTATCACGCGCTACCCGAAAAACTACCACCTGCTCAAGAGGAGACGGCAGCGGCTATCGTGCGCTATGCCGCGCATTAAGGCCCTAACGCACCTTTGTAAAAGGAGCCCATGGACATGCCTTAACTGCCTTGTCCTACATAGAATACACATCAAAAACAAACCACCCCACCCTCACATACAGTACTCACCCACATGCCACAAATTCCTCTCTCTTTATATCATTTATACATTCAAGTTATAAAACTATATTGTCTTCTCTCTTAGCACCCATATTTCATCTGACAGAACAGATAATGTTTCAACAAACTTTTAAATGCAGTAAGATTCCCTTGCTAATGTATGTAACCCGGGAGTTTATTCCACTCTGCTGGGCCCTCATGGTTTGCAACTGCAACTCCTTTCTAGGTGGTATCACCAAATTACCGTCACCAGCAGGCAGAACATAACTTTAAGAGTGAAGTCTGGTATGTGATTACCTCTGATAGGTTAGCAACAACAATTCAATTTATACTGCACTCTGAGTGGTACACGCACATTGGCGATGGAAGCTAGCCTCTGGCCCAAAGACTTGTGGAGTTGTGGTGGTCTCAGTATATGCACATTTTACCTGCGAGTCTACTGGCTGTGATTTCTCCCGTCTCAAAGTGGTCATGTATCCTCAATTTTGCCAGAATGACATGATCTGGGGAATCTTGAGAAAGGAATCGGCAAAATATCCCCAAAATGAGATAAAAGGTAATTTGGGGCAAATCCCCAAACCAGCTTAAAACAGACGCAAGAAAATTTGAATCGTACTCGTTCTTCCACCGGGAGCCAATGCAGCAGTCGGTAGTAAGGACTAATATGGTATTAAAGCCTCATCACATACATCTCTCTGTGTAACAGTGGCATACCTAGCATATGTGACCCCCGGGGCCCATCATTTTTTGGACCTCCCTCCCCATCTGTATAAAAAACATGATTTTTAGTAACAATCCACACATCACATAAGAGTGTATCTAGGAAAAGGCAGCATCTTACATACTGCAGTGAGCAGTACAACATCAATACAACCATTGTAAAACTAAACAAGCCAGACTAGTACAAGTCAATCCTAACAGAAAACCATGCCTTTCGAACACACAGAACACAAAAAACACCTTTGCCTAGTATGGAATATGTCATCACAAACTAACATAAGAACATAAGTAGTCGCCTCCGCCGGGGCAGACCAGAGGTCCATCCCGCCCAGCGGTCCGCTCACGCGGCAGCCCATCAGGCATATTGCCTGAGCAGCGGTCCCTGACTAATTTTATACCTACCTCTACACTTATCTCTAAACCTTCCACTGCTCTTATCTGTACCCCTCAATCCCTTTGTCCTCCAGGAACCTATCCAGGTCTTCCTTGAAACCCTTTACTGTGCTATTTCCTATCACGGCCTCCGGAAGGGTGTTCCATGTGTCCACCACCCTCTGTGTGAAAAAGAATTTCCTTGCGTTTGTTCTAAACCTGTCCCCCTTCAATTTCATCGAGTGTCCCCTTGTTCTTGTGGTTACTTTCAAATTGAAAAATCTGTCCTTGTCAACCTTTTCGATGCCCCTCAGGATCTTGAAGGTCTCTATCATATCTCCTCTGAGTCTCCGCTTTTCCAGGGAGAACAGCCCCAGCTTCTTCAGTCTGTCAGTGTATGTAAGGTTTTCCATACCCTTAATCAGTTTAGTTGCTCTTCTCTGGACTCCCTCAAGCATTGCCATGTCCTTTTTGAGGTATGGTGACCAGTACTGTACACAGTATTTCAGATGCGGGCGCACCATAGCCCGGTACAGTGGCAGGATGACTTCCTTCGTTCTGGTCGAGATACCCTTCTTAATGATACCTAACATTTGGTTTGCTTTCCTCGAGGCTGTGGCGCACTGTGCCTACGCTGACCCCTAGCATTGATCCCCCCATTTTGTAAGTGAACATTGGGTTCCTTCTCCCTATATGCATGACCTTGCATTTCCCTACATTGAAGCTCATTGCCACTTTTTCGCCCATTCTTCCAGTGTCGTAAGATCCCTTTGGAGATCCTCGCAATCTACCGTGGTTTCAACCTTGCTGAATAGTTTGGTGTCATCTGAGAATTTGATGACCTCACATTTTGTTCCCGCCTCCAGATCATCAATGAATATGTTAAACAGGAGCGGTCCCAGCACTGACCCTTGAGGAACCCCGCTCGTGACCCCTTGCCAGTCCGAGTAGTGGCCCTTTACACCAACCCTCTGCTTCCTGTCTGCCAGCCAGTTTTTGATCCATCGGTGGACCTCCCCTCGCACCCTGTGATTCCATAGCTTCCTGAGCAACCGCTCATGTGGTACCTTATCGAAGGCTTTCTGGAAGTCTAGGTAAATTATGTCTATGGGTTCACCTTTGTCCACCTGGCTATTTACCCCCTCAAAGAAGTACAACAAGTTTGTGAGGCACGACCTACCCTTGCAGAACCCATGCTGGCTCGACCTTAGCTGTCCATTTTTTTTTTATATGATCACAGATGCTCTCCTTAATCAGCGCTTCCATCATCTTTCCCGGGACCGAAGTGAGGCTCACCGGCCTATAGTTTCCCGGGCCGCCCCTTGAACCCTTCTTGAAGATGGGCGTGACATTAGCTATTTTCCAGTCCTCCGGGATCTCTCCAGTTTTTAAGGATAGGTTGCATATTTGCTGAAATGTCTCTGCTATTTCATTCCTTAATTCCTTGAGCATCCTTGGGTGAATGCCGTCCGGACCTGGCGACTTGTCGCTCTTTAGCTTGTCTATCTGCCTGAGGACATCCTCCTGGCTCACCTCTAGTTGGACCAGCTTGCTATCTTGATCTCCATTTTCTATTGCCTCTGGTTCCGGAATGTTGGATGTGTCCTCCCTCGTGAAGACCGACGTAAAGAAGTCATTTAACTTGTCAGCTATTTCTTTTTCCTCCCTCACTACTCCCTTTCTATCCCCATCATCCAAGGGCCCCACTTCCTCCCTCGCTGGTTGCTTTCCCTTTACGTACCTGAAGAATGATTTGAAATTTTTTGCCTCTCCCGCTAGTCTCTCTTCATATTCCCTCTTTGCTCTCCTAACCACTCGGTGGCACTCCTTCTGGCTTTCCTTGTGTTCCTTTTGGTTGGCCTGCGTTTGGTCCTGTTTCCATTTTTTGAACGATGCTTTCTTGTCACTGATCGCCTTTTTTACAGCAGCCGTTATCCATGCTGGGTTCTTTATTCGATTTTTCTTGCACTCTTTTCTGAACCTGGGGACGTACAGGTTCTGTGCTTCGTGCACCATACGCTTGAGCAGGGTCCAAGCACTTTCTACGGACTCTATCTTCCTTGTGCTGCCGTTGAGTTTCTTCCCCACCATTTTCCTCATTGCATCATAATTCCCTTTTCTGAAGTTGAGCGCTGTTGTTGTGGTTCTTTTCACCCTGGATGATCCCAGTTCTAGTCTGCACTGGATCATGTTATGATCGCTGTTCCCCAGTGGGTCTAATACTGCTACTTCCTTTGCAGGTCCTCCCAGTCCACTGAAGATTAGATCAAGAGTAGCTTCTCCTCGTGTAGGTTCCGTGACCAGCTGCTCCAGGAAACAAAAAATGTAGTGTGTTTTTTAGCCACAGTGGTAACAGCTCAGACGCTCATAGAATTCTGAGCGTTGGAACTGTTACCATAACGGCCAGCACTAAAAAATGCTCTACTGTTTTGTAAAAAGGGGGATAAAATAAAAATACGTAGACAAAGGTTAAATTGAACCACCAAAAAGCTGGACTCTGCATACAATGCTACATCACAGAAACAGTGATGCATCTCCCCTAAAGCAAAAAAATAAAAATAATTTTTTTTCTACGTTGTCTTCTCTGGTTTCTGCTTTCCTCATCTTTTTGTCACTCTCTTCATTTCATCCACTGTCTACCCTCTCTCTGCCCTTTCTATATGGTATCTTCTCTCCTTCTGTGCCCCTTCCAGAAACTGTATGCCTCCCCCTTCACCCCCATTGGCCTGGCATCATCTTTTTCCCTTCCCTCCTCCAATGGTCTGGCATCTCTCGCCTCTCCTCCCTTTTCTCTCCTATACCCCTATGGTCTGGCATTTCACCCTCTCCGCTCCCTTCCCCCTACTTCTATCAGCATCTGCCCCCTTTCTTTCCCTCCAACCCAATTCCATCCAGTATCCTTCCCCCTTACGTTTCTCTCCTCTTTACTGCACACCAATTACATCAGCATCTGCCTCCTTTCTCTTCCTCCACCACCCTTCTATGCTCCTTTCTTTCTGCCTCCAAACCAGCAAGGTCCCGCGATGACTGCGTCTGCTGCCTCTGCTCCAGAAGACGTAAGTGACATCAGATGGGTGGGCCGGCAGATGCAGGGCGCTGCAGCAAGGTCCTGTGATGACTGCAGCTGCCAGTCCACCCCTGTGATGTCATTTATTTCTTCCTGAGCAGAGCCAGCAGATGAAGTCATTGCAGAATCTTCCTCCACTTCAAAGCAGCTGCTGACTCTGCTCCAGAATAAGAATGGCAGCCGCGCTGAGGTGCAGGTCCCATTGTAGAGCAGCACGGGAGATTCCGGACCCAGCTGGCTGTTCTCTCCCCAGGGCATGCACCCGGGGCGGTCTACCCCACCCCCACCAAACCCCACCCTTAGTACACTACTGCTGTGCAATTCCAATATCATTTTGGTCGCCTTCCTCTAGACTGCTTAAAATCTTCCTACATCCTTAGCAAGGGATGGTCTCCAGAACTGAACACAATATTCCACATTGGGCCTCCACCAATGACTTGTACAGGGGCTCATGATAATCCTGGCTTACACTTTAAAACCACTAATATAATAACAATTTCGTCTGACACACAACAATTGAGAAAAAGGTAAACTGACCTTGACTGACCTAGGATGGCAACTCAGTAATTTTAAACAAAAATAAACCCACTGGATACAACAAGCAAGAAATTCTTCCAATAATTATAAGGCTGTAAGTATATTGAGAAACGCTCTCAAAATCTTTTAATGAATTGACACAGAGGGAGCAGTTTACAAAATCACATTAATCAAGTCCCATATAAACAAAAACCACACATAATACTGTTGTGTATATGTGAGAGACCTCAGTTTTCACAACTCATGAAAAGGAAATCCCATAATTCAGAGTTATTGAGTCAATTTTAACCCAACCAGGTATAACTGCTTTCTCTGTGCCAATTCATTAAAATATTTTGAGAGTGTTTCTCAATATACAGTGATACCTTGGAATCCGAACTTAATCCATTCCAGAACCCCGTTCGAGTTCCAAAGCATTCAAGTTCCAAGACAATTTTTCCCATTGAAAATAATAGAAACTGGATTAATCCATTCCTGGGTCCCACAAACTCAAATTTTAACAGGAAATACACTGGATTTTAAGGTAAAATATTAACAAATATTCCAAAGTAGCATTCAGATTCTGGGGCACAAACACACACATACAATATGCAGGGCGTTTGGATTCCAAAGCAGAGTTCGGATTCCAAGACAAAATCTACTACAAAAAAAAGTGTGGATTCCAAGTCGTTTGAGTTCTGGGGCGTTCGGATTCCGAGGTACTACTGTACTTACAACTTTATTATTATTGGAAGAATTTCTTGTTTGAACTAATATCTAAGAACAAACTTTTTACAATAATGCTGTTATGTTGGTATATATCAATGTCTAAAAAACTGATCCGCATATCAGAAAAACACGTGAGTGAATTGACTATGATCATTACAGGTATTCAACCAAATTATAAAAGAGTTTAGAAGAGGAAGGTCTTGTCAGACTAATCTGATTCACATCTTTGACTGGATGCCCAAACAGTTGGAGTTAGGCAGGGGAGCACTAGATGTGTTATACTTAAGTTTATGTAAAGATCTTGACACAGTTCCATTTAGGTGATTGATAAACAACTAGGTCAGTGGCGTAGTAAGGGTGAGCAGTGCCGAGGGTGTGGCAGCCCTCCCCCACCCCATCCCAAGGCATGCGTACCCCCTTCCCTTTCCCCACACCTTTTTAAATTTCTCTGGCATGAGCAGCATGCCTACGTTGGTGTTGGCTCGCCCTTTGACGTCATTTCCTAGGCGCCAGTCCCGTGACATCAGAGAGCGCGTTGATGTCACTGTCCCTGCCCCATTCTTGTAAGCTCTGCCTTAACCGCACAAGCCTCAAACACTTATGATTTTAAAGCGGATAGAGCTTGCAGGAATGGGGTAAGGATAGGAAAAGAACTCGCCGGGATGGAAAAATGAATTTCCGTGGGGATGGGGAAAAATTTCCCCCCCCCGTGTCATTCTCTAGTTCACAGAAGCCAAGCTCCCCCAATGATATCCAATGCTAGTTACTGGAAACAACCCAGCATTGAATATTTGGGCTCACTGTAGAGACTGTGGAACTGTACATTTTTGTTGTGTCATCTCCCATGACAAACAAAAAGAGAGGAGGCCCGAACAAAACAGACATTTCTCTACAGAGCACAGAAAATAACACAAAAATGAACATTTCCTAGCTAGTAACTAGCATGGACTCTATCAATTTTTAGGGATCCTACCACATGCTTTGGACCTGGATTAGCCACTATTGGAAACAGGTTGCTGAGCTTGATGAACTTTTAGTCAGAACCGGTGCGAAGAATCACATCTCCTTCTATAATATATGATTCAACTTTTACTGTAGCTCTCCTGCTTTCCTCAGTATGCATACTTTTATGCATCTATATCCCCAGGCCATTTTATAAACACCTACTTCAGCATGTAAAACACTTAAAATCACTTATAGAATTACACCCTCAGTAGCCATAATAAATAAAGGTTTCTTATTTAATTTGTAATTATGTTTCATTCCTGAGGCTACACACCTCACTACTTCCACCAAATGGGTCTAAATAATTGAGGGTGCTATTACCAGAACTCCAAGTAGGTGTCACACTGATATATGAAAAGAATAATTATATATGTTAAAACTGAGTCAAGAAAAAAAGAAAGTGCCAACTTCTTTTTGGACAAATTGGGTCTCCATAGGTGATCTATGTCTCCTACCACAAATCAGAGACTGGTGGTAATGGGCAGAGTTGTTAGTTTTACTTGTTCTTAAGTGACATAACTTTAAAGCTATCATAATCCCTTCAGGGGATACAGGGTGTTCAGGGGGTACATGGCATTTCAGTCTGCTAGTTCCTAACCGTTTATGAAGTCTTTTTTTGAAATTCTTTATTGATTTTCCAAACTCCAATAGTGCAATACATAAAAATGTAACATATAATAATACAATAAAAGCACATTCAACTTATAAGTAATCATAACCAACCATTTTCTCCCACCCACCCACCCTATGATTATTCAATAAAACACAAAAAAACATAGATTATCGCAAAAACCTTACCCTATTTTAATCAATAATATCCTCCTATCATCCCACCCACCCCAAGTGTAATTACTCAAAGAACAAAATTAAAACAGAAATAATCCCCCCTCCCCCCCTTCCCTGGATTTGTATGAAAACAAACAAAAACTGACTCCTACTCAAAGATCTACTATAGTGAAAAAATGTAAGATGTCAATGGGCCCCATACCCATCTATATTACCGTGTCCTAAACTATCAGCGGTCATCCTTTCAAATCTATAGCTAGAGCAAAGATTTGCCCACCAGAAAGGAAAATTTAAACGAACGCAGTTCTTCCAATTAAGGGTAATCATCTGCATGACAATCCCGGTCATGATAAAGAAAAGACGACTTTTATATTGATCCATAGGGGCCTTAACATATAATAATATTCCACAAATGACCACCTCATACGTTAGTGGAATTGATGATTCCAAAATGTTATTAATCCTACCCCATATTGACCTCCAAAAGTTAAGTATCAAAGGACAATAGAACAACAGATGAAGTCTTGTGAATTGGTTTTGTGTTGCTTCCATTCCTGTTTTTCCCAAGTGGGAAATTCAAGTGGATCTCAAAATAGGGTTTCAAACATGGAATCAGTAAGCAAATATTAACCAATAAAGACACCGTGCCAAGTGTAAGTCTGTGAGTGTAGTCCATATAACTTAGAAACATTTATTAATTTCCTCCCCCTCCCCTTTTACAAAGCATTAGGCTTTTTTTTAACACCCACCTTGGTGGTATTAGCTCCAGTATTCATAGGAATTCTGTGAGCTTCAGAACAAATACCTCCACGGCTGATGATAGAAAATGTCTAACGCAGCTTCGTAAAAGTGGGGAGTGGGTTCATTTTGCTGCTTTCAAAGATACAAATGATTACACCTTTGATTCTAAAATTCCAGATGCTAATGCCTTCAAAAGTTTCATCCAAACCCTTTACCTTCCCCAGACATTCATCTCCATAGAACCCTCCTTCAACAAAATGTCTCTGAAAGGTACACACTTTGCAAATTCTGTTTAAACATGAGAATGTCATTCTTATTATGGAGGTAGTCCAATAAGGCATTCCAAAGTAATGAGCCATCCAAAGAAATGACCCTTACCCAAACCTCCGATAAATGGTGAGTCTTAAATTAAAATTAAATTAAATTTGTTTTTAATTTGTTATTGTAAGCTACTATGACCTATTGCAATAGTGGGATATCAAATGTAGAACAAATAAACATAAAGACTGTCTTTTCTAGTGAAGGGCTTATTTGAGAAGCCCTGGACATAATTCAGATGTGAAAATACCAGTATCACCACAATGAAATGGCATCCACATTTAAAATGTGATTTTAGAAAGGCTATGATTTATGTGTTGATGCTGCGGCTGCAATCAGATATCTCCATGGAGGTATGTTAAGGGTCTCATGGAGAGGGGTGCAGAGCTCTGGACATTGTTACTTGATTTTGCAGTGCATGCCAATCTGCAGGAGAAACTGCTACTCGTTGTAACGAGGGTATGAATACCAGAAAATTGTCAAAACTTTAAACTGATGAAGTATATGCAACAGAGCGCTGGATGAGCCTCGACCCTGAAGAAAGTCGGGAGAGGCGCACCTTGCATTCAGCCCATACAGATAAGTGGCTCTTACTATATATCATATATAGTTTGAAATAATATTAATAATTTAAAAATATGAAGAAGGAAATAAAGAAATATTTTAAAAATGTAGATCCTATGACCAATGGAACTCTGGTGGTGATCTGTTTTCATCACAAGCCACGAAAGAGCCTACTGAGGATCTGAAGAAAATAACTAAAAATTGAAAACATTTTTGAATATTTGGGAGTTATTTATATATGTGTGTTTGAAATTAACCCTAGAAACACAGTCGTGTAGTATTTTGCCTAATCTGCAGGAGGGAGCATTTTAATGACTTCATTTGCAGTCACTAAAAAACATACAAATTCTAACTTCACTTCTCTTTGGGGGCTGTTTGCATTCATGGTTTGTGGTTTTAAGAACATAAGAACAGCCTTACTGGGTCAGACCAATGGTCCACCTAGCCCAGTAACCCGTTTTCACTGTGGCCAATCTAGGTCACTAGTACCTAGCAAAAACCCAAATGGTAGAAACATTCCATGCTATTGATCCAGGGCAAGCAGTGGCTCCCCCCATGTCTGCCTCAATAGCAGACTATGGACTTTTCCTCCAGGATCTTCTTAATATATGGTTTATTTAAATTTGATAAAACTACAATTTTTGCACAATAAATCAAGGTGATGAACAAAATTAAAAGGAAAGGGTTCCCTGACTGGTACAACTTAAAAAATCAGTACAGCTTAGAAACATAGAAACATAGAAGATGACGGCTGTTAAGGGCCATAGCCCATCAGGTCTGCCCACTCTACTGACCCACTCCCAAGTCTACTATCCTAGGGATCCCACTCCTGGTGACAGGTTCCCTTGGCTTAATCCTCTAAGGGATCCCACATGGGCATCCCATTTGCTCTTAAATTCTTGCACGCTGTTTGCCTCGATCACCTGCACTGGGAGCTCGTTCCAAGGATCAACCACTCTCTCGGTGAAGAAATATTTCCTGCTGTCGCCATGAAATTTCCCGCCCCTGAGTTTGAGCGGATGCCTTCTTGTGGCTGAGGGTCCTTTGAGAAAGAGAATCTCTTCTTCCATCTCGATACAGCCAGTAATATACTTAAACGTCTCGATCGTGTCTCCTCTCTCCCTACGTTCCTCGAGTGAGTACAGCCGCAAATTTTTCAGACTTTCCTCGTACGATAGATCCTTGAGCCCCGAGACCATCCTGGTGGCCATCCGCTTGTCGGGTCTATGTTTACAGACAGATATTCAAGGGCATTAGGCCACCAAGTGGTACAAATTAATATCTGAATATGTGGGGAAAAAACCTAAAACAGTTTAAGAGATATTTGGAGTATAGAAACAAAGCACTATATTTCTGCTATGCAATGACCACGAATTTGGACTTGGAGAATGAGATGTACAGCGTCAGTATCTATGAGACATATTTGGTTCTTTTTGTTATATAGAATTTTTTGGACACCTGCTCATTTACAAAAGTTGGATAATTCAAATTCTAATAGATGCTGGCACTGTCAACTTGAAATAGGGACATTGGACCATCTGCTATTTTATTGTCCATTGATACTTAATTTTTGGAAGTCAATTTGGGCCAAGATTAACATGGTATTAGGTGTCTCTATTCCATTCTCTTATGACGTGGTTTTATTTGGGACATTGTTGAAACTTAAGAGTCCAATTGATACCCATAAAAATAGACTTATTATTATTATGACGGGGGTGGCCATGCAGTTAATAAATAGAAATTGGAAGGATTGGGATAGGTTGAAAATTTCTTTTTGATGGGAAACACTTTGTCTATATTATAGATATAAAAAAATGATAGCGGAACAATCTGGAAATAATAAAAGGTTCAAAGAGATTTGGAGTCCATTGGAGGAATTTGTCAAACAGCAGAATGATTGAAACTCGAGAGAGTCCAGAGAAGAGCAACAAGAATGATAAAGGGCATGGAAAACCTTTCATATGCTGAAAGGCTGGAGAAGCTGGGGCTCTTTTCTCTGGAAAAGCGGAGACTTAGAGGGGACATGATAGAAACTTACAATATTATAAGGTAGAGAGGGACAGATTCTTCAGATTGGTGGGGGTAACAAGAACAAAAGAGCACTCAAAAAAATTGAAGGGAGACAGATTCAGAACAAATGCTAGGAAGTTCTTCTTCACTCAGAGGGTGGTGAACATCTGGAATACGCTTCCAGACGAGGTAGCAGAGCAGAGTACGATTTTGGGTTTCAAAAAGGGATTGAACGAGTTCCTGAAGGAAAAGGGGATTGAAGGGTATAATTAGAGGGGTACTATACAGGATAAAATTACATTACATTACATTACATCAGGGATTTCTATTCCGCCATTACCTTGCGGTTCAAGGCGGATTACAAAAGGTTAATTTAAAAAAGACATAATTACAATGATTAGCTAGAGAGGTAAGTTGTAGATCTTAAGAGCATTTAGAGGTCGTGTTGTTATTGCTGTTTCAGGAATTTCTTGAAAAGTGTGGTTTTTATTTCTTTTCTGAACGTCCTATAGTCTGGGGTGGTCATCAGAAGGTTGGAGATCTGGTTGTCCAGTCTTGCGGCTTGAGTGGCTAGGAGGCCGTCGTGTAGTTTTGTTCTTTTTACTTCTTTGATTGGGGGGGGTATGAATGGGGAGTGCGTTTTTCTGTGTCTGGTACTGGGTGCTTGGATGAGGCGATTGTTCAGGTATGATGGGCTGTCTCCGTGTAGGGTTTTAAATAATATGCAGTAGAATTTGAATTGGATTCTTTCTTGGATTGGGAGCCAGTGTGAGTTGATGAAGGCTTCAGTGATGTGGTCATGTTTTTTCAATGAGTAGATGAGTCTCAAAGCTGTATTTTGGATTGTTTGGAGTTGTCTTATCGTGGTTGCAGGACATGGATGGAAGAGTATGTTACAGTAGTCCAATATACCTAGTATTAGGGATTGTACTATAAGTTGGAATTGTGTTCTTTCAAAGAATTTTCGGACTTGTCTCAGGTTTCTCATGATTGCGAATGATTTTTGAATTGTTTTATTTATTTGCGGTTGCATTGTGCAGCATCTGTCTATGGTCATGCCTAGTAGTTTTATGGTGGTTTGGATGGGATATTTGGTTGCGTTTATGTCTAGGATGGTTGTGGTTTGGATCTTGTCATTTTCTAGGAGGATGAATTTGGTTTTGTCTTGGTTGAGTTTAAGTTTTTGATTTTCCATCCAGGTTGTGACTGCTTCAAGTGTTTGGTGAAGTTTGTCTGTCATGGTAGGTTTAGAGTGATCGTATGGGACGAGGATGGTGATGTCATCCGCATGTCTTAGTAAAGGATCACTTACAGGTCATTGATCTGGGGGGCCACCGCGGGAGCGGATTTCTGGGCACGATGGACCTATGGTCTGACTCGGCAGAGCCGATGCTTATGTTCTTATGAATCCTTAATTCCTAGATTTTCTTAGATTTCTACACACATCCAGGTAGGGAAGGAGGGAGCAGGGAATAGGGTAATTTGTTTCATTGTTTGTAAGAATACAGTGCTGTTATTCGATATATCTGAATGTATATTTGTTTGCACTTTTTATAAGTTTTGAAAATCAATAAAGAATTTTTTTTTTTTTTAAAAGGAAAGAAAACAAAAAGAACTCAGTTAAAATAATAGGAAAGGATATGACCATGTAACAAAACATTCAAATGTAACAAAACATTCAAATTCCAACGTAACATTGGAAGCAGCATCCCCTGCTCTTCTGCATCCAGCAATTACACACCATTCAGACCGTTGCCTCATCCTGAAAGGCCAAAGCAAACAAAAGTGGGTTTTCAAATTGGTCTTAAACTTTTAAAGTGATGATTCAGAATGAAGAGGTAAAGGAAGGCTATTCCACAGAAATGGCATAAGGGAATAAAACATGTTTTTACTGGTGGATTCCCAATATGCTTATGAAGGATTGGGAAGAGCCAATCAGTGGTCATTTAAAGATCTGAGGCAATGAGTAGGTTCGTACAGACTTGTTAATCTCGCCAGGTACTCTGAGTGACCAATATGCAGAGCTTTGTGTGTAACTAGGTCTTTCAAAACAAGCTCTATATTCAATTGGTAGCCAGTCAAGTTTCATAAGTATTGGAGTGATGTGGCTTAGGGAGAGCTGATTGCAAGTTGATGGACCAAGTTTTTGAAATATGCTGAGATATTCCCAGCTTATCTGCTACAGACTAGAGAATGACACGGTGACAAAATTCATCACCGTCCCCGTGTCATTTTCTAGTGTTTATTTCAACCTCAGTCCTTCTACACCAGCATTCTTCAAAGCAAAGCTTGCGGGTCAGTGGTTGTGGCCATTCATACTCTGATTCTTCCCTCTCTCCTTAAAGAATGACATGAAGATGGTTTCCCGTGGTTATCCGCAGGGACGGGAACGGTGATGAATTTTGTCACCGTGTCATTCTCTACTACAGACAACTCAAATGTATGGATTTGTAAAACTGATTGCCACCAGAAGATTTCAAATCATCATTTACAATGACACCTAGCTATTTTTCCTTGGTATGGATGCCTAATGTGGAACCTAGTATTATGTAGCTATAATTTAATTATTCCCCTTAAATATAATATTTTGCACCTGTTCACATTGAATTTCATTATCTATGTGGATGCTCTCTCAGTTTCACAAGGTCTTCCTAAAATTAATCACAATCCATATGAAATTTGACAAATTTGAATAATTTGGTATCCTCTGAAAATGTGTTAATTGCCAAAATCATTTATAATTATGTTAAAAAGCACCAGTCCTATCACATTTTCCTCCATTGAGAGAACTGGAAATGTATCCCTCTTCTCTACTTTCTATCTTTTAACCAGTTTCAGTCCACAATAGGACACTGTCTCCTGTCCCCTGGCTTTTTAATTGTATTGTGTCTTTCATGAGGTACTTTGTCTACATGTTTATTCCCTCCCCCCCTAAAAAAAAAAAATTAAGCAGGTCGATGAGACAAGACTTCCTTTGACTAACTCCATGTTGGTTTTGTCTCATTAAACTATGTCTAGTATTCAATAAGTTTGCCCTTTATTATAGTTTCAGCCATTTTGCCTGCAACTCACCACCCCAGGAACCCTTTTTTTTAAAAAAAAAAAATGGTAATACATTGTCTACCCTCTAATCTTGAGGCATTCTAGGTAATTCTGATGAAGTGCATGGAATAAATCTAGAGAGTGAACAGTGCAGAAAAATGTCCAAATCATAAGCCCGCCCTAGTCCCACCCAAGCTATGCCTCTAACATGCTTCTTTGAGATTTAGATGCACTGCTGACAACCACCATAGAAATTCCTCTAGAATATGGGTTTTAAAAATAACAAATTGGAAGGGTTTGGCAAGAAAATTGTCCTTCTGCACCTTTGTGCCACATTTTGAAAGTTTTTCTTTTTTGAAAATGAGCCCCTTAGTCTCTCTATGGTTTAGCCCTCCCTGAATGCTCCTTTTCCCCATAATCATTTATTGGTCCTCTTATCAGACATATAAACATACCAGTCAGTATTCTGCAGGCAACAGTCAGCATTTTTTTAATCGCTGACCACCAATGGTTGAATTAGGTCTTGATATTTAGTGCTGGCATTTATGTGGGCATCAGCATTGAATATTTGGGCTCTAGGCCCAGCTGGTTAGCTAACTGGGTAGTGGACTGAATATCAAGTTTTCTTGGACACAAACTTAACCCCTCCTGTTTTCCTGAACAAGAGCATATTCCCTCCTGGTAAACACTCTATACAAGTGTACCCCATCAAGAGTCCCACTCAAAAGAGTGTACCCCCTCGACAATGCCAACAAGAGCAGCTCCTCATGCCCCTGTAGGCCTCCCCTGGCCTACCTTAGAGTTCCTGACATTTTATTGAGTAGGCTGGGCAGGAACAAACCACAATAGTGCCTGCCAATAATCAATCTGGGTGCAAAATAGTGGCCACAACCTCTAGCAGTTCTACCACTATAATCAGCCTTCCATGTAAGGGCAATCTGCCTCAGCTATGCAGTTAAATTGCTTTGAATATTGACCTTATAATTTTCCAAAATAACACATCTTATGACAGAAAAGGAAATCAGCATAAATTGATACAAGCCAGTCAAAGGTCAAGAAAATTCCCTCCATTATCCAGTCTACAAATTCTAGTGAAGCAAGGATGCATACCAGGAAATATGTCAAGCGCAGTAAAAGATAACTGAGCAGTGCTACCAACTTGACTATAGAGTGGATGTTCTTACAGGTTCAGAGGCCATAGGGCTATCTTCTCTGCCTTTAGAATTCAGGACAAAATGGTCAAATGTGCTGACTTATAAAAATTGTATTTCACAGTGCAATAGTTAATGCCAGTGTAGTAGATTTCCTACATGAAAAGGAAAACAGTAGTAGATCTTATTTGTTTAGGGACGCCTATGATCTCTAATATTTTTTTTACGTATCTACTTGATCTAAATTAATATTCATAAAGAGTGCCTTGTAACAATTTACCCAACCTTTTGTTTTTTCCCTTTTTTCCTATGCCCTTATTGTAACTTTGTCCCCTTTTTCCCCGCTTTCTTGTTAGTCATTATTGAAATTTGTTGATTTTAAAGTATATTAATGTTTCTATGTTTTATTATATTATGTACATCGCTTAGAATGTTTATATAGGCGATATATTAAGAATTAAATAAACTTGAACTTGAACTTGAGTCTTTATTAGTACATTGAAAGTCTCAGGGATTAAGAACTGATGCCCGATACGGCTATGTTTTCACCATAAAAAAAATAAAAAAAATATATTTGTTCTGCTTTTTTTTTGCCATGTTTCGCCATACACAGGTTGCATCAGGAACCATGAAATTGTAATCATGATTGTAAGCATAAGAAGAACATGTAAAAACCCTATGCAACATAATTAAACCTTAAAAACAATATTATTTATGCAATACAAACATGTAAATGTCACTTAAGCATAAATAAGAGTTTAAATACAAAGGAATACTAATAAATAAAGAAGTCAATAAATAAAAGAACCAGTTGGAACAATAAATAATGCAAGCACTGATTAAACAGAAGGATGGCTTATACTCAGCCAAATTAAAACGCAATCTTCACCAAATTGGCAACAGCTATAATGATAAAATGTAATCCATTAAAACAATAGAAAACTAACCCCCTCTTCTACTAAACCGCGCTGAATGGCCTGCGCTGTTCCCGACGTTCATACAGTTCTTATGAGCTTCAGGAGCAGCACTGGTCATTCAGCGTGGCTCTCGGTGCTAAAACCGCTAGCACGGTTTAGTAGAAGAGGCCCTAAAAGTCCCTTTTATAAAGCCATGGAAGTGAGTCCCGGCAGCAAATGTACCTCAGTCCATAGGCATTAAATGGGCTGCAAGGCATTTGCCATGCAGGAATCACTACTGTAGCTTGTAAAAGGAGCCCTTAGTTTATACTTAAGCCAGTAAAATTCTAAACACATGATCCTTCTCCTGGGTCAGTCTGTGAATATGCTCAGATAAGGTTGCTCTGACAACTTAACATATGTCTCACTGGTGCTGCTCATACATATAGAATGGAGAGTGGAAAAACACTAAATACATTCAATTTGTGTGAAACATCATATCAAAAAGGGAATAAAAGGGTAGAAAATGTTCATCTCATTGTTGATTGGTGAAGTCTGTGGTGATACTGTATGAGTCTCAAAAAGCAATGGGAACATCAAACGTGAATAAAAACACAAAAATCATTAAAAGGGGATCTTGAGATATTTGTAACTCCATATGATTTAAAATAACATTTAAAAAATCTTCAAAGTACTTAAAATAGCTTAAAGTCACTCCTAGTGTGCTGGAACACATAGAAAATGGCTTTGTGCATTCCAGAAACAAAATATGGCCACAAATAAATAAATAGTGTGAAGAAACAAATGAGTTATCACTCCTAAGAAGCTACAAGCCTTTTATTTGCTGTAAATCCATAAAAATTATATCCATATCTAAACATTAAGGCCCTCTTTTTTACTAAGCTGGTAGACGTTTCTACAGCGGCCCGGGGCGCTAAATGCTCTGACGCTGCTCCCACGTTCATAGGAATTCTATTAGCGTTGGAGCAGCATCAGAACATTTAGCACTCTGGGCCATGGTAGAAACCTCTACTGCAGCTTAGTAAAAAGGGGAGCAAATTCATAATCAAATCGAAATCATATAAATATAAAAAACAACTACATCATACAAAGATAACCAAAGCAATATATACATAAAACAAATGATCTGAAAACAGCATAAAAAATGCAACCAATCTTGTGGAGGTAGCAAATATGGCAGAATGGTCATAAACACAGAGAGAAATGTATTTCTTGGTTCAATCTATGAGGGGTCATAGCCTCTTTCACTTCACCTTTTAACCATGCCAGCTCTTGTTCCCTCTTCTTTCCATCTTTGTTGATATGTAGAACATAAAAATAGCCTTACTGGGTCAGACCAAAGGTCCATCAAGCCCAGAAGCCCGTTCTCACGGTGACCAATCCAGGTCACTGGTGCTGCTGGCCAAAACCCAAGGTGTAGCAATATTCCATGCTATCAATACAGGGCGTTGCTTCTCAGAATTATAACTGTATTATTCACATATTGTTAAATAGATCTCTGCTCAGAGACATGAAGGCAATTTGTTCCGCCTCACCACCCAATCATTGCAGTGTTCTAAAACTATATATGGCTTTACTCTCACTACTCAATGGCTAGCTGTTACAGCTATGTTAGGTATCTTCATTCAAAATATGATATTTGAAAAAATAGTAGTTTGAAAAACTTAGCTTAGCAATGTGGCTGGTTCCGACGTGCCACGTTTCGACCCTGCGTCAGGGAACCGACAGCAAAAGCAATTTGAAAGTAGGAGGTGAAGGCTCTGAAATGAAACATGCATTAATGTTAACAAACTTTAATATAAGTGTATCTAAAACAAAATTAAATATAGCTCTCTCAAATCTATATAGATTATGAATGGAACAGCTAAGGAAGGTGCTCACCATGCAAAAACCGCGACTATACTGCGTGCTGTATCTCTCAATGTGTACGCAAACGCCCGCACACCAGATGGGAAATTTAAAGAAAAGTACATGTCGGCAAAAACCCATGTGACCACGTGAAAATTACATGCAATACCTCTGACCCCCTCAGCTTAATACGTCAGAAAAGTAACGTCAGCGAAATGATGAACCTGCTCCGAATAGACCACGGGGCAGAAAACTAATGGTTACAAAACAGTACAGGACGAAAAAGGAAAAAACCTACAGAAAAGCTCTCCATTCCAACTCGCTATTCAAACCTTGTGGAGATAAAGTCCCTAAGGTGTAAATCCACCTCTGCTCTATTGTGTGTAACCTTGCTTGCAAATCTCCACCTCTAGGTAGAATGGGTGCGTCAAGTACAGAAAAGCGTAATGAGGATATAGGGTGTTTTGCAGAAAGCCAGTGGTGAGTGAGAGGGGCTTCCAACAGTTCCTTACTTAATCTGTTAACATGTTCCCCTATTCTGATACGTATACTTCTGATTGTGTGGCCAACATATAATAGCTGGCATGGACACTCAATGACGTACACCACCCCCTTAGTTTGACAAGTGGTGGATCGTACTGAAGTACGTTTTTTAACCCATTCAGGCACATGAATATCTGTCAGTTTCACACTATACTGACAAATGGTGCAAGTAGCGCACGGTGAATGCCCACCCGTGGGAACAGGACTCAAAGCTACAGAGTGGTATTGTGTTTGTTAACATTAATGCATGTTTCATTTCAGAGCCTTCACCTCCTACTTTCAAATTGCTTTTGCTGTCGGTTCCCTGACGCATGGTCGAAACGTGGCACGTTGGAACCAGCCACATTGCTAAGCTAAGTTTTTCAAACTACTATTTTTTCAAATATCATATTTTGAATGAAGATACCTAGCATAGCTGTAACAGCTAGCCATTGAGTAGTGAGAGTAAAGCCATATATAGTTTTAGAACACTGTGATGATTGGGTGGTGAGGCAGAACAAATTGCCTTCATGTCTCTGAGCAGAGTTCTATTTAACATTATGTGAATAATACAGTTATAATTCTGAGTAGCAGTGACTTTCCTATTTGTATATTGACATTTTAGTTACTCCACTTCAAGTTTTTGTGCTTGAATTGCTTGCCCCGTTCTATTTTGTTTTGACTGGATCAATACAGGGCAAGCAGAGGCTTCCCCATGTCTTTCTCAATAACAGACTATGGACTTTTACTCCAGGAACTTGTCCAAATCTTTCTTAAAACCAGCAACGCTATTCGCTCTTACCACATGCTCTGGCAATGCGTTCCAGAGCTTAACTATTCTCTGAGTGAAAAAAAAATTTCCTCCTATTGGTTTTAAGAGTATTTCCCTGTAACTTCATAGAGTGCCCCCTAGTCTTTGTAATTTTTGACTGAGTGAAAAATTGATCCACTTGTACCCGTTCTACTCCACTCAGGATTTTGTAGACTTCAAATCATATCTCCCCTCAGCCGTCTCTTTTCCAAGCTGAAGATTCCTAATCATTTTAGCCTTAACTCATATGAGAGGAGTTCCATACCCTTTACCATCTTTGTTGCTCTTCTTTGAACCTTTTCTAGTGCCACTATATCCTTCTTGAGATTAGGAGACCAGAATTGAACACAATACTCCAAATGAGGTCGCACCATGAAGCGATACAGGGGCATTATGACATTCTTAGTCTTGTTAACCATCCCTTTTTTAAAATAAATCCCAGCATCCAGTTTGCTTTTTTGGCCGCTGCCACACATTGGGTGGAAAGTTTCATCGTATTGTCTACAATGATACCCAGATCCTTTTCTTGGGCGATAACCCCCAAGGTGGACCTAGCATCCAGTAACTGTGATTCAGGTTATTCTTCACAATGTGCATAACTTTGCCTTTGTCCACATTAAATTTCATCTGCCACTTGGATACCCAGTCTTCCAATTTCCTAAGGACCGCCTGCAATTTTTCACAATCCGCATGTGTTTTAACAGCTTTGAACAGTTTAGTGTCATCTGCAAATTTAATAACCTTACTCACCGTTCCAATTTCCAGATCATTTATAAATAAGTTAAATAGCACCGGTCCCAGTACAGACCCCTGTGGCACTCCAATGTTTACTCTCCTCCATTGAGAAAAATAACCATTTAACTCTACCCTCTGTTTTCTATCCGATAACCAATTCCTAATTCACAACTGAACTTTGCCACCTATCTCATGACTCTTTAATTTTCTTAGGAGCCTCTCATGAGGAACTTTATCAAAAGTTTTCTGAAAATCTAGATACAATATATCAACTGGCTCACCTTTATCCACATGTTTATTCACACCTTCAAAGAAGTCAAGCAAATTTGTGAAGCAAGATCTCCCTCAGCTGAACCCATGCTGATTCCGTCTCATTAAATCATGTTTGTTTACGTGTTCCACAATTTTATTTTTTATAATTGTTTCTACCATTTTGCCCGGCATAGAAGTGAGGCTTACTAGTCTGTAATTTCCCAGATCTCCCCTGGAGCCCTTTTTAAAAATTGGCGTTACATTGGCCACCCTCCAATCTTCAGGTACTACAGACGATTGTAGCAACAGGTTACAGATCACTAACAGCAGGTCAGCAATTTCATGTTTGAGTTATTTTAGTATCCTGGGATGTATACCATCCGGTCCTGGTGATTTATCACTTTTTAACTGGTCGATTTGGCTCAGAACATCTTTCAGATTCACCGAGACTTCTTTCACAGTGGAATATATCTGGTCTGGGCTTTCACAATGGTATTTTTAAATAACATCCATGCCTGGTTTACAGTCCTAACCTTTGCAACTGATCCTTTTAGCTTCTTTCTAACCATTTTCCTCATTTTATCATAGTCGCCCTTTTGAAAATTAAATGCCTCCACAGTAGATTTCTTTTGCGATATCATTCCCTGTATCAGCTCAAATTTGATCACGTTATAATCACTGTTTCCCAGCGAACCCAAATCTGAGTTTAAATGTTTTACAGAACATGTACAAAAACCCAGTACCAAACATGCCCATTTTCAAAACTGCAAAATATCTCTTGTTTTTACAAAAATCACCATTTTTCAGATGTGTATCTATCTTTTTGAGCCATATATTAAAAAATAAAATGTCCAAAAGAACAGTATTCATAACAAGCTATTGGGATGTATGAGGGGCCAGCAATCTTAGCAGAGTAGCCACATAGACATTCCAGCAGAGCAGTGAGACACCTCAGGGGGGCGCTGCAGTGAACTTCACATAAAAAGGCCCAGGTACACATCTCATCATAGCCCCTTTATATTGCATGGTGATCTGTACCAAACCCACCCAAAAGTCATTATACCCAAATGTACACCACACTAATAGCTTGTAGGTGGCACCGATATGTAGGTACTCTGGGATTAGGATGGGGTTTGGAAGGCTCACATGTTTCACTACAAGAGTAGTGGTCCAAGAGTAGTGATTAGAGTGGAGTATGAGCCTGAGTGCCCATCTCTATGGTTGAGTACACTGCCCACCAGGCTAGTCTAGGAACCTGCTTGCTGATCTACTAGAACTAGAATATCATCTGAAGCTGTAAGACAGGCAAGTACTGTATATATTGTTTTATTCACATCCTTGGAGGGTGGGGGGGGCAGTGATCACAATCACTCACACTTTTGCCCTTTGTCACATTGTACCACCAACTATCCTCCATCACATGCCACCAAATGCACTCAACCCCAGTCATCCTTTCCACCAACTTAATCAAAAGAACCTACGAGTAACCCCTCCCCCCCAAAAAAAGGATATAAAAAACTAACAGAATCTAAACCACCTCTAAAACCCAGTGAGCATTAAGACAGCGAGTTATACCATCAAATCAAAATAATCAAAGGATTCTGTCAGCCATCCAGCTCCATATGCCTTCCAAGTGGTCTAGAATGAGCATCCAAAGACTTGCTAGTATTCATTTGCTGTCCTGGCTGTGTGGATCTGCACTGCCTACCATACTCCTAGACAGTGGCGTAGTGAGGATGAGTAGCGCCCCAACCCCATCCTCTTCTCTGCCGCCACCCCCCTGCTCCATCACCCCCCCTGCCCCATGCTCACCCCTTTCCCTTCCCCTGTACCTCTTTAATTTCCCTAGCGTGACCAGCATCATGAGCTTGCTGCCCACATCGTGTCGGCTCTCCCTCTCCAAGTTTCCAAGCTTATTCGTCATTTGATATACCGTTTATCAAGAAATACCTAAACGGTTTACAATAAGAACATAAGAGTTGCCACTGCTGGGTCAGACCAGCGGTACATCGCGCCCAGCAGTCCGCTCACGCGGCGGCCCCTAGGTCAAAGACCAGTGCCCTAACTGAGACCAGCCCTACCTGCGTACGTTCCGATTTTGCAGGAACTTGTCTAACTTTGTCTTGAATCCATGGAGGGTGTTTTCCCCTATAACAGCCTCAGGAAGAGTGTTCCAGTTTTCTACCACTCTCTGGGTGAAGAAGAACTTCCTTACGTTTGTACGGAATCTATCCCCTTTTAACTTTAGAGAGTGCCCTCTCGTTCTCTCTACCTTGGAGAGGGTGAACAACCTGTCTTTATCTACTAAGTCTATTCCCTTCATTATCTTGAATGTTTCGATCATGTCCCCTCTCAGTCTCCTCTTTTCAATATACTTTTAAAAAAAAGAGAAAAGAATAACATATAAAATCAGTTAAAAAGAGAAAAGAAAAAAAAAATTAAAAAGGGAGACATGTCAAGACAGAGACCATGAGGAACAATAGTGAGGAATGGAAAGCACAAAATACATCAGAGTAAAAAGAAAGGGGAGGGAGAGCACAATGGGGGGAGGGGGTTGTTTCTGACATCACTTCCTATGCATGAGACCGGGAAGTGATGCCAGAGAGCCAATACCGATGTGGGCAGCAAGTTTGTGATGCTGCTCATGCCTGAAAGATTAACGAGGTATGAGGGAAGGGAAGAGCATGAGCATAGTGGGGGGCGGAGAGGAGGATGAGTGCTGGTGCCCCCATCAAAACAGCACCTGGGGTGGAACTTCCTCCTCCCCCCCCTTACTATGCCACTGCTCTTATACTACCAGTTCACCTTAGCTGCCTTCCTGGAGCCCAGATAGGTAGGCAGAAACACAAACAGAAAGCTGCCCTGTCCAATGTTCTACTCTAGTGCAGACAAAACTAGGAGCCACAGTAACAATAGATCAAATCAGCACTAGGATGCAGCCAGAGGAGGGAAACATGCCTGAATTTCTGGAAGCTAAAAGGAAGCTAGAGTACAACCTTGACCCTCAGTCTGTCTCCCCTTACTGGTAAGAGACGATGCTTTCAGGTACCACATCTGCTTTTTCTGTCCCTGCTTCCTCGTCCCTACCCACACACCCTCTTTCATGGCCAACCGTTAGACATTATGCAGTAGGTATAAATTCATCTTACACTGAAGATTTAGATGAATGTTCAGTTTATCAATCATAATCAACATATTTTAGTATTTCTTGTTTACTGCTTTTCAGAAGGAATGTCTTGTCCAGTTTTTCCAAATACAGTATATGTGCTTTAAGGTTTGGGATTTAAAGCCACAAAACTGAGGACTCCTTTTACGAAGCCGCGTTAGCGGTTTAACTCATGTAATAGCACACGCTAAACCACTGGACGCTCTAGCCGCTACCGCCTCCTCTTGAGCAGGCGGTAGTTTTTTGGCTAGCGCGGGGATAGCACGTGATTAAAAGTCATGTGCGTTAAAGCGGCTTCATAAAAGGAGCCCTGAGAGTAAATGAGCAAAAAGAAGTTTGAGTTTTACACTGATAGGATGAATAAGACTATGCATGGGTCTTTGAAGGTCATTTTCATTAGAAAAATAGCATCTTTTTTCAATTATCTTCTATGATTAATTTTGTGTTAGCTCCAATGATATTAGGATGTGGTTTTTTTTTTTTTTTTTTTACAGGCTTCTTTGGCCTTTGCTAACAAAGAAAGAATGAAAAACCACTCTCCCTACAACTTGTTAAAACAGCTCTGTTTAAGCGTGTCAAACACAGAACTGATTGTCACTTTTGAGGGCTTTCAATTACAGAATGTGTCAATGCTGGGAATAGCTCTGGCCCCAAGTGTGAATATGAGTGCTGAACCTGTATACAGAAAGATAATGGGAGCATTCTTGCCTGCAGCTTACAAATGTCTCTGTCTCATGCACTGTCTTTCCCCGAGCCTTTTGTTAATCAGGTAGGTAAAGTTAAATAGCCATATGATATTTGTATTCTGTCTCACTGGACAGCAGCTTTGAATAAGCCAAACATTTGTAGCATGTTTCCTTTTAACTAAAGGTATTTGCTATTTTAATGATGATTGTTGGCTGAAAATTCACCTAGGTAACTTCAGCCATTATACTTCTGCCACCCCTGCCTGTATATTTTCTGAGTTAAACCTTTTGAAAATTTACTACAGACTGTAATGTGATGCGTATTTTTCATGTGAAGTCACATTTTAGATAATTTTGTTTACTGCATGGGAGGAGTGGTAGCACTGTTTCACACGAGCAGTTCCAATGTAAAAATTGACATATCGCTGCCCCCAGGAATAAAGGGACAAAAAAAAATATCATATGAAAGATACACATGAAAGTGTTACAATGTAGGCTAACTTCCAAAAGAGGTGGGGAGAAAGCACACCAGAAAGTTCAAGAAAGAAATAAAGACTATCCTTTTCACAGACCATTTTAACTAATAAACATTCAAAGGGGAGTAGCAACAAGGAGGAAATAATGGCCAAACCCCTACTTGGAAGTTGGAACAAGAAGGATGAATGCAGGAAAGTTCACAAATGCAAAGTATATGATAAATAAAACACAGATAATAGAAGTGTGATGTATATACATAAAATGAAAGTATTATGATATAAATATGTAGGATAAATGTAGATAGGGTAAATATAGTAATCTAAAATACACACATATAGTGGATGATAATGTATAGATACTGTACATTCAGAAAGGATATGCAAATACACCACAACAAGATGCACAAAAGCCAACTATAGAGCACTTCTGAAGCTCTAGCATGGATAACCATCACAGAAACACTCTAACTCTGTACTAAAGCTCATATATCGTAACTCATGTATTGTAACACTATTACTGAAGCTTGTGTATCGTAACGCCATTATAAAATCTCTTCAATCGTAGCTTATATATATTGTAACATCATTACTGAAGTTCATATATTGTAACATCATTTTAGAGCTCATAAATTGTAGCTCATATATAGTAACACTATTACTGAAGCTCATGTATTGTAACATCATTATAGAAGCTAATGTAAACCATTGAATTGACTACCCAGTCATTAGTAGTGGTATAAAAGCTTTCAATAAACAATACATATAAATATACTGACTCTACTACTGACTCTCATGTGTAAAAGCCAGCAGTCATTATACCCACCTGAAAATAGAAATGGCAGTATGCTACAAATAAAAGACCTGGCTTCTCTACAACTATCTGCTCCTTGGATACACATGGCACCACCTTCCTTGTGGATTCTAAGGGAGGTGTTTCTGGTCTCACATATCACGCTAGCTACCAGAGATTGTTTATGTAGAAACTGCTAAGGTTCTGCATTGAGTAGAATAAAGGAGTTGTGATCTTTTGTTAACTCAACAGTTCTAGAACAGGCACTGTGCCTTTCTGGTTGACAAAATGGGAGAATGCATCCCTTGGAAAGAATTTTGGATGGTATAGATAACCTATCTAAAGGAAAGGGGGTGTTCCTGAATTTGGTTCAGATTTGTAGCCACTTAGGCCCAAATTCTGTAACCGGTGCCTAATGTTAGGCACGTATTTGAAAGGCGCTCATCTAGATAGGTGCCTATCTAAATTGAGTAACAAGCTCAGTTAAGCTTTTTAATCAGCAATAATTGAAATTTAGGCACCTATCAAGAAAGAGTGATTCTGCAACAAGGCGCCTCTAAAAATGTAGGTGGCCTTAAAAAAAAAATATGCGCTATGCACGTTAGGCGTGGGCGTGACTACATATCAGGCATCTCGTTGCAGAATCGCTGCTCTTAAGCATGCTTAAACGCTCAGCTAGGCGTGAACTTTTAGTTGTGCCTAGAGTTGGCCTATTTATTGGGCGCCTCCAAAATAGGTTCCGCTCAAGCGTGAAATATTAAACAGCACCCAATTTTACTTGAATTGTGCTGAACAGTGCCTAATTAGGTGCCCACCTTTTGGGCTCTTCTTATAGAATTTTCCTTTTAATCTTCAAGCAAGGGAACCAGGGTTTTGAATCCAAGTCCCTTGCCAATCCTTTACTTTCAGTGCAAAAGAATAATGTAGATACCTTATTCTGTCAGACTGCAATTCTACATAAATACCCCTCCCCCTTATTCATATATGTGTCATAGTATGTCTCAAGTACCTTGCATTGCTTCTGAGAATACTATAAGTATATTCGCATAAAGATTATCATTATTATTTTCTTTAAGGTAATGAGTTAGTAGTAGTTAATTGAAAGATCATTATCATAGATGAGAATAATGGTTGTGCAAATAAATGGCAATAATTTTTTCTGCCACCCAAATATGGGCAATAAAAAACAGAAGATGTCGATGTGCCACAGAATCAAGCCAAGCAGTCAAAGTGAAGTGGGAACCAAGAGGTCCTTCAAACCATCAAATTGTTAAATTTATCAAGTAATACCCAAGACTCTTATAATCCATCACTCTTAAAAAGCTATTTCACCATTTTCAGCCGATTTATCCACATGATCTTACACAGTCTTACTACCGGTATAATGCCTAAAAGATGGAAGGAGGCAACTATCCAACCAAAGCCAAAACAATCTACTACATCTTTCTTGGTGGGGGAGAGTCCAAAGAGTTAAGATGATGATTTTGCCTGTAGTTTCCTACCAAATGGATATGCAGCCAGTTTTTTTTCAGGGGTCCTTTTATTAAAAAATAAATAGTATTCTTTTTTTTTATTTATTTATCAAATTTTACATTTTATAAATCAAGTATCCACTTGTACAGAAAGTTGAAGAAAAGCAGGAAAATAATACTCATAGGTAAAATACATAATAATCAAATAAAAATAAATGTTTAGCTTAAATTCAGCTCAAGTCCTCTAAATTAGATCCAAGAAGGATAAGGCGGACATATTAATAAATGCTAACAAATATCAATTCAAATATTAGGAAAACAAAGTCCCTTAGCTGAGGAAGGATATCATTTATTCAATTGCACCTCGCTTGATTTCCCTTCATCCAGTTGAGTTCCTGCCAGAAAGGCTGTCAACTGGAATGGCTCAAAGAATACATATTTCTTCATATGGTACTGTATTACACATTTACAAGGGTGTCGTAGGAAAAAAGTCCCTCCAAGAGATATAACACCTGGCTTCATCAAAAGAAATTCTCGCCTTCTTCTCTGGGTTTCCCGTGCCAAATCTAGAAACATTAATATTTTATGTCCAAGAAATTCTTTCATTTTATTTCTAAAGTACAATCTAAGCAACCAGTTTTTATCTGGTGCAAGAGCCACCGTAAGAAGCAATGTTACCGGAGATGCAAGCTCTCTATCCAAAAGTTCCAAGATTGCTGAAACATTAAGTGGTTGATTGTCCTCCTGTTGTTTAAGTGGTAATTTAGTATTTTTCATTGGTAGGTAGTATACTTGAGTAAATGGTGGTAATGTATCCTCAGGAATACCCAAAATCTCTACCATATAACGTTTCAACATATCTCTAGGTGTCACCGAGGCTATCTTAGGAAAATTAATCAGGCAGAGATTATTATTACGAGAAAAGTTCTCCAAAGTTTCCAATTTTCTACGCAAACTTGTGTTATCTTTTACCATTGCTTCACTAAGCTGTTTTGATGCTTTTAACTCCTGTTGTATATTCACAATAGAGTTCTTGGATTCATCAATTTCAACTTTTAAATTTTTTATCTCAGTTTCTTGAAGAGTAATTTTATTTTCCAGCTGCAAAAGCTGGGGCTTAACAGACTTGGCTAGGTCAGCAACTAAGTCCCAGATTGAGTCCAGTGTTACTTCTCTGGGTTTTTCAATAACATATGAAAGATTAGAAATTTGAATAGTCTCACCGGTTATCAGCTGTTTCTGGCAATCCTTCTGCTGGACTGAAATGATCCCTGATGATTCCAAATCCTCGGTACTTCTTGGACTCACCTGAAAACTCAGGGAGTCCATCTCCACGCTCCCCTCTCTGTTCTTCCTGGCCTCCGAGGGTAGGTGCTTGCCTTCTTCCGGGAGCTCCTCCACTCGTGGGGAGCTGGTAACCTGAGGAGGTGGGGGAGGTGCCCTAGCATCGGGGCTCAGCGTAGTCTCTAGCCCCAAGGAGATCACCTCATTTCCGCCCCTCTGAGGCGTCTCCAGCGGGGGGGATGCCGACGCTGCTTGGATATCCTGCATTCGACGCAGGAGTTCTTCAATATTGCCGAACGAGGGGACTGCTGAACGCCGCGAGGCTCCAGCGGCGCTGCGGCCTCTCCTCTTCGGCATCTCAAGTAAGTAAATCACTCTAAAATAAATTTTTCAAGTAGTCTTCTCCAGCGTGCTACTCAGCATCTGGGACTGTTGGCGATCTTGGATCTACTCGGTGGGCTCCAATAAATAGTATTCTTACCAAGTTTATTTGGCTAGGTAAAATTTCTCGTATTGCTTTAGTATCTTTACAAAAACCAATTGCGGTAGATGGGGGTAAATTTCCCAAACTTTTATAGGTACCATCAGGCCTATATACTGTGTCAGGGTATGTATTGGATCCTTCCTGAGCTCATGGAACATCTCCCTGATTGGCTGTACTTAGAGTGGCAACTTATGTCTCCCTATGGTTGTTTCATGTGTTGAGTATCAAGTTGCCCAGATATGTTAAGGACAATAGTATTTTATTTGATACCTGGAAAACCTTGAAATTTATTAACAACTTAACAGATATTCCAGTAGAGAAATCCACATGTCAATCCTTATGGCTAAACTCCAAGATTCAAATTGGCGAGTCTAAGATCTTCTGGAAGCACTGGATGCAGGCACTAGATGATGTTTTATCAAATGGGAAAATGCTTGATTTTTCACAACTGCAACAATCTTTAGTTATTTCAAAATCTCAAATTTATAAGTGGTTGCAGTTGAAGCAGGCCATTCAGAAAGGGTTCCCTGATTGGTGATATCTTAAAACTCAGTATAGCATACCGGTCCTATGCTTCCAGACAGATTTCCTAGGGCAGGGGTGTCCAATGTCGGTCCTCGAGGGCCGCAATCCAGTCGGGTTTTCAGGATTTCCCCAATGAATATGCATTAGATCTATTAGCATACAATGAAAGCAGTGCATGCAAATAGACCTCATGTATATTCATTGGGGAAATCCTAAAATCCGACTGGACTGCGGCCCTCGAGGACCGACATTGGACACCCCTGTCCTAGGGCATCAGGCTACCCAGTGGTATAAATTAATATCTGGTTATATGAATAAGAAACCAAAAACTAGTCTTAGAGACATTTGAAGCATTGAAATAAAGGAGCAGATTTCTGCGTCTCAATGGCCACGAATTTGGACTTGGAGGATGAGATGTACGGTATCAGCATCTATGAGACAAACCTGGTTTTTTTTTTTGTTGTTGTTGCATAGGAGTTTTTGGACCCCTTTTAGATTACAAAAGTTAGATAGTTCAAAATCTAATAGATTCTGGCACTGTCATCTCGATATAGGGACACTGAATCACCTGCTGTTCTATTGTCCTTTGATACTCAACTTATGGAAGTCAATATGGAGACAGATTAATACCATACTGAAGTCACCAATTCCATTGACATATGATGTTGTCATATGTGGGATGATATTGCATCTTAAACCCTCATTGGACAGATATAAATGTTGGCTTTCCTTATTATGACTGGGATAGCCATGCAAATGATTACTCACAATTGGAAAAATTGGGATCGCCTTAGTTTTACTTTTTGGTGGGCAAATTTATGCTTATGTTATAAGTATGAGAAGATGAACGCTGACATGCTGGGGCATAATAAGTTATTCAAATTAGTTTTGGGTCCATTGACGTCTTTTGTGGCTTCGTTATAATTTTCTTATCTTTATTTTCTATTGTTTTAATACACATCCAGGGGAGGGTGGGAAGGTAGGGGGGGGGCTATTTATTTTGATTGGTTTTATTCCCTGATTGAAAATATTGGATGGGAGAGGGTTTTTTATTCTTTCTATATCGTTACTAATGGATTATAAGTGCTTATTATGATTATTAATATATGTATGCATATATTATATAATATGTTAGCTTTGAAAACTTAATAAAGATTTTTTTTTTAAAAGAAAAATTACGTTCCAGATATGCATTTTAATCATGATCAAAGGTTTAGCAATGTGTATTCTGTTCAAAGCCTGCAGACACGCGTTGGTGTTGAGTCTTTGATTCGAAATATAAATATCCCAGCTCTATTGGTCGCCTTCACTGTTTTTCTTTCTCTTCACATTAGAGGCGTTTCTCTCCTGATTTGTTCTGTTTACACTTCTGTATAAAACTGGATATCTGAACATAGCTGACGTATCCACGTGTAAATTGTGGCCTTCCCAAGATTACAGTTTATATGAGGATGTCATATACTGAGTAACTGCCAGTATTGCCATGTGTGAAATCATGAATTGGGCTCCTATAATAGCTAAAATGTGATAACAAAGAAGCCAACACTTGAAATGGCTTTTTTGGCCAAGCAGATAGTTTAGATGAACTCTTGTAAGAGTTATACACCATTTTCCTACATAAACTGCTGACTTTCATATGTAAATTACCCTAGATGCATAAATAGCATTTTTAGGAAAGGGGAAAACCAGAAGAAGCATTTTTTTTTAGAAAAGCCACTTACTTATGAATATAGGCCAGTGGCACTCACAAATTTGAAGAAGACATGCTGTGAATGTGGTTAAGATAAGTCTTCAAGATATGTGTGTAGTCTCTATTTTAGAATCACACTACAGTAAATATAAATCTGTGGAAAAAAAATTGCCTGTTGCCATTTATACCTGGTTCAAGTCACACATAATGAAGGCAAACTTCATGTCTTAACCAAGTCATAGGATGGGAGTTTGAGAGAGGAATTGTGCTTATATTAGAATATATTATGTTATGTAGTACTTATATACCATCTCCCTTTGAATATAGTTCAACTCAAAGCAAAGTAATCAAACATCCAAAGTATACTAATAACACCACAATAATTTTTTTTTTTTTTTAAATCACCGATTACATTTCCGCTATTGAAAACCACTTTCAAAATGACAAAAATGACAGTTTAGAGAAAGGATCCTTAAATCACGCCCTATGACTGTGCAGTTTTGTAAAATCTAGTACTATCATGTATAAGTAGCAAAATTGTGCCACTTGCTTGTACAAAGCCCTCAGCAATGCTACAATTTTGTGGTATTCTTTGCTTTTTATGTTTTGATTTTGTTTGGTTTTTTTACAAAATGGCTGTTCTCATTGTGCCACAAAATGCAGATGTTTTTCTAATTGGCCTATATGGATTTTATAGAAGGCTTAGAAGCATACCCCCCCCCCCCCCTCCTTTACAAAGTTATGCTAGTGTTTTCAGCGCCAGCTGTGGTGGTAACAGCTTGGACACTCATAGGAATTCTATGAGCATCAGAAACAAAAAAAACAAAACATGTCATAATGGTAGCCTATGCTGATAATTTCCCCCCTTAATGTTAAGCCAGCCATTTATAAAATACAGCAAATTTTGAATGCTTTGATTTGGGCATCCCTTTTCTGATGTAAATGTCTTTTGCAAGATTGAGTTTCATTTGTTCTAGCTTCACCTTCTTTGAAAAAGATTTGACACATTAGATTTTGGAAGCGCATTAGATCATAGCAGTCCATGGCTGAGCAGAAATTATTCTAAAACTAAATATAATTATCTAAGTTATTAATACAGACATAGAATCTACAAACAGAAATAATGAAATAATGGCTGCCTTTCATGGTTGTTCTGTTAAGATTTCTCTTGCTTTAAAAATCTGTAAAGTTTCTCCAAAGACAGATACAACAAACACAACTGGTATATAGGTCTTCAGCTGCAAAGTGGAATAGACAGTAATATATGCATTGAATACTGCAGCTGCCAAGGCTCACTGCTTGGGATAATCAAGCTTGGAAAGAAAACAGAAAATGATATGACTTAAATAGGCCAAAAAGGAATGCTGCTATTTTCAAATTGTACCAACAAAAATTGTACCAGCGAGGGAGGGGGAGGGATCTTATTATATTTGTGATGTGTATAGATCCATGACAGTGGTACTGTTTAGGGTAAAGGATAAGAGTAATACAGGTATTCGGCCCTAGCGGGCTCTCAGGCCAAGTTTTTTGCACCTGGATTATTGAAGAGTTAAGTGACTTGCCCAGAGTCACAAGGAGATTCAGTGGCAATTGAACCTGGATCCCCAAGTTCTCACCTCACTAGACTTGCAAGTAAGTAAAAGTTTCATCTGACATTTGTTTGAAGCCTGGATAGTCTCTTTTGCCCAGTATATATTCACCATTCTATTTAAGTCTGGCTTCTTTCTCCTGCTCCCTTCCTGTACTTCTTTCACTTTGTTTTTTTTTTCTATCATCTCTTAGCCCTTTTGTTTTTTTAACTCCAATGTTGTTCATGTTTTTTTTAGAGTCGGGGCAAGTGCTAGAGTTTTAGGCAATTTTTGTGGACCTAAAGCTTTGCACACCTCCCTCCAATTAATTTTACAGCAAATGTCATTTCTTGAGAGTTAAACACAGTAAGCATATTAGCATAGTAGATGATGGCAGATGACCTGTACGCCCCATCCAGTCTGCCCACCATGATAAAATCATAACATAAGGTATGAAGTAATAATATATATCAGGGGCATAGCTAGCCCTCCAATGTTCTTTGGGGGGGGGCAACACATTCCTCCTCTCTCTACCCCTCCCCCACCCCCACAGGTAATCATGTATTTATTTTTCCCTCTCTCACCTCCTTTGGTCTGGTGTGTCTCTCCTTTCCCTTCTCCCCATGGTCTGGCATTTCACTTTCTCCTACACTGCCACTGCAATAATTGGGAAATAAAGCAAATAATGGGCAGACTTTAATGGTCTGTGCCTTGATTGTGGCTGGATAGATTTCAATGGGCTGGACTAGGCCTTTGATAGCAGCTCTAGTTGGGCAACAAAGGCATTGCCAGGAGACTTCTACAGTCTGTGCCCTGCAAATCAATGCACATGTGCAGGACAAATCAATGCATATGTTTAGCAGGGGCATAGCCACGGGGGAGCCTAGGGGACCCAGGCTCCCCCCACTCTTCCCCGCCATTCTTGGCTGAGGCTCCCCCCAGTGGCAGTGCATAGTCCATCTGGCATTCCCTCACCCCAAATCCTGTACAGTCTGGTGTGTCTCTCCCTTCCTTCCTCCCCGTGGTCCTGCATCTCTTTCACTTTTCCCACCCCACACGCTGCCACTGCAGTTCTTCTACATCAGCTCTCAAGACAGCCTCATCTCTTGCCAGCCTTGCTGTTGGACTCTGCAGAGAGAAATCTTCCATGGCCAATACTGCCAATCTGTCCAACCCCTATCAGATGTCAAAGGCCTGAGTTAAAAAAAAAAAAAAAAAAAAAACTGGTTTGAGATCCACCACATAGATTAAGCTTTAAGAGGGCTTGGCAAAACTTTTCAGATGAAAGCAGAGCATTTTGTTGCTATGGAATCTATGTAAATACTTTTTAAGCCCTTGACCTAGTGAACATTCCAAGAGACTGAAGTCTGTGAGATCATGAAGGCAAAGATATGAAGAAACACAAAAGCAAATGATCAGTCCATGAGAGGAAAATGTAACAAAGTCTCTCAATGTGGCAACAAAATACCAAGTCAAGCATACAACCTGCTGCATGGTTTGAAACAGAAACATATTGCGGGAACCCCGCTTCATCCATAATATCCTTAGGCTTAATAGGGGCATCTTCCTCTTCAGGAGAGTGGCACAGTGGTTAAAGCTACAGCCTCAGCACCCTGAGGTCATGGGTTCAAACTCATGCTGTTCCTTGTGACTCTGACCAAGTCACCTAATCCCCCCATTACCCTGGGTACATTAGGTAGATTGTGAGCCTACCAGGACAGATAGGGAAAAAAGTTTGCGTACCTGAATAAATTCATGAAAACCATTTTGAGCTCTCTTGGGAGACCAATATAGAAAATTGAATGAATAAATAAATAAATTAAAGTCTCCCATAACTATCAAATTGGGATAATATGTAATTACCATGGAAATAGTCCCATTTATCTCTTTCCACATAAAGGAAGGCAAAAAAAAAAAAAAAAAAAGGAAAGCAATAGAGAAAACAAAACATAAAGATTGACTTAGATTTGCCTCTACACCAATGATAAAAGCATATCAAATTGACCTTGGAGATGGGCTAAATGGAATAACCAAAAATGGCAACACCACCACTGGTATGAGAAGATTGATTCTTTAAGCTGAATATATAGCCTAGCCTGGAGAGAAACTTTGAAGACTGTTCCCCTTATCTTAACCATGTTTCAGTTACAAGAACAAATCTAGCTCCTTAGTAGAGAACGACACAGGGACAAATTTGTCCCCGTCCCCGCAGGAACTCAATTTCCCCATCCCCGTGAGTTTTGTCGCTGTCCCTGTCCCATTCCTGTAAGCTCTGCCTTAACTGCACAAGCCTCAAACTTATGATTTTAAAGTGTTTGAGGCTTGTGTAGATGAGGACAGAGCTTAGGCATTGGTGGAATGAGGCATTATGACATCACAGTCTGAGCTCTAGAATGTTGCTACTTATGATTTTAAAGTGTTTGAGGCTTGTGCAGATGAGGACAGAGCTTGCCGGAATGGGGCAGGGACAGGAAAAGAACTCACCAGGACATGGGAAATATTTGTCCCCGTGTCATTCTCTAATCCTAATCTGGCATTGATTTGTGGAAAATTGTACGTGTATTTAAAAGTCCTACCTTTAGTGAAAATACAGAAAAACATCAATTTAATGAAATCTACCATGGTATAGATCTGGATACTGCATAAGGCTTCAAAAGGTAGGTGAAACTTGAACTGCGATGAGGTCCATCCACAGCTATAAAATTGTCATAGGTAGTAAACAGTGAGGTACAGAAGAAGAAAGAAAACATAGGGTTCCTTTTACTAAGGTACGCTAGCATTTTTAGCGTGCGCAAACCAAGCGCTAAATGAAAAATACTAACGCAAGCTCTATGGAGGCGTTAGCATCAAGCGCGCCTGGCATTCTCCTAGCACATCTTAGTAAAAGGAGTCCATAGATGACTGAAGGGAGATAAAAGAAGATAGGAAGAAATGAGGAAGCCCCAAGAATGCCTCAGATAATAAATTAAAGCCATCCCAAGGAGCACCCAAAGTAGCAGAACCTGGACACATTCCTTCAGTGTGTGCCTGCAATGTGTCAAAATGATGCAATATCAGTAGCAAATGAGTGAAATAGACCATATTCTCTGACATTACCTCCGAGGGGGAGTAGTGGAGAGAGCTTAAATGGCAGCAGGTCAGGGATTTCACACCTCTAGCGAAGGAATTGTATCTCAGATAAGAAGTTTCAGGTTTATTTAAAAATTTGATATACCGCCTTATTAAAATTCAAAGCGGTTTTACATAATATAAAAGCAAAGTATAATAAGAACGTACGTTAAAAACAAATTACAAACAATGCTACAAACAATCAAACGCACTGACAAACATTAACTTATCGATACAAGATGGAGAAGGGCAGAAATACAATTTGTATAAAGAGAAAGCGGAGGAGAGGGACCAAAACAAAAGGAAGGGGAACAAAATATAAATAGTCTAAAACATTGGTCTCAAACTCAAACCCTTTGCAGGGCCACATTTTGGATTTGTAGGTACTCAGAGGGCCTCAGAAAAAAATAGTTAATGTCTTATTAAAGAAATGACAATTTTGCATGAGGTAAAACTCTTTATAGTTTATAAATCTCCCCCCACCACACACACACACACACAAAGGCCTGCATGTTCCCTCCTTCTTTGCAGCATCCTCCATCTTCCCCCCTGGACTCTTTGTCTTAGTTTTAGCTAATTACCGCAGCCTGCAGAGAGGATCTCCAGTGCTGTAGCATTCCTTGTAGGCTGCCATCGGCCTCCGCAGCACCTTCCCTCTGCCGTGGTCCTGCCCCTCCTCCGACGTCAGGGGCAGGATCGCGGCAGAGGGAACGTGCTGCTGAGGACGATGGAAGCCTGCAAGGATCGCTACAGCACCGGCAATCTTACCTGCAGGTTACGGTAAGTATCTGAAGGTAAGAGCAGGAGGACAGGGGGGAAGCCAGAGGATGCTGCAAAGAGCGGGCAGCACTAGTACAGACCGAACTAGTACAGATCGCGGGCCACAAAATAATACCTGGTGGGCCGCATGTGGCCCTCGGGCCACGAGTTTGAGACCAATGGTCTAAAATAATGTAAAATAAGCTAAAATGATTAAAAAATGGCAAGGAACAGATTTCCATTACCGTCCTTAGAAGGACTATTATACACTGAATGCATCTTTAAAAAGAAAGGCCTTCAAATTCACTATGACAAAAGGTCAGCACACATACAAAGAGTAACAATGGTGAAGTATACGGTAGTGAGTGAGAGAAATAGAGCACTGCGGGAATAGAGAAGGCTGCTGCTGATTTCTTTGACCACTGTCCAAAGGCTGTGCACCTTACAGGCAGCTTTTGTATCTTCTTTCGCCGCCTCAGCAACAGAACTGTTTAGATTTCACACAAGCAACCAATGGAAATCAGTCCAAGGCAGCCCTGCACAACTCAACAATGATCCGGAGCAGCGACGAAAGTCGAAAATGTAGCGCAGGTCGTGTTAAATTTACAAAAAAAAAAAAAAAAAAATGAAGGTGGCAAACCTCAATATTTTCAAGAGAGTGTCAATTAATGTTAAGAAAGTATTAGATAACTAAATTTAATCATGTTAACTTACCAAAAGCATGACAGAAGACAGAAAAGAGGATTCTGCATAAAGATACTTTGTTTTCAACTGACCATGTTCAGTGCAAATGTTAATGGACTTCCCCTTGTAGTTTGTCTATGTCCGCAGTAGTTAGCTCTGTTGCTTGAATATTCTCATTTCCATGAACTGCTCCCAAACACACTTTGCCTCCTATTGCTTGTACATGGATGCTGCAACTCTACTGACTGCAAAATGCTGCTCCCCTTCTCTGTTTCTATTGTACGGCTATCACACTCAATTTTGTGAATCTTTACACAACCAGTCCCTGACGTCCAAATCGAACTTGAGCGGCATGGCGACATCCACCGAGTGCCGACTGTCGATGCTCTCCGACACACCCATTGAGTGGCCTCATCATATCTCACCTCAATGTGGCCCAGGTCAAGCCCGCATGCCACGCTCCTCTTCACACCAGACACTGTGACAAAAAGCCGGTCAGCATGCGAGTGGCTGACCCCGCACGGCAGCCGCACCCTCAGCAAGCCGTAAGGGCTCATGATTAATGTCTACTGCTTCAAGGCCTTGCTTTCACCTTCCATTGACCCACCGCTGTCCGCCGAGCTAGCCCACAGTGGTGCATGTGCCCAACCCCTGTGCCCGGCTGCCACCATCCTCCTCAGAGACTGGGCACAACCATATTGTAATTGTAAGTCTTCAGCCAGCCACTGCGCAGTGTCAGCGAGCAGGCCTGCCCCAGAAGTAGAATGAAGTGCTCCGGAGCAGGCTTGTTCATTGACGGAGAAGCTGCCCAAAGATTTAAAATTAGAACACCAGGAAGCGGGTGGCTGGGCGGACAGTATGAGTTCACCCTGGCACGGGCCACAGTGAGAGCTGTATGCGGCCCGCAAGTTGTGCAGGGTTGCTCTATGTGCATGTTAGCAGCAAGCAACATTAAGGGCCGGTTTACAAAGCCGCACTAGTGGCTGCTGCGCGGTAACGGCCTTGAAGCCCATAGAGATTTAAAGGGTTTTGGAGCTGTTGCCGTGCATCAGCCGCTAGCGTGGCTTTGTAAAACAGGTCCTAAATGTTAATGTGGTATCACCTTATTCATCCCCATTAAAATCTATATTAAATATCTAATACATCTCAGTAAATACATCCATTATGATTTTTATCACTTTTCCAACCTGTGACCTCTTTCTTATATTATCCCAGATCATCAGTATACCAAGGAAAAAGTTTTAATTTAGAGGTTTGGCACATTTTCTATGAAGCAGTATTATTTTAAAAGCTTTAGATATTTCCTTATATCACTGTGTAACTACCAGTTGACTGACCAAGCTGATAAAATCAATCAGAAAGGGCAATACCATGCAAAGAATTAGTCAGAAATAAATTTCTTGTGAATAAAAAATCTTAACTGGAAGCTCATAATTTTTCTTTTTCATTAACATAAACAAATTTAAAACTAATTAACTATGGTCAGTTCAAGAAGTTAGTAAAATTCAGATATATTATCCACTTTCTCTTTTATTCTTTAGAAATATCAGATCAAAATCAAGGCCTGGCATTATAGGTTGGGCTACTCACCAATCATCCCATGCCTAGAACCTTCAAGAAATGGGAGCCCGAGACCCCATGTCGATGGGCGAAATATAACACGGGGCTGGTGGGCCTTCGTGTCGCCCATCGGCCGGGGCGGTTGAGGGGGCAGAGGAATTAGCGTTGCGGTTGATTGACCTGTTGAAAGGCATCTGCCAAACTTTAAATTGATTGAAAGAAAGGCAGAGTGCGCGTGGGGGCGAGGGGATTTAAGGGGGAGGCAGTGGAGGACTCAACCGTTTGGGTCCTCCAGGGCGTTTTTTCCCTCCCATCCTCCCTTTGTTTTCTTGTAATAGGGAGTAGCTCGGGGGCGGATCTCCCGAGCTACTGGGTCTTTGGGGCTCATCAGGTGATGAGCGGTGGGCCGGCGGGGTGCCGTGCCTGGGGGGTCAGGTGACCCGGATAAAGGGGCTTAAGGGACATGCCACCTCTCTGACCCTTGCTGAGGTGGCAGGGTCGAGGGCACTGAATGTTTGTTATTGGGTAGCTCGGGAGGAGCTCTTGGATTTTATGTTAATTAAAGTTGTGATTGAAATTATAATATGTTAATTTTATGATTAATAAACTGAGCTGTGGCTAATTACCAAAAAGTAGTTGGTGTGTTTTGTTGAATAGGCAGGACGAGTATTATGGTGTTAAGGGAGTGGGATTATAGGGTGACAAAGGGGCCCATCCAGATCCCGCTGTTAATTATTTTCCAGGTCCAGGATGAGTACACAAATTTCCTAAGACCAAAGATTACACTCCTTAATTTTGAGAAAAAATAAATCATGGTCATATAAAAATAAGAGGTCCGTTCTGTATTAGGTGCTAACATGTGCCTAATGCAGGAAAAATGGTCTAATGTAGGCTGCGCTAAATTTAATATCCATATTTATATCCCGCTTAACAACAACATTCAAAGCGGATTATAGAAATATAAACATTTACATCCAGGTAATTCCATCTATAATTAATACAGACATTGCAATATATTATTCAAACTTCCACTCTTTCCAAGTCAAAATATTTCTGAAACAACCATGTCTTTAAAGCCTTCCTAAATAGCCCATTGTTAGATAGGTTTCTTTTTTCATTGGGCAATGTCCTCCAAAATTCTGCAGCTCTACCTAATAACATTCTCTTTTTAGAAGATGACAATTAGAAAGTATTGACAACCATAGCTCTCCGGAAGAGCATAAATACCGAGTTGGTTGATGCAGACAACAAATCTGTCAAATAACTTGGACATAAACCATATAAAATCTTAAAAATGTAGGTCAAGCTTCTATACTCAATTTTTACCTCAAGTGACAGCTAATTTCTCGTAAAAGCAGGGTGGCATGATCAAATCTATTCCCCCACCCCCTCAGTTGAGTTTGGCAGCAAAATCTGTAATGTTTGAAATCATTTTATTTAACAGGAAAACCTAACAAACATATTACGATAATCCAGAGAATTAAGTACAAGAGCTTGTAGATGACTTCTCTCAAGAAAGTGTTTCATTCTGTGCAACATATTCAGTTTAAAACTATATTTTTCTAATCAAGTTATTAAACTGAGCTTCCATAGTTAAACCTACATCCAACCAGACCCCCAGAAGTTTTGTGGAGTCTCACCACCTCTGTTAAAGCAGCTTGATCTCTTTTTGTACTGGGGGCTGTGTGAAGGACCTCAACAATCTGAAAAGCTCTTTATGAAGGTTGGAACTCTGACTAATTTTTTTTGAAATAATTTATTTTTTGCCAGCTTTCTTTTGTTTATACTGAAAAGCATTCTGCATTGGTTTGTCATCTGTGCATGTAATGTACATGCTATTGTTTTGAGGGTTTTTTTTTCTTTTTTTTTAGGGGGTATGTCAGGAATGAAGAATGGACAAGGATGCACTTCTCACTTAGTATGCTAGCATTACTGCCATGCTTACTGGTTAGCACATCCATAATGTGGGAGTCCTTAGTGCCTCTTAAATAGGAAATAGTAAGTGTTCCCACAATAAGGGGTCCTTTACTAAGGCTAAACGCTAATGCATCCGTAGACTATAATGGATGCGTTAGTGTTTAGTGTGCGCTAAAACGGCTAGTGTCCCTTAGTAAAGGACCCCTAATTTTGTTAAATGGCTGCATACAATGACAGAAAAAGATGTAATAAAAAATTGCCTCTTATATGGCTGTGCTAGAAATGGGCCTAGCGTATGGGAAAGACCCATGTAAGGGCATGCGAAGACCATTAACTAGCGCAGCTTAGTAAAAGGTCCCCTAAAACCATGCACCTTTAGTTAAGTCCTCCCACCTCATTAAAAGGCTTTTTGTCCTTTTAGTTTGGCGTATTAAAAGTTTATTAAAGACGTGGAGTTTTGCACCACCCATCTATTCTACCACTTCGCTACAAAAAGACAGACCTCATTAATTGTAGCCAGGGGCGTCAGAACAAGGGAGGCCACGGGGACCATGACCTCCCCCAATATTGGCAGTCGCAGGAGTCGGATATGGGCGGCTCTACTCCCCCACCCACCTCTTTCCGGTCGCTCTAATTTTAAGTCTTCGGGCAGCTGCCGCGTAGCGTCAATGAGCATCGCTGCAGAATGAATACGTCCGGGATAGGCCTGTTCTTTGATGATGGATCTTGTTGGGCAGAGCTTTTGGGCCCCCCAAACAAAAAAGTGTTCTGCTCCCTAGGGTAGCTCCCCTAGCATCATCTGTCAAAGTTTCTGTGATGCATACAATATCAACTAAGTAGTATATATAAATCATGTTTCTCCACGTTTTTATCAGAAAAAATCTCATATTCCAGAATAACAAGATCCATTATGTAGATTGGAGTGTTTCTACTGTACTTTCCTTATTTTATATAATACCATTCTTAAGGTAATTCCCTATAATCAGAGGTTATACACGTATCATTAAAATTGAATAATGGCAATTGTGCGCAGAAACACTAGCAAATGGTGCTTTCTTTAATGAGATACTGAATCCTTCCAGATTGGCCAGGATCCAAATAGTTTTGTATCCACAAGTGGGTCAAGTAGGAGATCATTTGTCTCCTTCCACCCTGTTGAGCAGGTTCTCAGCCTCAGCCAAAAGGTCAAAATAAGGCCATCCTCAGCTCATGATTCAGACTTTACATATGATCTAATCCAAAAAGAGCTTGAGAAACGATGTGTAATATTTGTTGGCAGGTGCTTTTCATGCATGAAATTCTCAAGGATACTGTATATCTAATTTGAAAATGGGGTGCTACATTCTTCTCCTAATCTGTGTACAGTTGCGATGGAAATGTGGTGTAGAACAATGAATCTACAGCTTCTTCACAGTTGCAACTCTTTGACAAGCAATTAGATGCTTTTTCAGACACTTGTTGCTCATAATTATAATGCTGTTAATTTCACCCATTCCCCAAAGCAAAGTTAGTGTTTGCTAATGAACTGCAGATTAATTCTCTTTGAATTAGTCTCTTCTGCATGTACTAGGCACTGGCAGTGCTAATCTTATTTGGGGACCTAGTAATGATTCTCTCTTAAAACAGTGGATTGAAATAGCTTTGGCTAACATTACTTAAAAAATAGTATAGCTTGATTTAAATTAAATTAAATTATTTATTTATTTATGTTATAATAAGGGGCTCATTTTCAAAAGAGAAAAAATAACCAAAAAATGGCGGATCTTTTCCAGATAAGCCCCGCCACAGTTTTAGCTAACACCATACTAAGTGAATACTTGGGGAAAGTGATATACAAGGGGGGACAGAGCCCCCCCTTGGACCCCCCCGAGTCATTATTCAAATCATGTGAATAATTTCCTCGGAGGGCTTCAATAGTTTAATAATTTATAAGGTGGCATGGCTTAAGTTTTCGCCGTGCACTTTTTGCATTAGTGGCGGGGCTTATCTGGAAAAGACCCAAAATGGCATAAAGTGCCATTTGGACGTTTTATTTGCAAAATCAGCCAAATTCGCTCAGCAAATTCGACCACGTCACACCCGCCTATGTAGACTCTCACTGGCTTCCGATAAAAGCAAGAACTCAATTCAAACTCTACTGCTTACTTTTCAAAGTAACCCATGGTATGGCCCCCAATTACCTGAACAATCGTCTTTGCTGCTACCGACTACCCAGATCAAGAAGAACTCAGAATCTTTTCACCTTCCCCCCTCATAATGGTACCCGACGTAAGAAACTTTACGACAGCCTTCTAGCAACTCAGGTAGCGAAAATTGACCCCACCATCACCAAAGTGATGATCAAAACAACAGACATCAAAGTGTTTCGGAAAGAAATCAAAACATTTCTTTTCAAAAAACACGTCCTTACTTAATATTCCCCTCCCCAATCGCACATGCACTCTCCCCAGCAAATAACACACTAGTCATCCCCTTGAACCTCATTTACCAAAAATATCCAAACTCCTAAATAAGCATTTCCCTTAGGAATCCATTTAACCTTCTCCTAAATAAGCATCTCCCTTAGGTATCCACTTAACTGATTCCTTCAAAGTTAGGTACCTTTCTTTAGTTGCCTATATTGTTTTCCCCACTGAACCTTGTAACCACTTGAACCCTGTCAAGTTATTCTATCAATAAATCCAGATATCTTATACTTGTATTTCTATACCACAACATGTAATTTACTTAAATCGTTGTGATGTAATTCTCTCGGTAATGTCCTGATCTCTTTTAATTGTAATCCTCTTAGAACCGCAAGGCACAGGCGGAATAGAAATCACAAATGTAATGTAATGTAATATTTTAGATGGTTTTCTATGCTGTTTATCTGAAGTGCGTCTAAATCTCAAGGGAGTATGTTTAGGACAGGGTTAGGACGGACTTATGATTTGGACATTTGAGGCTAGACTTAGTTTAATAACAAATAAGTGACAAAAAGAAGGCCAAGCTGACCAGGTGACCAGATAAAAGCATGCCTCCCTTACTCCCCTCATGGATACTGACCCCCTCCCACCTGCCCCCAAAGATGTGAATGAAACAATACATACCATCCTATATGACAGCTTCATTTGTTATGATCAGTCCTAGTCTGTTATTGAGAAAGACATGGGGGAAGCCACTGTTTGCCCTGGATCGGTAGCATGGAATGTTGCTACTGTTTGGGTTTTAGCCAGGTACTAGTGACCTGTATTGGCCACCGTGAGAACGGACTACTGGGCTTGATGGACCATTGTTCTTACCCCCATAAGGCTATTCTTGTTCTTATGTTCTATTAGAGCAGCTACTCTAGAGTAGCCGGTGGATCAGTGCAGTGGACTGCCGAGAAGAGGACCCAGATCCATATCCCACTCTAATTAGTACACTGGTGGTAAAAAATGTGAGCCCACCAAAAACCTACTGTACAGGCATAAGGGCTATTGATGTGGTGTACCATTGGGTACAGTAGGTTTTGAGAGAGAGTTGGAGGGCTCACCATCCAATATAAGAGTTATGGTGAGATGTGTACTTCATGTGAAATTTACTGCAGTGCCCCTAGGGTGCCCCATGGCTCTGCTGGGATGTCTGAGTGGCCAGTCAGCTAAGAATGCTGCCCTCCCACCACCACCACAATACGTCGTATTGGCTTGTTTATTGTGCATTTTTACCATGGACATTTAAAAAAAAAAAAATGGTCCTAAAAGATAGATATACTGAGGGCAAACACATCTAGGAAATGGTCATTTAAAAAAAAAAAAAAAGATAAGACTTTTTTCTGGTTTGAAAATGGTCATTTTCTCCACTGGATTTTGGGACATTTTTCCCAAAATATCTAAACTCAGATCTAGATGTCATATTGAAAATGCCCTCCACATTGTTTTATTTCTAAAGCTTAGGTATAGTATCACCAAATTCCTGACAGCTACAGGGTAGAACAAATTAGTCATCTAGGTAGTTCTGGGGAGGTTTTGCAGTCCGTCTGCGCATTCCTTCCAGCATTCTCTGGAGTGAATCCCAAATCCACCCCAATCCACTCAGATTTCCGCTCCTGTTATCCAGCACTCCCACCAGCCACCACAAGTTTGTATTTTCCTTTTGCTTATTTCCAGAGGCTCCACTATACTTTCTCTTCTTGATACTGACTTATCAATCTATTCCTCATCTAAAATCACTGCATATTTCAAGACCCCATTTCATATGAAGTAGTCATATGTGGAACACTATTACACATTAAGCCCCCTCCCCCCCACCCCCCGGACCACTATAAATGCTGTCTTTTCCTAATTATGACTGGGATATCTATACAGATGGTAACTCATAATTGGGAAAATTATAATCGCCTCAATTTTCCTTTTTGGTGGGTGAATTTATGCTCCAGCTATAGGTATGAAAAAATGAATGCTGACATGTTGGGACATAGTAATTTATTTAAAGTGGTTTGGGGCCCATTGACGTCTTTTAATACTTCTTTTGTCTTTAATTTTTGTATATTTCCACACACATCCAGGAAAGGGTGGGAGGGAGGGGGACTATTTCTATCTTAATCTTAGCCCTTTGAGTATATACATCCAGGGTGGGTTTACATTACTATTTTAAATAGGGAAAGGTTATTGAAAGAATCTATGTATTTGTGTTTTTATTGATTAGTCACTGGGTGGGTGGGTGGGATAAAATGGTTGCTCATGTATGTCTGTAAGATGAATGTGCTTTTCTTGATTTATTATATGTTTATATACTTGTGTATTGCACTGTTAATATTTGAAAAATCAATAAAGAATTTTTAAAAATACCCCATTTCATCATACCATTCATTGTGTATTCTACCTTCTCAGATCTCAAGCTTCAGTGTTTTATATCTTTCATTCAATTGTCTCCATTTTGTTTCAGTGCATCTTATATTTATCACCGTCACCATGCCTCCCTATTCTTCTCTGACTCCTTCGCCTGCCCTCGGCTGAGAATATCAATCCTAATTCTGGCCCTCCAAATCAGCTTTCATCTCACCTAGGCGTACAACAGGTATAACCAAAACATTTACAGGTTGCCTAGTCGGCACTTAGACCTTTTTGACTTAGACGTAGTCAAACCAGGTCTAAGTGCTGAAAAAGGGGCCGCTGAGCTGATGGCCGCTGGCGCCATCAGTTCAGTGGCCCGGCAACCTACCCACTGCAACCATCATGGCAGGAGAGATGCCTCATCTCCCCTACCGCGATGCCATCACTCTTCTACCCGAACTGCCGTGACCCGCGGCAGGAGAGATGCCCTATCTCTCCTGTCGCAGGTCACGGCAGTTCCATTAGAGGAGTGATGGCATTGCGGTAGGGGAGATGAGGCATCTCTCCTGCCGTGATCCATCACCCCCCTTGCAATTAACATCGGGCCAAGAGAGAGCCCAAGCTCTCCTGGCCCGCGGTGACCCCCAAATCGAGTGGTCCAGGAGAGAGCCCAGGCTCTCCTGGCCCGCGGTGACCCCCCCCCCCGCCGCTACTTGAATGGGCCAGGAGTGAGCCCAAACCCTCCTGGCCCCCGCGACCCCCCTCCCCGCCGCTACTCGTTCAGGCCAGGAGGGAGCCCAAACCCCCCTCCCCCCAATGACCGCCCCCCCCAGAACCCCCAATGGCCCCCCCAGCTGACCCGTGACCACCCCGGCCAACCCCACAACCCCACCCCCACCCCCCTTTCCCATACCTTGTTTCAGGTGGCCAGACAGACGGGTGTCAAACCCACCTGTCTGGCAGGCAGCCAACGGCAGAATAGGCCCGGAAGCCTTAGGCCCCTCCTGGGGGCAGGGCCTGAGGCACATGGGCCGGGTTGTTTGGTTTTGTTTGGTTTTTGATTTGTTTGTTTTTGCTGGTTGCTTGAGAGTTCTGGTCAACTGATTTCCAGTTAACAGAGAGTCTACTGTGAAAATGTTTATGGCTGGCTCTTTTACTTGCGTTTTCTTCTAATTGCAGATATTTGCTTCTAACCTGCAGTAAAGTAGACTGTTGCTAAGGTTTCTAAAGCACACTTATTCAGGCATCTGATAATAGTACAAAATAGGTTTCTATTTGTGCAGCTCAAATAGCAGGTTTGCAAGAAGGGTCAGCCAGTACACAATGGAGGCACCATATCAACAAAAAGTCATTTGGATTTTGCAGCACTGAAAGAGTCGAGGCATATAACTAATGAGGTCATTTCCACTTAGGATCCTGTAGGAGGAAAAAAGCTACATCTAGAAAATGAAATAAAAAGAAAAAAAAATCAATCAAATTCCTTGTTTGCTAGAAATGAGTTCACACTATATTAAAAAAAAATGTGTGACTATTGGCTCCTTACATTTATGATCCCCAAAATGAACTGAATAGTTCAGTTGGGAGGTTGCAAAGAGTTCTCTGACCAATTTGAAAACTGGAGTGTTAGGACCCATTATCCTCCACCATGCCTCCCTTATAACAAAAAAAAGCAGAGAGAGAGAAAGAAAGGAGAGAAAAAATCAGCTCCTGTGAGAAACATCAATATAAATGATGATATTTAGCAAATCAATCAATCACTTTTATGTCATTAACTATCTCCCCAAAGTAGTTCTCCCCCACCCTGGTGTCTCAGCAAACCTGGAAGGATACAAGTTTAGGCTCTGTTGGCTCAATGTTTCACAATGTTTTTACACCATTAGAATATGAGTTGCCATAATGGGACAGATTGAAGGCCCATCAAGCCTAGTATCCTGTTTCCAAAAGTAGCCAACCTAGATCACAAGTAATTGGCAAGATCCTAAGAAACAAAGCAGATTTTATGCTGCTTATCCTAGGAATAAGCAGTGGATTTCCCCAAGCTATCTCAATAATGGCTTATGGACTTTTAGGAAATTATCCAAGCTTTTTTTGTACCATGATAAGCTAACTGCTTTCACCACATTCTCCGGTTACAAATTCCAGAGTTTAATTAAGAACATAAGAACATAAAGATTGCCTAGCAGTCAGCTTCTGCGGCGGCCCTTAGGTCAAAGACCAGTGCCCTAATTGAGTCTAGCCTTACCTGCATACGTTCTAGTTCAGCAGGAACTTGTCTAACTTTGTCTTGAATACCTAGAGGGTGTTTTCCCCTATAACAGCCTCTGGTTTGTTTTAAATCTACTACTTAGTAGCTTCATCGCATGCCCGCCAGTGCTAGTATTTTTGGAAAGAGTAAACAAGCAATTCACATCTATCCTTTCCACTCCACTCAGTATTTTATAGACCTCTATCATGTCTTCCTTGAGCCATCGCTTCTCCAAGCTGAAGAGCCCTAGTCGCTTTAGCCTTTCCTCATAGGGAAGTTTCCCATCCCCTGATCATTGTTTCTAATTCCACTATATCTTGAGATATAGTGACCAGAATTGCACACAGTATATGAGGTGCGGCCATACCACAGAACTATACATAGGCATTATAACATTTTCATCTCTGTTTTCCATTCCTTTCCTGATAATTCTTAACATTCTATTAGCCACTACCACACACTAAGCTGAAGGTTTTAACATCTCTAGCTCATTGATAAATATGTTAAAAAGCAGTGATCCCACTATTTACTCTACTCCATTGAGAATATTGACCATTTAAACCTACTCTCTGTTTTCTACTTTCAACCAGTTCTTAATCCATAATACGACATTACCTCCTATTCCATGACTTTCTAATTTCCTCAGAAGTCTTTCATGAGGTACTTTATCAAATGCCTGTTGAAAATCCAAATACACAATATCGACTGGCTTACCTTTATTCACATATTCATTCGCCCCTTCAAAGAAATGTATAGTAGCAGATTGGCAAGACATGATTTTCCTTGATTAAATCCATGTTGGCTTTGTCTCATGAATCCATTTTTATGTATATGTTCTTTCATTTTGTACTTTATAAGTCTCTACCATTTTGCCTGGCACTAACGTCAGACTCACTGGTCTATAATTTCCCAGATCATCTCTGGAACCCTTTTAAAAACTTGGCGTTACATTGGCCACCCTCCAGTCCTGCTGGATTTTAAATATAAATTACTAATTACTAACAATTGCTATGCAAGTTCATTTTTAAATTCTATCACACTTTGGGAAGTATACCATCAGGTCCAGGTGATTTGCTACTGTTTAATTTGGCAAATTGCACCATTACATCTTCTAGTGTGTGATGAGACACCACTGTAGAATGGGGATTGGGATGAAGGGACAGTGCAGCTACCCAGTACCCCTCCCTTTGAGATGACATGCCAAAGGAGACATTTCTGGATGGACCCCTCAGGTTTGGGATAAGGATGCTATTCCTACACCAAGCGAAGATTCTCCCTTTCCCCTCCATGTGGAGCCAAATAAAGAGGAGGCTCACTTCCCTTGTGTGGGAAGGCAATAAGTGGTGCTACCTCAGGGTTTATATGAGACCAAGTTGCAGCACAAAGCCTTCCTCACTCACAGGGGGAAGCAATTATAAACTTGTCTCAGCAGGCTGAAAGGGTAGGGGAACTGGCACCAGAGATGATGGACTGGGCTGAACCTGCGGAGCTGGCACTGGATGACTTGGAGGAGATGCAGGTCACGGCAGTTCGGGTAGAAGAGTGATGGCATCGCGGTAGGGGAGATGAGGCATCTCTCCTGCCACGATGGTTAGGTTGCCGGGCTGCTGAACTGATGGCACCAGTGGCCATCAGCTCAGCGGCCCCTTTTTCGGCACTTAGACCTGGTTTTCTTTCGTCTAAGTCAAACAGGTCTAAGTGACGACTAAACTGTTTTGGTTATAGGTGTTGTACGCCTAGGTGTAGGTTGGCCCACCTCCCGCCCACTGCCCACCCTTTCCCCTCCTCTAAACACACCTCTTTTCTCTCTGTGCGTTTAGAGGCAGGGGAAAGGCCTAAGCTGTTTTTAGATACGTCTAAAAACCAGCTTTGGTTATGGGTACTTGGACGATCAGACTTTTTGATTGTCCAAGTAGCCATTTAGGACACTTTTTAGACGTTTTTTTTTTATTATTATTACCTTCTTATTGTTCAAGTGCTCAACTAATTTTCAATGGCAAAAGAGAGAAAGAAGTTCCCACTTAGCTTTCAAATGTGTCAGTAGGTCCCGACATGGACCATGTTTCAAAATTCTTTCTCAAGGGACCCAGAGGGTGATGTTAACTGCTCAAAATGCCAAGGAAATAAGAGTAGTGTGATACGGGCAAAACACCTTGTAATCTGTGAATTAAAATATAAAATGTCACTCACATGTGATTGCACAATAACCAAGAGAAATTCTATAATACAACTCTTCAAAAAGCAACACAGGAAAAAGTTAGAAAGGATACTTGCCATATACATAACGTAACTTTGCTTCATTCATATGACAGCTGTAAAGCCATCGAGTGAACTGCTGGCTTAAATACCAAAGGTGAATGTGCTGGCATAGTCCCAAGAAAGGAGGGGCTACGCACAGCTCAGCTGAGCCTGATCAAACTATCAGAGAGTGAATAGTAAGTGGATAGTAAAACCCGGAACTGGACTTACTTGCCTGATCAAACTGTCAGAGAGTGAATAGTAAGTGAATAGTACAATCCGGAAACGGACTTAACAGTCATATCCTTCTTCCACTTTCTGAAGGATTCTCTTTTAGCTCTAATAGCTTCCTTTACCTCACTAACCACCCCAGCTGCCATTTGGTCCTCCTTTTTTAACATATGGAATATATCTGGTCTGGGTTTCCATGATGATATTTTTGAATAACAACTGTACCTGATGTAAATTTTTGACCTTTGCAGCTGCTACTCTAAGGGCTCCTTTTACTAAGGTGCGCTAGCTGAAAAATGACTGCCTGCTGAAAAGGAGGCAGTAGCATCTAGCAACTCCTAGCGTGCCTTTGTAAAAGGAGCCCTAAGTTTCTCCTTTTTTTTTAACCATTTTCCTAATGTTATCACTGTCTCCTTTTTTAAAATTAAATGCTATTGTACTGGATTTCCAGTGTGAACTTACTTCAGGGACTGTATCAAATCTGATCATGTTATAATCATTGTTATCAAGCAGCCCCAGCAGTATTACCTCCCACATCAATTAATGCACTCCACTATGAACAAGGTCTAGAATTGCTTCGCCTCTTGTAGGTTCCTGAACCAGCTGCTCCATAAAGCAGTCCTTGATTTCATCAAGGAATTTTATCTTCCTTGCATACCAGTCAATTTTGGAAACCCCAACTTCAAAAAGATATAAATAGGATGGTACAGAGGGCTGCTAAAAAATTGGTTAGTGGTCTTTGTCATAAATCTTATAGGGGCAGACGTAGAGCTATTAATATGTATACTCTGGAGGAAAGACAGGAGAGAGGGGATATGATATAGATCAGGGATCTCAAAGTCCCTCTTTTAGGGCCGCAATCCAGTCGGGTTTTCAGGATTTCCCCAATTAATATGCATTGAAAGCAGTGCATGCACATAGATCTCATGCATATTCATTAGGGAAATCCTGAAAACTCGACTGGATTGCGGCCCTCAAGGAGGGACTTTGAGACCCCTGATATAGATGTTTAAATATCGCTATGGTACTAATGTACAGGAGATGAGTCTTTTTTAAATTAAGGAAAATGGGGTCCTTTATAATTATCTATAGGTTATTTATTTATTTAGTTTTAAAAAATTATACCACATAAAACTTAGGCAGTTTACATCAAAACATACATTAAAGTCTAAAATACATACATATTCATCAGAAAGGCCTAATTTTACAGACAGGGAAAATGCTTGAGTATCTGATTGTAAAACCGCTTAGAAAACCTTGATAGGCGGTATATAAAAAATCCTAATAAACTTAAACTTAAACTTAATAATAATAAACTTATGTTGTTGCAAAGACATCAACAATCAAGTAACTCCTGAATTATTATATCATCACAGCATCTCCCTTCTTATCTTCCAACACCTCTTCAAATATATTGCATCGCATCAAAGTATTCACAAACATTTGGGTCTTCAACAATTTCTTAAAATCTAATCTTGCTGCACATAAACGCAAAGATCCTGGCAGGGTATTCCAGAGTTTCACACCCCCTACTGACAACATGGTGTCACCAATCCTAGAGTGAGTCACTATCCTTTCGCTGCTGCAGTTTAATCTCATACATGTTTCCGACCATAAACTCTTTCTTGGATGATAAATTTCTAGAAACCCTTGCAATACAGTGTGAGAGACATGATACAGTATTTGATGTATTATTGAAATAATTTTATATTGTACTCTTTGTTGAATCGGCAACCAGTGTAGCTGTTTCAAAATCAGTGTTATGTGAACCATTCTTGGCACACCAACAATTAACCTTGCAGCTGAGTTCATAAGTATTTGCAGCACCCTAGTCTTCACTTTCGCAACCCCCAGATACAATGCATTGCAATAATACACTTTACTTAAAATTAATGCTTGCACTATAGTACGAAAATCGTAATTTTGAAGCATTGGTTTTAAGCTATACAGCATTTGTAGCAGCACTTGAATTGTCTTCAATATTTTACTTTCCATTGTCAAAGAACTGTCCAAGAATACCCCCAACACATTCATCTCCTTTTTTTTTTTACCAACAGTTGGTCCCCCATCACATTTACATTCTCTAAAATCAAACAATCCCTTGGGTGTTTTATAATCATCACCTCAGTTTTGTTCACATTCAGTTTTAAACCATGATCATTCATCCATTCCACAATCTTCTCCATGTAACTTTGCAAACATTCCTCCATCTTATGAACATCGTCACACACCAGGAAAAAAAAGAGTTTATCATCTGCATAGAGCCTGTATTGTACTTCTAACTTCTGAAGCACAGCTCCCAATGTGGACATATATATGTATATTGAAAAGTATGGTAGAGAGGGCTGAACCCTGAGGTACACCTCTGTTAGCATCCAGAAATAGCAGGAAAGCAAGGCATTTGTTGGCGTCCATTATGAAGACTCCTTAGGAAATTGAAAAGTCATAGGATAGAAGGCAAAAGTCCTGTTTTGAAATGGAAATTGTCTATAAGACAGGAAACAGATTATGGCTAAATGGTCAGTTTTCAGTTGGAAAGGGTCAATAGTTGAGTACCAAAGAGTCTGTGCTGGGACCTGTACTGTTTAATGCAAATGATCTGGAACCTTGAATATATAATAATAATAATAATAATTTTATTTCTTATATACCGCTATACCATAAGTTCGAAGTGGTTTACAAAGAGGGTCGTGCCGGGAGAGGGTGCAGTGTTTACAGCAGGAGACATATGTTTACAACAAGATACATATGTTTGGAACAGGAAATAAGCTAGGTATTAGAACCAGGGATTTGAGATACATAAGCTTTGTGGAAGAGTGTGCATAATAAGTCGGAATTACAATGAATAATATACAGGGAAATTACAATATGCATGAGATAATGGGGGAAGTTTACAGTGAGAAGAGGATATTACAAAGTGAGCAGGAACAGGAGATGATTACAATGCGATACAGGTTAATACAAAGTGAACAGGATATTACCAAGTGAACAGGAACAAGAGAAGTTTACAATACGATACAGGTTAATACAAAGTGAGCAGGTACCGGGGAGGTTTACCATAAGATAAAGTAAATTACAGGGTGGACCGGTACAGGATGTTTACAGTAAGATACAGGATATTACAATTTGAACAGGATACAAGAGTTAAAAGCTGAATTACGGGAGGAAATATACAATGTGAGAAAGGAACCCAGCCATAAGCGCTGGAGGGGGAAGGAAGGGTAGGGTGGGCATTTGGAGGGGATATAGCTGGATGAGGGGGAGAAACTTAGGTGGTGTTGAAGAGACGGGTCTTCAGAGACTTTCTGAAGTCGATGTATGATGTGGCCTCGAGTATTGGTTTGCTAGCCAAGTGTTCAGTTTGGCTGCTTGGAATGAAAGCATTCTGTCTAGGTACTTCTTGTAGTGACATGATTTCAAGGATGGGTATGTAAAGAGGTTAGCTCTGCGGGAGATCTTTTGTGGGCAGTTGGTGAGGATTTGGGAAGCTAGGTAAGTTGGAAGCATTCCGAAGATCGCTTTGAAACTGATGCAGGCGAACTTGAAAAGTATTCTGGATTCTACTGGCAGCCAGTGAAGAATTTGGAGATATGGGGAGATATGTTCCCATTTTTTTAGCCCAAAGATGAGGCGGACTGCTGTGTTCTGGATTAGTCTTAGCTTGTGGAGTGACTTTTTGTAAGCTCCCAAAAATATGATGTTGCAGTAGTCCAGAGTACTCAGGATGGAGGCTTGTACTAGTAGACGAAAGGATGACTCGTCAAATAATTTTTTGATAGTGCGAAGTTTCCAAAGAGTAGAGATGCATTTTTTGAACATTAGATCAGTGTGTTTTTCTAGTGTTAGATGTCTGTCAAGGGTAATCCCTAGTATTTTAATAGATTGGGCAATTTCATAATTTTTGCCGTTCACGTGGATCATGTTGTCTTTAATCTGCTCGTTGGGAGAGGCTAGGAAAAATTTGTTTTTTTCTGTGTTCAGTTTGAGTTTGAAGGCCTTCATCCAAAGTTCTATTTGGTTTAGGATATTGGCTAGGTGAATGATGAAATTTGGCGAGATTTCGGATAGTGGGAGAATGACGGTGATGTCGTCAGCGTAAATGTGGAAGGTGAGCTTTAAGCTCTGTAGTAGGTGACCCAGTGAGATGAGGTAGATGTTGAAGAGGGTCGGTGATAGCGGGGAGCCTTGGGGAAGTCCGCAGTTGTTGTTCCAGCTGAAGGAGAGTTTATCTTCTTTGAGTACTTGATAGGATCTGAATTCAAGGAATCCTCGGAACCAGGTAAAGGTGTTTCCTGAGATGCCTACTGATTCCAGACAGTTCAGCATGATGGGGTGGTCAACTAGGTCAAAGGCACTACTTAGATCCAGTTGGAGGATCAAAGCGTTGGAGCCTTGACTCAGGAGGGAGTGTAGAGAGTATAGGAGGGAGGCCATTACAGTTTTGGTGCTGAAGCCGGGTCTGAAACCAGATTGGTTGGTATGAAGTAAGTTGAATTTGTCTAGGTAGTTGTTTAGGTTAGTATTTACCAGGCCTTCCATTAATTTGACAGCCAGAGGGATGTTTGCAACAGGTCTGTAGTTGGAGATGTTGTTGGCTGCTTCTTTTTTGTTCTTTTTTATAGGGGTAATAATAATTTGGCCCAGGTCTTCTGGGAATTTCCCAGCGGATAATTGTAGATTAATCCAGCTTAGAAGTTTGGTTTTGAAGATAATGGGGGCAGATTTCATCACGTTTGGGGGGCAGGGGTCTAGTTTGCAGTAAGATTTCGGATATTTGTTGTAGTACTTGGTAAACGTTTGCCAGTCAGTTTCCTTGAAGTAGGGCCAGCTCATGTCGGCTTTGGAGGAAGGGTCATGGTCCTGGAGGATGGTATAGTTCCAGTGGGAGTCTTGTGAGCTTGTAAGGGCGAGTCTTGAATTAGATATTTTTGAGTTGAAAAAAGTGGCCAGGGCATCTGCTGTGATCGTGGAGTCTTCTGCTAGGTTTGTGTAGGGGTGGGTGTCGAACAGGTCGTTGACTAGTTTGAATAGTTTGTTGCTGTTTAAGGAGGTGTTGCCTATAATGTTGGCGTAGAAGGTTTTTTTCTTTTTAGAGATGGTGTTTTTGTAATTAGCTAGCTTTTGGCGCCAGGCGTCTCTGGATTCTGGAGTTCCTAACTTTATCCACTTCCTTTCTAATCTTCTAAGTTCTCTCTTTATCCCAAGGAGCTCTGGGTCAAACCAGCCCGATAGGTTTCTAGGTCTGAACCTTCTTTTCTTCATTGGGGCCATTACGTTTAGGATTTGGGTGCTGGTGGAGATCCAAGAGTTCATGAAGAGGTTAGGGTCCTCATCGTGGTTGTGGGTAATGTCATAGTGAGACCAGAATTCTACGGGGTTGAGTTTGCCTCTGCTTGTTTTAAATAGTGTGGGTTTGTGTTTAGCTTTCGTTGTGGTTGATGTCTGTTGCCATTCCAACTCGAAGTTGCATATTTTGTGGTCAGACCAAAGTGAGTCTGACCAGGTTGCTGATGTCCATCGGATCGTAGGGTTTGTTGAATGAGATTTAGACAGGGATACAATGTCCAGTTGGTGGCCTTTTGTGTGGGTTGATATTGGAGGGGAGTGAGGGAAGCTTAGGGAGGTTAGAAAGGACCAGCATTCGATGGATTCCGGTAGATCTGGATTCTCTAAATGTAGGTTGAGGTCGCCGCATAAGAGGTTGTAAGGGCCCGAAAGTGAATTGGTTAACAGGAACTCCTGAAATTCTTCTTTGGCTGCTGACCATTTTTTGGGTGGGATGTATGTCAGAGTAATAGTGAGGGAATCGGATAGCAGTTCTGATTGAAGCTTTAGAGAGAGGATTTCCAAGGTGGGGGAGGATTTAGAGCTGAGCATGGAGCAATTTAAGTTATCTTTGAAGATTACAGCCAGACCCCCACCCCTTCCTCTTTCTCTTGCTAAGGAAAGAATTTTGAAGTTTGGGGGGAGGCATTCTTGGATGATAATGTCTTCATCTGAGAGTAGCCAAGTCTCTATTAGTAGGACGAAGTCAGGGTTGGTGTCGGTGAGCCAGTCGTGGATTAACTGGGATTTGTTTCTCATAGATCTTATGTTTAGGTAGGAACCTCTGAGGTTGGAGTAGATTAGAGGAGTAGAGGGAGGGAGGTGGGAGGGAGCAAGTTTTTTTAATACTCTGGTTTTTTTGTTATAGGGTCTGGAAGGTCTGTGGAATGTAGTTAAGATAGGGATCTCTGAAGGTGTAGGGTCTTGGGTATCGAAGGTAGTCTTGTTAGGGGTTGGAGGGGGTTTGGGTGTAAAGGTGCGGATAGAGTAGGGGAGGGAAGGAGGGAGAAGGAAGGGGGGGGTGGTTGCCTTGCTTCTTGAGCTAAGTAAGTGTAAGATAATAAGGAGTAGCCACAAGCTGTTATAAAGGGGCATCATGGTGATGCGGTGGAGTTGAGGCGAGGACGTCACTGGAGGATTGATTAAACAAGCAAAGTCAAGCCACATTTGGCCGATTTTAGGTAGATAATTGATTATTGGTTATGAGTCCAATTATTTGTTTTAGAGAATCGGGGCAAATAAATACAAGATATGCAGTAACAGATTAACAGTGAGAAGATCAGATATGATGCTGTTACCTGACTTGGAGGTCGACAGGAGTTCTGTTGATCTGGTCTTTGGGGCCCTGGCGTTCCACGAAGGCGCTCACTAAGGTGATACAACCATAGGAGTAGACCAACCAAAGAGGAGCAAGAACATCCTACAACACAATGAGGGGGGGAAAAATCACCAAACAATGACAGGAAAAACCCGACACTTTTAGAGGGGCAAAACAATTTTTTATGGAATGCTGCCATATTATCTGAATCAAGTCCTACAGATTTATCAACCCTCAGGAACACTAAGGGCTCCTTTTATCAAGCCGCACTAGCGGGGTTAACGCGCGTGACTTTTCATCACACGCTAACCCCCGCGCTTGCTAAAAACTACCGCCTGCTCATGAGAAGGCGGTAGTGGCTAGCATGGCCGGCAGTTTAACGCATGCTATTACGCGCGTTAAACCACTAGCGCAGCTTGATAAAAGGAGCCCTAAAGTTAGATAGCGCTAACTTATTTACTGTTACTCCTTTGGATTTGATACTTTGGGGGTCTTTTATAAAGCCACAGTAGTGTTGCTGCTGCAGTAATCGCACCGCAGCCCATCCAAATCCTATGCCGATACAAGAAAGGCTTCCTTTTTTTGATTGCAAGAACTTTGAGGTTTTTATGAGAGATCACAATTTTTAGGAGGCATTTGAAGGCATTATTGTTAAAAATAAGCATTTATTGAATGAACATGTAGATGATGATTTTGAAATAAGTTGGGTTTTTAAAAAAAAAATTTTCAGTATTTTTGTTATGAGTCCCTGGTTATTGGGGTTGTTGTATAGCTTGTTATGAGATTGTGAATGTGATTTTGTACTTTGTTTGGGCCATAACTGGATAATAAATTATTAACACTGGGTTTTACTAAGCAACGTAAGAGCATTTTACCACATGTCGACGAAGTAAATGCTCCAACGCTCATAGGAATTCAATGAGCGTCAGAGCATTTACCTCACCAGCCCCTTAAAAAAAACCCTAAATAAATAAAATATGAAAGACTGAGGCCATGGATAACATTAGGCTCCCACTAGTAGCCCATTGAATCCCAGCATCCATTCTTCTGTTACATGGATTATGCCCAACATATTAATGTTCATCAAAGGCAGTCAGTAAGTGTGATAAGGAAATTTGAAAAAAAAAAAACAAAAACCCTCTGAAGACATACTTCCCCCCCTTTTCAAAACTGTAGCATGGTTTTTAGTGCCGACCATAGCAGTAACAGCTCCAATGCTCATAGAATTCCTATGAGAGTCGGAGCTATTACTATCATGAGCGACGCTAAACACCATGCTACAGTTTTGTAAAAGGTGGGGATAGTTTGAGAATGCAAGAAACCATATCATTAGATGTAAATGGGTTTGATCCATGCAATATGCCTGAAGGATCATGGGTAGATTTAGCCATTTGATTATCCCTAGCAAGTTGCCAACTTTTCCTATTTCATCTCTTTTGGTAAATATGTACTGGACATTATGAATAGTTAGTATATAGTGAAAATTAATTTGAAAAGAACACTGAAGACCAGTGGTGTAGCTAGGACTGAATGGGCCCCAGATAGAAAACTTAAAATGGGCCCCCTAAAAAATCTTCGATCTCAGGGTGGTAGGAAGTGGGGGGAAAGAGGAAGGAAGATACACTTTTCCCAAAGTTGACATATTACAATTAATACATTCAGAAAATAAATACTTTTTTTCTACCTTTGTTGTCTTAGCGTTGTCTCTTTTCTGCTTTTTTTACTTCTCTTAATTCTCCAGGGAAGGCTTACCAGACATCCGGATTTTCTAGACATCTGGATTTATCCGGACATTTTCTCTTTTTAGAGGACTGTCCAGGTGGTCCAGGCAGCTTTTTTCCATGTTCAGGGAGAAAGTGTCATGCAGCCCTAACCTGTCTGTCCTGTCTCCCACCTACCTCCTTGCTGAAATGTAATCTTCAGTCTGGCCGTCAGTAGAAGTGAGGTGAGCCTGCTGCCGTCAGCATGTCCCGGAAGCCTTCTCTTTGGAGTGACTTCCTGTTCTCATGTAAGCAGGACGCTCTAGAGAGGCAGCTTCCAGGGCAGGCCAATGGTAGCAGGCTCACCTCACTACTGTTGCCGCCCGGCCGGTCCGAAGATTACATTTCGGCAAGGAGATAGGTCACCTAAGAATGTCTAAATATGCTTGCAAAGAATATAGAATACTGAGTCACAGATTGTGGGCTATAGAAAGACTCTCTAGGATAGGGTTATATCTTTGCTGTATTCCATTGGCTGCCTGTGAATATTCAGATTAGGTTCAACATTCTCTAATTGGCTTTTATGGTTTTCCAAGAATTAAGATCTCATTATTTGAGGGTCAAATTGAGGATTTGTGAACTGCATATGCAGTCGTGGCTCAGGAAATCTGGCTCTATAACCAAAGAATTTAGGTTTCTTAGGACAAGGCCTCATGTTTTATAACAGTGATCTGGAATAAAGTCTCAGAAGATCTAAAACTTTCCCAGGACTATCTGAGTTTTAGAAAACTGCTTGGCACTTGCAATGCCTTTAAACTTGTGGTCAGACTGGGTGGAGGTAGTAGCAATAGCCTGACAACTAGAAAGGAAAGAGATATGAGATGCTGGCTACCTGGTAGGGGGGAAAGAGAGAAAGGCTGCGCTGGGGGGGGGGGGGAGGGATAGGGGCAAGACTAGTAATAGGCAGGGGCAGGGCACTGTGGGTGTGGCTGGGGCGGGGCATGGGTGGGGCCAATGCAGGGTCATGTGTCCTCTTTTTTGACATCACAAATATGGTGACTCTACTCCAGGGTCTCCTGTCCCTTTTGGACATTTCTTCTCTATGTCCACCATCCATCTTTCATGTGTATCTATCTCTCCTGTCCAGTCTCTCTCCTCTGTGTCCTTGTCTATATGCTCCCTCCAGAGCCAGTATCTCTTTTGTATCTATTTCTCCTCATGTCCAACTTCTCTCCTCTTTCCTCAAAAATGCCCCTCCATGTGACTGAATAAAATAGGCCCAAAAAGTGTCTATGGGCCCTCCCAACCAAGATAACCATGTATAAAATTACCACAGCTGATATTCAGTTGGTGGCAGTCAGCTAGGTTAACCCCTGATAGTCAGAGCCAGATTGTGTTTGGAAACTGGCACTGAATATCTTGGGCTAACTGAAAGGGCCCTGGCTGCTAGAGCTTATGCAGGTCCCAGCCAATATTCAGCTGGGACCTGCATAAGACAGGTATGCAAATCATGGCTGAATATTGCAGGGACCCACATAAAAGGTTTTGTTTTTCAAAGCCCCTCCCCCTCCTGATTTATAGTTCCCATCTCCCACTCTCTGGGCCTACCCTATATCCCCGGTGGTCCAAGTGTAGATGATGTGGGAGAAGTGAAGCCCACGCACTCCTGCCCTTTACGACGACCTTCAACCTCCACTTGAGATTTAGATATATTTACTTAGTCTTAAAAACTCTAGAGCACCATGCAAAATGTGAAAGCATGAATTTAATAACTTAGAAACCTGGAGAATGCATTGTCGGCATGTCAGCATGAACACTGTGAGATGAATGCACTCACATTACACGCATGAACCAGAAAAAGTTCCCTTTGTGAATAATACTTCCATTCCAACTGTGCTGTCAATACTTATTTGTGAGGTGTAGCCCTATTGGTAGATTATTAAATCAATAAAGTAGCATGCATAAAGAGAGAGAGAAAAAACTCACTTTGGAATTCAATTAAAAAGGGAAGGGTTTTTGTATTTAGCTCACACCTTTTTCAGTTGTAATTCAATGAGTGTTGCACTTAGGTATAGTAGGTATTTTCCTGTCCCCAACAGGCTTACAATGCAGGTTACTAAGGCAATTAAGGAGCCACAGTGGGATTTGCACTGGATTATGCTGGTCTGAAGCTTGCTGCCCATATCATTAGGTGTCTCCTCCATTGATTTAATCTGCAAAAAATGCTGTACGGTAGAGTTAAATTTCAACAAAGAGAACTTTTTCTGGTTCATGCCTATAAAACAAGTGTGTTCGAAACGGCATAGCTGCTGTCAAAGAGTGAGCAAGAGAAAAATATTGCAGCAAGCACTTATCGTGAAAGTAAAAGCAGCCCATTTTTCCAAACTAAAATAGGGAATACAGAGGAGCAGAGCAGACAGCACATTCTCCTCACATCCTTGTCTGTAATACAAAAACACTGAGTAATACATTTTATGCCTCTCCTGATTTGAAAAGCTCCCACCATCTGTGAAAGGCAATTTGTAGCAGCCTCGCCATTAAGACCCAGCAATCACAGTCTCCCCAGACTATGCTAAGCAGTATCTGGAAAACACACAGGCACAGTCCATAATACCAAAATCTTCCTTTGCTCCAAAACTGACTTAGTGGGCAGCTTCCCCCTTCCCCGCACAAAAGAAAATATGCAATTGGTTATCTTTCAGTGGTTCTCATGCTAAAATGGAAAGGGTGAAAAAGGAAGCTGCTAGAGCTGTTACTTCTGTGGTATGTGTTCAGGCCTCAACCTAACAAACCAAATTATTATTGATGGTTGAGGCAGTTCTGCTCTGCTGGTGAACCACTGATGTCAAAGCTATACCTGCAAGATTAATTATAGCAGAGAATGGGCTGCAGTTTCCAGAGACTAAACCATTAATAGAGACTGAGTGTTATTTTCAGGGATTTCAGACAGCAGAACAAATGCATCCGTCAGTGCTATACATACTAAATTCCGCACCTTGCCTGTTCACAGCGTTGCAAAATTTTAGTCTTGGCTGCAAACTTTTGGGGAATGTGGAAACATTCTTGACAATAAAAATATTATGCCTAATAGTTTTAATATTTATATCAATGACCTGGAGGAAGGAATATCCAGTGAGATCATCAAGTTTGCAGACGATACAAAACTATGCCGGGCGATCAGATCGCAGGAGGATAGAGAGAAACTCCAGAGCGACTTGTGTCGGTTAGAAACATGGGCGGAGAAATGGCAGATGAAGTTCAATGTGGAGAAATGCAAGGTAATGCATTTAGGCAATAAGAATAAGGAATACGAGTATACAATGTCAGGTGCAACTCTGGGGAAGAGTGAACAAGAAAGGGACCTGGGTGTACTGATAGATAGGACCCTGAAGCCGTCGGCACAATGCGCGGCAGCGGCAAAGAAGGCAAATAGAATGTTGGGCATGATAAAGAAAGGAATCTCGAGTAGATCGGAGAAAGTTATAATGCCGCTTTATAGGGCAATGGTCAGACCCCACTTGGAATATTGCATCCAACATTGGTCTCCCTACCTAAAGAAGGATATAAAACTGCTGGAGAGGGTGCAGAGACGAGCAACAAAACTGGTGAAGGGTATGGAGAAACTGGAATACGAGGACAGACTTATAACACTAGGATTGTTCTCCCTTGAGAAAAGGAGACTGCGTGGGGATATGATCGAGACCTTCAAAATACTGAAAGGAATCGACAAAATAGAGCAGAGAAGATTATTTACATTGTCCAATTTGACACGGACTAGAGGACATGGAATGAAGCTAAGGGGGGACAGGTTCAGGACTAATGTCAGGAAGTTCTGCTTCACTCAGAGAGTGGTTGACACCTGGAATGCCCTCCCAGATGAGATTATTGCGGAATCGACCGTCCTAGGCTTCAAGAGCAAACTAGATACATTATCTCCTTAAGAGAGGCATATAAGGATATGGTGGACCATAAATTACGACAGGCAGGGCCTCCGCGTGTGCGGATCGCCGGACTTGATGGACCAAAGGTCTGATCCGGAGATGGCAGTTCTTATGTTCTTATGTTCTTATCCTGCGTGAAATATATCAGGGTAGTAATCTGGCAATGCAATGTACAGAAAGGGGGAAATTCTAGAAGAGGCACCTAAATTAGACGCCTAAAGAGTCAACTAAAGTCAGGCACCTAATTTAATTAGTAAATTGGCTTCAATAAGAAGCCTTAACAAGCTTGTAATTGAAAAAAATACAATTTAATTGGGAGTTGGGCACCTATCTCAACCTCAGCACCCTGAGGTTGTGGGTTCAAATCCACGCTGCTCCTTGTGACCCTGGGCAAGTCACTTAATCCCCCCATTGCCCCAGGTACATTAGATAGATTGTGAGCCCGCTGGGACAGACAGGGAAAAATGCTTGAGTACCTGAATAAATTCATGTAAACCGTTCTGAGCTCCCCTGGGAGAACGGTATAGAAAATTGAATAAATAAATAAAAATAAAAATAAATCTTAAGTGCGATTTTACAAAAGATAGGCGCCCATCACATGGTGCCTAACAGCAAAATAGGTGTGTTTAGCAAAAGAGGAAAACTTAGGCATCACTAGGTGCGATTCTCTAAAGGACTTAGGTGCTTATAATGTAGGCCTTTAAATCCTGGCCTATATTACAGGCGCCTAAGGGGTCCTTTTATCAAGCTGCGGTAGGGGTTTAACGCGTGGAATACCGCGCATTAAACTGCTTGCCGCGCTAGTCGCTAATGCCTCCATTGACGAGGCGTTAGTTTTTTGGCTTGCCGCGAGGGTTAGCGCGTGATGAAATCTCCGATGCGCTAACCCCGCAAGCGCACCTTGATAAAAGGAGCCCTAAGTTTTAAGTTAGGCGCTGCTAAGCGCAATTTTGTTTCAAGTGCCTAAGTGTGATTGACATGCAATAGGTGCCTATCTTTTTAGATGCCAATTACAGAATCTGGCCCAAATTGTCTTAATATTCAAAATGCTGAGCTGCTGGAGCCCCTACAGCTTTTACTATGAGTTTAACTGAACAAGCAAGGAGCATTCTTCTTTGAAAATGAAGTATTTGGAGTAAATTGTCAATGAGCTATTCAGCAGATATGAGGAAGGCAATTTTATCATGACTTAAGATTTACAATCCAACAAAGATAGGAGCATAAAGATATGGCAAGTGACAGTCTTCTGAAACAAAACCTCACATAATTACTGTGTTTGCATGATACAAGTTCTAGGATGAGCACTTATCTGTTGGCTGATGGAAAAGGACCTCCAAGCTCTACCCAAGAAAACTCTCTGGCGTAGAACTCTCTGTATAGAATACTAACTTAAAGACATTTTTATGCCTAACTTTAGGCGCAGGCATTTATGTCTGCCAAAGGCTACTATAAATGTTCACATCTATTAGCCACTCAAGCAGCGAGACTAGACCGCCACCTCTCCAATCTGCTGACCACGACGCCCAACTACAAAACCTTCAGGAAAGAATTGAAAACCATACTATTCAAGAAATTTGTCAAATGATCTAACTAAACCTTCTCGACTCATCCCCAGATCCCAATACATAGTCTATCTATCAGCCTTGTAATCTCTCTGGAACGCGCTACCAGAGGATGTGATAAACAGGAGCACGCTACAGGGGTTCAAAGAAGCTTTGGATAGGTACTTGGAAGACAAAGGGATTGAGGGGTACAGATAAGAGTAGAGGTAGATTATAGGGATGGGATTAGAGGTAAGTTACAAAATTAATCAGGGACCACTGTTCAGGCACTAGGCCTGATGGGCCGCCGTGGGAGCGGACCGCTGAGCAAGATGGACCTCTGGTCTGACTCAGCGGGGGCAACTTCTTCTGTTATGTTCTTAATGCCCAGGCCAATTCTTTTGTAAACCACCTAGAACTGAAAGGTATTGGCAGGATAGAAGACACCAATGTAACGTAATATAATCTATTTTGGCACATAAACTGTTATTTTGGCACAGAAAATGAAGTATTCTACAGCTCTGCACCTGTATGTCTGATTTTCTGTCTTCCTGATTCTAAAATTAAAATGTATACCACTTAGGAAACTAACAAGTAGAATATGAAATTTTAATAAAACATGAACTTGAAATTTAAGTGTTTAAGCATAAAATAAGGTTCTTTAAAATACTTACTAACAGGGAAGCAGCCATATTTTTGTGAGAAGTAATGCCGACACAATTTTGCATAGTCCCAGAGCCCTGAGGCAGCTTATTTTGGTGAATCACTGGCCATTGTCGACAGGGGACTATGACAATGGGACCTTAAAATGATAAGTGTTGAATTACTTGTGCACTGATTACTTAATATGAACTATTTTTGCTCAAATTGACATATGAGTTCTAAAAAAGTTTTTAAACTGGGGGGGGGGGGGGTGTTATGCCGATGAGGAGGCACTTTCATTGTGGTTTGCGAGAACTTTTGTTCAGAGCCTGTGCCCTGAGGCTTTTTCTCCCCTTGTTATTAGGTGTTTTTTTAAAAAAAAAAAAGTTTATTTTATGCTTACAGACTTAAAGAAGTTTGTGGTAAGAACTGTTCAAGACTTCCTTTCGAATGGTGGTTTCTGTTTATTGGTTATTTGATTTTTTTTCCACGCATTCTTATTTGTATTTTGATATAATGGCCATGATTTACCCATGTCCCTTTTGGAGCTGCGCACAAGACGAATTAGGCACGCAGCAGAGCAGATACATGCATAACCATAATTAGTGCCAAATACTTCTCATTAAGGGCAATTACTGATTGTTACCACCAATTACTTAACACATGTATCTGTGATCCACGTGCAAAATTGCATGCCTAGTTTGGGGGACATATACAGAATTTGTGGGTTTCAGTTTAACAAATTGTTCATAAATGCTTTTTCCTGTGAATGGGCTGGAATCGAATCCATTCCTGGGACAACATAATAGCAAAATAAATGACGGCGGATTAAGACCTGCGCAACAAGGTGGCTAGAGCAGGCTAAACTCCTTTATGACTGAACACTGCATTGCAACCAGGGCAGATGGTATTTGTTACTATGCCTATGGCCAATCACATAAAGGTTTCTATATAACGCCACAATATCACAACGCCACAATATCACAATGTCTGGAGTGGTTTTATTTTTATGGCCTCAGCATAGTTGCATTCATTATGATAATGATTAGACCAAAAATCCAACCATATTCCTAATTAACATTTTACTCTATAATTTTAACCTTAAAATGCCTTCCCCTTCCCCTTTGAGATTATATATTCACTGATTTGTAACTTTACCTCACTCATTGTATTTATGTGTATATTTGGTCTCATACCTGCTGTACAGTGCCTTGGGTAAATCTCTTCATAAAAATGGTTAAGGGATTCAAGACAAGGTTGGACAAGTTCCTGCTGAACCAGAACAAACGAAGGTAGGGCTAGTCTCGGTTAGGGCACTGGTCTTTGACCTGGGGGCCGCCGCCACGTGAGCAGACTGCTGGGCGCAATGGACCACTGGTCTGACCCAGCAGCGGCTGTTCTTATGTTCTTAATAAATAACACCCACACTCATCTTAAATAATAAAATGCTAGCCGCGCATGCGCACTTGCCTTGCGTGTTCCCTGATCCCTTTTCTGTCGGGATGTGGCAAGACAAGTGCGCATGCGCGCCCTTCCCTGTTTTCCACCTCACAATACAGACCGCACCACGCCGCCTCTTCACAACGGCTGCCACAAGCATCGCCGCCGAGCTGGCAATAACAAAGCCAGATGCCATGGGTTCTTCCCTTTTGCCAATTTGCTAAAGGCTCTGCCGGTCTCGATCCTGCCCATCTCTAAAGTTACTTCCTGATTTTGAGGGGCAGGATCGAGACCGGCAGAGCCTATAGCGATTTAGCAAGAGGGAAAGCCCCCGTGATGTCTGGCTTCTTTATTGCCAGCCGTTTTAGTGGGACCGAGACAGGACCGAAGGCAGGGCTGCTCACAATCCAGATGCACCGCTCATCACTCCCCCCTCCCCCCTCCTTCCAGCGGCCAGCAAACAATGCCTTCCTCCCTGCCATGATCCTCAAGGCCTGGACTGCAACACACTCAAAACGAGGCTCCTGCACTCCTGGACTGCAGAGCACACCCGATGCCGCTGCCGACACGGCAGCGGCTGACTCCTGCTTCCAACAGGGCAAAACGACTGCTGACTCCTGCACGCAACTCCACGAAGGGCCGGAAGCTTGCAATTGGGCCCACAAGCCTTCCTCTGACATCAATTCTGATGTCAGAGATAAGGTCTGGGCCTGGGCCTGGACCTGGACCTTCTCTCCGATGGGAATTGACATCGGGGCAAGACTTGCAGACCGCTGTTCCTTCTCTTCCTTTCCTGCAATGGTGAGCAAGTCAGAGGGCGGTGAGGGGATGGTGGGGTGGCAACGAGCAGCAACAGAACACCGGGGGGCGCATATGGTAGGTGACAAAAATAGCAGAAACTGTGAACATGAACAGGGATGAAGCAACTTAAACTTCCTTTCTGTCGGTGGTGGGCGAGAGCAGGAAGAGGGGGGAGGTAAAATAAAGGGAGAAGGGCTGCTGCTGGATAAGGTGAACAGTGATGGGGTGGTGGAGGACACAGGGGAGGTAAAAGGGGAACACAATAAGGGAAGGGGGGGCCCTTGGAGCAGGCTAGACCGCAGGAATGGAAGGCGGAGGGGCCAAAAGGAGCAGGCCACATCATGGTAAAAGTAGGGAAGGGGGTGGGGGAAAATGCTGCTACTGCTGCACAGGGACCTGGAGGGGGAGGGAAATGCGAGCAGGAAGAGGTGATGGTGGACAGGGGGGGAAAAAAGGAAGGGAGGCTTATTGCTGGACAGGGGGAACAGGAAGAGGTGCTGATGGACAGGGGGGGGGAAATGAAGGGAGGCCTGCTGCACAGGGGGAGCAGGAAGAGGTGATGATGGACACGGGGGGGGGAAATGAAGGGAGGCCTACTGCTGGACAGGGGGAGCAGGAAGAGGTGCTGATGGACAGGGGGGAGGTAAAACAAAGGGAGAAGGGCTGCTGCTGGATAAGGGGAGCAGTGAAGGGGTGATGGTGGACACAGGGGAGGTAAAAAGAAGGGAGAATGGACAGGAAAAAGCGGCTAAGGAGACAGAGAGAGAAAGAAATGAAGACAGACACACACATATATTCTAGCACCCGTTAATGTAACGGGCTATAAAGCTAATATGATATAAATGTGATACAAAATATGCATGCTTGATCCTGACCTTTCTTTGCTAATTTATGGAACAGGCCATAACGGTCTTCCCAGCACTAACCTTACTTCAGTTGAAGCCCACTCCAGCTCACGTTGACCTCTCTTTGCGATTTTCAGGACACATACTATCGAAGTCTGATCAGCACTGGCCTTACCTACCAACTTTTGAAGGAGTATCTAAGCATCACTCCTGGCCTTCATTTGTTTGATTTCATCTTCTCTCCACATAGGGATACTCTGGTTAATGCGGATGGGCAGACTAGATGGGCCTTTTGGCCTTTATCTGCTGTCACGTTTCTAGGTTTCTATATCATCAGTGCCGATGAAAGCAATTATTGATGCTTTAACTACCAAGGACAGGGAGTTTACATGAACAGCAAGCCTTCATTGAATTTCACCCTGTTTCTCACCCTTCTCCTTTTTACTTTTCAGCTACCTATCAAATTTCCATCTTCTCTCATACAGTAGCTCTCCCATATCCCATCTCGCTCCTTTCCAGTCCTACATTTCCTTTTATCTACTCCCCACTACCATATTTCTACCCTCTGTAATCACTATCCTTCCTTCCCTCATACCACTTCCCTCTCCTCTCGTTGCAGTGGGTTAACAGCAATGGTAGCGATTCTCACACGCTACCTGCCACTAACCTGGAAGACTCCCCTATGTTGTGTCTCTCCCTCTTTTGTTGCAGTTTCCTGCTTTTTTCCACAGCAAAGGGGAGGCTTCTAGTTTAGCGGCAGGCAGTGTGTGAGAATCCTGCTGCTGCCGCTGACCCATTGCAGCAAGAGGAAAATGAAGTGGCATGAGGGAGGGAAGGAGAGATGTAGCATAGGGGGTGAGGGAAGAGGAAGAATTCCTGGACATGGGGTGCTGCTGACCCCTTGTAGGATCGAGACAGGACTGCAAAAGGTGCACCACTAATGGGCAGGCCTGAGCCAGAACTGGGTGAGTCCAGACCTACTCAGGCCCACCCATGGCTACGCCCCTTGTGTTCACTCCAGCATTATGCCACTCTCTCAGGAATTAAACACAGAACTAGTACAAGACAGACAATGAAAAAACAAATAATCACTTGTACTTAAATGATTTACTCCAAAACAACAAAGATAATGGAGTACAGAAAGATTAGAAAAGCACAAAAGACAGAACACTTAGTCATAAAAAATGCATAAAACCTCCTCTGCACTCTGAAAAAAAAAACAATTATACTATTAAAATCCTATCACCACTCCTGAGTCCTCTACTTGTTTATCTACACCCAGTACAGACAAAGTATTTCATGTGCAATTGTTTTCTTTAAATATAAAAGGTAAACCTCAGAAAATTTAATGGAAATGGACAAAAGCCTATCTTAACTATTTTTCTGTCTGCTTTTTTTTGACAGCCTACACAGCAGAATTACAGAAAAGCTTCACTTGGATTTGAGGTATACATTTGAAAAAATCAGTATAAAGGTGAATGGAATGCAAGGGGCTTGAGGAAATGAGGAAGTGCTGAGTCATCTTGGAAAGAGAAGATTGTTGTTTTTTTAAAAAAAACAAAACTTTATTTAGTTTTTAATGCCAACAAAAAGTGCAATGCAATTTATATACAAATAATAATAAACCAAGCACTTATAATCAGTCAGTATCTATTCAAAAGTAAAATTCCTTCCCCCATCTAGCATTACCAAAAAAAAAGAAAGAAAGAGAAGATTGAATCTATCTACATGAGTATCACGTACAGACGGCCTGTGTAGGGTCTAGGTTCCAGTTTTGTTTATTGATTATTGCACTGTTCGACAGAGTTAGTTTTACTTTATATTGAATAAATAAACAATTCTATTATCCAATTCCTGGGTAAAAGATCTATTACACACTTTTATTTGTGTTGGACACTTTCGTTTGTGGGACCTTGGTCCTTTGCCTCTGGATTTTGGGTTCGCTGTCCTGGCTGCGCAACCTTCCAGGGGTGAAATAATGCAATGAAAATAATCAGCAAAGTGGCATTTGTGTCTTTGCTCGCAAAGATTGTCTAAACATGCAAAGGCACAATGAGTCTTTAACTTGAAGAATTAAAGCATCCCAACAATTTTGGCTGCCTTCACTGTGGTTGGGGTTTGTTTTTTTGGGGGGAAGAGTTATTTTTACCCTGAGAAGGTGTTTTTTTCCTGTTTTATTGGGATCTCTCACACATAACATAACATAACTTTATTTTTCTATACCGCCTTAATCAAAAGAATTCTAGGCGGTTTCCACAAAAGAGAAAATAGTAAAAAATGAATACAGCTTGTTGTATAAAAGACATTAAAAGTTTAAAATTGATAGAATAAGATTAGTTATGTTTAAAAAGTGAAGATAAAAGTACAGATTAAGAAATAAATTTATCAAATAATATTGTCTTGATTTCTTTTCTAAAAGCGCCATAGGACAACATGGCTCTGCTGATATAGTTACCCAACCAGGACTGTTGTTTGCTTGCTTGGAAAGCAAGCATCCTATTTAAGTAAGACCTGAGTTTACAGCCTAAAATCTTTGGGTAAGCAATAGGTTGCAGTTCCTGATTATCCGCACAGGGTTATATAAAACAAAATGAGATAGCAGTTATGTAGGTGCCAATCCCCAAACTGACTTGAAACAGAGCATGAGAATTTAAACATTACTCGTGCCTCCACTGGCAACCAGTGCAGTGATCGAAAATGAGGGCTAATATGATCACTTTTCTTTAGTCCAAATATCAGACTAACAGCCCTGTTCTGCACTATTCTTAATTTTTTCACAACTTTCTTTGGTGCACCCAAGTAGACAATATTACAGTAGTCCAATATGGATAATACCAATGCCTGCACCAATAGTCTAAAAGCTAAGAAATCAAAATAATTTTTGCTAGTCTTTAACTTCCATAATATAAAAAGCACTTTTTCACCACCAAATTTGTGTGCTCTACCAAAGTTAAATGGGTGTCTAAGGTGACTCCCAATATTTTTATAGATTTTAAAATTGGATAGTCATGACCATTCAGGTTACAACCCTCAGAGATAAAGAGCTTATTCTCTCTCACAGTGAGTTGTTCCAGGTCTCACCCTCGCTCCACATGGTCCACCCTGGGACCATGCTATCTTCATGCCAAGCTGAAACATTCCGCAGTCTTCTCTGCTAAGCATGGCATTATCCGGGGTGGGGGGGGGAGTGTCACACATTCAAAACAATTAAACTGGCCAAGAGAGGCTCCTGCCTGGTTAAATTATCTTGACCTGTTCTACCACTGGACCACCCCCCCCGGTCCCTCCTGCCGGGTCCCTCCTGCTCCTTGGGACAAGGCTCCCTCCATCTTCAGGAGCAGGAGGGGTGCCCAGACCCTCCTGCTCCTACGCCAATCTTCAGGAGCAGGAGAAAAGTCCTCCCGCTCCTGCGTCCAGCCACCGCTGAATAGCAGCCTTAGGCCCCACCCCGGGGAAGGGGAAGGGCCTAAGGCACTGATTGGCTGAGGCACCTCAGCCTCATCCTTCACATACACTTGACAACCCAGTATAAAGCTTATGCTTCTTCAAAATAAATAAATATAATTTATAAAGAAGGGAAAAGACCTCAGATGGCCTGCTACAATGTTATAGTAATCTGAAAGCCACACTACTTTACTGCTAGCTAGGTCTGGAGAATCTTTCTGTGGTATGAAAAGCTCCAACTTTTTATCTTTCACTATAACTGTTGATGGTAAATCTACTGTGTCTCAAATCATTGTCCAACATACATTTTTCAAAATAATCATAAAAAAATCAGACTACATCTTAATGCACAAAACCCAAAGAGGCTGCTATTTCACTTGTAGGTTTGTCAGGAGTTCCACAAATTTTCATTTGCAATTAGTCTTTACACTGCCACCCACATCATTTTGAAAAGAAAAAGTGCTGTTGGCGATGGTTAAAAACAATGCCATATATAGAAGCAATCAGTTTGTCTCTTCACTTCATAGTGCTGACACTAACAAACTTCAGTTTCCTCTAAGATGGTCTATACCAGAAGTGGGCAACTCCAGTCCTTGAGGGCCGGAATCCAGTCGGGTTTTCAGAATTTCCCCCAATGAATATGCATTGAAAGCAGTGAATGCAAATAGATCTCATGCATATTCATTGGGGAAATCCTGAAAACCCGACTGGATTGTGGCCCTCGAGGACTGGAGTTTCCCACCCCTGGTCTATACACATCACTGACTGTACTTAGAAGAGCCTTAAACTGTTGTAATAATATATCTTCACTCTAAGTAAATATTACTTCAATTCATTTCTTATGTACTTAAGATTTTGTATATGAGTCGGATGACAGCAGCAACGGGCAGATCCCTGACGAAGCCATAGCGAAACATGTCGGTCCAGACGCTCAGTCTGCTAATAAGCACTAAAAGACTTGGGGCTCCTTTTACAAAGCTATGCTAGCGGTTTCAGCGCACGCTTAGCGAACGCTAAATTGCCGCACATGCTAGATGCTAACACCAGCATTGAGCTGGCGTTAGTTCTAGCCGCGTAATGTGGGTTTAGCGCACGCTAAAATTCTGCGTGTGATAAAACGCTATCGCAGCTTAGTAAAAGGAGCCCTTAGCCATTGAGATAAGTAAATTTATATTTATATTGTGTTAAAAATTACATATTGGTAAAAATTAGTAATGGATTAAAGATTAAAAAGTAATATAACCCAGACTTATGAGGATTTAACACATAATTCTCTCTGCTAACAGAAATCACATATCGGGCAGTGGAGTGGTGTTTCTGAGGTCTTTAGGTTAAGAAAGCATGAAGATTGTATAAAAGTACATAAGAATTGAATTGAAGTAATATTTACTTAGAGTGAAGATATATTATGACACTAACAAATTGGCATTTTGATTTAAATAAGATGCTGGCTCAAGATGATGACCAGTCATGACTTCCAATTTATGTAAGATCGCTGTGGTCTCAAAATCACTTCCCTACTTAAAATAATATTGTGCCAATATTGTACAAAGTAGGCAATATATTTTGAGAAAATACGTAAAAAAGACATTCCATTTAGTGCTGTTATTCAAACTCCATGATTCCAGCATCTTCAACTGGTGTATCCAGTAAGAGGGGAAGGTGGGAAGATGGTTCACCCCAGGCACCATCTTGGTGGAGGCAATGGCACCCCTCCTCCTCTCTGCTTCTTCACCTCTTCCCACTCCACTCCTCCCCTTGCCACACGCGCGCGCCCCCCTTCCCTTCCCCCTTATCTCTAGTTGTTCACCACCACGAGCAGCGACGTCAACCTGCTCCTCGCGACTGCGTCATCTCTCCTGCTGACGTCACTTCCGGGTGCAGCGCATAGGAAATGGCATCAGAGGGAGAGCCGATGGGGGGTCGCGAGGAGCACGTTGAAGTTCTTGTTGCTCACAGCGGTGAACAATTAGAGGCACAGGGCAAGGCAGGGGGGAGCATGGGGGCGGAGGCGAGGGGGGAGGCACCACTGCTCCGGGCACATATCACCCTTGCTAAGCCGCAGGGTGTAGCATCTCTGCTCATGCTCCTTCCTTGCCTCATCCTTTACTCCTCCTATTTGGAGGTTCCCAATCAATCACAAAGCATGTTAAATCACAGAAACTGTGATACGCCTTGGCACGGTGGTCTGTTAACAGCTCTTCCCGTTTTCTTCTCTTTAAACTGGGCCTATCTTCACTCATTCTGATTTTCAGCACTCATGTTGTCTGTTCAATATAGAACATACTGCGGGAATATTTATTTATTTAAAACTTTTTTTATACCATTTACAAAAAAATAAAATGGTTAAATCATCAATTAAAACATACATAAGATAAAAACAAACCATATCATAAAATTGACATAATTAAACAATTTCATCTCTTCAAGTGTCAACTAATAAATCACAAGAATACAATAGCAAACATGGTTAAGCAGATTCTTTTCTTCAAATGCCAACAAATAAATCACAAAACAGCAGTAACAAACAGCAGAGTTTTTAAACGGTTTCTTAAATTGAAACTGGTTTACACAGTCACAATTGATCCACATAAGAACATAAGTAAGGAACATAAGTAAGGAACATAAGTAAGAACATAAGTAAAGAACATAAGTAAAGAACATAAGTTGTAAACCACTTGAATTTCTAAACTTTGATGTGTAGTGTCATCTCATGTCTTACCATTGCCACATTTATAGTAGTCTGAGTGTATATTATTAGAATAGGGCAACAATTAAAAATTTTATTCAAAATTAATTGTATGATGCGTCACCATTAATCGTAGCACACATTTGTGGCCCTGCCACACCTCCATACCTTTCGAAACCTTTTAATTCTTCACAAGCAGCAAGCAGCAACTCATATCCTCTGCTCATCTTGGCCCAAAGCCTTCCCTCTGACACAACTTCCTGTTTTCGCATAGGCAGGACCAGGACCAAAGGAAGGCTCAGGTCCATCATGAGCAGCAGTTATGTAATGCTGCCAATAAAGAACTACCAAAAAACCACCATGGAGAGATGATGTTCCTCAATTGGACTTTATTAAAATATATATATATATATATATATAAATCAACATAGCGATCCACATAAAAACCTTAAGGGCCTAGTCCACTGGGAACATTGGGCCCAACACAGTCTGTATTTTGACAGTAGAGTCTTCCTCATGGGGTTCCTGCTAGTCCTAGGATGAAAGGATCATGCTGTTGAACCCCTCCACCCAGACATCGTGGGTAGAACTAGAGCAAATCCATAAAAGATTGATTAGAGCAGAGTTGCATGGGAGTACCATGGTCCAGTACTTGAAAAAGTCCATGATACCGCAAGGACTCCGGGTATTGAAGGAACAAAAATTGACTACTTTGGATAGATCATTCATGGACAAATGGACAGGGATATTAAATCGCTGCTCTAGAGATCTTATGATCTTATTAGTAGAGACTACCTCAGACATTGAGCTTGATCTTCGGGCCAAAATAGTGTCCATGGAATTACAAATGAAAGAAAAGATTGATAAAGAAGAGTTTGCAAAGAAGCGAGATGAGTTGGAAGATCAAATGGTGTAATTTCAGGATTCTATAAAGCAAACAAAAATAAGGAAATGGAAGAGGGATGAAAAAGATTATCAAATGGGAAGAGTATACACATGGAACAAGAAATAACAAGTGGTCTAATTAAAAAGAAAGTAGCTTTTAGTGCTTCATCCAAAGAATCCTATGTTACCTGTGGAGAATCAGTTGAAACTACATCCTCTAAAGTTTCAGGGGACGGGACGCAAGGCCAAAGAGGAGTGCGCTCGAGAGGAAGAATGAGAGGAACCCAGCGGGGGAGAGGCAAGATTCAACCCAATGGAAAGAAGTAGAACCTACGGTAATAAACATTTCTCAAAAGGTGCTAACTAAAGAACAACAAGAAGTACTGGAACTTGGACTCAACTATGCAATATGTGAAAGACCGGATTTTTTTCAATTGAAAATCTCCTTTCATAAATTTTTGAGAAAACTTCAATTGAAATTATTTTTTCAAGACAAAGGAAATTTTGAAATAAGCAATGAGGAAGATTCCTCTATATGTAAAAAAGAATCAAAGTGGATCCCACCAGGACCAATAGATCCGGCAATAGCCATTTTTAGAGATTTAGTCCTTTCAGGAATTTCAGAATATGAAAAAGCAGTTGGGCAACACAATATCCCATATAATTTGACATACCAACAGCATAAAGTGCTGATGCAATTAAAAGATCTATCAGATGTTAGGATTTTAAGAGCGGACAAGGGAGGAGCCACAGTTGTGATGGACAGAGAACAATATTTAAGAGAAGCTGATCGTCAGCTGTCAAATGTGATAGCTTATGCCCCTTTGCCTGGCGATCCGATAGCACCTTTAATGAAGGATATTTTTGATTGGGTAACCCATCATTATGAAAATGGTATGTTGACGAAAAAGGAATATCAGTTTCTATTGGACAAATATCCTAGAACACCTAATATCTACTTTGTTCTGAAAGTTCGTAAAAATCTATTAAACCCCCCCGGAAGACCAATAGTGAACACGAGAGGGTCCCTTCTAGAACCGTTGTCGAAATTTGTGGATACATTCCTGATGAAAGAAGTTGTAAAGATCTCCTCTTATTTAAAAGATTCCTCCCATCTCCTTAGAATCTTAGACCAAGATATTGATATGAGTTCAGTAACTTTCTTAGTAACGCTAGAAGTAGTATCCTTATACACCAAAATACCACAGGAAGGGGCTCAAGGTATAGTAAGAGAAGTTCTGATTAAAAGACAGGGAGATCAGAGAATCAGTACAGAGTTTCTGATGAAATTAACTCGATGGGTGATTGGGAGCAATTATTTTGAGTTTGAGGGGGTCTATTACCAGCAAATCCAGGGGGATTTGATGGATAAATTTGAGGAAGTAGAAATATATCCTTCAGACTTCTTTCAGCATATCGTCATATGGAAAAGATTCTTAGACGATATCTTTTTTCTTTGGAAGAGCACAGAGCAGGGGTTATTAGATTTTCTAAACTCATTGATACCATGTTTGTGACTGCTCTCATGCATATTCTGAAAAATTGGAAATCATCTTCGTTATTAGATTATACTTTTTGGTGGAACTCTCTATGTATGTACCACAGATTTGAATCATATGCATATGAAAAAAAAATTTCACTCCGTAAATCCATGAATTGGAAAAACAAAAAATCACCCTGGTCATTTTTAGATTTATATGTACATTCTACTATGTAGACACTCCTGTCTTCTCTTCTCCTCTCTTTAAATTTTTTTTTTTTCTTTCTCTTCTTTTTTCCTCTCTCTTTCAATTTTTACTTTGTCCTATTTCACTTTCTATTGTCATACATCACCACAAACAAATCCAATACTCTGAGCTTTTCTTAATAATATGGGCCTTTATAAATAACTATATATTAATGCAAAATGTTATACTACTTTTATGTATTTGAATTGCTCCTTGTATTTTTTAAAATCCTGAATAAAAATTTATTGAATTAAAAAAAAAAAAAGATTTTCTAACTTGGATAAATACAAGGGATCCCCACTTACAGTTTACTTCTACATATAAAAGAAAATTGAATTCTTAGATATGCAATTGATTAAAGAAGATTTTCAATTGACTACTAAACTTTATAGAAAGCCTGTATCCCGCAATACTTTTTTGCATTTCCTAAGTTATCACCCATATCATTTGAAATTTAACCTCCCAGTTAGTCAGTTCCTTGGAATACGAAGGATTTCTTCAGATATTAAAGAATTTAACGAGGCAGCAGACCAGTTGCAGAATAGATTTAGAGCTCGTGGTTATCCTAGAAAGTCTATTCATAGAGCTTTCTTAAGAGCTAAATATGCAAATAGAGAGCTCCTTTTAGAAGAGAAGGAAGAAGTGGAGGAGATAGATTGTCTCATTTGCGTTTTACCTTATTCTGAAGCAGCTAAGGAACTGATATCTCAGTTAAAAAAGTTTTAGCATATTTTGCAGCTTCATACCATTTTCACTGACATTCCAATGTTTTCATTTAAGAAAGGGAAAACTATAGGCCAGGTCTTGATTCAGCAAAAGACAGATCTGAGATATAGGAAAAAGGTGGGGAATCATAATAAATGTGACCATTGTCAATGGTGCGCTAGCACCATTGAAGGTACAACATGGATTGATCCTCAAACTAAGAAAAAGATAGTAGCTTCGGCTAATACCAACTGTCAGACAGAGGGGGTTATATATATTCTCGTCTGTCCCTTCAAATTTAGTTTATGTTGGCCGTACATCACGACCAATCCATGTTAGATTAAATGAGCACAAGTCAAGGATTAAAAATAAAATAACACAAGCCCCCATAGTGGAACATTGCATAGCTCAACAGCTGATCCTGGACAGTTAAGATGGAGAGTTATTGATCAGGTAAATAGTGGGAGGGAGGGAAGGGTAAATGTTGAAAAAAATTTAAATTATAAAGAACAACGTTGGATTTACCAATTAAATATTGTATCTCCTTACGGGTTAAATACAGAGCTGGAATGGATGTCTCTAGTTTGATTTGGAATAGCGCAGGGGGGAGGAATTTGAATGAAGAAACTGGAGGGGTGGGTCCTTAGGTCCAGTTTCACCTCATTTCGTGGCCCGGGCATATTGGGCGGCCCTAACTATTTAAAAGCAAAAACGCGGCCGAAACTCTCGTAGAGAATCAAGGGTTGTCGGCTGTGATAAGGTAAGCTTAAATAAAACATTAAGAGGTTTTGTATTAGAAAAGGTTTTTTAGTTGATAATAACAAGAGGTTTTGTTGGTTGGGTTTTAAAGGGTGGCTGACTGGGAGAGCCTGCTTTAATCTGGGAAGATGACATCTGGTAAAATGCAAATATGTATTGCAATTGGTGTTTTTCCTGTATACTGTGGTAATCAGTTGAGTGTATCCTTCATAACTTTGGTGTCCAAGTATGTTATAGACTGTTCATCCACTGCTGCAGGAAACTTGAGATGTGGATCCAAAGAATTTCACCAATGTAAAAATTCCTGGAACTTAGTTCTAGTATCTGACCATATCAAAAAGACGTTGTCGATATATCTTAACCACAGTGTGATCGAAGTAGACCATTCTGAATCGTTAAGGTAAGTATCCTCAAACATCATAACATATAAATTAGCCACACTAGGGGCCATGACTGTACCCATGGCAACCCCGTGAGCCTGTAGAAAAAATCCCCTACAATCTCAAAAAAAAGTTTTTTTGAAGGACTAGACATTACACCGCTCGATTGGATTGCTTAAATTGTCGCAACGTTCTTTAACAGAATACTCGGTTAGCGGCGGGTTCCTGAAGAAGAGACGCATCGAGTCCCAAGGGCTCTTTTTACTAAGCTGCGTTAGGGCATTACTGCATGGAATAGCGCGTGCTACATTGCCGCACACGCTAGATGCTAATGCCAGCATTGAGCTGGAGTTAGTTCTAGCTGGGTAGCGCGGGGCTAGCACACGCTAATCTGCTGTGTGCGCTAAAAATGCTAGCGCATCTTAGTAAAAGGAGCCCTAATCCTGGTCGAACCTTTCTTCAAGGCTTACCATAATGGATGTAATCTCGTATTATATCATGCTCAGCCGTGTGAATATACAAGCTCAGTGCTATTTTTGTTTACACCTGCTGGGGAGGTCTGGTTATCACAGATAGCCTTGCTGTGTTAAAGAACTATCACACTGAATACTTTAGATAATTTGATTTGAAAATATTTGTTAAATATCACGCTTTGATTTATGCACACTGACGTGCCCTGTGATGGTTCGTAGTTGGACTAAGTGGCATTTGCTTCTTATTCTGCTGCTGTTATTTAAGCGTTGAAGTGTTCACATTGTTGCACTTCTTATACCCTACTCCCTCACACCGAGGGTACGTCTCACTTACTATTAATCTTTAGTTTTGTTATATAAGTTTAGTATTTACAGCCCGCTCTCTGTTTTGACCTATTGAAGATTGCTGCTCTTGTTTTTGTCTGTATAAAGTATGTCATAAATATACAGTACATAAAAGACAGTGCATAAATGAAAAAATCTTATAAATCTGATAAATAAAAATATTATATCACAATAGGAAAACTATCAGCAGAACTAAAACTAAGGGCTCCTTTTACTAGGGTGCGCTAGCGTTTTTAGCGCACGCAGGAAATTACCACGCGCTACGCTTCTAGAACTAATGCCAGCTCAATGCTGGCATTAAGGTCTAGTGCACGCGGCAATGTAGCGCACGCTATTCCGCGCGTTAAAGCCCTAGCACACCTTAGAACATAAGAACATAAGCAATGTCTCCGCTGGGTCAGACCTGAGGTCCATCGTGCCCAGCAGTCCGCTCACGCGGAGGCCCAACAGGTCCAGGACCTGTGCAGTAATCCTCTATCTATATCCCTCTATCCCCTTTTCCAACAGGAAATTGTCCAATCTTTTCTTGAATCCCAGTACCGTACTCTGCCCTATTCCGCCTTCTGGAAGTGCATTCCAGGTGTCCACCACACGTTGGGTAAAGAAAAACTTCCTAGCATTCGTTTTGAATCTGTCCCCTTTCAACTTTTCCAAATGCCCTCTTGTTCTTTTATTTTTTGAAAGTTTGAAGAATCTGTCCCTCTCTATGCCCCTCATGATCTTGTAAGTCTCTATCATATCCCCTCTAAGTCTCCTCTTCTCCAGGAAAAAGAGTCCCAGTTTCTCCAATCTCTCAGCGTATGAAAGATTTTCCATACCTTTTATCAGGAGCCCTAAAAAATGGACCACCAGTAGTCTATAGAAGAGACGCAAAAATCTTCCTTCAAAAACCAAAATGAATAAAAAATAATAAATCATATTGCAACCTTATAACACACATATCATTCAGGGTCCCTTCCATGATCTCAAAGTAAAATAGTTATATCCATCACTGAATTTAAGTCAGAGTGTTTAATAAAAAGAGGAATTCTGTCCTTTCTGTAACAAACATCTGTTGAGGTCACCACCTCTCCACATTGCCACCATAAACCATAAAACCCAAAATTTACTTATTTAACAATGTGATTCATGTCTCCACAGTGTTCCACTAAGGGGGCTTCCAACTGGTACCTCTTGATGCAGCTCTTAGGCTTAGAAAGTCGGTGCGTTTACAAAAATTAGATAGCTCTAAGTCTAATAGATGGCACTGTCATCTTGAAGCTGGAACATTAGATCATTTATTGTTTTTATTGCCCTCTAATACATCATTTTTGGAAATCTATTTGAAGTCAAATTAATAATTTACTTGAGAATCCGGTAGCACTTTCATATGGTACGATATTATTTGGAACATCAATGAGGAAAAAGAGTCAAATTTCTTATAAAAACAATAAACTTTTACTCATAATGACAGGAGTTGCTATTCAACAAATTGCGAGAAACTGGAAAAATTATGATAGATTAAGTTATAGTTTTTGGTGGAATTCATTGTGCCATATTTTTAAAATGGAGAAAATATTAGCTATCCAACAGGGAGGCTATAAAAAATTCCTTGAGGTTTGGGAGCCATTAACAAATTATTGTAAGGAATGATTATAATTAATAATTTATTTCTCTCCTTTTGTCTACTGAAGTATAGGGTGGGAAGGTGGGATTAATTTTAAATTTTATAAAATTATAAGATTATACTGGAGGGAGAGTGGGAGGGAGAAGTTATATTATGATTTCATTGAATGTATGATAAATAAGTAATATTACAGTGTATATGATTGTATTATGAATCACTTGTTGAAAGTTTAAAAATGAATAAAGAAATTTTTTTTTAAAAAAAAGTCTCTGCCCTAACACCAGGTGGCCTTTTCAATATATAGCAGTTCACAAGGGAAGACAATCATATAAATAACTTGGTTGACATACCAATCAGTTGATATCTGTTTACAGATTAAAAAAAAAAAAATTATCACATTTGAAATGTTCCAGATTTTTTGTGTTTTCGGTATAGGAAGGGCAGATGGCACTGAATTGCCTCTTAAGGTTTTGTCCTCTAATGTGTACAATTAATGACTTCTCTTTAAAACAATCTAAACTCTGGAGCAAACGCCAATGTTTCCTTAAAATCATCTTTATATCCCTGACCAAATGTAAAAACTAGGTAGTGCATACAAGTTTGTCCTCATTGTCTCTCTGCTGTACATTTAAAAGAAACGTGTGTTCACTGTTTATTGGTTTTATATTTTGTGTGTTTTATAAAATTCAATAAAAAAAGGACTGAATTCAAAAAGAAACGTGTGCTCTAAATTTTTGGTTCTGACTTTATATATGTCTGAAAAGAAAAAAAAAAAAAGACCCAATTTGTTGTCTTAGGTAAAGCATGACATTATCTGCATTGCATATGGTCGGGTGAAACTTGAAACTGACTCAGTTTGTTCTCGTTGGTAGGAATCTATAGCGTCATCCTTTTTTAAGAGGGTGATTCATATTACAGTGTCAGAGCAGTATGAACCTATGGCTAGTGAAAAGCATTTCATTAACAGGATGATGCCCTGTCTGCAGAAAGATACCAAAGAATCATAAAGTGGTCCTGGGGAGGGAAGAAAAGCTTAATTGATGTGCCGCCAAGATATCACTGAAAAATGCATAAATAGGCCACTAGAAAAGATAATAACAGAAAGAAAGGGGACAATTTTCAGACCACGGGAGGCCGCAAACCTAGAAATTGAATGCCAGGGCATGTCCAGCGACCGCATTGATTTTCTGGTATATTTTCAGCTGCATTTGACTTAGCCAGCCGAGCTGATATTCGTTGTCTAACCGGCCAAATACCAGATGCCAAAGATAGAGCTGCTAAAATAGCACGTCTATCTGGCCTTTAAACTTAGCCTGTCAGCTAATAAATATTGGCACAGAGGCACAGATTATCTATAAATGTGCCGATATTGGTGGCTGCCTAAAAAGCAGCCACCGATTGCATGTCAATCATGCGATGGTGCCTTATATAGAATTGCGCCTCCGTGAAAGATAGGCACTGGAAATATAGGCCAGGATTTCCCAGGCCTACAGTTTTGGCACCTATTTATGCTGTGAATCACGCCTACTTAGGCGCTTTTCGGCACCTAATGGCACTTCCGATGTTAGCCACGCCCATAGTGGTGTTAAGCGCCATAACGCACCTACATAGGAATGATTTTATTTAGGCGCTGGTAGGCATTTTATTTTTTACCATTTTTCGCCATTTTAAACGGCGCCTACGTTTCTGCATCGTTTATAGAATATCCCCAGACAGGCTATGTCATACGATATAGCCGGTGACCAGGCTAGCTACCAACTGGGATATTCAGCCTATTTAGCGCTACTTAGCCGGCCAGCAGCTCTTCCTGGCTTGCTAAACTGCACTGAATATTAGATGAAAGGCAACATACATTTCAGCTTCATAAACCATGATTGGCCATAAGCATGCTACTGAAAATTTGCATGATCAGTGCAGGCTACAAGAAGTAATTGCGATATGATGGAAAAGTAATAAAAAGAATGGAAAGAAAAAAATGACCAAATCAAGATATATGAATAAGTAATAAAACTAGGGAAGCAGTTAATTTCCCTTTAGACATGTTCATTTCCGAAAGGTATACGGTACTTGCTGGAATATTATTAGCCATTTCGGCTTCTTTTTGCACTCTCTTTTAAAAATATCCCTTCAATCATTTTGTCATCAGAAACCTCATGACCTTAGATCATATGAATATGAAGTCATTCTTATCTCTTTTGCTATCATATAGATAGAATAATGATTTCACAAAAGCTGTCAAGAAACATGTATGAAAGACACAGAAGCAGATAAAGTGTTTTGCAACCCGAAGTGTCAGCTTGGCCTTGTTAAATCTCGAAACGGCATAGAACTGGACAACCTAGATCTCAAAACATGTTCTTTCGTTCTGTGCCTGTTGCAAATTCTTGAGAGAATGGTCCAATGATATGTTTAACTGTGTTGAGTCATACAGCGTGAAAAATACAATCCTAATTTGTCTTCAGTTAGAAAAGGAGAACTCTCAGGCAACAGATGGCATGTTGTTAATAAAACAGAGCCAAAGAAAATATTGATGAATAGCAATTTCAAAACAGCATACTTTTTAAAATTGTGAACACTGCAGATCAATGGCCCTGTCCAGTTATAATACGTGAATTGCTGCTGTGTCTTTGAAGTGTTTTATAATAGATGAGGATTTTTTTTATTATAAAGAAACAAGATTCTTCCATACAGAAACCTTTCCAGAAGGCAATATGTAGGCTAATTTTCAGCAGTGGCAGCCGCAACATTAATTTACATGTCAAGGCTGGCATTTAAATTAATGCACATATTCAACACAAATATTTGTTTAGTCAGAAGTACTAAGTATGGTTTATCATTTGTTTAAAATTTGATATACCACTTGTAACAGCGCAAGAGGGGATTGTGGGGGTTTGGACCTGCAAACACACAGCCAGACAGGACCAATAACAGTGCAGAAAAGTTCCTTATTGACTCAAAACAAAACTCCCTGAATCATGTTGCTTCACAGGTTCGGGGTGACGGGACTAAATCGCGCGAGACAACGGCGCGCCGACAACTGAGCGCCGACAACTGAGCGCAAGGTTGACGGCGCGCCGAAGAAAAGCACTATTTTAAAGGGCTCCGATGGGGGTGTGGGGGGGAACCCCCCCCCACTTTACTTAATAAACATTGCGCTGGCGTTGTGGGGGGTTTGGGGAGTTGTAACACCCTCCCCCACATTATACTTAAAACTGAACTTTTTCCCTAATAAACAGGCAAAAAGTTTGGTTTCAAATATAATGAGGGGGGTTACAACCCCCCAAACCCCCCCACAACGCCAGCGCGATGTCTGTTAAGTAAAATAGGGGGGTTCCCCACCAACACCCCCCGTCGGAACCCTTTAAAATAGTGCTTTTCTTTGGCGCGCCGTCAACCTTGCGCTCAGTTGTCTGCGCACCATTGTCTCACGCAATTTTGTCTATGAACCCAGGTTCGGGCACACAGAAAACCAGTCTCTTGATCTGACAAACAAAAAGTCCTGAGCTGAGCCTGGAGCTGATACTGACATGCTCCAAGCACAGAATTCAAAAGTCTTCTTTAAAACAGGTAGTGAGGTTTGGTCCTAGCCAAACCTTAGAACAAAGCTCAGATGTAGTCAGTACAAAGAATTGGCTTACCTCTGCCAAGAAGAATGTCTGGATGTTGTATTGTATTTATTGAATTGGATATATCACTTGTACACGAGTATTAAGCATTTTACAAAGCTAGTAATATAATAGGCACATTGAACTACCCTCTCTATCCCAGATGGGCTCACAATCTAAAGTGTCTGAGAAAAAAAACATTGCTTGTATAAAAGATAAATTGAAAAGAGGAAGGAAAGAAGAACCCCCAGAGAAAGCATCATAATATTAGATACAAGGAACCCCAAAGTACCCAGGAAGAGTGAAAATAAAGGTTACATTAAAAAAAAAAAAATAGCAGGTAACAAAATGAATATATAAATTACAATTAAGCAAAAATAGAAGAATGAAGATAAAAGAAAAATTAAAACTAACCCAATAAAAAACAGAACAGTAAGCTGGTCTCTGGAGTGGCCTGTCATTAATCCAGTCCAGATCTTCCTGTGACTTGAGGCAGCCAAAAGCAGGACCTTCGCCAGCAGGCCAAAGTACAGGGAAGCAGACCAGACAAACGGGCGCTAAGGCAGGAGAAAGTCAAGAGCAGGTCCTGGAAGAAAAGGCAGGCCAAAGAAAGTCTCCCAACACCAGCACCACTCGGTCGCACAACACTGAGGCAGGCTCTGTCAATTGAAATATGTCGCCGGTGAACTGAAGGAGTTGGTGAAGGGCACACCCAGCCGATAGCACCACAAGCTCGGTTTACAGGGGAGTGGCACAACATCCACCCCAGTGGTGATGAGACCAGACTCTGTAGGGAGGAAGTCCTGTCAAAAATGCAAAGGAGCCACTCCGAAATTGGATCCCTGCCACCATCGATGAAGGAGAAATCAAAGGGGCCCAAGCCAGATCCACTTGCCGGAGCCGACAACCCCCAGCTGCCACCGTGGAACCAGCTTAACAGTAGGTAGTAGGCCCTTCAACCGTTGGACCAGAGCCAACAGTAAAACCAGAAAAATCAATGATATTAAAATGAAGATTGGAGGCTTCAGACCACAAGACCAGATCAAACCAAAGCAAACAAGACAAATGAACAAAATACTAAACAAAAAAATGCAAAGCAAGGCAAAAAAAAAAAAAAAAAAATAAGATAAATGGGGTGAGGGAGGCACCACAGCTGATGACCTAGCCAGGCGCCATCTTGTCAAGAAGTATGCTGGGTCCACTTCCTCCTACTTTCCTGAGCCTCCTCATTCTAGTTTTGGCCCTGCCTTATGTACTTCCTGGTGGCTGCTTTCCTGACTCCTCATGCCCAAGTTACTTCCCCCTATGGAGGAGCTATGAAGGGCATTCAATAATTTATCTACCTGAGTATGAAAGGAACTAGCAAGTGTGTTGAAACAAGTCTGTGCATGTTGTGACACATCTGAAGGTTACTCATGCACAGTTGCAACTCAGTGCAAGTTAAATATTCTAAGAGACAGGATGTAAGGAGAGCCTCATGCAAAACAAGTAAGAAATTACAAAACCAACACAAATTAAATTTGAGAGTTATTTGTTTAAAGTTAAACTGTGTATGGATAATTGTAACAACGGTGAAACTAAAGTAGTTAGAATAGAATTGCAATTCAATGCGATGGATGTGCTTGTTTTTGAGTGCAAATTAACTCCAAATACGGTTCGATAGTGGATAAGCAAACATGCATTTCATCATCCACCATATACAGTTATTCTCTTTTTTAAAATATTTCATTTTTATCAGAGCTGAAAATTCAAGTTCGCAAAGATAAGATCCAAATGGTAACAAAGCTTTGATTGCTTTGTTGCTCAAGTAAGGCTAACTACTGCATAAAAGCTTAAAATTATTTGTCATTAGTTTTCAAGGACCAATCACATCAAAGAATGATGCTTGTCTGGATGATTATATCCTTATGCACACAGGCGCTTATAACTCTAGCGTACATGATGTACATGTTATTTATTCTAGTGTATACTTATGATGGAAATTTTAAAAAATAAAGTAAAATTCTGGAATCTCTCGTGGCTCACCCAAAATCTCTTTAGGGCACACCACTGTGCCATGGCATACGGTTTTAGACACCGCACTAGCATAATATTCAGTGGCTATCTCACGCTTAGTACAATTTCACTAGCCAGAGCCATTCCTGGTCGGTTATATAGCACTGAATATTGGGCAGTAGTTTTTTGGGAGGAGTATTTTATGATACTGATATTGATTTACTAAAATCTATGGGATTTATCTTCCTACTATTTGATAGAAGTGTTGAGTTTATTAAGCTAAACTGAAACCTGAGATTGGATGGCAAATATACATTAAAGATCTTTGGGGTAAACCATTGTATGTTGATGGTTACAAGGGAATTTGGGTTGATAGGAAAGGTAGCTTTCTACTGGAATCAAGTTATCTGATGAAAGGATAGCTATATGGGATTGTGCAACAAACAGAGACATTGGATACTTATAAGATTTTGTCTGGGTCCTGAAATTGGAAGCCAATCAGTCTGTCTTGCATTTGTCACATGATGATGGTGATGATGATTCTGTGATTTTAGGAGTTAGGGTGAGACTGTTAAATGTTCAAAAACAAGAAAATACAGGGTAAGGGCACCCTGTCTCTCTGAAGCAGTGCAGGAAAAAAGCATACTTATCTTGTATTTTCACATTTGTATGGCTTGCTTGTAGGTAGTTCTATGTCTCCCCCCCCCCCCCTCCTCTCCCTCCCTCCAATGGGATCAATGGATGCTTATCATGTGCACCTATGATGCACACTCATGCGTGCCTATGATGTTGCATCTACTGGCACATGTGCACATTTATGCCTCGCTTTCTCCAACAACTGATATGATGGGATTTCTGCGGACCTCCACGATGTTCTTTGAGAATCGCTTGCTCTTTTGAAATTGGAAAATTTATCACCACTGCGGTGACCCACAGGATTGTAACTCAGACCTTGGAGTATCGGGTCCTGCGTCTACAGTGCTTTATGGTCTAAGACAAAATCCTTTGCTATGATTCAGAACTTGCTGAGTCATGCTTAAACTGAAGAAAGAGCATTGCATGCCTCAGCATGCCCATGTCCATGTTAATCAACCTGGCTAAAAGTGAGACTACTCCAGGTAATGTTGGCCTTAAATAGCTTGGTGCTCAGAAAGCATGTATAGGGTGAGGCAAAAAAAAAAAAAGTAACCCTTTAGGGCAGTGTTCTTCAACCTTTTTACACCCGTGGACCGGCAGAAATAAAATAATTATTTTGTGGACCGGCAAACTACTAAGACCGAAATAAAAAACACATTTTCGCCCCGTCTCCGCAAGCTCGGTCCCCACAAACCATCTGATCCCATCTGCACAAGCCTCAGTTATGATTTTATATTGAACGTATTTTATTAAAGTATAAAAAGAAACAATATTCTGTACAATTGTCATTTTATAAATATAAATATTCAGAGCAAGGACCAACAAAACCCCTGTCTCCCCTCCCCTTCACATATATCCCCTCTATCAAGAAAACTGAACAAGCCAAATTATTACAGAATGCTACACAGAAATATCATGCTAACAGAATACTGCAATCACACATGATAGGAATAGTGTTAGGCTTTTCAGTCCCCAGTTATGTCTCTAGCAGGATATATATTTCAAATCTGATATATTGTAATGACAAAATAGAAATAAAATGATTTTTTTTTCTACCTTTCATGGTCTCTGCTTTCATCTTCTTTCCACTCTTCCTTCCAGCGTCTGCCCGTTCCATCCACTGTCTGGCCTCTCCTCCTTCCATCCAGCCTGTGCCTCCTCTCTCCTTTTTACATCATTCATTCCAGCTTCACTGCTTTCTTCATTTTTATCTCTCCTACACCAGATCTAGCATCTTTATCCCTCTCTCATTTCTCTGCTGACCCCCTTTCCAGCATCAATCTCTCTCTACTTTCTCATTCCTGTCTCTCCCCTTTCCCTCCTCTAATCTCCCTGCCAGCTGTTTCCTTCCTTTTTTTTCCTTCTCCCTTCCCTCCTCCCCCCTATCCAACAGTAGCTCTCTTCCCATCCCTTTCTCTCTTCCCCTCCCAGCAGCATCTCTCTTTCTACCTCCCTCCAGGTGCAGTAGCAGCTCTCCTTTTATCCATCAGCTTCCCAGCCTCCAACAGTGGCTTCCTCTCCTTCCAGCAGCTCTCAGTACTTGCCTGCAGCAGTGATTTCCTTAGGCAGCCTTGGGTCCGTTGCCGCCTCTGAGGAAAGGGGAAGTTGCCAAAGTGAATCACTGCCCTGGAAGTACAGAGCTGCTAGGAGAGGAGACAGCCACTGTTGAAGGCTCCCTGCACATTCGCGACCCCCTCCCCCCCAAAAAAAAAACAGCTTTGCACCGCAGGCCCTGAAGCCCAAGACAAGCCGGAGGTCCCTACCCGCCGCATCCTGCACGTGGGCAGACTCTCAGCACAAACGCTGCTGATGGCCCCAATCGAAACGCTGACCTCCCCGCGCACGCTGACCATCTCCTCTCTGCCTGCACTTTCCCCGCGGCCCTCTTCGGCGACTCGGCCGGGGCAGCGATCAAGACAGGCTACCCACGTCGGGACCTTCCCTCTCTTGAGTCCCGCCTATTTTGTTTCAACTTCCTGTTTCCGCATAGGCGAGACTCACAGAGGGAATGCCCGACGTCGGCAGCCTGTCTTGATCGCCCGAGGCTTGGAGGAACAGAAGATTTCCGAACACCACCAGGGCAGAAAATTTAACGGCGTTCATCTCACCGGTCCTGCGCGGACCGGCAGAAATTTTCTGCGGACCGGCACCGGTCCGCGGACCGGCGGTTGAAGAACTGTGCTTTAGGGGATTTTTGCTGTTTTTTCAGCAATTGCTTGGATATTCAACATTGTTACTATATACATTTATTTGCTGAAAGCAATGAGAATATCTTTAAACAAGATGAAGATACATATTTTTTAGCATGACCACCTAGTGATTTTCACATTTTCACAAATTTTTGTACTGTAAAAAAACACCATTATTTAAAATTTTTTTTAAAAAACACTGGTTACCACCTTACTGTTAATGATGTCAAGGTAATATAGATTTTTATCCGGAGACAGGGATAGCTGAAGAGATTACAGTGCCCTGGTCCAGGCTAGGTCCCTCCTCCCTCCTCTGATGTTACTGCCTGGTCCCGGCAGGATGCATCTTCATAACATTAACATAAAAACTCACTTGTATACCGCAAATACAGTGGAACCTTGGTTTACGAGCATAATTTGTTCCAGAAGCATGCTCGTAAACCAAAATACTCATATATTAAAGCGAGTTTCCCCATAGGAACTAAGGGAAACTCGCTTGATTCGTTCCCACCCACCCCCATCCCCCAAGACCAGTGGTGCTGCTCTACCCCCCCTAAGAACTGGCATGGCTCCCCCCACTCATGTTGCCCCCCCCCGCGTGATCCACCATACCCCCGTTCGTGGTGCCCCACCCCTATGATCCGCCACCCCCTCCGCTCGCGTTGCACCCCCCCCTGCTGCGATCCGGCATCCCCCAAGCACCCACCTGATCACATTCCTTACCCCCATTTGGCACCGGCACCGGCACCAGCACCAGCACCAATGCACAGGACATGTCGGTGCCCGAAGATCTGCCTTCTTCTTTGCGCTGGGCCTTGAGCATCTGCGCATGCTCAAGGCCTTCGGGTTCCCGTTCTCTCCTTTCGGGTGGGTGGGTGGGTGCCTGGGAGATGCCGGATCGCGGCAGGGGGTGCGACGTGAGCGGGGGGTGCCAGATCACAGGGGGGGGGGCACTCGTAAATTGAGGCACGCTCGGTTTCCGAGGCACCGATTTTGCAAATGTTTTGCTCGTCTTGCAAAACACTCGCAAACCGGTGCACTCGTAAACCGAGGTACCACTGTACTGTTAAGTTCTATGCGGTTCACAGAGATTAGCAATACAAATGAATAAACCACCAGTATCTAACTTCCAAAAGATTCTGTAAAAAGATATGGCTTTAAAGCACGTTGAAATTGTCAATACGAATTTAAAGTGAGAATATGTGAGTCAGATCCCTAATCCTTGAAGCTGCCTGTAAGGACAACAGTCGTTCCTGGAATTTCTTATATTTACATCTCTTTGCAGAAGGTGAGTGAGATTTTCTAGAATGTTTAGAATTTCTAATGATGAAAGATTCTATAAAATACTCTGGGATTAGACCTGTTAATACATTAAAACAAATATAAATATGCCAGTGTTAGTGTCAAGCAGTAGCACTGGAGGAGGGAAGGAAGTGTTGCCTGTACTTCCCTTCTCTGCAGGTGACGCTGGTCCTCCATCCTCATAGCAGCAGGCCTATGACGCCATACCTTTCTAGGACAGGGCAGCAGCATCAGAAGAGGGAGTAGAAGGAAAGTGTGGTCATAGTGTAGCTCAGGGGTGCCAAACACTTTTTGGGCTTGCGAGCTACTTTTAAAATGACCAAGTCAAAATGATCTACCAACAATAAAATTTAAAAAAACACAAAGCACACTGTATGCAGAGAAAATGTTAATTATCATTTATATTCTGTGGGTTTTCAAAGAGGTCAAGGCAGCTGACTTTATGTAATGTCACCTCAGTAACAACTATACAAAAATAGACAAATATACCCCTTCCCTTTTTATTAAACTGCGATAGCGGTTTTTAGCATAGGGAGCTGCGCTGCTCTCGATGATCATAGACTCCCTGCGCTAAAAACCGCTACTGAGGTTTAGTAAAAGGGGGGCCATAGTGCAAAATATAGACAGCAGATATAAATTCTCAAAATGGACACATTTTGATCACTAAGTTGAAAATGAAATCATTTTTCCTACCTTTGTTGTCTGGTAATTTCATCAGTCTCTGGTTACACTTTATTCATCTGACTGTGCATCCAATATTTCTTCCCTTCTTTCAGCCTCCTGTATGCTTCCTCTCCTTCAGACCTCATTCCCTCCCCCAACTTTTTCTTCCTCTCACCCTGCCCTCTCCCCTTTCTTTCTTTCTCTCCATCTTTCTTTCTGTCTCCCTGCCCCCCTTTCTTTCTTTCTGTCTCCCTGTCTTTTTCTCTCCATGCCCTCTTTCTGTCTGTCTCCCTGCCCTCCCCCAAGCCACCACCGCCGCAATCGGGGAACAGGCTGCCACCGTAAAGAGGACAATGAAGTGCCAGGCCGACCAACCTTCCCCACCCGACGTCAATTCTAATGTCGGAGAGGAAGTTCCAGGCCAGCCAGGCAGTGATTGGCTGGCCCGGAACTTCCTCTCCGACGTCAGAATTGGCATCGAGTGAGGAACGTTGGTCGGCCTGGCGCTTCAGCGTCCTCTTTATGAGGTCAGGAAGCAGGTAGAACAGAAGGCAATGTGAATTCATCATGGAGCCCGGGATGGCCTCCGCAATCGACTCACATTGCCTTTGCGATCTACTGGTCGATCGCAATCGACCTTTTGGGCACCCCTGGTGTAGCTTAACACCTCTGCCTCTGGGTGTTTGGCACCCTTTAGTGCCAGAGTCCAGGGTCAGACCCTCACCTGGACAATAAGTTAAGCTGGCCCTGTCTGGAGAGCAATGTTGGAGGCCTATCACAAGTTCTACCCAAAGCTGCAATCACTGAACTCAAGGAAACGCTGCAGATAATCTGACATAGCCTGCTACAGGAGACAGTCAGCAAGGCTGTTAAGAATGTTCCAGAGCAACTGAAGGCCTTTGATAAAGCTGGGGGTGGAGACTTTGAGCATTCATAATGACTACAAAATTCTGACACATTAATTGTATCATTTGAATGACACTATTTTACTGGTGATTTTGAGCCAATCAGGGAGAGGGAAAGGTACAGGATGATGTGGGGAGGTGTTCCATGATGTTGGGTGGTGTCAGGAGATGTGGTAGGGGTCCAGAAATATTGGGGGATGTCAGGGGAAGGGGTGTAGGGCTCCTCGGCTCAGCTAATCCTGGCAGGGAGAATCCCACCAGCTGAGCCGGCAGCAATCCCCAAAACTGGCTCAGCTGATGGGAATTCATCTGCCAGGATCAGCTGATGGCAAGCCCTCAATTTCTGGGTCCCCCACCCCATCTCTGGGAGGTGGGAGGGGGGTCAGTGACCAATGGGGGAGTAAAGGGGGGATCATGCCTTAATCCCTCCAGTGGTCATCTGGTCAATTTGGGCAGCTTTGGGGCACTTGGACACAACTATAAAAGGTCTAACTGCCGGCGTCTAAGTTCCCTCTATGAAAGCTTTGATTAATGCTGCAGTACGTCCAGGTTTAATCCTGCCCAATTCCCGCCCATAACACACCTCTTCCAACAGCTTAGAAGTGCTGCATATACAGAAAGTTGGTTTTGATTATCGGCACTTGCACATCCCCGCTATTAGGACTTAGGATGGTTTTTGGACGTTTCTATGTTTTGATTATGTCCAGATTAAATTATTGATGCTTACATTCTGTGCATTTTGACTGGGGACTCCTCAGTGCCTTGGATCTCTTATTATTCCATACAACCTTTCTTGAGTACTCCAATCTTTAAATGACTACAAACTTCTATTGCCCGTACCTAGGTTTGAAACTACCAAGCATTCAGCCTTTTTCTTTATGGCTCTTGTTCCATGGAATGATCTCCCCCATAAACATTTGTGCCAGATTATCCTTTTCTAAATTCAAATCTTTGCTAAACATGTTTTTATATCTGAAGGCATTTGTGGGACTGTGCACAGTGGAGCGTTAGTGTGTGCGTGTGTTTTCTTTTACTTTTGGTGAATATTGTGTTATACTTTCTTTGTGCTTTCCCATTTAAAATTGTTATTGTTTTAGACCAGGGGTAGGGAACTCCGGTCCTTGAGAGCCGTATTCCAGTCGGGTTTTCAGGATTTCCCCAATGAATATGCATGAGATCTATTTGCATGCACTGCTTTCAATGCATATTCATTGGGGAAATCCTGAAAACCCAACTGGAATAAGGCTCTCGAGGACCGGAGTTCCCTACCCCTGTTTTAGACCACCTTGGCCCGATTGCTTAGTAAAGATTCCAGCTGATCGCTACTGGTGTTCTTTCACTCCAGTATCTGTACTTCACGTTTCTAGACTTTGTGAAAAGATGAGAAAATGTAAATGTTCACTGGACTCTTTTCCGTCATATCTGTTTCTTAATATTCCTTCTCAAGCTATAACATGGTTAACCCTTTTACTGAATTTCTCTTTCGAAAATGGTTACTTTTCACAATTTTGAAAATTAATTCTTCTGAAATTTTGCTATTATCTTCTATTTATCATTTGTAAATCATTCCCTGTTTATTTAATTGCTGTAAACCAGGGATCTCAAAGTCCCTCCTTGAGGGTCGCAATCCAGTCGGGTTTGCAGGGTTTCCCCAATGAATATGCATTGAAAGCAGTGCATGCACATAAATCTCATGCATATTCATTGGGGAAATCCTGAAAATCCGACTGGATTGCGGCCCTCAAGGAGGGACTTTGAGACCCTTGCTGTAAACCGAGTCGAGCCTTCTCAGAATGATGACTCAGTATACAAAGTTAAGCTTTAGTTTAATTTAGTTCTTTTATAAACTGTAAACTCAGACAAGAGCCAAATATCCATAAATGTATTAGGGTTTCTTTTATCAGAAATATGCAACATTTTGGGGTGTTATTAAATTTGAAAGTTATTTTCAAAACTGCATCATTAAAGGTAAAGTTTCCAAGTTTCCCCTGCCACGATCGCAATCCTCCTTCAACTGCTACAAACCGTGGCAGGAGAGATGCCCAATCTCTCCTGCTGTGGTTCGCGGCAGTTTGGGGGGGATCACAATTGCGGCAGGAGAGATGCCCAATCTCTCCTGCCATGATCATGATCCACCTTCCCCCCGAACCCCGACAATACCAGCAGGAGGGAGCCTAACCCCTCTTGCCGAGATGCGAGCCCCCAAACCCCCCAAATCCTGCAATTACGGGCAGGAGGGATCCCAGGACCTCCTGCCCATGGTGCATCCTTCCGCGACTCCCCCCACCCGACAATACCGGCAGGAGGGAGACCAACCCTTCCTGCTAATTGACCCCCCACCCTGTGACTCTCCCACCTCCCCCAGACAATACTGGCAGGAGGGAGCCCAACCCCTCCTGCAGAGGCGACCTCACGACCCCCCTAAAATACAGGCAGGAGGGATCCCAGGCCCTCCTGCCTATGGCGCACCCCTCGCAACTGCCCCCAAGCCCCCGTAACCCTATGACCCCCGACACCCCCCACCCCGACACCCCCCTTATTAAGTTGGATGGATGGACGGGTTCCAAGACCATCTGCCCGGTAGGCCCGCCATTCTCTGAATGGCGGGCCTAGGGCCTGATTGGGCCAGGTGCGTAAGGTCCTGCCCAGAGGAGGGGCCTTAGGCACCTGGGCCAACCGGAATTAGCCCAGTTGCCTTAGACCCCTCTTGTGGGCAGGGCCTTAGGCACATGGGCTGGGTTGGCCCCATGTGCCTTAGGCCCCTTCTGTGGGTGGGCCCTTAGGCACATGGGCTGGGTTGGCCCAATGTGCCTAAGGACTCACCCACAGGAGGGGGCCTAAGGCAAATGAGCCAATTCTAGTTGGCCCAGGCACATAAGGCCTCTCCTATGGGCAGGGCCTTAGGTGCCCAGCCCAATCAGACCCTAGGCCTGACATTCGGAGGATGGCAGGCCTGCTGGGCAGACAGGCTTGGGACCCGTTCGGCCAACTTAATGTAAGTTAAGAGGGGTGTCAAGAGTCACGAGGTTAGGGGGCTGTTCAGGGGTTTGGGGGGCAATCAGGGGTTTGGGGGAGCAGTCACGGGGGGAAACGCTTTGGGCAGGAGGTCCTGGGCTTCCTCCTGCCCATATTTTAGGGGGCTGGGGGATCGTGGGGTCACCTTGGCAGGAAGGGTTGGGCTCCCTCCTGCTGGTATTGTCTGAGGGGGTGGGGGGTCATGAGGGCACCTTGGCAGGAAGGGTGGGGCTCCCTCCTGATGGTATTGACAGAGTTGTGGGGTTTGGGGGCTTACGCCTCGGCAGGAGGGGTTGTGCTCCCTCTTGCCGATATTGTCTGGGTTCGGGGGTAGGGAGTGGATTGCGATCACGGCAGGAGAGATTGGGCATCTCTCCTGCCATGATCACGATCCCCCCCCCCTCCCCAGAACTGCTGCGAACCGCAGCAGGAGAAATTATGCATCTCTCCTGCCGTGATTCATGGCAGTTCTGGGGGGATCATGATCGTAGCAGAGGAGATGAGGCATCTCTGTTGCTGCGATCGTTGTGGGGGAAGGATTCTGTAACCGGTGTTGTTTTTGACAGACGCCAGTTATAGAATCCATCTTTTAGGCAATGGACTTGTTTTGGGCGTTTGGGACTTGGGCAATTTTGGGGATGATAATATGTTCTAAGGTTAGACATAGTGGTGGACTGGGCGATGAAACTGCTGAACGTAGAGGTAGGCCATTCTCAAAGAAATCCTCATTTTGGACATTTTTTTTGAGAATAGACATTTTCTCTGCTGCTACTTTCAGCGTTTAGGGCCTTAGGCCAAGAGGAGACTTAGACATATTTTTTGATTATGCCCCCTAGGGCTTTCGTGGTGGACAGCAATGAAGGCACGGCAGCGTTCTCTGTTTTTGGTGGTTGTTTTTATTTTCGTTTGAGATGAGAACTGCCAGAAAATGAATGCTAGCTTCTTGAACTCATCAGAGTGATTACAGCACTGGCAGCTGATGTATTATTTATTAATCAACATTCCATTTTATTTGTATTAGTAACAGTCAATTTGTCTCTTATTTGCACACAATTTATTTCTGCAATCTGTTATTGTTCCATCTCTAGTCACAACTATACAGACCTGTTTCAGGCTGCCAGTGAACTGCAGCAGAAGGAGAGGCTGCTTATGCTAATTAGGTTTCACCAAAGCAATAACACTGAAGAATCAGTGTAAACAACAGCATCTTACTCTGAAAAAGACAGAAAACAGTGCCACATTCAAATAGGGGTGGGTATGCTTCATCTGGAAAAGTATGGGGTCGGGAAAAGAACAATAGGGAAGACGTCTTACATGTTCATTTAATACAATCTTTGTTCTCAGATTCATCCATCCAGAGCCTCCAACAGATTTAGCCTAAGGATATGTAATATGAATATTCAGTAGCTCTTTATGTGCATATTTTACAATGATAATCAAATATACATTTGGCTATTTAAAAAGAACAATCGGTAGGAAAACCATTTGAAGAAGACCAAACATCCACTCAGCATTCCATTTTTCGGCACTTATACCTGTTTTGACTTGGTTTAAGTCAAAACGTTTATGTGCCGACTAGGCAACCTGCCTAAACTTTTGGTTATACCTGCTGTATGCCTATGTCTAGGTCAGCCCACCTCCCGCCCTTTCCCCTCCTCTAAAAATGCCTCTTTTTGCTCTATGCATTTAGAGGCAGGGGCAAGGCCTAAGCTGGTTAGATACGTCTAAAACCAGCTTTGGTTATGAATACTTGGATGATCAGGTTTTTTTGATCGTCCAAGTACCCATTTAGGCCACTTTTTGGACATTTTTTTTCTTTGATTATGAGCCTCATAGAGCATTATTTGAGTTACAACCATTATATCTTTCTAATCTGGTGTTATTTTACACACCTAGTTGCTCGTTGAGATCTTTAAATGACAATAGAGAGCTCATATCTCAAAGGCTCCTCATGTCTTAAAGGCTCACCTTGCCTCAACCAGAAATGTTGCATTTTCTACTTGGTTCCAATATTGTGGAACAATTTACCAGTAGAGTTAAGGAAGGAAGAATCATTTCAAAATTTTAAGAGACATCTAAAAGCACAGTTTTTTCAAATGGCTCTCTCAAATTGAATAATGGAATGGGGTCCGCAATCTGCATTAATTTGTATTAATTTGTACTGATTCGTGTTGATTTGCATTTATTTATTTCATAAAACAGTTTTAGTGGATATGTTTTAGAAATGTTAATTTCTTTCCTTTCCCATTTTCTAATGGAGTTCCTTTCTTAAATATGATTAAGTTGTGATGTAAACCGCTTTGATCCTTTTTTGGCTAAAATACCGCACGCGCTAGCTGCTACCGCCTCCTCTTGAGCAGGCGGTAGTTTTTCGGGTAGCGCACGCTAATCCGGTGCGTGCGCTAAAAACGCTAGCGCACCTTTGTAAAAGGAGCCCATAGTTCACTGACTTTCATCAGTCTTGTAAACCACATAGAACTGAAAGGCTTTTGTGATATATAAATACAAAGTTATGTTATCTGGGTACCTAACTGTAGGTATCATTTATAGAATCGGGCCCAATTTGTTTATTGGGATTAATCAACTGCTTTTTTTCATGAAGATATCACTCAAAGCAGTTTACAATACATTGAATAGTAATCAGGGTATTTTTCCATGTGTATCCTGGCAGGCTCACAGTCTAACTGTGGTTCTTGAGGCAATGGAGAGTTAAATGACTTGCCTGGTGTCATAAGGAGCAGGCTGGGATTGAACTTGCAACCTCAATGTGCTAAGGTAGCGGCTCTAACCCCTAGGCCACTCTCCCCTCCAAGTGTGATACAAGATACGTAGCTTTAATAACTTGATGATCTTGTGCCATAAAAGACAATGTACTTTCCAGAAGGACTCCCAAGTTCCTGACATGCTGAGTAATCTGGATTTTGATACCAGAACAATGAAGTGGTCCATGTGTGTACTTAATTATAATATTGTAATCACATAATATGTCTTATTGTATTAATAATTGGGAGGAAGGTGGGAGAAAATGATTGTTTTATGTATTACTTGTGTACCGTATTTTCACATAGATAACGCGCACCCGTGTAAAACGCGCACACGGGTATAGCGCGCAAAAAACACATATTTATGTACATAAATTTTTATATACCGCGCATGCTGCCCGACTCTCCTTTCGCCCGCCCCGACTCTCCTCTGGAGACCCTGACTCTGTTTTCGCCCGCCCCGACTCTCCTTTCCTCCTTGAAGTCTTGTCCCTACCCTGAAAGCCTGATGCCCCCCCCGACGTCCGATTCACCCCCCCGCAGGACCGCTCACACCCCCACCCCGAAGGACCGCTCGCACGCACCCGCACCCCCACCCCGAAGGAGCGCTCGCACTCCCATCCCGAAGGACCACTTGCACCCCCACCCGAAGAACCGCTCGCACCCCCACAGCCTCACCCCCCTCCCCCATGGAGAAGCTGTCTACCTTGTTTCCGGATGCCAGCGAGCCCAGCTGTTTCCTCTGCCGGCGGTCCCACCCCTTCTCTGAGCCCTGCTGTGCTGCTTTTTCTTCCGGCGGTCCCGCCCTTTCTCTGACATCGGAGAAAGGGCGAGACCTCCTGAAGAGGAAGCAGCGCAGCACAGGGCTCTGAGAAGGGGCAGGACCGCCGGCAGAGGAAGCAGCTGGGCTGGCATCCGGAAACAAGGTAGACAGCTTCTCCATGGGGGAGGGGGGGAGGCTGTGGGGGTGCGAGCGGTCCTTCGGGTGGGGGTGCGAGCGGTCCTTCGGGGTGGGAGTGCGAGCGCTCCTTCCAGGTGATGAATCGGGCGTCGGGGGGGGGAAACTATGTAAAATAATTTTTGTACAACGCGCTCACGCGTATAACGTGCAAGGGTATGCGCGGTTTGTAAAAACCACATATAACGCACGCGTTATATGCGAGAAAATACGGTAATTAATAGTGTGTTTTATGCAGTGTTTTATGTTTAATTAATTGTATTGCACTGTCAAAGTTTGAAAATCAATAAAGATTAAAAAAAAAAATCTGGATTTTGATTCCAGAACATTTAAATGGTCCATGAGTTTTGTGCTTCTACTAATGTGTGCATTAACGGAATAAGCCACAGAGAGGAGAGATGCATGTGGGATTCTGAAGAACAGAGATTCACTGGGTTGAGGGACTCTGTATCCCCATCCTTGAAAGCAGAAGGAAAAATAAAAATCTGTCAGATGTGGGACTGCCACCAAAGACTTGCTGGTTTGGGTTAGGAGAGGTAGGGAGCAATGGGGTCATTTCATTGGTGGACAGCATTTATTTTGTTTGATTTGTGATTTTGATTTTTCTAAATTATATTGCATTTTTGTTTCCTTTTAAAATTCCCCTCCCCATTGGGTTTAATGGCAATTCCCTATCTACTTCTTGTATCTTTTTTTTTTCCTTTTATTAATCTTTATTAAATTTTCAAGGCTAATACAAAGTGCATAAAATTATACATACATTAATAATCAGAATCAGCACTTACAATCCATCAGTAACAATACAAAATGAATTACCCGCTCCCTTCCAGTACATTCAATCAAGAAATAAAGCAAAGGAGATAACCCCCCCTCCCATTTCCCTAGATGTGTGTATAAATCTAATGGAAATTAAAGGTAAAAGACAACTATACCGAAGTAAGAAAGTTTGTTTCTTGTATCTTATTACATCCATGGATTTTCTTTACAGGGCAGGATAAATTCCAAATTACTTCTATCATACTGGAATATCCGAAAATTGAGTTAGCTACATACCATAAAGAGCCCACCAGTTTTAGGTAATGGAAATAATGACCAATTTTTCTCCCATCCCTCCCCCTCTCTCTCCACTACCCCCTCCCCCCCCCCGAATGACATTTCAAATAGATATCTTATATTATCAATATTACTTTGTGGCTTACATGACATAATTGACAAGAAAGCAATAGAAGGAAGAAAGCTTGCATGTTCAGAAGCCAATCTTTGTCGACTGTCTTTCTTTCATTCATTCATTCATCTGCTTTTTTGGTTTCTTTTATTTTTTATTATCATGTTATTTACTTTTCTATAAAACAAAAGACAAGAAAAGAAAGAACAAGCTCGAAGTCTGGAAATTTGACTTTGAGAAATGAGTAGCTTTAAAGGGCTGTGGTGCACAGTTTAGAGCTCTCACTTCACCTCTGGTTGCAGATCCTAGTTCAATGTCTTGTGTCTCTCAACCTTTCTTACAGGCAAGCTAACATACACTCCTTGGAATGTCACTCTCACTCAAGAATTCTCATGGGTAAAAATAGTCTTTACTGGTGGAATCGTACTTTTAAATCAGTTCATTTGTTGAGCATTCACAGACACATGAAATTACAAGGTAGAAAAACTTTTAACCTTGAGACATTTGATTGTAGAGTTGAATAGCTTGTGCCCAGGTCACTTGGTTAGTTCAATATCTTCCTTTGAAATCTTTTATTCTCCTAGCATCAGTCATCCCTATCGGTAGATCTGTGAAATACCTTTTCACAATATACTGTATACTTATTCATGGGGAAATTCATGGCTGGAATAATACCCAGCTTCTTAGAAAATATCCCAAGTGCAAGTTCTCTCCTAAAAGCAATCTTTTCTTGTCTTGTGAGTTCAACTTTTTCTCCTGGCCTCACTTCCTTTTCTCCAGGGGATCATCCCTGGTCTAAGGCTCTGAGCTAGATTCTAGCTGCAATCCTGCCCCCCAGTAAATCTACATACCGATCATGGGCTCTATACAGGCAAACATCTCTACTTTTCTGACAGGTAAACAACCAATAATTCATTGTCCAGTGTCCATAGACTGTCAGAATTCAAAATCCAGCTTCTCAAGAGCCTTACACTCTCTCTTGAGTGTTTGGTAGAAAGGAAAGCACATTCTTTTTTTCCTTTGACCCAAGACCAACCCTTCCAGGATGGGATTCACTGTTTCTTTATAAAATCACTTTATCTTCTGGCTCAAACAATACCTTAGTTCTCATACAATTACTATTCTGTTGGCATCTCAATAGATTTAACAGGCCCCGTATTCACTAATAAAATTCTCTCCATTTTTAATCTCTATGCAAATGCATGTACACTTATTTGCAAAATTCCTGGCTGGGTTGTATTATTCTTCTAAGGACATAAATTTTCTTTTTCTTTTTTCCAGACTGCAGCAAATTGTTTGGTTTTATAGAAAATGTCACCAAAGTAAAAGCTGACTTGGATAAATATCTTTCAGTAACTGATACCTTGCTTTTTATTGGTTTAAAGAAATGCATAATTGATTCAAGGACCCTTTATAACATGAAATAAGCAGTGTGCTACTGGGAATCTAATGAAGAAATAATTTTGGGCTCTTTTTACAAAGTGGCGCTACTGATTAGCATGCGCTGAATGTGAAGAAGCCATGGAAATTGAATGGGTTTTTTTGCGTTCAGCACATCACTATCAGTGGTGCCGCTTTGCAAAAGTAGCCCTTTGTGTTTTATGCAAACACTTTTACCTAAAACAGCTCCATAATAAATAAACCTATGTTCCTTACCTTCAGCTGCTAATTGAAAAAAATTTGATCATGTAACTAAATTCTATCAAAGGCTACATTGGCTCCCAGTTGAGGCATTGTTTGGCCTTATGCCTGATTATATTGTTGATCACTTTAAATATACTGACAGAAAATGTTTTTTTCTTGGCATTTTAGATTATTTACATTTCCTACTGTAAAAGGTTGAATGTCCAAAAGATTTTTCCATACAATTTTATCTTGGGATAAATCCTTTTCTGTCCTGATAACAAACTCCAACTCCTATCTTTCCTTTTGAAAAATGCTACTTATTTGACAAATTCTTCTGATTATAATACACTGTGCTTGTACAGTCTTTTTATTTAAAAAATTATCTTTATTTATTTTAAAGCCAAAAATAAGTGCAACATATATATACAGTCATTTTACACTATAACAGCACTTAAATTCAATCAAAATTATATTCTATGACATACACATATATCACCCCCGTCTACGTATCCAAAAATTGCACTCAAATTAAAAAAATATCTTACCCACCTACCCTGGACATGTATTATCAAAGGGCAAGATCAACAATCATTCCTTACAAAATTTTGGCAATGGCTCCCAAATATCCATAAACTTCTTTTAATGTCCCTGTTGTATGGCCATTAAACGTTACATTTTAAACGTGTGACATAGAGATTCCCACTAAAAAGTATAATTTAACCGATCCCAGTTTTTCCAGTTCCAGTTCCTCAAAATAAGTTGTATGGCAACCCCTGTCATTATAAAGAGAAGTTTGTTATTCCGAGCAGATATTTGGCTTTTAGCCCTCATTAAAGTACCAAATAGGATGGTATCGTATGCCAATGCCACTGGATTTTCCAATATTTTGTTCACTTGATCCCAAATGGATCTCCAAAATTTAAGTATCAAAGGACAATAGTACAATAGATGATCCAAAGTCCCAACTTCGAGATGACAGTGCCAGCATCTATTAGACTTGGAACTATCTAATTTCTGTAATCAAACAGGGGTCCAAAATGCTCTATGTAACCAGAAAAACCATGTTTGTTTCATAGATGCAGACACCGTACATCTCATCCTCCAAGTCCAGATTGAGACGCAGTAATCTGATGCTTTATCTCAATGTTCCAAATGTCACAAAGACCAGTCTTTGGTTTCTTATTCAAAAATTCAGATATTAATTTGTACCACTGAGCGGCCTGGTGTCCCAGGAAATCTGTCTAGAAGCATAGCACCAGCAAACTATATCGATTTTTAAGATTTTGCCAATCAGGGAACCCCTTCTGAATGGCTTGCTTCAACTGCAACCATTTATAATTTTGAGACTTTGCAATACCAAATGTTTGTTGCAGTCGTGAAAAGTCAAGCAGCTGATACTACATCATACAGAGTATTTATGCCCGCCTTCATCCAATGCTTCCTTGTGACCTTAAACCCGCCAATTTGAAACTTGGAATTTAGCCAAAGGGACTGACACGTGGATTTTTGAATCGGAATAGGTGTTAAATTATTAATGAATTTTAATGTCTTCCAAGTGTCTAATAAAATTCTATTGTCCTTATACAATCTAGGGAACTTGATACTCAAAACGTGACCCAATCTCAATGGAGACAGGAGTTGCCATTCCAACCATAACCAGTCTGGAAGATTTTCCATGAGCTCAGGGAGGATCCAATACATACCCTGATGCATTATATAGACTTGATGGTACCTATAAAAATTGGGAAAATTTACCCCACCCGCTGCAGTTGGTTTTTGTAAAGATACTAAAGCAATTCTCGCAGCTTTCCCCAGCCAAATAAATTTAGTAAGAATACGATTTAATTTCTTGTAAAAGGACCCCTGAAAAAACACTGGTAATATGCCCATATGGTAGCAAACCACAGGCAAAATCATCATCTTAACTGTTTGAACTCTCCGCCACCAAGACAGATGTAAGGGGTTCCATTGCTCACACATTTCTGTAACCTTCAGCAATAAAGATTTTTTTATTTACTTTCATCGTTTCTTCCAGCGTTTTATAAATCCAAATTCCTAAATATTTTATACCCTCTTCCTTCCAAAGAAAGGGGAATGAATCAAATAACCCTTGTGGACAATGTATGTTAAGCGGAAGAACCTCTGATTTACTCCAATTTATTTTATACCCTGAAAATTTCCCAAATCTATCAATCAAATCTAGTAAATTTGGAATGATAGTTTCAGGATTCCTCAAATGAAGCAAAATATCATCTGCATATGCAGAGACTTTATATTCCCGGCCTGCATAAGGAATACCCTGAATCTCCTTTGCCTGCTGTATAGCTAATAACATGGGTTCCAAAACAATATCAAACAGTAAAGGAGATAACGGACACCCTTTTCTAACTCCCCTCTCCAGATGAAAACATTACGAAAAAGTATTATTAATATATAATCTGGCAGAAGGGGAACTATACAAGGTTTGAATCATTTGTATGAATCCGGAACCAATATCAAACCAATCCATTGCTTGATACATAAAGGTCCATTCTACACGATCAAAGGCCTTCTCTGCATCCAAGGATACAGAGAAAGCAGGATCTTCCATGTCTTTTGTCAAACTTAACATGTGGAAAGCCAGCCTGGTGTTATTTGAAGAATATCTTTGAGCAACGAATAATGTAGGAGAGCCTTGGCCAAGCGTAAAGCCAATAACTTAGCCAGGAGTTTTCCATCTACATTAATCAAAGAAATAGGCCTATAATTCGAAACCAACGTAGGATCTTTATTTGGCTTCGGCATAACTATAGTTAACTCTGCCATAGTACGTGTAATACAACCTTTAGTCAGTTGAGCCTGATATAAATTTAATAGATGAGGTAATAGGGTAATTTGAAATGATTTGTAAAACTCTACAGTGAACCCATCACCACCTGGAGCGGATCCAACTCTAAGGGATTTTAATGCTGCTTGTAATTATTTCATTGATATAGGTGCATCAAGAATTCCTTCTATATGCTCGGGAATTTTTGGCCCCTTAATTAACTCCAAGAACTTTAAACCCTCAATTTCTTTATTTGAATAAAGCTAGGAAGAATACAAAGCTTTATATTTGAAAATTTGTTTTAAAATATTTACAATTTGAGAATGAGTTTCTCATATCTCATCTGTGACAGCTACAATTTTTACTTTTCTTTTTTTAGCTTTAAGAAAATTAGCTAATAATCTTCCCACTTTATTTGAGTTTCCATAATACAGAGCCTGCTGAGAAAACAACTGTTTCCTAGCCATCTGTGATGAAATCTCATTGTATTTATACGTGGAGGGGCATAATAAAAAAAAAAATGTCTAAGTCCCCTTTTGGCCTAAAGGCCTTAAACATTGAAAGCAGAAGCAGGGAAAATGTCCATAATCAAAAAAAACGTCCAAAAGGAGTTTTTTTTTTATAATGGCCTGCCTCTACATTCAGCTGTTTAAATGCCCAGACCACCACTATGTCTACACTTATCCCCCCACGACGTCTACACTTATACCCCATAATGAACCAAAAAAATGCCTAAGCCCCAAACGTCCAACACAAGGGCTTTTAGGCGAAGGAGGAGCCAGTCCTTTGCCTAAAAGCTGGATTCTGTAAAACCGGTGTCTGTCAAAAACAACACCGGTTACACAATCCCCCCCACCTTAAAACGATCCGGGCAGGAGGGAGCCCAAGCCCTCTTGCCCCGGCGGCACCTCGAACCTTTGACAGCATTGGGGCAAGAGGGAGCCCAAGCCCTCTTGCCCCGCAGCACCCCCGATTAGTTCGGAGCAAGAGGGAGCCCAAGCCCTCTTGCCCCGCTGACTCCCCGACTCCCCGACAGCATCGGGGCAAGAGAGAGCCCAAGCCCTCTTGCTCCGCGGCACCCAGTTGGACCCATGTGCCTAAGGCCCCGCCCACAGGAAGGGCCTAAGACTCCCGGGCCTATTCTGGTTAGCCCAGGCGCATTAGGCCCCACCTGTGGGTGGGGTTTCAGACGCCTGGGCCAATTCGGCCCCATTCTGCAGCCGGCTGGCCTGCCGGACGTGCGGGTTTGGCACCCGTCTGTCCGCCCAACATTTTACAGGTATGGGGGTGGGATTGGGGTGGGGGGGTCATGTGGTCGGCAGGGGTCATGGGTCAGCGGGGGCCAATCAGGGGTTTGGGGGGTGGTCATTGGGGGGGTTGTGTCGAGGGCAGGAGAGCCTGGGATCCCTCCTGACCATATTGTAGTGGGGGTGGGGGGTAGGAGGTCCGCCAGGGCATGAGGGGTTGGGCTCCCTCCTGCTCTATCGTGTAGGGGGTGGGGGGCGAGAGGCCAGGAGGGCTTGGGCTCCCTCCTGGCCTGATCGTAATTGGGGGGTGCTGCGGGTGCCGCGGGGCAAGAGGGCTTGGGCTCCCTCTTGCCCCGATGCTGTCGGGGAGTCGGCGGGGCAAGAGGACTTGGGCTCCCTCTTGCTCCAATGCTGTCAGAGAGTCGGCGGGGCAAGAGGGCTTGGGCTCCCTCTTGCCCCGATGTTGTGTGTGGGGGGGGTGATGTATCACAGCACGAGAGATGCCTCATCTCCCCTACCATGATGCCATCACTCCTCTACCCAAACTGCCGCGACCCGCGGCAGGAGAGATAGGGCATCTGCCAACTTGCTGCCTGTGTTAACTCCCTATGACATCACTTCCTAGTCATGAAAGTAACGTCAGAGGGGAGCGCCAAGGCTGGTGCAAGCAGCAGGTTGGAGCTGCTGCTCGTACTAGCGAAGAGCGAGAGGTACAGTGGAGTGGGTGCGAGTGAAGTCATGGGGAGGAATGGGAAGCAACGAGGGGGCAGAGAGGAGGAGGAAAGGTGCTGCACCCCCTCCAGGATGGCGCTTGGGATGATCTTCCCACCCCCCCTTTTCTACACCACTGGGAATGGTATAGTATAGGGATTGAAGTACTTCTATGTACAAAAGAACAGTATTTGGGGGTGATTGTATTTGATAATTTTAAGGTGGCCAAACAGAAAAAGTGATGGTCAAAGCTAGAAGGATGCTCAGGTACATAGGGAGAGGATAGAGGTGATAGTGCGGCTAGAGAATGACACGGTAACAAATTTAACCCCGTCCCTGTGCGAACTCAATTTCCCTTCTCATCCCCGTGAGTTCTATCCCTGGCCCCGCCCCATTTCTGAAAGCTCTGTCCTCATCTGCACAAGTCTTGAACACTTTAAAATCGTAAGTGTTTGAGGCTTATGTTGTTAAGGCAGAGCTTGCAGGAATGGGGCAAGGACAGGGACAGGGGAAAAACTCATGGGAACGGGATGGGGAAATTGAGCTCCCTTGGGGACGGGGACAAATTTGTCCCTATGTCAAAAGTCTCTGGTGAGGCCCCGGTTAGATGACAGAAACTGCACCTTTGAAAAGATATAAACAGGACGGAGTTAGTTCAGATGGTGGCTACAAAATTGGTCAGTGGTCTATGTCATAAAACATAAGGACAGAGACTTCTAGACCTCAATATGTATACTCTGGAAGAAAGGCGGAAGAGAGGGGATATGTTTGAGACTTTTAAATATCTCCATGGCATTAATGTATCAGAGGTAAACCTTTTTCAATTGAAGGAAAAACTGTAGAATGAGAGGGCATAGGTTAAAGTTAAGAGGTGACAGGCTCAGGAGTAATCTAAGGAAATTATTTTTAATGTAAAGGGTGGTAAATGTGTGTAATAGCCTCTCGGTGGAGGTATTATTTATTTTACTTATTATTTAAGCATTTATATACCACTTATAGTCTAAGGGCTCCTTTTATCAAGCCGCGCTAGCAGGGTTAATGCGCACGACCTTTCATCCCACGCTAACCCCTGCGCTGTTCAAAAACTACCGCCTGCTCAAGAGGAGGCGGTAGCGGCTAGCACAGCTGGCGGTTTAACGCGCGTTAAACCACTAGCGCGGCTTGATAAAAGGAGCCCTAAGTGGTTTACATTCAGGTACTCAAGCATTTTTCCCTATCTGTCCCGGCAGGCTCACAATTAGAGAGAAGGACTGTATCTGAATTTAAGGAAACATAGGATAGGTACTTGGGATCTCTTACAGAGAGGATGAGATAGTGGATGGGCAAATTGGATGGGCCATTTGGCCCTTATGTGTCATCATATTTCTATGTCACCTGCTTCTGCTTTCAACGTTTAAGGCCTTTAGGCCAAAAGGGGACTTAGACATTTTTTTTTTTATTATGCCCCTCCACGTATAAATACAATGAGATTTCATCACAGATGGCTAGGAAAGAGTTGTTTTCTCAGCAGGCTCTGTATTATGGAAACTCAAATAAAGTGGGAAGATTATTAGCTAATTTTCTTAAAGCTAAAAAAAGAAAAGTAAAAATTGTAGCTGTCACAGATGAGATATGAGAAACTCATTCTCAAATTGTAAATATTTTAAAACAAATTTTCAAATATAAAGCTTTGTATTCTTCCTAGCTTTATTCAAATAAAGAAATTGAGGGTTTAAAGTTCTTGGAGTTAATTAAGGGGCCAAAAATTTTACAAGTGGTAGATAGAGATGAGGTAAATGCTCCGGCTTGCAGTAGAACCCTCTACTATGACATGGTTAAAAAAAAAATCAAGCTAATAAATTGAGAAATTTTGGAAGGAAAATTGTATTTTACCTTGTTTCTAGCAACCAGAAAGAGGCTGCAAGCTGAACAGATAAGAGTTTCAAGTCAAAAAAGATAGATATACTTCATTTAGATGCAAAGACTTTTTTTCATGTACCCATTTTAATAAAATTCTGCATTAATTAGCTATTGTGCATGATTTTATAGGATCATATCACAGCAGTTCATTAATATTGAAATTAAATAAGCTTTCATGTATAGTGAACGTGAATAATTGCTCTGAGTTTTGCTAGTGCATTAAGAAAAGTGTCTTTCTGCACTAAAAAAAAATGCAGAAGCATCAAAAATCTAAGAGGCCCCTTTACTATTAAAGTGCATTACAATTTGCAGTTAATGCAGCTTAACGTGGGATTATACTGTACATTAGCTACAAATCTAACTTGAAAATTAATGGAGGAATTTGTAGTATTCTTTTTTATTTGGGCTGTGTATTAATGCTCCCATTAATATGTGGTACCTGCTCACAGTTAATGCAGGAGCACATAGGGGGCCACTTTACTAAAGCTTAGTGCATAATAACAGAATTACTGCATGCTAAATGCTATAACACCCATTTTATACCTATGGGCTTCTTAACATTTAGCATGTGCTAAGCTTTAGTAAACGGTCCCCTTAGTGTTAAGTCTAACATGCTAAGTGGATAACATTTTCCATTCTCTGCTCATATCATGCCTCCTGAGAGAAAATCTGAGTAGTTCATGCAATTGGCTGGCACAGGATTTTTTCTCTGACGCCAGAATTGACGTCAGGGGGGAAGTCTCGTGGGCCGACCACTGCACACAGCCATGGCAGTCCCTGCTATGGAGTTTCTGCTGGGGGAGAGATGGAGTGTGTCGGCTCCGGGTCGATTTTGGGGGTGGAGGGTAGTTTAGCAGGTGTTCAGAGGCAAGGAGGCATCCTGACGGCGTTAGCTTTAGCGGCGGGGGAGGGGGAAGCAGGCAGGGATTCCCGGCGAGAGGCTTCTGTGGACAGGTCGGCTTCAGGGGGAGGGGGCACTAACTTGGGACATAGGAGGGAGGGAATAGAAAGGGAGAATTGATGAGCAAGAGTATGTGAGTGAGAGATGATGCACATGGGGAAAGGAAGAAAGGAAAAATGGGTATAGAGAGAGAGGAATGAGGTAGAGATGCATGAGGAATAGAAGAATGAGCGGGAGAAATGTTGGATATGGTGGTGGAGGGAGAAATGTGGCATTGTGCTGGAGATGGGTGATAGAAGGAGAAATGGACAGGGGGCTGGTGGACATGGGTGAAAAATGCTGCACATGATCTGGGGGTTGAGAGAGGGAGAAATGTTGCCAATAGGGGTGGAGGAGAGAGGAAGAAAAGTTGGACTTATGGAGGGACAGAGGGAGTGAGAGAGATATGTTGGTTGGGGAAGGGAATGGGGTCTGGAAGCATGCAGGAGGAAGACAGGAAGAAATATTGGAAATGCAACCAGAGACTCGTGAACTCACCAGACAACAAAGGTAGGAAAAATAATTTTATTTTCAATTTAGTGATCAAAATGTGTCAGTTTTGTGAATTTATATCTGCTGTCTCTATTTTGCACTATATTTGTCTATTTTTCTATAGTTTTAAAGTCATCTGCCTTGACCTCTTTGAAAAAAAGAAACATAATATAAATGATAATTAACATTTTTTGTGCGTATAGCGTACTTTGTGTTTTTTAAATTTTGTGGTTACCATTATGTATTAATAAGATTATATTGTATGTATTAATAAGATTATATTGTGTGTATATGAAAAATGGATGGAAGAAATTGTATTACAATTAGTACTATTATTATGGGGGTGGAGTCAGGGGTGGCGTTTAAGCAGGGATAGTCAGTTGGTATTTGTTAGGCTTAGGGGGTTGAAAAGGTTGAGAAACACTGATCTTAGGGCTCCTTTTACGAAGGTGCGTTAAGCGTTTTAGTGCATGCTCTGGATTAGCGTGCGCTATAGCACACGCTAGCCGAAAATCTACCGCCTGCTCAAATGGAGACGGTAGCGGCTAGCGCACGCAGCAATTTAGCGTGCGCTATTCTGCGTGTTAAGGCCCTAGCGCAGCTTTGTAAAAGGAGCCCTTAATCTTGAAGGGTGGAATAATGTCCACAACGATCTTGTTGAATGTGCTTCTATAACAGAAGAAGAGAATGTCTTCCTTACAGAAATAATTGATACATCAGGAAATGCACATAAAGTAGAATATCTACAGGAAGTAGTAGCAAAAGTTATAATGTGAACAAAAATCCAAATGTCTAGTATGCAGTTTAGTCACAGACAATGCTGCAAATGTATCCAAGATGAAAAGAAATTTAGAAGCCTCCAATTGCAAAATGATGCTGTGGGGTGGTCTACATTATGAGGACAGTCCTACCAACCACAGAAATGGACCTGGGTACTACAAAGATTGGTTAATACTGAAAACAAAATGTTATTCCATATTTTGTTTTCAAGAAATTTAAAGCAGCATGAAAAGCATACCAAGCTAATAATTCATATGGTTGCAGTGTTCCTCCCCATTATGCACTTTAAAAATATTCCTGTTCAACAAATTCCTAGCAGATCACTAAACCCTGCACCCACACCGCTCCTCCAGCCGAAGGAAAATGCTCTAGTTATGGACTTTCTCTACTCTTCCACCCACCCCCTCCCCCACCTCTCCCTTTCTCTTGAGTCTCCATACCTATACTCATATTGAGACCCTACCTCTGCTCATCCCCTGAGTTCTCCTTGTATTCCCTACTTCCTTTGTTCCTTTGTAATATTGTCTATTTAGAATTACCGAAAATTTTTTTATTAAGACTCCGATTAGTTCAGAATGCTGCAGTTCGTTTGATCTTTGGTCTTAAAAAATATGATCACGTAAGTCCTTTTTATGCTAGACTGCATTGGCTGCCTTTTAGGGCCAGAGTGTTTTTTATGTTCGGGTGTATTTGTTATAAGGCTCTTTTTGGATTACTACCCTCTTATCTGGTATCTTACTTGAAATTGTTTAGTTCAAAAAAAATACCAGAAACTCAGGTATGTTTATCTTCCCTAACCCAAGGGCCTGTCGTTATAGGACTTTTTTGGACAGGACATTGGAATATCAGGCGGGGAAGATGAATTCCTGGATAAGCCCGTTGATTGTCCAAGCTTATTCTTACCCTATATTTAGGAAATTATTAAAAACTCATCTATCTGATAAACATGAATGTTGATTTTTATTAAGTATATGTTAATGATGGAGTTTTTATTATGTTATGTATTTTAAAAAAAATTTTAATCAATGATGTATATAATTGTGATATCAACAGCTGTATGTCTTCGAAACTGTATTTTAACTATGTTGTATTAATTGCTGTATTAGAAGCAGTGTGTACGAGATTTTTTAATTGAAATGTCTCCATTTTTTCTGGTGTGAACCGCCTAGAACTACTGGTGGGGCGGTATACAAGAAAATAAATTATTATTATTATTATTCTTGACTCCGACCTTACCATGGTCCTTTGTTATTTATTTGTATTCCTATTTTACTTGTAATTGCACACTTACCTCTTAGGTACGATGTCTTTAGTTAACTCCTGTTAACCGCATCAAACTTTACAGTGTATAGCGATATACAAATAAAAGTTTATGTTATGTTATGTTCATTTGCTGCACCTTCTAGCCAAAGACTTCAGTATCCCTGAAATAAATACTAATGTCATTGAAATTGCTAAATACTTCCATAGCAATCATTTTGCTGCGGCAGCTCTGAAAAGAATGGGTGGAACCAAGCTAACACTCCCACATGATATTAGATGGAACTCTGTAGTAGACTATTTTGAGCAGTATATCGAGAACTGGCCTATTTTGATGACAGTATGTGCATGCACATGAGAGCCATCCTTTGGAAAACATTTTACTGGCTTTTAATAAAGTTCCTACAACTTGTACATTCCTCTCTGTAGTTTATTTTTGCTTTTGATTCTACCTGTTCACTGCAGATTTGTTGGATTTTTCTTTACTTTTGCTTTGGGTAAGAGTTACCAGCCTTAGCGGCAGTTTGAGAGAGAAAGGAATTGAAAGCAGTGCTGTTACTGCTGCCATTTCAGAATAAAGCAAGGACTCAGCAAGACTGACTTAATATGGTCGGGTCACTTGGGTGTGCTCACATAGAAACCCAGATTCATAATTTGAGCCTGGCAGTTCAGGAGATTCAGGGTGATTTCTCAGGTCCAAATATTGGGAGTGTTTGAGTATCCATTGCCCCCATGGCGCTGGCGCCTATACTTGCATTTACAAAGATGAAAATGTATTTACACAGCGGTGAATTCTTCCAGTGCTCTTCCCCATTCCCTATGTCGCAGTAAAAGAGCCATAATTAGCTTCAGCAAACACACAGCTGCAAGAACTAATCAGCATTCGGAGAGAGTTACATAGCTAAGGAATGGCCTGAAAGGTATTACATTGATTTAGTACATAAGGGATGCAGTGATGGGCAGGGTTAACAGATTTTCCATCTGGTAAAAGAGGATGCATGGCCCTGCCCCGGGCCCACCCCGTTACGGCCCCAGGCCTGTCCCATTATGCCCCTGGGTCCGTCCTGCTCTGCCCCCCCCAGCCCCGCCCCATTCCACCCCCCAAATCTGAGCCCACACAAACCTCATCTCTTCAGGCCAGGACTGGAGTGCATCTATGCATATGCAGATGTACTCCAGCCCCAGCCCCGATCTCACCAGATTTTTGAAACCCCGACAAAGTGCCAGGTTTTGAAAAGCCATCCGGACATCTGATAACCCTAGTGATGGGAAAAAACAAAGGGCCATGACCGTACACTGCTGGCAGTTCACACTTGTCCATCAGTGTGCACAAGGTCATCAGTGTGCACATTTACGCCCAAATTCTGTATATGGGGGCTATGGTTGTGCATGCAGATGGGCATGCATAGCCAATGTAATTGCCAATTAATACCTGTTAATTGGCACTACGGTAGATACTTGTCAATTAACACCTGCAATTGACACTGGCATCAATTAGAAGTTGCACGCAGAACTTGGTAGGCACATTGCATAAAAGGCTAGATTCACTAACCCTCCAATCCGTGTGCGACCGTCTCCATTTGCATGCAGGCCAACGAATTCACTAAAGGCCTGCATGCAAATGGAGACGATCATTGGCATGCCCCCAGCCAACTGCACGGATCGCTAAAGCCCTGACAGTAGTGACAGGAGAAATAGTCTCCTGTCACTGCTGTCAGGGCTTCTGCAGCCAGCTTTTTAAATTTTTTTTAATCAGGCAGATATTTTGCGTGTTTTACACACGCAAAATATCTGCCCGATTTAAAAAAAAAATATTAAACCCCCGCTCCCAACAAGTGCCCCGAACACCCCTCTCTCTGTGAACCCCACAAAAAATTTGCTCCACCTCCGCCACTGCCACAGCCATTTAAAAACCACCACCATCCCCAACTGGCCCATCGCACCCCCCTTCCAGCCCACCGCACCAAACCCTGACCGGCCCACTGTGCCACCCACCCGACTAGCCCACCCCTGGTCAGGCCTGGCCTGACCTGGCACCTCCCCTGTACCTAAAAGGTTGGGAGCAGGAGGGGTGCTTAGTCCCTCCTGCTCCTTAGGCCTCCAGCGATGTCTTTGGGAAGCAGGAGGAACCGCTAAGTCCTCCTGCTCTTGCCCCTCCTCAATGACACACTGCTAATGTGGGCCTTATGCCCTACCCTGTTGCATCATGTGATGCACGTAGAGGAGCCTAAAGCCTGGGGTGCCTGAGCCAATGAGAGACTTCCTTAGGGTTGAGCCTTAGAAAGTCCCTGATTAGCTATTGCTTTGACCAATCAGGGACTTCCTTAGGCTCAGTCCTAAGGACGTCCCTGATTGGCTCAGGCGCCTCAGGCCCCTCCCAAGGTAGGAGCCTGAGCCAATCAGGGCCTTTGGCTCCTCCCTGTGCATCACATGATGCAACAGGGCGGGGCCTAAGGCCCACATTAGCAGTGTGTCATCGAGGAGGGGCAGAAGCAGGAGGACTTTGCAGTTCCTCCTGCTCCCCGAAGACATCGCTGTAGGCCTAAGAAGCAGGAGGGACCGAGCACCCCTCCTACTCCCAACTTTTAGGTACGGGGTTGCCGAGCTGGGCCTCGCCCGGCCAGGATGGTGGTGGGAGATCCACGGATCAGGAGGGATTGAGCACCCCTCCTGCCTCCAACTTTTAGATATGGGTGGGTGTCGAGTGCCGGGGGGGTTGAGGTGGTTGAGTGCAGTGCCAGTCGGGGGGGAGGGGTGTCGGTTGGAGGCAGGAGGGAGAGTTGGCATCCCTCTTGCTATTTGTGGGTCACCGGGGGGGTTTCGCGTTTGTCGGAGGGACCTTCAGCCATTTGACAGGTCTGCCTGTCTTTTCATTTTTTTTTTTTTATGGGGCAGATATTTTGCATGTGTAACACATGCAAAATATCTGTGCCATGGGAAAAAATAAATAAAAAAGACAGGCAGGCCTGTCAAAAAACCTGCAGACCTGTCGGTAACTCAGTTACCAACAGGTCTGCAGCAGTCGGGTTTGCCAATAGTAAAACCCGATTCAAAATAGCCAACCAATTGTTAGTGAATCAATCGCTTGGCTATTTTGCTTGGGGTTTTACTAATTTGCATGGGAGGATCGGGATCAGATCCTACAGGCGTTAGTGAATAGTGCAGGAGAGAAATCTGGTCGCAAAGAGGTCACAAACCGATCGGTACACGATCGGTTTGCTTTGTGAATCTAGCCCAAAGTGTTATACGTTATGTCCAGTGTGCAAATCTATAAAGTGGCATGGCCAGGGGTATAACTTAAGAACAGGCCTGATTTTAGCCGGCCTGAATAGATGCACCTAAAAGTTTTAACACACAATGCGCTAAACATGATTATATAAGGTGCTCTTAACTTTTACAGAATTGTACTTAGCACCATGCTAGCTGATGCTGATTTTTTAGGCGCCCTATAGAGAATCAGGCCCTTCCCACATAGTGCACACTTGTCCAAAATAGAACCCAGTCATATCTAAAGATGGCATGGGATAGAATTTCTGATTTCACCTAGTCATTTTATGTTCCCAGAGATATGAAATGATCTGGGTTATGTCGTTGACAAGGCACATATCGTTGCTAATGACAGCCCATTCCTAAAAATTACCCTCAACATAGCATTTTTCAAAAATTCATGAAAAAAATGCAGTACAAAACACATCATCACTTTTTATCTCAAATTAGGCATGATTGCTGCTTTGTCATTGGACATTTCTATTTCTGTTCCTTTGATGTAGAGAGAACCGTATTACAAATCTGAGGTTTCATAAATTAAGTTATACCCTTTCACAAAGCATTCCCTTGAGAAAGTTCAGTTGCAGAATAAAATATTATGGTACAGTGGATATACATAAAATCCTACCTGTAATAGTCTAGTTCTTTAATTGACTTTCTGCTGTAATGAAATGGATGATAAATTTAACACTACCAGCTATTTTACCATCTGTAATGTTCTTTAAAGAAAGTGTAGTAATAAAAAGTACTACAAGGTTTTTTAAAGCAACTCCTCTTGTGCTTACACTGCTATTACAATTTGGAATAATCTACATGGTCACATTAGGACTGATATTAATTAAGGTTTCATAAAAAATTTTGGAAAACTTCTTTTTTTTTTTAAATTCTTTATTGATTTTAATCAAAAACAGTGTCATACAAATGAAAGAACAAAAGATATTCCACATATTACACTATTATCTATACAGGTAACATAAATATCATTCAATAATTTCATTTTCCTGCATATAATAATATCATAATATATCCTAATATACAATACAAATAAAGAATAAAGTTACCCAAATATCACTATCAATATTTATTCCCTTCCAACCCCCCACCCCCCTGGATGTGTAAAGATAAATAAACCAAACTTTTTTATATTATTTGTTGTGATATTCATGGTATGATGATATTTTAATTATTGACTGCTTTTGTATGCTCCTGCAGATTTTGCTGCTTCTTTGGATGTAAATTGCCTTGAACCTTTTTGGTATAGTGCAATTAATAAATTGTGTATTAGATTAGAGGTCAATATTCAAAAGATATGTTGTGGTATCACAGGGAGTTACCCAAACAAATCTTTGGTCTCCATTTAGTAAATTATTACCAACAGCAATATACAAGGGGGTGCTGAAAAGTTCTCAGCCAACCAAAAAAAAAAATGATGTAGATATGGTTAGGGTTGCCAGATTTTCTAATCAGAAAATCCGGACCCCTAGACCCTCTCCCAGGCCTGCCCAGTTCTGCCCATCCCCGCCCTGTAACATCCTAATCCCTCCCCCAGTCCTGCCCTAGCCCTGCTCCCCGCTGTCTGCTCTTGTCGAGCAAAGAGGAAGTCCGCATGTGCGAATGCCATGCGATGACATCATGCGCACGCACAAGTGCATGTGATAATAATAATAATAACTTTATTTTTCTATACCGTCATAATCTTGTGACTTCTAGGCGGTTCACAGTGAAGAATAGCTATACAATCAGCGATTACAACATACAGATGGAGAAGAGGTCACAGAGCGGCCTGTGATTACACGGTGCAGATTAGTAAGAAGAAAGATATACATAGGTTACAATATAGTTTTAACATGTTACAATAGAAATGTTGTAAAACCAGCGAATAGTAGAATACATATGGAGAAGAAGCCATTGAGCAGTCAGAGAATACGAAGTACAAAGTACCGTGAGAGGGGAAAAAGTGGATTCAGTATGATGAGCGGTAACTTTAAAAAAGGGGGGAGGAAGACTGGCTATGAAATAAATTTGTTGAACAGGGTGGTCTTTAATTCTTTCCGAAAAGTGCCATATGTCAACCTGGCGCCATCAATGAAGTAGCCTAACCAAGTTTGCTGCCTACCAGCTTGAAACTTGAATGTTCTGTCTAGAAAGGTTTCGGTATCTGCAGCCTGTAATCTTCGGGTAGGCAAAGAGGTTGTGGTTTTCTCCTTGTGGGGGAGAAAAGTTTGAAATGAGGTAGTAGATAGTTGTGGGCCACTGCATGGCATCCGCTTATGCATGGACTTCCACCCTGCCTGACACAATTTGAGGAGGCTCTTCAAAACCCGGACAAAGTGCCTGGAGGACATGTCCAGGGAAATCCAGACGTCTGGTAACCTTAGATACGGTTCAATCAATGATCTGAAACAATGTCAAAATACAGAGTTTCTGCAAACTGGCATGTAACAAAATAACACTCTTTTCAGCTACAGTGGCAAAATAACGCTCAGAATTTAGGAAGTTGGTTGGTAGGGCTGAGAACTCTTCAGCACCCTATCATATATGCCACACCAAAACCTCACATAGGCTCCTTGTTTTGACAATGATTGTTTCAGGGGATGGAACAAACATGACTCTTCAAGCGAAGCAGCCATTGGGGACACTTATGGGAATTTGGCAAAGAAAATATATTGCTGCAGTTGGGAAAATTATTATGTTACTCTTTTTTTTTTTTTTTTACTCAGTGGAGAAGATTGATCATTTTTTTTTTACTCAGTGGAGAAGATTGATCAATGTTTGTGTCTTGAGGTTAATTTTTGGATTTTGAGTTCTATGAGGAATTATCTGCTGTCATAAATCATATGGGGACAGACTTAGAGAACCTTCCTAGTTCAATTACCCTTAATTCCGGTGATGTTCTGCCAATTGAGTCTTCTTCTAGAGCATTGGGTATCTTTTTAGACTCCGCCCTCTCTTTCCATTGTCAGATAAACCATCTGATTAAGAAATGTTTCTTCAGTATGCATACACTGAAAAGTATCCATCACCTGTTTTATCAACATCATTTTGCAATTTTGGTCCAATCCATCATTTTGGAACAACTGGACTATTGTAACTCTATTTACATGGGTTTGAGCAAAGGAAATGAAAAAAAACTCCAGTTAATTCAACATACCGCCGCAAGATTGATCTGTGGTAAAACAAAGCATGACCATGTGTCACCTCTGTTAAGGAGTTTACATTGGCTTCCTTTTTGATTGAGAGTTCAGTTTAAATGTGCCTGCATAGTTTTAAAAAATCTTACATGGTATCTTTGATTTGTTGGTCCCTCTAGCTTTAAATTCTTCGAGATCCTCAAGTTGCAGAACTATTCATGCATTTAAACTTTATTTTCCCACCATAAAAGGTGCCAGATCTATCAGTAAAATTGTTCATTTATTCCCCTCTTTATTAACAGCAATTTGGAATGGCCTACCTTTTCAAATAAGATCCTGTCTATCCTTTCAAGTTTTTTGAAAAATCCTGAAAACTACTCTGTTTCAGTGTTTTTTAGCAGTAAAGTTTCCATGAGGTCAATTCTCTCTATTAACTACAACTACTGTTAACTCAGTCGAGCCTTGTTTCTCAGGGATGACTCGGCATATAAGTCCAAGATTTAGTTTAGTTTAATATGTATAGAGGAAAGATGGGAGAGAGGGAATATGATAGAGATGTTTAAATATCTCCATGACGTTAATGTACAGGAGGTGAGTCTTTCCCAAATTAAGGAAAATTCCAGAAGGAGAAGGCATTGGCTAAGAGGTGATAGGCTCAGGAGAAATGTAAGAAAATACTTATTTACAGAAAGGGTGTTAGATGCATGGAATGGTCTCCCAATGGAGGTGGTAGAGACAAAGACTGTATCTGAATTCAAGATAGTGTAGGACAGGCATGTGGGATCTCTTAAGGAGAAGAGAAGATCATAGATGATGGGGAAGGGCAGACTGAATGGGCCATTAGGCTTTTACATTACATTACAGATTTCTATTCCGCCATTACCTTTCGGTTCAAAGCGGATTACAAAAAGAGTTTTGGAAGAAGGGTTACAAAGTTAGATCAGAGATCGTTTCCAAGAGAGGGATAAGAAGGATCAGGGGTTGGGGAGGGGATGGTAAGAAGGAGTATTTGTGGTATTAAGCTTTATTAAGGGATTTCTTGAAGAGTATAGTTTTTATTTCCTTTCTGAAACATCTTGTAGTCTGGGGTTGTTATCAATAGGTTGGAGATTTGGTTATCTAATTTTGCTACTTGAGTGGCTAGTAGGCCGTTGTATAGTTGCAGTGATAGAGAGAATCAGATTGGTGGAGGAGTAATCAATCTAGTGGTTAGAACCAAAGGTTGACAACCAGGAAAGTCAAGTTCAAATCCTCCTGCTGCTCTTTAGGATCTTGAGCAAGTCACTTAACCTAATGCACAATTTAGGAATCTGTTATATAATCCCCTCCAAATGTTTGGCAATGGATAGAGCTTAAGTCGCTGTTGCTGAGCTTACATTAGATGTCATTTATTAATTATTTAATTAAATTAAAAGTGAACATCTTAGCTCAGTTTTGCCACTGATTTTAAGGCAGTTTCTGTGTGTGTGTCAAATGTGTTATGGAACCTAAGATTCCGACGCATCTTCTATATATTCCAGATTTCACTCTCATGTAGCAAAATAGCTTGAATGAAGTTATTTGAAAACCCGCCTTAAGTTAGATGCCTATATCAGCACACCTAGCCGATGTGGATGCCTTATTTGATTAATTAGCACTCATAATTGACATTTAACATCTCTTAATGGTCATTAATTGGACAATTGAAAGTTAGGCATCTAACTCACAATGCACAATTCTATAATACTAGTATTTAAGCCTATTACATTAACAGGTGATAGAATAGATGTGTATAATTTATTTATTTATTTCTGACTCTCTCCCTGCCCTGTCTATCTTTCTTTCTCTCTCCCTGCCTCCATCTTTCTTTCTTTCTTTCTGTCTCTCTCCCTCCCCGTCTTTCTTTCTTTCTCTCTCTCCCTGCCCCCTTTCTTTTGTTCTGTCTCTCTCCCTGTCCCCATCTTTATTTCTGTCTTTCTCTCTTTCTGTCTCTCTCCCTGCCCCCGTCTGTCTTTATGTCTTTCTTTCTTTCTTCTATTGGCTCCTGGCACTATCCATCACTATTTCCTTATTCCTCTGTACCCTTTTGGCCCTCATTGATCCTCCACTGCATTTATCACCCTTTCAGTCCCAGCTCCATTCCTATCTATCCTTCCTTCCATTGCCTCCAAGGCCATTCTTCCTGTCCTTATATTCCACCTCCCATCCAGCTCTCTTCCTTTTTTACCCTTTCTCTTGTACCCCACCCCAGGACCAATTTCTCTCTCATCTCTCCTCTGCCCCTCCCCATTACTGCAACTTTTCCCCTCCCCATTACTTCAACCTTATTCACCCAACTGCATCCCAACACCAGATCATCCTGCACCAATTCAAACCTCACCCCCTCCCCCACCTACCTCCTCCCTGGCCACTGCACTGAATCTTTGGGCAGGCTGCCCTTCCCCAGCCCTTCACCCTGATGGACCCTCCACACACACACCTGGTCCACCGCCCCCACAGGTCTGTCTGCCCTCCCTCCATCCGTGCGGGTCTGGCCTCCTGGATCCCCATTACTTACCTGAGGTGGCAGCAGTGGTCATGACCTACCAACCCCTCCTCCATCCCTCTGTGCCCCAAAGCAGTAGCAGCAGCAGCAGCCCTGACCCGCCAAAGCAGCAGTGGCAGCGCTGTAAACATGCTGTTCGTGGCCAGCCCCGATTGGGCCTTTCCTCTACTGCATCCAAAGTGATGTGGCAGAGGAAAGGCCTGTTTACAGCCTGTTTACAGTGTTGCCATTGCTTCTTTGGGTAAGGAATGGGGAGTTGGCGGATCAGGTCTGTTGCCACTGCGCTGAAACGCTTCCCTGCTTGGCGGTTCCTCCCTGAGACGCTTCCCTGCTCAGCGGTTCTTCTGCTGTGCATGCAGAGGCATGGAGGCACAGAGTTTCAAATGCGCATGCGCGGCTAGGGTTTTATTATTATAGATGTAGGTGCCTAGTCCAAAGCACATGGTTAAAAGGGGGCATGGTTAGTGTAAGATCGTGGGTGTGTTTTCAAGTTAGGCACCTGTTTTTGACTTAAGCATCATTGTGTGCCTAACTTAGGCACAGGCATTTAGGCTTAGAATACCCTGGCATGAAGCAGTCCAGAGGAAAGCAACAAAAATGGTAGGGGATTTGCACCAAGTATAAGAAGAGACTAGAAGACCTCAACATGTATACTCTGGAGGAGAGGAGGGACAGGGGTGATATGATACAGGCATTTAAATATTTGAAAGTGAAGGGAAACTGGTATAACTAGAGGGCATACATTGAGGTTGTGGGGTGGTAGACTTAAGAGTAATGTTAGGAAATTATTTTTCACGGAGAGGATGGTGGATGCCTGAAATGCCTTCCCGAGGGAGATGGTGGAGAGGAAAACGGTGATGGAATTTAAAAAATCATGAACACAGAAGATCATTAATTAGAATATGAATGGGCTAACTCCTGCAAAGGAGATGATTTGGATAGGCTGGAGTAAGCTTCAACAGCAACTCCAGTAGCTGGAACCTAAGGCCAGTACTGGGTAGACTTCTAAAGTCTATGGCCCAGAAATAACAAAGAAAAAAGTCATTTTAATTTAATCATGAAATTGTGATTACAGGGCAGACTGGATGGACTATTCAGGAGCACTCCTTCTGCCAGTCTTCTAAAAAAGGCTCGGTCCTTTCAATTCCCAGAAGCAGTCGTGAGGTGAAACCGTTGGCCATCGTCGGTTGGCCAATATTTGTATTCAATGCTTAAAAAAGATAAGTGATTGATTTAAATATTAAGACACCATCAGGAACACGAGTATAGAATGTCAGGTGCAACTCAGGGTAAGAGCGAACAAGAAAAGGACCTGGGTGTACTGATAGATAGGATCCTGAAACCATCGGCACAATGCGCGGCAGCAGCAAAGAAAGCAAATAGAATGTTAGGAATGATAAAGAAAGGAATCATGAGTAGATCGGAGAAAGTTATAATGCCACTTTATAGGGCAATGGTCAGAATAGGGTTGGAATACTGTCCAACATTGGTCTCCCAATCTAAAGAAGGATATAAAACTGCTGTAAAGGGTGCAGAGACGAGCAACAAAGCTAATAAAACGTATGGAGAACTTGGAATACGAGGAACGACTTAAGAGACTGGGATTGTACTCCCTTGAGAAAAGGAGATTGCGAGGGGATATGATCGAGACTTTCAAAATACTGAAAGGAATCGACAAAATAGAGCAGGAAAAAAATTATTTACAATGTCCAATGTGACACGGTTAAGAGGACATGGACTGAAGCTACGGAGGGGTGGGGGGACACAAATATCAGGACAAATATCAGGAAGTTCTGCTTCATGCAACGAGTGATGGACACCTGGAATGCTCTCCCAGAGGAGGTTATTGCGGAATCCACCGTTCTAGGATTTAAAAGCAAACTAGATGCACATCTCCTTATGAGAGGCATAGAGGGATATGGGTGACTAAAATTACGCCAGATGTACACCTGGCTGGGCCTCCGCAAGTGCAGATTGCCGGACTTGATGGACCGAAGATCTGATCCGAAGATGGCAGTTCTTATGTTCTTATGTTATATTCTTATGTCAAGATATTTTTACTTAGATTGAACATTATTTCTCAAGAATATAAATATGAACTTTCATTAGTCATTTGTGTTCTGGAGCAGTTTTTTTTCAGCCAATGAAGTGATTACCCTTTCCAGTTGAGATGAGGTTTGCTCCCCAATAGAGTTCTGAGGCATTTTTTTCTCCAGTTCTCACCACTCTATATACATTACAGCTTAGAGGGCCATAATCAAAAGAAATGTTTAAGTCCTCTTTTGGCCTAAGGCCCTAAACATTGAAAGTAGAAGCAGGGAAAATGTCCATTCTCAAAAAAAACATCCAAAATGAGAATTTGTTTTAGAATGGCCTACCTCTACGTTCAGCAGTTTAAACAGCCATACCACCACTATGTTTACACTTGCAACATATTATCAAACAAAAAAAAGCCTAAGTCCCAAATGCCTAGAACCAGACCTTTTAGGCAAAGGAGGGGCCAGTCCTTTGCCTAAAAGCTGGATTCTGTAACCGGTGTCTGTCAAAAAAACCACCAGTTATAGATCCACCCTCCTCCCAGCAATGATCGTGGCAGGAAAGATAGCCAATCTCTCCTGCCGTGATCCACACCCCCCTGATCGGATCAGGCAGGAGGGAGCCCAAGCCTTCCTGCCCCAGAGAACCGTGACCCTCCCAACACGATTAGGGCAGGAGGGAACCCAAGCCCTTCTGCCCCGGAGAGCCGCGACCCTCCCAACACTATCGGGGCAGGAGGGAGCCCAGGCCCTCTTGCCCTTATCACCCCCCCCCCCACAATCACCCCCCCCCCCCGAACCCCTGCTCGGCCCCCCGAACCCTGCAGACCCCCCAACCTGCAATCCCCACCCCCAACACCCCCATGGTATCTTAACAACATTGGCTAAACGGACTGGTCCCAAGCATGTTTGTCCAGCAGGCCCGCCATCTGCAGAATGGTGGGCCTTAGGGCCTGATTGGCCCAGTCGCCTCAAGCCCCCCACCTCTTCCCGCTCCTCCCCTCCACATGCATGCCCCTTCCCTTCCCCCATACCTCTAGTTGAAGTTGTTGTTTGCGGCGGTCAACAATGTGCTCTTCGCAACCCTGTCGGCTCACCCACTGATGTCGCTTCTGGGTGCCACACATAGGAAGTGACATCAGAAGTAGAGCCAATGTTCTTGACCACCATGAGCTGAGTGAGTCATGCGCCTGATAAACCAAATGATTGACTATGACTTGCCTGAATAAGATGCACATCCATACTGTCCTTTTTGTTGTATTTATGATAGTATCAATGCTCATTATTTAATTGATAATTTGCTGTTTTTCTACTTCTATTTGGTTTTGTTTATATTGTATTGTGTTAGAATGTTAGATGTATGATGTATTTTTGATTTTTCCTTAAATTCCAATAAAAATTTATTGAACTTAAACTGGTTTTGTGGAATTTCATTCTTCAATACCTGAGAGATATAGATTCTCTCCCAGAATTTAAACAGGGACCTAGCAAATGTTTCATCTGTATGAGGTCTCCATGGGATAGGCATTGCCGGCTGTACTGTCTCCTTTTGTAAACACTGCTTATATTATTATTGTTTCATTGGAGATAATTTTGGTAATTGCTGTTGAAGGGTAGTTAAAAAAAAAATGCAACTAAATGAAACTACAACTCCCTGGATGGTGATCCTCTGTTTGGACTAGCATCTGTGCACTGCTTGGAGCTTGTTCAAAAAAAGCCACAAAGATTGTATTTCAATTTCGGGACTTTTTCCATCAAAATGTATTGTCTGGTTCTATATAATCCCCTAGAGAGTATGGCAGGAGGAACTATTGCACTAAGCTCTATGTTGAATAAATGGATGCATGTGCCACTCAGATAAGAGACATCTGTCTGAAATGATCCTGGATACATGGATACATTTACTTTGCAATAGAATGTCTGATTTTTATGCATGGTCAAAGTTATGGTAGCAAGATGTTGCCAGTGACTGCTGTGGAAAAGGTGACTACATCTAGGACATATACCAAGAAAAGTGTTAGGTCATATTTATTTATTATTTGATTACACTTACAAGTGCAGACCACAAGTCCAGAGACAGTCTATGTGATGTACAAAAGCACACCCTAATCCCACCCAAAATACGCCTCTAACATGCCCCCTTAAAATTTAAAAGCACTGGAGACAAAGCAACCAGAAAGACATCTAGAAAGTCAGTTTTAAAAATGTCCACTTGGACATTTTGACTAGTAAAGCATCCAAGTGCCGGTTTTGTGCCGTCTTTTGGGCACCTATCTTTTTTGAAAATGAGCCCCTTATGGTTTAGCTTTGTAGCCTTGTTTCTTTATAATTACAATGTAATCACATGGGCCCTGATTCTACAAAGTCTGTCTAAAGTTAGGTGCCGACATCAGTGCCTATCTTAATTGAGAAAGAGTTCATCATAATTGAAACTTAGACGCCTAATTTGAAACGATTCTATAAAATGTAGGCACCTAGCCCAAAGCACTTCCACTAAAGGGCTCCTTTTGCGAAGGTGCGCTAGCGTTTATAGCGCATGCACCGGATTAGCGTGCGCTATAGCGTGCGCTAGCCGAAAAACTAACGCCTGCTCAAGAGGAGGCGGTAGCGGCTAGCGCGTGCGGCATTTTAGTGTGCGCTATTCCGCTCATTAAGGCCCTAATGCGCCTTCGTAAAAGGAGCCCTCAAAGTGGATGTGGTTAGGAAGCAGATCATGGGCATGTTTTCAAGTTAGTCGTCTGTTTGTGAATTATGTGCCTTTAGGCTCTGATATCGGTGCCTAACTTAAGGCGAAGAAATCCTTGGCATAAATATGGTGTGCCTAAATGTTAGAACGTTTAAGCGCTGCCTAAGCAGGATTCTACAATGGATGCCTACGTTTTATAGAATCGCACTAACCCGCTCTTTTACAAAGGCAGGCTATGCGTTTTAGCGCAGATTTAGCGCACGCTGAATCAATGCCTGTGCTAACCGCTAACGTGTCCATAGGATAACATGCATGCATTAGCGATTAGCACATGTTTAGCGCGTGATAATATTTAGCGCCTGCTAAAAAGCATAGCTCACCTTTTTAAAAGAGGGGGTTAGTGTCGCACTAATCTGTGGCAAAAGTGGCGCCTAATTTTAGATGGACTTTATGGAATTGGGGTCATTTTTCCTATACTGTTGGCCTTCATCCAGGGCTTTAAGAAATAGATCTGTTTGGATCTACCAGGTATCTGTGACCCAGACTGGTAACAGTCAGAGGCAGGTCCCTGTGTCCAATGGATTTTGGTCTGTCACAGGCATACCTTATCTAATGTTTTTATGTTCCCAAGATTTTTCCCCATTTTAACCATTTCTCAAATCTAGCTCAACCATTGCAGTGGCAGTCATTAATCACAGATCATAGACCACAGATCCATCTGGAATACAATATTTCTACTTCCTGTCATGGTCTGAAGCCATCATTGTGGTCAGTTTATTACCTCCACCGAATCCCTGTCTTCAGTCGTCTAAACAGCAAGTCTCTCATATGTCAATGCAGAGCACGGGCACTGACCATCAGATTAGTGATTGTATTCTACTTTTACAAGTCATATGAAACTGAATTGGATTCTGAAGCAGCTGAAACATCCTTTTAATAATGTACATGTTTACTATACAGCTGAGATTTCTGATTCTGAAGAGTTTCTTGTTATGTCGCTACAGTGTGCAGTAAATCAGTTGTCCAGTACTTAGTAATAATCTCAGGGATGTTGTAAACAAGACAGGAAGAAGAAAAGTACACTGGAGGGGCATTCTCTGTCAATCCAAGGATAAAGATGATTTCCTTATAGAACAATTTGACAATGAAGTGTCATTTAACAATTTTTTTTCCCTCACTATTCATCATAATCTCCTATTGCATCGAAAAGGCAACGAGGAAAAGAGAATACCAAATTGAACACCAAGCAGCAATAATAGAAAGAACACAGGAGAGAAAGCATGACTGAAAAAATTGAGAAGCTGACAGCAAAAAATAAAGACAGCGGAGAACAATTGAATACAATCAGAAAGACATTTAAGTGAGAAAGCAAGGTAAGGGTAAGGCTAACGCATTTGATATACTGTGTTTCTGTTGTACAACCAAAGCAGTTTACATATCTTATTGTCACAGGCAGGGTATCTCTGATACAGTTTATCACCCCCCCCCCTCCCCTTTAATCCACATTTTCCTGACTATTCACATTTCACCAAAGAACAATTCTTGTGAATAAGTTCCTTTCCCAAGCAACATAGCTCTTTATTAGAGTTGCAAACAGCAAACACAGCCTTAGTTTAGGCCAGTGTCTCTCAAACTTTTTAAGCTCTGGCACACTGGAGCAAATGTTTTTTTGCGGCACATTATAATTGAAAATTGAAAATTGCAAAACCAACAAAAAATTAAATTTGAGAGTCATTTATTTAACATTCTTTAAGCTATGTATGGGTAATTGTAACAACGGTGAAACTAAAGTTGATAGAATAGAATTGGTAATCAATGCGGTGGATGTGCTTGTTTTTGAGGGTAAATTAACTCAAAATATGACTCGATAGTCGACAAGCAAACACACATTTCATCCTCTACCATCCACAGTCATTCTCTTTTCTTTTTTCAATTTAATTTCTGTCAGAGCTGAAAATCCCAAGTTCGCAAAGATAAGAAGATCCAAACAGTAACAAAGTCTTGATTGCATAAAAAATGAAAATAAAATTACTTCCTGTCAGTTTTCAAGGACCAATCACGTCAAAGAATGATGCTTGTCTGGGCAGATGCTCATAACATTGACAGACTCTTGCGTACGCGATGTACATGTCATTTTGTCTAGTGTATACTTATGAAGGAAATGTTTAAAATGAAAGTAGAATTCTGAAATCTCTCATGACACACCAGGCACACAGTTTGAGAGATACTGGTTTAGGCAGACTAATTACTCCTGCAGTATTCCTGCCGAGGTCTTCAATGTAGCCAATGAGCCTCCCATCCTTCAAGCTTCTACACAAGGGCTTTTATTTTAAAACCCATCAGGTGATTACAATTCCTTCTCCTTTGCTTCAGGGATTCTCTGCCACCCAGCACTTCTTCTGCCCTTTTCTCTGACCTCTGTCTTCTAGGGGTGGAAAAGACAGAGGGGGGGATGGTCTCGCCCTTATTTCTATTAGCTTGAGAACCCTCCCAATGACCATTTCACAGAGCTGAAGCAAAGGAATACATTTTACTCACTGTTCCTCAAAAGAAAGACATCAGCTATCCATTGCTTCTTGTACCCCAAAGTCCTTATCTTCCTCAGGAATTAGAGTTCAAGGGCAAAACACAACCCCCCCCCCTCCCGCTATATTCAGGCAATGCTGTTAATGCCTGCCACTGGCATTGAACCCAGATATTCAATGATGGGCCATATCAGGTAACTGGCATTGAATATCCATTTTTTAAGCCAGCTAGCGCATGCCCAGTTAACCCAATATTCAGAGCTAACTGGCCATTCATTAGCACATAAATATAGGACTGCTGTTTATGCAGTCTTAAGTAAGCATTCATACTGGCTGGTTAGCTCTGAATATTGGGAGCTAACTGGATTCTGCCCTCCACACAAGCATAGTACTCCTTATTTCTGAGGCCTTTTCCTGCATGAATAATATGCTCTAAATCTGATTACATAACTAGTTGAATAAGAGTGGGTTGTAATTGACTGAATCAACACATTACACATATACATATCACACATTACACACACATATCACATGTTACGCGCACACATATCACACATGTGATAACAGGCACTTATCACACTTGTGATAACAGGCACTTATCGCACATGTGATAACAGGCACATATTGCATATGTGATAACAGGCTCATATTGCATAAGTGATAGGCATTTATCCCATATGTAATAACAGACACATTGCATGTGATAACAGGCACTTAACGCATATGGCAATTAAGCAATAAGTAGGTGTTTTCACTTGTGGGTGTTTTCACATATGAGTGTTTTCACAAATGTGATAAATGGGTGTTTTCAAATGTGGTTGTTTTCACATATGTTGATAAGCGGTGTTTTCATGTGTGGGTGTTTTCACATATGTGGCAAGTAGGTGTTTTCATGTGTGGGTGTTTTCATATATGGGTGTTTTCACATATGTAGATAAGTGGGTGTTTTCATATGTGGGTGTTTCCACATATGTTGTAAGTGGGTGTTTCCATGTGTGGATGTTTTCACATATGTGATAAGTGGGTGTTTTAATACATTACACACACATCACATATCACACACTCATATCACACACACGTGGGTATTATCACATATGTGATAAGTGGGTGTTATCACTTTTGTGATAAGTGGGTATCATATATGTGATAAGTGGGTATTATCACATATGTGAAGTGTGTGATAACAGATACACACACAATCAAACACCATACACTACACACACATATATCACATATCACACACACATATCATACATTACACACATTACACATATCACATATATCATACACATATCACATATCACACATCACACACATACAAATCACATTGAGGATGTAAAGGCATGTTGGCTGAGGGAGGGATTCAGTTTGATCTAAACTCTCTCATGCATTCTTAACCAATATTATTCTATGTATTGGGCACCCCTGATATGAGTGAAAATAGAAAAAGTACAATAGAGTTTCAGCTTGAACTGCATGTATGTCAGTTTGCTTATAATTGGGGGGGGGAAAAACCTAAATCTGTATGCAGCCCATGCACATGAGATATAGGAATAAACATTCCTGAATCAATTACAGTCTGCAACGGTGATTTGTAAAAATGATGCAATAGTTGGTATTTTTTCCTATTTATAATGAGGGCTTGTGATTTTACATTTTTACTGATAAAAATTGATAAAGAACACTTGATGGAAAGCCATGGTAGTAAGTACTGGCGCAGCAAATGCGACACAGCTCATAGGAAATGAATGGGCTGCGCTTCATTTGCCAAGCTGGAATCGCTACCATGGCTTTGTAAATGGGCCCTAAAATAGATGTTTATTGGATACACATAGGAAAAATACCCTTCTGATAGTAAAATATAGTGTATATCTCTGTAGCAGTAGGCAAATTATGTTCAGCTATAGGAGATATTCTCTTGTTCCCAGAGATCTTACAATCTCAGTTTGTGCCTAAGACAACAAATGATTAAGCAATTTGCTAAAGACTACAAATAGCTTGAGTGAGATTTGAACCCTGGTCTCTCGAGATCACAGTCTGCAGCTCTTCCACTAAGGGCCCCTTTTAGCTGTGGTAGCACGTTCTGATGTGGCAAATGTGATACAGTTAATTCAGTTCCTATGGGCTGAGTCGCATTTGCTATGCAGGGACTCACTACCATGGCGTTATAAAAAGGGTCCTAAGTTATTCCTCCATGCACATGTTCTTACCCCCTCCCCTAAGAACACTCAGTTATATGCTTTTTCTGTACTGATGATTTGAATGTTGAAATGGCACAAATATATATATATATATTCAACCATCTATATTTGATTCCACAGGAAAACATAAGAAACAATAGTACTCAGTGGATTAGTAAGGGGGCGAAGGGGGAATTCTGCCCTAGGTGCCATGTTGGTGGGGGTGCAACACCTCTCCACCCAGCCTCTTCCCATTTTTCCCCTCCACGCACACACCCCCCCCCCCCCACTTCTCTTTCCCCACACCTCTAGTTGAAGTTGTTGTTCGTGGCAGTCATCAACATGTTCTTTGCGACTCGTTGGCTCTCCTACTGACATCTCTTCCAGGTGCCACGCATAGGGAGTGACAGAGGGAGAGCCGACGGGGTCACAAGGAGCATGTTGTTGACCGCCATGAGCAACAACTTCAACTAGAGGTATAAGAGAAGGGGGGTCATGCGTGGCAGGTGGGTTCGGGGAAGGAGGGGGTGGAGACGAGCAGGGGATGCCACCGCACCAGGTGCCTCTCACTCTCACTACACCACTGATAGTACTTCTAAAACTGTTCCCTTTTTTTTTCAAATATTTTTTATTAATTTTACCAAGCAAATACATCAAATACAAATAATACAAGAAACATAAATTAATTACATACAATAATATTATATTATATTGAAAACAACAGAATAGAGGAAATAACCTAAAACAAATTAGACATAAAATAAAACAAAATGCACAAAAGCTGTGGATAATGTTTTCAGATATAGAGGAGTCAAGTGAGATTACAAAGTGTTTCTACAGAAATTGTCTAGCTGATAGTACTTCTAATGTGAATACAATTTTTTTGTAGCAGTACTGTACTCTCAAATAATGCCTAATTAGCTGGAGAATAAACAAGTAAATTTACAATTTATAAACACCTAAGAAAAACAGCCCTATTTATAATGTCGGTTTTCCACTGAAAATACTGAGAACTTCAGTAGTGGCTTAGATCAGTGTTCTTCAACCGCTGGTCCGCAGACCGGTGCTGATCCGCAAAAATTTCCTGCCGGTCCGTGAGCTGGGTATCCACGTGTCTCCCTCCCTCCTGTGCAGCAGCTGACGTTTTGCTCTCTCCCCCCCTCGGAATTGCAATGGCTCTCTTCCAAGTCTCCAGACAGTGGCTTCCTCCCCTCCCAGCATCTCTCAGTATTCTAACTTGCCTGCAGCAGTGTCAGTAGCATCAGAGCAGCGATTCGCTTAGGCAGCCTTGGGGCTTTTGCTGAGTCACAGCCCACCTCTGATGATGCAACTTCCTCTTTTCTCAGAAGCGGGCGCGACCCATCAAAGGACCCAAGGTTGCTTAACCGAATTGTTGTGCTGACGCTACTGACACTGCTGCAGGCAAGTTAAAACACTGAGCTGCTGCTGCTAGTCTGGGTAAGGGAAGGTGCTGAGTGGGATAGAGAGGTACCTGGCAGCAATGCTTGGTTGTATGAATGCTTTGGGGCATGTTTTGGGGTTGGCCTTGCCTTACCTGGGAGTCTATTTCTGTTTCTTATGCTTTTCTTTTCTCTTTTCTCAAAAGCACGGGGGGCTGGAGTGGGGGGGGGGGGAGTGGTTGTTGGATGCCCATGCAAACATTCTGGGCAGTGTACAAAATACCATAATATTATACCAATTAAAAAATAATTTAGGCTAAAACAGGCCAGGGGGGAGAAAAAGAAAACAAACAAAAAAAAACTTAAATGATTTACAGACACGGACAAACAGGAACAAAAGGGAAGCAGGGATTGGAAATTACAATTGATAGAAAAAGAGAAAACACTTAAAGGGAAGAACAAAAGGTTGGGGAAATAGAATGGAAACATTACTTAAAAATAAATCTAAGTTGTCCTGAAAAGGACAGTTTAGGTTACAAAGGCATCTCGGAAAAGCTCACTTTTTTGAAACTGCTTTCAACTCTTATCTCCCAATCACTGTCAGATACCTATACCCATGTATTATTCCTTCTGTCAGAAACTCCCCAACCTGAAATGTACTGTCTGTCCAAATTAAATTGTAAGCTCTTTTGAGCAGGGATCATCTATTGAATATTAAATGTACAGTACTGTATATACTTTTCAGCGCTATAGAAATGATAAATAGTAGTAGTAGTAGTCATGTATGGCTTAAGTATATGGAAGAAGTACAAAAAAATTATGTCTAAACCATCTATTATCAACAATTATAACATGAATAGACATAGGCAATACTCCTTTATTACCCTCCTGTCACCTACCTTGGCAAATATTCAAAGGAAAAAATAAACCAAAACATATTCAAACTGGTGATGCAATCCTAATAAAATACAAAGTATAACTAATACATCAAATAAGTAAGCTAATATAATCAAACACTTAAGACACCAACTACTTAGATTTCAAACCAAAGAATGTGACTCTCACAAAGCTCTCATGAAGGGTCTCACAAAAGACCAGGATGAACTCCTTTGTCACATTCCTTCACCATTGTGTCTGCATCAGCATGCCATAAAGCACGCACCCCTTTTTAGGCACTGAGAAATAGAAGATGAGAAAGACTCAGGGTTCTGTATCAGATAGACAGGAGCATACCTTTTAATTGGAAGGATTATGCAAAGTATATACAATAAAATGGATATTTAAAAGAACTCCCAAATGTATAGAAACTTTCCCCAAATCCTTTGTTTCAGGTAGCATAACATTCCATTATAGTAGTTCAGAATTAGTTCACAGATTTTTCACTCATTGATTTGCACTTTTTTTCTTCCAAATCTCAGAATTCTTTCAGTGATGAGCCCTATCACAGATTCTATTCCCTACCCCACCAACCTTTTACATCAAAACAGATGTAGAGTACAAATGAATAGGAATGACAATTGTTTTCACAGAAAAGCATTGTTTAGCTACCATCTCTAGATTTCTCTCCCATGGTGCAGGAGTAGCAAGGTCAGCTTAGCCGAGATAACTACAGTAGCGCCTGTTAGCTGTAACTGATAGACTGCCAACTCAGCTCTCTGGGAGCTAAGTATATTTGTAATTTAAGAAAAAAAAAGTTCCTTTCTTTAAAAAAAAATTGTTTCTATTCTCCCCCTCATATTCGCTACATTAATTTTGAAAACATAAGTATTCACATCTATCTTTGAACTATCTCTATTAACGAACTTTACTCTTTCTTTCATTGTCACTAAATGTCTTCATCCAAGAGTGACTTTCTGCTTCCTGCTGAGCTATAATGGAATTTTAATGCTCCAATCACCAGCCTCCTTGCCAGCAGGAAGGACTATGATCAAGTATATACAGTAGATAGTTACTACAGTAATTTTTCCTCTCTTAACTAAGCATGCAGCCAGTGTGTCACTGAACCTCATAAAAAAATCTACAGTTCTTCATTACAGCATAATGCCTGAAAAAGAAATATTACCCTCAACGCCTTCCTAATGTATGTTTTATTTCCAAATTATATCCCTATTATGATATATAAATTCCCCAGATTCTATATATAAGGGTGATTTGAAAAGTTTGGTAAAAATGCAAGTTAAGCAACATAGGGCTATGCACTTTTTTTTTTAATTATTGATTTCCAAACAGTCATCTTGCAAACCAATTATACATATACATATAATAATATAAGAAAACTATACATTGAACTTATAAATACACTTGAACAATCATTTTATCCCTTCCACCCACTTATGTAATAATCAAGAAAAATTTCATAAAACCTTATTAATAATTTTATCCAATTTAAAATAACACTGCAAACCCCCCCTTGGATGTGTATAGTGAAAGGGCAAAAATAAAATCAGTTCAATTATCACTCCTTACAATATTTTATCAATGGCTCCCATACATTCAAAAATTTCTTATGATGTCCCTGTTGTACAGCCAACATGCATTCCATTTTAAAAATATGGCATAAAGATTTCCCACCAAAAAATGTAAGACAACCTATCCCAGTTCTTCCAATTCCTCAAAATTAGTTGTATAGCAACCCCTGTCATTATAAAAAGAAGTTTGCTATTGTGAGATGATATTTGACTTTTAGCTCTCATTAATGTGCCAAATAGCACCATATCATATGTTAATACCACTGGATTTTCCAATAATTTATTTACTTGATCCCAAATGGATCTCCAAAATGTAAGTATCAAGGGGCAATAGTATAGTAAATGATCCAATGTCCCTGCTTCAAGATGACAGTGCCAGCATCTTTTAGACTTGGAACTATCTAACTTATGTAACCTAACAGGGGTCCAAAATGCTCTATGCAACAAGAAAAACCATGTTTGTCTCATAGATGCGGACATACATTTAGTCCAGCGAGTCTCCAGTTTTTTTCATATCGTAGGAAAAACAGCTTGCAAAAAAATGGAAACTCGCTGGACTATGTGTATAGCCCTCAAAGGAGACTACTTTAACTTGATTTTTTCCAAACTTTTCAAACCACTCTCATATAGTGCTCAAAACTGTGTGCGCAAATTTGGGCATGCGCCCAATTTCCATATGTAATTTAATTGAATAATGAACCAATTAGCACTGATAGTTGAGCGCCAATAAACAATTAGCAGTGCTAATTGGCAACTATAAGAATTTACACACACATCTTGCTAGGCATCTAATATAATAAAATACTAGGCCGCGCATATGCACTCAAAAGTCGTGTTCCCTGATCCGTCGCGGACATGAGAGTGTGCATGCGCGGCCCCGGCTGCGGCGGCGGCTTTCAAATTAAAAAAAAAAGTTACACAGCTGCGGCGGCCTTCTTCACCCCCGGCTCTCATTGTGTATGGTACCAGCTCCTCTCTCGAACTGCACCAGGATCGAGAGAAGAGCTGCGGCGGCGGCTTTCAACGAAGAAGCTGCAGCTGGGGCAGTTGGGGCCTCCCCTGCCACGCACAACCCGCTCCCTTTCCTGCAGCTCAGGCACCACAGAAGCTGCGAAATATACTGAGCGTGAAAGCGCGCAACCCGGTCCCCGCGTCTGCCTACCCTTCCCCCCAACACAGCGCATTTGCCCCCCCCTCCAGAACGAATCAAGAAATGGAGCCGGGCCGCCCTCCGCAACAGACCAGAGGAGTCCTTTGCCGCTCACCCCCCTTCCCTTGCCGCTGACCCGACTACCTACCCGGCGATTTAAGCAGCGTGTGCAGCAGTCTTCACACGCTGCTTCAGGCCCTTCTACTGCCCTGATTTGCTCTGCCGCGTCTCTGATGATGTCATCAGGGACGTGCTAGAGTAAATCAGGGCAGTAGAAGAACCCGAAGCAGCGTGTGAAGACTGCTACACAGGCTGCTTGAATCACCGAGTTCGTAATCGGGTACGCGGGAAGGGAAGGAGGGGCGGCAAGGACTCTATCCGAGTAAATAAAAAACTCTGGGGAGAATGGCAGAGACCGGCCCTGTACTAACTCCCGTGGACAGGGGGAGCAGGAAGAGGTGCTGATGGACAGGGGGGGGGGAAATGAAGGGAGGCCTACTGCTGGACAGGGGGAGCAGGAAGAGGTGCTGATGGACAGGGGGGAAAAATGAAAGGGGGGAAATGAAGGGATGCCTACTGCTGGACAGAGGGAGCAGGAAGAGGTGCTGATGGACAGGGGGGGAAATGAAGGGAGGCCTACTGCTGGACAGGGGGAGTAGGAAGAGGTGCTGATGGACAGGGGGGAGGTAAAACAAAGGGAGAAGTGAAGGGGTGGAGAAGATAAGGGGAGCAGTGAAGGGGTGGTGGTGGACAGGGGGGAAAAATGAAGGGAGGCCTAATGCTGGACAGGAGGAGCAGGAAGAGGTGCTGATGGACAGGGGGAAAAATGAAGGGAGGCCTACTGCTGGACAGGGGGAGCAGGAAGAGATGCTGATGGACAGGGGGAAAAATGAAGGGAGGCCTACTGCTGGACAGGGAGAGCAGGAAGAGATGCTGATGGACTGGGGGGGGAATGAAGGGAGGCCTACTGCTGGACAGAGGGAGCAGGAAGAGGTGATGATGGACAGGGGGGGAAAAAGGAAGGGGTGCCTATTGTTGGACAGGGGGAGTAGGAAGAGGTGCTGATGGACAGGGGGAGGTAAAACAAAGGGAGAAGGGCTGCTGCTAGATAAGGGGAGCAGTGAAGGGGTGGTGGTGGACAGGGGGAAAAATGAAGGGAGGCCTAATGCTGGATAGGAGGAGCAGGAAGAGGTGCTGATGGACAGGGAGAAAAATGAAGGGAGGCCTACTGCTGGACAGGGGGAGTAGGAAGAGGTGCTGATGGACAGGGGGGAGGTAAAACAAAGGGAGAAGGGCTGCTGCTGGATAAGGGGAGCAGTGAAGGGGCGGTGGTGGACAGGGGGGAAAAATGAAGGGAGGCCTAATGCTGGACAGGAGGAGCAGGAAGAGGTGCTGATGGACACGGGGAAAAAATGAAGGGAGGCCTACTGCTGGACAGGGGGAGCAGGAAGAGATGCTGATGGACAGGGGGAAAAATAAAGTGAGGCCTACTGCTGGACAGGGGGAGCAGGAAGAGATGCTGATGGACCGGGGGGGGGGGGGAATGAAGGGAGGCCTACTGCTGGACAGAGGGAGCAGGAAGAGGTGATGATGGACAGGGGGGAAAAAGGAAGGGATGCCTATTGTTGGACAGGGGGAGCAGGAAGAGGTACTGATGGACAGGGGGAGCTAAAACAAAGGGAGAAGGGCTGCTGATGGATAAGGGGAGCAGTGAAGGGGTGGTGGTGGACACAGGGGAGGTAAAAAGAAGGGAGAATGGACAGAAAAAAGTGGCTAAGGAGACAGAGAGAGAAAGAAATAAAGACAGACACACACATATATTCTAGCACCCGAGGGAGGAAAATGCTGCACAGGGAAGTAGGGAGGGGGAAAGGCTGATGCACAAGGAAATGGAGGGGGAGGGAATGCTGATATGGCTACTGAACAGGAAAGTGGACAAGGAGAGATAAATGCTGCATAGGGGGCAGAAAGAGAGACAAATAGAAAGAAAGACAAATAATAGGAGGGAGGGAGACAGAAAGAAAAGAAGAAAGACACAAGGGCAGGGAGTGAGACAGAACGAAAGAAAGACAGATATACATATATTCTAGCACCCGTTAATGTAACGGGCTTAAAGACTAGTGTTCTATAAACATGTACATGTAAATTCTAGTGCGTGCATTTGATATATTATTTTTTAATGCGGAGCTACATTTTAGAAAATACATAACATAAATACTTAACTTTTGGAAGTCAATATGGGGACAGAGTAATACCATACTAGAGTCATCGATTCCACTGACATATGAGGTAGTCATCTGCGGGATGATATTGCATCTCAAACCCTCATTGGATAGATATAAATGTCGCCTTTTCCTTATTATGACCGGGATAGCCATGCAAATGGTTACTCGCAATTGGAAAAATTGGGATTGCCTTAGTTCTACTTTTTGGTGGGTGAATCTATGCTTAAGCTACAAGTATGAGAAGATGAAAGTGGATATTCTAGGGCATTCTAAGATATTCAAGTTAGTTTGGGGACCATTGACGTCTTTTGTGGATTCATTATAATTGTCTTTTATCCTTATTTCTGTTGGTATAATACACACACATCCAGAGAGGGGGAGGGATGGGGAGGGGATATATCTTTTGTCTGACTTTATTCCCTGATGAAAATGTCGGTTGGGTGGGTTTTTTTTTTATTGTTGTATTAATACTGATTGATTATAAGTGCTTATTTGATTATTATTATTATTATTTGTATGTATAAGAACATAAGAAGTGCCTCTGCTGAGTCAGACCAGAAGTCCATCATGCCCAGCAGTCCGCTCACATGGGGGCCCACCAGGTCCAGGACCTGTATAGTAACCCTCTATCTATACCTTTCTATCCCCTTTTCCTTCAGAAAATTGTCCAAACCCTTCTTGAACTCCAATACCGTACCTTGTCCTATCACGCCCACTTTTTGGCAGCTTTGAAAACTCAATAAAGATTTGAAAAAAAGAAAATACATACAATATTTGTAAAGACAGAGATGTCTATGTCTGCATATGGAGGCTGGAGGCATCATTTTAGAAAAGCAGGGGATTACAGGCGGAGATGTGATTATAGGATTAATATAGGATTCATTAAAGGTGCTAGAGAAGGCTCATAAAAGGAAATGAAAGACCTGCAAGATGTAATGGTGAAACTCCAACAGCTGAATGTGAGAGATTTAGCATTCCAGTGCAGCAGGTTAGCAAATACAGTATGAGAAAGGAGACAAAACTGATCTTGTTTATAAATTAAAGAAGAATGAGGCCTTAACTGTATAATTAAGATTAAGTTGGCAGATGGAATTATGGCACACAATTCCAAGATTATAAGCAAAGAGCTATATGAGGAGGATGGGGAATGAAAAGAAGAAAGGGGGACATAGTGTATTTGTGGGGAGTGCCGCTGCCCAGGTTGGAGCCAGAAGAGGTTAATGAGTTAGAGAGAGATTATAGCTGCATAGATAGACTCAAGATGAACAAAGCTCCAAAGCTCCACCATCCTTTTATATACATTTTTATGTAGTAAGAAATTAGGAGCAAGTACCTCAAAATATGAAGCAGGCATCCATAATGACCATCTTAAAAGAGGGGAAGGACCCTATGAAATGTTCTTCTTACCATCTCATTGTTGAATACAGATACTAAAATCTTGACGAGAATGCTGGCTTCCAGGCTAGTAGGAGCAGAGTTTTGAAGGAGAGAGAGAGACCTCATAATGTCCACAAGATTTTGGGGCCTGGAGTGGTGATCAAAAATCAGGATAACTCCCGTGAATCTTTTGAGTTTGAATGCTAGAAAGAATGAGATAGATCTTCATGTTCAAAATAGTGAAGCAGAAAAAGATGGTGGAAGGGGATTAGGAGGTGGCTATGGGTGATATTTTATAGGCTTGAGTTTACATTAAGGTTAGTGGGAGGGGCTTTTTTTTCCATTTAGTGCCCATTTCCATTTGGTGCCCATTTCTTTTTCCATTTGGTGCCCATTTCTTCCTGGTTATTTGCTTTTGTGATGGAGTCCTTTGCAGAGAGAATCCAGAAAAATGTTACTATCAAGGCGGGGGAGCATGCAAGAAATGAGGAGCTGAGTACAAAATTAGTCTGATTGCTGATATCATGTTGACTATAATGCAGCCTAGAATATTGCTACCTAACATGATTAAACAAACAGAGGAGGGAATTGGAGTTCAAGGTTACTTACAGTAAACCTGAAGCTTTAAACATTTCCATGGGAGAAAGGAAATTTGGAGTGATTGAATTTTATTTCACATTTCAATGGGTTCAGGTGAGCTTGCAGTAGGAGTCAATTTAACAGCATTGCCCAACTAGTTATATATGGCCAATTACGAATCTTTAGTGAAGAAAACTGGTCAGGAACTGGAGGTATGGGATATCTCATAGATAGGTCATACCTATGCAATCTAAATGAATGTATTACCACACTTGATCAATCTTTTTAAAGCTCTATCAATCATGATCCCATGGAGACTGAGCAAATGCAGATGAAACCAATGAAGGGGAAAACTACCTAGAGTATATGTAGCTAAGATGGATGGGAGATTGGGATGCAGTAACATGGTAAATGATAGCAGACAAAGGCCTATATCCATCCAGACTGTCCAAAAAGGCTGTGAAAATTATACCTGTCTATGCCCTGTTTAAAATGTGAAGGTCATTTACGGTAAATGTTGCTTTGTTTCCAATCTCTTTTTCTTTAAAGATCCTCTGTGTTTATCCCAAACGTTTTATGTCACTATTTTTATCGCCACCACCTCCACTGAGAGGAAACTCCAGACATTCACCATCTTCTCAGTGAAAAAGAATTTCTTGATGTTACTCCTACTTCCCTCAACCTCCATTCAGGTCTTCTAGTTCTACCACTTCCGCATCACTAAGGCCCCCTTTTACAAAGGTGATTATCACAGCAGGCTGTGGTAATCCCTCCAATGCCCATAGGGATTCAGTGGGCATCAGAGCATTTGCCATGCGGCAGCCTCTACCCCGCCTTTGTAAAAGAGATGTGGGGGTAAAAAAAAGATTTATTTTTATATCAATACCTTTCAGGTATTTAAATGTCTATTTTATCCCCCCATGACCCTCCTTACCTCCAGGATATACAAATTCAGGTCTTCACATCTGTTCTCATGCCTTTTGGCACAAACCATATACCATTTTTGTCATCTTCTTTTGAACTCCTTTGGATTTTTTTACATCCAGCCACACAATATTCCATATGGGGCCTCACCAATGATCTGTACAAGGGCATTAACACCTCCTTTATTCTGCTGATTATGCTTCTCTCTATATAGCCTAAAATCCTTCTGGCTTTGGCCACCACCTTATCACCTTGTTTTATCACATTGAGATCCCCAGACATTAACACCTCAAGGTCCCTCTCCTGATCTGTGCACATCAATCTCTTGTCCCTATCACAAACAGTTTATTTGATGACCCAATATTCAGTGTGATATAACTGAGCAGGAGCGGCTCCTGCTTAGTTAAAACATCTAAGCCTGCCTATCTGCTAACATTCAGCGATAACCAAATAGTGCCACTGAATATCAGCTCCAACCATCCCTGCATTGTCTAGTTAGTGTTGAAGTGTAACATGGGCAGGACTTAGGTAGAGTCTAGGTAGAGCTGGTACTGAATTGATTAGCGGTGATACTCAGACCACTAACCAGTTAAGTAAGGCTGTCCTAACTTTATCCATGAAGCTAACTGGGCATTAGTCTGAAAATTATCTGGTACCCAGTTAACACCCGGATAGCAGCCTAAGAGATTCCTGGTGCCCTCTTCACCCCCGAATCTTGATCCCTCCTCCTTCACTTTTCCCCCTCCCTAAGAGAGTAAACCCAACCCACATATGCAACACCCCTAGAGTCCTTCCAGATCTACCTTTTTTAATTCCTGATGATCTGGGAGGGATCCTATGGTCAAGAGCAGTGCCCACTCCTGTTTTCTACAGCCCCTTTTTCAAAATTGTCGCTGTGATCCCTAATGGCAATCTCATGGTACTTGCAAAGAGATAAGCACAAGAACACAGAACAACTTGGTCACCCCACAAAAAAAAACCACTTAACTGCTGTAGGACAAATATTGACCAATGGATTTGTACAGACCAGTGAGTTTGACCTCGGTTCCGGGGAAAATGGCGGAAGCACTGATTAAAGAACACATCGATGAACATTTGGAAAGAAACAAACTTTTGATAACAAACCAACATGGTTTCTGCAGGGGGAGATCATGCCTAAAGAACTTATTGCACTTCTTCGAAGGAATTAACAAACGGATGGACAGAGGAGACCCCATAGACATCATATACCTTGATTTCCAAAAAGCCTTAGACAAGGTGCCTCACGAGCGTCTACTCCGGAAACTGAAGAACCATGGACTGGACGGAGACGTACATAGATGGATCAGAAACTGGTTGGCGGGTAGGAAACAGAGGGTAGGGGTGAAGGGCCACTACTCGGACTGGATGAGGGTCACGAGTGGTGTTCCGCAGGGCTCAGGGCTCGGGCCGCTGTTATTTAACATATTCATAAATGATCTAGAAACAGGCCCGAAGTGTGAGATAATAAAATTTGCGGACGATACAAAACTATTTAGTGGAGCTGGGACTAAAGAGGAATGCGAAGAATTGCAAAGGGACTTGAACAAACTGGGGGAATGGGCTGCGAGATGGCAGATGAAGTTCAACGTTGAGAAATGTAAAGTATTGCATGTGGGAAACAGAAACCCGAGGTACAACTATACGATGGGAGGGATATTATTGAATGAGAGTAACCAAGAAAGGGACTTGGGGTAATGGTGGACATGACAATGAAGCCGACGGCACAGTGCGCAGCAGCCGCTAAGAAAGCAAATAGAATGCTAGGCATAATCAAGAAGGACAAAGGACAACAAGGACAAAAGAAGTTATCCTGCCATTGTATCGGGCGATGGTGCACCCGCATCTGGAATATTGCGTCCAATATTGGTCTCCGTACCTTAAGAAGGATATGGCATTACTCGAGAGGGTTCAGAGGAGAGCGACACGTTTGATAAAAGGAATGGAAAACCTCTCATACGCTGAGAGATTGGAGAAACTGGGTCTCTTTTCCCTGGAGAAGAGGAGACTTAGAGGGGATATGATAGAGACTTATAAGATCATGAAGGGCATAGAGAGAGTAGAGAGGGACAGATTCTTCAAACTTTCGAAAAATAAAAGAACAAGAGGACACTTGGAAAAGTTGAAAGGGGACAGATTCAAAACGAATGCTAGGAAGTTCTTCTTTACCCAACGAGTGGTGGACACCTGGAATGCGCTTCCAGAGGGCGTAATAGGGCAGGGTACAGTACAGGGGTTTAAGAAAGGATTGGACAATTTCCTGCTGGAAAAGGGGATAGAGGGGTATAAATAGAGGATTACTGCACAGGTCCTGGACCTGTTAGGCCGCCGCATGAGCGGACTGCTGGGCATGATGGACCTCAGGTCTGACCCAGCAGAGGCATTGCTTATGTTCTTATGTTCTTACACTCTATGGAGGGAATTCAATAAATGGATTAAAAAAAAATTGAGTGCTAAGCACTGTTCTATAAAGTGCACCCTTTATATAACAGGGGCAGAAGATTTGAACATCTCTAAAAATAGATGATACAAAAGTGCTGGGAGGGAGAGTGGAAAAGGATGGGTATTTTTTTAGTGGCTTTTCCTGGATATTGCCAATCTGGGGATCACTGGGATTCTCCTTGGCATTAGTGATGGGATCCTTCTTAAGACTGGAGGTGAAAGGACTATGATGATGGGGGCAATTGATAAAAAAGAGTCTGAGCGGTCCAAGAGTGGTACAAGGTGAACCCTAGAAATGTCTTAACATAAGATTGGGTAATACATTTCTTTAGAAAAAAAGGTGGGTGAGCCATTACTGCAATCATTGGCAGAGTTTGAACAGTTATGTGTAGAGAAGTTACAAAAGAATTTAACATGGCTTTGTGAAGAGCTGGGAGAAGGAGGTAGGGTGACTTGGGGAGAGATAGACTTGGGAAGAGCTATATTTTCAAGGTCACTAAGGTTCTCCAAAGGAATATCCCTAGCCACACCCCTTTATAAAGGAAATCTTATGATGTGGCATCCATGAATTATCCTTCTCTATGTTGAAGAGCTCCTGCAGTCTAAAATGCACTCCTTAAAGTTTTGCTTAACAGACTATCTCTACTTCAGGAAGCAGATAAAAGCTTACTGATTACTCTGTTAGCTTCAAAGGGTCTGTTTGTAGCAGTCCCCTAAAAATCAAATCTATATAGACAAAGTCCAAGGTAACATTCTGTCTGAGAGGAGGGAAGAGGATAAGAGGACATTTTTCTTTCTGAGATGAGAAGATTTTCTCTTTCTGAGAGGAAAGAACAATTATCTGGGTAAGTATACATTATTTTGCTCTGAGCTTTGATAATTTGGAGGATAAAAGCTAAATTGCAGTTTCCTTTCTACAGACAGCTTAGATATTAAAAGAGCAAGCTTTACTTAGCTAGTTTACATAGTACAAAAGCCTTTTATAGTTTTACCATTTTTAAACTTGAACTTTCTGGCATAGCAGGGTTTGGCTATCCTTACTCCCACCCATCCCTAGCTCATTTATTTGCTTATAGTCTTAATTTATCGTCAATTATTTTAATTAGGACAACAGGAGAACTGTTTATTACATTTTTTTTTTACATTTCATTACTTGCTAAGAATCAAACACTAAATAAAACATACAATATAAATCTAAGGTTCTCTATACTAGTCTAATATTCCTAGAACCTTAATAGAGTTTAATTAATCAGCTCGAAAATAAGATGCAGACAGTAATCCAGAAGCAAGAGGGGTGCTATCCAGTCTTTTACACTGAGTGTCACAACTATGATTATCTCCCACTTGGTGACAAGTTACAGCATATGTGTGTGCTCATTGCAAAGAGTTCCTAGCTCTCAGAGAATGAGTCCATTCTCTTGAGGCTAGAGTTTCAGACTTGGAGGAAGATAAGTACATAGAGGAGACCTATAGGGTCATTTTAGAGAAGTCCCACCTCAAATCTAGCAGCCCCTGTGCTGCCTTGGAGAAGGAACGACTCCTAAAAGGGCAGCGTCACTGTGGTGAAGTAGGAAATAATCCTGTAGCCAGGACCTGCCCACCAGGGGATGCAATATCCTCTTGCATTAAGGATATGTCTCCAGGGGCTTCTGCCCAGGAGGGAAGGGTTAAGGCAGCTGTTGTAGTTGGTGATTCGATCATTAGGCATGTAGATAGCTATGCGGCTGGTAGGCATGGGGATCGCCTGGTCACTTGCCTGCCTGGTGAAAGGTGGCGCACTTCACATGTCACTTAGATAGGATTTTAGATAGTTCTGAGAACGAGCTGGCTCCAATGACATAGGAATCACAATCACTACTAATGACATAGGAAAATGTAGGAGGGAGGTTCTGGAAGCCAAATTTAGGATCTTAGGTAGAAAGCTGAAATCCAGATCCACCAGGGTAGCATTTTCAGAAATGCCCCACATTCCATGAGCAGCACCCAAGAGGCAGACAGAGCTTTGAAGTCTCAGTGTATGGTTGAGCCAATGGTGCAGAGATGAGGGATAAGGATTTGTTAGGAACTGTGCACCCTTCTGGTTGAGGAGGAGACTATTCTGAAAGGATGGACTCCACCTTAACTGGGACAGAACCAGGCTGCTGGCGCTAATGTTTAGAAAGGAGATAGAGCAGCTTTTAAACTAAGATAAGGCTATTCTTATATTCTTATGAGGATGAAAGCCAACAGTCACCCAGGAGCAGATGGTTCAGTGTGGAGTATCCTTGAAGGATACTATTGAAACAGGATATTTAGGGAGTCCCAATAGAGAAATTTCAATAATGGTGAAAGAAAGCCAGGAGTGCTTAAGAGGAAGGCAAAGTAAAGGACTCAAATTATCTGTGATCTTCTCAACAGCCTATAAATACAAGGAAAAAATACAATTTGAAGTCTAAAAAATAAAATAGGAGAGTTAGAGTACATAGCACTGAATGAGTATGTAGCACCCAAAGGTTTGGACAATTTCCTGAAGGAAAAGTTCATAGTTTGTTATTGAGAAAGACATGGGGGAAGCCACTGCTTGCCCTGGATCGTAATGTTGATACTCCTTGGGTATTGGCCAGGTACTAGGGACCTGGATTGTTTACCTTGAGAATGGGCTACTGGGCTTGATGGACCATTGGTCTGACCCAGTAAGACTATTCTTATCTTCTTATGATGAGGTAGATATAACAGGCATCTCAGAGACCTGGTGTAAGGAGGACAATCAATGAGATACTGTGTTACCCGGGTTCAAATAAAATCGCAATGATAGACTAGATCAAATTGGAGTGGGGGTTGTGCTATATTTTGAAGAGAGAATTGAATCAAACAAAATAAACATTCTGCATGACATAGATAGCAGTGTGGAATTCATATGGATAGAAATTCCATGTGTGAAGGGAAGGTAGGGTTGTACTACCATCCCCCGGGAAAGAATGAGCAGACAGAGGAAGAAATGTTTTCAGAGATTAGGAAAGCTGGCAAATTGGGCAATAGTATAATAATGGATGATTTCAATCACATTAAACTAAAGGAGAAAGTATTTGTTTATTTATTTATTTAAAATTATTTATAACACGCATATCTACAAATCTAGGCGGGGAACAATACACACATACAAAATCAGTCAAAATTACAAACAATAAAATGCAGTAAAAACAAACAAACAAAAAAGATACAATAAAAACAAAAAAAAGAACCTCCTCATCTATACGCTGTCACTTAACATATACTGTACATATATCAAAATAAAAAATAAACAAAAATTTCCTTAGGCACTAATAATAGAGAACCTATGGGGTTCATAATTGAAAGAGAAAAACGTCCAAAACCCAGCCTAAATAGGCACTTGGACAAACATTTCTATAAAACGTCCAAGTGCTGATAATCAAACCGGGTTTTGGACGTATTTCTAAACAACTTAGGCCTTCATAGAGCCGCTCAACATCCAAAGCTAAACGGGGCGTTTCGGGAGGCGTGTCGAGGGTGGGAGTTGGGCGGGACATGGGCCGGCTTAGACTTAGTCGTACAGCATGTATAACCGAAAGTTAAACAAAAGAGCCTAGAGGAAACTTGGACGTTTTGACTTAAACCATCTAAAACATGGTCTAAGTCACTAAAACCCACCTAAACTCACCAGATAATCACTGAAAACACATAACACAGACTCCCACACACTCCTTCCTCAGGTCAGGACAGGATAATGTAACAGGAAAGAGGGTTTGTCCTCTGAAAGCTAATTAAAAAATGCATTAGTCCAATAAAATGGTATTATCATACTTTCCATTTTTTGGTTTCATTTTTATTTGTTAATTTGTAAAGTGATTTGTTATTTCTTTTTTTCAAATTTATATCTGCTATCTTTATATTTTGTTCAGTATTGGGGGGATATGCACCACTGTTTCTTCACCCCCTAAACTGTACCATTCCTTTAGTTTGTAGCACAAGCCAGCATGCTGAATGCTCTGCACTGCTCCGATGGTCATAGAATTCTTATGCTCGTCAGAACAGCGCAGAACATTCAGCCTGCCAGCCAGCGCTAAAAACCTCTTCTGTGCTTTTGTAAAAAGGGGGGGAGGGATTAGTTTGTGATTACTTATTCCATACTGTGTGAGGGTGGTTCTGTGTCCTGTGTGTACGAAAGACATGGTTTTCTGATAGCGTTGACCAGCCTTATTTGGCAAAATGCATCAGGCATGGTTCCTGGGAGCACCGTGAAAAATAAACCTGATTTGAATCTCTTTATTGTCTGTCGATCTTCTTTTCTTCCATGTTGGATTCTTTGGTGGACCGCTTGCCTTGTTGTTTTGTTTAAAATTAACATACATGGAGTGGAACGTACCAGATTTGGTTGTTTATACATACATATGGGTTAAAGTTGGACAACATAGAGTGAGGCAGTTGAGAGGAGTTGCAAACTTGGTTATTAATATAGACATGTTTCGGATAGTATTACTGCTTTATAATGCATTTGAACACTTTTATATACATATGGAAAGGGTTCAGAGTTAAAGTCCTGAGCAAGTAAGAAGGAAAGGAGATGTTTGGGGCTTGCATAGAACTAAAACTACACTGGCACTGGTATGGTCATCTTTTTTTTTTTGTTTTGAATTTTAAAATAAAAGAAAAAAGAAATACACGTGGAAATCAAAAAGTAAATAAGAAAACAGGTAAATAAATGGGGGTGGGGGGTGGCAGGGGTGTGTGGTGTGGACGGGGCAGGGCCAGGGGGGCCCAGTGTACTTGTGTGCCTCGAAGAATTAATTCTGCCTTGCTTACAATACTGCATGAAAATCTTATGCCTATAAATGTTTATACCATACCATATCAACTCTTGTATCCCGCAAATGTCAGTTTACGCAATAATAGAATTGCTACAGAGACATAGATATTGTATCGAAAATGCATGAAAGATATGTAGGGGACTGCATGGGAATGGGTCAATGCACTGAAGAAAAAAGGTGTTTTCAGTACTATAGACAGTGAATATTTCCAAACTTAACTGTATTCCAGATCGTTTGTGTCCAATTCTTCCACCAAATCGGGGCCCATTTCATCTCCAGCTTCACTCACGCCAAGATAACATTATAATGTTATCATGGTGTGTGTGTGTGAAGCTGGAGATGAAATGGGCCCCGATTTGGTGGGAGAATTGGACACGAATGCCCACTTTTTCGAAACTGCATTTAGGTTATAACCCTTCCAACTTGTAATACACTGTATCTGTTTCTCATTCCCTCTCTAGTCCCTATCCTCTCTACCTCTTCATCCCTTTATATTTCTCTTCATGAGCAGCATACAGTATATTGATTCGCTCTTTATCTTGTGTCCTGTGTGTCTGTCATAATTAGATTGTAAGCTCTTTGGATCAGGGACCATCTCTTGCGTGTCTAATGTATAGTCCTGGATGTGTCTGGTAGCGCTAAAGAAATAGTAGAAGTAGTTTCTTTCTCTATGAAACTCCCCTAAAGAGGAAGGTTTGCTAAAAAATTAGGAAGAGAGGAGATCTTTGTTCCTAGTGAGTTTTAAAAGCAGATTTTCTCTGTCTGTATTGCACTGAGAAAATAAGAGAGATTTCTGTCATTTTGTCTGAACAGCAGCCCTTCCAATAGAAATGTGTCAATTTTATATTACATGGCTAAGCCAAACAGAGAGAGAGGTGGGTAGCACTGCATGGTAATTATTCACTGAAGGGGAAACAGACAAAATGCTGAGAGCATCTTTACACATTTTGAAGGGATTAATCCATTGATGAGAATACAGCTTGTGGGAAAAAAACAATGCAAACACCCTGAATGGAGAGCAGAATCAGAATAAGGGAATCGGAAAACCTGCTCCCTACAAGTTTAGGGGAGAGGGAGATGGGTGGTCTTCTCAGACAGCAAGCTCTTCTGAGTTCACTAGGGATTCTATAAAAGATGCTGTCTGAAGATAAGACTCTCCTGAAGATAACAGGAACAGCAGCCCAGAGAGCATGGTTCAGGGCAGAAGACAATGGCCTGCAGAACGCAGTTTCCTCTAAACCTGGTACAACACCACGATTTTTGGTTTGTGTGCGCCTTTTCTATCATAAATCTGAAGTTCCTTTTCTTAATTAAACCTTGTTTTTAAATTGTTAACTGCCTAGACTTGTGTGGCAAACGAGGCAGTATAAAAAATGTTAGACGATAAGCTGAGCGGGAATCTTACATTTACAGTCCTGCAAGTGTGTGTGTATGTGTGTGTGGGGGGGGGGAAGGGGGGGCGTGTTGTTTAACTAGCATATTTTCAATAGTGAGGGACAGGCAAGCTCTGCAGGACTCTAAGGATCTTGCCTATTCCTAGTGATTGAAAACACATTGAATCATCATCTCCCACTTATCTTAGAACAGTGGTCTCAAACTCAAATCTTTTGCAGGGCCACATTTTGGGTTTGTAGGTACTTGGTGGGCCTCAGAAAAATAGTTAAAGTCTTATGAAAGAAATGACAATTTTGCATGAGGTAAAACTCTTTGTAGTTTATAAATCTTTCCTTTTGGATAAGTCTTAATAATAATATTGTAATTTATAGCTAAAGAGATATATGAGCAAGAAACTGTTTTATTTTACTTTTGTGATTATGGTAAACATACCGAGGACCTCAAAATAGTACCTGGCGGGCAGCATGTGGCCCCCGGTCCATGAGTTTGAGACCACTGTCTTAGAGGGAACACTGATGAGGAAGCACTATCAGAGCTTAAGCCAGGAAGAGCAGAGGTAGCCCTCTAGTGGAGAACCCTGTTGCTGGCAATTCTAAACTCCCATCAGGGAAATACATCAAAGGCTCTTCTTGAAAACCCAGTGAGGAAGGAGGCCTCTGAGGTACAATCGGCACTAGTGGCCTAGCAGAGGAAGAAGGTCTCCGGAGTGCAATCAGCACCAGGGGCCCAGCAAGGGAGAAAGCTCCCTAGGTATGACCAATGGACGAGGATAGCTCTTGGGAGGACACCAGTCCTCAGAGCCCAGGGAAAGCTTCCAGAAGACTGCTGCAGGGATACGCCTGGTCAGCATGGAAGTCCAGCATTCACCTGCCCATGAGAACACCAGTGGAGGGGTGAGATCTGGGGACTGGGTAAGGGTGGAACAGCAAGGAGCAGGAAACTCTAGGCACACAGCCATGTCCACACACTGACTTAGCTAAGAAGATGGGAAGAGCTTATAGCTAGTACCATAGCAATAAAGACTGAAAAGGTTTGAGAAAATGTGAAAGACTATAAGCTAATGGTTATGAAAATCTGAGTTAAAGACTAATGTCATTGGTTTAAGTGCATAGGTATTGGTCTAGTTGGAGAAGTACAAAGACTGTTGGTGTTTGTTTATGATAAATGGGGTAATGTTATAAGAAATCCTAAATTCTTTCGAATATGAATTGGCCTTTGTAAATAGTTCAATAAAACCTGTTTAATTTATTAGCCAAATTTTATGAAGCAGTCTTTTTGGAATTTCCCTGGAGGGGAGAAAAGGGTAATCCCACCCGCTAATACATCTTTCCCCAGGTGGAGGTACCAAGTGAATAAGGGACTCCGGCCAAGTCAGGCACGGACCCAGAGATACCCACCAGGAGGCATTGCATCTGCTCCTCATCTCCATGTACTTTTATATTTTCTTGGCACATGGACAAACATTAGAGCTTCTTTCTTCTATGGGTCCATTCCAGATGTCCTCTTCACCCTTTTTGCTGGGGAACTTTCTTTAGTCCTCATCTGAGTTCTGTTGCAAAGAACCATCTCCATCTACCGGTTTCCAAGGGGATGCTTCTTCTAGAGGACAAACTCTCCTTTCTTTCCTGTGGGTCCTGGCTCTCTGAGGGCTGCAGCTGCAATAAGCCCAGGTGACATAGTAACATAGTAGATAACGGCAGATAACGACCCGAATGGTCCATCTAGTCTGAACTTAAGAACATAAGTAGTGCCTCTGCTGGGTCAGACCAGAGGTCCATCATGTCCAGCAGTCCGCTCACGTGGCGGCCCATCAGGTCCAGGACCTGCATATTAATCCTCTATCTATACCCTTCAATCCTCTTTTCCTTCAGGAAAACATCTAATCCTTTCTTGAAACCCAATACCGTACTCTGTCCTACCACGCCCTCTGGAAGTGCATTCCAGGTGTCCACCACCCTCTGGGTGAAGAAGAACTTCCTAGTATTGGTTCTGAATCTGTCTCCTTTTAATTTATCCGAATGCCCTCTCGTTCTTTTAGTCTTCGAAAGTTTGAAGAATCTGTCCCTCTCCACTTTCTCTATGCCCTTCATGATCTTGTAAGTCTCTATCACGTCCCCTCTAAGCCTCCGCTTTTCCAGGGAAAAGAGCCCCAGTTTCTCCAATCTTTCAACATATGAAAGGTTTTCCATACCTTTTATCAATCTCATCGCTGTTTTCTAAACCCTCTCGAGTATTGCCATATCCTTCTTAAGGTACGGCGACCAATATTGGACGCAGTACTCCAGATGCGGGCGCTCCATCACCCGATACAACGGCAGGATAACTTCTTTCATTCTGGTTGTAATATCTTTCTTGATAATACCTAGCATCCTGTTCGCCTTTGTAGAGGCCACTGCGCACTGTGCCGATGGCTTCATTGTCTTGTCCACCAGTACCCCCAAGTCCTTATCTAGGCTACTTTCACCCATCCCATCGTATAGCTGTACATTGAGTTTCTGTTTCCTACAGGCAAGACTTTACATTTCTCTACATTGAACTTCATCTGCTATCTCATCGCCCACTCCCCTAGTTTGTTCAGGTCCCTTTGTAAATCTTCGCAGTCCTCTTTAGTCCCAGCCCCATTAAATAGTTTGGTGTCATCTGCAAATTTTATTACTTCACACTTCGTCCCTGTTTCTAGATCATTTATAAATACATTGAATAGCGATGGTCCAAGCACTACTCGTGACCCTCCTCCAGTCCGAGTAGTGACCCTTCACTCCTACCCTCTGCTTCCTATCTACCAACCAATTCCTGATCCATCTGTGTACATCTCCTTCCACCCCACGGTTCTTCAATTTCTGAAGTAGGCGTTCATGGGGTACCTTGTCAATCTAAAAATTTGTTGGTTTTTTTTTCCTTCTTCTTAGCTATTTCTAGGCAAGAATCCAAAGCTCTGCCCGGTACTGTTCTTAGGTTCCAACTACTGAAGTCTCCGTCAAAGCTCACTCCAGTCCATCTATACCCTCCCAGCCATTGAAGTCCTTCCCAGCAACATCCTCCCCCAAACGGCCATATACAGACACAGACCGTGCAAGTCTGCCTAGTACTGGTCTTAGTTATTCAGTATTTACTATTATTTTCTGATTCTAGATCCTCTGTGTTCATCCCACGCTTTTTTGAACTCTATCACCATTTTCCTCTCCAGCACCTCTCTTGGGAGCGCATTCCAGGCATCCACCACCTTCTCCGTAAAGAAGAATTTCCTTACATTGCTCTTGAGTCTCCCACCCCTCAACCTTAAATTATGTCCTCTGGTTTTACCATTTTCCTTTCTCTGGAAAAGATTTTGTTCTACGTTAATACCTTTCAAGTATTTGAACGTCTGAATCATATCTCCCCTGTCCCTCCTTTCCTCTAAGGTATACATATTCAGGGCTTTGCTAATACTGCTCTCTACCTACCATGTTTTCTTCATAGCACGCTTCCTTCGGCTTATTCACTGCTCCCCTCAGCTCCTTTTATACCTGTGGCCCTCTGGGGCCTCCTCTACTTCACATGGCTACTGGAGACAGCTTCCTGGGCCTCTCTTCTTCTGCCCTCTAGCGAGCTGCATTTCTGACCCAGCCATCTCTGCTCCTACATTTCCTTGGCCCTGCAGCTGCTGTCATCACTGCTGATCCAATATTGCTTTCTCTGGGTAAAGACAGCTGTGTATATATTTAGCTGCTAGTATGTTTATAACCTAATATTCCCTCATTTGCCTTGCAAAGGTGACCTTGTTCTACTACCTTCAATTCTCGGCGTAATGAAAGTCAAATTTCCTTACCAACAGAAGGAAGCATTAGCATTCTCATCACAAAATGCTGGTTAATTTGCTTGCAAAGAAGATAGAGAGCTTTTCATTACATATCTCAAACTTCATTTATGTAGAATGAGTCACTGGATTTTCTAAAAAAGGCAAATGAACACCTAATCTCTAGTGCTGCCTTCAGCTATGACATCAATCCTCTTTGCCGCAACTCAGATTTTAACAGTCAATCTAAATCTTTTTTTCTTTGTATATCTTGTTGCAAATCAGTATTGCTCCATTGCCAAAAACAGGACGTCAAAAATCAAATCAGAAAATCATGAAATGAATCTGAGTTCCATCTATGTTAGTCTTTTTTAAATTCTATTTCTTGAGAACCGTAGTTAGTTAGTTTTATATACCATCTTCCCCAAAGAGCTCAGAATGGGATACAGTTTACAATCATAATTCTACAATATAAAATTGTATAAGGTTACTCTCTAGACACTGCATAGTTTTAGAGCAGGGGTCTCAAAGTCCCTCCTTGAGGGCCGCAATCCAGTTGGGTTTTCAGGATTTCCCCAATGAATATGCATTGAAAGCAGTGCATGCACCTAGATCTCATGCATATTCATTGGGGAAACCCTGAAAACCCGACTGGATTGCGGCCCTCAAGGAGGGACTTTGAAACCCCTTTTTTAGAGGAATCTTGGTTATGGTCACTTTAGAATCAAGTAAGGTGAATAAGAAGGGGGGAAAAAGCAGGGGAAAAAACAAAACCACAAACACAAATATGCAGAAACCAGAATGGAATTGTCCAGATCAGAATGATGTGCACTAAAAAAGTGTTCTCCAATCCATCTGGTAATATGAAGATCTTTATTCCTCCAATATCACAATTATATATTCAACGACTCAATAACTCAACATGTACATGTTTCGGCCAACAGGCCTGCCTCAGGAGTCTTAAAAATCGCAAATGATGATATTCGAAGTATGCTGGCACTCAAATAGATTTAACCAAAACTCAATCAAAAAGGAGTGTCATATCTCGTATGATACGAATGCTGCCAACTAACCCCGAGCGTCTTGCTGTTAAAAAGGAAGATTTTCATATTACCAGATGAATTGGAGAACACTCTTTTAGTGCACATCGTTCTGATCTGGACAATTCCTTTCTGGTTTATGAATAAGAAGGGGATACATGATATACAGCTAGTTTTCAAGAGAAACACATGGAGGTAATTTTATAAGAGAACACTTAGGGGAAAAAATAAAAAAGATGCCTTTGTGAAGCCTATCTTATAAATGAAACATAGGTATCTATTAGGGGTATATTCAAAACTCTAAGATATCCAAACAATGGCATCAATCAGCACTTCAATGTCCTAATCGCTACTGTGCATCCAAGACTCAAAGGGGGTGTGTTGTAGATGTGCTCTGGGCATTAGATTTGGATTTTCTTGCTGCAATAATCGAATGTTTCCCATGGCTAAGCCTGTTTTAAAAGCATCTAAGTGCCAGAGAGGTACCCAAACTGGCCAGATGACTACTGGAGGGATTAAGTTATGACTTCTCACACACTCCCCCAGTGGTCACTGACCCCCCCTCCCATCCTCCCCAAATCTGAATGAAACAGTGTATAATTGTCTCTAGAACAGCAGCATCAGGTATGGGGAAAACCTAATAGAGCATCACATAAATGTCTCAAGTAGCCTGGTGAGTGGGCTAGTGAGCCATAGAGATGTAGACCCAGGCCCATAAGCCACTCTAACCACTACATTTATGGTGAAGCCCACTAAATCCCACCAAAATCCTACTATACTGACATATAGGTGCTACCTGCAGCCATAACTTTAACCCAAATGTATGTATAAACAACCAAATATGTAACTCCTCTGGTACGTTCCACTCCATGTATGTTAATTTGTAACAAAACAACAAGGCAAGTGGTCCACCAAAGAATCCAACGTGGAAGAAAAGAAGATCGGCAGACAATGAGGAGATTCAAATCAGGTTTATTTAAGGTGCTCACATGGGTGGGATATGGGGTGGGATATTGGGTGGCCGACAGGTGGATACAGTATGTTTTGGGGGAGTTTTGGAGTGCTCACCATACATTATAAGGGGGTTATGGAGAGATGTACCTCTGGCACTCTTTATGTGAAGTTCACAGTAATGCCCTCTAAGGTGCCCCATTGCTCTATTGGCATGTCTATGTGGTCAGTCCATTAGAAGGCTGACCCCTCCCACTTCCAAATGGTCTGAATTAGGATGTTTTGAACTTGGACGGTTTTATGGTCGAAAATGGCAAATTTAAGAGCAAGTTAAAAAGCTTTCTTTTTAAAGATGCTTTTGCCTGCTAAAGTGCTAAATTAGCATCACTCAATAAACTCTGACCTCGGATCTATTTCAAACCTTTTTGCTTTAATCCTCCCGGTTGTTTATTCCCTATTTGTTTTACTTTCTATCAACAATTGTATTTTTGCCCTTTTTAACTTTCGTAGCGTATGTCCTGTGTGTCATGTCTAAGTTGAATGTATAGTTCCCCTGAAAGTTGGAACTTTAACTATGTACATCGCTTAGAATTTTGATTAAGCGATTAATCACATTTTTAATAAACTTGAAACTTGACGTCCTTAAAGTTGGACGTCCTGGCAGCCCAGACATCTAAGTAGGCAATTTTCATTTGTATGATGAATTCCAAGAACTCGTAGAATAAAGCACAGCCATTGAGACAGATATGGGGGAAGCCACTACTTGCCCTGGATCGGTATCATGGAATGTTGCCACTGTTTGAGTTTCTGCCAGGTACTTCTGACCTGGATTGGCCACTGTGGAAAAGGAAACCGGGCTAGATGAACCATTGGTCTGACCCAGTTCCTATGTTTTTATGTCTACAGTATGTTACTATGTACAAAGGGCTATGCTAACTTTTGCTGGCTTTTACAAAGCTGCGGTAGAGGTCTCTACCATGGGTCAGTGAGGTAAATGCTCTAGTGCTCATAGAATTCCTATGAACATCGAAGTACTTACCTCGCCACCTCGCAGTAGAAACCTCTACCACGGCTTTGTAAAAGGAGCCCTTTATTTGTTTAGCTTTCTAGATAGCGCAGGGATGGGCAACCAGTGGCCTGCTGTTGAATTGTATGCAGTCCCCAAAACCAAGGTATACACAGAAAACATCATTAGCTAGAGTTTTGGCAATTTTAAATACTGCATTATAGTAATATTTTTAGAATAGCCACTTTAGCAGTTTGTTTCCATCCTTTTTTGTTGTTGTTGTTAAAGTTTAACACGTTTATTTAATGCAGAACTGTTTATGGAGCTCTGTGCATTTCTTCGAGGGATAATATAAAAATTCATGCAACCCTCTCTGTATAAAATTGGTCTACCCATTAGATAATAGCATCAGTTATTACTGTATCTGAGCATTCAGTGCTGCCCTCTATCCAGGGCAGGATTAATTCCTCGAGGGCCCATAGGCACACAAGTACACTGGGCTCCCCAGGTCCTGCCCCGCCCATGTCTCACCCTTGCCCCGCCCCATTCATTTACTTGTTTCCTTATTTACTTCTTAATTTCCACTTGTATTTCTTTTTTTTCTTTTATTTTAAAATTCAAAACAAACAACAAAGATTACCATACCAGTGCCAATGTAGTTTTAGTTCTATGCAAGCCCCAAACATTTCTGAACAAATCCCCCTTTCCTTCCCTTCCCACCTACTTGCCCAGGACTTTAACTCAGAACCCTTTCCAAACGTATATAAAAGTGTTCAAATGCATTATACAGCAGTAATACTATCCGAAACATAAGTCTATATTAATAACAAAGTTTGCAACTCCTCTCAACTGCCTCACTCTGTCCTCCAACTTTAACCCATATGTATGTATAAACAACCAAATATGTAACTCCTCTGGTACGTGCCACTCCATGTATGTTAATTTGTAACAAAACAACAAGGCAAGTGGTCCACCAAAGAATCCAACGTGGAAGAAAAGAAGATCGGCAGACAATGAGGAGATTCAAATCAGGTTTATTTAAGGTGCTCCCAGGAACCATGCCTGATGCATTTCGCCAAACAAGGCTGGTCAATGCTAACAGAAAGCCATATCTTTCATACACACAGGACACAGAACCACCCTCAGTATGGAATAAGTAATCCAAGACTAGGTTCACGGATTCACATGGGTGGGATATGGCTATACTGGGTTACAACTTACTTCGTTGAGACAGAGAGGGCAAATTAGGAGGAGGGGTAGCACTATACACTAAAGAAGACATCAAAGTTACCAGAACCTGGCCAGGGGAAATGACAAATGCCTGTATCTTGGTGTAGTATACAAACCTCCAAGACAACAGGAAGACGAGGATATAGAATTGATTGAAGACATAGAGAACATCACTTTGCGTGGGGACACAGTATTGTTAGGGGACTTCAATATGCGTGATGCAGATTGGAACACACTTTCCGCTACGACCAGTGGCAGCAGAAGGCTATTAACCTCCATAAAAGGAGCATGACTCAAAGAAATGGTATTGGAGCCCACTAGGGATCAGGCGATACTGGACCTGGTACTCACCAACGGAGAAAGCATCTCAGAGGTTTCGGTAGGCGATACGCTGGCCTCTAGCGACCACAACATGGTATGGTTCAACCTCAAGAAAGGTTTCACTAGTTCAAACACAGCAACAAAGGTCCTCAACTTTCAGGGAACTGATTTCAAACACATGGGAGATTTCGTCCATCGGGCACTGCAACCAAGCTGAAACCGATAATGTAGAGGCTATGTGGTCAACTCTGAAATCTACCCTACATGAAGCAACTAACCGCTATATAAAAACAGTAAGTAAACAGCGGAGAAACAATAAACCTCAGTGGTTCACTGCGGAGATCTCAGACCTCGTTAAAAAAAAGAAAACAGCATTTATCTCCTGCAAACAATCAGGAAAAAGGGAGACAAAAGAAGACTATCTGGTCAAGTCTAAAACCGTCAAAACAGCAGTCAGAGAGGCCAAACTCCGAATAGAAGATAATCTAGCAAAGAACATTAAGAAGGGGGATAAATCCTTCTTCAGGTATATTAGTAACAGAAAAAGAAATACAGATGGGATAGAACGCCTTAGGAAACCAGACGGGAATTATGTAAAATCGGATTCTGATAAAGCTGAACTACTAAATTAATACTTCTGCTCCGTCTTTACCTGCGAGGCACCGGGGTCCTTGGTTTCTGCTTTCTTCATCTTCTTGTCATTCTCTTTCTTCCATCCACTGTCTTTCTCCCCCTGCCATCTCTCCTCCTGCTCCCCCTCCCCCCTTTGTTCTGGCATCCATCATCTTCTCTCTGTTCCCTCATGGTCTGGCATCTCTCTCCTTCCCTCCCCCCTGTGGTTTTAGCATCTCTCTCTTTTCATTTCCTCCACTCAGATCTGATATCTCTGTCTCCTTCCCTATTCTCTGGCATCTCTCTCTCCTCTCTCTTCCCTTTCCTTTTCTTCTCTGCTCTTCCTTCTGCCTCCGTCTAAATTAAATTCTTTCTTACTATTCAGTCCTCAGTTTCCCCCTTTTCAATCTGTCCTTCACCCCTCCACTATCTCACTAACTCTATCTTCTTCCCCCATCCAACATATGTCCTTTTTCTTTATCCCTTCCTTCCATCCAGTATGTGTTATCTTTCTCCACTTCCATTCAGCATTTGCTCTCCCCTCTCAACTGACATCCATCTGCCCTATTCTCTCTCCTCTTCTCCCCCTTCCATCATCTGTCCCATTATATCCCCCCCTTTCTATCATCTGCCCCTTCTCTCAATCTCTCCCTTATCCCCACTTCCATCATCTGCCCCCTTCTCTCAATTTCTTCCTCCACCCCAGGCCTGTCTCCCTCCCTTCCCTTCACCCATCTTTCTGATTTTGATAACAAGTAAGATTGGCAATGGCATCACCCCCCCAAGCCCCCCCTGCGATGGCACTTCAGATTGGCAAAGGCCCTCCCCCCCAGCAATGGCACTCAAGATCGGCAACGGGCTCACCCCCGGCATCAACAGCACTTCAGATCAGCAACGCAATGCTCAGTCCGAAGCTTCCCTCTGATGTGAACTGCTCGGGCGGAAACAGGAAACTGCATCAGAGGGGAAGCTTTGGGCTGAGCATCACGTTGCCGATCTGAAGTGCTGTTGATGAGGGGGGGGGCGTTGCAGATCTTGAGTGCCATCACCGGGGGGGGGGGTCCATTGCTGATCTTAAGTGCCACCTATCGCTGTTTGAACAAAAAAAGGATCTTTCTTTGCCCTCCTTCAGCGGGCCCCCCTAACAATTTCGGGCCCTAGGCACATGCCTAGAGGGCCTATCCTTTAATCTGGCCCTGCCTCTATCCATGTGTTTTCTAATTTATTACATACTTATGCATCACCATACAAAACAGCAATTCTTCCATTTGCACATACAGAAAGTCACTTAAATCTCTGGCTAAAAAAACTGGCCAATTACAGAGTTTAAATAATGACCAGTGTATTTTTGATGCCTCTTCTTAATGCATTGGTTTCAGTGGAAAAGGTTAATGTTTTTAAAAGATTGGCAGAAGTGAATGTTCAAATGGATTTTTCATGAAGACAAGATTTATTTAGACTTTGGGCAAATAAGGCAGTTCTCCAACAGTAGTCAATTGAATTTAAAATCATTTTGTTTTCAATTGACACTTTTTAACTGGAGCCATTATTGCTTGTCAAACTCTACACACCAAATATCCAGTTGTCTGTCTTTCTGGAGAATGTAATTACTCATAGGCTGTGAAGTATTGATTTCTGAATCCTGTTTACATTTGGTTTGCACACCAGACTTCTGACTAATTCAGAAAAAGTGTCAAATGCACTGCACACACTTTTACAGGTTCCTGCAAACAGGTAAATTAAAATAACTTTCATGCTGCACCATACACTGCCAGTAAATGTCTACAAACATATTGGGATTCACATGGAGAGCTGTAGTCCACTGGCTTGCTATGGGTCTGCAGATGAAAGAGGAGAATGTGAAAAGATTTTTTTTTTTTTAAGTTGACTAGGGGCTAGATTCTCAAAAGTTCACGGTAAAAACCGATGGGCCGCTGTCGCAGCCGTTATTGTAGCGATTTCAAAAAGGTGAGTCATTTGATTGTAATGAGTGCTGTTTATTGTATGAATTGCTTGTTAACCTGTTGCACTTTATGTTGGCTTTTAAAAATGAATAAAGATTTATTAAAAAAAAAAAAGGCGAGTCATTCTCAAAAAATCCGCACATGCAAATGAAGTTGGTGGAGAGTAGCTAAGATTCGCTACAGTTACACGAGATGAGTCGCTGATGATAGTGATCGGCACATGTGCAGTATTCTCCACAAAAGAGAAGAAAATGTGCGCATGTGCTGGGAAAAGCAATAACGTAAGCGGTGTGTCAATCATAGGCATGTCAGAGCTACCAGTTGAAGGGAAGGGAAGGGAGGAAAGATGCAAAGTCAGCTTTCAACATGCCTTTTCTCCCCTCAAAACTGCTATAATTCATGTAAATCTTGTAATTTGTTATTTATGTCAAAATTTATCATGATCGGCAACCAGAAACACATAAGACACGGCTATAATACATGCGCTCAAGAAGCATGCTTTTGTCCACTCCCCCGCCCAAAAAAAAGACTATAATGTATGTGAATCATATAGGGCTCCACTAGCCACGCTAGTGGAGTTAACGCGCGTGATGTTTCATCACGTGTTAACCCCCGCGCTGGCCTAAAAACTACCTCCTGCTCAAGGGAGGCGGTAGCAGCTAGCACGGCCGGCGGTTTAGCGCACAGTATTACGTGCCGTTAAACCGCTAGAGCGGCTTGATAAAAGGAGCCCATCGTTTTTATTTATTTAATTTTTTTTTTATGAGCCACAGTCAAAACACATGTCAGAGATGTGCTTTTCACAGTACTGGCACCTCTGCAACAGTCTCTGATTTTTGGTCGCCAAAAGCCAACACCACACTTGGGGAATCACTCGGTGAAGTTGAAGAATCTACCAGAGTGCTTGTTTAAATACCGATGAGCCCATTTGCATGGCAGAATCGGAGACTGCTAGGAAGTTCGGAAAAGACCACGGTAAGCCGTTTTGATAATCCGCTGCTAAAATACATGCACGCTAAACTGGCTGGAACTGGGTTAGCGACCGCATTAAAGGCAACCTTAAGTTTTGAGAATCTGGCCCTAGACCCTTTTAATGTATCAAGTTTAATTTCAAATAGTAAGGTGTAGGTAACAAAAATCTCATGCACGAATGCAGGATGTCTGGGGCAGTACTTGGAGAGACCTCCCAGGAAAGAGACTTGGGAGTTCTGATCGACAAGTCGATGAAGTCGTCCACGCAATGTGCAGCGGCAGAAAAAAGGGCAAACAGAATACTAGGAATGATTAAGAAGGGGATCACGAACAGATCGGAGAGGGTTATCATGCCGTTGTACCGGGCCATGGTGTACCCTCACCTGGAGTACTGCATCCAGCACTGGTCGCCGTATATGAAGAAGGACACGGTACTACTCAAAAGGGTCCAGAGAAGAGCGATTAAGATGGTTAAGGGGCTGGAGGAGTTGCCATACAGCGAAAGATTAGAGAAACTGGGCCTCTTCTCCCTCGAACAGAGGAGATTGAGAGGGGACATGATTGAAACATTCAAGGTACTGAAGGGAATAGATTTAGTAGTTAAGGACAGGTTCTCCAAGGTAGGGAGAATGAGAGGGCACTCTCTAAAGTTGAAAGGGGATAGATTCCGTACGAACATAAGGAAGTTCTTCACCCAGAGAGTGGTAGAAAACTGGAATGTTCTGTCATAGGGGAAAATACATAGAAACATAGAAATAGATGGCAGATAAGGGCCACAGCCCATCTAGTCTGCCCACCCTAATGACCCTCCCCTTCCTTTGTCTAGCGAATAGATTCCACGTGTCGATCCCATTTGGCCTTAAAATCAGGCACGCTGCTGGCCTCAATCACCTGCAGTGGAAGACTATTCCAACGATCAACCACCCTTTCAGTGAAAAAGAATTTCCTGGTGTCACCTTGTAGTTTCCCGCCTCTGATTTTCCACGGATGCCCTCTTGTAGCCGTGGGTCCCTTGAAAAAGAAGATATCTTCCCCGCTTCGATGCGGCCCATGAGATACTTGAACGTCTCGATCATGTCCCCCCTCTCTCTGCGCTCCTCGAGCGAGTATAGCTGCAGTTTGTCTAACCGTTCTTCGTACGGGAAATCTTTGAGTCCCGAGACCATCCGGGTGGCCATTCTCTGAACCGACTCCAGTCTCAGCACATCTTTGCGATAATGTGGCCTCCAGAATTGCACACAGTATTCCAGGTGGGGCCTCACCATGGATCTATACAATGGCATAATGACTTCCGGCTTACGGCTGACGAAACCCCTGCGTATGCAACCTAGGATCTGTCTTGCCTTGGATGAGGCCTGCTCTACCTGACTGGCAGCCTTCATGTCCTCACTGACGATCACCCCCAAGTCTCGTTCTGCTACCGTTCTTGTTAGGATCTCACCATTAAGGGTATAAGTCTTGTATGGATTATGGTTGCCTAGGTGAATGACTTTGCATTTTTTGGCATTGAAGCTAAGTTGCCAGGTCCTAGACCAGCGCTCCAGTAGGAGTAGGTCATGCATCATGTTGTCGGGCATTGAATCTTTGTCCGTTGTGCATTTGCCCACTACATTACTTAGTTTGGCGTCATCGGCGAATAATGCTATTTTACCTCGAAGCCCTTCTGCCAAGTCTCTTATAAAGATGTTGAATAGGGTCGGGCCCAAGACCGAGCCCTGAGGCACTCCACTGATCACCTCCGTCATTTCGGAGGGGGTGCCGTTCACCACTACCCTTTGAAGCCTACCACCAAGCCAGTTCCCAAACCATTTCGTCAATGTGTCACCTAATCCTATAGAACTCATCTTGCTCAGCAACCTGCGGTGTGGTACGCTATCGAATGCTTTGCTAAAGTCCAGGTACACAATGTCCAGGGACTCCCCAACATCCAGCTTCCCCGTTACCCAGTCAAAGAAGCTGATCAGGTTGGATTGGTATGATCTCCCCTTAGTAAATCCATGTTGACGGGGGTCCCGTAGATTTTCCTCATCCAGGATCTTATCCAATTGATGTTTGATTAGAGTTTCCATTAGTTTGCTCACTATCGATGTTAGACTCACTGGTCTGTAGTTTGCTGTCTCCATCTTTGAGCCTTTCTTGTGGAGTGGAATGACGTTAGCCATCCTCCAGCCCAACGGGACGCTGCCTGTACTAAGGGAGAGGTTGAAGAGCGCTGACAGTGGCTCCGCCAAGACATCACTCAACTCCCTAAGCACCCTGAGGTGTAGGTTGTCAGGCCCCATTGCCTTGTTAATCTTGAGTTTTGACAGCTCACCGTAGACACTGCTGGGCGTAAACTCGAAGTTACTAAACGGGTCAACTGAGTCAGCCCTTGTCTGTAGCTGAGGGCCAAGCCCCGGCGCTTCACGGGTGAAGACTGAGCTGAAGTATTCATTTAATAGTTGGGCTTTTTAGGAATCCTTTTCCACATAGTCTCCGTCCGGTTTCCTAAGACGTACAATCCCGCCTGAGTTTTTACCCTCCAGGGATTCAAGACAAAGTTAGACAAGTTCCTGCTGAACCAGAAAATATGCAGGTAGGGCTACTCTCAGTTAGGGTGCTGGTCTTTGACCAGAGGGCCACCGCGAGAGCGGACTGCTGGGCACGATGGACCACTGGTCTGACCCAGCAGTGGCAATTGTTATGTTCTTATGTGTGAAAGCACCAAATAAACAAACACTTCTAATAGGGGCCCTTCTACTAAACTGTAGTAAGCACTAACATCATTACTGTGGAGCATGCTCAATTCTGATGTCAGAGAGGAAGTTCTGGTCCGGCCAGGCAGCGATTGGCTGGCCTGGAACTTCCTCTCCAATGTCAGAATTGATGTCAGGGAGAAGGCTTGTGGGCCGGCGCTTGGATCTTCCTTTCCTTCAATTGCAGCGGCAGTGGGCAGGAAGCAGAAGCAGGTGGTAGCAGACCGGGGGGGGGGGGGGTTTGAATTGGCGGTGGGCCAGGCTTCAGCGCAGGAGGGAGGGAGGCAGACAGGCAGGCTGGCTTTGACGCGGCAGGGAGGGAGGGGAAGTAGAGAGCAATCCTAGGCTCCGCGATCACCTGTCCCATTGTCACCACACTGGGAATAGGCTCTTCTCTCCTGATTTTCAACCCCTAGGACCTAAAACAAAACCCTAGCCAACTGCTCATCTCGGCACACAGCCTCATTGGTAGTAGGTGATGTGTTTTATGAGATGTCATCCTCTGCTCCTGTGGATCCATTCTTGTGGTAATAGCTGCAAAATCTCACAATGATTTTGGTCCCGCCGTAGCAGCAGCAGATGTCTTATTAAACACATTTTCTGTTGTAGCTGGACTCAAAATAATCAGGGCACAGCAAGCTATTGAATCGGGCAGGCACATGTCTATCAGGGAGTGGCATAGTGAGGGTAGGAGGTGCCTGGGGCAGTGGCACACCTCCTCCTCTCTGTCCCCTTCTCCTTCCCCAACCCCAAGCTATATTCACACCCTCCCTTCCCCCCATACCTCTTTAAATATTCACCAGAGCGAGCAGCTTCTCCAGCCTCTGCCCTAAAACCAGGAAGTGATTTCAGAAGAGAGCCAGGTCGGCGCAAGCAGCTGGCTGGAGAAGATGTTTGCGCTGGCAAAGATTTAAAGAGTTACAGGTGGAGGAAAGGCATGAGCATAGTGTGGGAGGGATGAGAGGTGTCGGTGCCCCCACCAAGACGTCACCAGGGGTGATCTCCCCCCCCCACACACACACACACACTTTTACTATGTCACTGCGGGTAGAGACTATCTTGTGCATGTTTAATAAACAGCGCTGCGTGCATTTGATAGCAGTATAGAAATAATAAATTGTTGCTGTTGTATATATACTCCAGGCCTAATCTGATGGCTGAAATTAGGGTGGCAAAGGGGTGGAAAGTCATTTTTTGGAGATGGCACTTGCCACCCATAACAACATCTATGCACTTCAAATGTCCGCAACACAAGGCTATAAGTACACATTAAAAAGTCAACCCTTGCAATATTCTGTACTTCAAAGATCTCTGAGGACCTAACATCAACATATAAAAATGCTAATTCCATAACAGAGTGCCTAAGAGGATCATCAGCAGTCTATTTCAAGACTATTTTATAAAGAAAAGTTGGTGCCTTATAGAATTATCCAATATGTAATACACCCATTTTATTGGGTAAAAATCAAACCAAGCACTTCCTAAAACCTATCTCTTATAACCGTGAAAGCTAGCATGGTTCACAGAACCAAATGTGGCAAAAAGTCTGGCATAATTTGTAAAATGTGACCTCCATCATCTAAATGCTTATTTTGACCAGGGCTTGAAATGAGTAATTGAAGGGAGAATTATACTTAGAAACCTGGTACCTTATATAAATTTCATTCCTTTTTATGTATTATTATCTGGAGTATATGCATAAAATTGCTAGCACTTCTATGCAGAATTACCCCTGAGAGATATCACTTTTTTATTTCTGGATATGTAAATTGAAATCCCACTGCATGTACCAGCAAATACATGTGTAGTCCCTGGCATTTTGATATGTATTTTACAAAAGTGTCTGAGTTCAGCAGATCCTTTTGTTAAATTCCAAGGGAACTGTGAATAGCCCTACTTGGACATCTTAATTCTTACCTCAAGGTCTAATGCTTTATTTCTCAAAAGGCAAATTAATTATTTCTTTCATTTAAACTGCTAGGCACACTTCTGAACAGGAGACTGACATTTCAATATGGGGCTCTTTGAAAAACATCTATAGGGTCCAGAGACTGACATTTCAATATGGGGCTCTTTGAAAAACATCTATAGGGTCCAGAGACTGGAAACTTGTGGCTGAGCCTTACAAACTGCTTGCTTAGTTGCAACCTTAGTTCCAGGAAGTATGAGCAAAAGGTTAAGCTGGCTCCCAGAGGAGCCCTTTGGGACAGTAAGAGGTGTATATATAAGGAAGTCTGGTAGATATACCCCAGCTGCAGAGATTCATCCCACAGAGTGAGATTTACCACGCTGAGTGAGATTAAGGGCTCCTTTTACTAAGGTGTGCTAGCGGTCCTTCTTCAAATATTGTGTTTCACTTTTTAAATCTTAGCTAGCTCTCCTGAATATTCTTTTAATTAATTCATAGCTGTCTTTTCACAACAGATACACATGCTCTGATTTTCTCTGCAGTGACTATAAGCTAACCCACTACTGTAGCATAAAGCATCAGATCACAGTAATAACTACCGTAGTCTTCTTTTAAAACATTTCATACTAGCCTGGGACAGCAATACACCACTCACTATACTACATTATTCAAAAAGCTACATTCTTTTCATTATCTTCCTTTAAACAGCTGTTCTATTAGTATTCTGTCAAATTCTTCTTAAAGTGCTTAATCCACCACAGAGAGAATAATGTACAGTATATTGTACTGTACAGACAGTTTAAAATTTTAATATAACATTCATCAATTAAAAACAAAAATTTCACTCTATCTGATTTTAATTCCATATTCATTAATTTCATTCAACAAAAACAGTCACACAACTCAAGATTCCCAGACACATCGTCAGTCTCCCTCATACCTGAGTGCCAATAAAACCCACAGGTATGTGGTTTATTTCTCTAGATCACTTATCCTTCACTCACTCAGTTCCAACAATATATTCTCTATGACATTAGTTCTTAAACTTCACTGTTTGTCTCTTCTCAGAAACTCACTCAGCCTCACCCTTCACTTAGCCATTTCTCCCTTCCATCAAGAAAAATGTTTTTACTACAAAGTGTTGCCTGCACAGAGTTCTCACTATGACACGCACAGCCAATCACCTGCATGCATTTTTCTCAACATTCGTTTCCTGCATGCTTGCCTCTGCACTCAGCATAACACTGTCACGACTTTAAATACTGTACATGCTATGAAATATAATTTGATTGAATTTAAGTGCTGTTAAAGTGTAAAATGTCTGTATATGTTGCACTTATTTTAAGCTTTAAAATGAATAAAGATATTTTTTAAAAATACTGTTTTTAAATACTCCACTTTATATTTCTTCTGATTTGCTACTTTCTATCTATATACCCAGCCCCCGAGTACTCTCCCAATTTGCTTTCCTTTCCATTTTGACAAGGTAAAAAATGTGCCCCCCCACCCCCCTTTTATCAAAATGCATTAGGGGTTTTTATTGTAAAAGCTCCAGTGCTCAAAGGAATTCTATGAGCGCTGGCGCTCTTATCGCAGTGGTCTGCAATAAAGAAACCTAACGCAGCTTGATTAAAGGGGGCCTGTACTAATATATTAACCTTTAAATTACATTAGAAAGTGAATCAATATTGTATTGTATAAAGGTTATTTATTATTTGCCTTATACAAAAAAACAGACATAATACATACTATTACAAACATCAAACCATACAAAAATATAAAACAGTTAACAGCGATCATATTCAACATCTACACCATCCTCCCCACAGCCACAAAACAGCTGTATCGTTCTTCGGCCGTATTTCATTTTACAGAAAAGATGGCATTTCAGCAATCTTTTAAATGTCACTATATTCTCATGCTGTCATATATGTTGCAGAAACCTGTTCCATTCCTCTGGACCAATATGTTAAAAGTTATTTTTTATCAACTCAGCCCCCCAGTCTATGCCCTCACCAGGCTTAAAAGTTAAAGGTAAGAAGAGACCTACATAATATTGTGAGTCTAATTCAACTTCTATCCATCGCAATCATCTCTGTAGGGCCTGATTCACTTGCATTGCTAGGGGTTCCTTTGAAAGACCAGATATATAATGCCTAACCTGGAAGTAAGCATAAAAATCTCTTCCATAAAGCCGGCATGAGCCATTAAGAGCCTGAAACAAAAGTAGTTGATTATCCTTATTGAAGAAATTCCCTATCCACTGCTGCCTCTCTACATGAAATCTCTCAAAATCTTTCCTGCAAGACCTGGCGTAGATCTCCCACTGGAAGAGTCAAAAAGATGCAAATGGATCGCCCCCGATCTGCTTAATCAATCCTCTCTATACAACTCTCATATACCACCAAAGGAAATGACACTTTATCATTTATTTATTTACACAATGGTGTACGGCCACATTGCTTTGGCTAAGCTTCTATTTAGTTCGCAAAAAAAAAAAAAAAGTTAAAAAAGGAAAGGGCAGAAAGATCCAGAAGAAAGAGTAAACAGAGAAATATTTTTTTTTTAAAAAAAGATTAATCAGGTCCAAAAGCTGTTCCCTTCCAGAGTGGATGAATAGCCTGACAACTAAGGGAGCCTGATTCAAATCTCACTGCAGTTACTTGTGACCTTAGATATGTTACCTAACTCTCCATCACCTTAGGTACAAGCTCAGATTGTACGCCCTCCAAGGACAGAAAAGCTACTGTACTTGAATGTACACAGCTTTGATGTCTTGTAGACAGTGTATAAATAATAATAATTTAACAACAAAAACTCTTCCTACCACAGGTAAAAGAGATTTTTTTTTCTAGCCTGTATGTAGTGAAAAAAAGATGTTCCCTGCAGCTAGTTTTGAACATGGTGTAACCCACAGGCCAAACTATAGCCATCTAGGTTGATGAGTCTAAGCTCACCTTTTAAATTAGGAAACATCAAAATATACTGCTACTACTAATAATAGTAATTTCTACAGCACTATTCGACATACTACCACTGTACATCAAAACAGGGCTCCTTTAATAAGCCGCGTTCGGGCTTTAATGCGCAGAATAGCTCGCGCTACAATGCCATGCACCCTAGACACTAATGCCAGCATTGAGCTGGTGTTAGTTCTAGCCGTATAGTGCAGGGTTAGCATGCGCTAATCTGCTGCATGCGCTAAAAATGCTAGCGCACCTTAGTAAAAGGAGCCCATAGTATAGACCAGCGGTCTCAAACTCAAACCCTTTCCAGGGCCACATTTTGGATTTGTAGGTACTTGGAGGGCCGCAGAAAAATTAGTTAATGTCTTATTAAAGAAATGACAACTTTGAATGAGGTAAAACTCATTATAGTTTATAAATCTTTCCTTAATTGCTTCTGATAATTTCAGCTATACACAGCTGAAAGCAGTGCAACATGCAGAAAGTGAAGTTTAGATACTGATTTAGATTCTAAAGTATCAGCTGCAAGAGACAAGATTTTGGTGTAGTCCTCTAGGCTTTTTTGAAGAGGGGAGAATCAATATCCAAATTCTGCCTGGAAACCATGTGCCTTAAGTGTCCGGTAGTCGCGTCTGCAACTGCCTTCAGCTCTCACCTCCTCTAGCACTGGACACAACCGCTAACTTACATCAAGCAGTTACCGCCAGGAGAGGTGCCAAATTTCATAAGATTACGTATACATGCACAAGCTGCACTGCCTCCAATGGTTACCATACATTCTGGATTGTCCTCTCCACTCCACCTCACAATCGCGTACAGACACAGGAGAGCGCTTGCGTGAGGTTACAGCAGTGAAGCGGGCAACATTCCAGAACAATGGTAACATACCGAGGTCCTCAAAATAGTACCTGGTGGGCCGCATGCGGCCTGTGGGCTGCAAGTTTGAGACCACTGGTATAGACAGTCCCTGCTCAAAAGAGCTTACAATCAAGTCAAAACAGACAAACTGGACAGTGAAGTGGAATTCTAGCCTTCTTGCCTCTCTATAAAAAATAACCTAAACAAAGCACTATGAAGTTTTAATAAAGTCATGTGGTCTAAGAAAAATACAAAGCAATTCTCTCTTTCTCCTCCCATCCAGCGTCTGTACCCCTCTCTCTCCTCCCCACTACCATCCAGTGATCTGCCTCTCTCTCTCCCCTCCCCACTTCCATTCAGTGCCTGTCCCCATCTCTCTCTCTTCATCCACCAATAGAAGTTACCTTTTTGTGCCTGATTCTTTAAATAGCACCTACCAGCACTTAACTTGTAGGTGCCACTCCAGTAGGCATCCTTTATAGAATCACGCCTAGTGATACTAGGCGTCTTGGAGGTAGGTGCCGGTATATTAGACCAGGTTTTTTACCTGGCCTAATTTACCAGTGCCTAATTTGCATGCCTAGTGTTACCTAAGTTTACTACAGCTATTCTCCGCCCCTAACTATGCCTACTTTTCAGGTACATGCCGTTAATATAGTAAATGATGGCAGATAAAGATCTGTGTGGTCCATCCAGTCTGCCCAACAGTCACATTCATTTTTGAGACAATGTTAAACTAACAATCCAGTAATTATTCATTTTACTTGCTAAGTTCCACGATAAGATGTTTTCCTTCAACTATATGGATGTGGTAAAAATGTGCATTTTTCTCCTGATCCATATTGCCGCACAGGGAACTCAGGCCATAGAAGTCCATCCAGCATCTGCCATACTGCCCTACCGCTGGAGACCAAATCCAGTCAGAGAGGACAAAATCCTTGACAAAGGCCACTTGTTTTGCGGCTTCCCACTGCTTCAGGAGAAGTTGATCTACCGGGACTGCTAAAAAGCTCCAAAATAGTAAATGGCTTTAAATAAATGCCAGATGTGCTGATACAATTAGCAATCTCTCCCATACTGCATTGCTTAAAGGAACAGTTCGCGTGAAGGGGCATAATCAAAGAAACGCCTAAGTCTGATTTAGATGTAGGGTGCTAGTTGCCCTAGGTCAGCAGCACCAAAATGTCCATTCTCAAAAAGTATGTCCCAATTTTTTTTATTTTTTTTTTAATCGTCTATTTGTACATCCAGGCATTTGATCATCCAGACCGCCAGTACATCTATCTTTATACCATATTCTCATCCAAATATTGGTCCAAGTCTCAAGCCCAGAAAAATGCCTTTAGGATGTGGGAGGGGTCAGCATTGTGATGGACTGGTCACCCAGACATAGCAAGAGAGCAGTGGGGAACCTTACAGGGCACTGCTGTGAACTTCACAAAAAGGGTGCCACATAAACATCTCACCAGAACTCCCTTATAGGTCATGGTGATCCCCCCATAACCTACTATACCCACCTGTCTACCACCCCAATAGCCCTTATGGCTGCAGATGCCACCTATATGGCAATACAGTAGTGTTTTGAGGGGTTTGGGTGGATGCACATGAATGCAGTGGTTAGAGTGACTTATGGACCAGGGTCCTCCGCTCTATGGTTCACTAGTCCACCCCTCAGACTATTTAAGCCACCTCTGGCTTTCTTATGCCAGGTGCTGATGTTCTGGAGGCAGATATGTACGTTTTTATTCCAATTTTTATGGCAGTGTGTGGGGTGGGGGGGGGGGGGTTAGTGATCACTGGAGGAGTGTGTGTGGGCCTATACTTTGTCCCTGCAGTGGTTATCTGGTCACTTTGGATACCTTATGGGCACTTAGACCTGTTTTTAAATTGCCTAAGTCACAACGTATAAGTTCCGTCTAGGTAGTCTCATGAAAATTTTTGATTATTCCTGCAGTATGACTAAGGGCTCCTTTTACGAAGCCGTGTTAGCGGTTTTAGCGCATGCAGCTTTTAAGCGCGTGCTAAACCACGCTACAAGGCTAGAACTAACGCCAGCTCAATGCTGGCGTTAGCGTCTAGCATGGCCGGCAGTTCAGCGCGTGCTATTACGCGCATTAAACCACTAACGTGGCTTCATAAAAGGAGCCCTAAGTCTAGGTCAGCCCACATTCCGCCCTATCAACTCCTTCAAAAACGCCCCTTTCAACTCTGGGTGCACAGCGGGATTCAAAAGCCTCAAAAGTCTCCGGATACGTCTATAAACTCGGCACTTGGACGACCTGTCTTTTAATAATGGTTTATGGCAACTTCTTATATTTGGTTTTGAAAACATCTGAAAACTTTTCTAGTCCTTATACGTACTTAAAAAAGCAAGTGCGGCAATTGTTTAATTATTTATCATGTTTCTCTCCTGACAGATTGCAGTTTTCCTGCACAGTTTAGCCAATAAGCAGAGAGAGATTTAAAGGAGTCAGTTTTGTTTGGCTAACTCCTCAAGATAGTCAGATAAACTTTATGAGTCTGGACCTCACAGCGTTCCTAAGATCCATATCTGGCTGCACTACATTTCAAAAAGATAAAGAATCTGCAAACAGCCTAAAAACTGAAAAGCATTTGGATAAGTTAGATACAAAGTAATCTTTGCTCATAATTGGGTAAGGGCTTAGTTTGCAAAATGAAGAAGTCAGCAGGAATAGAAGATATAAAATGTTAAAGAAAATTACTGTGTCATCAGAAAGATAATGAAGTTTGAAAGAAATCTAAATTATATGAGGCATTTTGAATTAAAAATATTGTAGCCTTCAAAGACTCTAATGAAAATAGACTTGTATAGATACCATCACAATGATCTATACTGTTGAAAGGCTGAACAAATATTTTATAGCATATAATGAAAGCAATAGAAAAAGATAATTGCAGTGTTTTTCTGTGACCTCAATTGTGTAACATCTCAGGCCTAAAATATCTGGAGTGTAAGGGGCTTTCTATGAATAACAAATTATTTCCATTATTTTAAATACTAGAGCCACGGTGGTGGTGGTGGTGGGGTGACTATAACTACTGGTCCCACAGATTACAGACTTTATTCCTACTCTCAGTAGAAGAATATATTATATCCTTCATTAACTCCACCGCCCCCTTTTATTAAGCTGCGTTAGAGAATTTTACTATGGCCCAGAGCGCTATATTTTCCAACACTGCTCTGACACTCATAGCATCAGAGCATTTTCTCTAACTCCTGCCAAAGTTGGTGGCCGCCTTAAAAGCGGCCACCAATCACGTGTCAATCACGCGATGGCGCCAGTTAGAGAATCATGCCAGGATCTGCCATCAGCTGATTGAGACAGGGGAATCCCCAATCAGCTGAGCTGGCAGGACTCCCTAAATCCGTCGATTTGGAGAGTCCTGCCGACTCAGCTGATCATGGATTCCCCTGCCACGATCAGCTGATGACAAGCTGTACACTATTTTTGGGATCCCCGGGCTAGATAGGCACAGCTAACATTGGTGTTTGATAGCTGTTTTTGACATAAGGACCTTTGCATGCTGCCAGAGAAGCAATAAGTAATGTGGCTTTATAGTGATATTTTCTGTGCTTTAAATGTTTTCTAAGTGGCCCTTTTACCAAAGCTTAGCACACACTATTAGACATTAGCATTCACAAAGGCTCTGATTCTATAAATGGCGCTTAAGACACAGAGTCTTAGGCCCCTTCCAGCAGGGCTGGCGTTAGGGGAGGGCAAACAGGGCAGCTGTCCTGGGCCCCACAGCTTCAGGGGGCCCCACAGTCTGAGCATCTGTACCAATTGATGGCTCATCTCCCTCCCTTCCCCTCACCTTCTTGGTCGCCTTTCCAAATCATGGCAGCCATTTTCATAAGTTAGAGGCCGCTGCTCAGCCCAAAACTTTCATCTCTGACTGCGATCCACCCAGGCAGAAACAGGAAGTTTCATCAGAGGGGAAGCTTTGGGCCACCTGCAACTTATAAAAACAGCTTTCGGTTCACAGCCCTGCTGAAAAAGAAAACTGTGATTTGGAAAGGAAACCACATTGGTGGGGGGGGAGATGGGAAAACCAAGGGAAGAGGTTGAGTGGCGCTTGAGCTTTATTATGTGCTGTCAGGAGTGTGTGGGAAAGCAGCAGCAGTGGTGTAGAGGTGAGGGGGCAGGCTACTTAATGGAATTGGGGTGAAGAGAGACAGGATACTCGATGGAATTAGGGTGGAGGAAGAAGGGGACAAGATACTCAATGGAATTGGGGTGGAGGGAGAGAGGGGGACAGGATACTTGATGGAATTGGGTGGAGGGAGAGAGTAAGGGACAGGATACTTGATGGAATTGGGGTGGAAAGATAGAGAGCGGGAGCAGATGCTGAATGGAAGTGAAGAAAGAGGGAACATACTGAATAGAAAAAGAGGAGAGGATAAAGAAAAAAGGGCACATGCTGGATTGGAGGGGATGAAGGAAAGTGGTGACAAGCTGTAGGTAGACAGTGAAAAGAGGGAAATTGAGGACTGGATAATAAGAAATAATCTAGAGGGGGCAGAAAATAAATTGAGAAGGAAGACCAGGCAAGGGAAGAGAGGAGAGAGAGATATCAGATCTGAGGGTAGAAAAGAGGGAACCAGACAGAGATACCAGGGGCGGAAATGAGAAGAAAGAGATGCTAAAAATCATGGGGGGGGGGAGGAGAGATGTGAGTGAAGGAGACAGAAATGCCAGACCATGGGGGAGTAGAAGAAAGAAGATGGATGCCAGACTAATTGGGGGGGGGGGATAGGAGAGGGAGGTAGACAGTTTCTGGAAGGGGCATAGAAAGAGAGCAAATGCCATATGGAAGAAGCAGAGAGAAGGTAGACTGGATGGAAAGAAGAGAATGCTGAGAAGATAAGGAAAGCAGAAACCAAATGACAAAAGGTAGAAAAAAAAATTATATTTATTTATTTAGCTTTAGGATAAAGTACTATTGTAGCTGTGTTGATAAACATTTATAAATAGAAAATGGAAATAAGATGGCCCTTTTTTTTTTTTTTTACTAACTTTCAGAGACCAAATACTCCTTGTTCAGGTCAGGACAGGACGCTGTAACAGCAGTATATTTTACTGAGCTGAGGAAAGAAGTTTTGACCTCTGAAAGCTAAATGAAAAATATATTAGTCCAATAAAATGGTACTCTTATTTTTCAGTTTTTATTTTCTTTGTTAATTTGTAAAGTGATTTGTTATTTCTCCTTTCTCAAATATACCTCTGCTGTTTTTATATTTTGTACAGTATTAGAGGACATAAATCACTGTTTTTGTGGTGTTGCATTGTATGCAGTCCAGCTTCTTGGTGGTTCAGTTTAACTTTTGTCTACATATTTCTATTTTTAGTTTGTGATTACTTATTCCATAATGGGCAAGGGTGCTTCTGTGTATATGAAAGACATGATTTTTTGTTAGCACTGACTGTGCAGGATCGATCTGTACTAATTTGGCTTGTGTGTTTTACATTGGGTGTGTTGATGTTCTAGTCAGTGCAGAATTCCTCAACTCCTTCAAGCCAAGTACCCCCTAAGGGCTCCTTTTACTAAGGTGCGCTAGGGCTTTAATGCACGGAATAGCGCACGCTACATTGCCCCGTGCGCTAGACCTTAACGCAAGCATTGAGCTGGCATTAGTTCTAGAAGCGTAGCACGCGGTAATTTCCTGTGTGCGCTAAAAACGCTAGTGCGCCTTAGTAAAAGGAGCCCTAAGTCTAACAAATATCAACCGTGTACTCCTGCACAAGCTCTGCCCAGATCCTCCCATGCTCCACCCCTGACCCCACCCCATAATAGTATTAATTGCAATTCAATTTCATCCATTCATTTTTCATATACATACAATATAATCTTATTAAAACATAATGGTAACCACAAAATTGAAAAAACACAAAGTACACTGTACACACAGAAAATGTTAATTATAATTTATATTCAGGTTTTTTCAAAGAGGTCAAGGCAGATGACTTTAAAATATGCAATGTCACCTCAGTAACAACTATAGAAAAACAGACAAATATAGTACAAAATATAGAAAGCAGATACAAATTCTCAAAACTGACACATTTCCATCACTAAATTGAAAATAAAATCTTTTTTTTTGTTGTTGTCTGGTGATTTCATGAGTCTCTGGATGCACTTTCTTCTGACTGTGCATCCAATATTTCTTTCTTTCTGCCTCCTGCACGCTTCCTCTCCTCCAGATCTCATTCCCTTCCCCAACCAACACTCTCTCTGTCCCTCCATGAGTCCAACTTTTCTTCCTCTCTCTTCCACCTCTATTGGCAACATGTCTCCCTCTCTCTCTCATTAAGAACATAAGAATAGCCTTACTGGGTCAGACCAATGGTCCATCAAGCCCAGTAGCCCATTCTCACGGTGGCCAATCCAGGTCACTTGTACCTGGCCGAAACTCAAAGTATAGCAATATTCCATGCTACCAATTCAGGGCAAGCAGTAGCTTCCCCCATGTCTTTCTCAATAACAGACTATGGACTTTTCCTCCAGGAACTTGTTCAAACCTTTTTTAAAACCAGCTACACTATCCGCTCTTACCACATCCTCTGGCAACGCATTCCAGAGCTTAACTATTCTCTGAGTGTCCATGTGTCTTTCTCTCATTCCCTCCCATGCTGCAAAGGGAGTGGGGAAAGAGAGAGAGAGAGAGAGAGATCCAGGGTGCATCTCTCCCACCCCCTCTACTGCCACATCCAATATTTCTCCCTCTCTCACCCCCCAGATCATGTGCAGCATTTTTCACCACTGCCCACCAACCCCATGCCCATTTCTCCTTCTATCACCCCTCTCCAGCACCATGCCACATCTCTCCTTCCATCACTATGTCTAACATTCCTCCACTTGCATCCTCTTCAATCTGTCCCTCTGTTCCCTCTCCACCAACATATCTAACATTTCTCCCTCTCATCCTTCTATGCCCCATGCATCTCTACCTCACTTCCCTTCTATGCCCAATTTTCATCTTTCTTCTTTTCTCCATGTGCACCATCTCTTTCCCTCTCATTCACACACTCATGCCCAATAATATTCCCTTTCTTCTCCCTCCCTCCCTCCCTCTTATGTCCCAAGCTAGTACTCCCTTCCTCCCTCCCTTGTGTCCCAAGTTCATGCCCCCTCACTTCCTTCTGTGTCCCGAGTTTGTGCCCCCTCCCTGCCTTCCAGCCTTTGTCCCAAATTTGTGCCCTTCCCATGTCCCAAAACGCTCTTTCCCCCTCCTTTCTCCCACTATCATGTCCCCTCTCTCCCTTACTTGCTCCTCCGGGGCCACACTCACTCCCTTCAGGGCTGTCCAGCTGGGCTGCTCCTTCCAGTCTTCAGCTACACATGGACAGCAGCTCTTACACGCTTGCACATGGTTGACCCAGAAGCCTCCCCTCTGACGTCAGCGAGGAGCAGAGCAGAGATCTGCGCAGTGCCATGTATTCCCAAGTGGCTCGCATACCCTATGGGTACACATACCGTGTATTGAAAAATTCAGTTCTAGTTCTCGCTGCAATGTGTAAGATGCTTTTCCATGGTCATGACAAGCAGATGGTCTTGGCTCATTTTTGGAAGCAACTAGAGGTCCTAGATGAGTCTATATTAACTTAAAATCCACCACATATAGCTGATATCCAAACTGACCATCCTAAAAAGGGGCAGAATACCTAGCTTTCAAAACTGTGGGAGCCATATGTGAACTGGAGAGGGTTCCAGGTGGAATTAGGCTATTACTCTTTTGTTTTATTAGTGCAATTTTCTGGTATTGCATTAAGGGATTAAACCCCACTGATATATTTAAGGGGGGAGGGGGGGAGGAAGAGGTGTTTAATTCTATTACAGCTTGTTTTTTCTCAATGTTATAAAAGCATTACACCAAAGAGCCATGCTGCAGACTAAGATAGTTAAAAATAAATGTGTTGGTGGCTTCCCAACTGCACTGGCCACCTCCTTCTTTCCTGCTCCTTGTCCCAGCCATGGGCTGTCTCTGAAAAGCCTAAGAGAGCTATCATTCAAACATTGCAATAGGATCCAAGGGATCTAGAGGATAAGGCTTGAATCCTCTGGATCCTAATGTAATGTTAATTTGCAAGCTGCCAACAAAGCTTATAATCTGAATGAAATGTGGAAATAAAGACTGATCATCTCCACCAGCAGCCTTCTTGCCTCCCAGCTATGAGATATGTCTGTTAAGCTTCAGATAGCTGCCAATGTAATACTACAGTGAGATCTTTGGGATTCAGAGGAATGTCTCTGGATACTACTGCACTGTTAAATTGAAAGCTGTCTGTGGAACTCATGATATGAATTAAACGTAGAAATTAAAGCTTCCAGTGGCTGCTCATCTGCACCAGCCGCAAATTCCCTCCCTCTAGGCTGTCTCTGAAAAAATACAGGGATCTTTCATTTAAATATTACCATAGGATCGAAGAAATCCAGCAGATTAGCCTCAAATACTCTGGATCCTAATGTAATGTTAATTTGCAAGCTGCCCATGAAGATGATGATCTGAATGAAATTTAGAAATTAAAGCTGCTCAACTGCACAGGTAGCTTTCTTGCCTCCCTCCTTGTTTCCCCAGCTGTAGGGCTACATCTGATGGGCTGTGGACAGCTGCCAATGTAACATTACAGGGTATCATCAGCTGCTTAATTTCCTAGAAGAGAACGATATACTGAATGACTCCCAGTCAGATTTTCGGCCACTCTTCTGCACAGAGATGGTTCTAGCCTCACTACTGAATGACATCTACCAACTTTTTAGCAAAGGACAGAGTGCCTTTTGTCCTGCAACTCGACCTGAGCAGCGCTTTTGACTTAGTGAACTACCACATACTTCTCTCTTGCCTAGGGTTACCAGATTTTACAATCATAAAATCCAGATCCATGATCCCGCTGGGTTTTGAAAAGCCATCCGGATGCCTGGATAGTCCTCTAAAAAGAGGACATGTCCGGGTAAATCTGGATATTTGGTAGCACTACTTTTGCCTGGATGCTATTGGCATCTCAGGCACTGTCCTGAACTGGTTCCGGGGCTTCTTAACAAGCCGCTCATACCAAGTCATCTGCAATGACAAGCTCTCCCCTGTCTGGATCACACACTGCAGAGTTCCACAAGGCTTCCCACTGTCTAAAAACATACATCGTAACATAGTAAATGACGGCAGATAAATACCCGAGTGGTCCATCCAGTCTGCCTAACCACATATGCTCCATAAATTAATTATTTAGTTTAAATGGTCCTTAGATATTTCTGGACCAGAAACCCAAAGAACTGCCCAGTAGTGTGCTTAGGTTCCATCTACTGGAGTCTCCATCAAAACTCACTCCGGCCCATCTTAACCATGGTATACATGGTATTACACAGGCAGTGCAAGCCTGCCCAGTACTGGCCTCAGTTCCTTCAATGTATACCCATTATGTTCTGATTAGAGATCCTGTTTAACATCTATCCATGTTCACTGGGAAACCGACTGGCCAGGCTGGACAGACTCAGCACTGGGTTACCAGTTAGAGAGGAAGGCTGCATAAGGAAAGAGTTGTACAGTAGAAAGTGTTGTGGTTCCCAGCTGGAAGAGGAGACAATGGAAAAGCAGAGAAAAGAAAAAAAAAATGAAAGAAAACTTTAGATTCTCTGGCAAGGTATGAGACAGCTGAAAATGATTTAAACTGGTAACGTGTACCACAGGCAGCAGAGAGGCTGAAAGGACATAGAGAGGATCCAGGCAGACACATGCTTTGTGGATGCTTAGATGCAAGGGAAACATTTTAATGTTGCTGATAATGTTGCTTCAGAAGAGGCAGTTGAGTGGATAATACTGCGTGAACAGGAAGTTTGGTGATGTGCTCTGTGTGATGACCAGATCTAAATTACTTTTAAGAAAGTTCTGTCTTTTGTGAACGAAGGCTGACTGAGTTAATGTTAGAGTTAGTTAAACTTAGAAGCCCACGGGTATTTTTAGCTCCACAGAATGCTGTTTGAAAGGGATACTGCAGTTTTAAGGCCTTAAGTGGCTGATATGGGGAAATGTTCTCAATTTGTTAATTCCTTAGATGGGAATTAAGGGGAGTGAGAGAGAAATGCTGCCAGTTTCAAGAATGAAGCATTGATCTGCTATGTGGTTTAGAAGCACAGACCAGCAGGAGTTTGCTTTACGCCTTTCCCCTGCAATTTCTACCCCTGACGCAGCCTATGGGCAAAGCATGGCCATGTCGGGTTATTGATATAAATAAATCAAGCTTTCATTTGGATTTATCTGCTTTTTTGATACTGTGTTTATTTGGTGGCAGATCTTCGCCTCTTGCTTATATATATTAACAACATCTCTTCCATCTTTTGGAGTACAGCACTACATATGCCTGGTAGTGCTATAGAAATGATAAGTAGTTGTAGTAACATAAGAATAGCCTTACTGGGTTTTCATGGTGGTCATTCCAGGTCACAAGTACCTGACAAAAATCCAAATAGTAGCAACATTCCATGCTACCAATCCAGGGCAAGAAGTGGCTTCCCCCATGTCTGTCTCAATATCAGACTATGGACTTTTCCTCCAGAAACTCATCCAAACCTTTTTATTGTTCATTAAAAAGTATACTCACATCAAGGAAGATGGAGGGGTGGGAGGGGGGGGGGTTAATTGATTAGCGTAGTTAATCAGTGTAGGAGGGAAAAGAAAAGGAAGAGTCAAGAAGAAGATTCCCAAGATGTTCTGGAGATCTTCAAAGCTAGCCAACACTAATCCTGCTAACAGAAAATTGTATTAAAGCTCAGTCAGAGACTAATTATTTTAAACAAATTGTGAACACCTCAGATCAGACAATACATGGAAATATAGATGGACGACAGAAAATAACTTACCTACCTGTAACAAGGGGGATTCACTTAAGTCTGAAAGACAAAACGAAGTACAGCAAAAGTGTCAATATCTTAATGAATATGATGTAACTGAACATATTTAGTGAAAATAATGTTAATGTTGCTGTGATGTGATCTTGTCCCACAATGCTGAGACCCTGAAAATAGAATGCTTATGTGTTTTTCTAACTATAAATATTATAACAAATTTAATGTTAAATCTCCTGGTTGATATTGAGTTTTACTGGGAAACCCATATTATTGGACTGAACTTACCAACACCAATTTTATTATCAAGTGTAAACCTTAACTCCACCACCAGGGGGTTCACATTAATGTGGAAATTAAAGCTGCCAGTGGCTGCTCATCTACATGAGCTGCCTTGTTCCCTCCCTCCTTGTCTCCTCAATCATGGGCTGCATTTGATGAACTGTGGATAGCTGCCAATTTAACATTACAGTAGGATCCAGAGAATATCTTTTGGATCCTGCTGTAATGTCAAATTAGACACTGTCTTCAGAACTCTAAATGCGAATGAAAAGTATAAAATCAAAGCTCCCTGCTTTTGTCCCCTGCTATGAGCTGCCTCTGAAAAGCCACAGGTAGCTTTCATTCATTGATTCTTTTCACATCTGTGTTGCAAAGAAAACAGCTGTAGGTGTCTATTCATTGGCAGCCTATAGTGGAGATCTGAAGGATAACAGAAACACCTAAATAAATGATTTAATAACTTTATTTAGGGGCCATTTTCTCACTTCTACAAATGGTTTTCCATCCAAGCACTAACTATGAGTTTTTCATGCACAGTGAAGAAGATGATCATTAAGAACATAATTTATTCAAAACCAAAGCATTATTAGGAGGTGATTCCAGCCCATTTCTCCCTCTGTCCCCTTGTTTTACCTCTGAGCACCCTTGCTCCCACCCTAGCATCAGACCCTTTCTTCGACCCCCTACTTTTTGCCATCTCTAGTCTCATAACCGTCCCCAGCCCTCTTCTTCTACTTACAACTGCTATATCACTAATCTCCAGACCCCAGCTTCTTTCTACTAGTAGTAATTTCTATAGCACTACTAGACATACGCAGTGCTATACACATCATATGCAGGTCCTTTCTTTGGGTTCATAATCTAAGTTTTGTTCCTGGGGCAATAAAGGGTTAAGTGACTTGCCCAGGATCACAAGGAGCTGCAGTGAGAATTGAATCCGGTTGCCCGAGATCAAAGTCTGCTGCACTAACCAGTGGGCTACTCCTCTAACCAATAGGCTACTCCTCTTTCTCCCATCTGCCTCCTTGTCAGATCCACACCCAGTGACGTAGCAAGGGGGGAAGGGGAGGTTTTCCACAGGCACCCTCTTGGTGGAGGCACCAGCAGCTGTCCTCCTCTCCTTCCCCACCCCCCACTACCGTGTGCGTGCGCCGCTTCCCTTCCCCGTACCTTTTAACGTTTGCGGCGTGAACAGTAATCCCAACCTACTGCTCAAGCCAGCGTTGGCTCTTCTTCTGATGTCACTTCCTGGACCTGCACCTAGGAAGTGATGACAGAGGAAGAGCCAACGCTGGCACAAGCAGCAGGTTGGGGTTGCTGCTCACATTGTGAACATTAAAGAGGTACAGGGGAAGGGAAGGGACATATGTACCTGGCAGGAAAGGGGGGGGTGGAGAAGGGGTCAGGGGAGAGGCACCACAGCTAAGGGCACTTCTCATCCTCACTATGCCACTGTCCACACCCCTGCATCAGACTCTCTCCAGGCCCCACATCCCTTCTCCCACCTGCTTCCTTGCCTAGCCCCAGCCCCAGCCCCTGCATTAGACCAAGCCCCAATACCCTTCTCTCACCTTCCCCATTAGACTCCAGTACCCTCTTTTTCCATTCCCAGCACCTTTAAATTACTTAGGGCTCCTTTTGCAAAGCCGCACTAGCGGTTTAAGGGCACTTAAGAGCGCGCTAAACCATGGAACGCGCTAGTCGCTCTCTCCCAATTTCATATGGCCACTCATGCCGAGGTTCTCGAAACTCTGAGAGAACTCAAACCCTCCAACACCATCCTCGATCCCTGCCCATCCAGCCTCCTGCTGTCCACAGAAGACGCCATGGCAGAATCCATCCTCCCCATCATTAACACCTCTCTAACCACTGGGACTGTTCCCCTCAGCTGGAAGTCAGCTATTATCAAGCCCACTCTCAAAAAACCCACCCTTGATCCTAACGAACCTGGCAACTATCGCCCAGTCTCCAACCTCCCATTCGTCTCCAAACTCCTTGAACGAATTGTGCTCCACCGACTACACCCTTTCATTGAAGAACAAGCTGCTCTATCCCCAGCCCAGTCCGGCTTCCGAAAAGGCCACAGTACAGAGTCAGTACTCCTTGATATCATTGATGACAGCTGGTCAATACTCGACAAAGGCAGTGATGCCCTACTAGTCCTACTTGACCTCAGCGCTGCCTTTGATACAGTCGACCACCACCTCCTCACATCCAGACTCTATGACCTCGGAATCAAGGACACAGCCCTCCAATGGATTACCTCCTTCCTCTATCAAAGGACACAGATTGTCCTACTAGGGACACACAAATCTAACCCCAAGCCTATCAAATATGGTGTTCCTCAAGGCGCCCTTCTATCCCCCCTTCTATTCAACCTCTACATCAGGCCTGTCATTGATATAGCACAGAAATATAGCATTAAAATCCACTCTTATGCAGATGACATCCAGCTGCTCCTCCCACTAGGCGAGAACCGGTCGTCCCAAATTGCTAACCTCCAACACTGCCTCTCTGACATGAAAACTTGGATGTCAAAAAACAAACTTCAACTGAACGCCTCTAAAACCGAACTCTTATGGATTAGAAAAAAAAGCACCAAATACACACATCCTACACTAGCATGGGACTCCACTCTACTAACGGCAACAGATCAGGTTCGCAGCCTAGGAATAATCCTAGACGGACACCTATCCCTATCTGCCCACATATCCCAAGTAATCTCCACCTCCTTCTACTACCTTCGCCAACTGAAAAGGATCAAACCCTACATCTCCACACCTGACCTCGCCCAACTCCTCTACGCATATGTCCTCTCCAGAATGGATTACTGTAACTCCCTATTTAATGGACTAACCAAAAATAATCTCAAACGCCTCCAACGGGTCCAAAATGCAGCTATCCGCCTCCTACACAACCTCAACTACCATGATCCCATCTCCCCAGCACTCCGTGCTGAACACTGGCTCCCAATTAGCCAACGCTGTGCTTTCAAGGCCCTGGCAATAGCCCACAAGAGAATTTACTCCACCACCCCCTCCTACATAAAATCCAAGCTTCCCATCTACACCCCCACTCGCACCCTCCGCTCAAAATCAGAGATACGCCTATGCACCCCCCCCCCCCCCCCCGGAAGGTCCCTCCTCTCAGAAACTGCCCGCAAACGATCCTACAGCCACTTCATTCCACATCTCTGGAACCAACTCCCCTTTCAACTCAGACAACAGAACTCATTATTAACATTCCATAAAATGGTAAAGACCCTCCTCTTCAACTAAAGATCACACTCAGTCTACTCCCCCCCTTAAGCCCACCTCTCTCCTCTCTCCCCTGTCTATCTTCTCCCTAAATTTCAGTATAGTCCTCTCTTAGTCTATACTCTGACAAATTGTATCTAAACTCAAATAACTTGTACTTAAACTAAACTACTTATTCTTAAACTCTGCTCTTAATTTGCTGTATACTCCCTGTATTTAAATTATGTATGTAAATCTTGTATGTCCAAACACTTAAACCTATTGTACTTCTTATATGTCTAATTACTCTCCATTGTGTATGTTCACTTGTAGACCGTTCTGAGCTACTGGGAGGACGGGATAAAAATCTAAATAAATAAATAAATAAAATAAATAAATACTGCCTCCTCTTGAGCAAGTGGTAGTTTTTGGCTAGCGTGGGGGTTAGCGCGTGATGAAAAGTCACACGCATTAACTCCGCTAGAGTAAAAGGAGCCCTTAATGAATAACAGGAGCTTGTCTTTTTGCAGGAAAAGCCTTTGTTTACTGTCACTATGAAAACTGTGAGAGTAACTACTTGTGAAAACTAGTAGATTGGCAAGGACATGTATGGGCATAGTGACATTTATGACAGTTGTTTTGGTGAAATATTGGGCTATTTGCCATTAAACATTTCAACTACTTTGCATTGCATGAGGGTGCCCTATGAAAGATCTGGAGGGCCTTTTTTGATATGACGTCTAAATCTGAGTTTAGATGTTTTGCAGAACACTCACAAAAATCTAGTACCAAACATACCCATTTTCAAGACTGCAAAATGTGTATCTTGTTTTTTCGAAAATAGAGGTGCTTGTGTCTGTGCATCTATCTTTTTGAACCATTTTCAAAAATGAAAACACATCCAAATGAAAAATGCACAGAATAAGCCATTGGGATATAGCAGGCCAACATTTGAAATAGACTGGCCACACAGACATCCCAGAAGAGCAGTGGGGCACTGAAGTGAACTTCACTTAAAAGGTCCCAGGTACACATCTTACCATGTGGTGTATGGTAAACCCTCCAAAACCCACCCAAAATCTATTGGACCCAACTGTATACCACCCCAATAGTCCTTATACCTCCAGGTGTCAGCTATATGTAGGAAGAATGGAATTTTAGTGGATTTGGGAAGGCTCACAGATTCCACCATAAGTGTAGTAGTTAGAATGGGATATGGGTCAGAGTCCCCATCTCTATGATTGACTACACTGCTCACTAGGCCACTCCAGGAATCTATTTGATGCTCTACTAAGACTGGCCACAACATCTGAAACTGTCATACATGCAGGTATGTACTGTTTCATTAACATCTTTTGGGGGTGGGAGGGAGTCTGTGACAACTGTGGGAGTATAAGAGGTCATGTTTACACTCTCCAGTGGTCATCTGGTCAGATTGGGCACCTTTTTGATACTTATTTTTTTATTTAAACAGGTCTAGCCCCAGATGTGCAAATTGTGCCCTGGATGTTTTCTTAAATATTTGATTATGGTAGAAAAACATTCATAGAACACCACAGAAAGCGGCAAAAAGTCCCTATGCAAATGTATACCAGAAGACAAACAAGTGGGAATGATGAGATGTTTCCAAACCAGATCTTTATTATAGATCAGTGGTTCCCAAACCTGTCCTGGGGGACCCCCAGCCAATCAGGTTTTCAAGATATCCCTAATGAATATGCATGACAGAGATTTGCATATAATGGAAGTGACAGGTATGCAAATCTCTCTCATGCATATTCATTAGGGATATCTTGAAAACCTGACTGGCTGGGGATCCCCTAGGACAGGTTTGGGAACCACTGTTATAGATGAAGACACAATAGTAAGGTGAAAACAAAAGTTCAACGCTGCAGGCATTTCGGTACTAAGCTAGTACGTTCTTCAGAAGTCTGTAAGCAAACCAAATAATGATTTATTCATAAATCCCCAACCACGGCTTTGTAAAAGGGTCCGAAAGAGTTGCAAATATTAAACACTTCAAGCTCTTCGAACACAAAATTGTTCAAAACATAGGGCTCCTTTTACAAAGCTGTGATAACGGTTTTAGCGCGCGCTGAATTGCCCCGCGCACTAGACGCTAATGCCAGCATTGAGCTGGCATTAGTTCTAGCCGTGTAGCGCGGGTTTAGCGCACGCTACAATGCGTGCGCAAAAAATGCTATCGCAGCTTAGTAAAAGGAGCCCATAGTCTTTGGTCACACATACCCCCCTCTTTTACAAAGGCGCGCTAAGTGTTTTAGTGTGGATTTAGCGCATGCTGAATCAACACATGTGCTAACCGGTTAGAGAATCAGGTTATTGTAGATGCGGCCACCAGTCCCACCACCACCCAGAACGAACGTGGCAAGAGGGAACAAAAGAATATAAGAATTGCCGCTGCTGGGTCAGACCAGTGGTCCATTATATTCTATGGACGCGATAGCATTTAGGGTGCGCTAAATTGACCAGCATACCTTAGTAAAAGACCGCCTTTATTTTTAATGCAGTAGATATCCGAACTTGAGCATCAAAGCAATCAAGGCTTTGTTACCGTTTGGGTCTTCTTATCTTTGCGAACTTGGATTTTCAGCTCTGACAGAAATTTATTTTTTAGAACTGCAGATGGTGAATGATGAAATGCGTGTTTGCTTGTTGACTATCGAACAGTGTTTTGAGTTAATTTGCACTCAAAAACAAGCACATCCATCATCTTGATGAAAAATTGTATTCTATCTACTTTAGTTTCACCATTGTTACAATTACCCATACATAGCTTTAAGAACTTTAGCTAAATAATTTTCAAATTTAATTTTTTTGTTGGTTTTGCAGTTTTATAATTTCAATTATGTGCTGTGAAAAACATTTGCTATGTTTAGCATGCCAGGAAAAACATTTGCTCTGTGTAATTATGTGCAAGAACTAAAATAAAATTTGAGAGACCCTGATCTGTAGTGAGTGGAGGTTATCCCAGGGGGTTACATTTCCACATACACTTTTGAAAACTGAAACATATGCATGTGAAATAGCCCTGTTTTTATCAAAGAGCCTGGGAAGTGTTTATGCATGGTTTCCTCTATGTAACTAGGCAAATACTATTGCCCTGAAAATTTGTCCAAGTCTGCACAACTTTGTCAAAAATTATAAAGACTAGGGGACACTCAATGAAGTTACAGGGAAATACTTTTAAAACCAATAGGAGGAAATATTTTTTCACTCAGAGAATAGTGAAGCTGTGGAATGCATTGCCAGAGGTTGGGGTAAGAGCGGATAGCGTAGCTGGTTTTAAGAAAGGTTTGGACAATTTCCTGGAGGAAAAGCTCATACTCTGTTATTGAAACAGACATGGGGAAGCCACTGCCTGCCCTGGATCTGTAGCATGGAATGTTGCTACTCCTTGGGTTTGGCCAGGTACTAGGGACCTGGATTGGCCACCATGAGAACGGGCTACTGGGCTTGATTGACCCAGTAAGGCTATTCTTATGTTCTTATGTCAACGAATGTTGTTTGCATACTTTTTATGTGAACGCTCGGTTATAAAACTATCCCTATAATCATCTCTCTTATAAGTTGATTTACATAAGTTCAACAGGCACTGACGATGGATAAACCTCTTGTACCAAATCCTTACAGGTTGAGCAGTGGCATTGTTCCTTCTAGACACCAATGGGTTCAGAACTTGAGGTGGTAAACTTATAGGCACATATAGTGCAAAACAGTCACTAACTATTCCATTATACTCTAGTCTTCAGTATGCTTTGTGGAATGTATCAAATATAATTACCTGGTAGAAAAATGAATTGCTTTTCAGCAGAGAGAGAAAAATGATTCATTGCTTGGTACAGTGCTGCAATGGTAGACTACAAGAGAGATGACCGCCTAAAAATAGCCTGATGAAATTGCTTCCATTTTCCTAAGAATTCATTTTGCACAAAATGCAAAGAATCATTTCATATTGCAGAGTGACTTTAAATAAGGAAATAGAGTGCAAATTAGCATAGACCCCAGTATGAACGGCAATATGGTGACTGCAGAAAATGTGCCATACACATTAAAACAAAACCATAAAGGCTTCAGATAATTAAGAAGTGACTCATCCCTATCATGGTGGGTGCTTTACAGTGAGAGAAGAGAGGCTCAATCTTCCTCCAAGGAAAGCAAGATTCTCAATGCTGACATTTAGAAAATCTTTTTATAGGACTGTATTTTCACAAAAGTTTGGAACCAAAAAGCACTATGTGCTAGAAGTTGCATGACTTTCTTTTCTACCTTTTAATGTAGGAGGAGAATAACACAGGGGAAATATTGTGCTAAAAACCTGGGTATTTATTGTCTTAGCCAGATGAAAAGTGCTTTAAACAATTGCTTTTTTATCCAAGCAGATCTCCATCAACTCTTCCCTCAACATAAGACTAGCAGTGTATAACTAGATTATTTTAAGCCAGGGACAGCATGGACAGTCACAAATATTTGTCCATCCTGCATGAGATGAACTGCCTATTTTTGTACTGAGAAGTCTAGCTCTTAGATATTTTGTACAGTGTCCTGTTAAGCATGGTATATAGATGGTTGGGCCAGTCATGTTCTTATAGTTCCCATATTTAGCCATATTTAGCGCCAGTGCTCACACAGCAAAGTGGGCAGACAGGACTGCAAGAAAGACAGTCAGTCCTGTCTTTGCCAGCTTAGCTATGTGGATGCCATCACTGAATGTTGTTCCACATGCTCTCATATATTGCAGATCTGGCAAAATGTGGCCTCAGGTACACCTCCTCCACCTTTAGTAATGTTCAATAGCGGTAGGGATACCGGTGTTTTTATTCCTCATTGGCCCACATTCTTTTATTGCAGTTATTTAGGTAAACTTTTTTTTTAACTTTTTTATCCACCATAATCTTTTTAGAAGTTTTAGAAGTTTCCTTGTGATTATTCTATTTAAACATATTCAAATAAATTATATACTTAACTTAGTATGCTACTGGGTTACATGATCCGACATGTTTCGCAGCAATTTGCTTTATCAAGGATCCCCCAGAGCCATTATGTCTACCATCTTACTCGGAGTTTTTTGCTCACTGAATGTTGGCCAGCAGTTGATTATCTTCTGGGCTGGGGGCTGGCTCGGATGTTTCAATGCCAATACCTGGACATTGCCCCAGCATTGAATATCTGGGTTTAATTCAGCCTGCGGTGTGGTCAGTGGCTTAGAAACTACTGACTACTGCAGGCTAAATATTCAGGAAGTGCCTAAAAACATACCTGTTCCTGAAATATCTAGACAGCTGACCCGTACTTCTCTTTCTCCTCAATACGGTTCTCTTGACCTATTAACCACTTTCTTGCACATCTTTAAGTTCAATCAACTTGTAACGTCTTTTAATCTTTTGTAAACCGCATAGAACTTCACGGTACTGCGGTATATAAACTGTTATTATTATTAAATATTATTTCTTTAATTTGTTTTCTATCCCATTGTTCTCAAAGAGCTCAGAACGGGTTACAGGTTAAACATACATAATTTCAGTACAAGTTTAAATTACAAGTTTTTATCCTACCTTGACACATACTAGGGGTCTAATATTAATATACAAGGGTCATTTCATAAATAATGCACACTATTTTTTTTTTTTTTTTTTTAATTTACATGTTTTTTTTTCAGGTATTTCTTTACAATCCTTCTATATAGTCTCCCTGCTCTGCAATGACTGAGTCCCAACGTCCGGGAAGCTTCATTATTCCATCCAAGACACCGTTTTTGTTCAGTTGCTGAATGGCTCGGGTACCGGCAGGACAAAGCTCTTCCAGAGATGCAAAATGATGCCCGCACATAGGTTGTTTCAACTTTGGAAAAAGGTCGAAGTCTGGTGGACTCATGTCTGGACTGTAGGGTGCATGAGGTAACACCTCCCAGCCATATTTGTGTAGTTTTTCAATGACAAGTGGAGAGCTCCATCTTCCCCACGGCCAAAAAAATTTTGACGAGCTCAATCAAAAGTCAAGCAAATGATGATTTTTGCTTATGATCATGAAGGCATCATCGTTACAGACAAAGTTCCATGTGGAAGAAGTGTCACAGCAGTATATTATCATAATTTTTTGCAAAAAATGCACAGAAAAATGCACAAAACCCAACCTCAGTTGTTCTTGGCCGGGCCATTCATCCTTCATGACAACGCTCACCCGTACTTAGGGAATGTCGTCATTGAAAAACTATGCAAATATGGCTGGGAGGTGTTACCTCATGCTTCCTACTGTCTAGATATGAGTCCATCAGACTTCGACCTTTTTGCAAAGTTGAAACAACCTATGCGTGGACATCGTTTTGCATCTCAAGAAGAGCTTTTTTACGTCGGTGCCCGAGCCATTCGGCAACTGAACAAAAACGGTGTCTTGGATGAAATAATGAAGCTTCCTGGACATTGGGACTCGGTCATTGCAAAGCAGGGAGATTATATTGAAGGCGTGTAAAGAAATACTTGAAAAAAAAATAAAACATTTAAATTTTAAAAAATAGTGTGCATTATTTATGAAATGACCCTCGTACATAATATACAGTTTACTGGTTACAATTTGCCATAGTTATCCTTACAGTGCAAGGTTTTCAGTACAAGTTTTATCCTAATTTGAAACACAGATAGTTTACAGGTTAGATCTGCCATAGTTATAAGATTTTACAATACAAGTTTTCCTTACGTGACACATACTGGTTCTGGTACCAATATACATTTCTTTGTAGTCCATTGGTCAAGGGCAGGGGTTTAGGTGAAGAGCCAAATTATTTAGGACATGGCCTCTAACCCCCAATGACAAACATTTCTCCCTTTCTTTCTCCATCCCCCACTCCAACATTGCAGCAGATTCTTCTTCTCCCCAACTAAATGATCTTTAATACTCACTAGTCCCAAGATCACTCTTAATAAGAAATTTGAACACATCATTAATTGAAAGTCTCCATTTATTCTATCTAGGAGGTCATCAAGAAGTCAGTAAATACAGTATACATACACAGCACTACAATACTGTCTTAAATATTATAACTGGCAGTATACACGTTTAATGAATCATAGACAAAGAAACATCTGTGATTTTTTAAAAATTAAAACAGAAAGATTCTTTTTCACATACACTATTTCATTTTTTCACGTATTCTGTGTTCCTGAGTACAGAATATTTCTGGTTCATGCATAAAACTGCCTAGGGTTAGACTGTACATAAATTTTAATAAATAAATAAATAAAAAATCTTGCTTCACCCATGGACAGTGGGCCTACATCCACTTCAGGTCAGTCAAGCACTCCATTATTCCGTTCTTTGATTGCATGAATGGCTCAAACAACTGTAGTATTAGTTCATTTGCATGATTGTCTTCTCCTTTGCAATAACAGGCTTGTATTAAGAAATTGCAAGATACAGACCCCAGGAACATCCCTGAGAATGTGCCAATTATGCCTGGTCATCCTGAGATTGGGTTTGGAAGAGTAGCCCACACAACATCTCGCACACATTGTTTTTCCCTGTTCCCTTCTCCTCTAGGAATGACCTCAATACTATTTTCTTCTCTTCTCTGACTCTTAGGCTGGATATCTTACTCAGCAGAAAACAGCCCTCTGCTTCCTGCTGTAATCTCTTCCCACTCGGATAGCTTAAGAGAACGGGAAGAAAAAGAATAGCAGATTGCACACCTTAGGAAACATCTCACAGATCAACAGACAACAGGGAAGAGGAGTGAATCAGGAAAAGGAGCAGGATGGTTAGGGGAAGGGCCTGTTGGCCAGAGTGAGTAGGCATCCCTCAAGCTGGCCTTGCTGAAAAAAGGGGGGAGGGGGAAGCCCGGGTAGGCTTTGGGTTGGGGGGTGCCAGCATGAGGGAGTGGGCATCCCTCTGCCAGGAATGTTTACGGGGGCGGTGTTTCCCTGCCTCAGCTGCTGAGCTGATTGCAGCAGGGGGATTCCCTTGCCGCGATCAGCTCGGTGGCAATACTATTTTCGAACTGGCCCCTGTGACACGGGTGCCGGTTAAAAATCAGGCAGGTTAGGAAGGGTTAGATGTCTGTCCATTAGGACAGATGTGATTCTCAGCTGCTGCCTACAAGTGTCCTTTACAGAATCAGGTCCTTCTTGTTCTTGATGTCTCTGGCTTAAAATAATCCAGTTATGAATCTTTTGCACTGTAATAATTTAAAATGTCAATAAATGTTTGAAAAGGAATTTCTTTATATGAACAATCTGCAGCCAGAGGCCATTGAAATTATTAAGAATACTTTAATGAAAAGAAATAGCAATTTGAGGATACCAACACAGTTTCTTACAGAGTTATCCAGCATTGCATTACAGAACAATTATTTCCATTTTGAAGGTAATTTTTACACATAAATCAAAGGCACTGCAATGGGTGCTACAATGGCCCCATCTATTGCAAACCTCTATGTTGCAGAATTTGAAAACAAATTTTTACAGGATCATGCATTTGTAGATGATATTGTTTTATGGTGTCGTTATATAGACAGCATTCTGATTATTTGGACAGGTACAGAAGAAAAATTGTTAACTTTTCATAAATGGCTTAATGGACGAGACTCCAATTTAAAATTCCAGATAAATTATCATAGATCACAGAAACCCTTTCTGGACATATTAATAGTCTATGAGGATGGCATATTTACCACTACTTTTTACAGGAAAAAAAAAAACCCAGATACAATTAAGATGCTATATTACACCAGCTGCCATAGTCAGGCTCTGAAGAGAAATTTACCTTTCAGCCAATTTCTACATGTTAAATGTTTGTGTTCAAGCAAACAATATTACGATCTTTATTCCTGTGTAATGAATAATAAATTTAAGGAAAGAGGATATCCAACTAGATTCATTGAGGAAGGGATGGACAGAGTTCGATCATTTGATAGAAAATCAGGATACAGACACAAAAAATATTGAAAATAAAGTAGTATACACGTACTCATGATTATATGTTTTATAATCTTCAACAAATATTAAGTAAACATTGACATATAGTGCAGAATATTCCATCTTTCATGGATAAAGAGTTTATGGTGGCTTACAAAAGGCATAAGAACTTGAAACATGTTAGCACCATCAATGCTGCCTACAAAACACAATGTTAAGAATAAGAAGATTTCTGGCCATTACCTATGTGGCAATTATTCAACATGTGTGGTTAATCTTATGACTAAAGAATTCATACACCCCCGGACTGGACAGAAATATAAATTGAGACACTTTTCAAACTGCAGGACTGAAGGAGTGATTTATGTGGTAATCTGCCCTTGTGGACTCGTTTATGTTGGAAAAATGAAAAGACAGTTTAAACAAAGAATGTTTGAACACGGAAGTGCCATTTCACGCAAATGTTTGGAGAAACCACTGGTGGAACATTGTGTACAAGAGAATCACATTTTCAGTCAATTATGGTTTATGGTTGTCAGTAAACCTCACATTTCCTGGAGAGGAGATGATTTGGATAAACTTTTGTTACAAGAGGAGCAGAAATGTATTTTTAAATTCAACAGTTACACCACATGGTTTAAATCAAGAGTTTGATCATTTGATAATCTTTTTATAATTTGGTTTCTCTTTGTGTGTGTGTGTGTGTGTAGGAGGGGGGGGGGGTTATTTATGATTCTGTGCTGAAAGTTTTAATTATATACACTTCATGCTATTTATGTATGTATTAACTTTGTTTTATCAAGAGGTTTTATTTTTATTTTTGAAATCTTTGTTATTTATATGTTGTTTTTATGATTGAGATTCAGTATTTGTTAATATTTATTTATTGATACATATCCCCCCCCCCCTTTTATTAATCCACAGTAGAGGTTTGTATTGTAGCCTGGATCCTTAACGATAGCATGTCAGATCCCCCCCCCCCCCCATGGCTGTCTCTGAAAAAAGCCCTATATGGTTCCAACAACCTTTCTCTGCTAGTTCAGTCTTCCATCTTAAGTATTGCAATATTATTTATTTGGGTACATATAAGAAAACACTGAAAAAGACTTTGAGTTATTCAAAATTCAGCAATTCGGCTAATTTTTGGTTTGAAAAAATGGAAACATATTACTCTCTATTATCAAAAACTACATTAGTTACTGATGGAGGCAAGAGTTTTGTTTAAATTTTCCTGTATCTGTTTTAAATAAATATTTGGTATGGCTCCTGAGTACCTGGTCTCTCATTTTTTTCTAGACTGTTTTAACAGGCCTACATGCAGAATCCATATGTTTGCTTACCTAACAGTAAATGCTTGTCGCTTTTAAAAGATTTCTGGAGAGAACTCTTGCATTTTGGGTAGGCAAATTGAATGGCTGGTTGGGTAATATTATTATGCGTGCTCCATCTTATTTTACTTTTAGAAAATTAGTAAAAACACAGTTGTTTGATCAATTTGTAACCTGATTAACTGGTTTTAATCTTTTATCCTTTTATCGTGTATGTATTTCTGATGATTTGTATTGTATTTTTTTTCACTGATTGTCCAGTACTTCTCATTGTAAACTGCCTCGAACTGTTATGGTTATGGCAGTATACAATAATAAATTATTATTATTATTGTCTCATCTTATCATTATCTCCTCCTTTGAAACAACACAATTATATTTTCCGTTCGACATATAAGTTACTTATCCAATTTGACGGTGCTATGAAGATCAGCTGGAAGAACTCTACTCTTATCTCACCATGGACTAACACTTTCAAAATTAAAAACATTGCCTTGAATTGGCCTATTTGGCAAAATTGTGATATATGGTCATTACAAGATCTTCTTGGGAATAATCGCTGGTTGTCCTTTGAACAAGTATGTGACAAATTTTGCTTACCTGCCAATAAATTTAATGATTGGCTCCAGTTGAAACACTGCGCTTGTGCTTCTATACCTGATCTCCTTAAATTGAAATCTACACCTCACCTTCTTCAATATATTGTCACTGTAACCCCACTTAGAGGTGTAGCTTTCAGATGGTATGCATTGTTGAGACAAACCTCCTCAGTGTCTATATCACAAATGATGAACGCATTTACTTTTTACTGCATCGGTCACAATGGACACCACAGAAAATCACTAAATTTTCTAATAAAGGCTCCAATCTATGCTGGTCCTGTGGAAAATTTGTAGGCACACTACCTCACATGATTTATCTATGCCCACATCTTAAATTGTATTGGGAAAAAGTCTGGAACACTATTTCTACCATTTACCGTATTTTCACGCATATAACGCGCTCGTTATACACGATTTTACAAACCGTGCATAACCATGCGCGTTATACGCATGAGCGTGTTTTACAACTTTTTTTTACATAGTTCCCCCCCAACGTCCGATTCACCCCGCAGGAACGGTCGCACCTCCACCCCAAAGGACCGCTCGCACACACTCACACCCGCACCCGTACCCCCACCCCGAAGGACCGCTCGCACGCACTCACACCCGCATCCCCACCCCGAAGGACGTCAGAGAAAGGGCGGGACCGCCGGAAGAGGAAGCAGCGCAGACGCAGGGCTCACAGAAGGGCCGGGACCGCCGGCAGAGGAAGCAGCAGGACAACGGTAGGAGCTTCTACATGATGGGGGGGTCGGGAGGCTGTGGGGGTGCAAGCGGTCCTTTGGGGTGGGGGTGCAGGTACGGGTGCGAATGCGTGCGAGCGGTCCTTCAGGGTGGGGGCGCGAGTGGTCCTGCGGAGAGGGTAAATCGGACGTCGGGGGGGGGGCATCAGGCTTTCAGGGTGGGGACAGGACTTCAAGGGGGAGAGGAGAGTTGGGGCGGGCGAAAGGAGAGTCGGGGTGGCCAGAGGAGAGTCAGGGCGGGTGAAAGGAGAGTCGGGCGGCGACGGGGGAGTCGGGGTGGCATGCGCTGTATACGGGTGTGCGCGGTATATAAAAATTTATTTACATAAATTACAGTTTCCCGCGCGCTATACCCGTGTGCGCGTTTTACACGGGTGCGCAGTATATGAGTGAAAATACGGTAAACATTAAAGAACCCCTACACCTTAAAATTATTATTCTTGGTCAACAGGGCCTTAAACATTCTTAGTCTGAATCTAATGCCCGTTTGCTTAATATATTACTGTTTTGGGCTATAAAAAATTTCCTGCATTGTTGGAAGGACTTATCTAAAGTAGAATTTATCATAGGGTGGAACACGGTATGCATACCTCTAAATTTGAAGGTGTTACCGCTGAAAAACATAGCTCTACTAGTTCTTTCCACCAAATTTGGAGCCCCTTCCAAACTTATTGTGCTTTGGATCATTTATGTAGTACTTCCGTGTTACTATATGAGTTATCAAATGAAGCTATTATTTGAGGCTTGTTGGGAATGCTTCATGCATACTATCAGCCATAGTTAAATGTACTGGCCTTACTATATATGTTGGACATGAGACACTAGTTGTATGGCCTTATAGTCAACATCATTTTATGTATATCATTTGTGTTATAAGCAACTAGTTGATTTCATGTTATAGTTAGCTACTGTATATTTGTATATTTTTATTAATTAATTGTATATATCTACTGATTTGTATATTTTGATTATTTATCTAAAAATTAATAAAATATTTTTTTTAAAAAGAATATGTTGTCTCTTTTAAGCCAATTATTTTAGTCAAATTTCAGCATTTAAGACATTTATGGTTTATGAAAGGGCTAAGGGGCTCATAATAATAATAAAAAAAACCATCCAAAAAGGGGCCTAAATCAAAAAGCCAGATCGTCCAAGTACCGATAATCAAAGCTGGTTTTAGATGTATCTAAAACCAGCTTAGGCCTTTCCACTGCCTCTAAATGCAATGAGCGAAAAGAGGCATTTTTAGAGGACGGGAAAGGGCGGAAGGTGGGCGGGAGGTAGGCCGACCTAGACTTAGTCGTACAGCAAGTATAACCAAAAACTTGAGCAGGTTGCCCAGTTGGAACTTATACGTTTAAGTCAAAACAGGTATATGTTCTGAAAAGGGGCTGCTGAGCTGATCGCGACTGCCGCGATCAGCTCAGTGGCACTGGCAGCCTGTCCACCCCCCACTGCAACAATCACGGCAGGAGAGATGCTTCATCTCCCTTGCCGTGATCACGATTGCCCCACCCCTGAACTCCCATGACCCGCTGCAGGAGAGATGCCCAAACTCTCCTGCCGCAATTTTGGCAGTTCAAGGGGAGAGGTGATTGTGATCACGATTGCGGCAGGAGAGATGACCAATCTCTCCTGCCGCAATCCCCCCCGAATCAATACTGGCAGAAGGAAGCCTAACCCCTCCTACCCAAGACGCCCCCGAACCCCTGATCGGCCCCTCTGAACCACCAATCGCCCCCTCACCCTGAGACCCCCCCCGGGCCTTAGGGCTTGATTGGGCCAGGCGCCTAAGGCCCTGCCCACAGGAGGGGCCTAAGGCCTGGCCCAATCAGGCCCTAAGGCTCACCATTCAGAGGATGGCAGACCTGCCAGGCAGACAGGCTTGGGACCCGTCTGTCCAGCCAACTGACTGTAAGTAAGGGGCGGTTGGAAGTGGGGGGGTGATCAGAGGTTCGGGGGGGGGCCGATCGGGGATTCGGGGGGGCGGTCGTGGGGGGTGCATCGTGGGCAGGAGGGGCTGGGCTCCCTCTGCCCATATTTGAATGGGGGTGGGGGGGTCGTGGGTCTTGTGCCTTAACAGGAGGGGTTGGGCTCCCTCCTGCTGGTACTGGTTTGGGGGAGGGGGTGGATCGAGACAGGAGAGATTGGGCATTTCTCCTGCTGTGGTCGCAACAGTTCGGGAGTTGGGCGATTAAGCCGGGGGAGATGAGCCATCTCTCCTGCCACGATCGTTGCGGGGGTGTGTGTGTGGATCCTGTAACCGGTGTTGTTTTTGACAGACACCGGTTACAGAATCCAGCTTTTAGGTGAAGGACTGGCCCCTCCTTCGCCTAAAAGGTCTTGTTTTGGGCATTTGTGACTTAGGCTATATTTTGGTTGATAATGTGTTGTAAGTTTAGAAGTAGTGGTGGTTGGGGCGTTTAAACAGCTGAACGTAGAGGTAGGCCAATCTAAAAAACAACAACTCATTTTGGACGTTTTTTTTGAGAATGGACATTTTCCCTGCTGCAACTTTCAGAGTTTAGGGCCTTAGGCCAAAAGGGGACTTAGACTTTTATTATGCCACTCCATGTGTATTTTTTAACTCCCACTCCCCTTTTTATGAAGCTGCAAAAGGGTTTTTATCTCTGGCCATGACGATAAAAGCTCCAACGCTCACAGAATTCCTTTGAGCATCAGAGTTTTTATTGCTGCGGCTGGCGATAAAAAACCCTAACACGACTTCATAAAGGAGGGAGGGGGAGTAAGAGTCTACTGTTCTATACTGTTGCATTAAAGATTGCAATTCTGATAACATGATTTTGATGTCATTGGAATGCATAAGATGACCACTAGTACGCATAGCATTTTTATCTAAACTAAGCTACATCTTAAGTTTATATACCGCATTATCTCCATGGAAGTGGAGCTCGGCACGGTTTACAAGAACTTAAATATAAGAAGAGAAAGGAAAAGGTTTACATGAGCTTATATATAGAAAGGAAGAGTAAGGGGGAAAATAGAATTACATGTTAGTGAAAAGCCAAGTTTTCAGTTGCTTGAGGAATATTTGGAGAGAGCACAGGTTCCGCAGCGGGATAGTAAGGTCGCTCCATAGACCTGTGATTTTGAAGAGAAGAGATTTTCCCAGTTTACCTGGATAGAGAATACCGTGTAGAGAGGTGAAGGATAGTTTATATCTATGGGCGGGTCTGGTGGAGTCAGGATTCGAGGAGTTAAAGGATAGTGGGATTAGGGGAGGAAGAATGCCGTGAATGATCTTAAAAGCCAGGCAGGAGCATTTGAAATGGATTCTGGAAATCACTGGGAGCCAATGAAGATTGGACAGGAGTGGGGAGACATGGTCAGATTTGCGTTTTGCAAAGATCAACTTGGCTGCAGTATTCTGGATAAGCTGGAGTCTTTGAAGACTTTTTTTTGTTAGGCATAAGTAAATGGCATTGCAGTAGTCAAGTTTGGAGAGGATAATGGATTGGACGAGGACGGCAAAATGTTTTTGGCGAAAGTAGGATCTTACTTTCCTCAGCATGTGGAGGCTGAAAAGAATGATTTTGCCAAGGAGTTGAGGTGGTCATTGAGGGAGAGAGAAGAATCAATAATGATGCCAAGGACCTTGCTTGAGAACTCAAGGTGTAGAGCAGTGCCTGTGGGTAGTACGAAGAGGGTGGGCAGGTGTTCTAACTTTGGGCCAAGCCAGAGTAATTTTGGTTTTGATTCATTTAGTTTCATCTGTACCGAGAGGGACCAGGAGTGGAGTCTCATTATTCAAGATGTAATGTTCTCGTGGAGGTTGGTGAGGTTCTGGTCTGTTTCAAGGAGGACAAGGATGTCATCAACGTATGTGTAGATTGTTTCAAGGGGAGAAAGTTGGAGGAGCTTCAGGGAGGACATGTAGATGTTAAAGAGAATAGGGGATAGGGATGATCCCTGAGGGACACCGCAAGATGGTGTCCAAGGAACGGACGTGGTGCCTTTTGTGTTGACAGTATAGGAGCGAGAGCGAAGGAAGTTTAAGAACCACTTTAGGACGATGGAGTCAATTCCTATCTCGGAAAGTTAATAAAGTAGTATGTCGTGGTGGATGACATTGAAAGCTACAGAGAGATCGAATTGTAAGAGAACAGCGAATTTGTTACGAGAATGTAGTTGTTGAACCTTTGAAATTAGGGAAACTAGGAGGGGCTCAGTGCTGAAGCTGGGTCTGAAGCCGTGTTGGTAGGGGTGGAGAATGGAGAATCTCTCTAGGTAAGAAGAGAGCTGGGTAGCGACTATGGTCTCTAGCAGTTTAGTTAGGAGAGGGATATTTGCTATGGGGCAAGGTAAGGAAGGGTCGAGATCAGCTTTTTTCAGAAGAGGGGATAAGGCAATGTGTCCCATTTCTGTGGAAAACAGGCCCAATAGTAGAGCAGTATTTATAAGACTGGTAAGGGAGGAGATGGCCTGCGCAGGAATGTTTTCGTACAGGTAGGATGGGAAAGGATCTAGGATGCATTTGCAGGATTTTAGTTTGAGACAAAGTTTAGAGATCTGGGTTTTTATTAAACTTTTAAGACCAAATTGAAATGATTTAGATAATGATTTTTAGCATTTTTATAAGGGCAAGATGTGTTCTATTGATTTTTATTCCGGTCTCATGCTTTTAAGGTGGTCAGAAAATTGCTAATCTCTCTATTTTCTTTTATTCACACCCTATTGATCTTGTAGGAATGATTCTCATTCGGTGTATTTTTCCATCATTTATTAAGGTTAAGTATAAAAATCTATGATCACTTCATTTCCGTATCAGGCAGTCACAGCTTGGTGTTAATTCTCAGCTCAACTGGCACAGGTCTCATTGTATTTCTTATTTTGCAAGTCTTTGAAATTTTAAATGTTTGAAAACTTTTTCTATTAAATCTCATTTACACATCTTGCGATTATATGTTATCTGCTTTCAACCTGTTATCAGGGAGTTGGCGGAATATAACCATCATTAACATTACCACTCAAGTGAATGCCTCCCTTGCATTTGTGCACTATAGAATACAACAAATGCTATGTGCCAGTACAGTGTTAAAAAAACCCCACAAAACTGTTGAAGATGCACTTTTTTTGTTCAGGCTTTTTTTTTTTTTTTTTTTAAGAACTTTATAGAGCAGATTGGTGATGGCTTTTTGAGAGCAGCGTATATTGTATGCAGAGTGCATCTTAAATTACATTTTCTGTTGTTTTGTGAATGTATTTATTATATTAATATGAATGAATTCTTTTTGTAAACTGCTTAGGTATTAAACAGGTGATATATTTTATAAAAAAACAAATGGTGCCTATCTCTTGAGAACTCTCATGTGAGTAGAATTTGGAGGGAAGTTCCAGGATTTTCAGAGCATACTTCATTTCCCTGCTCATTGATGTGATATAGAGAAGATACTATTCCACCACATATCCCTTAGAGAGGATAAGGGATATGTGGTGGGAATATTTGGGAATGGTAAGAGAGGAAGCCAACATCAGACCTTTATTTTTCACAAATACTGATGTTGTTGTCCAGTGCTGAGTTGCCAAATTGTTAGTACTGAGTATTCCATAGATAAGAGTGTAGTATGCAGAATGTGAACCCTCAGTGATCTTGTAGACAGGAAAGAGGAAATTTGGTACACTTGCTATGGAGTTGCTTGAAAACCAAAAGATATTGGCTGGGGGTGGTTCAGTACCTATGGAAAATAATTAGCTTTTAGTCTGTCATCTGTGGGGTTAATATACAACCAGGGACCCTGGGGATTAAAGGGAAGTTTGCCAAGCTATTTTAAGAAAGACTTGTTTAGTGGTAAAGAAATGTTTCCTGCAGCATTGGTTACATGAGAAGCCACTGATATTATTGGACTGGAGGAACAGGCTGCATGACTTTATGTTGCTGGAGCAGCATGAAATTAAAGTTTTCCCAAATCGGCAGCAAATCTTTTGGCAGTATTGGAGGAATATGTACAATTGCTTCTACATAAGGTACACAGTGTGGTGTTAAATACTTTTCAAGCTGTATGGAGCAAGATGGTTCAATGTAGTGAGAAAGACAAGTGGGTAAGGATGGCTGGTCTCCAGGGTGGATGCTGCAAGGTGTTTTGTAATGAAAGAGAACTCCAGGGGGTCCATAAGAACACAGAATTTCTGGAGAAGGGGATTAAGGTTGCAATGTTTGTGTGTGTAAAGAGGGGGGGGGGGGGGTTGGTATATAAACATAAACGGGTGGTTCATTATTTGTACCTAATTACTGTGATTGTTTGGGATAGTAGATTATTGAACATGCACAGTTCTTCCCAAGGTTTTGCAATATAAAGATTGGTACTAATCTGAGAATTGAAAACCTTAAGGGGACCAGCTATACTTCAGTGTCCTAGGTCGGGTTATTTTGAAAAGTTCACTTTTATAGTGCACACAATTCACCACTTTTATTTTTTTTTTTTTTTGCTGTGGTTGCATTGATTTCCTTATCGGCTGCCTGACGTTAGAATAACGTCATTACCACCAAACCCAATACCCACTAGCGTTTCACCGCAGCAGCCGCAAGAATCACACTTTAAACTTTCACTTTGCTTTCATGCTTCGTTTCCAATGGCCAAAGCGACCGTCAATCTTAATCACCTTTTTTTTTTCACCGCCCGTTTCTCCTCCACTGGGTTCGATTGATCTTCCGACTGTTTTCGTTGACAACGCTGTACAAAACCTTACGTTTGGTTGAGTCGTGTTGCTAAGGCGGAGTAGAGGGAATTCCTAGGAGCCGGCACAGTGAGCTAACTCTGGAGCTGTCACGCGTGCTCAGTTCGGCGCGTGCTTGGAGGTCTTTCACGAAATAGAATGCGCCGCTGGCCAGCCGGTTGGCCGACGCGCGCTCACGAGTGACAGTCCCCTCGATAGCTCTTCCTCTTGTGCCTCTGCGCGCGCGCGCGCGCTCTCCGCTTAACCTTAGTGCCCGCTGCTTGGCGGTGGAAGGCGGGTGAGCGAGGACAGCATGAGCGTAGTATGCTCTAAGGAAAGTAGATACATATGAGTAAGAGAGAGAGAGAAAACGAGGACTGTGGAGGGGGGAAATAATGAGACAAGTGCGCGATATTACTAGGCAAGAGACACGCAGTAAGAGGAGCGACCGCTAAAACACATACAAACAGATTTTAATCATCTTCCTGTCCTTCTCAAATCTCCCCCATTATCTTCTCTGAACTTCTGCCCGTTCTGTTCCCGCTTTCCCTTCTCTCCATCAGAAAAGGAGGGTTTTGTTTTGGGGTTTTTTTTTTCTGCTCCGTGTTTCCGTGTACACTGACGGGACACAGGAATAGTTTAGTAGGCAAATCCTCAAGCGTAGCTCGAAGAAACACAACGACCTCTCCTCTTGCGTCCCCCCCACCCCGCGCCCTCCCTCCCCCTCCCCCCCTATCGGAAAGCCAAAATGATGGCGGCAGCTCCCATCCAGCAAAATGGGACACACAGTGGGGTTCCCTTAGACTTGGACCCCCCAGACTCCAGGAAGAGACCGCTCGAAGCTCCTGCGGAGGAGGGCAGCACCAAGAGGACAAACACGGGCGGTGGGTCCCTTTCTTTGCTTACCAGCTAAGTAGCCTACCTATCCTCTCTGCTCATCCTCCTGATTTCTACCTTCAAGTCTTCCCCTCATTATCATGAGTATTTATTACTGTTCTCTATCATCTTTCATGAAAATGGCGACTTTTTTTTTTGTTTGTTTGTTTGTAGTACTGTATTTTGGGTGAACTAAACAGTCCTGGCTATTTTTTTTTTCAATTTGATGTGTTTTGCGTTTCTTCATATGGTGGTGCTGGTTTCAGGGAGGGAGGGGGAATGGGAAAGCTCCCTCATGTACGTTTATTTTGAAACCCCTAGTTGGCGAGGGGCACTAGTAAGAATCGAGTACGTTCTTGGGCTAGTGGCAGAAACATTTAGTGCAAGAAAGGACGACGAAACCGAATCGGCTGCCGAACGTACAAATCACTTTAATTTCTTTCTCGATTTCCGTTGTTTTGGCTTTTCATCACAATACACAGCATTTGCTTCAAGGAGGGGGGTGTCTAGATTTTTTTGTTTGTTGAACTCCTTTAAGTTTGCTGAGAAGAAGGCAATCCACCTTGTTTGTTTCTGCTGCTTGAGGATGAAGTATAACATCCCCAGCACCTTCTTTTCTTCTGTATTGTCAGTATAACAATGCACCGATGCAGAGGTGATTTTATTTGCTCGGGATTTGCAAAGCAGGAGCAGTGGTGTATTGGCACGGCTAGTTTGGATGTTTATCCCCCTGCACAAGAAACTCAAATGGACCTGCACTTCTATCATAAACTTTACAGGGGCATTCATTTGCTGGACCATGTTGAGATTATACAAAGTTAGTTAATTGATTTGATTGATATATTGACATTTTTTTGTGACATTTTACGTTCCGATGTTTGAAGATGGGGAGGAAGGTACTGAATAGAAAACATGTCTTGCTAATTTGGTTCAGGGGCATGAAGAGGGGAAATGGATAATGTAATTAGATGTTATAACATTTAAGAAAATGTTTTTTTAATAAGCTTAAAAGGAATAATGATTGCTAAAGAAGAGTTTGCCAAAAAAATAATCATTTGAGGTTTAGAAATTCAAGAAGCCAGTTCAGGTGCAATGCTTTGCTGAAAATAAGTGTTTTTGCTCACTTTGTGCAAAAAAATGACAAATGGCTAATTGCAGTTCTCATGTGTTCACTAATTTTATATAGACTATCAGTTCTGACCATGTTAGTTTTGGCACATTTTATGGCAATGTTAAGAGTTGAGGTTGTTTGTTATATACTTACATACATACATAGGTCTTGGAACATTTTGTAGGTGAAAGAAGATGCCATGTCATTTAACTGTACCATGGTAACCAAAGCTGGGATTGCAAAATACTATGTATTTGAAATAGTAGGAATGATTTTGTTTTTTCTAGTGTGTTTCTTTTTTAAATTATAAAAGATAGAAACACAAATTTTTTCAGGTGCATTTTCAGAATGCAATTTTTTGTTGTGTATAGTCTGTACATTTAAATAGGCATCTTTTTTGACATGGCCAGGATGGGAATGAATTTACCTAACACTTAAACATGAAATGCATTAGGTAATTTTTATTGGCAATAGGAAGGATCTGAACAGACATTTGATGTTAAATAATATCTTAAAATGTGATTTATTTCTTTGTAGAAGACGGCCAGTATTTTCTAAAGGTCCTTATACCTAGTTATGCTGCTGGATCTATAATTGGGAAGGGAGGACAGACAATAGTTCAGTTACAGAAAGAGACCGGAGCCACCATTAAACTGTCTAAATCCAAAGATTTTTACCCAGGTAGGTGCTTGGTTTCTGGTTTGATAAATTGCTGGGTAAAACCATGTGAGTAGTGTGCAATTTAGAAACTTTAAAGTGTAATAACAATCCCTTAAGCATGCAATTATAGTATAAATGATATGGACAAGAATACACATTTTTTAACTTCTAGCACTGATTGATTTGGCAAGTGTTTTACGTGTTGCTGCATGGTCTCTGCTTCTTTGAATATTCTGTAACAAGAGTCTCTTTTTAGAAAGTTTTGGTATTTGGATTTCCTTTGCAGTATCTGAAACCTATCTTGTATTTTTGACAGCTGTCACTACCATAAATTGGTTTTCTTTAAATGTTCTTTTCATGGAATTGCAGTTACACTTGGACTTGAATGAAAGACAGGATCTAAAGAATAGGCTTAGCTCTTTATTTTGCTTTGTTTGTCTTGGGGTGCAGTATAGGGATAGGACTTTCTATTCAGTTGTTTGTGGAAAACAAACATGTTATTACCGAGAAATAAAGGTGTAATAGTTTAGAAATCAGCTGTATTCCTGACTTGTATGTGCAGAAATGAGTTTAAATGTTTAGTACTCACATGTAATACTGACTAGATGGATTATAAAAAGCATGGCTGTGATTGATCAACATTTATGTGGCAAGCAGGCCACAATTATTGTTTAAAAGCTGCATCTCTGTGCTTCTGCTAAATATTTTGACTATGTCTACAAGAAATGTTTGTCTTAATGTGAGATTGGGTTTAGATAAAATGATTAACTATTTCATAAACTAAAGATAATGATCTAGAAGGCTTATACTGTTTATTATGTGTTGCTTACAATGACAATCCTTTAATTGAATAGTTTATTAAAATTTCATTTTGTAGAAGAGTGTAATGCATATGAGGATACAGTTTAGCAAGATGACTGAATTCCATAAAGCAGCAGCCATCTGGTGGAAGCAAAGCATTTGGAACATTTCATGTCCTGAACAGAAAAGGGATAGTTTGCTCAGGACTGTAAGGCTATAAATATTTTGTAATTACGCCTATTGTGCTGTAAAAATTAATGGTGACTTTACAGGTTGTGCAAAACAGATGATTATATTCCAAATCAATATGCTAGGTACTAAGAGCTTCCTGAAAGTTTTTTTTTAATGAGCTTGGTGAAACATGTATTTCATTTCTCAACGAATTATCTTATTTTCTTCTATTTATGTACGACTATCTTATTTCTAATTCAGGTATTTTTATGATAAAATCATTGTCAGCCATGAAAACCTTTACTAAATTTTAAATCATTCAAAAGAACATGATTGCAGAAATAATACTTAAGAGGAAAAGAGCTGTAATATATAATGAATTTTAATTTAATTTTTATCATATGAAATTGCTTGCTTGGAGTATATATATGAGAGAATTTCAAATGTATAATAGAGAAAATTGGTGTTTATGAATGGTATTATAAATGGCAAATTAAATGCCTTTTCACCTTAAAGTAGTTCAAATAAATTGTCCAATGAGAGTGTACCAAGCATAACATTTTTGGGGGGATATTTTGTCACTGGGTTGTTTTTTTCAGTTTTAGCCACTTTATTTGCATCTGGCCTTTTTTATTTATGAAGTAAATTATTTACAATACTATCTGATGCATTCTTTATAAGACACAATATAAATTAGAAGGAAGGTAGGGAAAGGATTTTGGATTTAGCTCGCCTCCTTTTTTTCATTTTTATCTCAAAGGTGAGTTGCATTCAAGTATAGTAGAAGATACTGGTTTAGAATTAATGTTTAATTTTTTTTTTAACTTCAATGTCTTTCTCCACTTTTTATGTTATGGGAAAATGAGCCAATGTGGTTATTTGACAACAAACCTGCAAAATTTCTGTGTTCTGTTGCAGATACACAGGAATCCTTACTATAGCTGTTGCTTCCCATTTCCCATTTCCCATGAACAGCAGAAGGATATCACTTTAAGAACTTGAAACTCCTCCCCTTATTCCTTCTGCAAGCGAACTCGGGTGTGTTTTTTGCTCTGCTCTGCTTTTCTTTATTATTTTTAGGTGTTTTTTTCTATTGGATTTTAAAATTCTTTCTGGCTTTGGTGCTTAGATTTGCCTCTTGGTTTTATTTGTGGTATATTAAATAAATTGAACTTGACACAGAGTACCTGTGGAGCCAACGTGATTTGGTTCCCTTTAGGAGCTTGGGGTTTGTCCCCCAGGGAGCAGCTAGCCTGCTGATTGATAGGCTTGAGTGCAAGCTGTGTGGCCCCTGAGTAAGAACCCTAGGAGTATCAGGGAGCCAGCATGAGGAATCACAGGGGTGGGAGTCAGTAGTCATGGTCCATGTGGCTAGCAGCCAGAAGAATTCCTTTGACAGTTGAGGTCTGAGCAATTTCTGAGGCCGAAATCCTTTCCCCTGCAGCCAGGCTGATTCAGACAAACAGGCATCAGAAGTTGCTGTGAGTACTACCATTATTCCTTATGGGGAACATCGGGGGTGTCTGGAGTTTTGTGTGTTAGTTGTTTCTGGGGTTAGTACTCAGGTTCCCCTCCTCCAAAACCCTAAATAGCTATTTTTTTTTTGCATTTAGCTCCAGTGACCTGTTTTTTTTTTTTTGCGTGATTTTTTTGACGGTGGCCATCTTGGATTTATAGCAATCTGATTTTAAACTCTTTTTTCCTGCTTCAAAACCACTCGTTTTTGCAAGTGACCGCCTCTGATAGATGCCCTGGGCTTTTCTAGTTCTGGATTCTGCATCGGTTGCGCAGAGTTCCTGGTTGAGGAGTGGCAGAGTTCCATGTGCCTTAGGAGGAAGAGGCGGGAACTTTGGGTCTTGGAACCCCCAAATCGCAGAAAAACTGGTCCAAGAGAGAGAAATCTTGCTCGGGTCCACTGAGCAGCGATGGGGCGAAAAGCAAGCACGTGGTGGTGGATAAGTCTGCATCTCTTCTCTAGTGTAGGGTTACACAGAGAGCCTCTGGTCTCCCGATGCAAGGCTTCTCAAATTTTGTCAGTCTTTGCAATAGGTGAGACATTCTAGACCAGTGTTCTTCAACCGCTGGTCCGTGGACCGGTATCGGTCCGCAGAAATTTCCTGCCGGTCTGCAGGGCCGGCACGTCCATTGGGCCCAAGACAGCGTTCTTCAGCTGCCTGTCCATGGTGCGATCAATGCGGCATCTTCGGGCCAGCTCCCTGAGTGCTGCAGTGCACAAAGCTGTGGAAAAAGGCTCCTACCCCCGTCCTGCGCCTGAACCGGAAGCCTCTCTGACGTCACAACGTCAGAGGGAAGACTTCCAGATGAGGCGCGGGGCATGCGCGAGGAGCCGCTGCCCACAGCTTTGTGCAATGCAGCACTCAGGGAGCCGGCCCGAAGACACCATGTTGATTGCACCGTGGACCGGCCCGAAGATAACACCGGGGAGCAGGCCAGAAGGCAAGGTACAGCATGGAGGGAGAGAGACAACAATGGTAGGGGAAATGCTTTTATTTTATTTTTTTATTTAGTGATTGATTTGTCTGTTCAGGAAGAAATGCATTTGTTTCTTTTCCTCTGGGGTTGTACTGCATGCAGTCTTGCATCTTAGGCTTTGTTTGTAAATATTATTACTTTTAGTTTTTGGTCCTGCATTTGCATGGGATTATCTGTTTTCTGGTAGGAATGAATGTTAAAAAGCACACAGTATGCTTTGTGTATTTTAATTTTGTGGTTAACCATTATGTGTTGTTAATAGAAACATAGAAACATAGAAAGATGACGGCAGAAAAGGGCTACAGCCCATCAAGTCTGCCCACTCCACTGACCCACCCCATTAAGTCTGGGTGCTGATGACTTAGTTCCTTAGCTCGACCCTCGTAGTGATCCCACGTGGATGTCCCATTTATTCTTAAAGTCGAGCACGCTGGTGGCCTCGATCACCTGCACCGGAAGTTTGTTCCAGTGATCCACCACCCTTTCTGTGAAGAAGTACTTCCTGGTGTCACCATTAAAGTTCCCTCCTCTGAGTTTGAGCGCGTGCCCCCTTGTGACCGAGGGTCCTTTGGGAAGGAAGATGTCGTCTTCCACCTCGACATGTCCTGTGACATATTTAAATGTCTCAATCATGTCCCCCCTTTCCCTGCGCTCCTCTAGAGTATAGAGCTGCAATTTGCCCAGTCTTTCTTCGTATGAGAGACCCTTGAGTCCGGAGACCATTCTAGTGGCCATCCGCTGGACCAACTCGGCTCGAAGCACATCTTTACGGTAATGTGGCCTCCAGAATTGCACACAGTACTCCAGATGAGGTCTCACCATGGTTCTGTAAAGTGGCATTATGACTGAAGTCATAATGCGGCTGACGAAGCTTCTCTTGATACATCCCATCATTTGCCTTTCCTTGGATGAGGCCTTCTCTACTTGTTTGGCAGCCTTCATGTCTGCACTGATGATTACTCCCAAGTCCCGTTCTTCTGAAGTCCTAGCTAGTGCTTCTCCATTCAAGGTGTATGTTCTGCATGGATTTCTGCTGCCGAGATGCATGACCTTACACTTCTTAGTGTTGAAGCCCAGCTGCCATGTTGAGGACCAGTTTTCCAACATGATAAGATCCTGCGTCATACTACCCTTGAGACTGCTTTCACTTACTATATTACACAGTTTGGCGGCGTCGGCGAACAGTGCTACTTTACCCTGAAGCACCCAGGTTAAATCCCTTATGAATATGTTGAAAAGAGATGGTCCCAGGACTGATCTTTGCGGCACTCCGCTAGTCACCTCCGATGTCTCAGAGAGGGTGCCGTTGACCACCACCCTCTGAAGTCTTCCACTCAGCCAATCATTGACCCATGCAGTTAGTTTCTCACCTAACCCCATCGATTTCATCTTGTTTAATAATCTACGGTGCGGGACACTGTCAAAAGCTTTACTGAAATCCAAGTACACCACGTCCAGAGACTCTCCCGAGTCTAGCTTTCCTGTCACCCAGTCAAAGAAGCTGATAAGATTGGATTGGCATGACCTGCCCCTAGTGAATCCATGTTGACAGGGATCCCTCAGATTTCCCTCATCCAATATCATGTCCAATTTACCTTTAAGTAAAGTTTCCATGAGTTTACACACTATTGATGTGAGACTCACTGGTCTGTAATTCGCAGCCTCTGCTCTGCAACCCTTTTTGTGCAGAGGAACAACGTTGGCTGTTTTCCAGTCCAGGGGGACTCTCCCCGTACTTAGAGAGAGATTGAAGAGCATGGCTAACGGTTTTGCCAGAACATCGCATAGCTCTCTGAGCACTCTTGGGTGCAAATTGTCCGGTCCCATGGCTTTGTTCACCTTGAGTTTTGACAGTTCCCTGTAAACATCAGCTGGTGTGAACTCAAAATTCTGAAATGGGTCTTCCATGCTTTGCTTTGCTTCCAGACGTGGCCCGTGCCCTGCTGCCTCGCATGTAAAGACTGAACAGAAGTAATCATTTAGTAGTTTGGCCTTATCGGAATCTGTTTCCACATAGTTCCCTTCTGGCATTCTAAGGCGTACTATCCCGTTTGCGTTCTTTTTCCTGTCGCTAATGTATCTGAAGAAGGATTTGTCCCCTTTCTTAATGTTCTTCGCTAGAGTTTCTTCCATTTGAAGTTTGGCCTCCCTGACTGCTGTTTTGACCGCTGCAGACTTTGTCCTGTATTCAATGTTTGCTTCTTTTTCCCCCGTGCGTTTGTATGAGAGAAATGCTCTTTTCTTCTCTTTGATGAGGTACGAGATCTCATCAGTGAACCATTGGGGTTTCTTTTTTCTTTGCTGTTTGGTTACCGATTTAATGTAGCGTTTAGTTGCCTCATGAAGGGTTGATTTCAAGGTTGACCACATAGCTTCCACATTATAAGTTACTTCTTGAACCTGGAGCATCTGATGGACGAAATTTCCCATGTGTGTGAAGTCGGTGCCCCGGAAATTGAGTACCTTTGTTTTTGTTTGTGACCTAGGGAAGCCTTTCTTAAGGTTAAACCATACCATGTTATGGTCACTGGTGGCTAGCGTTTCTCCCACCGAGACCCCCGAGACGCTTTCCCCGTTCGTAAGTACCAGGTCCAGGATGGCCTGGGCCCTAGTGGGTTCTAGTACCATTTGTTTGAGCCGTACTCCCTTCATGGACGTTAATATCCTCCTGCTATCACAAGTTGTCGCTGAGAGTGTGTTCCAGTCTACATCAGGCATGTTGAAGTCTCCTAACAGAACAACGTCCCCCCGTAAGGTGATATTCTCAATGTCTTCAATTAATTCTGCATCCTTGTCCTCCGATTGTCTTGGAGGTCTGTATACCACACCAAGGTACAGGCATTTTTCTCCGCTTCTGGCCAGGTTTACCCAGATGGATTCCCCAGTATACTTGACATCCGTGATCCTGGTTGTCTTGATGTTCTCTTTGATATAGAGTGCTACCCCTCCTCCTAACTTACCCTCTCTGTCTTGTCAAAGCAGGTTTTATCCTGGTATAGTTATATCCCACCCATGAGAGTCTGTGAACCATGTTTCAGATATTGCTACTACGTCTAGGTCTGCATTAACTATTTCTGTTTCTAGTTCTAGAAATTTATTCCCTAGGCTGTGTGCGTTAACATACATAGCTCTCCACTCTTTCTGTTTACTAATCTCCTGTAGTGAGCTACCCATTTGAATTAAAGTGTCACCTAGCGATTCTTTTGCAATAAGGGTACTTACCTCAGACTTAGAAGTGGAGTTTTGATTCGCCCCATCAGGATTGTTACTTACTGCTCTGGTGTAAAAGTGGGTACCCACCCCCGACTTACCTAGTTTAAAGCCCTTCGAAGTAGGTGGGCTAGTCTGCGTCCGAAGACATTCTTACCTCTGTTGGTCAGGTGGAGTCCGTCTGGTCCCTGTAGTCCCTGTAGTGCCTCTCCGTGATTCAGGAATCCGAAGTTCATTTCCAGGCACCATCGTTGTAGCCACTCATTCGTCTTCAGGATACGTTCGTCCCTGTCCCTTCCTCTGCCCCTAACAGGAAGAATTGAAGAGAATACTACCTGTGCTCCTGTCTGCTTCAGCCTCCTTCCCAGAGCTCCCAAATCTCTAGCTATGTCCTCCAGGTTGTTCTTGGCAGTGTTGTTCGTCCCGACGTGGATGAGCAGCAACTATATTGTGTGTATTTATGAAAAATGAATGGAAAAAATGGTGTTACAATTAGTACTATTATGGGGGCGGGGTCTGGGGCGGAGAATGAGTGGAGATGGGCATGACTTAGCTCAGTGTTCTTCAACTGCTGGTCCGCGGACTGGTGCCGGTCCACAAAATAATTATTTTATTTCCGCCAGTCCATAGGTGTCAAAAGATTGAAGATTACTGTTCTAGTACAGTAGGGTTATTTCCTCATAGCTGCGTGCTGCTACAGAAGGAATCCACTCCAAATTTTTCACTCTGCCTCTGTTGTACTTCACTGGGCTCGTTAGCTTCACCTAGAGTTCTTTACTTCTGCATGCGTGCATGCAGGAGTGTTTTTTCTACTCTACCCATTTTATTATTTTTAATTTGATGCACAGTAAAACCTTGGATTGCGAATAACTTGGTGTGCGAGTGTTTTGCAAAATGAGCAAAAAATTTTATTTAATTTTAAATTAATAAACGAATGAGGTCTTGCAATAAGAGTACAGTACGTATACACGCATCACAACTGAGCCAGTGGCTCTTCTCTCTCTGACGCTGTGGGATTGTACTTAATCTGAGTGTAGTGACTGTGCTATAGCAGTGTTTCTCAACTCAGTCCTGGAGTACTCCCTTGCCAGTCAGGTTTTCTGGATATCCACAATGAATATGCATAAACTTGATTTGCATACACTGGCCTCCATCATATGCAAATTTCTTTCATACATATTCATTGTGGATATCTTGAAATCCTAACTGGCAAGGAGGTACTCCAGGACCAAGTTGAGAAACACTTCTATAATACTGTAACTGTACTGCAATAATGGCCCCTATCCTCTCCTCTCTCTTGTCTCCCTCACACCAGTCAAGATTCTTTTCAAAAATAAAGTGCAGGTTAATTTGTTTTACTGTATATAATTTTACTTTATATAGTACAGTATTTTGTATTAAACATTTTTCTATAAATGTTTTTGGGTTGTGGAATGATTCATCTTGAGTTTCCATTATTTCTTATGGGGAAAGTCACTTTGATATACCAGTGCTTTGGATTATAAGCATGTTTCTGGAATGAATTATGCTCACAAACCAAGGCACTACTGTAATTTCATCCCTTTTTCAGGTAATTTGGTGCGTGGAGCGAATTTGAAGCTCTGCCTGCTTGAGAATTTACAGACTTCGATCTGTAGCTGACAGGCCGATCCCACTGGGTACCTGTTAGCTAGCCTGCATAGTTTTCTGTGGAGCTCAGGGCCATCCCTGGTGTGGTCTCACCTACTGTTAAGCAGGGGTCGAGCGCAGGCTGTTAGGCATCCTTAGGAGGCTCAGCGGTGTCTCGCAGGGTATCAGCTGTGTCTTTGCACCTCTGCCCATCCAGGTGTGCATCCGTTGGTCCGCAGGGGTGGAGGTGTAATCAGACATAGGAGCTAGCTAAAATAAAGGTAGACAAAATGATGGTTGCTGGATGGTGTACATCTGAGGGTGCTGAAGGAACTTAGGGAAGTTCTGGTAGCTCTGCTGACAGACCTTTTCAATGAGTCTAGAGTTGGGAGTGGTACCGGAGGACTGGAGAAGGGCGGATGTGGTCCCTCTCTACAAAAGTGGAAGTAAGGAAGAAGTAAGGAATTACAGACCGGTAAGTCTGACTTCTGTGGTAAGCAAATTAATGGAAATGTTTTTAAAATAGAGAATGGCCAAGTTTCTGGAATCCTGTGGATTACAGGACTGGAGGCAACATGGATTCACTAGAGGGAGGTCTTGTCAGATAAATTTGATCAATTTCTTTGACTGGGTGACCAGAGAATTGGATAGAGGATGTGTGCTAGATGTGGTGTATTTAGACATCTGATAAATAAACTGAGTGCCCTTGGGATAGGTCCCAAAGTGAAGGGCTGGGTCAGGAACTGGTTGAGTGGAAGGCAACAGAGGGTAGTGATCAATGTAGATCGCTCTGAGGAAAGGGATGTTACCAGTGGTGTGCCTCAAGGTTCTGTCCTTTTTAACATTTTTATAAACGATATTGCTGAAGGGTTGCCGGGTACGATTTGCCTCTTTGCGGATGATACCAAAATCTGCAATAGAGTAGACATGCCGGATGGTGTGAATAACATGAAGAAAGATTTGTCAAAGCTTGAAGAATGGTCTGGAATTTGGCAGCTAAAATTAATGCTAAGAAATGCAAGGTCATGCATTTAGGCAGCAAAAACCCGAGGGAATGGTACAGTTTAGGGGGTGCACAATGGAAGAGCGGGACTTGGGTGTGATTGTATGTGATAATCATATGGTGGCCAAACAGGTTGAAAAGGTGACATGGAAAGCTAGAAGGATGCTAAGTTGCATAGGGAGAGGTATGGCCAGTAGGAAAAAGGAGGTATTGATGCCTCTGTATGAAACTGGTGAGACCTCATTTAAAATATTGTGTACAATTCTGGAAGCCACACCTTCAAAAATATATAGAAAGGATGGAGTCAGTCCAGAGGAAGGCTACTAAAATGATGTGTGGTCTTCATGATAAGGCCTATGGGGACAGACTTAAAGATCTCAATCTGTATACTTTGGAGGAAAGGCGGGAGAGGGGAGATATGATAGAGTCGTTTAAATACCTACATAATATAAATGTGCATGAGTCGAGCCTCTTTAATTTGAAAGGAAACTCTGCAATGAGAGGGCATAGGATGAAGTTAAGAGGTGATAAGCTCCGGGGTAAACTGAGGAAAGACTTTTTTATGGAAAGGGTGGTAGATTCGTGGAACAGTCTCCCGGAAGAGGTGGTGGAAACAGAGACTGTGTCTGAATTCAAGAGGGCTTGGGATAGGCACATGGGATCTTTCAGAGTGAGAAAAAGATAATGGTTACTGTGGATGGGCAGACTAGATGGGCCATTTGGCCTGTATCTGCAGTCTTGTTGCTATGTTTCAAACACTTTCCCTAATCTATCTAATGCACCTGAGGCAATAGGGGATTGAGTGACTTGCCAAGGGTCATAAGAGCAAGTGTGGGTTTGAACCCACAACCTCAGTACATTGATGGTCTATCAACACTTAATACTGTACCAAAGTTTAATACTATAGTAGAAGCATAGTCTCCAATCTTATTGCTACAATCTGAGACCTTATCAGTTATAGCTAACATATTTAAATCCACTTAACAGGAAGAATCTCTTAAATATTTAATAAATAATCTTAATATGTCTTTAAATTCACTGGAATTATTAAAAGAATATCAGCAACATATGATAATATACACTTCCCATTAGATAAACATTTTTGTAAATAATCCATAAAAATATAAAAAAATTCTGAGGTACTTTACAAAAAGACCTCCAGCTTTTAGGAAAAAACTTCTGTACTTTAATACACAATAATTCAAATTTACTAAAAAGTCTTTCAACCAATTGAGGATTGTTCTTCCTATGCCTAACTCGCATAATTTGTTCAGTTTGCATCCTTGGTTCAGCTATGTTCTTAACTTTTGTTGTTACAGTCTATAAAGTAACTCCGTGCCATGTTTGGGACAAAACCCAAATTGTACATCATGCAGACAACTGAATTGTATATCATACAGACAAATGAATTGGTCAATAAACTCTGAGAGCTGTTTATTTACTAAATATGTCAATCACACCATCACACCAATGCATATTTGCTTAGTATGTGGAGAAGAAGAACCACCGCTATACAGATAATATTGAAACATTCAGGAAAGCATTACCTGTTTTGATTTGGCAGGACATTTAGAAATTCAACAGTGTTCCTAAAAACTATTAACATTCTGGAGCACTCTTACCTTTTCCTACAGGGATTCATTCTAAAACGACAAACCTTGATTTAAAGCTAAGATAAATTCAAGGACTCAATAATATTTAGGTTGGTTAATTCTTACTGCATCAAAAAAGGAAAAAAAAAGGAAGTCAAAGACAATGATCAAAATGACATCCTATAATATGCTCAGAGTGAGATTTCAGGGAGTGACCATCAGTTAGACAACACTGTCTCAAATGTTCTTCCATCCAATACATAAATATGCAATTGTAGGTTACATAATTATTGAGGCTTAAATAACGAGAGAGAAAGGAAATCCCTTCAAGTAATTTCCTGTTAAAGAGTATTGTACTACATTTTCCAGAATTCTCAAACACTAGCACATACAGAAGCTCAGTACTAACAGGCAGGTTCAATTTTTAAAAAACCCCCCACAAAATATCTCATACACATAGTTGCATGCAAATACAATGTTGTAAATCCTGACATGCAATCCTGTATAATTAGATGATGAAATTGTAACTCAAGATAGTTTCACATCTTACAGTTCATCAGAACCAATACTGATTCATAAACTTAAAATACAGTTTGCATTCTTTCCAAAACGCAGGAAGCAAATCAAGCATTAGCAATCAATAGCATTTACTTTTTCCATTCATACAGATTTCTGTGAAGCGAGACATTACATTACATTAGTGACTTTTATTCCGCCATTACCTTGTGATTCAAGGTGGATTACATAAGAGGTTATCTGGACATTTCCAGAAGAGTTGCAGAGTTGAACGGGTTACTTTGGGGGACTGAAGTGTTTCCTGCGGTGTTAGTTTGTTTTGATGGATTTCTTGAATAGCAGGGTTTTTATTTCTTTTCTGAAAGTTTTGTAGTCTGGTGTTATGGTCAGTAGATTGGATAGTTGGCGGTCTAGTTTCACTGCCTGCGTGGCCAGTAGGCCATCGTACATTTTTTTTGCGTTTGACGCCTCTGATTGGGGGGTGCATGAATGGTGCCTGGCTTCTCCTTTGCTGGTTGTGGTAGTTTGGATAAAGGTGGTTGTTTATATAAGCTGGGCTGTCTTCATTCATGGCTTTAAATAGTAGGCAGTAAAATTTGAATAGTATTCTTGCTTGTATTGGGAGCCAGTGTGAGTCGAGGTATGCGGCAGTGATATGGTCATATTCCTTCAGCGAATAGATCAGTCTCAGGGCTGTGTTTTGTACTGTTTGTAGTTGTTTTATCATGACTGCAGGGCAGGGGAGATAGAGGATGTTGCAATAGTTTAGAAGTCCTAGGACTAGAGATTGGACCATGAGCTGGAATTGTTTTCTGTCGAAGAATTTTCGGATTTGCCATAAGTTTTGCCTGACCGCAAATGATTTCTGTACAGGAAACATTTTGTGGTCAGCATGAAGGGAAAGGGGAAACAGCTTTGACTAAAGCAAGATGGGAGGAGAAACACTTCTCAGAGCTCTAACCCACAGTGGTGATAAAAATCTGACAATTTAAGTTGAGTACTCAAAGAGGATTTTGTAAAATTCTGGATATTCCCTTAAAGTGCACTGATCTGCAACATTCCTTTATATATTTTTCTCCAGTTGCACCTTGTCAGTCTGGGTTGTGATCCCTTCTAAAACTGCATTAATCAGAATCTATCCTCATACACTCAAGGAGCTGAGAATGCTGACAAAGGTAGAAGCGGAGAAAGCCTTGGGTCCTTATTACGTACCTTCTTCTGCCTTATACAGAGACCTCAACCTCCCTTTTTTTTCTGTAACCACAGTGCCTTCCTTGAGCTGGCACTTAAACATAAATCTCTCATTTCTGTGTGGGTTCCTGCCACACATTCGCTAGCCATGCCTCCTCCCATTTCTTGCCTGGCACTCGGACTGTAACAGCTCCCCACAGAAATCATGTCGTTTAGGGGAAACCTTAATCTCTTAATCACTTGATGCCATCAAGAGATAGGCATGACTCTTAATAACTCAGTTAAAGCCACCACAACCCCATGGCATCTTAATATATCCTGCAGCTTCTCTTAATATTTTCTGAAGTTCCTTGTCATCATGCTTCTTTATACAAATTATAGACCATTGTCTTACCTGAATATAAATTTGCTGGCATCCACCAGAGATAGATCCTCTCATGGCACCAAACTTTACTCTGAATACTACATAAACAGGTGTCGCACCCCTCATACCTTACTTCCATCTCTGTAGGAGTCCAAGGAAATAATTATCAGTTACAAAAATTATAGTTTAAACATTCAAGGCCTTGGGAGTTCTTGGTGTCCTATTAACTGGTAGGGTACCAACCAAGAATCTCTCTGAATTACAAGTGACTGATCATTTTATTGGATTTATGACATCACTTAAGGAAATTATTAAATATATGTAGTTGATACATATTCCAGTTGAATTACAGTTGTTTCATTAAGATCCAGTGATAAATTGCATACTCCAGCAGTGTTCTTTTGGTTAGTTTTGATCACATGATTTCTTTCCAGTCTTATTACATTACTAATTTTTCCTAGCAACAATAATGACTCCCCCCCCCTTTTACAAACCATACTGCGATTTTTAGCACCGGCCGCGGCTGTAACAGCTTTGACGCTCATAGGAATTCTATGAATGTCGGAGCTGTTACTGCTGCAGCCGGCACTAAAAACTGCGTTACAGTTTTGTAAAAGAGGGAGTAAGTTATCACATGCCATTCAGCTTCATCGCTGCCAGCATTAGAGGGGGTGTTCTATTTCAGTGCATTGCTCAACTTGTAACAACGTGTCCATTTAAGGCACTCTGACCTTAGGCACTTCCTCTATTCTGTTACAGGAACAGGATGTAGCTGGGTCAAACATCTAACCAAATAGTAATCTTTATACTGTAACTATGAAGCATTTCTATATCCTTCAGCTTCATCTTTTAAGGCTTCTCAGGCAAGGGATGTCTCATACATACTGGGTTATGGGCCCCCCTTATATCCTGCTTAATACTATTATTGCCATCAGAGCAAACAATGTCATCCACGGAACCCAGTACAGACCCTACCAAGTGCATTGTCACTTTAAATTTTTTGGCAATGCTTATACTACACATGTGCCAGCACCTTTCCACCTGACGTTGGCTAATTGGTTCTTTGTTTTCTATGGAATTGAGAAGCTGTGTCTTCGGTTTTCTTTTTAACGCATTGATATTTTTTTCCTTAGTTTGTGCCTTCCAGTACTTATTTTTCATTATTTTCTTAATAGTTCGATGTTTTTATCATGTTCTAGTATCTTACTTGACCCTGGGTCATTTTCGTCAATTTTTTTTTTTTTTTTTTTTTTACCTTTGGGCCACTCTGGTCCCTTTTTTCCCCTGGGATTGTTGATTGTTTTGGTGTCCTAGTTACATGAGCTCCCTAGACCATTGAGCCCTTTGATTTTGCATTGGCCGTTTTCCTCTCTAGTCAAAAAGGGTACCAAATGGCTTTAAGAAATGTTCTCAATGTAATCAATAATATTCCACTAGGGAAATAAATGTAATAATCTGTGAGGATAACTAGAATCCACTTCAATACTCACAGCTCTAATAGTAATCAAACTATTAACAACTTATAAATATAAAGTGCTCAGACCCAAAACCATATTATGTCTGTGATAACTACAAACTATGGCTGTAGTGGGACCATCATTGTGCTTTATTGTCCGAAACCACTCATATTAAATATAGTAAAAGATGTAATATTCACTTATCTGTAGTGTAGAGTGGTTGATAGATGTTCTAACCAAACAACCATAGGAAATGTAAAGTGCCAATAAAAAGTGCAGATAAAGATCATTAGCCAAATGACCCCCTGACTCGAGTTTCAGTAACCCTTCCTCAGGAGGGGACACTATGAAAAAATGAATAAAAATAAAACACGTGTAAATCCAGAATCACTGATAAAACAAAGTTATCACTACATGCTGCATAAAATTCTCAAGGAAACAAACATAACTAACAAAAATACTAAATCTACTAAACATTAAAAAACTAACTTATACAAACATAATAAAACAGAAGGAAAGGCTAGGGAGGAAATACAATTTGATTTTAAAGAAAGACAGTTAAGGTTAAAAAACAATAGGAAAGGGAAAGGGAAAACTATCAAAAGATATATAAATGAAATGAGAGTCATAAGCAATTCATTTAGTCATTGAATGCATCTTTAAAAAGAAAACCCTTGAGTTTGCTCTTAATTTTTTTCAAGTTCTTTTCCTCTCTTAAATAAATTGGAAGGGCATTCCATGTTTGAGGAGTTGTAAACGGAAAAGATAGAATGCCGCCGTGTGTTAATAATTTTAAGAGAGGGAATGACCAATAAGTATTGGTCATTCGACCTCAGTAATCTAGATGAAGTATAAGGAATCAAAAGTTTATAAATAAAAGCTGGGGTTTTAAATGTCAGAGATTTAAAGGTGAGCAGACTTAATTTGTACATTATACGATGAGCAACTGGAAGCCAATGCGCTTTTTTCAGTAAAGGGGTCACATGATCAAATTTCTTGGCTTTCATAGTAAGTTTGATGGAGGCATTCTGGATGATCTGCAGACACCTAATTTCCTTTTGAGCCAATCCCTTAAATAGGGCATTACAGTAATCGATTTTCGAAATAACCAAAGAATGATCTCGACGATCAAGGAAGGAAAGGGTCAATTAAAGAAGACAAACAAGTTGCCGATAGGTTAAATTCATTCTTTGCCTCTGTCTTCACAAATGAGGACACTTCAACAATGCCAGACACAGGGAAGATATTCACGGGAGGCATAGAGAAAAGCCTTGCAACAGTAAATGTAGAGTTGGACATGATATACTTTCAGATTGACAAACTGAAAAGTGACAAATCCCCTGGACCGGATGGAATTCACCCGAGAGTATTAAAGGAACTTAAGGTAGAAATTGGCGAACTATTACAAACCGTAGCCAACATGTCAATTAGAACCGGGCAAATACCAGATGACTGGAGGATAGCAAATGTCATTCCAATTTTCAAAAAAGGATCAAGAGGTGAACCAGGAAACTACAGACCTCTGAGCCTCACATCGGTTCCTGGGAAAATAATTGAAGCACTAATTAAAGACAACATTGTACAACACTTGGAAGAGCACAACCTAATTAGGGCTAGTCAACACGGCTTCAGGAAAAGGAAGTCATGTTTGACAAATCTACTTCAATTCTTTGAGAAGGTGAACAAACAAATTGATAGTGGTAATCCAGTGGACATAATTTACTTGGACTTCTAGAAAGCATTTGACAAGGTCCCTCATGCAAGGCTTATGAGGAAACTATTAAACCATGGAATAGGAGGTGAAGTCCACAGATGGATCGGTAAATGGCTAGAGAACAGAATGCAGAGGGTTAACATAAATGGGAAATTCTTGGAATGGGAGAGAGTAACTAGCGGAGTACCCCAGGGCTCGGTTCTCGGGCCTATCTTGTTCAACATTTTCATAAATGACCTAGAAGAGGAAACAACATGCGATATAATAAAGTTTGCAGATGATACAAAACTATGTCGGGCTGTTGGCTCTCTAAGTGACTGCGAGGATCTTCAGAAGGATCTGAACCAGCTGGAAATGTGGGCGTCAAAGTGGCAGATGAATTTTAACATAGACAAATGCAAGGTGATGCATCTAGGAAAGAAAAACAAAAAACATGAGTATAAGATGTTGGGGGTGACATTAGCTAAATGCGAACAGGAAAGGGATTTGGGGGTACTGATTGACAGAACCCTAAAGCCTTCGGCTCAATGTGCAGCGGCGGCGAAGAAAGCAAACAGGATGTTAGGCATGATTAAAAAAGGGGATCACGAGTAGATCGGGAGAGGTCATAATGCCACTTTACAGAGCAATGGTCAGACCGCATTTGGAATACTGTGTACAACACTGGTCTCCATACCTTAAGAAGGATATAACTCTGCTGGAGAGGGTGCAGAGGCGAGCCACGAAACTAGTCAAAGGTATGGAAAATTTGTGCTACAAAGAACGACTCCGAAAGCTGGGGCTGTTCACCCTCGAGAAGAGAAGACTGAGAGGGGATTTGATTGAGACTTTTAAAATATTAAAAGGATTTGATAAAATAGACCAGGAAGCAGCATTACTAACATTTTCGGATGTGAAACGGACAAGAGGTCATAGCCTGAAACTGAGTGGCAGCAGGTTCAAGACAAGTGTCGGGAAGTTCTGTTTCGCACAACGAGTAGTGGGCGCTTGGAATGCTCTTCTGGAGGAGGTTGTGGCGGAGACTACTGTTCTGGGTTTCAAGCGCAAGTTGGATGCATACCTTCTTGCAAATCATATTGAGGGATATGGGAAATTCGGGTCTCCAAAAAGGAGTACCTAAATGGGCCACCGCGTGTGCGGATCATCGGACTAGATGGACCTCGGTCTGATCCGGTGAGGGCGTTTCTTATGTTCTTATGTTCTTAATTAATTAATATGTTCAGAGACTTTGGACATAAGAATTTAGACACTGAACAAATTTGACGGAGTCTGTAAAAAGTTGATTTAACAACATGACTAATATGATCATGGTAAGTTAATTTATCATCAAAGATAACCCCTAGAATCCTAATAGTGTCCCCTCCTGAGGAAGGGTTACTGAAACTCGAGTCGGGGGGTCATTTGGCTAATGATCTTTATCTGCACTTTTTATTGGCACTTTATATTTCCTTTGGTTAGAACATCTATCAACCACTCTACACTACAGATAAGTGAATATTACATCTTTTACTATATTTAATATGAGTGGTTTGAGACAATAAAGCACAATGATCGTCCCACTACAGCCATAGTTTGTAGTTATCACAGACATAATATGGTTTTGGGTCTGAGCACTTTATATTTATAAGTTGTTAATAGTTTGATTACTATTAGAGCTGTGAGCATTGAAGTGGACTCAATGTAATCAAACCATTTCAGGCTGTGACCCACATAATGTATGTTCAGTGTCTGGGTGCTGGCCATCGGAACATTAGTTGTGCTCTCTGCCTTTGTATGCAAAAGAGGTCACGCAAAGCCTGAAAACTTCAATATGAAAAACATTTCCGTACCACATCAGAATGGACATCGAGCATGGTGAGGCTGACACTCAGCCTTCTGTGACTTGAGCATCGACACCATATCCAGAGCTTTGGGCATAGGGCTTCTTTTAAAGGAGAAATAGTAAATGGCATGGATGGGCAGATTGGATAGGCCACATAGTCTTTATCTGCCTTCATTTTTCTCCATTTCTATCTTCATCTATGCCTCAAGAATCAGTGGAACCGACACATAAGAATGCTAAGTAGCACAAATATTCTTCCCCTTCTAGGCATACTATTGCATCCTCCTAAGTGTTCTCGATTCATAATAAGCATCAACACACCGAGAATCATTCTCCTTCCATCCAGATAATGTCTCCTCATAGGTATGCCTTGTCAACCGATACAGCAGACTGTTTCCATGCCAGTGTCTCTTCCAGTATCGGCACCATCTCTCCAGGTGGAGATCTGAGCTATACTCAGACAACAGCTTTCAGGGCTATTGCATTGACAGTCTTCACAGGCTTTAAAGGATCCAGGCCTGCCGTAGCCCAGTCTGATGATGCATTGAAGCATTGATCAAGGACAAGGTCACATTCCTGATCGATGTTCAGTATTGGAGTTAACACAGACCCACTTGATGCATGCATCTTAATCAGTAGAGGAGTTATCTCCTGTCTCAGACCGTTGATCTCCATCTTGACGCACTCCCCCCAACTCACTTTGAGGAGTCTGACTTGGATATTTCCAACCATTAAGCTGGGGACTTGCAAGAATTCAGCAGAAGAATTCTATGGTATACCTTCTGATCTTTCCCCTCAATGACACACATCTTCACCAGAAAGTTTATCTTTTACTGGTAGATGAGGCAAGTTTACCCAGCAAATTGGAAAAAAGGAGGAACCTTGCTCTGAACTGTTTGAACTTCTTGACTTTGAAGCACCACCAAATGAATGCATTAAGGTTCGTTTGCATAGTCATGAAAGATACCTTATTTAAGAACTGGGAAAATCTGTCGGTTCAGGTAGCTCCTAAAAAGATAAACAAAATGGCCCTAATTCTGCAAAGTGCGTCCCAATTGTAGGCAGCTGTAGGCGTCCTACAGCTGTCTAATCAGCCAATCGGGAGGTGCGTTTTCTAAAAAAATGCTCCCCAGGCAGGCCGCCTATATTGAAGGCACCTCCGGGAACCTAAGGAGCAGTGGTCTCCCCAGAAATTTTTTCCAGCCGGGTGGCATGAATAAGTAGCCAGGTGGGGCGGGACAGGGAAATTTGGTGGTGGGGAAAATTAAGGGCTCCTTTTACTAAGCTGCAATAGCGTTTTTAGCGCATGCAGAATTGCTGCGGTACACGGCTAGAACTAATGCCAGCTCAATGCATTAGCATTGCCTAGTCTAGCATGCCTAGTCTAGCATGCCTAGTCTAGCATTGCCTAGCATTGCTAGCAGAGTCTAGCATGTGCGGCAATTCTGCGTGAGCTAAGTGCACGGTAAAACCGCTATCGCAGCTTAGTAAAAGGAGCCCTAAATGTGTACTATTTGTATTAGTTAATTATTATTAGTTATTTTCCAATGCTCAATATGACTGCCTCTCTTAAGGTTTGACACTTGTTCCATAATATTTTTATTAAATTTAAGAAGTATCCAATTCTAGAAGTGAATAATTAGATATTTGCCCTCTTTCAAGTGGTATAGAGCAGCGTTTCTCAAACTTGTTTAACTCCGGCACACTAAACGGAGCAAATGTTTTTTGTGGCACACTAAATGCAGCAAATATTTTTCATGGCTGGAAAAATTTCTGAGGAGAACACTGTTGCCGTTAGTTTTCAAGGTCCAAATATGTCAAAGAATGATGCTTATCTGGGCAGTTGTATAATAAAAAGAATGGATAAGATAACATGAGAAGTGAAATTGTCATGAATCAGAGGAATACATACCCTGTAGGTCCTAAAAGCAGGCTTGTGGATTAGATATAAACTATGAAGGCAGTGGTGTACCTAGCATATGTGACACCCGAGGCCCATCATTTTTTGACACCCCCCCATCTGTATGAAAAACATGATTTTTAGTAACAATCCACACATCACACAAGAGTGTACCTAGGAAAAGGCAGCATCTTACATACTGCAGTGAGCAGTACATTAATACACCCATTGTAAAACTAAACAAGCCAGACTAGTACAGATCAATCCTACACAGTCAATCCTAACTGAAAACCATGTCTTTCGAACACACAGAACACAGAAAACATTCCTAGTATAGAATATGTAATCACAAACTAACCCCTCTCCCTTTTACAAAACTGTAATGTGGTTTTTAGCCATGGTGGTAACAGCTCAGACTCTCATAGAATTCTGAGCAATTACCACCATGGCCGGTGCTAAAAAAAACACTCTACAGTTTTGTAAAAGGGGGGATAAAATAGAAAAACGTAGACAAAGGTTAAATTGAACCACCAAGAAGCTGGACTCTGCATACAATGCAACACCACAGAAACAGCGATACATCTCCCCTAAAGCAAAAAAATAAATAAATATAATTTTTTTCTACGTTGTCTTCTCTGGTTTCTGATTTCCTCATAGTCTTGTCACTCTCTTCAATTTCATCCACTGTCTACCCTCTCTCTGCCCCTTCTATATGGCATCTTCTCTCCTTGTATTCCCCTTCCATCTCTCCCTTCACCCCTATTATTCTGGCATCCATCTTCTTCCCTTCCCTCCTCCAGTGGTCTGGCATCTCTCTCCTCTTCTTCCCTTCCCTCTCCCATGGTCTGGAATTTCACTCTCTACTCTGGGCTTCAATGCTAAAAAATGCAAGGTAATGCACCTAGGCAAGAGAAATCCGCACAGAACTTATGCACTAAATGGTGAGACCTTAGCTGCGACCACGGCAGAGCGTGATCTAGGGGTGATCATTAGTGACGACTTGAAAGCTGCCAATCAGGTGGAGAAGGCTTCCTCCAAGGCAAGACAAATGATGGGTTGTATCCGTAGAGGTTTTGTCAGCAGGAGACCAGAAGTCATCATGCCATTGTACAGATCCATGGTGCTGCCTCACTTGGAGTACTGTGTCCAATTCTGGAGACCACACTACCGTAAAGACATATTGAGGATCGAGTCAATTCAGCGAATAGCCACCAAGGATGGTCTTGGGACTCAAGGATCTGACATACGAAGAAAGACTAAAGGAATTGCGGCTGTACTCACTTGAGGAACGAAGAGAGAGGGGAGACATGATTGAAACGTTCAAGTACATCACGGGTCGCATTGAGTCGGAAGATGATATCTTCTGTCTCGTGGGACCCTCGACCATCAGAGGGCACCCGCTGAAAATCAGGGGAGGAAAGTTTCACAGCGACTCCAGAAAGTACTTCTTCACCGAAAGAGTGGTAGATCATTGGAACAGACTCCCACTGCAGGTGATTGAGGCAAGCAACGTGACGGTCTTTAAGAGAAAATGGGATGCTCACGTGGGATCTTTAAGGGAGTAAATTCAGGGGGGCGGGTACTTGGAATGGGCAGACTCGATGGGCTATGGCCCTTTTCTGCCACCATTTTCTATGTTTTCTATGTTTCTACTCTCCCTTCCTCCCACTTCCATCAGCATGTGCCCCCTTTCTTTCCCTCCAACCCAATTCCATCCAGTATCCTTCCCCCTTATGTCTCTCTCCTTTCCCAATAATTATCACCTGTTGATTATTCAATTAATTGATCTTATATCAAGTTTTACTTCCAAAGATATTACAAAAATATTACTCTTCAACCAATGTTATTTATATCAATTTAAGACATTTGTATGGACCTTCTGTTTGTAACTAGGCACCACACTGCCAGTTACTTTATTCTGCATCAGTCCAGATTTAATAACTCCATTGACTTTATTTCATTCTGTATTTTTTCTTTTCTTTCATGTATTTGGATTTTTTTTTAAAAACGATGTATCAATTGTTTTTTTATATATAACTCAAGCCTAATAGTTTTCATATTCCTATTATGATTATGATTATTATTCCTATTATGATTATGTGATTATAGGGAACCCGTCACTTATCTTAACTGTAGACAGTTCCTCCTGCACCTCTCCTTTCCCTGCACACCAATTCCATCAGCATCTGCCCCCTTTCTCTCTCTCCACCACCCAAACCACCCTGACCCCCTTTTTCTCCCTCCACCACCCTCTCTCCCTCCAAACTAGCAACTTCTTCTGTTGCCTCTGCCTCTGGAAGATTTAAGTGACGTTGGAGGGGGTGGGCCGGCAGACTCAGGGAATTGTGGCAAGGTTCTGCAATGAATGCAGCTGCCGGCTCACCCCTTCCGACGTTGCTTACATCTTCCGGAGGTAGAGGCGGCAAATGCAATCATCGCGGGACCTTCCTGCACTTCAGTGCGATTGCCGACTCTGCTTTGGAATAAGTACGTCAGCCGCGCTGAGGTGCAGGTGCCATTTAGAGCAGCTTGGAAGGTTCTGGATCCAGCAGGCTGTGTACCCCCCTAGGGCTGGCACCCGGGGTGGTCTGCCACTGTATGAGGGGACAAAAAATAATTAAAAGAATGGATAACTTGACTGATTTAGACATGTCATACAATTATAACCACAAAAATATGTCATAAAATGTAATTCTAAACTCAAAAGACTCCAGACGAAAAGCAGACTATAAAAAGGAAACCAGAAAAGACCAAACCCATAGTACTAAGATTCAGATGCTAAAATCGGACATGTCCATTATGAAGAGATGTGTCTATCACCGCTAATTATAACAAGTGAGTCTTTAAAATATGAGACGGTAACGGATAGCCAGACCTGGTGGACGGAAGTGATAAATACTGGAGCCAAAACCAGAGCACCTTGATGAAACTTGGATGGAAATATGGAAACCTATTTAAACTTTTGAGTAAAATTGCGATGCGAACATGTCATAGAAAAGAATAAATAATGTGTAAAATAAAACCAAGAACAACATATTGTAACACCGAACTCAGAATTAATGAAATAACATGCTAAAATAATTTAACCCCCACCCCCCTAGACTATATAGACCTAAACAGGACAAAAGTAAACGTAAGGGAAATGAACAGCTGATAATACAGAGTGTATCTTGAAAACATAAGCCGATAGTAGCTCAAAGACAAGCCAACTGGGTAGATGAAAAGTGAAACCTGGGAAAGATCTAAATTATTGTTCAAATGAGTTTCTATTAAAACCAAAGAATAAAACCACAGCACTCGGGGAAGTAAAAAAGGGAGAGTAAATGGACTTACCGAAAAGGTCTCTGCACTGATGAGATAAACTCGTATGCAGAATAAATGTGAACACGCAACAGTGGGGCTATGATATTTGATCTGTTGAAAGAGGCGCCAAAAAAGTGTCGGCAGTGGATTGAATGCACACTGATAGGGGAGGGGCATCAGGCTGTTAAAAAAAGCTGCTTTAATAAATAAATGAAAATACTGGTAAAAACTAAATAAAAAACCAAAACCATGATAAAATGCCGAACCTGACTGCAAGTGGTAGTGAAAGTAGCATAAGGCACCCGTAGTACTGTTAGTGCCAAAGCTGCTTAGAATAAAGAACCGTGCTGTACATGAGGAGAAAAAAGAAAGAATCCTATATAATAAGACCCTAGCCGCACATGCGCACTTACCTGCGTGCTTCCGTGATCTCTGATCTGTGATCAGTAGGTCCGTGGCCAGCAGGAATGCGGATGCGGCGGCCAAAGCGGAGAAACACAGCACAGTCGGCGACTCTCCCCTCTCGCCCTCACTCACCACCAAAACCACCACCGCCAAAGCCTCCTCCTTCTCGCCAGCTCACCCGCGTTTCAATTAAGAGAAAAGCGCTGCACCACGCTAACGCTGGCCTCGCCGTCTTCTGTCCACTGCGACCCTCCTCTCTGACTACTTCCTGTTTCCGCTAGGGTTGGCCACAGTAGATAGAAGACGCCGAAGCCAGCGGTAGTGCGGTGCAGCACTTTTCTCTCAATTTCAATGCGGCAGCTGGGAAGGGGGCAGCGGGAAATGCTGCTGCACAGGAAAGGCCGAGAAATGCTGCTGCTACACAGGGAAGGGTGGGAAATGCTGCTGCTGCACAGGGAAGTGTGTGTGTGTGGGGGGGGAAATGCTGCTTCTGCACAGGGAAGGCACGGATATGCTGCTGCTGCGCAGGGAAGGGTGGGAAATGCTGCTGTTGCATGTGTGGGGAAATGCTGCTTCTGCACAGGGAAGGCCTGGAAATGCTGCTGCTGCACAGGGTAATGTGTGTGTGTGTAGGGGGAAATGCTGCTGCTGAACAGGGAAGGGCGGGAAAAGCTGCTGCTGCACAGGGAAGGGTGGGAGGGAAATTCTGCTGCTTCTGCACAGGGAAGTGGAGGGGACGGAGAGGGAAAGGGGGCCTGGGAGCAATCTTGGTTTGCTTTGGGGGAGGGGAGACAGAAGGGGGCCATGGAGAGACAGAAAGACAGGCAGGCAGCGCATTAGAACGAAAGACAGACACACAGAAAGACAGCAGGCAGAGAGAGAGACAGAAAGAAAGAAAGACAGACAGATTGGGTGCCAGAGAGAGAACCAGAAAGAAAGGACAGATAGCAGGAGGGAGAAAGAAAGAAAGGAAGAGAGACAGAGGCAGGGAGAGACATAGAAAGTAAGAAAGAAAGACAGACAGACATATATTCTAGCACCCGTTAATGTAATGGGCTTAAACACTAGTGAGGTGTTAAGATGTAAAGTGCTGGCCCCTCACTGCACTATTTGATAAAACTAAGGAGTGATGTTCTAGAGCAGGGGTGCCCACACTTTTTGGGCTTGCGAGCTACTTTTAAAATGACCATGTCAAAATGATCTACCATCAATAAAACTTAAAAAAAACACAAAGCACACTGTACGCATAGAAAATGTTAATTATCATTCCTATTCCGGGGGTTTTTCAAAGAGGTCAAGCAGATGACTCTATGCACTGTCACCTCAGTAACAACCATACAAAAATAGACAAATACCCCCTCCCTTTTTACTAAGCCACGATAGCAGTTTTTAGCGCAGGGAGCTGCGCTAAATGCCCAGCGCTACTCTCGATGCTCATAGGCTCCCTGCACTAAAAATTTGCTATTGCGGTTTAGTAAAAGGGGACCATAGTGTAAAATATAGACAGCAGATATAAATTCAGACACATTTTGATCACTAAATTTAAAATAAAATCATTTATCCCAGGACAAGCAGGCAGCCTATTCTCACATATGGGTGACATCATCAACGGAGCCCGGATGCGATAGCTCGCAAGCAGACTTGCTTGTAGAAACTAGAAGTTTTGAGTCGACTGCACCGCGCATGCGCGAGTGCCTTCCCACTTCCCACCTAGCGTAGGGCGCGTCTCCTCAGTTCTCAGTTTTCCACGGAGCTCAGAAGTCTGTCTTTGACTCTCTGCATTTAACTTTGTTATTTCGTGCCTTCTCTACACCGCGGTTTGTATTCTTTTCTTCACGAATCGCTGTTTTTCTTTTATTTCTATTTTTTAAAAAAATTTAATTTCTTTCGTTCGGCCCTCGGGGCAGGCCGCTCGGCCGCAGCCCAGGAGCTTTGATTTTGCGGCGGCTATTTTTCCTCCTATGTCCCGGCCAGCAACGGGCTTCAAGAAGTGTAGCCAGTGCCAGCGTGCGATTTCCCTCATGGACCCACACCGTTGGTGCCTTGGGCCGGACCATCAACCGAAGTCGTGCGAGCGCTGTGCTACTCTTCAACCTCGAACCCTTAAACGTCGTCGTATTTTTGTGGAGAAGCTCTTTGGGATGGATTCTTCCTCTGCTCCCTCGAATTCGAAGGCGGCCTCGACCTCACTTTTGACCGAGATTTCTCCTGCTTCTACTGCTTCGATCTCGAGCCTCATCAGACCTTCGTTTGCAGCGGCTCTCTCCTCGACAACTCCTGCTGTATCTTCCCCTGTATCCTCAGGTTAGATAGCTCAGCAGAAAGTTCCAGCGGTGGTGCTTAAGGTGCCTAAGACTTCCAAGTCGAAGCACATTTCCACTGCCTCTGTGGAACCTCCAGCCAAAGCAGGTGGTCCGGTTTCAGATGCGGATCCATCCTTGCCGGCTTCTTTCCAGACCATGTTGGAGAAGCAATTCATTCAGTTCCTTACTAATATGGGACTGAAGCTTCTTCCTCTCATCCAGCCTGGGCATTCTGCAGACTCCCGTGAGGTCGAGCCTCTTCCTTTGCCTCAGTCTGAGCTTTCACACTCTTTGCAGGGAGAAGAGTCTCTGTGATTGTCTGGTCTGGCATCTAAGCACATGAAGCAAGGAACAGAATCTTTGCAAGTGCCTCGGCAGGAATCCTCACACTCTATACAAGGAGCAGGGTCATTGGGAGTACATTGAGGTTCCTCCACCAAGCCTCTGGAGCTTCGATCCACAGCCTCCAGCCCTATACATTCCTTGGTGGCAAACTACTAAACAGATACTTCTGCTCAGTCTTTACCTGTGAGGCGCCAGGATCCGGTCCACAGCTGCAAACAAAGGTGAGCTCAGAAGACCCATTCAGGAATTTTGAATTTACTACCAGCAGCATCTACCAAGAATTATCAAGGCTCAAAGTGAACAAAGCCATGGGACTGGATAAATTGCACCCCAGAGTGCTTAGGGAATTGAGAGACGTCCTGGCAGAACCGTTAGCTGTGCTCTTCAATCTTTCCCTGAGCACAGGAAAAGTTCCATTAGACTGGAAAACAGCTAATGTCATTCCGCTTCACAAAAAGAGATGCAAGTCAGAGACTGCAAATTATAGGCCGGTAAGTCTGACATCAATAGTGTGTAAACTTATGGAAACGTTGATTAAACACAAATTAGATATGGTTCTAGACGATGGGAGGCTGAGGGATCCCCACCAGCATGGATTTACAAAGGGAAGGTCCTGCCAATCCAATCTAATCAGCTTCTTTGACTGGGTAACAAAAAAACTAGATAAGGGTAAGTCCCTGGATGTTGTGTATCTGGACTTCAGTAAAGCTTTTGATAGTGTCCCACACCGTAGATCAGAGGTGTCCAACCCGCGGGCCGCATGCGGCCCTGTGAAGAATTCTGTGCGGCCCTGCTCACGATGCAGTATTTTCCCCTGCCGGCTCCCTCCTCCGTCTTGCTGCAGCGTTTGCTTAAAGCCGCGAGCAGCAGATCCTATATGCTTGTGGCTTGTGGCTGACCTGGAAGTGGTCCCTCTGACATTGCAACATCAGAGGGAACGCTTCCAGATCAGCCACAGGAGGCGCATGGAAGACGCTGCCCGCGGCTTTGAGCAAACACTGAGGCAGGGCTTTTGTTCCAAGAGCTGCAAGTTCAGTGCCGCCTGTAACTTCAGCCTGATCCTGAGGAGCCCATAGTGACCGAACATCAACGCGGCCACTGAGGAGGAGTGATGACCCTGCCGGGGATGAGCCCGTCGAGCCCTTCCCCGGCGTGCACAAGTGCCGACCCTTGCTGTGCGTGGTCACGTGGGACTTACAAGCTGGAGAACGGGTAAGGGATCAGCGGTATTAAGCAAATGCCTCACTTGGCCCAGAGGGGTAATTTGGGGGTGAATGCTGTGCTGATGGGTGTGTGAGGGGGGTAGGGAGAGAAATGCTGCTTCTGCACAGGGAAGGGAAGGGGGAAGAGAAATGCTGCTGCTGCTGCACTCAAGAGAGAGGGAAGGATGGAGAAGGAAAAGGGAGAGGAATGAGAGATGTCAAGTCCATGGGAGGGAGAGATGCCAGGGGAGGGGAGGGAAAGAGACAGATGCCAGGCCAGGGGAAAGGAAGGAAGGAAGGAGAGAAAGGAATGAGAGGGGATGCCAGATAATGGAGGGGGAGGGGAAGGCGAGGAGAGCTGCCAGGGCATGGGGGGAGGGAAGGGAAACTAAGGAGACAAATGCCAGACCAGAGGGAGAAGAGGTTCCCCAGAGGAGGTACCAGGGCATTGGGGGAGGGAAGGAAAGGAGAAGAAAGAGATGTCAGAGCATAGGGGAGGGGTGGAGACAGAAAAATGGAGAGGGGTGAAGCTGATCTGAATCATATACAAAGGAGAGAAGGGGCACAGGATAGACAGTTTATGGAAGGAGCATAGAAAGAGGGAAGATATCATATGGAACGGGGAGAGAGCAGACAGAGAAATGGAAGGGGCAGAGAGAGAGGGCAGACAGTGGATGGAAGGGGCTGATGCTGCATGGAAGACAGAGAGAGGACAGATGCTGTCTAGAAAGAAGAGAGTGAGGATAAGATGATTAAAGCAAGTGGGATTTGTTCAGAGATGGTTTTTTTTGGGTGGGAGAATATTAAAAGAAGTGCCAGATTGAGCGTGGGGGGGGGGAGAGAGCTTATGGGACCAGAAACAGAAGACAGAGAGAGATGGTAGGCAATGGTCTGAAGGGAGAGAAGTTAGACCTGGGGTAGTGCGGAGGAAGAGGGAAAGAGATACTTGAAGGGAGAATTGTTGGGAAGAGAAAGAAAGAAATGGTGGACCTGGAGAAGGGAGGCAGGCAGGGGGGAGAGATGGGATGGGGGACAGTTGGGAAGAGAAAGGGAGAGAAGTTGGATCTGGGGATGGGAGGAAGGGATACATGTTAGGCTTGTGGATGGAAGGCAGAGAGATGCAGCATCTCTCTCTCTTTTTTTCCTCCATTTCATTGTTCAGCATCAAGGAGGGAGGGAAGAAGAAAAACAGAAAAGAGAGGGAGCAAATTGTTGGACTATGGAGATAGAGGAGGAGAGATGGAACCATGGGAGGGCAGGAGGGAAGAGAGTTGGGATAAGATGATGCTAGGGGATGGAAAGAGGGACGGCGTTAAAGCCTGACCAGTGGAGAGAGGGAGGGGGATTCTGAAAGTAGGTAGCTATGTGGATGAGGTCAAAATGGAGATGACAAGATGAGTGAGAAAGCAGTGAGTACTGTGGTAATGGGGAGTAGATAGAAGGGAATAGGAGGCTGGGAAAGGAGTGAGATGGAAAATGGGAGAGCTAGAGATAGAGAAGATGGAGAATTGAGAGATAGCTGAACATTTAAAAAGAAGAAGGGCGAGAAAGAAGGCAAGATTTGAGTAGACAGAGGCAGAAAAGAAAAAGTTAAGAAAGCTGAAAGGGAAAAATCAATACGTTGGAGACAGGCATAAGAAGGAAATGGAACGAGAAAAGAGGAGAAAAAAAATGGACAGCAGACACTGGAAAGAGAATTAGTTGAAGATAGAGAAAAAACAGAAAGAGAAACTGGGACCAAGATGATGGGAAAAACAAAACATCCAGTCAACAAGGTAGAAAAAATGGTTTTATTTGGAATTTATTAACTGGAATATGTTAGCTTTGGGATATGTGCATCACAATTTTTTTTTGTATTCAGTGGCTTAGTCATATACAGCTGATTTGGGGGAGGGACTAGCCCAAAATTAGTGGATGGGCACCAAAATTTCTCCCTGCCTGAGTACAATTTAGAAATACTTGAGCTAGTGGGGATTCCCAAGCCCTGACAACTGAAGAGATCTTCCTCCAGTCTGGCAACTCAAAATCTCCAAGCTTTGCAGCCAATGGCAATATCCTCAAGCTGCCCCTGCTTTCATGCATGTATGAAAGCCAAAGGGGGGCAGGGAGGAGGGAAGGCAGCAGCTCTGCAATATTGCTGCCAGCTGCAGAACTTGGGAAGTTGGAGGGGGAGGAGGTGGCTATCAGTTGGTGAGGCTTGGGGATCCCTACTAGCTACAACAGGGGGAGATGTTCATTTTGAGGGAGCCTAAGCTCAAAGTAAGAAGCCCAAAAAAGCAGTAATATTTACCCTGATTAAACGATCCTCCACATGCGCTCCTGACAGTTGATTCAGCATTTCCACTCTGATGAGGCTCACCTCTGAAGAGCTCACCATAGCTGTAATAGAAGTGAATGGGAGAACCAGGAGCGCGTATTTCTGCTCATCAGAGTGGGGATGTGGAAGCCTGTGGCTGCTCCCACTGTCAGCAGTGCACGTGGAGGATCACTCAGTCAGGGTAAGTATTACTGCTTTTTTGGGTTCCTCTCCACAGTGTTCCTTTAATGAAGGTTTATTATTAGATACGTACATCTTCTATATTAGTGATTGCAAATTTGGGACCTGCTCAACCTTTTTTTGGCTCATCGGCTAGTGTTAGTGTTTGTGCGGCCCCAGAAAAATTTTTTTCGGCCAATGCGGCACAGGGAAGCCAAAAGGTTGATCATCCCTGCCGTAGATTATTGAACAAGATGAGCTCACTGAGACTAGGAGAAACATTAACTGCATGGGTTAAAGACCGGCTCAGTGGCAAACTTCAAAGGGTGGTGGTAAACGGTACTCCCTCCAAAACGTCAGAGGTGTTCAATGGAGTACCGCAGGGCTCGGTCCTGGGTCCAATCCTATTTAATATCTTCGTACGGGATCTGCCTCAAGGACTTCAGGGTAAAATTGCATTATTTGCCGATGACGCTAAATTATGCAATGTAGTGAGCGGAGGTACCGTACACGACAGTATGACACAGGACCTACTTTTACTGGAGAAATGGTCTACTATTTGGCAGCTGAGCTTTAACACCAAGAAGTGTAAAGTTATGCTCCTTGGTAGCAGAAACCCTTGCAGAATCTACACTCTGAATGGTGAGACCTTAACTGGAACTGTTACAGAACGGGACCTGGGAGTAATCATTAGTGAAAATATGAAGGCGCCAATCAAGTGGAGAAAGCTTCATCCAAGGCTAGACAAATGCTGGGTTGCATCCGGAGAAGTTTTGTCAGGCGAAAGCCCGAAGTGGTGATGCCACTTTACAGGTCCATGGTGAGTCCGCATCTGGAATACTGTGTTCAATTTTAGAGGCCACATTATCGAAAGGATGTGCTGAGAATAGAGTGGGTTCAGAGATTGGCCACTAGGATGGTCTCAGGACTTAAGGATCTCCCATATGAAGAACGTCTAGGTAGGTTGCAGTTATACTCTCTTGAGGAACGCAGAGAGAGGGGAGACATGATAGAGGACGTTCAAATATTTACTGACCGTATGGAGATGGAAGAAGACATCTTTTTCCTTACAGGACCTACGGCGACAAGAGGACATCCGCTAAAAATCAGGGGTGAGAGATTTCATGGGGACATTAGGAAGTATTTCTTCACCGAAAAAGTGGTTGATCATTGGAATAATCTTCCACTTCAGGTAGTAGAGGCCAGCAACGTGCTTGATTTTAAGAATAAATGGGATAAACATGTGGGTTCACTTTGAGGAAGTTCTTAAGGGGGTGGGTTATTCGAGTGTGCAGACTTGTTGGGCCATCGGCCCTTTTCTGCTGTCATACTCTATATGTTTATATATGTTTATATGTCTCCGAGGCGAAGTCTCCTCGATCTTTGAGATCTTCTTCCAAGTTCCGTTCTCACCGACAATCGAGGCCTTCATCGAGGCATACTTCCAGGCATAGTTCTTCTTCTAAAGAAAGTTCCTCTTCAACTAAGCCTTGATCTACTCCTACTTCTACTAGACCGCCGACTCCTTGAGGACTCAGCGGTTTCGATTGCTTCGTCCAAGTCTCCATATTCTTTTGATGTTTTTTTTCTTGTCGAAGCTTCATCTTTGACCCAGGCTTCCTTGACGACCTTGAGTCCTTCTCGAGGCAAAGCATTGGCGGATCAGCTATCTTTTTCATCTTTTCTTCATCAGATGGCTGTTGATTTGGATCTTCCATTAGATGCTGGTTCCAAATACTCTAAGGAGTATCTCGAAGTCATGCATCTTCCTCAACCTCCAGCAGAGTCAAGTTTCAAGTTTCAAGTTTAATGAGGATTTGATTAATCGCTTAATCTAAATTCTAAGCGATGTACATTTCGATAAAATGTCACTTAAGCTTCCTCTTCACAAGCTTTGTCTCAGACTTTTGCCAGATGCCTAGAGACCCCTTATACCATTCCAGCTGTTCCAGGCAAATTGGACTCTAGATATAAAATTCCCCATCACAAAGGATTTGACAACTCACAGTTATCTCACCAATCCCTGCTTGTGGAGTTATCCTTAAAGAGGTCCCATCCTTCCAAGGTTTATGCCACCGTTCCTCCTGGAAGGAAAGGGAAAACTATGGACAAATTCGGATGTCGCATCTATCAAAAGTCCTTAATTATAATTTTCATTTTATTACTTATTTTGAGTTCCTCATTACTCTTTTGCCTAAATTTTTGAGTTATTTGGATACTCAAAAACACTTTGAATTTCAAAAAGTCATAGCTTCTCTATCACAACTCAGATTACATCTCCTCCAGTCTTCTTATGATGCCTTCGAGTTGTCTGCCAGGGTGGCTGCTTGTTCTGCTTGACATGGATCCTAACCTTCAGGACCGCTTGGCTAATATTCCTTGTGCAGGCAATGACCTCTTCGATGAATCTATTGAGGCAGCCACCAAGAAATTGTCTGAGCATGAAAAATCCTTCGCTTCTATTGTCAGACCTATGCCAAAGCCAGTTCCTGCTAACCTGAATGCCCTCCTCCAATTTACGAGAGGCATTTTGCTCCGAGAGCAGCTCCTTACAATCGCCCTCCTCCTAAGAAGCAGCAGAATCAGAAGCAACTATAACCTCAACCTTCTGTTGCACCCAAGTCTACACAGCCTTTTTGACTGTTTAAAACAGAGCATAACCTCCACCGTTCTGTCTCTGTCCTTTCTTCCCCCTATTGGAGGTCGCCTCCATCATTTTTACCACCGATGGGAGACAATCACATCTGATCTCTGGGTGCTATCCATCATACGGGAAGGATACTCTCTTCATTTCACTCAGGTTCCACCAGAGCTTCCTCCAAGAGAGTATCCTTCCAGTCCATCCCAGACAGCCCTTCTTCTTCAGGAAGCTCAAGCTCTGCTTTGTCTCCATTCCATCGAACCAGTTCCCTTGGAACAGAAAAACGGGATTTTTACTCCCGTTACTTCTTTGTTCCGAAGAAGACGGGCGATCTGCGACCCATTCTGGATCTCAGGGCTCTCAACAAATTTTTAGTCAAAGAAAAATATCGAATGTTGTCCCTGGCGTCCCTTTATCCCCTTCTAGATCAGAACGACTGGTTATGCTCTCTGGATCTCAAGAAGGCCTATACTCATATTCCCATTCATCCGGCCTCCCGTCAATATCTCAGATTTCGGGTGGAGAATCTACATTATCAATACAGAGTGCTGCCCTATGGCCTGACTTCCTCTCCCAGAGTGTTCACCAAGTGCCTGGTAGTGGTAGCAGCAGCTTTAAGGAACCATGGTCTTCAGGTATTTCCCTACCTAGATGACTGGCTCATCAAAGATTCAACATCTCAGGGGGTTATTGTAGCGACCCAACGGACTACGTGGTTCCTACAAAGTTTGGGATTTGAAATCAATTTTCCCAAATCCCACCTTCAACCCTCCCAGAATCTACAATTCATCGTAGCTGTTCTGGACACTATCCAACTCAGAGCATTCCTTCCGCAACAACGTCTAGAAGCTCTTCTTCAACTCTGTCATACAGTGTCTTCCCGCTATTCCATCTCAGCGAGACACATGATAGTACTCCTAGGTCACAAGGCCTCCACAGAACATGTGATTCCTTTTGCCAGACTTCACCTCAGAATTCCTCAGTGGACCCTGGCATCTCAGTGAACACAGGTATGCAACCCACTTTCTCGACATATAGCAGTCACTCCTTCATTGAGACAGTCTCTCTGCTGGTGGATGCTCTCTTCCAATCTCTCCAGAGTCTTGCTGTTTCAAACACCTCCCATCAGAAGGTCCTTACAACAGATTCCTCGACCTACGCTTGGGGCACTCATCTCGATGGTCTCCGTACTCAAGGCCACTGGACCAGTACGGATCATCAGTGTCACATCAATCTGTTGGAACTCAGAGCGACTTTCAAGGCTCTCATGGCTTTTCAACATCTTCTTCACGACCAGGTAGTCCTCATTCGGACGGACAACCAAGTCGCCATGTACTATGTCAACAAACAGGGAGTAACGGGATCTATCTTCCTTTGTCAGGAAGCTCTGAAGGTTTGGGACTGGGCAAATCCGCCACAACACCTTCCTCAAAGCTGTCTAAATCCAAGGGGTGAAAAATTGATTGGCGGACAACTTGAGTCGTCTTCTGCAACCTCACGAATGGACTGTCCATTCCTCGCCTCTTCATCACATTTTTTCACAGTGGGGAACGCCTCAGATAGACCTCTTTGCAGCTCCCCACAACCACAGACTGCCTCAGTTCTGCTCCAGGATATACTCTCCCCATAGCCTCAAGGCAGATGCTTTTCTTCTGAAATGGATGAATCTCTTCCTCTATGCATTTCCTCCATTCCCTCTCATACTCAAGACTGGTCAAGTTGAAGAACGATCGTGCCACCATGATTCTGATTGCTTCTCGGTGACCGAGACAACCTTGGTACTCCCTTCTACTTCAACTCAGCAGCAGGGAGCCATACCTTCTACCAGTTTTTCCATCTCTGCTTACACAGAGTCAGGGTTTTCTGCTTCATCCCAACCTGCAGTCTCTACACCTGACAGCTTGGTACCTCTCAACATGACTCCTCTTCAGTTTTCTCAAACTGTAAGAGCTATTTTAGAAGCTTCTAGGAAACCTACCACTAGACAATGCTATCTCCAAAAATGGACTAGATTTTCTATGTGGTGTTTTTCCCACGATAAGGAACCTCAACATTCCTCCTTATCTTCTGTTTTGGATTATCTTTTGCACTTATCGACTTCTGGCCTCAAGTCTACATCGATCCGAATCCATCTTAGTGCAATTGCAGCTTTCCATCAGCCTATTGAAGGGAAACCCCTCTCTGCTCCATATTTATGAAAGGACTTTTCAATGTCAAACCTCCTCTCAAACCGCCTCCAGTGGTTTGGGATCTCAATGTTGTTCTTGCTCAATTGATGAAGCCTCCATTTGAACCAATGTCTATGGCTCATCTTAAGTATCCTTCATGGAAAGTGGGGTTTCTCATTGCCCTCACATCTGCTTGAAGAGTCGGTGAGCTGCAAGCATTAGTTGCTGATCCACCTTTCACAGTTTTCCATCATGACAAGGTGTTCCTCCGTATTCATCCTAAATTCTTACCTAAAGTGGTTTCGGAATTTCATCTCAACCAATCTATTATACTTCCAGTGTTTTTTCCAAGGCCTCATTCTCATCCTGGAGAATCAGCTCTTCATACTTTGGACAGGAAGAATTCTTTGGCCTTCTACTTGTAACGCACCAAACCACACAGAACAGCTCCTCAACTTTTTGTCTCATTCGATCCAAACAAGTTGGGCCATCCAACTCTAAGCGTACCATTTCCAATTAGATGGCTGCTTGTATGTCTTTCTGCTATGCCCAGGCTGGATTACAACTACAGAGTCGAGTCACAGCCCACAAAATCAGAGCAATGGTAGCTTCAGTGGCTTTCCTCAGATCCACACCTATTGAGGAAATTTGTAAAGCTACGACCTGGTCCTTTCACTTCTCACTATTGTCTGGATGTTTTCTCCAGACGGGATGGCCATTTTGGCCAGAGAGTATTATAAAATTTATTCTCCTAATTTGCCAACGCTCCCACCATCCCATTCTAGTTAGCTTGAAGGTCACCCATATGTGAGAAATAGGCTGCCTGCTTGTCCTGGGATAAACCAGAGTTACTTACCATGTCCCTGGACATACCATATCCAGGGACAGCAGGCAGCTATTCTCACCACCCACCCACCTCCCCTGGTTGGCTTCTCTGCTAGCTATCTGAACTGCGCTGGGTGGGAAGGCACTCGCTGGGGAGGCACTGGATGTGGTATATTTAGACTTCAGTAAAGCTTTTGATAGCGTCCCACACCGAAGGCTATTGAACAAGCTGAAATCGATAGGATTAGGGGATACTCTAACTACATGGGTTGAGGATTGGCTGAGTGGCAGACTTCAGAGGGTGGTGGTAAACGATACCCCATCCAAAACGTCAAGCGTGATCAGTGGAGTGCCGCAGGGCTCGGTCTCGGGCCCGATTCTATTCAAATTATTCATAAGAGATATGACCCAAGGACTTAGAGGAAAGGTATCACTATTCGTCGATGACGCCAAACTTTGCAACATAGTAGGTGAAAGCAGTTTGCCTGATAATATGACGCAAGATCTACTGCTGTTGGAACAGTGGTCAGCAACATGGCAACTAGGCTTCAATGCTAAAAAGTGTAAGGTAATGCACCTGGGTAAGAAAAACCCGCACAGAACTTACGTACTAAATGGTGAGACCTTGGCCAGGACCACGACGGAACGTGATCTAAGGGTGATCATTAGTGATGACATGAAGGCTGCCAAGCAAGTGGAAAAAGCTTCCTCCAGGGCAAGGCAAATGATGGGTTGTATCCGTAGAGGTTTTGTCAGCAGGAGACCTGAAGTCATGATGCCGCTATACAGGTCCATGGTGAGGCCTCACTTGGAATATTGTGTTCAATTCTAGAGGCCACACTACCGGAAGGATGTGCTGAGAATCGAGTCGGTTCAGCGCATGGCCACTAGGATGGTCTTGGGGGCTAAAGGATCTCACATATGAAGAAAGACTGAATAAACTGAGGCTGTACTCACTTGAGGAACGAAGAGAGAGGGGAGACATGATTGAAACGTTTAAGTACATCACGGGCCGTATTGAGTCGGAAGAAGATATCTTCTACCTCATGGGCCCCTCGACCACCAGGGGGCATCCGCTGAAAATCAGGGGAGGGAAGTTCCAAGGCGACTCCAGAAAATACTTCTTCACCGATAGAGTGGTGGATCATTGGAACAGACTCCCACTGCAGGTGATTGAGGCCAACAGCGTGTCAGATTTTAAGAGAAAATGGGATATTCACATGGGATCCCTAAGGGAGTGAAACCAGGGGGCGGGTATTTGGAATGGGCAGACTTGGTGGGCTATAGCCCTTTTCTGCCGTCTTTTCTATGTTTCTATGTTTCTATGCGCGGTGCAGCTGACTCGAAACTTCTACGTTTCTACAAGCAAGTCTGCTTGCAAGGCTGTCTGTATCCAGGCTCCGTGGATGACATCACCCATATGTGAGAATAGGTGCCTACTTTCCCTGGATAACAACTGTTACTGTAAGTAACTGTGCTATCCCAGGACAAGCAGGCAGCATATTCTCACATGTGGGTGACGCCATCCACGGAGCCCCAGTACAGGCACTTTAAAAGTGTATCACCATTTTAAGATTTCAGAAAGTTCGCGATAGCCCACATTGCGCATGCCCAAGTGCCTTCCTGCCCGGCTCCTCAGTTCCATTTTTTCTGTGGAAAATTGAAGTCGCATTTTTTTTCAGTGGTCTTTGTTTTCTACGCTTGCCGCTCTTGCGTTCTTTTTCTCTTTATTTCTTATATTTCTTTCTCATGTAAAAGTTAAAAAAAACCAAAAAAGAGATTTCAATTCTTTTTTACTTTTTTAGCTGTCTGCAGGTTTTCCTCCTGGTGGGGCCTTCATTCATGCCTCAGCCATCGATGTTTAATTTGACTGAAGTGGTGTTATCCCCTCGATGTCATGCTCGTTGACAGGATTAAAAAGTGTGGTTAGTGTTCTCACACTACTCTCTAACTGACCCTCATAGCTAGTGCCTTGCAGTGTTTGGGTCCTATGTAAACGCTGCTCTTCGCTTCAGAAGCATACTATAAATAACTGCATTCTCCAGCAAGAGAAACTCTTTGGTGCCAGCATGGACAGGGATGCACTGACGACATCATTTACTTCGAAGTCCCCGACATCAAAGACATCGACACCGCCAGAGGCACCAGCATCGACTCCGGTGTCGCAACACATTGTTCCCTCGGGTAAGCCAGCTAAGAAGCCATCATCTTCCCTAGTCTGGGTCGCAGGTCACGAAGGCATTGAGCCAATTCATGCCGACCAAGCGTAAGACCCTGCAGTGACTAGTTCCATTGTCAAGGGGTGCTTTGTCCTCGGAGTTATCCTCTCTGGAATGCGTTGCAATATATGTGGTACCAGCGTCAAAACCACATGTACCGGTGCTTACTCTAAGGCAGAAGCTCGATGCTTTGCTTCTAGAGGAGCTCGGGACCAGTTTCAATTACTTCTCCCAACATTGACTCCTCCGGTACCGGCCTAGCCTGAGTCTAACATTGCCAGGGCCTCCGGTGCCGTTGATGCTCCATTGGTGCGCTGTAAGGATTCTCAGCACCGGTCCAGTACAGCTAGTCCTGCATCGAAGCATTGATCTTCAAAACATCGGTCTCCATCCTCCCACTGTTACTCATCATCATCACAACACACAGGCACAACGAAGTCCTTGAAGGCTTCCTGCAAACGTAAGCATTCTGAGACTCCGACACTGGACCGGCACCGGTTGAAGCATCATTCTCCCTCAGTGTTGCTGGATTCTGATCTATAGGATGACTCTAATGCTGACACTTTGCCTTCCTCTACTGAAGTAGAAGGCTCTCCTGTATCGAAGTCTCTGAGGCATTCTTCAGCTAGAGCTTCTTCTCCAACTGTGAGGCTGTCCTTCACTCGCTTTATCTGATAAATGGGAAAGACCTCTCTGTTAAACTGGAGGCAGATTCTAAATTCAGTGCAGAATTTCTGGAAACCCTGTATTACGATCAGCCTCCTAAGGACATGCTCAAACTTTTATCGCATGGGATTCTGAGAGAGACTATTTAAAAAAACTGGGAATCTCCTCTCTTGATGCCGGTGGCTCCCAAGAAATTAGACTCTCTCTACAAGATAATTTCCATTCTGGGATTTGACAAACCTCAACTCCCGCATCAGTCTCTGGTAGTGGAGTCTACTCTTAAGAAGTCTACACCATCGAAAGTATATGGTTGACAGCTATACCAGAATTCCATGTTGGCCAATAGAACTATCAACTATAATTTCTACTTCTCATGCTATTTGAAGCATCTCATTAAACAATTTCCTGTGCATCAAAAATATATCCCTGCTCATAAATTGAAAGGTTTCCAGTACCTTGTCAGCACAGTCACTCAGTTGAAGAAATATGTGGTTCGCTCGGCTTATGATATTCTTGAGCTCACCTCCAGGGCTTCTTCTATGTCTGTGGCCATGAGAAGACTGGCATGGCTTAGAGTCTCTGACATGGATGTTAATCTTCAAGATAGACTAGTCAATGTTCCATGTTTGTGTGATGAGCTATTTGGGGACTCTACCGATACTGCAACCCAAAAGCTCATGGCCCACGAGACTTGATGGGGCACCTTAGTAAAGCCTAAGTCTAAGCCCTATTTGTCAAGACCTTTCAGACTTTCTACTTCCTCTTACCAAAGGCGCTTTTCAACTAAGGCCTCTGCACCAGTAAGGCCTCAACAGAGGAAACAGAAGCAGCAGAGTCCTCCCAAAGCTCAGTCCACTGCTTCTGCCAGGTCAACTCAATCTTTTTGACCTGCTGTTTGAGAGCATAGTTGCAATCCCTCTACTTCAGCCTCTACCTCAGCCAATCTGATATTGTCTTCACCTCTACTTTACATCGTTGGGAGCTCATCACCTCCGATCTCTGGGTGCTACACATCATTCGGGAGAGTTACTCTCTACATTTCATCACTATCTTTCCAGATCATCCTCCAAGAGAATCTGCTTCCAACCCTCACCAATCCTCTCTTCTTCTTCAGGAAGTTTGTTCACTTCTTCTCAATGCCATCAAAGAAGTTCTTATAGATCAACAAAACCACTGGTTTTACTCCGCTATTTTCTGGTAATGAAGAAGACAGGAGGACTCTGACCAATTTTGGACCTCAGAGCCCTCAACAAATTCCTAGTCAGAGAAAAGTTTCTTATGCTGTCTCTAGCCACCCTGTATCCCCTCCTAAACATAGAAACATGATGGCAATTAAAGGCCAAATGGCCCATTCAGTCTGCCCATCCACAGCAACCATTATCTCTTTCTCTCTCCGAGAGATCCCATGTGCCTATCCCAGGCCCTATTGAATTCAGACACAGTCTCTGTTTCTAGCACCTCTTGCGGGAGACTGTTCCACACATCTACCACCCTTTCCATAAAAAAGTATTTCCTCAGATTACTCCGGAGCCTATCACCTCTTAACTTCATCCTATGCCCTCTCATTGCAGAGTTTCCTTTCAAATAAGAACATAAGAATAGCCGGTTCTGGGTCAGACCACTGGTCCATCACGCCCAGCAGTCCGCTCACCTGGGTGGCCCCCAGGTCAAAGACCAGTGCCCTAACCGAGACCTGCCCTACCTGCGTTCGTTCTGATTCAGCAGGAACTTGTCCAACTTTGTCTTGAATCCCTGGAGGGTGTTTTCCTTTATAACAGACTCCGGAAGAGCATTTCAGTTCTCTACCACTCTCTGGATGAAGAAGGACTTCCTTACGTTTGTACGGAATCTATCCCCTTTTAACTTTAGAGAGTGCCCTCTCGTTCTCTCTACTCATGCATATTTATATTACATAGGTATTTAAACATCTCTATCATATCTCCCCTCTTCCGCTTTTCCTCCAAAGTATACAGATTGAGATCTTTACGTCTGACCCCATACACCTTATCATGAAGACCACACACCATTTTAGTAGCTTTCCTCTGGACCGACTCCATCCTTTTTATATCTTTTGAAGGTGCAACCTCCAGAATTGTACACAATATTTTAAATGAGTCTCACCAGAGTTTTATACAACGGCATCAATACTTACTTCTTACTGGCCAAATCTCTCCCTATGCAACCTAGCATCCTTCTAGCTTTTGCCGTCACCTTTTCAACCTGTTTGGTCACTTTATGATCATCACATACAATCACACCCAAGTCCCGCTCTTAGTGATCCTCTGTGCTCATCCCCTGATTTCTTGAATTCCATCACCGTTTTCCTCTCCACCACCTCCCTTGGGAAGGTATTGCAGACTTCTACCACCCTTTCCGTGAAAAATAATTTCCTAAAATTACTCCTAAGTCTACCACCTCTCAATCTCAATTTATGTCTTCCAGTTTTATCAATTTCCCTTCTCTAGAAAAGATTTGAACCTATATTACTACCTTTCAAATATATATATATATATATATATATATATATATATATCCTATATAATAAAAGGCTAGCCGCGCATGCGCACTCCTATTTGCGTGCTTCCGTGATCAGTAGGTCTGTGGTTGCAGGAGTGCGTAAGTTCTTCACCCCCTAAACTGTACCGTTCCCTCTGGTTTTTGCAGCCCAAATGCAGACCTTGCATTTCTTAGCATTAAATTTTAGCTGTCAAATTTCAGACCATTCTTCAAGCTTCGAAGGGTCTTTCTTCATGTTTCATCATCCAGTGTGTCTACTCTATTGCAGATTTTGGTATCATCCGCAAAGAGGCAAATCTTATCCGACAACCCTTCAGCAATATTATTTATAAAATGTTTAAAAGAACAGGTCCAAGAACAGAACCTTGAGGCACACCACTGGTAACATCCCTTTCCTCAGAGCAATCTCCATTGATTACTACCCTCTGTCACCTTCCACTCACAAGAATTGGCTATGCTCTCTGGATCTCAAGGAAGTCTACACTCATATCTCAGATTCACCCAGCTTCCCAAAAATATCTCAGATTTCGAGTGACACATCACTACTACCAAAACAAGATCCTATCATTTGGCCTGACATCTTCTCCCAGAGTCTTCACAAAGTGCCTAGTCATGGTAGCAGTGGCCTTGAGGTCGCAGGGTCTTCAGGTCTTTCCCTACCTGGACGACTGTCTCATAAAAGTCCCTTCATGTCACGACGTTGTGCTAGTGATGAATCACACCATCTTGTTTCTTCAGAACATGGGATTTGAGACCAACTTCCCCAAGTCACAGCTTTATCTGACTCAAAGGCTGCAATTCATTGGGGCTCTTCTTGACATCACTCAAATGAGGGTGTTTCTTCCTCAGGATCGCCCTTACTTCAGCTCTGTCACCACATGGACCAGCTCCAGTCTATCTCGGCCAGGTACTTCTCAGCCATATGGCCTCTATGGTCCACGTGACACCACTGGCAAGACTCCAACTCAGGAGCAAGACTCCATCTCAGGAGGGTTCTGGCCTCGCATTGGTCTCAAGCAACCAAGCCTCTCTCAAAACACATTTCTGTGACTTCATCGCTTTGACAGTGGCTTCAGTGGTGGATGATTTCGTCTAATCTCTCCAGAGGTCTTCTGTTTCACACCCCTCCAATCAAAAAGTTTGACAACGGATGTGTCAACTTATGCCTGGGGGGAGGGCACATCTGGATGGCCTTCAGACTCAAGGTCACTGGTCCACCAGAGAACAGAAGTTCCATATCTTCTGGAGCTCAGAGCGATTTATTATGCATCTCATAGACAACCAAGTCCTCTTGTTTCGCACAGACAACCAGGTAGCAATGTACTATATAAACAAGCAAGGAGGCACAGGATCTCTCCTTCTTTGTCAGGAAGCTCAGAAAATCTGGCTTTGGGTGACTGCTTGAAACAGCTGTCTTTATGCAGTCTACATTCAGGGGGAACAGAATTACTTAGCAGACAAGCTCAGCAGGATTCTTCAACCTCACAAATATACGCTCAACTCTCCATCCTATTTTCTTTCAGTGGAGCACTCCTCAAGTGGATTTGTTTGCATCTCCAAACAACAAGAAGTTGCCCCTGTTCTATTCCAGATTTTACTCGCCTCACCATCTGGAAGCGGATGCAGTTCTAATGGAATGGACACACAAGTTTCTCTATGCATTTCCACCCACTCCTCTCATTCTAAAGACTCTTGTCAAAGTCAAGCAGGAGTTAGCCACCATGATTCTCATAGCTCCTCGGTGGCCCTGGCAGCCTTGGTTCTTCCTTCTACTTCAACTCAGGGTCAGGGAGCCAATTCCTCTGCCGATATTTCCATCTCTTCTTATGCAGAGTCAAGGTTCACTTCTACATCCCAACCTTTAATCCCTTCACCTGACAGCTTGGTATCTCTCGGGCTGAATGCAGCTGAACTTCATCTTTCTCAGCCTGTAAGACTTATTTTACAAGCCTCCAGGAAACCAGTCACTCAACAATGTTATCAACAAAAGTGGACTCGTTTTTCTTCCTGGTGTCTTCTTCATCACTATGATCCGACAGTCATTTCAGTTTCACTAGTCTTGGATTGCCTCCTTCATTTTACGGACTTGGGACTCAGTCTACATCATTAGAGTCCATCTCAGCGCTATTACAGCTTTTCACCATCCAGTTGAGGGTAAACCTCTAACTGCTCATCCTCTGGTCTCCAGATTCATGAAATGTATTTTCAATGTTAAACCACCTCTCAAGCCACCTCTAGTAGTCTGGGACCTCAGTGTAATTCTTGCTAGGTTGATGAAGCCTCCATTTGAACAAATGTCTACGGCTCATCTCAAGTACCTTACCTGGAATGTTGTTTTTCTCACTTCACTTACTTCTGCCAGAAGAGTGAGTGAACTTCAAGGATTAATGATAGATAGAAGAGGAGACTGCGAGGGGATATGATTGAGACTTTCAAAATACTGAAAGGCATCGACAAAATAGAGCAGGGAAAAAAATTATTTACAAGTTTCAAGTTTATTAAGTATTTGATTAATCGCTTACTCAAATATCTAAGCGATGAACAAATCATTCAATTTACAGATAATACAGGGGTGATAAAAGACAGATGGACACTAAACAAAACATATTAAATTAACGACTAACAGAATAAACAAAAAAGGAAAACAAAGGGAAAGGCAGGGTAATGAAATACAATAATAATGATAGAAAGAAGGACGATTATGGTAAAAAACAATAGGAGGGAAATAAAAGAAGTAGTCTTATTAAAATAAGCAAAAATAGGCTGGGACTCCTAAATATCATAAGCGTCTTTGAAAAGAAAGCTCTTAAGTTTACTTTTAAATTTATCTAAGTTCTTTTCTTCTCTGAGATAAATAGGGAGGGAGTTCCAAGTTTGAGGAGCTGTAACAGAGAAGATAAAGTGCTGCCATGTATTAATAACGTTAAGTGAGGGTGTAACTAATAGATGTTGGTCAATAGATCTCAGTGATCTGATTGGGGTATAAGGGATCAATAACTTGTAGATGAAAGCTGGGGTTTTATATAATAGGGATTTGAAAGTAAGTAGATTTAGTTTATATTGAATTTGATGCGCTACTGGAAGCCAGTGTGCTTTCTTAAGAAGAGGAGTGACGTGATCAAATTTCCTTGCATTCATTATGAGTTTAATTGAGGTATTTTGAATGATCTGCAAACGTCTAATTTCTTTTTGAGCTATTCCCATAAGTAAAGTGTTACAATAATCAATTTTCGAAATAACCAGGGAATGAATTAGTATATTAAGAGACTTTGGGCAAAGAAATTTGGATAGTGAACGAATCTGGCAAAGTCTGTAAAAGGAAGATTTAACAATATTACTAATATGATTATGGTAAGTCAGTTTTTCATCAAAGACCACCCCTAACATTTTGATATTACTTATTAGTTGTAAGGTTGTTTAATCGAAATTGGAAAAGAAACTTTAGAACTATCCAAGGGAAAAACATGATGTTTCTTCCACAAACCATTAGAGCTCGGGAAACAATGGAGGGAATTAAACCAGATACACCGCAATTGGATGTTAACAACATATCAGCTATTTTGGAAGAATCTATTTCTGACTCCTCATTGAGAGTGACACTTATGATTTCATTTATTTTTCAATAGGACTTGGATTCCTTTATGAAACTCTATTTTCGCCTATCAAAAGAACTGTTTTATGGTAAAAAGATATGGGTATTCCTGGATGTAACTAAAGTTACCCAGGAAAAAAGGAAACAATTTTTGTCTTTGAGACAGGAGACCAGGGCACTTGGGGCATCCTTTTTACTGGCTTACCCTTGTAAATGCGTAGCAAAATTTGCTCAGGTTAAATATATATTTTTTCAGCCGGAGCAGCTAAAATCATTTCTGGAGCTAAAGAAAATTGCTGTTGTTTAGTGGAAATTTATTATAATGCAGAGCATGTTATAGCCTTTCATTGATTAGTTCTTTTTCCTTTGTGTTTAACTTCTTAATAACAATTGCCATTACTCCCCTTTATTTTTTTTGTAGTCTAAGGAAGCGAGAATTTTACTTTTATATCTGTTTATGAATGTGATGTGATGTGCTAACATTTATTCCGGCTGTATTTCCTTAGCAAGAATGTTAGTTTTTTGTAATATATTGAAAATTTCAATAAATAATAAGTTTAAAAAAACAAAACATGATGTTTGATTTATTAACATTGAGGGCTAATCTGTTTGTGTCAAGCCATTGATGAATCTTCTCAAGTTTCCTGTTAATTTCTAATGTTTCTGCGGGGTTAGTTGGGTCAAGTGGATGCAAAAGCTGAATATCATCTGCATAAGCATAAGCGGTAAAGCCAATATCTTGGCAGAGGGTCATAAGTGGTGCAAGAAAAATATTAAATAAAAGTGGTGAAAGAATGGACCCCTGTGGAATACCATAAGTTACTGAAAAACTTTCTGAAGTTGTGTTATTGAAGGATACAATTGAAGTGCAATTTTCAAAATAAGATTTGAACCAGAGGAGAACCTGATCTGTAATGCCAATGGACTGTAATCTATCTATGAGAAGGTTATGGTCAATCGTATCAAATGCAGATGAAAGATCAAGAGAAATCAGAAGGACTGATGTATGGTGATCTAAAAAGTAAAGTATGGAAGTGGTTAGGCCAATCAGTGAATATTCAGTAGAATGATACTGTCTAAAGCCTGTTTGGTTAGGATGTAAAATATTTGTTTTTTCTATGAACTCGGATACTTGATTAAATACCACCTTCTCAGTTAACTTTGCCAAGAAGGGGATATTTGCGATTGGCCTGTAATTGGATTTTTCTTCAGAACTAATATTTTGGTCTTTAATAATGGGTCGAATGACTGCTTCTTTCCATGCTATAGGCATTACGCTTTTTTGAAGACTTTCTTGAATTAGTGCAAGGATGAAGGGCCCGAAAATAGTAAAATAGCGTTTGAGAATAAAAGGGGGAATAGAATCCACTTGAGACGGACAAGAGGACATGGACTGAAGCTAAGGGGGGACAAGTCCAGGACAAATGTCAGGAAGTTCTGCTTCACGCAGCGAGTAGTGGACACCTGGAATGCTCTCCCAGAGGAGGTTATTGCGGAATCCACCGTTCTAGGATTCAAAAACAAATTAGATGCATATCTCCTTACGAGAGGCATAGAGGGATATGGGTGACTCGATGGACCGTAGGTCTGATCAGGAGATGGCAGTTCTTATGTTCTTATCCACCATTCACAGTGTTCCACCATGACAAAATGGTACTTCACACACATTCAGAATTTCTGCCAAAAGTCATCATTGAATTTCATCTCAATCAGTCAATTGTAGTGTTCTTTCCTAAGCCTCATTCTCACTCAGGAGAAATAGCTCTTCATACGCTGGATTGCAAGCGAGTTTTGCCCTATTATCTCAGCAGGACAAAGGCTCATAGAACATCTCCTCAGCTTTTTGTCTCCTTTGAGCCTAACATGTTGGGGCATCCTGTTTCAAAGAGAACAGTTTCCTACTGGTTGGCTTTCTGTATATTGTTCTGTTATGCTCAGGTTGGGCTGCAACTGGAGAGTCGTACCACAGCCCAAAGAGTTGGAGCTATGGCAGCTTTTGTAGCTTTCCTCCAATCTACTCCTATTGAGGAAATGTGCAAAGCTGCTACTTGGTCCTTGTTTCATACATTCACCTCACATTACTGTCTGGAATCTTTTTCCGGACAGGATAGGTACTTCGGCCAGTCAGTATTACAAAATTTATTTTCCTAAAAGATCAACAATCCCACCATCCCATTCTGGTTAACTTGGAGGTCACCCACGTGTGAGAATATAATGCCTGCTTGTCTTGAAGTAAAGCTGTTACTTACCGTAACGGGTGTTATCCAGGGACAGAAGGCAGATATTCTCACAAGCCAACCACCTCCGCTGGTTGGCTTCTTAGCTGGCTTACTGAACTGAGGAGCTGCGCACCTTCGTCGGGTGGGAAGGCACTCGCATATGTGTGGTGCAGGCTATCCTGAACTTTCTGAAATCTTAAAGTGGCGAAGCACTTTTAAAGTGTCTGTACCGGTGCTCCATGAATGATTTCACCCACAAGTGAGAATATCCGCCTGCTATCCCTGGATAACACCTGTTACGGTAAGTAACTGTGCTTTGTGGTACCTTATCATATGTTTTTTATAGTTAACACCATCTCCTTTCTATTTTTCATCCTTTGTGTTTAAGGATCCTAAGTTCTTGAGGAAACATGAGTGAGTTTTTGGAAGTGGGGAATAAGACCCTTTTTTGTAATGGCACAGTTTTCTCTAGGACCTTAGGTATTTCAGATGTCAACCTGCTCTGAAACTGTAGTTATCCCAGGATAAGCAGGCAGCCTATTCTCACACATGGGTGACATCATCCACAGAGCCCGGATGCGGACAGCCTTGCAAGCAGACTTGCTTGTAGAAAGTTAGAAGTTTCGAGTCAGCTGCACCGCGCATGCGCGAGTGCCTTCCCGCCAAGCGCAGGGCGAGTCTCTTCAGTTCTCAGTTTTCTGTGGAGCCGAGAAGTTCGTCTGACTCTCTGCGTTTTACTTTGTTACTTCATACCTTCTTTCACCGCGGTTTGTGTTTATTTTCTTCGCGAATCGCTGCGTTTCTTTCTTTTCTTCTTTCATGAATGAAGCAGTGAAGTATAGTTACGTTATATATATGATTACAAGGTGTTTTGCCCATATCACACCACCCTTATTTCCTTGGCATTTTGAGCAGTTTACATTACCCTCTGGGTCCCTTGAGAAAGAATTTCGAAACATGGTCCATGTCGGGATCTGCTGGCACAGTTGAAAGCTAAGTGGGAACTTCTCTTTCTTTTTTGCCATTGAAAATTAGTTAAGCATTTGAACAGTATGTTCTTTTTCAAGCTCTTTTTCAAAATAAATCATACACAATGATGGGGCGGTGGGTTTGGCTATAGGAGCTAATGCTCTTGGCCAAATTCCAAAATTCTGAGTGTTTGTGAACACTTTACTTACCTTACAAGCCAGACATATATTTTGCTTATTTGTATACTGAGAAGTCTTATCCAGTTATATCAATCTCAGCTAGACAAATGATGGTACTACTGGGTCATATGGCTTCCACAGTGCATGTTACTCCATATGTGAGATTTCATCTCAAGATACCTCAATGGACTCTCACATCTCAGTGAGCTCAAGTGCTTGACCTACTCTCTCAACACATTACAGTCACTCCTGTGCTTCAACAGTCACTGCAGTGGTGGATGAACTCTTCCAATCTGTCCAGAGGGTTGTTGTTCCACACACCTCATCATCAGAAAATTCTGACCACAGACTCATCCACTTATGCTTGGGGAGCTCATCTGGATGATCTTCACACACAAGGTCACTAGTCTGCCCAGGATCACCTTTGTCATATTAATCTGTTGGAACTCAGAGCGATCTACAATGCTTTCAGAGCTTTTCAGCACATTGTGACCAACACCGTCCTTTTTATCTGCACAGAGAATCAGGTTGCGATGTGTTACATAAACAAAGGCCCAGAAGATTTGGAAATGGGTCATTGCTCGCAATATATTCCTGAAAGCAATATACATTCAAGGGGGACAAAATTATCTTGCAAACAGGCTCAGCGGTTTCTGCAACCACATGAATGGACACTCAACTCTGCAGCCCTGTGTCCCATATTTTCTCAATGGGGGACTCCTCAGATAGACTTATTTGCATCTCTACTCAACCACAAACTGCCTCAGTTTTACTAGCGGCAGTACTCTCCTCACTGTCTGGAAGCGGATGCTTTTTGTACTGGATTGGACTCACATGTTTCTCTATGCTTTTCCTTCAATCCCTCTCATTCTCAAAATGCTTGTCAAACTCAAGTGGGAATCAGCTCCTCGGGGGCCCAGTCAACCCTGGTTTTCCCTGCTACTTCAACTCAATATGAAGGAACCAATACCTTTTCAAATTTTCCTGTATCTTCTCACACTGAATCACGGGTCTCTTCTCCATCCCAATCTTACAGAATTACACCTGACAGCTGAGATCTCTCAGCCTAACATCAGCCGATCTTCATCTTTCTCAGCTTGTCAGACTAATATTGGAAGCATCCAGAAAACTGTCCACACAGCAGTGTTTCCAGCAGAATTGGACATGGTTTTCCACCTGGTATATTCTCCATTATCATGTGGCTACATCCATTTCTGTATCTTCAGTATTGGAATATCTTCTACATTTATCCAATACAGGTCTCAAAACCACTTCAATTAGAGTTCATCTCAGTGCTATCAATGCTTTCCATGAACCAGTCAATAGTAAACCTCTCACTGCTCATCCTCTTGTGTCTAGATTCATGAAAGGACTTTTCAATGTCAAACCACCTCTAGTGGTTTGGGATCTCAATGTGGTTCTTGCTGCACTAATGAAGCCTTCTTTAGAACCATTGGCTATGGCTCATCTCAAGTACCTTACTTGGAAGATGTCTTTCTAATCTCCCTTACTTCAGCTTAAAGAGTCAATGAACTTCAAGCACTGGTAGTGGATCCTACTTTCACAGTGTTCCACCATGATAAAGTGGTGCTTCGCACCCATCCCAAGTTTCTTCCAAAAGTTGTTGCTGAATTTCACCTTAATCAATCTATTATACTTCCAGTGTTCTTTCCTAAGCCTCATTCTCATCCTGGAGAAACGGCTCTTCACTCTCTGGACTACAAAAGGGCATTGGCCTACTATTTGCAGAGAACTCAGTCTCGTAGAACATTTCCTCAACTTTTCGTCTCCTTTAATCCAGTATCCAAGAGAATGATTTCCACATAGTTGGCCTTTTGTATCACCTTCTGTTATGCTCAGGCTGGGCTACAACTGAGGAGTCGTGACACAGCCCATAAAGTCAGAGCTATGGCAACTTCAGTTGCTTTTCTTCACTCCACTCCTTTTGATGAAATCTGTAAAGTTACTACTTGGTCCTCAGTTCACACATTCACATCACACTACTGTCTGGAGTCTTATTCCAGATGGGATAATCACTTTGGCCAAGCAGTATTGCAAAATGTATTCTCTTAATTGGCCGCCAACTCTCCCTCCTTCCCATTCTAGTATGCTGGGGAGTCCCATATGTGAGAATATGCTGCCTGCTTGTCCTGGGATAAAGCACAGTTACTTACCGTAACAGGTGTTATCCAGGAACAGCAGGCAGATATTCTCACAACCCACCCACCTCCCCTAGTTGGCTTCTTAGCTTGCTTAACGAACTGAGGAGCCATAAGCTACGTTGGGCAGGAAGGCATGCTCACATGCGCGGTGCAGGCTATCGCAAACTTTCTAAAAATCTTAAGGTGGTGATGCACTTTTAAATTGTCCATTCCGGGGCTTCATGGATGATGTCACCCACATGTGAGAATATCTGCCTGCTGTCCCTGGATAACACCTGTTACAGTAAGTAACTGCTTTTTATTCATCTAACCCAGAGTGAAAACATAGTGTAATAATTCAAAGTAGAATAAGAGAAGGCAGAGTGTGATGGAATCTGAAGAGGAATAGTGCCCATGAAAGCTGAAACTAATTTTAAGTACTGCCAGTTACTCATGTATGATCCTTAAAGACAAGTTGCTCAAAGTTTAGCAGGTGTAAAAATGGCCGAGAATTTGTGATGACCCTGATGTGTAACTACATTATGAAATGCATAGTATATGTCTGTCTATGTTTTGCCCAGTATGCACACATTTTTCATGTATAACATGCCCCTTCTGTATATATATATTTTTCTACATGATACCCAATATGCTTATAGCCCTCTTTCTACAATAACACGAACACACAACCTTCTCTGTATATATATTTATAAACTTTTTTATGCCCATACTTGGTACATAGGCTTTATAAAATTAGCCCGATAAAACTCTTATCCATTTCACTTGTAGTTTTCTGGCTTTTTAAGGAGCACATAAACTAGCAGAAATTATAAATTATGTAGCAAATTTAGATTAGATTTATCGCAAAAGATGCACCTGGATAGGGTCTATGTATGATAGCATTTGTGAGATCACTGTGATATAGTTGTGATGAAATTGTCTTTATAGCTGCCTTCTAGAGAACTGCTTGAACAGCCTTCTAGGGAACTGCTTGAACAGCCAAAAGAGAATATGGAGAAAGGCTAGCCAAGGAAGCACGAAATTTCAAACCATTCTTCAGATATGTTAAAGGGAAGCAGCCGGCTAGGGAGGAGGTGGGACCGCTGGATGACGGAGACAGGAAGGGAGTGGTGAAGGAGGAGAAAGAAGTTGCGGAAAGACTAAACATTTTCTTTTCGTCTGTATTTACAAAAGAGGAATCATCCGACATACCAGAACCTGAACAAATCTTCAAAGGAGCCCAAACAGATAAACTAACATCCATGGAAGTAAGCCTTGAAGACGTACGCAGGCAGTTAGAAAAATTACAAACTGACAAATCGCCGGGCCCAGACGGAATCCACCCAAGAGTTCTGAAAGAACTAAAGGAGGAAATAACGAACTACTACAGCAAGTTTGCAATCTATCCCTGAAAACAGGCGTGATCCCAGAGGATTGTACGATAGCCAATGCTATGCCCATCTTTAAAAAGGGATCGAGAGGTGACCCAGGGAACTACAGACCGCTGAGTCTGACCTCGGTTCCGGGGAAAATGGCGGAAGCGCTGATAAAAGACAGCATCGATGAGCATTTTGAAAAAAATAAACTTCTAACCACAAGCCAACATGGCTTCTGCAAGGGGAGATCGTGCCTAACGAACTTACTGCACTTCTTTGAAGGAATTAACAAACGGATGGACAAAGGGGACCCCGTAGACATCGTATATTTAGATTTCCAGAAAGCCTTTGACAAGGTATCCCATGAACACCTACTTCGGAAACTGAAGAACCATGGGGTGGAAGGAGACGTACACAGATGAATCAGAAATTGGTTGGCGGGGAGGAAGCAGAGGGTAGGAGTGAAAGGCCACTACTGGAGGAGGGTCACGAGTGGTGTTCCGCAGGGTCGGTGCTTGGACCGCTGCTATTCAATATATTTATAAATGATATAGAAACAGGGACGAAGTGCAAATTAATAAAATTTGCAGACGACACCAAGCTATTTAGTGCTGCTCGGACCAAAGAGGACTGCAAAGAATTACAAAGGGACCTGAACAAGCTAGGGGAATGGGAGACGAGATGGCAGATGAAGTTCAATGTAGAGAAATGTAAATTATTGCATGTGGGAAACAGAAACCCGAGCTACAGCTATACGATGGAAGGGATGTTATTGACTGAGAGTACCCAAGAACGGGACTTGGGGGTAATAGTAGATGGGACAATTAAGCCATCGGCACAATGCGCAGCGGCCGCTAAGAGAGCAAATAGAATGCTGGGCATAATCAAGAAGGGTATTACAACCAGAACAAAAGAAGTTATCCTGCCATTGTATCGGGCGATGGTGCATCCGCATCTGGAGTACTGCATCCAATACTGGTCACTGTACCTTAAAAAGGGTAGGCAATACTCGAGAGGGTTCAGAGGAGAGAGACATGTTTGATAAAAGCTATGTAAAATCTTTCATACACTGAGAGACTGGAGAAACTGGGCCTCTTTTCCCTGGAGAAGAGGAGAATTAGAGGGGATATGATAGAGACTTACAAGATCATGAAGAGCATAGAAAAAGTGGAGAGGGACAGATTCTTCCAACTTTTGAAAACTACAAGAACGAGAGGGCATTCGGAAAAGCTGAAAGGGGACAAAGTCAAAACCAATGCTAGGAAGTTTTTCTTCACCCAGTGAGTGATGGACACCTGGAATGAGCTTCGTGATAGGACAGAGTACGGTATTAAGGTTTAAGAAGGAATTGGATAATTTTCTGAAGGAAAAGGGGATAGAGGGGTATAGATAGAGGACTACTACACAGGTCCTGGACCTGTTGGGCCACCATGCGAGCGGACTGCTGGATACGATGGACCTCTGGTCTGACCCAGCAGAGGCACTTCTTATGTTCTTATGTTACAGAAATGAACTGAAACTGAAAATTTGTCTTCATATGAGATGAGTATTGCTTCTCATTGTAGAATTTTGAATTCCTTAGCAACAGCAGCAGATGAATCCAGAGACTAGTGGGATAGCACACATCTACCAGCAGGTGGAGATAGAGAAACTGATTAACAGGTGTTCCTATTGGCTGGCACGCCTCCTGTATTCTCAGTATGCTCTATCTCCAGCAGGCAGAAGATCACTATTGAACTAGCTCCTGAATTCTGGCAGTGACTGGACAAGGCTGTTTCTCCTGTTGAGATTTCTCTTCAGTGAGATGGCAATTTTATTCTCCTGTTGAGATTGTTCTTCAGTGAGACAGGGGAGTCCGGCTGAATAGTGCCCCCCCAGGTCCCTGCTCCACCCTCCCCTCCAGTGGACTGAGGGGTATTGGTAATTCTCTCAATTTTTCTTCTTTCCCAATTAAAAAAAAAAAAGAGAACAATGTTGCTGTAGCTGGACTGGGCATTACTGACAGTTTCCAGGCTATAACTACCAGTCTTGGCAAATTTCCTGTCAGTTTTGGTAAGAGCAATTTTAGTTTTTAGTTTGTTTGTGTATCTGCCAGTTACTGTCAGTTTGTGATTCAGTAATGTATCAGCTGTATTTGCCGGTTTCTGTCAGTTTGCGTGAGTTCGGTAGTGTATCAGCTGTGTTTACTGGTTTCTCAGTTTGAGTTAAGTACTTTATCAGCTGCTTGTATGGGCGATGTGAGTTCGCTTCGTCGGCATGGCAGCTGAGGCAGTGAAAAGGTGTTCACGCTGTGGGAAGCGCCGAACAACATCTGGCCTGTGTGCGACCGGCTGCATAGAGAGAAATTGCTGCATAAACGCTGCAGGGGAGAAATTGCACTATGAAATTAACAGGGTCACAGTAGGCTCAGGAAGACTGCGACATGTAACACAGAAACATCCACCTTCACAAATATTACCTCTACAGAATTCCTTCGCTCCACTAGTGCACTGCGATACTCAAGAAAACAGAAGGGAGGTGAGACTGGAACCAATGTAGGTAACTCAAGAGAAAAAGCACATCCTAAGTACAAATAAAATAGCCCAAAACAGAAAATGATTACTGTTGGGGGATTCCATCATCAGAGGCATTAACCTTGGAACACAAGGCGAGGAGACCAAAATAGCGAAATGTCTTCCAGGATCCTCAGCTACCAGGAGTTCCAGGCAAATACTGATTATAATTAAGGAAGAAACTAAGGATTTTAACACTGATGTTGTTTTCTATCTGGGAACAAATGACCTGGCCTACAACTCCATACTTGCAGCACAGAAAGCTTTTTGGGCGTGACAAGAGAAAGATAAAGTAAAATAGTTATCAGCTGATCTTTAAAAGGAGTCCGAGAATAAGAAGTAAAGCACTAGAATGATGTAACTTGGGGGAAGATTTCTATTTTCTTATGTTGGATTTATTTATTTCTCAATTATCTTGTAACTTTTCTCAAGATTAATATCTTATTTTCTTTAATTGTATTTGAACTTAAAGTGGCTCCCCAAAATTAATGTGGGCTAGAAAGATTTGCATTAGATATTTATTCCTTTTCTTTTGATGTATATCTTTATCCTTTACTGTTCTTTAAGAATTGTATGAAAAATTTGATAAATAAAAAAAAAAGAAAGCTTTTCGGGAGCTTGGTGAGGGCTTGAAACCTTTTGTAGACTGTAGCTTTTTCTGAAATACTGCCTGCATATGGAAAGGGAGAGCAAAGAGTAAAAAACATAGAGGACTTTAATAGATGGCTCAAAGCCTGGTGTCATCAAGAAGGCTTTAGGTACATAGGAGGATGGGGAAATACATGGAAGGACAAGAAGCTATATTGCACTGATGGGCTACATATTACTACAGCAGAGAAATTTAGACAATATGGGGCTCATAATAAAAAGAGAAAAACGTCCAAAAAGTCGGCACTTGGACGAACATTTCTCAAAAACGTCCAAACGCCGATAATCAAACCGGGTTTTGGACGTATTTCTAAACGACTTAGGCCCTCATAGTGCCGCTCAACGTCCAAAGCTAAACGGGGCGTTTCGGGAGGCGTGTTGAGGGCGGGAATTGGGCGGGACGTGGGCCGGCTTAGACTTAGTCATACAGCATGTATAACCAAAAGTGATGCAGCCCACGATCGACGGAACTTGGACGTTGTGACTTAGACAATTTGAAACATGGTCTAAGTCACAAAAACCCACCTAAACTCACCAGATATGCACTGAAAACACATAAAACAGACCCCCCATACACTACCCTAGTGGTCACCCCCACCCCCATAAAAATTTTAATCACAACTTTAAAATTCAGCCTCCAGACCATCATCACCTGGCATAGGAAAGCCTAGTCGTCTAGCACAGAGGCAGCTTAAGTCGTCTTGGGGGGTGGGTTAGGGACCCATAGAGAGGAGGACCCATGCCCATAAGCCCTTGCAATCACTGCATTGATACTAAAACATGTGAACTGCCCTATACACCCCCAAACCCTTTTTTACTGGCATATAAGTGGTTCCTGCAGCCATAAGGGCTATTGGGGTGGTAGATAAGTGGGTCTAGAAGATTCTGGAGGTGGTTTGGGGAGCTCACCGTCACCTATAAAGGAGCTGTAGTGAGGAGAAGCCATGGCACCCTGTTTGTGAGGTTCAAAGCAGTGCCCTGTAAGGTACCCCACTATTTAGGTGCCCTGTCTGGGTGTTCTGTCCATCACTTTGCAGGCCCCTCCCATGTCCAACAGGGCTTGTTCTAGACGTTTTGGACTTGGACGGAAAGTTGGACGAAAATGTGCTTTAAAGATCGACGTTTTAGCGGCTTGGACGATCAGATCTTCAGGACGTATAATTGGACGATTTTCAAAAGTCAAAAGATGTTGGACGTCTCTTTCGAAAATGGGACTTAGGCTCTTTTTGACTTTGGACGACTTGCGAAATGGACGTAAATGGACTTAGACGTCCCTTTCGATTATGCTTCTCCACGTTTCTAGACATTTAAACTAGAAGGTGGGGGTGGTGTATGTATGAAGGATAATTATAGAGACCATCCCCAGCAAAAGAAAAGATGTGATGGTAGTAAAGTTTGCAACGTAAACAATATCAGCAACTCACTTCTTAGCATTGCAACAAAAAGTGAAACAAAATAAAAATCTATATGTAAAAGGAGATTACCGCTGAAAAATAGCTGGAAAGCGATAACCACCAAATGCTCGCAGTCTAAGCAACAAAGTTCATGATGGGAAGGGGTAAAACATGGACCTCATGGACCTGACGGACCTCGAGGATCTAAACCATGCACGTCCTTAATCTGAGGTCCTGTGCCGTTTTGTAGTTAGTTTCTGGCTCTGACAGACCTCAGTGATGATTTAGTGCTGACGGATCTGTTTCAGCATAGGGAGGGAAAAGTATTAGGATCCGTCAGCGCTAAAATGTCACCGAGGTCTGTCGAAGCCAGAGACTAGTGCTGGAGTGGCTCTAAAACGAATCCTTTAAACTGGTTTCCTGCAGCGCCAGTAAATCGCCTCTGACAGATCTCGATGACATTGTAGCACTGACGGATCCTAATACTTTTCCCTCCCTATGCTGAGACGGATCCGTCAGCGCTAAATTGTCACCGAGGTCTGTCAGAGCCAGAAACTTAACTACAAGCGGCAATGGACCTTAGAATTTTTAAGGATGTGCGGGTTTAGATCCTTGAGGTCCGCGTTTTACCCCTTCCCGTTCATGATCTGCAAACCCTGATGTTAGAGGCAGATCTGGATATTGTCGCTATCACAGAGACGTGGTTCATTGAATCCCATGGATGGGATGTAAACATACCAGGATATAATCTTTTTAGGAAGGACAGAGATGGTCAAAAAGGTGGAGAAGTAGCTTTCTATGTAAAGATCGATATCCAAGTAACCGAAATGCAAGAGATCTGGGGAGAGGAAGAAGCGATATGGATCGTTCTGAAAAGAGAAGATGGAACTTCTATCTACGTGGGTGTAGTCTAACAGACCTCCAACTCAATCACAACAAATTGATAAGGATCTGATTGTGGATATCCAAAAGTTTGGTAGGCAAGAGGAGGTGCTGCTGTTTGGGGGAGATTTCAACCTGCCGGATGCGGACTGGAAATGTTCTGTTTGTGGAATCGGAAAGAAGTAGGGAGATTGTGGATGCCTTTCAAGAGGCTCTGCTCAGACAAATGGTGACAGAACACACGAGGGAAAAAGCGATATTGGATCTGGTCCATCACAAATGGAGAGAGTATCTTTAATGTTCGAGTGGGTGCTCACCTGGGAAGTAGTGATCATCAAACGGTTGATATAACGGCTAAAGTGGAGAGCAGCCGCACGATACTTAAAGTCCTAGATTTCAAATTTTAACGGACTTTAATGAAATGGGAGAGTACCTGGAAGGAAAGAGCTGTTAGGATGGGAGGACATAAGAGAAGTGGAAAGAGTGGTCTAAGCTGAAAGGAGCAATAAAAATGGCTACGGGATCTTTATGTGAAGAAAATAAATAAAAACAAGAGAAAAAGGAAACCGATATGGTTCTCCAAACAAGTGGCGGAGAAAATAAAGGCGAAAGAGCTGACGTTCGTGAAATATAAAAAACCCAAGAAGAGGAGTGCAGAAAGGGACCACAGGATGAAACTGAAAAGAAGCCAGGAGAGAGATAAGTCTGGCGAACGTGCAGGCGGAAGAACAAATGGCTAAAAATGTAAAAAAGGGAGATAAAAATTTTTCAGACATATTAGTGAAAGAAGGAAGATGAAAACTGGAATTGCTAAACTAAAAGATGCTGGGAGCCGATATATGGAGAGTGATGAGGAAAAAGCAATCGTGCTAAACAAATACTTCTTTTCTGTGTTCAAGGAAGAAAATCCTGGAGAAGGACCGAGATTGTCAGGCAAGTAACATGAGAAAATGGAGTAGATTCTGCACCGTTCATGGAGGAGAGTGTTTATGATCAACTTGAAAAACTGAAGGTGGACAAAGCGATGGGACCAGACGGGATCCATACCAGGATACTGGGGGAGCTCAGAGAGGTTCTGGTGGGTCCTATTAAAGACTTGTTCAACAAATCTCTGGAGACGGAGTACAGTCTTAAAGTAGTTCTTTTCAGTTTATAGAAGAACCCGTTTGCACCTTTAATCATACACTCTAACGGAAGTAATGTTGAAAACACTGTTCCTTGTGACCATGGTTTTGGCTCAGAGGGTTTTCTGTGTTTGAAGGCCTAGTCATGCAGGAATTCTTTTTGTGAATCAACGGATTCTGGAGTGTCAGTTCAGACAGTAACCATCGTTTCTGCCTCAGCTTGTGTCATCCTTTCTTCTTAGCCACTCTCACTTTCCTTCCTGCTTCCTGGTAGGAGGACTAGGGGTGTGTGCTTCTCTTTCCTGCATTTCCTAGAAGTGTGTAGGATGCTTCTACAATACATGCAGGTTTCTAACAACTTTAGAAGTTCAGGTCTCCTTTTTGTGTTATTCAAGGGACGCGACAAAGGTAAGGCAGCGTCTCTCGATGGGTCCAGGAAACCATTGCTTCTGCTTACTGTATTGTAGGGAAGTAGTTACCGGACAAATTTCATGGCCAGTCAACAAGAGTGAATGTTACTTCTTGGGCTGAGTCCAGAGGTTTTTCCTTGGAGGAGACTTCTCAAGTGGATACTTGCTCTTCTAAGAATACTTTTTCTAAGCATTACTGGTTGGATGGGGTAGCGCATGCTGAGTCTGCTTTTAGTGCCTCAGTTATCGCAGAGGCGGAGTTAGCTTCCCTCCCAACTTGAAGATTGCTTTGCTGCATCCCACTAGTGTCTGGATTCATCTGCTGCTGTTGCTAAGGAAGGAAAAAATTATGTTCTTGCCTGTTAATTTTCTTTCCTTTAGACACAGCAGATGAATCCAGAGCCCCACCCTTTGTCTGTCGGTTTCTCTTTTGCAAGTTTCAGAAGTTTTGCTATAGTTGATAGTTGTATTCTGTATTATTACCTTTGAAATTTGTTATGGGAAAGAGGTTTTTTATATGCTAAGCAGATTACTGGTTCTGGATGCTTGGGCAAGGAGCAATACTGAGAATACAGGGGGCGTGCCAGCCAATAGGACCACCTGTTAATCAGTTTCTCTATCTCCACCTGCTGGTAGATATTTGCTATCCCACTAGTCTCTGGATTCATCTGCTGCGTCTAAAGGAAAGAAAATTAACAGGTAAGAACATAATTTTTCCATACTACTCAGTGTATTCTTTGTAGATTTTTTTTCTTGGAGCATTTGGAATTTCCATGTACATCAAATCTTTCACATTATTTTCTAATCAGTGCATCTTTGTTCTTTTTTGTGTAGGTACTACAGAGCGGGTATGTTTGATCCAGGGAACAGTTGAAGCACTCAATGCAGTTCATGGGTTTATTGCTGAGAAAGATTCGAGAAATGCCTCAAAACATGGCCAAGACCGAACCTGTCAGCATTTTACAACCTCAGACCACAGTCAATCCAGACCGCATCAAACAAGTGAGTTCTTGATTAGCAAACAAGAGAAACACAGTATTATCTCATTAATTTTATATTTAAAATAGACATGTAATATTAAATAATAATATGATTGTACTAAAAGGAGGTGATTTTATAAGCAATTTCAATAAGTATAACAATGATATATACACATAAATTGCATCTTTTAAAAACTGTGCCTCACATTCATGCATAAAAGTATTCATAGGAGTCAAATTCAAGTATTTGTAGGAGTCAGTACTTCTCTGTATTTGGAAAGTAGATGGTCCCAGGGTCAGAGTTAAGCAGAATTTAGAATATAATTGTGTCCTTGCCATTTTGTAAAGTAAATGTGTATAAAAATTCACATATATATGGTGCAGTTGGTTGTTAGCAATACGTTGGCTCTAAACTAGAGAGTTGCGGCGGGGACAGAAATCCCACCCGTCCCCACTCGTCCCCGCCAAAGTCTCACCCGTCCCCACCCGTCCCGTGAGGAATCCCTCCCGTCCCCACCCATCCCCGTGAGGAACCCCTCCGTCCCCACCCATCCCCGTGAGGAATCCCTCCGTCCCCGCCCGTCCCTATAAACTTCAGAAATAGTTATTTCATTTAATTATACTACTGAATTAAAGGCTCTGGTAGAAACCCATTTACAAATAAGCAAAAAGACTTTATTAATTTGGAAATATTAATTGGGAAGAATACATACTTTGTAAATGGGGTTTCTACCAGAGCCTCTTTTGTTATAAATTTTTATCAACACAACTAATATACTACTTATCCTGAAGCAAAAAAAAAAAAAAATGAAATAGAATTCTTTTCTTACCTTTGTTGCCTGGTTTCTGCTTTCCTCATGTTCTCATTCAATTCCTTCCATCCACTGTCTCTCTTCCTTCTGCGTCTTCCATTTGCTCTGTTACTGTGCCTCTCCCTTTCTCCCCCCTTCCAAATTAGTCTGGCACCCATCTTCTTCCCTCCGCTCCCCCCATAGTCTGGCATCTCTGTCTTCTTCCCTGCCAGCGTCTTCTCCCCACTCTCTCTTCCCCATTTCCTTTCAGCGTCCTTCTCCCCCCCCCATCTTCCCCATGTCCTGTCAGCGTCCTCCTCCCCCCTCTGTCTTCCTCATGTCCTTTCAGTGTCCTTCTCCCTCCTCTGTCTTCCCCATGTCCTTTCAGTGTCCTTCTCCCCCCTCTGTCTTCCCCATGGCCTTTCAGCGTCCTTCTCCACCCCCCTCCCCCCGTCTTCCCCATGTCCTTTCAGGGTCCTTCTCCACCCCTTTGTCTTCCCCATGTGCTTTCAGCGTCCTTTTCCCCCCCATCTTCCCCATGTCCCTGTCAGCGTCTTTCTCCCCCTTCTGTCTTCCAGAAATGCTTTCAGTGTCCTTCCCCCCCCCGTCTTCCCCATGGCCTTTCAGCGTCCTTCTCCACCCCTTTGTCTTCCCCAGTGCTTTCAGCTTCCTTCTCCCCCCTCCTTCTCTCCCGCCCCGGGTGCAGCACAGCCGTCCAGGTCCCCTTACTTTTGTGGTACTTCCCCGACCGACCGACCGACAACAGCCCCGGTCTGACAAACCTCCCTGCCCTTAACCGCGAACCTAAATTTCCTTCTTACAGCTGCTGTAAGAAGGTAATTTAGATTCGCGGTTAAGGGCAGGGATGTTTGTCGGACCAGGGCTGTGTCGGTCGGTCGAGGAAGCGCCACAAAAGTAAGGGGACCTGGATGGCTGTGCTGCACCCGGGGCGGGGCGGACCGCCCCCCTCCCTTGGTAGCCACTCGAGCCGCGAGACTACTCCTCCTTACCTATCCTGCCTGCAGCACAGAGCCGAACGGAAGTCTTTCCCGACGTCAGCGCTGACGTCGGGAAGACTTCCGTTCGGCTCTGTGCTGCAAGCAGAGCAGGTAGGGAGAAAAGCCGCGTGACTTAGTACATCCAGCCCCGCAGGAACCCCGCGACCCTCAGAGGCGTCCCCAAGGGATCCCCGCGACCCTAGGAGGCGTCCCCATGGGATTCCCGTGACCCTAGGGGGCAATCCCCATGGGATCCCCGTGACCCGAAGGGGGAACCCACGGGATGCCCGTGGGTCCCGCGGATTCCCGTCGTCCCCGTTCCCGTGCAGCTCTCTACTCTAAACCTTACAATAATATCAGTTTTTATAGTTTAAAGGAAATGATCTTCAAAAAGACTTCTGTATATAATAATAAATAAGTCTCTTAGGGGGCCTCAAGTGCATGCTAAACGCTAAGAAACCCATTTTCTATCTGTGGATTTCTTAACATTTAGTACATGCTAATTCTATTAGTGCGCTAGGCTTAGTAAAAGGACCCTTTAATTTTTTGCTTATTTCAGGCCTAAATGCACTAAAGATCGGTTAGACCGTTGTGGGAATGCACCGATCCAATTGTTTGGGCCGATTCAGAAAGATCTATTGATGCACTAAAAAATTTGCATGCAAAAGATTCACGCAGATGTTCATCCTAATCCCTGATTCTGCCGTCCCAAGATCATTGTGAGAGCTACAATCACATATACGCAGATCCAGCAAGGGAAGCCCAAACAGCTGACACAATATCTGTCTCAATTAAAAAAAAAAAAAAAAAAAAAAAAAAAGCTGCCTCCCGCCCAACTGGTACCGACAAACTACATCCTGCCAATGCCAATGAAAACGGCAGGAGGAGTGCCTATTTCCTCCTGCCATGCTGACCCCCCCCCCCGATGAAAAGAAAATTGACAGAAGGGATGCCCACTCCCTCCTGCCATGGCGACTTCCCCCCCTCCCCCAGCAGCTATGACTACATCAGGCCCTTCTCCAGTCCTCCGGTACCACTCCTGACTCTAGAGACTCATTGAAAAGGTCAGTCAGCGAAAAGAAATCTGCTCCTTCTAAGGTATATGCCACAGTTTCCCCCAGGCCGGGTAGGTCAAACACTGGATAGATTTGGGAGACGTCTATACCAGAATTCCATGCTGGCAAATAGTCATTAATTATAAATTTTTATTTTACCTGTTATCTTAAATATTTGGTAAAGCAAATGCCAAATTTTCTCAAGTACTTCCTTCTCGTAGGAAATCAAACGTTCCAGCACCTGTTCAATACTCTCACTACAACTTAGGCAGGCATATGGTACAGTCAGCATACAATGCCTTTGAACTGTCTTCCAGAGTTTTGGCAATGTCTGTGGCCATGAGGAGTCTCGCATGGCTCAGGATAGCGGATATGAACGTTAACCTCCAAGATCGATTAACTAATATTCCCTGCCTTGGAGATGAACTTTTGGGAGACACTATTCAAAATGCAACTAAAGAAACTTTCAGAGCATGAAAAAGTCTTTTAACTCGCTGCTCAGACCTAAATAAAAATCCTCTGCCTCCAAGGTTTTTAAACCATCTGTTTCATATCAGAGGCATTATACACCTAAGTCTACTCCTCTCTTCAGGCCACAACAGAAGAAACAACATCAACAGCATCCTTGGACCATCTGCTGCTCCCAGGTCAATCAGCCTTTTTGACTGACTATTCGAGAGCACTAATTTCAATCAAGATAACTCTGCCTCTCCCTCTTCCTATTGGAAGTCGTCTCACACATTACCATGCTCATTGGCAGCTAATCATCTCCGATCTCTGGGTTATCACTATCATTTGAAAAGGTTATTCTCTTCATTTCCTCGATATTCCTTCAGATCATCCTCCAAAAGAGTTTCTTTCCAACCCAATATAGTCCTCTCTTCTTCTTCTGCCCTTTCTCAATGCTATCAAGAAGGTTCCTTTGGACCAGCAGAACATGGGGTTTTATTCCCAATATTTCCTCATTCCGAAGAAGATGGGAGGTCTTCGCCCAATATTGAACCTCAGAGCTCTCAACAAATTTCTTGTCAAAGAAAAATTTTGAATGCTGTCTCTGGCATCTCTGTACCCTTACTAGATCAAAACAATTGGTTATACTCTCTGGATCTCAAGGAGGCTTACACTCACATTCCCATTCATCCAGCCTCTCGCAAGTTTCTCAAATTTCAGGTGGAAAATCATCATTATCAATACAAGGTTCTGCCTTTTGGCCTTTTATTCTCTCCCAGAGTTTTCACCAAGTGCTTAGTAGTGGTGGCAGCAGCCTTGAGAACTCACGGTTTGCAAGTTTTTCCCTATGTAGACGATTGGTTCATCAAAGATCCTTCCTCTCAAGGGGTCACTGTAGTGACACAACAGACTATATTGTTTTTGCAAAATTTGGGATTTGAAATCAACTTCCCCAAATCTCAATTGCAGCCTTCTCAGACTTTTCAGTTTATCGGAGCCCTCCTAGATACTGTTCAACTCAGAGCATTCCTTCTTCAGCAACGTCAAGATCTTTGATACAACTTTGCCATCAGGTGTCCCTCCTTACTTCAATCTCAGCGAGGCACATGATGGTTCTCTTAGGTCACATGGCCTTTAAAGTTCATGTGACTCCTTTTGCCAGACTTCACCTACGGATCCCTCAGTGGTTCCTGGCTTCTCAGTGGACGCAGGCTCTCGATCCACTTTCTTGGCACATTACAGTAACATCTTCTCTATGACAATCTCTTCAGTGGTGGATGGTCTCTTCCAATCTTTCCAGAGGTTTACAGTTTCAAAATGCCCCCTCACCAGAAAGTTCTTATGACATATTCATCAACCTACGCCTGGGAAGCTCACCTGGATGGTCTCTGTAGTTGAAGTCATTGGACTGCAGCAGATCGTCGCCATCACATAAATCTATTGGAACTCAGAGCAATCTTCAATGCTCTCGAGGCTTTTCAGCATCTTCACGATCAGGTTATTCTCGTCCGCACAGACAATCAAGTAGCCTTGTACTATGTGAACAAGTAAGGAGGCACAGGGTCTCTTCTTTGCCAGGAAGCTCAGAATAATTGGAATCATTGGGCAATTCTTCTTAAAGCTATTACATTCAAGGAGAGAAGAATTCTCTGACGGACAAACTAAGTCGTATTCTGCAACCTCACGAAATGGACGCTGAACTCAACAACTCCGTCAAATTGTCTCTCAATGGGGAACCCCTCAGGTAGATCTTTTTGCATCTCCCCACAACAACAAACTGACCCAGTTCTGTTCAAGACTATACTCTCCTCATCGTCTGGATGATATGATACAATACAAAGTTATTCAGAGTAGTGAAGATGCAGGAGGATTGCGAACACTGCAAAACACGCTCGAGAAATGGGACATGGCAGATGAGGTTCAACATGGATAAGTGTAAGGTGATGCATGTAGGTAACAAAAATCTTTTACACAAAATGCATGGTGTCCGGGGCGGTACTTGGACAGAATACTAGGAATCATTAAGAAGGGGATCATGAACAGATCAGAGAAGATTATCATGCTGCTGTACCGGGCCATAATACGCCCTCACCTGGAATACTGCGTCCAGCACTGGTCGCCGTACATAAAGAAGAACACGGTACTACTTGAAAGGGTCCAGAGAAGAACGACTAAAATGGTTAAGGGGCTGGAGGAGTTGCCATACAGTGAAAGATTAGAAAAACTGGGCCTCTTCTCCCTTGAAAAGAGGAGAATGAGAGGGGACATGATAGAAACATTCAAGATACTGAAGGGAATAGACTTAGTAGATAAAGACAGGTTGTTCACCCTCTTCAAAGTAGGGAGAATGAGAGGGCACTCTCTAAAGTTAAAAGGGGATAGATTCCGTACAAATGTAAGGAAGTTCTTCTTCACCCAGAGAGTGGTGGAAAACTGGAACGCTCTTCTGTAGGCTGTTATAGGGGAAAACACCTTCCAGGGATTTAAGACAAAGGTGGACTGGTTCCTGTTGAATTGGAACGTATGCAGGTAGGGCTGATCTCAGGGCATTGGTCTTTGACCTGGGGGCCACCGTAGGAGCGGACTGCTGGGCATGATGGACCACTGGTCTGACCCAGCAGTGGCAAATTCTTATGTTCTTATGACAGATGCTTTTCTCCTGGACTGGATAAACAAGTTCCTTTATGTGTTCCCTCCATTTTCATTTATTCTCAAGATACTTGTCAAACTCAAACACAAATCAGCCACCGTGATTCTGATAGGTCCTTGGTGGCCCAGACAACCACGGTTCTCCATTCTACTTCAACTCAGAAGCAGGGAGCCACTTCTGCCAATTTTTCATTCTCTTCTTACACAGGGTCAAGGTTCTTTTCTTCATTCCAACCTGCAGTTTTTACACCTGACAGCATGATATCTCTCGGCATGACCTCATCTGACCTTCAGTTTTCTCAACCTGTCAGGGACATATTAAATGCTTCCAGAAAACCAGCCACAAGACAACGTTATGCTAAAAAATGACTCAATTTTCTGCTTGATGCATTCTTCATCATCAGGAGTCACGATCCAGCTCGTTGTCTTCGATTCTAGATTATCTTTTTCATTTATCTCAATCTGGCCTCAAATCTACCTCTATTAGTGTCCATCTCAGTGCCATTACAGCTTTTCATCAACTATTAGATGGAAAACATCTCTCTGCTCATCCTGTGGTTTCCAAATTTATGAAAGGACTATTCAATGTTAAGCTACCTCTCAAACCACCTCCAGTAGTTGGGTATCTCAACCTAGGCACAGGAACAAAAAATCGATCCAGAACGACGGCCACGGCACTGAACTTCCGAAAGGGGAACTACAAAGGGATGAGAGTCATGGTGAGGAAAAAGATTAAGAAGAGGATAAGCACTGTAAATACGCTAGAGCAAGCATAGTCCCTTTTTAAGGACACAGTCACAGAGGCGTAAAATTTATATATGCCACGTATCAACAAGGTTTCTAAGAGGAAGAAGAACAAGGGACCAGCGTGGCTCACTGTAGTGGTGAAGTAAGCGATCAGAGACAAGAAGACTTCGTTTAAAGAATGAAAAAGGAGAAAAACGGAAGAAAACTGGAAAAAGCACAAACAACATCAAAGCAAGTGCCATTAGGTGGTAAGAGGGGCCAAAAGAGACTATGAAGAAAAAATAGCCAAGGAGGCCAAAAACATTAAGCTGTTCTTTTGATATATTAAGGGGAAACGACCCGCGAAGGAAGCGATGGGGTCGTTAGATGACCAGGGAATAAAGGGAGTACTAAAGGAGGACAAAACCATTGCTGACAAACTGAACACATTTTTTGCATCTGTATTTACCAAAGAGGATATATCCAATATACCGGAAACAGGAAATGAAGATGGGAAACTGACAAGGACGACAGTCAGTCTAGAAGAGGTATGCAGACAGATTGATAGGCTTAAAAATGATAAATCCCCGGGACCGGATGGCATCCACCCGAGGGTAATTAAGGAACTGAAAGGGGTTATATCTTAACTGCTCCAGCTAATAGCCAATCTGTCAATCAAATCGGGAAAGATTCCGGAAGACTGGAAAGTGGCGAATGTTATGCCGATCTGCGAAACTACAGGCCAGTGAGTCTGACTTTGGTATCGGGAAAGATGATAGAGGTGCTGATAAAGAACCGCATCATCGATCACCTTGACGGACACAGACTGATAAGGACCATCCAGCACAGCTTCATCAAAGGAAGATCTTGCTTGACAAACTTACTGCACTTCTTCGAAGGAGTAAATGGGCAGATAGACAAGGGTGAGCATTGGAGCATTTAGTGCTCTGGGTTGTGGTAGAGACCTCTACCACTACTTAGTAAAGGGGGGAAAGGGAATCTGTAGCAGCATTTTCATTAAGCTCCTCCTTCACATCAGGGTCAGGGACAAGATAACTTTTTCTTCGGCAGTGGTTTGGTGCTAGTACTAAACAACAAAAATTCTCAAGAAGACAGCAGATAGGAATACTACCAAAAATGACTCACAGATTTAATATATATATATTTAAAAGGCAGAGGAGGTATCAGTGAACATGGTGCACACCAGCACCTTTTATAATGACAACAATGAGCACCAATCTCACATTATTCTGTTTCTCACTCAGTTTTGAATTTTTGCATTAAAATGTAACTTGTCATGTGATTATGTGTGAAATTCCACTCTGTTATCTCATATAAATATATAAACGCTGAAAATTGTTCACATATTCACTGAAAAATATACATATCAATATGCCATATAAAAAAGTTGTCCAAACTTACTGAAATATACCTCCCCCTAAGTGAAAAAATGATTTATGCAAAGCTTAAATCCACACGATGAGTGTTCTTATCATTGAAATATAAACATCTTGAAAGTTGATTATACTGAGAAGAAGATCAAAAATAAGAACTTATCTCTGTTAAATCACTGTTTGAAGAAATTAAGTTTAAATGTTCCAGCGGAGTCATACACTATCTGCTCAGAATTCCAGCAGCACCACTCGATATCATACCTATTAGTCTGACGAGGGATCCTGTTGCATCTATATAATACATTTTTAATATTTCTTCTTTAAGCTGCCTCTCAGACTTTACCTCAGAATCCCAGAATGGACTCTGTTGACCTAATGGTCTCAAGCTACAGGAGATCTGTCTGCTTCAATCTAAGTAACCACAAATCTCTGCCACTATCTCCAGTGGTGGATGGTGCCTCATAACTTGGTCTCACATTTCAGCCCTCCCCCACAAAAAAATTCCTAAGCATAGATGCTTTGATGTTAGGATAGGTTGCTCATCTGCATGGCCTCTACACTCAAGGAGTACTGTCTCCCTATAAACAAACCCTCAATATTTAAATCTCTTAGAACTACGATCAATAGACAATACTCTCAAAACTTTCCAAGATCAACTCCTCCACCAAGTAGTCATTGTTTGAACAATCACATCGCCAAGTTCTATCTGAACAAACAAGGAGACACGGACTTTAACCCCTTTTTCATGGAAGCAATACAGATTTGTGCTTGGGCAACTATTTGCGGCATACTTTTCAGGGCAGTTTATCTATTTGGGAAACAGAATGTGCTGGTAGACAAATTGAGCAAACTTCTTCAAACCCACGAATGGTCTCCTAGCATAAATATCTTATGTCAGATTTGTACCAAATGGGGGACACCTGATATAGTTCTCTTGGCTTCCACTTATAACAACATAGGCAGAATAGCATTCTGCTCCAGACTCTATACCCCAATCATCTAGCATCGGATGCTTTACTCATCCATGGGGGGGGGATTTTTTATTTTCTTATTTATTTTTATTTATATACCACTTATATCCTAAGTGGTTTACAGTCAGATACTTTATCATATTTCCCTATCTGCCCCGGTGGGCTCAAGCTCTATCTAGCATACCTGGGGCAATGAGGGGATTAAGTGACTTGCCCAGGTTCACAAGGAGCAGCGGGGGATTTGAATCCAAAGTACCCAAACTTCAACAAGATCAAGGCACCATGATATTCATAGCGCCTCATTATCCATGTCAACCTTTGTTCCTGCTCCTTCTAGAGCTCTCGTCCAAGGAACTGTGCAAGTTGCAACTATTCCCAATGCTACTAATGCAGAATGAGAGACCCTCCTCCATCCCAACCCTTGATCATTAGCACTAACAGTGTTGTTTCTTTTACTGAGCAAGTAAATACTTTCTTCCTCTTAGCTGCCATGTTTGCCGTCATTGAAGTAAAACCTACCACTCGGTGCCGTTACTATTTCAAATGGATAAGATTTTCTTCCTGGTGTGCAGTACATTCTGTGGAATCTGTCATATCCATTTTCATCCATCCTGGACTACCTTCTTCACCTCTCCAACTCTAGTCTAAAAACAAATTTGATTTGAATACTGTACATCTCAGTTCTATCAGTGTGTTTCATTATCCCTTGGTCAAGAAACCTCTGTCTGTTCATCCCTTGGTTGCCTGGTTCCTTAAAAGACTGCCATACCAAACCACCAATCAAACCTCCACCTTTTGCTGGAATCTTTAATGTAGCTCTATCTACTCTTATGAAGTCTCCCTTTAAGCCACTTACAACTTGCTCTCTCAAACTTCTCATTTGGAAAGTAATTTTCCTCATAGCCCTAATGTCTGTACACCATGTGAGTGAACTTCAAGCACTTGTGTTTGATTCTTCCTACACAAGATTCTACCATGACAGAGTAGTACTCCACACTCATCCAAATTCCTCTCCAAAGTAATCTCAAAATTCCACCTCAACCAGACCATATTACTGCCTGTTTTCTTTCCAAAACTGCATTCACATCCTGGTGAGGCAGCTCTTCACACCTTGGACTACAAATGCGCTTTGGCATCTACCTGGACCAGACTAAACCTCAAAGAACAGGGGTGCCCAAATGATTGATCGCGATTGACCAGTAGATCGCAAAGGCAATGCGAGTCGATCGCATTGCCTTTGAGTCTTGTTCTTCCTGCCTTCCTGAGCCAGGCCAGGCACGTACAAGCACTGGACCCATAAGCCTTCACCTCTGACATCAATTCTGACATCGGAGAGGAAATTCTGGGCCATCCAATCGCTGCCTGGCTGGCCTGGAACTTCCTCTCCAACATCAGAATTGACGTCGGGGGAGGGGGGGAGGGGGGAAGGCTTGTGGACCTGGTGCTTGTATGCGCTAGGCCTGGCTCGGGGAAGCAGGGAGAAATTGGCGTGGTAGCCTGGGGGCAGGGAGAAAGAAAGAATCAGGGAAGTGGAGAAATTGACGCGATGGCTTGAGGGGGCAGGGAAAGAGAGAAAGAAAGACAGGCAGGGGGAGAGAGAAAGAAAGACAGAAATAAAGAGGGGGTAGGGGAAGAAAGAAAGGGAGACAGAAAGTAAAGGGGAGGGAGCAGAAATAAATAAATATTGGATTTACAGAAGAAGGAAATGCAACCAGAGACTCATGAAATCACCAGACAAAGGGTAGGAAAAATGATTTTATTTTCAATTTAATGATCAAAATGTGTCTCTTTTGAGAATTTATATCTGCTGTCTATATTTTGCACTATGGCCCCTTTTTACTAAACCATAATAGTGGTTTTTAGCATCGGGAGTTGCGAGGGGCATTCAGTGCAGCTCTCTGCGCTGAAAACCGCTATCACAGTTTAGTAAAAGGGGAGGGGGTATATCCGTCTATTTTTGTATAGTTGTTACTGAGGTGATATTGCTTATTTTAACGTCATCTGCCTTGACCTCTGTAAAAAAAACCCTAATACAAATGATAATTAACATTTTCTATGCGTACAGTGTGTTTTGTGTTTTTAAAAATTTGATTGTTGGCAGATCATTTTGACTTGGTCATTTTAAAAGTAGCTCGCAAACCGAAAAAGTGTGGGCCCCCCTTTCATAGAAGATCCTCCCCTTTGTGGCTTTTGACCCTAACAGGCTCAGGTTTCTGTTACTAAGAGAACCATCTCCACTTGACTGGTGAACTGTATTTCCTTTGCATATGCTCAGGATGGGCTAACGTGCTACAGGGCTGTGTAACAGCCCATAGAGGGGCATAATAAAAAAAAAAGTCTGTCCCTTTTTGGCCTAAGGCCTTAAACGTTGAAAGTAGAAGCAAGGAAAATGTCCATAATAAAAAAAAAATCCAAAAGGAGGTTTTTTTTGATAATGGCCTGCCTCTACATTCAGTTGTTTAAACGCCCAGACCACCACTACGTCTACGCTTATACCCCCACGACCCCCATAATAAACCCAAAAAATGCCTAAACCCCAAATGTCCAACACAAGGGCTTTTAGGCGAAGGAGGAGCCAGTCCTTCGCCTAAAAGCTGGATTCTGTAACCGATGCCTGTCAAAAACAACACCGGTTACAAAATCCACCCCCACCCTCCTGCCCTCGATACAACCCCCCCTGAACGCCCAATCGGCCCCCCCCCCCCCGCTGACCCGCAGACCTCCAATCCCACCCCCCATACCTGTTAAATGTTGGCCGGCCGGACAGGTGCCAAGCCCGCCCATCCGGCAGGCCAGCCGGCTCCAGAATGGGGCCGGTTTGGCCCAGGCGGCTGAAACCCCGCCCACAGGTTTCAGCCGCCTGGGCCAATCCGGCCCCATTCCAGAGCCAGCTGGCCTGCCGGATGGGCGGGCTTGGTACCCGTCCGTCCGGACAACATTTAACAGGTATGGGGGGTGAGATTGGGGGTGGGCAGGTCGGCGGGTCGGCGGGGGGGGCGATCGGGGGTTCGGGGCGGGCAGTCATTGGGGGGGTTGTGTCGAGGGCATGCCTGGGATCCCTCCTGCCTGTAGTGGGGGGTGGGGGGTAGGGGGTCTGCCTGGGCAGGAGGGGTTGGGCTCCCTCTTGCCCGATCTTGTAGGGGGTGGGGGGAGAGAGGCCAGGAGGGCATGGGCTCCCTCCTGGCCGGATCGGACTCAGGGGGGAGGTTGGGGATCGCGGGACAGGAGGGCCTGGGTTCCCTCCTGCCCTGAACGTAATCGGGGGGGTTGGGGATCGCGAGGCAAGAGGGCTTGGGCTCCCTCTTGCCCCGATCTTCATTGGGGGTTCGGGGGTGCCGCAGGGCAAGAGGGCTTGGGCTCCCTCCTGCCCAGAATGTAATCGGGGGTTTAGGGATCACGGGGTAGGAGGGCTTGGGCTCCCTCTTGCCCCGATGTTGTTGGGGGTGGTGATGTATCATGGCAGGAGAGATGCCTCATCTCCCCTACCGCGATGCCATCACTTCTCTACCTGAACTGCCATGACCCGCGGCAGGAGAGATAGGACATCTCTCTTGCTGCGGGTCGCAGCAGTTTGGGTAGAGGAGTGATGGCATCGCGGTAGGGGAGATGAGGCATCTCTCCTGCCGCAATCATTGCTGTAGGGGGTAGGCAGGTTGCTGGGACCGCTGAGCTGATCGCAGCAGCCACGATCAGCTCAGCGGCCCCTTTTTCGGCACTTAGACTTGTTTTGATTTCGTCTAAGTCAAAACGTATAAGTGCCGACTAGGCAACTTGCCTAAAGTTTTGGTTATACCTGCTGTGGGTCAACCCACCTTCCACCCACTGCCCGCCCTTTCCCCTCCTCTAAACACACCTCTTTTCTCTCTGTGCGTTTAGTGGCAGGGGAAAGGCCTAAGCTGGTTTTAGATACGTCTAAAACTAGCTTTGACTATGGGTACTTGGACGATCAGGCTTTTTGATCGTCCAAGTAGCCATTTAGGCCACTTTTTAGACGTTTGTTTTTTTTTATTTTGAACCCCATAATGTCCATGCTATGGCTACCTCACTTGTTCATTTCTGCTCTGCATCTATTGAGAACATCTGAAAAAATGGGTGTTTGGTCCTCAATCCATATCTTTATTTCTCACTATTAAATTAACAATTTTTTGCTTTCGGGCCACCTTGAGCCCATTTTTGCCATAAGCAGTGTTGACTTTTTTGGAACAAAACTCCAGAAGAGACAGTCTAGACAAGCAGTTCTACAAAATCTTTTTACATCCTGAGCACCAACTTTCCCTCCAATCCTCTTGGGTTTTGCTAGGCTTATGTTTATATATCCATTATCCTCGTTCAGTAGTCTTGATCTTGCAGCTTGGGAGTCCACATGTGAGAATATTGTACCTGCTGGTCCTAGGAGAATGCAAAGCATATGCTTCCGAGGACAGCAGGCATATATTCTCACTAGTCTTTAAGCCCGTTACATTAACGGGTGCTAGAATATATGTCTGTCTGTCTTTCTTTCTGTCTCTCTCCGTACCCCTGTCTTTTTCTTTCTGTCTCTCTTCCTCCCGCTGTCTTTCTTTGTGTCTGTCTCTCTCCCTGGCCTCCTTTGTCTGTCTGTCTCTTTCTGTCTCTCTCCCTGCCTCTGTGTCTTTCTTCCTTTCTTTCTATGTCCTTCCCCACTTCCCTGTGCATCAGAAGCAGTATTTCCCTCCCCTCCCCCACTTCCCTGTGCAGAAGCCGAAGCCACTTCCTTGTTCAGCAGCAGCAGAAGTATTTCCCTCCCCCTCCACTTCTCTGTGCAGCAGCAGCGATATTTCCCTCCCCCTCTACATCCCTGTGCAGCAGCAGCATTTCCCCCCCCTTCCCTCCTTCCCGTGGTCTGGCTTGCTCCCTTTTTTTGACTGGTGGGACTTTAGCATCCCCACCAGTATTATACGTAATATGTGGAGGAGAGAGAAGAAATGTGTGCTGCTCAACAATCCATCGACTGTCCTATAATGTCCGCAAGAAACTCCATGTTAGAGAGAGTATGCAAATATGGAGATAGTTTCCTCTGTCCTTTGGTACCTTTGGCAGATTAATATATGAAAAACACAACACATTTTCTGAATATCCTGTCTCAACTTGATGCAAAATCAGAAAAGATATGATTATTGGTGTTGGATGTTCAGACTGAAGCTTATGAGGTGGTAAAGACAGCTTTAGACAATCACCGCAGACCTTTCACAGTCCTTACTGTTTTTTTTATTACAACTTTTAAATTTGGCATTGTACAGTTATGAGAAGTGGCCAAGTATCCCTCAGTCTCTGGTCTCCTTCAGTGGCTGTGTTTTTGCTTTGTTTTTCACCCTTTATTGTAAGGAACATGTTTTGTTTGTAAAGTAGTAGTGGCATATGATAATGCGCTTTAATTGAGGGAGGAAGAAAAAAAGTCTTGGACACGTGATGTTAATGGTTGGAAGAGCAATATTGTTTATTAAAGAAGTATGTTTACTACGCTCTGTTGTGAGAACCGATGATTTGTGTTAGTGGAGTGTCCATTATCATGTTGAAATACCTGTGTAAGATGTGTTTAAATGTATCTTCTCAGGCTTCCTGGTTTGAAAACAAAACCAAGCACCTTTCATTAAAATTGTGTGCTTGACGCCAACGGGAGAGAGGCAGCCCCATGAAGTTGGTTGTCTCCCCAACATACTCGATCAGTTCATGAAGCGAAGGGGAATTACCTCGGTAGTTATCTTTTCTCCTTCAGCTTGAGCTTTTTGGGCTGTGGCTCGGAGTCGGCTGCGTGCTTCATGGTGTTTGCCGCAGCATTTCCCCTACCCCCCTTTCCCTTCCTGCGGTCTGGCTGGCTCCCTTAGTCCCTTCCCCCCCTTCCCTTCCTGTGGTCCCAACAAACCTGCGACTCCAGCAGCATCTGCAGCACTCTACACATGCTGCTTCGGGGCCTTCTACTGCACTGATTTGCTCTGCCGTGTCTCTGATGATGTCATCAGGGATGTGCCAGAATAAATCAGGGCAGTAGAAGGCCCCGAAGCAGCGTGTGTAGAATGCTGCAGGCTGCTGGAGTCGGCAGGTTTGGAGTCGGGACCGCCGGAAGGGAAAGAGGATGCGGGAAGGGACTAAGTGAGCCGGTCGGATCGTTGGAAAGGGAAGGGGGGAGGGAAGGGACTAAGTGAGCCGGTCGGATCGCGGGAAGGGGGGGGGTGGCAAGGGATTAAGTGAGCCTGAAGCTGAGCCGCGAGTGTGGGGCTGTTTCTGCAGTGGCTTGAGGTGGAGAAGTGGATAGCAGGGAGGCTTGTCTGGCATGCATGCACACTCCTACCGCCACAGCACGACAGATCAGGGATCAGGGAAGCACGCGTTAAGGGTGCGCATGCACGCTTAGCATTTTATTATTATAGATAATCCTCCGCTAGTTGGCTTCTTACCTTTATTACTGAACTAATGGTCCTGCGAGCAGACATTATGCATGTGTGCGGTATGTGCATTGGTTAAAAATGTAAACTAACAGTGCATTTGGTAGTGTCTGTACTGGGTTCTGTGGGTGACGCCACCCTCATGTGCAAATATATGCCTGCTTTCCTCAGAGAACACCTGCCACAGGTATGTATATCAGCTTTTTATTGTAGAAGTTGTAACCATTTTAATTGTTAAGTTTGCGGCAAAAAGAAATAATCTTGATTAGCTGTAATTGAAATAATACCCTGATTCTCCAAGGACAAGAAGGCATAATATTCTCTCGTGGGTGATGCATCCAAGGAACCAAATACAGATGCTATCAAGTGGACTCTCGCTTTAAATATTTAGGCATTGCCTATACTGTTCGTGCTGGCACCCGCTCACTTGACATTGGCTCATGGGGCCATCAGTTCTATGTTTTCTGTGGAGCTGAGAAGCTGGGTCTTTGGTTTCTCCTCAGCATGTTAAACTTTAAAATCTTTTTTTGTGTCTTCCTACTATTGTACTATTATTTTTCTTCATAATTCATAATTTTTATTTTTCAGTAAGTGAGTTGAATTTGATGAAATTCTATAAAATTATCAATTTTTTGTTTTCATAAAAACATAGAAACATGATGGCAGATAAAGGCCAAATGGCCATATAGCCTGCCCATCCACAGTAACCATTATCTCTTTCAGGCCACTTTGTGCCCATTTTTGCCACAGGCAATATTTATATTTTTTTGGTATATTTTCTCTTCAAGCTCTCCGGGCCATTGAGCGTTTTTCCTTTCATGTACATAGCGGTCTCAAGAAAAGTACTTGATTTAATCAGACCATTTCAGGCTCTAACCCCTATAATTGGTGAGTTCACTAGGTCCTGAACATCAGGACATTAAATAACTCAGCCTGTGTATGCAAAAGAAGTCACTGAAACCCCAAGAAATCTAGTATCATAAACATTTTGGCTCAACATTGACATCAAGTATGACAGGAGATTTGGGACCTGATGCTCACCCTGCATTAACACCAGTATTGGTATTGATACTGTATGCATCAGTGCCGAATAGAGTGTTTACCATTAGCCTCTAAAGAGACAAGACTCAACATCATGTTCATCCATGCCTCACTTGTTGGGGGAGGTATCACATAAGAAAGCCAAGATTCACAAACATTCCTCTCCTTCTAGGCATCATCACAGACGTTCACCTTCTTGATGCACAGTAAGCGTCGACACAACATGAACCACTGTCCATTACTACAGATAATTTCTCCTCCCAGGCATGCCTCAACATCGACGTCTCCCACACCCAAAGAAAATGACTGCAGACTGCTTCCATGCTAATGTCTTTACTGCTGCAGACGCCCCCTCTCCAGGAGGAGATCCAGGTTATGCTCAGACAAGAGCTTTCGGGGCTAGTGCAGATGCAGGCTTTAAGGGCATTCATTCCTGCCTCAGCCTAGCCCAAGGATATGTCGAGGCATTGATCGAGTATCATGTCTCACACCCCTGCTATACGTCAAGTATTGGGTATGATACAGACCCATTCAACGCATGCATCGTCATTGGCAGAGGAGTTATCTCCTGCGTGAAAGCATTGACCTATATCTTGACGCACTTCAGTACACAGTTGATGTACACTCCTTAATTCCCCTAGAAGAAAATATTGAGGAGTCTGATTCAGGTATCTCCAATCATTCAGATGAAGATTTACCAGTCTATTCAACAGAAGAATCCTATGACGTACCCTCTGATTTTTTTCCTGCACCTCAATGTCATAAGTCTCCACCAGAGAACATATCCTTTACTGACTTTGTATGACAAATGGGTCAAGCATTTCATATTAAAATAGAGACAGAAGAAAAACTTCATTTAGAGTTTTTTGAGCTTCTTGTTTATGAATCACTACCAAATGACTGTATGAAGGTGCATTTACATAGGGTCATGAGCGATGAGAATTCATATTTAATAAATGGAAGCTCCCTCTTTCAGTAGAAGTAGCTCCTAAAAAAGAACTGATACATTATACAGAATACAAAAGTGTCCAGGGTTTGAGAGAACACAACTTCAACATCACTGTCTAGTTGTGGAATCTGCTCTAAAACGCTCACGCAGTTATACGTCTTATACTTCTGCTCCTCCAGGAAGGGAAACAGAACACTAGACTCTTTTGGTAAATGCATGCTCATAAATAGAAATATGGACTACAAATTCTATTTTTCAATTTATTTAAAACCCTTTATTAAACAACTTTGAGTATGAGGAATTCCTTCCTCAAGAGAATCTTAAAATTCCAAGAATTATCCAGAAACTTGTTCACTACCAGAAAGTTTCTAGCTAGAGTCATATTTGATGCATTTGATTGTATCTTCCAAAACATCAGCAGTGGCATTTACTGTGCATCTTGGCTCAGGGTTTCTAATCTAGAAACTTCAGTCCAGGAGCACCTTTCAGATGTTTCATGCAAGGGGGATGATTTGTTTGGAGACACAGACATCATGACAACTTTGTCTAAGCCTCAAACTTCTCAGTCTTCTAGAAAATACTCTACTCCATCTAGACGTCTATATTACTTCAACACGAAATTAGAGAGTTGCGTGGGGACAGAAATCTCACCCATCCCCACCAAAATCCCACCCGTCCCCGTGAGGAATCCCCTCCGTCCCCACCCGTCCCCGCGAGGAATCCCATCCATCCCCACCCTTCTCTATAAACTTCAGAAATAGTTATTTTATTTAATTATTACTGAATTTTTACTGAATTAAAGGCTCTGGTAGAGACCCATTTACAAAAAGCAAAGAGACTTTATTAATTTGGAAATATTAATTGGGAAGAATACATACTTTGTAAATGGGTTTCTACCAGAACCTCTAATATAAATATAAAATATAAATACTCAGCTGACAAGAACCCATAAGCTGTCAGCTGAGGACTTCCTTTGCAGTTGGACGGGGCTCCCTTTTGCCAAGTTGGCAGGCAGCAGTAGCGTCCCTGAGTCACAGATGCTGGCACCTCAGTGGCTCATGGATGCTGCCAGCGACTGCTGCGCTTGGTGGAAGGGAGTTCTGGCCATCTCTAGAGGAGGTCCTCTGCTGGCGGTGCTTGGGGATCCCTACCAGTCACAGCAAGGGTCAGCAAGTACTTCAACACTGTAGAAATAAAACCAGAAATGCATTTCCTTTTCTTTTGAACACAAAACAAAGACATCTGCCATATACATTTCCCAAAGCTAACATATTTTACCGGCCTTTGTATGAGGAAGGTTTGGTGCCCCAGAGTAAGGAGACCTGCAGCCATAGAGCACGGGACTCCCACGGGGATGAAAACAGGCCTACCTAAATTCTGGCGATGCAGGCATGCAGCTTAAATACAAGTTCACTTGCAAACATCTCTCTTTCTTACCTTTTCAGTGGGCTCCCTAAACCCAGTCTGATAATCTCTTCTTTGTTATTGCCCAAACCCCTTTGACATGTGGAAAAACACTTCACTGAATGTCCTCACACTGTAACTTCACCATTGATCATAGGCCTCTACCTCATAACTCATTTGTTGCACATTCCCTCGATCTTTCTCTGTGATTCAGGAGCCAACTGCCAGCAAACCTCCAGGCTTCAAGACCTCTCCTCTGGTTCGTATACAGCACTGGTGATAGGTCTCCTAGTTATCCCCTCTGCTTTCTTACAGTTGTATCGCAAAATACAAGTTCGGCGGCGCGGCAGGAAACATCCATGCTGAGCAGTGAGCTCAGCACGTACACAGCTGAAAGCCTTGCTTGCTGATTGGTCCGGCGGCCCCCGCCCTGCCGTGCCGCCGGACCAATCAGAAGCAAGGCTTTCAGCTGTGTACATGCTGAGCTCACTGCTCAGCATAGCTGTTTCGGCCGTGACGCCGGACTTGTAAGCTGCATGCCTGCATTGCCAGAATTTAGGTAGGCCTGTTTTCATCCCCGTGGGAGTCCCGTGGGCCAGGGGGGTGTCCCCATGGGCCAGGGGGGGAACCCGCGGGATCCCTGTGGGACCCGCGGGATTCCCGCGATCCCCGTTCCCGTGCAGACCTCTACACGAAATACCATTATTCTCGGCTATCTTCATTGTCCTCTAATCCTGCTGGTCAGCAACCCCTGTGCGAAGCAATAAAAGACACAGAAATCTGAACCTCATTCTCAGTCCAAACAGCAATCATCCTTTTGACTCTTTTCTAGAGAGCATTGTAATATTGCCCTGGCTCTACCTCCTTGTCTCCCAATTGAAGGCAGATTGATTCATTTTCACCAAAGTTGGACTCTTGTCACAACAGATCAATGGGTACATCAAATCATCTCTCAGGGCTATGTCCTATGTTTGATCAAAAAGCCTCCAAACCACTCACCAAGAAAAGTCTTTTCCTTTCAGAAGACCTTTCTTCACCAAGAACTCTCAGTCTTTCTAAAGCTAAATGCAATAGAGCCTGTTTCTCTGCACAAGAGACCTGAGGCCTTTGACCTATTCTTGACCTCCGAGCCCTAAACACATTTTTGCTGAAGGAGAAGTTTTGCATGGTTTCTCTGGAATCCTTTACCCCTGCTAGAAAAAAGAGATTGCCTTTGGTCTCACTGAAGCCTACACTCATAATAATAATAATAGTTTATTTTTATATACTACTAAACCATCAGTTCTTGGCGGTTTACACAATAGTAATTACAACAAGTAATTAAAATACAGATCCAAATAACAATGTCTTATAAAAGAAAATAACACAATTCAATAAACTGCCTCTGTTGTTCTTCAATGGGTTCTCTAGCTCCACCTTCAGTTCTTTCCTTCTGCACCTGTGCCTTTAGGAGAGTGTGTTCTGCTCTCCCCATTTTATTATTTTTAAATCGATGCAATTTTGTCCCCTTTTCAGGTGATTTAGTGCTTGGAGTGATTTTAAAGCTCTGCCTGCTTGAAAATTCACAGACTTCGGTCTGCAGCTGACAGGCTAATCCCACTGGGTACCTGTTAGACAGCCTGAATAGTTTTCTCTGGAGCTTAGGGCCATCCCTGAGGTGGTCTTACCTACTGTTAATCAGGGATTGAGCGTAGGCTGTTAGGTGCCCTTAGGTGGCTTGGTGGTATCTCGCAGGGTGCCGGCTGTGTGGTCACGCCTCCGCACGCCCTGGTACACATCTGTTGGCCCACAGTGGTGGAGGTGTAGTCAGACATTGAAGTTTGACTGGCAGACCAAAGATTAGCAGGTTGCAGGACAGATCCTCTCAGGTCACAGTGGCCACAAGCCATTATAAGAACCCACTGAGAGGCACATTGTTTCATTGTTGTTTGGCAATGAATAGCAGAGGTCTCCCCTGAAGAAGATCCATGAGATTAAAACGTTGAAGTGTAAGTGTGCATTAGCATTGGGAATGGTGTAAATTCTTTCACTGCTGAAACTGGTGTCAACCTTCAAAGATAAGTGTTGCAATTTTTCTGAGAAGTTTTGAAACAGACGTTCTTGATACTTTGTGCTCTCCAGTGATTTTTTTCACTGTATCAAATTGTTGCCATTGTGCATTAGCAAAGGGATTAGGTATTATAGGATTTAGACTAAAAATTGAGAACCAGGGTGGAGTATATATGATTAGAGCCAAGATCCCAGGATGAGGATCTGAAATAACATATATTATAAGAGATCCTATGATCTGAGTATAATATGCACTATGATATACCCACCCTGGGAGTTGATGGTTGCCTATGGAAAAAACTTTTTGGAAATAAAATCCATTTGGACTGAATTGAAATCCCTTAAATGATAAATATTTGACATCATAATTGATGCATGCATCAAGTTCATTTTTGAGTATGATGTATTTTGCCCTTATTTATATACTAATTGAGTGATTTTTGTGGGCAAGATTTTTTATTAAACCCATTCTTCTGTTCCTAGGTCACAGTGAGTGAGTGCACAGGCTGACAGCCTATGAGAGGAATCAGGGGAGGTTGGAAAAGTGGGGTTTTCAGTGTTTCTGGATGTTCCCCTGTATTCCCCTCCTGAAAAATCCTAAAATCACCATTTTTATAGTTTGGGAAGTGTGAGACATATTGCGATTTTGGTGTGAATTTTTTGACGGCGTCCATCTTGGATTTATAACAGTCTTTTTTCTAAAGTTCCCTGCTTCTTCAAAACTGCAAAGTTTGCCTGGAAACCTGTAGGGATGAAGTCCTTAGTCTCTCCTCATGTAGATTCTTGCCAGGATTGCGCAAATTGTACTTTTATAGTGTCATTGTGCCATGTGCCCATAGCACAGTGGGGAGAAGGGGGCTCCAGCAGGCAATCAAATGTTCAGCTAGCCCAGCGGGGTAGCTGTCGTTTTGGAGCTCGGCACAGATGGTACTTCCATCAGCCAGGCTGCGGACCCTCCACAGCCTAAGCAACTTAAATGCAAGTCATCTAAGGGTAACTTTACACCTCAGGAGCCGGACACGTTTTCTAAATTTATGAAATTTTTGTAGTCAGAGTTTCAGAACAAGTGTTCTCCCCTGAGCAGTCTCAATCCACCTCCGCAGTGTCTCTTAGTGGCATGGTGCCTTTGGGCTCATCCTCGTCTCAGCCTACTGTGGTTTTTGCACTACTTTATCCTGATCTGGGGGACCCAGATGCTGATGTTTCCTTTACTGATCCCTTGTTAGCAGGTACAGTGCTTCCCAGAGCAGGAGATCAGGGGCTGAGGATCTCTGGATCCCTCTGGGGTCTTGGATCCTGTGGTTGATCTTAATGTCCTGTGCTTATTTAGGTTTGTGGCTCTGCAGGACCTTATTTCTGAGTCGTTGCAGCAATTGAATTTAGTCACTCAGCCAGCTCCATCCACTTCTTCCTCCTGGCTATGTGGTGTGTGCTTTCAGTCAGCTACCTTTCCCTGGCACCCTGATATGAGTGTTATCCCAGGACAAGCAGGCAGATATTCTCACTAGTGGGTGACGTCATCCGACGGAGCCCCGATGCGGACGTCTCACAAGCATACTTGCTTGTAGAAACTTTAGAAGTTTCGAGTCGCCCACACCGCGCATGCGCGAGTGCCTTCCCGCCCGATGCACCGGGCGTGTCTCCTCAGTTCTTACTTTTCTGCGGAGCCGAGAAGTCCGTCTTCGACTCTCTGCACGAAGTATCTTCACTTGTGCCTTCTAGGTCCGCGGTTTTGGGTTCTTTTTACTCGTTATCGTTGTTTTTTTGTCATGTTTTATTGTTTTTGCAAAAAAAAAAAATTCTTCCATCCGTTCGACCGGGCAGGCCACGTGGCCACGGCCCCAGGGCTTCGATCTAGCGGCGGAGCTTTTTTGGCCTATGTCCCAGCGTATCACCGGTTTTAAGAAGTGTGTCAAGTGCCAGCGCGCGATTTCGCTGACGGACCTTCATCGATGCTGTCTTCAGTGTCTCGGGCCTCAACACTTTCCAGAATCGTGCTGGCCTTGCTCCACGCTTACAGCACGTGCGTTCAAGTGCCACTGCATCTTGTGGGAGTCGCTGTTCGGCATGGAGGCTTCAACGGAGTTGTCATCATCATCGAGCGCCGCTCCTTCGACTTCCGCCTCGACTCTTCCTTCTTCCACCTCTGCAGCCTCGAGTCTCCTCAAGCCTGCTTCGTTCGTGCCGGCTTCGACTCCAACGCCTGCTGCGGTGCCTTCCTCCGTCTCTTCAGGTCAGGTAGCACAGCAGCCCATTCCCCTCATGGTGCTTAAGGTGCCCAAGACTTCTAAGTCCAAGCACCAGGGTGCCCGGGAGCGCAAAGCCCGTGCAGGAGGTCCCATTGCGGATGCGGATCCCTCCTTGCCGGCTTCGTTCCAGACCTTGATGGAGAAGCTATTCATCGAGCTCTTCACCACTATAGGGCCGAAGCTTCTCTCCCAAATCCAGCCTGGGCACGCGGAGGCCTCCCGCGAGGTCGAGCCGCTTCCAGTGCCTCCACGGCGGACACTCTTGCTGCAGGGAGCCGAGTCTCTGCGAGTGTCTGGTCTGGCATCGATGCATGCATCGCAAGGAGCAGATCTTTGCCCATGCCTCCACTGGAACCGATCCCCTCGATGCATGGAGTCGACTCGTTTTGAGGGCCTCCTCCAGACCCAATGCCCCCGATGCCGAGCCTCGAGGCTTGACGGGTGCCTCGAGGTGCTTCTGCCCAACCTCCTCTGCTTCGATCCACTGCCTCCAGCCCCATCCACTCGCTGGACGCCTCGACGGTGCCTCACTCGCCTCGGCGGTCGAGGTCTGCTTCCAGGCACAGTTCTGGTCATTGATCGAGGCATTCTTCGGGCCATTCATCAAGGCATGCCTCGCCTCGTCGAAAACAGCCTTTCCTCAAATATTTGCCACTGGCTTCTTCCCCACCTATGCCGGAGCTCGAGGACACCGTGGGATCTTTATCTCCCTGCCACTCCCTGGCCTCATTGGCCATCTTTGCTTACACAGCATCAGGGTCTCTGCTTCATCCCAACCTGCAGTCTCTGCACCTGACAACTTGGTTCCTCTCAACATAGTTCCTCTTCAGTTTTCTCAAGCTGTGAGGGATGTTTTGGAAGCTTCACGGAAGCCTGCTACTAGGCAATGCTATTCCCAAAAATGGACTAGATTTTCTACTTGGTGCTTTTCTCAACGCAAGGAGCCTCAACATGCCTCCTTGTCCTCTATTTTGGACTATCTTTTGCACCTATCTCATTCAGGCCTCAAGTCTACCTCGATCCGAGTCCATTTGAGTGCTATTGCTGCTTTCCATCAGCCTCTTCAAGGGAAACCTTTTTCTGCTCATCCGGTGGTTTCCAGATTCATGAAAGAACTTTTCCATGTCAATCCTCCCCTCAAACCGCCTCCAGTGGTTTGGGACCTCAATGTTGTTCTTTCTCAACTTATGAAGCCTCCATTTGAACCTCTTAACAAGGCTCCTCTGAAGTATCTCACTTGGAAAGTGGTGTTTCTCATTGTCCTCACTTCTTCTCGTCTAGTTAGTGAGCTTCAAGCATTGGTTGTGGACCCACCTTTTACAGTGTTTCATCATGACAAGGTGGTCCTTCGCACTCATCCCAAATTCCTCCCCAAGGTGGTCTCGGATTTTCATCTGAATCAATCCATTGTTCTTCCTGTGTTTTTCCAAAGCCTCATTCTCATCCTGGAGAATCAGCTCTTCACACTCTGGACTGTAAACATGCTTTGGCTTTCTACCTGGAACGCACCAAGCCACACAGGACTGCTCCTCAACTTTTCATCTCCTTTGATCCGAACAAGTTGGGACGCCCTATCTCTAAGCGTACCATCTCCAACTGGATGGCGGCTTGTATCTCTTTCTGCTATGCCCAGGCTGGATTACCCCTTCACAGTAAAGTCACAGCCCATAAGGTCAGAGCAATGGCAGCCTCTGTAGCCTTCCTTAGATTGACACCGATTGAGGAGATTTGTAAGGCTGCTACTTGGTCCTCGGTTCATACCTTCACTTCTCACTATTGTCTGGATACTTTCTCCAGACGGGATGGACAGTTTGGCCAAACAGTATTACAAAATTTATTCTCCTAAGTTGCCAACATTCCCACCATCCCCTTGGGGTTAGCTTGGAGGTCACCCACTAGTGAGAATACCTGCCTGCTTGTCCTGGGATAAAGCAATGTTACTTACCGTAACAGTTGTTATCCAGGGACAGTAGGCAGCTATTCTCACGTCCCACCCACCTCCCCTGGGTTGGCTTCTCTGCTAGCTATCTGAACTGAGGAGACACGCCCGGTGCATCGGGCGGGAAGGCACTCGCGCATGCGCGGTGTGGGCGACTCAAAACTTCTAAAGTTTCTACAAGCAAGTATGCTTGTGAGACGTCTGCATCGGGGCTCCGTCGGATGACGTCATCCACTAGTGTGAATAGCTGCCTGCTGTCCCTGGATAACAACTGTTACGGTAAGTAACATTGCTTTCTGGTCTCCAGAGGGTTTTCTGAAAATTGCTAGAGCTATGTCCCACTTGTATCCTTGTCAGCAGCTTTTGGGTCATCCCAGAGTGGATTCTTTGATGGCGCTAGTGAGTGTGGTGGTGTGTTAAAGGACATGCAGGACCGCCAGGTGAATGTGATCATCAGGAAACGAAGCTACTTTAAGTATCAAGGCTGCTTGTTGCATGCGCCTGTCTCTCTTGACTGGGCACCCTGGAGAGTGAGGCAGTGGATACCCCTCCTCAACTTCTGATAGCTGGGACAGATTATATGGTGGATGCATTGTATGACCTTAGTTCAGATTGGCAAGGGACATCAGAGTTTTGAAGAATTAAGAAACTTTAGTTAGCACTCTGAGACTTTTAAAAGTTACTATTTTTGCCTAATCTAATGTTTAAAAATTCTGTGTTACAGTGCTTAAGTAAATTCCTTTAGTTCTTTTCTCTTATTCTGCTATTGAGAATTATATTCACTTATGTGTTAAGCTGAAAACAGCTGAAGTAATTTTGAAAGATTGACAGCTTAGAAACAGTTTCTTAAAATCTCTGATCTTTGAGAGCTCAGTTGTACAGAAGTGCTACTATCAGTGCTATTACTCTGATATTACTGTGTATATGCGAATATAAACTTACCTGAATATAAACAGAGGTAACATTTATTTATTCCCCAAAAAGGAGGAAAAAATGGTTGACTCAAATATAAACCGGGTGTGTATGTGTTTATATTCAAGTGCTTTTCTTCCTTTCCTTCCTACTTAGAGCTTAGGGCTTAGAGAAGGATCACATTACAGGTCATGGGCCTGATGGGCTGCTGCGGGTGCGGACTGCTGGGCACGATGGACCTCTAGTCTGACCCAGCGAGGCAACTTCTTATGTTCTTACCCAGCCCTCCGATGCCCACTACAGGCCTTCCTGAAGCCCTGGTGGTCCAGCGGTGAGCCAGGACAGGAGCGATCCTTCCCGTGTCCTGTCCTGGCTGATTCTAAACCATCCTGCCGACTCTAAATCACCCTGCCTTCCTCCCACCTCCCTGACCACCTTCTTGTGTTCCTACCCCGTGAGAGCTGCATTCAAAAATGCCTGCTGCAAGTTCTTGCTGCAGTCTTGTGAGTTTCCAGAACCTTCAAATCTCATTGTTTTGCCTCAAAACTGGCAAGGATGGAGTTCTTTGCTCTTATACACAGGGAGTGCTAGGGAGGTAAAATTCTTAGATGTCATAAATGACTGCTTCTTGGAGCAACTGGTCTGGGAACCGACAAGAGGTGGTACTATTTTAGATTTGGTCCTTAGTGGAATGTAAGACATAGTACAGGAGTTAGCTGTGTTGGGTCTGCTGGGAAACAGTGATCATAATGTGATCAAATTTGAGCTGATACCAGAAGTAACATCGCAAAAGAAATCTACTGTATTTCCTGATGTATTGAAATGGATGCAAGCCAGACATAAGAAATTTCTGACCTACCGTCAATTTTTTTTTGAGTTCGGGAGCAACCTTTCAGTTACATTTTCCTTATAAATGTTGTATTACTTATCAGAATAATAGATATATTTTTTATGAACCAGATCAGTTAGAATTTTTCCTTGAAGGTAAAGCAATTACATGAATTCCAGAGACTTCCATGGAATCTCCCAACCAGGCCATAAATTGAATCCAGCTGTACTTTGTAATTTAGTTAATTCATTTCTTGGAATCCAACTTCCCTTGGAAATGATTGATTCTCTCTCCTCTTAATGTGGAATTATTTCATAATTTTATTATTAGTTTTTCTTTTTAAATTGTAATATTTCCTTTCAAGTATTGTTTATTCAACTTGTAAAAAAACATAAATAAATAAAAAGAAATCTACTGTAGAGGCATTTCATTTTCAAAAGGGTGACTATGATAAAATGAGGAAAATGGTTAAAAGAAGCTAAGAGGATCAGTTGCAAAGGTTAGGACTGTAAACCAGGAATGGATGTTATTTTAAAATACCATTGTGGATGCCCAGATCAGATGAATTCCACGTATTAGCAAAGGTGGAAAGAAGAGTCGGCGTGGTTAAAAGAATGGAAAAAGGATCCCATTGAAAAAAATAAGAAGAAACCCAAGCACTGGCAAGTTAGATGCAAAGCATTGATAAAGATCGCTAAGAAAGAATATGAAGAGAAACTTGCAAAAGAGGTAAAAACTCAACAATTTTTTTAGGTACATCAGAAGCAGAAAGCCTGTGAGGGAATCTGTGGGACCGTTGGATTAGGATACAAAGAGGGGCATAATAAAAAAAAACACCTAAGTCCCCTGGGAGGGTGTAGATGGGCTGGAGTAAGTCTTAACAGAGATTTCGGCAGTTGGAACTCAAGCACAGCACCGGGTAAAGCTTTGGATTCTTGCCCAGAAATAGCTAAGAAGAAAAATTAAAAAAGAAAAAAAATTTAAATTGAATCAGGTTGGGCAGACTGGATGGACCATTCAGGTCTTTATCTGCCGTCATCTACTATGTTACTATGTTACTTTTGGGCCTTAAACGTTGAAAGTAGAAGCAGGGAAAATGTCCATTATCAAAAAAAATGGCCAAAAGGTGGGGGGGGGTTTTGATAATGGCCTGTCTCTACGTTCAGCTGTTTAAACGCCCAGACCACCATTACGTCTACACCAGTGGTTCCCAAACCTGTCCTGGGGGACCCCCAACCAGTCAGGTTTTCAAGATATCCCTAATGAATATGCATGAGAGAGATTTGCATATAATGGAAGTGACAGGTATGCAAGTCTCTCTCATGCATATTCATTAGGGATATCTTGAAAACCTGACTGGCTGGTGGTCCCCCAGGACAGGTTTGGGAACCACTGGTCTACACTAACAACATATAATCAACCTAAAAAAAGCCTAACTCCCAAACACCCAAAACAAGAGCTTTTAGGCGAAGGAGGAGCCAGTCTTTTGCCTAAAAGCTGGATTCTGTAACCGGTGTCTGTCAAAAACCACACCGGTTACAGAATCCACCCCCCCCCCCTACAACAATCGGGCCAGGAGAGAGCCCAAGCCCTCCTGGCCCTGGCGACAGCCCGACCTTCCCCGACACTATTGGGGCAAGAGGGAACCCAAGCCCTTTTGCCCTGGCGACAGCCCGACCTTCCCTGACTCCATTGGGGCAAGAGTGAGCCCAAGCCCTCTTTCCCCGAGGCACCCCCCCCCCACCGATTTCAATTGGGTAAGAGAGAGCCCAAGCCCTCCTGCCCAGGCGAACCCCCTACATCCCACCCCCACTAAGATATGGACAGGAGGGATCCCAGGCCCTCCTGCCCTCGACACCCCCCCTGCCCAGAACGCCCCCCGAACCCCTAATCAGCCCCTTCCCGCCGACCTGTGAGACCTTGCTGACACCTCAACTCCCCCATCCCCAATCCCCCTCCCCGTACCTTAAATTAGTTGGACGGAAAGATGGGTGCCAAGCCCATCCGTCCGGCAGGCCAGCCATCCATTGAATGGCTGGCCTTAGGGCCTGATTGGCCCAGGCGGCTCAAACCCCACCCAATAGTGGGTCCTGAAGCACCTGGGCCAACCGGAATAGGCCCAGTAGCATTAGTGACAGTTCACTATTGACACTGTCCAGATTGGGCTCCATGGATGACGTCACCCACATGTAAGAATATCTGCCTGCTGTCACCATATAACACCTGTTACGGTAAGTAACTTTGCTATCTACAAAGAGCAGGATTGCAAGTGCATCCATTCCTGGATGACTGGTTGATCAGGGCTCTATTGTTCTTGGTAGAACAGGCAATGACTCAAGTGGTCCAAGTCTTACAGAGCCTGGGCTGGATTATAAATCATCAAAAGAGCCAATTGGTTCTGTCCCAATCACTGTAATACCTGGGAGTTCATTTAAATATTCCACTAATTACTTATCCACCAGATATTCTAGAAGTTTAATAAACAAAAAAAGGAGTGGAGAGGCTTTTTCTATAATGGTGATATCACCAAGTCCCAAATTTTTTGTTCAAGAAGAGCAGGATGAAGCCTGAACAGAAATATTGCTGTCACAGGCTGGATGGATGATCCAATCCTTTGTTAGGAAAAGATAAAGAGCCCAGGCTAAGCAACGGACTCTGAGCTTGCTAGGAGCCACTGCTGGCCTGCCAAGGAAGTAAAGGGAAAAAAAGTAGAGGCAACAAAGTTGGATAAAAAGTGAAAAAGCACAAAGAAAAATATTCATCTCATACCCCTTCCCCCCCCCCTCTGCCTATGTTCCTGAATTTTCCAGACCAATAACCAGAAGGGACCTTTGTGGCCCCTCTTATAGGCCCCCTTTTATCAAGCCACATTAGGTTTTTTTAATTGCTGGCAACTGCAGTAAAATCTCCTATGGTGATAGAATTCCTATGAGTGTCAGAGCTTTTACCACAGCGGCCAACAATAAAAACTCTAACACGGCTTGATAAAATGGGACCATAATGTGATACTGTTTTTAGTGGTCCTTGAAAAAGTGTAATCTATTGGGATCCCAATTTTGTAGTAAGTGAGGAAGAAAAGTGAGTTCACCAAGTAAAGTATATAATTAGGTTCCTGTTAGGTTAATGAATCATTCACACAGTATTACAAATAGTAATCATTCTTTACTTGTCCTTTCAGTTAGTTTGTTTTTTTTAACAGTTCCCTTGGTTTATTTGGCATGTCATTTTTTCTTAAATTAGGATTATGTTATGCTATTAATTTGTGTCAAGGTCACTTTATACATCCAAAGTATGACTCTAGATCTGTAACTTCAAAACTGCAAATGTTGAGGGAGTGTAAACATGATTAAAGATAATTTTTCGTTCTCCAGAGTTTAGATAATTATAAAAAGTTCAGAACAATAATTGTTCCGAAAAACCAGGACTAAGACATTGTACAAGTAAGGAATTAAACCAATAGATAGTACTGTTTTAATTTACTATCTTCATTTTAGTCCACATATCTAGAGCCTTAATAATTCTGAAAACGTTTACAAGTTAATACCTATTCCAGTGCAAAGGTGTGTCATTTTAGACAAGCGGGTAATCTCCCCATAGCTACAAACCTTTGGAAAAGGAATCTACTCGGGATCTTTTTTGCATCTCTCCTACTTCCCCGAGAGCTCTACTGCCACCAACAGTTGTTCCCTTCTGCACGCAAGCCTGAAAGAGTGTTTCTGTTCTGCTCTGCTCTTTTCTTTATTTTATTCGAGTTATTTTTGGATTTTTTTTAATTTGTTTTTTGGTGCCTGGAGCTTCCCTGTTTGTGGGTTCAGCTTTACCTGCATGGAGAAGAAGCTGATGGTGGTCTGCAGCTGGCAGGTCAATCCCTACTGCCTACTGCGGAAACTGAAGAACCATGGGGTGGAAGGAGACGTACATAAATGGATCAAAACTTGGTTGGCGGGTAGAAAGCAATGGATAGGAGTGAAGGGCCATTACTCGGACTGGAGGAGGGTCACGAGTGGTGTTCCGCAGGGGTCGGTACTCGGACCGCTGCTGTTCAATGTATTTATAAATGATCTAGAAACAGGGAAGAAGTGTGAAGTAATAAAATTTGCAGACGACACTAAACTATTTAGTGGAGTTAGGACTAAAGAGGACTGCTAAGATTTACAAAGGGACCTGAACAAACTAGGAGAATGGGCGACGAGATGGCAGATGAAGTTCAATGTAGAGAAATGTAAAATCTTGCCTGTAGGAAACAGAAACTCAATGTACAGCTATACGATGGGATGGGTGAAAGTAGCCTAGATAAGGACTTGGGGGTACTGGTGGACAAGACAATGAAGCCATCGGCACAGTGCGCAGTGGCCTCTACAAAGGCGAACAGGATGCTAGGTATTATCAAGAAAGGTATTACAACCAGAATGAAAGAAGTTATCCTGCCGTTGTATTGGGCGATGGTGTGCCCGCATCTGGAGTACTGCGTCCAATATTGGTCGCCGTACCTTAAGAAGGATATGGCAATACTCGAGAGGGTTCAGAAAAGAGCGACACTTTTTGATAAAGGGTATGGAAAACCTTTCATATGCTGAGAGATTAGAAAAACTGAGGCTCTTTTCCCTGAAAAAGCGGAGACTTAGAGGGGAAATGATCATGAAAGGCATAGAGAAAGTGGAGAGGGACAGATTCTTCAAACTTTCGAAAACTACAAGAACGAGAGGGCATTCGGAAGAATTAAAAGGGGACAAATTCAGAACCAATGCTAGGAAGTTCTTCTTCACCCAAAGAGTGGTGGACACCTGGAATGCGCTTCCAGAGGGTGTGATAGAACAGAGTACGGTATTGGGGTTCAAGAAAGTTCTAGATAATTTCCTGAAGGAAAAGGAGATAGAAGGGTATAGATAGAGGATTACTATATAGCTCCTGGACCTGATGGGCCGCCGCGTGAGCGGACTGCTTGGCATGATAGACCTCTGGTTTGACCCAGCAGAGGCACTGCTTATGTGCTTATGTGGTACCTGATAGCTAGCCTGCAGAAGCATTTTTGGAGCTCGGGGCAGTCCCCGATTAGTGTTGCTTACCTACTGCTTGGCAGGGGTATGAACGCAGGCTGTCAGCCATCTGTAGCAGGCTCAGTGGTGTCTCACAAGCTGTGTTTTCACCCCTCCCCCATTTCTAGCTTTGCACATTTGTTGGTCCCTGGGGTGGTGGTTCATTCAGACATCGAGTCTACCTGGCAGCCCAAAGATTCAGCTTTGGAGATATTCTGGATGAAATAGTGATTTTTTTTTCTCCTTTTCCAGCTATTTTAAGGCAGCACATTTCCAGCACAGGTCACGGTGAGTAAGGCTGTTAACAGCCTGTGAGGTGAATTATGGGTGGGGGGGGGTTGTCTACAGATTGCATATTTAAATGTTTCTGCATGTTTGTATATGTTCCCACATTCCTAAAATCACCGTTTTGTGGAGGGAGGGTTTATTTAGCCATTTTTAGCATTTTTTGGTGTCAAAAGTCAGCCAACAGCTATCTTAATTTTAGTGATCTTTTTTTTCAAGTATCCTGCAACTTCAAATCTTTTTGTATGGTCTCAAAACTGGTGGGGATGGAGTACGCTGGCTCTTTTACTCCTAATACATACTAGGATTGCGCAAAATGTATGCTGGAGAAGCGACCTTGTACTACGTGCTGCGCTGCACGGGAGGGGGAAGCAGGAGCATTCAGTTCAGCCTCCCTTTTGTACTCTTGAGCTGTAGAATGGGCAGAAAGCTCTTTGGTCCACACCATTTTCTTTTCTGTGCTCTGAAATAGTAGCTGTTCTGTACAGAAAGGTGCAGGTAAGAGACTCAAGTTGGAGTCCCCTTCTGCAGACTCAGCTTTGCCTGGTTCATCATTTTCCCCAGAATTTGTCAATTTAATAAAGCCTTTCAAGAGAGCCGTCCTATTGCAGTGCAGACTGGCAGCGCTCCATGCACCGTACATGGGGACAAGATCTCCCCAAATGTTCCTGCTTCACAGGCTGCCACTGACCAGGACATGGGAGACATTATGAATGTGGATACAGATGATAATGCATCTCTCACTGTTCCCTTATTGTGTCAGGACGCATCCACCCTGTTGGGGGATGCAGGGCTCCAGTCAGGCGCTTTGGAGCCCATGCTGGCTCTTGATCCTGGGGATGATCCCACAATTCTGCACTTATTCAAACTTGGAGCTCTGTTGGATCTCATTTCCAAATCCCTTCAAGAGCTTAATTTGGACTCCCAGCCTGCTCCTTCCTCCTCCTCCTCTCTGAGTGGTGTAAGAGTTCAGTCTTCTATGTTTCTCTAGCATCCTGACATTAATGTTTTAGTCACAGATCAGTGGGATGCTCCAGAGGGGCCTCTCAAGGTAGCAAGAGCCATGACTTGTCTGTCTCACATAGTACAGGAGTACCATCAGCTATTTACTCAGCCCAAGATGGATTCTTTGGTTGCACAGGTTGTGAAATGCACCTCTCTACCGAGTGAGGTGGCATGGTGTTCAAGGATATAAAAGATCTCCAAGTAGATGTGGTCCTCAAGAGACTGTTTGAGGCGTTATCTTTGGAGTCAAGATGGCCTCTGTGGCATCCTTTGTGACCCGCACCTGTCTTTCCAGGCTGTGGATGCAAGATACGATGACACTGAGCCCATGTCCCAGATCATTTTATAAGGAGTTGACAATGTGGCAGATGCTATCTACGGCATAATTCATGCTATAAGTAAAGCATTCTGGAATTTTTGAAATTTTACAAACGATCATCTCTTGGACAGATACGTTTAACAGTGTGTAGCATTGTAGCATTGGGTCTCCTGAAGCAGAATTTTCGAAACGGGGCCACGTTGAGACCCCCAAGAGCCCTTACAACTACAAACTTTAAGTTGGTACAGATAAGTGAATGGTATCATCGTTCCAAGCAAGAGTTGTGCATAATTGTTTTGAACTTTTTAGTCAATTTAACAGAGTTTATTTAAACAATACTAGTTTTTACCAGTGGTCAGAAAGTGATGTTCTACAAAGCAAATGCAATGATTGGACGGTAAACTGTTGCCTCAAGGGGAGGTATCCACCTCCCTTTCAGAGTTTCACTTTTCTGAGCGTTTTTAGGAGTCATTTGCTCTCTCCCCACTGGTATTTAATACTATTACAGTCAGTCTCTCATTCATCAATAAGTAAAGCATTGGCTTACTCAATTTCTGCCCGAAGGATGTTATGAATCTGACAGTGGGCTGGTGATTCCTCCTACAAAGCAACGCTTAGCAGATTCCCTTTCAAAGGGCAGTTCTTTGGGAAAGGACTGGACGATCTCATGACCTGTGTAGTGGATCATCATCCCAAAACCTTGTCTGACAGCAGACCCAGAGTATCTAGAGATGTTGGGCACTCTAATTTTTGTGGCTCCAGGAGATCTAGACAGTATTCCGGAGACATGTCCCAGAGATTCTCCCAGAGTTACAGGCAGAGATTTTCCAAATCCAGACACAACCAGTCCTCAGCTGTTCGAGCTGCTCCTGCTTCCAAGAAGACACAATGATGCCAGGTTGGGGGAGGCCACTCAAGATTGAGGGATGGCTCTCAGATTTTGTGCAGGCATGGGCTCGTATTTCATCCAACCGCTGGGTTCTAGATATCATACAGAGCGGTTACATGCTGGAATTTGTTTAGCCTCTAAAAGATTGTTTTGTGGATTCACTCTTGTGGAGCACCCAGAAAAAGCGACTCGAGTGTAAGACACTGTGGGAAGGTTGTTTAGACATTCAGACCACAGAGTCTGTGCCGCCTGAAGACTCGGACTCAAGCAGATACGCCATATACTTCATCGTGCCAAAGAAAGACTCCAACGATTGGAGACTAATTCTGGATCTTACGAATGTGAATGCTGCGCTCAGGGTCCCATGTTTTTCACATGGAGACGGTTCATTTTGTCATAGCGGTGACTACTTGCATATTCTCATTTTCTTGGACCACAGAAAATTCCTAAGGTTTCAAGTCCTGGAACAGCATTGCCAGTTCTTGGCCCTGCCCTTTGGCCTGGTGACAGCTCCCTGCACGTTCACCTGTGAAAGTTGGGGCTGCAAGTGCATCCCTACCTGGACGACTGGGTGATCCGGGCTCCCTCATTGACTGAGGGGTTGCGCACGGTGGATCAGGTGATCCGAGTCCTGGAAGGTCTGGGTTAGATTATAAATTATAGAAAGAGCCTTTTGTCTCCAACTCAGTCCCTGGAGTGCCTGAGGGTCTTGTTTTACACGGCTACTGGCCATGTCTTTCTTCCAGAGAGACTCAAATAGAAGCTTTGCATGCAGATAACTTGCCTCCTGACTAAGACAGTTCCACCAGCGTTGCACTATCTTCAAGTCCTAGGGTCTATGGCAGCCACAATGGTTCCTTGAGCAAGGGCCCACATGTGTCCTCTCCAGCACATGTTACTCAAGTGTTGGTCTCTGCAGACAGACTCTCTACAGAAGTCAGTGCCTTGGAAGCTGAATGGTGGCTCTGCTCTTGGTCCCTCACCAAGGGCATGCCCCTCTGCATAGCTTCCTGATTGTTCATCATGAAGGATGCCAGTCTCCTCAGCTGGGGAGCTCATTGCAATCGTTGGCCAATTTGAGGGCGTTGGTCACTCACCCAGATCAATTGGCTGGAACTTCGAGCCATTCGGCTGTCTCTGCTGAAACTGCAGAAGACTGCAAAAGGCCAGGCAGTTTTGGTCTTCTTGGACAATACTTAAACACTGGCTTATATCAACCGCTAGGGGGGCACCAAGAGTGTCTGTGCTTTTCAATTGGGTGGAATGTCATCTGCAGGCACTCACGGGAGTGGACAATGTTCAAGCCTACTTTCTCAGCAGACAGATCTTGGATCTGGGAGAGTGATCGTTGTCGATGACAGCATTCCAAGCCATTGTTCGTCACTGGAGTCGGTCTCAATTTGACCTCACAGCTACAGCAAAGAACAAAAAGGCAGACAGGTTCTTCAGTCAAAGATACAAGCCAGGAAGTGTTTTTCCTCCTTGGCCCATGATAGGTTGAATCCTTCAAGAGACTGCAAGTCATCAGGAGGAGGTTATTCTTGTAGCTCTAGACTGGCCATAAAGACTGCGGTACAGAGATCTGGTGTGTTTTCAGATGGGTCCTAGTCTCAGGCTACAGATGCATCTGGACCTTCTTTCCCAGGGTCCAATACTCATCAAGGATCCAGATCGCTTTGCTCTTCTGGCTTAGCTCTTGATCGTGAAGCGTTAGTGTGTAAGGGGTACTCAGAAATAGTGATTACCAATCTCTTCAAGTCTAATAACCCAACAGCAGTCTTGGCCTATGCTATGGCATGGAAGACTTTCCAGCAGTGGTGTGCCCAGGAATAGGTGGAGCTGTTTTCAGCTCTGGTTTCTGTGGTGTTGGCTTTCCTTCAAGCTGGCCTTGACAAGGGACTTATTGTGGCTTCCCTTCAGGTCCAAGCTACTGGGCTCTCTTATTTTGAGGTTCAAGGCTGAAAAACGGTGCTGGCGTCTCATCCAGACATAGCCAGATTTTTGAAGGGTGCACTATGCATCAGACCTCTGGTCAAAGCCCCATTTGCTTCATGAGATCTTAACGTGGTTCTGGCATTTTCATGTCCATCAGGAGGTTCAATTGCCAGCGTTTCAGTTCACAGGTTCCAAGCAACAGGACTAGATTTTAAAGAAGTTGGATGTGAGAAGAGTATATCTTCAATATCTGGAGATCACCAACGAGTTTAGGCTCTCTAACTATTTTTTTGAGCTGACTAATCCAGCTGAGTGAGGTGTGCCAGCTTCCAAGGCCACGATTTCCAGGTAGATCCAAAGGGCCATTTTGCCACCATATACTGTTTGTGGGTAACAGTTCCTTGTTTCCATGAAGGTGCATTCAAACAGAAGTGTAGCTTTGTTGTGGGCAGAAGCTAGGGCAGGCTCTCCAGCGGAGATTTGTAGGGCAGTGACTTGGTCCACTCTACATATATTCACTAAGTTGTACAGAGTTGATTTGGTAGCAAGGGAGGATTCTACCTTTGAGTCCTCAGTGCTACGAGCCGGCAGTCATCCCATCCTTGATTTCTGGGGCTGCTTGTCCAGAATGACACACCTGTTGCACTGAATTACAGACCAGTGAGTCTCACATCAATAGTGTGTAAACTCATGGAAACTCTACTAAAAGGTAAATTAGACACGATATTGGATGAGGGGAATCTAAGGGATCCCTGTCAACATGGATTCACTAGGGGCAGGTCATGCCAATCCAATCTTATCAGCTTCTTTGATTGGGTGACAGGAAAGCTAGACTCGGGAGAGTCTCTGGACATAGTGTACTTGGATTTCAGTAAAGCTTTTGACAGTGTCCCACACCGTAGACTATTAAACAAGATGAAATCGATGGGGTTAGGTGAGAAACTAACTGCATGGGTCAATGATTGGCTGAGTGGAAGACTTCAGAGGGTGATGGTCAACGGCACCCTCTCTGAGACTTTGGAGGTGACCAGCGGAGTGCCGCAGGGCTCAGTCCTGGGACCATCCCTTTTCAACATATTCATAAGGGACTTGACACGAGGGCTTCAGGGTAAAGTAGCACTGTTTGCCGATGATGCCAAACTGTGTAATACAGTAAGCGAAAACAATCTCAAGGATAGTATGACGCAGGATCTGATCACGTTGGAAAACTGGTCCTCGACATGGCAGCTGGGCTTCAATGCTAAGAAGTGTAAGGTCATGCATCTCGGCAGCAGAAATCCATGCAGAACATACACCTTGAATGGAGAAACACTAGCTAGGACTTCAGAAGAACGGGACTTGGGAGTAATCATCAGTGCAGACATGAAGGCTGCCAAACAAGTAGAGAAGGCCTCATCCAAGGCAAGGCAAATGATGGGATGTATCAATAGAAGCTTCGTTAGCCGCAAACCTGAAGTCATAATGCCACTTTACAGAACCATGGTGAGACCTCATCTGGAATACTGTGTGCAATCTGGAGGCCACATTACCGTAAAGATGTGCTTCGAGCTGAGTCGGTCCAGCGGATTGTCACTAGGATGGTCTCCGGACTCAAGGGTCTCTCATACGAAGAAAGACTGGGCAAATTGCAGCTCTATACTCTAGAAGAGCGCAGGGAAAGGGGTGACATGATAGAGACATTTAAGTACGTCACAGGTCGTGTCGAGGTGGAAAATGACATATTCTTTCCCAAGGGACCCTCGGTCACAAGGGGGCAACCGCTCAAACTCAGAGGAGGGAAATTTAGTGGTGACACCAGGAAGTATTTCTTCACAGAAAGGGTGGTGGATCACTGGAACAAACTTCCGGTGCAGGTGATCAGGGCCACCAGCGTGCTCGACTTTAAGAATAAATGGGACATCCACGTGGGATCCCTGTGAGGGTCGAGTTAAGGAGCTGGGTCATTAGCACTCAGACTTAATGGGGTGGGTCAGTAGAGTGGGCAGACTTGGTGGGCTGTAGCCCTTTTCTGCCGTCATCTTTCTATGTTTCTATGTTTACCTTGCTAATATTTTTTCCAGTAGATAGCTTTGTCATTCTGGGCCCCCACCCTGTCATTTATTTCCTGCGCCTGCCTACTGTCTCATTAAGAATGTTGTTCTCCAAGTCTGTCCATTGGCATGGAGAGTGGTCTCTTACTAGTATACTTTGGGTTACTATTTGAGCTCCTTCAATGCTTCTGCTGGCATGTTTGTTGCTTAGTTTGAATGTTCATAGTTCTTATGTTACTTTGAGTAGAAAGCACAGTTACTTACCATAACAGGTGTTATCCAGGGACAGCAGGCAGCTATTCTCATATATGGGTGATGTCATCGACGAAGCCCGAATGCGGATGCCTCACAAGCAAACTTGCTTAAAGAAACTTGAAGTTTCGAGTCGCCCGCCCCACACATGCGCGAGTGCCTTCCTGCCCAGTGCAGGGCGCGTCTCCTCAGTTCAGATAGCTAGCAGAGAAGCCAACCAGGGGAGGTGGGTGGGTTGTGCGTATAGCTGCCTGCTGTCCCTGGATAACACCTGTTACAGTAAGTAACTGTGCTTTATCCCAGGACAAGCAGGCAGGTATTCTCACATATGGGTGACCTTCAAGCTAACCAGAATGGGATGGTGGGAGTGTTGGCAATTTAGGAGAATAAATTTTTAATACTGTTTGGCCAAACTGTCCATCCCGTCTGGAGAAAGTATCCAGACAATAGTGATAAGTGAAAGTATGAACCGAGGACCAAGTAGCAGCCTTACAAATTTCCTCAATAGGTGTAGATCTGGGCAAAGCTACTGAAGCTGCCATGGCTCTGATTTTATGGGCTGTGACTTTACTGTGAAGGAGTAATCCATCCGGGGCATAGCAGAATGAGATACAAGCCGCCTTCCAGTTGGAGATGGTACGCTTAGAAATAGGATGTCCCAACTTATTTGGATCGAAGGAGACAAAAAGTTGAAGAGCAGTTCTGTATGGTTTGGTGCGTTCCAAATAGAAGGCCAAAGCACGTTTACAGTCCAGAGTGTGAAGAGCTGATTCTCCAGGATGAGAATGAGACTTTGGAACAAAACACAGGAAGAACAATGGATTGGTTGAGATGAAATTCCGAGACCACTTTAGGGAGGAATTTAGGATGAGTACGAAGAACCACCTTGCCATGATGGAACACTGTGAATTGTGGGTCAGCAACTAAAGCTTGCAGCTCTCTGACTCTTCGAGCAGAAGTGAGGGCTATGAGAAAAACCACTTTCCAAGTGAGAAACTTCAGATGAGCCTTATCAACTGGTTCAAATGGAGGCTTCATTAGTTGAGCAAGGGCAACATTGAGGTTCCAAACCACAGGAGGCAGTTTGAGAGGAGGTTTGACATTGAAAAGTCCTTTCATGAATCTGGAAACCACCGGATGAGCAGAGAGGGGTTTCCCTTCAATAGGCTGATGGAAAGCCGCAATTGCACTGAGATGGACTCGGACAGATGTAGACTTGAGGTCAGAATTGGATAAGTGCAAAAGGTAGTCCAAAACAGAAGATAAGGAAGATTGTTGAGGCTCCTTATGATGAGAAAAACACCACTTAGAAAATTTAGTCCACTTTTGGTGATAGCATTTTCTAGTGGTAGGCTTCCTAGAAGCTTCTAAAACTTCTCTTACAGATTGAGAAAACTGAAGAGGGGTTATGTTGAGAGGTACCAAGCTGTCAGATGTAGAGACTGCAGGTTGGGATGAAGCAGAGATCCTTGACTCTGTAAGCAGAGAAGGTAAAACTGGTAGAAGATATGATTCCCTGCTGCTAAGTTGAAGTAGAAGGAAGTACCAAGGTTGTCTCGGCCACCGAGGAGCAATTAGAATCATGGTGGCATGATCGTTCTTCAACTTGACCAGAGTCCTGAGAATGAAAGGAAATGGAGGGAATGCATAGAGGAAGAGATTCGTCCATTCCAGAAGAAAAGCATCTGTCTCGAGGCAATGAGGAGAGTATATCCTGGAGCAGAATTGAGGCAGTATGTAGTTGTGGGGAGCTGCAAAGAGGTCTATCTGAGGCATTCCCCACTGTGAAAAAATGTGATGAAAAGGGGAGTAATAGAGTGTCCATTCGTGAGGCTGCAGTAGACAACTCACGTTGTCCGCCAAGCAATTCTTCGCCCCTTGAATGTAGACAGCTTTGAGGAAGGTGTTGTGGCAGATTGCCCAGTCCCAAACCTTCAGAGCTTTTTGCCAAAGGAGGCAGACCCCGTCCCTCCCTGTTTGCTGACATAATACATGGCGACTTGGTTGTCCGTCCGAATGAGGACTACTTGGTTGTGAAGGAGATGTTGAAAAGCATTGAGAGCTTTGAGGATCACTCTGAGTTCCAACAGATTGATATGACACTGACGATCCGTACTGGTCCAGAGGCCTTGAGTAGAGAGACCATCGAGATGAGCGCCCCAAGTGTAGGTCGAAGAGTCTGTCGTGAGGACCTTCTGATGGGGGGGGGGCGTTTGAAAAAGCAAGCCTCTGGAAAGATTGGAAGAGTGCATCCACCAACGGAGAGACTGCTTCAATGTCGAGAAAGAGGATCGCAAACTTGCGTCCATTGAGATGCCAGGGTCCACTGAGGAATTCTGAGGTGAAGTCTGGCAAAAGAAGTCACGTGTACTGTGGAGGCCATGTGACCCAGAAGTACAATCATGTGTCTCGCTGAGATGGAAGAGCGGGAAGACACTGTATGACAGAGTTGAAGAAGAGCTTCCATGCGTTGTTCTGGAAGGAATGTTCTGAGTTGGACAGTGTCCAGAACAGCTCCAATGAATTGTAGATTCTGTGAGGGCTGAAGTTGAGATTTGGGAAAGTTGATTTCGAATCTCAAACTTTGTAGGAACCAGGTGGTCCGTTGGGTCGCTGCAATAACCCCTTCAGGTATATCCCTACCTCGACGACTGGCTGATCAAAGATTCCACAATCTTTGATCAGCCAGTCGTCGAGGTCGGGAAATACCTGAAGACCATGGTTCCTTAGAGCTGCTGCTACCACTACCAGGCACTTGGTTTACACTGGGAGACGAGGCCAAGCCGAAGAGTAGTATTCTGTATTGATAATGCAGATTCCCCACCTGAAATCTGAGGTATTGACGGGAGACCGGATGAATGGGGATATGAGTGTAGGCCTCCTTGAGATCCAGAGAGCATAACCAGTCGTTCTGCTCGAGAAGGGGATAAAAGGATGCCAGGGACAACATTCAAAACTTTTCTTTGACTAGAAATTTGTTTAGAGCCCTGAGATCCAGAATGGGCCGCAGATCGCCCGTCTTCTTTGGAACAAGTAAGTAACGGGAGTAAAACCCCCCTGTTCTGCTGTTCCAAAGGAACTGGTTCGATGGCATGGAGACGAAGCAGAGCTTGAGCTTCCTGAAGAAGAAGGGCGGTCTAGGATGGATTGGAAGGATACTCTCTTGGAGGAAGCTCTGGTGGAATCTGAGAGAAATGAAGAGAATATCCGTCCCTGATGATGGAAAGTACCCAGAGGTCGGATGTAATTGTTGTCCATCGATGGTAAAAATGATGGAGACAACATCCTATAGGGAGAAAAAAAAGACAGAGTCAGAACGGTGGAGGTTATGCTCTGTTTTAAACAGTCAAAAAGGCTGAGTAGCCTTAGGTGCAGCAGAAGGTTGAGGTTTTTGTTGCTTCTGAGGCTGCTGTTTCTTTAAAGGAGGGCGATTATAGATAGGAGCAAGGCGTGCAGGTTTGGCAGGAGCTGGCTTTGGCTTGGGTCTGACAATAGAAGCAAAGGATTTTCAATTTCTTGGTGGCTGCCTCGATGGATTCATCGAAGAGGTCATTGCCTTCACAAGGGATATTAGCCAAGCGGTCTTAAAGATTAGGGTCCATGTCAATGGTACGAAGCCAGGCAAGATGAACAAAGCAACAGAGCAAGCAGCTGCTTGGGCAGACAACTCAAAGGCATCATAAGATGACTGTAGGAGATGTAATCTGAGTTGAGATAAAGAAGCTAGGACTTCTTGAAATTCAAAGTGCTTTTGAGTATCCAAATAAGTCAAAACATTTGATAATAGAGAAATGAGGAATTCAAAATAAGTAATAAACTGAAAATTATAATTGAGGACTTTAGAGGACATCATGGCATTTTGATAGATGCAACGTCCGAATTTGTCCATTGTTTTCCTTTCCCTTCCAGGAGGAACTGTGGTATAAACCTTGGGAAGATGGGACCTCTTCAAGGAGGACTCGACAAGCAGGGATTGATGAGATAACTGAGTTGTCAAACCCTTTGCAATGCACAGTTTTATACCTAGAGTCCAATTTTCCTGGAACAGCTGGTATGGAAAAAGGTGTTTCCATGCATCGACCAAAAGTCTGATTCAGAAAAGCTTATGAAGAGGAAGCTTAAGAGACTCTGCCAGAGGTTGAGGAAGATGCATGACTTCTAGATACTCTTTAGAGTATTTGGAGCCAGTATCTAATTGAAGATGCAAGTCCACAGCCATCTGACAAAGAAAAGATGAGAAATATAGCTGATCTACCAAAGCTTTGCCTCGAGAAGGACTCAAGGACGTCGAGGCAGCCTGGGTCGAAGATGAAGCTTCGGCAGGAAAAAAGGCATCAAAGGAATATGGTGACTTGGACGAAGCAATGGAAACCGAGACATCCTCGAGGTCCGGCATTGGAGACCTCGAACGAGGAGTCGGTGGTCTAGTCGAAGTTGGAGTAGATCTAGGCTTAGTGGAAGAAGGTCTTTCTTTAGAAGAAGAACTATGCCTGGAAGGATGCCTCGATGAAGGCCTCGATCGTCGATGAGAACTATGCCTGGAAGCAGATTTGGATGATCAAGGAGACTTCGCCTCAGAGATGGAAGCAGCTGATGGTAGCAAAGAATGTATAGGACTGGAGGCTGTAGATCGAAGCTCCAGAGGCTTGGTGGAGGAACCTCGATGCACTCCCAAAGACTCTACTCCTTGTATAGAGTGTGAGGATTCCTTCCGAGGCACTTGCAAAGAATCTGCTCCTTGCTGTACGTGCTTTGATGTCAGACCAGACAGTCGCAGAGACTCTGCTCCCTGCAAAGAGTGTGTAAGCTCTGACTGAGGCAGGAGAAGCGGCTCGACCTCGCGGGAGTCTGCTGAATGTCCAGGCTGGATAAGAGGAAGAAGCTGCGGTCCCATATTAGTAAGGAACTGAATGAATTGCTTCTCCAACATGGTCTGGAAAGAAGCCGGCAAGGATGGATCCGCGTCTGAAACCGGACTACCTGCTTTGGCTGGAGGTTCCTTCGAGGTAGTGTGAGTGTGTTTCGACTTGAAAGTCTTAGGCACTTTAATCACTACCGGTGGAACTGACTGCTGAGCTATCTGACCTGAGGAAACAGGGGAAGAATAAGCAGATGTCGTCGAAGAAAAAGCCACTGCAAACGATGAAGGTCTAATGAGGTTCAAGGTGGAAGCCGTAGAAGCAGGAGGAACCTCGGTAGGATTCGAGGCCGAGCTCGTCTTTGAAGTCGAGGGATCAGAAGAAGATTCCATCTCAAAGATCTTGTCCACCAAAATACAACTACGATTGAAGGCTCAAGGCTGAAGCAAAGCACAGCGCAGGCACGACCTCGGATGATGTTTCAGCCCAAGGCACTTGAGGCAGCGACGGTGTGGGTCCATAAGAGAGATCACGCGCTGGCACTTGTTACACTTCTTGAAGCCCATGACAGGCCGGGATATAGAAGTAAAATCAGCCGCCGCAAGATCGAAGCCCTCGGGCTGCAGCCAAGTGGCCTGTCCCGGGAAACGGACGGAAGAGGAAAAAATTTTTTTTTAAAAAAAACTGAAAATGAAAGAAATAAAATAAGAACAGCGATTCGTGAGGAAAAAAATACAAACCGCGGTTCAGAGAAGGCACAAAGTAACGAAGTTAAACGCAGAGAGTCAAAGACGGACTTCTCGGCTCCGCAGAAAACTGAGAACTGAGGAGACGCGCCCTGCGTTGGGCAGGAAGGCACTCGTTCATGCGGTGTGGGTGACTCGAAACTTTGAGTTTCTTCAAGCAAGTCTGCTTGTGAGGCGTACGCATCCGGGCTCCGTCGATAACGTCACCCATATGTGAGAATACCTGCCCGCTTGTCCTAGTTAGGGAAGTTTTCCCATATCCCTACATCACCTAATTTCGGTAGAGCTCTTGCTTGCTTGTAGACTAACTGTAGTTGGCAGTAGAGCTCTTAGTAAGGTAGGAGGGATACAGAAAAGAACCGGAGTGGATTCCTTCTGCAGAGGCTCATGGCCATAGGGAGATTACCCACTTGGATGTAAACTAATTCCTGGCTCATTTGCGTCCATATTTAAATTTCACAAAAAATTTTTTCTGTTACCATGGTTGGGAACTTCATGAATGTTTGGTTGTAGAGAAAATGTGAAAAATCTTTAGAAAAGATGGTTCTCCCCATATGCATTAGCAATTAGAGTTAAAAAGCTCATAGGCCTGAATTTCAGGCCCTCAAACACATCACCCACCCTTGAGTGGTCTGATTAACTCTTGGTCTAGTAACCCCCCATCTCACCCGCCCCCAGCACTGGCTAAGGGCATAAATGCTAAAATCTATCTCAGTAAGTTCCTCCCCTATCAGGGTCAGTCCCACCAAACAACTAAAAGTCAGGGTAGACTAGAGGTCTGCATGGGAACGGGGATCGCGGGGATCCCGCGGGTTCCCCCCCTGGCCCACGGAACTCCCACGGGGACGCCCCCTGACCCAAGGGACTCCCATGGGGATGCCCCCCTGACCCACGGGACTCCCACGGGGATGCACCCTGGCCCACGGGACTCCCATGGGGATGAAAACAGCCTACCTAAATTCTGGCGATGCAGGCGTGCAGCTTACAAGTCCGGCGTCGCAGCGGGAAATAGCCATGCTGAGCAGTGAGCTCAGCACGTACACAGATGAAAGCCTTGCTTGCTGATTGGTCAGGCGGCCCCGCCCCGCCGTGCCGCCAGACCAATCAGCAAGCAAGGCTTTCATCTGTGTACGTGCTGAGCTCACTGCTCAGCATGGCTATTTCCCGCTGCGACGCCGGACTTGTAAGCTGCACGCCTGAAAAAGAAATCATTCTGGCCGGGGTCGGTGTCATGCTCCGGAGCTTCTACTGCCTTCCTATCTCCCTCTCCCTTCTACCTGCTTCCGGCCACACCCCCTGCTCCGCGGCTCTCTTCGGCAACTCAGCAGCAGCGATCGACACAAGCTTCTGACGTCGGGGCCTACCCTCTGCGAGTCCCGCTTGTTTCAACTTCCTTTTTCCACAAAGGCGGGACTCGTAGAGGGAAGGCCTCGATGTTGGCAGCTTGTCTTGATCACCGCTGCTGACGAGTTGCTGAAGAGAGCCACGGAGCGGGGGGGTGTTGCCAGGTGCAGGTAGAAGGGAGAGGGCCAGATGTAGGACTCGTGGATGAGGGAGGAGAAGAGAGAGAGAAAGAGAGAGGGGAGGGAAACAAAAGGAAATATTTCATACTGGGCTGGGCCGGAGTGGAGGGAGGGTGGAAAGATTCTGGCTACCGGGTGCAGTAACAAAGGAAAAGGGGGGAAAGCTGAAAATGGAGATAGTGACACAAAGAAGAGAAAGAGTAAGCAGGACCTACTGAATAAGGATAGAGATACAGAGGGGACTTGAGGAGGTGAAATAGAGACATATAAGTAATGCTGAAAAAGTTGGGGGGGGAGATAAAGACATTGAAAGGGCAAATGGTGAACATGGGGTAAAGACAAGGACAGAGACAAATGAAGATTCTGAAAAAGTGGTGAGATAGGGATATAGGTGAGATGGACACAAAGAAGGGTGATGCTGGAAAATAGGTGGAATGGTAATTCTGACAAACACAGAAGGGAAATGCTGGATCAAAGAGAGATGGGGCTCAGGCTGGATGGAATGAGGAGAAATGCCTTGTTGGCCCGGAACTTCCTCTCCTACGTCAGAATTGATGTCAGGGAGCGGAATGCTGGTCAGCGCGACGCTTCTGCAGGGAAAGCTTGGGACAGCGGTGGCTTGGGGGCTATTCCCCGATGGCGGTGGCAGCAAACCGAGTGGCTTGGGGGAGGGCACGGAGAAAGAAAGAAAGGGGGCAGACAGGGAGACAGAAAGAAGGGGGAACAGGGAGACAGAAAGAAAAAGTTGGGGGAGAGAATGAGGTCTGGAGGAGAGGAAACATACAGGAGGCTGAAAGAAAGGAAGAAAGATTGGATGCACAGTCAGAAGAAGAAAGTGCAACCAGAGACTCATGAAATCACCAAACAGCAAAGGTAGGAAAAATGATTTTATTTTCAATTTAGTGATCAAAATGTGTCGGTTTTGAGAATTTATATCTGCTGTCTATATTTTGCACTATGGCTCCCTTTTACTAAACCGCAATATCGTTTTTTAGCGCAGGGAGCCTATGAGCATTGAGAGGCAGCGCGAGGCATTCAGCGTAACTCCCTGTGCTAAAACCTACTGTTGTGGTTTAGTAAAAAGGGAGGGGGTGTATTTGTCTATTTTTGTATTTTGTTACCGAGGTGACATTGCATAGAGTCATCTGCCGTGACCTCTTTGAAAAAACCCGGAATATGAATAATTAACATTTTCTCTGCCTTTCATTGTGCTTTGTGTTTTTTTAAAATTTTATTGTTGGTAGATCATTTTGACTTAGTCATTATAAAGTAGCTCGCAAGCCCATAAAGTGTGGGCACCCCTGCTCTTACTCTGGGGCACCAGACCTCCCTCATGGCACACACACGGCAAATGGAAGAAAGAGGAGAATTTTTGTTCGTAGGCAGGAAGGTACAGAATGTGATAGGGAAGAAAAAGATGAGAGTGAGAAATGTGGCAAGGGAACAATGGGACAGATTGAAAGGGATGCAAGAGGGAGGAATATTGGATAGTGGTGAAGGGAATGGAGGGAGAGATGTGGCATAGTGTTGGAGAGGGGTGATAGAAGGAGAAATGTTGGGCATGGGGCTGGTGGGCAGGCACGAAAGATGAGAAAGAGATAAATGCTGGATCATGGTAGGGGGAACCAATGGACAGCAACAGAAGAATTTACAGAAGATAGGAAAGCGGAAAAAAGAAACTGGGACCAACTTTATGGAAAAATAAGTCTCCAGACAACGAAGGTAAAAAACGGAATTTATTGACTAAAATATGTTAGCTTTGGGAAATGTATATGGCAGATGTCTTTGTTTTGTGTTCAAAAGAAAAGGAAATGCATTTCTGGTTTTATTTCTACAGTGTTGAAGTACTTGTTGACCCTTGCTGTGACTGGTGGGGATCCCCAAGCACCGCCAGCAGAGGACCTCCTCTAGAGATGGCCAGAACTCCCCTCCACCAAGCGCAGCAGTCGCTGGCAGCATCCATGAGCCACTGAGGTGCCAGCATCTGTGACTCAGGGACGCTACTGCTGCCTGCCAAGCTTGGCAAAAGGGACCCCCGGCCAACTGCAAAGGAAGTCCTCAGCTGACAGTTTGTGGGTTCTCATCAGCTGAGTATTTATATTTTATATTTACATTAGAGGTTCTGGTAGAAACCCATTTACAAAGTATGTATTCTTCCCAATTAATATTTCCAAATTAATAAAGTCTCTTTGCTTATTTGTAAATGGGTCTCTACCAGAGCCTTTAATTCAGTAGCATAATTAAATAAAATAACTATTTCTGAAGTTTATAGGGAAGGATGGTGACGGAGGGGATTCCTCGCGGGGACGGGTGTGGACAGAGGGGATTCCTCGCGGGGACGGGTGGGGACGGAGGGGATTCCTCGCGGGGACGGGTGGGGACGGAGGGATTCCTCACGGGGATGGGTGGGGACGGAGGGATTCCTCATGGGGACGGGTGGGATTTTGGCGGGGACGGGTGGGATTTCTGTCCCCGCGCAACTCTCTAGGGTAGACCCAATCTGTCATTCTCTGAGACCTACAAGGAACCCAAGAAAAGTGGATGTTAAGAGCAGGAGCAATCCCTACTTGCTCCTATCCCTACAACTGCTGCTTTCTTTTTTTTTTTTTTGTACCCTTATTCCTAGTGGTAGTACCAATCATTGCTGCAGGAGCAAGTGGGAATTCTTTTTATTCAAAATATCCCTTGGACTAGTGAGTTAAGTCAGAAAACCAGGGAGCAAACTTGGTCATTACTTTAAATTCAAAGGAACAGGTTCTAAAGACAATAAGGTAGCTTTATGTTTGATGTCCTAATTTGTGGTTGAGGAGGTTAAATGGAATAGCCATGGGGGTGTTCCCACATCCAAAAGGATGGGCTCCAGTGGGACTCATATTTCTTAAATCTTTGTTCTACAACTTTGGTTTTGGAAGAAGGACAAAGGGGTCAATAGACCACTAGGATATGAGGCCCCTTGGGGAGCTGGGAAGGCCTCCAATTTGAGCTATGATAGGACCTTGAATTCTAATGCTGATTTGTAAAGAAAATCTATTGTATTATGTTTTGAAAAAGTGTAGTGTCTTTTGTGCTATTGTTGGCATTACTGAGATTTTTTGCTTCAGTTTGCATTGTGGTAGCTGATCAGTACTAAATTTATTTAAATTTAAATAAACCTTCATAAATAATAGACTTTACATAAAAATTATTACTGTGTAGTAGTATACTTTTGCAAAGTTTAAAGCGCTTTACATAATGAACTTGGCATAAAAACAGCACCAGAAATTTAGCACCTAGTGTATTATAAATGCATGACACTTCCATGCTTTTATACAATACTGACAGTCAATATTGGCTGTGGTGATCATTGTTTTTAAACACTACTAAATGGTGAATTTCTTCTTTGATTCAGACTTTTTTTTGCATATTTTTGCATATTTAATAAGTATAATTTTTATTGATTTCTTTTTTTTTTTTTTTTTTGCTTCTCACGTTACATTGCTTTTTAGTTATTTTACAAGCTAAATATTTAGTTCATATTTGTAAAGATCCTTGAACTGCTTTGTTCCCAGACATTGCCATGTTCACCAACTACCACCAAGTCCTCTCCATCCGATCCCATGACCACCTCCAGAGCTAATCAGGTACAGTATCATATCATCTATTCCATATTTTCACAGATAGCTTTTAAGTGTTTAAAGATTTTCTTTTCTTTGTTCATTCACATAAATGCATCCATAGCCATGGACATCAAATGCTATTGCACGCCAAGCATTTTGCATTGCGATAAATTAAAGAAAACAAAGCGCTTTGTATGGAATATGAAATTTTAATTATTTACTTAGCGTGATATTGATTGCACCAGATCTGGTAGATAATCCTAAATATAACTGTTTTTCTGTTAAATATGAAACTTACCATGTGTTGTGTAATGCTTCATGAAGTCATATGGTAAAGCTATAGTACCCATCTTTTATAAAATTTAAATGTTACCTTAAAATTGTTACTTAAAAAAAAAATGATCTGTGTCCTCTAATGGGTCCTCCTAATGATATGTGACATTGGGTTGATTGTATGACTGCTTTGACTTTTAACCTACAACTTGCTCTCGGTTAAAATTATTTAACACATTTTGTTATTGGACAAGAAAATTATCTAGTTAAAATATAGAGGTTAGTTTTAAAGATTAAAGAGTCCTAACTTTGAAAATTATCAGCTAGATTTATAAAAATGTGCTTCTGTATTACTGTATGCTAAACACATGTTATTTACTGCAGGTCTCATTTTATGCATTGGAAACCTATTTACTAACATGCAATTACTGTATTAATGTGTGCAGTCATGTTAAAGCACATTAATAAATCTATCACTAGGTACTAATTTTGCTTCTGTGAAAATATAAGAGCTAAGCACCTAAATTTTTAAGGGGCTATTTTTTTGTGCAGAAAATAAAGTTAAGGGGCTCATAATCGAAAGAGAAATATGTCCAAAAAGCGGGCTAAGTCAGCACTTGGACAAACATTTCTCAAAAACATCCAAGTGCCGATACTAAAAACGGGTTTTGGAATGTATTTCTAAATGACCTAGGCCTTCATAGTGACGCTGAACGACCAAAGCTAAATAGGGCATTTCAGGAGGAATGTTGAGGGCAGGAGTTAGGCGGGACGTGGCCGGCTTAGATTTAGTCATACAGCAAAAGTTATACAGCCCACGATCGACGGAACTTGGACATTGTGACTTAGACCATGTAAAACATGGTCTAAGTCACAAAAGCCCACCTAAAGTGACCAGATAAGCACTGCAAATACATAAAACAGATCCCCACACACTACCCCAGTGATCACTAACCCCACCCCCATAAAAATATTAATCACACCTTTAAAATTCAGCCTCCAGACCATCATCACCTGGCAGCCGGGCATAGGAAAGCCTAGTCGTCCAGCACAGAGGTAGCTTAAGTCATCTTGGGGTTGGGTTAGGGACCCATAGAGAGGAGGACCCATGTCCATAAGCCCCTGTAATCACTGCATTGATACTTAAACATGTGCACTCTTCTATACACCCCCCAAACCCTTTTTTGCTGGCATATAAGTGGCTCCTGCAGCCATAAGGGTTATTGGGGTAGTAGATAAGTGGGTCTAGGGGATTCTGGAGGTGCTCACCGTAAACTATAAGGGAGCTGTAGTGAGGAGAAGACATGGCACCCTTTTTGTGCAGTTCACAGCAGTGCACTGTAAGGTACCCCACTATTTAGGTGGCATGTCTGGGTGTGTAGTCCATCACTTTGCAGACCCCTCCCACGTCCAACAGGGCTTGTTCTAGACCAAAGGTAGGGAACTCCGGTCCTCGGGAGCCGTATTCCAGTCGGATTTTCAGGATCTCCCCAATGAATATGCATGAGATCTATTTGCATGCACTGCTTTCAATGCATATTCTTTGGGGAAATCCTGAAAACCCGACTGGAATAAGGCTCTCGAGGACCGGAGCTCCCTACCCCTGTTCTAGGTGTTTAGGACTTGGACAAAAAGTTGGACAAAAATGTAGTATAAAGATGGACGATTTAGCGACTTGGACGATCAGATCGGTAGGACGTATAATTAGACGATTTTCGAAACGAAAAAAAGTTGGATGTATTTTTCGAACATGTGTCTTAAGCTGTTTTTTACTTTGGAAGACTTGCAAGATGGATGTAAACGGACTTAAACGTCCCTTTCGATTATGCCCCTCTAAGTGTTTAGCACTGTTATCTAGTGCAGTGGTTCCCAACCCTCTCCTGGAGGACCACCAGGCCAATCGAATTTTCAGGCTTGCTCTAATGAATATGCATGAGAGAGATTTGCATATAATGGAAGTGAGAGCCATGCAAATCTGCTCCATGCATATTCATTAGGGCTATCCTGAAAACCCGATTGGCCTGGTGGTCCTCCAGGACAGGGTTGGGAACCACTGATCTAGTGAATATCAGAACTAAAATTAGCTGCCTTAGTTTTAGGAGCTAAAATTATATGAATTTTTAGCCTATAACTTTGGCTGGAATTTATTCATACTTTAGGCATTTAGAGCAAATGCATCTAAGGCAAGCATTGAGGGGCTGATTCTATAAGCGGCGCCTGACACAGCAGCAGGTGCCCAGAAAAGTGGTATCTGCCGCATGTCAATCATGGTTAGCTGAACCAACCAAAAATTACAGACCCAAACAATAATTCTCATGTTGTTAATATAGGAAATAATGCAATTCTTTTCTCAATCTTCTCATAATTGTTTATCCATCATTTTAACTCACATTACTAGAGCCATCAGAAGTAGCACTCTAAATGAACAGTTTATAGAGTTTCATTGCCACTGGGCTTCCTCATCGGCTCACATATTTGAATTAAATAAGTGATTTTAAAGTGATTTAGTTATATACGTGAACTTATATCTTTAGATATTTTTTTCACTTATCTGAATAGCACAGCATAATGAAACTTTTAATAGCTGTCTGCAGTATTCAAAATGCACCGCCGCCGATATGCATGTTTTGTAATTCAAATCACTGCTTCAGGGTGTGATTATCTAAAAAAAGAAAGAAAATAATAATACATTACCTCACCTAATGTTCAAAACTACTTCTTGCTCTTAAGAAAAAATGCTCACTTTTACCTACTTTGCTAGAAACTTGTTAAACGTGGCAGGCACAAACCCTCGCTTCCATGAGGAACTCTTTGAAGGCAGCTGCTACCACTGCCACGTCATAAAAGGCACGGGCCATCCTGATTAGCTCCCCCAAAAGACCCGCAACAGAATAAATTTAAAGGAGAAACTAAATAAATTTAAAGGGAAAACTTGTTAATGAAAAGAAAAAAACTGCTGAATCAAGTGAGTGACATCCAATCTAATTCAGCATTTAACCCTAGTTCAAATATCCAAATACTCAAATATTTCACAAATCCAACAGAAAAATACTTCAAGTTTTCAAGTTTATTTAGTATTTTGATTACCTTGCATAGTCCAAATCCAATGCGATTTACACAAGTTCCAAAATTATGTAAAACATTAAAAACTAACAGACATAATAATCATTACCAATACAATAGTATATGTAAGGAGGGAAAGGGTTAACAACAATAAACATAAATACAATTCTAAAAAAAACAAAAAGTAAAAATAAAACCATCTACTCTGGAGTCTGTAAAGTAGGTGTTCTATCTGTAGCTGTGAACTGAGTCTTGCAGAAAGCCACACATTGTTTTCTGCTCCTATTTAGCAGAGGAACACAGTGTCCCCTACAGTTTTTCTTTCTGAAAACGAACTATGCAGAAGTATTTCTGATCTGATCTGCCCTGCTTATTTTATTCTCTTAAAGCTCACTCAAAGGAGTGTCACAGTTTTGTGGATGGAGTCTTGAGCAGTTCACCTGGACAAGATTTGTAGAGTGGCTGCTTGGTCTTCTCTTCATACCTTCACAAGGTTCTACAGAGTGGATGTGGCAGTCCGGTCTGATGCCACTTTTGGAGCCTCTGTTTTGTGGCAGGCTCTTCTGTCCCACCTTAGACGTTGTCATTGCTTTAATACGTCACCTACTTGACAGACTCTGGAGTGGATGCAACTGAATGGAAGATTAAGGGCCTGTTTTACAAAGCTGCGCAGCAACATCCCCGAGGCCCTTTAAATCTCTATGGGCTTCGGGGCTGTTGCCTGTGGCAGTCACTAATGCGGCTTTGTAAAACAGGCCCTAAGTTCTTACTTTTGGTAATTTTATTTCTGTTAATCCATGGAGGAGTCTGTAAAGTCCACCCTCAGTCTACTCTGATTCTTTCTGTGTCACCTGCATTTTCTGCCTTGGATGTTTCTCTTCTTCAGAAGTATGCTTTGTTCTGGTCATGTTTGATTGCTTTTGGATTCAACTGTAGGGGCTCTGTGTTCCTTTGCGAAGTAAGAGCAACAGAAAACAGTATGTGTGGCTTTCTGCAAGACCTGGTTCATGGGTACAGAAAGATTAACAAAGGTAAGAACCTAATCTTCCAATATGGGTCATTCCATACTAAGTGGTCTAAAATAATAATAATTAAAAAAAGCTCCCCATCTTGTCTCAGATTTTGTTCAGACTTTGTATACAGAACTAGCACAAAATATCAGATCCTTAGTTGCAATAGTCACAGAGCTAGACCCCCTTGTTTTACTGGGTGCTGGTAGCATCATGTACAGCGGTGAATAAAATGTCATTTTTAACTGCTCATAAAGCTGACAATAATTGATTAAAAAAGCTAATTTTTGGCAGTCCAGCAACTCTTTATGCTAGTTTCAGCTAGTATGAGCATCATGGTTGCAAAAGCCCACTTAAAAAGTTTGCTCAAAGTGTACCTTAAAACTTGTCAGTTTGTTGTGACAGATTTTGACCAGTTTATTAGCTGCTATAGCTCCAGAGCAAAAGAAGATACAGACTTCGGATTTTTATTATAGATTATCCTTGCACTAGACACTGTCAAATTGTCAAATTTGCAGCAATTCAGTATGTATAGCTGCATCAGAACATTCCTTCAAATTTTGCACCTTTGCCACAAAGGCTGAAATGTGTCATTTTTCAGGGTCAATTATAAAAAAAGATTCTGCCTAAATCTTTTTTCTAACAAGTACCATCTGAAAGAGGAAATATTATTCTACAAGATTTATATTTATTTGTCTTGCAATGCAATCCTTATTGAAATATAAATTTACTTAAAAGTGTGGGATATTTTATGTGCATGGCCCATGATATACACATATCACAAGGTTAGAAAATGTACATGAAAGAGATGTTGCATTGGTCCATGGTGGCTTTGCCACTGCTGGTTTCCAAATGAGCAAACCAGTATTATCCCAGGACAAGCAGGCTGGTATTCTCACATATGGGTGATGTCATCGATGCGGATGCGGACGCCTCACAAGTAGACTTGCTTGAAGAAACTCGAAGTTTCGAGTCGCCCACACTGTGCATGCACGAGTGCCTTCCCACCCAGTGCAGGGTGCGTCTTCTCAGTTTTCCGCGGAGCCAAGAAGTCCGTCTTTGACTCTCTGGGTGAACTTTGTTACTTAGTGCCTTCTCTGAACCGCGGTTTGTACTTTTTTTCCTCACGAGGAACCTGGGGGAATATCATCTCAATATGAGGGGGAAGGGCTGAAGACACCCCCCGAAGGACTTCAGAACGGTGAGCACTCTACACCTACACAAACCTCAATTGAATTGATTAAACCTGCAGAAGTGACCTTTGACTCTATCTGGGACTTATTGGCTGGTTTTGTTAAAAAAATTACTCCTACACTCCAACAAATTGAAGGGAAAATTAAGGAACATGATAAAGAATTGAAGGATTTAAGGAAAGAAACAAATATTTCTAATTTATCTGTTCAAAAAATGGAAAAAGAAATTGTATCATTGAAACAAGTTCAAGAGGCTTTAGTTAAAGATAATATTAACCTGAGGAAGAAGACTGAAATGCTCGAGAACAATTCACGCAGTAATAATTTAAGGTTAATTAACTTTCCAAGACTCGAGTTAGTAACACCTAGAGAAATGCTTAAGAGATATCTAGTAGAGAACTTAGAGATACCCGAAGATTCATTACCACCATTTTCACGGGTTTATTATTTGCCTGATAAAGAACAAAATCAACAACTAAAAGAAAAACCTTCAGATCAAGAACTTCCAAATATATCACAGATCTTAGAAACATCTGAGAAGGATTTAGCATCACCAGCCACCATGATTATTACTTTAGCTTTGCCAATTGATAAAACATGGTTGTTAAAACTTTTCTTTAAAAATAGACAAAAAAGCTTTCTTGGTTATAAAATACAAATGTTCCCAGATTTGGCACGGGAGACGCAAAGGCGTCGCCGTGAATTTCTTCTTTTGAAACCTGGGGTTTTATCTTTGGGAGCAACTTTTTATTTGAGACATCCGTGTAAATGTATTGTATATCACCGTACTCTTAAATATGTGTTTTTTGAACCATCACAATTGACAAACTTTGTGGCTATGTCTCGCCTGAATGTTAACAATCTTTGAGCCCTATATTTAGGATATTGTGACCTCATCTCAGTGCTATAGTTCTCAGCTTCTTTTACAATTTTCTTTTTAGTTAATTTCGCCAATTTTCAATAATTCTTGGATCCTAATTGTGGACTTGAGCATAAATAGTATATTTGTTTAATTTAAGATTTATATTGCTTTGTATTTGATATCTATCCTATTATTGCTTTCTGTACAAGTGTAATACTTGAAATTTAAGTTGAAAATAATAAATAAATAATAATAAAATAAAAAAATAAATAATTTATTTCGTTCGTTTTCCAGGACAGGCTGCCCGGCTGCAACCCAAGGGCTTCGATCTTGCGGCGGCTATTTTTTCTTCTATGCCCCGATCTGTTACGGGCGTCAAGAAGTGTGGCAAGTGTCAACGCACAATATATCTTACAGACCCACATCGTTGCTGCCTCAAGTGTCTTGGGCCGAATCATCATCCTAGGTCGTGCCTGCCTTGTCAAACACTACAGCCTCGTGCTTTCAATCGTCGTTGTATCTTGGTGGACCAGCTCTTCAGGATGGAGTCTTCTACTGATCCCTCGACTTCGAAGGCATCTTCGGCCTCGACTCCTACCGAAGCCCCTCCTGCTTCTACGGCTTCCACCTCGAGCCTCATCAGACCTTCATCATTTGCAGCAGCTCTTTCTTCGACAACATCTGCTGTATCTTCCCCTGTTTCCTCAGGTCAGATAGCTCAGCAGTTGGTTCCACCGGTAGTGATTAAAGTGCCTAAGACTCCAGGTCGAAACACACTCACACTACCTCGAAGGAACCTCCAGCTAAAACAGGTGGTCCGGTTTCAGACGCGGATCCATCCTTGCCGGCTTCTTTCCAGACCATGTTAGAGAAGCAGTTTATTCTGTTCCTTACAAATATGGGACCGAAACTGCTGGGCATTCAGCACCCTCCCGCGAGGTCGAACCGCTACCTTTGCCTCAATATGAGTTTACACACTCTTTGCAGGGAGCAGAGTCTTTGCGAGTGTCTGGTCTGGAATCCAAGCACATGAAGCAAGGATCAAATTTTTTGCAAGTGCCTCGACAGGAATCCTCACACTTTATACAAGGAAAGAGTATTTGGGAGTGCATCGAGGTTCCTCCATCAAACCTCTGGAGCTTCGACCTACAGCCTCCAGTCCTTTCCATTCTTTGATAGCATCGGCTGCTTCCGTCTCCGAGGCGAAGTCTCCTCGATCCTCAAGATCTGCTTCCAGGCACAGTTCTCACTGGCGATCAAAGCCTTCATCGAGGCATCCATCCAGGCATAATTCTTCTTCTAAAGAATGACCTTCTTCAACTAAGCCAAGATCTACTCCAACTTCGACTAGACCACTGAATCTTCATTCGATATCCTCGAGGATATCCCGGTTTCAATTGCCTCATCCAAGTCACCATGTTCCTTTGATGCATTTTTTCCTGACAAGGCTTCATCTTCGACCCAAGCTACCTCGATGTCCTCGAGTCCTTCTCAAGGCAAAGCATTGGTGGATCAGCTATCTTTATCATCTTTTCTTCGTCAGATGGCTGTGGACTTGGATCTTCAATTGGACACTAGCTCTAAATACTCTAAGGAGTATCTCAAAGTCTTGCATTGGTATCCAGGATAAAGTGCTGAACTGGTTCCGTGGCTTCCTTATATCCCGCACTATCAGGTTTGTTTTAATTATGAGCTTTCCGACACCTGGAGCAATCCATCCGGTGTGCCCCAAGGCTCTCCACTATCCCCATTGCTCTTCAACATCTACATGTCCTCACTGGGCATGAAGCTAACCCAGCTGGGGATAAAACTATTTAGTTATGCAGATGATTTTACGATTATCATCCCATTCACCAATTCTGTCTTCGAAACTATTCCCGAAACATGATGGAACATGATGGAACAATGGATGACAAATTTTAGGCTCAAACTTAATTCAGATAATTCAGACTTTTTTCATTGCTTCACCACATCCACTTGACATTAAATCACCCCTCTGTATCAATAACCTTAGTTACTCTATCCAGCCCTCCATAAAGATACTAGGTGTAACTCTGGATCAATGCCTAACCATGAAAGACCAAGTAGATTCCTTAATCAGAAATGGATTTTTCACTCTCTGGAAACTCAGATTCCTTAAAGCTTATTTTGTTACATCAGTTTTTAGAATCTTAGTCCAATCCCTCGTACTATTATTATTATTATTATTATGATTTTTTTATATACCGCCTGTCAAGGTTATCTAAGCGGTTTTACAATCAGGTACTCAAGCATTTTCCCTATCTGTCCCAGTGGGCTCACAATCTATCTAACGTACCTGGGGCCATGGAGGATTAAGTGACTTGCCCAGAATCACAAGGAGCAGCGTGGGGTTTGAACCCACAACCCCAGGGTCCTGAGGCTGTAGCTTCAACCACTGCGTGGGTGCTGAGGCTGTAGCTTCAACCACTGCGCCACACACTCCTCCTAAGCCTGCTTGACTACTGTAACATCGCCTATTTGGCAATTTCCCAAAAAAATATGAGACGCCTACAACTGTTGCAGAATGCGGCAGTCAGACTAATCTTTGGACTAAAAAAATTTGACCACATGACACCCTACTACCGGCAGCTACATTGGCTGCTGATGAAGGCACGCGTAAAGTTCAAATTTGCCTGTTTCTGCTTTAAAGCATTACATGGACTTGCCCCCAAATACATTACTGACCTTTTCTCCTTCTCAACCAACGGACACAAGAGAAGTTCACATTCCAACTTCGTTTCCCCCCCAATGAGAGGTTGCAAACTGAAAAAACACCATGGGTAAAGACCTAGAACAATTACTTTCACCCTCTACTTATGAGGAATTTAGGAAACGTCTAAAAACACACCTGTTCCTAAAACATCTTGACAACTGATCCACTTATCTCTTTCCTCTCAATAGCGACCTACTGTCCTTTTGATCACTTTTCTCCTCAACAATGAATTTCCTGTCTAATTACTTCTCTTTCCTCTTCCCCTCTTGAAGCTGTTATTATTATTATTATTATTATTATTATTAAAGCTTTCTCTTCATAAGCTTTTGAATCAGACTTTTGGTCGATGCATGGAACATAACAGCTTTCCATAACAGCTGTTCCAGGAAAATTGGACTCTAGGTATAAGACTGTGCATCGCAAAGGGTTTGACAACTCACAGTTATCTCATCAATCCCTTCTTGTCGAGTCCTCCTTGAAGAGGTCCCATCCTTCCATAGTTTAGCATAAACTCCTGGATGAATCCATCGAGGCAGCCACCAAGAAATTGTCTGACCATGAAAAATCCTTTGCTTCTATTGTCAGATCTAAGCCAAAGCCAGCTCCTGCCAAACCTGCACGCCCTGCTCTTATCTATCAACGGCGTTTTGCTCCGAAGCCGGCTCCTTATACTCGCCCTCCTCTTAAGAAACAGCAACCTCAGAAGCAATATAAACCTCAACCTTCTGCTGCACCTAAGGCTTCTCAACCTTTTTGACTGTTTACAACAGAGCATAACCTCCACCGTTCTGACCCTATAGGAGGTTGTCTCCATCATTTTTACCACCGATGGACGATAATTACATCCGACCTCTGGATGCTTACCATCATCAGGGAAGGATACTCTCTTCATTTCTCTTAGGTTCCAAAGAGAGTATCCTTCCAATCCTTCCCAGACTGCCCTTCTTCTTCAGGAAGCTCAAGCACTGCTTCGCCTTCATGCTTTCGAACCAATTCCCTTGGAACAGCAGAACAGGTGGTTTTACTCCCGTTACTTCCTTGTTCCGAAGAAGAAGGGGGCGATATTCGACTCATTCTGGATCTCAAGGCTCTCAACAAATTTCTAGTCAAAGAAAAGTTTTGAATGTTGTCTCTGGCATCCCTTTATCCCCTTCTCGAGCAGAACGACTGGTTATGCTCTCTGGATCTCAAGGAGGCCTACACTCATATCCCCATTCACCTGGCCTCCCGTCAGTACCTCAGATTTCGGGTGGGAAATCTGCATTATCAATACAGAGTACTACCATTCGGCCTGGCCTCGTCTCCCAAAGTGTTCACAAAGTGCCTGGTAGTGGTAGCAGCAGCTCTAAGGAATCATGGTCTTCAGGTGTTTCCCTACCTGGCTCATTAAAGATTCCACGTCTCAAGGGGTTATTGTAGCGACCCGACAGACTACCTGGTTCCTACAAAGTTTGGAATTCGAGATCAATTTTCCCAAATCACAAACTCTACAATTCATTGGAGCTGTTCTGGACACTGTCCAACTCAGAACATTCCTTCCACAACAACGACTGGAAGCTTTTCTTCAACTCTGTCAAACAGTGTCTTCTCGCTCTTCCATCTCAGCGAAACACAGGATGGTACTTCTGGTTCACATGGCCTCTACAGTACACGTGACTCCTTTTGTCAGACGTCACCTCAGAATTCCTCAGTGGACCCTGGCATCTCAATGGATGCAAGTTTGCGACCCTCCGTTGGTAGCATCTGCATCTCCGTTGGTAGATGCTCTCTTCCAATCTTTCCAGAGGCTTGCTTTTTCAAACACCCCCTCATCAGAAGGCCCTCACGACAGACTCTTCGACCTACACTTGGGGCGCTCATCTCGATGGTCTCCGTTCTCAAGGCCACTGGACCAGTGCGGATCGTCAATGTCATATAAATCTGTTGGAACTCTCAATGCTTTTCAACATCTTCTTCACTACCTCATCAGGACGGACAACCAAGTCGCCATGTGTTATGTCAACAAACAGGGAGGGACGGGATCTGCCTCCCTTTGTCAAGAAGCTCTGAAGGTTTGGGACTGGGCAATCTGCCACAACACCTTCCTTAAAGCTGTCTACATTCAAGGGGCGAAGAATTGCATGGCAGACAACTTGAGTCGTCTTCTGGAACCTCACGAATGGACATTCCATTCCTCGCCTCTTCATCACATTTTTTCATAGTGGGGAACGCCTCAGATAGACCTCTTTGCGGCTCCCCACAACTACAAACTGCCTCAATTCTGCTCCAGGATATACTCTCCTCATCGCCTCGAGGCAGATGCTTTTCTTCTGGAATGGACGAATCTTTTCCTATATGCATTTCCTCCATTTTCTCTCATTCTCAAGACTCTGATCAAGTTGAAGAACGATCATGCCACCATGATTCTAATTGCTCCTCGGTGGCCGAGACAACCTTGGTACTCCCTTCTACTTCAACTCAGCAGCAGGGAGCCATACCTTCTACCTGTTTTTCCTTCTGTGCTTACACAGAGTCAAGGATCTCTGCTTCATCCCAACCTGCAGTCTCTACACCTGACAGCTAGGTACCTCTCAACATAACCCCTCTTCAGTTTTCTCAATGTGTAAGAGATATTTTAGAAGCTTCTAGGAAGCCTACCACTAGACAATGCTATCACCAAAAATGGACTAGATTTTCTACGTGTTGTTTTTCTCATCATTAAGGAGCCTCAGCATTCCTCCTTATCTTCTGTTTTGGACTACCTATTGCACTTATCCAATTCTGGCCTCAAATCTACATCTATCCGAGTCCATCTCAGTGCAATTGCGGCTTTTCATCAGCCTATTGAAGGGAAACCCTTCTCTGCTCATCTAGTGGTTTCCAAATTCATGAAAGGACTCTTCAATGTCAAACCTCCTCTCAAACCGCCTCCTGTGGTTTGGGACCTCAATGTTGTCTTTACTCAACTAATGAAGCCTCCATTTGAACCAATTGATAAGGCTCATCTGAAGTATCTCACTTGGAAAGTGGTGTTTTTCATAGCCCTCACTTCTGCTCGAAGAGCCAGTTAGCTTCAAGCTTTAGTTGCTGACTTACAATTCACGGTGTTCCATCATGACAAAGTGGTTCTTCGTACTCATCCTAAGTTCCTCCCTAAAGTGGTCTCGGAATTTCATCTCAACCAATCCATTGTTCTTCCAGTGTTTTTTCCAAAGCCTCATTCTCATCCTGGAGAATTAGCTCTTCATACTCTGGACTGTAAACGTGCTTTGGCCTTCTACTTGGAATGCACCAAACCACACATTACTGCTCCTCAACTTTTTGTTTCCTTCGATCCAAATAAGTTGGGTCATCCTATTTCAAAGCGTACCATCTCCAACTGGATGGAGGCTTGTATCTCTTTCTGGTATGCCCAGGCTGGATTACCCTTTCACAGTAAAATCACAGCCCATAAAGTCAGAGCAATGGCAGCTTCAGTAACTTTCCTCAGATCTACACCTATTGAGGAAATTTGTAGAGCTGCTACTTGGTCCTTGGTTCATACCTTCACTTCTCACTATTGTCTGGATACTTTCTCCAGACAGGATGGACAGTTTGGCCAAACAGTATTACAAAATTTATTCTCCTAAATTGCCAACACTCCCACCATCCCATTCTGGTTAGCTTGGAGGTCACCCATATGTGAGAATACCTGCCTGCTTGTCCTGGGATAAAGCACAGTTACTTACCGTAACAGGTGTTATCCAGGGACAGCAAGCTGCTATTCTCACAACCCACCCACCTCCCCTGGTTGGCTTCTCTGCTAGCTATCTGAACTGAGGAGACGCGCCCTGCGCTGGGTGGGAAGGCACTCGTGCATGCGCGGTGCGAGCGACTCGAAACTTCGAGTTTCTTCAAGCAAGTCTTCTTCTGACGCATACGCATCCGGGCTCCATTGATGACATCACCCATATGTGAGAATAGCTGCCTGCTGTCCCTGGATAACACCTGTTACGGTAAATAACTGCTTTCCCATCTGCGTAGGGGCCACACTCAATAGTCATGCAACAACAGACATGGATGAGTATCTTTTACCTCTGTTTATATTTGGATCGGTTTATATTTGAGTATATATGGTATGTATTTACTCTTGCTATGGAGCCATAGCAACTAATAAACTGGTCATAATCTGTTGCAACAAACTGCAACACATTTTTGAGCACACTTTGAACAACATTTTCAGGTTGGCTTTTGTATCCATGATGCTCATAATAGCATTGTTGCAAATAGTGTAAAAGGTTCTGCTGGACTACAAAAATTAGCACTCGACTAATTATTCTCAATTTTACAAGCAGCTAAAAATGACACTTTATTCATCACTGTGCACAATGCTGCCACAACCAGCTAGACAAGTTCTAGCTCAGTGACTATTGCAGTTTGGAATCTAAAATCTTAGGAAAATTCTCTTAGTATTCTGACTATTCTAGGTGCAAATTTTGAACAAAATCTGAAACATAATGGTGGGGACCATTAGATCACTTGCAGGTTTTTGACACATGTGGAGTTGAACATGTTGGTTTGATACACTAGTTTTAATTTGTTTTACATGAAGATTGTCAGCATTTTTAGTTTTAAGTTGTGCAATTTATAGACTGAAAAATTACTGTACCATTATTTTCACATAACAAATGCTAGATGTGATATTCAAGGGTATATAAACCTCCACGTTTGTGTCAACCGTCAAAGTGATATTTTCTATGAGAGATTTCATGACCATACAAATTATTTTGATACTCTTGACAATTATTTAAATATTTTGTTCAAAAATTTGTTTCATTTTTATTTAGAAAGATATATGTTTAAAATATTTATTTTGTTATATAGATGGATCTGATAGGCCTATGCGATGGTCCACTGTTGATGTTTCATGTAATCTAAGTATACCGTATTGCTCATTTTCAAAGCAGATGGACATTTTAAAATGTCTTAGAAATGTTCATCTGTCCAAATCTTGATTTTGGAAAGTCAGAATCTGGATATTTCACACTACAATTCATCTAAATAGCAAGGGAACACTTTATGGGCGGGATGTCTAATGGTGATTTTCGAAAAGGAAGAAATGGACATGTCTAAAATGAAGGACATTTTCTTCTAGATCAATTTCAGTCATGTCCAAGTTTTTAAAAAGTTGCTAATTAAGCAGCTGACTACTGGAAGGATTAAGGCATGACCCTTAATGAATCCCTTAGTGGTCTCTGTCACTCTCCCCCCCCTCCCCGAAAGTGAAACTAGAAAGGAAAACCAGGATCTAATGTATTCTCTCTAATAATTGCCCACCTTCAATAATCACCTGCCCCCCTGCTTCAAGAAACCCAAAACACCGTTGATGCGGAAGCACTGTCTTTGGGAGAGATATCTCTCTGGCAGGAATGCTGGCAGATGTTCTGTAGAAGGCCACTAGGCATTGGAAGCTGTAGTCTAGGTCTTGGCATATTCTTCAAGGCAAAGATCAGGCATAGTATAGCCAAAAGGCATCAGAAGCAGGAACTGGCAGAATGCCCCCCCTTCTGAAATAATGGATGCTAGGGACCAAGAGTCCTCTGAGAGGTTCATTGTCATAGTCTTTTGAATTCAGATCTCTTCTGAAAAACTGATGTTTTCCCTACTCCATATTATGTCCGCTTAAAATCCCATATTCTCAGCTCTATCTGCTTAAAATCCCACATTCACGACCCTAGAACAGTGTTTCTCAGCCTTTTTAAGCCAAATACCCCCTAAGCCTAACAAATACCAACCAAGTACCCCCACCCAAGCTCCACCCTAGACCCACCCAAGCTCCACCCTGACTCCACACCCATAATAATAGTACTAATTGTAATGCAATTTCTTCCATAAGCATTTGAAGTAACAGTAAACAAACAAGAATATGAATAAATGTCCATTAACACAATTAGGCAATGATGAGAGCACATCAGAAATGTTCAATAATGTAAAAATTAAAAGTCCAATAACATGAATAGTTCATGAAGACAGTCACTTAAGTACAGTTCATGTGTCCATTAGCACTTAGAAAACTGGTAACCGTGTGGTGACATGAGAAACATGCATGCCAAAATGTTTAAACTAAACTAAACATTAGGCTTATATACCGCATCTTCTCTATAAAAATAGAACTCGGCATGGTTTACAGAAAATTAAAGAAAAAAATACAATAGGGATAATAAAGAGGGAAGTGAAGATCACAATTTTGAAAAACAACCAAGTTTTCAGATGTTTTCAGAATAATTGGAGAGAGCCCAGATCATGCAACTGGACAGGAAAATTATTCCAGAGCTCAATAATTTTGAAAAGAAGAGACTTCCCTAGTTTTCCAGCATAGATGATGCCTTTCAGCGTAGGAAAGGATAATTTAAGTTATTGAGTAGGTCTGGTAATCTTAGATCTTGTGGAATTCCAAAATAGCAAGCACATTTGAAATAGACTCTAGAAATAATTGGGAGCCAATGAAGTTTTAGCAAAAGCGGAGAAATATGATCATATTTACTTTTTGCAACAATCAGCCTAACCGCAGTATTCTGGATCAGCTGAAGTCTTTGAAGACTTTTCTTAGTCAGGCTTAAGAAGACCGTGTTACAATAATCCAACCTCGAAAGAATGATTGTACAAGAACAGACAAATGTTGATGGAAGCAGGATCTCACTTTGCTCAACATATGGAGACTAAAAAAAAATTTTTTTACCAGAGAATTAAGATGGTCATTGAAGAAAGTGTTGAATCTATAATGACACCCAGAACTTTACTTGATAATTCAATCGGTAGTGAAGATCCTGAAGGCAATAGAATAAACAAAGGTAGCTGATCTAATTTTGGGCCTAGCCAGAGTAATTTTGTTTTAGACTCATTCAACTTCATTTGTACAGTAAGGGCCCATGACTGAAGTTTCGTTATACATTCTATTATATTACCAACGAGGTTAGAGAGGTTCAAATCTGTTTCATCTGCATACGTATACAGTGTTTCAAAAGGAGAAAGGTGGAAAAGCTTCAGAGTGGTCATGTAAATGTTGAAGAGAATAGGAGACAAAGGTGATCCTTGCGGAACTCCGCATAATGGCTTCCAAGAAGATGACATAGTGCTATTCATATTAACAGTGTATGAGCGAGATCGTAAGCATTTCGAGAACTAGTCTAGGGTTATAGAATCAATACCTATCTCAGAAAGTTAGTAAATCAAAATATCATGGTGAACAATGTCAAAGGCTGCAAATAGATCAAATTGAAGCAAAATTGCAAACTTATAACACAAATGAAGTTGCTGGACTTTTGAAATTAGTGAGACTAGTAAAGATTCAGTTCTAAAATTAGGTCTAAATCCAAATTGGCAAGATAAAAAAATGGCAAATCTTTCCAAATATGATGAAAGCTGAGCTGATATAATAGACTCTAACATTTTGGTCAGTAGAGGAATATTCGCTATAGGTCGGTAACTAGACGGAGAAGATGGGTCTAGACCTGCTTTTTTCAGTAATGGGATAAAAACAATATGACCCATCTCTACAGAGAATAGACCTGAGCGTAAAGCCAAATTTATAAGTTTGGTAAGAGATGAGATAGCCTGGGTATGAATTTTTTCATATAAGTATGAAGGGAATGGATCCAAGACACATTTGCAAGATCTTAATTTGTGGCACAATTTTTGAACCTGGGCCTCAGATACATATTCGTAAACTGTCCAGATTCTATCTGCTGGAGTTGCAATAGAATTAGTGTCACTAGACACCAAGGAATTATAAGAAATTGATGAAGGAAAAGAGTCTCTTATAGCAGCAACCTTTTCATTAAAAAATTTCGCTAAGTCATCCGCTGCTAGAGGAGAAGAGCTAATTGACAAATCATCGTTAGAAGTTAGAAAGCGCCAAATATTAAATAGAGTACTGCTTTGGTTATTAGATCTAATCATTTTGTCACTATAAAAATTTTTTCTAGCTGTTTTTAGTACAGCATTATAGAACCTGATATTATCCCTCCATGACTGTCTATCAACAGACGATTTGGATTTTTTCTACTTACGCTTTAATACCTGGCATTTCTGCTTCAGTTCTCTATGATAAGAAAGGAACCAGGGAGCCTTACGGGAGTAAGAAACAGTCTTAGTAGATAGACGAGCAAGAGCACAGTAAGTTGTCTCAGGGAGATTTACCCAATTATGCCAGTTAACTTCTGGAGCATGAAGCTTAAAATGGGAAGCAAATTGATTAAGAAATTGGGTCCAGAATTGCTCACTCGTGATTTTAAAGCACAAGGTTGATCACCAAGATGAGACATGAAAACAGGGAGACAAAAAACACCCAAAAAGTGATCAGACCATGGGACTTGTTCCCAGCAAACATCCTCAACTAAAGTTTTGTGATCTGTAAAATCAAGGAAATTAATGATATCAAGAGAATGCCCTTTTTCGTGGGTTGGAGAGGTCTTAAGAGAAGGCTGCTGAATTCAATCACATCCTTACTAGTATTATCATCTAGATCAGGGGTGCCCACACTTTTTTGACTCGAGAGCTACTTTTAAAATGACCAAGTCAAAATGATCTACCAACAATAAAATTTTAAAAAAACACAATACACACTGTACGCATAGAAAATGTTAATTATCATTCCTATTCCAGGGTTTTTTCAAAGAGGTCAAAGCAGATGACTCTATGCACTGTCACCTCAGTAACAACCTTACAAAAATAGACAAATACTAACTAAACTAAACTAAACATTAGGTTTGTATACCGCACCATCTCCGCATGCGCAGAGCTCGGCGCGGTTTACAGAGGTTAGGAGGAAAGGAAATTACAAAGAAGGGATATAGGAGAGGGACTGAGAAGATAGAGAGGGGCAGGGAACCAGAGAACGGGAGGAGATTAGATTTTTGAGAAGAGCCAAGTTTTCAAGCGTTTACGGAAGGATTGGAAGGAGCTAGAATTTCTGAGCGGGGATGAGAGGCTGTTCCAGAGTTCCGTGATTCTAAAGGGGAGGGATGTTCCAAGTTTTCCTGCGCGGGATATACCTTTTATAGATGGGAAGGATAGTTTCAGTTTTTGGGAGGGTCTAGAAGAGAGCGGGTTTGAGGAATTCCAGAAGAGTGGGATAACGGGAGGAAGGACGCCATGTAGAATCTTGAAGGCTAAGCAGGCACATTTATGGAGGACTCTGGAGTATACTGGGAGCCAGTGAAGCTTGGAGAGGAGTGGGGAAACGTGATCGAACTTGCCTTTTGCGAAAATAAGCTTGGCAGCGGCGTTCTGAATTAGCTGAAGTCTATGGAGGTTTTTCTTAGTTAGGCTTATAAAGATGGAGTTGCAGTAGTCTAGTCTAGAGAGGATGGTGGATTGGACGAGGATTGCGAAATGAGAATGATGGAAGCAGGATCTTACTTTTCTTAACATATGGAGGCTAAAGAAGCATTTTTTTACCAGGGAGTTGAGGTGATCGTTGAAGGAGAGAGAGGAGTCTAAGATGATGCCTAGGACTTTGCTTGAAAACTCAAGCTGAAGAGTGGGGCCGGAAGGTAGAGGGATGGAGGTGGGTAAATGGTCTGAAATTGGGCCGAGCCAATGGTTTTGGACTCATTCAGTTTCATTTGAACAGATTGGGCCCAGGATTGGAGGTTCGTAATACATGTGGAGATGTTGTCAGCGAGGTTCGAGAGGTTCGCGTCGGTTTCAAGGAGGATGAGGATGTCGTCGGCATAGGAGTAGAGAGTTTCTAGGGGGGATAGATGAAGGAGTTTCAGAGAGGACATGTAGATGTTGAAAAGAATAGGAGAAAGGGGTGAGCCTTGCGGGACTCCACATTTCGGCTTCCAGGCGGGGGATGAGGAACCGTTTGTGTTAACAGTGTAGGAGCGGAAGCGTAGGAATTTCGAGAACCAGTCAAGGACTGTGGAGCTTATGCCTATTTTGGAGAGTTGGAAGATTAGGATGTCGTGGTAAACGACATCGAAGGCTGCGGAGAGGTCGAATTGAAGAACAGCGAATTTGTTGCGAGAATGGAGTTGTTGCACCTTAGAGATTAGTGAGGCCAAGAGGGATTCGGTGCTGAAGTTGGGTCTGAAGCCGAATTGGTGGGGTAGGAGGATAGAGAATCGTTCTAGGTAGGATGAGAGTTGGGTGGATATGATGGATTCTAATAACTTGGTTAGGAGAGGGATATTTGCTATAGGACGGTAGTTAGATGGAATGGTGGGATCAAGGTCGGTCTTTTTCAGTAGAGGGGACAGTGAGATGTGTCCCATGTCGGGGGAGAAGAGGCCCGATGTTAGGGCAGAGTTTATGAGGTCGGTGAGGGAAGCGATGGCCTGTGTGGGGATATTCTCGAATAGATAGGAGGGGAAAGGATCCAAAATGCACTTGCAAGTTTTAAGTTTGAGGCAGAGTTTGGAGACTTGCGATTCAGAGACAGGCTCGAAGGCGGTCCAGGATCTGTCGGCAGGAATGGGGGTGGATACAGGTGAGGTAGGGTTGAGATCGATAGGGGTCAGGGAATTGTAGGAGACTGTGGGGGGGAAGGAGCGTCTTAGAGTGGTAACCTTTTCATTAAAGAAATTTGCCAGGGCATCGGCTGATAGGGATGTTGGAAGCGAAGGTGGGTCTTTTTTTGTAGTTAGAGAGCGCCAGATGTTGAACAGCGCACTGATCTGGTTGTTGGATCTAGCGATCTTGTCTCCAAAGAAGTTTTTCCTGGCTTTTTTTAGAGTTGAATTGTAAAATTTAATGTTAGTCTTCCAGGTCTGTCTGTCAGAGGGGGATTTAGATTTTTTCCATTTGCGCTCCAAGGCGCGACATTTCTGTTTCAATTCTTTGTGAAGAGGTAGGTACCAGGGGGCCTTTCGGGGGTAGGAGATGGTTTTGGTGGTTAATGGAGCAAGGGAGTGGTAGGTGGACTCGGAGAGGGCGGTCCAGTTGTACCAATGTGCTTCGGGATGTGTGGGTCTAGGGTTGGAGGAGAGTTTGTTGAGGAGTTTGGACCAGAATAGGTTGCTCGAGATTTTTTTGCGGTAGGTTATGGAATGAGAGGAGTGGGGTGGGGAGTCAAGATGTGACATGAAGATGGGGAGACAGGTAGTCCCTAAGAAGTGGTTGTTCCCAGCGAGTGTAGTCGGTTGAGGTTTTGAAGGCGGTAAGATCAATGAAGGTGGTGAAGTCTAGGGTATGCTCTTTTTCGTGGGTTGGGGATGGGGTGGGTGAGGGAAAACCTAGAGAGGTAAGGAAGTTGTTGAATTCAGATGAGTCATTGTTATTTGTGTCGTCGAGGTGGAGATTGATGTCACCAACGATCAGAAGTCTTTGGAATTTAAGGAAGGCATTTGTTATGGTCTCGTAGACGAGATTGGAAGATTTGGTCCAAGGGATGGGTGGTCGGTATAGTATTAGGATACCCAGTGGGTGGGTGCGGAGTTCGTCAGTGACTGAGGCAAGCAAATATTCTAGAGAAGCATGGGTGCCGGTCTCAAGGAGCTGGACGTCGAAGAAAGATCTGTAGAGGAGTGCCAGGCCACCTCCTTTTCGGTTGGGTCTGGGGGAGAAGAGGCCTTGGTAGCCATGGGGGAGGAGTTCATTTTGTGTGAATAGGTCGTCTTTGGCGATCAATGATTCTGTGATGCACAGGAATCCAGGGTCGAGCTCGTCTAGAAGGTCTTTCAAGATTTGGGTCTTATTGCATGCGGATCTGGCATTGCAGTAAAGTGTCGGGACTGGGGTGAGAGAGTCCGGGACAGTGTTGTGAAGATTGGCAGGGGGCAGGGGCTTTAGAGAATCTTGGTTGACTTTTCGGGGGGTTTTCTTGGGAGGGGAGTTTCTGGTGCGTATCAATGTGGGGATTCTGAGTCCGGGGCAGATGGTATTGGTGTTGGCGGGGTCAAGTAGGTTGGGGGGGGAGGTTTCAGACAGAGGGAAGGATAGAGAGGTGAGCAGAGTAGGAGGAGAAGGATCCAGAAGGATGGATTCATGGTAGGGTGGATTGGTGTGTGAGAGTCTGCAGCAAGGGGGAGTAGAGTTGGTTGAGGAAGGAGCAGGGGAACTTAAATTAAACTGACTACGTACGGGCCGAGAGAAGGGAGGGGCAGTAAATGGGAGGGGCAGTAAATGGGTAACAGGGGGATTGCACGGCTAAGGTATGTGTGTAGTTCGGGATGTACTGGGGGGGCCGGGCAACTGAAAAAATGAGAGATTGGTAAAAAAGCCTTTGGCAGAGGGTACAGTTTGGAGCAGAACTGAGCAAAGAAAGCAGAAACAGTTTAGCATCAAAACATAGCGAATACAATAGCAAAATATGGTGCATAAGCAGGGGTATAAATAGTGGTAAACTTTGACAATGGGCAGAGTCCGGGTTGGGTATGGGGAGCTGAGAGGCTGGGGACCCTCAGTGGACCTTGATAGGTCGAGGAGGGGGGAGGGCGGTGAGGAGAGGCAGAGAGGAGCCCAAGTTGCAGGGGCTTTGGCAGCTCTTGGGTGGACTGAGGGGGCAGAGGTTCTGGTGAAGAGCAGGTCCGTCCACTCCTGCACGAGTGGCGTCGGGTGAAGGAAGGAGGAACAAGAAGGCAGAAATTTCCTCCTTCCTCTGCCTAGGGAGTCGCTAGGGGGGGGGAGGCTTTCGGTGGCCCTCAAGGGCTGAAGAGAAAGATCCGACTCAAAAGTCGGGCTGCGTCGGTGATCTCCGGTGGCTGGAAAGGCAGGGGCTCTAAGAGAGAGCAGAGTCCTCCTGCTTGCACGGCGTTGGGCGGAGGAAGGAGGGACAAGATGGCAGAAACTTCCTCCTTCCTCTGCCTAGGAAGTCGCTGGGGGGGGAGGCTTTCGGTGGCCCTCAAGGGCTGAAGAGAAAGATCCGACTCAAAAGTCGGGCTGCGTCGGTGATCTCCGGTGGCTGGAAAGGCAGGGGCTCTAAGAGAGAGCAGAGTCCTCCTGCTTGCACAGCGTCGGGCGGAGGAAGGAGGGACAAGATGGCAGAAACTTCCTCCTTCCTCTGCCTAGGGAGTCGCTGGGGGGGGAGGCTTTCGGTGGCCCTCAAGGGCTGAAGAGAAAGATCCGACTCAAAAGTCGGGCTGCGTCGGTGATCTCCAGTGGCTGGAAAAGGCAGGGGCTCCCTTTTTACTAAACCCCCCTCCCACTAAACCCCCCTCCCACCCCCCTCCCTTTTTACTAAACCACAATAGCAGTTTTTAGCACAGGGAGTTGCGCTGAATGCCCAGCGCTGCTCTCGATGCTTATAGGCTCCCTGCGCTAAAAACCACTATTGCGGTTTAGTAAAAGGGGACCATATTGTAAAATATAGACAGCAGATATAAATTTAGACACATTTTGATCACTAAATTTAAAATAAAATCATTTTTCCTACCTTGTCTGGTGATTTCATGAGTCTCTGGTTGCACTTTCTTCTTCTGACTGTGCATCCAATCTTTCTTCCCTTCTTTCAGCATGTAAGCTTCCTCTCCTCCACACCTCATTCCCTCCTCCAACTTTTTCTTCCTCTCTCCCTGACCTTTCTTTCTTTCTCTCTTCATGCCCCCTTTCTTTTTTTCTGTTTCTCTTCTTTCCTTCTGTCTCCCTGCCTGCCCGCTTTCTTTCTTTCTCCCTGCCTTTCCCCAAGCCACTGCCACTGCCACTGTCATCAGGGAACAGGACCCAAACCGCCACGAATGGATAACAGGCCCCCAAAGCTGACACCGATGCCACCCCAAGCTCTCCCTGCTTCGGGCCGACCAGCATTCCTTTCCCCGACGTCAATTCTGCTGTCGGAGAGGAAGTTCCGCCCAGCCAGGCAGCGATTGGCTGGCCCGAACTTCCTCTCCGACAGCAGGATAGATCGCCAAGGCAAAGTGAGTCCTGGGTGATCGACTCACTTTGCCTTGGCGAGCTACCGGTCGATCGCGATCGACCTATTGGGCACCCCTGATTTAGATGGAGATTAATATCACCAATGATCAATAATCTTTGGAATTTTATAAAAGCCCTTGTTATGATCTCAAAAACAAGTTCAGAAGATTTGTTCCAAGGAATTGGAGGACAATACAATAACAAAATACCTGGCATGAAAGTTCATCATTAACAGTAACTAGCATATATTCTAATGATGGATCACTGCCTTTTTCAAGAAGCTGAACAAAAAATGATTTATAGAGAAGTGCCAATCCTCCTCCTTTCTGGCAATTTCTAGAAGAGAAAAGGCCTTGGTAACCATGAGAGCAGAGCTGATTTTGTGTAAATAAATCATCTTTTGCAATCCAAGATTCAGTAATGCACAAGAAACCAAGATCAAAATTCCCTAGCAGATCATTTAAAATTTGAATCTTGTTGCATGCTGATCTGGCATTGCAATAAAATATCGGTACTGGAGTCAGAGAATTAGAGGCAGGACTGGGCAAGTTGGTGATTAATACAAGCTTTAAAGATGCATAGTTAACATCCTGAGGAGATTTTTTTAAAGGGTAATTTCTAGTACAGGGATTCTAAGACCAGGACAGATCTCACTGTTACTGTTCAAACAAGATACATTTGGAGAAAAAGATTTTGCACAATGCATGGTATTGAAGAATAAAAGAACTAAAAAACAAAGGAGCCAGAAAGGTGGCTTCATGGTGAAGATTAACAAGAGCCACAAAGGCCAATCTATAAACTATTAAGTAATAAAGTAATCAAAGAAAATAATAAAAAACTGAACTAACCAGTTCAGACACAGATAAAAACAGGATAAAAAGGCACCATTAGGTAGAACAGGGTGGAGCTGCTCTCACACTGATATAAAATGAAGTGTCAGTTAGTGTGGAATCAGCTGAAGGGTGGTGGAGCAGCAGGGGGTGGAGCAGACTCTCACACCCAAGACACACTTAGCCAACAATCTTGAGCAGGAAGATGAAAAAGTGCTTCCGCGTTGTGCTTTAAAACTTGCACAGCATCTGACGTTAGCAGCATGAGGAAACAGCACTCCATATGTGCACGCAAAATAAAGCAATTAATAGATCCAAATATTGGAACTGTATGTGACACTTTTACATGGGTAGACAACATAATACCGTGATAGTAAGATAAATATTTTGCAATTATATTTCAATAGGCAACTGAATTGTAATAATAGGTCAATAAAAAGAATGACTATCTTTAAAAGGAAGAGAAAAGAAACCTTATAAATTTAATTTAATACATAATAATTAATTAGCATAATATATCTTTCTTCAATATTATACCAAAAGAAACGTCCCCTTTCTGTGTATTGGAAACACAAGGGTAGCCCCATAAAGGAAAAAAAACATATTAGGAGGGATGCCCAGTCCCTCCTGCGGTAGTATATAGGTCCTAAGCTAAGTACTGTATTAAAACATCTACCTGTAAGTGGATATAGAGATACTGAGTTGTACTCTGTCCTATTGGATGAGACATTTCCTTTAACCAGTAAGCTCTGTCTTCAGCAGGCTGATGCACTCTACTGGGTTGATAGACATAATCGCGGAAGACAAAGGCGCGCGCCAACAACTGAGCGCAAGACGGAGGCGCGCACCGAAGAAAATTACTGTTTTTAGGGGCTCCGACGGAGGGTTATGTTGGGGAGCCCCCCCACTTTACTTAATACAGATCGCGGCGGCGTTGTGGGGGCTTTGCAGGGTTGTAATCCCCCACATTTTACTGGAAACTTAACTTTTTCCCTAAAAATAGGGAAAAAGTGAAGTTTTCAGTAAAATGTGGGGGGTTACAACCCCCCAAGCCCCCACAACGCCCCCCACAACACGGCGCGATCTGTATTAAGTAAAGTGGGGGGGATTCCCCCACGCCCCCCCATCGGAGCCCCTAAAAACAATAATTTTCTTTGGCGCGCGCCTCCATGCTGCGCTCAGTTGTCTGCGCGCGCCTTTGTCCCGGCGCACTTTTGATCTGACACCACTCTACTGTAGCTCCTCTTTTCTCTGTTGCTAAGCTGAACTCCTGTTTCTAGTCAGTTGAGCAGTGGGGTGTCCTAGCTGAGCAGTGCTGGCTTTGGGGGTTACATCTGGTAACACCATGCCCTTCCCCACCCATCCTCCTCTGTCTCCTTATACAGAATACCGCAGTCAAACTTATCTTTGGTTTGAAGAAATATGACCATTTCACTCTTTTTATTGTGAATTGCATTGGTTGCTGGTTGAGGCACGCATTATTTTTAAGTTGGGTTGTGTCTATTATAAAGTCTTGTCAGGTCACGCTATATCTTATTTGATTAATTAATTTTCTTTTGCTGCTCAAAAACATTCACGTATAGCTCATGCTTTTTTTGTTTATCCATCAGTGAAGGGTTATAAATTCAAAAGATTCCATGCTTTCATATCAGGCTGCCAGTTGGGACAAAGAATTCAAACAATTATCTCTTATGTCTTTCTCATATCTGGAATTTAGAAGGCATTTGAAAACTTACTTATTCTCTAGATTTTTAGGTAATTAAATTCCGTAATGATCGCTCAGTTGTAAGTTAATGTAATCTTTTGTAAACCGCAAAGATCTTCATAAGAACATAAGATTTGCCACTGCTGGGTCAGACCAGTGGTTCATCGTGCCCAGCAGTCCGCTCACGCGGCGGCCCTTAGGTCGAAGACCAGTGCCCTATTTGAGTCTAGCCTTACTTGCGTATGTTCTATTACAGTAGGAACTTATCCAACCTTTTCTTGAATCCCCTATAACAGCCAATGGAAGAGCGTTCCAGATTTCTACCACTCTGGGTGAAGAAGAACTTCCTTAAGTTTGTACGGAATCTATTCCATCCTAACTGTAGCGAGTGCCCTCTCGTTCTCTTCACCTTGGAGAGGGTGAACAATCTCTCTTTCTCTACTAAGCCAATTCCCTTCAATATCTTGAATGTTTCGATCATGTCCCCTCTCAGTCTCCTTTTTTCAAGGGAGAAGAGGCCCAGTTTCTCTAGCCTCTCATTGTACGGCAACTACCCCAGTCCCTTAACCATTTTTGTCACTCTTCTCTGGACCCTTTCGAGTAGTACTTTGTCCATTTTCATGTATGGTGACCAGTGTTGGATGCAGTATTCCAGGTGGGGGCATACCATGGCCTGGTATAACGGCATGATAACCTTTTCAGATCTGTTCGTGATCCCCTTCTTAATCATTCTTAGCATTCTGTTTGCCCTTTTTGCCACCGCCGCGCATTGCGCGGACAGTTTCATTGACTTGTCTACAAGTACTTCCAAGTCTCTTTCCTGGAGGCTCTCTCCGAATATAGCACCGGTCATCTTGTATTCGTGCATATGATTTTTGTCACTTTGCACTTATCCACATTGAACCTCATTTGCCATTTCGCGGCCCATTCTCTGAGTGTATTTATGTCTCTTTGTAGATCTTCGCAATCCTTCTGTGTCCTCACTACTCTGAATAACTTTGTATCGTCGGAACAAATTTAATCACCTCTCTCTTCGTGTCAATTTCTAGGTCGTTTATAAATATATTGAAGAGCAGAGGCCCGAGCACCGAACCCTGTGGCACTCCACTCATGATGCTTTTCCAGTTGGAGTATTGTCCATTCAACCCCACTATTTGTTTCCTATCCACCAACTAGTTTTTAATCCACATGAGTATATCACCCTCGATTCCCTAGCTCGCAATTTTTTGAAGTAGACATTCCTTTGGGACCTTGTCGAACGCCTTCTGAAATCTAGATATATGATGTCGACTGGGTCACCCTTGTCTATCTACCCATTTACTCCTTTGAAGAAGTACAGTAAGTTTGTCAAGCAAGATCTTCCTTTTCTTAAGCAGTGCAGGCTGGTCCTCATCAGTTTGTGTCCATCAAGGTTATGCGGTCTAGAAGTTGATTTTTATATTATATTATCTCTCCTTTCCCACACCTCTTAAAAAAACAAACCAAAAACAAAAGGAGATTCAGAGAGAGGCATTTAGGCCCATTTCCTGTACAAGAAGTGGTAGCTAGGGTGTCTGGCAGAAAAAAATAATTCTATTTTGGTGCTTTTGGTTATTTGGTGAGTGACTCCTTTAAATTTGTTGAATCGGGTTACCACAGCTGTCAGGTTTGTTGTTGCAGACAGCAGCAGAAGCAGTTAAATGCTCACGCTGTGGTAACGTCAAGCCATGTCGGGGCAATATTTGGGGGAGGTTCAGCCTCTGTGGCCATTTTTTGTGGACAGACCTGAAATTTCCTACGTGGGATAAAGGCAGCCACAATTTCCCCTCACTACTGCAACCATTTTTGCTGCAGCATGAGGCAGCTTTCGTGATCTCTCCCAGAACTTCGGGTAAAGGGGGGGTCTCTTTTGGCAGCTCCAACAGTTTCTGGGACTACCCTGCTGTTGTAATGTGAGTTTTCTGGCTCACAAACTAATTTACCAAGGAACCTGGCGAAGCCCTTTTCCCCAGAATTTGTTTTATTACTTCACAGGGTTTACCTGTTAAAGGGGTCTAGGGCTGTCTAAGACATCTCTGATACCTCTCTTGGGCAGCTTCTGACGTTGATTGACACACTACCGCTCGCTACACCCCGGCAGCAGGAACTGGGGGCGAAACAGAAGTGTGTAACTTCATAGTCTGAGATAGGGTTCTTATTTCCACTGGCCCCCTGCAGTTCCCATGCAGATGGCACGCATTCCTCCTCAGATGTCTTTATGGAGGACCTGGAAGGAGAATAATCCTGGAGTAATGAGGCTGATGATCCCACAGCAGTTAGAGTTTTTCATCAGGAAGAATTGCATGCTTTCAATACCAAAGCATTACTGGTCCTGAGCATTGCTACATCTCAATCCCAGACTCTGTCTACTGCTAATCCTAAAATAACAAGGACCAAGAAGCCATCCAAAGCATTTCCAGTACATGGGGTTATTCAGGAGTTGATTTCAGTTCAGTGGGCCACTCCAGATGTTTGTCTGAGGGTCGCCAAGGCTATGTCCCATCTTTTCCCCATTGCTCAGGAGAGCAGGATAAATTAAGACTCCTAGGATGGATTCTTTGGTGGCGGCGATGACTAAGACTACTCTTTCTGTAGAAGGTGGGATAGCACTGAAAAATGTTCAGGATAGAAAGTTGGAGGCTTCTTTAAAGATGTTTCTTAAAGTTTCAGCACTGTCCTTACCGGCACTGTTTGTAATTTGAATGCTGCTCGAGCTTGCCTTTCATGCAGTGGCGTAGTAAGGGGATAAGGCGGATAAAGCGGTCCGCTCCGGGCACCGTCTTGGTGAGGGTGGCGGCATCCCTCTACTTCTCCAGTTCCCGCTCCTTCCCACTCCTCCCCTCACTGCATGCACCTTTATCTCTTTACTGGCACAAGCAGTAACTCTAACCTGCTTCTCGCACCATGGTTGGGGAGTAGAGAAGAGGATGGGAGAGGGGCCCCTCTCACCCTCACTACGCCACTGCTTTCATGGGTTCAACAAGTGGCGGATTCCCTGGTTGAGTTAAGTATCCTGCTAGAACTGCAGTGCTCGAACATGGAGATGGATCTGGCTTATTTGGCAGATGCTTTATAAATATCTGGTCATGGCTTCAGCCAAGCAAACGTCATTATCGGTCATGGCACGGTGTTTTCTTTGGCTCCACCACAGGGCAGCTGATGTTGCCTCTATGTAACGTCTAGTGAAGCTTCCCTTTAAGTGTAAGCTAGACGTGGAGAAACTGGTCAAGGACTTTGGGAACTCTAAATCTCAGAGGTTACCAGAGGACAGGTCTAAGCCATCCCTTAAACCCTTCTAGGCTTGCCTTTGCTTCAAAGATAAACACTACAGACCGGAGAAGGTACCGTTTGCTCAGAAGTCTAGATTGTCTCAGAAGCAGTCTTTTCATATTGACAAATGATCAGCTGTGAGCCCCAGACCTGTGGATTTTTGACCTTCCCAATGATGGAGTCTCAGCTCCACCATAAGCATTGGGGGACGGCTGTCCCATTTTTATATGGTGGGCCAAAATTACATCCGATCAGTGGGTGTTGGATGTTATTCAAGAAAGCTACAAGTTAGAATTCTCGTCTTCCATTGTAAATCTTTTCTTGGAGTCCCCATATGCTTTATCTTCCAAAAGAACGTTGGTGACTTTAATTTTGCAGTCCCTGGTGAATCTGGGGACTGTAATGCCCGTACCTCTTTCAGAATGCGGCCAGGAACAGTATACCATGTACATTGTCATTCCAAAGAAAGGAAGGTCCTTTTGCCTAGTCTTCAACCTCAAAAGGGTCAATGAATCCCTCAAGTTATGGCATTTTCAGATGGAAACTGTCCGTTCAGTTATTACTACAGTCCAGCAAGGAGAGTTCCTGATGGCATTAGATCTCAAGAAGGCATATTTGCATATTCTGATTTAGCCACCTCATCAGCAGTTTCTCCACTTTGCAGTTCTGGGCAGCATCTTCAATTTCAGGCTCTGCTGTTTGGCCTTACCACAGCCCTGCAGACTTTCTCCAAAGTCACGGTAGTGGTAGCGGCATTTCTCAGGCAAGATGACATTCATCCACAAATATCAATTCCTACGCATATAGCCAATCACACACTAGATATGTTACTATTACCACAAGCTCAACAATCTAATCTTACAGATCTTTCAGTCGTACCGGTTCCTTGGTCGGATCATCATTTTATAACATTTATTTTTAACTTTGCAAATAATACTAACCTCTTCTCACCAACTAAAACTAAAACTATATCTACTAGAGATTTTGATAAGCTAGAAAATATAGATATAACGTCTTTCCTCGATCCAGAAATTTTAACAACACAATCTGGTACCATTGAAACTCAGATGTCGGCATGGAATACAACTTTGTTAAACCTTCTTGATAAATTTTCCCCGTCAACAATCAAACCTCTCTCCTTGCGCCGTACCAATAATCCCTGGTACAACTCAGAATTAAAATTAATTAAACAACAAGTGCGTTCCCTCGAAAGAAAATGGAGAAAGAATAAAACAACAGAGAATCTTCAATTATATAGAGATAAGGTTTCATTTTACAAAACAAAAATAAACTTAGTCAAAAAATTATATTATTCTAAAAAAATTGAAAAAGCAAAAAACACGTCGATACTATATAAAATCTTAAAATCTATGGATCCAAAAAATAATATAAATAACTCTATGCAAAATTCTACTCTAACAGCTCAAGATCTAGCAGATGCATTTGTTCAAAAAATAAATAAAATCAGAAACTCATTCACTCAATCTACACCCTCTACCTTAAATAACCTAGATTCTTCTACTGCATTAATTCCAACATCAAAATGTTCTAATTTCAAAATTCCGTCTCTTCAAGAAATTCACTTGGAAGAAAGAAATAACACTCATTAAACCTTTTTATCTTAATAGCATTCAAATTAATTTGGTCCCCTCTGTTAAAATCCTTGGTATACTGATTGATGCGAATCTATCATACCATGATCATATTTCCCTTGTAGTTAAAAACTGTTTCTATAAACTTCGACAAATTAGGTCAATTTCTAAATTCCTTACCACATCATCATTGAAAATATTAATACATTCCTTTATAATATCAAAAATCGACTATTGTAACGCATTATTTTTAAATATTACCAATAAGGAGAAAAGGAGACTACAAATCATCCAGAATACAGCTGTGAAATTAATTTATAATGCAAAAAAGTTTGACCATGTTTCCCCTCTCTTGAAGGACGCACACTGGTTACCTATAGGTCATAGGATCATGTTTAAAATAATGTTTCTTATCTTTAAAACATTAGCATCTAATGAACCCCAATTCATATCTAAACTATTAATTCCTTATAAGCCAAAACGCTCACTGCGATCATCAGAACAAAATTTACTTTCCGTACCCTCATTAAAAATTATTGGGACCAGAAGACTGGATATCTTTACAGTAATGGGCCCTCAATGGTGGAATACTTTACCACAGTATATTCGATCCGAACCAGATATTGTTAAATTCAAATCACATTTAAAGACCTATTTATTTAAAGATGCCTACGATTTTTCTTAATTATTTTGAAATTTTTTTTCTTACATGGTGCTCTGGTCTTATTATACCCTTCCCATTGTCCTTTCCTTTTTTTTTAACTTACCCAATTATTGTAACTTTTACCCCCATTCCTTAACCTCATGTGATTGTTCTTTTAATTTTGTAAATTGTAATTTAAATTATTTTTGTAAGTTTCTTCTATTTAAATTATAATATGTACATCGCCTAGAATCTGTAATAGGCGATTCATCAAAAACTGAATAAACTTGAAAACTTGAAACTTGAAACTATTTGGATGAATGGCTCATCCGTGCATCCTCAGCTCAGGAGAGTCATCAGACTACAGCTTGGATAATTACTCCTATTCAGTCATTAGATTTTGTTGTCAATTTTTCCAAGAGTCATCTCTGCCCTACTTGGGCCCTGGAATACTTGGGAGTCTGCTTCGGCATGGCCCAGGGCAAAGTGTTTCTACTGGATCAGAAGTGGGGCAAGCTAAAGACTCAGATTTGCATCCAGTGCTGTGATAGTTACTGTAAAAAAGTAACTAGTTAATATTATTAGTTACATGGGATAAAAAGTAAATAGTTACTGATTTTACTCTTCACTAAATATAAATAGTTACTTTAATAATTACTAAAACAATTAACTAGATAGTTAATAATTTGTTTATTAATTATAACTATATGAACATTACAGCAATGAGTACTTTATTTTCAAATGAGTTTTTTTGGCTCTGAGCATTAAAACCATTTAAAAATGCTTGTCGGTTGAACTGTTCCTGCATGGTGTAAGAATCTGTCCACTGATTCTGAAGTCTCTCCACTGATGCGCTTGATAGAAGGCTCATATTCTTCAGAATAAACACTTCTTTCACGGTTGGATAGTGCTGGAGACTGGATATATCACGTGCATCATCATTCAAGAAGAGGTCTAGTTCTGACTGCAAGCATTGTCCCCTATGTGATTCATAGAAGCAGAAGAAGCTGGTGTGTTCACTGGAAGTTGGTGCTGCATTAGGAATTGTGTTTACAACATCAGCCTGAGCCTGCTTTGCTAGCATCAGCTAGTGGTTGGCACAAGCTTTGACAGTATCTGACTGAATCCAACACAACTTAAATTGTGGATGTGAAACACTTGCTACTATCAAATCATCCTTAGCTTCAAGTGGACCAAAGCGCTTAATGATTCCATTCATTAGAGCATCAACAAGTGGGCTGGCAAATGTGAGTGAAGGCTTGATGTAGGTAAGATGTACACTCACAGGAAAGAAATCTTTGGCATAAGAACTCTTTGGCATAAAACACTGGTCTTCAGCCTGCAGTGTGTCCAGTGCCATAGCAATCAGTTTCATCACCTTAATATACTCTGCCATTAAAGCAATTTCATTTGAGCGGAAAGCTGTTAGGGAATGGTTCTCACAGATGTCATTGAGCACAATTTCAGACTTCTCCACGACAGAATACACTTTGCTAACATCATATAATAGAATGAATTCCATCTAGTAACATTTGGTATAGCAAATGTGATTCTGAAGTTTCGTACACTATTTCAGCTGCCTGTGGACTTTTACTGCACTTGTTCCAGAGGGCACTACATTTCGCCAAGGTTCTACAGCTTAGCTTCTTGTAATTTACATCTTCATTGGCCCCTTCTGAATCAGACACATCAATCAAGTTCATCGTGTGGGTACTACAACGATGATGAGATGGAAGTGCTTCTGCATCTGTTTGGTTATCTAGGATGTCTGCAATGTCTGTGAAGGTCACCTCTCTGTTGTCAATTTGTGAGGGCACAACTTGTGTTTCTTTCTCTCTTGCAGCTTCCCAATTGGACTTCTTCCTAAAATTTCCACGGAACCTCAATCACGTCGACTTTGTGTTGTGGAACCTCGGTCCTTTGTCGCTGACCCTAGACTCACTGCTTTTGTCTATGTGCCTATCCAGCAGCATTTGTGGATTGGTCTGTCTCTGAGAACGCCTTAAATGCCTTAACAAAGTTTGATCCATTGTCAGTAACTGTGCAGAGAACTATGTCAGTGATACAAAATTTGGAGTGGATCTTCTCGAGTGTGGATGCAATCAGGTTGAAAGTATGTCGTCCTCGCAAATGTGAACATACCAATGCCATAGACTTTCACTCCAATGCTCTGATCTCAATCCAGTGTATGGTAACTCCAAAAAAGCTTCTGTTATGGGAGGTCCATATGTCAGCTGTTGTGTAGACATCAGTCACAAGTGACAGCTTTTTCTGAAGATCATCTGTCATCTTACGATACTGGTCCTCTACTTGGCCAGTAAGAGTTTTGCGAGTCAATACGATTTTGCCTAGTTGAAGACCAGTGACCAACTAAATGAATTCTGATAACTCGACCACTGAGAAGGCTTGTATATCCCCAATAATAAAATTTGTGATGAGATCATTGACCCTTTTCTTTAGTCCTAGACTCAGGGCCTAATGATGAGGGGTTTCCTGGGGGTCTCTCACTCCCAATACCGTGAAGTCAAACCCTCCTCCCCACATCAAGATCCCCATCCCAAGCCCTCCTTACACACAGGTCCCTAACCCAAACCCCAGTAGCCTAGTGGTTAGTGCAATAGGCTAAGAACCTGGGGAACTGGGTTCAATTCCAACTGTAGTTCCTTGTGACTCTGGGTAAGTCACTGAACCTGTGGAGGGGCATAATCAAAAAAACCGTCTAAGTTCCTTTTTGGCCTAAGCAAAAGCAGGGAAAATGTCCATAACCAAAACAAATGTCCTTGTTTTAATTATGGCCTGCCTCTACCTTCAGCTGTTTAAACGCCCAGCCAACCACTACGTCTACAAGTACACCCCCACGACGTCTACATTTATACCCCATAATGAACCAAAAAAATGCATAAGCCCAAAACGTCCAACACAAGGGCTTTTAGGTGAAGAAAGAGCCAGTCCTTCGCCTAAAAGCTGGATTTTGTAACCGGTGTATGTCAAAAACAACACCGGTTACAGAGTCCACACCAACCCCCCTTAGGCTCCTCCTGTGGGCGGGGCCTTAAGCACATGGGCCGAGTTGGGCGGGGTTTCTGCCGCCTGGGCCAATCCGGCCCCATTCTGGACCCGGCTGGCTTGCCGGATGGGTGGGCTTGGCACCCATCTGTCCGGCCAAAGTTGAAGGTATGGGGAAGGTGGGGTGGGGATGGGGGGGGTCGTGGGGTTGGCCAGAGGGGTCACGGGTTGGTAGGAGGCCGATCGGGTGTTCAGGGGGGCGGTCGTTGGAGGGAGGGGGGTTGTGTCGAGGGCAAGAGGGCCTGGGATCCCTCCTGCCCGTATTGTAGTGGGGGGTGGGGGGTAGGGGTTCGTCGGGGCCAGGAGGGCTTGGGTTCCCTCCTGGCCATATTGAGTTGGGGAGGGGTCGCCGGGGCCAGGAGGGAACCCAACCCCTCCTGGCCCCGGCGAACCCCTACCCCCCACTACAATACGGGCAGGAGGGATCCCAGGCCCTCTTGCCCTCGACACAACCCCCCTCCCCCCAACGACCGCCCCCCTGAACACCCGATCGGCCTCCTACCAACCTGCGACCCCTCTGGCCAACCCCATGACCCCCCACCCCCCCTTCCCCATATCTTCAACAGGTATGGGGAGATAGGGCAGTTCGGGTAGAGGAGTGATGGCATCGCGGTAAGGAAGATGAGCCATCTCTCCTGCCGCGATGGTTGCGATGGGCAGGTTGCCGGGCCGCTGAACTGATTGCGCTAGCAGCCATCAGCTCAGCGGCCCCTTTTTCGGCACTTAGACCTGGTTTGACTTCGTCTAAGTCAAAAAGGTATAAATGCCGACTAGGCAACCTGCCTACGGTTTTGGTTATACCTACTGCACGCCTAGGTCTAGGTCGGCCCACCTCCCGCCCACCGCCCGCTCTTTCCCCTCCTCTAAACACGCCTCTTTTCTCTCTGTGCGTTTAGAGGCAGGAGAAAGGCCTACGCTGGTTTTAGATACGTCTAAAAACCAGCTTTGGTTATGGGTACTTGGACGATCAGGCTTTTTGATCGTCCAAGTAGCCATTTAGGATACTTTTTAGACTTTTTTTTTTTTGATTATGAACCCCTTATTGTCCCAGATACAATACTTAGATTATGAACTTGCTGGGTACAGAGAAAGTATCTACCTATAATAAATGTAAACCACTTTGTATAACAGAAAGGCGGTATCTCAAAAGAAAAAAAAATACATCAGCCTCCATGCCCTCCCTATACCCAGGTCTCCTACCACCCAATCATAACCTGGTCCCAACCCCATAACCTACACACCCTCTCATGGTATCCCCCATTTGCCACTTTCCTTTCCTTCTACAGTTGTTCTGGAAAGCCATGGCTGCCTGGTATTCTACTGGTTCTCTCAACTGCTGCAGCTGTGATTCCCACTTGACTGCAGACCTGTAGGAGGCCTCAAGCACTGAAAATCATGTCTGCTTTCTGTCATGTGTTTTCATTGTGCTGGTGGTTGCAGTAGAGGTACATAATATGGTAGTAGTGGTGGTTGTTCCTGAAGTGTAGTCATGAGTGCCAGAATGCCACTGCACAGTCCACCTATGTCCATTTGCACTCCAGCCTTCTCCTCCCTGACTATCCAGGCTGTGCTTTATGCCTTGTTCCTCTCTGCCCTATTCTCCTGGAAGTCTAACATTCTTTTTAGAATCTGTAGCTTCCTGTCCCTCTGCTCCACTACAGTCCTTTATTGTTCCATGAGTCTCTTTGTACATTACACTAATTGGTGCCCAAGGCATTATGTGTGCTAGCGCTCCTCACCAACTTCATCAGCTGCTCCCTGTGCTGCATCTGCATCATAACAAGAGGTTTCTTGGATAACAGACTCCAAATCAATCTCCTCCTCTCCAGCCTTCCCCTGGGAATCCCTGCTCACACTTTTGCTGGTATTGATGGCTCTATGGACCCAACAGTGAACTCAGTTTGCACAATTGACATCCTCACCCTTCATTTAGCTACATGGTCCAGCCTCTGTCCAATAGCTCATCTGCAGAGAAGAGGGTGACAGTGGATGGTCTCAGTAAGGCAATTATGAAAGATGCATACTATAGCCACCCTAGATCTGTGCTGCCTGCCTAGCATGATGTTGCTCAATCCATACACACTCAACGTTTTGCACATAAGAATGGTATCTGAGAATGTGGGTTTCAGCAGCTGAACCATCCACCCTACAGTCCTAACCTGGCTCCCTCTGATTATTTTCTATTCCGAGTTTTGAAGAAATTTCTCTGTGGTCAGCAGTTTTCAAATGATAGATGTCATGGAACCTGGTTTGAAGGTCAAACAGAAGAATTCTTTTCAAAGGGGTTAAAGCCATTGCAGGATAAGTAGATGAAGTGTATGGAGCTATCAGGGGACTATATCGAAAAATAAAACAAAAATGTTTTGAGAACTCTTTTCTTTCCTATTGAGGTACATATATTATTGAATACCCCTCGTACATACTCAGATCCAAAAATTATAATCAGGCTTAGCATTATAATAATAATAATAATAACTTTATTCTTTTATACCGCCATAACCAAAAGTTGATTGGAGGTAAAAATAAATGTGGAGTGTCTATTCTTGTCCATAAAGGATTTAGTTTGGTTATTGAAGATATTCTACAGGAGGGTGATTGATGAATCTTAATATTAGTGAAAGAATTATTAGGTTGGCAGGTTACCCTGGCCAATGTATATGCACCCTAAAATGCTCAGAATGCATTTTAAAAGAAAACACATCTTCTTTTAAAAGATAAAGCACAGGGAGGAGACTTTAATTTTATTATGAATGATGCAGATGAATAGGCTACCTTTTCATCTGCATCATTCTGAGGCACAATACTTCCAGGCTTTACTTAAGGATATAGGACTAGTAGATCTCTGGCATACTACATTTCCTAGAGTAAAGCAATTCTCATATTACTCGCCAGAACACAATCGTTATAACAGATTATACATGTTATTTGGGACGATTTTTGGGTTAAATTAGTGGAAAATGCTGGAATAGAAAACCCAACATGGTCATATCATGCTTCATTGTGGGGTGTATTCTTCCTGGGGATGGGACGAGGGGAAAGGGTGTTCTGGAAACTTAATTAGTGGATAGAGATGTGCAGGAAGCAGTACATAAAGAGTTAACCCAATATTTGGATATTAATTATACTGACAGTATAACTTTATCCTCAGTGTGTGAATGACTTAAATCAGTCATCCAGGATATCCTCATGAAATGGGGCTCCATTAGGAAAAAAAACAGGGCTCAATGTGAATTATCTCTTCTAACCCAGATAGAAGAGATGAAAGACAACTATCATACATATAAAAGGGAGGTTCGAAAGACATTATATAAATTGAAATGTGATCTGCACACCTTGAGATTATCTGATATAGATGATATAATAAGTTGGGCAGACTTGTTGCTCGTAAATTATGAAAAAAACAGATTCAAGATCAGATATTACAAATTAGGAATGGTAGGGGTGAGGTAGTGTATAAGGACCTGGAAATTCAAGCTAGATTTTTGGATTTTTATAAACAATTATATCCTGTAGATTCTTCTATTACTCCTGAGTCTGTCTCTTAGTATCTAAGTGATATCAAGGTCCCTTTTTGTCCGATGAAACTCGACAAATAATAGATAGTAATATTTCTATCATTGAGATTTTATTAGTTATTAAGGGGTTGCAGCAGGTAAGTCGCCTGGATTGGATGGCTTCACTGCAACTTTTTATAAACAGTATAAACATCAATTGGCACTATTTGCTCTTGTGATGCCTTCGTATTAAAGCACATGCAGACATTAAGGGGCAGATTCTATAAACGAGCAACCTTTTGTAGACAGTGGTAGGCGTCCTACCGCTGTCTGACAACCAATTGAAATGCATGTTTTGGTTCTTTGTGTTTTAATCCAAGGCAGGCCACCTACACTGAGGCTACAACAGATGTCTGAAATATAGGCCAAAAAATTGCTGGCCTACATTTCAAAAACTAAAATTAGATGCAGCCGGCTGAGCAGATCGCGGCAAGCCTCCCCGAAGCTGCAGCCGTAATTTTATGTATATAGAATTTACATAGGGGTCCTCTCCGATAGGCTGTGTTGTTCCCTTATTTGTTTTTTAATAGTATTTTGGGTTACTAATTGCTGTGTTATTCATTCCCTGTATTGTTTCCTTTGTTTTCAGCTTTGTGACCTACCATGATGACAATTATAATTATGGGCTCTTTTTACAAAAGTGCGTTAGGGCCTTAACGCGCACGCTAAAATGCTGTGTGTGCTAGCTGCTATTGCCTCCTCTTGAGCAGGTGATAGTTTTCGGGTAGTGCGCGCTAATCTAGTGCTAAAACGCTAGTGCACCTTTGTAAAAGGAGCCCTATATGTTGTATCTGATTATAAATTATTCCTTGTATACAACTCTGATATGAATTTGAAGGTCTGTAACAAAATGAACCTTAACAAAATAAATAAGGTAAAAATCAGTTCATAGCAATGGCACAAATGCCAAGGTCAAGGAGGTGGTAGATGAGAAATGAACAGCCGACTTCTGCTTCTGGACCAAATCATTGGTAGCTGATTGATTGAGAGAAACCAGACTATCCCAGTTGCATTGATCTATAGCAGTCTTGATCTCATTGAGCATGGTGTTAAGAGTAGTGGCTTGCTTTTTGTATGCAATCTGTTGGAGGTGTGATGATGGCAAATATGTGAATTTTTTTTCACAGTAGGTGTGGTCACACTGCTCTCTGAGCACCTTTCACATAACATTGTTATTGTTATAATGATTAATTTTTTTGATCTCATAATATTTGTTTTATAAATACCAAAAGTCTAAAATAAGACAAGAAAGTTAGACTAGATGGCATTAGATGAAAATATAGGCATGTGAGGTTTAATTTTCTGACAGGATGTCTATGTGAGTATCTTTATTAAATAGACACCCAGAACAAGCCCTAACAATATACAAATGCCCATGCACAAATTTATACCTGCTCTGAAAACATTTTAAAGGCATGAATCAACTCTACACATAAATCTATAAAGTACATAGACATCAAGTTTTTCACTTAAAAAAAATGCTTTATAAAATTATCTTCAGTAGGTGTCTAGCGATCTGGTGAAATGATGATAACCAGTAGCATGCTATGATATCAGGATATGAATAACAATGAAATGATATTACATACAAATTGTTGCAGGATTGTGGTTGTATGCTAAAGATAGTAGAATCAGCAGCATAAGTCCCAAGAAAAATTTTGATGAGGGCCTTCCTTCCCATAGTGAGGTGAGGAATTCCCCCATAAAGTTTTGAGTTTTGTAATCTGTAAGCTCAGCAGATACTATACATACCGTTAACAGTATTGCCACATTGACACCAGGAATGACTCATGAGGGATGTGGGACTATGTGCACAAACTCATTGTTGAGCCTCATTTGCATAAATCAGTAGGGGTTGAGAAGCAGGACAGAAAAACAAGGCTATATGCAGATGTTTTGTAGATTATAGCAATGGGGGTATTCAACTATCTATTTGGCCAGAGTAAGGAAACAGACAAAATGATATGCTTACAGAAATTAAGAAAGGTAACAAAATTGGCACCATAATAATAGTGGGAGACTTCAGCTACCAAAAAAAAGGCAATCTACTCTCTTCCAAACTGTAGGAAGGTTTATGGTATCTACTAATCAGTTACATAAACAAATTATGTGTCTGTTAGTTTTGTCTAGGGAAAACCATAAACGCTGATCCAGGTTCAGCTTTATTGCCTGTTTACACGACACAAGACCCAGGCTAATGATAAATATTTTTATTAGGAAAATAGGAAAATATAATTCACAAGCCAGCTGCAATATCTAAATATTGTTCACAAAATATCTGATTACATAAATGAAACTCAGTACATAATTATCACAATACACTTGTTAGAAACTAAGTAAAACTAATTGTTACACACCCTACACAATTCCTTATAATAATAATAATCCCTGATTAGCAAATGATTACAGTATCACACAGGTAGCTTCACAAACCTTGTCCCATATCACAATCGGATCCTTATCTAACCCAGCTGATAAGAGAGTAAATTCCGTATTCTCACCCTTTGATTAGCCTCTGGCGAAAAGTAGGTGAAATGGAAAACCTTCTTGTTAGCTTTAGGAGATGCAGGAAATCCTTGTTAAAGGTACATGTGTTCGTCAGTCCCGGGGAAGGCTATAATTCATTGGCAGTCAGTTCCTTGAAGTGCTGGAATTCAGAGCTGTATTAGAGTCCGAATTTCTCTCTCTTAGGCAGAGAGTCACCCGAGGTAACTTTACAGGTCTAATTATCAAAAGAAAAAGGTTACGTGCAGGAGACCTGTGGTAAGATGTGAGTTTCCTCGCATCCCAACACAGAGGAAGTCAGTCTCTAGAATTAGAGAATACTCAATTGTGAAGAAAGACCTCAGTATGTCTAAGGACACTACAGCTACATAGCATAATATAGCAAATTCAGTAAGAAACATGATGGCAGATAAAGGCCAAATGGCCCATCAAGTCTGCCCATCCGCAGTAACCATTATCTCTTCCTCTTTCTAAGAGATCCCACGTGCCTATCCCAGGCTTTCTTGAATTTAGACACAATCTCTGCCTCCATCATCTCTACCGGAAGATTGTTCCATGCATCTACCACCCTTTCTGTAAAAAAGTATTTCCTTAGATTACTCCTGAGCCTTTCTATCACCTCTTAACTTCATCCTATGCCCTCATTCCAGAGCTTCCTTTCAAATGAAAGAGACTTGGCTTATGCACATTTACACCATGTAGGTATTTAAACGTCTCTATCATATCTCCCCTCTCCCACCTTTCCTCCAAAGTATACAGTAGGTATCTTTATTCTATTAGTGGAAACAGAAAAAAACTCCACATCAAAAAACATCCACTCAGAAACTTGAGCCATTCCTCCCTACTATTAGGTAAAGTCCAGTCTTCATTGTTAGAAATACAAGCACACTATTAGAAAAAAACATTTCCCAAGCTGTACAAATAAAGGTATGTACTACATTTGCTATATTATACTGTGTAGCAGTAGTGTCCTTAGACATACTGAATATTTTTTTTCTTCACCATTGAGTGTTCTCTTATTCTAGAGACTGATTTCCTCCTGTCAGTGGAAGAGAGTAGATTTTCCTTTTTTTAGTATTGATTTTTTTTCTACTGTACCCCTGATTGGTATTTTTTGGTAGAAGATTTCAGTTACACCAATATTGATTGGTAAGTGTCTCACTGGGACACTCTAGGACAGGGATTGACAACCTTTTTAAAACAGAGTCATTTTATCCTAAATGTCTGACCCAAAATTTACAAAGAGCCACAATTGATAGAGAAGGGGGTTTGAGATAGTCCAGGTTTCTCCCTGTCTTCCTTCCCCAAGGACTAGATCCTCTCCCCTCCAACCCCTCACAGCTCTCTGCATCTCTCATCCCTCCCTCCCCCCAATCCATAGCCAAGGCTCTCTCCTCTCTCCAGGCCCCAACCCTTTGATATCCCAACCCCACTGTTCTCTCTCCCCCCAAGGCACTACTTAGGAACTGGGTCCAGCAGAGTGTATGGAACAGGGGCATGGCCCTTTCATGGCAGCTCATCCCCGTCCCCCTCCACTCCATCCTCTCATGGCAGCTCATCCCTGTCCCCCTCCACTCTACCCTGTATAGGTAGGCCCCCCCGGGTCCTACTGAGTTACCTTGTGGTCCAGCGGGGATCTTTGTGGCAGGAGAACGGCCCTCTCGCTCCTGTCTCCTCGCAGCTGCTTTCTAAAATGGCTGCCATGACCTTTCGCAGCTGCTCACAGAACTTCTTGTAGTACCACAAGCTGCCATGAGAGGTCACAGCAGCCATTCTAGAAAGCAACCGTGAGGAGGCAGTAGTGAGAGAGCCACGCTTCTGCCATGAAGACTAGCGCTGGACCACCAAGTACTTAGGCCACGGATTGCCGACCCCTGCTCTAAGGAGATAGTTCTCAGATGTTATAAATGCTTTATTGCGCAGCTTGTTCTAGAACCAACAGCAGGTGGAACTACTCTAAATATGGTCCTTATTGCATTACAGAAGCTATTGCAAAGTATAACAGTGATGGGGGTTCTTGGAAGCAGTAATCGCAATGTGATCACAATTGACATAATCTGTAGAAGAAAGACAGGCTAAATTTTGTCATGGCTATGATAAAATAAGGAAATTAACTAAAGGAACTGAAAAGAAGAGTTGCAAAGTTTAAAAATTTGCAAGTGGTATGGACACTGGTTAAAAATTGAGGTACTGTAAGAACAACAGGGATAAATATTCACAAATGAAAATATATTTTTAAAAAGCTACCAAATCCAATAAATAATAAATTAACTAGGTAAATATTAAATGCAAATCTTCAAAGCAAATAAAAGTATTAAGCATATCACAAGCTTTGTAAATATAAAACAAAAAAATAAAGAATAGCATCAATGTTACCTCAAAACAACGAATGATCGAATGGTAATATATTAACAAAATAAACAAATACTAAGAACTATTCACAAGAAATAAAAAAAGGGAACACCGATTCTACATCTATTATTAAGTAATACCACTTAATATATTGATTTTGAATAAACACTAGATCTTATAAATATTTAAATAATTAATTGATACGGGGACAAGCCCCAGATTTAGGAGTAGATCTTCCCAACTGGGATTTATTCAAGAGAAAAAAAGAATTAATTTTTTGCCTCCTTGTAGCATCACCGGCTTATTCCCCACCTCCCTACCAAAATATTTATTTTATTACATTAGTTAAATGACTTATTAACTTTTTAATCTAATTTAATTACCACTATTTAAATAATTTAATTCAGTAGAAACTTATTCTTAAATTAGAAAACTAAATTCATTAATGCTAACTTTTATTAAGGTATGAGGTTCACATATATTTAAAAGAATCAGCATGCCATTTTTTGAAACTCAAAGCCAACTTTTGCTAAATAGTGTCAATTCATCTATCATCTTGCATTTCACTTTGTTTCATTTCATATATAGTAATTCCTTTTTTTTAGTTTATCAATCCTCCACTTCCTTCAATCTCATCAGAGTTGAAAGTGCTATAGTGCTTAAACAACTAAAAGTACTAAAAATTCATAGAAAAGCATAGAAAGTGCATAGAAAAAAGTGCTGATTTGCTATACATATTAGAGTTGCTTCAATATGTTGTTTCTTCAGCTAAAGTAAGCTCAAATTTAATATTCAGTTCATATCAAAACAATCAATTCATTCATTTCATTCCAACTTGTAGCGATTCAGTTCAAAACAATTCAATTCAAAAAGTACTTAGCGCAAATGTTGTTTGCCAAACTGGCCAAACTGGCACCATTACTTATAACTAGGGCTCTTATCGTTAAAACAGATAAGTGCATTATATTTTCAATTTTCACCGATTGCATTGTGGAGGTGTTCAATACACCATTGAATATTTTGTGGGAATCGGTTATGAGTGAAGGGTTTTATGACCTATGATAGAGAACCTGTCCTGCTGAAGATACCATTGCTGGAATTGATTATTCTGTGTATGGTGCAGGCTTCTGAGGTCTTTCCCTTTGAAAAAATCGAAGTCAATTGCATGTGGAACCTGTTATTTTCTAGTTGTGTGTCACATTCAAAGAGGTTCTTAACCATTGTTGTTTTGAAGTAGTGAATTACCATTACTTATAAGCAATATCCAACAAGGCCTTTGTTTCACAGAACAAAACTATAATGCCCGCTGCATCAGGGAAGTGACTTGAGCAACATTAAAACAAGAGCTAAAAATTAAAAACTTAAATTAAATAAAACCAAACAGCACTAATACTAGTACACATATCTTTTTTACCTGATTCAAATCTCCATAGCCGCGTTGGCCCCAAGCAAATAGGTAAACACGGCAACATTTCCTCTATTTAAACTGACGATTCCGCAGAGCGTCAGTATGTATACAGAGCTCACGTGCTTTTAAAGAGGCAGGGCTGAATTATCTATTCATGCCGGATCTTTAAATTAAATTCAGTTTACCACAATGGGCTCAATAAAAATCTGGAGTGGCAACACTTTTATTAATTCAACACAGAAATACATCTTTGAACAAGTAGTGGCACTATCTAGATTATATGGAGTTAGTTACTGAATACCTGGCACGAATAGATAATTCAGCCCTGCCTCTTTAAAAGCACATGAGCTCTGTGTACGTACTGACGCTCTGTGGAATCGTCAGTTTAAATAGAGGACATGTTGCCGTGTTTACCTATTTGCTTGGGGCCAACGCGGTTATGGAGATTTGAATCAGGTAAAAAAGATATGTGTACTAGTATTAGTGCTGTTTGGTTTTATTTAATTTAAGTTTTTAATTTTTAGCTCTTGTTTTAGTGTTGCTCAAGTCACTTCCCTGATGCAGCGGGCATTATAGTTTTGTCCTGTGAAACAAAGGCCTTGTTGGATATTGATTATAAGTAATGGTACCAGTTTGGCAAAGAACATTTGAGCTAAGTACTTTTTACAATATATGAAGAACTTGTTGAATTGTTTTGAACTGAATTGCTACAAGTTGGAATGAAATGAATGAATTGATTGTTTTGATATGAACTGAATATGAAATTTGAGCTTACTTTAGCTGAAGAAACAACATATTGAAGCAACTCTAATTCGTATAGCACATCAGCACTTTTTTCTATGCACTTTCTATGCTCTTTTTCTATGAATTTTTAGTACTTTTAGACGTTTAAGCACTATAGCACTTCAACTCTTGAAGGAAGGAAATTGAAGGAAGTAGAGGATTGATAAACTAAAAAAAGGAATTACTATATATGAAATGAATTGAAATGAAATGCAAGATGATAGATGAATTGACACTATCTAGCAAAAGTTGGCTTTGAGTTTCAAAAAATGGCATGCTGATTCTTTTAAATATATGTGAACCTCATACCTTAATAAAAGTTAGCATTAATGAATTTAGTTTTCTAATTTAAGAATAAGTTTCTACTGAATTAAATTATTTAAATAGTGGTAATTAAATTAGATTAAAAAGTTAATAAGTCATTTAACTAATTTAATAAAATAAATATTATGGTAGGGAGGTGGGGAATAAACTGGTGATGCTACAAGGAGGCAAGAGATTAATTCTTTTTTTCTCTTGAATAAATCCCAGTTGGGAAGATCTATTCCTAAATCTGAGATTTGTCCCCATATCAATTAATTATTTAAATTATTTAAATATTTATAAGATCTAGGGCTCCTTTTATCAAGACGCGCTATGGGGGGTTAGCGCGTTGGACATTTCATCACACGCTAACCCCCACGGCAGCCTAAAATCCTAACGCTCGTCAATGGAGGTGTTAGGTACTAGCGCGGCAGGCGGTTTAACATGTGGTATTCTGCGCGTTAAATCGCTACCGCGCCTTTGTAAAAGGACCCCCTAGTGTTTATTCAAAATCAATATATTAAGTGGTATTACTTAGTAAGTAGATGTAGAGTCAGTATTCCCTTTTCTGATTTCTTGTGAATGGTTCTTAGTATTTGTTTATTTTATCAATGTTACCTCAACACATCAGTTTATTTGTCAATATCCATAAAAGAATTAAGTACCCAGTATGTTTTGACAGAAGCACTCTGAGCTCCTTTTATCAAGCAGTGGTAGAGCATTTTACTGCAGGCTGGCAAGGTAAATGCTCTGATGCTCATAGGACTTGAATGAGCATTGAAGCATTTACCTTGCTGGCCCGCAGTAAAATGCTTTAGCTTGATATATGTACTGCTTGATAAAAGGAGCCCTATATCAGGAGACTTAATTTAAATTTGAGTTGATGTCCAAGGAAAACAGTTCAAGAGACAGTTGAAAAGCTGGACAAAAAGACCTAGGGAAAAGAGTAAAATGTAAAAAGCAAGGAATGCTTGAAGTGAAAAAATAATAAATAAAGGGGGTGGAGGACCTCTCCTCATACAATAAATTAGTAAATAATAAGCAGTGAATGAAAGAAGGGCTCTTCAGGAACATTGGGCTATGAGTTAGTATTAATGATAAGAAAAATTGTCATATGTGCCTTTTGCTGTTGCAGAGCCTGACTCCAAATGAGACTACTGTTAGGGTAGGTACCATTTTGAAATTAGTGCCAGCAGAGGCAGGAACAACTAGAGAACACTGCTGTCTCAAAATGCCTAGTGCCTAGACTAAGACTGATTGCTTCAGGAGGCTCGCGGGAAGTGGGGGGAGGGCATCGAGATGTGTCTTTGGGTTTTGAAGGGTCTAAGGAGAGTCATGTTCATAGGAAGTTTTTGCTGGGGTGAGGAGAGGGACACAGACCATAGTTTTATTTGACAAGGCCCTTCTTTAAGAAGGGCTTTCTGGGAGAATTGGCTGCACAATAGCGGCCCAGTGCTCCTGGGCAGCAGAATAACACAGTATGCATGGTTGATTGCAAGGTGTGTTAATCCTTTACAGTAGGAGTCACTGACCCGTGATACTGAATTATTGCAGGTTAGTAACTCTCATGGTTAATTAAGCCAAGATAAAGTGCTTGGACGCTATCCTGAGATCAGTTCATAGGGACTTTGTGGTAAATTTTTATATATTGAAATTATGTGTTTGTGAGCATAATGATTATAGGAATTTGTTTTTGAGTTGTGGTTACTTTTTGGTCTCATGGTTATGTCCTCCCTATTTTGGATAGCCATGGAAGAACTTAGGCAAATAGTTTGTTTGGTTTTTTTTTGTTTGGTTGGTTTTGTTTAATGGGAATTTCTGTGAATAATATATATACTGTGTTTCAAATGGAAAAAAAACCTATACAAAGCTTGTTTTATGCATAACTATTGTCAGCCTTACATTGCTAAATGCTAGCTATCAACATTTTCTATTGGCCTAACCAGAGTGTCAGCAAAAACTTCTGGGACATTATATTAATATGACTCTGGGAGTGTTTTTGTAGAAGACCAAAGGCTCCTGACTATTCAGCCTTAGAATGCCACTAAATGACTTCTAAAATACCAGTACTTGAGATTAACAAAAAAACTTGGCAGAGCTGGGAGGATCCACCACAGCCCTTGAGTTTCAACAGATGTGCTAAAGACAGATGCTTACGGTAACCAGATAAAAATAGCAGCTGCCTGCTCTATTGTCAGTTGAGAGCCTTTGTTTCAGACAGAAGCTAATTGTGATAGAAAGATGCTGGAAAATACCAGAAACTAAAGTCTGAGGGACAGGCTTCGCCTCCTGTTTCTCTCTTTTTTCCTTCAGCCTTTCATATCTCACACACCTCCACCCATTCAGACACATACATCATTCAGATAAAACCTCCAGCCTGCTCTTTCCATCTCCCTTCTTTCTATCTTCAGCTTCTGCACACACACACACACACACACAAGCAGCTCTATAACAAAATATATTTCTGTACATTAGTAACAAGCATATGTATGGTGTATCTTTCATCTAAGCATTGCCCCTCTGTACTAATAAGCCTATTCCTATAAAGTATACTTCTTATGCAACCACTCTTGGCTGCTGTTGTCATTAAATTACTTCCCATTGCTCCTCTTGAAGCCTGTACCCAGGACCTCTCAGCACACCCACAAAAGACTAGCCAAAAACACACATTTAAAAAAACAAAAGATTACAACTAAGTCAGAACTTGACCAATTTCAACAGAATTTGGGATAAACCTACAATCATCTCAGCCACCTCACCTAAACACCATTGCCGTCACCTAGCAATTGGCTTGATACACACAGATGTCATTTTGCTTTTAATATAACGTTACCAAGGTTTTCAGGCAGAGGAGGATCTGGTCATTATTAAAAATTTGTATCTAGTGAACGGTTAGCATTCTCAAAGACTTGTGCAAAAGTTTCCAGAAAAAGAAGTAGAAGAGAGTTAGCATAGAATATAGTTTGAAACATTGTGAGAAACAAGCTTAACTGATCACCAGTCAGGAAACGATAGGGCCTGATCAGTTTACACTGAAGAAAAGATTGCAACAGTTGAACTTATATTGAGTCAAGAGGATGCATCTAAAACTCACAAGCTCATTTATCAAATTAGTCAAGCAACTAGCAGTTCTTAGTCAATTGTGTTTAAAATTATCTACAGTGATCTTCAGCACGGTGTCTTAAACAGTGTTGAGTACAACATCTAACTTAAAACAACCACATTTCTCGTATGATACGGTCCAAGCAACTCCATCACAAGTTCCCCCCACACAATGTCAATTTCATTTGGTTTACAGATGAGAGCATTATCAACACCCAAAATGACCAACTATATGCACAGAATGCAGTGAAGAAGCACAATAATGCTTCCAATCATCTTCTGCATACTTGCTCGAAACTCAGTAAATCGGTCATGGTTTCCTTTGGAGTGTCCAAAATGAGGTGCACAGAGATTTTCTTGATCGACTAAGGTGCAATTAATGGTGAGTACTATTGTGAAGTTTTACTATCACAGCAACTGCTACCAGCCTTTTGGCATGTCACTGGCCACATTTACATGTTTCAGCAAGACAGTGCACCTGCTCATTGTGGTCATGAAATCATCCAGCTGCTGGAGAAAATGAGACTGAATTTTATTTCACGGGACTTGTGGCCACCTAATAGTAAAGACCTGATTACAGGATTTGTGGACTCATGCAGCAATATGTTTACAAAATATTGATTAGTGACTGACAACTTCAAGCAGCATCTGACTTAAGGTGTGGGCCAATTTGAGTCGTGGTTTCCTTTGGCGCTGCAGTTTATCAGTGGAGAAAACTACTCTCAGGCATGTGTGTGTGCCAACAGGGGTAATTTGAACATTTTCTATAGGCTTGTTATTGCAAATTTATTCAGGATGCTATATCCCATAATTTTATTGAAATTGGTCAAGTTTTTGACAGTTATGCATAAAACAAGCTTTGTTTAGTTTTTTGAAACACAGTATAGGTACTTATGTTGATATAAAATTTTTGACTCCTTCAATTTTTAGTAGTTTTCTTCTTCTGGAGGACATTTGTTGTTGTTTTTTTAATTTTATTTTCTCATATATATTTTGTACTGATTTTATATATATATATATATATATGTATATATATATATATATATATATATATATATATGAGTCAAATTTTAAAGCCTACAAGATAAGTCCTTATTCAGGTCATGAAGTCATTCACTTTCATTATTTTTAAATTTATTATTATTTTTATACATATATATAATTTAATTTTAATTGTTATTTGTATTACTCTATTTCAGAATTCTTTATGAGAGTTTTCTGAGGAGGTTGTCTCTCATTTTACCTTTAGGTGATTGTCCAGGTCTTATACAATATTCATAGTTTGACTGGTTTTGCACTCTCTTTTGGGTAAGTTCTCTTTTATGGCCCCACTTTTTATTTATTGTTTTTTTAATCTTTATTTGATACATACTTCACTTTTTACCCATATGTTTTCCTTTGGGTTCTTTTGCCCAGGTTTGCAGCTATCCTTTTGACTGTTTTCATTGAGCATCAACTCAGTTTGAAATTAAGTCCCCTGATGCAGGCCTTGCATGGAAACATGTTGGGCGCTTGATCCAATCAGAGAACAGTTCTATAACAAGGGATGCATAAAATTAGGTGCCCAAAAGGGTGCCTGGTAGAAGCCTAATCTGCTTTCCTTTATAGAATACTAACCTTACTGGAAATATACATACTTAACATTCAGACTATAGAGCCAGTGTAAGTGTAGCACCAAAATTCTGGGCATATGGTAAAATATAGTATTCTATAATGTACTTAAGTAGGTGAGCCTCATCCGTGCTCTGCCTCATTAAGGTACATTGTATAAGTTAAGCAGGTATTTGCAGAATAGCACTTTGATAGAATTTTGTCATTTGTGTGTATGCACATATGTGCACAAATGCCATTATTCTAAATTGTCACACATGTAACAGGCCCATAACTATTAGCACCTATGTTATAGAATCGCTCTCTTATAAACTTTGACATTTAAATTGATGCGTTAAGTTATGTTATTGTCATTCTGTTTTGTTTTCTATGTTTGATGTCTATGTACTTTGTGATATATTGTGTGTTTTACTTTGATTTTGAAGATTTGTATTTAATAAAATATTTTGCTTTGTTAGTTTATTATTGATTAGATTTAGTAGTTTTATAAACTCATTTATTCTTATTTATGTATTAGATATTTATCCCTGTTGCTTTTAGTACTAAAAACAAAAGAAAAATCCAACACAATCTGCAGTAAAGTAAAAGCAACACAAGAAAAAACAAAGAACTGCAAACGTCAGAGATTTTGGATCAGTGTTTACCTTCAATCCATACAGGCTATTGTTCTTTTTCTGTTTGCAGTTTAATTAGATGCCAACCTAGGACCTCTGATGAAGGCGTGTTAATTGAAACACGGACCGTGTTGGGTTCCTAGGTTTGTGTAAAGGTGGTAACATTAACCGCCATCATTAATTGATATAATAAACATAGCCTGCATCTTGTACGTTTGTCTGCAGTTCTTCTTTGTTTTTTCTTGTGTTGCTCTTTCAGTACTACCATGTTTCATGTGCAATGGGCAGTTATCTCACTTTTGTTCTCTGTTTAAAAATATCTCAGCTAATATTCAACCAGCAGTGGTCAGCATTTTTTTAAATGCTCACTGTCACCAGCTAAATTAGCTCTGGATATTTAGTATCGGGCCATGTCCTAGTACCAGTACAGAATATCCAGAGCTAATTGTAGATGTCCTAGCTATCGGATCTTATGTAGGTTCCAGCTGATATTCAGCCAGAGCCCACATAAGGCAGTTATACAGGCCTTAACTGAATATTGACCGGGACCTGCATAACTTTCACAATGTTCACACCTTCTGAGTCCCCTCCCACCCCCTGAAAAGCTCCCCTTCTAATATCCCTCGCACCCACCCAAAACTGTCACTGTCCCCTTGGCACCTCAGGCCCTAAAGGTACTCCCAAGCCTACCTAGGATCCTTAGTAGTCCAATGGAAGTAGAAGCAAACCCTGTGTCCTTAGTAGTCCAATGGAAGTAGAAGCAAACCCAAAATGGCTGCTGCAACCTCTAGCAGTAGCTGTTTAGCTGCAGCAGCTGCTGCTAGGGGCTGGATTGAGTAGAGGGCGCTGCTGCCTCCTTTATCCCCACAGGACCATCAGGGATGCTAGTATGGGCCTAGGAGGACCTACCAGGACCAGGAGTAGGGGTGGGAATACATTCTTGCTGGGGGTAGGTGGAATCTTTGCTTGAAAAAGAGGGCTGTTTCAGATGGGTAGAAGGGAGATCAGAAGGATGTGGGAGAAGAATCAGAAGGGGTGATCATTGTGAAACCTTTTTAAGGTGTACCAGCTGATGATGTTCAGTCAGACCCACAAAGCTAAACAGGTGAATTAATTTGTCTGGTTGGCTAGGTGGATTGAATATTGCTGGCACCTGAATAATTGCTGGTTCCTCTGCCCATCTATATTGCCCCTGACCTGCCAATTTTGAACATGACTGATTAGAGCCAATATTCAGCAGCATTGCCAAGTTAAGTGTTGCTGAATATTGGCAGATGAGCAGTCCAAGTGATTTAAGTAGGCAGGAGCCCCTCTTGTCCACTTAAATTGCTTTGAATATTGGCAACCAAATAGTATTCCATGCATTGAAAAGGTCAATGGAAGACCAAAATATTGCCAGCATGGTAAATTTGTTATATAAAATAGGATGTTAAAGTTAAAAATAGGCATCTTTCAAAAGCCAGGAGGTAGATTCAAATGAAGAAAATTGAGAAAAGCATAAAGAAAGGCAAGTTTAGAAGTAAAAACCAAACAAAGAAAATCACCAAACAATACAGATAGAAAATCACTAAACTGTTCCACAGGAAAAAGGAGAAACCAAACAAGAACAAAACTGTGGGACTGATGATCTTAATAAACAAAAGTTTAATAAAAGTCTTCACAAACAATAGCCATGTAAGCAAATAATAAACCCATTGAACACACAGTAAAAAATTGTGGTATGGATCCGACACGGTCTGTGTTTCAGTAATAAGTAACCACCTTCTGGGGTCCATTCAGATAATACTACAATAATAAAATATGCGGAAGAGCATCCGGAGAGCTGTGAGTTAAGAATCCAAGTGCTGACGGCGTAAAAGTGCATAAAGCAACAAAATGCTGTTTGTTGTTTTATGCCCTTTACGCTGTTTTGGACTTAATCATCAGCAATGAATTTTGTTTCTTTAGTACAACTGATCAATTCCGAAGGAAAAGCAGTGTGCCATGTTAGGAAACACTGATCTAATGGTTAAACTGATTCTTACAGGCTTTTATTTTTTGCTTCAAATGCTTCTGAAAAACTTCTTATTAATTCTTTTCACTATTTCCTTTTGAAATCTCATTTGGTCTGCCTTACCAATGCTTTACTTCTAAACCTTTTGTTGAATAGGAGAGTTTCAAATAGGAAATCAAATATGAGGGCAATAATCCGAAAAGCGCCTTATAACAGAATAACCCAAACTTGAAAGACACTCTGGCCCCAAAAGGCAGCCAATGCAGTTTGGTATAAAAAGGACTAACATGGTCGTATTTTTTAAGATAAAAAATCAGGCGAACTGCAGCATTCTGTACCGAACAAAGTCTTAATAGAATTTTTTTGGGTAACCCCAAATAAACTATATTACAATAATTCAAAGTAGATTGGACCAATAATCGAAAGGATTCTCTATCAAAAAACTTTTTAATGGTTCTTAATTTCCATAGTAACGCATAGCTTTTTTAAATTAATAAATCTGTATGTTTCCTAAAAGTTAGATTACGATCCAACGAAACCCCCCAGAACTTTCAGATTTGATGCTATTGCAAAACTTTGACCCTTGAGTTAGATGTTTGTATTTTGAATTTTTTCACTAGGACTTGCCAGAAAAAAACCTAGTTTTTTCAGGATTAAGCTTCAGCTTGACCTGTAGCATCCATAATTCTACCTTTTCCAAGATATTAGAAATTTGGGTAATTAATTCATTTGAAATGTTCTTATAAGGAATCAATATTGAGATGTCATCAACATAAATATAAAACACCACTTGTAAACTTTGAAGTAGATGCGCCAAGGACACTAAATAAACGTTAAACAATGTAGGAGAACCCTGTGGTACTCCACATGAATTCATCCAAGAGGAAGAATATTTATCATCCGAAAACACTTTGTATGTTCTTTGTTCTAGGAACCCTCTAAACCAGTTTTTTACATTACCACTGATCCCAATTGAATCTAAGGCCATGATCCACCAAATCAAAAGCACTGCTTAGATCCAATTTTAGAATCAGGGCACTAGTGCCAGTGCTAAACAAAATAGTAAGTTGATTTAATAATGATGCCATTACCGATTCTGTGCTGTATCCAGAACGGAACCCAGATTGATTGTCATGTAAAATATTGAATTTCTCCAAATAATTTACCAATTCGGCATTTACCAGTCCCTCCATTATTTTTTCAAACAGTGGGATACTGGCCACCGGTCTATAATTTTTTTCACTTGTAAGTGGCTCCTTCGTATTTTTCACTAGTGGAGTTATTATAATTTTTCCTAAGTTATTATCAAATTGTCCAGATTATAACTGAAAAATAATCCAATTATAAAGATGTATTCTGAAGGTAGGTGAAGCGTTCCTCATTACATTCATCGGGCAAATACCATAATTCGTCAGGCAGATACCATAATTTAACCATGGCCAGAAACCGGACTACTGTACATGTTCCTATGATAGACTGAGTGATCTGCCGAGTAGCAAATCACCTGGGAACTGTAGTCCTAGTAGCACCAGATTGGCCCAGGCACCCATGGTATTTGGATTTCGTGCGCCTGCAAAAGGGTCAAAGTCTCAGACTCCAGGTGAACCCAGACCTGCTCTCACAGGGGACGATCGCCCTGGAAGATCCTAGACGCTTTGCTTTTATGGCATGCTCTTGAGTGCCCAGCACTAGTCCAAAAAGAATATTCAGAAGTAGTTGCTACTCTCCTTAGAGCCAAGAAGCCAACAACGGTTTCAGCATATGCTAAGGTGTAGGACACATGTCAGTGCTGGTACAGCAGAGAAAAGTTGGAGCCAGGCAAAACCCCAATCTTGTCATTTCTGGCATTCTTCCAAGAGGGCCTTGACAAAGAATTGACAGTGGCGTTCCTTAAAGTTCAAGTAGCAGGGCTCTCAAGCTTTCGGGACCGATAGAAGAAAGCTTCGTAAGCAGCTGAACAGAGTTATCTCCTAATTCTGCCCTTAGATGCTCTGGAATGATGATGATTGTATAAATATTTCCAATCAAATATTGTTTATTAAAAATAACAGAGTAATCTTGTTTCAAAAGGCATTTGTACAATGGAAAAACATTGCAATCAGAAGTGTAAATGCATCTTTCTGTGGAACGGATATATGCTGTCCTGCCTCCTAATATGATGACATTTTTCTACCTTCATATAATTGAGCAAACTTAATTTTTACCATATAAGGCTCTTCTGTTCATTCATATGGGAGTGTGGCTTTTTCCCCCCTCACAAAGGAATTTCTAAAAGTTACATTCTAATACTAATTTAAATCCAATATTACAATATACTTACAAAGAAAAATATTCATGCACATAGCCTTAAATCATCTCTCTTCTGTGTTCCTAAAGTCCAAACTGCGTCTCTCTAATGCTACTGCTCGATCTAACAATATGTAGTGAAAAGTCCTTTGTTTCACAGTGAAAAGGGGAGTGGCTAAACAACTTTTTAAAAAAATCAAACTTTTCCTATGTAAAATACAGTTTGAGGTAGCTATATGTTAATCAAAATAAAGTCAAGTGAAAGCTCCTAACTTACATTTTACTAGCTTACTAATATTTCCTACATATTTTCATATATGCATTCACACATATATGCCCATATGTATCCAATTAGTGTCTCTAACTTTATTCTTCAAAAAAGGCCCCTTGGAATGTGATCCCTGTAGTCCAGAGTAAGAAGAAAAGTCCATCTCTATAGCACCAAGGTCAGAGGCCAATCTATGTATGCCAGTGGGTCTCTGGAGCATACCCCCCTAGACCAACTGGACAACAGGCTTCTAAGAACTTAACTGAAGATATCTGGTCTGGATTTTCTCTAGCCTTCACTACAGATCAACAGAGCTTGTCAGTTTGCATACCTCCTCAAGATGGATTCCTGCTTTTTTCCTGTTTCTCCTCAGAGCAAGAGCACATGTTTTCTCATATCAATATTTTATCCCATATTTGTCTATCTGATTTTGTATACAATTTTATCCAAATTTATTTATCACAAACTTTTCTTACTTGCTCAGGAAAATGTGGCCTTATCTTCTCAATCAATCCCTGAATAGTGAATCCTTTGAACAAGAGTAAGAAAGTTTAGTGATTGTTTATTTCCTCATGTTTGCCCATATCACCAAATGCTTGTCCATTTTTAATAGGCCCGTCACACCCCAGGCTCACTTGAGCCAAAGCGCCACATCACAGCACATCTGGATATAATTAGGTTCTTGAAAGGTGCCATGAGACTAAGGCCACTGATTTGAGATATGTTTCCATCATGGAATCTTAATATAGTCTTAGAATGGTTCAGCAGGGCTCTATATGAGCCCTTACAGGAAACCTCCCTCATGGATATATCAGTCAAAGCAGTCTTCTTGGTTGCAATTACATCTGCCAGAAGAATCTAAGAATTGCAGGCATTGTCGTGCAGAGAGCCGTTCCTCAGGATCATGGAAACAGGTGTGACTTTGTATATGGTTTCCCTGCTTCTTACCAAAAGTCATCTCTGCATATCATGTCAACCAAGAGGTTAGACTACCAGCACTATTCCATTCATTAGTATGGAAGTGCACTCATCTCGAAAGGTGCACAACAGCTTCAATGCTGTTCATATCTGGTTGGGCTTGTCCTTGTCATTTGTAACTTTCCTACTTGTTGGGGAATCTGTTCTAGCAGGGGAACTCACATCTAATCGACAGCTGTAAGTTCATTTAAGATATGCTGGAGTTGTACTTAAATGGCAGCTCCAGCAGTGGGGAAGTGAAGCCAAAGTCAAAAGGGCTTCTGTGATCTGTGTCATGTATATGGCAAGACAGATTAGGAAGGGCTGGAGTGGTTTTGATGGCAACTCCATAGCTGGGAAGTAGGACCAGTGCAGGGCAGATTTTTTTTACTGTCTGAACCCTGAAAATGGCAAGGATGGATCAGGAGCAAGAACGTGTATTTTATACCACATTCATATCATGAGTGTAGGTCTTGTATATCTCAGTGTGGGAAGGAAAGACATCTTATAGTGGAATTTAGCAAGTAAAATGTAATACTACTACTGGATTGTTGGTTCAATATTGCCTTGAAAATTAATGTGACTGTTGGGCAGACTGGATGGAACATGCTGATCTTTATCTCCACAGTTTCTGCCTCTTTTTTTGGGGGGTCTTTATCTACCATCGTTTACTATGGGGCTCATATTCAAACATAAACACATCTAAAAACCCACCCAAATCAGCACTTAGAAGAATAAAAGACAGGTCGTTCAAGTGCCGATAATCAAACCTATTTTTTGGACATATTCAGGGACATTTTAGGCCTCTGAATACCATTGTGCACCTAGAGCTAAAAGGGGTATATTTGGAGGAGTGGTTAGGGCGGGATGTGGGCCGACCTAGACTTAGTCATCCTGCAGGAATAATCAAAGGTTTTAAGAGACTTCCTGGATGGAACTTATATGTTGTGACTTAGACAATGTAAAAATAGATATAAGTGCCCAAAAGTTATCCAAAGTGATCAGATAACTACTGCAGAGAACCCCACACACTCCCCCAGTGTTCACTGACTTCCTCACACCCCTGCAAAGATCAGAATAAAAATGTACACACCTGTCTCCAGAACATCAGCACCTAGTATAGGAAAGCCTAATAGAGCTGCACACTGGTCTCTTAAATAACCTGGGGGTGGGCTATTGAACCATAGAAAGGAGGACCCAGGCCCATAAGCCACTCTAACCACTATATGAATGGTGGAAAATGTGAGCCCACCAAAATAATACCAAAACCCTACTGTACTGCCATTTAGGTGGCACCTGCAGCCATAAGGGCTATTGGGGTTGTGGACAGGGGATTTACCATAACCTATTAGGGAATTCTGGTGAGATGTTTATCAGACACCCTTTTTATGAAGTTCACAGCAGTGCCCTGTAAGGTGCTCCACTGCTCTGTTGCCATATCTGGATGGCCAGGCCATCACATGCTGGCCCTTCCCACATCCAAATGATCTTATTCTGGGCATTTGGAACTTAGATAAATTTTTGGTCGAAAATGTGGTATGAAGATAGATGTACTGGCGGTCTGGATGATCAATGGCTTGGATGTCCAGAAAGACAATTTCGGGGAAAAAAATTTAGACATATTTTTCAAGAATGGACATTTTCCCACTGCTGACTTTGGGCATCTAGCACCATACGACCAAATTCGACTTAGACTTTTTTTTTATTATGCTCCTCCACATTACTATATAGAGTATAGCTCTGCTCTTTATGGGCAAACTGTCACTGGCTGGCATTATATTTCAGCTTATTCCATGTTTGTAAGGCTCTGCTTGGCTCCAAGCCTGAGCCTCATTCATACCTTATCCTGGGCCTCAGCTTTATCATGTAACAGGATCCTCCTCTTCTTACATTGGAATCTTCCTGTATGTCTTTATACTCAAACTGGATCCTTCTCTACATAGTCAGCGTGTCTCCTGCTCAGCATTTTATGCTTGGTTTTATCAATAATTGGAAATCCTGACGGTGTTTTGTGCAGATTCCTTTGTATCTCGGGGTCAATGGTGACTATCAACTCAGTCCCGCCATTGTTGCCTATGGTGGTATCTACATTTCCATTTCCATTAATCAACTGATTTTTCCTTCATTCTTCAGGAGGAAACTCATCCTGGGGGTTTCCATCTATTGCTTTATATTGTTGTTGCTTTATGTCACTGCTCTATATTGCCTTATATTGCTGCTTTATATTGCAGTCATTTGTTTTCTTTTCTAGGCTGATTAAAAATGCATAGATGATATAGAAATAATACAGAAATATGTTTCAGGCCTTAGCCTCTTGGTGGCCTTGTTTATTTTCTTTTTGGGGGTTTGGATAGCCTGGTAGCTAGGGATTCCCATATGTGAGAGATACTGTACTGCTTGCTCTCAAAGAAACTCACTTGTAGCAGATGTTCTCCGAGGACAGCAGAATATATATTCTCACATACCTGCAAACTCCCCTAAGAGTTGTATAACCCCCTACTTTTACCCAGTTGCTGGAAAGGGGCACACAAAGTTATTTTTATTTGTTTTAGGAATAGAGCTGGGACCAACTGAGTAGCTAGAGTTCTAAAGCAAGCAAACACCAGACACTTCTTTCACTCTTCCAAATAATGTAGACCACACCACCAGGGTAAAAGTCCGACTTTACCTTCTTCCAAGGAATCAGAAGAGGCACTCTCTTAAAAAAAGTGAAACACAAATGTTACATACAAATTCCAATTCCAAACTATCCCCTTAAGCATTCAGTTGTGCAGTTCAGATCCTTTTGACTGGATCCTGATCAGATGGAGGGAATTTCCAAAAGACAAATTTGCCATCCGTTTTCAGCCCTTAAATCTCTTCTGGGGGTAGGGCTACTAACCAACTAGCCCTCCCCCTTCAGATATTCAAACACTGAGGCTGGCTTCTCACTCACATGCTGGAAACCAATGTGCTGGCCATGTCCATGGGCCTCCGAACATGTGCGGATGCGTGTGACATCATCCGTTCATGCTCAGAGGCCCTCCACACATAGCCAGAGCTTTCCAAAACCCAGACAACTGCTGAGTTTTGAAAAGTCCGTCTGGGCACACGGACAGTCCTCTAAAAAGAGTTTCCTGGAAATTTGGTAACTCTAGACTTGAGAGAGGGTGGGAGGATTTGCGGCTCAGGACTCTGCTGCTGGGGCTTCGGGGACATTTTTTCTACCGGTGATTTTATTTGCCGGTTTTGGGAGAGTCCCGGTTAACTGAGACTCTACAGTATTTTCCATCCTGCTATACAGTTGTATTCTGTTAGATACTGTAATAAACTTGCTGGTCCTGCATATTCATGTGCTGCAGCAGCTGCAAAAGCTTCTTGAATGAGGTTGGGGGCATGCCCCATGCCAGGATCTATTGGATAATGTCATCTATTTGTGAGAATGTTTTGCTTTTCTCAGAGAATACCTGCTAAAATGAATAACTTCACTTGCTCTGAAGACAAGCAAGTATAATAATCTCATGTGTGGGTGATGTCATCCACAGCACATAACAAGTGTGCTGTCACTTTAAATATTAACCACTGCTCGTACTGCATACGTGCTGGTGTCTTCCCATCCAATGTGTGCTCAAAGGACCTGCAGTTCTTAGCTTTCCATGGAGCTGAGAAGCTGTACTTTTATCCTCAGCATGTCAAACTTTTACCTTTTGGGATGTCTACCCTTCAGTTTTTGTCATTATTTGTTGTTTTCGTTCATGTTCCTTCCCTTTAAATTGAGTTTTTCAGATTTTTTCAAATTTAAAATTTCAGGCCTTCAAGCCGCTTAAATCCCTTTTCCTGTTCCAGGAGTATCTAACTATTTTTGGCTTTACTTTTATTTGAGCTCCCCAGGCCATTGAGCCCTTTAATTTTGCATTGGCAGTTTTCCCTTCAATGATCAAGGAGCCTGGTGGCTTCAAGTGGTGCACTCAGAACAACAGGACCATTTCAGGCACTGACCCACTCAACTGGTGTGTTCAGTGTTTTGATCTTGAGCATTGAGACATTTCTTGTGCCCTCTACTCTTGTATGGAGAAGAGGTTGCTATAGGCCTGTAACCTTCAATTTGAAAAGTATTTCTGTACCACATCGGGGTCATCAAGCATCACCGGGGATTCTAAACCCGACCCTCAGATTCCTTCTGCACCAGCATTCACTCCTGCATTGACTGCATCAACATCGCATTATTCTGAGTTGATGCAACATCGTTCTTAGTCAATGCAGTGCCAGAATTCCACTTCATCATCGGTACACCTTGCATCAGGGGAGTCGCATAAGAAACCTTAGAAGCATAAACTTGTCTCTTACCAGACATGTCTCGGCATCTTCCCAAGCTTCAATTTTCTCATTGGAAGCCCTGCATCAACGCATGGAAGACTGATCACTTTCTTTACAATTAGTGTCTTTTCAAAGGTGTGCCTCAATACCCAGTATCACGGGCTCCTTGTAGATCTTTCTCTAAATCGGTACCAGTGCCATTGATACAGGAGCAGCTTCGTGCCCTATTCCATCAAGAGCCGGTAGGGCCACTGCAGTCACAGCCTGCCAAGGCTCCTGCGGCCTCCTTGCCAGCCTCAGCCCAGCCCAAAGATGTGTTGGCACTTTGCTCCAGGATTCCTCCTCAACGTTGTGCATCAAAATCCAGGAGACATTCAAATTATGCATTGTTCTCAAGGGAGCGTGATTCACCTGTTTCACCTTGATGCTAAACTAAACTAAACTAAACCTTAGGTTTATATACCGCATCATCTCCACAATCGTAGAGCTCGGCACGGTATACAAGAGTTGAGAGAGAAAGGAACTCCAATGAGGTTAAAGGGTATATTGAGAAGGATATCTGGGGGGCTTAGGATGCCAAAGATGGGTTAGGTATTACATTTTTGAAAAAAGCCAGGTTTTCAGATGTTTGTGGAAGAGTTGGAGAGAGCTCAGGATCCGGAGGGGGGAGGTAAGGTTGTTCCAGAGCTCAGTGAATCTGAAGGGGAGGGAGGTCCCTAGTTTTCCTGCACGGGAAATGCCTTTTAATGAAGGAAAGGATAATTTTAGTTTGTGAGTGGGTCTGCTGGTATTAACATTTAAGGAGTTCCAGGAGAGTGGGATGAAGGGAGGGAGGATTTTGAAAATTAGGCAAGCGCATTTAAAGTGGACCCTGGCGATAATCGGAAGCCAGTGAAGCTTAGACAGGAGCAGTGACACATGGTCGAATTTACTTTTTGCAAAGATGAGCTTGGCCGCGGCATTCTGGATCCGCTGAAGTCTATGAAGGTTTTTTTTGGTAAGGCTTAGGAAGATTGAGTTGCAGTAGTCCAATCTGGACAGGATGATAGATTGGACGAGAACGGTAAAGTGATTTTGATTGAAATAGGATCTTACTTTCCTCAGCATTTGAAGGCTGAAATAGCATTTTTTTGCCAAGGAATTGAGGTGATCGTTGAAGGACAAAGTGGAGTCGATGATGATGCCCAGAACATTGCTTGAGGACTCCAACTGCAGAGTGGAGCCAGATGACAGGGGGATGGAGGTGGGAAGTTGGTCTAGTTTAGGGCCGAGCCAAAGTAGTTTAGTTTTGGACTCGTTCAGTTTCATTTTGACAGTATGGGCCCAGGACTGGAGGTTCGTTATACAAGAGGATATGTTCTCCGAGAGGTTGGTAAGGTTTGGGTCGGTCTCGAGGAGGACTAGGATATCGTCAGCATAAGTATAAATTGTTTCTAGGGGGGTTAGATGGAGGAGTTTAAGGGAGGACATATAGATGTTAAACAGAATAGGAGAAAGGGGAGAGCCTTGTGGGACTCCACACGTTGGTTGCCAGGGGGCGGATGAGGTGCCATTCATGTTGACTGTGTAGGAACGAGAATGTAAGAATTTTGAGAACCAGTCTAAAACAGTGGAGTTGATGCCTATCTCAGAGAGTTGGTAGACTAGGATGTCATGGTGAACAACGTCAAAAGCAGCGGAAAGGTCGAATTGAAGGAGGACGGCAAACTTATTTCGAGAGTGGAGTAGTTGGACCTTTGAGATTAAGGAGGTCAGTAGTGATTCGGTGCTGAAATTGGGACGAAATCCATATTGGTAAGGTAGAAGGATAGAGAATCTCTCTAAATATGATGTGAGTTGGGTGGCTATGATGGACTCGAGCAACTTGGTTAATAGAGGGATAATTGCTATTGGGCGATAGCTGGATGGTGTGGAGGGGTCTAGGTCAGATTTTTTCAGTAGAGGGGACAGGGCGATATGGCCCATTTCTGGGGAGAAAAGGCCTGAGTGTAAGGCGGAATTGATGAGTTCGGTAATAGAAGAGATGGCCTGCGCGGGAATTTCCTCATATAGGTAGGAGGGGAATGGGTCTAAGGAGCAGTTGCAGGATTTCAGTTTGAAGCAAAGTTTGAGGACCGAGGATTCAGATACGGGCTCAAAGGTGGACCAGGATCTGTCGACTGGGATGGGGTAGGAGGACGTTAGGGTAGAATTGGAGTCGGTGGGCACCAGGGAGTTGTAGGGAACTATGGGTGGGAAGGGGGATCTCAAGGTGGTGATCTTATCGTTGAAGAATTTCGCCAGAACATCAGCTGAGGGGGAGGAGGGGACCGAGGTGGAGCCTTTTTTGGAAGTTAAGGAACGCCAGATATTGAATAGAGTGCTGCTCTGGTTGTTGGATCTTGTGATTTTATCTCCGTAGAAGTTCTGTCTAGCTTTTTTCAGAACTGAATTGTAGAACTTGATGTTGACCCTCCAGGACTGTCTGTCGATAGGGGATTTAGATTTTTTCCATTTGCACTCCTGAGCTCGACATTTCTGCTTTAGTTCTCTGTGATAGGGGAGAAACCAAGGGGCCTTACAGGAATAGGAGATGGTTTTAGTAGAAAGAGGGGCGAGGGAGTGATAAGTGGACTGGGAAAGTGTGACCTAATTATGCCAGTTGGATTCTGGGTCTGCAGGTTGAGGAGTGGAGGAGAATAGGTTGAGAAATTTGGTCCAGAACAGGTCGTTGTAATTTTTTTGCGGAAGGTAATGGAATTGGAAGTGCGGGGCGGGGCGCCAAAAGGCGACATGAAAATGGGGAGACAGAAGGTCCCTAAGAGGTGGTCAGACCAGGGTACATGATCCCAGCGAGTATCGCCGGCTAAAGTTTTGTGGGCGGTAAGATCGAGGAAGCTAATGAGGTCAAGTGTGTGCCCCTTTTCATGGGTTGGGGATGGGGCACGGGGGGGGAAGCCAAGGGAGGTAAGAAAGCTAATAAATTTGGTTGTGTCCTTGCTGGTGAGGTTGTCTAGGTGGAGATTGATGTCCCAAATAATCAGTAGTCTTTGGAATTTGAGGAAGGCATTTGTTATAGTCTCGAGGACGAGTTCAGAGGATTTGTTCCAAGGGGTGGGTGGGCGATATAGAAGCAGGATACCCAGTGCATGGGGGTGGAGTTCATCATTGACAGAGGCTAGCATGTATTCTAGTGAGGTGTGGCTGCCTTTTTCGAGGAGCTGGACATCAAAGAATGATTTGTATAGCAATACGAGGCCACCTCCTTTACGGTTGGTTCTGGGAGAGAAGAGGCCATGGTATCCGTGGGAGCAGAGTTCGTATCCATGATTCCATGATGCATAGGAATCCGGGGTCAGAATCCTCGACTAGATCCTTCAAAATTTGAATCTTTTTGCATGCGGATCTGACATTGCAATAAAGTGTTAGGACTGGGGTGAGGGAGTTGGAGGCGAGGTTTGGGAGGTTGGCAGCGGGAATAGGCTTTAGAGAGGCAAGGTTGGTTCGTCGAGGGTTTTTGTTGGGGGGATGGTTTCTGGTGCGTATCAGCGTGGGGATTCTGAAGCCAGAGCAGATGTTACTGACATTTGCGGAATTAAGGGGGTTGGGGGAGGGAGGTAGTAAGCAGAGGGTGTTGTTGAGCGAGGAGCAGAGTAGGAGGAGAAGGAGCCACAAGGGTGGCTTCATGGTGAGAGAGTGGGAAGTCTTAGTGAGTGGGGAGGCAGGTAAGAACTGGGAGCCTTTGGAAAGGGGAGGAAGGATTTTTCTTTTTTTTTTTTTTCTTTTCTTTTCTTTTTTTAAGAAAGCTAGGGTGCCTGTTAACATGGCAACGGGCGGAGGAGGGAGGGATAAGATGAAGGAAAGCTTCCTCCTTCCTCAGCCTGGGAAAGGTCGCTGGGGGGGGATTTTCGGCGGCCCTCGGGGGTCTGAAGATGAATTTGACGCTGGAAGCTTTCAGCGGCCCTAGGAGGGCTGAAGATGAGTTCGGCGCTGGAAGAGTTCAAAGTAGAAGCGGGCAAAGTCAGCCCGGGCGGTCCTGCACCGGCGGGAACCTTTGAGTCGGCGATCCCCGGAGGCTGGGGGGAGAACAGGGCTCTGAGAGGAGTGTCAGAGCCAATCCCTCTTGCTGAATTGGCGTCGGGCGGCGGAAGGAGGGACAAGATGAAGGAAAGCTTCCTCCTTCCTCAGCCTGGGAAAAGTCGCTGGGGGGGATCTTTCGGCAGTCCTCGAGGGGCTGAAGAAGAATCAAGTCGGTGGAGAATGCAGAAGAGGAGCGGGCAGAGTCAGCTCCGAAGATGGCTGTTTTGTTTTGTTTTTTTTGTCCAGGGAAACGGTTCAGCAAGGGCTGTTGGGGGCGGAGTTGGTCTCCCACGCCGGCCAACTCCTTCCCTTGCGGTGGCTGGAGCTGAAGAGGAGCTGGGCTCCGAAGATGGCTGTATTTCAGTCAGGGAAACGGCTCAGCAAGGGCTGTTGGGGGCGGAGTTGGTCTCCCACACCGGCCAACTCCTTCCCTTGTGATGGCTGGAGCTGAAGAGGAGCTGGGCTTTGAAGATGCATTCTCGACGCTGTGGTTAAGAGACATCTCGAAGAGAATACTTTGACAAATCTGATTCTGACCTATCACCACATTCCAGTGACGACCCCCATGACTATTCTGCAGATGAATCTTATGGCATCCCATCTGATCCTTCTTTATATCCTTAACATTACAGATCTCTCTACTTGAAAGCTTATCTTTTACAAGCTTCATGCACCAGAAGGTAGAGTTGTCCAGAAAAACCTAAAGTTAGAAAAACTGTGTGAATTGAACTTTTTCCCATGATTTTGATTGTGCTTGATCAGAAAATTTTTTTTTTAAGTTTTTACAGCCCATCCTGGGGTCCCTCAAAGCCAGTGACTACTTAAAGCTCCGTTTTTCTTAAAATTTGCTTTTATATTTGCTTAATAGAGCAATTTTCTTGATATTAAGCTATAACTTTTGTTTTCACACTCAGCAGTGATACATTAATAATAAGACATTATATGCAAAAAGTCTAGTAGTATTTTATTCAATGAACCTTCAATTTATGTACATTATTGTGGAAAATAACAGAAATTTAACATACTTTGCTAAACACATACACCTTGGTGTAGTCATCTACCATTATAGTCATCTACCAGTAGCATTACATTGTTGCAAAGAGTTGAACAGCATTGCAGACTTTATCCTGACTATGGCCCTGATGCACAAAAGGTTTCCTGGCAAGTAAGACTAGTTTTAACTAGTCTTACTTGTAAGGAAACTCTCCTACCGATGCACAAAGAATTCTCCATGGCTGCTACCAGTCATTGGTAAAGTCTAGCAGCCACTGAAAATCCTATACTAATGCATTACAAGCAGCTCAGTAGTATTCTAATGAGCACTCCATGTAATGCACAACAGGGAAATGCATTGTTTCCCATGCATAATTTACCAACAGGGTCTGAGCTTGTCATAGTCTTACTTTCCTCTCAGTGCCTGAATGCTGATTGGTTCAGGTACTGACAGGAAATTAAGGCTATGACAGCCCACCCTGCTGGTAAAGGCCCTGACAACCATTTAAAAAAACCCAAATCCCTCCCTCTTACCAATCCCCCATCCATGCCCCCTGTCCTCCCTCCTGCTGAGCCCACCAGATGCTGTCCCCCACCACACCCATGTACTTTTTTTTTCAAGATCAGCAGGAGGGATACCCACTCCCTCTTGCTTCCTCCAGTGCCTCCCTCCAGTGCCTGCAGTTTTCTGCAGAGAAACGACTGCAACTGGAAGGAGGAGGGAGCCAGCCAGAAGAAGGTAAACACCCGCCGGAAGGAGGCACGTACTTGGAGCAATGAATGGAGGGAGGGAGAGAGAGGGGTCCGTTGGGACATGGGAGGAAGGGAGAGGGGCACATTGGGGCATCGTGAGGGAGCACAAACTTCAGACAAAGGAAGGGGGCAGGAATTGGGACACAGAATGGAGGGAGGGAGGGAGGGGAGCATGAGCCATAAAATGGAAGAATGGAGGGAGTGAGGGAAAGAGATGTTGTGGTGGGGGAGGGAAAAGAAAGAATTGGGTGTCTGAGTGAGAGGGAAAGAGAGATGGTGCATATGGGAAGATGAAGAAAGAGGAGAATTGTTCTGCATAGGTAGGGAGAGAGAATTATTGGACATGGTGGGAGAGGAGTGAGGTAGAGATGTATGGGGAAGAGATAGATGAGAGGGAGCAATGCTGGATGTGGTGGTGGAGAGGGAACAGTGGGATGGATGAAATGGATGCAAGAGTATCTTCAAGGAGGTGGAGAAGGTGGCAAGAATACTAGGATCTGAGTTACATATAAATTCAACTTAAGAATGGTTTACATAATGGAACCCGTTCTTAACCCGGGGACTGCCTGGATAGCGAAAAAAGATAAAGAGAAGAGTGACAAAAATGATAAAAGGGATGGGACGATTTCCCTATGAGGAAAGGCTAAAGTGGCAAGGGCTCTGCAACTTGGGGAAGAGACAGCTCAAGGGTGATTTGATAGAGGTCTCAGAAATACTGAGTGGAATGGAAAGAGTAGATGTGAATCACTTGTTTACCCTTTCTAAAAATACTAGGACTAGGAGGCATGCAATGAAGTTGCTAAGTAGTAGAGTTTAAACAAACTGGAGAAAACCTTTCTTCACACAAAATGTAATTAAACTGTGTAATTTATTGCCAAATAATGTGTTTAAATCAGTTTGTTTAATAGGGTATAAAAAAGGTTTGGATAATTTCCTAAAAGAGAAGTTCATAGGCCATTATTGAGATAGCTTGGGAAAATCCACTGCTTATTCCTAGGATAAGCAGCACAAAATCTGTTTTACTGCTTGGGATCTAGCTAGGTAATTGGGGCTTGGGTTGGCCACTGTTGGAAATACCAGACTTGATGGATCTTTGGTCTTTCCCAGTATGGCAATTCTTATATTCTAATGTAACCAGATAGCAATGTATTACCAGAACAAACAGGGAAGGACAGGTTCTTATCTCCTGTCAGAAAGTAATTCACATATGGACTTGGGTGACCTCTCGAGGAATATTCCTCAAGGCAATCTTCCTAGCTGGCAAACAAAATACTGTGGTAGACAAATTGAGCAGATTTATCTAACCTTATGAATGTTTCCTCTGCATGCATGTGGTTTGCCAAATATTTTCAGCAGTGGTGGACCCCATTGATCTATTTGTGTCTTCTCAGAACAACAAACATCCCTGCTTCTTCTCCATGCTCCCAATCAAGCATAAGAACATAAGAATTGCTGCTGCTGGGTCAGACCAGTGGTCCATCGTGCCCAGCAGTCCGCTCCCGCAGCAGCCCTTAGGTCAAAGACCAGTGCCCTAACTAAGTCTAGCCTTATCTGCATACGTTCTGGTTCAGCAGGTATCTTGTCTAGCTTTGTTGTGAATCCCTTTAGGGTGTTTTCCCCTATAACAGCCTCCGGAAGAGCGTTCCAGTTTTCTACCACTCTGTGGGTGAAGAAGAACTTCCTTACGTTTGTATAGAATCTATCCACTTTTAACTTTAGGGAGTGCTTTCCTTCTTCATGGGGGAAGGGGAGATGGATTATTCTATATGCTTTACCCCTACTACTACCTCTTATTGGGAAAACTCTCAAACTGCGTTGAGACAAGGGGACCATGATCTTAATTGTTCCCTCCTGGCCACATCAAATTTGGTTTTCCTTCTTGAACTATCATCCAAAGAGACATGGAAATTAGATCCTTTTCCAACTCTATTAACGTAGAATAAAAGGTCTCTGCTTCATCCTGACCCTAGTTCCCTCCCACTGATGACATGGTTCTTGAAGACATAGAGCTAATCGTTAAATCTTCCAGAAGACTTATCCAGAATACTCATAATTTGTCAAAATGTTTCTACATAGATGTATTACCGTTCAAAATAGGCAAGGTTTTCCTTTTGGTGTACAGCCAGAGCATTTAACCATGCTCTCTTCCTTCTCTTTTGGAGTACCTCCTCCATCTTTCTAATTATAGCCTAAAATCTAACTCAGTACAAGTGCACGTGAACGCAATTAGCACTTTCCATACAAGGATTAATGACAAGCCAACATTGGTTTACTCTTTAGTAGTGTGATTCATGAAAGGCTTGTTTTCATACCAAACCTTATCTAGCAAGCCTCCATCAGTGACCTGGGATCTGAATGTCATCCTGATGGTTCCCATGAAGCCTTCTTTTGAACCTCGTCATTCCTGTTCCTTGAAATTCTTGACATGGAAAGTGGTCATCTTAGCGCTCACGTCTGCCAGTTGGGTAAGCAAATTTCAGGTGTTAGTGGCAGACCCGCCTTACACCAGGTTTTATCATGACAGGGTAGTTCTTCAAACACACCCTAAATTCCTCCCTAAAGTGATATCGGAATTTCATCTCAATCAATCCATTGTACTTCCTGTCTTTCCTAAGCCTCACACTCATTCTGAAGAAGCAGCACTGCACACCTTGGACAAAAAACTTCAAACTAAAACTAAACCCTGAAAAAACTAAAATATGGCCACCCCAACGAACAAATACAAAGAGCCATCAATCAGCTTACAAGGGAGAAACTTTCCTATTAACCCCACTATAAAAATCCTTGGAGTGATCTTAGATCAACAACTGACATTTGACGCCCACACTGACATATTAGTAAAAAAATGTTTCTACCTATTATGGAAACTACGTACGATAAAACCATACTTTGACTTTGCATCGTTTAGACTATTAGTACAATCACTAATCCTAAGATCGCTGGACTAAACATCATCTACCTAGGACCCTACAAAAAAAACTACCAAAAGATTGAAAACAATCCAAAACACAGCCATAAGACTGATTTTTGACCTGAAAAAAAATCAGACCACATCACCCCATATTTCAAAAAACTACACTGGCTACCAGTCAAAGCCAGAATAATTTTCAAACTCAGTTGCCTATGCTTCAAAACACTATTTGGCACAGCAACCACCTATCTTCTGAATCACTTTGTTCTCCAAGAATATTAGTATTCGCCTTTCCGATTCCTATAGGATGCAAATTCAAAAGATTCCTTGACAAGACACTTTCCTTCCAAGCAGGAATCTGGAACAATACTCTAAGTGACGTACTCCTTAACCATTTTGTCATACCAATCATTCAGAAGATCACTGAAAACCCATTTATTTGACAAATTTGTTTAACTTTCCTCTATGTCTTCTGGCATGCTCCTGTTGTATATAACTACGTTACACGCCTGTCTGTTTCCTCCTACTTCATACTCATGATGTAACTTAGCTGCATTCATGCAATCTCTCTTGTGTAAACCGTTTTGAACTGAAAAGTATGATGAGATATAAATAAAACTATTATTATTATTACTAGTATTTAAGCCCATTACATTAATGGGTGCTAGAATAGATGTGTGTGTCTGACTTTCTTTCTTTCTATTTCTCTCTGCTTGGCCGCTTTCTGTCTGTTTGTCTTTCTTTCTTTCTGTCTCTCTCTTTCCTCGGCTTTCCACCACCACCCCTTGCCTATACAATGGCATAATGACTTCAGGCTTACGGCTGACGAAACTCCTGCGTATGCAACCTATGATTTGCCTTGCCTTGGATGAAGCTTGCTCCACTTGATTGGCAGTCTTCATGTTCTCACTGACGATCACCCCTAAGTCTCGTTCTGCTTCAGTTCTTGTTAGGATCTCGCCATTAAGGGTGTAAGTCTTGCATGGATTTTGGCTGCCCAGGTGCATGACTTTGCATTTTTTGGCATTGAAGCTGAGTTGCCAGGACCTAGACCAGCGCTCCAGTAGGAGTAGGTCGTGCATCATGTTGTCGGACATTGAATTTATGTCTGTTGTGCTTTTGCCCACTACATTGCTTAGTTTGGCGTCATCGGCGAATAATGTTATTTTACCTCGCAGCCCTTCTGCCAAGTCTCTTATAAAGATGTTGAATAGGATCGGGCCCAGGACCGAGCCCTGCGGCACTCCACTGATTACCTCCGTCATTTCGGAGGGGGTGCCGTTCACTACTACCCTCTGAAGCCTACCTCCAAGCCAGTTCCCACTCATTCCCATTCATCCAGCCTCTCGCAAGTTTCTCAGATTTCGGGTGGGAAATCATCATTTTCAGTACAGAGTGCTGCCTTTCTGCCTGGCATCATCTCCCAGAGTTTTCACCAAGAGCCTAGTAGTAGTGACAGCAGCTCTACGCAGCCATGGTCTCCAGGTTTTCCCATACTTGGACGATTGGCTCATCAAAGATTCAACTTCTCAGGGGGTAATTATAGCGACCCAATGGACTATTTGGTTCCTCCAATTTTGGGGGTTCGAAATAAATTTTCCCAAATCCCAGCTCTCTCAAAACCTACAGTTCATTGGAGCTCTACTAGACACTGCAACTCGGAGCATTCCTTCCTGAACAGCATCAGGATACTCTCATACAGCTTTGTCTCAAGGTGTCATCCTCACTTCACTTTCAGCGAGACACATGATGGTTCTCCTAGGTCACATGGCCTCTACAGTTCATGTGACTCCTTTTGCCAGACTTTACCTCAGAATTCCTCAGAGCACCCTAGCAACTCAGTGGGCGCAAGCTTCCAATGTACTTTCTCAGCACATTACAGTGACTCCTTCATTGAGACAGTCTCTCCACTGGTGGATGCTCTCTTCCAATCTCTCCAGAGGTTTACTGTTTCAAACACCCCCTCATCAGAAGTTCCTCACAATAGATTCCTCGACCTACGCTTGGGGGGCTCATCTCAATGGTCTCCATACTCAAGGGCATTGGTCCAGCACAGATCATCGGAGTCACATAAATCTGTTGGAACTCAGAGCGATTTTCAATACTCTCAAAGCTTTTCAACATCTTCTTCACGATCAAGTAGTACTCATTCGTACACTCAATTAAGTAGCCATGTAATGCGTCAACAAGCAGGGAGGAACAGGATCTCTTCCTCTGTGCAAAGAAGCTCAGAAGGTTTGACATTAGGCAAATTTTCACAACATCTTTCTGAAAGCCGTCTACACTCAAGGGGAGAAAAACTTCCTGGTGGACAAATTGAGTCGTCTTCTACAGCCTCATGAATGGACACTCAATTTGTCACCTCTCCTTCACATTTTTTTCTCAGGGGGGGACTCCTCAAGTAGATCTCTTTGTGTCTCCCCACAACAACAAACTGCCTCAGTTTTGCTCCAGGATCTATTCTCCCCACCACCTGGAGGCAGGTGTTTTTCTCCTGGAATAGACGAACAAGTTCCTTTATGCGTTTCCTCCATTCCCTAAGATTCTCAAGACACTCGTCAAACTCAAACAAGAACATGCCACCATGATTCTCATAACTCCTCGGTGGCCCAGACAACCTTGGTTCTCCCTTCTACTTCAACTCTGCAGCAGGGAGCCACTACTTCTACCAGTTTTTCTATCTCTGCTTACACAGAGTTAGGGTTTTCTACTTCATCCCAACCTGCAGTTTATTTCATCTGACAGCTTGGTACCTTTCAATGTAACTGCCAATCTACAGTTCTCTCAATCTGTCAAGGACATATTAGAGGCTACTACTAGACAATGCTACAATCAGAAATGGACTAGGTTTTCTGCTTGGTGTGCTCTTCATCACAAGGAACCTCAGTCTTTCTCCTTGTCTTCAGTTCTGGATTACCTCTTTCTTTTATCTCAATCAGGCCTCAAACCAACATCCATTAGAGTCCATCTTAGTGTAATTGCGGCTTTTCATCAGCCACTGGACGGAAAACCTCTCTGCTCATCCTATGGTTTCCAGATTTATGAACGGACTTCAATGTCAAACCACCTCTCAAACCGCCTTCAGTGGTTTGGGATCTCAATGTGGTTCTTGCTAGATTGATGAAGCCTTCATTTGAACCAATGTCTTCGGCTCATCTGAAATATCTCACTTGGAAAGTGGTCTTCCTCATTGCTCTCACGTCTGCTCGAAGAGTCAGTGAACTAGAAGCTTTAGTGGTGGACCCACCTTTCACAATATTCCATCACGACAAGATGGTTCTCCGTACTCATCCTAAATTGTTGCCAAAAGTACGGCATAATTTTCATGATTTTATGTGTTTTGTGCTAGAACACATTCCTGTTACCCCACGGAGGGGCAATGTGAAGAGGCTTTTGTACCAGCATGAACAGCGCTGGATTTTCGTTTTGGATACTATTTGGCCTAATGGCCTTAATCAACGGGTAGAGTGGGTGGCATTCTTTGGATGAGTGACAGTTTGAAGAATGAATGGCAGTTGTATGGACGAATGGCAGCCGTTTTTTGGCTGTTGCTATGACACTGTAACCCGGAAGTGCTACTGGAAGTTGGATCCTGCAGTTCCTTTTTTTCAAGGGGCGTTTCTTGTGCCAGTGTGCACGGAAGAGGAGTGGAGTTTTCCAGCTGATACATTCCCTGAGGAACCCTTTGAGAGGCGAAACAAGGCACTTGTTGGAAGATTGGGCATAGATTCTGGAATGTATATCTGAATGGTGCCGTGGTGATTTCATCTATAGTCTGGCCAGACATTTTCTACCAGTACAGCACGGCATTTCAGACCATGGTCCCAAGCTAAGTAAAACTTTTTTTGCTTTTCCTATGCACAGTGATGGGTATATTACCCTTTTGATAATTATATTTCAGTGGTGGTGGAGTTTTTTTGCTAGTGATAGTACATAAGCAGCTTGAACTTAAAACAGTATTGAAGTTGTTTACTGCTGCATTGAAATTTTTGAGGCTTTTTCTCCACTGGTTTGTGAAATGGTTATCGGGGGAGTGTAACCCATCTCTGGTGAGTAATATTTTGTAGTTAAATTTTGGGATTTTTTCTATTTCTATTTTTTTCTTGTGAGACAGAGACATTTAAATACCTACATGGCATAAATATGCATGAGGCCAGTCTCATTTGAAAGGAAGCTCTGGAATGAGAGGGCATAGGATGAAGTTAAGAAGTGATAGGTTCAGGAGTAATTTAAGGAAATACATTTTTTACAGAAAGGTTGATAGATGCATGGGATAGTCTCCCGGTAGAGGTGGTGGAGGCAAAGACTGTGTCTGAGTTCAAGAAAGCATGGGACACGCATGTGGGATCTCTTAGGGAGAGGAGGAGATAGTGGATGTTGTGTATGGGCAAGCTGAATGGACTATTTGGCCTTTATCTTCCATCATGTTTCTCTATGATAGAAGTCTATAAAATACTGAGTACAGTGGATCAGGTAGATATGATTCTTTTGTTTACTCTTTCCAAAAATACTAGAACTAAGGAGGTACATATTGAGCTAAGTAGTAAATGTAAAATAAACCAGCGGAAATATTTATTCACTCAGCATGTAATTAAACTCTAGAATGTGATTGCAGAGAATGTGGTAAAAGCAGTTAGCTTATCAGGTTTTAAAAAAAGGTTTGGATAATTTTCTAAAAAAAAAGTCCATATTTACTTGGGAAAATCTATTGTTTATTCCTAAGATAAGCAGCATAAAAACTATTTCATCATGCCAAACTGGATCATGCCAGGTATTTGTGACCTGGGCTGGCCACTGTTGGAAACAGGATCCTGGGTAGAGAATGACATGGAGACTCATTTTGCTATCCTGCCTCCACGAGTTATTTTCCTGTCTCTGCCCCATTCCTGCAAGCTCCATCCTCATCTGCACAAGCCTCAAACATTTTAAAATCATAAGTGTTTGAGGCTTGTGCGATTAAGGCAGAGCTTACATGAATAGGGGTAGAGACAGGGATAGTGACAAAACTCATAGTGATGGGGAAATTGAGTTCCTGAGGGGACTGGGACAAATTTGTCTCTGTGTCATTCACTAATCCTGTTCTAGATTGACCTTCGGTCTATCCCAGTATAGAAACATAGAGTATGACGACAGAAGAGGGCCGGCGGCCCAATAAGTCTGCCTACTCAAGAACCCTCCCTCCCTGGAGTACCCATCTTTTATGCATAACTCTGTAGCACCCCCACCTGTTTGTCCCATCGACTTTTGAAGTCGAGCACGCTACTAGCCTTGACCACCTGGCGTGGAAGTTTATTCCATCGATCAATCACCCATTTGGTGAAGAAGTATTTCCTGGTGTCACCATGAAATCTTCCCCCCTTAAGTTTTAGTGGATGCCCTCTTGTTGCCGTGGGACCCGTAAGAAAAAAGACTTCTTCCTCCACTTCAATGTTTCTATCATGTCCCCCCTTTCTCTGCGCTTCTCGAGAGAATATAAGCGCAGTCTGGTCAGACGTTCTTCATATGGGATGTCTTTAAGTCCTGAGACCATCCTAGTGGCCATTCTCTGGATCGACTCCATTCTCTTCACATCCTTTTGATAATGTGGCCTCCAAAACTGGGCACAGTACTCCAGGTGAGGTCTCACCATGGATCTGTATAACGGTAGTATGACTTCAGGCTTTCGGCTGATAAAGCTCCTTCTGATGCAACCCAGCATTTGTCTTGCCTTTGCTGAAGCTTTCTCCAACTGATTGGCAGCTTTCATATCTTCCCGGATGAGAACTCCCAAGTCCCTTTCTGCAGTGGTTCTTGCTAAGTTTTCACCATTCGAGGTGTATGTTCTGCATGGGCTCCCAAGATGCATTACTTTACATTTTTTGGCATTAAAGTTTAGTTGCCAAGTACTGGACCATTGTTCCAATAAAAGCAGGTCCTGCTCCATAGTGCTGGGCCTGGTTGCGCTATCAGGTTCTGTTGCCCTGCCCACAATGTTGCATAGTTTAGCATCATCAGCAAATAATGTAATTTTGCCTCGAAGTCCCTGAGTTAGATCCCTAACAAAGATATTAAATAGCATCGGGCCCAAGACCAAACCCTGTGGCACTCCGCTGGTCACTTTTGATGTTTTTGAGGGAATACCGTTCACCATTACTCTTTGAAGTCTGCCGCTAAGCCAGTCTTGTACCCATGCTGTCAGTGTTTTTCCTAGTCCTAACGAGTTCATCTTGTTCAATAACCTACGGTGTGGAACAATATCAAAAGCCTTGCTAAAGTCTAAATACATGGTATCCAGGGACTCACCCTCATCCAGTTTTTTTGTTACCCAGTCAAAGAAGCTTATCAGGTTGGATTGACAAGACCTTCCCTTTGTAAAGCCATGCTGGTGGGGATCCCTTAATCTTTCGTCATCCAGAAATGTGTCCAATCTGTTCTTGTCAACTTCTCCATGAGTTTACTCACTATTGAGACTCACCGGTCTATAATTTTCAGCCTCTGACCTGCATCCCTTTTTGTGGAGCGGGATAACATTGGCAGTTTTCCAGTCCAGGGGAACTTTTCCCTCGCTTAGGGAAATATTGAAGAGCACAGCTAACAGCTCTGCCAGAACATCACTCAGTTCTCGAAGTGCTGTGAACAAGACTGCCCTGTGAACGACAGTGCTGTGAACAAGGCTGCCCTGTGAAGTTCAGAAAGCTAAGTGCTCAGCATTTCATATTCTGCCCTTTTCACTGGTTTTCAGCATTATATCTGCTTAATTTCTCTTCTCCTCCCTGTTTCTTATTTAAAAAAAAAAAAAACACAAAAAAAATAAACCCTTGTCTTTCCTTTGTTAAATTGTATTTCTTCTTTCCTTTCCCTTCATAGGAATAAGGGTAAGACTTATAGTCCCACCAACCCCAGGGACCACTTTTCATATATAGAGACCCAAATAATCAGGACTACTCAAATCAAGTCACTTCACAACCAATCAAGATGACCTTTATTCTATGCAATCACTGTGGTGCTTTAATTCCAAGACATACTATTTGGAGGCTTAAGGCTTGTTCCATCTGTCTTCAACTTGCTAATATTAAGGAGGAGCTCTGTAAACTTAAACAGGAACTAAATAGAATTAAAGCAGCTTCTATCGCTCCACAAAATCATACCAACTTACCACCTCTACCTCAAAGAATAAAACAGCCCAGGAATAAATGGGTCACAGTAGGCTCAGGAAGACTGCAACATGTAACACAGAAACATCCACCTTCACAAATATTACCTCTACAGAATTCCTTCGCTCCACTAGTGCACTGCGATACTCAAGAAAACAGAAGGGAGGTGGGACTGGAACCAATGAAGGTAACTCAAGAGAACAAGCGCACCCTAAGCACAAATAAAAAAGCCCAAAACAGAAAACTATTACTGTTGGGGGATTCCATCATCAGAGGCATTAACTTTGGAACACAAGGCGAAGAGACCAAAATAGTGAAATGTCTTCCAGGATCCTCAACTACCAGGAGTTCCAGGCAAATACAGACTATAATTAAGGAAGAAACTAAGGATTTTAACACTGATGTTGTCATCCATCTGGGAACAAATGACCTGGCCAACAACTTGCAGCACAGAAAGATTTTCGGGAGCTTGGTGAGGGTGTGAAACCTTTTGTAAAGACTTTAGCTATTTCTGAAATACTGCCTGCATATGGAAAGGGAGAGCAAAGAGTGAAAAACACAGAGGACTTTAATAGATGGCTCAAAGCCTGGTGTCGTCAAGAAGGCTTCAGGTACATAGGAGGATGGGGAAATACATGGAAGGACAAGAAGCTATATTGCACTGATGGGCTACATATTACTACAGCAGGAAAAAGAAACCTTGCAGAGAAATTTAGACAATATTTTACTAGGCATTTAAACTAGAAAGTGGGGGTGGTGTATGTACAAAGGACAATTATAGAGACCACCCCCGGCAAAAGAAAAGATGTGATAGTAGTAAAGACTGCAACATAAACAATATCAGCAATTCATTTCTTAGTATTGCAACGGAAAGTGAAACGAAACAAAAATCCATACGCAAAAGGAGATAATCGCTGAAAAATAGTTGGAAAGCGATGACCACAAATGCCCGCAGTCTAAGCAACAAAGTTCATGATCTGTAAGCCCTGATGTTAGAGGCAGATCTAGATATTGTCGCTATCACAGAGACATGGTTCAGTGAATCGCATGGATGGGAGCAAACATACCGGAATATAATCTTTTTAGGAAGGACAGAGATGGTCAAAAAGGTGGAGGAGTAGCTCTCTATGTAAAGATCAATATCCAAGCGACCAAAATGCAAGGGACCTGGGGAGAGGAAGAAGCGATATGGATTGCTCTGAAAAGAGAAGATGGAACTTCTATCTACGTGGGTGTAGTCTACAGACCTCCGACTCAATCGCAGCAAATTGATAAGGATCTGATTGTGGATATCCAAAAGTTTGGAAGGAAAGAGGAGGTTCTACTGTTGGGAGATTTCAACCTGCCAGATGCGGACTGGAATGTTCCGTCTGCGGAATCGGAAAGAAGTAGGGAGATTGTGGATGCCTTTCAAGAGGCTCTGCTCAGACAAATGGTGACGGAACCCACAAGGGAAAAAGCGATATTGGATCTGGTCCTCACAAATGGAAAGAGTATCTCTAATGTTCGAGTGGGTGCTCACCTGGGAAGTAGCGATCATCAAACGGTTTGGTTTCATATAACGGCTAAAGTGGAGAGCAGCCGCACGATACTTAAAGTCCTAGATTTCAAACATACGGACTTTAATGCAATGGGAGATTACCTGAAGAAAGAGCTGTTAGGATGGGAGGACATAAGAGAAGTGGAAAGACAGTGGTCTAAGCTGAAAGGAGCGATAAAAATGGCTACGGACCTTTATGTGAAGAAAATCAATAAAAACAAGAGAAAAAGGAAGCCGATATGGTTCTCCAACCTAGTGGCTGAGAAAATAAAGGCGAAAGAGTTGGCGTTCGTGAAATATAAAAAAAACCAAGAAGAGGAGAGCAGAAAGGACTACAGGGTGAAACTGAAAGAAGCCAAGAGAGAGATACGTCTGGCGAAAGCACAGGCGGAAGAACAAATGGCTAAAAATGTAAAAAAGGGAGACAAAACTTTTTCCAGATATATTAGTGAAAGGAGGAAGATGAAAAATGGAATTGCTAGGCTAAAAGATGCTGGGAACCAATATGTGGAGAGTGATGAGGAGAAAGCAAATGTGCTAAACAAATACTTCTGTTCTGTGTTCACAGAAGAAAATCCTGGAGAAGGACCGAGATTGTCTGGCAAAGTAGATTCTGCGCCGTTCACGGAGGAGGGTGTTTATAAGCAACTTGGTGGACAAAGCGATGGGACCAAACGGGATCCATCCCAGGATACTAAAGGAGCTCAAATAGGTAATGGCGAGTCCTATTAAAGACTTGTTCAACAAATCTGTGGAGACGGGAGTGATTCCTGGGGATTGGAGGAGAGCAGATGTGGTCACTATTCATAAAAGTGGTCACAGGGATGAAGCAGGAAACTACAGGCCGGTAAGCCTCACTTCGGTTGTTGGAAAAATAATGGAAGTGTTGCTGAAAGAAAGAATAGTGTACTTCCTTGAATCTAATGGGTTACAGGATCCAAGGCAACATGGCTTTACAAAAGGTAATTTGTGCCAAACGAACCTGATTGAATTTTTTGATTGGGTGACCAGAGAGCTGGATCAAGGACATATGCTAGATGTAATTTACTTGGATTTCAGCAAAGCCTTTGATACAGTTCCTCATAGGAGGCTGTTAAACAAACTAGAAGGGCTGAAGTTAGGACCCAAAGTGGTGAACTGGGTCAGAAACTGGCTGTCGGACAGACGCCTGAGGGTGGTGGTTAATGGAAGTCGCTCGAAGGAAGGAAAGGTGAGTAGTGGAGTCCCTCAGGGTTCGGTGCTGGGGCCAATCCTGTTCAATATGTTTGTGAGTGACATTGGTGAAGGGTTAGAAGGAAAAGTGTGCCTCTTTGCAGATGATACCAAGATTTGTAACAGAGTAGACACCGAAGAGGGAGTGGAAAATATGAAAAAGGATGTAATGTAATGTAATTTATTTCTTATATACCGCTACATCCGTTAGGTTCTAAGCTGTTTGAAAAAAATATACATTAAGATTATAAATGAGAAGTAAGAAGGTACTTAAAAAATTCTCTTACTGTCCCGAAGGCTCAAAATCTAACTAAAGTACCTGGAAATTAATAAAGAAGAGAAAATAAAGATGGTTGAAAAAAGAAAAATTCTATGTGAACTTATAGGATGGAAATTAAACTGACAGTGAAGAACTGTATGAAAAATACATATGGAATGCAGTTAGAGAGGGTAGGTTACAATCTATTTATGGTATTTGTTTAATTGGAAGGTGTTAAGGTGGGTAATTTGGGGGAAGGTTATCTGAAGGTAGGTGAATCTTCTGGAGGTAAAAGAGGAGGGGTTAAGATATTTGGATGAATTTTTTGAAAAGCAGGGTTTTGATTTCTTTTCTGAATGTTTTGAAGTTGTCTGATATTGTCATAAGCTAATAATCTAATAATCCCTGGCCTCCCTGGCCTCCCTCCCTACCCTTCCCCTCCCCCCATGCAACAATTATTGGATCATTTTGTAATTGTCACTGGTTTATACCATATAATTGTTAACTAATTCTCTGCACCTACATTGTATAAATCGCTCTGAACTGTTTTTCGATATGCTGTAACCTCGATGTAACTTCGCTATAACTAAGCTGTAACTTCGCTGTAAATGTACAGTCTCTTATCCTGTAAACCGCTCTGAACTGATTTGTGGTATTGCGGTATAGAAAAATAAAGTTATTATTATTATTATTATAAGATTGGAGATGGAATGGTTGATTTTTGCTGCTTGTGTTGCCCGAAGGTTGTCAAACATTTTCTTGCGTTGTGTGCCTTTGAGTGGGGGGAAGGCGAAAGGGTTCGAGGTTCTTCTGTGTCTTGAGGTGGAGATTTGGTTTAAGCGGTTGTTTAGATAGGAGGGGGAAGAGCCGTGTAATGCTTTGATTATCAGGCAGTGGAATTTGAATTGGATTCGTGCTTGTATGGGTAACCAGTGAGAGTCTAAGAAGGCAGTTGTTATGTGCTCATATTTTTTGAGTGAGTAGATCAATCTGAGGGCGGTGTTTTGTATGGTCTGGAGTTGTTTTATCATAATGGCTGGACAAGGAAGATATAGGGAGTTGCAATAATCCAGCAGACCTAAGACTAGGGATTGGACGATTAGTCTAAATTGTGCTTGGTCAAAGAATTTTCTGATTTTACGGAGATTTCTCATGGTTAGAAAAGCTTTCTGGGTTGTTTTGTTGATCTGGGGCTGCATTGTGCAACATCTGTCTATCGTAACTCCTAGTAGGATCTGCAAAAGTTAGAGGAATGGTCTAATGTAACTAAAATTCAATGCAAAGAAATGCAGAGTAATGCATTTGGGGACTAATAATAGGAAGGAACCGTATATGCTGGGAGGAGAGAAGCTGATATGCACGGACGGGGAAAGGGACATTGGGGTGATAGTGTCTGAAGATCTAAGGCGAAAAACAGTGTGACAAGGCAGTGGCTGCTGCCAGAAGGATGCTGGGCTGTATAAAGAGAGGCGTAGTCAGTAGAAGGAAAAAGGTGTTGATGCCCCTGTACAGGTCATTGGTAAGGCCCCACTTGGAGTATTGTGTTCAGTTTTGGAGACCGTATCTAGCGAAGGACGTAAGAAGACTTGAGGCGGTCCAGAGGAGGGCGAAGAAAATGATAGGAGGCTTGCGCCAGAAGACGTATGAGGAGAGACTGGAAGCCCTGAATATGTATACCTTAGAGGAAAGGAGAGACAGGGGAGATATGATTCAGACGTTCAAATACTTGAAGGGTATTAACGTAGAACAAAATATTTTCCAGAGAAAGGAAAATGGTAAAACCAGAGGACATAATTTGAGGTTGAAGGGTGGTAGATTCAGGGGCAATTTTAGGAAAGTCTACTTTACGGAGAGGGTAGTGGATGCCTGGAATGCGTTCCCGAGAGAGGTGGTGGAGAGTAAAACTGTGACTGAGTTCAAAGAAGCGTGGGATGAACACAGAAGATTTAGAATCAGAAAATAATATTAAATAGTGAACAAGGCCAGTACTGGGCAGACTTGCATGGTCTGTGTCTGTATATGGCCATTTGGTGGAGGATGGGCTGGGGAGGGCTTCAATGGCTGGGAGGGTGTAGATGGGCTGGAGTAAGTCTTAACAGAGATTTCGGCAATTGGAACCCAAGCACAGTACTGGATTCTTGCCCAGAAATAGCTAAGAAGAAAATTTAAAAATTTAAATTGAATCAGGTTGGTCAGACTGGATGGACCATTCGGATCTTTATCTGCTGTCATCTACTATGTTACTATGTTACCATGTTACTCTAGGGTGTAGATCGTCCGGGCCCATAGCTATGTTTACTTTTAATTTTGATAATTCTTGGTAGACTTCGCTCGCAGTAAATTCCATGTCCCGGAATGGGTCCTCCAAATTCCCCTTTGTCTGTAGCTGAGAACCGGATCCTGGTGCCTCGCAGGTGAAGACTGAGCAGAAGTAGTTGTTGAGTAGTTCTGCTTTGTCTGCGTCCGAATCTGTAAAGTTGCCGTCAGATTTCTTTAGGCACCCAATACCGCTTGTGTTCTTCTTCCGGTCATTAACATATTTAAAAAAGGATTTCTTCCCTTTCTTTACCTGCCTAGTTATGTTCTTATTCAGGATTTTATCACAGCAAAGTAGTTCTGTCTACACATCTTAAGTTCCTTGCCAAAGTGGTAAAGGAATTTCATCTTAACCAGTCAATTATTCTACCAGCATTTTTCCTCAGGCTTTATGCCCATCTAGGCAAAAGTGCAGTGCACATTCTGGACTTCAACAGAGCCTTGACCGTCAATCTGGAGTAAACTAAAGCCTTTAGGCAGTTCACTCAGCTTTTTGTTTCTTTTGATCCCAACAGGATAGGGACATCAATCGGTAAATGCACATTTTTCCAGTTGGCTAGCAGACTACATCTCTTTCACTTAACACCCAGGCTGGGCTATCTCTGGAAGGTCAAGTCACGGCTCAGTGTTAGAGCCATGGCTGTTTTGGTAGCCCACCTGAGATCAGCCTTTATAAAGAAGATTGCAGGACTGCAATGTGGTACTCAGTACACATTCAAAATAATCTCTCACTAGTGCTTGGAACAAGTCTCCCGACATGAGAGCTAGTTTGGTCAGACAGTCCTTCAGTGCTTATTTGGAGTCTGGAATCCAACTGCCCCCATCCCCTATGACCATTTTGTTTGTTTTAGGTTGTTAAAAAAGATCATGATACAAAACATATTTATATCATATATCTTGTTGTGTTTTTTCACTAGGCTTTGTTTGTTGCAGGCCTTTTACTTCCCCTATACATTTGCTTTACACGGCCTGATAGCTAGCGATTCTTATTAGTATGGTTTTTCATCCTGCTTGTCCTTGGAGAAAGTGAAGTTACTCATCTGTCACGGGTTTTCTCCTAGAATGAATATCCACACTAACCTGCCCATCTCCCCTTGGATTTGTATTCTCTGAAGGCAGTGGTTTTCAAACCTATCCTGGGGGACTCCTAGCCAATCGGGTTTTCAAGATATCCACAATGAATATTCATTAAGGATCTCCTGAAAACCTAACTGCCTGGGGTTCCCCCAGGACAGGTTTGAGAATCACTGCTTTAAGATAATAGTATCAGACTGGCTTGATCTCACATGATGATGACAGGTGGGAAGGTATACGCATGCATGGTATTCCACTCTCAAAAACGTCATTAAGACGCCGCAGGGTGGTTCCTTTGTGGGGCTTCATTGTTTGACATCACCCATCAATGTGGATGTTCATCCTGCTGTCCTTGGAGAACACCTGCTACAGATGAGTGACTTTGCCTTCTTTTAGCTATGAATATGTATTTTCCTTTCTATTTCATTACACTAATAGAAGGCACAAAATTTAAAGAACTAGTTATATTTCTATTGACAGAACTTATTAATGGTGTTACAGAGAGATGAAAAAACAGACAACAGTAAAAAAAAAAAAAAATAGAGTTTGAAAAGTCAAGAAAACAAAGCGATATTGTAAAAAGTCTTTAATAATGTATAGTTCATGTTCTGGTACAAAAATCACCTGCCCAACGCAGCCACATTTCAGCATACGCCTGCTTTAGGGGCATATGATGCTATGAGAATCTCAAATTTAAGATCCCTTTTACAGAGCCACAGTAGTGATTCTCCAGCGGCAAATGCACTGAAGCCCATAGGAAATAAATGGGTTTTGGTACATTTGCCCTGGGAGAATCTCTACCACAGCTTCGTAAAAAGGGCCCTTACATAAGAACATTAGAAATGCCTTCACCGAATCAGACCTTAGGTCCATCTAGTCTGGCGACCCGCACACACGGAGGCCAAGCCAGGTGCTCTCTGATGAAGACCCTGTTTTACCTGTATCCCTCAATGTGATTTGCAAGAAGGTGTGCATCCAACTTGCCCTTGAATCCCAGAATGGTGGTTTTCGTCACAACCTCCTCTGGGAGAGCATTCCAAGCGTCCACCACTCGTTGTGTGAAACAGAACCTTCTGACATTTGTCCTGGGCCTGTTGCCCCTCAATTTCAGTCCATGACCTCTTGTCCGAGTCACATTTGACAAGTTTTAAAATTTCAAACATCCAACAACGAGATCTAATCATTTTTTTCTGCAGTTCTCAACAGAGCTTTTGAACTGTAGAAAAGAATTGACTAGATTTCATTACTGGATATTTGAAATTTTGAAAATTTAACTTGAGGTTCTCGTTTAAGGTAGTAAAGTCGGTGCAAGACTAAATGGGGCTGCGCCGAACAGATAACTTTTATACAAGTAAATAAGCTTTCCAGTGCTATAGGTGAGACATTCTAGATAGATGGGTTGTATCCCCATGGCCGCGTGCCATCTGCAGAAGTAATCCACTCCGGATTGTTCCTCTGTGCCTCTGCTGTACTTCACTGGGCTTCTTAGCTCCACCTACAGTTTTTCCCTTTTGCACGCATGCCAGCAGGAGTGTGTTTGTTCTGCTCTCTCCCTTTTATTATTTTATTTGGTGTTTTTTGCCCCTCTTTTCAGGGTTTCCTGTGCTCGGAGTGATTATTCAGCTCTGCATGCATTGAAATCACACAGAATTTGGTCTGCAGCTGACAGGCCAATCCCTGGTGGTACCTTTCAGCCAGCCTGCATTTACTTCACAGGAGCTGAGGGCCATCCTCGTCTTTCTCCTGCCAAACAAAGGTTTGAGCATAGATTGTTGAGTTTCTGTAGGAGACTTAGCAGTGTCTCGCAAAGTGCCAGCTGCATCTTCTCACCTCCGACTGTCCCTGAGCACGTTCGTCAATCCACAGGAGTGGAGATGGTCAGGCATAGGCAGCCTGAAGATTGGCGTCGAAGAGGCATTCCCAGCATGAGGAAGTGATTCTCTAATTCCAACTACTGTTAGAAAGCTGAGAGGCTGCAGCACATTACTACTCAGGTCACAGTGAATAATGGCTGTCACTCCTGTGAGGTGAATCGGAAGAGGTTTGAAAATCAAAGTTTTAAGGATTTCTGCATGTCCCCCTTTGTTCCCCAACCTGAAAAATCCTAAAATCACCATTTTTGCACTTTGTTTAATGTGAAAAACATTGTGATTTTGGCACAAATTTTTTAGCGATGGCCATCTTGGATTTTTAGAGATCTTTTTTTTCTAAAGCTCCCTGCTTCTCCAAAACTGTAGTTTTTGCTTCAGATCATGTTGGGATGGAATCCTTGGGCTCTCCAAATGTGAATTCTTGCCAGGAATGCGCAAATTTAGCACATTAAATGTGTCTTTGTGCCACATGCCGTGTAGTACAGCCAGGAAAGGGGCAGTACCAAGCTTAGCCTCTCCCATGCTTAAGAAGGTGACAAAACAGCTAGCCCAGTGGGGCAGCCTTCTTTATTTTCTGGGCTTGACACGCCTGCTAGATCTATGTGCCTGGCTGCGGATTCTCCGCAGCCTAAGAAATGTCAAGTTAAGTCATCTGAGGGTGACTCTATGCCCCAGGAGCCAGAGGCTTTCTCAGAATTTATGAAACATTTGTGGAATGAGTTTCAAAGCCGCCATTCTTCCCCTTCACTGTCCTGCTCCACCTCAGATGCATCTGTTTTTGGCATTGCTTCTATGGGCATGTCCTTGATTTAGTCAGCCATTGCCTGATCCTGATCTGGGAGATCCTTATGATGATGACCAGCTTGATGACCACTTATTTACAGATGCAGTGCTTCCTGAGATGAGGGTGCAGGGACTGTGTGCTGGATCTGCGGATCCCTTGGGGGTTTTGGAACCTGGGGACGTTACCATTGTTTTGCGTTTTCTTTATGTCTGTAGCTTTGTCAGTTCTTATTTCATAATCTTTGCAGGAGTTGAATTTAGTCGCTCAGCTGGCTCCATCCACTTCTTCCTCTTGGATTTGTAGTGTGTGCTTATAGTCTGCTTCTTTTCCCTGACACCCTGATACAAGTGTTCTCATATCGGAGAAGAATGGCTTTCCAGAAGGTGTTCTTTGGCTAGCAAGAGTCATGTCTCGCTCATATCCTCTGGCACAGGAGTGCCAGCAGCTTCTCGGTCAGCCTAGTGTGGATTCTTTGGTTGTGCAGGTAACTAAGCGCACCTCTCTACCCAGTGAAGGTGGTGTAGTGCTTAAAGATATGCAGGACCACCGTGTGGATGTAGTCCTCCGGAAACTTTTTGATGCAGCTGCTTTAGGCAAAAAATGCTGCTTTGGCAGTATCCTTTGTCACATGTACCTGTCTCTCAGCAGTGCACAACTTCTTTCAGCTGGATCAAATGTTGCTGCCGCATTGTATGGCCTTATGTGGATTTTGGCAAAAGTATCAACATACTCCTATTTTGCCTGCAGAATGTTCTAAATCAGGCAGTGGGTTAGTAATTCCACTTCCAAGACTATTTTGGCTAGACCTCCCTTTAAGGGGCAGTTATTATTGGGCAAGGACCTGGACGACCTCATGAATTCTGTGGTGGAGCCTGCTCGATGGCAGACCCAGGACCTCTAGAGTTCTGGTCACTCTAATTTCATGGCTCCCAGCAAACCCACTCATATACAACTGCCACATCGCAGAGATTTTCCCAGGGCTCCTGGCAACAGGATGCCAGCTACAGGCTATCCCAGCCCTCCACCTCCGATTCTGCACCCTATGCTAAATGGGCGTAATGCAGCCAGGCCAAGGAGATCAGCAGATAGGGGACAGATTCTCAGCATTCCTGCCCGCCTGGGTTCACATTTTGTCCAACCACTGGGTCTCGGATATTATTCAGTTGGGCTACAAGCTGGAATTTGCCCGACCTCTGGCGGCTTGGTTTGTGGACTCTCCCGCAGGTCGACCGGACAGAGCGTTCCAGGTTCAAACCACTGTTCACCGCTTGCTGGATATTCAAGTATACTCTATATACTTTATTGTATCAAAGAAAGGCTCCAAAGGTTGGAGGCCTATTCTGGATCTTCAGCATGTCAATATGGCTCTCAAGGTTCCGTGTTTTCGCATGAAGACAGTGAAATCGGTCATTGCAGCAGTGGCTCTGGGAGAGTTCCTCGCCTCTCTGGATTGCACATTCTGATATTTCCAGCCCACCACAATTTCTTGCGGTTTCGTGTATTGAAACATCATTACCAGTGATGGTGGTCGTGGCAGATTACTTACAGAAAATGGGTCTGCAGGTACACCTTTCCTTGGACGACTAGCTAATCAGGGCTCCCTTGTTGGTCGAGGGTCGATGCATGGTGGATCTGGTTCAAGAGAGCTGAATGGTGAACTACAGGAAGAACAATCTGACACCAACGCCATCTTTGGAATATCTGGGCATTCTCTCTGACATGGCTGTGGGTTGCGCCTATCTTCCAGAAGCATGCAGACAGAAACTGAGTGCCCATATTTCTTCCCTTCTGGAACAGCCGGCTCCTTCAGCATGGGACTTTCTTCACGTCTGGGGTCCATGGCTGCCACGTTGGATGTAGTTCCTTGGACAAGAGCACACATGCATCCTTTCCAGCATGCCTTATTCTCTCACTGGGCTCCACACAGGGATGCTGTACAGACCTCTGTCTTCCCTGGACTCTGGAGGCTCAAGCCAGCATGGCTTGGTGGCTTCTCCCACTGGCTCTCTGCAAGAGCGTTCCATTGCGGATTGCTTCTTGGATTCTAATGATGCCAGATGCAAGCCTTCAGGGCTGGGGAGCCCACTGCAATCGTTGTCCCATCCAGGGGTGTTGGTCACCCTCTCAGAGGAAATAGTCAATCAACTGGTTGAAGCTGAGAGCCATTCGGATGACTCTGATACGATTGCAGAAGACTCTTTAGGGCCAAGCGGTCAGGATCTTCTCTGCACTGTGACAACAGTAGCCTATGTCAATCGCCATGGAGATACAAAGAGCACCCCTTTGGCTCAGGAAACCTGCCTTCTTTTTCTGTGGATGGAACACTTCCTCCAGGCGCTATTACTAGCGCATGTGACAAGAGTCAATGATGTTCAAGCTGACTTCCTCAGCAGACAGACTTTTGATCCGGATGAGTGGACCCTGTTCTCAGCAGCATTCCAAACCATAGTGTGGCGCTAGGGTCAGTTCCACTTCGCTCTCATGGCCACAGCAAAGAATGAGAAAATAGATAATTTCTTCAGTCGAAGATCTGAAACTGGAAGAGAGGGTCTCGATGCTTGAGTGCAGCTGTGACCTCAGGAGCTTCTCCTGTATGTCTTTCCTTCCTGTCTCATGATAGGCTGAGTCATTCGCCAGATCGTAGTCCATCCAGGCCACATCATTCTGATGGCTTCTGATTGGCCTTGCAGACTGTGGTATGCAGATCTGCTGTGTCTTCACAAGGGTCACAGCCTTAGGCTGAGCGCCCATCCAGACCTGCTTAAGCAGGGTCCAGATTGGACCCAGATCCACCCCTGTGAAGGACCTGAGATGCTTTGCTCTTCCGCCATTGCTCTTGAGTTCACAGCCTTAGAACACAAAGGCTATTCTGATATGGTCATTGCCACTCTTCTCAAGACTAAGAAGTCACCCACAGTTTCTGCATACACTAAGGTATGGAAGGCTTTCCAACATTGGTGCGCTCAGGACCAGGTGGATTCTTATTCGGTTATGATCTTGGTGATTCTTGCCTTTCTTCAGGCTAGTCTTGATAAAGACCTCAATGTAGCATCTCTTTGGGTCCAGGTAGCCAGTTTATCTTGTTTTAGAGCCTGGGATCGTTGTTCCTCTTTGGTGACTCATCCTGATGTCGCTAGATTTCTGAAGGGGGCTCTTCACATCAGCCTGCTGGTTAAACAACCATTCCCTTCCTGGGACCTCAAACTGGTGCTGTCTAGCATCACCAAGGCTCCCCTCTTGGATTTCATGCTCAAGACCTTGTTTCTGGTCACTATTATCTTAGGACGATGTGTCTCGAAACTCCTGGCTCTTTCTTGTAAGGAACCATTCCTCCGCATCTTGGAGACTGGAATTTCTCTATGTATGATTCCTTCCTTCCTGTTGAAGGTGATTTTGGCTTTCCATGTTCAGGCACAACAAAGGTGTCATGAGGATGAAATGTCAATAATTCAGTCACAGGTGTAAAGTTCAAAGTTCACTTTATTGATAGCAGCACTGTGAGGACTTGAAGACTCGACACTGACAGTGTTTCGGCATCTCAACGGCTGGTAGTTCTATCACATAAATAGAACATTCAATACAAATCAAATTTAGAAGTGAGCAGGAAAATATCTGGTGTCCATGCTCATCAGGATGTGTGTTTGCTTGCTTGTCAGCCTACTGGTTCCAAGACACAAGATCGCTTTTAGAGGAAACTTGATGTGTGCAGAGTGTTTCTTTGCTACCTGGAGGTCACTAACAAATTCTGAGTTTCTGACTATCTGTTTGGGCTGATTCATTCTGTTAAGCGAGGTGATCCCACTTCTAAGCCCACAATTTCCAAATGGATCTGTAGGACCATTTTGTCAGCCTATATTTTTTCTGGGAAACAGTCTCCCATTTCTGTCAAGGTGCATTTTACCAGGAGTGTGGTGACTTCATAGGCTGAAGCTAGAGCTGTTTACCCAGAGGAGCTCTGCAGGGCGGCAACGTGGTCCTCTTTACACACATTTGCCAAGTTTCACAGAGTGGATGTGGTGGCGAGACAGGACTCTGCTTTTGGCTCTATGGGTCTTACCCTTGCTGTTTGGGGACTGCTTTTGTACGTCCCATCTGTCCAGAATGTCTCACCTATTACACTGGAAAAAAAATTATGTACTTACCCTGGTAAGCTCTTTTCCAATAGATAGGTGAGACATTATACACTCCCTCCCTGTCCTTCCTGTGCCTGCCTACTGTTTGTCTGTTTATGCTTCTCCAAGTTGTTTCTTGCATGTCTTTCAGCCCTTGGGGGCTGGGAAGTATATTGTATATATGTTACTTTTCTCTGCGAGAGTAGTTTCTGTGCTCCATGATGGCCTTTGTTGGCTGTTTGCAGTTGATGTTCTACTGCTACTTCTTGAGCAGAAATTGTTGTTGCTGAACTTGATTGTCATAGGTGTCTCTACTTCATGTTTATTTAGTGGCTCTTGGTGCTTGGGTACTAACTGTAGGTGGAACTAAGGAGCTCAGTGAAGTACAGCAGGGTACAGAAAAAAAATCTGGAGTGGATTCCTTCTGCAGATGGCATGCAGCCGTGGGGACACAACCAATCTGTCTAGAATGTCTCACCTATTTACTGGAAAAGAGCTTACCAGGGTAAGTACATAATCTCTTTATATATTAGTAAAAACTTTTTACTATATTGTTGAGGACTTATTAATGGTTCATATGTTTGCAGATTTTTAATTTAATTGCAAATTATTTTCCTTTGTATAGGATTTTTGAATATATGGTATATTTTTGTTTTGAATTAACTAGAAGGCATTGACTTACATTGTTTTTTTCTTTTTTTTTTAATTACAGGTAAAGATTATAGTTCCCAACAGCACAGCTGGTCTGATAATAGGTAAGGGAGGTGCTACAGTAAAGGCTATAATGGAGCAGTCAGGGGCTTGGGTGCAGCTTTCCCAGAAACCTGATGGGATCAACTTGCAAGAGAGGGTTGTTACTGTGAGTGGGGAACCTGAACAAAACCGAAAAGCTGTGGAACTAATCATCCAGAAGATACAAGAAGACCCTCAGAGTGGCAGCTGCCTCAATATTAGCTATGCGAATGTTACTGGTCCTGTGGCCAATTCCAACCCAACTGGATCTCCTTACGCAAACACTGCAGAAGTGTTACCAACTGCTGCAGCTGCTGCAGGGCTCTTAGGACATGCTAATCTTGCTGGAGTTGCAGCCTTTCCAGCAGTTTTGTCTGGTTTCACAGGCAATGACCTGGTAGCTATCACTTCTGCACTTAATACTTTAGCCAGCTATGGATATAATCTAAACACACTAGGTTTAGGCTTAAGTCAGGCTGCAGCAACAGGGGCTTTGGCTGCAGCAGCTGCCAGTGCCAACCCAGCAGCAGCAGCAGCAGCCAACCTGTTGGCCACCTATGCAAGTGAAGCCTCAGCCGGTGGCAGCACCCCTGGTGGTGCGGCGGGGACATTTGCATTAGGTAGCTTGGCTGCTGCTACTGCTGCCACCAATGGATATTTTGGAGCTGCTTCCCCACTTGCAGCCAGTGCTATCTTAGGAACAGAAAAATCCACAGATGGATCCAAGGATGTAGTTGAAATAGCAGTGCCAGAAAACTTAGTTGGTGCAATACTTGGAAAAGGAGGGAAAACATTAGTAGAATACCAAGAGTTGACTGGTGCAAGGATACAAATCTCCAAAAAAGGAGAATTTGTACCTGGCACAAGGAATCGGAAAGTAACCATAACTGGAACACCAGCTGCAACACAGGCTGCACAGTATTTAATTACACAACGGATCACATATGAGCAAGGAGTACGGGCTGCTAATCCACAGAAAGTGGGATAAGTGTCTGGATTACACTGGAGTTTATTTTGACTCAAAATTATTCCCTTCCCTATTTTGAATAAGGATGTACTGTACTTTGCAGACGTGAAAATTTTCTGTTATTAATATATAATTATGCAAATGAATGCGACTATGTTGAGAATGTGTATATGTAAATATGTGTTCTACCAAATGTTTCATAAGAGGATTTTTTCTTGACTTTTTGTTCCCTATATTTTGCTTGTGTATTTTTGTCAAGAGGTGTTTCCAGTATAAAATTTAAGCCTGCCATTCTACCAGCATTACTGTAGTTGAAATGATTGAATGTAGACAAGGAAATGCATCTAGTTTTCAGTCTTAGTTCTAGATAACACTAAATTGACTACTGCTAGGTGGGCATGGTGGGGTTTGTGTCCTAGAATGGAGTGAGGCCAAAGCTTAGGGCATAGTGAAGTAGAAACAATATTTTTAAAAATACTTTTAAATGAAAAAATAAAAATTATCAAAAAGCAATATAGTTGCAAAAAAGCACTGTAAGATATTTAAAAAGGTTAAAACTGTGGAAAATTATATCAGTAAGTTTACAGATCAACAAAAGCACTTGTTCTCTGTTTGACCGAAGAATGGAAATAATGCTGCATGCTGGCCAGGACCCATTCTTCACCATCTGTAAGTTCAGCAAAAATTGTCACTTTCCAGTCTCACCTCTGATTTGAGGTTTGTGCATTTGTTTTCGAAGCACTGAAATCACTACTAATTCCATCACCTGGTCAGTAGAACAGTCATTACTCCATTAACATTCTCACTGTCTAGATACATAACTGTGGTATTCTGTATTGGAAATTTTATAAAGAAACAAAAGTGAAAGTGCCAACAAATTGTTGATAGCTGATTATTGTTTCATTATCTGCAACTGCTTGATAAGTATGTTGCATTTTAAGAGCTTATTATTGTGTATAATTTGTTA